>NC_064561.1:156793197-159293197 GCF_937001465.1 Orcinus orca | reverse complement strand
TATTTTACTTTAATAAATTGTGGTTTTGCTGTAGTGTTTTATTTTTTTGTGGAATATAATCAAACCCACTTTATTTGAACTGAAGTTTATGTATTTATTTAATGCTAACTTTGTAAGAATAAAACATACCAGCAAAAGAATATCTTGGTTAAATCAGAGATAACTCAAGCTCACCCTTTTTTTTAATGGCACTTATTAAGAATGATAGAAGACATTTAGGTTTTAAAACTCCTTTGAGCGCATGTGATATTATTGAATGTGTCTTCATGCAGGTCTACTTTAGTCATCACATGGCATCTGAACTTTCTGGTGGTGGAGGGGGTGCGGTTTTGTACATCGTTTGTTGAGAAGAAGGATGGCATAGGCTTGGTAGCAGATTATGTAATCAAATATAATGTTCCCATAGCTGCAGGGTTAGAACACTAGGTGTTTTGATCATTTTAGTAGAAAAGAACATGCAGAGTCTCTGTTTTTAGTGCATTGACTGATGATTGCCAGTTAAATCTTTGATGTGTATCCAGAGCCTCCAGTAATACAGTAGATTAGTGTTTGTTTCCATACTTTGCACTTACGTACCCTAGGCAAAGCTACAATATATTTGAATTCCAGTTTTCAGAACTTTAATGCAGAGGCTGCAAAATGTCAGCCTGTGGGCCATTTCTAGCTCTTAGGCACGTTTAGTGCTAAGACTGGAACACCAGTCATTTATATTTACAACACATGTATAAGATATCAGTATATGTGGTTATACATGAAGCATACACAAGAAACTCAAAACAGTAGGTTCAGTAAGGTAGGAGGAAGTCTTCCCCTTGTATCGTCTTGAAGCTTTAAATGTAGTACTCATTACATTTATTTAAAAAGTAAATAGGGGGCTTCCCTGGTGGCGCAGTGGTTGAGAGTCCGCCTGCCGATGCAGGGGACATGGGTTCGTGCCCCGGTCCGGGAAGATCCCACATGCCGCGGAGCGGCTGGGCCCGTGAGCCATGGCCACTGAGCCTGCGCGTCCGGAGCCTGTGCTCCGCAATGGGAGAGACCCACATAGCGCAAAAAAGAAAAAAATTAAAAAAAAGTAAATAGGGACTTCCCTGGTGCCACAGTGGTTGGGAGCCCGCCTGCCAATGCAGGGGACGTGGGTTCAAGCCCTGGTCTGGGAGGATCGCACATGCCGCGGAGCAACTAGGCCCATGCGCCACAACTGCTGAGCCTGTGCTCTAGAGCCCGTGAGCCACACCGAAGACTCAATGCAGCCAAAAATAATTAATTTTTTTTAAATCTGTTAAAAATAAGTAAATAAAAAGTAAATAAAATAATTTGTTGAAAGAAAAGTAAGGTGAGAATACTATGTATGAATTTATATTAGCTTTTAGAGTCCAGGTGAAATGGACAATTTGCTAGAAAATGTAAATTATCAAAATAGACTGAAGTAAAGACAAACTGAATAAATCCACAATTATAAAATAAAGAATTATTCCTAGAAAAGGCCTCAGGCCCAAACTGGTGTACAGACCAGTTCTTCCAAAACTTCGAAGTATAAATAATTGCTATGGCATGGAAACTATTAAGGAAGAAACAATCCTAATCCACAAAAATATTAAAAATTTGTCAGCAAGGCCATAAATGGTTAAAGAATCTTCTGAAAACAACATTACCTTGTAATTTTTAATTGTCTTATTTTCAGGTTCACCAGGCTGGTCTAACCTGTGATTATTCAGAACTTCCTCACCATGTCAGCACAGAACAAGAAATTGAATATCTTATTCAATCTGTGTATTACGTTCTAAAAAATTTGCCAAAACCTACTGTAGTGACAATTGCAAGGTAAGTGTGGTAGCTTGAATAATGGCTCACCAAATATGTCCACATTCTTATCTCCAGAGCCTGTGAATATGTTGCTTTATATGCCAGAAAGGACTTTGCATATCTGGTTCACTCAAGGAGCTTGAAATTGAGGAGATTATCCTGGATTATCCGGGTGAGCCCAGTGTAATCACAGGGGTTATTATAAGAGAAAGGCAAGGAAGGTCAGAATCAGAGAGATTGGAAGATGCTAGACTGCTGGCTTTGAAGATGGAGGATGGGGCTTTGAGCTAAGGAATTCATGCAACCTCTAGAAGCCAGGAAGACAAGGAAACAGATTCTTCCCTAGAGCCTAGAGAAGAATTACAGCCCTGACAGCACCTTTATTTTAGGACTTCTGATCTCCAACACAACTGTAAGGTAATAAATTTGTTTTGCTTTAAGTCACTAAGTTTGTAGTAATTTGTTACAACGGCAGTGGGAAATTAATTCATCCCCGTAGATGAATCTAATGGTTACTAATGCAGTAGTCCTTACCTACTAATTTTTTTACCTACTTAGCTCGAAATTCAGGTGTTATATTTTCTCTTTCCTATTAGTGATGGTTGGCAAGCAACATACAACTCCTGTTAATCTTGTCTTTGAAGTTGGTGATGTTATTCATTTGAACATAAGAATTCCCATTTCTGTGTCCTACAGATGAATATTTAGCTGCTACCACGTTTTAAATTTGAATGTACTAATGTGCTGAATAGTTACAACAATTTAATAAAAATTTCTTTTCTATGTTAATCTTTGGACTCATTTTGTATGTAACTGAGTTTCTAAAATAAGTACTTTAAATGCTCAGGCAAATAATATTACATATTTTATGAGAAATATTTATAAGAATTCATTTACCATCCTGAATGAAATTCATAGATAATCTAATCTATATATACATAATTTAAATATATTTAGATAGCATTTATAATATATAGATGATATCATTGTCTTAATCCATTCAGGCTGCAATAACAAAAATATCTTAGACTGGGTGGCTTATAAAGAACGGGAATTTATTTCTCAAAGACCTATAGGCTGGAAAGTCCAAGGTGAAGGCCACCAGCAGATTCAGTGTCTGGTGAGGACCTGCTTCCTGGTTCATAGAGAGCCATCTGCTCCCTGTAACCTCACATAAAATGAAGGGGTGAAGATGCTCTCTAGGACCTCTTTAATAAAGGCATTAATCTCATTCATGAGGACTCCATCCGCATGACCCAATCACCTTCCAAAGACCTCCACCTCCAGATATAATCACATTGGGGATTAGGTTTCAACATAGTAATTTTGGGGCACACAAACATTTAGTTTATAGCAGTAACCTACCTATACACATAATTTAAATATATATTCATATATCCACACACCAAAAAAATCGTAACATAAAGGAGAAATGAAAGTAATTGATAATAGAGTAATATATATTAAGATGCCACACCAAACTGGCATCTTTACAAAGAGTCACTAAATGCAATTGTTAAAAATGCCAACAGATCCAGTGTGTCATATTGCCCAAATACCATGAACAGCACTGCCATGGCAACATGGTTAGTCTAGTCACAAGAACCTCTTGGTAAAGTTCTGAACTTAAAGTCCAATCTTCCCTCAATTCACAGAGTATTTGCAGCCCTGGAAAATTTAGTTTAATCCATTTTCAAAAATACTTTGTTCATATGTAGAAGAGTATTAAATTCTAGGCTCAAAAAATTAAAAACAGGTTTTTCACTTATATAAGTGCTCCGTGGACCTTGGAGACTGTACAGGACACAGGACAATTCATATTCACATTGAAGGACTATCCTGCATATTGCAAGCACTCAAGCAGCCCTGACCTCTTCCCTGGTCCCCTAGTTGTCATTGTGACAATCAAAACTGTACCTGCAGATTTCCAAAACTCCCTCTTGTGGGTAGCTCCCATCAAGATCTACTCTAATACTGTTTTAAAGAAGCCAGAAATCTTTGTGAAAGCATTGAAATGCCCCTTATTTTTTAAGGCTAATAAATCAAACTTTTACATATCCTGCTTTCTTAAAGTAGACATTTATCCATATGTGTATGTTAGACAGTATTTAATAATTTAAAATTGTTTACATCAAGCCTCAAAAATAACCTAATCACCATAGAATGAAATGAGCTCATCTGAAGTCTTACAGATTGTTTCTTTAGGTCGAAAATACTTGTGATAAGGAGTAGGCTAGACAATGAATTCCATTTCCTCCTATAAAGATTTCTATGCCATTTTCCAATCCAGTGGGATTGCCAATGGATTTCCTCACCCCAGTTCAGAACCAGGAGACACTGATAAAATCATTTCAGATACTAATCCCGCTAAAATTATCAGCGACATTGTTACTGGCTGGTGCCACTCAAATTACAGTTGGCGATTCTAGAAAGACCCAAAATGCAGATTCCTGCCCCATCTCACTTTACTCTTCTCTTAATACTACCTAGGAGACTAATCCCAGCACCAGCACATCCGCACCTTTCATTTTGGATGATCTTGTACGCTTGTGTGGTTAGCAGATTGTTTATAGAAGCAGAACCCTTTTATCGGTTGGAATGCCTCTACTGTCATAATTTCTAGCCTGAGTGTACACATAATAAAAGAATGTGAAACATGATGCCCAGTCACTAATATAATTAGCCCCAGTGTTCCCAAGCAACATCTCCCTTTCAGGGAAACAACAGTCTAGTATTAAGCACTGAGGCTTCGAAGACATGCTGTATGGTTCTGAATCCCATCACTAACACTTACTAGTATGTGGCCTGTGCAGGTTAATCTTTCTCTGTTTCGGACTCCTTTAAAGGGATGGTAAATGTACCTATTTCATAGAGTTGCTGAGAAGATTAAAGAACATAATTCATGTAACGCGCCTGACATAGAGTAAACGTTTAGTAGCTTTCAACAGTTATTATACCAAAATTCAACACAGCTTCTTCATTTCTAATTTACATTGAAGTCAACACATGCAGGCTTTTCCTCACTTCACAGTATGATCTCATCCTATTTATGTGTATTTTTCTTTTCCTTTCTCTTTCTCTGCTTGGTTCCAGGTCAAGTCTGGATGATTACTGTCCTTCTGAGCAAGTTGACACCATTCAAGAAAAAGTCATCAGTGTGCTACACTCCCTCTATGGGACTCTAGACGTTCACCTGGTGTATTCAGCAGAGTCCACTTCATCTTGAAACATCACAACGCTAGGCTCCTATTAACATCTTGATGTAGTAACAGGGTTTTCATTAACTTGTTTGCAAATGAATCTTCCAGAGAACACTTTGTTTTAATATTAACTTTCATTTAAAATCTTGCAAGTATTTTGAATCTCCGAACAGGTATCACCAGTTGTTGAATGATGGCAGGGTTTTTTTGGCATCAAGTCTACCCCCAGTTGATGGAACTGATGCTCATCTTTCTTCCTGTCCATCACTGTCATCTTCACTTTTGTGAGGGTGTTTTTCCTCTTTTCCCCTCTTCCCCTTAGGTTGGTTGGACTGTATGAGATTTATTCATTTATTCATTCACTCACCCAACTGACATTTTTTGAGCACATTCATGTGCCAGACATAATTAAGTGCTAGTTATATGGTAACAAACAGAATAGACAAGGCCCCTGCCCTCTTGGTGGACAGCTGAGAAGCAAATTATGGATTGTGAGACATGTTATGAAGGAAAGGAAAACCACAGACATGTCTTAGGCATGCTCTTAGTACGCAGGGCACCCTGGCCTTACAGGAAGGTAACATTCTCAGAAGCTACTAGCAAAATAATGATAATAATAATAATTTAAAAACTTGCCAGTCCATGAAAATGTTCTAGGAAGTCTACCTTTCCAAGACTTAGGATTGTGGCCCAACTCTTATGAAATGCTCTCAGCATTGTTGGTATTGAGGGGGTCTATTTGAGTAAATTCAACCAAACAAAAAGTAACTTTTCTTCGCTAATCAGAAAAACCCTCCAGGATTTTTTGTTCCTCCAGATGGTCAGAATGGGTGTCAATTACCATTATATCAATAGTTCCTAAGTGCCACTTTATTGGCAGTCTGGGTTGATAATTTTTTCAAATAAACCAGCTTTTTCTGTAAATAGTAGGGGAAAGAAGTTAAGTCCTTAATTCTGATCTACCATAAATACCCAAGGACGTAACTGCCTTCCACCAGTCTCTCCATGAGTAAGAGACCGTACCTAAGTCACTCTTGATCATGGAACTTTTCGTTTACTTAATTTGCCAAAGTCTTCCTCTCTTCAGTATTCCTCGTGTTCAGTAATCATTTTTAGCCACCTCCTTGGTTTCCTTTCCTTTAAAAGGTCAGGTGGCATTTAAAGAAAAAAAAAATACATCAATCCTCATTCCTAATACAGCAGTCGTTTTCATTTTTGCATGTAGCTTTTAAGCCTTGACCACAGGGGTACAGTTGCATGTAGCTAAAATTATAGTGTGTTACCTAACTTGATGGCTAATACCCAAGGTCACATTGCCATTGCCACTCAGTAGGTGGCACCAGATCCTATTTTTCCAATGATTCTATTTTCTAGCAAACTTTTCTTGTCATTAAGTTGATCTCCCAATGCTAATAAGTATAAATGCTTATTTCTGTTGTGAAAAGCAAAGCAAACTGATTCAACTTTCCATTTTTGATAGAACATTATGTGCCAAAAAGCTTTATTTCCCTGTAAAATCAGAATGCAAAATAGTGCTATTGTTTATTTTTTAATTTTGAAAAAATTTATTAGAGTTCTGTAAATGATGTTACTTTTATAAGTAAGTTATTTTATCAGCTAAAGTAAATAAAAAGGTGTGTTTTGAGGTTTTAAAGATTTAAAACCAAACTGTAGCACTAATTAATTGTGTATGATCTTGGTGTGTTCATAGCCTTGGTAAGTCTGGTTTAGTAGTCATTTATTATGATTCCCATGAACTCTGATGAGATTCATAATTGTTTTAACTCAGGTAGAATAAAAGGGCATCAATTTCCTTTTTAGGAACATTCAGATCATTTGGTTCTCATGCTCTGTAATTCTCATTGAAGAATAAAATTCAGTCCCTACTTGTTGACCATAACCAACTTAGTAAATTATGTCGCTGCACATTTCAAATAGGAAGATACTTAGTTTATCAAGACATCCTTCATTTGTGTTCTAAGTGCCAATGAGGAATATCACAGTACCATGCCTTGGATTATTTACAAGTATCACTAAAGCATGGGATTTTGAGCAGCTTTTTTGAAAAATGTGAATTAAATGTAAGATTAGGCCATAACTTTGATAATTGACAAGTACGTATTTCCCAGTATCTAGGGGGAATTTTTTTTTTAAATCTCTAGAAGTGTTTTCTGTAGACATCTATCTGTAAGTGTTCTAGGTTCTCAAGGAGCTCTTAGTCAAGTCCTTCACTTTTTTTTTTTTTTTTTTTTTTTTTTCTGTACGCGGGCCTCTCACTGTTGTGGCCTCTCCCGTTGCGGAGCACAGGCTCCAGACGCGCAGGCTCAGCGGCCATGGCTCACGGGCCCAGCAGCTCCACGGCATGTGGGATCTTCCCGGACCGGGGCACGAACCCGCGTCCCCTGCATCGGCAGGCGGACTCTCAACCCCTGCGCCACCAGGGAAGCCCAAGTCCTTCACTTTTTATATAACATTCTCTCCAAATCTTCCTTTGGTTTTAGCAGTAGTGGTCCCACATTGCTGGCAATATATGCATTGTACTGCCAATAGTTTACAGGATGTTTCTTAGTATAAGATTATCTCACCAAACTTAAGAGAAAGCACTTTCATGAAACTTAGGGAGTTTTTGTTGGACATCTTTCAGAAATGCTCAAGATACATGAGGATCACATGTAAAAATACTATTGGACTGTGCTGTACTACCTGGTCATCCTGAGTTGCAACACTCTCTTGAAGTGCTTGTTTGTGAACTAACTGGTCCTGGACCGCCTCTGGTTTTGTAGGTCTAGCTGCCCTCGTGGAATTCCAAACATCAGTGCCATCCTTTCCCTTTATTCGTTATTTGAGTTCAGCAAATGAAGTTACAGTGACTAAGGAGGCTTCTGTGAACCTTGATTCTTAGGAGAGAGTTCTCTGAACAGTGAATATTCTAGTCACTCGCTGGAAATTAGTAAGTTGGCATTCTGTACATTAGTATCTTGTGAGTTTGGTTCCTGTGATTCAGAAGCAGGAGCCCATTTCAGAGGCTGAGGCAAGCCTCAGGGTGTACAGTGTCTCTTCCTTTGAAGACCTTCCTTGGTGACATGTCAGCCAGCCTACAGCTACAGCATTCCTACCATGTCTCTAACTTCAAAACGTTCTTCACCAGCAAGCAGATCTCTGAAGCTGATGGATCAGACATCAGCACTGCTTAGAAGCCTTAGCACCCTAGCTGATAAGATCACGCCAGGATCAAGACCAGAAGTGTCATGACTGAAACAGAGCAGCGCATCGTGGTAAGAGTGTGAACTTCCAAGGGCCACTGCCTGGCTCCATTGCTCCCTTCTCCACGTTCCAGCTGTGTGACCTCAGCCTCAGCTTCTCCTTTGCAATGAGAGAGCTTAACGCATCAGGATATTGTGAGGAATAACACATAATAAAGCCCTTAACACAAGAGCCATTCAGCAAACATTGGCTGTTATTTCGAAACTCAGCCCTACTTAGAGTGTCCTGTGATGGCTGTTCCAGGTCTCACCTGCTCTCATGCCTCCTAAACCCCTGATCTTTTTAAATCCCACATTAAGTTCAACTGTATTTCTGTGAATAGTGGAATTTCACTTTCTTTATTCAAAGAAGGCAGGTCCTTGCACATAAGGAAAGAAGTAATGGAGGAGGGCTTTTAAACAGAGATACTCATAATTTAAAACTCTTTTGTCTTGAATTGGTGCAAGCATCCATTTATTCACAATTTTAAAACTTGTGCAATCAGCGGGGTTAGGGAAGCCAAAGCCTGGCGCAGCATTTTTTCCTCTGCTCTTCCCTTCCTGCCTGCTGGTAGATAACACTAGAATTTATGGGGCTAAACCTGTGATGTAGACAATGTCTAGAAGTTGCTACCCCCGTACTTATAAATTACCTTCATAGAATCTAGAGTTATCCTTACCATTTTTTACGTTGCTGATTTATTTATAGGTGACCTCCAGCAAAAAAGTCCCTCATGAATCAACGAGAGCATGACAGGGAAGTGGGGTAGAGTGAGTATCTCCAAGCAATTCACTATCATATCCAAACCCTCCACAAGCGTTCCCTTCATCTGGGCCTCAGTCTTACCTCGGAGCAGCCTCCGCTGTGGAAGGGTAAGGAAAGTGGAATCGCTTGAGAAGGGGGAACGCCTCTGTCAGCTTGGTCCAGTAAGGTTTTGGAGCAGCCTGTCAGACGTGACCCTGAGCACTCAGGGAGGGCGAGACAGGGCTGAAGTAAGAGTTGGAGCCAGGCTTGAAGGCCAGCTTTTCGGACAGAATCTACCCTGGGAACTGTACAGCAGCACCGTCTACCCTCTGCAGCATTGCCCCGCCTGGAGCAGACGTGGGTAATAAGGGCACCAGCGTCACAGAGTGGCACCTAAGGCACTGGTGGCTTTGAAATCAGTCCAAGTTCAAACTCTACCTCTGCCAGTTACAAGTTAGGTGAACTTGGGCAACGTAACTTGTCAGAGTCTTTGTTTTAGGCATGGTTCGAGGCCTTGCCCATGTCCTTAGAGGTCTCCTTGCTGTGCTCCAGCGTCACACAGTAGTCAGCTGTTCACATCTGTCCTCCCCGGTAGACATGGGCCCCTGACTGCATCATCACACGTCTTTATAGCCCCAGGCTCTGGCATAGTCCCTGTCATATTATAAAGCCTCAAAAAATGTTTAATGAATTGAGTACAGAAAATACCAGTGGTCGCTGGAGTTCTGACAGTAATAAACCTTACTACGTGCTCTGTATTATATAACCTCTTGCAAGCATGCTGTCTCTGAGAGCAAATTGAACAAATACAGGTATTAATGTAGGAACAAACGTTTACTAAGGACTGGATGTGTTAAGCACATGAGCCCAAAAGAGCTAAAAGATAATACCTGTAATCTAATGATTGTGTCCATAGAATAACTTTGTTAGAAACAAAAGAAAGGCAGTCGTGTCAGTTTTACAGCTTTTTTGTGATCTTTTCTCTTACAGATAAAACCTGATAACCATGTTCCACAATGCTTATGTCAGCATGACATAAAAATCCATGTAGTTTGATTTTCTGCCTAAAATTCAAATCTAGTATTTGACACTAGCGTCCAAAAACCGTAGATACGAACTTTTGGTCCCTAAAAAGAATATCGCTCTTAGAACATAGCTTTGCTGGTTCTCAGAGGGTAACACTATTCATCACTTCTGATTTTCTTTCCATACGGAGTCACCTTCCGTTACAGTCCTGACCTTGCTCTGCCCTTTCACTCACTCCTCCCCAGGCAAGGAAGAGTGAAACAAGGGAATTCTAGGATGCCTTCTTATCGAAGTATGTTCTGCTCTGCCCTTCCATGCCAAAGTTTGTAAGAGCAGGCACGGTTGTCCAGTGGTGCCAGTGGATGGCAAAGTCTCTATATCTCTGGGGTGCAATGTAGGAAACAAGTTGTTGCCACAGATTTAAGCCTTGTTCTCTACTATCAGCTTTCTCAATAATGATGACACTTTTACCTCCATCTGGCTGAATACCTGAGCCTGTTTCTAAGTTGCTTAGGAGCTCAGTGGAGAATGGTGATGTTATTGACCCTCCTCAAACCCCAACTTGACAATGCTTATTTGTTAAATAGTATGGAAAGTTTATAAATGAGGGTAGCTCTTGGAATTTCAATCCAAAAGGGGGACGGACATTCTCTGACCATTCTGAATAAACTGACAAAATACCTTCTCTTTATACAGTCTGTTTTTCTGCTATTGCAGTATAGAACTTTAAACTTCTTTTAAGATTTATTTTGCTTAAAAACTTTTAAAGATTTATTTTGCTTTTAAGTGCTTTTCTTGGGTGGCAGACTGGTATTTTATTTTTATTTGACGTCATGCTAGGACGCAACACATCATCCTAGTAGACTTCCTATATAAGCAATGACCAATTATAAAATATAACAGAGGGAAAGGTCTTACTTATAATAGCATTACTTCACCAGAAAAAGATACCTATGAATAAACTAAATGAAAAATTACCACCTATACAAGGAGAAGTTTACGAAGGTATTGAAGAATATAAATGAAGACATGAATTCTATGGAAAGATGTTTATATAAGAAGATTCAACATTATAAAGATGTCAGTTCTTCCCATATCAGACTACATATAATGCAATTTCAATAAACATAACAAGGAGATTTTATTTTGGCTAGTGATACTGGTTCTAAAGTTCATATGGAAAAGGAGGGAAACCAGAGAAAAAATTGTAAAATAAAAGTTAATGAAGGGATTGGCCCTACTATGTGCCAAAATACATTATAAAGTTGTATTAATTAAAACAGTGCATTACTGGCATGTGAGCAGGCAGACAGATGAATGGAACAGAATAGAGTACAGAAGTAGACCTATATTAGATAAAGTAACAATACGTGATTTAAGGAAAGACAGAAAAAAGGGAAAAAAATGAATGGCTCATAAAATGAAAGATGATTTCTCATTTTCATAAAGTCCAAAACAGGTGTTCCTGCTTGGCAGGCTCTCCTCCAGGCAAGGATTCTGGAGCTCGTGCTCCTTGCATCTTTAGCTCTGCCATGCTCAGTATGTGGCTTCTCAAGTTTTTCTGGAGGATATCTCCATTCCACATGGCAGAAGGCAAAGAGGATGGAGGACCATGTGTGGGAAGCTTTTACGTGCCAGGTCCATCACTTCCTGACTGCAGTCGAAGCTGGGAAACTAACGTGCTGTGAGCCCAGAGAGAGGAAGGAAAAGCTTTGGTAAATAACTAGCATTCTCTCCCACAAGACGCAAATGCATATGGAATTTAATATGTCACCAGGGTGGCATTTGATATCAATGGGGAAAGATGAATTATTCAATTAATGATCCTGAAGAACTGGATAGCTGTCTCAAAAAAGAAAAAAAAGTTGGATTCCCAATTCATTCCTTGCAACAAAATACATTATAATTCAGTCAAATTTGAATGGGAAGAAAAAGGAAGGAAACTATTAGAAAACACAGGAGAAAAGGAAAGTCTTTTTATAAATAAGCATGCCCGCCCAGAAGACTCAAGGAAATGTGGGGTTAAGATTCTATAGCGCATTCACCCAGATACAACTATTCCAAGTTTCACAGTCCTATTTCTTCCTTTTCAGGGCCCTTACATTAACGCAGAACACCTGCTTTGGCTTGCATTCGTCATCCCACTGTAGCTCTGACATTTTTATTATCGTATCCTGAGGCTAATGTTCAGCATAGTCTGCCCTCCTGCTGCAAGAGGTAAGAGTCTAATTAAAATCAGCCATGAAAGCCTTCTGGCTCTCTTGACATGCCCTGAGTTGATAGTTGGCTGACGTGGTGTGCCAGTCTCTTTCTTCAAGGCTTCCAGGAGAGTTAACAGAAGTCAGCCACCTCTACAATCCTTATGAATACCATTGTCCCACACCACTCAAGAGCTACCACGTATTCCCCAGCCTGGTCCCTTCCACCCGTTCCTTATTCCCAAACAGAGGTGAAAGTCTTAGTAAACGTGCTGCTACAGCATGCTCTGGGTTGTCATTACCCCGACTTAGACCAGCAATGAGGTTCTTGATGCCTCCTGACCAGAGAGTGAGCAAATTCTCTAGTCCCATTCTTGAGGGTCAACTTTCCATGACCATCTCTGGTACCAGTTTAGGTCTCCGCAAAAGCAGACCTTGAGGCAAGGATTAGGGGGCATGTAGCTACTGGGGAGGTGATATCAGGAAGAGAGGAGGTAGGGAAAGTGAGATAGAGACGGTAGAAAAGTCAATAAAGGATACATTAAAGTGAAGATTACTGCTGTAGTCAACAAGAGCTGAATTCACTCTGAGGAACTGGCAAGAATTGCCTGCTGAGAGATGGAGAAGCTTACATATTTATCCACTGATTCCTATTCTTTATCGGTTGGGGGTTCCCTCCGAGAGGCTGATAGACTGTTTCTTCCCAGCCATCCTGGAAAGTCCACCCTTGCAGGGTGGAGCACGTTCCGTGACACCTCAGAATGACTCGGGAAGAGAAGCAGAAAGATTCAGACACAAGTTGGATGCTGTCAGAATGTGCAGGAACTGTTATGTATGGCTGCAGGTAAAGTTACTAGCTGGGACATTAACAGCATCTGCTACAGCAAGAATTAAGATACCAATTCTGTCTATATTCCTTTCAAGCAGTTTTAAACAGCATCTGTTGTATTGCTGAAGGTGTAGGCAAACAGCATGCTGATGTACTGTTGTTCCAAATGTGTATTGATACAGCCTCTATGAAGGTGGCTGTCAATATTGAAGGTTTGGGAATTCCCTGGGGGTCCAGTGGTTAGGACTTCACGTTTTCACTGCCTAGGGTGTGGGTTCAGTCCCTGGTTGGGGAATTAAGGTTCCTCAAGCTACGCGGCATGGCCAAAAAATATATATGTATAATATGTATATTGAAGGTGTATATACTTTTTGATCCAGGTTTAGGAATTTCACTGCTAGGAATTGATCCTGAAGATATTGATGCAAAGCCATTCATACAAATATTTTCATTGTAATCATAGAGGATTGGGCACCGGTTTCCTCCATGGGGCACTGGGTAAATTATTGTACATCCATATAGTATCACCCTTAAATAGAAGGGGATCCTCTCTGTGTACTGACATTGAACACTCTTATCAGAAGGCAGCAGAAAATGATTAACTGTTTATTCAGTGTACTACTGTACTGTATAAGTGGGAAAAGAAAAAGTGTGTTTGCATATGTACAAACTATCTCCAGAAGGAGATTTCTACATGCTATGGATTGTATTCTTCTTATAACTTCTCTGTTATTCCTAGGGACCTGGGATAAGAGGTGGCGGCTCCAGGGTAGTATTAGTCTACCAAATGGTAGATTGTGAAAACAAGTGTGATGAAAACTGACAAATAATAACAGAGTACGGCAAAGTGACTGGATAGCAGGTAATCATTCACAAACTGGTGGTTTTCCTGTTCACCAGCAATAGATAGTTAGAAAATGTAATGGAAGGGAATTTGCAACAGAAACCTAAGTATAAAACACCTAAGAATAAGCATAACAATAAATATATAAGATCTTTACAGGGGAAAAAGTAAACTATAGGACATAGAAAAACACCTAGATAAATGGAGACTATTAATGGTCTCAATATATTATGATGCCAGTTCTCTCCAAATTTTTCCATAAAGACAATGTAATCCCCCAAATATCCTAATAATATTTAGTATATAGTTTAACAAGCTAATTTAAGAATTCATAAGTAAGGCTACAAGTATATGCGTAGCTTAGACAGTTATAGAGTGGGAGAAATCAAATGATCAGTAAATGTAAAAATCAATGTTATTCTTCCTAGTCATTGCAGACATATAAATTAAAATAAGATGTAACTTTTCACCATATAATTGGCAAAAAATAAAAAATGTTGATACTACCAATCAAGAATGTGAGGAAATGGTATTCTCCCACTCAACTGATAGAAAAAACATTATTTAAGGCTCTCTGAAAAGCAACGTGGCAGTAACTTTGAAAATGGTAATTATTCATTCTCAATGACCCAGCAATTCCATTTCTCAATATCTATCCTGTATGCATCAAACATGTAATTTAAGTGGCATGCACAAAGATATTCTTACCCCTAGTTCATAGTTGCAAAGAAAAGAAAAAAGGACAACAACCTAAATACCCATCGATATATTCATAAATGGCTACATAAGCCATAGTAAAGCCCTACTATGAAATACTATGTAGTAATTTAAAAGAATGATGTAAATCAATATCTACTGACATGAAAAGAATAAAAAGCAAGGTTTAGAATACTGAATTCAATAGCATCCCACTTATGAAAAATATAAAACACCACAAAACAGTAAACACTTGTACAGGTACAAGTGCATGATTATATATTAATTTTTTTTGAATTTAATTTTATTTTCTTATACAGCAGGTTCTTATTAGCTATCCATTTCATACTTATTAGTGTATACATGTCAATCCCAATCTCCCAATTCATCCCACACCCCCAGCCGCCACTTTCGCCCCTTGGTGTCCATACGTTTGTTCTCTACATCTGTGTCTCTATTTCTGCCCTGCAAACCAGTTCATCTGTACCTTATTTCTAGGTTCCATATATATGCGTTAATGTACGATATTGGTTTTTCTCTTTCTGACTTACTTCACTCTGTATGACAGTCTCTATATCCATCCACATCTCTACAAATGACCCAATTTCGTTCCTTTTTATGACTGGGTAATATTCCATTGTATATATGTACTACATCTTCTTTATCCATTCTTCTGTTGATGGGCATTTAGGTTGCTTCCATGACCTGGCTATTGTAAATAGTGCTGCTGCAGTGAATATTGGGGTGCATGTGTCTTTTTTTTTTTTTTTTTTTTTTGCATGTGTCTTTTTGAATTATGGTTTTCTCTGGGTATAAGCCCAGTAGTGGGATTGCTGGGTCATATGGTAGTTCTATTTTTAGTTTTTTAAGGAACCTCCATACTGTTCTCCATAGTGGCTGTATCAATTTACATTCCCACCAACAGAGCAAGAGTGTTCCCTTTTCTCCACACCCTCTCCAGCATTCGTTGTTTGTAGATTTTCTGATGATGCTCATTCTAATTGGTGTGAGGTGATACCTCATTGTAGTTTTGATTTGCATTTCTCTAATAATTAGTGATGTTGAGCAGCTTTTCATGTGCTTCTTGACCATCTGTATGTCTTCTTTGGAGAAATGTCTGTTTAGTCTTCTGCGCATTTTTTGATTGGCTTGTTTGTTTTTTTTAATATTGAGCTGCATGAGCTGTTTATATATTTTGGAGATTAATCCTTTGTCCACTGATTCGTTTGCAAATATTTTCTCCCATTCTGAGGGTTGTCTTTTTGTCTTGTTTGTAGTTTCCTTTGCTTTACAAAAGCTTTTAAGTTTCATTAGGTCCCATTTGTTTATTTTTATTTTTTTGTTTGTTTTGTTTTTTGTTTTTTTGGGGTTTTTTTTTTTGCGGTACGCGGGCCTCTCATCGCTGTGGCCTCTCCCCCTGCGGAGCACAGGCTCCGGACGCGCAGGCCCAGCGGCCATGCCCCACAGGCCCAGCCGCTCCACGGCATATGGGATCTTCCCAGACCGGGGCATGAACCCGTGTCCCCTGCATCGGCAGGCGGACCCTCAACCACTGTGCCACCAGGGAAGCCCCCATTTGTTTATTTTTGTTTTTATTTCCATTACTCTGGGAGGTGGGTCAAAAAAGATCTTGCTGTGATTTATGTCAAAGAGTGTTCTTCCTGTGTTTTCCTCTAAGAGTTTTATAGTGTCCGGTCCTACATTTAGTTCTCTAATCCATTTTGAGTTTATTTTTGTGTATGGTGTTAGGGAGTGTTCTAATTTCATTCTTTTACATGTAGCTTGTCCACTTTTCCCAGCACCACTTATTGAAGAGACTGTCTTTTCTCCATTGTATATCCTTGCCTCCTTTGTCTTAGATTAGTTGACCATAGGTGCATGGGTTTATCTCTGGGCTTTCTATCCTGTTCCATTGATCTATATTTCTGGTTTTTGTGCTAGTTCCATATTGTCTTGATTCCTGTAGCTTTGTAGTATAGTCTGAAGTCAGGGAGTCTGATTCCTCCAGCTCCGGTTTTTTCCCTCAAGACTCCTTTGGCTATTCAGGGTCTTTTGTGTCTCCATACAAATTTTAAGATTTTTTGTTCTACTTCTGTAAAAAATGCCACTGGTAATTTGATAGGGATTGCATTGAGTCTGTAGATTGCCTTGAGTAGTATAGTCATTTTCACAATATTGATTCTTCCAATCCAAAAACATGGTATATCTCTCCATCTGTTTGTGTCATCTTTGATTTCTTTCATCAGTGTCTTATAGTTTTCTGCATACAGGTCTTTTGTCTCCCTAGGTAGGTTTATTCCTAGTTATTTTTTTCTTTTTGTTGCAGTGGTAAATGGGCAGTGTTTCCTTCATTTTTCCTTCAGATTTTTCATCATTAGTGTATAGGAATGCAAGAGATTTCTGTACATTAATTTTGTATCCTGCAACTTTACCAAATTCATTGATTAGATCTAGTAGTTTTCTGGTGGCATCTTTAGGATTCTCTATGTATAGTATCATGTCATCTGCAAACAGTGACAGTTTTACTTCTTCCTTTCCAATTTGTATTCCTTTCATTTCCTTTTCTTTTCTGATTGCCATGGCTAGGACTTCCAAAACTATGCTGAATATAAGTGGCGAGAATGGGCATCCTTGTCTTGTTCCTGATCTTAAAGGGAATGCTTTCAGTTTTTCACCATTGAGTGTGATATTAGCTGTGGGTGGCCTTTATTATGTTGAGGTAGGTTCCCTCTATGCACACTTTCTGGAGAGTTTTTATCATAAATGGTTGTTGAATATTTTTTAAGGGGTTTTTATTTATTTTATTTATTATTATTATTATTTTTGGCTGCATTGGGTCTTCATTGCTGCGTGCAGGCTTTCTCTAGTTGTGGCGAGTGGGGGCTACTCTTCGTTACAGTGCACGGGCTTCCCATTGTGGTGGCTTCTCTTGTGGAGCGTGGGCTCTAGGCACGTGGGCTTTAGTAGTTGCAGCATGCAGGCTCAGTAGTTGCAACACATGGGCCCTAGAGTGCGCAGGCTTCAGTAGTCATGGAGCATGAGCTCAGTAGTTGTGGCACACGGGCTCAATAGTTACGGCTCGCAGGCTCTAGAGCGCAGGCTCAGTAGTTGTGACACATGGACTTAGTTGCTCTGCGGCATGTGGGATCTTCCCAGCCCAGGGATTGAACCCGTGTCCCCTGCATTGGCAGGTGGATTCTTAATCACTGTAGCTTTTTTCTTCATCTATTGAGATGATCATATGGTTTTTATTCTTCAGTTTGTTATGTGATATATCACATTGATTGATTTGTAGATATTGAAAAATCCTTGCATCCCTGGGATAAATCCCACTTGATCATTGTTTATGATCCTTTTAATGTTAGAGTTGGTTTGCTAGTATTTTGTTGAGGATTTTTGCATCTATGTTCATCAGTGATATTGGCCTGTAATTTTCTTTTTTTGTGATATCTTTGCCTGGTTTTTGTATCAGGGTGATGGTGGCCTCATAGAATGAGTTTGGAAATGTTCCTTCCTCTGCAATCTTTTGGAATAGTTTTGGAAGGATGGATGTTAACTCTTCTCTAAACGTTTGGTAGAATTGACTTGTGAAGTCATCTGGTCCTGGACTTTTGTTTGTTGGGAGCTTTAAAATTACTGACTTAATTTCAATACTGGTAATTGGTCAGCTCATATTTTCTACTTCTTCCAGGTTCAGTTTTAGGTGATTGTTTCTTTCTAAGAATTTGTCCATTTCTTCTAGCTTGCGTATTTCATTGGTGTATAGTTGCTTGTAGTAGTCTCTTACGATCCTTTGTATTATATTTCTGTGCTGTCGGTGGTAACTTCTCCCTTTTCATTTCTGATTTTATTGATTTTGGTTATCTCTCTTTTTTTTTTTTAAGATTTATTTATTTTTGGCTGCATCAGGTCTTAGTTGCAGCATGCAGGATCTTCGTTGAGGAATGTGGGATCTCTCTAGTTGTGGCATGTGAGTTTTCTCTTCTCTAGTTTTGGCGCATGGGTCCAGGGCACCTAGGCTCTGTAGTTGTGAGGCGTGGGTTCCAGAGCACGTGGGCTCTGTAGTTTGTGGCATGAAGGCTCTCTAGTTGAGGCGTGAGAGCTCAGCAGTTGTGGCACACGGGCTTAGTTGCCCCATGGCATGTGGGATCTTCGTTCCCTGACCAGGGATTGAACCCATGTCCCCTGCATTGTAAAGCGGATTCTTTACCACTGGACCACCAGGGAAGCCCCTCCTTTTTTTCCTTGATGAATCTGGCTAAAGGTTTATCAATTTTGTTTATCTTTTCAAAGAACCAGCTTTTAGTTTCATTGATCCTTTCTATTGTTTTTTAGTCTCTATTTCATTTATTTAGCCTCTGATCTTTATGGTTTCTTTCCTTCTACTCACTTTGGGTTTTGTTTGTTCTTCTTCCTCTAGTTGCTTTAGGTGTAAATTTAGATTTTTCATTTGCAATTTTTCTTGTTTCCTGAGGTAAGCTTGTATCATTGTAAACTTCCCTCTTAGAACTGCTTTTGCTGTGTCCCATAGGTTTTGGATCATTGTGTTTTCATTTTCATTTGTCTCTAGGTATTTTCTGATTTCCTCTTTGATTTCTTCAGTGATCCATTGGTTGTTTAGTAGCAGATTGTTTAGCCTTCATGTGTTTGTGTTTTTTGCAGTTTTTTTTTCTTATAGTTGATTTCTAATTTCGTAGCATTGTGGTTGGAGAATTTTTTTAAAGCATAATCCAGTGAGAAATACTGGCATAGTAACGAGATAAATTAAACTCTTAATAAAGAACTACTACAGTAAGATTAGAATCTTACCTTTTAAGAAAAAAAAAAAGCTGAAAGTAGCTTGATGAAAGGAGGTATAAAAAATGGTTGGGGCATCTGGGATATAGCAACAAAATCAAAATACATAAAGATGGTGAAAACTAAGTACTATGCCCATCTGAGACAAAACATGTAACCAAACTGAGCCAAAAGGAAGAAGGGGGGCGATATGGAGGGGGGTGGAGAAGAAGCAAAGTACAGAAGAGTATCTATGGCATGTTACTCTTCACATAGAAGGAGATGACCTAGAGGGGTGGGATAGGGAGGATGGGAGGGAGGCTCATGAGGGAGGGGATATGGGGACATATGTATGCACATGGCTGATTCACTTTGGTGTACAACAGAAACTAACACGGTATTGTGAAGCAATTATACTCCAATAAAGATCTATTAAGAAAAAAAGAAAATACGTATGTATCTTATTTGTGCAAAAGATATATTCCCTGACTTACAATGGAGTTACGTCCTAATAAACCTATCTTAAAGTTGAAAATGTATTTAATACACCTAAACTACTGAATATCATGGTTTAGCCTAGCCTACCTTAAACGTGTGCAGAACACTAACATTAGTCTACAGTTGGGCAAAATCATCTAACACAAAAGCCAATTTTATAATAAAGTATTGAATATCTCATGGAGTATTAAATACTGTACTAAAAGTAAAAGACAGCACGGTTGTCTGGGTACAGAATGGTTGTAAGTGTATTGGTTGTTTATACTCATGGTCACATGGCTGATGGAGCTACAGCTTGCTGCCCCCGCCCAGCATCACAAGAGAGTATCTACCGCATGTCACTAGCCTGGAAAAATCAAAATTAAAAATTCTAAATACAAATGGGTATAGCTTCACACCATTGTAAAGCCAAGAAATCATAAGTTAAAAAATCTTAGGGTTTCCCTGGTGGCTCAGTGGTTGGGAGTCCGCCTGCCGATGCAGGGGACACAGGTTCGTGCCCCGGTCCAGGAAGATCCCACGTGCTGCGGAGCGGCTGGTCCCGTGAGCCATGGCCGCTGGGCCTGCGTGTCCGGAGCCTGTGCTCCGCAACGGGAGAGACCACAACAGTGAGAGGCCCGCATACTGCAAAACATAAATTAATAATAATAATAATAGTATTGAATTTGAGCTCAGAAAACAAATTTCCATGAATCCATACCAACATAAAAAAGGATTGAAGGGCTTCCCTGGTGGCACAGTGGTTGAGAATCCGCCTGCCAATGCAGGGGGCACAGGTTCAAGCCCTGGCCTGGGAAGATCCCACACTCCATGGAGCAACCAAGCCCGTGTGCCACAACTACTAAGCCTGCACTCTAGAGCCTATGCTCCGCAACAAGAGAAGCCACCGCAGTGAGAAGCCCACGCACCACAACCAAAAGTAGCCCCCACTCTGCACAACTAGAGAAAGCCTGCACGCAGCAACGAAGACCCAACACAGCCAAAAATAAATTAATTAAATAAATTTTTTTTAAAAAGGAATTTAATAAATACATGTATAGGGGAAACAATATCTCTTCTTACAAAAGAATTCCAACTAATAAATGTAGAAGAAATGAGAGAAATAAAAAAAATTACCACCAGGCAGACACCACCATAGTAAGTGTTGCAGGTCTGGTCAGTTTGATGGATGCTAAAATCAGTTGTGAGTGTTCGAGAAGAAATAAGATGTTTCATAGTCTCAGAGTATTTCTCCAAGATATTTGTCAATTACATAGGGAAAACTGGTAACTTTACTGTGGAGAATATCTGCAGACACCTCCTTAGCCAAGGGATCAAGGTTAATAAATCACCAGCAACAAATCACACTGAAATCATTATGCACTGAGATGGACACAATATCACTTCTGGGGTAATCTTGCTAAAAATGCAACACCTCAAGCTAATCACGAGAAAACATCAGACGAACCCAAGTTGAAAGACATTCTACAAACTATCAAGGTCATGAAAGACAAAGAAAGACTGAGAAACCATCACAGATTGCCGGAAACCAAGGAGCCAATGACTAAATGCAATGTGGATCATGGGTTGGATCCTGAAGCAGAAAAAGGACATTAAGGGGAAAATGAGTGAAATTTAAATAAGATCTGTGTTTGGTTAATAGTATTTACCAATGCTATTTTTCTGTTTTTGGTAATTGTATAATGGTTATGGAATTGTGAAAATTACGGAAGCTGGGAGAAAGGCATATGTAAGCTCTTTGTACTATTTCTGCAACTTTCCTTTAAGTGGAAAATTATTTCAAAAGAAAAAGAGAACATAGAGAGAAAGGGCATTGTTCTCAATACTCTCTTTCTTTGTATTTGCTATATTCAACCCTGCCAATGTGCTTGCATCTCCCTGCTCGATTTGATGGCACAAAATATTACATGCTGGGAAATTGTGCAGATGAACCAATATAGTTTTCATGGCATACTGACATCATTTCCCTACTTTCCAGTCTCATATGAGCTTAATTAATGCACTTTAAAGAATTTTACCAAAATAGACTATATTGAAGTTGCATGTGACATATTTGATTAAAATGGAATCATGAAATATGAGGGGGGAAATCAGTATTTAAAAGTCAATATAAGCCTACAATAGCCAAAACAATCTTGAAAAATAACAAATTTGTAAGACTAACATTTCCTGATTTCAAAACTTATTACTTACCTATAGTAATCAAAACAGTGTGATAGTGGCATGAGGATAGACATATAGACCAAAAGAATAGAATAGAGCCCCCAAATAAACCCAAGCACATCTGGTCAATTGATTTTCAATAGGAGTGCTAAGACTATTAAATGGGGAAAGACAGTCTTTTTAACAAAAGGTAGTGAGAAAACTGGATACGCACATGCAAAAGAATGAAGTTGGATCTTTACCATATACCATATACAAAAATTAACTCAAAACAGATCAAAGGCTTAAGCTTAAGAGCTAAAAGTATAGAATTTTAAAATGAAAACATAGGGGAAAGTCTTTATGACATTGGATTTGGTAATAATTTCTTGGATATGACACCAAAAGCATAGGCAATAAAGAAAAAATAGAAAAATTGGACTTCATCAAAGACATTTGTGCATTAAAGGAGATTATCAAGAAAGTAAAAAGAGAGTTTATAGAGTAGCAGAAAATATTTGCAAATCATCTATCTGATAAAGGATGTTAATCCAGAATATATAAATAATTCCTATGAGGCAATGGGTTAAAAAAACCTCAATTCAAAAATGGGAAAAGATCTTGAATAGGCATTTCTCCAAAGAAGATATACAACTAGACAATAAGCACATGAAAAGATGTTTAACATCATTAGTCATTAGGGAAATGCAAATCCAAACCACAATGAGATACCACTCTATGCCCATTAGGATGGCTATGATTCTAAAACAAACAACAAAAACAAACAAAAAAGGAAAATAACAAGTGTTGGCAATGCTCTGGAGAAATTGGAATCTTCATGTATTGCTGTAGGAAAGTAAAATGGTTTAGCCGCTGTGGAAAATAGTTTAGCAGTTCCTCAGAAAGTTAAACATTGAATTACTGTATGACCCAGCAATTCCATTCCAATGTATATACCACAAAAATACTGAAAGCAGGGACTCAAACAGGCACTTGTTCACCAATATTCATAACAGCATTATTCACAATAGTCAAAAGGTAGAAACAGCCCAAAAGTTCATCTACAGGTGAATGGATAAACAAGTTGTTGTATATATATACAATGGGATATTATTCAACCATAAAAAGGAATGGAATTCTGATACATGCTACAACATGGATGAACCTTGAAAACATTTTGCTAAGTGAAATAAGCCAAACACAAAAGGACAAGTATTGTATGATTCTACTTCTATGAGGTACCTAGAACAGGCAAATTCATAGAGACAGTAAGTAGAATAGAGGTTACCAGGGCCTGGAAGGAAGGGGCAATGGGGAGTTGTTTAATGGGCACAGATTTACTGTTTGGGATGATAAAGTTCTGGAAATGGATAGTGGTATTGGTTGCACAACATTGTGAAAGCACTTAATGCCACTGAATTGTACACTTAAAATGGTAAATTTTATGATACACATATATTTTTTTCTTTAACAGTTTTATTGAGGTATAATTCACATATAATAAATGACACATTTAAATTTTCAGTTTTATATGATACATATATTTTAACACAAGAGCTCAATACTATACATGAAACATATAATATTGTATGTCAAATATACTCAATTAAAAAAATTAAATTACATTCCAAAAAACTCAATAAAACATATGATGTGAAATACAGATGTATAATCATAGTAATTAACAATTATAAGTAGACATTTAAAAATTTTGCCTATATCCCCCAAAGTTTATGTGTTCTAGTTGTCCAAAGAACATTTTGAGGAACTTATCATTAGGAAAATGAGGGATCTCCTAGATATAGTCTGCCTTATCTGTAAGTGTATATGCTCGTGTGCATGTATGTGTGTGTGTGTGTGTGTGTGTGTGTGAGTGTGTGTGTGTGTGTGTGTGTGTGTTGTATGATGGGAAATAGAAGAAAAGAGAAGAGGGTACTACCTCTTCATATTGAAAGAAGATCGTCCTTTTTGCTTGTCCTGGGGAAATAAGAACACTGACGTGACATACTTTTGGGAATGCTGCAGACTGATCAAGAAAAAAAGGAGGGAAAGTACACATTACCACCATTAAAAATGAAGGAGGGAATATCACCACAGACCCTACATACATTAAAAGGCAAATAAAGGAATGTAGTGAATAACTTTATGCCTATAAACTTGACAAATAGATGAAAAGAGTTCTTTTAAAAACACAACTTACCAAACTGATACAAAAAGAAATAGAAAATTTTCATAACTCTATTTTTAAAGTTGAATTGATGATGGAAAGCCTTCCTGCAAAGAAAACTGCAGGTCCAGATGGTTTTCTTCGGGAATTCTATCAAACATTTAAGGAAGAAATTATACTAATCTTACACAAACTCCTTTAGAAAATAGAAAGTGTTCCCAACTCATTTTATGAAGCCAAGATAATACTGCCAAAAACTTGACAGAAACACTACAAGAAAATTGGAGACCAACATCTCTTAAGTTGCAAAAATCTTTCACAAAATATTAGCAAGTCAAAAGCAGCAATACTACATCCTGATTAAGTAGGTGTATTCTAGGAATAGAAGGTTGCCTTAACATTTGATAATCAGTTGGTGTTATTTGCCACTGTAACAGAATAAAGGAGAAAAACCATATAACCATACCAATAAATGCAAAAATGCCTCATAAAATTCAATAGCCATCATGATTTTAAAACAAAAACCTCTTTGCAAACTAGGACATGAAAGGGAACTTTCTGTTAAATTTAAAAGCATTTAGGAAGAACCTAAAGATAATATCATACCTAAAGGTTGATTATACCTAAAGAATACCTAAAGAATATTGAATATTCTTCCCTCAAGATTATAAACAAAGCTAAGATGTTCACTCTCACCACTTTTTTCAATATTATACTGGAGACCTTAGCCAATGTAAAAAGGTAAGAAAAAGATATAAAAGTCATACATATTACAAAGGAAGAAATAAAATCATTAGCATTTAAACAAGCATTAAAATCCACAAAATACTTAGGAACAAATTTAACAAAAGACATGTAAGACCTCTACAGTGAAAACTATAACACGTTACTGCAAAGACTTGAGCTGCAATTTAATGACTGCTATCCGTGAAAATACTTTATAAGGAGATTCTGTTTGAGGCACTTTAATATTTTGATGAAGTGTTCCTCAAGCTGGACAAAAAGCAATACCCTGGCCCTGGAAAGATTTGCATTACTACTACTCAGTCCGACTAATAGTTGGCTAAAAATTTTATAACAGAAAAATAAGTCTGCAATTATTATGTTTTTTTTTCCTCAGCCCACCTGGATAATATTGATGTACCCTTCCCTCAGAACACTATACATGACATTCCAGAGAAGGCTGGCAGAACCCTGCTGAAAACCCAAGCATTGTATCTTGTTGATTTTCCTTCGATGTTTGGTTAGCATACCCTACCTACATCATCCTCCGACTCTGGATCATCCAGTGACTCTGAAAGCCACTCCAGGAGCGGCCCATTGAAACCTGGTGGGTGCAGAGCAGTCTCTCTTGCCCTTGCTGGAAAATGACCTATAAAAATTGGGGTGCTCACCTGCTACAGTAATGGAGAGGTAGGTACATGTAAAGAACCACAGTCTTCCTGTTCTCTTTCTCTTTTCTCTCCTCCTTTAATCCCTTCAGAGTTTTGTTTTTGTTTTTGTTTTTTGGCTGCACCCTGCAGCTATGCAGGATCTTAGTTCCCTGACCAGGGATCAAACCAGTGCCCCCTGCAGCAGAAGCGTGGAGTCTTAACCACTGGACTGCCAGGTAAGTCCCCAGAGGTTTCTATTTTTGAGTTTCTATGAGCTTAATTCTGACCAGTTTTTGAACAAAACCTATTGCCCTGTAAACAAAGACCCTCTACTTTTATACTTTGTGTATTATCAAGCAGTATTTGGACTTACACCTGCCTTTGTCAATTTGGAATAATGTAAGGTTAATCTAACAGGTTTTTTTTTCCATTTTGAGTTTATATTTGTATATGGTGTGAGAAAATGTTCATAGTTCATTCTTTTTTTTTGAATTTTATTTTATTTTATTTTTTACACAGCAGGTTCTTATTAGTTATCTATTTTATACATATTAGTGTATATGTGTCAATCCCAGTCTCACAATTCATCCCAGCCCTCATCCCCCTTTCCCCCCTTGCTGTCCATATGTTTGTTCTCTATGTTTGTGTCTCTATTTCTGCCTTGGAAATAGGTTCATCTGTACCATTTTTCTAGATTCCACATATATGCGTTAATATATGATATTTATTGTTCTCTTTCTGACTTACTTCACTCTGTATGACAATCTCTAGGTCCATCCACATCTCTACAATTGACCCAATTTCATTCCTTTTTATGGCTGAGTAATATTCCATTGTATATATGTATCACATCTTCTTTATCCATTCATCTGTCAATGGACATTTAGGTTGCTTCCATGACCTGGCCACTGTAAAAAGTGCTGCAATGAACATTGGGGTTCATGTGTCTTTGAATTATGGTTCTCTCAGGGTATATACCCAGTAGTGAGATTGCTGGGTCGTATGGTAGTTCTATTTTTAGTTCTTTAAGGAACCTCCATACTGTTCTCCATAGTGGCTGTATCAATTTACATTCCCACCAAGAGTGTAAGAGGGTTCCCTTTTCTCCACACCCCCTCCAGCATTTGTTGTTTGTAGATTTTCTGATGGTGCTCATTCTAACTGGTGTGAGGTGATAACCTCATTGTAGTTTTTTTTTTTTTTTTTTGCGGTACACGGGCCTCTCACTGTTGTGGCCTCTCCCGTTGCGGAGCACAGGCTCCGGATGCACAGGCTCAGCGGCCATGGCTCACGGGCCCAGCCACTCTGCGGCATGTGGGATCTTCCCAGACAGGGGCACAAACCCGCATCCCCTGCGTCGTCAGGCGGACTCTCAAGCACTGTGCCACCAGGGAAGCCCCCTCATTGTAGTTTTGATTTGCATTTCTCTAATGATTAGTGATGTTGAGCAGCTTTTCACGTGTATGTTGGCAATCTGTATAACTTCTTTGGAGAAATGTCTATTTAGGTCTTATGCCCATTTTTTGATTGGGTTGTTTGTTTTTTTGGTATTGAGCTGCCTGAGCTGTTTATGTATTTTGGAGATTAATCCTTTGTCCGTTGATTCGTTTGCAAATATTTTCTCCCATTCTGAGAGTTGTCTTTTAGTCTTGTTTATAGTTTCCTTTTCTGTGCAAAAGCTTTTAAATTTCATTAGGTCCCATTTGTTTATTTTTGTTTTTATTTCCATTACTCTGGGAGGTGGGTCAAAAAAGATCTTGCTGTGATTTATGTCAAAGAGTGTTCTTCCTATGTTTTCCTCTAAGAGTTTTATAGTGTCTGGTCTTACATTTAGTTCTCTAATCCATCTTGAGTTTATTTTTGTGTATGGTGTGAGAGAGTGTTCTAATTTCATTCTTTTACATGTAGCTGTCCAGTTTTCCCAGCACCGCTTATTGAAGAGACTGTCTTTTCTCCATTGTATATCCTTACCTCCTTTGTCATAGATTAGTTGACCATAGGTGTGTGGGTTTATCTCTGGGCTTTCTATCCTGTTCCATTGATCTATATTTCTGTTTTTGTGCCAGTACCATATTACCATATTGTCTTGATTACTGTAGCTTTGTACTATAGTCTGAAGTCAGGGAGTCTGATTCCTCCAGCTCCATTTTTTTCCTTCAAGATTGCTTTGGCTATTCAGGGTCTTTGGTGTCTCCATATAAATTTTAAGATTTTTTGTTCTAGTTGTGTGTAAAAAATGCCATGGGTAATTTGATAGGGATTGCATTGAATCTCTAGATTGCTTTGTGTAGTATAGTCATTTTCACAATATTGATTCTTCCAATCCAAGAACATTGTATATCTCTCCATCTGTTTATGTCAACTTCGATTTCTTTCATCAGTGTCTTATAGTTTCCTGAGTACAAGTCTTTTACCTCCTTAGGTAGGTTTATTCCTAGGTATTTTATTCTTTTTGTTGCAATGGTGAATGGGATTATTTCCTTAATTTCTCTTTCTGATCTTTCATTGTTAGTGTATAGGAATGCAAGAGATTTCTGTGCATTAATTTTGTATCCTGCAACTTTACCAAATTAATTGATTAGCTCTAGTAGTTTTCCAGTGGCATCTTTAGGATTATGTATGTATACTATCATGTCATCTGCAAACAGTGACAGTTTTACTTCTTCTTTTCAATTTTGATTCCTTTTATTTCTTTTTCTTCTCTGATTGCCATGGCTAGGACTTCCAAAACTCTGTTAACTAATAGTGGTGAGAGTGGACTTGCTTGTCTTGTTCCTGATCTCAGAGGAAATGCTTTCAGTTTTTCACCATTGAGAATGATGTTTGCTGTGGGTTTGTCATATATGGCCTTTATTATGAGGAGGTAGATTCCCTGTATGGCCACTTTCTGGAGAGTTTTTATCATAAGTGGGTGTTGAATTATGTCAAAAGCTTTTTCTGCATCTATTGAGATGATCATATGGTTTTTATTCTTCAATTTGTTAATATGGTATATCACATTGATTTGTGTATACTGGAGAATGCTTGCATCCCTGGGATAAATCCCACTTGATCATGGTGTATCATCCTTTTAATGTGTTGTTGGATTCTGTTTGCTAGTGTTTTGTTGAGGGTTTTTGCATCTATATTCATCAGTGATATTGGTCTATAATTTTCTTTTTTTGTAATATCTTTGGTTTTGGTATCAGGGTGATGGTGGCCTCGTAGAATGAGTTTGGGAGTGTTCCTTCCTCTGCAATCTTTTGGAAGAGTTTGAGAAGAATGGGTGTTAGCTCTTCTCTAAATGTTTGATAGAATTCACCTGTGAAGCCATCTGTTCCTGGACTTTTGTTTGTTGGAAGATATTTAATCACAGTTTCAATTTCATTACTTGTGATTGGTCTGTTCATATTTTCTATTTCTTCCCATTTCCGTCTTGGAAGGTTATATTTTGCTAATGATTTTTCCATTTCTTCCAGGTTGTCCATTTTATTGGCATAGAGTTGCTTGTATTAGTCTCTTATGATGATCTGTATTTCTGCGGTGTCGTAACATCTCCTTTTTCACTTCTAATTTTGTTGATTTGAGTCCTCTCCCTCTTTTTCTTGATGAGTCTGCCTAAAGGTTTATCAGTTTTGTTTATCTTCTCAAAGACCTGCTTTTAGTATTATTGATTTTTGCTATTGTTTTCTTTGTTTCTATTTCATTTATTTATGCTTTGATCTTTATGATTTCTTTCCTTCTGCTAACTTTGGGTTTTGTTTGTTCTTCTTTCGCTAGTTCCTTTAGGTGAAAGGTTAGATTGTTTATTTGAGATTTTTCTTGTTTCTTGAGGTAGGCTTGTATAGCTATAAACTTCCCTCTTAGAACTGCTTTTGCTGCATGCCATAGGTTTTGGATCTTCATATTTTCATTGTCATTTGTCTCTAAGTATTTTTTAATTTTCTCTTTGATTTCTTCAGTGATCTCTTGGTTATTTAGTAATGTATTGTTTAGCCTCCATGTGTTTGTGTTTTTTACATTTTTTTACCTGTAATTTATTTCTAATCTCATCGCATTGTGGTCGGAAAAGATGCTTGATATGATGTCAATTTTCTTAAGTTTACCAAGGCTTGATTTGTGACCCAAGATGTGATGTATCCTGGGGAATGTTCCATGTGCACTTCAGAAGAAAGTGTAATCTGCTGTTTTCAGATGGAATGTCCTATAAATATCAATTAAATCTATCTGGTCTATTGTGTCATTTAAAGCTTGTGTTTCCTTATTAATTTTCTGTCTGGATAATCTGTCTATTGGTGTAAGTGAGGTGTGAAAGTCTCCCACTATTATTGTGTTACTGTCAATTTCTTCTTTTATAGCTGTTAACATATGCCTTATTTATTGAGGTGCTCCTATGTTGGGTGCATATATATTTATAATTGTTAAATCTTCTCCTTGGATTGATCCCTTGATCATTATGTAGTGTCCAAATTGTAACATTCTTTATTTTAAAGTCTATTTTATCTGATATGAGTGTTGCTACTCCAGCCTTCTTTTGATTTCCATTTCCATGGAATTTCTTTTTCCATCCCCTCACTTTCAGTCTGTATGTTTCCCTAGGTCCGAAGTGGGTCTCTTGTAGACAACATATATACAGATCTTGCTTTTGTATCCATTCAGCAAGCCTGCGTGTTTTGGTTGGAGCATTTAATCCCTTCACATTTAAGGTAATTATCAATATTTATGTTCCTATTACCATTCTCTTAATTGTTTTGGGTTTGTTTTTGTAGGTTCTTTTCTTCTCATGTGTTTCCCACTTAGAGAAGTTCCTTTAGCATGTTTTATAGAGCTGCTTTGGTGGTGCTGAATTCTCTTAGCTTTTGCTTGTCTGTAAAGCTTCTGATTTCTCCATCGAATCTCAGTGAGATCCTTGTCCGGTAGAGTAATCTTGGTTGTAGGTTCTTCCCTTTCATCACTTTAAATATATCATGCCACTCCCTTCTGGCTTGTAGAGTTTCTGCTGAGAAATCAGTTGTTAACCTTATGGGAGAATTTAAGAATATTTTAATATTTAATTTGGGTCTTTCTAGATAAGATTATAAAGCTAATTAGTAAAGTAAATATTCATGGGGTGGGGGTGGTTTCTAAATGCTTGGTTGTGTCATAGACATTGGTAAAAGATTTTTTTGTTGTTTTTCATCAATTCCAAGTTCCAAATAAAGTCCAAGAACCCCCCAGTTTTAATTTAATATCTTTACCATTTGATTGAAGCATAAGAAGTAGCATATTTGCCCCCAGAAAAAAAACCAACAGGCTCTGTGGTAGGCGGAATAATGCCCCCTTCCCAAAGATGTACGTACTGTAATCCCCAAAACCTGTGAATATGTTCTGTTACATGGTAAGGGAGAAGTAAGGTAGCAGGTGGAATTGTTTGCTAATTAACTGATTTTGAGATGGGGGATTATCAGGTGAGGCCTATGTAATAACAAGGGTTCTTATAAGTGAAAGAGGAGAGGCAGTGTCAGAGTGATTCACCATGAGAAGACTCAACTAGCCATTGCTGGCTCCAAGCATAGTAGGGAGCCACCAGCTGAGGAATTCAGGCAGCCTCTAGGAGGTGGAAAATGTAAGAAAACAGATTCTTCTCTAGGATCTTGAAGGAACACAGCCCTGCTGATACCTTGATGTTAGCCCATTGCAATCCATTACACCCTTATGACCTACAGGATTACAAAATAATGAATTTGTGTTGTTTTAAAGGCATTAAATTTGTGGCAATTTGTTACAGCTGCAATAGGAAAAATAGGAAATGAATACAGTACAGAATCTTTCCTATTAAATCACATTGTAATGAGTAATTTGAACACAAGGTGGCACTAGACTACCATATTTATCATAGAAGTCCTTTCAGTTTTACGGTATAAAGGGCAATGATACAATTTTCTTCTAATACAGGTTTTTAAATCATTTTGTCACATTTATATCTAAGTCTTCTTCAGTATTGTTGGTAAGTCCCTTAAATTGGCCTTCATGAATTTTTTTTAATTGACATGTAGTCGATTTACAATATTGTATTAGTTTCAGATGAACAGCAAAATGATTCAGTCATATATATATCTATATTCTTTTTTCGATTCTTTTCCATTTTAGGTTTTTACAAGATATTGAATATAGTTCCCTGTGCCATACAGTTAATGCTTGTTGTTTTTCATGAATTTTTAAGTTGATTTCTGGCAATGATTTTTTTTTTTAATTCAGAAAGATGAACTATAAATGAATAGAAGTCACTAGAATATGTGTCACAAGTGTGAGGATTTTTTTGTTCTTGGTGCCTTGAACACTGACGGAAGCCCGTAGCAGATGCCCAATAAATAATTGTTGAACGAAAGAACATCTCACGTCCAATTTGCATGTATAAATTGCTTGTCAAATCTTTTCTCACATTAACCTGAGTCATCTGGAACCTGAGGAAAATCCTTTTGTCCAAGAAATTTAAATTTAGCACTATTCATAGAGCAGTCATTTGTTCGAATGAACTTACAATGCATTCTTCTTTGTGCTAGAAATGAAACAGGCATGGCTTGTTCTCTAGAGCACCCTCCCTCCCCCACCTGCCCTCCACCCAGGAATGTCCGGTTCTAATGAAACACCCCAGCGTGTCTCTCCTCCTCCCGGTGTGTGTGGGTGACTTTGGGGGAGTGTGTAGTCAGGGTAACCAGGGACCACAGGTGGACCACCTTGGGAGGCAGGATTTCCAGGTAGTCTGCGTTTCACTGTACCTGCGTGGCCTTGGATGCTTTGCGCTTGCTGATCCCTCGGTCCCGGGCATTAGGCCTCTCCCTTGGCTTGTCCAACTCTCCTAGTCAAAGAGAGAAAGTGTACTCTTTGGAGAGTGTCTTCCAGTATACTCTGTCTCCAGACACCCTGTAAATTCTGATTCCTCTCTATTCTTGTAGAATTTTGTTCCTCTCACCCTTTCCATGTTGTTTTACGGTTAGTTGTATAAAGTGGCACTAGCTTGTAATTTCTCGGTAGAAGAAGATCATATTTTATTCTTTTTTGTATCCTCAACACCCAGCCAATACTAGGAACAAAGTAAATGCTTCTGGAAGGAAGGGAGGCGGGAAGCCTGTCCCATCATTGGGCTCAGACTGCAGATGGGTAAAATAACTGTTGCTGATTTCTTAATATTTAAGTATGGGTGTGTGAACTTATGTTTAACCCAAAAGAAAGAAGTAATCAGGATTACATTCATCATTTGGATATAATTTCCATTTACAGACTCAGGATAGTAAATATAATGAGGCCTAAAATAAATGCTGTCTTTCCTCTTTTAAAAAGATAAGGAATTTGAATGCAAATTGTAATGTTTTTCTTCAGAGAGGAATGATTTGCCACTCTTTAATTTGATAAAGTTCTTTATACTTCAAAAATAGACTCAGGCTTTAAATATTAATAAACTTCAGAAAGCAGGAATCAAATCCTCAACTTTTCATGAATTAATTATCATAATTTTAAAACTCCAGTTTTATAAAGCAAATCATAAATTGCAAAATGGCTTTTCCAAATTGTGTCTTTTTGGTATAATTCATATGATTAAATAAAATTTTATGTATATTAAATTGAGTATTAATACCATAATTTGAAGTTTCCTGTTTCTTGTATTGTATAACTTTATACATTTTTTTGCATTCAGTAAAATGACGTGTTTTTTTTGTTTTTTGGGTTTTTTTCCGGTACGCGGGCCTCTCATTGTTGTGGCCTCTCCCGTTCCGCACGCTCAGGCTCAGCGGCCATGGCTCACCGGCCCAGCCGCTCCGCGGCACGTGGGATCTTCCTGGACCGGGGCAGGAACCCGTGTCCCCTGCATTGGCAGGCGGACTCTCAACCACTGCGCCACCAGGGAAGCCCATGACGTGTTATTTCTAATCAACTTTTATTTTTATCAAAGTGCTGTTTGAATAGTATAAAAGATCAAATATCGCTAAAGGTAACTTTTATAAAACAGCAGTCTCTTTTCTTTACCTTTCTACTCCCATCATCTGCCAAGTAATCAATTTCAACTTTTTTAGATATTTTCTCTGATTTTACTTTCTTATTTCTAAATAATATGCATAATATATACTGGTATCTCTTGACTCATCGGAATAGACTTACCTGTTGATTTCCAACTATAGATAACAAGGATTTTAGCTCAGGTATACCACTCTTTCCTTTCCACCATCTTCTCAATGAAATTATATCTTAAATATCTGTTAAATCTATGTTCAGTGTTTTCTTAATTTTGACAATGTATGTGTAGTACATAGTATGTTTTTGTATCAAGTAGCATGATTATATATCCTTTCTTACATAACTTGTGTTTTTTGGAGTTAATAATTGCCTTATTTGAAGACATTTTCTTAATTTCCTTTGAATATCTGACTAAATATTCCCATATCCTCAACAGCTCTGTAAAATGTCTCTCATTACATTTTATACAAAACATGTTAAATAACTGAAGAACTACATCCTGGACCCCAGCCTGCTTCAGTCCAAGACAGTCCTAATGCCTCCACCTTCTGGTTACAATCTAGATGCTTCCATTGTGGGCCTTTGCTCCTCTGTTGTATTGGAACTTCCACTGGCCATCACCCTGGGGATTCCTTTTGCCTCTATTAGATCCTCTGTTTCCTCAACCCCATGTATCCCAATATCCCAATATCCTCCTTCTAAAGGGAGCCCTTTCGTGTGACTGTGGTATGTGTGTGTGCACATTCCCAAATAGCTTCCTAAGAAAGGTGCTTGGGAAGGACATGTCTAGAGGTCTAAATTGTCTCTTTTCTACCCTCTCACTTGATGGAGAGTAAAAATTTCCTTTGGAAATGTGAAGGTGCAGCTTCATTATCTTCTACCTCCCATTCAAGAAGTTTGATGCCATTCTTACACTCTTCTGCTCATTAACTGTCTCCCCCTAACATCCACCCCAACCCGAACTTTTAGAGCCTTCTGTTTACCACTAGTGCACTAGTGTTTGAAATTTTATGATAATGAGTCTTTTGGATTTTTTTTTTTATTGCTTAATGGGTTTTTAAAACTTTTTTATTTTTCTTTATTTATTTGTCTTCTATTCATTGGGCTGGATATCCAATGGGCCTTTTTTTGAAGGAAGGCTCATGTTCTTCAGCCCTGAAAAATTCTCTTATGTTATTTTATTAACACTTTCCTTTTCTTTCTTTTTAAATTGATGGCTTACTTTTTTTGTTGTTTTTTGTTTGTTTGCGTTGGGTCTTTGTTGCTGCGCGTGGGCTTTCTCTAGTTGCGGAGAGCAGGGGATACTCTTCGTTGCAGTGCGCAGGCTTCTCATTGTGGTGACTTCTCTTGTTGCAGAACACAGGCTCTAGGCATGCAGGCTTCAGTAGTTGTGGCGCGTGGACTCAGTAGTTGCGTCCAGTTACGGGTTTAGGGTGCACGGGCTTCAGTAGTTGTGGCTCGAGGGCTCTAGAGCGCAGGCTCAGTAGTTGTGGTGCACGGGGCTTAGTTGCTCCACGGCATGTGGGATCTTCTTGGACCAGGGCTCGAACCCATGTCCCCTGCATTGGCAGGTGGATTCTTAACCACTGTGCCACCAGGGAAGTTCAACACTTTTCTTCATCATTCTCTTCTGTTCACCCTTTCTGGAGCTCCTATTATTTAGTTGTTGGGCCCCCTGGATTGACCAATTAATTTCTTAAGTTTTCTCTCTTATTGTCCAGTTATTTGCCATTTTGCCCTAAGTTTTGGATTCCCTAACTATATCCTCTACTTTTCTACTGGGTTTTCCAGTTCTGCCATCCAATTTTTATTTTCCTAGTATTTTTGTTGTTGTTGTTCTCTGAATATTCTTCTTTTTAAAACGACCATTTTTTTTCCTGTTTTATGGATACAATATTCTCTTATTTCTCTGAGAACAGTAATGCCTGTTTTTTCCACATTTTTCTTCTCCCTTCATAGTTTCAGTGTCCTCTGAGTTCCTTTTTTTAAAAACCGGGTTTATTGGAAGTGTAATTTGTATGCCATAAAATTCACCCATTGTGAGTGTCTAATTCACTGATGTTTAGTATACTTATTGAGTCAGTCAACCATCACTGCAGTCCAGTTTTAGAACATTTCCATCACCCCAGAAAGGTCTCTGGTGCCCGTTTGCAATTCATCTCCATTCCTAACCCTAGTCCCAATCAGCCAATAATCTGCTTTCTGTCTCTACCCATTTGCGTTTTCTAGGCATTTCGTATAAATAGAATCATACAGTATATGTTCTTCTGTGTCTGCTTTTTCACTTCACGTGCTGTTTCTGAAGGCCATCCTTGTTGCAGCATGCCTCAGGAGTTCATTCCTCTTTATTGTTGCAGAGTATTCCCTTGTGCTGATGTACCACATTTTGTTTTGACATTCACCAGTTGACCAGACGTTTGTGTAGTTTCCACTTTGGAGGAATTAGAAACATCTTTTTGTTAGTTTAATATTTTATTTTGTACTCTGTGTTTCGCATTAGAGAATTTTTCCCAAATGTATGACATTCTCTAGCAGTCTGCTCATATTTGGAAAAAGAGGCCAAATAAGTTACTTGGAAGCTGTAAGTGTGCATGGTGGGCGGTGGTGAGGTGGGGGCTTCTTTGTAATTCTTTGGGAAAAACTTCATATCAGTGTTTTTCATCCTTTTCTCTTGGGCTGGTGGTATTTTCCAGAAAAGACTCTTCCAGTGTCTTGGCTGGAGGGTATAATCCTAGCTTCCAGTATTCCGGGAGTCGAGAGGAGGGAAAAAGCTGAAATGTCCCAAATTCTAGGACATAAACTCTTACTTAATCCCCCTGTTTTCAGTGGGAGATCCCTGCCTCCTTCAGCTGTGCTTGGTATCCCTGAGTCCAGAGACCCTCTGTTTCATTATCTTCTACTGCACAGAGTAGAGAAGGAGATCTGGAGATGCTTTTTAAATAGACTTTCAAACAGTCTTTCTATTCTTAGCCCTACCATTATCTTCTCCCCCCACCCCCCACCATTCCCACAGCTATCTGGTGCCAATTTCTGAGCCTCTGGGCTTCTGCCATGTAAAGTAGGGTACCTCCCTTCTCTGCCCACTGCCAGTTTTGGATTAGCTTTCTTGCATCCACTAATCCACCTACCACTTTTTCACCTACTTTGCAGTATCCGAAATTTTACTGCTCTTGTGTTCTTTCCTGTTATTATTATGGGTTTGTGCTTCTATAGAAATCCTTTTACTTTTATTTTCATAGCATTTTCATCACGAAGAGAATATTTATTCAACCAGCCATCTTTATTGAGAATCTCAATTTAATTCTTTAATGAAAAATACAACTTCCAGTTCCAAATAATTTATGTAAATACCTCACTCTCAAGGAAGTACTGAATAACCCACCACTCTTTAAATGTGAGCTGCACATAGTGACTTCCGTCCAAGAATACAGAACAGAAAGGGGTGCGGGAGGAATAGCTTTATATTGGAGATACCTGACGAACCCTCCCACAGCCTGGTGATCAAGGTCAACACCAACAGTGATAAATCATGCTGATAGTATGCGCCCTTTGTGGTCTCACTCCCCCAAACCTGTAACCTCAGTCTCATCGTGAGAAAAACATCAGATAAATCCCAATAAAGGGACAATCTACAAAGTACACAACCACTACTTCTCAAAACTGTCAAGGTCATCAAAAGCAAGGGAAGATTGGAGAACTGTCACCACCAGGAGGAGCCTAAGAAAATATGACAAATAAAGGTAATATAATAACCTGGGTGGCATCCTGGAACAAAAAAAGAACATCAGGCAAAAACCAAGCAAATGTGAAGAGTGTATGGACTTTAGTTAATATTAATGTATCGATGTTCATTAATTGTGACAAATGTGCTGCATTAATGGGGACTTAGCAGTGGGGCATGTGGAAACACTTTACTATCTTTGCAACTTTTCTATAAATCTAAAATTATTCCTTTTAAAAATTTATTTAAAAAATAAAAATAAATGAACCTCTAATTTATACTTTGGCTATTTATTGACAACTTTATGTTGATAGAAATGTACCAGGAATTATCATTTTACAATTTGACTCATATCTACCTCACACCAAAACCATTAGCAATCTGTTCTAATTTGTGTATTTGAATACTTTATTCATTCTCTTTTCCAAATACTTATTGAGCAATACTATGTTCCAGGAAATACACCTGGTGCCGGGCTATAGAGATTAATAAAATATGATTCCTGTCCCACAAGAAGTTTACATTCTGGGAACACAGACCGTCCTAGAACACTTGTATTCCACTTCTCCAGAAGCAAACAAGCTACAATGAACACATTTTGCTATTCCTATTAAGAGTACAAAGAAAATAATAGCTGAAATTCTTCTCTAGCTTTTAAGTGCTTTTGTTTAGGTGAGACATGGAATTCATTAAAACTGCATTATCAATTAAGAAACATGCAGGAATGATTAGCTTAAAACCTGGTAGACAGGAGCGTATTGACAACCAAGAAACAGAACTTCCTTCTTTTTGACATGACGACACATCCCCTCACCAACAACAACATTAAGCAGCGCCTCATCAAGAAGGTGCAGGAAGCCGTTCTCGACAAATGGGTGAACGACCCTCACCGCATGGACAAGCGCCTGCTGGCCCTCATCTACCTGGCCCACACCTCGGATGTCCTAGAGAACGCGTTCGCACCCCTCCTGGACAAGCAGTACGATTTAGCCACCCAGCGGGTGCGGCAGCTCCTGGACTTAGACCCTGAGGTGGAGTGTCTGAAGGCCAGCACCAACGAGGTGCTGTGGGCAGTGGTGGCCGCCTTTACCAAGTGACGCTGCGCAGAACCTAGCGTCCTCCTTTTTCTCGCAGGATCATTTTTCTTCCAGGGACTCCTGGTTTTCTGCAGTTTGTACTTCCCACACTATAATTGGTTTTCGTTTTATGAAATGGTCGGTGGCTTTTCCTGTTGTGGGTGTGTACCTTCAGGAAGCTGCTGGTATGAGAGACCTTTCTAAACCTTTTTTAAGTTTAGAAAAAAAAGTTTTACTGCCTATTGTCATTTCATTCCTTCTTGACTTCAAGAGAGTCGCCGTTCTCACTGTAATAGGCTTTGGATTTTTGTTATGTTTACTTTCAAACTACCTCCAGTTTCTTTCTTTCCTTTTTTTGCCGATTTTTGTTTTTTATTGAAGCATAGTTTGATTTACAATGTTGTATGAGGTTCAGGTGTACAGTATAGTGATTCAGTTATACATATATATATATATATATATATATATTCTTTTTCAGATTCTTTTCCCTTATAGGTTATTACAAAATATTGAGTATAGTTCCCTGTGCTATATAGTAGGTCCTTGTTCATTTCCTATTTTATATATAAAAGTGTATATATGTTAATACCAACCTCCTAATTTATCCCCCTCCCCTTTCCCCTTTGGTAACCATAAGTTTGTTTTCTATGTCTGTGGGTCTATTTCTGTTTTGTAAATAACTTCACTTGTATCATTTTTTTTAGATGCCACATATAAGCAATATGATATTTGTCTTTGTCTGGCTTACTTAGTGTGATAATTTCTAGGTCCATCCATGTTGCTGCAAATGACATTATTTCATTCTTTTTTATGGCTGAGTAGTATTCCATTGTATATTTGTGCCACATCTTCTTTATCCATTTGTCTGTCAATGGACATTTAGGTTGCTTCCATGTCTTGGCTATTATAAATAGTGCTGCTATGAATATTGATTGAGGTGCATGTATCTTTTCTTGAAACTACCTCCAGCTTCTTTTTCTTTAATTTTATTTATTTTATTTTTATGGCTGCATCAGGTCTTATCTGTGGCACACGGGATCTTCGTTGTGGTGCACGGGCTTCTCTCTAGTTGCGACATGAGAGTTTTCTCTTCTCTAGTTGAGGTGCGTGAGCTCAGTAGTTGTGGCGTGCGGGATTCGTTTCCCCGCAGCATGTGGGATCTCAGTGCCCTGACTAGGGCTTGAACCCCTGTCCCCTGCATTGGAAGGCGGATTCTTTACCACTGGACCACCAGGGAAGCCCCTCCCGCCAGCTTCAAAAGCACATCATTAGCATTTCTTGAGTTTAAGTTTTTCCACAAGTACAAATTCTTCTATATTCTTAACTCACCAAAAGTAAAAAGCTGTACCTATCAAGGTATTTTTCAGTAAAGCTCAATCTAGATGCATACCTTAACAATTTTTGGCTGGCATTATGCTAAGTGACATGAGTCAGACAAAGAAAGACAAATACTGTATGATATCACTTATGTGTGGAATCTTAAAAAGCCAAACTCATAGAAACAGTGAATAGAACAGAGGTTATCAGGGGCTAGGGGTTAGGGGTGGGGGAAATGGGGAGGTGTTGGTCAAAGAGTACAAACTTCCAGTTATAAGATGAGTAAGTTCTGGAGATCTAATGTACAGCTTGGTGATTATAGTTAATAATACTGTATTATATACTTGAAAGTTGCTAAGGGAGGAGATCTTAAATGTTCTCACCACGATAAAGAAATGGTAATTATGTGATGGAGATATTAGCTAAGGCTATGGTGGTCATCACTTTGCAATACATAAGCATATCAAATCAATAGGTTGCATACCTTAAACTTACATAATGTTATATGTCAATCATATCTCAATAAAGTGGGAAAAATTTTGCTTTCCATAATCTTATATTTGTATATTTTCACTATTAAATCATAAAAGTAAATTGCTCCATAAAGCTAATTGGGTTGTGTACATCCATTGATGCTGTATATCTTGTGGACTTCACATGAATTTCTCCTCAAATTGCTGTCACAATACACAGCTGTTACCATAGCTTTATAATAAATCCCGATATCTGTGAGGACCTGTCCTTCCTCAGAATTGTGTTAGTGATTCTGAGCCCTTTGCTCTTCCATATGAATTTTAGGAACATCTTATCAAGTTTCTTGAAATATCCTGTTGGGATTTTGATTGGTATGACGTTGGCGGTACAGATTTATTTGAAAGAACTGACATATTTATGATATTGAGTCTTTCTATTTAGGACCATAGCATAACTGTCCGTTGTAAATTAAATACGGCCACAAATTATTTGCAGCTCCTTCTATTAAGAGGTGGAGTCTGTTCCGCCACCTCTTGAATCTGGGCTGGCTTTGTTCTCTGATTTATCCAATAGAATGTGGAGGAAGTGACATCTTGCCAGTTTCACAGCTTGGGACACATAAAGTGATATGGTGTCTCCCTTCATTCTCTTGGAATGCTGCCTTGAGACCACCATACCATAATGAAGCCCAGGACAAAAGGGCATATGGAAAGAGAGACCCAGCTGTCCCAGCTAAGTTCAGCACCCTGCCAGATGACCTGCCAGCTGAATGCAGCTGTGTGTATGAGCCCAAGTGAAAGCAGCAGGGAACTGCTCAGCCAACCCAGAGAACTGCATAAAGTGGTGTTGATTTAAGCTGTTAAGTTTTGGGGTGTTTTATTCCACAACAAAGACTAGTTGAAAGAGAAACTAGTACCTAAAAATGAGGTGCTGGGCTTCCCTGGTGGCGCAGTGGTTAAGAGTCCGCCTGCCAATGAAGGGGACACGGGTTCGTGCCCCGGTCCGGGAAGATCCCACATGACGTGGAGCAGCTAGGCCCGTGAGCCATGGCCACTGAGCCTGCGCGTCCGGAGCCTGTGCTCCGCAACAGGAGAGGCCACAACAGTGAGAGGCCCGCATACCGCAAAAAAAATAAAAAACAAAAAAATAATTTAAAAATAAATAAAATAAAAATTAGGTGCTGCTATAATAAAAACTGAATGCATGTGTCATGGCCTTGAGACTGGGTAGTAGGCAGAGGCTGGAAGGGTAGCAAGGAGACTATTAGTAGAAGCTGGAAAATTAGTGAAGAAACTACTATTGAAGTCTGGAAGGATGGTAAACCATGTCTTGTGCTAGTGAAAAAGTTGGCAAAACTGTTACCAACACCACATGAAGCAGAAGAACCACTTGGCCAACCCATAGAATCATGAGAAATATTGAATTGTTGTTTCATTAAGACAATATGTTTTGGGGTCGTTTATACAATAAATAGTTGAAAGACTAATGAGCTTGTGGATCTGATTGGACTGAATTGTGTCCCCTCAAAAATGTATATATTTAAGAATGGGATACAGAAAAGCCATCTATACTTGTAAACAAGTTTGTCAACTTTGCTGTAGAGTGATCAGGTGGGAGCAATAGGCATCATCTCAGCGAACCCACAAAAGCCAAAATGTGGAGATCTTTTCTCTAGGACCGTTCAGTTTCTCCAGGGAGAAATCTCTAATTTCTTGACTACATGGTAGAGATCTTGCTGCAGGCATTCTCAGAGAGAATGAGTTGGGGTGGGGTTAAGAGGAATAATAACCATTTTCCTTCTTGATCACCCTACACAAAGAAGGCAAAATGACAAACCCTGATAACAGACCCAGATTTCCCAATTATCATTTCAGTGCCTCATTTGAAAATATAAGCATAACAAGAATCACATCTCTTTTTCCATCAGTTCTGTTTTCAGCCCTACATCTCATTTTTGTCCACCAATGTACATCCAGTTTTTGATCCCAGAATTCTCTAGGGTTCTATGAGTCAAATCTTCCTTCTTGTCCCAATTTTCCTTTGGGAGCCCTTAAAGCTATGACTTTCTCTGCCTTTCCAAATCTCATCTACCTTGTTTTCATCAACTGATAGCCCTTTTACCTTTTATTTCATTTTTTGGGCCTACATATTTTTCATTCATTAACTGTAAGTATAGAGACATCTCAAGACAGATAAAAAATTGTAAACAACTGTGATCAAATCTTTTTTTTTTTTTTTTTTTTTTTTTGCGGTACGCAGGCCTCTCACTGTTGTGGCCTCTCCCATTGTGGAGCAAGGCTTCGGACGCTCAGGCTTAGCGTCCATGGCTCAGTGGGCCCAGCCGCTCCGTGGCATGTGGGATCTTCCCGGACCGGGGCACGAACCCGTGTTCCCTGCATCGGCAGGCGAACTCTCAACCACTGCGCTACCAGGGAAGTCCAATCAAATCTTTTTAATGAAAAATATGTGGACACAGTAAGATCTTTTCTACAGAGAGTCAAAAGCATCTTAAGACTATGGTAAAATCAAAGAGAAATGCTTTACAATAATGTAAGAAAGCAATTTTCTTGATGAAATCATGTATGCTAAGTTATTTTTTTAAATTTATTTATTTTGGCTGCATTGGGTCTTCGTTGCTGCGCACGGGCTTTCTCTCGTTGCAGCGAGCAGGGGCTGCTCTTCATTGCGGTGTGTGCGCTTCTCATTACGGTGGCTTCTCTTGTTGCAGAGCACAGGCTCTAGGCACGTGGGCTTCAGTAGTTGTGGCTCACGGGCTTAGTTGCTCCATGGCATGTGGGCTCTTCCTGGACCAGGGATAGAACCTGTGTCCCCTGCATTGGCAGGCAGATTCTTATCCACTGCGCCACCAGGGAAGCCAATGCTAAGTTATTAATTCTGGCTTCACCACCTGATAGTCATATGATTTGGGGCAAATTATTTGATCTCTCAGAGTCTCAGTTTCCTCCTCTCTAAAATGAGATTAATAATACCTTAATTATTATTGAGTTATGAGCACATACAATGTGCTTAATAAATATATTTCATGTTTTGCTTTGAAATTATTAACAAAAATGGAAATTAGTGAAATGCTCATCAAGACTGGTCAAACAGGGAATTCCCTGGTGGTTCAGTGGTTAGGACTCTACGCTTCCACTGCAGGGGGCCCAGGTTTGATACCTGGTTGGGGAACTAAGATCCCACATGTCGTGCAGCCTGGCCAAAAAAAAACACAACAACAACAACTGGGAGTAGGTTGGTGACGATTTTGCTTAGTGACATTGTACTAAGAAATCTATTTTCTCTCTTGAGAATCCTCTATAATCATAGCTAATGAATGAAAATATGTAAACCCAAACGATGAGATAAAAGGTAGACAAGCCATTAGTTAATGACAACTAGATAGAGGAATGCTAATTAACTTCGAAAGGCAAAGGAAAGCATAGCTTTGGAGTATTTGTGAAACCATAGATCTTCTTCCTAGAAAAATGTATGGGTGCCAAACATTTTGCAATCAATTTTAAGGGTTTCACAGGCCCCTGAATCCTATCCACTGATTCCTAGTAGAAAAAGTCATCAACCTGAAATAGGACACATGACTTGCTAAATATTTATACTGATACAAAGCACCAAAATGTCAGCCAGAACTTTGCCAAGTGGGACATAATTTTGAATCACGTACTGTGATTAGTCTTTAGTATTAACAAAAGGGAAAGCAGCCTGGCATACCGTTAGGCTTTAAGTAAAATGCAAGGAATACATACTCTCATTCTCAGAATCATATTAAACTGTCATCTAGAACTTATAACTGAAGGCATAGTGGATTTCTCAGCATAAAATAAACAAATCTGCGGCATCTGAATTTTTTAACAAATCCTTAGAGACATCCATCACAAGGCTGAGACATTTCCTGAAATTACACTCATGCATACATTGGAAACAGTCCTTGATACAGTAGCCTGGTAAGTTCCACTAGTTCAGAGCTGACTATTTTGCCCTTCCTCTTTCCCCTGAGTGGCAGTTGGTTTCATCATTGAGGTGATAAACTAGGAGTCACCTTAAGGCATAGAACATGCAATATGAAACAATCTTGCTTTCTAATTGGAAATGCCTTCATTTCTATCCTCATCTATTCCTACATACAACAGGCATCAAAGATAAAGTGAAGAAAAAAATTTTTTTTCACAAGATCGCTTGCAGTTTTCTGTTTTAGCCAGTTTATATATTGAGAATGTTTAGACTTTTCACACATCTTGATTTCCCCCAAAGTAATGCAACAAATATTTCTTAAAATCTTCATGTGCTGATCACTCTCCTTTTGCTTCCTTTTGCTCCCTCGAGGTGCACTCCACCTTGCTCTAGGTCCCTGGAGGTTGACCACTGTGGGCAGCATCTCTCAGGGTCCCTTGACAACTGGCTTCTAGTAGTCAAGGGGAACTGAAGATGGGAGAAGAAAGGTATATAGGGTTATTTCTTCTTTTCTTCCTTCCAGTTTTGCTGAGGCTCAGATAGTTGCTGCATTCCTCCACAACTAGAGATTCTGCTGGGTGGTTCATCCTCCACATCTCAGCTCTCACCGGGGTCCAGTAATTCTATTCCTCCCCTTTGTCCCTCTTGTCCTTGATGTGGTAATGACTGCCCGATATTGCTAGCCTCTGGGTGCCTCAATACCCTGTGCTTGTTTCCTGAAAGAGTTCCCTTATTAAAGTCCCTTCTCTGGAACTAACTGAGGTGAAGTCAGCTTCCCACTGGGACCATGGCTGGCATACTTCATCGATTTTCTTTTCTAACAGGTAAGACTTAGAGGCAGAAAGAAGAGAGGAGAAAATGTTTGAGGAAGAGATAGAAACAGTATGGTTTTTAAAGACAAGACCTAACTGGTTAACAGAGAGACTAAAACCCATCAAAATGAAAATATTCTTTTCTTTGCAATAGATTTCTTAGTACAATGTCACTAAGCAAAATCGTCACCAACCTACTCCCAGTTTTTTTTTTTTTTTTTTTTGGCCGGGCTACGCAACACGTGGGATCTTAGTTCCCCAACCAGGTATCAAACCTGGGCCCCCTGCAGTGGAAGCGTGGAGTCCTAACCACTGAACCACCAGGGAATTCCCTGTTTGACTAGTCTTGATGAGCATTTCACTAATTTCCATTTTTGTTAATAATTTCAAAGCAAAACATGAAATATATTTATTAAGCACATTGTATGTGCTCATAACTCAATAATAATTAAGGTATTATTAATCTCATTTTAGAGAGGAGGAAACTGAGACTCTGAGAGATCAAATAATTTGCCCCAAATCATATGACTATCAGGTGGTGAAGCCAGAATTAAGAGCTTAGCATTAACTGATTCACTTTGTTATAAAACAGAAACTAACACACCATTGTAAAGCAATTATACTCCAATAAAAATGTAAAAAAAAAATAGCTTAGCATGGGCTTCCCTGGTGGTGCAGTGGATAAGAATTTGCCTGCCAATGCAGGGGACACAGGTTCTATCCCTGGTCTGGGAAGACCCCACATGCCATGGAGCAACTAAGCCCGTGTGCCACAACTACTGAGCCTGTGCTCAAAGCTGTGCTTTCCTTTGCCTTTCTAAGTTAATTAGCATTCCTCTATCTAGTTTTCATAAACTAATGGCTTGTCTACCTTTTATCTCATCGTTTGGTTTACATATTTTCATTCATTAGCTATGATTATAGAGGATTCTCAAGACAGAAAAAAGATACACACGTGTAATCAACTGCTTTTAACATTAAGAATCATAGCTGAATACAAATCTACTGAAAGGGAAATTGGGTGAAAGATGAGAGAGCTATAAAAATTTTTTTTTCGAAGAGATAGGAATTTATAACAAAGATACCCTCCCTGACAGTCTTGTTGGCTGGTCTTATGGTGCCTTAGGTGAGAGAGTTTGGGATGTAAAAAATAAAAAGTAAGACAGTCTTTCCCTGCTTTTAATGATTTGTCCATGAACAGGATTGGTCGAATGATCCTGGATTGGGACCCATCCTTTGAAATTGAGAATTTCATCATAATGGGTTGGCCAAAAAATTTGTTTGGGTTTTTCGTAAGATATTACAGAAAAACCCAAAAGAAAATTTTGGCCAGCCCGATATTTATTCAGGGTTTTTATATGATGGTAGGATAATATTCCTGAGCCTGCCAAGATGATTACAGGCAGCCCCATGGATAAAATAATTGGTAGTCCATCTTGGGAATGGTGCATTGATATAAAAGAATTGCTGTCTGTTTGGGCAAGTGTTACATAGATATAAGGAAGGGGTCTCAAACTCAAATGCTGTTGGGACCTAGGCTTTTATGAGGTGGGCAAATACTGCTGAAACCAAGAAGTTATGCTCTATATCAAAAGGGGGCAGCCTTTAGTCAACTCCACTTTTTTGGATAAAAAAAAATTATGATTTGTAGAAGTTGGCAACTAATTCAAAACATTTTAAAACACTGTGTGGGATGAACATATGTTTCGAGGGTGTATTTGGCCCAAGGGGTACCGGTTTGGGATCTCTGGTGTAAAATAGTCGTTCCCAAGCCTGGCTGCAGATCAGAATCATCTTTGGAGCTTAAAAAACACAGATGCCCAGTCCCCTCCCCAGACTTGCTGAATCGCATCTCTTGGGGTGACGTTGATGCACAGCCAAGTTTAAGAACCACAAGAGCAAAGAATGGTTGATGGAAGAGCATGTACCACCCTTAACACTACAAAGTTCAAAAATGATCACCGTAAAGGGAGTCAGAGAGAAATGAACAAACTATTCCCATGGAAGAGCAAAAATGGTGAAAACTTACAGGAATGTTTTTTAAAACGTGTTTGCCCATGTTTTAAATTTTGTTCTTCTGATCTTTTTAGAGAGCTGTGCATTCTAAGCCACTAGCCATGTGCAGCTACTTAAATTAAAATTAATTAAAGTTAAAAATTTTAGAATTCATGTCATCCTTAGTTGCACTAGCCACATTTCAAGTGCTAAGTAGCCACATGTGGCTTGTGGCTTCTGTATCGGATGGTGCAGATATAGAACATTTCCAACATTGGAGGAACTTCTATTGGACAGCCTAAGTATAGAAAGTATATATGAAAATCAAGAGAGCTTTGTAGACTTTTTAAACCACTCGTGGAATTCTGATATTTCTAGCGAGTAATAAATGTTAGTGCAGAATAAAACATTTCTAAATTGGCCACATAGGTCTATGCCCGTTAAAAGAGTGATGCTTACTCTAATGCAAATTAATTGTAGACATGGAGATATTTTTAAGTGCAAAAGTATTCATGCGATCATTGGACAAATATTTATTCAGTGCCTTCTATGTGCCAAGCACTCTGCTTTGTGTTTTTAAATTATTCATGGAATTGAGTAAGGTTAAAAACTTGTCCTGGGCAGCTTCCAAGAGTTATATTCTCAGGTATAAATATTACCTTTAGTTTTCAGTCTACTTTTCCCTTTTAATTCTCTGGAGCTCCCCTTACTTAATGCAATAGCTATCATTAGGTTGAAACATGTTATTTGGAATATGTAATGTAGCTTAATGATTTAAAAAGAAGAGAAAGGCAGCAATGGCTAACAGCAGAGAAGTTTTCTCTTATCTGAAAAGTGTAGATGCCTAGTGATGGGTTTTGATCTGAGCGTGACTAGGTGCAGATACGGCACTCTGCTCACCAGTGTGACACCAGAACGGCATCCTACACAGCCGTTCAACCCCAGTCAGTGCATGCTTCTTACTTCTTTCAACTGACACGCAATGGGATCAGAATCCAGAGAGACAGACAAGACAGAAAGAACCCTAAAGTTAAGGGCTTCAGGCCTTGGGGTTAAGTACAAACTTTTAAATTTGTACAAAAATCTGAACTCTTGAGAATCAGACATCCTAAATAAAAAAACAGACGTTTAGGTACAAAAATCATAAAATAATTTAGAGAAAGCATTGTTGGATAATGTTAAGAATTGTTTATTATAATCTAGCTTTATGGAAATCCTGATTAAGATACGACCAAGCTGAGGGATAAATAATTGCTGGGCACAAGATGGGAGTAAAGCTGACCATTCAGAAGATGGAGTGGCTTGGTGCCTAGAAGTCTCTAATCATGAACAGTTAATGAATTCCTCAGGGACATATGGATTGGATTTTAAAATGGTCCAACAAGTTAACTTATTTTTTGTCTGTAGCATAAATCTGATTGGGTATTTTATAGTCTCCATATGGCTCTTAGGATAATAATAATAAAGGCTGAAGCTGCTTCTGGAATGCTGTAAATACTTGAGTCCTTATCTTTGCAGTGGTTACATGTCTCTGATAATGTTAAGGAGTCATGACTAAGGGACTTAATTCTGGGAGTTTTGCTTCTGGTCTTCTTTCAGGATTGCAAACCCTGTTTATATAATCTTACCTCATAGCATGAGCCACCTCCTTTATGAAAGTGGCAGCCAAGCCTATTGGTTCACCATCAATGAATGACTTGCACACAATAAGTGCCATGGTGACTTGAGTCACTTGCACACACACACACCTATATTTATAATCCATATGAATGACATGCCAGGCTCTGAGTTAGGGGATAGGGACAAAAGATCAGTAAAACACAGACCTTACCCTTGAGGAAGCCATATTCTAGAAGGGAAATTCTATGTCTGAACAAATAATTACAACGTGATGTAATAAATGCAATAACAGAAATACAAAATTGGGGGAATGATGTAAATACATATAGGAGATTGTTTGGGGATTGTGGATAATAAATCCTCTCTTGTTTGATGTTGACTTTACAACAAAGATAAAGAACAACAAGGATAAAGAACACATTGGTGTATTGTTACATCCAAGGCTGTAATATTATTGTTTTAATCTTGGTCATCATCCTGTGTTGAAATAGCCTCTAAACTTCCTACTCCCAGACTGAAGCCGGGGGTGGGAAGAACCTGAAATGAGGCCAATAAAGAGCTAAGTAGTGGATGGGAAATCAATTTCTTTTTTTTTTTCCCAAGCCACACGGCATGCAGGATCTTAGTTCCCCAACCAGGGATCGAACCCATGCCCCCTGCAGTGGAAAAGCAGAGTCTTAATCACTGGACCAACCAGGGAAGTCCCAGGGGAAATCAATTCTTAACACCCAGAAATGTCTGGGTATGAAACACCAAGTAGGTGGGTCTACTATTTAGGTTGGGAACATCAGGCCATGTGGAGCGGCACATGGCAAAGGAGAGCCTCAGCTCAGTGTCAGGAGTAGCTCAACAGACTGGCCTTTCAAAATAGCAAGTGTGGAGCTGACCGGTTAATTGTGAAGAGCGGTGATCTAGAACAGCACAAAATGCAATAGATCCATTAAAAGAAGTTTACACAAATGTAATTAAAGAAATAGAAGCAAAACCTTGGGTTTTAGCTACATTGCTTAGTGACTTTATGTATGTTAGGCGGACATGGTCATGAGAGGGCAGTCATCTTGTATTGACATTATGAAAAGTGAGGCCATAAGCTATAATTGCAAAATATCATTATGGGCAGGATAAAAAGCTTAAATTAATCTTTAATATCTGAAAAGATCCTAAGCCTTCAGATTGCTTTTTCTCTGGGTGGAAGGCAAGAACTCTTGCTGAGCTATTTGTGATCTTGTCCCTGCCGCAGTTCATCTGAGTTTACCATGTCGTCTAAGATTAAGAGTTCTCGAAGGCAGAATTTGTTCTCCATCTGTAGTACTATGGTGTTAATATCCCAGACTACTCAAGGCATGTGAATCCTTTGATCTATTTCACTGCCAAATAGTCAGCCAGCATGCCCTGGCACTGCCTTCACACCGGGTCTGTTCTGATAGGTTGGTGCACTAACTATACCAATTGTTGAATATTTCGGATATTAATCCTGTTATATTATTAAAAGATAGAGATGTGCATGAGCTGGAAGTATAAAATAAGGCGATGGATTTTAATAGGCACGCTCAAATTTATACTTTCAAACTGACAAACTTAAAAATAGTCTTCTTGGATGAGTCCTCCTCAGAACATATTAAAAACAACGTTAAAATTTTTTCCTGAGATATTTCTAGAAGGAAAAACATTCATTTGGTTGTATAAGTTATGGCCTGTTAAGAAATCATTCATGGTATTTATAGTTGTGCTGTGTGTTAGATCTCACAGTAGACCGTGGTCAATTTGTTTAATTAAATAATGCAAATACCTTTCTTTGGAGCTGTGCCCCTCCCCCATGTCACATTATGTGACAATATTAAGTTGCACCTAAATACAAGCAGTAAATAAAACACTGGAAGAGCTGAAAGCATGTAATTTTATGTCTTTGTGCCAGGGCAGACATATTAGTGGCTGATTAAAAAAAATATATAAGAAGCTGTACTAATTCACTCCGTAAAGTCAGATCTCTGCTAGTCAGGCAAAAATGCACATGAAGACCTGAACTCACCTTGCTATCTGGGACAGCAAGTGTGGTCCGCATTTAGGTTAAGAGAGGGGCAAGTAGAAGGATATTCAAAACCTTTGTAACGAGGCTCCCTCACCTGTTGTCCTTGATATTTCTCTTTTTGGAAAATGTAATAAAAAATGCTTGTCCAGGGACCAGACATGTATTAAATGACAGGATCTATTCAAGTGACAAATCTGGATTTGTGTAATCTGTATAGTTATACGGTGCTTACAGTCTTAAAAATACTTCCCCACACACTATCCCAGTATGGGACCCAGGATATTTTTACCCTCCTTTTATAGATGAAGAACCCATGACTCAGCGAGGTTGAGAGATTTTGCTCATGACACACATTCAGGGTGGGGCTGAGGACACACCCAGTCCCTCTGCTCTCAGTAGTTCTACCTTGTTCTACAGTTGTGAGCAAAGACTTAGTGGAGGGAGAAGTCCAACCTCAGGTCTGTCAGGTGACACGGCAGGTTGTACACTTGGTCTGTGGCCAGTTTGGCAACAAATGGGACCACCCTTTGGTAAGGATGAGTCCCACTTGTGCTTACAGGGCTATTCCCTATTCTGTTGCAGAATCAGGACTTTGGGCCTTCTTGGTATGCACCTCATTCCTAGTTCAGAGCCTGGCACATATGAGGCACACAACAGATATTTCACTGAAGACCCTGAAATGTCACCAGGGCGTAAAAGAGAGAGCTGGCCCAGCTACGCGGCTCATCCACTGGTGTAGGCGACAATTACTACATTCAGCTGGCAACACTCTATTGACTGGCCTACTTCTGGCCAACTCAAGATGTCTTATTTCTTGCATGCAGGGACAGGATGGAGAGTTGTTTTCCTATTTAACCAGATGAGAGTAATTTTGACTTGTCTAATCACTGCCCAAGTACTGCCAGCCACGTGGAAAATGAAGGCCATCCATTGAGTAAGTTTTCATTCATTCAGAAATTTGGCTTTGTTTAGTCAGTCCCAAGAGTCTCGTTGCAAATATGAGATGAGAGAGCAAGGCCTCGTCAGGAAATTACTTGATTTACAGCAACTGCCCTTGTTTGTGTGTGTGTGTATGTGTGTGTGTGTGTATGTGTGTGTGTGTGTGTGTGTGTGTGTGAGAGAGAGAGAGAGAGAGAGAGAGAGACAGGGCTTGGGAGTTAGACCTCACCCTCTGTCTTATGGGAGAGCCCACCCCAGGGGCTGAGGGAGCATCTACAGCACCCACTTCGGTCAGCCTAGCTCAGCAGGGAATGTCTCCTTCAGAGAAAGAGCCGTGGCAGCCGGGAGAATGCCCCACCCTCCATCATACCAGACTTCTAATTCACTGCTCTGCATGCTGCCTAGTCCTAGACCAGTAACTGCCAAACCGACTTGATAAAATATGCCTGAACCATTAACCAGCTTCCCTCCGTGTAAACAGGAAATTACCTTGGAAGAAGAGCTGAAACATAGTCCAGATTCCAAGTTGCTGGGAGTGCACTGACAGTCTTTCTCTAGCTTCAAGAAGGCACCCCCTCCCCACACTTATGCATCATAGATACCTCTTTTTAAAAATTATTTTAGCTATCGAGGCATCACCACTTGTATCTTCAGATTGCAACAATTCTTAGCAATTACTACTGGCATACAATAATTGATTTGGGCATTTCCACATAGGTTACTCTTTGTCTTCCTTTTTTTTTTAACGCTTTTTAATCCCCAACAGAACTCTTGCATGGAAAGCTTTTGGAATGACTGTGAGGAAATGGACGAGTGGAGAGAGAAATTGTGCTTTTTAAAAAAATTTCTCACTGCGCTCGTCGTAATTTCTGGGTCAGCAGTTTTCCTTTAGGGAGCCTTGATTTTTAATTAATAGAAAAAGCATAAGCCTTAGCCAAGGCCCTTGGTGCACATATGATCCACCGTGGGAATAGCTCGTGAAAAGCAGTGTCACTTGAACTTTGTAAAGCACCCAGCCCTAAGAACAAACAGAATACCGAGGCGTCGTGATGTGCCAGAGTGAGACGTAGCTTCAGCGTGTGCCCCTCGTCCTACTGCCACGACAGCCTTAGCCACAGCAGCTGTTCTTTCCTACATTTGTAATTGCACTAGAAGGTCACGAGCCTGTGTGGCATCCAACATTTTTCTCTTTCTCTGGGAAGCTCGCCCAAAATTCAGGGGCAGGGAAATCCAAAGGTTATTTCTTGAGGGAACCAAGAACAAACAGCAGTGGAGGGGCTTGCACACCTTGGTCTTGGTGGGAGTGGTTGTGAGGAAGGTTCCCATGGCGTAGTGTGCTGTGTTCTTCAGAGGCATGGGGCTGCCACAGGTGCTGGGCTCATCCTTGTGTATCTATCTCTCTTGAAAAATGCACCGCCCCCGCGGTCCCCCTGAGGAGTGTGAGACGTTCCTCTGTTTCCAGCAGTGAGAATCAAGTGTCAGGGCAAGGGCCTGTGTTGGGGACGATTGAAACCTCCTACAGTCGGGTGCCGTGATGGCTGGCACCCTGGCTGAGGCTGTTCATAACAGGCACCTTGTTCTGAGTTTGGAAGGTCTGTGGAGCTCTTTGTTTTTAGGGCACCTCTGGGGAGTTGCCCACACCTAGCAGAATTCCTCAGAGGCTCCGACAAAGAAGAAACTCTGTTTTGTGCCCAGGGTTTGTGGCTTTGGTTTACTGAACCACCTGGCCTGGCCCACGTCTTATCTTTCTCCCACCTTCTAGCCCCAGCTCCCCTGGGCCATTCACCTAAGGCGCTTTCTTCCCTACCTCTCTGCTCAGCGGCCGCCCTGCCCTCCCCTCCCCTCTGTGCTCAGCGGCAATCCAGCCTCTCCTGGTTTTGAGCTCAGCTCTCCCCCCACCATGCTCCATCTGACTCCCAGAGCTTTCACACCTGGGGAGTCTCAGAACACACCCCTCTCTCCGGTCCTGCATGCTCTCTTCTATTCCTGTTAGAGTCGATCCTCATGAAGGCAGCACAACTGCCCCTCAATTCTACTCTGATGCCTCTCAAGGTGCCGGCGACTGCTACATGCAGGCAAGAAAGAAGGACTCATGGCTTGTGGCTTGCTGTGCTCACCTGCCACTGCTGCCCAGGTGGGTAGTAAAGCATCCTGGCCAAAGATATACAATGGAAGCTGCCTAAGATCATGTATAACCTTTGGCCCAGAAATGACTAAAGTCAGGATAGCCTGCCTTCTAGTAAGCTGGGAGTGCTGGGATGGGTTGAACCACTAGAGAGATAGAAGCTCACACTGGCATCACTCCTTCCCAGCCCCGACCCGATTCTGACAGTCCCCTGGGTGGGTAGAGGAGGGATGGATATGTGTGGTGACAGCAGGCCAGATCTTTCTTCCTTCTGGCAGAATGAGGTGGCTAATCATGCGTAGAGTGATGGGGAGCTTTTCCCTGGAAACTGGAGACCATAGTGACCAGGGACCCAGGGCCAGTGCATCTGGGAAGTCAGTGTAGAAAAGAAATGCCAAGAGGGGCCAGGAAGCGGTTGACGAGGGATGACAGCTGAGTGCTGTCCCTGAAGCGGGGGTCGTAGCAAGCAGCGCGTGGGAGTGTCCACTGCACTGTGTAATTTGAGGAATCATAAGCAGGAGGCTCAGAAAAAAGGAAATCTCCAAAAGTTCTGTAAAGAATTAACAGCTATAAGGATCGTGGGGCTAGACCAAGAAAGGGTCCATTGTCACCCCTCCCCCCATCCCATCCCCACCTTCTTCTTGTCCTTGGTAATTGTGGCAGTAACACTGTGGTTGGGATGAGAATGGCCTGACCTGGATTTTAGCCCACCTGAGGCCAACAGGAAGTGATCCAACTCTTCTTGCAGAAAAAAGAAGAGATTGGACCACAAAGAAGTGTTTGACTTTGCAGTACACTGATAAAGGAAGCCACTCCCCTTTGCCCAGGTTTCTGACTTTGGCTTGGCCCCATTATGCCGTCTCTCCCACTGCCAGCACAATAGGTTACTGGAAGACTGACCAATTTTCAGTTGTTTTAAGGATTATTTCAGGATAAAGATGAATCTGAATGAACCCCTGTACCAGCAGGTTTACCTAGAGAAAAGAGGCATGCCCTGTTTAATGCCCCATGACTGAGAGCGTCTCTCTTAAACAAACCTCCTAACCTCCGGTGTGATCAGGGCCAGGGATGGACTGATAACTTACCATATTGCATTTTAATAATGACCCTATCAATATCATTTAAGTTTCAATTGTGTGTGTGTGTGTGTGTGTGTGTGTGTGTGTGTGTTTCACTCTAAAGCAATGCTTGCTCCAGGATAGGGGGAGCCAATCTGAGAATGTTTTCTCACTTGGCCTCTTCCATCCACTCTGCCCTGGCATGCTCTCACTGAAATTTATTAGTCTTCTGTCCATATCATTTGTTACTGATAGTTTCAAGTGTTGGAAGCTCCTTCCTGATGGTACATATCTCCTTTCTTCTGTCTTTCGTTTTTAAATATCACAGTTCATCATTTTGAACACTAAGCATTTTGAATTATTTTCATTGGCTATAGGTTTGGTTTCTGAGTTAGGATTCAGTGGGCTTATTTAAAAATGAATGTCGGGGCTTCCCTGGTGGCGCAGTGGTTGAGAGTCCGCCTGCCGATGCAGGGGACATGGGTTTGTGCCCCGGTCCGGGAAGATCCCACATGCCGTGGAGCGGCTGGGCCTGTGAGCCATGGCCGCTGGGGCTGTGCGTCCAGAGCCTGTGCTCTGCAACGGGAGAGGCCACAACAGTGAGAGGCCCGAGTACCGCAAAAAAAAAAAGAATGTCGTCTTTAACAGGTTTGATGGGTCTTAGAGATCAAGGGTGGCTGTTTCACAGATGCCACACAGACATGGCTGATGAAGTTCATGTGCTCATTCAAGTCCATTTCTTCCTTGTCTCCCATTGATTTATAGAGTTGCTCATCCTCAACAAATTCATAGAGAGTGGTAGAAAACATACTAGGGTGCCTTGTCTTCACAAAGGACACAAAATTGGTTTTGAATGACTTAGAGGAAGTTTGATCAGGTAATGGAAGCATAGAGGAGCCCTCATTTTTAGGACCTGGGCACAGTGCAGAGCGCACATGCTCACTGCATGAGACTAGAGCATGGACCATGGAACATGGACCAGAGGGGCCGATTACTTGGATTCGAGTCCTGGGTCTCTCACTAACTGACGGGAAGTGCACATGATCCAAGGATCATTGAGACTGAAATAGACCAAAGTCAAGCTATTTGAGATGGATCAAAATTTTAAACAAGGCTTCTTTTTAATATAAAAAATACAGCTACAAATTAGGAAAATAAAATTTTATCTTATCCAATAAAATAAAATAAGATAGATTATCATTGCAACTATGTGTTCATTCTTAGAATGAACACAAATAAATCTCATGTGGACATTTTGGCATAATTTTTAAAATGATGCATGGCATGATACAACAGCTTTCACTTAATGTGTAATTTAATAGCAAAAATTTTTTGGCAAACATATTAGAAAGTTTCATTCATTTTTCCAAGGACCTCTCATAATCCCTTGACATTTAAATTATTGTTTTTAGAAACCCACATCCTGTTACCATGCTTGTTGATTTTTCTTCTCCAAATGTTAACTGGTTTACCTAGTTCATCATTGGTTTTTCATGCGTTTTCAGCAGTACTTCAATTCTTTCATCAACTTCATAGACTCCTGTATCTTTTGAAATAATTGCAAAGGTACTTTGTAATCAATTGGCATTTTTACTTGCATTGCACTGTGCTCTTTCATTTTTTATTTTGAAATTTTAGGCTTACAGAAAAATTGCAAAAGCAGGGTTCCTACCTACCCTTTACCCAGATTCCTCCTAATGTTAGCAACTTACATAACTAGGGTAAATGATCAAAGCCAGAAAATCAACACTGGCACATGATTTTTAACTAACTATAGACCTTATTGAAACTACACAAGTTTTTCCACTAATATCTGTTTTTCTGCGTCAGGACCTGGTCCAGGATCCCACATTGCATTTAGTTGTTATGTCTACTCGGTGCCCCCTGAATCTGTGAAGCTTCCTCAGTCTTGCCTTTTCTTTATGACCTTGACATTTTGGAAGAGAACTGGCCAGTTATTTTGTATACTGTCTCTCCATTTGGGGTGTTTGTGATGTTTCCTCAGGATTCAATTGAGATTATAGATTTTTGGTAAGATCTCAGTAGTGATGCATCCTTCTCGTGCATCCTACCGGGGCTACATGATGTTGATGTGTCCTCTCACTGATGATGTTAACTCTGCCCATTTGGTGAGATGGTACTGCTGGGTTTCTCCACTGTAAAGTCACTGTTTCTCCCTTTGAAATTAAGCAAGATCTTGAGAGAGATATTTTCAGAGTATGGACATATCCCATTTTTCTTCAAACTTTCATTCTCTAATTTTAGCCTCTATAGACAGATCTTGCATGCAACAGTTATTACTGTGGTGTTTGACAAATGGTGATTTTCCTATTTCCCTCATTCCTTCTACATTTATTAATTGGAATTTGTATTCTGAAGACTTAGGACAAAAAAAGAATGTAAAATATCTCCTTAATAACTTTTATATTGATTACATGTTGAAATGTCAATTTTAAGATATATTGGGTTAAACAAAACATATTATTGAAATTAGCTTCCCTTGTTCCTTTTTACTTTATATAATGTAGCTGCTAGAAAACTCAAAATGATATACGTGGCCACACCTGTGGCTCATATTACATTTTTTTTATAGGACAGCGCTGCCCTAGAGACTCAGATGGTGGACTCTTATGCCTATGCCAGAATGATTGTGAGAATTAAATGAAAATGTTATATAAAGTGTTTGGCATAGTACCCAGCATATAGTAAGAACTCAATAAAAATTGGCCATTATTACTGAGTTATGAAAGGACAGTGACTCTTGTGAACTCTCGACTTCTCAGGGGAGCTCAAATGTTTTCATTAAGAACATCATTCAGGGGCTTCCCTGGTGGCACAGTGTAAGACTCCATGCTCCCAATGCAGGGGGCCTGGGTTCGATTCCTGGCCGGGGAGCTAGATCCCACATGTGTGCCGCAACTAAGACCCGGTGCAACCAAATAAATAAATAAATATTTCAAAAAATAAAAAAAGAACATCATTCAACCAGGACTTCCCTAAGAGGAGGAGGGCCTTCTGGAGACACTGAGCTCTCCTCAAACCTGGAGGATGGGTGTTTTAGTTGAGAGCCAGTAGAGAAAACCAAAGCTTGCTTATGGAAAACTGGGCTGGTCACTGATTTCCAACAGGAAATTGAAGAGGAGAGGAAAGGGAAGAATGCATACTAATCCAGCCTCTGAGATGTGTCTGCCTTGTGCAACAGATGCCTAAATGAAAAGACTTTGGTGAATGATAGATAGGGACTCATGCTAGGCCTTCAGTTATCAGTGATGGATGGTCTGCTTAAAAGGCATCTCTTCATTCTCCATCAGTCCTGCAGGTAAGGCCACCTGGTGCTCCCCCTTATTCTTGGGGCATAACTGATGAACGTGCCAGGCTGAGTCTACGTACCAAAATATGCTTTTCCAATTATTAGCCTCCCAGGTATATTCTCTTCCTGATGGCAGTTAGGACACAAGCCGAATTCCCTTGATCCAATGACTGGCAGTGCTAGCAAATCTTCTCTGGATCTGTTATTTTACCCTAAAAGTTATTTGGGCTATAGGCAAAAAATTAATGAAAAATCGTGAGATGATCAGTATTCCACATGTGCCTCTGTAAAGATACATGGATAATTACTGAAATCATTTGACTCAACCACCTTATATAAGTAGTCTTTACCACATACTAGGCATCATTCAAAGTCTTTCCTTATAATAAATCATTGAATCCTCACGTCAACCCTATGAGGTAGATACTGTCATTATCCTTCTTTTACAGATAAGGAAACAGAGGCATAGAGAGGTTAAGTTACTTTCCCAAGATCACATAGCTAGTTAGTGGCTGGAACTGGGATTTTATCCCAGGTAGTCTGGCTTCAGAGTCTATGCTCTCAACTATGACTCATATTGCCTCCTGCCCAATAAAGGAGAAAAATCAATGGTAGCTTTGTATTTGAGGTTTTAAAATTAAGGCCTACGGATATTTCTGCTCACCTTAATGGGAAGTTGCTCCCCTTGCCACAAACTGGCAGGACTCCATTTTCCAGAGGAGGAAATTGAGAGGATAGTCTGAAGGGCTGTCTGTGATTTGCCCAAATCCAGGGGCAGTTGTTTTTAAGAAGGACAATTATTCACAAAGAGGATAGAAAATCTTCTACACTGGTTGTCCCTTATCTTTAAAGAGTGAAGTAGTTCAGCTGGGTAAATATGTCTCTCTCTAGTCCTTTGGCTTTCTATATTTTGTGTGCTATCATTTGCTAAAGATATGACAGTGTGCTCTTTGCTTGGGTTTGCAGCTAGGAGACCTATAAGTGTTTTCCCACCTCCCCCAGGAATGCAGCCAGAAAAAGTCATGGCATCCAGGAGCCATCTGGGAATGCTTCCCAGACCTGCTCCAAACTGGGGCACAGAGCCAGCTGCACACACCCACCAGCTTCAGCCTTCACCTGGATTAGACTCACTGCAGAGAGCTTTGTTACCAAGAATGATTTATCTGAGATCCTAGCTGTCCAGACTCTGGCAGGTGGTCCTCTGGGAGGGAAGTAGCCGAGATAAAGCTCTGAGTTCAATGTGTAAGGTTCAGACTTGATCGGCAGCTTTGACTCTGCCACCACCAAGCTCTGGAAGTGTGGATACATTCCTTGCTTTGATTGCTTCCAAACTCCTTTGTCTGCCTGAGAAATGAGGGTAATGGTACCTAAGCTCATATCAACCAAGCTTGCAGAGGTAGCTGAGAGATCTAGAGAGGTACTAAGAGCCTCTTGATGTGTTTTCATTATATTTACTTAGGCAATGGAATTGTATGAGTCAGGGTTCTACCAGAAAACAGGCAGTACACTCGAACAGGAATAACTAGGATTTTAATTGACAAAGGTGTGGACAAGTTAAGGGAATCCAAGAGGGATAATGAAACATGCCAAGGCCATCAACAGCAGGGAGCTGTAACTATCCTAGGCCAAAATAAGCAAGAGGAAGCCATATCTATAGGGAGAGGGCCTGGTGATTATAGTGATGGATTAGAGAAATCCCCTGATAGGAGCTAAGACCTTAGATAGAGCAGCGGAGTCACCCGTCAGACCACAGTCTAAAGAAGGAGCCGGAGGGATTAGAGTCTCCTCCTTGCTGTCCTGCCTCCAATCTCTGGCTGGTGGTACCCATTGGTCAAACCAAACCAGAAGGCAGAAGGCAAGGAGCACAACAGGAGGTCAGCCTCCTGAGGCAGGCAGAAGGATGTAGCATAGTGGGAAGCAGATCTGGAGGGCAAGCAGGAGCTATCCAGACTGGAAAACACAAGTTAGCATAATTTTTGGCTTCCGGGATTAGATACGTTGAGTTTTTAGAGGTCTTGCACTATGAAAAGTCAGATATGCTTGTTATAGACAGCCAAACAGGAGAATGATTGAACTGAAGAATGATTCATGCTACATGTTACAAGAACAAAATGTTTTTTAGGTACCTTCTTTCTTTGCCAAATCAACAAGTGCAGAGGCGATTCAAAGTGAGAACATAATAATACTAAAATATAAATATTATCTAACTTTGGCCAGTACCAGGCAATTAACTAAATGGTCTGTGTACATTACCTCCCAGCATCATCAGCACAACCTTAGTATGCTATTGTTATTCATTCATTTATTGAACAGATTATTTTCTGAGTACCTATCTTGTGCCAGGCACAGTGTCAGTAACTGAAGATGACATTTCTGAACCTGATAGACAAAGATTTTCTAGCATGACTCTTACAGTCTATGTTTTGTGTGTGTGTGTGTGGTACGCGGGCCTCTCACTGTCGTGGCCTCTCCCGTTGCGGAGCACAGGCTCCGGAAGCGCAGGCTCAGCGGCCATGGCTCACAGGCCCAGCCGCTCCGTGGCATATGGGATCTTCCCGGACTGGGGCACGAACCTGTGTCCCCTGCATCGGCAGGCGGACTTTCAACCACTGCGCCACCAGGGAAGCCCCTACAGTCTATCTTAAAAAGCAAACGTTAAACAAACAATTTCACAAAGAATTAAATCCAGTTGAGATAAATACTTTAAAAGTACATCGTACCGTGAAACAGAGTGCCTAACCCAATCTGAGAGAAAGGGAAGGCTTCCTGGAGGAGGGGACGTCTAAGCAGAGTCATGAAGAATAAGTAGGAGTTGGATGAGGGGCAAATCGAAGTAGAAAAAGAGCCTCCAAGGCAAAGGAAATAAAAATTTTCAAATTCTGTGGAATTAAAGAACATGGTGCATTGGATGAGCCGAAAGGTGGCTAGCACTGCTGGCTTTAGTGAGCAAGGGTGGAGAGGTACGAGGTGAGGATGAGAGGTAGACAGGGGCGGATCATAAGGGGCCAAGTAGGCCAGACCAGGGACACTGCATGTTATCCCAAGTATGGTCTTCATGCGCTGAAGGGATCCAAGCATGGTGTTACAAGGTTTTAGAAAGATGATCAGCTCTCCTGTGGATAATCTGAGAATAGATTGCCAGGCTTGGTGCTGGGTATACTTAGGAGGTTCTCGCAATAGTGTAGATCAAGGGTTGTATTGGCAAACTTTGTCTGTAAAGGACCAGAAAGTAAATATTTTCTGCTTTGTGGGCCATATGGTTTCTGTGGCCCTTGCAGTACATGCAACCGTAGACCAGCCATAAATGATGAGCGTAGCTGTGTTCCAATAAAACTTGTTTGCCAGACCCTGGTGTAGACAAAAGATGAAGGTAGCTTGGAGCAGAGTGGTAGAGCCTACAGGTACTTGAGAAAAATTGATAGGATGTACTTTTTGGAGATGAGGAATGAGGCTTTTGGTTTGGGCAAGTGGACAAGCTCTGATACTAGAGCTCTATTTACTGGGATAGCTAAACAATACAGGAGAAATTTGGGGGAAAAGAGTGTAAATTCACTTTATATATACATTGTTTGAGGCACCAATGAGATATTCAAGTGGAGAGACACCAACTCCAAGAAGGAAGAGGAAGGTCGTGCTGATTTTAGGAAAGGTCTATTAATCTGGAGGTAGGAAGTTAAAGAAGCTCCTGTCTCAGCTTTTATTTTATCTGAGAATTGGAAATCAGGATCATCTTCAAATAGCAAGAGGGTAGGACAAAGATAAGACAAGAGGAGTCAGAAATTTGAACATAGTGCAGAAGGTTTGAAATACTTATTGTGCAGATGGGAGAATGGGAGTTACTAAATAGTAACTGAACACTGTTTAGAGACAGTTGAGATGGGTAACCAGGAATTCACCATCTACCCAGGTATGTTTTTCTTTCAGTCAGTGCGTCAACTGTCAGGCTCAGGGAAGGGCCAGTTTCATCCTGGGTTGGGGCTTTCCGGGTAGGTGCAACCAAGGCAAAAGACAGTTTGGATACGAGAGTGTTGGAAATGACAGGCTGTAGAATAAAGGCACGGGGGTTCCTCACACCGCTCCTGACCCTGGGTTATAGGTAATGCATGTTGTGACCAAATGAACAGACTCTTCAAGACAGAGCTGCAGGGGAAGTTGCGTCTTCAGCAAAGGCGAAAGTCTGGAGTTGGAAGGAATGTCTAGGGAAGACATGGGGCAGTGTTGAGGAAATGGGGATGCTTGTTGATGAGGGAGTGGAGGTGCTAGCCGGCAGTGTGGGGGGGCAGGGTGAAGAGGAAACTGCATTGGGGCTGCGGCAGAACGTCGTGGGGATGAGAGCGTGGCAAACGGCAGGTAACCAAAGAAGACTTAGTGATGAAGGTCCTGTGATTGCCGTCTCCAGTGTCTCTTGCAGGCTGCAGAGCGCTCAGGCTGCCCAGAATGCAGCTGAGATGTAGAAAATAGAAAGTGGCTATGGTAGCACCAAACCTGCCCCCACTAATCCTCCGTGAGGGGCTGACAGCTGTGCCTGGTGGCATGGGTGTGGTCATCCAGGAGGTGGAGGGCAAGGCAGGGGGCACAGCACTGCATCGCGGGGCGTGGCGTCTGGGCCCAGCTGGCCCAAGGTCACCCTGTGGTCCTTGGCAAAGGCTAACTGGTCTTTAGCGCTCGTTCTATTAATCACGATTGCTACACTTCTTCTGGCTGAATCAGTGTCCAGACTTTTCCCGTGACTTCTGCATTCTCTGTTGTAGTCTGTCAGAGAACCGGGGCCAGGGCTAGGATGAGCAAGAGAGGTACCTAGGGCGCAAAACTAAGGAGGCCTTCACTCTCAGAGTCAGGAACAACCTTGCGTGTGAGTGCCTCCCAACCTTGTTTGCTAGCCCAGCAGAAAAATCTAATATGAATGCTACCTATGGGACCATTCACTTCAATTTTAGATAAAGGTTTGCCATTAGCAATTCTAGGAAAAACATTTAGTTTTGGTGTAAATTGTGTGTCCTTGTTATTTAGTTATTTACTTATTTACTTTGGCCATGCCGCGCGGCTTGCAGGATCATCTTAGTTCCCTGACCAGGGATTGAACCTGTGCCCCCTGCAGTGGAAGTGCAGAGCCCTAACCACTGGACTGCCAGAGAATTCCTTTTAGAAAGAAAATATTCAGACACAAAGAAGCAAACTGGGCAACTGAGCTACGTGACGCTCTGCATTACTGTATTTTCTGTGAACTTTTTTGATCTCTAAAAGCCCTTTCTTGGGGATTCATGCTGGAGATACAATATTGATAAGCCCCATGACATTCCAACTGATGGTACATGCCTCAAAAGACTTTAATAAGAAAAACATCATCCTTTAAGGAGCATTTGCAATTTATCATAAGGAATTAATTTATAAGTCTGCTCCCTTTGTCAGAGAATATTTCCTCTACTCTGGCATGACACAAAGAAATGTGTGTACCCTTCAATGACAAGGAAATGTGGACACTGAAGTCCTTAAGTCAGTCTTTCTATCCTCAGAGCCCTGTGACACAGCGTCTCGATTGTGAAAACCAGGCTTATATATTATGCGGTAGATAGAATTAGCGTTGTCGAAATGATGGGCAGAAAGAGAGCCCCTCTGAGCCTATGGGATCTTTCTCCATAGCCTTTCCAAAGCACACTCTGCCTCCCCACGGAAGTACTTCTAGGCAAGTCACAGAAGCGAGCTGGGCAAGTTGATGCCTAAGGAGTTTCCTTTGGGGTCTAGAATTCTGGGATCTTGTCATCTTGTGTTTTGGCCTTCACTCTTTTGTCTTTTTCTCTTTATTTCCAGATGGTCTGGTTGTCTAAGTTACAAAAGCAAATTATTTAAAAGCAATTTAGGTTATTTGCTTTGTTGACAAGTACACAGTGAAGTGGAAAAGATGATTCACCTCTCCCTGGATTCTTGAAAAATTTTAACAAATTGAGAAAATGGGCATTAAAAAACATAATAAATTTATTTATTTATTTTTGGCTGCATTGGGTCTTTGTTGCTGCGCATGGGCTTTCTCCAGTCCTGGCGAGCAGGGGCTACTCTTCATTGCAGTGCACAGACTTCTTATTGTGGTGGCTTCTCTTGTTGCGGAGCATGGGCTCTAGGCACACAGGCTTTAATAGTTGCAGCATGCAGGCTCAGTAGTTGCGGCACGTGGGCCCTAGAGCACGCGGGCTTCAGTAGTTGTGGTGCATGGGCTCAGTAGTTGTGCCTCGCAGGCTCTAGAGCACAGGTCCGGGGCGTGTGGGATCTTCCTGGACCAAGGCTCGAACCCGTGTCCCCTGCCTTGGTAGGTGGATTCTGAATCAGTGTGCCACCAGAGAAGTCCCGAAAATGGGCATTTAAATGTTATTTTAAACAATGTTCTATTAACCAGAAATGAGAAGGACACCATGACTTAAATAGAGGCCAACCAAGAGTATGATTCCTGGGGCTCTTTTCAAGCAGCAGCCCTACGAGGAACCCACTCAGATGGGCAGTTAGAGAGAAGGAGTCACTCAACGTTTGCTAAAACCAAGCAAAATCAAGATGTTCTTTCGTATTTTCCAATAGACAATGAATGTGTTTTCACCAGATCTGGCTTTTTCAAGTTCACTGTATCCTATCTTTAGAGGTTCTACTTTTTATGGACTTCATTCACTGGTTCATGGCTCTTTGACACAGCAGAGATGCAAAATGCATTTCTTATGTCTGGCCCACTAATTCATACATCAAGCAAATAAGTTATTAATAATGATTTATTGACAGTTTTATCAAATACCCTTGGTGATTCTTGCTGTACAATGAGATGAAACGTAAAGCATCTTATTCATGTACATTCAACAACAAACTGAAGACATCATTCAAAGAGCTATTGCTCTCCCCTTCTCTTATTTGAAGAGAATTTTAAATTTTTTTTTTTTTTTTGGGTCAAGGAGATGTTTAATCTACCTTTGCTCCTAGGATAAACCAGGCAGTTAAATAATTTCAAAATGTGCAAAACAGACATTCCCCTTGAGTTACCAAGGCGCTACAAAGTGTCTTTCAAATGATCTATGAGTCCTACTTATTAAACAGCCACACAGGTGAGAATCAAATTCAGGTTTCCACCAGAAATTGTAGAATGTTACTTGGCAAAGCTGCAGTTCGCTAAGATAGCTTGTCAGGTAGTCGGTCAGTCTAAATTACTCTGGCTTCTCTGGAATTGTTGTCAAATCCCACTTGGCTGAAAGCTGAGGTCAGAGGACGTGAAGGCCAGCAGCCGCTGGCTGAGCAGGGCATTGTGCCGCTTCAGGTACTCTATGATGTCTCCCTGCTTCTCCACAATCTCTTCCAGGCTCAAGAGAGTCCTGAATCCAGTCTCTGAGGTACCATTGTTGGAGTGAGCATAGATTTTTTCTTCTACAAAGACTTTTAAATTTTTTCAAAGTACTTTTGCCTCTATGATCTCACTGGGGACTCAAGCTCCTTAGGAGACCTTTAGAGGCAAGTGTTATTACCCCCATTTTAGTGAAGCTTACCAGAAGTTACTCCACCTTACTGTGTTACTGTGATTGGCCACAGAACACAGCGCTGTCACTCTGTTCCTTTTTCAGACTGGATATCATTACCCACCTTTTATTTCCATGTCCATTTTAGCTGTACCAGTAAAAACAGGTGCTAAGATTGACAAAAGAGGCAATGAGTGCTTCCCTGGTGGCGCAGTGGTTGAGAGTCCGCCTGCCGATGCAGGGGACACGGGTTCGTGCCCCGGTCCGGGAAGAGCCCACATGCCGCGGAGCGGCTGGGCCCATGAGCCATGGCCGCTGAGCCTGCGCGTCCGGAGCCTGTGCTCCGCCACGGGAGAGGCCACAGCAGTGAGAGGCCCGCGTACCGCAAAAAAAAAAAAAAAAAAGAGAGAGACAATAAGGCGTAAAGACGTAAAATTAGAAAAATAAAACAAGAAAACAGAAGAGATAGACTAGCAATATGTTTATTTTTATAATTGCTTTTTTTGTGGCAATTACTAAATGAAGATATCTGGAAGCAGAAGTATCTGAGGAAGGAGTAAAAATAGCATATGATTGACTTAGAATGATGCCTTTTCATAAGTAAGTAGAGCAGAACAGAACAGGGGAATAATCATCAGGGGAGACAGGAGTTCGGAATGAGATTGTGTTGTGCACAAAGTGAGGAGTGAGGAAATACCTAAATAGTCAACAAATTTAGACACACGGTGATTTGACTGAATTGCAACAAAGTGGGAACAGGGAAGGGGGGACACAAGCTCCCAACTCCTGGGGGGGAGCGTATCTTTTACATCTGTGCCAATGTGATAGACAGCCCCAAGCCCTCAGCCCCAAGAAGAACACCGCACCTGTCTCTTGTGTGAATCAAAATAAAGAAACTATAAAACAAAACCTATGTATATGTGGAACTAAAATAGCTTCTCTTTAGATATGCTGATTGCAAAATACTGGTTACATTCATCAAAGCTGAACCTCTCTCACTTTCTCCCTTTCTTTCAGCAGCCTTGTTTCACTGGTGCCCTAAGTACAAGGGGGTAATTCAGCACTGGACAGAATAATTGAATCATCTGTATAAACTGTGAAAGTAATATGGATACCTGCTTTATGCTTGCTAGTATATAAATTCATTTTTTCATGCCAAAAACTGTGTAAAAGATTACCCTGGCAACCAATGCTTACTTAGTATAAATGGAAGGCTGAATCAAAGATATAAAATAATGGATCATTTAACCACCTAAATAAATAGAAGGAGAGATAGTATACTCTGTATTTTCTCCCCCAGGAGGAAATAATAAATTCTGCATGTGCGGTATTACTATTAGAACACTGAAAACAACAAAACACATTTGCATAAGTTCCAATGCCATGCTCATGGATACAGCGAAACGCCTCATTTTCAATATACATGGGATGAAATGTACTTAAACCTTTCTCCTGAACAAGTATTTTAAAACAGGACACATCAAATGTAGGTCCATTTCATGTACTGGCTAACCAAAAAGTTGGTCTGAGACAGAATAAATATTGCAAAATTTTAATCTAGGTTTAAAATAAAATCTATCACCACTATGACTAAATACTAGAATGTGATTTAACTTGGGCTCCCTCCCATTTTTAAAGTCACTCTATTTCAGTGTTTCTACAAGTATCCTCTGGGAGCTACCCAAGTCATAATCACTGGCGTGCTGGCTAAATTGCAGTATCCAGAGCCCCTTTACAGACTCAGCATGCATGGTCTCAGGGGCTGAGACCAGATTTGAATTTTCAAATCTCCTGGGGAGCCTTAAACACATTCCAGATTAGGATCCGCTGAATTGATACTTTACCATCATTGTTCTTTATATTTAAGCCCTTCCTTGCCCAAGGGATGGCCCATTCCAAGGTGAGTTCCTGAATGGAAGATTTAGTGGCCAGGAATTTGCAGAAGAAAGAAAGGAGGGTAACTTGCTAGGTAAACAGGAAGCTGGAATCTGTTCTGGAGATAAAATGAACCCACAGAGGCTGGGAGGAAACAGGGAATTGAGCCAGTTGTTGACTAAGGCTCCTCCTCCTTTCCCCTGGAAACCCACTTGGAAGAACAACTAAAGAGGAAAGATGAAAAGCAATCTTCAAGATTTCATTTGAGTGGGTGATGAAACATCCAATTTTGTTCCAGCTGCCCGAGAGTAGATTCCTCTTCACAGAGGGGGAAGCTCGGAGGTAAACCAAAGCCACTATAGTCCATATGAATCCACATGGACTCACCTAAAGAAAGCTGCAGGGCTTCCCTGGTGGCGCAGTGGTTGAGGGTCCGCCTGCTGATGCAAGGGACGCGGGTTCGTGCCCTGGTCCGGGAAGATCCCACATGCTGCGGAGCGGCTGGGCCCGTGAGCCATGACCGCTGAGCCTGCATGTCCAGAGCCTGTGCTCCGCAACGGGAGAGGCCACAGCAGTGAGATGTCCGCGTACCGCAAAAAAAAAAAGAACGCTGCAGTCTTTTATTTATCACTGACACGACTGTAGGCCAGTATCATACATTTATTTCCCCTTAGTTCATTATTTTAATCTTTGTTTGTCCTTAAACCTTAGATTTTCTAAACCTTAGATTCACTATATTCTCCTCCACATCATGTATATTATCAGCAATAAATTAAAATGGCAACTTGGATAGAAGTACTAATCTGTGACTAAATATTTAACAAGGGGGCAGAAAGAATTTACATTTTCATCTTCAAACACTGGAAAATGAATGCCCTCAGTTGTGAGCCTTCCAAGTTGGCAAGACTGCAAGGGCAAAACAAAATTTCCATCCATTTGATTGACCCCTTGAGAGGTGAGCTATTATTAGCAAGCAAGAACTTGCCAGAAACTATCTGGAAAATATCAGATGAAAAGACATTGAAACGAGAAGTACGTATTTTCATCTGGTCAGCGGAGACATGTCTGAAGGAGACGGGTGATAAAATATTACATATGTATATATAATATTTATGCCTACATATAATGCATATAACATATCATATATTTATCTATATATTTAACAATTCATTTTAATTTAGCAAATATTTATTGAATGGCTATTGAGTTGAACACTACGCCGTGCTAGGTTCTGGGAACACAAACAACAAGATCTATGTTCTCTTACCTCCAGGAATTGACAAGCTGGAAATGTGTGAGAGGGAACACTGTGATTTCTACAACTTAACACAACCTGACAAAGGTGATATTTGCCACTTGCAGAAAGTGCTCCCATTACCATGATTAATGGAGGAGAGAAAACCAGTGATCAGAGAAGCCTTCCCTGAAGAGGTGACATTTAACTCTGGGATTTCAGCAGACACAGGAGGGTGGGAGTGTCATTCTGGAAGAACAAAATTTACAGGTGAGGAGTGCATGGCTGGGATGCAGGGATTGGGAATGGGTTGGGTAAGAAACAGTAGTGCTTATGGTTTGAATGATAAGTTCATTTACATATTCATTTATTCAGCAAACTTCCAATGGGTGCTGAAGGAGCTAGGTGCTGAGTACAGAGGTAGAGGAGACACGCATTGCTTCTTTGTGGCTCATGTGATTGGAAGAGAGTGGTGGAATACAGGCCTCGGACTGTGAACCAAACAGAAACCACCAGTCCTGTTTGATTGTAGAAGGGTGTTTTGTGTGTTCCAATGACATCATTCTAGTTACTAGCTGCCATTTCGTTAAGTACCTCCTAAGTGCTGTGCTGAGTAGCTATATTACTGCTGATCCTTACAACACTCCTGCGTGGAAGGTATTTTTTCTATTTACAGCTAGGAAGAGAAACTCTGGGTGCCTAAGATTGCATAGCTTGTAATCCATGAAGCTTGGACTTGCGCAGACATTGATCTCAGTGACCTGGTAATTATAAATGCTGAAGAACAGCTGAATTCAAGTAGCTCCCCACCCCAACCCCTGCTGAAAATACTATCTTGAAATGCCTTAGGACCACCCTGGCCTCTGATGCTGTGGGACGGCTCTGCAGAATCTGTGCAGACGATTTATGTCTGTCTGCTCTTCCAAGAGGCCAGAGCTTATCGCCTTGCTGGGCGAAGCTGCAGCAGATCCCTGCCCCACCCACCTCCATCCCCCCAAAGCAAAGATTTCCAATTACTGCTGTGCAGAAAATGTCAAAAGCATTATTCAACTATTCATTATCCCAGGTTTTGTAATTTTTCATATGTTTTTACTCTTATCTGCTAGCACTTGAAAAAGACCAGCTTTTTCCTCTTCAGAGAGCTTAATTTGCAGAGCTGTGCAGTCTCCCTATTATGTTCTTATCGTCCTCTCCCTGTGGTAGGCGGAATGTCAAGGATGACAAAAAAAGAACCAAAAATATTTGAAGGCCTTCCTGAAAATCCACGAGAATGAGGAATCCGAAAAGCCCGAGGCTTCTGTTCCTCGAGTGACCTGGAACAAGGCCAAGGGCAATTGGTATTAGCTGTCACAGTACATTCAGCAGGGGCTCTTGTCTAGTTCTCACAATGACCTAAACCACCACCCGGGAGCCACGGGCCTTTGCTTCTGAGGGGTTTAACTGGGGGACTAAGCAGCTCTGAGGTGCCAAGAGGTTCCCCGAAATTCTCATACCAGTGTTAAATTAACTTTGGTATCCCAAAGACCAGAGGCCAAGGATGGCTTGGAGTGGCTTAGTGCTTCCCCCCTCTCCTTTGGCCTCTCGGCCCCATTGTTGTATTTTATAGCGACTGACATTTTCCTCAGTGCTATGTGAAGTGTCGTGCAAAGGCAACTTCCCGTCCCCTAGCGCACTCTCTTCCACCTAGATGGCGCCCCAAGCCCCACCATCTGGAAATTCTGGGCTGCCATCTCCCCGGATCCTTTCCTCCCAGGATCCCCAGGTTTCTTAGGCAGCGCCCCAGGGCTCCCGTTCACCCGGAGGGACTCGGTCCGCGGTGTGCCTTGCTCGGGGGAACCCCGCCCACCTTGTCATTCCTGCAGGGGAATCCCCGCCCCCCGTCCATGTCACTCCAGGAAGGGAGTTCCCGCCCCTCGAATCTACCGGAGGGAGGGAATCCCCGCCCATCCTAGAGGCTCAGTGGATCCCCAGCGCCGTGCAGCTGGGAGAGCCGGGCGAGAAGCGGACTCCCGGCGCCGGTGCGTGCGGCCCCGGGCAGGGAGAAGCGGTGGGTGGCGGCTGCGGGGACCCGCAGGGCCGTGGGCGCCCGGGACTGCGCCTCCTGTGGCTGCGGACGAACCTAGGCGCTGCAGCTCCGGGCAGGCGCGGTGGTTGGCACCGGCGGTGGCAGCAGCGGCGGTAGCTGCGCCGAGACCCACCGGGCGGCGCCTCGGTCCGGACTCGCGAGGAGCAGCCGGAGCCTCCGCCGAGCCGCGTGCAGGTGAAGCGACAGTCCCGCTGTGGCCGGGACGTGGGGCTTAGGATGGGTGGGGGCCGTTGGGGGCCGGTGGGGGCGGAAGCGTGGCACCCCCGAAACCGCGTGCGCCCAGGAAAGTTTAGGGACCAATCCAGGTGCGGAATCCCAGCCCCGGCTAGGCGGCGAGTAGGGGAGCTGAACCCCGGTCCCACGTTGGGCGGCGCAAACTCCCTGTGCATCCGGCTGGGCGCAGGGAGAACGCGGCCTCGGGAAGAGGGCCCGACAGAGCGGGCCGGGGACAGCGGGACAGCCCGAGGCGCACTGCTGGGCACACTCAGGACAGGGCCTGAAGCCCCTGCCGGGGCGCGCGCCCAGGATCCCCATCCCTGGACCATCGCCAGGTCCCCTCCTCCAGGACGGAGGTACTCAGGTGCTCTGGCCTCAGGTACTGCCTTGGGGTCCATCCTCCCGCGCTTACTCATCTCTTGCCCCCTTCCTGCCTGGAGAAGAGACACGCGGCGCGAGGGCAGGGCGCGCAAAGAGCAAGGGCATCTTTGGGGAGGTTACCGGCGTCTGCCAGCGAGATGGGGAACTACGGATGAGGCATTGCTGCTCTACCTTCTCTCCCTCTGAAGTCCAGTTCCTCCGCAAATCTGGCCTTCTCCTCTTTTCTCTCTCCCTCGCTCTCTTGGATTTGCGTTGACATTTTAGGTCTTAGGGCTGCTTGTCTTCCTGCAATGCTGAATTGGGGAGGGGGAGGGTCTAGGGTCCCTGGTTGGAGTTTGCCAGAAGCCTGTCCTCAGCAGCCCTCATCCATGCGGAGACCTTGATAAGGGACACTGGAGTGTGAAGAGGACAAGGTCTGACATAGGCTGGTCGCAGAGACTGGAATGGCAGGCACGAGGGCATTCCAGAGCTGCAGACGTGCGCTGGGACTGGAGGTGGAGGGGCGCTGGGGCAAGGAGCGGCCTCTTGCAGCTGGCACGGCCTCCTGCCTCTCACAGAGCTATGGTGTTCGGGTGGATGCGTTTCCCTCGACACATCATGATGGAGGTGGCTGCAGAAAGTGATACTCTGGCTTTGCTTTTACACAGAGCCCCCGCTGCACCTCCCGTGCTGCTGGTCCTTCTGCAGTGAGGCCTCTCCCACTCAGTCCGCTCTGAACTTGGGCTCTAGGGACCTGGTATTTTTACCAGCTCTAGGGCCAGCTTTTCTAGTCTGACTTCTGAGTGGGGGTCACGTAGGAACAGGTTGGCAGATGTGGTGTGGGACGGCTGCTTGCAGGGGTAGAAGAGAATGTCCCAGAACATATCCTTGGCTGCAGGTGGTTCTAGAGCTTCATCGATTCCTTCTTCCATTAGAATGGGCCAAAACCCACTGCTCCACTAATAACCACATAGTGATGGTGGCCGGGGGGAGGGCTGCAGAGAGAGATGTGGGAGCAGAGGGATGGCAGGTGCTGGGAAAGGAAGAATCAGAACCATGTAAAGTATATAAATGTACCTCCCTTAACACAGTTAATATGCTCCTGGAAAAGCACTGAATTCTGCTTTAAATATCGTTGAGATTGATTTTGCATGCACTCACGGCAGTTTACTATTTAAGGAAACTTATGATAATTTCTCTATTCATTTCAGCCATTTTTGTGGTTTGCCATGCACAGGGGCTTAGAGGTTCCTGGGGGTGTGCATAGGTGGCAGAGGCTCCCTCCTTGCTGTCAGAGTTTCAGTCTATCAGGAGATACGTATACTGAGAGCTCCAAAGCAAACCGGTGCCCATGTGGCATGTATAGGCACCCTATATTTGTTGAATGGAGAAATGAAGGGATGATCTAACGACTAAAGTACCTGAAGAGTGATCCAGATGCAACATTTTGGGAGTACAGTGGAGAAAGAAACCACTTTTGACTGAGGGGATCTGACAGGCTTAGTGGAAGAGCTGTGTGCTTTAGGATGACTCGTCTGATCTCTTGCAGGAAGAATTGGGATTGGGGAGATGAGAGGTGAGGACCTGGTGAGCTTATTGTAATAAGATAGAGGGTGGGGACCTAATGGAGGTCTAAGCCTGTGGGTGGCAGTGGGCTTGGAAGAAAGGAAAGGCTCATCAGACATGGACTTGAAGTATGGGCACTGCTTTGACTTGGAGTGAAGAAGAAACAAAGGTCACCTGCGGGTGGGGAGCAGAATACACAGTTGGCTGAAATGGGGAGTTTGGAGTTTTAACATTCAGCAGACCAGAGGCCTGGAGAAAGGCTTTCGAACTTCTCCTTCTTGACTTCTCCCACATCTAATCAGTCACCAAGGTCCATTGACTGCCTTGTAAAACCCATCAGTGGCTCCCAGGACCTGTGGGATGAATTCCAAATCCTATGCCCTTCTTCAGACTTCTTTTCTGCCATATCCCCCAACTCGCATGTGAGCTGTAGTCCTCCTGACCCCGTACTCCTCTCGGCCTCTACAGCGCTGTCTTTCTGCGGTAGTAGTGGGAAGGGCCAGGTCCTGGAATATCCTTTCTCCCCTGGTCCTCCTGATGAGGTCCTCCTGATGCAGCGTTTTTTATTCTTCAAGATCTAGCTCAGAACCTCCTCCTCTGTGACTTCTCTGCCTCTCCCTCTCCCAGGAGACGTAAAGCAGTCCTACCTTTGGACCGTCGATCTGCAGAGCCCCCTTTGCACACTCATCATGCTGTCTGGGCCTGTTTCTTTTTTTTGGTGGGGGGGCTGCACGGCACGGCATGTGGGATCTTAGTTCCCCGACTAAGGTGGAACCTGCGCCCCTTGCATTGGAAGTGCAGAGTCTTAACCACGGACCACCAGGGAAGTCCTGGGTCTGTTTCTTTAGGACCTTGTCTCATTCATGCCCAGAAAAGGCCTCGACCAGTCACCCACCAACTTCCTCAGGTTAGACAGGAAGAGAGACAGAGCCTGCACTCCAGACACCCCGCACTCCATCGCGCCAGCTGACCTTACTGTAGGGAGTTGTCCCAACCCTGGCTTGGAAGTTCCAGAGCTGGTGGGCTGCACAGGGTAGCACAGAGCTGTGCATACTCCCTTGGCCTAGATCTTGTGGGCCTAAGTGACTCAGACTATGGTGGGAGGTGGCTGTCCCTGCTGGAAGGTGGCCCCAGCTCCCTCTTTCTGCATCATCCACAAGGGGAAACATCCCAAAGAAGACAAACCCACAAAAGGTCAGGACCAAGCCAAAGGAGAGGCTGAATCTCATTAACAGGGCAGACTTGGAGACTCAACAGTTTTTAACCTCTTTCTTCTGCCCTCAAAAGTGTGTCCATACTACCAAGTAGCATGCTCGGCAGGCAGGCCCCTAAGGAGGGTGGGCGGACAGGTGCAGGCAGGAATGTCTGGGAAGGGCCAGCATCCCAGGAGGATGATGGGAAAAGGCCATCGACAGAGACTGAGACAGCATCTGTGAAGGATGCCCAAGGAAGCCAGGCTGCAAGGGACAAAGGAGAGAGCAAATGCCAAGACAGTGGAAGTGGGGAGTGTGGACACTGGATGCAGAAGCATGCCAGTCAAAAATAACAGGAGGGTAGTTTGAGGAGGTGGTAGCGTTATGGGAAGGTTTATTCAGGAGAGTCCCCCAGCTCCCCCTCCCAGGCATGTTTAGTAAACAAAAGAGAAGTGGGAGAGAATGGAGTCAAGATAAGGAGCAGATAAGGGAGGGAAGGGGCCAGAGACATCAGGAGCAGGTGCAGGGAAAGAAAAAAGCTGGCATCTGCCTTCCCTGAAATGTAGGAGGGAAGCAGAGGTGGGGCAAGGTGCTGGAGAGAGCCTGCAATGCAGCGGAAGAAGGTATCAGTCTTGGTGAAAGAGAAGGGCTGGCTGCTGACAGCCAGGTGGGCACTGTGTGAGGCTGGGAGCTTTGGGGGCAAGGCCAGGGTGGGTGAACCTGGTTCGTGGCACCGGCTGAGGCAGCCAAGAGGGAAAGGAAGGATTGTGGAACTGGGGTCGGAGACCTGGCTGGAATCCTCACGGTGCAGAGAACGTCTCGCTAGCCAGATGATTCGAAATTTTGCAGCCTCAGTTTCTTCATGGGCAAAATTGGTAGAGTAGCTACTTCCCAGGATTATTCTTAGGAGGAATAAAAAGAGCTACTGAGATATGCATGTGTCTCAATGACAGCATCTGGTATGTGTGGGTCCCGACGAGAGTGTGCTGAGAAATGAATAAACCTCGCCAAAGTCAGTGACGGCCCAGTTGAATGTAGAGGCAGGTGGCAGGACTTTTTAGTAGACCCGACTGAAGCTTTCTCCCAGTTCTGGGTGAAGGATGTATCACGGCCCTCTCTGATGCAAAAGTCAAGTTGCCGGGGCTCAAAGCAGGGAGATCCTGGATGGTCTCCCCTCTCCTTAGTGGTTTTTGGAAGGAGCGATACATTCAGACTGGCTAATTCCTGCACTCCAAGAAGCGGAGGCCCAGAAAAGCAGAGAACTCGCCTCATTTCAGTACAACCAGAGCTAGAATCACAGTCTAAGGTGCTTGATCTGGGAACCGTCGTCTTTCAATGGCAGCTGTGCAAGATGCAGATGGGTAATGAGGAATTCAAAATCTGTGGCCCCCCTTGGTTTTATTAATGGATCTATCATTATACTTAGATTAGATAAATATTCTCACTCATTCGTAAAGAGGGGAGGGAAAGGAGTGCTTACCTTGATTTAGGAAATAATAAACGTGTGCTAAATTACATGATATTTGGGGAAAATGTGCAGAAAGTTTTTTAAGGAAAGAGAAGTATAAAAATATGTTTTCAGGTTATCCTTGATTTATTTTTCCAGCCGGATGGTCTAGGTCTAGATTATGTTGTCCCTTGGGTTTATGCATAGGTTCCATATAAAATGATGGATCCTTCCATGGCATTTAAAACCTTTTAATCCTTGATCTTATAATAACCATCTCTATTGATGGAAATGGAAATGGAAAAAAAAGGTGGGCTTGGGAAAGGATACATTTCCCTGGGGTTCTGCAGTTCTGGGCAGAGACAGGATTTGAAGGCAGGTAGGTCATCTGATTCAGACTTGAATTGCCTGTGATCTAAAGAGCTCAGCATTCTATTTACAAATGTGTTCAAGAAAACACTGGGAGCATTTACGGTTTGAAAACTCAATAGTTGAAGGGTCCCTTTGTGGTCTGATACGGCGGCCGAGCCGAGAGATGGCTTGTTAAGGCACTAAGAGTGCGGAGAAGACACATCTGTCTTTTAAGTCTCTCCAGCTCCCGGAAGAGGCCTGCCCCTGGCCGCGGCCTTTCTCCAGTGCCAATAACATCTTCTCCACCCCATATTCACAGTGGGGCCGGGAAACAATCCCAATTCTGAGAGCCGCTGGCTTCGGGATGCATGCATTACCTGCACGAATACATAGAGTGAAGAGTGACTGGGCTATTAACTTGCAGAAAATCAGAAACTTAGGCATTAGCTCTCTTTATGAAGCAGTCTAATGAAACCAGATAGCATTGAACATCTGACTGAGTTATTCCTGGATTATTTGTTTTGGGGTTTTAAAGTGTTTCTGTGGCTCATCAAACACTCTAACACGTGAAGGGGTTTTGGAGAAGCAGGGTTTGGGGAACCAGCTTTACAGCAAAGAGGACTAATTTTGCCCACACTGATGTCACAGCTTTAGATAAAATAATAGCGAAGAGATAGGGGAAGTTTTGTTGCCTTAAGCAGCCTGAAATGCCTAGCTATCCACATGAGGATTAAAAAAAAAATCACACTCTCTGAAGGATTTGCAGATCTTTGAAGGACCATAATCCAATCCCTTGCCTTCAGGTTGAAGTAAATTTAGCGCATTCCAGAATAGATCTGGTGGTGTTTGAGCAGCCTCCTGAGGAGGGGCTTTCATGGTGTTTGTGGCCCTTAATAGAACGATGCTCCAGACTGGGTCCCTGGAGGGTTTTGGCAGGAGTGGAAATGGATTTGGACTGAGCCACTCATGGTCTCCCTTTTTATCAACACCTGACACCACCAGCACTTGCTTTTTTTTTTTTTTTTTTTTTTTTGCGGTACGCGGGCCTCTCACTGTTGTGACCCCTCCCGTTGCGGAGCACAGGCTCCAGATGCGCAGGCTCAGCGGCCATGGCTCACGGGCCCAGCCGCTCCGCGGCATGTGGGATCTTGCCGGACCGGGGCACGAATCTGTGTCCCCTGAATCGGCAGGCAGACTCTCAACCACTGAGCCATCAGGGAAGCCCTCCAGCACTTGCTTTTGCCTGCACTCCACTTTAACTAACTTTGCTACCTCAACCGAATCATCCTAGTTAAAAGACATACACTCTGTCACCCTGGCTTCCGAGGGGTGAGCATCCTGCTTTGCTAAAAATCAAGATGGATGGATGCAATGCAGAATCAGATTCCCACCATTATCTAAGAGCTGTGGAATCCAAAGCCAGCTCCCGCCCGCTGCAGGAATACAAGCTGTGCTGGGAGGCGGCTGGGAGGGAGGATAATTTTGTTTTTGTTTTTGCAGTACGCGGGCCTCTCACCGCTGTGGCCCCTCCCGCTGCGGAGCAAAGGCTCCGGACGCGCAGGCCCAGCGGCCATGGCCCACGGGCCCAGCCGCTCCGCGGCACGCGGGACACCCCGGGACCAGGGCACGAACCCGTGTCCCCCGCATCGGCAGGCGGACTCTCAACCACTGCGCCACCAGGGAAGCCCCACCCCCTTTTTTAAAAAAATTAATTAATTTATTTATGTTTGGCTGTGTTGGGTATTCATTGCTGCGCGTGGGCTTTCTTTAGTTGCGGTGAGCGGGGGCTACTCTTCTTTGCGGTGTGCGGGCTTCTCATTGCGGTGGCTTCTCTTGTTGTGGAGCACAGGCTCTAGGCGCACGGGCTTCAGTAGTTGTGGCACGTGGGCTCAGTAGTTGTGGCTCGCAGGTTCTAGAGCACAGGCTCAGGAGTTGTGGCACACGGGCTTAGTTGCTCTGCGGCATGTGGGATCTTCCCAGACCAGGGATTGAACCCATGTCCCCTGTATTGGCAGGCAGGTTCTTAACCACTGCACCACCAGGGAAGTCCCCCCACCCCCACCCCCCTTTTTGACACAATGCATCTTATAGAGATTTGGGTAAAACTAGAGTGTGCTATATGGGTCTCTTGGTGAAGAAAATTAACTTCCAAGGCTAAAGCAGCCATGCAAATATTATTCCTAAGTCACTCAGCATATAAATTCAGCATTGCTTTCCTCCAGTTTTCCACTGCCCACTCTCCACCCCTACCCCACCCTAGTCACAGTTATTCCCAGTATCATTAGGCTAAAAGAAGAGACAGCTGTCCCCAGGAAATGTGCTCCAAGTGTCCTCATCAGCATGGATTCTCATGAGAGAGCAGGCAGTCAGATGGCACAGGGAGAGGAAGGTACCAGAAAGGACTGCATGAACCCCTCTCTGGACCAACTACTCATCTTTCAAAACCAGATGTGAGGCTTATTGACTTCTTTATCGTGACTGCTGGGGAGCAGCGTTCAGCAGTTTCTGGGAGTCACACACGGCCCCTGAGCACCCTGCCCGCCCTCTGGCCCCTCACCTGCTGAGTGTCCTGGGCACCATCTATCTCTTGAGGGTCTCTGGAGATGATCGGCCCTTTCCCCCGTACTCTTCAGGATCCATACGCCTCAGGATCTGGCGCGATATTCAGTCCATGGGGAAAAATTAAAGTCATTTGAATGTTCCCTATTTGACAGGCACTGTTCTAGACACTTTACACGTATTAACTCATATAATTCTCGTAACCATCCGATGAGATCCATGCTATTATTATCCCCACGTTTGTTTCCTAAGGCTGCTGTAAGAAATTACCACAAACTTGGTGGCTCAGAACTACAAAAGTTGATTCTCTCGTAGTTCTGGAGGTCAGAAGTCTGAAATCAGGTTTCAGTAGGGCCATGCTCCCTCTGGAGGCTCTCAGTGAGAAGACTTCCTGGCCTCTTCCAGCTTTGGGGAGCTGTCAACATTCCTGTGGCTGTTTCACTCCAATCTCCATCCCTGTCTTCACATCGCCTTCTGCCCTGTGCGCTCGTGTCTTCTCTTGTGTGTGCATGTCTCTGTTTTGCATGTCTCCTACAAGGACACTTGTCATTGGGTTGAGGGCCACCCGGATAATTCAGGATGATCTCAGCTCAAGATCCTTAATTGAATTATATCTGTGAATAAGGTCATATTCACAGGTACCAGGACGTGAACATATCTATTACGAAGGCACCATTTAACCCACTACATACCCTTTTGCAGATGGAGAAATGGTGCACTGTGGTTAAGAAAATTCCCAAAGGTTACAGGAGTTTGTGGAACCAGGATTTAAGTAGAGCAGTTTGGCTCCAGAGCTTGTGTTGTTGAACTACAGATCTTCCTTGACTTATAATGTGGTTACGTACTATAATAAGCCCATCGTAGTAATACTCATTCTAAATTGCAAATATCATAAGTCAAAAATGCACTGAATACACCTAACCTATGGGACTTCCCTGGCGGTCCAGTGGTTAAGACTTCAAGCTCCCAATGCAGGTGGCACGGGTTCGATCCCTGGTTGGGGAACTAAGATCCTGCGTGCCGCGTGGTGTGGCCATACAAACAAACAAACAAAAACAAAGAATACACCTAACGTACCAAACATCACAGCTTAGCCTAGCCTACCTCAAATGTGCTCAGAACACTTGCATTAACCTATAGTGGGCAAAATCATCTAACACAAAGCCTATTTTATTAAAAAGTGTTGAACATCTCATGTAATTTATTGTAATTTATTGAATACTATACTGAGAGTGAAAAGCAGAATGGTTGCATGGGTACAGAATGGTTGTAAGTGTATCGGTTGTTTACCCTGGTGATGGCGTGGCTGACCGGGAGCTGCGGCTCACTGCTGCTGCCCAGAATCTCCAAAGAGTGTTGTAACCGCCTGTTGCTAACCCGGGAAAAGATCAAAATTCGAAGTATGGTTTCTACTGACTGTGTATCACTTTTTCACCATCATAAAGTTGAAAAATTGTAAGTCGAACCATCGTAAGTCGAGGACCATCTATCGTCTCTACTACCTCTCAGTAAATGTGCTCTGATTGTTTATGGTATGAATGGATGACAGGATGGGTGGGTAGATAGATGGGTAGAAAGATGCTGATAACAATAACTGGCCAACGCTCTCCTTCCCAGCGTACTGAAAATTATACCAACATCAACTGATGTTCATTGTTTTATGATGTTGCCCCAGGACTTGACCTCGGGTCCTCTTCTCTAGTTATTCTCCCTTCTAGGGAGATCTCATCTACCATCTGTGTTATGTTGCCTCCGAAATTTATGTCTCTAGCTCTCACCAACTTCCAGACTCGTATGCCCCACTGCCAACCTGACATCTCTGCATGGGAATAGAATGGGTGCCTCAGACCTAGCACAATCAAAATGGAAGCCTTGATATGTACCCCTGAGACTAGTTCTTTCCTTCTCCTCCCACCTCAGTAATTGACACCAGCATCCACCTACAGGCTCATTCCCCAAACCTAGAAACCACGCTTCATTCTTCTCTTTTCCTCCCACTCCAGCAGCTAAGTCTGTGAGTCTTGTTGGCCCTTCCTCCAGTATCCGCCTTCTCCCCACCTCCATGGCAGCCCCCCTAGTTGAAGCTGCCGTCACTTGTCCCTGGACCGCTGCTGCCGTGGTCCTCTAACTGGGCCTCCCCAGAGTACTCTTGACCCCTAATCCTTTCTCCTCAGAGCAGCCAGAGGGACCTTTTAACACACAAATCAAATCATGTCACTCTGCAGCTTCAACCTGGGGCTTTCTCATTGCCATTTGAATATGATTCAGGCCCTTTGCCCCAACCTGACTCGCAGGTGATTTCCTCTGTTCCCACTCATTGCCCTCACTCTCTGTGTCCAGAAACACTGTCCTTTATGGAGCATAGCAAGCTCTATCCCAGAAGACGGTCTTACTTCTTCCTGGAAGCTTTTTCCTTCAAACCTTTTTCAAAGACCTTCTTCTCCACAATCATATACTTTAAAATGGCCACACCCCAGGTGCTCTATCATGTTACTCTTTTTCCATTTGAAATAAAGTTTTGATTTATTTGTTTATTGTTTGTCTCACCTGTTGGAATGTAAGTTCCATCAAAGCAAGGACCTTGGGGGCTTCCCTGGTGGCGCAGTGGTTGAGAGTCCGCCTGCTGATGCAGGGGACACGGGTTCGTGCCCCGGTCCGGGAAGATCCCACATGCCGTGGAGCGGCTGGGCCCGTGAGCCATGGCCGCTGAGCCTGTGCGTCCGGAGCCTGTGCTCCGCAACGGGAGAGGCCACAACAGTGAGAGGCCCACGTACAGCCAAAAAAAAAAAAAAAAAAAAAAAAGCAAGGACCTTGTCTTATTTACTGTATCTCCAGTGCTGACAACAATGCCTAGTATACAGTAGGCACTCAATAAATAGCTGTTGAACAAGTAAAGCACTTGTTACATTCCAGGCACTGATCCCAGTTATCCTTATTTTTCAGATGATGAAAAGTAGCCTCAAAAAGTTTAAATTGCTTGCCTAAAGTTGCACATCTGTTAAGAGTTGGAACAAGAATCTGAACCCAAATCTGTCTCCTAAGCCCGCGTTCTTAACTATTATTCCATATAGAGTCTCCGAGAAGGAGGGACTGCCTAAGATCCCTAAAGTCCCTACAGAACTCTGAGTTTTCTAATTCATTTTTTGCTCAGAAACCCAGGACACAGATTGTTAAAACACAGGGAAAAAATATACTTACTCAGATTCTCAATGTACTGTTTCTCTGAAAAGTTGGCCTTGGGCTTAAGCTTGAGAAGTTAAGAAGTTCATTTCTTTTTTTCACCACTTGGGCATTTAGGCTGAAGACTTTTTGTGATCCATCTAGAGAATTAATGGTTTAAACCCTCTTCCTTTTTTTTTTTTTTTTTTTGCGGTACACGGGCCTCTCACTGTTGTGGCCTCTCCCGGGGCCCAGCCGCTCCGCGGCATGTAGGATCCTCCCGGACCGGGGCACGAACCCGTGTCCCCTGCATCGGCAGGCGGACTCTCAACCACTGCGCCACCAGGGAAGCCTAAACCCTCTTCCTTGAATGCTTATAGGAAAGGCAGAGACGACCAGGTTGCATCCTGATCGTCTCTGCAGGGAGAGTGCAAAGGTGAAATTTGTTTGCATTCATAAGAAGCCCTGAGATCTTCCTCCTCCTGGTTTTCCTTTTGTATCATCACTTTTCTGTAGTTTGGTTTTTGTCTGCCTCCCTGTCTCCTCCCAGTTGATAGAACCCTACAATGACAACATGGATCCCATTTTTAGGTGGTTGAGAGCAAGACCCTCTGCACTGGGTCTTGCTAAAACACTGGTCTATTTCTCTGTCACCAGCTTTGGGCCAGTCATGGAAGAGGCCAAAGGATAGGCTCTTGCCAGATGTGGGGCTCAAAGGAACTTCTGCCAGTTTCAGACTGGGGAAAATGAGAAAGCAGCTATTTGTTTCCTTCCCTGCTCTTGGACCCCCTTTTAAAAATAGGTTCCATCTTGAGAATTACATCAGCATCCCGATAAGTAAACATCAGACAAAAAGCTACTCTTTCAGGCAAATAGTAATTGTGAGAATGGCCAAGACCCACAAATGTAGGTTGGGCTTTCATTCGTAGAAAGGGCTATAGTGGCTGATTAGTATATTTGGCAAATATAGCTGCTTTCCTGCAGGGAAGCAGAACTCTGGCCATTTGATACGTCATGTGCTTTGTCTCTGCTGTCATGAGCTGGGGTTTGCTATGGTAACCAGAACTTTGCCTGGAGGGTTGTGCATGTAAAATGTCGCTCATTAGCAGTCTTCTTTATTTTTATCATGAATCAAAGAGGGGCTGCTCATTGTTTCTGCTAACAGGCAGGTGGGTGGTCAAATGGAGCCCAGGTTGAATTGTATGTGCTGTTCTGATGTGGAATATCGCCACCCACCACAGTTCTCATTTGCTGGATCAAGAAGTCCTTCTGGATTTCCATTGGTTCAAATCCATGCTGGAACCTGCACACTGGGATAGTTGGACTTATTTTTTCTAACTCTTTCTCAATGGCTACTCCCCGTCTTCATATTGACACAGCATGTAAACTTTGCTAATAGAGGTGGTCCTGCAGATAGGAAGTGGGTAGCTTCCCGTACAACCAATGAAAACTATGAAAGCTCAGCAGACATTTGAAGGAGGTAGTATTATCAGTGATGCTTAGTTCTTTCCTAGAGTTTGTACTTTGTCCTTGCCACTGCAAACCAATTTTTTTCCTTTTCATCCAATTAATATTTATTTAGTACATATCACATACAGAAAAGGTATGTACACTTCACATTCAATGCATGAGGAAGAAAAATAAATAAAATTCAGATTGCCTTGAATTACCAATCCCATCAAATTATTTAACTCTCTTTTGGGGTGGGGGAGAAACAACAGAGAAAGCATTCCTTCAAGAACATGGTGTGCTTCCTAAACCCTGCTTTTTTTTTTTTTTTTTTTCTCTCTAAACCCTGCTTTTGCTGGAGACTTGGAACTGGCTAAGAACCCCCTTAGGCGTATTTACTCATAAACATATATATCTAGGCCTGGGTGAATCTGGGCGATGTCACATTGTGCCATCCAATTAATATTTATTTTCATCCAATTAATATTATTCATCCAATTAATATTTTCATCCAATTAATATTTATTTAGTACATATCACATACAGAAAAGGTATGTACACTTCACATTCAATGCATGAGGAAGAAAAATAAATAAATTTCAGATTGCCTTGAATTACCAATCCCATCAAATTATTTAACTCTCTTTTGGGATGGGGGAGAAACAACAGAGAAAGCATTCCTTCAAGAACATGGTGTGCTTCCTAAACCCTGCTTTTGCTGGAGACTTGGAACTGGCTAAGAACCCCCTTAGGCGTATTTACTCATAAACATATATATCTAGGCCTGGGTGAATCTGGGCGATGTCACATTGTGCTATATCACCTGTGGCTGTTGTTGGGAAAGTGAACTGCAGTCCAATGCAGTCCAGTGAAGCCAGAGCCTCTTCTTCAGTTGATGTCAGCAGTGTGTCAGAAACAGTAGACTGGAAGGTTCTTCTAGGCAGAAACCATGTCCTTTTTGATGCTGTGACTCAAGCACCCAGAGCAGTGCCTGGACCATAGTAGATCCTTCATGAAGGTGTTTTAAATGAATGAAACTAGTGTCAGACCAGCATGGCTGAGTGGGGAGAATAATTGGTACTACATACTTCAGGTCATACCTACAGCTAATCCATGAAGATCCCTGAAGTCTGAAATGGTCTTGCCCTTCAGAAACTTATCATCTAATAGGGGAGCTAGTAAATCTGAGGCAGTGCTAGTTACGATTTAAGATGTATGGGAAGATGAATCTTCTGATATGTGTCTTAAGAGAGATCTTTCCATCACAATATTTTTCCATATGGAAAGATTTCCACTTTACAGAGTGATCATTTTAGGTGATTTCATGAACATTGCACTTGTACAGCCCCGGGGTATTTCTTCAGTAAATCAGATAGAGACCTACTGTGTACTAGACTCTTAGATTCTGTTAGGGAAGACAGACATTCGATATATTTCAAGCTGAGTCCAAGAACATGACCTCCTAGAGAAGTGATTCACTACCCTGTTGTACATCACAGACTGCTCTTATCAAGGTCGCTAATGACGTCTACACTGCTAAACCCAAGGACCGACTCTCAGCCTTTTCCATGCTCCTTCAAAGCATTTGATGCACACAGTTCATCCCTGCTTTATTCTTGAAATGCTTCCTTCCCTTTGCTCTCTGAACACCATACTGTACGGACATTCCTCCTTGCTCAACAGCCAGCATTCCTTCGTAGTTTTCTTGACTGTCTTCTCTCCTCCCTGATCTCTCAACTGCTGGAGGGCCCAGGACTCATTACTTGCACTTCTTGTCTTTTCTTTCTGTGATTACTATCTGTGAAGTCAGTCATCCTCATGGATTTAAATGCCATCCGTAAGCCAAGAATTCACACCAGTGTATCTCCATCTTGTACCACTTGCATATAGAATTATCTATCTGACACCTCCACTGACGGCCATCTCAGGCTTTAACGTCTAAAACTAAGTTCCTGATTCCCACCCCTTCTCCTTCCAGATGCTTTGTCTCTAGTTTGTTCTTCCAAAGATACCCAGAATCTGACCATGGCTCATCACCTCTCTTCATCCCCGGTGTCCTCATCTGGCAAGTGGGCTATTTCAGGAATTGCTCGATTTCTACCTTTTCCCTTTCCCCCCATAGCATATTCTCAACAGAGCAGCTGAGTAATTCTAGATTCAGAATATAAACCAGATCATGTGACTTCTCTGTTCAAACTTTCCCATGACTCCCCATCTCACTCAGAGTAAAAGCTGAACTCATTACTTGACTTCCAGACCCTACCCTTCCCATCCTCCCTGACTCCATCTCTGTAACTCTCCCTCTCTGCTCAAGCCACAGGCCCCCCTGGCACACTGATGCCTCGGGGGCACTGCACCTGCTGTTCCCTCTGCCTGGCGTGTTCTTCTTTCATGTAGCTGAGTTGCTAGTTTCTTCAGGTCTTGATTCAAATGTCACCTTCAGTGAAGTCTTCCATGCCACCCTGTTCCAGCCTGAGATTTCATATCCCCCTTCTCAGCTTTATTTTCTCCTTTGCGCCTGGTCAGTGTTTAAGCATATATATTTTACTGATTTAATTTGCCTTTCTGCCTGCTCTACCCCGCTGCATTGTAAAATTTATGAGGCTATTTTTCTGAAGGTGGGGAGCCTATTTGATTCACTCATATCTTCAACACTTAGAACAAGGCTCAGCATACAGCAGGCACTCAGGAAACAATTTGTGGAGAGAATGAGGTTAGAATCACTGGTATTTTTAATTTAAATATTGATGCCCTGGGGATTGTGATGTAATTGGTAGGACAAGCGCAAGCACTGGTATTTTCTGAACGTTCCCCAGGTCATTCTAATGTGGAGCCAGGGCTGCAAACCACTGCTTGTTTTTTTTCTTCTTGGGATCTTTACCTCTGTGGCCTATGTTGTTGCATTCTCAGAAAGTCCGTTAGTCTCAAATCTTAAATTTCCGGGGATGATTTTAATGAAATTTGTGCTGTGTGCGATAGCATACTAGGGTTTTCATCGGAGCATCTTAGAGTGAGTGTAGTGGACGTTCATCCTTGCATGACCTTGGCCGAACTTTGCCTGGAGGCACAGACCCCCACCCTTGCAAAGTTAAGTGTTTTCTTCGTTAATTTCCCGTTGAGCAGCAGGCTTTTCTTTCTCCTGTCAGCCCTCCCGGAGTATCTGTGTATCCGCGGGTTCTGCATCTGCAGATTCAGCCCACCAATGATGGAAAATATTCGGGAAAAAAATTCCAGAAAGTTCCAAAAAGTGAAACTTGAATTTGCCAGTATTTACATTGTATTTATAGCCATTTACATTGTATTAGGTATTATTAGTAATCTAGAGATGATTTCAAGTACAAGGAAGGATGTGCATAGGTTACATGCAAATACTACGCCATTTTATACAAGGGACTTGAGCATCCTCTGATTACAGTATCCTCAGGAGTCCTGGAACCAATGCCCCACGAATGTATTTGCAAAGTGAGACGGGATTTGGATGCAGCTTAACTTCTTTCATCTGCATGGGCTATATGCATTTATTTCACACACCCCCGCCCGGAATGCCCCCCTACCCCTTGCCTAGACTCTGTCCATCCCTTAAGACCCAGGCAAAGTCTCATTCCCTTTGAAGAGTGTTTCTCCTCAGCCTCCAGCTGGCAGCCTGTCTCAGAAAGTCTGGCGCACACACTGCCTGGCACATTCTCTTGGCATCCAGCACACGCTGCCTTGGTTGGTGAACCTTTCGGTGAAAGTGTCTTTCTTTGTTCTTAGCTCCTCCTAGGCTAGACTGTGAAGTCTCGGAGGCTCTTGACCATCTCTCTCACATCTTTGTGTCCCCAGCAGCAGGCTGTAAACAGATGTTGATGGATTGGCTAAACTGGTCCTGTTTAATGTATTGGCAGCTTCTAAGGAGCATTGCCAAGGGGAAAGGGTGTCCCTGTTGGCATAATTAGGGACTGTACCCTTCATAAACACCCTGGCATTTTCACTCTGGGTTATTGTTGATCTATATCATTCTCATCCCATGTTCTTTTTTAAGCAACTAAATATGTAGCTTGTAAGATTTAAAATCTCAGGATTTCAGTAACCTGGTTGAAAATGATGTACTCAAGAAAGCTCAGGTATAATCACATTTGCCTTTATTTTCAAACTCAGATTCAAGGAAATAAATTTAAAATACTCTTTAGGACTGCTGGGAGGAAGTCCTGAGACAGGGCAAAGGGGGGCATCTTATACAGCCCTTCTCTCTCTATTTGAAATAGTGGCTTTTCTATTATAGTCTCATTATCAGGCTAACGTTCTTCATTTCAACAGGCTGGGAGATCAGGTAACCCGATCTACTGGAGTAAGAGGAAGGTTTAGAAGCTAAGGTCTCAACACCTCTGTGGCCTCTGAAGCCCTAGGATTGGGGAAAAGTGATGTCATGGTGAGACAGGAAGTGTTATAAAGCAGTAGAATGTCATAAACCGATTTCCATCTGGTCTTAGGTGTATAAGACACAGCAAAGAAAAGCGCATTGTGTTTTTATCCAGTGGGGATAAGGTTACTAGACCAGTGCATCATGGGAAAGCTGTTGACATAACGAACGTGGACTTTTCAACAAGGTGCTTGGATGGTCTCTTGTGATATCTTTGTGGGCAAGCTGGAGAAACGTGGACTGGACAGTTGCAGAATGTGGTGATTTGTAGCTGACTGGCTAAATGCCCGCACAAAGGGGTTGATGGATTGGTGTCAATCCAGGGAGAGGGTTCTAGCAGCGAGAGTCAGACACAGTTCTGCCATTGGATTGATCCTGCTCCTGTTCAACGTTTCTATCGATGACTTGAATAAAGACATGGATGACACATTTATCCCATTTGTTCAGGACCCAGATCTGGGAAGCACAGTGACCTCATTTCACACCAGAATCAGAATCTAAACTGTCATATAGGATGGGCCACGTCCTGCAAGATCAGCCAAGGGCTCAGGTGAAGATCCCTCACTCATGTCCGAAAAGCCAACTGCATTTATGACAAGACGATCAGGAACCTGCTTTAATAGTGGTCTTTGTGTGAAAGGTTTAGGCGCTTCATTTGACTCTATGATCAGTGTGCATCAACACTGTGATGTGACTGTTCAATAAATGTAAATCCCAGATGTGAGGGGCCCAGAAACAGTGTTAATCCTCTGCACTAGTCCCACACATCTAGACTGTTATGTGCAGCTCCAGGCAACATGTGGTGTAAAGTAACATATCCAGAGGCAAGGGTCCAAGATGGGGGAAGTGGTCGGAGAGATTTGAAGGAAAGATGATGGTGCCTTCCAAATCCTTCCCCTTCCAGCCGTGCCCCTGTGGACCATCCCTTCACCCACTCCTTTGCCAAAACTCTAAACTCCCTATCTCCTTCCCTTTTGCTATCCCCACCAAAATCGCTCCACTGAATAAGTTCAACCACCTGCATTTCCTGCCTCTGTGTCCTGGCTGCTAAGCACTTCTGTGAAAGGGGAAAAACCCACCATCTATTTGGATCGGTGCACCTGCAGAATAGTGGCCTCTGAACTCATCAGCCTCATAGGCTGGCAGGCAGGTGGACAGTGTCTACGGGATCCCGATCACCTTTCCCTGCCGTTTCCCCCACTGCCTTGTCTGACTCTCCCCCCGCCCACCTCAAACTCCCACCTTGTGACCTTCTCCCTCCCTCCAAGCTGGGAACCTTCATGTTTTCTTCACAGGGAGAATCAGTGGAAACCCCCTCAGTCCTGCTCCTTCACTTACAGTCTATTTCCGCATCCAGCCTGCGCTCTTTCCTTCACGCCTGAGAGAATTTCCCTCCTTTGATTGAACATTTCCCCCAGACTCAGTTACCATCACACTTAATCAGCATACTCTTTCCCCTTTGTCTTTAACCTCCCCCTGCCTGTAAGCCTTTCCTCTCCACCATGTGCAAACGTCACCTCTCTTTAATTAAGTCCCCTCTGCCTTTATATCCTTAACAATCAAATTACCTGAAACTGGTCTGTAGTGGCTGTTTTTACTTCTTTAATCTCTCATTAATCCCTCAGTGGACTGTGCAATCTGATTTCCATTCCCAGCGCTCCATTGAAAGTCCCTTGTGGTGACCACCGATGGGCCTCTACATCCAAATCCAGTGGAAACGTTTCAATACTTCAGTTGGCCCACAGTCCAGCTCCTCCTTTATGACACACTGTTCTCCAGCTACTCTGCTACCACTCCCCTCCTGGATTTCTTCGTGCTCTTTAATGGATGCCTGGTCTTAATCTCTCTGAGCTCCTCTCCATGGAGCACTTTCATTGATTTTTGCAGCAACTTTTATTCCTCTTTACTTTTTTGGACTGGTTTATACTTCACCTCTTAAACAGGGATGTTCTCATTTCCCCCCTAGGCAATTTCAGCCACATTTTCCACTTCAGCCACCACTATATACAGACCCCTCCAAACTCTGTCCTTTTAGCCTCTACCCTCCTCCTGGGCTCAGGACTGCCACGTCCATTGTCCGCTCACCACCTCTACCTGGCGACCCTCAGCTACTCCAGAGCAATACATCCCAAGCTGATCTCATCACCTCTCCCATATGAGCCTGCCCCTCCTTCTCTGTCCTCTGTCTTGGCCAATGGCATCCCTTCAGCCAGCCCCCAAACAATGAATCTGGACTCGCCCTCAACTCTCTGTGGTTCTGTATACTTGCATGTGGGAATTTTGCAACCATAATCCATCAGGTGGCCAAATAAATAATTTCAATGGCTTTCCTGGGCAGGACTGCTAAGACTTATTCTCATTTCTGGTCCAGAAGCCAGAACAAAGGCCAGAGCATTTGAAATTAAGGGACAGAGATACAGTTCCATGTTGGGAAATGTTTTTTAACATTATAGTCTCAAAGTGGCATGGGCTGCCTTGGGAGGCGGTAAGTTTCCCTTCACTGCGGGCACCAAGCAGAGGCTGGAGGACTGTCGCAGGATTGGGCTGGGGGACTTCTAATGCTTCTGCCAACTCTGAGGTTTAATTCTGCAGCTAATAAGTTCTCCCTATCTACTTTGTCCCCATCATCTCATTTATGCTTCCTAGTAGATTATTAGCCCCATTTTATGGATGAGGAATCAGAAGCTCGAGGGTCAGGTAATTTTCCCAAGGTGATCCAGCTGGGTGATCAGTATTAGGGCCAGGCCTCCGGAGCAGACTGGTGTCCCCAAAGCCCACTGCCTTTGTGAAACTGCTGCCTTCTATTTGGCATTGGAAACAGACTTCAATTCAGTAGAGTGTAGTCAGCTCACTGACGCAGGTAGACCTTTGAGGATACTTGAAAGGAGCAATTTTGGGGTTCAGAGATTAAATAAATAAATTCGGAGCTTAAGTTTTTCTTAAATATGTCCCCATATTTATTGGCCTATTATCCTTCCCCTCCATGTCTCCAGATATGTTATCATTATAACGATCAATCCTATAACCAAATGCAGTTTTCTTCCTAGGCCACCATTTCCATTTCCCAGAGGCTTGGGAAGGAACAAATGAGAAAGGGTCAACGCTTCCATTTACTTAGAATGGCTTTTAATTAAATGCAGGTTCCAGCTTCAGAGGTTCTGTGTTGCTGCTAAAATAGTAGCCTGCTGGGTGACCAATGCTGAAGGGGGCAATCCTGGGTTTTCTTTTACGAACTTGAAAGAAAGGGAGGAGATGCCACATATTTGGGGAAGGGAGGGATTGGCTTGAAGTATAGAAAGAATATAAGCAAATATTTACATTTTCATTTTTGCCTCTGCTACAGTGTCATGGAGGGAAACAGAGGTCTGATTAAAACAGCAGATAAGCATCGAAATGAAAGGCAGTCAGTCTAGGACAGTACCTGGGCGGGAGCTAGAGGTCCGAGGGAATGGTTGAGTTGAGGATCTGAAATCCAAGCTGTAGAGACTCACCTTGCAGATAACCGTGAGTGGATATTTTTGTGGCCCTCATTAGCTGCCATTCCCAGAGCTCTAAGGAGCACTTATCCTCTTACACACTCTAAGGTATATGATTACTTCTCCATCTTTCACCCGATCCCAACCTTATTGTTTGGGTACTCACAGTTCTTAGTCTGCAGGCTTGAGGGTTAGGCAAGGATTGAGGAAATAAAATCCAGCATTAATTCTCAAGCCTAAAGATGGATAGAATAACCAGCTTCTCTCTCAATGCTTTTTTTCAGAGAAGCAAAATGTAGCTGCTGTCATTGTTAAAGGTGCAAAGCAGGATTGGGAAGGTTGAATGAAAAGAGTAATGGACCAGTAGCCAACACTCTGCCCTAGTTCAGATACTGCCACTGTCTAGCTTTAGATCCTAGGTTCTTCACACTTGGGATGAAGCAATTGCACTTAATGATTCTTAAAATCTCTTTTATCTCTTAAAGAAAATGTCCTGACACACACTCATAGCTCAATACTCCACATATTGCCTGTTGCTTGGGAACAAATCATCCCATTCCTGCCTCTCACCACTGAAGACCCACTCATGTCTGTAGTGCCTTGGACCTCACGTTCTGTCCTAAATGAATAAACTCCTCTAAATTAAGCTACCCATCAAAAATACCCTTTTCTGTCAGGAATAATTTCCATGAATATTAAAAGACTTACAAGGCAGGAAAAATTCAGTTTCCCTTCCACTGACAATTATTTCTTCCCTGAAATGTTAGAGATCATCTCTTTTGATCTCATATTTTATAAATGTACAAATCTAGGCCCAGAGAGGTCAGGTGGCTTTCTAAGTGTTACACAGCAAAGAGTCTTCTGTAGGACATTTTCCCCACTGCTCAAAATGGAAAGATACAGGTACTTGGCAATCAGCAGTTAAAAGAAAATTATGGTTTAATTTCCAAGAGAGTTATTTTTAAACAGGAGGCTGTTTCACCTTGGAATTTTTTTAAGAAAAAAAATAATAAACAAGTGCACTAGATTTGTCCTTTTAAGCCAGTTGAAGGAGTGTGCCCTCTCTACGTTGTTGAAATTGGCAGGCTGACATCTTACAGACAGACTGTTCTGGTCTACTCGGTTAGCTGTTATCCCAAATGCAATCTGACTCATGGGTGAGATCATGAGAAATCTGGACTATTTTTCTTGATGACTTTTTCTTTCCTACTCCAATTTTCTTTTGCGGTATTTGGCCATGTATGATACCCATGCTGGGGAACAGACTCTCAAAAGGGTTGTTGCTAGGATCGTCTCTGCTGTCACATGAATCACAAGATAGCTGGGGAGGTTTGGCCATGAACTGTCTGTGGCTTTGGTGTGGAAGCTTAGGGGTGTGTGTGCAGGTATGTGTGTGTGTATGGGTGAGTATGTATGTGAGTGTGTGCTGACCTTACGGCAAAGTCAGAAGTCTTCTGTCTACTGGGATTTGAGGGATTCTGGGAAGACCCTCCTTCTAATCAAGTGAACTATTTTCACGGAACACATGTCTATTTAATATCCACCTTTTGCTTGGTGCTGGTGCTATAATGGGGACTCCTACCACCAAGAGGAGGTTACCTACAATTAAATAAGTAAATGTTACCTAGCCTGTGTATTAGGGTAATGTTAGCTGCTGTGACAATTAAACCCCCAAGTTTTAGTGGTTAACATAAGACAGAATTATTTCTCTCTCACATAACAGCCTCGTGCATGAGTTCTTGGTCGGCAGGTAGCTCTCCTCCACATGGTGATTCAGGTCCCCGTGCTCTTTCCATCTTGTGTCCTAAGGCTGCAGTGTGTACTCTGCCTCCCACTGCTGGAAGGTGAAAGAAGGCAGAAGGTACATTCCTCTGAAATGCTTAGCCCTGTGTAGATGCAGAGGGCACTGGGTAGTATAGGCCAGGATGAGTCTGCACTATGGAAGGAGACCCTCCCTATGGGATTCTGGTGTTTGGATGGCTGTCTCTGATGTTGTCTGATAAGTACTTTATGGGAGCATGGGGGTGCTCGGGATGCTACTCGGGCACGGAAGAGAAACACCTAACCCGGAACTGGGGTGTGGTGGCGATGGGGACGGGCGAGTCATCACTTATTCTTTCCTTCTCCTCTCTTCCTCCTGAGCCTGGTTTCAGTTCTCCTGCGTGTCACTCTCTCTGTGTCTCTCACACCCTTGCATATGCTCTTTCCTCTCCCTAGAACTCTTCTCCCACCTCACCTTGCCCTTCCCCTGGCTAACTCAATATTCCATCAGATTTGCAAGGCATTTCTCCCAAGAAGCCTTTCCTGGATGGACCACAAATCCAGTTTGCGTGTATGTGTTCTGGCTTTATATGAAGGCAAAGCCAGCAGATTTTTATTTACGGAGATTTGAGAGCCCCTAGGAAGGGACTCCTGCTAATCAAATGGCAGCTTTCTGTGGTGTAAACTTCAGGGAATCAAGGAGCATTGAGGAGAAGGGGAGGTAGGGAAGGCATAAGATGAGGAGGGGAGGGAGGCAGGGACTTCTACAACCTGCCAGTCACCTGGAGGTGAGAGCTCCAGCGCTTTGGAGGTGGGCAGGCATCAGGGGGCTTCCAGGCCGCCTCCAGTCAGGAACCTACGCTGCTAACAATGGGTTTCAGGTGTTGTTTCTCAGGCCTTACTTCTAGAGAATAAATGAGAAAAATTTCCAAATGCTGGTGAAGGAGTGGGACACCCAAATCAGGGCAGAGGCTCTCCCTGGGGAAGCATCCTCTTTGACCAGGAAGAGAAGGAGATGGTTTTGCAGTCAGCCTCAGTCTCCAAGCAGAGGCCCGAGGGAGTGTAGAACCTTCCAGGATTGAAGCAATGATGGAATGCATCTTCCTGTTCCAACAGGCCCAGGATCTTATAAAGGAACATGGGGTTTTAATTTTTGGATGTAAGAAATGAGCATGTTTCTCCTGTAGCTGGACTTATTTCCTTATTCAAAAAATACTTTCATGCTAATTATTTTAATGATCTCAAGGAAAAGTACCCTTTGTGATTATCTTGACAAGTTCATACATGCAAGGGACCTCCTAGTCCTGCATTTATGAGGCTGCTTTGACTGTTTAGGTTACCATTAGAGTGACCTAAAAACAGACCTGCGAGCTAGGTGCTCAAAAAAAGATCTTGGCAGGATGCTTTAGGAAGGAGACTAAATTAACCCCACGGGGTCTCCCCAGAATGCTGTCCGTTTCTCTGTTATTCCCCGCTCCAGTCTGAAGGCTTGCTTTTCTGAAGTCCAGAGCTAGATCAGTATACTACGGGAGAATAAACATAGATACAGAACCTGAAGGCAAAGAATCCATGGTTCGGAGTGAGTCTTTGAGATGAGATGGAGCAGTGCGTAACTAGTGACTAGCGGCTGCTCAGGAGCCCCGAGGCTCCCCGCCTCCTACGTGGTCCACTCTGTTCCTTGTGGTTTGTCAGCCTGAGTACAGACATGCTTTCATTCCCCAAACGGGGGAATTCTTGGCACTAGGGATGCAGGGGTGAGCAAGGCATTCAAAACCCCTGCGCCGGGCTTCCCTGGTGGCGCAGTGGTTGAGAGTCCGCCTGCCGATGTGGGGGACATGGGTTCGTGCCCTGGTCCGGGAAGATCCCACATGCTGCGGAGCGGCTGGGCCCGGGAGCCATGGCCGCTGAACCTGTGTGTCTGGAGCCTGTGCTCCACAACGGGAGAGGCCACGACAGTGAGAGGCCCGCGTACCGCAAAACAACAACAACAACAACAACAAAAACCCCTGCCCCACAGAGCGCTCACACTTTAGGAGCGGGGAGGCCAGAAACAAAACCAGTAAACGAATGGATATGCAGTATAACTTCAGGAACCAAATGCTTCTTGAAGAAAAATAGAGCAGGTTAAGCGGCTACAGAGTGATGGAGGGGGCTTGGTTAGATTTTCTGGGCAGGGAAGGCTGCTCTGAGAAAGGGACATTTGAGCAGAGGCCTGAGAAATGAGGAGTCAGCTAGACACTGATCCGGGGGAAGGGGCATCCACAGACCCTGAGGGAGGAATACCAACAGGGCTGGTGGCAGTGGGACCGCAGCAAGGGAGGGCCACTACAGGTCACCAGAGGCAAGAGGAAGTGGGGGTGATGCTACTTGAGGAAAGTTTCGGCCCTGCTCAGGAAGGTAAGGGAAGTCTGTAGGGAGAGCTGAGCTCTCTAACGAATTGCCTTTTTTTGATTGCTATAATCTAATGCAGGCAGATATGTAGGTTTGGTTTCCAGTCTTCACAGTAATTTGCTTTTTAGTGCAAAGGAAAGAGTTGAACACGGACAACCTTGTTGTTCAGAGAAAGCCATTTGGAAGCTGGTGGAATATAAAACCACTCCTTTCTGTCCTCAGGACCCGGGGGCCGCCCACCGCCGGGCAGGCGCTTTCCCTAGGAGAACAGAGAACTTTGGGTTTAATTGGCCCATTGGACAGCCACTCTGACCATTGCCTGGAAAACTCCTCGGTTCTGTCTAGTTAATGGTGGCTCCGTTGCTAATAACTCCTTTGAAATCTTCTGCCGTGGTTGGGTTTTTATGACGCATTTGCATGTCAAGATCATTTGGGTTTCGGAGTTTCGGTCTCCTGCTGTTCCTAATATCATAAACGGATGGTAATAACCCGGGAGGGGATTATGTTCCAGGCTTGCAAGTACATGAGCTTTAAAAACATCCATCTTATTTGCAGGCAAATATGGCTAATGACAGACTAGGGAAAACAAAATAATTCAAAATCTGCAGTGAGTGCTTGGTTATTTCTGCTTTTTTTTTTTTTCTACTACACTCATTAAAAAGGGTCTGCTTTTTAATGAGTGTAGTAGAGAATGAAGGATAAGAGGGGAAAAAGTAGTCACAGCATCCCACGAGTTTCTTGGGGGTTAGGGGGGGCTTTTTAAAATAATAAACGCAGGTTAACTGAGGCAAGGGAGCCATGCTGGAGGCCCACCTCCCCGTTGTGGGGCTGGGGCTGGACTGCAGGGCCTTGCAGGTCTGTGGCTCACGGAGGGAAGCAAACCTCTACCACAGGGGTTCTCCCGCAGTGGCAGTTTTGCCCCAGTGGACATTTGGCAATGTCTGGAGACATTTTCTGCTGTCGCTGGTGGTGCTGGGGGCATCTAGTGAGTAGCTGCCAGGGACGCTGCTAAACATCTGACGATGCACGAGACAGCCCTGCCATGAAGGATTATCCCGCCCAAGCGTCCAGGTGCCCAGGCTGAGCACATCTGCCTGCCTGCGGGTCCCTGTTCTGTCCTGTCCAACCTCCAGCTGTGAAGTGGTTCTGCAGCCCTTCCCTGGGAGTTACTTCAGATCCAAGTGAAGGCCTGGAAAGGGCCTTAGAAATGATCTAATACTAATCTAAGTTTCACAGGTAGTGCCTGGAGGACTTCAGACGGGTTGAGTGACTTTCCTAAGTTTACACGGCTTGTGAGTAACAGAGGTAGGATTATTGAACAGGAAAAATTCCTGTTTCTCCTAAAGGAGCTTTTGCAAAAGGAGTTTTTGCAGGTTTTTAATATTCTACTCTTAGATGATCACTTCACTCATTCCTAAGGTAACTGTTTGCTGAGTGTCTGCTATGTTCCTGGCACTCCGCTACCATCTGTCACCTGAGTGACCGGAAGCCTGCCTAAAATGGGCAATGCAGTCATAGTGATAGGAATGTACCGTTGAGAATGTGTTTGGCGGGTTTACGCTGGGCCAGGACTATACGAAAGCCTTCAATAAATCCTTTATCTCATTAAATCCACCCCACAACCCCGCAAGCAGATACGATTATAATTCCCCTTTTATAGGTGACGAACGAGGCTGGGGTCACTTAGCAGCTATTGGGGCCAGGAATTTGAGCCTAGTTCTACCGAATTCCAGAGCTAGAAGTCCTAGCCTCTGAGCTCTCCTCTTTTTGTACATGATGATGAGAAATTAAACCGTTACTATAGTCAGAAGACTATTGTTCTTAGAGTTTTGACCACAACTCAAGGAGAAGAAACGTAGATACATTCTTCTGGATTATATCACCCAGGCCATCAGTAGGGTTTTTGCTCACTTTTTGGCTGTTGTCTTTGGATTTTCCAGGCATATGGGGACTTTCATTTAACTTCCATAAGTACTGATTTTTTGTGAGCATTTAGTATGTTAGGGAGGCAGCTAAATAGTGGGCATTCAGTGAGCAAAATACTTGTCTTAGTTTGGGTTCCCCCAAAAGCCAACCCTGAGACAAGGATTTGGGTTCAGGAAGTCCATTTGGGTGCAGAAATCATGGTGAGGGGAGTGGGGGTTAGAGAAGAAGGGAGGAAAGCTGACGAAGGGGGTATAATGTGCTTACTGCCATGACAACAGAGGCTCAGTCCCTCCGTGGGTCTCTAAGACACCGAGCAGACACACTGCAGAATGGCCAAGTGGATGCTGGGTTCTTCAGCCACCAACCTCCACTCTTATTCCTTCATTGGGTACAGGTTGCTTCTGGGGGCATAAACTCCCTGGCACTTCCCTCAGGCAGGGATATAGAAGAAGTCTAGAGCAAGTTTGGGACTGTGTAGGTGATCTCCAGGGAGGGTGGGCCAGGGGCTATGACTACAACATCTGCTACAGTATACTTCCTATCCTCAAGGAACTCACCCTGCTATGGGCAAGGGAGTTAGCAGAATTCACAGAACAGTAGGACAATGGGAAGATGAGCACAGTGGATGGAGAACAGCAAAAAAGAGATGATGACTCCTTTGGGGGAAACCAGGGAAGGCTTTTCAGAGGAGGTGACATTGAAGGGCTGAGAACATATTAAATACAGTTCCCTATCACCAACATCTTCCTTATTCTTATCCCTAGGGCTTTGTGAAGTAATGCCGTGTCGAGTGTTGTCTGGCCTTTGTTGTCTGAGAGCTTTGAATTCACCTTTTCCTGTGCCCTGTCGTGCCAGGATGCTCTTGTGGTCAGCATCAGGCCCATGAGTCTGGCACCAGCAGTGGCTAGAACCTCTAAGCCATTGTCCTTGAAGTTGCATAGCAAAGAGGCTGGTGCCAGGCCCCCTGCCTCCACTAGAGCTGGCCCTTCTTCCAATCCAGATCGCAGTTGTTACTGGTGTGAAATCTTGGACAAGTGGCCAACCTGGCTGAGCCTCCCTTTCCTGACGGCCACCCAGAAGGCAGGGGCCCGTGGCCTACACTACTACTCTCCATGCAAAAATCTAGAAGCAAAAAGCATGCATGCAGTTCACGTGGAGAGCTTTTTGTTGAAAGGCAGATGCCTGGGCCCCACCCATGGAGGCTCTGATTCCATGGCTGTGGGCTCGAGTCAGAGATCTCACACTTAACAGCCTCCTCTGCTGATGCTGCTGGTCTGCAGTCCACACTTGGGGTAGCAAGTTCTAGGACCTCTTCTCCACCTCTCTCTTGGCTGTTTTCATCTAGATCAGGTTTCTCAGGGCTGGCGCTCTTGACGTTTGGGGCTGGGTTTGTTGGGAGGGCTGCCTTGTGCACTGTAGGATGTTTAGCAGCACCCCTGGCCTGTAGCCCCTGGAGGCCAGTAGCATTTCTCAGTAGTGACAACCAAAAATGTCTTCAAACGTTGCCAGATGACCCCTGGGAGGGAAAAATCTCCCTAGCTGGGGAACCACTGACCAAGATGCTCTTAAACACTGCTTCTCAGGCTTCAACGTACACACCAAGCACCAGGGGATCTTGCTAAAACGCGGATTCTAATTTACTAGGTCTGGGGAGGAGGCTGAGAGTCTAGATTTCTGTTGAGCTCCTGGGTAATGCTGATACTGATGGTCGGGGACTGCACTTTGAGTAGCAGCTGTCCACACTCCAGTGAGCGGAGAGCTTTGGTTGGACCCAAAGGCTCAAAGGTGTCCCTGCAGTTGCTCATAATCGAAGGCTCAAAGGTATGCCTGCAATTGCTTGTAATCGGCCAGTCTCTCTATATTTCCCCAGGTTGATGCAAGCTGTGGCTGCTTCTTTCCTCTCCCTGCCCCCAACCCCTCCTCCAGCCCAGGGGCCTCCTGTCTTGCTTGTGTGGGGTGGAGTTAGCTTTAGTCTGAGTGAGGGCAGATCTGAGTTTGCCTTTGATGTGTACAAGGATCTCACTAGGGCCCTCTCAGTCCTCAAAGGGCCCACTTTGCCCTTTTGAGTCTTTTCTTTTTTTTTAAACATCTTTGTTGGAGTATAATTGCTTTACAATGGTGTGTTAGTTTCTGCTTTATAACAAAGTGAGGCAGCTATGCGTATACATATATCCCCATATCCCCTCCCTCTTGCGTCTCCCTCCCACCCTCCCTATCCCACCCCTCTAGGTGGACACAAAGCACCGAGCTGATCTCCCTGTGCTATGCGGCTGCTTCCCACTAGCTATCTGTTTTACATTTGGTAGTATATATGAGTCTTTTTTTTTAACTTGAGTTTTAAAGGGGGAAAAAAGGAGGGAGCCTTTCTTATGGAAGGTAAGAAGCTCAGGTGTTCCAGCCTGAAATTCTCAGAGGGTCAGAGGAGATAGTCTCTGGGGAGTAGGGTTTAGGGCATGGTTCTCAGAGCCAAAGAAGCAGTTGCAATCATGGAGCGTGGATGGCCTAAGACATATGGGGCTGGGAGGTGGGGGGAGTCTTCCCCTCGTGTACATTGAACCCAGGAACTATTCTGGCAATGAGCTCTTTGTAGACTTCTAGAAATGCTGTCACCGTGCCCGTTGTTATTTTTAGCCATTGTCTCTTTCCTATTGTTGGTAACAGTAAAAATTCTTAGGAGACCTTTCCTCCACGCTTTAATGAAAAGGTTTGAGATAGTGTGGGGAAAGAAAAGTGGCATTGGGAGAGTCACCCAAAGGAGGCATCCCAGTGTGGGGAAAGGAGAAGGGCAGCAGGGAACTGCCATCCTGGTCTCTAAATAGCGGTGGCCGGGATCCCCGCCGGGACATCTCAAGTGTCCAGAGCAGCTCTCTTACCTGTGGCGGCTGGTTCTGTGAGGACAGGAGCTTTATTGAGGTATAACTGATATACAGTAAACTGCACATATTTGAAGCGTATAATAATGTTTTAATGATTACTTTTAATGTATGTATATATCCAGGAAACCATCATCACAAGTAAGATGATTCTCACACAGGTGATGGGTCTCACACAGATGGAGGGTCTCACATAGATGGCGAGTCTTGCATAGATGATGGTGCAACACAGAACCGTGATTTGGTACCTTTTGGGGCTTTAAGCTCCCAAGGTCCCAACTTTGAATCCTCCACGACTCTCAGCTCTGACAGAAGACAGTGTTACTTGACCTCTCTCTGCCCTCATTTGTCATATTGAGGCAACGATAGCACCAACCTCGATTAACTGTTTCATTGATCAAATGAAATAATGGGAATAAAGCGCGCAGTTCCTTGCCCTCAACAAATTGTAGCCATTAATGTTTTATGATGATGACTCCCAAATGTTTCATCCGTCCCCAGACTCTTTCCCTCTTCAACTTCCACATTCCTCTAAAAGGTCCCATCATCACTCTCTAAGTTGCCCTGATTCAGATGCATCTAGTCAGTCTCAAAGCTCTGTCTTGTGTCCTGCTTCTGTTCCCTCCCCCTCCCATGGCCAACACCGTTGTCCAGACTGCTATCATCTCTCGCCTTCACTTGTATAATTGCCCAATTCAGTGGCTTCTAGACATTGAGATTTCACAGGCTAATAAAAATTTTACAAATTATTTTTGGAACTAAAGTATTTCTAACATTTTTTGGCCGATAAAGAAACTAACTAAATGTCATTAAGAAATACCATAATTTAATTCATGGCAAGATAGTTTAACCTCTTCCAAAGTAGAAGAGCATAAAGCTCTGTTTTTAAAATGAAGATGTTTAGCTTCTTTAAGAAAAACTCACCGCATTGATCTTGTTTTCCTCATTTCTCACCAGACCGACAGAAGCTCCAGCACTGAACAGCACCTGTCATTTCACAGACAGAATTTGGAAGCCTGGTGGTCTAAGTCGTCTTCTTGACTGTTTTAGTCATCTTGGGCTGCTAGAACAGAATACCACAGATTGGGTGGCTTCAACAACAGAAACTTATTTCTCATAGTTCTGGAGGCCGGGAAGTTCAAGGTCAAGGTGCTGGCCTATTTGGTTCCTAGTGAGGATTCTCTTCCTGGTTATGTCTTCAGGTAGCACAGAGAGAGAGACGGTGGGGTGAGGGTGGGGGGCACAGAGAGAGAGAGAGAGAGAGAGAGAGAGAGAGAGAGCCAGCTCTCTCGTGCCTCTTCTTTTAAGGGCACTAATCCCATCCTGGGGTCTCCACCCTCATGGCCTAATTACCTCCTGAAGGCCTCATCTTGAATACCACCACAATAGGGATTAGGGCTTTAGTACATGAATTTGGGGCAGGGGGACACAAACAATTCAGTCCATAGCACTGACTAATCTCACTCCTCTCTATCCCACACAAATCCTTCCACAATAAGCCTAACACACACAACCTTCCTGCTGGAAATCCAAGGTTCACATCCTATTGTCTGGGTAGGGCTCATCTAACAATCCATCAGGGTTGGTGCTATCATTGCCTCAGTATGACAAATGAGGTCAGAGAGAGGTCAAGTAACACTGTCTTCTGTCAGAGCTGAAAGTCGTGGAGGATTCAAAGTTGGGACTTTGGGAGCTTAAAGCCCAAGAAGGTACCAAATCACGGTTCTGTGTTGCACCATCATCTATGCAAGACTCGCCATCTATGTGAGACCCTCCATCTGTGTGAGACCCATCACCTATGTGAGAATCATCTTACTTGTGATGATGGTTTCCTGGATATATACATACATTAAAGGTAATCATCAAAACATTATATGCTTTAAATATGTGCAGTTTACTGTATATCAGTTATACCTCAATAAAGCTCTTTATAAAAACCCGAACATGTGGGAAAGATGGTCAACAGACATTCGCCCAGAGCCCATGTGTGTTGTGGGTTGGATTCCCTGGGAGGCCGACCCTGAGTGGTAACAGAACAGAGGAAGCTTCTGGGGGGGATCTCATGATCGGACCCCGTGGCGGCAGGGTGGGAAGCGGGACTGGCTGAGGGAGAAGCTGGGTTGCGATGCAGACTCAACCAAGGATTCGGGCGACTCCCGGGAGCTCTGGGAGAGGATGGCCCTTAAGAGTTGGCCTGACTTGTAATCAGAGAGTGGGGCCTTGATGCCCCACATTGGAAGCAGCTGCTGAGGATGGTTCCCTCTGACAGCCGAGGGCTGTGTGCTGGTGGCGCTCCTGCAGCTGGGGCTTCAGCCCTGCATCACAGCACTCCCTATAGTCTGGGCATTTTTATCTCGTTTTTGCTTTTAAATTATGTCAAAGGGAGAATTAGCTAGGTTCCTGCCTTATTAGGGAACTCTTCTTGTTTGTTTGTTTGTTTTTAGACATTTGGTGGTGTCAAAAAAATTTAGTCCTGCCAGACTGTTAGAGGGTCAGAGAGGTGTGTGAGATGGTGGTCTCTGGTTACAAAGCCCCCCTGTTGAAGTAACGAAGGAGAAGGGCTCTCTTGTCTTGTGCAGGAGTCGTACTTATCCGAGTTGTCTTCCTATTAAAATGACTTTACAGGTGCTTCTGATTTTCCTTGCACTTGACTGAAGTATCCATACTGGATTGGCACAGATTTCAAGTTTTCTTGTGGAAAGCAAAATTTTTTTTTACCTTTTGCAAAGCAGCTTATGCTTAAAGACATTTCCAGTAGCTTATGCTTTCAAAAGTCTCCCTCTCGAAAGCTGGGGATTTTAAAACGTGGGTTGAGGCAGCTGCTCTTTCATCTTGAGAGATTATGTCTCTTGAGAAGGACATTGAGATTCGTCACAGGTACCTTGTGGGGTGTTGTGACCTGATAAGATACTCATCATTGTCTCGTGTGGTAGAGTATTGTGTTGCATTGGATTGTATTTTTTGTAGCAAGTGCTTAGGCAGTGCCTACTACGTGCCAGCCATTGTCCCCATGCTTTGTAACTATCAGCTCATTTAACCTACTCTGTAGCATCCCTATGAAATAGAACCTTTCTACAGATGAGAAAACAGAGTAATTTCTGACCTCCAACTAATGGGCTGAAAAATTGGAAAGCTGTGTATTTACGTCTACTTAATCCATTTTTAATCTACTTCCTTTCAGGAGCAAATACTAGATTTTTGAATGTTCCTCTTTTTATTAAGTCTCTTAGATCTCGTAGTACTGAGACTGTATCAACCATGGATTGTTAATCTATCTTCAAGGGCTCTGTAGAATGCTGAAACTTATATAAAAGCACAGGGTACGTAGAATTTTATCAAATCCTCAAATACCATCATCCCCCAAATGTTCAGCTCTAAAGGTTTTTTTTTGTTTTTTTGCGGTACGTGGGCCTCTCACTGTTGTGGCCTCTCCCGTTGCGGAGCACAGGCTCCGGACACGCAGGCTCAGCGGCCATGTCTCAAAGGCCCAGCCACTCCGCGGCATGTGGGATCTTCCCAGACCGGGGCACGAACCTGTGTCCCCTGCATCGGCAGGCGGACTCTTAACCACTGCGCCACCAGGGAAGCCCCAGCTCTAAAGGTTTTAAATGCATCTTCCATTGCATTCCATTGCATCTTCCATTGCATCTTGCTTAGATATCAGACGTGGAATGCTTTATATTTATAATGTTTTTATATTTATATTTATAATGTGCTTTGTATTCACAAAGTGATTGAGAAAACTTGCCAAGTCCTCATTCATTCACTCATTCATTCTTTCATTCATTCACTGTTGGAGTCGATGTCCTGGAAAAGCTGAGTGGAGGATGGGCCTGGAGAGGAAAAGGCCCTTCGCTGGCCGCCTATCACCAGAACTTGCCTGGATCCTGGGGTACAAGTCTGATGGTAACTCCAGCTTCCCTTCACAGCAGAGGCTTTTGTCAGATGGAAGAAGTAGAGCAGGTATTGAAAATGGGCAAACTTTTCCTTTGCACACAGTGCAACAGAAAGGCTTCTACCCATCCATCTAAAGGGAGAGGAAATCAAAACGGTGCTGAGTCCAAAATACAATCTCTGAGGCCAACTGCTAGTGAGAGGTAGAGTGGACTGGCTGTGGATTCAGCCTCCTGAGAATTGGGAGGAACTTTGCACTTGGAAAACCTGTTTTAAAAAATATTCCCCATTCATGCCAGCCTCAGGAAGATACATCTTCCCATGCTGCCTGGAACTGACCTGCGTGTTGGTTTCGTTTCTGTGGCCAGCCCCTGGTGTGAACACACTCGCTCGGCCAGGAGCAACTCTGTTGCTCTGCAGCCTGGGGCTGCCAGGCTTCTCATCTGGACCTGCGAGCTTAATGTCTTGGCTGCTCTCTGTAAACACTGCAGGCTTGTCCTTGAAATCTGTGACTGGGCGCCAGGCCCTGCTGGTCTGTAAATACCTCCTGTTGTGAGTGCAGGGATCCTGTGCCCGTCTGACAGCCTGTCTCCTGCAGTTCAGAGAGATGCACTATAGTGACTGGTCTAGCTTGTGCTTCTCTAGTCAGTCTCGGCTTCTCAGGCAATAGTTGATGTCAATTTGGGGGATTGGCCACCTCTGAACTCCTTCCCAGGTTTTCCCCAGCCTTCCTTCCCTCAAGGTCAACACCTGCAAAATAATCACCACCATATAAGTTAATGGTTTTTCTTTTTCCATGAATGGAGCTGATTGCCAGATTATCGCTAAATGCTTCTGAATATGGAGACATCACTTGGGTGGAAAGTTACTTGGTTCCTTCCTTTAACATATGATAAACATTAAAGGTTTAAGACTGTTGGATTATTGATACTTATAACATCTGTTTATTTTTAATGAACTTTTTATTTTTTAAGTTTTTTTTTTTTTTAATTTTTATTTATTTTATTTTTGGCTGTGTTGGGTCTTTGTTCCTGCACGCGGGCTTTCTTCTGGTTGCAGCGAGCGGGGGCTACTCTTTGTTGCAGTGCGCGGGCTTCTCATTGCGGTGGCCTCTCGTTGCGGAGCACGGGCTCCAGGCGCGCGGGCTTCAGTAGTTGTGGCACACGGGCTCAGTAGTTGTGGCGCACGGGCTTCGTTGCTCCGCGGCATGTGGGATCCTCCCGGCCCAGGGCTCGAACCCGTGTGCCCTGCCTTGGCAGGCGGACTCTTAACCACTGTGCCACCAGGGGAGCCCTTTAATGAACTTTTTATTCTGGAATAATTTTAGACAAATAGAAATATTGCCAAGATAGTAAGAGCTCCTGTATATTCTTCATCCTGTTTCCCCTATTGTTAACATTTTACATAACCATGGGCCATTAAAACCAAGAAACCAACATGGCACATTTCTGTTAACTAAACTCCACACTTCATGCAGATTTCACTAATGTCCCTTCTCTGTTCCAAGATCCTATCCAGTGCATTTAGTAACATCTTTGTTTAACATCAGAGTATCTCAAGACATTAAAAAAGCAAAACAGAGTGAATTGCATTGATTGTGGGGTTCTTTTATAGGAAATATATTTTTCCTCTCTAACAACAACTGAAACTTGACTGTCATCTGTCATCTTTAGTTGTGAACATCAGACAGTGTCAACTTATTTCATATCATTAGATATCAAAGATTTCCCACAGGACTCATGGTCCAGCTTGGGTTTGAATCCAAGGATGTCTATTTATTAGTTTTATGGCTTCAAGAAACTAAAACTGACCTTCGTGTCCCTCATATCATATATATATTATATCATACATATATTTTATATGTATTTATATGTATAAAATGCTATATAATGTATATATAATATATATCTGTATCTATCTATCTGCCTATCAACACTTGCCTTTCCCACCATATTGTATTACAAAATGCTATGTGAAAAGTTTTCAAAAGTTAGTCCTTATAATAAAAAGTTTACCTTAAAAAATGCCTGATTAGATGTTCTTTCGAGATATTTCCAAGCTGATTTTAACAACTATTTGAATCAAGGGGTATATATTTTCTTCAGTTCTCCTTTCCTGATGATTTCAACTTCATTAAACCTTGAATCCTTGTTTTCTGGCCATGGAACAGTGTGGACAAGCTTGAGTAATTTGGTGTTTGGAAAATCTTCTCTTCCTGAAACCTCAGCCTATGGCCATTCTCTGTTGCTCTCAAGGCATTTGATGCTTTTGGAGACTATAGAAACTCCATTAAAAAAAACCCAGCTCCCCTGAGCTGCAGCTTCTCCCAAGAAGGCAAGAGTACATTTAAAAGAAAGAATGCTGGAGAGGTGCTTACTCCGACTCCACAGTGGTATAGTTTGTATTCCTTTTGTAGTGGTATAGTTTAGATCTTTTGTAGTGGTATAGTTTAGATTCCTTTACCAGGGGCAGAAAACGCAGAGTATAGGACCAAAAGAAGGGTATAATTTTTTTGGAACACCACATGCCTTCTTCTCCCTAAGACCCACAGAGATAATTAATTATACAATTGGAAAATTAGACCCAAAAGGAAAGTTGAAAGGAACTGGGACTGGTTAAACTAGAGGAGGTGAGAGTGAGGGGTAGAAATGATGGGCTGAAGCAGCTGTTCCACATTTCCTGTAGGACGGAAGAAGAGGGGGAGAGCTCCCCAAGCTTAGCCAGAGGGGTATAGGTTAGACTTGGCAATGAGAGGGGTCAGCACTTGAATGGGATGCTCTGATGTCTGTGGTCACTATTAAGTTTGAGTATTTAAGGCCAATGCAAATACATTTATTTCTGCCAAGGTACTATGTCCACAGGCAGGGCTGACTGCCTCTGGGAGGTCTCAGTGCCTTAGTGATCACCCTGGCTTTCCTGCAGCCCGGCTTCCTATAAAGGCACTTAGTTGGGAGAGGTGGAATGGTACTCTCTTGCTGCCTGTTAAAAACAAGGCTTTGTTATAACAAATAAGCCTAGTACTAACTGACACTATTAACTTTGTATTTTAATAAGGTGTATAATGTTAAAGGTTAAAGAAATGTAAAAATAGGGCTTATTGGATGCCTTCTTTTTCCCTTTAAAATTCTTAATAACTGTTTAATTGAATTCTGTTTGGTTTTTTCTCCTCCGTGGTTAAACAGAACTAGCGCAGTCTCGATTTTAGGCCCATGTGTGTGTACATGGCTCAGATATTTTGGGATTTCAGAGCAGCTAAGCCTCACAAGCACCACAGGTAAATTTCACATAGGCCAAGACACTCCATTTCAAGCTGCCTGATTCCTTTGCATCCTCTACTCCTGCCTTTTCCCCGCTTCCCATCCCCTAACCGTGAGCTGAAGGAGAAAGACCCCTTGTCCTGATCTTGAGTGAGTGTGTACCCAGCTGCGGGAATCCTGTGATACGCTCCTGTCCTCCAAATCAGATGGGCATCGTTTATCTTTCTCTGGACCTGACCGATGCTCTGACTTTGTCTCTTTGAGGTGATCTCCCGCCTGACCCCTGCCGTCTGGTGTTTGCCAGCAATTTGCATCAACCCTTAAGTTTTGCTCATTAAATACCCTCTTTGGCAGCTCTGTAGCTCCCCTGCAACTTTTACAGCTTGGCTTTGGGTACAGGCTGCTTCCCACAGAGCCTGAAGGTACAAAATTTGTTAGATCAGAATGCTAAAAAAAAAGAATTGGAAAAGAAGGTCATAAGATTTTCATGGAGATTTAAATAGATTTAAATAGGATGATGTGGGACCATATTCCTTGAAGTTTTTTCTTTTTTTTTTCTAATAACACTTGTTAGGTTGCTTTTTAAAAAATATACACAGAAGTATAAAAAAAACAAAAAGGTGACTGATAATTTCACTGTTCAGATAATCCCTTTTAGTGTTTTTTTAATGGAAAATATGTACATGCCTACAAAATTCAAACAATACAGAATGATAAAAAAGAAACTGAAAGCCTTTATACATAAACATACACATATTTACACAGAAGTACAATGAAACACAGAAGTTCTGTACTTTGCTGAATGTGTCTTGGAGATAGTTTGAGGTCAGCACAGAAAGGTTTCCTTCACCTTTTGTATCATCTGCAAAGTAGTCCATTGTATGGACATATGATCATTTATTTAACCAGTCCTTTGTTGTGACACACTGCTTATTTTTAATTTTTTACTGCAGTGAGTCTGCAGTGGACATCCTTGTACATACAGTTTCTTCCATGTATATCTGTTGGGTAAATTAATACAGATAGTAGGATTACTGGAACAAAGAAAACATGCATTTTAAATCTGATAATACAATGCCATATTGTCCCTAAGTAAGATTGCACAAATTTACCCTCCCAACAAGAGTACAGAGGGGCCATTTTCCATGTACACTCACTGCTGTTTTTAAAGAGTTTTGATCCATTTGGAAATTATTTTGTCCTGAGCTTGAATTTGGAATTCATTTGGGTTTTTTTTTTTTTCCCCAAATGTAAGGTCAATTATCTCAACCCTGGTTATCAAACACTGTGCTCCCTATAGATCTGAAATGCTGTGCTCATTTTACCTTTATGTTGATGATGCTCAAATATACGTCTCCACGGTTGAGCTCCTTCCTCATGTAACAGCCACCTGCCTACTGCTAACACTTCTTGGTTGTCTGATAGGTATTGCAAGTGATAGAGATGATAATAGAGTCCTTGATTTACTGCCATCACTGCCACACGTGCTCCTGCCCATCTTCTCTTTCTCAGTAGTGGCAGCATCATCTACCAAGTGACTCAGACCAGAGCACTAGCGTACATAATCCTTGATTCCTTTTCTTTTTCTCCTCCTTCACTTCTAACCCATCGGCAGACTGGCACTAGGTAAATATTGTGTCCCAAATCAGTCCACTTGTTAACATGTCCACCACTTCCATTTAGTTTATGCCATCACCTCCTGGGTAGATTTTTGCTGGGGAAAACTGAAATTGCATTTCTCTTCTTGTCTTTAGACAGTCCTCTCTCTACGTAGTAGCCAGAGTAATTTTTTTTAACGCTAATCAGATCATATCTGCAGACAAAAACCCTCTAATGGCTTTCCATCTCAATTAGACTCAAATCCAGCCTCCTCACAGCCCCTGCAAGGTTTATAGAATCTGCTTATCTTCCTGGCCTCTTTTCCTGTCATCCATGATCTTCTTTCTGTGTCTTGAACACTTGAAGCTCATTTCCACCTTACGGTTTGGCTTTTGCTTTCCTCTTTGCCTGGAATGGGCTTTTCTAGCTCATCTCTGTCATGGTTAATTCCTTAGGTCTCAACACAAACATCTCCCTCATCACTCTTCATCTCATTGTCTTGCTTTATTTTCTCTGCAACACATCACTATATAAATTTTCTTATTTGTTCACTTATTTACAGTTTAGAATTCTTTTGTCTGTTCTGTAATTATTCAACATCTTGAATGGTACACAGTAGGCACCTGAGCCTATTTCTGGAATTTTATTTTGCACCATTGCACTGTCTACATGTTCTTCATTGCTAAACTGCTTTCATTATTGTAGCTTCATAATAAGTTTGAGTGCTTCCAAGACCAGGCTTTCTCTGCCCTAATCCCCTCACCCCCTTGTCTTTCATAATTTTCCTAGCTATTGTATATTTATTTTCTGACAGTACTCCTTGTTGGTTATTTTAATTGGGTTCACATTGAATTTATAGATTAGTTCAGAGGAAAAAAAAATCACTGAACCTTTTCATCTAAAAGTAAGGGAGGTTTTCTCTAAACTTAAAAAATTTCTTCCAGTCCCTCAATAGATTTTTTAAAAAAACTTTTTAATATGCAGAATTTAGAACATACACAGTAGTGAGAACACTAAGAGAACAGTAAAATGAGACTTCCTGTACCCATCAAACAGCCTCTACCCGGCTCAACCTGTAGCCATGCCTCCTCTCCACTCCCACTCCTCCCCCATATTATTTTCACACAAATCCCTGACATCATTATCATCTGTAAATGTTTCAGTGTGTATTTCCAAAAGATGAAGAAGCTATTTTAAAATATAGCCGTAATACCACTATTATACTAAAAAAACTAACAGTATTTCTTTATCAGTAGTTTAAAAGTTATCTTCTAATAGCTCAGGCATGTTTCTTATTGAATATATATGTATATATTTATATACATCTGTATATATGTTTTTGAATATCAACATATCAAAGTTTTAAAAATCTTTTTTAGTTTCTATTGAAAATGGAGATATTGGTTTCCACTGCATTTTTCAAACTTATTTTTGTATATACTAACACTAACAATTTTCATATATTAATTTTGTAATCTGCCACCTTATTGTATTTTCTTAGACTAGACTTTTCTAGTCCTTTCATGCCTATAGTTGCAGGGGTCTGGGATCGGGGAGTCAGTGTGGTGAGGGCACCCACACTCCAAATCTTGGCACACCTGCCAGATGCAGGGTTGAGGAGTTGGTGCAATGAGGCTAAAGGGGACCCAAACAGGTTATTATACCCAAGAGGGAATTTAATTCATTTGGGAATTCATTTGAGACATAAAAATAGACAAAATTACACACCCACACTCACAAATACACACGAAATTCATCAGCAAGTCCAAACGAAGTCACCAAGTTTCAAGAAAGGCTTCTGAGTACAGGAGAGCTTACAGTAGGATGGGGTCCAGGAGTTGTGGACCGGGTCTGGCAGGGAAGCACAGGGGCACATCCAACCTTGGAATTGCACATCCACAATTCCTTATTGGAATCCTCAAGGCCAGATATGATTCAGAACTCAGCGTTTTTGTTTTTGTTTTTTAATCTTTAGAAAAGTCAAGCGATGCATATAATGTGTTACATACCACTTCCAGTGGGGTCTGGAGTAACACCTTGTCATCAAATGAATTGATATTTTGGCAGCAAAATATCGGACTCTTCCAAGAGTAGGATAAAGAAAGACTCTAAATGGCCTCAAGACAGTTCAGATCAGGCAAAGTTTCTCTGCCAAGTACCTTACAGAACAAACTCAGTTGTCAAAGCTCTTTGGGATTGGGAGTTGCAAATAGGAGCTGTGAGCCCTGGTAAGCAAAGGCCCTGGAGAAACTAAACAAGTCCCCTGGGGAGGCAATAAAGAGATGTGCGTGGCTGGCTCTTTCTCATTGGATTGGCTGCCATTGAATTAGTTGACCTCCAAGGTCCCATGCTCTGAGAATCTCCGGTTACACGTAGAACATGCCAGAACCTTGGGCTTGCTAACAATCCATGCTTCTTACTGCTCCATATTTTCCATGACCTCCCCCCTCTCCCTACTACACGACCTGTGGCAAACCCAAGGGATTGTGTCCTGAGCTGTTGGCCCACTTTCCCTACCAGGTGGCCAGGGTGGGTGCTGGGTGTACAGCGCTGAGGGCTAGGGCACCAGGGGATTGCCCAGCAGGCTGTCTTCTCGCTTCTGGAAGCTGAGGAGAGCCACTCTGAGGTGGGAATTACCTCTAGGCCCCTCCCTTTCCTTTCTCCTCAGTGAAGATTGAGGAGACTAGAAAGAGACTGCCAAGTCAACTTAATATTTGCTCTTCTTGAGGAAATGGGGTTTCCTCTGAGCAGAGCAGGGCGTAGGCAGCCAGGTCGCAATGATGTAAAGCTACTCTTACAGCCGTTTCTTTGAGTTTCTGGGCCTCCCCGGGGTAGCAGCACTGAAAGCCTCGAAGCCGCTGCTCTGTGTACGGGGACCAGCTAGGGCCTGGGAACTGGATGGCCCAGCGTCTGCGGGATGCAGGATGGGCTTGTCCAGACCCATTTCCAGATGGAACCACGTCCAGCCGTAAGGTATATTGCTGTGCAAGCGAAACTGGGGGTAAGCCAGCCAGCCCTGCCCGTGTATGTGGTGTGTCTAATGAGACAGGTTAAAGATATTGGTGTGAAATTAGGTCCTCTAACCCCCGCCCCTTCTGACTGGATTCTGGGAGCCTGTCGTGGCTGTTCCTCTCCTTAGATTCCTGAGGAGAGCTAACCCTGCCCTCTGAGATTCTCCTCTCTGTTCCTAGAAAAGGAAAGTTCAGGAACCTCCTCTGATGCTCTGCTCTCTGGGCCAGGGAGACTTCTGGAAGGTTATGAAGTTCTTGTGTGCCTTAATCTCTGTTCCAAAAGAGGGTAAAAGGCCCGTGTTATTTTTTTGCTCCAATAGTCGAGGCCGAGGTGTCTCGTGGAGGGGTCTTGGCTTCAAAGTCCTTCCTTAGGAGGGAGAACGGGAAATTCCCGCTGGCCTCTTGGAGCTATTTAGGTGCTGGGAAACTCATCAGGACGACACTCAGCTCATTTGAAACGTTGTCTCCCAGCCCCACAGTTAGTCATCCCCTGACTTTTGGAACGGGCCAAACCGCAGAGATAACTCTGGTAAAAATATCACTGGAGATCAAAAATGAGTTCAATTCCTATGCACAGATCCCTGAGGTGGTTGCAGAGAAGCAAGACGCTGTCAAGGTGGTTACGATCTTCTTCCTTTTTTTTTTTTTAACATGATTGGATATGTACTTTTAAAAGCAGTTATGGGGCTTCCCTGGTGGCGCAGTGGTTGAGAGACCGCCTGCCGATGCAGGGGACGCGGGTTCGTGCTCCGGTCCGGGAAGATCCCACGTGCCGCGGAGCGGCTGGGCCCGTGAGCCATGGCCGCTGAGCCTGCGCATCCGGAGCCTGTGCTTCGCAACGGGAGGGGCCACAACAGTGAGAGGTCCGTGTACCGCAAAAAAAAAAAAAAGCAGTTATGGTCTTCTAATTGGAAGGAACAGTAGGCGGGGTTGTGTTTCCGCTGGGCCCCAGAGGACCCTGGGAAGTTCCTTAATATCATATTGCTTCAGTTTGCCCATCTGCTAAATGGAACTAACTCAGGAGCCGTTGCCAACCTTGCAAAGCACCCAGCCCGCTGCCCGGGGCCGGGGATGTGCCAGTAGCTGTTCAGGATGTGCTCAGGAAGCGCCGTGTTGATGGGGATGGCGTGGTGCTTGGTGTCTTCATTTCCTGGGGCTGCCCTTACGAAGTACCATACACTGGGTGACTTAAAAACCACAGACACTTATTTTCTCCTAGTTCTGGAGGCCAGATGTCCAAAAATCAAAGTATCGGTGGGGTTGTGCTGCCTCGGAAGGCCCTGGGGGAGAATCTTCCCTTGCTCCTCGCAGCTCTGGTGGCTGCCTGTGTTCCTTGGATGTGTCTGCATCGCTCCAATCTCAGTCTCTGTGGTCACATGGCCTCCTCGCCTCTGTGTCCTCTTTCTGTGCGTCTCTGTCTAATGGCCCTCTGCCTCTCAGTTGTAAGATACGTGTGATGGTCCAGGCTAAGAGCCTCCTCTCAAGGTCCTTAACTTAATTACACCTGCGAAAATCCAAATTTTTTCCAAATAAGGTAACATTCACAGGTTCGCAGGATTAGGATGTGGACATAGCTATTTGGGCGCCACTGTGGAGGAGCCCACTGTACCCAGTAAGTGCTACCTGTGGTGGTAACGATGGTGACGGTGACAAGGACAATACAAAGCAGTAAAGAAGTACAGGCAAATCTAGGGGCCTGTGGGGAGTGGTCAAGGGTGGCGCCAAAGGGGACTGAACTCTGGCCTGACTCGCTCTCCTACCCTTCCCTGCATTCTAGACCATTCTGTGTGTCCGGAGCTCTGACACCCTGTGTCCTTCTGCCCCAGGTTTGTTGGGCTCCTGGGCCAGCTCCTGGGTCAGCCAGGACTTGGAGGCATTGTGCCGTCTGTTCCTCAGGCCAGTTGCCTGCCTCTTGCGTGAGGGGTGTGGACCTTCAGAGAGCTCAGCGAGATGCCATTTCCAGCAGGACCATCTTCCACGTTCTGGCCTGGCCAGGGCCCTGACCTGCCGCTGAGAGCAGCTGCCGCGCTGTGCAGGATCGGCGACTGCATCCAACTGCCTGCGCGAGCCTTTGGGAGGATGAGGCGCCCATGTCTGGGCCGGGGAAGGCAGTGTCTCCCCCGCATCCCCGCGTGGGATGGAGCTTCTCCCAGCCGGGATGCTGCTGCTGCCCTCGGGGCCTGCCTGGCTCAGGTTTGGAGGCGTGTTGTTTTTTAATTTCAGGATGGGAAGAGGCAGCGCTCGGCTCTGGCAGGGATCTCGCTGTGCAAAGTGAAATCCCATGTGGAGAGGATGCGCCTGACAGGGGCCTGCTGTGCAGTTAATGGTTGGATGTGAGGTTTCAAGGCCCCCTGGTGCTCCCGGGGGACAGAATCTGTAAGTGGGGGTGGGAGGAGAGTGGGGAAAGCATTCTTTTCTGTCTCCATTGCTGATGAAACTTTGGGGCTGGTCATTTTCTTATCACCCCCAGCAGGGAGCTCAGAATGAACCAAAGTGGCCTGTGTGAGGTCAGGGCTGCCGGAGATCAGCTTGATACTCTCAGCAAAGTTCCTATGGAATTGAAGGAAAACTGCTTTCCTGTCTGCTCATTCATTCCCCCTACACAGATCAATGAAGGGACAGGAGTTAGGAGACCTGGATTCTAGTCCTACTTCTGCCCTTATGGTCTGACAACTTTATAAGGAAGCCACTTAAATGCTCTGAGTGTCAGATTCTTGGAAAATGAGAGATGAGAGCACTCACTCCAGTCTGCAGGTGAATGAATGGAGCAAAGGAGATCTCACCTGTGAAAGCCCTTTTGGAAGCAGATCATCACTCTATCACTGCATCTAATTGAATATTGTGTTTTTTTAAAAAAAAATATATCATGTGGGCAATTCCTAATGATGCTTCTGTAACGACGATAACATTTTAAATGTCAGAAACAAAAACGGTGCTTGTAGAACATGAACAGCCAGAAATGACATTGAATGTCTTGGCTGGATGTGAGCTTTTAGGGGGCAGGGTTGTCTCTTCTGCAGGGTTGTCTCTTCTGTCTCTTTCTTGTATTTTCGAATCTCGGCTACCCAGCATGTAGGAGTTGCTCCATAAATGCTGACCGACAGACTCAGTGGTCACCTGGTTCAACCTGCTGCTTCACCCGTGAGGGACATGGCTTGGAATGAAACGAGACAGGGCGCTCCAGTTGCATGCTGCTGGCAGCCCTTTCCTTAACATACCCTCTCCCATGGGCTGTGTCCTCCGTCTAGATTGCCTATACTTTTTATTTTTATTTTTTTGCATACATTAGACTCCATTTATTCTTCAGAATCCATCTTGAATGTTGGGTCCTCAGAGAAGCAAGCGTTTTCTGGCCTCTGAGGCCAATTGATCCCTTCTCCCCAGGTGCTCCCTTGGGGCCTGGCTAGGGTGAAAAATATAAGAGCACGAAAAAAATGCAGTAATCAAGATAAATGATATTTTAGTCACTATTTTTAAAAATTAAATTTAATGCAAAAAAAGTCTACCTTGAACTAAATATCGACATTTGGAAGAATCTGACCTTGCCTTGCATGACTGAGCCTCATTGATTTCTCCCTAATCCCAGCTCTGCCCACGGATCTTGTCTTTATTTAAAACTGTGACATTTTGCTCATCGTGCATTTTTGCGCTAATTTTCATCTTGCAAACTACTGCATCAGTTGTATGTGGGGTTTTTTTGTTTTTTTTAGTTGTATATGTTTTGATGACAGAGTTTTTTGAAGCCCCTTAAATTTTGTACCCAATGTCCTGGTAGCTCTCTTTCTATCACACACCCCCTAACGTGCTCATGTCTTTGCAGGGTCTCTCCCACTGGAGGCTCTCTGAGGGCAGGGACAGCATCTTTTTACTTTGGTGCAAGAGAAAGACCTGATTGGGCCTCCTTGGTCCGCCTTTGCTTTCAGCTGAGATTCTGCTCAGTCCCACTTTGAAAGCATTTGGTGAAGGTTGTGAATTTTACTGAGGATTTCATGGGGAAGATAGAGGACATAATATCTTCAAAATCCTACTTAGACATCTTTTTTTTTTTTTGCGGTACGCGGGCCTCTCACTGTTGTGGCCTCTCCTGTTGCGGAGCACAGGCTCCGGACGCGCAGGCTCAGCGGCCATGGCTCATGGGCCCAGCCGCTCCACGGCATGTGGGATCTTCCCGGACCGGGGCACGAACCCGTGTCCCCTGAATCAGCAGGCAGACTCTTAACCACTGCGCCACCAGGGAAACCCTACTTAGACATCTTTTGATTCTCTTCTCCAAAGTTCTCTCCGGCCAGCTGTCTTATCTCTGCTTGCCTTTCTCTTCATTTCCACATTCCCAAGCAAAACAAACCCTCAACTGCTATTATTCCTTAAGATTTCCTCTTGAGTAGTGGTGGTGATGAGAATAATGGGGACATGGTCTTAGTTAGTCATACTGCCCCACAGACACAATGCCTGGCACCCAGAAGGGCTCAAAGAGTGACTGATGAATGAGTGAATGGATGAATGAATGAACAAGTGAAAGAACAAATAAAGCCCAGGTGCAGGAAAGGGGATTTTACCAAGAGAGGAGTTCTTCTACACCTCTTCTTAATTAAGCCCTAAAACCCATTACAAGAAACTTGAGGGTCTTTGGCAAGTTGCCATGGTTCTCTCACTGCTTTTTTTTTTTTTTTGTATTTTTTTTATTGGAGTATAATTACTTTACAATAGTGTGTTAGTTTCTGCTTCACAACAAAATGAATCAGTTATATATATACATATGTTCCCATATCTCTTCCCGCTTGCGTCTCCCTCCCTCCCACCCTCCCTATCCCACCCCTCTAGGTGGTCACAAAGCACCGGGCTGATCTCCCTGTGCTATGCGGCTGCTTCCCACTAGCTATCTACCTTATGTTTGGTAGTGTATATATGTCCATGCCTCTCTCTCACTTTGTCACAGCTTACCCTTCCCCCTCCCCATATCCTCAAGTCCATTCTCTAGCAGGTCTGTGTCTTTATTCCTGTTTTACTCCTAGGTTCTTCATGCATTTTTTTCCCTTAAATTCCATATATATGTGTTAGCATACGGTATTTGTCTCTCTCTTTCTGACTTACTTCACTCTGTATGACAGACTCTAGGTCTATCCCCCTCATTACAAATAGCTCAATTTCGTTTCTTTTTATGGCTGAGTAATATTCCATTGTATATATGTGCCACATCTTCTTTATCCATTCATCCGATGATGGACACTTAGGTTGTTTCCATCTCTGGGCTATTGTAAATAGAGCTGCAATGAACATTTTGGTACATGACTCTTTTTGAATTATGGTTTTCTCAGGGTATATGCCCAGTAGTGGGATTGCTGGGTCATATGGTAGTTCTATTTGTAGTTTTTTTAAGGAACCTCCATACTGTTCTCCACAGTGGCTGTATCAATTTACATTCCCACCAACAGTGCAAGAGGGTTCCCATTTCTCCACACCCTCTCCAGCATTTATTGTTTCTAGATTTTTTGATGATGGCCATTATGACTGGTGTGAGATGATATCTCATTGTAGTTTTGATTTGCATTTCTCTAATGATTAATGATGTTGAGCATTCTTTCATGTGTTTGTTGGCAGTCTGTATATCTTCTTTGGAGAAATGTCTGTTTAGGTCTTCTGCCCATTTTTGGATTGGGTTGTTTGTTTTTTTGTTATTAAGCTGCATGAGCTGCTTATAAATTTTGGAGATTAATCCTTTGTCAGTTGCTTCATTTCCAAATATTTTCTCCCATTCTGAGGGTTGTCTTTTGGTCTTGTTTATGGTTTCCTTTGCTGTGCAAAAGCTTTGAAGTTTCATTAGGTCCCGTTTGTTTATTTTTGGTTTTATTTCCATGTCTCTAGGAGGTGGGTCAAAAAGGATCTTGCTGTGATTTATGTCATAGAGTGTTCTGCCTATGTTTTCCTCTAAGAGTTTGATAGTTTCTGGCCTTACATTTAGGTCTTTAATCCATTTTGAGCTTATTTTTGTGTATGGTGTTAGGGAGTGATCTAATCTCATACTTTTACATGTACCTGTCCAGTTTTCCCAGCACCACTTATTGAAGAGGCTGTCCTTTCTCCACTGTACATTCCTGCCTCCTTTATCAAAGATAAAGTGACCAGGGCTTCCCTGGTGGCGCCGTGGTTGAGAGTCCGCCTGCCAATGCAGGGGACACGGGTTCGTGCCCCCAGTCTGGGAAGAGCCCACGTGCCGCGGAGCGACTAGGCCCGTGAGCCATGGCCGCTGAGCCTGCAAGTCCAGAGCCTGTGCTCCACAACGGGAGAGGCCACAACAGAGAGAGGCCCGCGTACCGCAAAAAAAAAAAAAAAAAAAAAAAAAAGATAAAGTGACCATATGTGCGTCTCACTGCTTTCTTTTACCGGAGGTAAGTTTCCCTGGAAATTTGTCCTATGAAGTGTCTTAGCATCAGCCTCTCTCTTCCTCATTACCTGTCCCCAGCTCTGGGCTCTTCTTACCCAGGAGCACTGACCATAGAGATGACTGTGGTTCCCGAATGAGCCTCAGCCTACACCGGGGGAGGTTTTATTCAGCTGCCTCTCAAAAGCTACAGTGATTCTGCTTGATGGCCCCAAGGTTCCAGGCTCATCGTAGCATTCTTTGTCCCCAGGCCACAGAGTCCTGAACCTCCTCTGTCAGAGATTCCAGAACAGGACTGGCTGTTACAACTTAATTGTGCTCAAAGGGGCATAACTGACCTGAGACTCAGGAAACTTATTAAGTATAACCAGGGCATTGTAAAGGGTTTCAGACAATAGAAGAAATTCCCTATAGAAAGTTTAGAAGATAGAGAAGAATATTAAGATGATTTTAAAAGTCACCTGGAATCTTGTCCCCAGAGGTGACCACTGTTAACATTTCTTCGTGTTCTTTCAGACTTTCTTGTGTCTCTCTTTCTTCTGGCGGGGGTAGGGGGACGTTGGCATGAAGGCCTTGCCAGGTGCCTGGGGTGAGCGGAGGCCTCGGAGATCTCTGTGTCCCAATCAGGGAGCTGGAAGACCTCCGACCCGGTCAGGGTGCCCTGGCCGGCCCTAGCACCTCCCAGGGTTCCAGTCCCAGAGGCAAGTCTTTGCCTCCTTCCCTGTTTGTTTCCACTGTGTCTCACCAGCAGGAGCTGCCTGCGTGTTAGGAACACAGATATTATTAGGCTCTGACTCTGCTTTGGCGACGCTGAAAGGAAGGGGGCTGGGCAGGTGTCTGCCAAGTGCTAACAGTTTTACATACGTCATTTCATTTACTTCTCACAACAACACGGGCGATGGGGGTTATCCTTCTCCCTGTACAAAGAAAGAGGAACCCAAGGCTCTGGAGCTGAAGCCGGTGGCCCAGGGCTCCATGGGACACCCTGCGGAGGCAGACGGCAGCCCTGGGTCCCCTGCCTCCAAATCCCAAGCTGCTCGCAGGGTCAGTCTCTCTCCCCACCCGGCTTTGTGCCAGGGCTGGGGTGGTAGAAGGAGGGTCTGTCTTTGCTTGGAGTATTTTCTATTCTCTCAGTAGAGGATCAGACTCCTGAACACCAGCCTGCTTTGGGTTGTGTGGACGAGGCTGTCGATTTCATTGATTCATTCAGCAGATATTTCCAAGTGCCTGGTGTGCGCCAAGTGCTGAGCTGCCATTAGGGATGGGAAAGAAAAATAACACGAAGTCCCTCCCTTCAGCACATTTATATCTGGTAGGAGAGAAAGACAAGTGAATACCTTTCACTATGGTAGGAGCAGTGGGAGAGAAGGCTGGGGGAGGAAAGAGAAGCATCTCAATCCAAAACGGCCTTAAGAAGGTGGGGTGGGGAGTGGCTAGGAAGGGCTGCCCAGAGGAAGTCAGTTTTGAGCTGAATTTTGAAGGCATAGAGGCGTGAAACAGCATGAAGTCCAGGAAACCACACGCGGTCCATTATGGCTCAAATTGAGGGTGGAGAGTGAGGGGTGAAGGACATAATCTTGGGGGCTCAGAAGTGCCGGCTCAGAAAGGTGGGGTTGACCCACTGACTCGTCTGAATGTAATCCCCAAGGATTCTAAGGACCGGCTCCGTGTTTCAGAAGGACCACACTTCGGCTTCTGGGTGGAGGCTAGTCGGTGGGGGACAGGCTGCACACAGGAGTCTGTTGCAGTGGGGGAGCGATTTGGCCCGAAGGACAGCGGGATGAGGATTGGGTTGCAGGGACAAGATGTGAGAGAGACTGGGAGGAAGACTCCACACAGGGAGGCAGTGAGTGAGGTCCAGAGACAGACGGACACGGAGGAGGCAAAGATGATACCTAATTTCGGAGGGGGACCAGGGTGGGTGGTGTGGCCTTTCAGGAGATAGAAGCGGGAGGATGAGTTTGAGATGCACGTGAGTTAAACTGACAGTTTCCAGTGGCTGGATATGTAGGATTTGGGGGCCTTGCTCTGGTCCCCCTCTCCTTGTTCCCCTCCTATGTTCCTGCTCCCTTTTTCCCCACCCCAGCCTCCAGCTGTCAGTCCTTATGTATGTGGCTGGCCCCTGCCTCATCCCTCTGTGCACTTTATTCAAGCCGGGATGGCTCCATTCCCTGTAAGACCCTGGCGATATCCCCAACATCCCCATTTTACAGATAAGGAAACTGAGCCCCCTACCCCCATATTTGTAAGTTGTTATATATCAGCCTCCCAGTGAGGAAAGAGAGAAGCCATTGTCTGGCCAAGGGGAAGAAGGGCGAGAAGAGGGGACTTGAGCAAGGTGACCAACTCATCCTAGTTTTCCAGGACTGTCCCACATGCTAGCTTTGGAAGTCCTGCATCCCAGGGAACCCTTCGGACCTGGCTACACCTGGAGGGTTGATCATCTGAGGTTGGGTGGGGAAAGGGAGGGAGCCTTCCTGCCATGTTAGGAGCTTAGGCATGCTGTCAGCCTGGGCTCCCATCTCTGGGGGCTCTGGGACACAGTAGCCAGGCCACACACAGGCTGCCTCTGAGACACGGGTGCTTCTTGTGCCAGAGCCACCTGCCAACTGAGCCCTGAGTCCCCAAGTCCCTGGGGATGAATTGCTGTGCAGACCCAGTACTCAGCACACAGTAGATCCTCTATAAATATTTGCCCAGTGACTGAAGCCTGGGTTATATATGGAAAAGAGGCAGAGTTGAGGGTAATTGCTTTCTCTTGACCAGTTAAACAGCAGACCTCTAGAATACACACAGGTGTCTTTCTGCTCACAACCTCCCTTCTGACCCCTCCAAGATAAAAGTCTTCTTCCTGCTTTATTTAGAAAAACCGATACCTGTTCTAATCTCCCCGAAGCCTTAACTCTGCTCCTAACGCCAGTGCCTGAGGCAGCTTTGATGTCACACATTTGCATCTGGGATCGTAACTCTCACCGTCTCTCACGTTTAGAAACCATGGGAATAATGAGCAGATGTTTTTCTAATAATGAGAAGATGTGCAGGCACTGACTCATGAGGATAGTTTCCAGTCCTGAGTTAATTAGCGAGCTGGGGAGCCCAGATAAATAAAGCTTCCCATTTCCTTTCCTGGAGTCTGAAATATCTGGTCTGGAGGTTCCCTCCCTTCTTCTCCCTCCGCCCCAAGTGTCAGGATTTGAGGGGAAGCGTTTAAAAGTCTGGTAATTTGTGTGTATGGAACTGGCTTCTAAGCGGACATATGGCCTGTGTTCCTACAGAGACTCCAGCTCACAGATGTACAGTCAATTCTCCATTATTTGCTGGCTGATTACCTGTCTCTCCCTATCCCAGCCTCGGTTTATATGTTCTTATTGACGTCCTCATGGGCTTTATTGCAGCATTTCAGGAGTCGAGAGGGGAGAGGGTTATGAAATACTACATGCCGTGCCTGCTGTTAGTCTCATATTATTCGTCAAGCAGTCCCATGAAGGAGGCATCCTTGTAACCCCTATCGTACAGATGGGAAAACTAAGTCTTAGACAAGTTAAGCTACTAGAGCCAAGTGGGGAAATGGATTTAAAGCCGAGTTTGTCTAATGGCAGAGCCCAAGTTCTTCCCCAATGAGTTCAGCAAATTCATATCTTCCTTTATTTTAAAAGGTGTCTGTCTTAGTCAGCTTGGGCTGCCATAACAAACTACCATAGACTGGATGGCTTAAACCACATTTATTTCTCACAGTTCTGGAGGTTGGGAAGTTCAAGATCGAGGTGCCAACAGATTCGGTGCCTACTGAGGGCTCTCTTCGTAGTTTGCAGATGGCCGTCTTCTCCTTATGTCGTCACATTGCCTTTGGTGCATGAGGGGAGAAAGAGAAACCTCATGTCTCTTCCTCTTTTTATAATTCTGTCATGAGTGCCCTACCCTCATGACCTAATCTAACCCTAATTACCTCCCAAAGGCCCCACCTCCAAACGATCACACTGGGGGCTAGGGCCTCAACAAATGGATTTTGAGGGGGCACAAACATCCAGTCCATGCAGTGTCTAAGCAAAACCCTTACTTGAATGGGGACTTCTTGTTGACACACGTTGTCTGACCATAGATCTAGGGGGCGACTTGGCCTCCCAACTCTTTGCCCACTCTGTATAGTTCATTAGCCTTCTCTTTCCTCTCCCTCACCCACTTTTCAAAATTCTGCCATACTGACCTTCTCTCTTCTCTGTGAGAAATGGTAAACATGGGAACAGTTATTGTTTTCAAACTGATTGAACAGTCTTCTCAAGAAGTCAGAAAGCAGGCCCAAGAGATTATCTCAAAATTTATTCCAGCCAGAAGGTCCTGTGCTGCTTCGTAAAAATATAATACTCAGAATTTGAGACTTGGAGTTCACTGAGCATGTTCCCCTGTTGATGGTGTGTTTACTGAATGTCAGTTGCTGTTGCTAACCATGCTTTGAAACAAGAGACATGTGTTTTTAATAGAATCGCAAGGTTGTTTTTTTTTTTTTTTGCGGTATGCGGGCCTCTCACTGTTGTGGCCTCTCCCGTTGCGGAGCACAGGCTCTGGACGCGCAGGCTCAGTGGCCATGGCTCACGGGCCTAGCCGCTCCGCGGCATGCGGGATCTTCCCGGACCGGGGCACGAACCCGTGTCCCCTGCATCGGCAGGTGGACTCTCAACCACTGCGCCACCAGGGAAGCCCTAGAATTGCAAGTTTTATGCCTTGTTAAAAATACCGACCTGGTTGTTGGCTGGAGGAATGAGGCGGGATGTTGAAGCGCTGCTATGAATTCTGTGTCTGCTGGGGCAGGGGAGGGAAACTGAGGAAGGGCGGCCTGTGCCCTCGCATTTGCTCTATTTCAGATGGATTGCCCTCCCGGTTCTCTTTTGGAAACAACCGCTGATTACCAGCTGGTCTTCTCAGCCCCACCCATCTGTGGAATAGCAGTGGGCTTCATCCTTTCTGAATGGAAGGACAGAGTACTCGTGTTTATTTCTAGAGAAACTTTTGCCTTAACTGTAAAGAGCATCCATTGGATTTTGTGGAAAGCCAAAATTACAGGGTATTTTAAAAGAAATGCAGCCCTTATTATTTCAAGAAATGCTTTCTGAATGCCAGGACCAGAGGCAAGGGCCTGACCCCACATACAGGATGACAGGCAATCCTCACATTCCCCAGTACAGCGCCTGTCCCTAAAGTGATGCTTTCAAGTCCTTCTTTAACTTTAGTTTTCAACACAACGTGTGTTCTTATTTTCCTGATTGTAAAAGAAATATCTGTATAAAGATGAAGTAAATTTTCACGGTTATTTCACCACCCATAGATAATGCTCATTTTCTAAGACATTTATTTTTAATCTTTTTTTGATGTCTTTGTAGATATGTAAATAGAATATTTATAAAATTGAGCATATACTCTACAGTTTGAATAACTGCTTCCTTCCCCCCCTCCCCAACCTAAGAGCACTTGGTGGGATTCCTCCGCCTTCAACTGCAGTTTTTAAATGAATGCATAAGACTCCATCCAATGGATACACCACAACTGACTTAACCCGTGCTCTTTTTCTCAGCTATTTTGACTGCAGATTTTTCCTTTTATAGAAAACACAGTAATATTCTGGTCCTTCACTCTTAATTACTTGAAATGTTTCTTTTGTTTGAAGTATCACTGCTTTCGTTCCACGTTCAATGATGGATGTGTTATAGCAATGTAAATCAAATTACTTTTTAAATTCAGAAGAACTCCCCTCACCCCAATTAAGGAACTGGATGTTGTTTTATAAAGAGGGCCAGATTTTAAAAATAAAATAAAGAGAGAGTGAAAATGGGAGAGAGAATGCTTGTACATTACTTCATCCCTTATGTAAACCTAGATTGTGTTGTGCGGTCTAAGAATATGCATTGAGTTTACAACCTACTCCTAAAGAAGACTGATTTACACACAGGAAAGAATGAGAGAATAATATACGAAAGAATATAACAAGGTGTTAAGCTATATAATAGATGAATATGTACTAAGGGAAAATAGTAAAAGAAGGGAAAATCCCTGCATTTTCTGGTGTCATTAAAGACTTCTGGAGAGAGAAGATATCTGGGATTTTTAAAAGGTAGAAAGTTACCATGTACTGAGCCCTGACAACGTGCTTGGGGCTTTATACGTATCATCTAATTTATTCCTTACAATGGCTCTGTCTATTTATTGTTAAAACCAAGTGGATCATTGCAAAAAATATACAATACAATAATATTATAGATTTATACAGTATGATAAGGTTGGTAATATTTGCAAATATAATATGATTGACAAACACAGAACAATAAATATTTTTAAAATAGACGAAATCAGGGCAAAGGGAAAATATGGACAGGAAGAAGGTAAGCTCTATGAAGGAAGGATTCTTTGCCTGTTTTGTTCACTGATGGATCCCACAGAACTGGATTAATGACTGTATATATAGCAGGTGTTCAGTAAATGTTTGCTGAATTCAGGAATGAATGAAAGCGTTGGCTAAGATGTTTGCTGTATGGCCCTGTGTACATTTCCAGTGGTCAGATGGAGTTTTGACCCTGAGCTTCCTAGCAGACAAAGCATAGGGTAGAAAACATGTTCAGAAAGGACCTTGATTTACAAATAAAGAACAGGTTTAGCAGGCAGTGGGGACAGAATTGGACCAGGTTATGTCTGCGGAAAGTGGGGGATCTATTCCAAGGAGTAGGACTGCTATGGGAAGCAGTTTAGAGGGATGGTTAGTGAGTGGGAGTAGCAGAGAAGCATATTTGGCAGGTAGTGAAGAGGAGTCTCCTGACGAGCAGAGGGCATTGTAAGGAGCTATAAGAGAGAGCCTGGGCAGAAGGCAGATTTACTTAAAAGCAAAATAATCCCATGATTACTTTCCCAGACCTAAACCCTCTTTTATGGACTGAATCATGTCCTTCTAAAATTGTGTGTTGAAGCCCTCACCCCTAATGTGACTGTATTTCGAGAGCAGGTCTTTAAGGAGGTAATTAAGATTAAATGAGGTCATAAGGGTGAAGCCTTTACAAGAGGAAGAGACACCAGGGAGCTCTCTCAACCTCTGAGAGTGCACAAAGAAAAGACCACGTGAAGACACAGTGAGAAGGCAGCTGTGTATAAGTCAGGTGTCTTCCTTGATCTTAGACTTCTAACCTCTGGAACTGTGAGAAAACACATTTCTGTTGTTTAAGCCACCCAGGCTGGTATTTGGTTATAGCAGCTGGAGCAAACTGATTAATACAACCTCTATAGAAAGATAAACTCACACGAACCTGGAAAAGGTGAAAACTGCAAGTGAACTTTAGTCCCAGAAGCCTAAAACATCATGGAGTTTTTCATTTTTAGAAGATAATTGAGGAGAGATTGGTTTAAGATGGCAGAGTAGAAGGATGTGCACTCACTCCCTCTTGTGAGAGCACCAGAATCACAACTAAATGCTGAACAAACATTGACAGGAAGATACTAGAACTCACCAAAAAAAGATACCCCACATCGAAAGACAAAGGAGAAGCTGCAATGAGACGGGAGGAAGGGCGCAATCACAATCAAATCAAATCCCGTAACCGTTGGGTTGGTGGCTCACAAACTGGAGAACAGTCATACCACAGAAGTCCACCAACTGGAGTGAAGGTCCTGAGCCCCACGTCAGGCTTCCCAACCTGGGGGTCCGGCAATGGGAGGAGGAATTCCCAGAGAATCAGACTTTGAAGGCTAGCGGGATTTGATTGCAGGACTTCAACAGGGCTGGGGGAAACAGAGACTCCACTCTTGGAGGGCACCCACAAAGTAGTAGTAAGTGCATCAGGACTGAGGGGTAAGGAGCAGTGACCCCATAGGAGACTGAACCAGACCTACCTGCTAGTGTTGGAGGGTCTCCTGCAGAAGTGGGGGACAGTTGTGCCTCACCATGGGGACAAGGACACTGGCAGCAGAAGTTCTGGGAAGTACTCCTTGGTGTGAGCCCTCCCGGAGTCCGCCATTAGGCCCACCAAAAAGCCTGTAAGCTCCAGTGCTGGGTCGCCTCAGGCCAAAAAACCAACAGGGAGGGAACTCAGCCCCACCCATCAGAAGACAAGTGGATTAAAGTTTTACTGAGCTCTGCCCACCAGAGCAACACCCAGTTCCACCCATATGAGTTCCTCCCATCAGGAAGCTTGCACAAGCCTCATAGATAGGCTCATCCACTAGAGGGCAGACAGCAGAAGCAAGAAGGAGTACAATCCTGCAGCCTGTGGAAGAAAAACCACATTCACAGAAAGACAGACAAAATGAAAAGGCAGAGGACTATGTACCAGATGAAGGCACAAGATAAAACCCCCCAAAAACAACTAAATGAAGTGGAGATAGGCAACTTTGCAGAAAAAGAATTAATAATAATGATAGTGAAGAAGATCCATGACCTTGGAAAAAGAATGGAGGCAAAGATCGAGAAGATTAAAGAAATGTTTAACAAAGACCTAGAAGAATTAACAAACAAACAGAGATGAGCAATACAATAACTGAAATAAAGAATACACTAGAAGGAATCAATAGCAGAATAACTGTGGCAGAATAACGGATAAGTGACCTGGAAGACAGAATGGTGGAATTCACTGCCGTGGAAGAGAAAAAAGAAAAAAGAATGAAAAGGAGTGAAGACAGCGTAAGAGACCTCTGGGACAACATTAAATGCACCAACATTCACGATATAGGGATCACAAAAGGGGAAGAGAGAGAGAAAGGACCTGAGAAAATATTTGAAGAGATTATAGTTGAAAACTTCCCTAACATGGGATAGGAAATAGCTACCCAAGTCCAGGAAGTGCAGAGAGTCCCAGGCAGGATAAAACCAAGGAGAAACATGTTGAGACACATAGTAATCAAATTAACAAAAATTAAAGACAAAGACAAATTATTAAAAGCAACAAGGGAAAAATGACAAATAACATACAAGGGAACTCCATAAGGTTAACAGCTGATTTCTTAGCAGAAATTCTACAAGCCAGAAGGGAGTGGCATGATATATTTAAAGTGATAAAAGGAAAGAACCTACAGCCAAGATTATGCTACCCGGCAAGGATCTCACTCAGATTCGATGGAGAAATCAAAAGCTTTGCAGACAAGCAAAAGCTAAGAGAATTCAGCACCACCAAACCAGCTCTACAACAAATGCTAAAGGAACTTCTCTAAGTGGGAAACACAAGAGAAGAGCACCTACAAAAACAAACCCAGAAAAATTAAGAGAATGGTAATAGGAGCATACATATTGATAATTACCTTAAACATGAATGGATTAAATGCTCCAACCAAAAGACACAGGCTTGCTGAATGGATACAAAAACAAGACTCATATATATACTGTCTACAAGAGACCCACTTCAGACCTAGGGACACATACAGGCTGAAAGTGAGGGGATGGAAAAAGATATTCCATGCAAATGGAAATGAAAAGAAAGCGGAGCAGCAATACTCATATCAGATAAGTTAGACTTTAAAATAAAGAATGTTGGGCTTCCCTGGTGGTGGAGTGGTTAAGAATCTGCCTGCCCATGCAGGGGACACGGGTTCGAGCCCTGGTCCAGGAAGATCCCACATGCTGCAGAGCAACTAAGCCCATGCACCACAGCTACTGAAGCCCACGAGCCAAGAGCCCACGCTCTGCCACAACAAGAGAAGCCTCTGCAATGAGAAGCCTGCACACGGCAAAGAAGAGTAGCCCCCACTTCCCGCAACCAGGGAAAGCCCACGCTCAGCAACAAAGACCCAACACAGCCAAAAAATTAACAAAATAAAAAATAAAGAACGTTACAAGAGACAAGGAAGGACACAACATGATCAAGGGATCAATTCAAGGAGAAGATTTAACAATTATAAATATATATGCACCCAACATAGAAGCACTTCAATACATAAGGCATATGTTAACAGCTATAAAAGAAGAAATTGACAGTAACACAATAATAGTGGGAGACTTTCACATCTCACTTACACCAATAGACAGATCATCCAGACAGAAAGTTAATACAGAAACACAAGCTTTAAATGACACAATAGACCAGATAGATTTAATTGATATTGATAGGACATTCCATCTGAAAACAGCAGATTACACTTTCTTCTCAAGTGCACATGGAACATTCTCCAGGATACATCACATCTTGGGTCACAAATCAAGCCTTGGTAAACTTAAGAAAATTGACATCATATCAAGCATCTTTTCCGACCACAATGCTATGAGATTAGAAATCAATTACAGGGGAAAAAAACATAAAAAAACACAAGCACATGAGGGTAAACAATATGTTACTAAATAACCAAGAGATCACTGAAGAAATCAAAGAGAAAATTAAAAAATACCTAGAGACAAATGACCATGAAAACACAATGATCCAAAACCTATGAGATGTGGCAAAAGCAGTTCTAAGAGGGAAGTTTATAGCAATACAATCCTACCTTTAGAAACAAAAACAATCTCAAGTAAGCCATCTAACCTTACACCTAAAGGAACTAGAGAAAGAAGAACAAATAAAACCCAAAGTTAGCGAAGGAAGGAAATCATAAAGATCACAGCAGAAATAAATGAAATAGAAACAAAGAAAACAATAGCAAAGATCAATAAAACTAAAAGCTGGTTATTTGAGAAGATAAACAAAATAGGTAAACCTTTATCCAGACTCATCAAGAAAAAGAGGGAGATGACTCAAATCGATAAAATTAGAAATGAAAAAGGAGAAGTTACAATGGACACTGCAGAATACAAAGTATCCTAAGAGATTATTACAATCTGCTCTATGCCAATAAAATAGACAACCTGGAAGAAATGGACAAATCATTAGAAAGGTATAACCTTCCAAGACTGAACCAGAAAGAAAAGAAGATATGAACAGACCAATCACAAGTAATGAAATTGAAACTGTGATTAAAAATCTTCCAGCAAACAAAAGCCCAGAACCAGATGGCTTCACAGGTGAATTCCATCAAACATTTAGAGAAGAGCTAACACCCATCCTTCTCAAACTATTCCAAAATATAGCAGAGGAAGGAACACTCCCAAACTCATTCTGCGAGGCCACCATCACCCTGATACCCAAACCAGACGAGGATAATACAAAAAAGAAATTAGAGACCAACATCACTGATGAATATAGATGCAAAAATCCTCAACAAAATACTAGCAAACAGAATCCAACAAGAGATTAAAAGGATCATACACCATGATCAAGTGGGATTTATCCCAGTGATGCAAGGATTCTTCAATATATGCAAATCAATCCATGTGATACACCATATTAACAAATTGAAGAATAAAAACCATATGATCCTCTCAATAGATGCAGAAAAAGCTTTTGACATAATTCAACACCCAGAGTTTTAATTATACTCTGGAGAGTATGATAAAAACTCTCCAGAAAGTGGGCATAGAGGGAACCTAGCCCAACATCATAAAGGCCATATATGACAAACCCACAGCAAACATCATTCTCAATGGTGAAAAACTGAAAGCATTTCCTCTGAGATCAGGAAACAAGACAAGCAAGTCCACTCTCACCACTATTAGTCTACATAGTTTTGGAAGTCCTAGCCATGGCAATCAGAGAAGAAAAAGAAATAAAAGGAATCCAAATTGGAAAAGAAGTAAAACTGTCACTGTTTGCAGATGACATGATAGTATACATACATAATCCTAAAGATGCCACTGGAAAACTACTAGAGCTAATCAATGAATTTGGTAAAGTTGCAGGATACAAAATTAATGCACAGAAATCTCTTGCATTCCTATACACTAACAATGAAAAATCAGAAAGAGAAATTAAGGAAACACTCCCATTCAGCATTGCCACAAAAAGAATAAAATACCAAGGAATAAACCTGCCTAAGGAGGTAAAAGACTTGTACTCAGGAAACTATAAGACACTGATGAAAGAAATAAAAGTTGACACAAACAGATGAAGAGATATACGATGTTCTTGGATTGGAAGAATCAATATTGTGAAAATGACTATACTACCCAAAGCAATCTAGAGATTCAATGCAATCCCTATCAAATTACCAAAGGCATTTTTTTACACAACTAGAACAAAAAATCTTAAAATTTGTATGGAGACACAAAAGACCCTGAATAGCCAAAGCAATCCTTTTTTTTAACATCTTTATTGGAGTATAATTGCTTTACAATGTTGTGTTAGTTTTTGCTGTATAACAAAGTGAATCAGCTATATGTATACATATATACCCCATATCCCCTCCCTCTTGCATCTCCCTCCCACCCTCCCTATCCCACTCCTCTAGGTGGTCACAAAACACCAAGCTGATCTCCCTGTGTTATGCATCTGCTTGCCACTAGCTATTTATTTTACATTGGGTAGTGTATATATGTCAATGCCACTCTCTCACTTCGTCCCAGCTTACCCTTCCCCCTCCCCATGTCCTCGAGTCCATGCTCTATGTCTGCGTCTTTTCCTGTCCTACCCCTAGGTTCATCACAACCTTTTTTTTTTTTTTATAGATTCCATATATATCTGTTAGCATACAGTATTTGTTTTTCTCTTTCTGACTTACTTCACTCTGTATGACAGACTCTAGGTCCCCCCACCTCACTACAAATAACTCAATTTCGTTTCTTTTTATGGCTGAGTAATATTCCATTATATATATGTGCCACATCTTCTTTATCCATTCATCTGTTGATGGACACTTAGCTTGCTTCCATATCCTGGCTATTGTAAATAGTGCTGCAATGAATATTGTGGTACATGACTCTTTTTAAATTATGGTTTCCTCAGAGTATATGCCCAGTTGTGGGGTTGCTGGGTCATATGATAGTTCTGTTTTCAGTTTTTTAAGGAACCTCCATACTGTTCTACATAGTGGCTGTATCAATTTACATTCCCACCAAAAGGGCAAGAGAGTTCCCTTTTCTCCACACCCTCTCCAGCATTTATTGTTTGTAGATTTTTTGATGATGGCCATTCTGACCAGTGTGAGGTGATCCCTCACTGCAGTTTTGATTTGTATTTCTCTAATAATTAGTGATGTTGAGCATCCTTTTATGTGTTTGTTGTCAATCTGTGTATCTTCTTTGGAGAAATATCTGTTTAGGTCTTCTGCCCATTTTTGGATTGAATTTTTTTTTTTATACTGAGCTGCATGAGCTGCTTGTATTTTGGAGATTAATCCTTTGTCAGTAGCTTCATTTCCAAATATTTTCTCCCATTCTGAGGGTTGTCTTTTTGTCTTGTTTATGGTTTCCTTTGCTGTGCAAAAGCTTTTAAGTTTCATTAGATCCCATTTGTTTATTTTTATTTCTATTTCTCTAGAAGGTGGGTCAAAAAGATCTTCCTGTGATTTATGTCATAGAGTGTTCTGCCTATGTTTTCCTCTAAGAGTTTTATAGTGTCTGGCCTTAGATTTAGGTCTTTAATCCATTTTGAGTTTATTTTTATTTTTCTTTTGCGGTATGCAGGCCTCTCACTGCTGTGGCCTCTCCCGTTGCAGAGCACAGGCTGCACATGCGCAGGCTCAGCAGCCATGGCTCACGGGCCCAGCCGGTCCACGGCATGTGGGATCCTTCCGGACTGGGGCACGAACCTGTGTCCCCTGCATCAGCAGGCAGACTCTCAACCACTGCGCCACCAGGGAAGCCCTGAGTTTATTTTTGTGTATGGTATTAGGAAGTGTTCTAGTTTCATTCTCTTACATGTAGCTGTCCAGTTTTCCCAGCACCACTTATTGAAGAGAACGTCCTTTCTCCATTGTATATTATTGCCTCCTTTGTCAAAGGTAAGGTGACCATATGTGTGTGGGTTTATCTCTGGGCTTTCTATCCTGTTCCATTGATCTATATTTCTGTTTTTGTGCCAGTACCATATTACCATATTATCTTGATTCCTGTAGCTTTGATAGTCTGAAGTCAGGGAGCCTGATTCCTCCAGCTCCTTTTTTCCTTCTCAAGATTGCTTTGGCTATTCAGGATCTTTTGTGTTTCCATACAAATTGTGACATTTCTTGTTCTAGTTCTGTGAAAAATGCCATTAGTAGTTTGATAGGTATTCTATTGAATCTGTAGATTGCTTTTTGTAGTACAGTCATATTCACAATGTTGATTCTTCCAAACCAAGAACATGGTATATCTCTCCATCTGTTTGTATCAACTTTAATTTTTTTCATTAGTGTCTTAATAGTTTTCTGCGTACAGGTCTTTTGTCTCCTTCGGTAGCTTTATTCCTAGGTATTTTATTCTTTTTATTGCAGTGGTACAAGGGAGTGTTTCCTTAATTTCTCTTTCAGATTTTTCATCATTAGTGTATAGGAATGCAAGAGATTTCTGTGCATTAATTTTGTATCCTGCAACTTTACCAAATTCATTGATTAGCTCTAGTAGTTTTCTGGTAGCATCTTTAGAATTCTCTGTGTATAATATCATGTCATCTGCAAACAGTGACAGCTTTACTTCTTTTCCTATTTGGATTCCTTTTATTTCTTTTTCTTCTCTGATTGCTGTGGCTAAAACTTCCAAAACTTTGTTGAATAATAGTGATGAGAGTAGGCAACCTTGTCTTGTTACTGATCTTAGAGAAAATGGTTTCAGATTTTCACCATTGAGAATGATATTGGCTGTGCATTTGTCGTATATGACCTTTATTATGTTGAGGTAGGTTTCCTCTATGCCTACTTTCTGGAGAGTTTTTATGATATATGGGTGTTGAATTTTGTTGAAAGCTTTTTCTTCATCTATTGAGATTATCATATGGTTTATCGCCTTCAATTTGTTAATATGGTGTATCACATTGATTGATTTGTGTATATTGAACAATCCTTGCATTCCTGGGATAAACCCCACTTGATCATGGTGTATGATCCTTTTAATATGCTGTAGGATTCTGTTTGCTAGTATTTTGTTGAGGATTTTTGCATCTATGTTCATCAGTGATATTGGCCTGTAGTTTTTTTTGTGTGTGTATGACATCTTTTTCTGGTTTTGATATCAGGATGATGGTGGCCTTGTAGAATGAGTTTGGGAGTGTTCCTTCCTCTGCTGTATTTTGGAAGAGTTTGAGAAGGATGCGTGTTAACTCTTCTCTAAATGTTTAATAGAATTCGCCTGTGAAGCTATCTGGTTCTGGGCTTTTGTTTGTTGGAAGATTTTTAATCACAGTTTCAATTTCCGTGCTTGTGATTGGTCTGTTTATATTTTCTATTTCTTTCTGGTTCAGTCTTCGAAGGTTGTGCTTTTCTAAGAATTTATTCATTTCTTCCAGGTTGTCCGTTTTATTGTCATAGAGTTGCTTGTAGTAATCTCTTATGATCCTTTGTATTTCTGCAATGTCAGTTGTTACTTCTCCTTTTTCATTTCTAAATGTTTGATTTGAGTCTTCTGCCTCTTTTTCTTGATGAGTTTGGCTAATGGTTTATCAATTTTGTTTATGTTCTCAAAGAACCAGCTTTTAGTTTTACAGATCTTTGCTATTGTTTCCTTCATTTCTTTTTCATGTATTTCTGATCTGATCTTTGTGATTTCTTTTCTTCTGCTAACTTTGGGGGTTTTTTGTGCTTCTTTCTGTGATTGCTTTAGGTTTCAGTTTAGGTTGTTTATTTGAGATTTTTCTTGCTTTTTTTTTTGTTTTGTTTTTGTTTTTGCGGTATGTGGGCCTCTCACTGCTGTGGCCTCCCCCGCTACGGAGCACAGGCTCCGGACGTGCCGGCTCAGCGGCCACGGCTCACGGGCCCAGTTGCTCCGCGGCATGTGGGATCTTCCCTGACCGGGGCACGAACCCGTGTCCCCTGCATCGGCAGTCGGACTCTCAACCACTGCGCCACCAGGGAAGCCCTTGCTTTTTGAGTTAGGATTTTATTGCTATAAACTTCCCTCTTAGAACTGCTTTTGCTGCATTCTATAGGTTTTGGGTCGTTGTGTCTTTATTGTCATTTGTTTCTAGGTATTTTTTTTTTTTTTTTTTTTTTTTTTGCGTTACGGGGGCCTCTCACTGTTGTGGCCTCTCCCGCTGCGGAGCACAGGCTCTGGACGCGCAGGCTCAGCGGCCATGGCTCACAGGCCCAGCCGCTCCGCGGCATGTGGGATCTTCCCGGACCGGGGCACGAACCCGTGTCCCCTGCATCAGCAGGCGGACTCTCAACCACTGCGCCACCAGGGAAGCCCAGTTTCTAGGTATTTTTTAACTTCCTCTTTGATTTCTTCAGTGATCTCTTGGTTATTTAACAGCGTATTGTTTAGCCTCCATGTATTTGTCATTTTTACAGTTTTTTTCCTGTAATTGATATCTAGTCTCATAGCATTGTGGTTTGAAAGATACTTGATACGATTTCAATTTTCTTAAATTTCCCAAGGCTTGATTTGTGAGCCAAGATATGATCTATCTTGGAGAATGTTCCATGAGCCCTTGAGAAGAAAGTGTATTCCGTTGTTTTTGGATGGAATGTCCTATAAATATCAACCAAGTCTGTCTTGTCTATTGTGTCATTTAAAGCTTGTGTTTCCTTATTTATTTTCATTTTGGATTATCTGTCCATTGGTGAAAGTGGGGTGTTAAAATCCCCTACTCTTACTGTGTTACTGTCAATTTCTCCTTTTATGGCTGTTAGCATTTGCCTTATGTATTGAGGTGCTCCTATGTTCAGTGCATAAATATTACAATTGTTCAATCTTCTTCTTGGATTGATCCCTTGATCATTATGTAGCGTTCTTCTTTGTCTCTTGTAATAGTCTTTATTTTAAAGTCTGTTTTTTCTGATATGAGAATTGCTACTGCAGCTTTCTTTTGATTTCCATTTGCATGGAATATCTTTTTCCATCCCCTCACTTTCAGTCTGTATGTGTCCCTAGGTCTGAAGTGGGTCTCTTGTAGACAGCATATATTTGGGTCTTGTTTTTGTATCCATTCACCAGTCTATGTCTTTTGGTTGGGGCATTTAATTCATTTACATTTAAGGTTATTATTGATATGTATGTTCCTATTACCATTTTCTTAATTGTTTTGGGTTTGTTTCTGTAGGTCTTTTCCTTCTCTTGTGTTTCCTGCCTCGAGAAGTTCCTTTAGCATTTGTTGTAGAGCTGGTTTGTTGGTTGTAGGTTTTTCCCTTTCATCACTTCATATATGTCCTGCCACTCCCTTCTGGCTTGCAGAGTTTCTGCTGAAAGATCAGCCGTTAACCTTATGGGGATTCCCTTGTATGTTATTTGTTGCTTTTCCTTTGCTGTTTTTAATGTTTTTTCTTTGTATTTTAATTTTTGATAGTTTGATTAATATGTGTCTTGGTGTGTTTCTCCTTGGATTTATCCTGTATGGGAGTCTGCACTTTCTGGCCTTTATTGACTATTTCCTTTCCCATGTTAGGGATTTTCAACTATAATCTCTTCAAATATTTTCTCAGACCCTTTCTTTTTCCCTTCCTCTGGGACCCCTATAATTCTAATGTTGGTGTGTTTAATGCTGTCCCAGAGGTCTCTGAGACTGTCCTCAATTCTTTTCATTCTTTTTAATTTATTCTTCTCTGTGGTAGTTATTTCCACTATTTTATCTTCCAGGTCACTTCTCTGTCCTTCTGCCTCAGTTACCCTGCTATTGATTCCTTCTAGAGAATTTTTAATTTCATTTTTTGTGTTGTTCATCATTGTTTGTTTGCTCTTCAGTTCTAGGTCCTTTTTAAACGTTTCTTGCATTTTCTCCATTCCATTTCCAAGATGTTGGATCATCTTTACTATCATTACTTTGAATTCTTTCTCAAGTAGACTGCCTATTTCCTTTTAATTTGTTTGGTCTGGTGAGTTTTTACCTTGCTCCTTCATCTGATGCACATTTATCTGTCTTCTCATTTTGTTTAACTTACTGTGTTTGCGGTCTCCTTTTCACAACCTGCAGGTTCATAGTTCCTGTTGTTTTTGGTGTCTGCCCCCAGTGGGTAAGGTTGGTTCAGTGGCTCGCGTAGGCTTTCTAGTGGAGGGGACTGCTGCCTGTGTTCTGGTGGGTGGGGCTGGATCTTGAGTTTCTGGTGAGCAGGACTGCATCTGCTCGTGTGTTTTGGTATGTCTGTGAACTTAGTATGATTTTAGGCAGCTCTCTGCTAATGATGGGGTTGTGCTCCTGGTTGGCTAGTTGTTTAGCACGGGGCATCCAGCACTGGAGCTTGCTGGCCATTGGGTGGAGCTGAGTCTTAGCGTTGATTCGGAGATCTCTGGGCGAGATCTTGCCAATTGTTATTAGTTGGGGCCAGGAGGTCTCTGTTGGTCCAATATCCTGAACTCAGCTCTCCCACCTCTGAGGCTCATGCCTGAAACCAGGCTGGAGCACCAAGACCCTGTCAGCCACACGGCTCAGAAGAAAAGGGAAAAAAAAAGAAAGAAAAATAAAATTATTAAAATAAAAAAATCAAAAGAATTATTAAAATAAAAAATTTATAACGTAATAATAATTTTAAAAAAGAATAGAGCAACCAAACCAATAAACAAATCCACCAATGATAACAAGCGCTAAAAACTATACTAAGATAAACATAAAAATCAGAAACAAGTCAGTCACAGACAGCAAACCCCAAGCCTATAGTTGCTCCCAAAGTCCACCACCTCAGTTTTGGGTTGATTTGTTGTCTGTTCAGGTATTCCACAGATGCAGGGTACCATAAGTTGATTGTGGGCATTTAATCCACTGTTCTTGAAGCTGCTGCGAGAGATTTCCCTTTTTCCTCTTTGTTTGCACAGCTCCTGGGGCTCGGCTTTGGTTTTGGCCCCACCTCTGCATGTAGGTTGCCCTCAGGCTTCTGTTCCCCAGCTAGAAAGGACGGGTTAAAGCAGTGGCCGACTGGGGGGCTCTGGCTCACTCAGGCCAGGGGGAGGGAGGGCTATGGTAGTTATAATTGGAATGTGGGGTGAGCCTGTGACGGCAGAGGCCGGTGTGATGTTGCAACAGCCTGAGGCACCCTGTGTGTTCTCCCAGGGAAGTTGTCCCTGGATTACGGCACCCTGGTAGTGGTGGGCTGCACAGGCTCCCTGGGGCGGGAGGTGTGGATAATGACCTGTACTTGCACATGGGATCGTTGGTGGCTGCAGCAGCAGTGTTAGCGTTTCATGCCTGTCTCTGGTGTCTGAGGTTATAGCCACGGCTCCCGCCCATCTCTGGAGCTCGTTTAGGCAGTGCTCTACCTTCTGTGGGCAGACAGGGAAGGTAACCCCTCTCCTTGTGCACCCCAAAACAATGGTCTCTTGCCTTTTAGGCAGGTCCATAGTTTTTCCTGGACTCCTTCCCAGCTAGCTGTGGTACACTAGCCCCCTTCAGGCTGTGTTCACACAGCCAACCCCAGTCCCCTCCCTTGGATCTGATCTCTGAAGCCTGAGCCTCAGCTCCCTTCCCATGCACATGTGGTCAACTTATCTATGACAAAGGAGGCAAGGATATACAATGGAGTAAAGACAGTCTCTTCAATAAGTGGTGCTGGAAAAACTGGACAGCTACATGTAAAATGATGAAATTAGAATACTCCCTAACACCATACACAAAAGTAAACTCAAAATGGATTAAAAACCTAAATTTAAGACCAGATACTATATAACTCTTAGAAGAAAACATAGGAAGAACGCTCTTTGACATAAATCACCACAAGATCTTTTTTGACCCACCTCCCAGAGTAATGGAAATAAAAACAAAAATAAACAAATGAGACCTAATGAAAGTTAAAAGCTTTTGCACAGCAAAGGAAACTATAAACAAGATGAAAAGACAACTCTCAGAATGGGAGAAAATATTTGCAAACAAATCAATGGACAAAGGATTAATCTTCAAAGTATATAAATATTTCATGCAGCTCAGTATTAAAAAAATAAACAACCCAATCAAAAAATGGGCAGAAGACCTAAATAACCATTTGTCCAAAGAAGACATACAGATGGCCAAGAGGCACATGAAAAGCTGCTCAGCATCACTAATTATTAGAGAAATGCAAGTCAAAACTACAATCAGGTATCACATCACACTGGTTAGAATGGGCATCATCAGAAAATCTGCAAACAGCAAATGCTGGAGAGGGTGTAGAGAAAAGGGAACCCTCTTGCCATGTTGATGGGAATGTAAATTGATACAGCCACTATGTAGAACAGTATGGAGATTCCTTAAAAAACTAAAAATAGAATTACCATATGACCCAGCAATCCCACCACTCGGCAAATACCCAGAGAAAACTATAATTCCAAAAGACACAGGCACCCCAATGTTCATTGCAGCACTATTTATAATAGCCAGGTCATGGAAGCAACCTAAATGCCCATCAACAGACAAATGTATAAAGAAGATGTGGTACATATATACAATGGAATATTACTCAAGCATAAAAAGGAATGAAATTGGGTCATTTGTAGAAAGGTGGATGGACCTAGAGACTGTCATACAGAGTGAAGTAAGTCAGAAAGAGAAAAACAACTATCGTATATTAACACATATATGTGGAATCTAGAAAGATGGTACAGATGAACCTACTTGAAAGGCAGAAATAGAGACAGATGTAGAGAAAAAACGTATGGACACCAAGGGGGGAAAGCAGGGGAAGTGGTGGTGGCGGTGGTGGGATGAATTGGGAGATTGGGATTGACATATATACACTAATATGTATAAAATAGATAACTAATAAGAACCTGCTGTATAAAAAAATAAATAACATTAAATTTTAAAAATTAATAAATAAGTAGATAGTACATGTACACACAGGTACATAACTCTACAATTACAGAATAGAATACAGTAAAAAAATAAAATAAAATAGTAAAGTACAGTAAAATAAAGTAAAATAAAATTGAAATAAAATAAAATTGAATTAAAATAAAATAAAAGGTAATTGAAAACAATTGAATAAAAGATAATTGAAAAGGTAATTGAAATAAAATAAAAGATAATTTATGTATCTTTATATAAAATAAAAATAACTGAAAGATAATCATCAGTCTGTCCTCGCATATCTGAGAGCTGTCCTGACCCCACCGTGGTAGTAACAGCAGCTCACAGCAGCCCTCTTCCTAGGGGGATGTAACAATACAAGCTGGGGTGGCAGAGCAGGGCATGCTCATATAGTCTGAACCAGCCCCGTTCAATCTCTCCAATTTTGGTCTGGCATTTTTCACTCTTTTTTTGCAACTTATTTATCTAAGTCCCTCTACCACCATCCCCAACCCCCACCATGGCCCCTCCCTGCCCCCACTCTGAGCACAGATATAGCTCACCCACAATTATAAATTAAAATTGCACATTGTGGGGTAGATGGTAGGGGGACAGCTGGAGTCACGGCACACCCCTCATTTACAACATCTGGTCCCAGCCATAAACGGCCTGTGGGAGACTGGTGTCTTGGGGGAGGGTTCACGAGGCAGGAGCCTGGGCCTGTGTTTTTCTTTGGCTCTTCTGGGCTTGGACTATGTTTATGCTTTCTCAACTAACTTCTGTAGCCCCCAAATCTATTTTTACAGCAAAATTGATGCTTCTGTTTTGTCATATGAGGAAATGCTGTCTCTGAAAATCATTATCTATTTGTAAAGTTGGGCTCCCATGTACAGGGTGTACACTGATCAACTCAAGGGAATGAGAGTCCTTCCCTAGAATTGTGCCTCATGGTGGGCCTGAGTCTGGGCTTTTACCCAGGTGTCAGGCCAAGGTCACACTGGAGTCACCTACAGCTCAGGCCTAACCTCTTGTTTCTTTGATAAGACATTAAGGAAATCCCTTAGCTTGGATCTTCTCCTTCCAACCCTCATTTTCTAAGTGTGGGTCCTGATGGCCTTGGCAATTTTCACCAATTATTTTTAAATGATTATGGTAATAAGATAATAGGGATTCCATGATGTTTTCCAAGAAGTCATAGGAATAATTGTACCAATTTGATTCCATCTTCTAAAATCATGAGTTTTAGATAGTAATAAGACCTAGGAAAATTTAAGTCTTTTATTTTTTTCTCTCCTTTTTTCTTTCTAAAAAAATTGAGATGTAATCGACATACAGAACTGTATAAGTTTAAGGTATACAGCATAATGATTTGACTTACATATATCGTGAAATTATTACCAGTAAGTTGAGTTAACATCTATCATCTCCTATAAATTACAAAAAAAAGAAAAACATTTTTCCTTGTGATGAGAACTTTTAGGATTTACTCTTTTAACAACTTTCATATTTACCAACTCTTTCTGTTTTTAAAGGAAGTATTTAGGGGAATTCCCTGACTGTCCAGTGGTTAGGTCTCGGCGCTTTCACTGCTGGGGCCCGGATTCAGTCCCTGGTCAGGGAACCAAGATCCCACAAGCCACATGGTGCAGCCAGGAAAAAAAAAAGTATTTACTGATTGGAAAAATAAGTCTTTCAATGGAAAACCATTTTTTAGCTTGCACTGCTATTAAATGGATGAGAGTTCCTTTTTCCCTTTTAAGGAAGCCAATGTACAAAACCTATGCCAAAGCTCCTGTGGGTTTATATATTCCTGAGTTTTCATGGGATTATCACTATAGACTCTGGGTTTGGAAAATCAATCAACCAGTCAATGAGATAAACAAGCCCAGAATATAAACATGACAGAACAAAAATTAATTGGATGTGTCCCCAGCCTTTCTCCCATTCGTCCTCCCTCCCCAGGAGAGGTTCAGCTCATTTTTTCTGGCCCACCTTCTGCAGAGTGCCCTGCCTTCCCTTTTCTTAGGTCTTTGTAAGGGTTAAGGCCAGGTTGGTCGTGAACAGGTTTTCCCTTAGGGGATGCATGCCTGGGACAGGGCACCCCCGAGCTTCCTCCAGTTATCTTTCCCAAAGCCATAAAGGAAGTCACATCGCAACATTTCCTTCAAAACCAGTCAAACATAAGCCACTTTGGGAGAGTGTGCACAAGGTTACAGCTGCTCTCTTTGAGTTCTGTTTGTATCTGGGGAAGGATATTTGGGGAAAATCTTGAAGAGAGAAGTGCAGGAACAGCGTGTGAAGGAGATGGCTTAGAGGTAAGAGGGAGATTCTAGGAAACATAGCTATGTTCTACAGAATTCTTCCATGATGTTTGAAAAAATGCATGCAAAGATCATGAAGTACATTTCACAGTACGTACAAATACCAAATCACTGTGTTGTATACCCGAAGCTAATAGAATGTTATATATCAATGATATCTTTATTTTTTTTTAAAAAAAGAATGTGAACTATTTGGATTTCCCCTTTGGTTGCAGGACTGTACTTTTGTGGTCCCAGTACCACTCTGAGACTGTCATATGGGTGATGGTTTTATATGTTTGGAATGAATTACACTAATGAACCATATGGAGATATGTTTATATACATATAAAACAATGCAGTATGGTGGTTTGGAACATGGACTTTGGAGTTGGCTGGACTTCTGTTCAAATTCCAGCTCTGCAGCTGAATTTCCGGTCACTTCGAGCTTGTTTCTACACTTCTTTGAGTGCCAGGTTCCTCATCTATAAAGAATAGAGATAACAGAACCTCCCTCCTCAGATTGTGGTGAGGGTTTTTTAAAGGAGATAGTCCATTTGCAGAGCACCTAAGAGAGCATCTGGCATGTAGGACATCATTGTTGGTCATCAAAAGTACAGGTTACGGGCTTCCCTGGTGGTGCAGTGGTTGAGAGTCTGCCTGCCGATACAGGGGACACGGGTTCGTGCCCTGATCCGGGGAGATCCCACATGCCGCGGAGCGGCTGGGCCCGTGAGCCATGGCCGCTGAGCCTGCGTGTCCGGAGCCTGTGCTCCGCAACGGGAGAGGCCACAACAGTGAGAGGCCCACGTACCGCAAAAAAAAAAAAAGTACAGGTTACAACCATTTCCAACAATGCCTTGTGAAAATAACTATTGTTTAAGGAGCTCTTCCAACCTGCTGAGTCTATCTGGGATGCCTCCAAGACTTAGTATTCAAATTGGGGTCAGAGCAGCAAAGATCATTTGCAGGTATAAGGTTCATGCAGGATATTCATCAGTAGATGGAAATGCGTAGATGGGTATGGGTAGAGGGTTCTGAATTGGCCCGTTTTGCTAAAACAGGAACCAGTAAAGTTCAACCCTTGTGTCTTTGCAAGAGAATAAGCAATTCAACCAAATTAAAAGGCAGGGGGTCCACACGCACACCACTAAACCAGAAAATGTGCTGTACGTGGAGATACCGTGTGTGTGTGTGTGTGTGTGTGTACAGTGTGTGTGTGTGTGTGTCGGGGGATGGGAAGGAGTTCAATATAGAAGAGAGGGTCTTTTTGCGCTTGCCCCTGGTGCAATTTTCCTGGAGCTCTTGGAGAGAGACCCCAAAGCAGACACAAACCTGTGCTTGACTCTGCACATGTGCCTTAAACCAAGAGTGGTTTAAAGGATGGTGCAGAGGCCACCACAAACCAGAGCGCATGGAAAGGAAGTATTTCCTTGAGGCTGAGGGCCTCTTTCCCAAGGCCGTCTGTACTGGGAGCTCGTGGGTCACTCCTGAACTGACCCAGGGCCTGGTGTCTGGCTGCAGTCGTACTGACTTCCTCTTTGACCCAGAACAAGCCACATCTCCTCTTCAGGCCTCTGTGTCTTCTTTCAAATGAGCTGGTTGGATGCTGTGAGCTTTCGGGTGGCTCTGAGCTTCAGTAGGCCAGGTGCCTCCCTGCTGCATGATGACCCCGTGGCTGGAGCAGGTGAAGGTCATCTACAGCCGACTCGCAGGCTTTCCTTGGCAGATCTGAAAAGGCACCAGGCTCAGAAGGAAGAGAATTTGTCCTTTATGTCTTTTAAAGAAGAACAAGGAATAGGCAACACTTGAACTTTGGAGACTTGAGGTCAGTGATTAACTTGGGTTCTTCAGAAGTTGTACATGTTGACTTAAAGGACAAAAGTGGGCAGGGAGTTGAGGCCAAGGCTGTGGGTAATCAGAAGTGTGGCATCTTGCTCCAGAATGCAGTGCCCTGGCTTGTCTTGGATGTGGTCAGGCCCAGGGGACTTGCAGGGAGTAGTACTGGAGCCCAGAGCCCTGAGAAGTACTTCAGCTGCCTGTGGAGTGGGGCCCGTGCACAGATAATCCTGGTTATCTCTTGTTGTGGTTCAATCTACTCCACATTTGGTGGCTGAAGAGAGCAATCATTTTATTGTTTATGATTCTTCGGGCCAGGAATTTGGGCAGAATTTAGCTGGGCAGTTTTCTGCTCCACGTGGCATTGACTTGGATCCTTTGGTGTGGGGTTCAGTTCATGGCTGGGCTGGTCTAGGGAGGGTTCCCTCTGGTGTCAAGACCTTGGCAGGGCAGAGCTGCAAGGCTGGGTTCAACTGGGGTGCTTGGCTTCTGTCTCTTTCTCCATTATAGTCCCAGGGCTTCTTCCTCTCTATCTGGTCTCTCCATGTGGTCTCTTTAGCAGGGTCACCAGATTTCTGAGGTGATGGCTCTGGGCTCCTGAGAGAGAGAGAGGGAGGGAGAGAGAGAGAGGAAGAGGAAACTGCAAATCCTCATAAAGGTTGGGACCAGAACTGGCACAGTGGTGGTGACCTAAATGGGAAGGAAATCTAAAAAAGAGGGGATATATTTATACATATAACTGATTCACTTTGCCGTATAGCAGAAACTAACACAATGTTGTAAAGCAACTATACTCTAATGAAAAATTTTTAAAAATTAGTATTGATATATCATGATGATATTAAAATTGTATTGTTGGAGAATGTTTTAACTGCTTACTGATGATATATGTAGTTTCTTTTTATATTGATTTTATATCTAACAAATTTTCAAGTTTTTATTATTTCTGAGAGTATTATATATATCATTTTGGATTTCCCTATGAAAAAATTTATTTACATTTAAATATAGATTTATTTCTTCCTTTCAAAAAAGAAAAACAACTGGCACAGTGCCATTTCTGCCATATTCCACTGAGCAGTCTCGGAGCAGCTCAGATTCAAAGGCATGGACGGACAGACTAGCATGTGTGCACAGGAAGGGAAGCTGAAGGTGGCTATCTTTGGGGATAAGCTACTATAAGGCCCGTTTGGCAGAATTTGGGAGGATTGGGATCCTGGGATCACATCAGGGGTAATGATGCCCAGAAGGCCTTTGTGGTTGCAAGCATGTCAGTGTAACTGCCCCTCAAGATCAGACCCCCTCCTGGCTCTGGGAGTAAGATGTAATGATAGCTCTTTCCTTCTTACGTCCAGGAAGCCATCCTGACTCAGTGATCTGGACACGTCCAGCCCCGGAATTCCTCACCCAGCCAGGGTTTACCCCGTTCCCTCTCAGGGAGGGAGAAACGAATTTTATCATGAGTGCCAGCTCTGATTGACTATTAGTGTTTCCTGGAGCACAGTGTCGGGAAGGGCTCTGAGACCACGTCAAGGCTCAGTGCTGTGATACATTGGTCGTGTCTGCCTTGGGTGTGGAATGGAGGATGGCATCACTTGTGCCATGGAGATTTATTCTATCCCTGGGTCTGACTGTGCTGTGCTCTTACCAGAAGGGAGATGGGTATATGGATCGGCCTCTGAACTTGCCACGTGCTCTCCCACCTGCCCCCATTTGCAGGGCTCCTCTCCTTCTTAGTGGTTGCCTGCGACTTTCTTGGCCTTCAAGGTCTTCCTCCTCCAAGCTTTGCTGGACTGCCCTAGTTTCCAGATTTCTGTACATTTAGGCTGAGTGAATTTCCACCATTAGATACTACCATGCATTGTTAATTACTTTTTCATGTGCATGCTAATTATTCCTAACTAGGCTATTAGGTAACTGAAGCCAAGATCTGGTTCTTATATGTCCTGGGATCCTTCCTTACAGCTCCCAAGAAGTAACTTGGCATTTCTTCTGATGGTAGTGACTTAAGATGAGCATTAGGAGAGAATTTGAATATATTTGCATCTATATTTCCTTGCGAACAGGCATCGATGGTAGAAATGGGTTAATACCCACAGGCTCAGCTGTGGGTTTTGCCAGGAGAGTTTGCCTGGATTGGAAACAAGGGTAATTAGCCAGGGCCAAAGCAGAGCTGTTGGTCCCGTGGCCCCAGGTGCTGGTACTGGCTGAGTTTTTGGGTGGCTGCACTTCTGCACAAGTAATTCCTGATGACATGCCCACAGCTTCCACGTGCATCTAAGCTCCCTCGGTCCTTATTATTGCCTGTTGTTTGAATTATCAGTCTGAAAATGCTTAAGTCAGTATTCTGGTAGGTGAATGGGGGATGTGTCAAGACTGCAGAGAAGGAAATAGGGTGATGGAGGTGGCGAGAGAAGCTTTTGCAAGTCTTGTGGAAATGGGAGTGGGTGATAAAGCTTCCCTGTTTTTCAACCTCATGCCTCCCAAGGAAAGACTTTGCTCCTTCTTGCCTCTGGAGGGTTAGTGCTTATCAGGTGCCTATGCTCCCATACCTGGAGCTCAAAACTGAGAAAGTGGATTTGGCAGAATTCCTTTGAGTTGTGTATTGCTGTGTCTGGGTTCATCTGCACATATAAAATCCCTAGAGACAAATGTGAAGAAGCAGACATCATAATTTAGGTTACTTTATTTCTAATAAATTGTCTAATTCTGTGGAACCTGGGTTGATCCATGGGTGGGTGGGGTGAGGAGGAAAACGTCAATATCCAATTTTGAGCAGGGCTCTTAGACACCTGTTTCCTGTCTGTTCTTGTCAGGTGTCTAGTAGAGAGGACTTTATAGCATTTCTTCAAGATTAGTTTGGTTCCTCCCTGGAGAGAAACTCACACATGGCTGGCATCCCTGAGAAGGGTCATAGCTCTGCAGATGCCCCATGGGTAAATCACACTTCTTCCTGGTCCAGTGATTCTGTGGTTTCCCTGCATGCCCACTGAGTCACCTTGTGTACATCCAGCAACCACAGATAATCAGGATAGGTTTTATGATCATTAAGATATAGAGGCAATTAATGTTATTCATGATATGTTGGAAGGAGGGTGAGATCTTAAAGTATATTCTGAATCATCAAAAGCATCAGAGGAAGGTGAAACTCTGTGCAGCCCAGCCACAATGCTGAATGAATTTCATTTTATTGTCTGTTTGATAACTGGTGACCTAAATATTGTTTATTGGGAAAGCCACTCAGAGAATCCGATTTGCCAGTTGCTGAGAACATCAGCAATGACGGCTGTAATTTGTTGAGTGTTCACTTGATACCAGATGTTGTGCCACATGCTTCATGTACCCATGATCTCTTGGCGTTTCTCTGGATTGATGGGAGCTTCTGGTAGCATTATTAAGAAATAAACACCATAAAGGGATGCTTCCTTTGTCTCCTTGTTTTGTTGGCTTGCATGGCTTTAATAACATCATTCCTGGAAAGTTAGAGTCTTGGGTTTGATGCAGCAAGTGTTAACTGGATTTTCCTTTGTCCTCCCAGCCTGTGCAAGGCTCTGCAGAGTGTATGGTGAAAAAGCATCTTCTGCTTTCTTTGCCTTTCATTCTTGTCCCAAATCCTGACCTCACATTAGACTGGGGACTGACTGTGTACGGATTGGCCCATTTCCCAAAACTAGCTGCTTCTCTCACTTCCATACAATTTTAACACGACGATGGATAGAACTAACACCTCTTTTCTCTCTTTTGAAGAAGATGTACTTTGCACTGCTTGGAAGGAATCAGTTGTTAATTTACAGTTACTGAATCCTTATTCACATTTAACCATCTGTTTAAAAATGTACCCGAAATTTGCTTTAATCATGCGTGGTAAGACACGCAGACACAGAAATGACTGTTGTGGTGGAAATTTAGACGCAGAGATTCCTGGAAACGGAAGGCACACCACGCCACGCGGGGCCACACAGGGAAGCACCAGGGTTGGTCAGGAGGCAGAAGGAGAGTGATGAGAAAGTGTGGGTAAATCCTTTATTGTGATGTTTGTGGGAAGGATTGGGTGACGTGGCCTAAGCAGGTTTAGGATTGGCTAGTTTGAATGATTTTGGTAGGCTCCATGGTTTAGGGAATGACCCAAGTTGTTTGGTACAACTGGAGGGAGGAGGTTCTGGGGTGATTTGAGCAGGGGTCGTGTGTGAGAGCTTGATGAAGTAGGTAGGTGGGAGATGTGGGCTCTGGACTGGTTGGTTTGCATATGAAAAGTGTGCTAGAAGGCTGGTGGTTTGCGATCTCTAGGAGTTGGCTAGCCCTGGGAGGGGCAGTCTCTCCCAAGGCAGCAAGCCCCCAGACTCCAGGGCATCAGGCATACAGAAAATTAAAAAATATGGTTAATATGCCATCCTTCAAAATACTTACCCAAGAGACAGTGGACATGTGTTAGTGCCAGCTGCATGTCCGGCCTTTGCAGTTCCAGAGCCAGCACAGTACTCGACCCAGTCCTGGATACGTGGTGGCCCTCAGCTGATGTTGTTACATACGTGCTGAATGGGTGCTCCAGACTCCAGCCTGGCGTGCGGAGAAGCGCCTGAAACGCTGTCTGTACAGTGTCTTAGGTGCTATAGCTTCAGTGCCTGAAATGCGGTTTCTAACCTCAAGAAGTATCCAGTCCATTTGGAGAAGGAGACCTATACTTATTATAACATCATCATTGTCATAATAAAAGCTACCGTCATCTCCAAAACTACTCCTAGAGTCCCTGATGCCAGAGAATGACCTCGTGGTCCACCTGGCCTTTTAAGGCCGAACCTGAGTGGCCCGAGCTCCCCCCTGTCTGCACCTCCCTACCCCTTGACCCCCCAGGCATCACGTTCTGCTCACTCTTTCCTCTAAAGCTCTTGCCCAACCTGGCCCATCTTCTCCATCTTTACTGACTGCAAAGAGAGATACTGTGTGACTTCACTGAAGGAAAACCACTGCCTCCCAACTTCCCCAGCCGCCTCTTCTAGAGGCCTGGTCAGAGGGGCCGGGTGGCTGCCTGCTGCCCCGATTCCTGTCTGTGCCCTCTGTTACGCAGCAGAGCCCGGGTGCTCTCATTCAGAGCAGCTGCACCGGCCGTGGCGGGCCCCTGGGAGGGGAGCAGTGGCGGGGGGCACCCTGAAGGTAAGGTGGGAGCCTCTCTGCCCACCAGGGCCCTAACCACCCAGAGACTCCTTTTTAAAATGCTCTCTCGGGCTTCCCTGGTGGCGCAGTGGTTGAGAGTCCGCCTGCCGATGCAGGGGACACGGGTTCATGCCCCGGTCCGGGAAGATCCCACATGCCGCGGAGCGGCTAGGCCCATGAGCCACGGCCGCTGAGCCTGCGCTCCTCAACGGGAGAGGCCACAACAGTGAGAGGCCCAAGTACCAAAAAAAACCAAACAAACAAAAAACAATAAAATGCTCTCTCCCTTGCGGTCCAGTGGTTAAGACTCCGCACTTCCACTGCAGGGGTCATGGGTTCAATCCCTGGTCAGGGAACTAAGGTCCCAGCTGCCACATGGTGTGGCCAAAAAAAATAAAATGCTCTCTTCGCCCCAGAAACCACTGTCTCTGGCGGGCGCCTGGAGCCAGCACAAGGCCAGAGACAATTTTGAGGTAGACAGTTTGTCCCGGGCCCCTCCCGCCTCCTCTTTGTGTGTTTCTCCCCATCCTGAGCCCTAGTTCCCTCAGGGCCTCCCAGTGGGGCCTGGTGCCGCAGGCCGTGCTGTCAGCTCCTCTGTGTAACTCAGTCACACTCGCAGAATTTAAAGGTCACTCCTTCCCACTGTGTTTCTGCCGCCACAAGAGAGCACGGGAAGCAGGGCACGATCCGCCCTACGAGGGGGTGACTCCCTAAAGGGGCCGTGGGTCAGGAGCCCGGGGATTCACAGGGGACGGCCTGTGGGCCTCGCAGCGCAGTCAGGATTTGTTCCTCCGCCTTCCCAGTTAGGGGTGCGGAGAGCAATGGAGCCGGAGGAGGGAAGGGCCAGGAGCCCCAGGACAGATTCCACTGTGCATGTGCAGCTCTGATTGGACGCTAGGAAACTCAGAGGAAGGTGCAGCTGTTTCCTGGTGCTGCTGTAACAAGTTGTCATAGGCTGGGGGCTTAAACAACAGAAATGTATTTTCTCACACTTCTGCAGGCTGGTAGCTCAAGATCAATATGTTGGCAGGTTTGGCTTCTCCTGAGGCCTGTCTTCTCGGCTTGCAGGTGTCTGTGTTCTCTCTCTGTGTCCTCGGATGGTCTTTTCCCTGCATGCCCCTGGTGTCTCTGTTTCTGGTGTGTCCAAATGTCTTCTTATGTGGACACCAGGCATATTGGATTAGGGCACCCTAATGGCTTCATTTTAGCTAAATCATCTCTTTAAAGAACGTGTCTCCAAATTCCGTTGCATTCTGAGGTACTGGGGATTAGGGCTTCATCATATGAATTTGGGGAGGACAAAATTCAGCCTATAACAGAAGGAGAGCACGGGGGCAGGAACTTAGAACTGCAGTGCTCAAAAATATTCAGGTGGCCAAGAATTTGTGAGTCAGTGCTGTCCATTCAATACCATGTCGAATCAGTGGATTCCATTATATGAACTAAGAATACCTTGACTAGCAGAAAAGAGCTTGCTGTGTTAAGTGTGCCGTCTAAAATCCCAGTGAAAAAATTGGGCATGGGGAGAAGGAAAATTGTTGAACTAAGCAGACCAGCAGTTTTGGGTTTTTGCTGTAGTATTTGCTTACTTGCTCAACTATTTTTTCATCCATTGTACTTGCTGACAAAACAGTAGTAGATGCCAGAGTTTTCAAACTTTCTTAGTGAAAACCCTGAAACCGATAAATCCCATGTGCTAAATACATTTTCTGTATGTATTGGGAAAAACTCGCTATTATTCGGTGTCAGCAATGGAAACCGCCAATATTGCAGAGAAGCCTGGTTTGAGAATCGCTATGGGAAGCAACATTCCTGTGTGTCTTCTCTAATTAGCAGAAGACTTACAGAAGGAATAACGCTCTTCGATGATCACTGAAAGAATGGGGATTTGAGAGGCTAATCATTTACAGTCTAGCTTCTCCATCCATTTATTCATTTATTCAACATAATTGATCTGCACCTTCAATAATGCTCACATCGGTATTCTGGTAGGTGGATGGGGAATGTACACAACACTTTCCTAGACAGGAGTGATAGAGAAATGAATCCATTCCATCCCTGCCTTGAGGACCTCAGTTATCAGTTAAGAACTTTGTTTGCAAACAGCAGAATCTACTCTACCTGGTTTAAGCAGAGAAGTAATTTATTAAAGAAGCTCCAGCAGAGGCAGAACTGGCTTGGAAGCAAAGTGGCCAATCTGGGCAGCGCACTGCTGCAGTGGAGATGCTTCTGCCCCTACTGGTGGATGGGCACCGATGCTTGACATTGAGCACAAGACACTACTTTAAAATTTTCTGCTGTTGATGTCTTTGAAAGTTGGATGTCTGCAGCCACTTTTGCCAAAATGGGTTCCATGAGGCAACCGCTGCTTCATGCCTCTTACGCCTGATTGGCAGAGCCCAGGTCACGTGCCTGTACCACAGCTGGCAAGGGAAACTGGGAAAACAGGTTTCTGCCTTTTACCTTAGAGATGTGTAAAATCATGAGATGGGAAATTCTGTACACATAGGAAAGGTGTCAAAAGGCACTGGGTAGACAAAAAGCATGACAGGTGTCCACTCTGAACTCCCCATCTAATGGAGGAAACAGATGTACAGTAAGTCCCCTACATACGAACCTTCAAGCTGCAAACTTTCAAAGATGCAAACGTGCGTGGCAGTCCCTGTATGCCAGCTGTCGAACTGTTCTACTGTAGTTTTCAAGATATTGTACTGTAAGATTAAAAATGTTTTCTTTATTTTTTGTGTTTATTTGTTTTTTATGTATTATTTGTGTGAAAAGTATTATAAACCTATTACAGTACAGTACTAGATAGCCGATTGTGTTAGTTGGGTACTTAGGCTAACTTTGTTGGACTTACAAACAAATTGAACTTACGAACAAATTGGGCTTACAAATGTGCTCTCGGAATGGAACTCGTTCGTATGTAGGGGACTTACTGGATATTAAAAATTAATGGGACAAATGCTATAATCGAGACATCTTGTGGTATGATGGAGACCAGGAAAAAAGTTGTTAATAGCCTGGGATGGTCATGGAAGCCTTCGCGGAGGAGGTGATTGATGACTGAGCTTATCTTGATGGGCTGAAGCAAAAGGGGGCCAGCTTGGAGCTAAATAAGAAAAAGATCCTTCCTCTTTGATTTTAAACACACCTCCACAGTGAGTGGGCCAGATTTAAAAATGAGAACCGATGAAGCAAGAAGAAAAGACAGGTTGGAATCTGAATGCATTAGTGGTGGACTCTTGTGAGAGCTGGCCGGAAGGTGCTCAGGGCATCCTGCATGGAGCTCTCTGCATAATCGACCTGGCTTGTGTCCTTTTCCTTCCCAACTCTGCTCCCTTCAGATGTCCTAATAGGTTATGGCTTCCAAGAGGAAATATGCTGTGCATCTTCAGAGGGGCATTTTGGAAACACAAAGCCTGACTTCAAAGGAGTAACTCATTCTTTCTAAAAAGAAAATGTTGCTATAAAAAGCAATAAGGAAAGTATAAATTGGAAAGTACAAGTCCCTTGATAACTAGCATTTATATATTTATATATTATCTTTTTGAAAAATCTCAAAAGCAATCAAATTACCCTTGCTTTGCAATTTTTTTTTCCCGCTTTCCATAAAAGTGAGTCTTAGATTTCTTAAAAGTGAGTCAGGGGCTTCCCTGGTGGTGCAGTGGTTGAGAGTCTGCCTGCCGGTGCAGGGGACATGGGTTCGTGCCCTGGTCTGGGAAGATCCCACGTGCCGCGGAACGGCTGGGCCCGTGAGCCATGGCCGCTGAGACTGCGCGTCCGGAGCCTGTGCTCCGCAACGGGAGAGGCCACAACAGTGAGAGGCCCGCGTACCGCAAAAAAAAAAAAAAAAAGTGAGTCAGTAGCAGTGTCTTAATGTTGTATTTGGTCAACAAGTATTTAATAACAATAAGGAGGCTAAGAATGAGGATATTTTTAAGACCAAGGTTGGTTTAGAGAGTTGGAATGCAGGCCCCCCTTCCCCTAAATCTCTTTTTCCTCTGCATTTTCCCATCTTGGTAATTGACATCACTTGATAATGGCCTCTGTTTCTGCCTCCCTCCGCCCACCCCCTTCCATCAGCAAGTCCTGCTGGCTCTGCCTCCATCCTCAGCTCAGATTGTCCCCTTCTCCCCATGCCCTGCTGCTAGTCCCAGGCATGGCCCCTCCATCTCCTGCCCGGACCAAGGCTTCCTGACCAGTGCTGTGCTCCCAGTCTTGGTTTTTTCTCGTCCCTGCTTCTCACTGTAGCCAAATGGTATTGCAAAACAGAAATGTCTCTTTGTTGCATAAAACTTTCCAGTGCTGGCTTCCCAGCACTCTTAGATAAAATTCAAGGTCTTGCCTGTGCTGGCCCCTGGCCAGCTTCATACCACTCCACTCCCTCCTGCCATCGCAGCCTCAGTGGTCGTCCCTCAAGCACGCCCTCAGATACCTGACTCGGGACCCTTGCTCGCTGCCTGTACAGGCTTCCGCTCTCTCCTCTCTAGGGAGCTGGGTTCTTCTTACCTTTTAGGTCTCGGCTTAAATGGCGCTTTCCCCAAGTGTATTTCCTTGATCTGTTGTCTACATAGTGCTACCCCCAAACCTGGTACTTTCTGATTGCAGTTTCTTGTTTATTTATCTCTGGCACTTAGCACAATCATCTGTGTTCTTCTGGTTTACTTATCCTCTCTCTCTCCTCCTAGAATGTACGTTCTCAGGAGGTGGGGCTCTTACCTGCCCTGTTGGCTCTGTATCTGTAGCATCTGGCCCAGTGTGCTCAATAAATGTTTCATGAAGCAATCTAGAACCTTCACGTCCTCTGCCAGACCTCGTACCCTGCCTTTGAGGAGCGCTCTCTCCTCCTGGGAGGAGACCTCTCTCTCACAGGCTGCCCCCCTCCCCTGTCTGCACCGGATGCTGGGGGATTCGCTGGCTTGTGCTTCTCCCACCCCGTGCTCAGCTATGGCAGCCGAATACAGATGATGCACCTCCCACCGCTTCGTGAGACCCGCCCATCTCACAGGTCTCCGCTCCCTGCTGCATGAGTAGTAGGCAATAAAGCAGGCTGCCACCATGGGCTTCCCCTGCAGTGTGTGCTGGAGGGGAAAGAGCGCTGAACTTGGAGGCAGAAGCTCAGCTTTGGAGACTCCCACCCCCCTCGCCGTGTAACTGGGAAACACTCTCTCTTGAGCCTTCCTTTCCTTAGCTATCGAATGTGAGTGGAGGCCCCTGCTCCAGGCTTTCTTTCAGGCCACAGAGGGGACGTCGGTGCCTTCCTGTCGCCACCGTTAAGTGTGGCGTAGTAGGATTTTGCCCAACATGGTAGGTGTCATTAAGGACGAGAAGGGTAGACGTGGAGAAGGGAGAGCCAGATCAAAAAAGTTGACTGCAGCGAACTTCTGTGCCTTCAGCAGATCAGGAGGACCCCCTTAAATCATGGGGTGCAGGGCAGGCGTGGGCCTGAGCCTGGGGATGACAGTCCTGTGTAAGGCTTGGCCCTGTGCCTTCTACTGTGGCCCAGACCACAGGTTTGGCCACACAAGACATCCCCCATTCAGATACTAAAGAGCCAGCTGAGCGCCTCCTTGCAAAGGATAGGCATTGACCTTGACACTCAAGAGGCTTGACTGGGGCTCTATTTCTTCATTTTGGCGACATGTCATTTGGGCTCTTGCGAGAGCGAGGTTGCTTGAAATCCTTCTTTCCTCCAATACCATCTCCCGCTGTAAATATGCAAGACTGCATTCCATGAAGCTGGGCTCTGGCTACAAGACCAACCGGGAAACCGTCTCTGACTTCCTCTGGGCATGTGTTATGGCTACAAGGAAATCTAAGATTCCCTCTCTGCCCCTAAGGCAAGGTTTCTCAACCTCAGTGGTTTCTTGCAGGAGGGGCTGGCCCAGGCATTGCAGGATACTCAGCGGCATCCTCTGGCCTCCATCCACTAGACGCCAGTACCAACCTCAGCTCACCCGCCCCCCGCCCACACAAACACACACTTGTGACAACCAAATATGTCTCCAGATGTTGCCAAATGTCCCCAAGGGGCAAAATCCCTCCTCTTCTTTGAGAACCATTGCCCTGAGAGAAGGAATTGTCCAGTAAATGGGATGGAGAAAATGAATTTTGAAGAGGAGTGTACTGTAAGCTGAATACAAAACACAAGTCCACTTATGTGAGTCACTTGACTGTCTGGGCACTGCAGGGCCCTTGTTTTGGGGGCTGCTTGGCAAGCGCTAAGGGTGGTGGGAAGACAATGTTAGTTGACCACACCCGATATGATGCTTCTTTACAGTTTCTATCAAGCCTGGGAAAATTCAGAGATTTACGGGCTCCTTGACTACAAAGATTAGTTTGCCTTAACAAACGCAATGTCTATGAAATTAAATTTATAGAGTAATTTATAAGATGATTAATAACAAAGTTGTTGGGAAGATTAATTTAGATAGTGCATGTCCCATACTCAACCTCCAATTCATAGCTATTTTTATGTATTATTGACTAATTTCTCTGTCATGTGCTATTTATATTATAGCTATTATACAATGCACATCTTCCATGTTCTATTAAATTTGTTTCTTATTGGATGCTCACAACCACCCTGCAGAATACGTGGCATGATGCCCATTTTTTTTTTTTTTTTTTTGCGGTATGCGGGCCTCTCACTGTTGTGGCCTCTCCCGTTGTGGAGCACAGGCTCCGGACGTGCAGGCTCAGCGGCCATGGCTCACGGGCCCAGCCGCTCCACGGCATGTGGGATCTTCCCGGACCAGGGCACGAACCCGTGTCCCCTGCATCGGCAGGCGGACTCTCAACCACTGCGCCACCAGGGAAGCCTGCATGATGCCCATTTTACAGATGAAAAAGTGAGACTTAGAAAGGTTTAGTATCTTGTCAGGGTGACACAGCCTGTGCAGGATAGGGATGGTATTAAAATTCAGATTGTTCCTCTTTCAAGGCCTTTGTTTTCCACTACACTGGAAGGAATGTCAGGTTAGGGTTTCAAGGTCTGTCCCCAATTGTTTTCATCCATCCATCAATTTAAGAATAATTTCTTTTCCCGAGGGGTATTTTTACAAAATGGTTGTATCTGTTTTCAATATACGTGTCTTCTCCACTCAGAGCAATTATACATTCTAAGAGGACAAGGAGTGTATCTCGTAGCTCTTTCCATCTCAAGTGTCATTCACAGAGTTGGTGCTTAGTAAATATTTGCTCTGTGACTCTTCTTCATTCCTATGTACTTCTAGCAACATCTAGTTGAGAAGGAGTAAAACCTCTTCATACCTCTTAAGGAATGGAAATTCTCTCTTACAAGTTAGCTCCGGGGATGAATGATTTCTTGTTTGCCCTCTAATTTTAGACACTGTGAGGAGCAGCTGTTCGACAAGATACTCTGGTAGTACCGCCACTCACATCAGTCGCTCTTTCTGCAGGACCTGCACCTATGAAGGTTGGGAGCGTGTGACTCTGATGCAAGTGCATCTCTGTTCAGTTGGACCACATGAAAGGGTAGCTCCCCGCTGTTATAAGGAGGGCAGTTCAGCTGAGGAAGAAATTCCTCCAGGAAGTCAAGCCACAAGTAAGTGTGTGTGTGTGTGTGTGTGTGTGTGTGTGTGTGTGTGTGTAAGGGAGTTGGGATCGGGGTGGTGGCAGAATCTCTACCTGGTAAATGGCTGAGTGGTCATCCCATACACAGACCTCAGGGATCAGTGTTTTCGGGGTATCTTGGAATGAGTCTCAAAATAAGAAAGTCACCAACTTTGTCATGGGATGGACCATGAAATTATTTACCTTTTATATCATTATAAAACCTGAGGCTCACTTGGTTATCTGGGTTAAATGGATGCATTTTTGCTCTAAAAGGCAAAAGAGGGTTTGATTAAAGGAACAGTGGGGTGGGCAGTTGGGTGATGATTCTCATGACCCAACCATCTGCTGGATCTGCCTAAACGAAATAGTTGATTTTGAGGCCTTCAAGTACTGTTGTGTCTCCTCGAGGTCGTGTGAACCATGATAGGACTAGAGGGAATTCCTTTGCTTTATTTAGGGGAGTTTAGGGGAAATCCTCTAGCCTCTGTTTGCGCTCCCTCCCAAGGTGTTTCCAGGCTTAAAATGCTTACCCTTTTGGCCGGAAAGGGTTCATTTACATCTGCCTCTTCTGTTTCTAGCCTGGAGGTTGGGTATTAGAGGGTAACGAGCCTTTTCAGGGTGGCTGGCGTTTTTGTTGATGATGTTGTTGTTATTTTGCTTTAGTTTAAAATTCCAAATCCAGAAAATGACTGTGGGCTGGGCAGGCCCGGTTAGGAGGCCCAGAATGGAGACGGGCCCCATATTTGCCGGGCAACCTGGGAGCCCAGGGCCGCACAGAGCCTGCTCACTCACCATTGGTTTTATTTAATTTTTTATTAAGGTAACATTCATATAACGTAAGATTACAATTCAGTGGCACTTAGTACATCATAGTGTTGTGCCACCATCACCTCTATCTAGTTCCCGAACATCTTCATCATCCCTCAGAAGGAGATTCTGTGCCCATTACCGGTCACTCCCCGTTCACTCCATCACCCCCGCACCCCGACCTCGGGCCCCTGGCAACCACTCATCTGCTCTCTGTCTGTAGAGTCAACTCTTCTGGACATTTCATGTAAATGGAATCATACAGTTTGTGGCCTTTTGTATCTGACTTCTTCTAGCATAATGTTTCCAAGGCTCGTTCATGTATTGGAGCATGTGTTGGAACTTCATTCCTTTTAAAGCTGAATAATATGCCATGGCATGCATGGATGTACAACACTTTGTTGATCTGTTTATCTGTCGATGGACATCTGTGTTGTTTCTACATTTTGGCTATGTTGAATAGTGCTGCTAAGAACATTCACGTACAATTGTGTGTTTGAATGCCTGTGATCAGTCCTTTGGGGTATATACTTAGGAGTGGAATTACTCAGTTACATGGTAATTCCGTGTTTTGTTTTGTTTTGAGGAATTAACATTGATGGTCTGGCCTCTGGTCTACTGTTAGGACCATTAGAGGGGCTTTGTTAGAATCATGAAATCAGAGCCTTAGAAAGAGCCTTAAAGATGATGTAATCCACCTTCTCACCCATTCCAGGAAGTCTTGTCTATAACAAACCTTATAGAAGCCCCTCCATCCCCTGCATGCACAATTCTAGGGCAGAGGGACAGACACCCTGCCTGCCGAGGGTGGCCAGTGTCACCTGTTGGCTTGCTCTAGTTCTGCCCTATAGAGAAGTTTTCACCTGGAATCCATAGACTTTTGGGGTTTATCCACAGATGAGCTTCAGCGTTGAGAGGTGCAAGGCAGAGTTTGTAACTGTCATCGTTCTTTAAGGGGTCCCTGAATCACTGCTCTGGAGTGACCCAGCAATGCCATCTCTCTCTTCTGCCCACGAGCCTTCAAAGGCTTACTGGCAGGCCGCTGCTTGGTTGACAGGTGCCCTCTGCTCACCTCTGCCATCCAGATGCAAAGAACAGCAAAGGGTCTTCCCAGACGCCCCGCTGTGAGAAGACAGAGCCCAGGCTGAAAGGCTGTGCAGAAGCAGGTAGAAGAGCATAGCAAGCCCCTCGCGTGGGCCCCACTGCCTGTGACCTTGGCCACCTGTGGTTTACTGCAGATGCTGAAAGAATTTGTTATCCAAGAGATTGTTTCATTTGGAGACAAGGCCATTTCTGAAAAAGCTGAGAAAGTCCTTGAAAGTTGCACAGTTTCTGATGTTGGTAAAGTGAGGAAAATGTCATAATCAGCTCTTTTTTTAAAATAAACTTTTTATTGACATATAATACACCTACGGAAAAGTGCACAGTCATAAAAGCACATTCCATGCGATGCTGTTTCTATGAAGTGTAATAACAGGCAAAATGTATCTGTGGTGTTAGAAGCAGGATAGTGGCTACCCTTAGGAGGGCAGTGCCTGGAAGGGAGCACAAGGGTGCCCCGAAGAGCTGATTGTGTTCGGATTCTTGACTGGGAACAACTCTTTGTGAAATAGCACTGAGTATGCACCACACTGAGAACAGACAAAGCCTGGGGTGAATACGGTTCAGACGGCTAAGCCTCCTGTTTAGGGCTGTCGTTGGTTTCTGTCTTTCCGACACCCTTCCCCCGACCCCTTGCTCTGGAGGATGCCCTTTCTCACTCAGTCCATGTGCCGCAGGGGGTCTGTCCCACCCTCTAGCTCCAGGAGCCAGCACGTAACTCAGAGGCTGGTTAAGTGATGGCCACATGATCCAAGTTAGACAATGAGAATCCATTTCAGGACTTCTGCTAGAGCCTCTGGGAAAGAGGCATAAGCTCTCAGCTGGAGCTTCTGAGCTGGTAGCATAGAACCTTCAGCTCCTGGTGGCCCCCTTTGCTACCATGGGCAGCGTGCCAGCTGGAAGTGAAGCCAGCACGGAAGACAGAGAAATCAAGACCCCTGGTGAGTGGGTAGATGGACCCAGCCGTGTTGAGAGCTATCCCCATTCCCCATGGACTTTTCATTTATATGTGTTGATAAATTCCCTTCTGCTGTTCTTCAGGTTGAGTTTTTATCCCTTGCCTCCAAGGGTTCTACAGATTGAAACAGATTTGTTTCCTGACCAGTCAGTCGGAACTATTAGATGTACTCGTCCAAATCTGACTTCTTCTACTGTAGCACACAGTCTCTCTGTGAGCCCCTGTGAGTGTAGTGGCAGCTCCACATGGTGAGGGCTGTGGATGGAGAGATTGGGGGGACTTTAGAAATAGCTATCTGGTTGGAGGGATGAGCTGAAGGGGATTTGTTACAAAGTTGTGTTGGCACAGCTCACACACTGTTTCAGGTGGCGTGGGGGGAACTTAATGCTGTCACTGGGTCACTGCTTCCTTCCATGCTCCTGGTACTTGGCTCTAGATAACTTTTCTATGTATAAGACAGAAGTAGAAGAGATGAGCACACGTAGCCTGATGGGAGCTTACCAGCCTGCTGGAGATAACCAAGAAGGGCCCAACAGTGACCTCCCATTACCCATTTTATGTAAACTCTGTATTTTAAAATATCCCAAATTATAAAGTACATAAAGGAATTCTAAGGTGGCAGTTTTAGGAATAAAATTATTAAGGTGGTCTTACCTGGGAGGGCAGAGGAATGCACTGAATCAGAATCATCTAAAATGAAAGTGATTCTAACAGTATCTTATGTTTTGCTGTATAGCTTTTCAGCTATTCATTGGATGGAAAATATTCTTCAAAAAAGCATTTAATGATTTATGATAATTTTGTAAGTAGAGTCGACCCTTGAACAACGTGGGGTTGAACTGCATGGGCCCACTTATAGTGGGCTTTTTTTTCAGTAAATATATTGGAAAAATGTTCGGAGATTTGCTAAAAAAACCGATGAACCATGTAGCCTAGAAATAGCAAAAAAACTTAAGAAAAAGTTAGAAAAGTCATGAATGCATAAAATATATGTAGATACTAGTCTGTCCTTACATAGGCATAAGGTGAGTGATATTTAACATAAAATTAATAACTTATTAGTTTTTCTACTATTTTATAACTTTGCTTTCAAAGAATTACCTTACTATACAGTATGCCTGTCTCTCCTAATTGGAGAAGCTGTGTTTGAGACTATTTTCATAGGTAAGGTTTTTTTTTTTTAATGTGACAATGTTTCCAATACTGTGTTATTAATATGACTGTAATACTGTATTACATTTGAATGTAATGAATTACATTACAAATGTAATGAATTACATTAATATGACTGTAATACTGTATTAATATGACTGTATTAGTCATATTAATAATTTATTCAATTAGTATACAATTAACAATTTATTTATATAAATATATTCATATAAATATAACAATTTATTCATTAGTGTACAGGCTAGGCTACTGTGAAGCAATTTTATCAATTACACTAGGCTACCATAAAGCAATCACATTGCTGCTTCCTTATCAATGCATGAGTCATTATACCTGTAAATAAATAGGAATTTCTTTTTCACATTATTCTTTCATTTTTGATGTCCAGTGTTAGTAATACGTATAACCTCCATAGCGTTTTGTATCATTTAAGACAATATGATGTAGGTACTGACAGACGATTCATCTTGTAAACAGATGACATAAACTTGTGACATTGACAAATACAGTACAGTACTGTAAATGTATTCTCTCTTCCTTAGGATTTTCTTAATAACATTTTCTTTTCTCTAGCTTACTTTATTGTAAGAATACAGTATATAATACATATGACACACAAAATATGTATTAATCGACTATTTATGTTATGAGTAGGGCTTCCAGTCAGCAGTTTTTGGTGAGTCAAATCTGTAGGCAGACTTTCAGCTGCACAGGCAATTGGCACACCTAACCCCCATGTTGTTCAAGGGTCAGCTAAACAAAAGAATATCATTAAAATAATGAACAGGTTTCTTGCTTTTGGCTTATCTTGCTGTCAACTGCTCGTGTTCGGCCTGGAAGTCCATACAGGGCTAGCGGGCTTCTGGGTATCTCATGGGGGCCTGTTAACAGTGCGTGGTTGTGATTCAGCCCTTCAATAAATACCTGACTTGACCTAATTCGATGCAGGTTTTTTGCTCTGAATCTCACGAGTCTACCAGCAGCCATGTAACCTTGTTTCAACCTCACGTTCAACCCTCTTTGACTCATTTGCTCACCCTGATGTGAGCAACTGCAATAAAAAAGACTTTCACAAGGTCCACAGGAAAAGAGTATTTTCGATCTTAAAATTGCTTATGAGGAGAGAACCACTCTCATCACTAAAAAGAAGTTTAGAGATGACCCCGAGTTCCATCTGGCCTTATTTTATCGAAAGGGGAAATGACTTGCATAGCCAGTGGTAGGATAAGACTGGACCCCAGGTCTCTGATGCTGCCCTACCTGAACGGGGGCACTCACCCCTTGGGGCTGGGAGAGGCTCGGCCTTTTCATGGAACTTCAGGACAGCCTGCCTGTTGTTGGAAGAGGGGAGGATAGAATGAGAGGAAAGTCCTGACTCTGGGCAGAGTTCACACAAATGTACATCCTTTGCATGTCCTCATCCTCTGAAAGCTGCTAAATGGGGACAGAAATAGCCACAGGTCATTTAATAGTTTCATTTTTAGCAGTTGTTACAAATTCCTCCTCCCATTATGCGGCTCACAGGAGTGGTTAAAATAAGGCAGATGTGACTCTTTAGGTTTCATTTCTTTTCTTTCCCTTCCTCTGCTGGGGAGGCTAGTGAGCTGTGGTTTCCAGAAGTAAAATGTACCAATAATTCATAGCTGGATAAATCTGCTTTTGAACTATACCATGACCTCCAGGATTAAAATTAGCAGCTGCTGAGACCATCTTACAGTACTGGTGTTCTGCATGGATTATTTTGTTTAATTCCCACACGACCCCTACGAGGCAGACATTATTATTGACCCACGTTTCTGATGAGGAAACTGAGGCTCAGAGAGATTAAGTGACTTGCTCAGGGTCACACAGTTCTGCCACAAGCTTCATTCACTCTGAAAAACCTCAGACCTGAAGAAGAGCAATGAAAAGGACAGTTTTTGAATGTTAGAGAGATTGAAATCCGTAATATATTTAGATCGTGGGATTTTTCCCCAGAATCATTTCAGAGAGCTGAGAAATAATGGTCCACATCACCATAGATGGGGTCCTCAGCTTTAACCTCAACCTTTCTCATGTCTACACAGTCTGACAACAGAAGTGCTTTACCTGCACTAAGTGTAAATCTTGACAGTCCTCGGAGGGACGGTCCTCGGAGCAGATGTGTGTCCTTTCTCCATCTGCTGTGCCTTTAATGCTCTTTGGGGTGTGTATGTGCTGGGTTTGTCAGCCCAGGGAGCACAGCTGATTCCTGGCCAGCTTCTGAAGGCTTCAGGCAGATTCCTGGGGAGACGGGGACACTATGGCCCTGGTTCTCATCACAGTCTTGTTTTGCACTTTCTAAAAATATTCATGACAAACAGCTAATGGGCATTTTGGCCACATGGCTCTAAATCACCACTGCCATTTCAAATGGAATGCTTCTCCTTCAGGCCCGTTCATCTTGATTTATGTGATTGGGATAGATTCAGTTCTGTTTCACAGAACTTCACTGCAGCCTACTCACCAGAGAAAAACAATAAAGTGCATTTTTGCCTCTTTTAGCAAGTGTTGCATGGTCATTTACTAGTCAAAAATGAAGCGAAATGAAATAAAAGCTTCATGGGGAAGAACACAGCTGCAATTATTGCCTAAGTATTATTTAGCGATACACAAGGGAAGTGAGCCCCATCTCTTCAGAAGAACAGTTGTTTCTGAAGTTAAGAAAGACTAAGGGGCAAAGATTTTTTTACAGTTTTAATGTAAATTGCTATAGTCTTTTCGGAAAGCATGTTGACAGTGTGTATAAAGAGACTCAGGGTGCATGCCCTGTCACCCCAAATTCCTTTTTGTATAAATACATCTTGAAGAACAAATTGGAAATAGAGACAATTTTGTATTCATCAGAGCATCACTTATGATGCAAAAAAAAAAAAAAAATGGACCATATCCTAAATTCCCAAGGAATAGAACTAGTAAAATAAATTATGGTGATCCATTTGTTATAGTTCTGCACGGTTATTAAAACATCAGCCTTTGAAGAATTATAACGATACGGTAAAATGTTTAAGATATAACAAGTGAAAGTACAAGCTTAAAAATGGAGTATAGAGGGCTTCCCTGGTGGCGCAGTGGTTGAGAGTCCGCCTGCCAATGCAGGGGACACGGGTTCGTGTCCCGGTCCGGGAAGATCCCACATGCCGCGGAGGGGCTGGGCCCGTGAGCCATGGCCGCTGAGCCTGTGCATCCGGAGCCTGTGCTCCGCAACGGCAGAGGCCACAACAGTGAGAGGCCTGCGTACCGCCAAAAAAAAAAAAAACAAATGGAGTATAGAGTATGACCTCAACTAAGCACAAAATACTACACGTGTACACACACATGCACGCACCCACACACTTTGGAAAAAGACTGAAGAAGGAATCCAAGATTGTGGTTGTCTCTGATTGGTGAGATTGTGGGTGACTTTATTTTCTTTATATATTTCTCTATTTTCTCCATTTTTTTTTTTTTTTTGCAATGAGAATTGATTCAGTTAAGGGTCAGAATTTATTTACTTAATATTTATTTATTTATTTTTTGGCTGTGTTGGGTCTTCGTTGCTGCGTGTGGGCTTTCTCTAGTTGTGTTGACGGGCTTCTCGTTGCGGTGGCTTCTCTTGTTGTGGAGCACGGGCTCTAGGCGTGCACGCTTCAGTAGTTGTGGTGCATGGGCTCAGTAGCTGTGGCTTGCGGGCCCTAGAGCACAGGCTCAGTAGTTGTAATCCCTGGGCCTAGCCGCTCTGCAGCATGTGGGATCTTCCCGGACCAGGGCTCGAACCCGTGTCCCCTGCATTGGCAGGTGGATTCTTAACCGCTGCACCACCAGGGAAGCCCTATTTACTTATTTTTTTAAGAAAAGCTCTCCCCGAGAATTTACTCAGGGTCTTATTTTGATACATCGGCATCCATAGCTCTATAGTGAATTCAAACTGAGACCTGCAAAGTCAGGACAGCTCTGGGCTTAGTCTGTTGTGATAAACAAGAGGGTGGCCTCAGGAAAAATAAAAGAGAAAGCGGAACCTGCAGTCAGAATACTGGAGTTCTCACCCAAATTTCGCTCTCTTACTAGTGAGAGTCTGGGGGAAACCATCAGGTACTGCAAGTTCCTCTTATTGCCAGGTCTCCCGGGAGAGGAGTAGATCCACCAGTGCCAGTTCTCGGCGAGACTAGGAAGCAGAGCGATGCTTGTACATCTGCTTCCATAGTGTTTGTTCCTCCTCATGATGCCCCCACCCCATCCCTCCTCTCATGCTGTCTGCAGCTCTCCCCCCAGAAAGACTGCTCTTTGGAAAGGATCTGGTTCCTTCTTTCAAATACATGTTTATTAAATGCAAGGTTCATTGACCAGTAAATACTTCAACCCACGACCTTGCCTATGGATAGTTACGTTTTCATAGGGAAAAGGGAACAACCTGTAAATCAAAGGACACCTCTCTCCAGCAGGTTGCCGGGTGGACGCACTGACAGTGTGGTGGAGTTCAAGGGAGGGAAGCTTCATTCGCCAAGGGCCTGGTTGTTGAGTCCAGGCCCTCTGCTTGCGAACAGGTGCATTTTCAGGAAAGTCATCCACCCTCCCTGAGCCTTCAGTGATTTTCCATCAGAAATAACAATAATTCCTTCGCAAGGTTATTGTGAAAGTGAAACCACCCATGTGAGATGAGCCTTGGCAAAGTATGAAGCAGAGGTTGCCCACTGGAGGGACAGGGGCTGAAGCTCATTGCACATGGTTTTGTTGGGTTTGCCGAGTGCCTCTTTTTCATTTATGAAGGATCGGATTTGTTGTCAATATTTTAAAATCAAGGGATTTCACATTTTTAAGTGTGGGTTTGTTTGTTTACTTCTCAGGGTCCTGGCATTCTGGCATGCACCCATCTGCTAGAACTCAGTAGCGGCTGTTCACTGTCACGGGGGTCCAGGGCTCAGCACCCACCAGGCCCAGCACTTGCTGCCGTGTCTCCATGGTGAGAGAGGGGAGTGATGATGGAGGCCGGGGCTTTGAAGGCAGAACTTCCTCCCCGAGTCTCTGCTGTACCATTTGCTGCTTGTGTGACTTCAGCCAAACTTGTCAACTTGCAAAGCCGTAACTTGCTGGACCCTCTGTTTCTTCATCCAAGTGGGATAATTATTTGTATCTTCCGAGAGGATTGCACCAAGGACTGAGTGAAAAAATGGATGTAGAACACTCAGAACATAGGTGTTTGATCAGATTTACATGCTTGGCCTCTGAAGGCATTTGACGTATCAGCTTCTTCTAGAAGCTGGGACTCAGACGATATTGTTTCTATTACTTTATCTATCTGTCTACTTATCTAACTATCTAGTAATTTCTCTGCTATATGTGAATTGGTAGTTCCGGGAGAAAAAATGGGCTTCTAAACAAATTAGAAACTCTTCCAAATATTCTTTTAGGCTAGCCAGTCTATCTTCCCTTTGGAGGATGTTACATGAATAACACGAGAACTCTTTTCCTCTTGGTGAGTTTGCCGTGCCGTCCATCCATTGATGACTCACCTCCTGTGAGTCTATATAACATGTTTTCATACTTAATTATATTCTACTGCTAGTTGCTGCCTGTCTTTCTTCTTCAACTAGAGCGTGAACTCCGTCCTATTTTTCTGTTCCTATATCTTGTACGGTACCTAGCATTTGGCAGGTAATAAATCGCTCGTGGACTGAACAGCCGAAGTTAGTGCTCGAACGATATGTAAATGGCTCTTTTGAAGGCAGGCCCAGTGGCATCCTTACAGGTTCTTACAGGGCAGGTCTTTCATAATAGCGACATTACCCGTCCCTTCATCTGTCCCCAGCAACCCCTCCTAGAGGTCCCACTCTCTGTCGGATTCTCAGCCAGGAGGTTAGGTACTTTCTTAGATACTGAAGCAATGGAGGAGGTGTGCCCATGGACGACACGGAACAGCCAGGCCTACCTGATGTGTAGTTTGCTGTCCCAGGCAATGACTCTGCATTCTGAGCGGCCGGAACGTGAGAGATGAAATCAGTATTTCCGGCGCAGGTAAATGGCTCAGGTGACCTCACATGTGTAGTTTTTCTGTCCTGGCCTTTCAATTTTCCCCCTTTAACTTTGCCTATTTTATAACCCCAAGCGCAAGCAACTTCTTATCCATGTGGTAACAGCGTTATACAGGGCTGGCCTCCAAAGTCCGTAGAATTGGGTTTGTCTGGAACTTTCTGAGGTAGTTACTTTCTAAAGAGTTCATAGGTGGAATTTCTCTTGCCACAGTTGAACTGAAAAGCATGGTCCTGTTGAGGGTTATGGCTTGGTGTTTGGCTTCACCGTGCTCTAAAGTGGTTTCCTTTTCTAAATCACATACATGTACTGAAAATTATATCAGTTCCTTGAGATTTGGGCAGAGTTGTCAGTTTGGTTTCTTTCGAAACCAGGGCAGGGCTTGCCTCACCCATGTTTACTGGCCACTGACAGAGGATCAGGAGAGGGTCGGCCACATCCTTATTAGGGAAAAAACGTTCTTTCTGTCTCAGCTGGTGTCCAAGAGAGGGTCTTCATTCACTTTAAAAATAAAAAAGGAAAGAAAATGACTTGCTTCGAGAGTGACTTTGATATTGATATCATTTGAATGAGTCATAAAATCTTTTTTCTCTTGACATTTATTCTCTTTGCCAATGCTTGATATCTTGGTGCTAATTCTGAAGAAAAAAGAAAAAGAAAAGAAACATTTTTTTTCCCTTTGTAGTTCGAACAGGAAAGAATCTTAGTGTAAAAACTGTGTTCTCTTTGTCCTTTTTTTTTTTTTTTGTATGTATAATTACTGAGGCTAAGGATATATTCAAATGATTTCAGGGGGCTTTAGAGAACTTTACTAAAAAGCTTAGTAGTGCTAAAAAAATTCTGCTCCTGGTAAGATTAGAAGTTCTGTGTTAGTGTGTGTTATGCTCCTGGCTCTGTCTCCACCTGGGGTACCTGAAGTCTGCAGGCTGAGGCCTCGGCAGGTCCCTGGGGAGACTAGAGAGGACGGAGTGAGGATGCCGGTAACTGGGTCACCCTTGTCCTTACCTTCTTCATTCAGATGAACAGGTCCTGAGTGTCCCTTGGGTGCCCCTTGCCTTGCATCTTCCTGGCCCTCGTGCTAGGCGTTTTCTTGTTCATATTTAATTTTTAAATTGTATTTTTCATATTAATAAAGAAATTCATATTTGTTGGAGAAAAATCAGAAAATATGGATGGACCAAAAGGGCAATAAAGACAATCCCACCATCCAAATAAAAATGCTGTTAAGGGGCTTCCCTGGTGGCGCAGTGGTTGAGAGTCCGCCTGCCGATGCAGGGGACAGGGTTCGTACCCCGGTCCGGGAAGATCCCACATGCCGCGGAGCGGCTGGTCCCGTGAGCCATGGCCGCTGAGCCTGCGCGTCTGGAGCCTGTGCTCTGCAACGGGAGAGGCCACAACAGCGAGAGGCCCGCGTACCGCAAAAAAAAAAAAAAAAAAAAAATGCTGTTAATACCTGTGTGTGGGGGGGTGGTGTGGAAAGAGAGAGAGAGAGAGAGAGAAGGAGACTGACTTTTATCTCTGTCTGCTTTATTCATTAGTTTCTTCCCAGCATCTAGAATAGTGCTGGACACATAGTAGGTGCTCAATAAATATTTGCTGAAAAAAATAAAACACATCTTAGAAGTCTCCCTCCTCCAGGAAATTCTCACACACCACCTAAGAGATCCTTTTCCAGCTGTCACTGAACCTGTGAACCTGCGGCCAAACCGTCTTCACTGGCCCTTCACTGTGCACACCTACTGCTCACTTCTCCATACTCCACGCTCGTTAGAGACTTGTCCATTCCTAGAGGAGTGTGCCATTAGCCTCTTGGCCTTCCTGCTTTAGTATCTTCCCCTCTAGGAGGGAAGGAGGTCTTTGTAAGGTCAAATTTCTTTGATTTCAAGTTATACTTATGCCTCCATGTCCTGCCTTGGTGAAAATCTGCACTTTTCAGTGCCATGCTCATTGTATACTTCAGTAGTAAGGTGTTCCCTAAACCACGTAAATGAACTTTTTCTGATACCAAGAACTAAAGGGTATGTTCTAGGAAACAGCACGTGAAATTTTAGCAGAATTTGTCTGAAGTGTGCCTTCTACCACAACCAAACTCTGGGAGGAAAAACTAAAAAACAAACACTAGTGAAACTTGATCCATAAAGCCACGGGAGGGCCTAGCATTATAGCAAGCCGCTATAGAGACTGTGCCTTAGAGCAACACGAGCAACCACATACAGGGCTCTAAACAGAGCTGTGGGGCTCTAGCTGGTTTGGTCTGCTTGGAAGTCGGGCAGTGTTGGTGGGATTCCTGGCATCCTGGGCAGGAGTCACTGCCAATCCCCCCCTCCTCCCCCAAAAATAAAAGAATGGTCTTGGCTTTGGCCAAGACAAATGCCTAGGTGCAGCCAGGGCAAGGCTTTTGTGGCGGTGTCTTCATGGCCTCAGGAAGTGGAAGCCCTCGTGAGTGGCTTCCTGAACAGATGAGATATAGAGCAGCAAGGGCAAATCAGTATCAACTCAGGAGTCAACTCATTTCCTTGGCCGTCAGCAGATTTGTTTTGAGAAGATTCTATGTCTAGGATCAGCAGGAAGGAGAGCTGTGATCCATTAACAATGTCTGTCACGGGGAGGGGAGTGAGGGGGCCTGGTAGACCAGCTGTTTGTCCTCCTTGGCACGGATTGAGAGGTTAGGAGATTGTGCTCAAAAGTGGAATTTTAAATTATCACCCTTAGAAAAGGCCCTTTGACTAGGGTGACCATAGGCGTTTTTTTTAAAATCAAATTAGGATACTTCTAAAAGTGAAATGAAATGCTATTATCCCAAGGCAGCAAGAGTAAACAAGAACCTATGATACTTTGTTCATTGCAAACAGTCTTCACATGAAAGGTTTGCCCTCCTGTACATCCCCCCCGCCGAGTTTCAGGGGCTACTTGGGCAAGATCTCCCTTCCACTGTGCTCTGCCTTATTTCCAAGGAGCCCTTTGGTTGGGGTGTGTTTGTCTCAAGACCCCAACACTCGACAAAGAGTGACCCAAGCATCCCCCTCCTTTTGTCCTCAACACACTGTGCAGAGGAGCTCCCAGTGAGAGCTCTGTGGTTTGCTGGCTTTCCTGCCAATGCTGGCAGGTTTCTAGGGCGTGTTCAGTGCTGGCTTCTGCTCCTCCTGATGGCAGAGCCGTCAAATCCATCTACTTGCTCTGTTTTTCCACATGCCAGGGCTGTGCCATCCCACTCCCTGTGGTGTGAATGGCCCTACAACCTGACCTCAGAGAGCTAGCTTTCCAAAAACCCAGTCCCACAAGCCTGCACCTGAGCTGGGCTGGCCGCCATGCTCTCCCATGGGGCACCTCACTCACACCATGGCCCACGAGCCGTGCATGAATGACTGCGGAGCTCTGGGTCCTGAGCGTGAGAGAGCTGGGATTCCCTAGGTACGTTACTTCTTTTTCTTTGTTAAAACCCTGCATATACTTTTATTCCCAAGAAAGGCCCCCATTCTTTTTTTTTTTTTTTTTTGCGGTACGCGGGCCTCTCACTGTTGTGGCCTCTCCCACAGGCTCCGGATGCGCAGGCTCAGCGGCCACGGCTCACGGGCCCAGCCGCTCCGCGGCATGTGGGAACTTCCCGGACCGGGGCACGAACCCGCGTCCCCAGCATCGGCAGGCGGACTCCCAACCACTGCGCCACCAGGGAAGCCCAGGCCCCCATTCTTTAGTTTACCATGAATAATCTCAGGCCGAGTGGGACTCAAGTCACAAATTTAAAAGGATGCAATGGGCAGCTGACTCGACCGCAGAGATTCCTTCCGGAAATGTCTGGTTGGCCATTTTCCTGTACTTGCTCAGACGAGCCACCTGGGAGTGCTAGCCCCACTTCCTAGATTGAGCATCAAGATATTTGGTTAGGCAAATAGTGTCCTTGGCCAATAGATTTTGTATGGTCGTTGGTGGTTAGTTTAGTTACCAGTATGAGGTGAGAGTGTTAGAGACAGAAGACTTGGATTCTAGACCTGACTTTCTCACAGATGGTCTGTGTGACTGTGGACGTGTCCCTTCCCCTCCCCAAACTCCTCTCCTCGTCTGTAAGGTAGGCGGGTGGACCAGAAAAATGACCATCACACCGCTTTAAAAATGGGCCCCCCCCCCCTTTCCAAAACATAACACATAATCCTAACATGCAGAACCACACGTGCTCTGATTGAAGCCAAAATGAGGCCCCGATTGGTCCGGGCTCGTGGAGCCTTCCCTCGCTCCCAGCCCGACAAGGCTGTGGGTCTTTCCGACTCCCCCCAGCAGTAGAATCTGTGATGTTTCTCTCCTGCTGCCCGCCTTCTGGCCATCTTTCTGCGTAGGCTGTTCCCTGCATGTAGGCATTTTTGGCAGGGGGTGGGTGGGAAAATTAAAAGGAGCTGAAATTGAAATCTCTCCGGTTTGCTGCTCATCAGCAGCTCCAATCACACACTTGGTTGGGGCGAAGGTTGAAACCAAAGACTCAGAGAAGGTTTTAGGTTGTCTGTGCATTGCGATTCCAGCGGGCTGGGCTTGCTGTGCCTGGGAGTGTCTGGTGTGGGTTGACTGTCCTAGTCTGTGTGTCCCTCTAGCACCGCCTCTAGGGCAGTGGTTCCCAGACCTGGAATGGCAGTTAGGATAACCCTGATCTGGGATGCACCAGTCCCTTGTCAGCACTTATTAAAATAGGGGCAGCTCTAAGCGAGTAAGTGGTTGGAAGTGATCTCGTTGACTCTCTATTTTATGTGGGCCCTTAATTTATATTTACTTCTTAAATCCTTGCAACAGCTCTGTGAGACAGTGTTTACTGTTTTGAAGTTGTTTCCTTGCTTATCTGTCTCCTGGTGGAGCTAAGTGGCAAGAATGATGCTTGATCTGTGCATATCTTGGCTTAGATCAGCCGCACGTGGTAGGCCCACTGATTTTGGTTAGTCTTTTTGTTTTCCATATGTAAGATAGGTGAGTGAATGAGCAAATGAAGCTCAAAGAGGTTAAGTAATTAGCTAGGCAGTAAGTCTGGGGTAGACATCTGTCTCCATCAAGCCCAGCTGATTCAAGAGTGAAGAAGGTGGAAGTGGGGTTCCAGTGTTTTCATCTTCTTGGAGCTTGCCCGCATTCCCTGTGTCCTCCTCTAAGTGTCCCTGGGTTGCCCTGCTTTCCCGATGCTCAAGACTGCTTCTTTCCCCACCGTGGCTATCCCTGGCTCCCCCTTCTGGGAGAGACTCACAAAGGGCATAAGGAGATACGTGTTCTATAGAAACTGGCATCCTGCTCTGGTGGTGTTTATCTTTGGGATTGCAGGGTTCTCCATTCCAGGGTTCCCAAACCTGCAAGACATACAGATTCCTGGGCTATTCCCAGGCCTACTGGATCAGGATTTCTGGAGGTGGAACCCTGACCAGGCAGGTGCTTTTAAAAGCAACCGATCCTGCCCTTCCGATCCAACTTCATCGTCAGCTAAGATCCCCCAGGAGCTGACCTTTAGGGTCACGTGGGCCAGCTTGCCCTCTCCAGCCCCTGCCATGCCACATCCCACTTCCACACTTTGGGTCGTGGTTTTTTCTCCCAGTTGAGAAAGTCTTTGTTCCCTTTTGCCTTTATCTTCATTGCAGGCGGCCTTTGGAGTCCAATTCATCCTCAAGCCCTGCCTTTGCCTCAGGCAGCTCACCCTTGCTCTCTCCTTTTCTGACCACTGCTGGCTCCTGTGAGGCCTAAAGATTAGCCCATATTTCAGTCATTCAGTAAATAGTGAGCAGTTGTGATGTGACAAGTATTTGTCTAGATCTGAGGGATACCACAGTGGGCAAAACAGACAAAGGCCCTGTCCTTGTGGAGCTTGCATTCTAGTAGAGGAGACAGACAGTAAACATGATGCACAAATGTATTTATAACATAAGGCAAGGTCTGCTAATGACAGGAGCTAGGAAGCAACCAAAGGGGCATGAGAAGCTGGATAATTAGGGGTGCCATTCTAGGTAGGGTATTTGTGAAGGGCTGAGTGAGCTATGTGAGGTGGGGATCCATGTGAATCTGAGGCACAGATTGTTTCTGGCAGAGGGAACAGCAAGTGCGAGGGCCTGAGGCAGGAGCATTTTCACCGTATTCAAGAAAGAGCGAGTGGGTCACTGTTCCTGGTGTATTCCTAGCACCTAGAGGGCTGCTGGGCACTGGGTAGGGACTCGGTAAATAACCCAATGACCGTGCCTGGAGCGAAAAGGACAGGGTGGCAGATGAGGGAAAGAGGTAGTCAGGAGTAAGGTATACAGCACCGTGAAAGCCACTGTGAGGACTTCAGATTTTATTCCAAGTATGATGGGAAGCTATTCAGTGTGTCGCGTTAGAAGAGTGACACGATCAAACTGCCTTTCCCCCAGTGTAGAGGATAGACTATGAGGGGTTAGGGGAGAAGCAGGGAGACCAGTGGGAGGTTCTTGCAGAGGACTAGGGCTAGGGGACTTGGGAGAAAGTGACGTCAGTGCAGATAACGAGACGAGTTTGGACTCCGAGTGCATTTTAAGGGTAGAGACTATGTGTTCTGAGGATGGGTGGGATAGAATGGGAAGTCAAGTCTGAACTGCAGGACTTTTTATTATACGTCAGCATTTGGGTGCAAAGACGATGTTAACCCCATGTGTTTGCTAACTTCCTGTTTGTCAGTTTCCTTGACATCCCCTGGGACATCCCCCTGGCAGGGCCTGGGTCCCAGTTGATGCTGCATTAAATGACGGCGTACAGGAACAGCCAGTGCTACCGATTGATAACCTTGAGCCCTAACCCCATTCTGTGGCATCGGCACCCAGGGTGGTGGTTTGGGTGTTCTCAGTACAGGAGACTTTTGGGAGGGTGGCCCCTCTGTATCACTCGGTTGTCATCAGGGATTTATGCCGCCTCTGCAGGAGTTGGGCTGGGGGAGGAGGTGGGAACAGAACCCAGAAGTTCAACAGCCCAGCCCCCCTCTTTCCAAGTTTATACATCTTTGGGGGAGTGTTCCTCCCTGTTCCCTGCACACGCTGCTGTTTCTCTGCCTTTGCACATGCTCACCTTGTTCTCTCTTGAGCAGATCTCTCTTGCTTTCCTTGTCAAGATACCACCCCTTCCTCGAAGCCCATTCCTAATGTCCCAGCCAGATGTGGTTTCTGACGCCTCTGAACCCCATCGTGGTTTATACCTTCCTTATTACATCATCTTCTCCAGGGTCTTACCCAGTCTTTGGAGCTGGAATGCCCACAGTGAAACGATGAGCCTTAATTATCCTTGAGTCCGTCCCCCAAGGCCCAGTGCAGTCTCTTGAACCCAGTAAGCACTTGATAAACATTATTCAAATTGAAGTTGACTTCCTTTATGACTCATTTTCAGCAGCTGCAGGACACTTGTCTCCTAAAGAAGATTTGGGTCAGGAATCAAACAACCAAATGTCTAAGATATGTCAGATGGAGAACATAAATAAATGAAGTGAGATTAGTATTTTTGATAGAGATGCCATTATAAGAAAGATTTCACTTTCTTTGTCACCCTTTAAAAGACGGTAAGAGGAAATAGATGCAGGGTCTCTCTTGGGAGGCAATAGGGAGCGGTGGAGACTGGGGTGAACAAGAGAGTGTGTGCTGATCCATCCATCTAAAGTCGACAACAACCAAGCCTTGGCTCTAGACAGACATTGCCACAGTGTTCCTGGATAACCTGATTCGTCAAGAGAAGTTGCAAATTCAGAATTTTTGCATGGAAGACACTGATTCCTAGATGTTGGCAAATGATATCCCCCCACCTTTTTTTTTTTTTTTTTTTTTTTTTTTTGTCCCCAGCCAGCAACTTTCGGAGGGCCTGGCTCCAGTTTGGGACCTCTGATTTACATGTCAGACTTTTCCCCACTGAAGCAAATAGGTACATTTATCTTGAAATTGCAAGGAGATCTAGCTGCTTTTCATTAAAAAGAGGACCTTTGCATCCTGCTTTTATTCTCCAGCATTTGCTTTCCACTGTCCTGCTTTCATCTGAGTGGGAACCCCAGGGTTACTAGTATTAATCTGTGCCTGAATGCCAACTCCATGTGGCATAAGCGCTTCTATGGCTTGCCTTGAACTCTGTATAACGGGCTTTTTATTTTCCTCCAGGAGTGGTTTAAATGGAGTCTTCTGCAAAGCATAATTGGTTTTAAATTGTAGGTTTAATAATAATGATGTTGGGCTTAATGTAGTGCTTTTCGGCTTCTGCTGGCAGCCCTTGGCAGCCAGTCACTCATCAATCTGTATCCCTCTCTCTCCTCAGAAGGGGACAGCTGTTAGGGACCTGAGTCCCCTCACCACGTCCTGCTATGGACCACAGGGATGAGGCGGCCAAATGCCCGCTGCAGCCGGGGGCCGCTAGAGGAGAGCAAAGCTGATGGGCATAGGGGTCCGAGGCTGGACCATCAAGGCTCTTTGTTGTCTTTTTCCTCTCTTTCTTTGCCTTTGGGTCACCCCACAGCTCATTAGAAATTCTTTTGGAAGATGAGCAGAGGAATGCAAATCCCAAAGTTTTGCTTCTGTATAGAAGGTTTAATTGAGAAGATATATTAACTTAATTGGTTATCATCAGGCTTCTAGCTTCTTTCTGTACTTTAAATAACTTTTTTTCGTTTTCTTTTGCCATGGCCAATAAAGTGTCCCTTTAAAAGATTAAATCTTGTACTTTGGACTCTCCAAGTGGAAAGAGCTCTGGTTCAGAAATCAGAGAGCCAGGACTCTGATTATGACTCTTTCTAGAATGACCTGCATAAACTTAAATACAATACTCACTTCTCCTAACCTCATTTCTGAAGCATTGGGTGGATGAGTAGATTAAAGTACACGACCACCAATGTCCCTTCCAGTGCTTGTGATAGAGGACTTAAGTGTTTCTGTGAAATGACACCCAACTCCTCCTTGGATGACATTTGGTGTGTTTCAGAAGTCAATAAAAATGCCAACCTACATATGTCATACAAAAGACTAACTGAGGCTTGGACAAGTGAGGGCTTGTTCAGCGAAAACTCAGTGTTTGTGTTATAAAAAGCGCAGAGAAGGATGTTGGTATCGTGTGACGTGGAGCGTCCTGCTTGAAAATTACAGGCAGCGCAGTCAATGACAGGGTAGCAGCACCCATGGCCAGCTGACGACCGCCCTTTGGAGGTTTCCCAGGGTCCACCCTTTGGACAAACCACAGACGTTCAGAACTTGTGGTCTAGTTCACCATCGATGATGACAAGCAGCTCCTCGTTTGTTTTGGGGTCTGAACTGCCTTGGCTTCGACCACCATTTCTAGATGGCTTTTTGTTTTTGTTGTAGACAGGAGCAAATTATAACGTGGGAAGAATGGATAAGGGTAAAAATGGAAACATGAAGCCTGAAGAAGTTTCTCTGGGCTTGGAAGTCTGCGGTGGCCGTTTGGACCAGCGTTTTGGAGGAAGTGGTGCTTGCAGAGTTTGAAGGTAGCACACGTAGAATACCTGATTTTATACAACTGTCACCTGCAAAAAGCTGACCAGACAGCTGTATTCTGCCTCGCCCTCTCTTCTCTTTTGAGCACACTTTGCTCCTCGAGGCTCCAAGTCAGTGCATCAGTAGACTTTGCTATCTATATACCACTTTCAGTCTTTTTTCTTAATCTTTAGGTGGGTTGTCATATTTTTTTGTAGGGGAAAACGGACAACCAAAGTTAACAGGCTTTGTTCTTGCAAAATAAACATTCTTAAAAAGGACTGAACCAGGGGCTTCCCTGGTGGCGCAGTGGTTTAAGAATCTGCCTGCCAATGCAGAGGACATGGGTTCGATCCCTGGTCCGGGAAGATTCCACATGCCATGGAGCAACTACTCCGTGGCTCCATGTGGAGCCCGTGTGCCACAACTACTGAGCCTGTGCTCTAGAGCCCACGAGCCACAACTACTGAGCCCCTGTGCTGCGAGTACTGAAGCCTGCATGCCCTAGAGCCTGTGCTCCGCAGCAAGAGAATCCGCCGCAATGAGAAGCCCACGCACTGCAGTGAAAGAGTAGCCCCCGCTCGCCGCAACTAGAGAAAGCCCGTGCACAGCAACAAAGACCCAACGCAGCCAAAAATAAATAAATAAAATAAATAATTTTTTTTAATTAAAAAAAAAAAGGACTGAACCTAACATGAAAGATAGACGTGGTGGAAGGGAAACCATGTCCTCCTTTTCCAGAAACAATTTGCCAATCTCTCTGTGAAACGGAATAACAGCTTCTGAGGGGCAGATATTAGCAGCTGGTGAAGACAACCCGGCCGGCTGTGCAGCGAGGGGAGAGGAAGGATGGGCAGAGCAGGCTGGAATATAAGGCTATGTGCTCAGTGCTCTAAAGAGCTGGATGTGGAGTAAACAGCCGCCCACATTGATTCCAGTTCTGAGAATTAGGGCCCCAATTTTGAGGTCTACAGATTAGGCACAGAAGACTGTTGTCTTCAGATTTCTTAAAAAGCCTTCACTCTTAAATTGCTGGCCACTAAGGTGTTAATGGCTGTAATTTAGGCCTCCAGATGCGCCCAGGGCTGCACAGGAATGGGACATAGAATAGTTTCATTCTGATGGGGAAAGGCAAGGACAGCACTAAACGAAGACGGGTTCAGGTGAAGCATTGCAGGAAGAGGCGGCCGGGTGCCTCCAGGACCTGGCGTGTGTCTGCACGTGCCTGCGTGGAGCGAAAGGTCACGTGCTTACCGTTGACATAAGAGACCTTTGGGAATGAGGCTCGGGTTGAGATGGCGTTGAGAAACTGTCAGAATTTTTCTAAAGGCTGTCAGCTCCCTGAGGGTGAGGACCATTTCATTTGTTTATCACCACATCCCCAGCACCTACCAACCAATATTATTTTTCATTACTATTTGGTGGATAATTAGGTAAAAGGAAGGGGGAGAGGAGCTGGGGAAGACCTCATACCAGCCCTGCCCAGCCATCCCATTGGCCCACATGGAGGCCTGTTCACGCTGCGGGTCTGTGGCTAGGTCACCCATGGTGACACTCTAGGGCCTGGTGGAGGAACAGACCTCCCCTGGACGCTTAAAGCAGAAAAAGCATTTATTGTGCTGAGCAGCCCACGAAGCCAATGGGCCCTGAAGATCAGAAGGGAGGAATCCAGGTGGACTGCATGGTGACAGCCAGGCGGCTTACAGGGCTGGTCTGGGGATGCTGGGCTGACTCGGCACCCACGACACTGCTGGGTATCCCTGGACATTGTCCTGCTGCTTCTGGCCCCTCAGTGCCGCCCCCTGCACCAAACAACTCCTAGATCCCGAGTCCAGAGTGAGCGCTCATGCCTCCACCCACTCGTGGGCTTGGGTCCTGGCTGTCCCCGCTGCGGCCAGCCCGGCAGGAGGCGGGGCACTGCCCTACACGTGACCTGGGGGCCTCCTTCCAAGTTGCTGGAGCAGGGTGGCCCTGCTGGGGAGGCCAAGGGAAAAATCACCATGTCCCCTGGGGGCAGGAGTTGGAAGAATCCTCAGTATGATGAGTAATCCAGTTAGCTAAGCAAATATGAAGAAACAAAATAAAAACAGCCCTGTATGCATCTTAGACTCTCATTTTGTTTTGAATCAAGGGCGACAAGGGCCAGCAGGTTACAGTGTATTAAGAACGTTAATGGCCATTCCCAGGGGCTAGGACAGCTTCCTGGCTGATGGGACACTCAGCGCATTCTTAAGGAAAAGTCTCTGTGAAAGAGAATGGTCAGGGCGGTTTTGCTGTTGGCTCGACCCCACCAGAGCTTTGGCGAGTTTCCGCGTCCCGGGTACGCAAGAGGTCCGCCCTGACCCTGTCCCTTTCCTCCCGAGGAGCCGCCAGCTGCGCGGGACGGTGCTTTTTCTGGGAGCCTCACGTCAAGAGAAGGGGTCAACCGGGGCCCGTCGGCCCAACCTCGCGCCCTGTGAAGTGCTCCGGCTTCTGAGGGTGAATTAACGCTTGTTTTTATTGTGCTGTTCATTCCAGCTCCTGCCTATCTCCCTAATTCATTCTGCATGTCTGGTCCCTTCTGCTCGAGGCGGTCACTGCCCAGGCCGGGGGGTGGGGGGTGTGGGGGGGCAGGGGGGAGGCGGGAGGTGCGGTGGCTCCTCTCTTTTGTGTGTCTTGTCCCCCTGTCTGCTGGCAGCTCTGTCCACGAGCCCCCTGGGTTCACAGGCGCCTCTCCTGGGAGGTGCCTCCTCCCGTTCTCACCCACAGTGGAGTGGAAACTTTTTGAGTGCCTTGACCTTAAGGCACTTGTATTTTATATCTTCTCTGAGCCTGACACTTAGCAGGGGCTCAACAAATCTCGTTCAGTCTGTGAGCAATTCGAAGCACTGGCGTGCTACCCGCCTTCAGCCTCCACGCCGGGGAGGGCGGAGCAGGGTCAGGCAGCCCCTCCAGCCCAGGGGGTACCGTGATGGGACACCCCAGAGCTCAGACGGTGGAGGAGGTGCCCAGGTTCTGGTCTGGGGGTGCAGCACGCCTAAGGGGGAGCCTTGATATGTCTGCATGGCTCTGGGGCTGGGGACGCGGGACGTGATAGGAATGTGATGGGTTCTTTGTTCTTTGTTCTTTGTTCTTTCAAAGAGTTCTTTGTTTTGTCCACACTTAGGTACCCTAAGCACTTCGTCCCCAGCACACAGTAGCTGCAATAACATTTGTTAAATGAGTGATATGGTGGAGGAGGGAGGAAGGGCATTTCAGAAGCCAGCAGCGGAGCAGAAGCTCTGGGGTGGGAATGTGTTTACTCTGTTGGTGATGTGAGCAGCAGTGGGGTGGGGTGGTGGGGTAGAGCCGTTAGGAGGTATTGAGTGATAAGATGGGGCCAACTTGTCAAGAGTCTTGAATGCCAGGATGGGAATTCAAATGTGATGTTGTAGATTCTTAATTTACGAAGATAACATGGGAAAGCGACCACAGGAAGAGCCACCAAAATGGAAAAATGACAACAGCAGCGGTCTGGTTATTAGCCTGATGACTGACTGCACGGTAGGCAGGAGGAAATCAGACTCTTCCAAATGGGCGGTAGCAGTGAGAGTATAGCAAAAAGAATCTGAGAGACATTCTAAAGGAGAGAAATAGGTTTGGGGAAATAAAAGAGAAGGAGAAAGTAAAGACAACACCCAGAATTTGAATAATTAGAATGTTGGTACCCTTGGAGGGAAGAAACAGAGGCAGGTCTAAAAGTCCAGATTTTAGCGTAGTCAGAGCATCCCACTAGATTTGTCCTGAAGATGGTTGAAAATGTGATGTTGAAGTTTGCATGAGAGGTTTCAGAGAGGAAAAGGAGAAAGCTAAGGGCTCAGGACTGCCCCTGGTACCTCCTCCCAAAAGATGGAGGGTAAGTTTGTGGCCAAGTTGATATTTACTACGGGAGAGTTTGAAGCAGACATTGAAGGATCAGGTGTAAGAGCCAAAGAGACCTTATGGAAATTTCCTGAACCAGAATCTCTGGGCATCTGGACATCTGGATTATAAACAAGCATATAATGGGATTCCATGGACACGATGCCTTGAAGACCGTGTCTCTGCTGCCCGCATCTCATGCCAATTGGTTAAATGTTATAGGAGAAAGGCCACTTGAATATTCACAATCCACCAGTTCATGCACACTGGCTTAATAGGCAGTTTCTTACTTTCTGGAGGTGGTCGAAATAAGTTAACTCATTCAAAAATTTTCATGGCACCAAAAGCTAAATGAGAATTCGTGAGCCGTTGTGTTGAGGCACCATGGCCAGTCAATATTTAGACAGAGCCTCTGGATATCTGTCACACGGCTTGAGGATTTTTATCTTCTTTTACTTAAAAAAAATTTTTTTTTAACATAGGATTTTTAAAGTCATGAGCAGAATAATAGAATAGACTCTATTTATATTTTTGTGTAAAGACCAGACTGATTTAGCAGCAGTAATATCAGACTGAAGGGGTGACCACATTCTCTTGATTGTATATTGGGGTTAACAGGAGCCGAAGGCCTTAATGTGAGCAGGCTGAGACCAGGGCCAGACTGCAGACCTGACGCCTGGAAATCACTAGCACGGTATCCAGAATAAGAAGCACAGGGAGTCCAAGAAGCACTGTCCAAGGGCAAAGTCAGAGGTGAAGACCAGCAGGCACAGGGACAAAACCAGAATGCTGAGGGGTAGGGCAGGCACATAAGTGACCAAGACTAATTCTTTTATGTGTGCATGTGGTAAAGTACACAAAACATAAAATGTACTGCTTAACCATTTTAAACTGGCGTTAAGTACATTCACAATGTTGCACAACCATAACCGCTCTCTAGTTCCAGAGCTTTTTCATCATCCCAGAAGGTAACCCCATTCCCATTAAGCAGCCCCTCCCCATCTCCCTCTCCCCAGCCCCGGCACCCACTAATCTGCTCTCTGTCTCTATGGATTTGCCTGTTTCAGATAGTTCATGTCAATGAAATCATATGGCCTTCTGTAACCTGCTGCTTTCGCTTAGCATAATGTTTTCAAGGTTTATCCACATGGTAGCACGTGTCAGAATATCATTCCCTTTTTATGGTTGAATAATATTCCACTGTGTGGATATACCGCATTTTGTTTATTCATTCTTCAGCTGATGGACATTTGAGTTGTTTCCACCTGTTGGCTGTTGTGAACAGTGCTGCCATGAACACTCGTGTACAAGTTCTGTTTACACACCTGTTTTCAATTCTGCGGGGGTCTATACCTCAGAATACAAATGGTAATTCTGTGTCAGCTCCTTGAGAAATTGACAAACTTTTCCAGAGACGCTGCACCACTTTACCTGCCCCTCAGCAATATGTGAGGGTTCTAGTTTCTCTACATCCTCACCAACATGTGTTTGACTAATTCTTCTTGTAAGTTTCACAGCCAGGTGCTTTCTCCAGGGCCGGGGGCGGACCCCAGTGGGGTGACCTCCAGTGGTCTTCAAGACCCAGCTCTCTGTGACCACAGCCATGATGGTGATCGATGGAGAGGACAGGCCTCAGCCAGATGCCTCAAGTTCGGCTGCGCAAGCTTGATTCACGATTTCAGCACCTTCATGGTGTCTGCCTTCCCGCTCAGTCACTCCCTCTGATGCCCGACTCACCTTCCAAAAGTTCCCAGCACATTTCATGCTAGCGTTGGCCTTTCCCTCCCTTTAGCGAGACTGCTCAACGCTTGAACCAGTTCACAGTCGTGCAGCAACTTTGATGGAAGCCATGTGTCATGGTGGTTTTGAGTACAGCTGGCTGAGTGCAATCGTTGGCCACAAATCAAAGCTCATTAGACGGAAGCATTAAATAAATCAGGACTGGGGAAGGAGGCGACTGTAAACGGAGGGCTGAATGTGAGAGATAATCCAGGCTGCTATCTCTAGTGTCTTTCCCACTTGGAGTGTTTAAACTTAGCCTGACGTTTATAGGCATTTTTCAGCCTCTTCTCCTGCCCCCATCCCCCTGCCACACACTTCCCCACAGTGATGAGCAAACTGGGAATAATTTGACTTGAAATCAAGGTGGAGCTCAGGAGAGCGGGTAATTAAGAATGTGTTTTTTTTTTTAAGCACTAAGGGAGTTATGAGAAATCAGAAACGCCTTTTCCCTTTGAATAAGAGTTACTGGTTTGTGAGGGCAATGACTGAGACATCACTGTCTGTGTTCTAGGAAGCTGCGGGGCGCTGAGAGTAGCCCTCAGTACTTCTTAATACCAGGGTGAAACTTGCCAGCATCATCATGACCTCTGGCTCCTGCCCACAAGGTACCTCATGCCAAGGGCTGTAGCCCCCACTAGCCATCTGGTATTGGACTGTCAACCTGACCTGTTTCCTATGGAAAGCAGTCCCCAGTCTTCCGGGCGGGTCCCCAGCACGCAGCCCGCTGTCCACTTCAGCCGTGGAGCTCTGCCCTTACCAGCCGTGTGGTTTCTTCTTTAGGGCAGATCAAAAGAATAAAGACCCTCACCATCCTTAGTAACAACCACCGCCTACCACAAAAAGAGAGTGATGTTCACAGACCGCACGGGAGGGAAAGAACTACTCTGGCAAATAAGTCATGTGAATCTTAATGATGTGTGTGCTCTCGCATATAACATGAATTTAGGAACATGGAAACTGAGGAGGTGGAGAGGAAGTGACGTCAGCAAGATGGCAGAATAGGAAGTCCCAGACACCCCTTTCCCCAGGAAGAGATCTACTCAACAACTGTACATGGACCAATTGACTTTGTGAGAAATCCAGAAACCAGTTAAGAGGTTCCTGCAACCCAGGTGGGCATGAAACCAGCTTCTTGAGGCCAGTCACGTGAGTACAAGTTGGAAGTGGCCCACAGCACACAATCAGTCTTCAAAGAATTTGAAAATAGAGGATAATAAAATAATAAAATATGAGATCAACGTGTAATGACTCACAGTAGAGGCCTCACATGAATGGGGGATGGTCTGGCCCTGGAATACTGAAGACAGAAGCATTAAGGAGACAAGCCCCAGGACACTGGGCAGGGCACCTGCTGTCCACTCCTTCAACACTTCTGCTAAGGGTGACCAATGTATCAGCGCCCAGAGAGGAAACTCCTCCTACTCCTCCATGGAAGATGCTCTTTCTCTCTCCCAGAGCATCAGTGGCCACACTTCCCTCTAGTTTGGAGCTTCAAACTTCAACTTTACACCCAAAAGCTAAGATTGGGAAAGGACTTTTTTTTTATTGTTTTAAGTGAAGGATTTTGAAGATGGTAATTTAAGTTACAATGAAGATAAAAAGCAATTTCCTGCCCACCACTTCTTGCCCTCTCTTCTTTTTTCCTCTTCCTCCTGCCCTATTCGCTGAAAAATGCAGCTTGAGAAAATATGACCCCGGGGAACAGTGGATGTGAGAAAGCTGTGTACCCTGAGCTGAAAAGCAATTAGCTGCCCCTGAGCAGTCTCCGAGCAAGCAGAGGCGTGTCCCTGAGGCAGGAAGACATCACCATGATTTAGTTCTGTGTTGGTTGGTTTGCTGACAGCATGCTGTGTGTCCTCGGGCCCCATAAGAAATGGCTGGTGAAGACCGAGGTCACCACTTCGCCCAGCTGGACCATATCTTTGCAGTGACCCGAGGGTCAGTGAGTAAGAAAGAGAAGGCTGAGGCCAGCTATGACCTTGAATATGTATCCAGCTGTGAGCTGTTGCCTAGGCTTCAAAATGGTAAATTAAGATTATGCCTGCTTGGTTTTTGCTTCTTTATGTTTAAAAAAGAAAAACTCCCTTTATAGTCCTATATCCCATAGTCTGAAACTTGGAAGCCCACATCTGAAAGATGCTAATAAATATAAAAAAGAGTTCCATGGTCAGTAAGCTTTAACAGCACTGGTGAAAGCCTTAAGCAGGTGTCTACAGTACAGGACTGCTCAGAGCCTTCAGTAGGAATTTTGACTCTAGGAAGGGTGTGCAGCAGACAGCAGTTCTCAAATGTACCTGATTATGGAACCCTTTTCAGTCCGGTGGCTCTTGGAACTGTCATTCAGTAGAACATGGCTGGCAGCTCTGTACCTGTTCCTCAGTTCAGACCTTTCATTGTCTGAGTTGATCTTTCAAACTAGATGACTCAATACCTTGTATACATTTCTCTTCTACATGATGGTTTTGACCCATTTTGATGATGTTTTATAAAAGATCCATCCACCAGCTCGAAGAGGAGGCCTATTTAAAGGTTTCAGATGGCCTTACCATCTGCAGCTTTAATGATGAGGACAGAGGCCCAGAGAGATGAAATAGTCGCCCGTGGCCACACTACCGGCCAGGCAGCGCAGAGCTGGGCAGTGTGAGCATGTAGTGCCTGCCTGCAGGCTCAGGGTCCTCCCTCAGGCCCTCACTTTTCCATGCATGATCTCCTTTGAGCCTGAGGTCATGGCTCATTGTCTTGCTTCCTGGTTTGTTCCTTTTTTTTTTTTTTTTCCAGTATGCGGGCCTCTCACTGTTGTGGCCTCTCCTGTTGCAGAGCACAGGCTCCGGACGCGCAGGCTCAGCGGCCATGGCTCACGGGCCCAGCCGCTCCGCGGCATGTGCGATCTTCCCAGACCGGGGCACGAACCTGTGTCCCCTGCATCGGCAGGCGGACTCTCAACCACTGTGCCACCAGGGAAGCCCCCTGGTTTGTTCTTAACCCATACTTCTTGAGAGGATTTATCCAGGTCCCTTATGCCAACTGGTATTTAGCCATTTTCCCTTTGTCCCAATTTAGGTAGGGAGATCCCTCGCCAGATATTTTTTGGTGATGTATTTGAAGGCAGAGTAATACATTGGGAACAACCAGATCCACTCCTTTGGAACAGTGGCTTCTTTACTAGCCTATCTTTTCACCTGTGAGATCAGTGCTTCCTTCTGAGTTGTTGCACCTAGAGCCTTGGTTCAGCCAATGGCAAGAGGATAGGTGGTACCAGGTGCGTGGAACCAGGTCCTGGAGTTAGGTCTCTGTCCACCAGGAGAGGTGGGCAGGATTTCATATCATAGAGATCTACGAATAGCACGCTGTGGTTCAGGCAAACAGCTGCACCAGGGTCTCCAAAGGCTGGTGGAACTCAGTGAAGGGCGGGCTGATAGGCAGCTTGCAACACACTCCAGCTGTCAGTGCAAGAGGCAGGGCGGTCTTCAAGATGCTAAGATGGGAAGTAGCAAGAGATAGATGAGGCTCGGTGGTTAGAACTGAGAGCATGATCAGGACCGAAGCAGCGACGGGGGATGAACTGGTGCGGAGTCTAGGGGTATATACTGCTGAGCCGCTCTCCAGCCTTTCCTGCCAGATGTTAACGGCTGCCCCGACAATTACTGACGGTGCTGAGCAGGGGTAGGTAGAGGGCTGGAGGGATCACAGGGCCTCACACGTAGGGAGAGGCGAGAGGCTGAGGCTGAGAACCCACGGCGCCCTCTGCTTCCCCTCGTGTAACGCTTGTAATTCCCAATCTTCACACTCACAAATTCTCTAAAGATGGGGACAACGCCTGTTTTGTTCACCTTTGTACTGCCTGAGCACGGCGCTGCCCCTGCGGTTCTCAGTAAATGCTTTCAGAAATGAATGAGTGAATGAATTGGAACTATTTAACAGTAGTGGAATTAAGTTTGCACAGGAGGCGATGCTCAAGGAGCTTGAATTCTGTGTCCTTACATTGGAGAGGGTGGATGTGTGCTTGTGAGTACCTCCCGGACACAGTGATTTTCCAGACCCCTCAGGCTTGAGTGGCTTGTCTTTGAGTCAGTGCTGACCAGACAGCCTGGATGGGGCATGAAGCTCAACTAACCTGGATGGAGGCCAACATAGTTGGCTTCCGAGGCTGCAAGTCTGTTTCTAGTTTGAACAATTTGTCCAGTAAACATTCACCAGGCTCTGTTTCACCTCACTGAGGATAAAAGGGAAGCTTTGGATCGGAACCCTAGAGCCAGACTTCAGACCAGCAGCGACGTTTCAAAAATCACCAAGCAAATGTTTTCCAATTACCCATTGTAATTTGGCATTTCGATATCAGAAAAGGACAGCCGATCAGACATTAAAAAGTGCACAGCCTCCGAGTTTACAAGTAGGACAAAAAAAATCAATATCAACTTAATTTTGACTAATTGAGCGAGGTTTCCACCCAGGCTAGGAGGCTGGCTTTTATTTTTAAATTGTTCCTCCTGATATTTTAAAATCCTGTTGTGTTCTGATTCACTGAAAAATGGAAGAAGTCAATTAATTTTTAATGCAAGATGCAGAGTTTGGGTGTGCCTGAGTGGCTTTCGGAGTGTGGCAGGGCTCCAGCGAGGCCGGAGTCCACAATCACAGGACACAGGCTATGGTAAGGAATTTTGGAGACACTTAGCTCATCAATAACGTCTTGATTCTTGTTGATGAAAACTTTTGGACTAAATGCTAATTAATGCCTTTCAAGGAACCAGATCTGGATTTTGTTGTTGTTTTTCCTTGAGCTCAGTGAAGTTTCTTACGGGTCCCCCAGTGAAGTCCTTATAACTTATCTGCCCTCTTCGGTCATTTCACCAAGACTTACATGCTCTGGCAGGCTGACGCTGACTCTTTGCAAAAATGAAAGACATGTCACTGAAAATACTCGTCAGGCTCAAGGAAAAGCATTGTGAGTTTTGCATAATCACAAACAAAGGAAAGTAGGTCCCATTTGGAAGCTGTTCTGTCTGTGGAAGAAAAAGAAAAGAGGGGGGCTTCCCCGGTGGCGCAGTGGTTGAGAGTCTGCCTGCTGATGCAGGGGACGCAGGTTCGTGCCCCAGTCCGGGAAGATCGCACATGCCGCGGAGTGGCTGGGCCCGTGAGCCATGGCCGCTGAGCCTGCGCGTCCGGAGCCTGTGCTCCGCAACGGGAGAGGCCACAACAGTGAGAGGCCCGGGTACCGCAAAAAAAAAAAAAAAAAAAAAGAAAGAAAAGAGGATGAAGAAGTGTCAGATGATTTAGTTTTATCGCGGCTTCTTAAGCCCAAGCAGTGTCAGAGGCCTGGGATCTGACCTCACGCTCACACTCTTGTGTCTCCCCCAGGCTAGAAGAAAGCCTGTGCAAGTCAGGCTCCGTGAGACGTGTGGGCCAAAGGGAACCAATGGAGTCAATGGATGTATCCCTCATGTGTGCTTCAGCGAGTCTCATGTGCATTTTGGAGGGGAGACAGTGTTTGGGGGCTTATCTGGGGTTGGGAATTCATTCTGAGTGGCTGTAGTCTAGGTAGCCCAGGGGCACTCCCTGTTCACTGGCTATGGTTGGCTGTCAGCGGGGGTTAGAAATTGTAAAGAGGGCTAGGATACTCAGAAGGCCCAGAACGGGCACTAACTCACCTGGTCTTTAGGGCTCTGGGATTCCTTGGACAAGGCCAGATTCCTTGAGAGAGGCGCTCATAGCAATGGCCATCCCAGAATTGTCTGATACAAACGAAATCTAGTGGCTTGGAGAGCTCTACACGCTTGCACTCAGAGGGAAGCTTTATGTGTAAAGTAACAAACCAAGGCAGTTTCTCTGCTGTACCAGCAGCTTTCTTAGATTTTCAGTGTTAGGAAAAAAAAAAGCAACTATGCTGTGAATGGCCTCAGCTCTGGGTCTTGCCTTCTGTCTTTTCACTTTCTTTTGCCTACCGTTTTCATTTTTTCAGTGTACCTCGCTTTTTGCAGGAGTTGTGGTCTTGAAAATTTTGCACGGTTTCTTTTGTGTGTGTGTGTGTAAAGCAGAGTGTGTGGTTAAATCATTAGAGAAGCTTGCTGTTAAAGGAGACATTGCAACGATGCAATTTGTAAAAGGAAGAATTCTTCGGTTGTACAAATAAGCACGATTTAATGGAACTGCTTGGGAATGAGCTTTGAGTCTAATGTATTTGTTCATAAATTGGGACCTTCTGTGACAGTAGATGAAATTCTGCCACTCTGTATTTGACAAAAGAGGAAGTAGAGAGTGATATAGGGCTTGTCTGTGACTGTTTTGTTATTCATGTAACTATTCAGAACTCTTGGCGGGGGGGTTGCCAGTCTCTGTGTGGTTGCTGCAGTGTATTTTGGTGTTTATGTTGTGTATAGCTATCTTGTCCTCCCTAAGTTTATCAGCAGCATCTTTAGTAACTTTGAGTCAGGGCAGACTCGGCATAGGGCACTGAGTTTATTACAGTCTATTCCATCCCAGGTCAATGGGGGTGTTTTGGCAGTTCCCAGGACCACCAAAGTCGGTGTGGATTTGCACCGTGCGGAGAGGCAGAGGATGTGGAGGTAAGACAGAGTCTGGCAGGTCTGCTGTTGGATTGGCCAGCATCCATGGACAGGAAATCTAAGTCAAGAAGGAGGCGAATGCAGGTGGTGGAGCCAGGTCCAAATTGAAAACGAGTAGATCATTTCCTCACTGGCAAGAGCCAGGCCTGTGGTAGACCAGAAAGATAGGAGTGTTTCATGAGGCCAAGGTCAACTGCCTGCCAAGTCAAAGGACGGTTGAAGCAAGAGTGGCTGTGGACATAGTGGAAAGACCCGGCCCTTCCACTCACTTCCACCTGAACTTGGCCTCCCTGGGCCTCACTTTCTTCAACCTCTTTAACACATGGTTAGATTAGATGAGTAACTTTCAAACTTAACTATTTTTTTTAGGTACTGGGACCCTTCCTTAAAGTAAGATTTTGATAAGCAAACCCAACATACATCAAAAAAAAGGTGGATGTACTCCATTTGGCATCGAGGGGGGCAGGACTGGGCACCCGAGCCCCAACTACTTGGCCCTGTCTTATATATCATGGTGATTCCTTCACCTCCCAAGGACAGCATTAAAGGATATTGGATAAAATTTTAAAATCCTTTCTGGCTCACAGGTTAGCTCACAAGACTTTGAAATCATTGCTGCCTTTTTTCTAAAGCTGCTCGTGAGTTAGTTCCTAGACACTTTTACCTGGAGGGCAGCCCCTCCTGATTTTAGAGGGATTCCCCTCTGCACGGGGCCAGGCCTCTCTGCCAGTCGTCGGCCAACCAGAAGTTTCTGCAGGCCGGCTGAGTAACCAGAGCCAGGAGGCCCTCGACTAGAGCTGGATTACACGGTGGACACACACGTTGTCCTCTGTCTGCTTGAAGAGATCCCGTGGAGCGTTGGACAGTCCTCAGTACCCCAGCCCTCTCAGCCTCATGAGAGGTGGGGAATTTGGAGGAAGCAGGTGGGTCTGTGGGATTAGGAAGTGAAAATGCTCGAGAAGCAACCAGCAATAATGCCAGCATTCACCCCACACTCAAAAGTCTCTCGTACAGGGAATATGTAGAAAGTAGGAAGAAAGCATCGTGGAATCTTACCTTCCTGCAGAAACTGGTTCCAAAACCAAGTCAGACTGGGGTTAGTAGCCCCTTTCCTTTACTCAAAAAGGCTGTCTTAGACTTTTTTAATCATGAGAAAATGGGAGCTCGTTTCATTCAAACTATACAGTTGGAAGTTCAGGGTCTTATGATATATTTGATATAGTCAAGGGAAAAAACCTGAACTTCAGGATTAATACCTGGATCGTTGTCCCAGCTCTGCTCCTGGCTGGGGGACTTTGGGCAAATCACTCAGGCTTTCTGTGTCTGGGTTTATGTCTAGTAAACTGAGAGAACACCCCGCCATGGCAAGGATACAGAGAGATACTAGATGTGAAAGTTGAGAGTGGTTGCCCTGCTCTGTAAACCTACTGGAAGGGCCAGTGTGCAGCGGGTGAAAGCAGATATGAATACATGGAAGGGTGGTGTGGTCCCATCCACAGAGCATGGGGTCACCTGGGCTGAGACTCGTGCTCTCCCCAGCTGGTCACTGCTCTTTGGTTACATCACCAGTACCAGCTTTACGGCCAGGGCAGAAGCCAGTCCCGCACCCCGTCCACCCACAGCTGAGCCTAGCGTGGGCTGAGTTTGGGCTCTGTGCACCTGGAGCCTGGCGCCTGCTCACCTGGTCTCATTACTTGGCGTTCTGCCTGCCTGGGGGTAGGTGAGTAGCTTGGGATTTCAGCAGCACCCTACACAGGGAATAAAAACCTGGCAGGTCAGAGCAGGAGGAAATTTAAAGGAGAAGAAGGAGAGGAAAGGGGTGAGTCAGAGAGCTCAGAAGAGAAAGGAACTGCTCCCTTTGCCAGAAGGTTGGTTATTATATGAAGAATACATGTTCACTGTAGGAAAAAATATAAGGTAAAAGAAGATAAAAGTACTTGTTAGTCTCATCACCTGGAATTAAAATAGTTAATATTTTAGCTATTGTACTTTCTGGCTTTTTACACACACACACACACACACACACACACACACACACACACACACACACACACACACACACACACACACACACACACACACGTATATAAATAGACCTTTAAATGAAAAGAGGATCATACTCAGCTGTGTGTGCTGGTAAATGTTTTATAAGTGCCTGAGGGAGAGGCCATCATGATTTGTAGCATTTGCCAATTTCCATGGTGTAAATGCGCCCACCATAGCTGATTTCCAACTACCAACGTGATGTCAACCAGCTTGCAAAATTCCTGATAATTTACCAATCAGCTTTTGGGGGCCATCAAGAGCACACCACTGACTAAGTTTTGTTTTCTAATTAGCCTCGCCTCCCTCACAATATAGTGCAAAAGTCTTACACCTAAACTTTTGAAAGTTGTCTTTATCAAATTACTTACTTTTTGAATCAAAATCGTTTTCCTTTCGGAATTTAGAGCCAGATCACAGCCTATGCCGCTAATTGTAAATGTCGCCCTCTAGTTAGAATTTGCCTGTTTCTCATGTTCTGGAGACCCTCACGTGAGTGGGGAGTGGACCTGAACTTTATTAGGTGGCAGGAATAGAAATGTAGTTGGAAAAAAAAATGACAAGAGTAATGTGATCAAGCAAATGGTGATCTGGAACTGATTCTACAATCCATTATGCTAGGATGGATTTGACTTAATGGAGGCAATTTTGTCCTTTACTCTCCTTCCCCTGGGCCCAGCCAGCTCAGCTCTAGAGTTGTTACTCATTTTTTTTTTTTTTCTTTCGGATGGGAATTGGCCCTCCTCCGGTGGATGAGAATGGGCCTGCAACTGTTTGGCCCATGTCAAACCCGCTAATCAGATCCATGTTTTCCTTGTTGAATGGGAGCTTTGGAAGATTGCAAGGGGCAGAGGGAGTGGAGGGCTGCACTCACAAAGCAGTGTGTGTGTGTGTGTGTGTGTGTGTGTGTGGTCTTCTCACGCTTGGCTCTAGGTATCATCACTCTGGCCTTCCTGGCCTGGTGGACCATTACATCTATGGTAAGAGTCGGCTAGGTGGAAAAAGTAGTTGGTGCCAAAGGTCTCCCACACTGGAGTTTTAATTGCCTTCAAAGAGGCTGAGTTTTCTGATAACAAACCTGGCTCTCCCAGGCCCGGTGAGTTCAGACAGGGAGTTTCCAACTAAGACTGCCTAGGTGCGGGGCTCGGGGTATTGTAAGTGGGCACGGTGGGGGGAGTCCACTATTGCAGTTCTAAGAAGGGAAGACTTGGCCTTCGCCTCTACCTCTGTCGTGTGAATAGAGGATGGCAAGAAGTCTAGTCTGGCCCTGACAAGATGGCCACATTCAGTTGCCTGGAGTGTAAGAGGCAAGGAACAGAACCAGCGTGAATAAGGGGCCTCTCTGCTGGGTAAGCCCCAGGTCTCTCCAATCCCCTGAGTCATCTCTGACTCCTCTTCTCTAGCCCTTTCCCCACCAACCTCCTTCCAAGTGGTCACCTAGACTGGTCAACTCTGCCTCTGAAATAGCCCAAGAAGCTACTCCCACGTGGTCCCCACTGCCTCGGTCCAGGTGATCATATATCACACCTGAGCCAAGAGGATTATTCTAAGGGGTCTTCCTGATGTCTAGTCTCACTGAGTCTATAGAAATCCCATCTGTATCTCTCCACACACACAAACACACACACAAAAACTGTTTTTAAAATCAGCAAAGTAATATATGTTCATAAGTATTTAGAAAATGCAGATGTTTAAAGGTGAAAAACCACTCATGGACTTACTTCCCTGAGATGAAAACAGTTATTTTTGAGAATATCCCTCAGAGAGATTGTTGAGGAATGAAAACAGCAATAACGACTTGGTAACCTTCTTCCTCATTTTCCCATTTTGATACTTTTCTAGAACGAAATCACAAATTTGGTCATATTTCCTTGCTTGAATAATTACGTAAATAAAACCCCCAAACAACCAAAATCCATTGCCTACAGTGTGGAAGGTCAAATTCCTCGGGATAGGAGGGAAGGCCAAACAAACATAACCAGCCCGAATCCACATACTAACCTCCCACCCCCTCCCACCAGGTCCCACAACTTCCACGCCACCATTTTTTTGTCTGAATAGAACGCCTACGTGTTTACTCTGAGATTTCCATATGAGTTGGCTTGTGTAAATGACTCCCACCTCCCCCAGTTCCCACTTTGTGAATTCTTTCATTTGGTAAGATATATCTTAATTTATTTATGTGTCTGTCCCTAGGAAAATTGGGACTCTCTTGAGGGCAGAAACAGAACTTAGTTTGTATTTTTGGCAACTTGTGGTCATGCCTGGCACAGGGTAGCAGGCACTCGGTAAATGTTTATGGAATGAATTGGCCTCGTTTTGGTATGTCTGTTTTTATCCTCTTGCCAGTTTTGTGTGTTGGTTTTTATTAGTGTCCGTGATTAATCCATATTATATTTTCTTTTCTTCCTTGACTGTGTCTCGGTCTTACCATATTGAAATAAGAGCCCCTGGCTTGGAGCCATCCCCTACTTTAGTTGTGTCATTGCTGGTGGATTGAAGATGTCATTAGTTTCTAGTTGCTTTACTGTACCATTTAGAGTACCTGAGACGCAAACTCACTTTTTCGGAGTCAACAGCCCAGAGTCAGCCCTCTTCTGAAGAAGTCATGTATAGGTTTATAGAAATGTTTGAAACAGGAGAAGGCAGCATGGGTAGAGTTTCCAGAGTGGGAGCCCCAAGCCAGGGGGCTAGCTCAGCACTCACTGGAGGGGAAGTGGGTAGGAGAATTCAAGGGCATGAAAGTAGAGTGTGGTGTAGTTGGTCCAGAGCTCTGACCATGAGCTGTAGAATTCTGCTCCTTAAACATGTGTGAGGGACTCTGGCCTATGCAGCTGCCTGTGCTCCAGAGAAAAATGCATAAGTCAGTTCAAACATCATGTGCTACTTCTTGTGGGTATGAAGATGCTTAAATATGGAGGTTTTGCCCGAGGGAGCAGTAAATTTACTTTCAACACTTCATCAACAAACATTAAACTAGTGCTCTTTCTATTCAGACTCATAGAAAAGGGAAAGCTAGTCAAGTCTGCTCCTACTATGGGTAATATCCATAGGGAAATAAGGAAGAGCAAATTTCTGCCCTCTGGAGAGAAATAGGGACAGGTAGATCCACGTTTACTGCTGCAGATCTCAGAAGTTTAAATGTCTGCCTTTGACATTCCCTTTTAATAGAAGCTCTAAGTACATGTACAAGTAATAGAGATCCTATCCAAACCAGCTTCAACAGAAAGGATATTTAGTGGTTCTCCAGTGTCCACAATGTCATCGAGGTCCCAACTTCATTTTCCCTCTCACTCTGCCATCCTCAGCATTAAGCTTCATCTCAGGCTGGTATCAGGATGGCAGCAGCAATTCTAGCCATCCAACTCAGCCCTGATGACATCCAGAGGAAGAAGAGGGATCATCACTTCTTGGCACTTTATTTTAGGAGTGAGGAAAAGTTTTCCAGAAGACCCCTGAAAGGCTTCACCTTGACTCGTTGACCAGTGTTGGGTCACCTGACCTTTCCTGAAACCATTGCTGGCAAGGGAAGGGTGTTACAATTGATCAGTCAGGCCCATCTCTACAGCTGCGGCACCTACTGTGTAGAAGAGATTGGATGAATTCCAAAACAAAAACCAGAATTCTGTTAGGGAGTAAAAAAGAGAGAACAGATCCTGGGTAGACAGTCAGATGTGTCCTCTACAACTCAAAATAAGCCATAGAATTGGTTGCCAACTCTATACTCTAGTGACTTTCAAACAGTTTTTTTAGCTAGTTTGTTGAAATAAAATCATACCCAGAAAAATAAACAGACTGATAAAAACAGTTTGTGGTTGTAAATCTACAGAAGATTGTGGTCCTAAGATCATCAAACTTTTTTATTCCTTGTCTCCTTTCATCTTTATGACACAGTTGTACTATATAGAACAACAGGTCAGCTGGCCAGAGAGGACCAGTATTTACAGAGTCCAGACAAGCAGGGGCTTTCAAGGATGGCATCTGGGCCAGGAGTAGCAGGTTTGGGCACATGAGACCAGAGGGTGAGGTGACAGGGAGCTGGGAAGAGAAGTTCCTCTGAGTAGGGTGAGGAATTATGATCCTGGAGCTGACTCATTCACTCTCTGCCTACCTCGTGTGGGTGACCCTGGCCCATGGGTGATGTTTGCATCCAGGAGGAAGTGAAAGACCTGTTGAGGCAGGGATAGAGATGCTGGGTAGGATTGCTTCATAAAGGGCAGAGAAGGCATGCAGGTCAAAGGCTCTAAGAGCTTCATTTGGGATGGAGTAGGTATAGAGTTGCCACGTAAAATATAGGACATCTAGTTAAACCTGAATATCAGATAAACGATGAATACAAGTTCAGTATAAGTATGTCCCAAATATTGCATGGTGCGTATATATGTTAAGATATACTACATATTTGGACATACTTATATTAGAACATTACTCATTTTTAATCTGAAATTCATATTTAACTAGGCACTATATATTCTTTTTTTTAAATTGAAGTATAGTTGATTTACAATGTTGTCTTAGTTTTCAGTGCACAGCAAAGTGATTCAGATATATATATATTCAGATTCTTTTCCATATAGGTTATTACAAGAAATTGAATATAGTTCTGTGTGCTATACAGTAGGCCCTTATTGTTTATCTCTTTTATACATAGTAGTGTGTATCCGTTAATCCCAAACTCCTAATTCCCCCCCCCTCATTTCCCCTTTGGTAACCATAAGTTTATTTTCTATGTCTGTGAGTCCGTTTCTGTTTTGTAAATAAGTTCATTTCTATCATTTTTTTAGACTCCACATATAAGTGATATCGTGTGATATTTGTTTTTGTCTGACTTACTTCACTTAATATGATAATCTCTAGGTCCATCCATGTTGCTGCAGGTGACATTATTTCATTCTTTTTTATGGCTGAGTAATATTCCACTGTATATATACACCACATCTTCTTTATCCATTCATCTGTCGGTGGACACTTAGGATGCTTCCATGTCTTGGCTATTGTAAATAGTGCTGCTATAAACACTTGGGTGCATGTATCTTTTTGAGCTAGAGTTTTCGTCTTTTCCAGATATATGCCCAGGAATGGAATTGTTGGATCACATGGTAACTATACTTTTAGTATTCTAGGGAACCTCCATACTGTTCTCCATAGTGGCTGCACAATTTACATTCCCACCAACAGTGTAGGAGGGCTCCCTTTTCTCCACACTTTCTCCAGCATTTATTATTTGTAGATTTTTTGATGATGGCCATTCTGACTGGTGTGAGGTGATACCTCCTTGTGGTTTTGATTTTCATTTCTCTAGTAACTAATGATGTTGAGCATCCTTTCATGGGGCACTATATATTCTTACCTGCTAAATCTAACAGCCCTACATGAATGAGAAATGAGGGGGCTCCTGAAACATTAGGATATTAGAGTTGACTTTCCTCCCATGGTCTCCATTCTGAGTCATGGAGTTGTGGCACCTCTTGTTCTACCCAATGAATAGTTTCAAAGTCCTGTTACATCAGAATTACCTGAAACGCTTGTTAAAAATGCAGTTACCTGAAAACCACCATGGCCTCCAGTGATTCTGAGACTTGGCCCAGCTTTGGAAGACTGCTTCAGATTTTAAGTTCCTAAGGGTGAGGATGTTGCTTTGTTTACTGCGCTCAATGAATATTTGTTAAAAGAACGAGTGAATGAATGAACGATTCCTCTCTGAGGAATCCTCCTTGTCTCAATCTGTGTTTATCTTGTAGAACCCAGGCACACAGGGTCTTTCTTTCCATTTCTTTTCTGGTCATGAGACTCGTGGGAAAGGACTTGGGTGGAAGGTGAAATGGAGAGAGTCTTGGAGAGCAGTGGACATGAAGGGGGTAACAAGACAGAGCAGGAGAGAGCAGAGCCAGCGACTGGGGCCTGCCAGGCAGGGCGCAAGAACATCTGCATGGGGAGGTGGGCCAAGTTTTTAATCACCCCCTCAGGTGAAGAGACTTGCGATTTCAAGTTGAGAGCAGGTCTTCAGTTATTTTCACAGGATTCCTTTAGAGTCTGGCACGTGCTCAGCTTTGCAGGGGGAATGACCAGGATGCTTAAAGCGTGTTGGAAGTGCTTCAAAGGAACTTCGTGGGTGGCAGGTAATGGCAGATTTGCTAATCTTGGTAATTCCCCACACCAGCAGGGTGCCTGGGAGCATCTCTTTTCCATAGCACTTATCTCTGCAGGTTTAGAAAAAGCTAGATTACTGTCCTAAAACTTTAAACCCATAATGGACTCAACCATCTACATGTCTCCCAAATAGTTGTGCCCCAGCGCCTACATTTTCTCCAATGCAGAGAACTAGAAAGGATTTTTTGGTTCCAATTTCCAGCCTGGCCAGAGGGTCTGCCTGATGGATGAGAATGTGCTTCCAATCCCAAGTGAGAGTTTGCTGGGTGACGTCATGGACACCTAGCTCTCTGCCTGCCAACTGAATCGCAGGTCCCCTCTCAATCTGCTGCCCCATCTGTGTAGCGGGGATGCTGCCGCGGGGCCGCAGGGCTCTGGGAAATGCTAGAGCCGTCTGGAACCTCAGTGGCATAAGGCTCCTCGGCAGGGCTCTGGGTTTAGAGCGGTGAGAAGAGCATTGACTCCCCTGGCTTTTTCTTCCTGACTTTAGTTCTGTCCCTCCTGCCCTCGCCTCACTCAAGCTCTCCCATGCACCAGTCTGGGCAGATCAAAGCCGTGCTGAGGAGGGGCTGCTGTGTGACCACTTTGTGGCCTCCTGTAGCTTGGTTAAATCTGGAAGGTATTCTTGGTACTTGGGGGCAATAGTGAGACCCCCGCCTCACAACCCTGACCTCAGAAATAAAGACAAGTTTTCTATGTTGATAATTAAACTAGTAAATACATCATGCACGGTTGAATAGCCAGCCTCAGGAATATCCAAGTTAAGAAACTGTCCATAAAAACATAAAATCAAAGGAATCTTGGGGAGGATGGACTAAACTATGATTGTGCTCATAATTCAAAAGATAGAAATCATACCATACTGATGTTATATAGTATGTGGTTAGGAGAAAGGGGTGTAGATCGAAGGGGGGTAGTTAGGGCAGAGAAGAGGGCAAAAACCTCCAGGAGCCAGGTGTGGGTGACACCTTTTCAAATGTCGTCAGGTGGAGGGGAATCTTGGCTATATGGACAGTTCCCTTTGCAAAGGCCAGGCTGGAGTAGGAGGGAGTGCCTTAGCTGGGGAGTCCTCCTATGCTCACCTGGTTCTCCTTGTTCTGCAGTTTGCTGTCCTCTGCAGCCTGCCTGCGGGGAAAACAGGCATTGATCAGGTTCATGCAAACATCCTGCCCACTTAATAATTGTATTTTCCAACTGAAAGTTAATGAATGAGCTTTCCTGCTGGTAATTGTATGTCTCTATCTTTCAATGTGCTGACAGAATTCATGTTTCCGAGCCTGGGAGCCTGAAGAAATGGATGGTGGGAAGTTGACCAAGGTCAGGCTCACCTTGTGGCATTTCTCTAGCCTACCAGTGACCTTCCCCAGCCACATCTTTTAACTATGCACATGCCCCTGGACATTAGCACAGACACAGTAACAGCAGGATCTTAGACAGTGGGTCCAACCTCTTCATTTCCCCAGGCTTCTCCCCAAGGTTCATGCCCAGAGTACAATCGATGATTTCTGGCCTATTTCCTTTCTGTTTCTACAAACTTTGATCTTATTTTCTCTCTACTTCGTTTTTCTCCTGTTACGGAACTAAGTCCTATGGACCCTGCTCGGGCCCTAGGCTGGCTGAGGCTCTTCGCCGCGGCTGGGGGAGGGTTCTTTTCCTGTTCTGGTTCAAGCAGCCGAATAATGAAACTGAAGCTGAGATGCACACAGCATAAGCGTTATTCAGTGGCCAAAGGATGGAGAAGGGGGAACTAAGTGCACAGATCAACTTCTCGCCCATGTGGTAAGAGGGATTTAATTTTAAAGAGTAAAGACAAAAGGAGGAGGAGTGAGGCTAATGATGGGAAGGCATATGCATTAGTCTACCAGGGAAGGGGCAGGGCGTTTTTGAAGGAGTGGGGTGCCACCTGCTTACTATCCCTTTTCTTGTTCCTAATGTCCAGTCAAGGCCTCTGGTAGGTGTGTCATTTAATATGCTAATGTAGTAAAATCAACATATAATGAGACTCAAGGTCTGTTGGAGGTCAGATTGGTCGCCATCTTGGTCCCAGCTGGTTCCATCTGGTTTTTTTAATTTGTTTGTTTGTTTTTCCCTTCCTTTCTTATCTCTGGACTCTTTAACCTAAAGATTTATGTTAACTCCTGCTAAAGGTGGGGGTTGGAGGGTTGTGAGCAAAGACCTGGAGCAGCTCTGGCAACACTCCCACAGCTGTCGAACCCAGGTTCCTGTGCCCAACGCACAGTGAGGCCCCCAAAACGGAAACATTGGAGTTTGGAGCAGGAAATGTTTATGGTAGGGCCAAGCAAGGAGAACAGGGCGACTCATGCTCCAAAGAATTTTTAAAGGCTGCAGGGTGTGTGGCCTCCTCTGATTGGTCAGTGGTGAGGTAGCTGGGTGGTGCTGCAGGAATCTCATTCATCAGCCTTCTGGTTCCAGCCAGTCTGGGGTCCTCCTGCTTGTGCTCAGCCTGAAGTTCCCATCCTCCACCTGGGTGGGACCCTAGTTCCTGTAGAAAAACTCAGAGATTTGTATCGTATTGTTATGTATATCCCTTCTGGAGGAGCTAGGAGTCCTGGGCCTCTATTGTTCTAATCATTAACTGTTTGAATCTGCCCTCTGGAACTCAGGGACGGTCTAGGAGGCTGAAGCCTTTTTCCTAAAAACAAGAAATGGGGGACACCGAAAGGCTTTAGTACCCTGGAGGGCCCCAAAGGGTCGTGCTCGGTTTCACTACCCTTTTAAAGGCCAAGATGACACACAAGTAGCCTTGGGGGCCATTGAGAACACGCGGACTCATGTATCACACGCCTTCACAATCTTTCCCTAATTTTTTTTTATTATTATTTTTTAAAATTTATTTTTGTCTGTGTTGGGTCTTCGTTGCTGCACACGGGCTTTCTCCAGTTGCGGCGAGCGGGGGCTACTCTTCGTTGCAGTGTGTGGGCTTCTCATTGCGGTGGCTTCTCTTGTTGTGCAGCACAGGCTCTAGGCGCGTGGTCTTCAGTAGTTGTGGCTCGCGGGCTGTAGAGTGCAGGCTCAGTAGTTGTGGTACGTGGACGCAGTAGTTGTGGCTCGTGGGCTGCAGAGCGCAGGCTCAGTAGTTGTGGCGCACAGGCTTGGTTGCTCCGCGGCATGTGGGATCTTCCCGGACCAGGGCTCGAACCCGTGTCCCCTGCATTGGCAGGCAGATTCTTAACCACTGCACCACCAGGGAAGTCTCTCTTTCCCTAATTCTGATGTCCCGCCTGGAAGAGGTCAAATGAGGATTCCTTTCCTGTCACTGCATGGATGTTGACTTGCTTCTCATGACCATTGTCTGAGCCTTTCCCACAGCGAGGCCTGGGAAAAGGGGCCGCTTCTCAGAGAGGCACAGGGGATGAACCTTTGTGCTCCATGATCTTTTGGTTTCCTTTGAGGATACTCTCCCTGCACCAGGCGCTGCAGCCCTGACGGCTGCAAGCAGTCTGGGAGGGGAGGGAGTGGAGGCCGGTCTCTGCACAACTTAGGCCTTTGCCAAATTGGAAAGTCTGCAGGTCCTCAATGGAAACACCGGATTTCCTCTCATTCCCACACCCCCCTCAGGCAAGTTCCTTCCCCCTTCCTGAAACCTTGGTTCTTTCTGCCACTCCACAGAGTTTTTATTCAGTAGGATATATTTCGTCTTGTCTTCTGGAAAGGCTGAACTGTAGTTATAAGCACATGAACGTAAACCACCCAGGGCCCCCCTGCCCCTTTGTCTTGGCAAATACTCAAAATCTGATGAAGCAATTTGGCCCATCTTTTCTGCAGTTTAAAACTTCCATGTGTGGTGTACATGCTTCTTAATGAGGCTAGTGACTCCATCCCTGACTTGCTAACTCAGCTCCAACGTCCAGCAAACTGCTCAAACTGAAAGGAAACTTAGTAGAACTGCCTCATTTGGCCGAAAAGGAAACTGAGCCTCAAAGATGCTAAATGACTTGCCTGGGGACCTACAGCTAGCTAATGGCAGAGTGTATCATTGGCTGTTAGAAATACTTGAGTCATTGTTAATTAACGATGAGGTCAGATCCTATGCAGTTGGATGCTAAGAATATAAATATAGTGAGAAGATTATTTACCCAAAAGTCTAAACACCAGAAGCATCTAAACAGTGCAATTGTTCTGAAAGAAACAATTGTAAAATAACTACCCATTAAAAAAGAATAACTCCAGTGTAGTTGAAGAACTTATATGCATGCTGTATGTTGATGGCATGATCTACAGGCCTGCAGATGACAGGTGGTGGCATCATGGCTGCCCAATTCATACAGAGTGGGCAGGATGGTCACATTAAAATGAGCAACCACAGTGACCTCAAGAAAGTCTTACTGCCCACATAGAAGTCTCAGTCAGTTACCCATTTGGTAGATAGCAACTGTTTCAAAGTGTTGAATTGGCATTTCACAAGTATGTACATTGCCTCATAAATGCCCTCTTTCCCCAATCATCGTACTCTTTCAGAATCTAGACGCCTAGATTCCAGATATATAATTAATCCAGAACTGCCCAATGCCTGACATTCTGAGTAAACAATCTTAAACTGCAGACGTACAAACTTGTTTCAGTATTTGAAGCCACAGCAGATATATTTTAGAAGCACATAGGAAGCGGAAATAATTTATAATATTCATTTTGGTTTTCTGGTCCCCAACTGTTTTCTTGCACTCATCTTGAGAGAAAAGATTCATGATGTTTCATGAATTTCTGAACTTTCTGCTCATTCCCATTTTTAAAAAATTTGAACAAATAGTCCATGTATTAGGACACAGAATATCTTCAAGCACTAGATTCTCAAACTAGCTGCCAGGTCATTCTTTTTCATTTCATTCATCTCTTTTTTTCGTTTTTCCTACTCTTCAAGGGTCATCAGACCCAGAAACTAAAGGATCTGGGTCCTGTCTTGATCTGCATTTCTCTCATTTGTCTAATTGAAGTCTGGACGTAGTAATCCCGGAGAGCCCCTCTAGGTCCTCACCTTCTTTAATTCTATGAGAACAGCTCTCCCATCCCCTAAAACCCCAGCACAGACCTTGGAAAGCCTCACTTTCCGGAATCCATTATGTGCCCGCAAAATGTGCCGCTTCATGGCCCTTCGCACACTGCGTTCAGTGATCTCTTTCCCCAGCAGACCACGGCCTCCACAGGGCTGGTCATCATTTCTTCCCTGGCCTAGCACCATGCCTGGCACAGCTGATCCTTGCTGCATGAAACAAAGGCCGATCAAATTCTTCTTCTGTCTCATACACAGCCATTCCGCTCGTCTAGAGCCAGTCACGTAGACAGTTAAACATTAGCCAACGTCTTGCTCTTCCAAAACATAAGCTGACCTAAAGGAGTCACAATCATTTGATTTATCATGTTTCTCAATCAGTTGTAGGTTTGTCTGTTAACACCTGGGACTGCAGGTGGTGGACTGATTCATGCGGGCTTTTGCTCTTTAAGGGATAGAAACATGCCCTGTTTGTTGTTGTTGTTGTTTTCGGTGGTAGTGGTGATGCCCCCATATCAAGGTAGGAACTCAGTGATAGCTGCTAATTGACAAAATAGAAGGGCTGATGTTAAAACACTCAGGATTATATTCTGGACCTTGAACTTGAGGGTTAAGAGTGAGTTAAAGCAATGCCTTCATTAGGGATTTTGTTCACCTGTAACAGAATGACTAATTAACAGGACTGAAGGTGGGGGGGGGCCTGTTTTTCTCTCATGTAATAAGTCTGGAGGTAGAACACCTAGGGTTGGCACAGCGGCTCAAGGAAGTCAGGCCACTGTCTTATGGTTGGTCACAAGATGGCTACTACAGCTCCAGCCATCACATGTGCATTTTAAGCATGAAAAAGGAAGAAAAAGAACTCATAAAAAATGAACCTCTCTGATAGACCCACCCAGCAACTTCACGGGCCAAGACTATATGTTATGGCTACCCTTCTCTGAAGGAACACTAACAAACATAGTGTTTTGGCTGGGTACTTGTTCTTCCAACACAGATGGATTTCTGTTAGGGAAGAATAGAAGTTTCTCTTCTATTCTAGTAGTCAGCTAGCCACAGTTCCCTCCTGTGGTTCCTCAGACATACCCTTCTTTCCGTATGTGGGATAGACTCTCTGTTTTCAAGAGAGAAGGCTCTCAAGCCTCATAGAGTTAGCATATCAAGATTGGAGCCCTGGGTCTCTGGGTGATGTGTGGTCCTCTCCGTCAGTTCTGGATATAACTCCTTGCAATTCAGCCCCGACACATCTAACCTGCAGTACTGGGAAAGGTGTACTATAGCTACAATAAAAACTTTCCTTTATAAAAGGAGGGATGGAAAACAAAGCAGTCACTGTCGTTAGCAATGACCAAATTCTCCTGGAATAGCAAGAGTCCAACCCCTCATTCTTGTGGCAAGAACTCCTGTTCCTTGCCCTCCAGGGCCCTTGCCTCTGTCTGGGGGCTATTCCTCATTCATTGTTCCCCATGACCACTTCTGTGGTGGGCATGGGGAGGACACCTTCTCTGGGGCTATACACATCACCAAGCCTACTGCTCATTGATGTGAATTGCTGCAGATCAGGTTGGGGTCTTTTGGCAATAGAGTTCCCTCACAAACTTAGTAGGCTTCTGGGCAATTCCTGATGACTTGTTTCTTTTCCTTTCCAGTTCAGGAGTTGTGCCCATGTCCCTAAATTTTAACTTAATGTATGCTACTGAACGTATGCTGCTGGCCATAGCCGAAACAGTGGCCTCCGGTGCGTGACCACATCTTTGGCAGCAGGCTTACAACCTCTGTCTGATAGGGCACCACTCGCCCCCTTCTAACCAATCAGCCTGTCTCAGCCCTGCCAGGGTCCGAATGCAGGCCTCTCAGGAGACAGATCGTAGGCTGAATGTCAAGCGTGCCTTCCTTAGTAGAGTGGTATTTCTTCCCCTCTCACTTGCCAGCTGAGGAGCTCAGGACTTTGCTGGGAGTGATAAAGCACCACCAATATTCTGCATTTTTCCTACCAATTTCTCTAACACCACGGTCTCAGTCAACATGTCTGCGACTTTCCACTGCACAGCAGCTACCAGGTGAACCAAATATTTCATAGTACAGTGAGTGTCACCTTTCTAGCCTACAGTATCTAAGTCCTTAGCATCTCCCTCCCCGCCCCCCTTGCTCATCTAGTTCCGCATTTTAGTTTCTGTTACTTTTATTTTCTTTGCTTATTTATTTTTTCGCCGCGCTGTGCAGCATGCGGGACCTTAGTTCCCTGACCAGGGATCGAACCTGCTCCCCCTGCAGTGGAAGCTCAGAGTCTTAACCACTGGACTGCTAAGGAAGTCCCAGGTTCTGTTACTTTTAGTTTCCCCACTTCTAGGTACCACATTGTGCATTTGTTTGGAGTTTAATTCAGCTAATCGGTTGGATTTTGAAAAATCCAAATAACGGTCATTAAGCGACGTGGGGGGTTATTTTTTCTTCCATGTCTGCTCTTAAGGAATGCTGGCATGAACCCCACCCAGAATATCCACTTTCATCTCATTGGCCAGAAGTCTGTTGTAGGGCTATCCATACCTCCTCCAAGAGAGGCTGGGTTTTAGATGAATACATCACCACGTCCAAGAAAATAAAGGAAGAAAGGGGGAATGGCTATCACATAGACAGTCACAAGCTTCTGGCTCAAGCTACCTGCTTATTTGTCATAGGAGGTCCATCGATGGTGGAACAGAGATCACCAGGCAGGGTGCCCGTCCAGGGCAGTCGGGCGCAGGTGCAGAAAGGCAAGGTTGTCAGAAGCAGGCAGGCAGCGTGCTGATGTAGAAGGGCAAGGCCCCGCCCCGTGGGTCTGGGTGCTAGTCCTGGCTCTGTTACTTACTGTGAAACCTCAGGCCAATTATTTAGCTTCTCTCTTTCTGTTATTTTTTCTGAGCCTTTAAAAAGTGCATACTAACAGTATATCTCCCTGCAGTATTGTTGTGACAATTAAATGGTGGTTATGGGGATCGGAGGGAGAATGAATGAGACAGTGAGGAAGCAGCCAGCACAGGGGGAGGTTTCCCCTCACTCCCTCCTTGTAGCCACGCTCTCCTTGATCTCTCTTACCTCTGCAGGCAGCTGAGCAGGCTCTGACCTCAGGGTCTTTGCACTTGCTGTCCCCTTGGCTGAGAACAGCCTTCCCAAAGCTATTCTCTCACCTCGTCTCTCACTTTATTCAGGTCTCTTCCCAGAGGGGCCTTTCCTAATCCCCTCCTACACCCATCCCTCTTTGTCTTCTGATGCTACCCTAATTCTCTTCACAGTGCTAATCACCATCTGATGTTACCGTATTTTGTTTACTAATGCACCTCATCAGATCACAGGCTTCATGAGGCTCTGTAGGAACGTTGTTTTGTTCAGGGCCCAGCCCGTGATGGGCACTCAGTGAACATCTGTGGAATAAATCAGTAGTAAATATTTAATCGACATTGGTTTCCTTTTAAAATGTGAGCATTTTCTAAAAGTCAAGAGAGGAGTCCTATCCAGGAGGAAGGAAGATTAGACGGAGGTTGAGGAATTTGAACTTAGCAGAGGTTCGAGTAGGAGAACATTTAGAATCCAGGACAGTTGGAAGCGGGAGTTAGTACAATAAGACAGTCCGGTGTAACCGGATTTTGAGGCAAGATCTGGATAAGCCAGAAGACCTTTTCACACCTCCTGCCAGGTTCAGGATTTAGCCTTGGATTTCAGGTGACTCTGAGTCTGTGACTTTAAGCAGATGATTGGTTTCACTTAGTTCACTGTTTCTCTCCTTTTTTTTTTTTTTTTCCGTTATTGTCCCCCTCCTCTTACCCCGGAGGAAATTTTAATTTAATTTAAATTCTAACACAAGAAATTAAATACTAAGCAATAAGTGTTTGTCAGGTGGGATTGAGCTTTGCAGGGGAGGTGGGGCATTAACCATTATAATATCTAAGTTTTGTGGGTAATGTCACCCTGCTGAAAAAACATGGCTTAGCTAAAAGGGGATCCAAGAACTTGGGTCGCTTCTAACACCACATTAGTAAATTACCTCGGGGACAGAAGCATTTATTTTTAATGTTAAGGCTGTCAGCTTCAAGCTACTCAAAATTAATTTAAATTATCATGGTTGTTTGCTTGAGATAGGAAGCTAATTGGAGAATTATGTATGGTAGACAAAAGTGATCCGTACCATTGCAGCAGACCGCCATGTCCACAAATTCTACTCCCTGTTGAAATGGATTGATCTTCAGGATGAGAAATTTTTAGACCTTTACACACATCAGCCATGGAGGGATGTTGTTATTTGTAACTATTTTCAGACTTCTGTGTCTTCTCTGGGTCAACATTCTGTTCACTGGAATAGTTGGTATTGGAATGTTTCATGGGATATTGTGGAAGAACCACACTTTTCACAGTAGTATTGTAAGATTGTGTGTCTTTGCATATGCCTTGAGTCATCTCAAAATGTTGCAGTGTATGGGAATGCTTCTACTTCCTTGATTTATAGAAAATCGCAGAAAAGGAGTTGATCAAATAGGGGACTGGAAAGATTACTGGAAAATTCCTAATTATAGGTATGGAATTGACAGGTTATGTAGCCCATGAACACCTTAATAAGACTAAATCTCTTTGAGGGTGTCTGTACACTTGAAATAATTTTTCCTTTTCTGAAAACTCCTTCTCTGCCCTCACCACATTCAGGGCCAGAGGGTGGGCTCCCAGCAGCCATATTGATACCTCATGACCCTGCCCCCTTGGCGATAACCAGTTAGACTACTGATAGACAAATGATCCAGTCTGAGCCAATCGGCTTTGCTCACCTCCAATGTATTCATTAAAAACTTTTGAGCTGCAAAGAGCAGAAAACAACTCAAGGTAAAGTTTAAAGGGTTTTTTTTGTTTGTTTTTAGTTTTGTTTTGCTTTACCTTTTCTCTTTCTCTTTTTCTAAAATTTAAGTAGTTAAAATTTTCAAATGTAATGTATTATAAGAATTGATAGGGTCTTTCAGATCGAGGTGGGAGGGCAGTACAGCCCCATCTAGGATGGGTGAAACCCCGGATGCTGTGGGGAAGCTAGAGCATTCTCTCTCCCCAGTCTTGCCCCTCTGCCTTCTACCAATCAGGATGACTTCCTTTGCTCTTCAGTTCACAGAGCAGGTAGAATATTGCCATCCAGGGGTCCTATTTCAAAATTTATAGTTCCTGCCACACCCTGGAGACTAGATCCCTTCTCTCAAGGTCTCTCCATTCTCAGAGAAGTCTGTTCCAGATTGCATGAGATGCTCAGCCTGGGACCCATCAACAGGGGCTGGGGACTTATATTATGTGAACGTGGCTGCCAGGAACGTGCCTTCATTAATTCTGTTAAGAGGGTGGTCATAGACTTGTTACCCACTAATTTCCGTTTATTTATGCATCTCCCACTAAACTATGAATGCCTTCAAGACAAGGAGTTTGCCTTTTTGATAGTATATTTTCAGTGCCAAGTTCAAGGTCTGGTTCTTAATAGATATTCAATAATACATGTTGCTTAAATACAAGTTGACATTGGGGAAAAAATTCTCTACTACTCTTAAGTTTGGTTCTCTTCAATCAGAATTATTTAATGAATACCTTAGCCAAGATGTTTACTCTGTTTTCATATGTATGGAATCACCTGAACTGTGACTAACACCTTGAATCACCATCAAAATTTTAATTTGAAACCATCTTTAAAAAATTGTTTTAGGGACTTCCCTGGCAGTCCAGTGGTTAAGATTCTGCGCTTCCACTGCAGGGGGCATGGGTTCTATCCCTGGTCTGGGAACTAAGATCCCGCATGCTGCAAAGCGTGGCCAAGAAAAGAAAAGTGTTTTAAATTATTGAGTCTACAAGGTGACAGACACTGTGCTGAGGTAGGGAACGTATTGACGAACCAGACATTGCCCCTATATTTGAGAACCTCTCTGTGGAGTATGAGAGAACTTAGAGTTCATTTAGCTTAACTTTCTCATTTTACAGATGAGGAAACAGAGACTCAATAAGAGTTGTGAGGCCTGATGGAAAACGTTTTGATTTATTCATAAGATTTTAATACGTCTGTGTGGAGTTACTTGTCAGTGAAAGGTGTTATGTATTTTGGCCAAAGGAGACATTCAGTTTTTGTCCATGTGTGGATTACCTTTTCTTTGATCTTGCCTTTCTTTTTAATAGGCACATGACTATGTAGATGATATTTGCTAAGCTTTTGGTTTATTTGGGACCAGTTAATAGCTGGCACTCAAGTTCTTTGGAAACTCACAAGTTAACTCTATTGGAAATTTCTTTACGGTGGCTTCTGACACCTCTCCCATTTATTATTATTCCTTGTTAAGTCACTTCCTGAGAAGGCTCGAGAATGTTTTCCATCTTTGATGGTACAGTTTATATTGACTTTCTCTGGGTGAACGTGAAGTTCTGAGAAGAGACTGAAAGGAGTCATTTTTCTGTGTTTACAGGGGATGGAGGTGAAAATCTCTTTGGTGGAGAAGGAGAATTGGCCATGGAATTCAATTAACCTATCGCCGAGGGGGGATGGATTGTGTGCCGGGCGCTGTGCATATTCAGTGGGAGGGGATCATTGCCGCCCCCGCTGGGGAGCCGCACCTGCCGCAGACGTGTGCAGCCTGGAGGGGGTGCATGGCTGTGTGAGCAGTGTGTCCAGGGCAAGCCAAGGAGCGGCCAGGGCTGCTCCCCCAGAAGCTTGGAGAAACATCTCTCTGCAGGAGATGGCTTTTGGGTTGGCCTAAGTGTAGGCTGGTTTCAACAGTTTACCAAAGAAAAAGAAGCGAGGCAACTAAAGCTATAGGCTGTAAAGGGACATGATACCCTCTGAGTCTACATGATAAAGCCAGGACTCTCGACTAAACTTAGGACTGGCGGTGGTCTAGGGGAGAGCCTGCATCTCTCTGCAGTGTTGAGCGGCTCTTCGCCTCTTGGTAGCACTGTTAGAGCAGAGTTCTGGAATGGAGAGACCTCCTGTGCATACACTTGGGCTGATCAAGGCAAATGGACATAGACTTGAACTTCCCAGGAATGTGAGTTCTTAAATATGTCCAGAACCCCTCTACAATCTTCCAGGGAGTTTTGTCACACAGAGCCTCCTGGGTGGATGTGAGTTGATGGGGGTTGTCCTGGCAAAAGCCGTCTCATTTCCCTGCTGATCAGGGAAACTTCCTGGGGAAGGTCAGCATTCCGGAGGTTTCTTGTCTGAGGGAAGGGTGTGTGTGCGTGCGTGTGTATCTGTGCATTTGTGTGTACAGGTGTATTTTTGTGTGTATCTGTGTGTCTATATGTGCATCTGTTTATCTGTGTATAACTGTGTGTGTGCATCTGTGTATGAGTGTGTGTGTGTACATGTGTGTGTGCACAGGGCGGAGGGAACAAAGCCGTGGAATGGGGAGGGGCATTAGGTTCCTGACACAAAAAACAAACACAGGGCTTCCCTGGTGGCGCAGTGGTTGAGAGTCTGCCTGCCGATGCAGGGGACGTGTGTTCGTGCCCCGGTCCGGGAAGATCCCACATGCCGCGGAGTGGCTGAGCCCGTGAGCCATGGCCACTGAGCCTGCGCGTCCGGAGGCTGTGCTCTGCAACGGGAGAGGCCACAACAGTGAGAGGCCCGCGTACCACAAAAAAAAAATTAAAAAGCAAACACAGTCCTTCTGTAATACTCTCTTGCCATGCATGCTGTGTCAGAAGGCTCACTGTTGTGACCGGAATTTTTTGTTTTTCCTCTTCCAGGTGTGAACGAGTCCAGGGGAGGTAGCCCTGTCGCTGCTGGTGGAACACCTCATTTCCAGGTCCTTTGCACGGGCCCCACTGTGAAATGAACCAAGCGCGGACCGGTCAGACACTTCCTTCCTTCCCTCATTGACACTCTGGGCCCAGTGATTGTTCCACTGTTGTTTTAATTGTGTCCCATCCTCCTCTTGCCAAAGCAAACAGCCAGAACTAGATTAGGTCTTCCTTAGGCTTGTCTGCCAGCCTGAACATGAACACAGGCAAAGCTGAGGACAGCCCGCGTTCCCGTGGGACGAGGGGCCCCACAGGGCCCAGCCCCCAGGAGTAGGTTCTCTCATGATGTTGGCGTCTGGGAGTCACCAACCATGCCCATCACCCAGGACAATGCTGGGCTGCACCTGCCCCTCCTCTACCAGTGGCTGCAGAACAGCCTGCGGGAGGGCGGGGCCGGGCCGGAGCAGCGCCTCTGCCAGGCGGCCATCCGGAAGCTGCAGGAGTACATCCAGCTGAACTTTGCTGTGGACGAGAGTGCGGTCCCACCTGACCACAGCCCCACGGGCATGGAGATCTGTACTGTGTACCTCGCCAAGGAGCTGGGGGATGCAGAGACTGTGGGCCTTAGTTTTGGGAACATCCCTGTTTTCGGGGACTATGGAGAAAAGCGCAGAGGGGGCAAGAAGAGGAAAACCCACCAGGGCCCCGTGCTGGATGTGGGCTGCATCTGGGTGACAGAGCTGAGGAAGAACAGCCCGGCAGGGAAGAGTGGGAAAGTCCGACTGCGGGATGAGATCCTCTCCCTGAATGGGCAGCTGATGGTCGGAGTCGATGTCACTGGGGCCAGGTGAGTGGGGAGTGCCGGCTGACGTGGGGGCAGGATGCGGAACTCTTGTGGTTCACTTACGCCTGATGCTGGGATCGGCAGGTGCTGAGGGTTGTGAGTCCTGTGGTGATTAGCCAGTGGCATTTATCTTACAGAGGGAAAATACACACTCTAAGTTGAAGTTTTCTGGTATTTATATGTTTCTCTTTTTGCTTCCTTATCTCTTAGAAGACTCAGGTTCAAAGTTTCTCCTTTTTCCTTGAAACTTGGGTTAGAAAGAAGAGAAACAGTACATTATAAGAGTATGAGAAATGTCACATTGAGTTAGACCCTCTTTTTCATTCAACCTAGCATCTCACCTCTAATCGGAGCAACAGAGATTAGGTCCTGGTTATGTTTCCATCTGCCTGTCCCATATCACCTTTGTCACAGACTGACAGTCCAGAAGACCCTTGAGATGCTTAGAAATGTCTTTAGACCATCCCCCACCCCGCCAGTTTCCCCATCCTGGAAGATCCATTTGGATCTTATCTGAATGAACATATTTCTGTTTTCTACCCATGTGACAACCTACCATGGCAGTAAGTTACGATTGGACTGTTCTGTTGTTTTCTGGGTGAGTTAGGGTCTCTAAGACCACTGTCAGCTTCAGTGATTTACTCGGGGAACTCACAGAGCTCAGAAAAGCTATTATACTCACGGTTACAGTTTATCACAATGAAAGGAATCAGATTAAAATCAGCAAAGGTGAAGGGTGCATAGAGTAGAGTCCAGGAGAGACCAGGAACAAGCTTCCAGGTGTCCTCTCCTAGCAGAGCTGTACAGAAGCACTCAATTCTCTCAGCAGTGATGTGTGACAACACTTAACGGAGTATTGTTAACCAGGCGAGTTTGCCTTGGTGTCCAGATTTTTTATTGGGGGTCAGTCACACAAGCACTCCATGCCTGTGTAGCTGACCTTAGTTACTAAGTATCCAGTCCTTTCAGAGACCAAACTAGTAACACATGGCCCAAAGCCGCCATCATAGATCACATTATTAGCATAAACTATCTGGTGTGGCCCAAGGCCCCAGGTATACAAAGACACTCTTATCAGGCAGGATATTTCAAGAGCTTAGACGTTACCTCCCAGGAGCTTGTCAAGGGACATTCCTTTCTTTGGAATGCACAGGTATTGAATACCCCAAACCTGCCAAGTTAATCCATTACTGCACACCAGGATTTTAACGATGGGTATATATGAAAGAGACAGGAAAAGAGAAGTTTGAAGATATTCTGAGATGCGTAAGTTTTATCAAGCCTTCAGGGGCTCCTGTGAGGATGTCTCCTATATCCCAGAAGGAGAGGATCATAGAGAGAAGGGCACCTTGGAAATCATGGTGACCTTTTGATGGGGGACTCATCTAACCCGAGAAGACCTTGAAGAGAGAAAAACAGTGCAGAAATACCTTGACTTCAATCTTTTCCTTCCCTTCCGTCTCCTACCAGAGCTTCCCATCAATGGGAATCAGCCAGGGGCAAGGGATCCCACTGGTGTTGTTCATCTGTGTGAGCCTCCTGGGACAAAAGGCAGGGTAGAAAAGGGTGGAGCGTGGATATGGGGCGGGGGGGTCAAACAAGAAGTCATTAGGCACATGCAACGTGGTCTGAGTTTAAATGAGCCAGTTCATGGAAAGGACATAGCACAGGGCTGGCTGGTTGGTGTGAGTATTTACTCAGTAGACACTTTCACTAGTATTTCCTTTGGGTTGCCTCTTGGACTGATGGGATGCTCTTGGCTAATGGCTGAATGCCTAACTGGCAGTTCCTGGGAGATAACTGCTCATTTTCAAGGAGTGATGTTGCAGATAAATGTTTTGATTTGGGATTAGAGATTGCTCTTAGCAATGAAGCAGTGCTGACCACCGTAGCACTCAAGATGCTGCAAGGACTTGATAAGGTGACTCTACTCCCTGGTGGTGGGTTCCTTACGGTTAGAAGTGGGGATCACTATGAGGCAGCCCTTTCAAAGCTGTTCTTGAATGTCCTCATCATTTGCAGCCGTCTGATCTGAAGGGAGTGGGTTTGGATGGAGAGGGAGCAGGAGGAGCATGGAGGGCACATCCAGCAGGAGAGTGCTGTGGTCAGGAGCTGCAGCTCTGAAGCCAGACAACCGGGGCTGCCTCCCCAGGTTTCCCCACTCACCAGCTGGTCGACCTTGGGAAAATCATCCCTCTCAGACTCTGATTTCCCATCTGTGAAATAAGAACAAATATCTATTGATAACAATGATTAAATGATGAAATAATGCACATGTGGGGCTTAGTACTATGTCTAGTACAATAAATCGTGCTCAGTAAAACCAGCAGGATGACTATTGTACATGGGGAGGGTTTTGGAAGACTGGGATTTTCTTATCCAGGAGATTGGTGGAGTCTTTAGGACGTTGGAGAAAGTCTTCCCATACTTGGGAAATGTTATCTGTTTAGGAAGCTCTTCTCTTGTACTACTTAAGGCTGTGGAGTCTTTAAGAGGCAAAGTTTTCTGTCCCACGCTCTGAAAGTACATCTGGCCCTGGAATAAGATGGTTTGACAGCTACAGGGGAAGATTCCTTGGTGATTTTAATTTACTCGTTGGAGCAAGTGGTAGGATGATGCCCATTTTGCAAAGAAAGAAGATACAGAAGAATAGAAAGGTGATGGGCTCAGGGTCATGAGAAGATGGAACACAGCACTAGACTCTTTCATGGAAGCTCTGAGGAAGGAGCAAGTATGATGTGATGGAAGAAGCAATAGGACTGAGCCTGGGATTCTGGGTTCTCTCCACAGGTCTTTTGGAAACTAGCTTTGAGACCCTGGGTAAGTGTGTCAGGATAGCAGAGTGGGGATGGGAAGGAAGTTCGCCGCCTTTGCTAACATATTAGGAGAGATCTATGAAACATTTCACTTGGGCCACCTGAGCTGGTGTTTTGGTTCCAGAAGCCCGCAGAGGTGAGGTGGTGTTGCCGTGATGCCCGGCCAGTGATAACTGGCAGAGCCGACTCTCATTCTCCCTCTGCTGACTCCAAGCTGGATACCCGATCCAGTGCACCACTCCACCTAGGGTGGTCAGGAAGAAACATTCAGGCAGGTGTGGCCAGTTGGCATCTGGGCTAAAATAGCTGAAGAGGAGGAGCTTGGGGAATGGAAATAGGAAAAAGGTCAAGGAACAGGCCTGTAGGTGTTCTATAATGTGCTTGGGATTTGTTTGAATCAAGTATGGTAAGACCTGCAGACAGGGAAACGACTGTCACGAAGGAAGAAGTTTATGCTCACAGATCCCTAGAAACGGGGGCACAGCACACTTTGCAGGGCCACAGGGGGAAACACCAGCGCTGGTCGGGAGGCAGAGCGGGGAGAGGGGAAGGCATGGCCCAAAGCCTTTATTGGGGGTTTCAAGGGATGGATTGGGCGAAGCGTGGTAGGTACACTGAGTAATCCTAGGATAGGATAGTTTGAGTCATTTTGGCAGGCTCTGAGCTATAGGGGTGGTCTCTAGTCGTCCAGTACCTGACCCCAGGTGATTTAGACAGGGACGTATGGGCTTAATGTGTAAGAGTTTGATAAAGAAGACAGCTGGGGTGTGGACTCTGGGCTAGTTGGTTAGTATAGCAAAGGCACATTCCCAGGGGAATTGTTTGCTATATCTAAGAATTAGCTGGCCCCAGGGTGGTTGGGGGGAGGGCACGGGGGAGGCAGTCTCTCCAGGATCAAAGCCCCAAACGCCAGAGCATCGAGAATACAGAAACTAAGGAAACAGTTACTGTACTGGGCTTCCAGGAATTTTCCATGGCTAAGGAAGTAAATCCTCCAAACATAACTTTCCTACTAGTGAATAGTCATGGTTCTGAACTTCCCTTCTCTGATGGGGCTATTGTGTGTGTGCTGGATGGTGAAGGGCCAGGTAAGGGAAGGTCTACCCAGAACCCCTCAGATGTAGGGGTGGGAGAAGGAGAAGACCAAGACCCTCTGCTTGGTCTTCAAGACAGTATGAAAGTGAATCAAGTAACGAGGCAAGGGCTCCTGGAGTCCTGACTTCCCAATACCCCTAACAACCAGCACGTTCACAAGACAGCAGAGAAAGAGACAAGGTTGATTTTTCAAGATTCACTCCTTAGTTCTCTGGCATAATTATAAGAAATGCTGTTTATTGAGCAGTTGCTACCATAGGGACACTCTGCCGCCCACTGTGATTTAATACATACCACAACTTTATAAAGGACAGCTTTAGATGAGAACCTGGACCACAGAGAGGCCATGTAACTTGTCCAAGGTCACCTAAGAAAGCGAGAACCAGATGTGAACTTGGGTCTAGCTGCCACCACATTCTGTGTTCCTAACTTCTGTGCTGTACTACCTCAAATCTGCACCAGAGTTATACTTTGGTCCTGTCACCTTTACTTGTAAGCAACAGGTTTCAGGTGTCAGTACACTAACTTCCCTCCCCCACCACCCCACCGACACAATAAGTCATCCACAATATCACTTGGAATTATAATAGGGGGCGCTCTTTTGAGCAATCCGTTCTGTTCCTTCTCTTGAGTTTGATTTAGAATTCAAAACTCCCTTAGATGATGTTATGGAGTGAATCATAGGTCCCACCCCCCAAATTCACACGTTGAACTCCTAACCCCCCAGAACCTCAGAACGTGGCCTTATTTGGAAATAGGGTCATTGCGGATGTAATTAGTTAAGATGAGGTCGTATGGGAGTAAGGTGGGCCCCGATCTAATAGGACTAGTGTCCTTATAAAAAGGGCAGATCTGGGGATAGACATGCACACAGGGAGAATGCCACGTGAAGGTTGGCACCGTGCTGCCTCAAGCCAGGGAATTACGAGAAGCTAAGAGAGGGACCTGGAACAGGTATTTCTCCAGTACTCAGAGGGAGCATAGCTCTGCCAACACCTTGATCTTGGGCTTTTGGCATCCAGAACTATACGACACATTTCTGTCGCTTAGGCCACTTGGTTTGTGGTACTTTATTTTGACAGCTCTAGCAAACTAGTGTACGTGATATTTTGACCCTGTCACCTATGGCCAGTGAGTTATTCAGGCAATTTCCTCCCTGACAAGGTCACTCTGGAAACTTAGCACTGTGGATGTTTTCGGAAAAGAACACTCTAAAGATCGCATGTGTGCTGAGCATGGGAGAAGCAGGTGCCAAGTGTAGAAGATGAGGTCATGGTTGGCTTATTTTAAAAATTCGTTTAGGGTCAATTTGGAAAGTTCATCCGTGGGGGAAGAGCAGAGAATTCACAGCCATGGGTTTGACACCCTTCTGCACCCCAGAACCGGTTCCAAAGCTTAACCTGTGACTGTCCCAAAATTGCAGATCCCTTTCTGCTTTTTCCCTGACTGACAATCACGAGGTCAGCAGTTTGCTTCCAGCATCCCCAAGTAGTGCTGGGAACCCCTCATTCTTTTGAGCGGTAACAGCATCATCGCAGAGTGAACTTCTAGGAAACTTTCTGAGACGGCGAGGGATACCAGTAACGTTTGATGTCACATGCCCCATCTGTCAGGCGTAGCTGGTAACACATGGAGGAAAGTTTTTGTCTGCGACTCTATCATACCTACTCTGGGGAAGATGAGATTTTCTGGAATGTTCTGTATATGTCTTTTTGGCGACCGGAGAACTGGGAAGGTTTTTTAGATTATTTCCTGCAAGGAATACTTTGTAACCCCATTCCCTCCCTCCCTCCCTCCGCTAGCTTTCTATAAGTAAACCAGATCCGTTCCCTGCGGACAGATTGTTCCAAATTGGTAACAAAATGTGGAATTAATTAAAACACAACCCACACACCAAAATAAAAACAAGTAGCCTTTTCTGAAAAGTAAAAGGGCCCATGTTCCACTTCAAATGTATTTTTCAGGATGTGAACCTCAAGTGGACTATTTTGTACATTAGTACATATGAGCAGGGCACAGAGCAAAGAACAGGGGCCTCGGAGAGGTGGACCTGACTCTCAGCCCCGCTTATTGGCTGTGTGGTAAGGTTACCTCAGCCCTGGGAGGTTGATGCTTTCCCCAACAGGGTCATTTAGTGGATGAGATAAGATGATTTATTTAATATACTGAATAGGCCTCTGGCACATGGTAGATGTTCAATCAAAGGTAGCTTTTAACACCCTTCCTGGTTGGCCTCAGGCGACCTGACCCCAGGGTACAGCATGAACCGAGAAAAAGCCCTTGAGTTTGAGGGTCAGAGAAGAGCCTAAAACTCTGTCAGTTTGCTCACCAGGAAAGGGGATAATCTTCAGCCCAGAAACCGGGGTGATATTCAAACACTGAGCGACCTGTGTGGCGTGGGTACCAGCCTGTAGGAAAGGATGCTAGTGCATCCTGGCGCCTCCCCCGCAGAGCCAGACTGCACCTTTGAGTTACTGGGGTGTGAGATATATATGTGGTCCCAGGAGAGGGGCCAGGGTGCTGGGAGGAGGACCTGGGGAGCTCAGGGCGATTGGCCAGCTGGTACAGGGGCGTTACTACTGGGCGAACTAGCTGAATGTCAGCCCTGGCCAGAGGTAACCTTCAGCACAGCACTAACTGCGTGTAAAATTAAATTTAGAGTTGTTACAAGCTCAGACACCGGTTACCCATGGCAACACTGAGTTCCCTCTAGGTTATAGCAGATTTTAAACAGAGTGTCAGGAGGCTGCTAGAAGGTGTTACTTGGAGAAATGACTGCAGGTAGTGATGTAGGAGATTGCAGGAAGGAAGAATTGCCAATTATAGCTTTATAATATAGTCTCTGGGGACATTACACATGAGGGTCCTGCTTACCTGAATACTGTGCCCAGAGGCACCAGTGCTCTATTCAGGACTGTATATATAGTAAGAGGTAGTCATCATGATGACCTAGAACATTCAGGAAAGGTTAAATTATATTCAGTTTTCGATTTAAGAAGCCAGAGAGGCGTGTAATACACTTCAGAAAGATTCCATTACAGAAGGTTAAAAGGAAAAATTTTAGCATTTAAAATTCAATTATCTGGAAAAGTCGTCACGTGGAACAGCCCATTCCCCAAGGATGCGGCCTCAATGGAGCATTACAGGACCTTACATTCGTGCCCACTTCATTCTTCTCAGCCGGCTTTCCCCACATGCTATTGCATTTTATGTCTTGTTTTCTGGAAGGCAGCCCAGAGTTCATCCAAGTCCTATTTTATCATCGTACCAAGGAGGAAACTGAGGCTCCAGGAGGTGGTTTCCTGGGGTCAAGAATCTTCTTAAGAGAAGAGCAAGGACCAGAATTCAGGGCCTCTGGCTCAAATTCTAGAACTTTTTCTTCAACACTACAAACAGTAACCAATGAAATTAGAAAAAAAATTTTTTTGCACTTTACTGTTGACTGTAAGAAACAAATAGAAAATCAAGTTTTTCTACATATTTCTACATACATTCTCTAAATGGATGGTAGTTACATCTAGAACCTTCCTTCTCAACAAGAGTTTAACTTGTAGCAGCTTCATAAATGTGTAATTGATGACCCTTGGACTGAACTTTCCCTCAGGTCTTCCAAGCACTTTCTGGGCAAGGCTGTAGACCATCTTCTGCCATCGCCTGCCCTCTTGTGGTTGGAGTCGAGAATGGTGCTGGGCATTTTAGTCAAACTTATTATTCATTCAGCTGTGTGGGTTTCTCAACTGTGGGGTTAGGATGACGTTTTCAGCCTTCAGAGCTCTCTCTAGAATGGGAACATCTGCGCCATCCCTCAGCAGAAAGGGACTCAGGCATCATCCCTCTCCTCTTTGGTACCTGGTGTCCTTGTGCTGCCCCCAGGAGGTGCCCCATCCCTGTTCCCCCCATGGCATTCCCTCCTAACACTCACAGCCCCGGTCCCCTACAAGTAGGTAAGTAGCTGATCTGATAAGCCCACTCGTGCTTAGCTCTTGGCGACAGATGGTGGGGGGAAGTTGTCCTCCCCCAGCCCAGCTTAAGCCTCCTGGAATCAGAAAGCCTCAGGGAAGGGTGAGTAGTAGGGCAATGTCAAACACTCCGCCAGCCAATGGGGTGGATTTCTTTAGAAACCTAGCGTCTTTGGTGAGCCCTCAATTACAGCCTGCAGGCAACTCCAGGGCCACTTACAGAGCAGCTTTTCAAGGTCTGTTTGTTCTTGTGAGGGAAAAGATTACATTAAAGGAGCCACTTTTCATGATTTAAAAGTGGGTGAGGTTGCAGAGCTCCATCCAGAGATGCTCTTTCATTTCATCCCAGTGACCTGCTTCTCCTGGTACCCCCATCAGAGCCACTGCTGGGGGACTGCAGCCATGGGAGATGGAAAACCCACATCTCCCACTTGAGACACTCGCTTTGAAACTTTTAGCATTATTTTTGAGAATTGTTGTAACTGTAAACCATGAAGAGGAAAAAAGGATTAGATCATCTCAGTGTGATTATAGTCCTACCAGCCCGACTTCATACCCTTCTCTCTCTGGGCACTCCTGGGCCATATTCAAGCATTTTGACTTCTACCTCATTTTTACGTCCAGGTATTAAATAAGTGATAAGCATTTTGATTCTCTCATTTTGAGCACCAGATGCCCTCAAGAGTTTTTCTTTTCCAAAAGGTCATTGTCCAAACTTCAGCACCTGTTTCGATCCTCGTTCCTCTCTAGTCTTATGGAGTGGAGGCAGGTAACCATGTGGCCTGGCTTCGCTGTTCCTAATTAACCTGTTTGCCAAGCACAGAGGTTCTGAGACTTGAACTCCTGTCTTTTGGTGTTGGACTATGGGTTGCTGCCTTCTCCTGGATGGGAATAAAATCTGATATTTTCAGGACCCGTGTGTGTGTGTGTGTGTGTGTGTGTGTGTGTGTGTGTGTGTGTGTGTGTGTATCTTCTGTGCAAGTTATAATAAAACATGGGTTTTCAACAGTTACATAGATTTCTTCATGGGCTTCTTTTTTGATATACGATCTTCCTCCAAAGATTTTGAGGGTATGAGTTTAAGTTATATTATTTTAAATAAATGGTCGTGGAGAAGTGGCTTCTAGCGGCATTTTGGATGACTGGGCTTTCCAGTGTTGAAATGGACAGAGCAACCCACAGGTTGAATATCCGGGTCCTTTGTACCCCTGAGCCACAGAAACCTGGATACAGGGGCGTCAGCGATTCATCCCCATGTTATCTCATTCAGGGTTCTTTCTTCACCAGAGAAAGGGTGATTCTATCATTTACAATGTCTCTCGGGCTCAAATTTAGCCATTGGGGAGGTGGGGGAGGGAAAGGGAGGACTGAGCTATTTCCAAGGCTGAACTGCATATTTATCCTGCCCTTAAGCTGGACTTGAAGGTTAGACCATTTAAATGGAGCTAGGATTTATTAAGAAACTTTTGACCTTTGGGCTCACAGATATATTTTCACAAATGTCCCTGAAGGAGGTCTGAACTGTTATCAGGGGAAGAGGAAGTAGGTGTCCTTCTTAAAAATTCAAGCTCCCTTAAATGCAGGTCCCTGTCACATTGCATGGCAAGTCTTGAGGGTTTTCCCTGACTCAAGGGTTTTATTTAGTCCAGATGTCCATTCTCATGAGGTTCCTGTCTGACCCAGCAGAATAGGCAGAGAGGACTTAAATGGCAGTCACCAGAAATGCTTCTTGCTTGAGAAAGTTCGTCATCCAAGTGGGATGAGAAGAAGATCCATGGGGTGAGGGAAAAAATTATTAACATCTCAAGATATATTTTTATCTTAAAAAAATAAGAAATTGAGCTTGGCTAATATTTTAGATATGGATTGACACTGGCATCCTTATTCAGTGTGTATGTCAGAGGATCCCATGTCCTGTGTGGTATGTGACGTGTCCTGAGGGAAGAAGAGGTGATCCACAAAGGTCCTCTCACCGATTAATTCACTTTTTTTTTTTTTTTTTTTTTGGCGGTACGCGGGCCTCTCACTGCTGTGGCCTCTGCCGTTGCGGCTCACGGGCCCAGCCGCTCCACGGCATGCGGGATCCTCGCGGACCGCGGCACGAACCCGTGTCCCCTGCATCGGCAGGCGGACTCCCAACCACTATGCCACCAGGGAAGCCCGATTAATTCACTTTTGACTCATTTCAAGGAAATATAGTTTATGTAGGCTCACTCAGTGAAGTAGGCTTATGAATTAATGTCTGTATTTTGTAGGATTTAAATTAACTTTACCAAATGAACAGATAAACTAAAATTCTTGAGGGAAAAAAGAGAGGATTAAAAATAATTAATGCAGGTGTAAGCAAACCATAAGAAAATGGCTGGGTTGACCCTTTTTTTTACCACTGGTATGTGCTCAACCACATTATAAGGTAAACTGATGACAATCTATTCAGAGTGACAAGAAGTCAGACAAAAAATTAAAATTCAAAGCTATCAAGAGACTGTGTGAAATACAAACTTACAGCCTCTATTATTAAAGAAAAACCTCACCGTAAGCATAGACTGTACTTGAGATAATCCCTAATGATGGTAGGAAGTCATGATAATTAACAAGATATTTAAAATCTAAATATCCAGCATGAATACAAATAGTGTTAAATGTTTTAGCAATGTCTAAAATTATGCAATACTAAATCTAGTCCAGAATTTTAGTAAACTGAATATTTTACGAACCTATTTGGAATTTCTTTTTACTTAATGGCTTAAGGCAAAATGTTACATGCCATTAGGAAAACCCTCATTCTCACTGATGTGGTAAAAATAGCTAAAATAATACATAGAAGACAATAGAGCTACAAAATAAAATGCCTGATTTTGTCAGCAAATTCTACTAAAAGGTACACAGAAACATTGCTGAAGTTTTAAAGAAACAGTATGCCATGTGGCAGTTTGCTGTATGGTTTGAGAAAAGTACGGCCGTTTCTCACATGTTCCAAATAAGGGTATTTGCTTCGTTCTGCTTCACTAGTGCAATAGGACACCTACTTATGCGTGAGTCACTAAAGAAAAGAGGTACCAGAAAGGATATATTTTCAAAAGGCAGTGACTTCGTTAGTTAAAATAATGCTTTATGGGGAAATTATATAAGGTAACAGCTGCTTTGATTAGAATTTTAAATTCGGGGTAAGGTTATAAAAATAGGTCAGAACATGAAACTGATTCACTGCATTGGTCCTAGGAAAGTTGATACAGCCAAGAAGCTAAAAACAGAAGTGCCCAAAATGCTAAAGAATGTCATCAGTATGGTTAATTTTGTAAAAATAAGACTTTTCAAATTAGTAGAATTTTTACTCTTCTCTGTAATGAGATGGGGAATGACCATGGAAATGCTTTACACTGTAGAGGTCTGATGTTTATCTTGAGGCAATGCATTCAGAGTAATCCAACTTAAAGTTGGCTGTGCAGTTTTTTTCTTCTGCAAAAAAGACAGTTGTTTCAAATTTGCCCACTTTATCTATGAACAAGTGGTTCTCAATGACCTGCTTTCTGGAGGCTATTTTTTAAAAAAATTGTATTGGAGTATAGTTGCTTTACAATGTTGTGTTAGTTTCTGCTGTACAGCAATGTGAATCAATTATACATATACATATATCCCCTATTTTTTAGATTTCCTTCCCATGTAGGTCACCACAGAGCATTGAGTAAAGCTCCCTGTGCTATACAGTAGGTTCTCGTTAGTGATCTATTTTATACATAGTAGTATATATATATCAGTTCTAATCTCCCAATTCATCCCACCCCCTGCTTCCCCTTCTTGGTATCCATGAGTTTGTTCTATACATCTGTGTCTCTATTTCTGCTTTGCAAGTAAGTTCATGTGTACCATTTTTCTAGATTCCACATATAAGCGATATTATACAATATTTGTTGTTCTCCTTCTGACTTACTTCACTCTGTATGACAGTCTGTAGGTCTGTTCACATCATCCATATCAAATGGCCCTATTTCCTTCCTTTTTATGGCTGAGTAATAGTCTATTGTTTATATGTACCACATCTTCTTTATGCATTCCTCTGTTGATGGACACTTAGGTTGTTTCCATGTCCTGGCTATTGTAAATAGTGCTGCAATGAACATTGGGGTGCATGTATCTTTTTGAATTATGGTTTTCTCTGCGTATATGCCCAGGAGTTGGAATGCTGGGTCATATGGTAGTTCTATTTTTAGTTTTTTGAGGAACCTCCTACTGTTCTCCATAGTGGCTGTATCAATTTTCATTCCCACCAACAGTGTAGGAGGGTTCCCCTTTCTCCACATTTACTGTTTGTAGATTGTTTTTGGTGGTAGCCATTCTGACTGGTGTGAGGTGATACCTCACTGCAGTTTTGATTTGCATTTCTCTAATAATTAGTGATGTTGAGCACTAATTATTAGTGCCTCATGTGCCTCTTGGCCATCTGAATGTCTTTTTGGAGAAATGTCTATTTAGATCTTCCTCCCATTTTTTGACTGAGTTATTTGTTTTTTTGACATTGAACTGCATGAGCTGTTTGTATATTTTGGCGATCAATTCCTTGTCAGTTGCCTTGTTTGCAAATACTTTCTCCCATTCTGAGGGTTGTCTTTTCATTTTGTTTATGGTTTCCTTTGCTGTGAAAAAGCTTGTAAGTTTCATTAGATCTCATTTGTTTATTTTTGTTTTAACTTTCATTACTCTAAGAGATGGATCAAAAAAGATCTTTCTGCAATTTATGTCAGAGTGTGTTCTGCCTATGCTTTCCTCTAAGAGTTTTATACTGTCCGACCTTACATTTAGGTCTTTGATCCATTTTGAGCTTATTTTTGTGTATGGTGTTAGGGAGTGTTCTAATTTCATTCTTTTATATGTAGCTGTCCAGTTTTCCCAGCATTGCTTATTGAAGAGACTGTCTTTTCTCCATTGTATATTCTTCCCTCCTTTGTCATAGATTAGCTGACCATAGGTGTGTGGGTTTATCTCTGGGCTTTCTATCCTGTTCCATTGATCTATATTTCTCTTTTTGTTCCAGTACTATACTGTCTTGATTACTGTAGCTTTGTAGTATAGTCTGAAGTCAGGGAGCCTGATTTCTCCAGCTCCATTTTTCTTTCTCAAGACTGCTTTGGCTATTCGGGGTCTTTTGTAATTCCATACAAATCGTAAAATTTTTTGTTCTAATTCTGTGAAAAATGCCATTGGTAATTTGATAGGGATTGCATTGAATCTGTAGATTGCTTTGGGTAGGATAGTCATTTTTACAATATGATTCTTCCGATCCAAGTACATGGTATATCTCTCCATCTGTGTCATCTTTCATTTTTTTCATCAGTATCTTAATAGTTTTCTGAGTATAGGTCTTTCACCTCCTTAGGTAGGTTTATTCCTAGGTATTTTATTCTTTTTGTTGCAATGGTAAATGGGATTGTTTCCTTAATTTCTCTTTCTAATCTTTCCTTGTTAGTGTATAGGAATGCAAGAGATTTCTGTGTATTAATTTGGTATCCTGCAACTTTACCAAATTCATTGATTAGCTCTAGTAGTTTTCTGGTAGCATCTTCTGGATTTTCTATGTATAGTATCATGTCATCTGCAAACAGTGACAGTTTTACTTCTTCTTTTCCAATTTGGATTCCTTTTATTTCTTTTTCTTCCCTGATTGCAGTGGCTAGGACTTCCAAAACTATGTAGAATAATAGTGGTGAGAGTGGACATCCTTGTCTTTCTCCTGATCTTAGAGGAAATGCTTTCAGTTTTTCACCATTGAGAAGATGTTTGCTGTGAGTTTGTCACACATGGGCTTTATTATGTTGAAGTAGGTTCCCTCTATGCCCACTTTCTGGAGAGTTTTTGTCATAAATGGGTGTTGAATTTGTCAAAAGCTTTTTCTGCATCTATTGAGATGGTCGTATGGCTTTTATTCTTCAATTTGTTAATATGGTATATCACATTGACTTGCTTGTATTAAAGAATCCTTGCATCACTGGGATAAATCCCACTGGATCATGGCATATGATCCTTTTAATGTGTTGTTGGAGTCTGTTTGCTAGTGTTTTGTTGAGGATTTTTACATCTGTGCTCATCAGTGATATTGGCTTGTAGTTTTCTTTCTTGTGACATCTTTATCTGGTTTTGGTATCAGGGTGATGGTGGCCTCACAGAATGAGCTTGGGAGTGTTCCTTCTGTGAATTTTTAGAAGGGGTTGAGAAGAATAGGTGTTAGCTCTTCTCTAAATGTTTGACAGAATTTGCCTGTGAAGCCATATGGTCCTGGACTTTTGTTTGTTGGAAGATTTTAAATTACAGTTTCAATTTCATTACTTGTGATTGGTCTGTTCATATTTTCTGTTTCTTCCTGGTTCAATCTTGGAAGCTTATACCTTTCTAAGAATGTGTCCATTTCTTCCAGGTTGTCCATTTTATTGGCATATAGTTGTTTGTAGTATTCTCTTATGATGCTTGGATTTCTGTGGTGTCCATTGTAACTTCTCCTTTTTCATTTCTAATTTTATTGATTTGAGTCCTCTCCCTTTTTTTCTTGATGAGGCTAGCTAAAGGTTTATTGATTTTGTTTATCTACTCAGAAAACAAGCTTTTACTTTCATTGATCTTTGCTATTGTTTTCTTCATTTCTATTTCATTTATTTCTGCTCTGATCTTTATGATTTCTTTCCTTCTACTAGCTTTGGGTTTTGTTTGTTCTTCTTTCTTTAGTTGCTTTAGGTGTAAGGTTAGGTTATTTATTTGAGATTTTTCTTGTTTCTTGAGGTGAGATTGTACTGCTATATACTTGCATATTAGAACTGTTTTTGCTGCATCCCATAGGTTTTGAGTCATTGTGTTTTCATTGTCATTTGTTTCTTGGTATTTTTTGATTTCCTCTTTGATTTCTTCAGTGATCCATTGGTTATTTTGTAGCATATTGTTTAGCTTCCATGTGTTTGTATTTTTTACAGTTTTTTCCTGTAATTGATTTCTTTATTTTTTTAATTAATTAATTAAATTTAATTTTTTTGACTGTGTTGGGTCTTTGTCGCTGCACGTGGGATTTCTCTAGTTGCAGCGAGTGGGGCCTGCTCTTAGTCATGGTGCACAGCCTTCTCATTGCGGTGGCTTCTCTTGTTGCAAAGCATGGGCTCTAGGCATGTGGGCTTCAGTAGTTGTGGCATGTGGGCTCAGTAGTTATGGCTCACAGAGTCTAGAGCGCAGGCTCAGTAGTTGTGGCACACAGGCTTAGTTGCTCCGTGGCATGTGGAATCTTCCCAGACCAGGGCTCAAACCCCTGTCCCCTGCATTAGCAGGTGGATTCTTAACCACTGCACCACCAGGGATGTCCCTGTAATTGATTTCTAATCTCATAGCACTGTGGTCGAAAAAGAAGCTTGATACAATTTCAGTTTTCTTAAATTTACCAAGGCTTGATCTGTGACCCAAGCTGTAGTCTATCCTGGAGAATGTACCATGTGCACTTGAGAAGAAAGTATATTCTGCTGCTTTTGGATAGAATGTCTTATAAATATCAATTAATTCTATCTGGTCTAATGTGTCATTTAAGGCTTGTGTTTCCTTACTAATTTCCTGTCTGGATGATCTGTCCGTTGGTGTAAGTGGAGTGTTAAAGTCCCCTACTATTATTGTGTTACTGTCTATTTCCCCCATTTTTTTTTTTTCCTGCGGTATGCGGGCCTCTCACTGTTGTGGCCTCTCCCGTTGTGGAGCACAGGCTCCGGACGCGCAGGCCCAGCAGCCATGGCTCACAGGCCCAGCCGCTCTGCGGCATGCGGGATCTTCCCAGACCGGGGCACGAACCCGTGTCCCCTGCATCGGCAGGCGGACTCTCAACCACTGCGCCACCAGGGAAGCCCTATTTCCCCTTTTATGGCTGTTAGCATTTGCCTTATGTATTGAGGTGCTCCTCTGTTGGGTGCATGAACATTTACAATTGTTATATCTTCTTCTTGGACTGATCCCCTGATCACTGTGTAGTTTCCTTCCTTGTCTCTCGTAACAGTCTTTATTTTAAAGTCCATTTTGTCTGATATGAGTATTGGTACTCCAGCTTTCTTTTGATTTCCATTTGCATGGAATACCTTTTTCCATCCCCTCACTTTCAGTCTGTATGTGTCCCTCGGTCTGAAATGGGTCTCTTGTAGACAGCATATATATGGGTCTTGTTTTTGTGTCCATTCAACCAGTCTATGTCTTTTGGTTGGAGCATTTAATCCATTTACATTCAAGGTAATTATCAATATGTATGTTCCTATTGCCATTTTCTGAATTGTTTTGGGTTTGTTTTTATAGGTCTTTTTCCTTCCGTTCCTCTTTTATTTCTCTTGTACTTCTTGCCTAGAGAAGTTCCTTTAGCAATTATCGTAAAGCTGGTTTGGTGGTGGTGAACTCTCTTAGCCTTTGCTTGTCTGTAAAGCTTTTGATTTCTCTGTCGAATCTGAATGAGAGCCTTGCTGGGTAGATTATTCTTGGTTATAGGTTTTTCCCTTTCATCACTTTAAATATATCTTGCAACTCCCTTCAGGGCCTGCAGAGTTTCTGCTGAAAAATCAGCTGATAACCTTATGGGGATTCCCTTGTGTGTTATTTGTTGCTTTTCCCTTGTTGCTTTTAATATTTTTTCTTTGTAGTTAATTTCTGTTCATTTGATTAATATGTGTCTCAGTGTGTTCCTCCTTGGGTTTATCCTGTATGGGACTCTCTGTTCTTCTTGGACATAGGTGACTATTTCCCTTCCCATATTCGGGAAGTTTTCGACTATGAGCTCTTCAAATATTTTTTTTCAAATCAGGCCCTTTCTCTTTTTCTTCTTTTTCTTGGACCCTTATAATTTGAATGTTGGTGCATTTAATGTTGTCCCAGAGGTCTCTGTGACTGTCCTCATTTCTTTTCATTCTTTTTTCTTTATTCTGTTCTGTGGCAGAGAAGGTCACTTACCTGTTCTTATGCCTCCGTTATTCTGCTATTGATTCCTTCTAGTGTATTTTTCATTTCATTATTTATCTCTGTTTGTTTGTTCTTCAGTTCTTCTAGGTCTTTGTTAAACTTTTCTTTATCTTCTCGATCCGTGCCTCCATTCTTTTACCAAGATCTTGGATCATCTTTACTATCATTACTTTGAATTCTTTTTCAGAGAGATTGCTTAACTCCTCTTCAGTTAGTTGTTCTTGTAGGTTTTTATCTTACTCCTTCATCTGCAGCATATTTCTCTGCCATCTCATTTTGTCACACTTACTGCGTTTGTGGTCTCCTTTCCGCAGGCTGCAGGATTGCAGTTCCTCTTGCTTCTGGAATCTGCTCCCTGGTGGGTGAGGTTTGTCCGGAGGCTTGTGACATTATCCCATTGATAGGGGGTTTGATTGGTGTTGTGGTGATCAGAGCCTGTGCTAGATATTGAGTGGGGCCTCCCCTTTGCTCTGTGGTTGTCACTGCCCTGTCAGGGGTGTGGTCTGCTCCCTAGTTGTTGGAGTAGAGGTCCCCAGATCTGTTTCTTAGCTGTGATTCTGATCTGTGGTGCAACGTAGGTGGGATTGGAGCACTGCCACTGGGAGGGAAGCCACTGAGTTTTCCTCCTTTGGAGCTGTTCATCTGTGAATGTGCTCTGTTCCCTTCACAAGCTGTGTGAGCTCACAAAGTGGACTGTTGTTGGCACTGTTCTCAGTCCTGCCTTAACTGTGAGTATGCTGGAAAATTGCCCTGGTGACTCTCAGGAGTTGTTTTCACCCAGCCACTGGTGCAGGTCCACTGAGGTTAGGTCCTAGTACTGCGGTAGTCATGCACCTGGACCCACTGTGGGAGCTATGGAGGCAGCTTGCACTTTGGTCTGTCCCTACCTCCATGTGTACATGCCCGCAGAGCTTACAGCTGTAAAGCCAGACCTGTTCCAGTTGCAAGAGTACTGTTGTCCTTTCAGTTGTTTCACAGGCACTGAATTTAGGAAGCCATCAGTGGAGGGTAACTCCACAGTTCACACAGCCGTGAGGAGAGATTTCAGCTCTTCTTCATTAGTCACATAGCCCCTGGGGCTCAGCTGTGGTTTCAGTCCCTCCTTTGGGCAAATTTCTTAGTGGAGGAGCTATCTGTGCCCTCCTGGGACAGCGGGACAGATCCCTGCACCCACTGGCAGATTTCCTAGTAGTGAGTGGCTTCTGCATGCTCCTGGGATGGCGGGCAGCTCCTGGCACTCGCTGACAGATTTCCTAGTGGGGGGAGTTATCCGCCTCTTCCCAGAGCAGCAGGGCAGGTCCCAGCACCCACTGATGGATTTCCCAGTAGCGAGAGCTGTCCATGCCCTCCCGGGACAGCAAGGTGGGTTCTGACATGCATTGATGGATTTTCCAGTCACGAAAGCTGGCCACACCCTCCTGGGACAGCATGGGCAGGTCCTGGGGCCCACAGCCTGGAGGCTATTTTTGCAAATGCAAACACACATAACCTGTCTTTTCAAGGTAAAGATGATACTGCAACAACGATAAGAAAGTAGTAACTACTATTTGAAAGAAATTCATGCTATGGAAAGAGCATTTTCAAAACGGATTTTTGGAAGTGTTTCCATGCTTATTACTTTTCTCCCCCAAAATGCTATGTTTGCCAACAAAATGTTTCATATGCACATATTTGAAATCTTGAGAACAAAATTTTCTATTTTTTAAATCTTCCAAAGAATTTTACAAAACTTATATGTTAAAAACTATTTTAAAAGACAGTACCTCTGAATAACTTGGCAAGAAAAACTCAACCCAGTTGAAAATTAACACAAAGTTTTAACCAAAACCTTTGCACAAGTGGTAGATAAGGTTGCAAAATGAATATTACTTTTTATTAAGTGCTGCCACTAATGTATTGTTTCCATTTGGAGCTCCCTGTCCTTGTGAGATAGCTTCAGCTGTGGCAGCCTTTAAAACCAGCATCCATTTATTCTGAACTTCAGACCGTACTTGTGAATGATCACATTCCAAAATGTTAAGCCACGTTTTTGAAGACCTTGGAGTATATTTAACTGTATAGCTTTTACTAAAAATAATATTCGCTTTATGTAATTTATTTTAGTAAAGGTGAAAAAAGATTTTAAAATATTAAGCACTTCGTATTAAGTGTATATTTTAAAAATGTAGCTTTTTCATATATGTTTTATAATGTATCTAATGTATTAGTACAATAGTACATGTACACGTTAAATAAATAAACATATATATATGGGGTACATGCTCACATTTTTTTTTTCTGAGAGTCATGAGGAATCAGCATTTCCAGAGTAGTCGTCTCACAGGTACAAAGGTTAGCCCTACCCCCTAAGGAAATGTCTCATTTGAGATTTGTGGGATCTAGATGTTTCTCATCAGCCCCATGCCCACCACTCCTCCTTGACTGGCTCTCCAGACGGCTGGTTTCTTCAGGCTCTGCAGGCATGCACCCTCTTCCTAAACCCTCCCAGTTCCCCCGTACTTGCTTTCCAGGTGGCCCCTGAGTTCCCACCATGGGGTGTCCCGGTCAGCCGTCCCACCAAAAGCACAGACACCCTGGCTGTACTCCTCTTGCTAAGTGCTTGCTCCCTGGACCATTTTGTGAGCTCTCTTTGTCTGATTATTCTTCCCTTTATTCATTCCAGAGCAGCATATTTATAAAGCTATTAGTTAATTCCTCAGGCACCCAGTCCCTCGCCCCACACTGATCTTTATTTCAGTGGCAACATTAAAACAATGTTGAAGTGGCATTTTAAAGGAAAGAATGACTTACAATTCTACTACCCTAATTCTCAATTAATTTAATTTTTCTATGTTAATATCTAAGCTGTGACGATGCAAATATAGCCCCACCACGCTAACCCAATAGATTCATCTAGTTCCATCTCATCTGTGTTCATCTGCAATATATAATTTTCAGACTACCTTTCTTAACTATTATTTTACCATTGGAAAGTAATGCTTGTACGTGGCAAAACATTCAAGTAGAACAGAATGTTCACAGTAGACAGTGAGTGAGAATTCTGCTTAATTCAGACCCCACTCTCTAGTCTCTAGCTGCACCACTCCATTACCAGTTTGGGGGTATCTTTCCAAGAATTCTCTAGCATATCCAGATTATCTGTGTTACTTCTCTTTTACACAAACAGAGGCACACTATCCACACTATTCTGCCTCTTAATTTTTTTTTTTTTTAATTTAAAAACCTATCTTAGGACTTCACTGGTAGTGCAGTGGTTAAGAATCTGCCTGCCGGGCTTCCCTGGTGGCGCAGTGGTTGGGAGTCCGCCTGCCGATGCGGGGCACGCGGGTTCGTGCCCCGGTCAGGGAAGATCCCACATGCCGCAGAGTGGCTGGGCCCGTGAGCCATGGCCGCTGAGCCTGCGCGTCCGGAGCCTGTGCTCCGCAACGGGAGAGGCCACAGCAGTAAGAGGCCCGCGTACCGCAAAAAAAAAATAAAAATAAAAAAGAATCTGCCTGCCAATGCAGGGGACACGGATTTGAGTACTGTTCCGGGAAGATCCCACATGCTGCAACTAAGCAACTAAGCCTGTGTGCCACAACTACTGAGCCTGTGCTCTAGAGCCCGTGAGCCACAAGAGAAGCCACCGCAATGAGAAGCCTGTGTACTGCAACGAAGAGTAGCCCCCGCTCACGGCAACTAGAGGAAGCCCTGTACAGAAACGAAGACCCAACACAGCCAAAAATAAATAAATAAAATAAATAAATTTATTTTTTAAATTAATAAATAAAATAAAAACCTATCTTAAGGACTTCCCTGGTGCCACAGTGGCTAAGAATCTGCCTGCCAATGCAGGGGACACAGGTTCGAGCCCTGGTCCAGGAAGATTCCCATATGCCACGGAACAACTAAGCCTGTGCGCCATAACTACTGAGCTTGCACTCTAGAGCCTGCGAGCCATAACTACCGAAGCCCACACACCTAGAGCCTGTGCTCCGCAACAAAAGAAGCCACTGCAGTGAGAAGCCTGTGCACCACAAGGAAGAGTAGCCCCTACTCGCTGCAACTAGAGAAAGCACACGCGCAGCAACGAAGACTCAACACAGCCAAAAATAAATAAAAAAACAAAAAAAACCTATCTTAGAGATTGGTTCAATCAGAAGAACGTATCATTTTCTCTCTCATTCTTTTCAACAGCTGTATAATATTCCACCAAAGGGTTCTGATGTGATTTATTTAACTGATCACCAATTAATGGGCATTTTCATTGTGCAGTCTTTGCTGTGTCAACAGTTCTGCAATAAATCGTATGTTCACGTCTCTGTGTACTGTACAAGTACATTTATGTGAAGGATAAATTCCTAGAAGTGGAATCCTCAAACAAATCCCATTAAAAGTTTTTTACTCATTGCAAATTGTTTTGCCCAAGAGGTTACACTAATCTGTATCCCCACTGACAGTATGTAAACGTTCTGTTTTTCTGTTTCACCAATACCATAGGAGTATTTTTAAAATATTAAATTATATTACATACAGAATTCTGTATTATCGTTTTTCACATAACATATTCAGACACGTTCCACCTTAATAGTCTTGATAAGTATAATCATTAATGATAATTTAGGTAAGCATGTTCTTTGTCATTCCCAGTTTTTCAATACTATGTGTAACACTGCATTTGAAATGCTTTTTTTTTTTTTTTTGCATTGTGCGGGCCTCTCACTGTTGTGGCCTCTCTCGTTGCGCTCAGCGGCCATGGCTCACGGGCCCAGCCGCTCCGCGGCATGTGGGATCTTCCCAGACCGGGGCACGAACCCATGTCCCCTGCATCGGCAGGCGGACCCTCACCCACTGCGCCACCAGGGAAGCCCTGAAATGCTTTTGACCAGGACTTTCCTTTTGAATCCTGCTCTTGGGACAGATTTCCTGGAATGAAGGTACTATGTCAAAGGATATTTTGCCAAGTTGCTTTTCACAAATGGCTTTACCTAATTATACTCTCACCAAAAATGTATGAGTGCAGTGTACCAGGATCATTTCAGGATTTGGTATTATGATTTAAAATTACGTTTAGTAGAAGTTAATTAAAATATGTAGCACTTTTATGGTTTTAATTTGCATTTATTTGATCAGAGAATTTGGCCATTTTCCCCTAGTTTTTTTTTTTTTTTCCTCTATTTTATTTTCCCTGTTTTCTAAATCATCTATTCATGTCTTTTGTCTACTATCTGTTGGAGTCCTAATCTTCAGCATTGGAATATGCATTTAGATATAATAGACCTTAATCTTTTTAATCCCTTTGCAGTTAAAATTCCCCTTAATCTTTTAATAAATTGTTATTACTGTGTAGAAATTTTAACTGTTTCCATGGATGAGTTTGAGTTTTTTTCTTTTGTAATTGTCTTTTCACTGCTTTAATCTTAGGATGTTGCTCTCTTCCTGAAGACCTGAAACTCTCCTCTACCAATTTTCATGATTACATTTTAAATTTATCTTTATAATTTAAAATTTAATTTAGCTGGCATTTATGTTGATGTGTAGTAGAAATTTTATATCTCTTTTTTCCTAAATTGCTATGTAATTATCCAAACATCATTTATTAATAATTAATTTTCTTCACTTAATTTGTAAGGCTTGATTTATTGTGATACACATATACATACATTTCTATTTCTGGGTGTTCTATTTTTGTTCTTCTCAACTATATGTCTATTTTTATGCTCATCACATAGTATTGTTTTTCGTCACATAGTATTTTGATCATGTTGTAACATCTAGTAGTACTAGCTTCTTCCTCCATCTTAGTTCTGAAATTTTTTCTAAATATTGTTTGAAATTCTTACCCCTTAATTTTCCCAAATTATCTTGAGTAGTGGTGTTGAGTTTCTAAGGCCATCTCTGTAAGGAACGGCACCAAAAACGGAGGAGAGCTTAAACAAGCTTTATTTGGGAATGCTCCCGGGCGAGGTTTACTGGTCCGAGAGAAAGGGGCCAGAGAAGTCGCGCCCGGGTGTAGGCGCGAACAAAATTTATAGGGGTGGACGCAGGGGAGGCGCTTGCTGTGTGAAGCAGCCCCCTGTTTTGGTAATCTCTCGGGTGTTGTGGCAATGTCAGGTGTCTGTTGCATCAGCCTCAGAGCCGTTGGTTCCGCCCCTCGGGGAGCGGGAAGACCGGGGAGCGGGAAGACCGGTCGGTTGCATCAGCCTCCTTGGCCAGGGTTCTGTCTGGCTCCCTGGGCCCTTCCCCGGACCTGCGGGCCTTACAATCTCAGGGAAATGCTGTCGTTTCCAGCATGGTCCATCCTTCAAGGCCTAGTCCAATCTTCACCCCCCAACCCTGGAACCTTTCCTTCTCCCCATACTGGGAACAGCTCTAACCTGCACATACAAAATCTATTTTCATGGGTATAATAGGCAGGATTCTAAGATGGCACCGAGAATTCCACACACTCCCACCTTGTACACACCCTCATATCCCCCAGGACTGTGAATTGGATGGATTTTACTCCCATGATAAAGTGTGTCATGACACAGTTAATTTTAGGAAGGGGGGATTATCTGGGTGGGACTGACCTAATCATACCAGCACTTGAAAAGCAGAGAGTGTTCTCTGGCTGGTAGCAGAAAGGGCAGCCAGGGAGACATGCTTCAACTGACCTGCAGGAAAGCAAATCTCCACGGTGTGAACTGGCCATGGAAAAGTACAACCTCTAGTACCTGAGAGCAGTGGCGATTGACAGCTAGCAGGAAAATGGGGACCTCTGTCCTAAAGCTGCAAAGAACTGAACTGTGCCAACAACCAATGAGCTTAGGAGAGGTCTCTGGGCCCCAGATGAGATTGGTGGCAGCCCCAGACAAAACCTTGATGTCAGTCTCGTGAAACACAGAGCAGAGAGTGCCATTGTGCAGTGCTGTACCTCTAACCTATAGGACTGCAAGCTAATCAATGAGGGTTGCTCCAAAGCCTCTACATTTGTGGGAATTTGTTACACAGCAATGAAAACTAATACTGTGGCAACACACAATTTGGTACTTAATCACTCCCATGTCATTTACTAATCATTTAACATGTGTAAATCTTGTCTCCCCCAATCAGATAATAAACTCGACCTCTCTAAGCCTCCGTTCCCTCATCTTTAAAGTGGGAATAAAATGCATCAGATAAATTACTGAAAGATACACAACTATTGTTACCAGCAGTTACTTCTAAAGGTGGGAGATGATAACAGGATCAAGTTTCACAGGAAGGTTGTGAGATTAAATGAGGTGATGCCTACAAAGCTCCTAGTAGGGTGCCTGGTGCATGATGAACTCGATAAATACCAGCTCACTGTTAAGAGAAAAGCAGACCCTTCACGTGGCTCCCACAGGTCTGTATATTCTGTATGTGCTAAATTTGTTATATACATGACCCTGGCCCTATCTCCCTCCCCTACACACACACACACGCACACCACACACCACACCACACACCACACACCGCACACCACACCACATACACACCACACACACCACACGCACACACCCCCCCACACCACACGCACACACCACATGCACCACACTCTGCACAACACACCACACACACACCCCACATGCACCACACACTGCACAACACACACTGTACACACATACCACACACACCATACGCATACACACCACACGCACACCCCACATGCCCCACACACTGCACAACACACCACACGCGCACCACACACTGCACAACACACACCGCACACACCGCACAACACCCCACACGCACCACACACTGCACAGCACACACAACACACACAACACACACCACACGCACACCGCACGCACACCACACACACGCACACCACACACGCACACCACACGCACACACCACATGCACCACACACTGCACAACACACACCACACACACACCACACACACATCACACGCACACCACACGCACACCACACACACACATCTCACACACACACCACACACACACCACACGCACACATCACACACACACCACACGCACACCACACCACACCCCTACCTCCAGCAGCAACTGGCCATCCACCAGGGATGGATAAACTAAATGCAGCCTCTAGATGGGCAATCAGTTTTGTCTCCTGGGAATTTGGAGTCAAGCCAGTGAGAGACCAATCTGCTTAGCTATTTGAGATGAGCTGAAAGGTCAAATGGAGTCAGGTCCAGAATCATGTCTGGGGAGAGCCCGAGCCACATGCCTGAAGTCACAGAAGGGCAGACATCAAGAGGAAGTTGGCCCCTTCAGAGCAGCACAGAGTGGACATGCAGGAATGGGCAGAGCTGAGAGTGTCCCCAGAGAGAGAGGGATGAGACAGGAGCTTCCAGGGGCTTGGGGACTTGCAGTTGCCAGCACCAGTTCCCACGGCGCCTAACTGGACTCGTTTCCACTAGATTTCATTGTCCTCATAATCTCTTTGGTCTTTGCAGACTTTCAGCTGTCAGCACCGTTGAATCCCAGTGGCCTCTGGAGGGCACTGTTCAACTGTTTATTTCACAGTAGTGCATCCTACACACAGTGTTTGGGAGAAGGGTGTTGGAAATAATAGACCATTTTCTGAGGACCTACCATGTGCTAGCCACTGTGCTGGCCGCTTTACATAATTTAAACCTTAAACACTCCCAGTTCTTCCCGGCAATTACAGAACACTCTCTAGCATTGTAACTTGTTTCTACAGGTATATTATTAACCTATGTCAAGCAAAATGAAGACTTTTTTTTCTTTTAATGAGGTTACAGCTTCTGATAGGAACCAGTTCAGGTTCAGTTGGCCCTCGTCTACTTTATGTAGAGGATATACCTGGATATAATTTGCATTTTTATGGGCATGTATTCCTTTTTGATAAGAAAAACAACTAAATATGACACCATTATAAAATGGGGGGGGAGTAATTGGTTGACATGTGTGTAAATTGCGTATGTCCCTCCTCTCTCCTAAGGGTGAGATATTTCCTATTTCATACCTTTTATTACCTCCCCCCACCCCCGGTAACTGTGTTGGTTTCGAGCCAGGCTGATGGCTGCTGGGGAGTGTGAGCTGTGGGAGGGGAAGGAGTCATTGTTTTTCTCTACTTTGCTCAATGCTACTGTGTTGGGAGGGTAGAGTGAGGTCCAAACCTCTTCAGGGCCTTCTGAGTGGTCTGAAAACAACTACTGGCCCATCTCCATTTTTTAATTAGGTATTTGAAAAACCTGTTTGGTCATTAGATGTTAATAATGTCAATGAAAATATTTATTAAATGCATTACACATACTCTTCTTACTTAATTCTGACAACAACCCAAGAATGTATTATTATCTGCATTTATAGATGAGGAAATTGAGGCTGAAAAAGATTAGGCAAGCATACCTGCTAAGGAACAGAGCCTGGAACTGAGCCCAGGTTTACCTGCCTCCAAGACCTGAGGGTGTTTTGGCTGGGATGCTTTGCCCGTTACCACCCATCTGCCAAATAGCATGTCTATCCCGGAGGAGAGCACCTCCATCTTAAATAAACAGCATATCCATTTCCCAATAAGGAGTGTACCTGGCATCCTGGCCAGGTCACCTCAAATTCCTTATTCACAGTATCACCATCTACCCACCTCTCCACTATGGAAGGAAGAATCAGAAATCAGGATATCTGGTTCTAAACAGTTTCTTAATCTCTGTACTATTTTATTCATATAAGAATATCTATTGACCACCTACTATGTTTTAGCCCTGGTTGTATGTATTGGGGAAATATTGGTGTATAAGACATACAACATCCCTGATTTTATGGGGGGGGGGTTGCATCCATGCCTCAGAAAACTGCTTTACCCCTAGGGTAGGGATAATATGATTAATAATGATATTAAGGAATTATTAAAGTAAACTTTGTTGCTTTACAACAGCTTTATTAAGGTACAATTCACATACAAAATTTACCCTTTTAAAGTGTATAATTGAATGGGTTTATATATTCAAAGAGTTGAATATCACCAATATCTACTTTTAAGGCATTTTTATCCTTCCAAAAAGAAGCCCCATACCCATTACCAGTCATTCCCCATTTCTTCCTTCTCCTAGCCTCTGGTGACCTCTAATCTACTTGCTGTCTCGGTAGATTTCCCTATTCCAGATATTTCGGTATGTGGTCTTCTGTGCCTGGCTTCCCTCGCTTAGCATGATGCTTCCAATGTTGATCTGTGTTGTAGCATTTTTCAGAGCTTCGGTCCTTTATGTTGCCGAATAGTATTTCATAGTATGGATATACTACATTTGTTTAACCATCAATTGATGGACATTTGGGTCATTTCCACTTTTGACTATTACAAATAATGCTACTGCAAACATTGGTGTACGAGTTTTTGCGTGGACATATGTTTTCAGAACTCTTGGGTGTATGCCTAGGAATGGAACCGATGGTCATACGGAAACTCTATGTGTAACTTTTTGAAGAACTGCCATGCTGCGTTTCAAAAGGGCTGCACGATTTCACTTTCTCACCAGCAGCGCGTGAGGGTTGTAATTTCTCCACATTCCCATCCATACTTGCTATTACTGTCTTTATTATGACAGCCATTCTAGTGGGTGTGAAGTGGTATTTCATTGTGGTTTTGATTTGCATTCCCTGGTAACTAATGATGTTGAGCACCTTTTCATGGGCTTTTGGCCATTTTTATATCTTTGGGAAAACATCTGCTTAAATCCTTAGCTCATTTTTAAATTGGATCTGTTGCTTCTGTTTGTTGTTAAGTTGTAAGAGTTTTTTATATGTTCTAGATACAAGTCTCTTATCATCAAATATATGATTCGCAAATATTTTCTCAGGAAGCTACAGATTTTAAACAACTGTCACTGATTGTTTTCAACAGATGACCTAGGGGTAGGGCTGTTCTTGCAGAGTCAACCCTGAACCAAGTCAAATAACGTTAAGTCCTGAAAATGGAGCTATTCAGAGGGCCGCCGGCCTGGTTAATACCGGCAGTCCTCTGGGGATAGAGCTTTTGAAAATCTCCAAACTTGCTCTGATCCAGCGGCTGCTACACTGCTTGTTTCTACAGCTGCCATAGTTGGTTTCGAAGGCTTTGGGGGCTGGGGAGAAAGAGATGGTAATAGTGTGAGGTAAAATGCCACAAAGCTCACTGTGCTTTCTAAGATTCAGCCATTTTTCTTGAATAAGTGTTGTTACACTGCTTCAAACCTTTAGTTAATTTCCAGAGTCCTGAAAAAGTTGCTTTTGATAATTTTTTTTCAGTGTTCTTGTTGTTTTTATGGAGAAATGGATTTATGGAGGTCCTTATTCTACCATTCCAGAAATGCTCTCTCCAAAAAAATTTTAAGTATAATATACATAAAGAAAAAGGCCTAAATCATGAGTATTCAGCTAGTGAATTTTTTAAAAAAAGATTTTTATTTTTGGCTGTATTGGGTCTTCGTTGCTGCGCGTGGACTTTCTCTAGTTGTGGAGAGCAGGGGCGACTCTTCGTTGCAGTGCGCGGGCTTCTCATTGCGGTGGCTTCTCTTGTTGCGGAGCACGGGCTCTAGGCGCGCGGGCTTCAGTAGTTGTGGCACGCGGGCTCAGTTTTTGTGGCTCGCGGGCCCTAGAGCGCAGGCTCAGTAGTTGTGGCACACGGGCTTTGTTGCTCCCCAGCAGGTGGGAACTTCCCGGACCAGAGCTCGAGCCCGGGTACCCTGCATTGGCAGGCGGATTCTCAACCACTGTACCACCAGGGAAGCCCTCAGCTGGTGAATGTTTATATTAGCCATCACTCAAATCAAACAACAGAACTTCACTAGCACCACAGAGCCCTCCCTCATACCGCTTACCAGTTATTAACACCATCCCCACCCCTTAACCAAAGTAAAATGGTATTAATCAGCACAGGATAACCCTCCTGTCCGGCATCATAATGGTTTTTTCCAACTCTGTTTGACTCTAATTGTTCATTCCCGCCAAACCACTCCCTCAACACATTTAGTCTAATGGCATCTTTATTTTACTTGTTAAACTTAATTTTTCAATTTTTAAAAATTAATTAGCCTACGTAGGACACCCCCTTGTCTTTGTCAAGCTCCTCCTGCCTCCCGAAATTCTTCTCCCATCACAACCACACTCCCATCACTAACCAGGCCCTGGAGTATTGGCTGTAGTTCTCCTCTGTCCCGTTTTCCAAGACTTATGGACACACTGGATCATCCACATAAATGTAGAAAGCTGGAATCACTTCAGGATAAAGTTAGATGGGTTTTCCTGGGACTTTTGCACAACGTCCAAACTTTCTGATTTGTACAGATAGAGAAGCAGTTTCTCAGAGGCCTTTGGGAGATTTATCCTTCTACGCAGATTTTTTTTTTTTTTAGTTTTTCCTGACGAAGCCTTCTGCAGCTAATTCAGAGCCATTGTGGCACCTCTCAGACTCAGCGTTTACATTCCAAAGTTGCTCCGGTTGAGAAACTCCCCCAGTGGAGAGTGAGGGGGATTAAGGCCCTCCTTGGAGCAATTTATGACACATGGGGACCCAGCTCCCTTTAGGTGTTTTTCCTCATCATGGATCATTAGCTAGTAGAAAAGGAGATATTCTGATGGAGGATGAAAGGAGATGCAGTAAGTCACAATGATTTGATGTTTGAGAGTAATTGCTTGGGAAGTGAAAAGGGTCAAGGTGGTTGAGCTTAATGGTACAAAGAATAACCAAGTATGGGAAAACTTGTAAACTGAGTGAAAAAGTTGGACAAAGATAAAGGACTTGAAATAACTAATAAAAATTATTAAATACAATGCTTTTCATCATAGTAGAAGACAAGAGTGCTTTAAAAGGGAACAGAGGGGGGGCTTCCCTGGTGGTGCAGTGCTTAAGAATCCTCCTGCCCATGCAGGGGACATGGGTTCGAGCCCTGGTCAGGGAAGATCCCACATGCCGCGGAGCAACTAAGTCCGCGTGCCTAGAGCCCAAGCTCTGCAACAAGAGAAGCCACCACAATGAGAAGCCCGCGCACCGCAACAAAGAGTAGCCCCCGCTTGCCACAACTAAAGAAAGCCCATGCGCAGCAACGAAGACCCAATGCAACCAAAAATTAATTAATTCATTAATTATTTTAAAAAAGAGAGAACGGAGGCCAAAATTTCTAGAGTCCAAACCAATACATACTTATATACTGTTTTGTATCTTCTCTTCAGCTCTTTACTGTGAGTGGTGAGTAAAATAAAAATTGCAAAGCAGTATGATGGTTCCTCAAAAAACGTAAATGTAGCATTACCACATGAACTGGCAATGCCATTTCTAGATATATACCCCAAAGAATTGAAAGCAGGACTTAAACAGATATTTGCACATCAGTGTTTGTAGCAGCATTATTTATAACAGCCAAAAGGTGGAAACAGCCCAAATGTCTGTTGATGGATGAATGGATAAACAAACTACCGTGAATACAGTTGACACTTAAACTACACAGGGCTTAGGGATGCCAACCCTCTGTACAGTGGGAAATCTGAGTATAACTTATAGTGCCCTCTGTATGTGCTGTTCCTCTGTCTCCACAGTTCTGCATCCCAGGGATTCAGCCAACCAGGGATCGTGAAGTACTGGAGTATTTACTATTGAAAAAAATCCATGTATAAGTGGACCCCCACGGTTCAAACCTGTGTTGTTCAAGGGTCAACTGTACTTGGCTTCCTCCCAAAACTCATTCAAAGGTTAAGACACTTGTTGACAATAACTTGAAAGTGGCCGCTAGAAACAAAGGTGGACAGAGAAATGTGGGTGCATTCCAATTTCCTGGGCCCTCTAGAGTCCCATGTGAAGACTGCAGGGACAGGGCTTGCTTTCTTTTCTCTTGAAGGGTGTCAGTGTGGTGTGCACTGAGACAATCTGGTGAATACCTCAACTTGGACCTTGAGGGCAGCACTGACCTAGAATGTTGTTGTTCCTTAACCAGCATCATCTGAGAAGCTTACCAAACCTCCAAATAGATGGCAGCCAGGAAGAGCTGATGTGGTAGCTGGTAGAAGGGGGCCATGAGGCTAGAACCCACACAGACTCACCTAGTGGGCGCTGTGGCCATGGCGGCGATGTCATGAGGCCTCCCCTGGGCCTGTGTGTCTGATACTTGTGGAGCACCCTGGGGCAGGGGGAGGCCAGGTTAGCTGGCTGGCTGCAGCCCTGCCTAGAGATGAGGGGCGCCACAGGGAGGAGAGGTTTACGGAGCATCCGCCTCTCCTGCCTCTGATGCAGAATTTGATGCCCTGCTGGACATTTATAGGACATTTGCCTGGATGATGAATTCCATTTAATACAAAGTAACTTCAGGAACAAAAAGCACCAGAAGCTAAGCCAGATTTTGTTTCCAGGAAGAGGAAACACCTGAAAAAAGCTCCTTCTATCCCTTGAGTCCTCTTCTAGCGTCTCCAGGTCTGGAGAAGAATGTGACCAGTTAGAGCAACTGTTCCCCCTCCTCTGTTGCTATAGCCACTGGTGGCCAAAGTGTAAAGATGTGGACTAGGTCATGCTTATACCCTCCATTTTTAACTAATATACCTCTTTCATCAAAGCTTCGGCATAAAGGAGTTTCCTGGAGTTTAACATGGCTGATTTCATGACAACAAGACATCAGTTTAAAGATGAAGAACAAAAAGTTTCTTGGGGTTTCCCTGATGGCGCAGTGGTTGAGAGCCCGCCTGCCGATGCAGGGGACACGGGTTCATGCCCCAGTCCGGGAAGATCCCACATGCCGCGGAGCGGCTGGGCCCGTGAGCCATGGCCACTGAGCCTGCGCGTCCGGAGCCTGTGCTCCGCAATGGGAGAGGCCACGGCAGTGAGAGGCCCGCGTACCGCAAAAAAAAAAACGAAAAACAAGTTTCTTGAATTTATGGACACCCTTTAAAATTCTTTTGACTCTGCCACAGAAATAGAAGGTAGAGAAATGACTGTAAGCCGTGGCTTGGTGGTGACATCTGCGTGCCTGCTCCCCAGAATGTTTCGCAGTGCTCATTCCTGGTGATTTTTTCATTTTGACATTTCAAGCCTAAAAACCGATGGGTGACCTCAGCTTGTGGAGCAAAATCAGAGTTCAGTGACTGGGAAATATATCTTTATAAGGTTTATTTTTTTCTGTTATTAGTTGTCTTAAGTAAGGAGTGATCAAAAAGAAAAAAACCCTGAACTGTCTAGGAATATTTGCTGTATAGAAATATCTGCTGGTATTTCATAACTTTGATAGCCCAGTCAGGTGGACTCAACTCTCAGTTGCTTTTGAAACAAAGAAAGAATACTCTGTGTGTTATGATTGAGAGCAGAACAATTCAAATCATGTCTGTGCTGGAGTCTGTCCAGTATACACAGTTCAAAGATAATGGAGCAGAATGGTGGTCACTGATGTGTGGGTATCACTGATGCAATTATTACAGCAGGAGACCACTGCAAGTTCTTATCCCTCAAGTATCTTCTATTCCTTTCTTCTCTGTGCTGCTCTATTTAATGTTTTTACAAGTTTATCTTTTAGCCTAAGGATCTTGCCTTACTGACTAAGTGGTAAAGTTCATCTAGGAACAGTTACAGATAGCTCATCTTCTCCTTCAGTGATTTTTTTTTTTTTTTTGGCGGTACGCGGGCCTCTCACTGTTGCGGCCTCTCCTGTTGCGAAGTGCAGGCTCTGGACGCGCAGGCTCAGCGGCCATGGCTCACGGGCCCAGCCGCTCTGCGACATGTGGGATCTTCCCGGACCAGGGCACGAACCCGTGTCCCCTGCATCGGCAGGCGGACTCTCAACCACTGCGCCACCAGGGAAACCCTCCTTCAGTGATTTTTAAAGCTGATATTTAACATTTCATCAATAGCACTAGAAATAGCACAGTCTGGGGTTGGGTAGACATCTCTGATTAGTTCAGCGCCTAATATATAATGAAAGCTCAATAAACGTTGAATAAGATAAATATTCCTTCTTAAAACGAAAGTCTCGATTCTGTGTATCCTGAATCAGTCCCATTATTTCTGGCAGAAGCATCAGTGATTAAGAACGTAGTCTTAAACCCCGGTGGATCCGGATTTGGAATTTCCATAATTGTCCACCTGAAAATAGATAGAAGTATTACACGTAAAGTGCTTTTTAATTTGCTATGTTTGCGAAAAGGCGTTCTATATTGATGTTCCCAATTTACCAGTCTGACTTATATGTTTTCGAATACATTGAAATGTATCCTTACAAAAAATAGCATGCTGGTGGTGTTTATGGAAGCTTGTTGCAGTCTTTTCTCTATAAACAAGTAGTAATTTTATTGTTTTTGCAAAACCAAACAACATGATTTTTGCAAATTTCCACAACTCAATCTAAATCCTCCTTTCTCTCTCCCACCACGATAGTGCACTAATGACAAAAGTGGAAGTGTAGGCAAAGGCTTTTATGATCACCTCTAGGAATTCCATTTAGAAGAAGGTGTCCAGTCTATCCAGGATTATTAAAATAATATATGTTAATTCACTTTTGAAAGAAGAGGAAAGGTATATTTTAGTTAATTCCCAAAAATAAGACTCTATATAATAAGAATAATAAATATTGTATAAGAATCTATATTGAATTTTCAAACAATTCACATGCCTGAACTCCTCCTCCCAAATCCAGGCTCACTATGTCTTTGTTGTGCATTCTTGATGCTACACTGGTATGAAATATTCATTTTGCAGATGAGAAGGTATAAGCCCACTAGGTGAAATGACTCCCTCTGGGTCACATGATCACATGACCTGGGGGACCCCTTGCCCCCCAGGAGCTTTCACCAGGACTGGGCCCCAGCTCTGGAGGACAGGGGCCTCTCTCATGTCTCCTCCTGCACTGTTGCCAACAGCAGAAAAACAGGAAAAGGTCATCATGTTTGAGTTCCTTCGATTTGCTTTCAATTCCTTTACTCCCCCACTGAGGTCATCTTTGTGGACTAGCTCTGTTTCCAGGGTGTACAGAATCTTAATTTATCATCGCAATTCTCTGGAAGAAGACTTAAGAGTTCAGAGCACACAGAAAGACGAATGTTTGCTTTGGGGATCTTTCATCATTTTATCCTTAGTAATGACCGGAGGAGAAAAGGGGTTTGCTCAGAAGTTATAAATAGTCATGCAGAGAGAAAATGTCGTAAAACAAAACAGATTTTAAGAACTCGGTGGTGGTGTTCTAGAGTGAATAATTGAAAAATCTTTGGATTAACGTTGATGATCAAATCATGAGCAGATTTAAGATTTAGAACTCAGATCTTCTGCCTAAAAGCCAGGGCTGATGGAACCTGAGCTTTTAGGTGGCAGGGAGGAATATAATTTTTATTTTCAAGAAGCTCATTTTATTCTGAAGCTTTCTTTGACTGAAAGAAAAACTTGAAAGTTTAATTATTACATTGGACTTTGAAAATGCCATGACTATTTATATCTTTCCTCCCCCAATATGTGTCCAAGGTGTAGTCATGTTCATTATATTTTTGAAGACTTGTTTTGATTTACAAAGTTCGTATTTGTTATCAAAATGAAAAATATTTAAAATGATAAGGGCAGTGCATACTCAATTCAGTAAGACAAAAAGAAGAAAGTGACCACCTGTAATCCCACTACCCAGAGGTAACCACTGTTAGTATTTGATGTATTTTCTTCCGAATGCACGAAAGATACATGCACGCACGCGCGTGCACACGCACACACACACGCCACTACAAGAACGGTTTGTCTGGTTGGGCTACATGTGTCTGTTTAAGAGCACAAACTTAATCTGAATCCTATCACTTAAGAAATGTGTAACGATGGGCAGTTTCTTAACCCCACTAAACCCAGGTTTCCCTAACTGTAAACTGTAGTAAAGAACAATTCCTGACTCCTAAGGTGATGGGAGAGTGAATGAGCGTATGCATGTAAAGGCTTATCACAGTGTCTGACACAGTGAGCAGTCAACAGATGGGAGCCATTGTTAGCTTGTAACTTTCTCTTGTCACTTCAGAAAACATGTAACTCAAGCAGCCTGTTGGTAACTCTGAGAAACTACCCAGTTCTCATCAATTTCATCTCTACCTTAGTGAGCGTTTGCATAGATGTGAACACAGGTTAGATCCCTTTTAGAGTCACTGTTAATAATAATGCGTCCGCATACTGCAGGCTCTGTGCCGGCACTCCACGCGTGTCAGCACGGTGACAGCTCACAACACCTCTTCGCCATGACCGTCATTATCCTTAAATATAGATGAGAGAATTCAGGCTGGCAAAGAAGAGACAGGATCCAAACCCAGGCCCCTTTTTCTTCCTGGGCTGCTCACCCTGACACAACCCAGTCCGAAATCCCAAGCACATCCTTCCAGAAGTGCTGGGATGAGTCTGAAAGCAACTTCCTGGCCAGGGTCCAGCTGGTTCCTAATAGAGCAACAGCTATCTGCTAGGCAAGGAAGGCACCTGGACCAGAAATCAGGAAACCTGGGTCCCTGGAAGTTCCTACATCTTTCTCATTGCATTCTTTTCCTTTGGAGAGGGTGTAATAATTATCTATCTTACCTTTCTCGTGGGGATGAAGTGATAGAGGAAAGTGACGATACCTAATAATATGATGGAAGTTGTAAATAGCAATGACATTATCTACCTCTCTACCACCATGGCTGTCCTTAATGATGTTCTCCTGGTAATTCAGTGTATTTCCCCCTTGTTACATTAAGGACTCTTTCCTGATCTCACCAGTATCGTTCCTTCCTAACCAGCCCACCCAGGGAGCATCCGTATCTCATCAGATCTTGACCGCTACTCTGGTTCCCTCTCTGAGTTTTATCCACAGTCTCCCTTAATCCCAATTACTCTCTGTGAAAATTGGAAAGTAACTGCAGAGTTATAGCTCCCCTTCCTGTCCTTTCCCCCAGACATACATTTATAAATGGGTTAAACTCTCCACTCCTGGCATAATGTTAAATGTGCCCTTTTTGTGGCGCGATTTGTAAAGAGTATGACTTTTGTAAACAACATGATTTAGATGTCCCCTGGGACTCTGGGAGGAATCCATTTTTTTCATTTGTGAGAAAATTGTTCAGGGCTTTATCGGGTCCCTTGCTTTTCCCAACTAGGACCTTCTCCAGCTACTGGAGAGCCATGGTGGACCAGATCAGAACTAGGGTTGGGATCCTGGAGTTGCTTTTCTGGAAGGACTTCCTAGAGTTGGAGAGCACGGGACAACATTAACCATTCAGTGTTTCCTTAATGTAGTTCACTGACTTGTAAAGAGGAGAGGTTTTGATATATCATCATAAGACAGAACAAGTCAAGGTGAAGCCCTCGATTGAATGGTAATTGCTTGGGAAGGGAAGAAAGGTCAAAGTGGCTGAACTGAATGATACAAAGAGTGATGGGAAGAGAATTATAGACCAAGCCAGCAAGGTTGGACAGAGGCGAGGGACTTCAAGGGAGCTCTAAAGATGATTGCAAACCTATGCTTGTGAGAAGACGTCCGTCAGAGAGACAAACAGAGGACACAAAGGATATTTTCAAGGGTCCCAAGTTTTAACAGTGTATATGTGTTTTGTTTTCTGCATAGTTATTTGCCTATTAAGTGTAGATAGGATTTTTATAAAAACTGAGTAGCAAGTACAAACTAAGGTTGTCAGACTTAGCAAATAAAAAATTCCATACAATATTTGGGACTAAATACTAAAAAAGTATTCATTTTTCACCTAAAATTTTAATGTTAGTGGGTCTCCTATATTGTATCTGTCAACTTTAGTACAAACCTGTGGAAGGAAGGGCAGCAGCCCCAAGGAGATGAAGACCCCCGGGGAAAGGAATCATCTCTAGGATACTGCCCCCTTTTAACTCTACTACAGAGTCTATAGAAGCCCTTCGGGGTAACTCAGTGCTCACTCTTGGAAGCCAGCTGACAAGGCTGAGGGTTGGGCCAAGCCTGGAGGTGGATAGTGGCTACAGTGGGTTTTCTGTTTCTGAGTTTGTCCTGGCCCAGCCCCAGTTCTCAGGGGTAGGTCAAAGTAGAAGACCCCTGTGGGCTGCAACGAGTCCAGGGAATTTGGGCTGGTCCAGGGAACAAGGCAAGGGGAGCACGGAGTGGGAGCTTGGTGGTACAGGCAAGGGAGGTGGAGACAAGGACGTGCTATTATGTCCTTGAAGGGAAAACATCGAATCATGGGCAGTTGACAGGAATACATTTCACGGGATTAAGGCTGGGTGGGATTCTCTGCCAGGTTAGCCGGAGTTCATGAATGCCTCTCGCAGATGGTGGGACTGTTTTGTTTTTATACGTAAATTATGACATGGATTTAGGAAATCAGATGGGAGGGAGTCGCTGCTTCACATAAGTGAGGTCATCCCTGGGGGAGTTTCAAGATGCTGGGGAGGGGCACTTTAAGCCGACCTGTGTGAAGTCTTGACTGTGAAATGGGGGAATGAGCTAGGCTGTAGTGAGAGAAAAGGACAGTGTAAGATGTTCAGGAGGCTGTGAAGACTAAAAATCAAAGTGAAGTGAAGTGGGGGTCACCCTACACCTTGGAGTGACCAAATGTAAAAGAGGTACTGTTGCTGAGGAGATTTGTACAGGCAGCGAGGCGGGGTGGCGGCGGGGCTCTGGCGGTGAGGAACCCGGCGAAAGGAAATCCTTTTTGTAATTAAGGAATTCTGTCCTTCAAAAGGCACCACCAACCCCTTACTGAGAGTTTCATCCCCTGGGAGCGCTAAGGCTCCAGAGATGAGTAAATTCCAGTTTCGGCACTCAAAGGACTGCCAGTCTAGCAGAGGCAGAGAGCTGTAGACAGAGCCATGCTGGAGTTTTATCAGAGATACAGGGAAAGTACGGGCCCGCAGAGACTCCCCTAGGCCAGGCGCCATCTTGTCTTGCCTGGGTGCATACAACAGCTTCCTCACCCCTGTCCTTGCCTCCATCCAACTGGCCTCCCCGGAGCCGGCATGATCGTCTGACATGGAAATCCGTTCATGCATTGCTCTGCCAAAAGCCCTTCAAGGATGAAGCCCAAACCACTTCCTCACAAAGCCCTGCTTCTCCAGCCCCTGTCCAGTTTTCCACTCTCCTCACTCCACCTCCAGCCGACCCCACTTGCAGCCAGGCTGAACCTCTGTGAACTCAGAGCACGGCGCCCGTGTCTGTGCTCTGGACCTTTGCACTTGGCAGTTCCTCTTCCCGGAGTCATTTCTTCATCGTGCTAATGCCTGCTCATCCCCATGGACTTCTCATAGCCCCTGAACTTAGCGGTTAGCCCACACTGCATTGGAACTAACGCCTGTTGCTATATTTGTCCTGCCACCATCTCTAAGCTCACTGGACCCACGGTCCGTGCCGCTCATCAGTGTTTTCTCAGAACCTAGTGTGGCCCTTGGCTCGATAATTCATACCCTAAAGTAAACTCATTTGCTAAATTAGACTTTTTCAGGGTGTTGGAAGAGACTCATCCAGGTTCTCTTAGGTGATTAGAGTCTATCAAAAGGATCTCCTCTGTGTGCAGGCAACTAGAGGTTTCCTCAGAGCTCTGGAGTGGACATGAGTCATCAAGACGGCCTTTGCAGCAGCAGGGGATTTTGAGCTTAGTGTCGAATGTTCTCCAAGAGACCAGGGTAGGGAAGAGGGTGTTGCCCGAGCCAATTGGCCGCTCACAGCTGTCGGGTTCTTTTGTTAAACATCAGTAGCCTCCTATTATCAGGACAGGTTGAGAACGCTACAGCCTCAGTGCCAGGTGATAGGTTACCATGAAAGCAAGTCCTTGACTCCTGCCATACTTAGAGAGCAGGTGTTAGCAAGTAGGCACAGAAATAGTCCTACCCCCTGCTTGGGTAAATTTGGTACATCTCCCCTGCTGTTCTTGTTGGCGCTCCATTGGGCCCCTTCCCAGCAGGTCCACTCTGAAGGGCATGCAGTAGTCCTCTGTGGGCAGAATCACCTGATTTTATCATCAGGCCCAGTGACAGAATCCTCCGTTAACTGGTAGGACCCCAGACATACGGAGTCCCTCTGCCGAAGCACCACACCCTGGACTCTTACAGCTCAGCAGGCAGCGACAGAGGTGGCTGTATGAACCGTTCTAACCCACTTATCTTAAAAATTTCTCATTCCACGGAGGAAAAACAGTATTTCTAACCTTCATTTCAGTAACTGCAGACCCTTGTGCTGCAGATTTAGGTAGTGACATTTCAGATGTCTGCTGCTGGATGGACTTTGGTAAGTGTCATTCAGATGCCAGCTCAGCCTCTGGAGTGTAGATTACAGTTGTCATCGCTTGATAGCCTATATCAAAATATTTTAAAATAAATCTCAGACAATATGAAGAATGGATAGGGACTTTCCAGGCAAGGGACAGACATAAGCAAAGCTCATGAGTGAATTACAGGTAACCTTTTCTTAGTTGATGTGAGTTAAGCCCATGTAAATAGACCTGAAGGAACTTAAATGTCAGAGATTCTTTCCCATTAAGGTCCATAAGAGTGGCCTGGCATCTTTTTTCGTTTGTACAGTGGGAATAATAATAGTATCTCCCATATGCATATGGGGGGGAGGATTAAAAGACAATACAGAGAAGAGCTTGGCATGATCCCTGGTGTACAGTAAATGCCCAATAAACATTAGCTACAATAGTTTTTACTGTTGTTGTTGTTAATACTAAGATAGTAATAGTTGTTTTCCCAGTGCCTAAACCAATACCTGATTCACAGTAGGCACTCAGTAAGTAGTTTCAGGAATGAATGTTTTTTGTTTTTGTTTTTGTTTTTGGCCGCCCCGCACGGCATGCAGTTTCTTAGTTCCCTGACCAGAGATTGAACCCACGCCCCCTGCAGTGGGAGCACGGAATTTTAACCACTGGACTGCCCGGGAAGTCCCAGGAATGAATGTTTTATATTCATTCATTCAACAACTATTTACTGGGCCCAGTGCTAGGCCCTTGGAATAAAATAGTAAACAAGGCCGCAGTCTCTAAGGGTAATCAGACAAGTGAATGGGCAGTGGGGATGCTATTGAAGCTGTAAGGAGGGCCTCAGATATATTCCAGGGGAGGCTCAGGGTGGGTTCCCCAGAGGTGATGTCTGAGCTGAGCCCAGAGAGGCGAATAGGAATTGATTAGAGGTGATTCCGGAAGGTGGTTAGAGTGTGGAGGCCAATCCCAGCTTAGATGTGTTAGGCGCCCAAGGCAAGATCTTTCTTACAGTTCTGGGCAGGTAATTTAGTTCAGGTACTTAGTTCATATCCCAGAGATGCTTCAAGATGCCTGGAAACTCAAATTCAGTTTTAGATTTTCTCATATCCAACCACACTAAAATCATTCATGGATTCTGACTGTAAAAGACGGAGAGTTCTTAAATTCTTCTTAAGAACTTAAGAAGCAGATGTTGCCACCAAGTCTGGAGAATGGGAGATGGAAGGGATCTTTTGGTTTTCTGGTTTGTGTTAATGTTATTTATGCTATATCCAGGAGTGTAGGCTTTTATTCTTGGACTTCCAGTTCTTGCAACCAATCTTACTGAACCTGTTGAAGACCTCAGGTAATCACTACATGCCCTTTTTGCTTCCACTGTGTTTTTTAATCCATGTTCTAGATGAGAGTTCACTTGATTGGGCCCCAGGTTGTCTGTGGTTGCTGCAGGGGTGGGTGGGTAATGGACTAGGGTAGAGAGTTGAATAAATTCTTCCATGGCCTTCTGGCTGTTTCACTGTGTCTTTGGTGTAGAAGATAGAATCAGATGAGGGAGCATTTGTAGGCTGATAGCCAAGTCACCTGGGAAGCCACCAGTGAGGAGGAGCTGGCCTTTGTCTAAGTTCTTCAGCTTTCCTAGGACCAACACTGACATCACTTTCACTGGGCTCAGGCACCCAGTATTATATTGGGTTTATTTCAGATTTTCAGGTTCCTTTCATTGTGCATGGATATTTGAAGGTTCTGGTTCTAGGTTAATTAACTCCCACTTGAACCCCTGCCATGACTAGACCACACTCTCAAGTGTTTACTAGCAAAGTATCTTAGAACTCATACATTCACTTACCCATTTGTCCAAAGGTTTACCCAACAAAGATTTACAGAACACCTCCCAGAAGCACAGTACCGTGAAAAATAAGGAAAGGAGAGAGAATGGCAACTTTTATTGTTGATAAATTTTTAATAGCTCGCAGTGGGGTGTCTCGACCTCAGTACTCTTGCTACTGACATTTTGGATGGATAATCCTTTGTTGTGGGAGCCTGCCCCGTGCTTTGTAGGATGTTCAGCAGCATTGCTGGGCTCTACCCACTAGATGCCGGTAGCACCTCTCCCCACAGCTGTGACTATCAAAAATATCTCGACATTGCCAAATGTTTCTTGGGGGTCAAAATAGCTGCTGGTTGAAAATCACTGGCTTACGATATCAGGCATCATCCTATACTGTGTGCTTCATTTTCTCATTTAATCTCCCCTTTTCCGCAAGCCTGTAAGGAATATAGTTTGAATACGAGAATAGGAAGTGTTAAATGACTTACCCAGAGTTCCATGCGTAATAATTACAGGAGTTGGACTTTAAATCTAGGTCTTCCTTATTGTACTATATCCCCAGACTGCCATGCAACACATAGTCCTAATTCCAAGGAACCTAACACCTAGCTGGAGAGATGTGATATGAATCAAATAAGTTACAGTTGCGTTCATTGCAGAATAAGTGATGAGAGCACGCAGGAGAGAGGTGCACTAGGGGAGTCACAGGTCACATCCTGCAGAGGTTAGAATGCTCTTGGAATATCTGTGGGTAAACACTTTGACTTGGATAGTGATTTTGTGTTGAGCAGTGACAGGAGGTGAGATTTGGAAGGGTAGCATTGGACAGCAGTTAAGAGGAAGAGCTGGTTCCAGATGCAATCTTTTTGAGTTCCAGTTCCTCTGCCTACTAGTTGTGTGACCATGAGCTAATTTAGGTAATCTTCTGGCCCAGTTTTGTTGCCTGTAGGATGGGTTGTAAATAATAGTACGTAGTCTTAAGATTGTAATAAGGATTTAATGAGTTAATACATAAAGGCTTAGAACAAGATCCAGCATCCAGTAAGTGCTCAATAGATGCTAGCAAGTTAGTACTTGATTCTGTTGGACTTCAAGCGTCGGACTTCAAATACTGTAAATAATGGGAGCTTTTGAATCAAGGCCTGCAAAGATGCTCCACAGGTATTGCAGTCCCCCTTCCTGTGTTCATGGCAAGATCATAAATTGGTATCTTTGGGTCGGAAACCAGTCTCTGGCTCTAGACCTTCTCCTAGAGTACCAGTTCAAATGGTTCAACACCTCTGTGGGCGCTTTGGGTTTGAAGCATCGAAGACATCTTTGCAACAGAGATTCAAAGAGGGGAAGAGGCAGCTTGGACATCTGTTCAGACATTCATTCACTCATCCATCCATTCAATCAACATTTACTGAATACCTTTTTTATTCTGGGCATCACGTTTCTATTAACTACATCTGGAATGCCAGTAAGTCACCCCTCTGCCCATGTGTCGGCTGCAAGTTTATTGGATAGAATTGTCACTGTTTAGTTTTAAGACAATTCAAAGTTATTTCTGTGGCTTGTGTTAAAATCCTGAGGTTTCTTCTCATGCTCCCCTTGGTACCACTGCTGGGCTTCGTATTTATGGAGATCTGATGGCCCTGGATGTGGTTGGGGATCTTCTTCTGGGAATTTCCTCCTTCTTCCTCTCTCCAGCTTTTTATAGCTACATAAGGTTTAGATCTGTTAGCAAACACTTGGGTAATTATGCCCCTCTCTGTTTATAGATTCAGGATAAATTGTCCTAATGGGAAAATATCTGTCCTTTGGCGTAATTTGGACCGGCTTTTAATTTTTTGTTTGTGTGTGGTTCGTTTGCCTTTCTAAAAATCATTTTGATGTCTGTTTCACTTATGAATCATCTATTGTTGATATACAACAGCACTCAATAAACCCCACTAAAAATCTTTTCTTGATCTAAAAGTAGTTGACGCTGGGAAAATGCAACCCATACATATGCCTTTCTCATGGATGCTGAATTAAAGGAAACAGTTGGATTTTAAAACTCTTAGGGAACATCTGATAAGAGGCCCATAGAAATGACCCACCAGAGCCTTAATCACCAGCATGCTGGAAAAACTCAATTCAGCTCAGTTTGCCTTAAAGCATCAAAGTCATACTACATTTGTATTCATTCATTCAACAGTCATGGAACACTTAACTATAAGCAAAGTTAGAGTATAGATGAATAGCTAAGTGTTTCTAATTAATAAAATAGAGATGTACTTTGATTCGATTTTTAGCTTTGTGGGAGATAGCAAGGCATACTTCTGATCAAAAGGCAAAGTCAGTCCTTCCTTCCTCTGCTATGCAACTGTGCTTCCCAGGCAGTGTAAACCTGTAGAAGACTTGGTTTTTAATCAGTTTGGGCCAACAAGAATAAATACTTCTTTTTGCAATGTTTCCTCCCTCTCAAGAGCTAAAAATAATGAACGAGAGGCAGTGGTGTAACAGTTAAGCACACCCTTTTGATTCAGACTAAATGGGTTTGAATTGGGACTCCAACATTTACTAGCTGTGTTACTTAACCTCATTGTGACTCAGTTTCCTTGTGTTAGAATAAGGCTAATAATTATATCCACTTCACAGGGCTACTACAAAAAATAAATGAGACAGACAATCTACATAAAGTAGCTAGCACAGTGCCCAACATAATTATAGGAAGAGTTTAATAATTCATAGCTATCATTATCATCATCAACTAATATTTGTGTGCTCGCTAAACAAAACGTAATGCTGTCCTGGGACTTTCCTGGCAGTCCGGTGATTAAGACTCTGTGCTTCCAATGCAGGGGCCGTGGGTTCAATCGCTGGTCGGGGAACTAAGATCCCACATGTGGCACTGCAAAAAAAAAAAAAGGTAATGCTGCCTGTGTATAGAAACAATATAGAGGAGTGAATCTATAAAATATGCTTATCAATGTCTGAAGCTGGGCATATTTTTAGAGATACCCACCCAATAAACAAAGGTCCGATGAGATGTGGGCATATGTTTTAAGAGAGAATGATATTCTTTTGGCACTGTGTTTCTGAATTAGGGAACATGTATGCTTAGGACGATTGCACGCCCCCACCCCACCCCCCATTCAATGGAGTAACGAGGACTACTGCAGCCCTAGAAGGGAAGGAAAGGAGTTCTCCAGCCTGGCTTCTGCCTAAACACACAAGACTATCACTGGGATGGAGTCTGAGAGGTGAAGATTGCACAGTGATGTCAATGTCAAGTCAGTGACCATTAGCATCAAGCACATCTTCTTTGTGTCTGACCCAAATTTCAGTGTTGCACTTTGAGTCTCTTACCTCTTCTGTCTTCTGTAGAGATGAAGAACAGCTGGTCGGTGTCCTCTTTATAATAACTTTTCAAGTGGGAGGAGAAGACTGTTAAGTTTGCCTTTAGGCAGTTTTTCACTCTAGACTAAACAACTCCAAATCCTTTAACCTTTCCTCATAGGTTCTATTTTCTGTCTCTTTAATCATTTTGGTTTTCCTCTGGAACCTTTCCAGTGTCTCCACGTTGCCCTTAAAATAAGGGGCCTCAGACTGGACCTACCACCCTATTAAGAGTCTCTCCGCTGCCAAATTCTTTATTATGGGGGAGAGAGAAATGGGGAGAGACACTTTTCCTTTCATGTCAGACTCCCACCAACTGAACTCACCCCACTGCCGTGTTGCCTATTTCTTATCAGTACAACACAGATTCCTATTAAATGCACAATCATCTGTGATCCTCACATCCTTGTCAGTTATTCTCCAATCTAGATATTAAGCCCCGTTTATGCCTGCCATTTTGATCATCGCCCCTCAGGATACTACTTTTGTAATCAGCCATCATGCTGAACTTGAAACTGTTTTACATGAAACATTTCCTTCATGTGTTGAAGCCAATTTGGATTCTCTTAGCATATTGGCAATTCCCATTCAAATTAATATTACTTGTAGGCTCTGGGTGTGCATAGAGCAGTTTTAAGTATTATTTAAACCAGACCTAGGATAAAGTTGGAGGCCACATTTTAAGCACCCTTGTTTACTGAGCCACTGATCTCTTTTCCAGTCTCCAGTGAAACCCAGTGAGGGAAAAGACAGACCAGATCATATCTTTCTGGCCTGCTGATGAGAATGTCATATGCATTCAAAAGCTTTCCTGCAATTAAGATATTATACAGATGTGGTCAAATTTTAATTCTCAGCACATACACACCCTAAACGGAGCTTAGACACAGAGTGGTGGAGGAAGAGGGGAACATTTATTTGCGTTATGCTTAAAATCAGCATTGATTTGCACATCATAAATTACGTACCAGATGGAAGGGGTAGAGAAAGTTAGAAGAAAACTGTCAGTGGAGAAAGCAATCAGAAGGAAGAAAGGGAGCACTTCTGAAATTATTATTCGAAGATTATTCAATTTGAACCTAATTCCCATAAAGCTTCTCAGATACCGAGATGCCACATAAAAGTATGCTAATGAGTCCACCAGGACTACCACCTCCTGGCAGAAGAGAGGAAAAGGGGAAGTGGGGAGGAACTAACATTCTCTGGGACCCTTATAATATTTGTAAGGCAGTCACTTTCTATTAGAGAGTTCTGATACACGTGGCTTTTTCTAAAACCATCAGTTTAACTTGCTTTGACCCAGGAATTACCGTATTTTGAGGACTGGCTTGCAGAGCTTGTTCTCACTGGGCACGTGTACTGTTCTCCTAAACTCCATTGTCATTGTTGGTTGCCATGCCATACCACTTTGAGATATACTTTAGCCTGGGGTTTTGTTTCCTATTAGTACTTCCAAAGGAGGAACGCCACAGCCTGGCATTCCTGCCCGTGTCTGTGTTTGCTGTTGTGCCAACCTGAATGAAGCAACTGGGGGTAATTTCAGGACTGGCGATTATGATAATTATTTACCACGTGCTCCGCTGGCTGCCTCCGAGAGTGGGTAGATGTCCAGGCCAGCCTGGACGTGGGTTGGCCCCTCCCAGATTCTAATTACCCTTTCCAGTGGCAATAATGGTCCCGAGAGTGGAAGCCTTCTTTCGCCTCTTCCTTTTTAATTAATTGCTTTGAATTCTACCAGATCTGTCTATTGCAGAGCTCCTGGATGCCCAGGAAGAGAACCATAGCTTAGAGACAGAGGGGTGGACAGTAGGACTGGGACAAGAGTCTGGCATGAACCCCGAGGCGTGGGGGTGAGGGTGTGTGCCTGTGTGGTGCAGGGCTTCGGGCTGTGGGGAGATCTGTGCCCTTCAACCACAGGTGGTCCCCATACCTCTAGCTCCCCCTGCGAGCTCCAACCTGGATCCCTTTCCAAGCTAGGTGAAAATGTGTTTTGAGCAGAAGTTCCTTAATCGTTTGAGGTTTGGCACAGCGATGCTTTTCCTTTTCAACAAGTGTTCAAAGTGGGAAAAAGGAATAAAATCCAATTGAAGTTTTGAAAAGCAACCTCTTCGTAGATCTCACTTCAACCCCCAACCCCCTCTCTGCCAGCCCCCATCCCTGCTCTAAGAAAAGCAAGCACTCTTTTCCTGTCTTCTTTGTATTCCCATTAATTTAAGACAGGAAGCCCTCAGAGGGTGTGATGTAAACAATTCGGCCTCGTGGGTCGGGCTTCCTCATCAGTTTGCAGCTGGAGATATGGCTACGCGGCCCAAGCCCATTCATGCCTCTCTGGGGGATGACTTGTTGACTGAACCACGCAGAAGACGGGAGGGGCGCGGGATCGGGAGAAGGTGTAAAGGAAATGCTTCAGTTGTGCAGTCACCGGCGCTTGTAATTCAACAGTGGTAAATTCGGTTTCTCCAGCAGAAGGAATCTGACTGCAGCCCTCTGGAAAGTCGTCTGATACCCTGCCCGGCGTGTGATGGTTGTGATTGTAGTTCGGGGCTCCCCGCCACCCCACCCCCAGTAAGAACCCGCGCAGCTGCTGATTATGAAACGGAGTGGTTATGAAATGAATTGAAGTCGGGGAGGTGGAGCTTCTCGCGGCGGCTGGAGGGAGAACTTCTGACCGGGCGAGGGTAGCTGGGTAGGGCGTCTTCTCCTCAAACCTGCTCCCAGTTACGGCTGGAAGCACCGCAGCAGTTGATACAAGCAAAGGTGTCTGCGTCAGAAACCCCAAACTCCCTGAAACCTCTCCGGGGCGGTTTCCTTTTTCCCTGCGAGGGGAGTGACCGGGGAAGGGGTTCTGGAATGCCGTGAGTTTTGACAAGTGAGCAGGGAAGTGACGAGCCGAGCCGGGATTCCATTACAGTCTTTTCATAACCTCCCAACCGGGGCTGGAGGAGGGAGGAGGGGATCCTCCCACAGACCTGCAGCGCTCGCAGGCTAGCCGTAGGGACTCCTGCAGCAACCATGCTCCAGAAGGACCGTCGGGGGGCGCACCGGGGAGCCGTGTCCCAGGCCGGGCGCCCGCGCTGAGCAGCCCCGCCCGCGGCCAGCAGGTGATTAGACTCAGGCTCGGCCCCGGGGCGTGTGAGCCCAGCCCGGGAGGATTACCCGGGGCCAGCTGCTCCTGACCGAGCCTCCACCGAAGGCGTCGAGAGGAGAACCACCCCCCCGCCGCCCCCCCGGAAGGTGACTTCACAACTGGAGGTAGGAATCGGCTTAGCAAACAAAAAGCTCGGGCGTCCCCATCCGATCCGGGTTGGGGTGCGGATCGAGGCTGCATCCACAGATGTGGAAATTGAGCCGCAGCCTCCGAGAAACGCGGCAGCCAACTAACGCCCGCGGTATTGATCTCGCAGATGACTTGGGTGTCTTGTTTTTGGCTTGGGGGATTTGCGTGTTTAGAGACGGTTGGTGCTCCTTGGGAGGAGTAACCGACATGGAACTGGTTTGTCAATTACTAGACAGAAGGAGGCGCCCGGAGTGTGTGTGAGCGGCGGGGCGGGGAGCGCTGGGGGGTTGGGGGAACCAGGCACAAGTCCGGAGGGGCTCCAGAGCCACGCTTCTTACAGTCACCTCAGAGAAGAGGTGCTGAAGCCCAAGAAGGGAGAGGCGGTGTCCAGCATCCCAGGCAGCTGTTACACTGTCCTTATCCCCGCGCCCGCCTCTGTCTGTGACTAGCAGGGGATGAATCTGGGGTAGAGAAAAGCTGCGGCTTCTCCCAGCAGGAACTGTTTATGATCCCTCAAATGATCATAATCTCCTCTAGAGACAGATCTTGGCCCTAAACTACTAAACAGCCTGCTTGGACAACTCCCCCAACCCTGATTCACAAAATGTTTTGGTTGTAGTATCCACAAATCAAAGATTTTAAAGATGAAGGCTGTTCGCGGAAAGAATGACGTTTTCTGTCATGCCGCAATTCTCTAGTAAGCAGTTTGTAAACACTAGGAGTGAAATAAGTCAAATCTTGTCTCATGAGATGGGGGGTGGGTAAAGAGGAGGGACCTACAGCTGTCACCCTGGGAACCAATTCCTGCAGAACAGATTCCATGTATGTAAATAGTAAACGCCTTTCATAAAAATAGGTCAGGCTGAGTTTCATATGGTCGGGGGGTGGCATAAACTCTAAATAATGTGGAAGTATCTTTAAATACACATAAAATATAGTACTTTCAGACTTCGCACTCCTATACTGTTCTGCAAGTCTAAATTCACTTTGCAAATGAACCGAAAAGTAAGGTACAAAGGGATCTCCCTACCGCCAAAAGTTCATCTGGCAGTCATATCCTCACTAACCTGTAGACAGACGTGGCACTCTTCTCTTACTGAGGTGTTAACAGGACCCACCCACAGTTAGTTGCCTTCAGGACTGCTAGTCAAACCTGTTGTCCCTCAGGTGCTGCCCTGGGGACCCGTGAGTACGGTGGGCTTTGGGAAACCAGGCCAGTGTCAGGTTCTAAAGGAAAGAAAAGAGTCCTCAGAGCGTGTCACACACAGAAGCAACAGAAATAGGATGTACCAGGGAAAGTGATGGGGAAACCAACGTGGACTCAGAGTCTCAGGCTTGCCCGTGAGCTTTCAGCCTTGATCTCTGTGAGCCAGCGCGGCTGGGCGTAATTGTCTGAGAAGATAGAGTCAATCTCTTCCTAATCTAGGGGGAAAGGAAGACAGCCGGCCTAAAGAGCAGTAAGGTGTTCCACAACTGCCTATCTGTTTGCCTTCTCTCTTCCGTGAGTTGCCTGACACCACCCTTGGTGCAACTCCCTTTTTTTTTTTTTCTTTTTTCTTTTTTTGCGGTACGCGGGCCTCTCACTGTCGTGGCCTCTCCCGTTTCGGAGCACAGGCTCCGGACGCACAGGCTCAGCAGCCATGGCTCACGGGCCCAGCCGCCCCGTGGCATGTGGGATCTTCCCGGACCGGGGCACGAACCCGTGTCCCCTGCACCGGCAGGCGGGCTCTCAACCACTGCGCCACCAGGGAAGCCCCGCAGCTCCCTTTAATCCTCTGTTCCTACTGATCTCCATAACTGCAGGCAGGTCACACTTAAGAATTGTTTCTTTGAAAGGAAAGAGTGGCCCCATTCCTGCCTGTTTCCCGGGCCATCGAGTTCTCATCTCCCCTGCTCTGCCAGGTGTTCAGCCTTTGCTGCCTTCGTCAACTCTTCTCCGTTTCCCAGAGAAAGCGAGTACCTTTGCCGCCTTCTAGAAGCAGGTTCTCCTGATCTTTGCCTGGGTTTTCATTCTGGAATCTGATTCATTGCCTGAGCTTCCCTTCCTTCCTTATCAAAGCTATACATATACATAATTTTAAAGCCAGATAGTTCTACAAGACTTGTAACTAGAAAGAGCAGTCACTCGGCCCACCTCTCTCCAACCTCAACTCCTGTGCCCCAGAGGCAACTGCTTCAACTCTGTCCGTGTTTCTGAGTAGCAGGTGCGTCCTGGTCCTCCTGGTTCATCCCCCTCGCAGAGCCCTCTGGCTCCTTCGCTCTGGATTTGCTGCTCTTGGGGCCCGAGGCACAGCGTTATCCTGGAATCCCCTTTCATCGTCATACCAGGGATTCATTTTGCTCCTTCTCATGCGGCATCACCTGTTCTGTAGACCCTTATCTTCCTCTTTCTTTGTTTCTGATATCTTGCTGGTAAAACATCTTCTAGAAGTTCCTGAGAAGGGAGTACACGGGAGATAAACTTTTTGAGATCTTCCAAGTTTGACTGATAGTTTACTGGGGTATGAACTCTACATTGGAAATCCTTTTCTGAATTCCGAAAGCAGTGCTCTTCAAGGTTCAGTATTGCCGTTGAGATGTCTGTCATTCTAACTCCCGATGCTTTGAATATAATCATTTCCCCTTCTCTGAAAGAGTTTCCTGTCTTTGTACTGTCCTTTCTCTCTTTAATGAAATCTCATTATAATATACCTTGCTGTGAGTCTTTTTTCATCCATTTATTGGCTTTCATTGGACCTTCTTAATCTGGAAACTCATGTCCTTCAGTTCTAAACTATTTTCTGGAATATTAAAAAAATGATTTTTCTCCTTCTCTCCTGGAACACATATTAAGTTGAAAGGTGGCCCTCATAGATTGACTCTCTAATTTTCTTACTTTTTCTGTTATATTCTCTATCTCCTTTGAAACCAAATTCTACTTCCTGGGAAATTTCCTCATTTTCTCTTCCAACCCATACATTGAAGGTCCATGTCTGCCATCAAATTTCTAATTTCCAAGAGCTCTTTAAAAATCTCCAAAGTTTTCTTTTTATAACCTCCTGTTCTCATTTCACTGATGAAAGCCTTTCAATTTTCTGAGGATCTCAGTGGCAGTTTCTTAGAAGCTTCCCTCTACTCCCTGTTCTGTTTCTTTTCCTCTTAGTTTTTGTTTTGTTTTGTTTTTGTTTTTAAGTCTCTTACATGTTAAAGGCTTTCCTCAAATGTCTGATAATCTGGAACTGACTACTGAAAGGTTAACGAAGGTCTGCATATCTGGATGGGGCTGATACCCAGGAATAGGTCCACCTTACCAAGAAGAACACCTAGAACGGTGTTTCAGAATCTGGAACAATTCCTGGCACACAGTAAACTTTCCATTTAGATTTGTCAGGTAACTGAATGATGTAGGATCTTGCTAGGGCCCAGGTAGCAGTGATTATCAAGAGCTCCCCAGGTGAGGCACATGTGTGGCCGGCCCTGAGTACTTCTGCTGTAGAATTGTCCTGTTGAATGGTTTCATTGAAGGATTTCCACCTGTTGGTGGAAGGTCTTTACTTCTGCTGTAGAATTGTCCTGTTGAATGGTTTCATTGGAGGATTTCCAGCTGTTGGTGGAAGGTCTTTCCTCTCAAAGGAAACTGACCAGGGGAAGAGAAATCCCCATACCGAGGGGAACTGGTGACTGCCACATTCTGTGAGCCAGACTCGGACCGAGACCAGGAGTCTAGCATTTGGTATGGAGACCTTCTCTGATTTCCCTGTGTTTAAAGCACACCCCTTGCCTCAGCTACACTTAGTGTCTCGGATTCCACAGTTGTTCTGATTCAACAGAGCAAACAGGTCTCAGAATTGTAGGCTGTCACTTGGGAGCCAGGACTGAGAGGGGTGACCTGGGGTCTGACAGCTTCAGGCACAGTCTCCAGCCAGCCCTACTGCTCTCGGGCCCCTGACCCCCTCAGTGCCTGGTGCCCCCAATTCCAGAGACCCTGGGACTCTGTGGCATGAGTCCCTGCCGGCTTCCAGGCTTCCCATCCTGCTGTGCTAGGTTTCAGCTTTCTTTTGTCTGTTAAGTCAATTACCATGGGTTAGACCACTTCCCAGCTTCCAAAAATTTTGTCGCGGTCATTGTTTCTTCTGTTCTCTTTGTCTTTGAGAGTTTAGTGAACCCGTCCCCCCATACTTTAAAAAATTCCTTTTCTCTCATTTCAGTCCATCACGTTTACTGGTGAGTGACTCTCCCTCCTGCTCTCAGTTCTTTCTTTTGTATTTATATCCCTCTGCCGCGGGTGCCCACTTGGGACAGAATGCTAACAGGCCACGGTACACTGTCAGCTCAACAATAACCATTATAAATGTCCAGACCCTGAACAGAGTGGTTCTTGGGCATTTATACCAGGTATGTTAGCATCTTCTCTATCAGGTCAGTGATCCTTCTTCCTTGTAGATGTAGAGTATCAGGCAGAGGCACTTCTCAATGTGTTTGACGCTGTGGCTTATCAGAATTCTATCTGTGAGGATAACCGTGCGGCACGCGGACCCCTCTGAATATATTCATGTTCGTTTCCTTCTGTCCTCGCCGGAAGCCCATTGCAGGCTCAGTGGTCACATGGACCCAGCAGCATCCATTATCTGAGGCGATGAGTTCACTCCAATTGTGGTACCTCCTTTCCACACCCCAGAGACAAGTGTAGGAAAGAGTATGCGATCCAAGTCTGGGCAATGAGGTGTGAAGGAATGTCTCTTATAGAGCTTCTAGGGAAGGTTTGTTCATTACTAAGAAAAAGACACACACAAAAACAAATGAACCCTTTGCTTCCTTGGTACACTGCTGTCTAGAACGGCTGTAGGCATCTTGCCACCAGCCTTAGGATGAAACCAACATGCATGAGAGAGCAGATCCCAGGGAGTCGTCAAGAAGCACCATCTTTCTCTGCACTTCCCATCATGTGAGATGATTAATTTCCTCCTTGTTCAAGCTATTTTGAATCGGGGTTTGGTATCATTTGTTGCCAAACTGATACAGGTGGATGTCGATTTACACGGCGTCTCTTTTCCAAAAGGAGTGAAGGCAGGCCATGGGCTCACCTTAAGGAAGATCTGAGCTGCCCGATTCCTCATTCTGATTCCAAGCAGGATTCCTCTCTACTCTACTGATTTTCCAGGCAGATGAAAGTAATTCTGTCTTCCAACTTCAAAGGAAGGAATAACCAGTGAGACATTTTGAGGGGAAAAGAGGATTCCTTTGCTTTGGAGATTGCTAGCCGGTCCCAGCGAGAGAACGTCTTGGGGCTGCCCCAGAAATGAACACCGTTCTTAAAATGAGGAGGCCATGAAGAAACCCCGTGCACTCCAGCCTGTGAAAAAGCCAGGCGCGCACCACTCACTCCCTCGGGGGTGGAGGCTGGCAGGTCTGTCTGGACACTTGGTATCATTTCCTCTGTCTTCCACCCTTTGTCTTTTGTGTATCCCAGACTTGGGGAAGCTTGGACGATGAAATAAACTCCGGAAGTGCTCAGTGGAATGCAGAAGAAAGTAGACGGACCGTTCCTGTTTTCTCCTGTCTGACTCAAGTGGCAACGACACACTGTCTTTATTTTTATGAACAGGAGGCCCTCCTGATCTCTTCCATTCCCAGTATAATGTCAGCCTAAGGGAAGCCTTTGATCGCGCTTAGCATTATACCATCATTTTCCTGCTTGTATCTGCATCTAAACCAAAACTGTAAGGACAGGCACTTCATATTGTAATGTAGCCAAGATTTATTGAGCACCTACTACTTGCACTGTTACAAGCTTTACACATATGAACTTATCCTCACAACAATCCTGTGTAGAAGGTACCACTATTATTACTATCCCTGTCTTACAATGGAGATCACTTGAGGCACACGGTATTTGGGAAATTGCTCAAGGTCGTCCAGCTTTTCAGTGGTGGAACAGAGATTCAGATGTCGGCAGTCTGGTTCTGGAGGCCATTCTGTGCTATATAGCATGTATGTTTCATGCTATATAATTCATCATTACAGCCTGAACACCCTTACACCATCTGTAGTATGCAATAGGGATTCAAACGTTACTGTGACTGAATAAACTCAAGGATTTTTCAGTCATTACTGACTTATTAATTTTAACGGCAACATATTTCCCCATAAAGTTAAAGGACCATAATCTGTTTAACTATTTCCCCAGGACTGGACATGTAAGTAGTATGGCCTAAGGTATCTGAGACAGGGACCATCCTGAGAAATCTCAGACATGTGGTCCCTAATTGGGAGGTGACCAGGAGACATCTTTATTTATTTATTTTATTTATTTATTTTTTTTGCGGTATGCGAGTCTCACTGTTGTGGCCTCTCCCGTTGTGGAGCACAGGCTCCGGACGCCCAGGCTCAGCGGCCATGGCTCACGGGCCCAGCCGCTCCGCGGCATGTGGGATCTTCCCGGACCGGGGCACGAACCCCTGTCCCCCGCATTGGCAGGCAGACTCTCAATCACTGCGCCACCAGGGAAGCCCCAGGAGACATCTTTTAACCCTCCTCTTCCTCCGCCCTCCCTCACGCATTACTCTCCCCACCCTCTGCCACCCCGAGGAGCAATCCTAACTCTCATCCCAGCTCCAGATTCCCGTTACCATCATTGGTACCCTGCGTAAAAGCAGATGGCATTACAAAGGCTTCAGTATTCCATACTGCTAGAACTTTCTCCGGGGGTCTCTGTTAAAGGTTGAGCGTTAGTTGGCAGGGAATTACCGTTTGAACTGTGGATCTCTGAAACGCCGCCTGCCAAGTGCCGTTTTCCAGGTGGTTTCTCATAACAGGTCGTTTTGCACTTTTGAATCCAGAGATAATATATCTGACTCTTTCGTTTGTTTTTTAAGACTTTTGGCTGACCTCTGGGATTCTTGTTTTAATTGCCAACTGATAGAAAATATAAACGGAAAAATGTGCTCACGTGCAAACTTTGGAGTTTGTTTTATCTTTGGAAATTGGGGGTGGGGTGAGGGAAGAGGATTAAGGAACATTTAGACAATTTTGTCTGGTGGGTTGTCTTCTTGACAGTTTCCCTTGTTAGGCCCTAAGTAAACAAACACACCACGGATCATGTGAGCACCTTGTAGATGTTACTTGCAGTTTAAACAGTTTCTGTTTGTATAAATTAAATCATACCTGAGATATGTTAGAAGACCTTGATGTTTAAATTTAGAGTAGTCCTATGGTGAGATCCTTTGGTAAGATAAATAATCTTTTTTCCTAGATTTTTTCTAGGTTTTTTTCTTTTTACATTGGAGATGTGTTGGGGACAAGTCAAAAGACATATTTGTCCCGAATACATCTACATTGTCTATGCACGTATGCATACGTGTGTGTATGTGTGTTCTCCTTCCTCCCCTAACCCCTGCATTCATTCTCTGCCTTCCTCTGTACCAAGGGGCTTATATCTATGAACTACAACACCTGGACTCCATTGTCCTGTTTCTGGTTGGGTTCAGCAATGGGAGATGAAGGCAGGAGGAGAGGGTGTCGGGGTATTTATCCTCCTCGCTGCTGTCCCCTCAACCTTGCTGAGGTCCTGACAATGACTGATTTCTCTAAGCACTTATGGACAGCTCACTTTCATGGCTCCAGCATTTATGGACAGCTCACTTTCATGGCTCCAGCTCACACTGTTTCTCCCTTGCCCTTCAGACCTACAGGTAGTAGTGATAGTTTCCCAGCTGTTGCTAGTTTCTAGGTGCTTCCCTGTAAATAGTCCCCGTATAAAACTCTCTCTAGTTCAGCCCTTTTGAGTGTGTCTCCTGTTTCCTACTGGGAACCCTGGCTGACATAGTGTGTGTCCGTCTCTTTCTCATACAAAATCTTGATTGTCATGTCTGGCTCTAAAACGCCAGTTGCATTTACTGTAGCACATCTGAATTTGAATCGTATCTTGTCCTGTCCGTGAGTTGTCATCTTATTCTTGTGTCTCTTCTGTCTTTTCTGTTAGATGGTGAGGGACAGGGGTGTGGATTATTCTGCCCTCTCCCTATAATGTCGAGTACACTGTTCTACATACAGAGGTCACAACAATTGTCAACTCTTGAAGTAAGATAATAGCATACATATAGGAGGGCATGTATAATGTGGGTATAATATATCTGTGATTGTTGATTTTTTTAAAATACCCTTTATTTGTATCTTTATCAGTTCATTTTTTTATGAAGTAAACAATGACCAGGTATCAGTTATAGGCAACTTATTATGCTAGGTATTTACATTAATTTTTTTTCAGAGTTCTTAAAGATTCCTAAAGGGGGTTTCAGAAAGAGCTGAAATAACAATTTTCAAGCTAGAAGGAATCTCAGAATGTAATTTAGTTTCATCACTTTCAGGCGGAGCTTGGGCTCAGTGGTTCAGTGTTTTTTTCTGGGGCACAGGTAGTAGGTGGTCTGGATGACGCCAGAACTTGGTCCCCTGACTCTCTGCCCAGGGCTTCTCTCCCCATCTTCCTCCAGTCGGTCAACCTGCTCACTCATAGGTGCTCTCTGGTGAAACCAACCTCCATAAGGTACCCCTTAGAAAGCCTCTCTGCTGCCCCTTATTGCTTCCCTCTGTGTTGCAAATGCAAACCAGATCGTCATGCTCTGAGCTCATAAAAGGGCCTAATAGGATGCAGACGGTGGATTCTAACCCAGGCTCCAACCTTAGCCCCACGTGTAGACAGCTGGGGGAATACTTGGGCCAACCCGCAGCCACCCTTGGCCATCTCCCTACAACAACTTGAAGCTTTAAGCTTTGGAGCAGCATTTTACGAGGGGGTATGAGGGGCTGGGGCTGGGGTAGGTGAGTGAGTGGCAAGTCCTGTGGTTATTGCAGCCAAAGTCTCAGGCCTCATCTGTGGGGATGCGATCCCCAAGTCAGGCCCGGCTGCTTGCAGGGCCTTTCCTGTGGGGGGTTTGCCGATGGGCACTGCTCCTGCCATGGTGGCCCTTCCTGCATCCATTTAGCACAAGGACCAGAGTATAAGGTGTTCCCTACGAAATCAAAAACCTCTGACTCCGCTAAATCACAGCTTAAAGTTGGTTTAAAATGGATACGAAAAAGCCTTTCCTTAATGGACAGAGAGAAAGCAGATTGGCCTAGGTCTGCGTGTGATGAGACGAATGTCGGTAATTAGGGTTTCTTTCTCCATATGTTACAGGTTTTCACATATGCAAGCCAGCTGGAGGCTGATAAATTGCTATAGCTCACCTGTAAGACTTAGGTTCGGGAAGATCAGGGAAAGAGAAGCAAGGGATGGTGTCTTTACTGAGTGCCTGCTCTTTGTCAGGCTTCGTCCTGGCAGCTTTAACTAAAAGATCTCACACCCAGATAGTTAAGTGTTATGCCCATTTTGTAGATTTGGAAACTGAGGCTCCCAAGGGCTGTGACCTACCCAGAAGTACAGAGGTAGGGTGAGGTGATATATCATCTCCTCAGTTCTGACTGTACAAATAAACCTTGTCAGTGAAGTAGTGACTTTCCAAACCCAGCTGGCCCACATCCTTGCTAAATGACTCTGGGGAAGGTTAGTTTCTCTGCCTTGGTTTCCTCAGCTGTAAAGTGGGGATAATGTGCATTGCTCCCTCATAGGTTGGTGGTAAGGATCAAAGCACTGAGTACGAAGTGTTCATCTCTGTGCCAGGCACATAAGCCCTTAATGAAATTTAGCTCCTGGACCCCTAGAGCTGGGTTTGTTGCTTCCCCTTTCTGGATGTCCTTTGTCAGCTATCATATCTTAACTTCCCTGAGTCGTTTCCTCAGTCATAAAACGAGGCTTGGGTTAAAGGTCAGTTTTCTGAATGGAGAAAAACCCAAGAAGAATGAGGCAAATCCCCATCTTTTTTTTTTTTTTTTTTTTAGTATAGTTTCTAGCGCTTGTTATCATTGGTGGATTTGTTTTTTGGTTTGGTTGCTCTCTTCTTTCTTTTTTTTATTACTTAAAAAAATTTTTTTTAATAATTATTTTTTATCTTTAATTCACATTTATCTTTAATTCACATCCCCATCATTGGCCATTGATGATTGAACTCAGTCTCCAGCGCCTCTCCCTTCCCCAGAGGTCAAGGGGGTGGGATTGAAAGTTCCAACCTTCTAATCATGCCTTCAACACCCTCCCACCACCACCCCGCACCCCTGCAACCAGCTTCCGTCCTTAAGAACTTTCAAGAAGTCACCACATTATCATCGACTCAGATGTGATTGAAGGGGATTTGTTAAAAAGATACCTGTTTCACCTTTATTGCTCTGGAGCCATTTCAGGAACGAAATAAGGAAAGATGCCCCTACGACTCTTACGTAGGGAATTCCAAGGGTTTTAGGAGTGCTATGCCAGGAACGGTGGGCAAAGACCAAATATTTATTTCTTACTATAAATCACAATATCACAGTGTTGATATATAGTTATCATCATTATCATCCTCATTTTTTCCTCCTTCCTCACCCTTCTCCTCTGAACTAAAACTCAATGGCCGCAACAAGCACCCTGTACGGCTTGGAGCATTGCTCATTGTTCCTTTCCACGTAAGTCAGTGAAATAGGTAATGGGTGGGAGCTCAGTTATGCTCCCAGGGTATTTAGGCCCTTCTTCGGAATGTTCCAGAAAATTCTCCCTCTCCTACATACAGACTTCTCTGGCTCCCTTTGCTGTTGGGAATGCCTTTAGCAGTGCTAGAGCTTAGAGGGTGGGTCTCACCCCTTCAGAAGGTGGTGGTGGCATCTGGGAGGATTCATGACCACACAGCTGCCGGGGAGTCTCCCCATTGCAGCTACTCTCCTGCCACTCTTCAAGGCACCACACTGCAGCTGCATCAATTATCTTTCAAAGAAGAAGAAAGACAGACAAGACAGAAAGTCAGCGTCCTCCCAGCCTGGCTGGTGTGGCACCTGTCCTGTGGGAGAAGCACCTGTTTCTGGGTCCTCTAGACCCAACCTTTTGGATTTCCCTGGAGTCCCCCAACTCTACCCTGGGAAAGCCCACGTGTGATTCTGTACTACATTTCCATGGCTGCCCTGCTGAGGAAGAAAGGCAGATGGGGGCAGTGTGGGAAGTGAAGCTACCAGGATTTACCTCGTCAAGCCCAACTCAAATATAAGGCACGGTCCTGCCCCCCCAGTAAAAAAAGATTATCACCAGAAATGAGGGAATGGCCTTATATTTAAGTCTTTACAAATTCTCTCATGCTGTGGAAGGATCTCACAATTATTTTGAACATCAAAGTGTTATTTAGGGAACACACATTAGCCTGAAATGACCTTCGTCAGTGCTGGTTTTGGATGCTTTAGAGAGGTCAACTGAGGAAATCATATCTTAAAAAAAGGTTTAAAAAATCTAGTAATATTCCTGGGCATCTGACCTCACAGTAACAAGTGTTGGATTTCTTTGTAAACAAGACTTTTAAAGATCATTTAAAAATGGAACAAGGCAAGAACCTTATGCAAATAACTGACATGGAAGTAAAGGGGATACGTTTTGGAAAACTCAAAATGGAGCCATAATCACAGGCAGGGTGTAGAAAGGCCACTGAAGACTTTGAATAAATGTTTTCCTAATGTGTGAGAGTCAGGGGTGGGAGGAAACCAGAAACGTTTCTAAATTAGCATTAACTTATGCTGTTTACATAGTACTTGTGTATATGATATTCTTGCACATACATGTGTATTGCTACATTAATCACTTAAATAGCATATAGTAAATATTTAAAATGTTACGTTTTTAATATCTTAGATGGAATCTTTACATCTAATGGTATAGTCTTTCATTTACATCATTTATATCTATCTAACCCCCCTGCCCAGTTTTTTCAGCTCTGTTCTGATTGGGACAGTAGGTTGCTTATATTTGGGCTCCCTTCATGACCCCGCTGAGATGGCCTTTGTTCGCCTCTATAGGAAATGCAAATTAATGTCAAGAAGTATTTTTATAACACATGTTGTTGTCACCTTGAATTGTTGCTTCAGTAACTCCACTCTTGTTTCTTACTTGAACTTTCCTGGTTTGCAAGTGCCAAACCAAAATAAAATAAAATGAACAGGAACGCAGAACATTAAATGGCTCAGATATACTTATCCTAAAATCAGTAAGCGATCTAACCTGAGCAAAGGGGTACCAGCTTATATTTAGGGGTCCTTATAGCCTTATATCCACACATACGTGGTGTCTGGAATTGTTCTGAGCAGATTATGAGGAGCGTGGGCTGTGTGACGTTAGAGCCCTTGACACGGTCGATCATGGTGTGAGCAGAGTCCTGTTCATGGAGAAGTCGTCTACTGAGAGCAGTCAGTCTTGGGCCTTCTGTCAACTTGTGGTTTTGGTGAAACAAACGAGAATTCTCCTCAGGAAGTATCAGGAGGCTAGACCTCACTCCTCCGGCCCCTCTCCATCCTCCACGTAGGAGTGTGGACAGGTGTCCGCCCCAAGAGCACCTGGCCAACAAGTGGAATCACAGCCCAATGGGGACATTTCCACTTGGAAAAACCACATGTCCAACAAGAAGCCACCTTACTGAAGAACTTTATCTTCTCGTGAGACATATTTTCCTAGAAAGTGAGCACAAGATGTGTTTAATCCCAATGTGTCAACGTGAACGGGCCTGTCATTGTCCCCTCGCTTCCCCAGAGCATGGCTTTCTACCCTTTTGAATGTTACAAAAATTGTGGACCATTTTAGTTGTTGAGAAACCATGCCTGCCCCCAAAACTTGCAATGTTGGTATTAGTCAGGATTCTCCAGAGAAAAAGAATGGAGAGGAGATATATGTGTGTAGAGGGTGAGGGGGAAAGGGATTTAAGAAATTGGTTCATACAGCTGTAGGGGTTGGCAAATCAAAACTCTGTGGGGCAAGCCAGCAGGTTGGAAGTTCAGGCAGAGTTTCTGTGTTGCAGTCTTGAGGACAATTCCTTCTCCTTTGGGAAACCTCAGTCTCTTTTCTCTTACTGCCTTCAACTGATTGGATGAGGCCCACCACATTATGGAGCATAATCTTCACAAAAAGTCCACTGATTTAAATATTAATCACATCTTTAAAAATGCCCTAGGGCTTTTTTTTTTTTTTTTTTAAATGCCCGTGCTCCGCAACGGGAGAGGCCACAACAGTGAGACGCCCGTGTACCACACACACACACACACAAAAAACCCCTCACAGCAACATCTAGACTAGTGTTTGATTAAACATCTGGGCACCATAGCCCAGCCAAGTTGACACATAAAATTAAGCATCACAGTTGGGATTGATATCTGCTATCTGCCCTATTTGTACTCTATATTTTGAAGTAAGAATATATAGAAAAATCAAGAAAATACTCTGGGTTGATACGTTAATGAAGAACCTCTAGATTTAACATTTGAGTTTTGACAATTCTTTCTTTAAAAAGTTTAAAGGTGTAGAAAATGCAAAAATAACCTAGCAAGCATCCATGTTCCCGCCACTCAGATTGAGTCGCCGTTAGTGTTTTGCCATATTTGCTTTTAAGGTTTTTTCTTAAACAAAAAATTAGTCATGACTTAAGTTCCCCCATCTCGTTACAGTACATCTCCTTCCAGGCTAACTTTTAGATGGTTAAATACTATATTTATAGATAAACACATGCATCTGTATGTGTGTTTTAATTGACATAAATGGTATCATATTGCATCTTGCTTTTTATACTCTTTTTTTTCTTTTTTGAGATCTGGCCACGTTAATGGAATCATACCTTTCAACTGACTTTTCTGTTTTAAGAAGATTCTCTACCTCTCCTATATTTTTTTTCCGGTAATTGCGGGCCTCTCACTGTTGTGGCCTCTCCCGCTGCGGAGCACAGGCTCCGGACGCGCAGGCTCAGCGGCCATGGCTCACGGGCCCAGCCGCTCCGCGGCATTTGGGATCTTCCCGGACCGGGGCACGAACCCACGTCCCCTGCATCGGCAGGCGGACTCTCAACCACTGCGCCACCAGGGAAGCCCTCCAGTAATTTTTTATATCTAGGTTTATTTTCTTTTGGCTTTCATGTGGAAAATATATAATTTGATCTTTACCTCATTCTACATAGAAAAACAAATTGAAGATGGATTAAAAATAAATTTCAAATGGAGCACAGTGATTAGCGTGCCTTTGCACCACGTATATCGTATAGTCCTTAAAAGTATGTACATTGGTTTCAGGGCTCTTTATCCCACTCTGATAATTTGTCTATTCCAGCATCAATATCACACTGTCTTAATTACTATAGTTTTCTAATGCGTTTTAATATCTGATAATGTAGTCCATCCTCTTTGTACTTCTTTTTCAAACTTTTTATTCTCAGACCTATGCTCTCCCATATAAATACTAAACTATTTTTCAAGTTTCCTAAAAATTCTTCTTGAGATCATTTTGGAATTTCACTGAAATTATTGATTGATTGGGCAATATTAACATCTTTAAAATGTTGCCTTTCTCTCTCTGTAAACAAGGTTTATTGTCCCATTAATCCAAATCTTCCTTTTTATCCTTCAATGAAGCTTTATAATTTCTTACTAAAGTTACTTTTTTAGATTTATGCCTATCTAGTTTATAGTTTGGTTTACTATGGAAGCCAATTTTTCCTTCTTATATTCTCTATTTGGTCACTGCTGGTATAAAGGAATGCTATTGATTTTGAATTTGGATTTTTGTTTCCAGCAATCTTGCAGTAACCTCCTATCGATGCTGATTGTTCAAAGGTTGGTCTTGATAATTAACTATTAAAAAAACTGACTGCAAGTCTTCACTACCATTTTGAATCGTATACTAAAGTTCCCTGAGCATAATGTAGTCAAATAGCCTTGACTGTGGATTTGGGCTACGTGCCAGGGGACATAAAGATGAAAACAGACAGTGGGGCACCAGTTCTGGGTGGTGACCAGGTATGGCCTCAAATTCAGTTCTTATAAAATTTCAATGTACAGTATATGCAGCTTTTGAGACTATTGAATTCTTATGCCAGACTTCCCAGGTTCCTATATTGTCACATCTGAATGTCCTTGGAAGCTGTCTGTGCCTCAGATTGCTTTAAAATGGAGGTATTAGAAACAAACAAATAAATAAAATGGAGGTAATAGTAATATGTAATCATGGGGGTTGTGAGGTTTCAATGAGTAATTGCATGTCCCTGGCCCAGTTGAAGCTTTCAGTAACCGTTAACTATTACTATGAGACATCCTTGCTGCATTTTCTAACTTTAGGTGTTTTGGAATCTTTATGCTGTGTAGCATAAGATTGTTATTAGTTCAGACTTACTAGTGCTTTATCAGAAAGTAGACCCTTTCTCTTTCATCCTTTGTTTTAAAGTGCTGTGCTCTTTGTAATCACATCACTTCCGGTAAGATCATGCCTAGTGTAATGCAGGTCAAAGGCAAGTTGTTTCACAGAAATTTGCTTTACACACCTTGCGAAAAGGCCTATTTTTGTTAATGAGGATGTTATCTAGGGCTCTAGCCCTAGTGTCCTGAGAGAGGGATAGACTAGAATCTAGAGATTTGAAGTGGTTTGCACTTGAATTTTTGAGATAGGGGAGAAAATACTATGACTGGTTCATAAGCTCAACAAGCACCCCAGAACCTCACTCGTTCGGATTGCTTAGGTGGTAATGAGTCCAGGTGCCTGGGAGAGCGTCCGTCTCTGGGCCCCTTCTCCATTCGCTGGAAGTGCTCTCTGGCCCCCCACAATGGCCTTTGTTCTTGGTCCTGAACAAAGAGCTGCATCCCTTCTCAGTGTCCCTTCTCAACCATCCTGGCTTCCTAGAATTCTGCTTTAAAGCCCTGTTCTTTTTCTGACCCTCAGAAGCACACAGACAATCTCGAGACCCTGAATGGCAGAGCTTGCTGTAAGGTTTCTAGGCCTCTAGTGGTGGCGCGGCCTTGGCTAATTTTGGAATTTGGTAGAAAATGACTAACCCTGTGTTTAAATATCTACTGTGGCACACCCCACTGTTGGCCGCCCGTGACCGCGTAGACGGGGCACTGTGGAGTGAGGAAAGCAGGTGGTAGTAGACCGTGGGGCCCACGTGGTCACACGCTGGGCGGGTGGCATTGTACTCTAAGCCCTGTCGCTAAGTGCCCAGGTCAGTGTTAAGAATTGAAATTTCTCCTCATGTATGACCCAGCAAGTTGTCTTACACTCTGTTTTTCTAGAGAACAAAGGCTGGGATTGAGAGCAACTCTAGTTATTCTGAAAGCTCTCTTCTGGGTCTCTTCTTAGCAGGAGAGGAAGATCTTCCAGTGTTCTTAAGAACAGTCAAATCAATTTCAACAAGAGGCAGGCTTGTTTTGTCGACCTGTGGGTGTTTCATGCCCCATTTCAATGGTCATCTCTTCCCCTTTTCTTCTAGCCTAGGCAATACTCAGAGAGCTGTAAGAATTGGGGATTTTTTTCTTTTCAAAGCAGATTTTTAAATGCTTTTCTGCTTAACATTTCTCTTTATCTTCAGTATCTTTGTTAAATAAAGGGAAAAAAATTTTTTTTTTCTGAGATGAAGAGAAAGGGGCCTTCAGTGACCAAACTGCTCTGTGTGTGATTCAATCCCTAGATCTGATTTCAGTTCTGCTAAAGATGGGCTTCTGAGACTACTCACACTTCCTCCAGCAATACCTGATTTTAAAAGACCAGTGTTATAATGAGCATTTTGTTTATGCTTTATAGTAAAATCCATGAGGGTTTATCCTGCTTTGGCCAATTTGAATATGCAGATTTTTCTTTTCTTCTTTTTTTTCTTTTTTAAATATTATGTATTTATTTATTTGGCTGCACTGGGTCTTAGTTGCGGATCTTCACTGCCACGTGTGGGATCTTCAGTTGTGGCATGCAGGATCCTTAGTTGCGGCATGCGGGAATCTTTTAGTTGTGGCATGTGGGATCTTTTAGTTGCTGCATGCATGCGGGATCTAGTTCCCCGACCAGGGATTGAACCCAGTCCCCCCACATTGGGACGCAGAGTCCCAACCACTGGACCACCAGAGAAGTCCTGAAGATGCAGATTCTTCTGTTATTATTTACATCTTTTCAGATGTATCAGAATTCTCTGACACGTGAATTGCCTGTGTTTCAACATTCTGCTCTACGATGCCCGTCACCACTGCTTCAAGAACTGTCTCTGTCAATGGATAGGAAGCAAGCATTTTCACAATTCTATGAACAGAACATTTGCTCTTTTTGCTTTTCCAGAGTGGCTTTAGCCAGCATCCTCATTTGCAGAGATCAAAATCTGATCTGTAAGAACCCTATTTTGATTGGCTGTCGGGCATTCATAGCCCTGTAACTAAATACCAATGTATGAAATGGTTATTGTTCCCTGGAGGGGGGGGTCTGGGCCAGAACACATTCTTTGTGATTCCCGGGGAGCAAATGGAAGCTGTGAATGTCCCTGCAGCCAAGCCAAGTAAACACGAGCTCCTATAACCTCAGACACAGAGGTACAAAGTGGCCTTCTGGCTGTGGTTCGGGACTGGGATCTCTAACCAGCAGGCTGGCATTTAACTGAAGCCTCGCCATCAACCTTTTCCTCTGCGGTTGGTCTAGTTCTAAGACCTCCGTCTAATATTCATCGTGATGATTGGATTTGACTTGCTCTGAAAATGAGTGTTGTTCCTTCACTCATTGCAGTGAGTGTTGTAATGAATTTTTAATAACACTGGCCTGTCTTGAGTCACGTCCTCGTATTTGACAGTGTTTAGTCCAACTCTGTCCCTTCATCTGGGCATAAAAAGCCCATCCTAAAAGTTGACAGCTCCGCAGACCATCTTAACTGATAAACTCCAGGGACTGCATGTGTGTGGTGTTACACGAAGCAACAGACATGCATCGACACCAAGCCTCTGAAAACCTATGAGGTGCAGGGCTTGTAGTTGTGTCCACTTTACAGAGTGGGGACCTGACTTGGGTCCCACAATTGCTCAACCTCCTCGAGTTCCCACGGTTGGTAGTTAGCACTTAGCAGGTGAGGAAAAAAACCTCAGACTGGAAATCAGCTGATTCAAAATGCCTCCGTTTCTGGGGAGGTTTTTACAAAGGGGCCTGCAAGGGCCCGACACCCTAGAAAACACAAACATAACAATCAGAAGCCCAGAGAATTAAAGGAAAGGAGGAAGAGGGTGATCATATGTTTCCAACGGTACTGCTCTCAATGATTCCATTTGGATTATGGAGACCTTGATCTTCCTTTCTGCATCGCACGTTGTAGGCCACCTAATGAATAGCTATTCTAGTAGAGGTTACATTGATACATGCAGTTGACATTTTTTTTTAAAGCAAATTGGATCATTTTCTGCTTGTTTTTAGCTGTAGAGAACAGTTTGGGTGGTAAATGTTTATTGAGACTTATAATTTGACCGGCCTAGTTTTGGATCTTTGAGACATGAGAGACAGACAGACAAGGATTCCCTGTTTTCGTTTAGCTTCTGTTCTTGTGGGGAGAGACAGGAAGTTAACACAGAAATAAAAAACTAGAAAGCAATGATAAATGTTTGTTTTTAATTGAGTTTTTGGGTGAAATTATCTTTCAGTTTATTTTATTAGCATTGTGACTTTCTTTTTCTTGGACGGGAGAATAGTACATGAGTCAAATGCCAAATAGCTGGGTTTTGTTGTCAGATCAAATTGGAATTAATTTACCTTCTGTAATTTAAAGACTGTGCTGGGTGCATAGAAACAGAATGAAGAACTCACTTCTGGTCTTATTTCTGTTAGGAGGCCTTGAGCTTGTCCCTCTAGTGCCTCTTATCCTGGATTTCTTCATCTGTTCCATGAGGGAGTTGGACTGAACCTGTGGTTTCAAACTCTGCTCTTGGAAGCATCCCTCAGAATCAGGTTGGGGGAGCTGGCGGGACCTTAGGAGGCTGGTTCGGCCGCAGCCAGAGCAGTTCTGCTATTGTCTGTCTGTTATCGGGGTTCCCCTAGATTGGAGAAAGGATTCTATGGCTGAAAAGGACAGTTTGGAAACCACTGTATTGTTCATGGAAAACCACGTTGTTTGTGGGGAAATGCCATGAGCAAAGTTTTTAAGACTGAGAGAAATGTACAAAACAATTAGAACAGACAGTGGATTAATAGAATATGTAAAAACCTATAAATTCATGAGGAAAAAGAAACACCCAAAAGAAAAATGGACAGAGTCTATGAAATGGCAACTCACTGAAGAGATAATACAAATGGCCGATCAACATAAGACAAAATGCTTGATCTCTCAGAAAAATGCAAATTAAAGCAGTGGGATTTTTCTTTTCCCCCCTAATACTGCCCATCATCCAGTCCGGACAAAGCCAGGGTTAAGGTTAGGCTTAGGCAAAAATTACAAGTATGATAGAATCAAGTGTGGGTGGAGTTAGGGAAAGGAGTGTCCACATGCTGTGAGTGGGAGTGAAACCTGTCGTGGGATCTTGTCAGTGTCTATTAAAATCATACATATCCTTTGACCCAGCGATTCACTTCTAGAATTGTATTCTAGTGAAATACATGCATCTGAACGTATTTCCACTCCAGAACTGTTGGGAAGAGGGGGAAAATGAAAATTAAACATCAGTAGAAGATTGAATAAATAAAATATGGTAAGTCCACATTGTAGAACACTGTGTGGAAGGTTTCAAAGAATGAAGTGGGGCTCTTCCATAGGATAGAATGATCTCTGAGGTGTATAGTTAAGTGGAAAGAAAAGCACCGTATATAGAGGGCAAGAACACTATGTGTCTGTTTAAGTAAAATGATATTTTCCCCCATATGAATATAGCAGTATGTGAATGCTGCACCCAGAAGATCTAGATGAAAAACGGAAAACAATGTTTGTTTTGCAGAAGAGTGGAATTAAGGAGGAGATATCTACATAGTTTGAGTAACAGACAGAAGGAATGCATACATATTTTAAGCAACTATCAACACGATTGTTTAGAGCATGTCACTGTGCTCGAGGGACTCTAGGACGGGTAGCAGGGGCTCAGAGGCTGGGCTTGGTTTGATCTGCCATCGCCAAGTTGTGGATGCGCCTCCGGAGGGCCTCTTCCTTCCCTGCCACTCCTTCTTCCTCCCGGCCTGCCCAGCTCCTTGCCCCGACTCCCTTCCTCTTTCCTCCCGCCTTGAGGATCTGCCAGCTGGAGAAATTCCTCCCTCTGCCCTTCCACCCTTCTGAGAACTGTGGGTTGGCAGGGGACCAGCACAGTCCCTACAGGAAACTGCTTCTGTGAAGGATGCTGTGAAGCGCGGGACCTTTGCCACGTCCCTGGCCCTCGAGCCTAGGGTGGAATTCAATTCTTGCGTTAGGACCGAGTCACTCCCACACACCAAGCCCCGAAGTACTAATGCATCAAGTAGAGTCTGTCAAAGTCCCTTGAATGCCTGCTGGCGCGAGACTTCATGCCGGGCTCTAGTCTTGTGAGTGCTTTGACGGGCATGTTCCTTCTGTGTCTAGTCCTTAAAGTTCTGACGCTAGCTGAACTAATTCTTTCTTTGGATTTCTGTATACAGACCACCGTGATACGTTCTGGAAATCCTGCAAGTTCAATGAAGGGTGGATGTTTTAAATATGGACTTGCTAGACTCTAAACAGTCCGAAGCAGATCTCTCTCTCTCTCTCTCTCTCTCTCTCTCTCTCTCACACACACACACACACACACACACACACACGTGATAAACGCGGTGGGCACCAGGGCAATGACAGAATAGGAACTGTATTAGGAAAATGACTCTCACCTCAGAAATGCTTGGGGCAAATTTGGAACTGGAGACATTCTCTCTGGAGGAGGGACCTGGGGTGTGGGTGGAAGGACCACATTGGGAGTCTGCGAACAGTTTTCACTAATCTGCACACTCGATTTTGTTTCATGTTGCTTTTTGAGATGGAGAAGCAGACTTGAGGATGGAGGAGGGCTACTGAGATGGCAGCTTTTCCAATCGGAACCATTTTCACAGCGTAAAAGTACCATTCCTGAGCTCTGCAGAGTCCGCTTCCCTTGCCTCACTGCGCTTATCAATTGCCCATTGTTCTTTTGGAACAATGGGACTGATTTTTCCATAGGAATCTGACGAAATTGAGCGGAGCTATGCGGAGAACTGCCGATTAGGAGGACAATGTTGAGACTGCCACCGGCACACATGCCACACGCAGAGGGTTGTAGGCACATGAGCAGAACTTTCTGCTCTTTGATTTCAGCCATCAGTTTTATATGTTTTTTTTACAGAAGAGTTTTTTCTAAAGAAAACATAAAATGGATTTGCCTCCTGGGGGCCACAGGTAGCTTTGAGAGGCTACTTAGCTGAAGGGCAGAGGGAGTGGGATTAACCTCACACACACACTGGTGTTTGGGAACACATCACAAGGAAACAGCCCTGTGTTCCAAGCCCGGGTTCCAGGGGTGCAGCTGTTCCAGTCCATTTGAGCAGTGGGATTTGGATGGAGCAGATAATGCCCATGGAAACTTTCCTAAACAATAAGTTTAGGTTTTTGAGGTAGTGGTGTCCTTGTGGGTTTAACTGTTAATTTGGTGGTGTACACTCTATAAAACATGTTAAATTATTTTGGGGGGTAAAGGGTAAGTGTCTTTCCAGGCGTCACTGTGGTAGCTCACACACAGGGTAGTCAATAACCAACTGTTGATAATTTTGATTGCCTGCTGCTTGGAAATCTTTTTTTTTTTTTTTTTCTTGGCCATGCCGCATGGCATGCGGGATCTTAGTTCCCCGACCAGGGATTGAACTCACGCCCCAGTGGGAGCACGGAGTCTTAACCACTGGACCTCCAGGGAAGTCCCGCTTGGAAATCTTTATGATAAATACTGTGAGGGATAGGAAGATGAACAAAGACCCCATCAGTATGGGAACACACACACACACACACACAGGCACAAAGGGCCTAGGAGTTCACCATTTGGGAGCGAGGGCCCATTTGAGGATGGCCAAACAAATGTTGGGCAGAGTGGAAATGTACAGAGTCAGGGTACCCTAATGCACAGAGGCAGGAAAAACTCTAGACCAGCCTCTCTCCGCTTCTCAGTTTCTCCCTCCTCAGTTCTCTGGACCTTCCTCCTTGTTTCCCCCAATCACACACATTTTGTGAATTGTTCTATTGTTTGTCTTTGAAAAGATTGATTTATACATTTGTAAGGAAAATCCCAGAGCCTTTTCCCCTTGATGCTATAAAGTTGCCATTTAATGAGGCATTTGGAAGGCCACCCAGCCACTTGAAATCCAAAGTGTCACATTGAAGGGTTGTTACCAACAAGTATTTACATTGGAGCCACGGTTTTACTTTCTCTTGGCAATTGGTTAATTTACTGCAAGAGCCAATAAATCCTTGGCCAAGGAGGAACAGATTGGAGGGGAGGAGCTTCTGTTTCGGGCCATTTTCTTTTGGAATGCTTTTAACACTTGGCCCCAGGGAGGATTGTGTCCTTTTGTTTCGTTAAACAGTTCAAGTTGGCCATTTTCTGGTGCTGTGTGGAAGGGCCTGTCAGGCAGTTGGGAACGAAGTGGCTGGGTCTTCATGGGCCCTGGATTTGCAAAAACCTACCAGTTCTGTCGAGAGAACGTCTGAAAATGCGTTTTCTGAAAAAGGGGGACTGTGTAAATAATAGATGAGGTCTGAAAGGGTGATCTGAGTAGAACCGGCAGGGGGGCTGGTGGGAGAAAAGTCCCTTGCCTTGCCAGCGCCTGTTTTATGTGTTGGGAAGAAAAACTCTGCCGCTTTCTTTGAAGAGCTTGCAAAAGAGCCTGGTTGTGGCCCTACTGTGTCGGTATAAAGGGCTCCTCTCTTTGCAGGCCTTAAAACACACGTGGACCGCTGTCTTCCTGAGCACCCGACAGGGCTGGAGTGATCTTCTCAATGTTTTTAGGGTGAGAATTCCAAGAGGCTTCAGAGCAGTACTGTCCCCCAGAACTTCCCAGGCGATGGCAGTGTTCTCCATCGGAGGTGCCCAATGTGGTAGCCAGTCGATGTTGGACTAGACGGTAATTTGGGTATAGGATGATCTCTTGGAATTTACTGTCTTCACCCATATGTGACTCAGCCCAAACCTACACAAACAACGCCACCAAGGGCAAATCACAAGGTCCCTCCTGCGCAGTGGATGCAGGTTCAATAGTCCCAAGGTTCATTTGCCTCTGCTTCCTTCTAGAAAATTCCCTTACCCTCTCCCAAAATTCTCCCAAAATTCTCAGGTCTAGTTTGAGATCAGCTAGGCACATGGGGCCCTTGAGCCATCAGAATGCGGCTAGTGTGACCCACGAATTGAATTTTAACTTTTAACTAGCTCAAGTTTAAATACGGGAATCGCACTGAACGGGGCAGTTCTGAAGGGCTTTCCTGCCTTTTTCTGAAGAACTCTAAGTTGATCACCTTTGACCTTCACAGCCCGCTAGTGCAGGGTGGACCTTTGGTAGATAATCTCCTCCCACAGGAAAAACATGAAGAAATCGAGTCTCAGAGGAGACAAATGAGGGGCTCAGATCTTGGACTAATAAAAGCAGCAGAGCTGGGACTAGGGCCAGGGCCATTCTGCCTGGACTCCCACCTCTGACAGCCCCTAGGAGCCCAGCGTTAGATGTTAATTTGAAGCACTTCTTAGCAGGGGACACCGACCACAAAGGGAAGCCTTGCTTAACATCTGGAGTCTTGGCTGTGGGCTGTGTACTTAATCTTCTCCTTTAAAATCAAACAGGTTTAATGAGCAGGGAGAGTTAGGAAATCCCTCTGGGCCCTTAAATCCAAGGAGCGGTTTCTCTGGAACCAGAGGAAGTGGGCCAGACAGGTGGAGTAGTTCCCCTCCCTTCTGGCCTCCTTTGCGTGGCCCTGTCTGTGGGGATTACAAGTGGGGAAGGACCCATGGAGACTTGTGGTTCAGTTTCCTATCCTTAATGTGCTGTAAAAAGGCCAGGCCCCAGGACAAATGGCCCACACTTGGGTAATCCTGATTTTATCAGTGTTTCTGGCAGCCCTATTAACTAACATGCCCCTTGCTGCCGTGTAAACCAGAGCCCTAAACTTGGAGTCCGTTAATTGGCTCCAGCCCCATGCTCGCCTTCTCTGGTTCTTGCTACTTCACCTCATCCTTGAGGACTGTAAGAAAAGCTCTGGGATTCTCCCAGCTCCAAGGGGCATCTGTAGAGGGGGGTCGGCTTCGCAGGCAGGAGGCTGGGCCACAGAGCAGTGACATCTGGGTTGGGACGGTGAATACTTGCCAACACCACTGATTCTCGGTAATCGTGGTGTGGATTTAATGCCAGGGTGGCTTTCCCAACCGCCACCAGCACATTCTAGCCGTAAAGGTCCTCACCCAAGCTCACACCATGCCAGTGTGCTCAGAGAAACAAAATCCTTTTACTCTTATCAAAGGATTGTCTAGATAATTAGAAGGGAAATCTGCTGTGACAAATCAAAGCTACCCATCATGCTTTCACATCCTTAACAAAACGAATTTCTGGATTACCTGCTTCTCAGAGTCAGTCTGTCTACTCATCTCCTACCCACCTACCTACCTACCCGCCTATCTACCTGTAATAACCGCAGCAGATAATGGGGAGATGACTTTAAAAACAAACACAAACAAATTTCATAAAACCAACAGCTAACATTCATCTACTGTTTATTGATAAGATGGTCATAGATCATACACACCAGTGCACTTTTGTGAGTAAATGGGGCACTGATAATCATGCTGGGATCATTTAAACCATGATTATTTAAACCGTTTAAACCATGATTATTTAAACCATTTAAACCAGTGTGTTCCAGGCATGGGGCTTGAGTTGGTGTGCAGACAGGTAAAGAAGACCTGGTTTCTCCTCACAAGGAACTGGCCTCACAGTCTGGCAGGGAGACAGGTGTATAAGCAAATGTAATCTATGGCATGAGTACTGAAATGGGTGTGGACAAGGTATGGGGATGGGAGGAGACAATGGAGAGGGTAAGGGAATTTTCTAGAAGGAAGCAGAGGCAAATGAACCTTGGGACTGTTGAACCTGCATCCGCTGAGCAGGAGGGACCTTGGGATTTGCCCTTGTTGGCGTTTGTGTAGGTTTGGGCTGAGTCACATATGGGTGAAGACAGTAAATTCCAAGAGATCATCCTATACCCAAATTACCGTCTAGTCCAACATTGACTGTGCTTTGTGTTTTAAAAAAACCCTTAAACAAGTGACATATGTGGGTAATGAATTTTAACGGGTTGTAGGTGATTTTCCAGTGGAGTAAATGTAGGGTGATCAGTTATGTCGAAGGGTATAAGTCAGGCTGTGTATGTTCTCGTCCTATTCGCCCTCTACTGGGGACTGCTTAGTTCCTCAGCAGGGATGCAGGTATGTCTGTGTGCAGTAGAGCTACTAAAACTTTCAGACTAGTGAGAAAGCGCTCATTCAGGTGTTTGGTAGCATGAAGTTGTACAGACCAAAACATTCTCAGGTCTAGTTTGAGATCAGCATGAAGCATTATTAGGGTGCCGCATGTGAGTGAAATGTGCGTGAAAGTTTTGACCAAAAGAAATTCATTCGTGAGCCTTTCAGTCCCTTGAGGTCAGGCGGCATCTGCGTCTGGCCCACTCTCTAGTAGGTGGGGAAGCCAGGCGTGATGGGACGCGTGCTCTCAACGGTGATCTCAGTCCAAAACCTCCTGCCTTAGGCTAAGTGGCATTCATGAGGTCAGGGTTGTTCCTGACTTAATGTTTTTCCCTTCTAGCTTTTACATATTGCATTAATAAGACCATAATAACTTAAAAAATAATTGTTAAAAGGGAAGGTTCTCCTTAATTTTGTCACCCAATACATATCGACTGTTTTGCTTTTCTAACCCCTGTCTACATGCATCCTTATAATAGCGTAGGTATAATTGTAGTGTCTCCTGATTTCATTTTATTCTGGTTTTACTATAGCGTGAAATTAAGTTTGGGGTGAGCTGCTGTGACCTGAAGGATTGGAAGACAGTGGCCTAAGCATGGCTCTGTCCTCAGTTCAATGAGCCCTTGATGTCAGATAAGGAAAATGTTACAGAAGGCAAACCAAAGGGTAACTCAGATGCTGGAGAGGCTTTTAGGAGCTTATTACCTCATCACCCGGTTCTTGGTCCACTTCACTGGCAGCAAAGGTGCTTTGTACCTAGTGTTCTCCTCTCTTCTTTGCCAAGCCACTTTTGGCTGAAGAACATGTCTTCTGCTGGGATGTTGGGATTTGTTGGAAAGAAGTTCTTCTCAACTTGAGCCAATGGAATGACTTAAAATTCTGCCTGGAAACTCCCATGAACATGTGATAAATCCCCTTCCTCTTTTTTCAGTCAGCCACAAAACAAACACACCTTCCTTGAGAAGGCAGCTCTGCCTTTTCCTTGCCTCACTTCCGTCTGCCCCACCCAAAGGACCTGTGTTCCTGCCTGAGCTGCGGGGACTGGACTTAGGCCTCTTTCCCGTCCTGAGCTTTTCCTTCTTCATTACCATGGATAATAGGCTCTGTCCTCCTGCCCCTGTCAGGCAGCTAGCTTTATTATCCGCCAACCATGTGCCAGGGCCTTTTACAGACATTCTCCTGTGTAATTCATCCAACAACACTGTGACATAGCTATCTGCTCTGTTTTACTAATGAGGAGACTCTAAGTTGGAATTTAAGAAATGTGCCCAACACCCAGTAAATGCCAGGATCCAGAACTGGCAAAGTTCAAATCCTGCCACTTTTCCATGGGACCAGGCTTGCCTCTGGCCCTCTCTTTGACACTTCCCAGGTGCTATGAATGGAAGGTTAAAAAAAAGTACTGTGCTGGGCGTTGAGTGTACGTGTGCACACAGGGGCACCTGTGGGCCAAGGAAGAGGTTTGTTCTCATCAGCCAGTTTCCTGGTGGTAACTGTGGGCAGTTAGCCCATCCTAGGTGACTCATCAAATCACCTATTTGATCTTCTCCTGTGGTTCTTTCTTAAACCCAGCTGCCCACGGTCACAGCTTGGTGCCTGCCTGGACTTGCCCACCCCGGCGGTAGACTTGGCTCAGCTCTTGTCTCTAATCATATAAAATTCATCCACTCAGAAAAAGTTTATTGAACACCTACTACACGCCAAGTCCTTTGCTAGGGGCTGGATATTAATTTGATAGAGACTGTTAAATAGATTAAAGCCATGATTTTCAAACAAGGGTTTTTGAATCTTTAGAGATGCATGAGAATTTTTTAAATTGTTAGCTACAATAATCTTTCTTTTTTTTTTTTTTGCGGTACGCGGGCCTCTCACTGTTGTGGCCTCTCCCGCTGCGGAGCACAGGCTCCGGACGCGCAGGCTCACGGCCATGGCTCACGGGCCCAGCTGCTCGACGGCATGTGGGATCTTCCCGGACCGGGGCACGAACCCGTGTCCCCTGAATCGGCAGGTGGACCCTCAACCACTGCACCACCAGTGAAGCCCTACAATAATCTTTTAAAAAGTATTTTGCCAATTACTAAGAAGAAAACTCCTCTTTTGTAACAATATTTATAACTGAAGGATTTAGCAATTAACATTTTATCTTAAGTGGGTAATACTCAAAAGAATTTTGCATGGATATACAGTGGGGTCTGGTAAGATTTTTTTTTTTTTTCCTTAAAATTGGCCTATACATTACTCGTGTGTGAACAAGGCAGGGTTAAATATTTTCCCTCCTGCAGAAACATATTTACATTTTAAAATACTTTCTGAAATAACACCTTACCCAATGGAATAGCTCCCACCTGGAATTTAGGGCCCCAGAAGATACTTGTGGGAAAGTGAGCCTCAGGGTCCCTTATCACAACTTGAAAACCAGGTTCCTGCTTTTGGAGAATCTGTGGGCAGCTTGGACTGCTCCATGATGTTTCCCCAGCCTCTCAGCGCGATCACTTTTACCTCTCAGCCCTTGAAGTGCTGTACACACCTCTGTTATCTCCTATATGGTGTCTCACGTCAGATGTCAGCAAGAGCTATGTGTGTTCAGAAGAAACACTGGCTGAAGTTGCACGGGAGATCCAGTTACCACTGACCTCGGGACTCCTTATCTTTCCTCAGCATTATCAGTGCCTACTATCAGTGTGAAAATGGTTTCTTTTTCTGGGATTAGGGCAGATAAGGAAGTAATGGGCATAATGTCCCCAGCTACCAACAAATCAGTTTAGTTAAGTACAGAGAGACGTGTATAAAACATTCAAATGACATCATCTCTCATTTTGCACGACCATTGTTTCATATACGTATCTTTTGTCTTTACCCTTAGAGGGTGGAGACTCTTAGTCATTTATTTCTTCCCTGAAGTTGACTATGTTATAGACATTTTATTTAGTGAAGAACTGAAATAAATCATACCCCCCCCAGCAAAGTATAGTCTGATAGGACCCAGAATTGGCTAACTTCAGATCCTGTTGTTTTTCCATTGGCTGCCTCTATAGACTTATCCGTTTCTGTCAGTTCAGCAGGTAACTGCACATAATTCATGATTGACGATAACGGTGTGGACATACAGGTGTAAAGCGAGGCTTTAGGACAGAGAGTCCTTGGCAGTGAAGCCCTAGGAAAAGAGGAGCAGAAGAGGCTCCTCTAGCCAGTTGCCAAGGACAAAGGTCAACTGATGGAGTAAATAAAACGCTGACACCGCCAGGTCTCTCCTGTCAAAGCTGTTTAGTGGAGGCAGGGGCTTCACTGCTTTGATGCAGAAAGCCTTCCTAAGGGCTGCTCTACCCTGGGTCTCTACAAGCTGAGCGCCCACCTTCCACACTGTGTGGACAGAGACTTGCTGAGCCAACTGTCTCCCAGCCAAGCCCTTCCTAGCTCCGTGTTGAAGTTTCCTTCAGATGTGTGAGAAGTCACTAACCAGCTCATGCGGGATGGCTTTAGGGGTCAGTCCTAGGGATAGGTGGAGCCTCTTTTCTACAGAATTCTAGCATCATCCTGGTAGATTGGCTCCTACTGACCTTCCAGCGTCAGAATCAGCAACTCCCATCTTCTGTGATTAACAACGTTTGCTTCAAGGTCCTGAATCTCATCACCTTCTTCTACCATGTACTGGCTGGGTAGCCTTGGGTGAGTTACTTAGCTTCGCCAAGTGGGTTTACATATAAACTGAGAACAATAACTATACCTCCCACTCAGATTTGTTACTGGGCTTAGATGAAAGAACGCATGTGAAGCTGTTGACACGCTGGCATGTAGCACACAGTAAATGATGTAATAAACGATGGTTGCCAGTAGTTCCAGAATGGCAGAGGGCAAGCGACTGGGAGGCATGGTTGTGTGTCCTCCCATTTGCCCCATCTGGTGGCTCCTCTCAGTTGAGATGCTGGGGGTAGAGGGGGTTAGGCAGCACTGGGGTACCAGCCTTCCGATTTCCTGGGTGACATTGGGCAGTCAGGAAATACTCATGATCACATGCGATGTTGACTGATTTATGGATTTGCTGCCTCTTACCCTTCATATATATATAGAAAGCCATCTACAGGTAGAGAGAATTATAAAGAGCTCACTGGTTATTGGCGATGGAAGTCAAGCTTCCTCCCTTACCTGAAGGCGACCGGCAAAGGGCTTCGGCCTGGAAGGAGGGTCAGCTCCAGGCTGGCCAAGGCTGGGTTTGTCCTCTCGAGGAAAGTGAGGCGAGTTATTGGGGATGGACGCAGGCTGCTTCTGCAGGTCCAGCCAGCCTTTAACGCTCTCCACTTTGTTCCTGTTGCTGGGCATCTGTCTGCCTTGGCCTGAGGAAGGGAGGTCCTGCCAAGCGGAAGCGAGGGGACTGCAGGCCACAATTAGGTGATTTCACGTGTAAAATGCTGTTCAGTTATTTCTTAGGTAGAAGAATATGTGAGCCTCCAGGAGCGCTGAAGCCATCTCTTAATTATGACCTTGAGGGGCAGCTAGTTTTATGGCCCTGACGTTTTGTTTCTTGATCTATATAATGGACATACTTACATGGACCCCGCTACTCCTTGGAATAAAGAAACTAAATGTTCTCGTTTTTGCTGGGCCCCAAGGTTTATGTGGGAATGGGGGGTTGAGGAGAAGGAAAAAAACAGCAAGAATGCTTAGAGAGGTTTCTAATTAATTTTCTACTAAAATGTGTCTTCATCAATCTTCCTAGACAAATGCTCACCATTCTTATTTTTAAAATAGCTTGATAATTTTCTCTTTTTTGCCCAAGCACAAGGCAGTTTAGAAAAGGGGTTGGGGAGTTGAGGCAAGAGCTGCCCTTTCTAAGAACTTTCTAGTTGCCAAGCATTTAAAATGTGCATTCTAGGTTAACTGCTGTAAGAATAGGTGACTTTCAGACAGAGAAAGACAAATATCATATGATATCACTTGTACGTGGAATCTAAAAAAAATGGTTCAAATGAACTTATTTACAAAACAACAGTAGATTTACAGAGTAAACAAACTTATGGTTACCATAGGGGGTAGCAGGGGGAGAGGAGGCTGTGGGAGGGGAGCCATATAAGCTAAGAGTATGGGGTTAACAGATACTACTGTATATAAAATAGGTGAACAATAAGGACCTAGTCTATAGCACAGGGAACTCTCCTCAGTATCTTATAATAACCTATAATGGAAAAGAATCTGAAAAAGAATATACATGTATATATATATATGTATAACTGAATCACTTTGCTGTACACTTGAAACTAACACCACATTGTAAATTAACTATATTTCAATTTTTGAAAACACCTATAAAAATTAAGTGAAAAGAAAAGAATAAGTGACTTTGTTACCTAGATTAGTTTTAGATCATCTTAATTTTGCCTGCTTAAAATTTGAGAAGTTAATATTTCCCTCAGTCAATCTTCAGTGCCTTACTGAGGGATAGATAGGGTGTTAGGGAATCCACATGCCCATATCTGTCCTCCTAGGAGGTTTTATTTTTGTTTTTTAATTATACATACAATTTCACCCATTTAAAGTTGACCATTAAATGGTTTTTAGTATACTCAGAGTGGTGCAAGCATCACCACTATCTAATTTTACAACATTCTTATTGTACCCCAAAGAAACCCTGTACCAATTAGCAGTCATTCCCCATACCCAGCCCCCCAATCTCCCTGACCTCTGGCAACCACTAATTGACTTTCTGTCTCTATAAATTTTCTTTTCTGGCTACTTCATACAAATGGAATCATACAGTATGTGGCCTTTTGTGACTGACTTCTTAGTATAATGTTTTCAAGATTCTTCTGTGTTGTTGCATTCATCAGTACATCTCTCTTTACAACTAAATAATAGTCCAACTTGTGGATATACCACCTTTTATCTATTTATCTGTTGATGGACATTTGGGTTGTTTCCACTTTGGGGCTATTTGAATAATGCTGCTGTGAACATTCTAAGTCTTCGTGTGAACATATGTTTTCATTTCTCTTGGGTATATACTTAGCAGTAGAATTGCTGGGTCATATAATTCCACGTTTAACATTTTGAATGACTGCTAAACTTTTCCAAAGTGGCTGCACTGTTTTACATTTCTACCAGCGGTGCCTGAGGGTTCCAATTTCTCTACATCCTCACCACCATTTGTCATTATCTGGCTATATTATTATAGCCATCCTCGTGGGCGTGAAATAGTATCTCATTACGGTTTGGGTTTGCTTTTCCCTGATGACTAACAATGATGGGCATCTTTTCATGTGCTTATTGTGCATTTGTATATCGTCTGTGAAGAACTGTCTCTTCAGATCCTTTGCTTATTTTTCATTTGGGTTGTCAGTTTATTATGGAGTTGTTAGGGGTTTTTAAATATATTTTTAGCTCTTATGTTTAGGTCTGTGATCCATTTTATGTTAACTTTTGTGCATGGTTACAAATCATATATCTGATAGGGGGACTTGTATTCAGAAAAACACCCTTATAATTCAAAAATAAAATGTAAGTATTATTATGTAAGTTAGGGGTGAAAAGAAAATAATCAGGAAAGAAAAGTCATTCCAAATTAGTGAAAAATATGTTTTTGAATATTTTAAAGCAGTGTATTTATTTCAAGTGTGTCTGTTTTAATGAGTGAAAACACAAATAAAAAGCAAGTTGGCAAAATGCAGCAAAATAATAACTGGTAAGTCTTTATCATGAGATTTTTAAAAATTGAATATAGTTGATGTACAATATATGTTACATGTGTACAATATAGTGATTCACAATTTTAAAGGTTATGTTCCATTTATAGCTGCTATAAAATATTGGCTGTATTCCCTGTGTTGTACAGTATATCCTTTAGCTTATTTTATACATAATAGTTTGTACCTCTTAATCCTCTACCTCTATATTGCCCCTCCCCACTTCCCTCTCCCCGCTGGTAACTACTAATTTGTTCTCTATATCTGTGAGTCTGTTTCTTTTGTTATATTCACTACTTTATTGTATTTTAGATTTCACATATAAATGATATCATATAGTATTTATCTTTGTCTAACTTATGTCGCTTAGCGTAATACCCTCCAAGTCCATTCTTGTTGTTGCATATGGCAAAATTTCCTTCTTTTTATGGCTGAGTAGTATGTATACCATTGTGTGTATGTGTGTGTATGTATGTGTATGTATATATATATATATGTGTGTGTATATATATATATATGTATATATATATATACCACATCTTACTTATCCATCCATCTGTTGATGGGCGCTTAGGTTATTTCCATGTCTTGGCAATTATAAATAATGCTACTGTGAACAATTGTGGTGCATGTATCTTTTTGAATCATTGTTTTTGTTTCTTATGGGTATATACCCAGGAGTGACATTGGTGAGTCCTATGGTAGTTCTATTTTTAGTTTTTTGAGAAACCTCCATACTGTTTTCCACAGTGGCTGCACCAATTTACGTTCCCACCAACAACGTACAAGGGTTCCCTTTTCTCCACATCCTTGCCAACGTTTGCTATTCGTGTTCTTTTTAACGATAGCCATTCTGATAGGTGTGAGGTGCTCTCATTGTGGTTTTGATTGGCATTTCCCTGATGATTAGCGATGTTGAGCATCTTTTCACGTGCCTGTTGGCCATCTGAATGTCCTCTTCAGAAAAATGTCTGTTCAGATCTTCTGCTCATTTTTAAGTCAGGTTGTTTGTCTTTTTGATGTTGAATTGTAAAAGCTGTTTATATATTTTAGATATTAACCCCTTATCAGTCATATCATTTGCAAATATTTTCTCCCATTCTGTAGGTTTTTTCATTTTGTCGATGGTTTCCTTTGCTGTGCAAAAGCTTTTAAGTTTAATTAAGTCCTGTTTGTTGGTTTTTGCTTTTATTTCCTTTGTTTTAGAAGGCAGATCCAAAAAAATATTGCTATGATTTATATCAAAGAGTGTTCTGCCTATGTTTTCCTCTAGGAGTTTTATGGTTTTCAGTCTTACATTTAGGTCTTTAATCCATTTTGAGTTGATTTTTGCTTATGAGATATTTATTCAACATTGAGTTATCCCATTTCTTAGTTACTAATAAGAACTTACTACATCTTAACTTTCTGCATATTACAAATTGGTGAGGGTTAACAATAAAATCAGCTACTAACCTTAAAAATCAAGGAAGCAGCATGGGGTGTGTGTGTAGGATGAATTGAGAGATTGGGATTGACATGTATACACTGATGTGTATAAAATGGATGCCTAATAAGAACCTGCTGTATAAAAAAATAAATAAAATAAAATTCAAGGAAAAGTTGATTTAGTCAACAGTCATTCAGTTAACAGACATTGATGGGGTGCTTACTATGGGCAAAGCTGGTCATAGTTGACGTCAAAGAAATGTAGTAGGGCCTTGTAAATGAACCAGTATTTGTAAACAGGCCAATATGTTGCTTGAAGAAAACAATAAATACTGCTCTTATCAGTACGTGGTAGCTGAGACATGGAACTTGAGCCTAAACGGTTTAACTCAAGGTAGTAGATGATGAATGTTATTAGAAAGATACAAATAAAGAATTCTGGGTGTAATTACCCTGCATTACCCTGGATAAAGCTGAGGTTAGAATAAGTATCAGAAAAGAAGCAGCACATACTAAATGCTGCTGCTTGTCTTTTAAATTAGCCTATAAAATTATACAGGTGAGTGTGATGTTACCTGAGAGAGTAAGTCCCATCAGTGTCCTTTCTTTCATTCTTAATGGATGCAGGAACGCAAAACAGACTTTCTCCTACCTTGCAGGTATTCTAGCTTAAGTTTAAGTGGTTTGATAATCTCTTGCCTTCTCTACCTAAATCCCGAAGATGCTGAGGTTGCTTTCCTTCCTCTTCTAACTAAGCCAGGTAATGGAATCTTCCTCTGTGCTTTTGGCCTGTATTTTCCTCCTTTGAGGTTGAGTTCAATCTACCACTGAAAGGTGTTTGCATTTTCCAACCCAGTAGACCCCTTGTTAAGTACCATTAAATATAACCCCATGCTGGCTGTCTGCATATTCTTCTCGGTCAGAAATGTGTCTTTTTAAGACAGAGTTATACCTCCCTGCTGAGAGCTTCCCAGAGGCAGAGCAGCTTTATTCAAATATTGAGTGCCAGGCTTCCCTGGTGGCGCAGTGGTTGGGAGTCCGCCTGCCGATGCAGGGGACGCGGGTTCGTGCCCCGGTCCGGGAGGATCCCACGTGCCGCGGAGCGGCTGGGCCTGTGAGCCATGGCCGCTGAGCCTGCGCATCCGGAGCCTGTGCTCCGCAGCGGGAGAGGCCACAGCAGCTGGAGGACCGCGTACCGCAAAAAAAAAAAAAAAAAACCTCCAGCTGATACGCCTGCCAAGGTTAGTGTGCATTTCCTTCAAGAAGACCACTGAAACTACATGGTAAGAAATATCAGGCTGAATTCATCCTCCATTTTCACTGAAGTAGAGAGGAGAGAAGACCCTGCGAAATATATTTTCTGTGTTTCATGTTCCATGCTTCATGAGTGTAGAAAATCTTGTGTTTTTTTTGGTTTTATTATACCCACCCCACGCCCAAGAAAATGAGGCATAATGAAGGTACTGGGTGAAAACAATTGTGTAACATCCTTATCCATTTTGGAGACTGTATATATTTAAGAAACCTAAAAATATTCTACATCTTCCTCCAATTTTCAAGTTGGTTTGATACTGCTTATTTCTGTTTGAAACTAAGCGAAAAGCAAGAATGGGGTCATAAGGGCACTGATTTAAGGGAGCAGGGACATATGGTTTAAGATATTTCTTTTTTTTTTTGGCGGTACGCGGGCCTCTCACTGTTGTGGCCTCTCCCGTTGTGGAGCACAGGCTCCGGACGCGCAGGCTCAGCAGCCATGGCTCACGGGCCCAGCCGCCCCGCGGCATGTGGGATCTTCCCGGACTGGGGCACGAACCCGTGTCCCCTGCATCGGCAGGCGGACTCTCAACCACTGCGCCACCAGGGAAGCCCTAAGATATTTCTTAATATCAGTTTTTATTTTCAATGCTGATTGGAAAGAGAATAAGCACATTTTCTTTTACCGTATATAGTAGAATATAATCTCCACAGATCTGCAAAAAAAGGTTTTGGCCAACGTAAATATACATAATCGGGGCTCCCCTGGTGGCGCAGTGGTTGAGAGTCCGCCTGCCGATGCAGGGTACACGGGTTCGTGCCCCAGTCCGGGAAGATCCCACATGCCGCGGGGCGGCTGGGCCCGTGAGCCATGGCTGCTGAGCCTGCGCGTCCGGAGCCTGTGCTCCACAACGGGAGAGGCCACAACAGTGAGAGGTCCGAGTACCGCCAAAAAAAAAATATATATATATATATACACACACACACACACACACATACATAATCGTAAATATATGTGAAATAGTATATATTTAGTACACTAATAGTATACTCTTCAGTGTACTAATATAGCAATATACATGAAATAGTCATGTCTATCTCTAATATCTGCTTTATTAATTCACACATTTAAAATCCAATTTAAAACTTAAGTGATATTGTAATTTTGAATATTCCTTCTCCCACTCATATAGTTTATAAAGAAGAGCCACATTTTACATCATCTAAGTCAGTTTTTCAGGGTTTATCACCTTCATTTCCATCTTCATTATTTGAGAGACAGCAATTTTGTGTTATGTATAGCACTGTCACTGGACCTTTGATCCCAGGCCACAAGGCTCCATTGTCCACGAGAACCCTAGCACGGTTCTCCCGCCCCTTCGTCTTATATTTGAAAATAGCTTATACTCATGGATGCATTTCCTGTGTGCCAAACCCTGTCATGGGTGCTTTACACGTATTGACTCATTTACTCCTCAGCGCACCCTTGTGAGACGGCTGCCTCTATTATCTCATTTTACTGGGGGAACTGGGGTCCAGAGAGGCCAAGTGCCTGGCCCAAAGTCACAGCTCATGAAAGGCAGAGCCAAGATTCAGACCCAGCTGTACAGTGCCAGCGTTCATGCTTTTAACCACTGTGCTGCTCTGCTACCAGGAAATCCAGCACTTGCATTGTGAGGTCATTTCTCCCAGGAATAATCGTTAAATTCACATTAAACTTATTTTCCCCCTTTATTTTAAACCAATTCCGACCTCTGTAAGTATCTAAAATTGGCGTTGATCAAATCTGAGATATTTATGTCTTCTCCAAGCAGTATATTGTCACCCAGATTAAAGTAAGTGAAAGACAGATACAGAGAACACACTAGTGGTTAGCAGAGTGTGTGTGCCGGAGTTGGGGGAACGGGGTGGGGTGTAGGCGGTACAGACTGTTGGGTGTAGGATAGGCTATAAGGATGTATTGTACAACACAGGGAGTATAGCCAATATTTTTTAATAACTGTAAATGGAGTATAATCTTTAAAAATTACATTAAAAATGTTTAAAGCACATAAAAGATAAAACATAAACCCATAACAATTTTTTAAAAAGAAAAGTAAGTGAAAGAGTGGTTCATAATATAATTGTATAGATTGAAATATAAGATGGTGTCCTCCTTTGTAAGAACCATTTTAGGGAAAATATATATTTTGACAGATGAGGTATGTTCTCTATATTAGCATGTAAGCCAGATCAGTTGAAGGTCTGGGGAGATAGCCTTATAATTTCTGGAACAACTGTTGGTCATAGGCATGGTATTAGGCTATACGTATATATTACCTAGTTTTATTTTCTCTACAACCCTGTAAGGCGAATAGCATTGTTCCCATTTCATAGATGAGTAAACTCAGGCTCAGAGAGTATGAGAAACTTGCCCAGCACGATACAGAGATGGGGCAGTGGGCTTGAGATTTCAACCCATGTCCAGCCAGCTGTACGGCCCGTGCACTGTGGATGGCCCCCCGTGGTGTCGCTGGGCACACAGCACTGGGCTTAGAAGCCCGCGACATTGCACATGTGGGCACCTCAGGCCTGTGCCAGCTGGCTTCCGCCGTCCTTCCAGCTTCCTCTTGGTTCTCTGCTTTCTCCCTTGCTGAGCCCGGCAGGGCTTTTGGCCGCACACAACAGAAATTCCTGTAGCTAGTTTAAGCAGAAAGGGATGTATTAAAGGATGTTAGTTAGGTGGTTCACGGAATTTCTGGGAGGGACCAAGAGTCAAGCTTGGATGTTGTGGAGCCAGGAGGAGAGCCAAACCACACGGTGGGACTGTTCTAGCAGGAAAAACCCGCTGCCCCGGCTCCCCGCTCAGGCCCAGGGCTTCAGGGAATGACCGCCAGAACCATGCCATCTTCGCCAGCGCACACCGTGAGGCTGGGTCCCAGTGGGTGACCCCTGCCCACTTCCGTCCAGTTCTGGTTGGTGAAAATGAGCTCCCATGCCTGCACTCTGGCTGTAAGGGATTCTGAGACATGTGGTTTTTCCAATTTTCTGCCCAGCGGGGGTTGATGACCCGGTTTACAGTAACTCATCCCTTTCCTAACTCATCCCTTTCCTAAGCCCCAACCTTGACTGCACCCCACGAAGACCACATGGGTAACGTTTGTGCTCAGTACCTGGCGCCTTGGTGGGTACACAGTGACACTTCCGTGCTGCTCTGAGCGCTGGGCCCCATTTACCTTGCTCTGCTTCTCCGACTGTAGTTGGTACAGCCAACAGTGAGTGGGGTAACTGGAGGGTCCTCGTGGAAAACTGTTCAACTCCACAAGTGAAACCCGCTCTATAGGGGTGTCCATCCAGCACAACAGAATTTCCCCAAGTTATGTTTTAATAGCAGAAGCCTTTCCTCGCGTGTCAGGTGTGCTAGTTGGAGATGGCACGGAGCGTGGTCCAGCGAAGGGGTGCTTCCATTCCCAGAGGGCTTCTCTTCAACCAGGGCTTTCATCTGCGGGGTCCCACATCCTGAGCACTGTGATGACCGGAGTAACAAGTGAAAGGGGTCAGCATCTTTCTTCTTTATAAGAACTATATTGTGTGCTTCTTTGAGGCTTCAGGTGTTCAATTGCTTTTGAGAAAAGCATCGTGTGGAGGCCCAAGGTCTGAAAATAATACTTGAGGGAAATGTGTTGACTGGAGGAATAGTATAGAAGTGAAAGGAGCACGAACCCAAGAATTCACTGATGGTCTGCTTATCAGCTGGGCTACTTCAGGCAAATGTCATTCATATATTTGACTAGTTACCTACTCTGTAAAATTGGAAAAGATACAAATGCTGAGATGCTAAGAGTTATCGTAAGAATTAAATTCTCAGACTCTGGACACAGTGTCTGGCATGCGATTCTTACATTTTAACTTCTTGTCCATTTAAGAAATCACTATTCCCACCTCTCCGCCACGGTTCTTGCTGCCAGTGTGGGTTTCTGTAGTTTGGTAATTACAGGGGTAGTCTACATCATCAGGTGGATAAGCAGATCAAAGTTTAGGTAACTTGAGATGGTTGGGGGGGAAAAAAACAAAGCTGATTCTTTAACTCCCTTGTTCAGTATGACTAGGTTTTAGAGCTCACAGAATATTAAAGTCATCATGAAGGATCTTAGTTTGCATTTTTCTGGTCATCTTAAAGTCTTGATTTGGCCGGGGGCTTGCAATATATGTATTAATTTTCCTTCGGAGTTCACTGTGCAGCAACAAGCAAAGGAATCACTTGCATTTTAATTGGGCCATTGCCCTTCCCCACCCCCCAACATGATTCCAGAATTGAAAAGCTAGGAAAATTATTGGATCAAGTGACCCATGCCCATGCAGCCCCAAAGCATTAAAAAAAAAAAAAAAAACTTGGAGTGGTTTTTGTTTTTTGGTTTTTGGGGTTTTTTGCCTGTACCACATAGCTTGCAGGATCTTAGTTCCCCAACCAGGGACTGACCCCAGGCTCTCAGCAGTGAGAGCACAGAGTCCTAACCACTGGACCACCAGGGAATTCCCCAAACTTGAAGTTTCATAAGTTAAAATCACTAATGACAAAAATTCACTGCATTGTCATTCCCAAGATTCTGTTCCTAACACGGGGATCTCATTTTAGGCGTGCGTGTGTTTTTCTTTGAATTTTGTTTATAATCAAGATTTCTTTTCCTTGTGATGAGAACTCAGGATTTACTCACTGGACAGCTTTCATTTATAACACACAACAGTATTAATTATATTAATCATGTTGTACGTGACATCCCTAGTACTTATGTATCTTATAACCAGAAGTTTGTGCCTTTCGACCACCTTAATCCACTTCCCCCTCCACTCACCTCCCACCTCTAGTAACCACAAATCCGATCTTCTTTTCTCTGAGTTTGTTTGAAGTATAATTGACCTACAAGACTATGTTTGTTCCCGGTGCACAACCTAGTGATTTGATATTTCTATACGTTTCAAAATGGTCACCGCAAGGATCTCATTTTGAAAAGAAAAATTTTGTGAGTGGGTGGTATGTGTCTCAGGGGACAAGTCTGAAATTTTTGGAGGACAGAGGTCAGCGTGAGAGTAACCCGATGAAATATGGTGCCACAGCTAACCCCATTTCCTTAGGGGAAGAAACTGTGGCAGTAATTCAGGGACAAAGGTTGGTTTTGTTCCAGCTGGAAGCTCGGTCGACATCGAGGCTGCACCGTGTACAGTGCCCCTTCTTGACATAGAAAGCTGGTGAAGCAAACCTGAATCCAGTCTAGCAACCTCAGTTGTTCTGACAAGGGCTTGTAAGGGAGCTGGGGGCAGCATGAAATATTTACAGGGAGCCTGGCAGGGATGAGCACAGACAGAGGTTGAGTTCAGCAAAATGTAGGGCACAGGGAAGGCCTGAAGTGGTGAGAATGTGCTTAGTTGTTGCGAGAGAGGCACTGTTTTGGAAGTGGATTCCTATCTCTTTTAAAAGCGCTAGGGGGGGGCCTTCGCGCCGGAAATCTTTACTTTCTTGAAAAGTATGTTGGATGTTTCCAGAACTGTGCAGTTGATGCAAAGAATACTGGGAAGAGATGGCATCTCCCCTCCTGTTGCCTACACTCTAGTTGGAAAATCTTTCCCTTTCTTAGGTTGCAGCTGTCAAGTCCATGCAAAGAAAAAGGATGACCCTGAGCCTGCTATACTTGGCCCTTTCTAGACCAGCTTCAGCCTTGTGGTCTCCCTAGATTTTGTTCGTACTCCACAGTTAACCAGGTCACCAGCCACAGACCTGTGTTGGCTGGTGTTCCCCGCCGAGGCGGGGAACCCTGAGGCCGGGGGTCTCCTCTATTCCTTGCTGTTCGTCCTTTGGGCACTCATCTTCATCTGAGTCTTGTATCCAGACATTTCAGCCTAGAGGCAGGCGGACTTTCCCAGCTCTCTCCCCAAGAGAAGGGCATTTCTGGGTTTGACTAAAACACCCTGAAGTCTTATGAGCACATCATTTCATCCCAGTACAGGCCAAAGTGTTAAAAGCTGGCAGCTGAGGATGTGAGCGAGAGGGAGTCCTGGTCTGTATGTGTGCTGGGCTCTGTGTGTGTGTGTGTGTGTGTGTGTGTGTGTGTGTGTGTGTGTGTGTGTGTGTGTGTGCGCGCGCGCGCGCACGCATGCACACGTGCTGGGGTGTGTGTGTTGATTTTTAATTTTTGTTTCAACACTCATCCTGCGTAGAAACAAATATCATTCTTAGAGATGCTTTTGAAAAACAGATGAAAGGACCAGCGGTATGCAGACAGGTTCATGAACACTTGGCCTTCTCTGAGCACAGTCCTGTTTTCCACTCTGTCAGCAGAGACATTTTCCTTTTTACAGGGTAACTTCAGACCAGGGCTTTGTTCAGAAATCCTTTATTCAGAGCCTCTTGGTTTATTTATTTATTTTTTTTTTGCGGTACGCGGGCCTCTCACTGTTGTGGCCTCTTCCGTTGCGGAGCACAGGCTCCGGACGCGCAGGCTCAGCGGCCATGGCTCACGGGCCCAGCCGCTCTGCGGCATGTGGGATCTTCCCGGACCGGGGCACGAACCCGTGTCCCCTGCATCGGCAGGTGGACTCTCAACCACTGCGCCACCAGGGAAGCCCAGCCTCTTGTTTTGAAGAAGATTGATTGGAGGTTGGTCTGGCAGAGGCTGTAGGCATCTCCGCATGCACGGGTTGGGGGGCCCTTAGGGAGAGGGCATGGGCCCCTATATGCTCCTGTTGTTTGCAAACGTGCTTGTGAACTCTAAAGACTTAGGCCTTGGAAGGCAAACAACTGTTTGGGGTTTTTTAGGTTGGAATTTTTTTTCCACGTTATTATCCTGGACATTTTCTAGATGTATTTTCTGGGTGTTTATAAAATTAAAAGCCTTCCTAATTGGTCCATTCTAGGGCCCTGTGCTGCCTGCAGCAGACCCATCTCCCTGGCGTCATTCAGAGACTGTTGGCCGGGCCCAGGGGTTGGCTTCTCCACCCCAGCTGCAGTTGTGTGGGACGGGAGAGTGCCTTTGTGTGCCCTCAGTCAGGTACGGAGGCTTGATTTCTACTCCCACTGGGCTCCTGATTGCCTTTGACCAAGAGGTGAACAAAGACACCTGCGCCATCTTTGCATTGCTTCACACCCCGGGGCGCCCTCTGTCCCAGCCCAGCAAGCAAGCCCGGTGATCTACGTGTGTTGTTCCCATGCCTTCTGACATCTTCTCATGTCCTAATTCAGGTGCATCTATTTTCAGACTGAGCTTGTCCTGATTTGAGTGTCACTTTTGCAAGGCTGTGACCTGCACGTGCTCGGCTGTTTTCTTCAAGGATCCCTGGGTGTTCATTGATTCCAGCTCTTTGGAGGCCTTTGTCGTCTGCAGAGTGCTGCAGGCACAGAAACCACCCACCCAGCTATCCTTGGGCAAGAGCATTTCATTTGGAGATTAAACCTAGTGTACGGATGCCCGGGGAAGTGGGGCAGCTCCTGGAGGAATGGGGCAGTTTTCTTGAGTGTGAATAGGATAGAGGTGTGCGCCTCCTATCAATATCAGTCAGTATTTATTGTGGGTCCTTATGCTGACTGTCACCATAGGAGGTCCACTTTGTGCAGAACTGTTTGTAAACTCAATAGCACTGTTTGCAGACATGGGAAGGGTGTGGCTGTCATGGGAGGAAAAGGTTGACCAAGACAGGCACTACCACTTGGGCCAGGGTGGGGACAGAACGGCCTGCCGGGAAGGATAAAGGCAAACGGGGAGCCTCGAGGAAGATGGGGTCAGCCAGTCGAAGGGCTCGATGGCCACAGTCTGGAGTTTGCATCAGACCCAGAGAGACTCTGGGGGTCCCAGGATTGGAATGTTTATGGCATTTGACACCTGCCAGATAGTGACTATTGTAAACCAATGGCCAAGGAGAGCTAGGAAGGAAATAAAAAATAGGGTCCCTTTGCACCGGAGAAAGTATTGAGAGAAAAGAGAAATTCTGCAAGGATTTTCCAAGAGCTCAGAGTGAAGGTGCCTATGAGGCGGAAGGGGGAGGTTTGGAGCTGGGTAAACGGTTACTGGCACGTTCAGTTGCCAATGTCACCCATCTACGTGGAACCTGCTGGGGTGAGTACACAGAGTTTCTGGGATTGAGAAGTTCAGTCATAGAACCAGCTGGAAGTCATTTATGGGCATCATTCTGGATATTTCAGAAGTCTCCCCAAGGAATGTTATCGTAAGCCCTGGAAAGGACAGAGATACCCATGGTTCCCCTGGAGTTCCCGAGTCGCTCAGAGCTAACTTTTCCTTTTAAATAGCGTAGCTAACAGTGCTGCTTCAGGAGTCTCTTTTGATTTTTAGAGTCGCCTTAGTCTTTACACTTCTTTTTTCTTCATCAATAAAAAGAGGGTCGAGACCTAGCTCATCCTTAGCCTGACAGGAGATAACTTGGAAAATAAAATAGTTGAAGCCCTTGGTGCTCCTGAGAAGGAAAGTGCGGTTCCCTTCCGAGTGGGAGCCCTGATCTTGTTGGTGACACAAGCAGTCTCCCGGAGAATGGCCAGGATGTTTTTCAACGGGACTCCATGTCGGGGTTTTTGTGTGGCTCTTCAGGGAGGACCCTGGGCGGCACGTGGTTCCATCTTTCGTCCTCTTGTCATGTCCCCAGTGGCCTGATTGGGGCTGGCAGCCCCACAGCGCTGACTTCTGGGTCTTTGAACACCGCCCTTCCCTGAGCACTCTGCTTTCCTTCCCCGCATCCCCTTTGTCACTTTCAATTAAGCCAGGAACTTGTGGAACCAGGACAAGCCAGGTATAATTTGGTTAGTGATCTAAATAAGCCAAAACAGTGGAGAGGAAACGTAAATATTAAAAAATAGGAGTGGAGTGAATAGGTTTTATACAAAAGTCGCTATAACCACGATTTATTGCATGCCCACTGTGTGGCCGGTGCCGAGATGATCTCAAACATTACCATCTCTCTCTTTTAGCAGAAACTCTCTAAATGCGTTGTACTTCTTCATACGAGCAAGCTGAGAGCTAGAGATGTTTGCTTATTATTCACATAGCTAGTAAGCAGGGGATGCCGAGTTTAACCCACAGTCGTCCAACCAAAATTCACTCTCTTTTCGTGAAATATGCTGCCCCTCTAAGAGATTTCACTTAGATCTGCTGTGTCAAATGGGACACATTAAGAGTCCGGTACCAGAGGGGAAAGAACATTTGGTTTGTAAATAGGCAGACGTGATTTGGGTGGAAATCTGAATCCCCACTGTCCCCCTCTCTGTGATTTAGGGAAGATGCTTAAACTCTTGAAGATTCCATTCTGTACTCTGGGCTCTCAACGCCCTCCCCACCGCACCCCTCCATGCCTCCCACCCCGGCCCCGTGAAGCATCTAACCCTCTCTTGTTGACACGCTGAAATCTGTGTTAACTGTACACAAACGGTTGTAGCTAAAGTAATTTTGAAGCTCTTGAACCCAGTTAATGCCATGGAGTCTGATATTATTCTTGCTACTTAGATTATGAAGGCCCTGTGCAAACTTTTTTCATAGGTCTTAAAATTAAACTTCAATTGGTCAGTGCTAGGAGGACCACATATTCTTAGTTGAGCAAATACAAACCAAAGAGGCTTTACCTGCCGTGCCCACCCTCCACTGAGGTACTAGAAGTTTCATACATTGGCTGTTCCTCTGACTGCCAGAATTTGTATTGTTACAGGCCAGCCACGCACATTCTTGTTTCTTTTGTTTTTAAACCGTTTTAGATAAGTTTAAGACCTGGAAGTCACCATTGCCCAATTCCCATGGGAAATCTCCAATTATTTAGAGACATTCTTCTTGTGGGAAAAAAAAGGTGGTGGGAGGAACAAACAAGTGATTGTTTGGAGGCTCATAGGAAGAAATTTCCACATGTGACCCAGCTTCCTCACCAGTGCTTCTGAAAGCCGAGGGTTTGGAAGTCAAGTGCCTACCACCACAGATCCAGACGTGATTCTGACAGAGAAGATTCTTCCTAGTAAAGATGAGAAATGCTTTCAAAATACAGCTGAGCCCAAACGCGTTTTTGAGCATTTAGTGGGTTTTGATGGATTTCTTCCAAGGCCTTCACCCCACCCTTCCCCACCTGAGTAGGAAAGGTTAATAATTTTTCATTCTAATGTAGACTTGGTAGGCTTAGGGGACTGTATATTTTTTTTGAAGAGGAATTATTTCGAGATCTGGAAATTACAGAATGGGTGCAATAAACCTGTAAAACTCTGAGCACCACGGGGAATTTGGGGAATTCCATTGCTACTGGTAAGCTTACAGAAGAACAGGCAGAGACAGGGAGGGAAGGAGTTGGCCATCACAGAAACCACTTGAAAAAACGGATTTCTAGCGCACACAGGTTTCACCAGCCCATCTGAAATGCACTCGCAGCCCGGTCACAGGTGTGGGCGGTGCATTGGGCGTACACACTGTTCAGGTGACCAAAGCAGCATAGCTCAGCGGCTCCCCTTGACCGCTTAGCCCCTTGGCAAGAGTAGAAATTTAAGCTTATCCTCCTGCTGTTGGGAACCACTAGAACTCGGCCTCCTGCTCCTGAGCCTTCTAGAAGGTGTGTACTTCTACAGTCTATGCGCATTTAGGATGTACTTCACTCAGTGGAGTCATTATGGGGTAATTAAACACCCACACCACCTTCAGTTTCTGAGAACCAAATGAGTGGCTATTCTTATTACTTGACAATAGCAATGTAGTAAAAATAAAATACAGAGAGCGGGAGATTCTAAGCCCTGCCCCCATTTTTGTTACCTTATGTGGAGTCTTAATGGAATTATGACTGTGGAGTTCAAGCTCGTGCAGTTCATGGGCTCCAAGCGATATGGGTGAGCGGCAGTCTGATCCCGAACCTGGCTGGCAGCAGTCCTTTGCAGCAGGTCTTTTAACAAGCCTGCCATTTGGCACGTTCTGCTTGCTGTGATGGTGCCAGGTGGGTCGGGCTGGAACCCCATTGTCTCCAGCTGCAGCATGCATGAGGCGTGGCCCACTTTCCTTTCACCTATGAAGGGAGGAGTTTGAAATTGTGGGAAACGTCAAAACCAAGAAGCAGCCTTTACTTAAGACCCACGTCCTGGGGAAGGTTGCTTCTGCTCGCCCCAGCCCATGGTGACACCTTCCTGTGGAAATCCTGCACCCTCACTTCCTTTATCCATCACTTCCCATTTAGCACCTGTTGTCCCGCCCTAGTGGGAATCTTCTCCTGTGGACAGGGTCTCATCTGCCCAGCAAGTCTGCACAGCACAAATGCTTAGAGAAGGCACTTTTTTTTTTTACTTTGAAGCAACTTTATTGAGATATAAGTGCCATTCCGTACAATTCATCCACTTTTGAATTTACAGTTCAATAATTTTTACTAAATTAGCTGAGTTATGAAACCATTACCATAATCCAGTTTTAAACATTTTTATCACCACAAGAAGATCCTTCATCCGCAATTACAGTTATTCTCTATTTCCACGCTTGGCCCCAGGCAACCACTGATCTACTTTATATCTCTATAGCTTCCTTTTCTGAATATTTCATATATGTGGAATAACTCAACATGTGATCTTATGTCTGGCTTCTTTTCCTTAACATAATGCTTTCTTATTCATTTATGTTATGGCATATATTAGTATTTTACTCATTTATGTTGCTGAATAATAATTAATTGATGAATGAATTACATTTTATTTATCCATTCACCAGATGTTCCACATTTGGGTTGAGAAGACCCTTCTTCTTTTTTTTTTTTGGCGGTACGCGGGCCTCTCACTGTTGTGGCTTCTCCCGTTGCAGAGCACAGGCTCCAGACGTGCAGGCTCAGCGGCCATGGCTCACAGGCCCAGCCTCTCCGCGGCATGTGGGATCTTCCCGGACCGGGGCACGAACCCGTGTCCCCTGCATCGGCAGGCGGACTCTCAACCACTGCGCCACCGGGGAAGCCCCTTAATTACTCTTTGATTCTGGTCTTGAGAGCTAATCTCATGGATACCAACAAGACCATGTACCAAAGCTTTGGGGAAATGTCTGCAGGGATGCTCCTGAAAATGATTTCTTAGAGACCCCAGGGCCTAGAGAGGCATTAGAGAGAGATCTCAAGCTTCAGGTGGCCTTGACATTGGCTAAGGAGATCCCTTGTTCCCTCTGCCCCACTGAGTGTGAGTAACCACAGACTCTCATGGCCTGGTCCAGGGAGTTCTCAGGTTGGGGCAGGATTCATGGGAGTGAGTTCAAGTCATGATGGGGCTGGATTTAATTTCTGAAACCAAAAGTGTCTCCATTTCTATGACAAAGCTACCCTCAAGTCAAAAGACTGATTGGACAGACAAGCCAGACTAGGAAGCAGGGGCTGAGAACTCATCTGGTGACCAAGACCCCCTGGCTGGCGTGTCTCAGTGGTTTGTCCTTGGCTGGGGGCCAGGCAGGTACAAATGACTTGACATTAGGGTGTGGGCTGCTCCAGCTTTCCGTGGGGGAATCGGTCAGATGCGTAAGTCATAAAGGCTTTCTGCTCCTCTAAAGTCAGGTTTTCCTTGTCCCAAAGTGATTGGTCCTTCTCTCCATGTCCAGAAGAAACATGCTTATCTTTTCTCATGGACTGACCTAATCCTCATTCATGGGCCTTGATTCTGAAAAGCTGGCCTGAGATGACCAATAGCCCTAAAAGACTGGTGTCCTTGTCTAGGATCCAGGCTGCACACTTCCTGTTCCATTATACTTTCTTATTGCCGTGTGAACTCCCTTTGCATCCCTCTACCTTTACCCAGGACGGCTCCTTCTTGATGAACACTGGGCAGTTTCAGAGTGCCCATGTTCATTTAGATGTGGAGACAAGCTATGAGAAGGAGAGAAGGGTCCCAGCCTCAGCGATGGGGGCTGGGTTAGGGGGCGTTGGCACTTTTCTGCGAACAAAGGGAAGTTTAAACCAAAAACAATGCCCTATACCCAAGGAAGGCCAAGGAGGAGCATCTGAGAGTGTTTCCAAAACTCCTCAAAGCACTTGTTTCCGATTACTAAGCTACATGGTAAAAAGGCAGGGGTGAGAACTGTTTGATAAAATAAGATTTGGACATACCAGTTAAAGGGAGATCTAGTATGCAAATTTCTCTAATTTATTTGACCATGGAGTCTTTCTTCCTTAGAGCATCTCCTCACACTGGTATTTTGTAGAATGCTTTGTTTTGGTTTGGTTTTGTTTGTTTTGTTTTGTTTTTCAGAAAAACTAGAGTAAGGTCATTAGCAAGATTACAAAGAAAGCACCCTTGGGGGGAAAAATTCAAAAGGATAGTGAAACTGTATTAAGAATCTGAGATGAAGAGAGTTTTGTCCTATTTCTCCATTTATTTACTAGAACGTAGGAGCATGCTGGGCTTTGAAGGGACGTATAAGAGGGAACTTTTCAATACATGTTGGTCCGCTATTTCCAAGGAAGCAAGGGCCAGAGAGGTGAACAACCCCACGCCTGCTCAGGAACCTCCAAGAAGTTGTGAACCCACCCCCTGCTTTGGGAGTCAGCTCAGGACTTTTGGCTTTGAATCTCAATGCTTTTGGAAGGACACGCCTGCTCCAGTCGCAAACACCCACTATTGCTCCCCCTCCCCCCCGTACGCGGGCCTCTTACTGCTGCAGACTCAGCGGCCATGGCTCACGGGCCCAGCCGCTCCACAGCATGTGGGATCTTCCCGGACCGGGGCACGAACCCGTGTCCCCTGCATCGGCAGGCGGACTCTCAACCACTGCGCCACCAGGGAAGCCCGGCCGCTATTGCTTTTGCCTGACCTGCTTTCCTCATTCAGTTTCCTGCACCCTGACGTCCTTTGTGCTTGCAGCCCCTAGGGTGGGAAGCCATCATGGTAACAATGAACAGTATAATCTAATGCTCTAAGAACCCATATGGTTTGTTCTTTGTTGCAGAGGGCTGTCGTGTGCATTGTTGGATGTTTGGCAATATCTCTGGCCTCTACCCGCTAGATGCCAGTAGCAACCTTTCTCCTCCCCGTAGGAGAGAACCACTGGTTTATGTGCAAGCATAAATACACGAAGAAGAGCAGCCAGCATGTTTCCTGACGCAGCCACTGGAACGAGATCAAGAATGGCTTTCCTCTTTGGGCATGAGAAATTATTAGAGCAATGAGAAATGTTCAAGCAGGTCTTATGTATTTACCATTGGATGTCTCAGTGTGCGGGATAGATTGAAGGGATCAGCAACTGAGGAAGAGAGAGAAGTTTGGAGTCAAGGCCCTAAAATGTGACAGAATACAGGGGAGGGCACAGGTGAAAGAGTTAAGAAGTAGAATTGACAGCATCTCACCACCAAATGTGAGGGCAAGAGAGGAGTCGAGAATGACTCATCTATGCTTGAGCGACTGGGAATTGACATTAACGAAAAGAGGAAACATGAGGAGGGACCAGGTGACGGAGAGCGTAACTGGTTTTATTTCAGCCCATGCTGAGTTTGAGATGTCTGTGGGACATCCAGCTGGAGCTGGGCAGGGGTCAGGGGGAGGTCTGGGTCTGAACTCTGAAGAGAGATGGAGATTGGGGAGTTGGCAGCTCGTCCTTGGTTGTTATTGCTGTGGATGTAGAGGGGAGAACCCAGGGAGAGGAAAGGGAGAGAAATGCTGGTGTTCCTTCAGATACCCTGGGCTGCCAGGAGGGAGGAGGGAAGTCAAGGATGGAGGCTGAGAATAGATGGTCAGAGAGCTGGAAAGTTCTATCCACCAGCAATTTAGGGTCTAATTGGACAGCCTCAGCAGCTAAAAGTCAGTTCTGTATATAATTGAAGACCAAAAAAAGCATAATGGTATATGCTGCCAAAGTGGAGGGAGGTGAAAGGGGTGTGTGATCTCCAAGAGAGCTTTGTGGAGGATAAGAATGGATCACAGCTGCATAGAGCCTGGCTTTCTCAAGGGTGTTTGTGAAACCTCTGCACTGATGACAGAAGATGGAAGGGGGCTGCTTCTTCAGGTTTCCAGGTCACGGCTGTCCCTGCTTGCACGGCTTCAGGGTGTTCCCATCAGCTCCCATCACAGGGCATGGAAGCAAACTGAGCGCCTGATGGCTTTCCTCATTCTCTGTGAATTATTTTTGACTGGGGCATGGGGAACGGAGAGAAGGAAGCTTGAATGCTTCCTGTGTGTTCAAGTCACTTATGAATTTTGGCAAGTCTTTTCACTTTGTGGCTTCAATAATATGAAGCCTGATAGCCTTAGGATTGGCCGATGGGAAATTGTAAGGAAAATCCGGATTCCACTGGCTTTTTCAAAATGCAGTTGACCCTTCAACAACGTGGGTTTGAACTGCGCAGGTCCACTTATACGTGCTTTTTTCTCCAATACGTATACTATTATGTTTATGATCCAAAGTTGGTGGAAACTGGGGATGCGAAATCCGTGGATACAGAGGGCCAACTGTGGGACTTGAGTATATGTAGAGTTTGGCAAATGTGGTGGGTCCTAGAACAAATCCCCTGCAGATACCAAGGGACAACTGTATATATGATATAAAACTTAGCATTTTAGCCATTTTTTGGTGTATAGTTCTGTGGCATTAGGTATATTGACATCGTTGTGCAACCCCATCCACGTCCAGAACATTTTTCATCTTGCAAAACTGAAACTACGCATTAAACAGTAACCACCCATTCTCCCCTCTCCCCAGCGCCTGGACCGCCATTCTGCTTTCTGTCTCTGTGAATCTGACTTCTCTCGGTACCTCACAAAAGGGGAATCATACAGTATGTTTTCTTGCGACTATTTCACTTAGCATAATATCCTCCAGGTTCATCTCTGTTGTGACATATGTCTGAGGTTTTTTTTTTTCTTTTTAAAGCTGAATAATATTCTATTCTCTCTCTCTCTCTCTCTCTCTCTCTCTCTCTCTCTCTCTCTCTCTCTCTCTCTCTCTCTCTATATATATATATATAACACATTTTGTTTTTCTACTCATCCATCAGTGAACACTTGGGTTGCTTTCACCTTTTGGGCATTGCTGCTATGAATGTGGTTGTACAAATAGCCCTTTATGGCCCTGCTTTCGATTCGTTTAGGTGTGTACCCAGAAGTGTCCATTGGCTTTTGTGGTATTGTCAACTGCTTGCTCTGTTGGGGAATCAATCCCTAGCTCCCTGTCCTTCTGATAACTTCCTTTTCTTGTTACTCTTCTGCTTCTGCTGATGGGGGAGTCTGATGTGTCCTTAGGCTGGGCTTTGTAACCAGCTGGAGAGCCATCACTGAGCCCCTGCCTGTAGTTCTTGGCTATGAAGATCTACATCTTGTCCAGCTAGCTCTGTCCTAGAGTATGAATCTGGAAGATCTGTATTCTGATCTCAGGACTTCCACTAATGTGCCCTGACCTTGGCAAGTTTCCTGTGTCTCTGGGCCTCTGTCTCCACATTCCCACCAATGCGAAGGTACAACTAAGTAATCGATGGGGTCCCTCCCATGCCACAGAGGAGGAGGGCATAGTGGTCTCCTAAGCCCAGGAACCGTGGTGGGTGAGATGGAAGCAGAGCTCCAGACTCTTTTTTTTTTTTTTTTTAAACAGGCATCTCAGGTTGATGATTTTATTTTATTTGGCCTCACCATGAGGCTCGTGGGATCTTAGATCCCCAGTGGGGGATTGAATCCTGGCCCTCGGCAGTGAAAGCGCGGAGTCCTAACCACTGGACCGCCAGGGAATTCCCAAGCTCCAGACTCTTAACGTGGGCAATTTGACCAAAAACTCATCTGCCCTGAATTCTTGGATGCTTCTAATGGCTTGTGTACTTGCTGCATTCTGGTACGTGGCTAATTTTATGAGTAAGTGTAGCAGTATTTCCCCTTAAAGCAAAATTATATGATATATTATCCATACTTGTTGAGAGAATAGACAAAAGAAAGGTGGGATAACTGTTTTCACCATAGATTTTTGGCAGATGTCACAAACTAATACTGGAGAGAATACTCTGTAGGCAAATTTTACCTCTGGTTAAGACTGTAGCTTGACCACGGGCCAAGAAAATTTTAACCTCCTTTTTTCCCTCACTTCTTTAAAAAAAATTTTTTTAAAGAACAAGTTTTCTTCTCCTTAGCTGAACTCAGAGCAAGTCCACGCTCCTTGAACTGGGAAGGTGAGTCCCGGGAGGTCACCTCCATGATCAGTTCTCAGGCCCCTCGACTGCATGTGACAGTTCAGACTGGGCCGGGGTTTCCTGCTTGGGTTTGGAGACTCGGCACTAATCCTCCTGTCAGTTCTCTCTGCCCGACCAGTGAAGCATCATGTATACATCCGTGATTTTTTATCTTTCTTTTCTTTTTCTCAACTGTAAAAGGCAGATGGCTTGGTTTTTTTCAAGGATGTGGTATTAGGGTGTTAGGTTGAATAGAACCTGATTTGGAGAATGTACAGAAATATATAGCATTTTTTTTTAGGAGACATTTTAACCATCTAATTATAAAAAACAAAAACAAACCAACAAACAAAAAGACAGACTTCCTGGGACACTCAGTCATCAGTTTTTTATTATATGAAAAATTTAAAAGCAATTGTGAAGAACGAAGAATTTCCCATGGTGTTTGGGACTAGCTCATAATAATTGGAGTTCCTGGGAGGGGGAGGGGAATCCGTAGTGGATAAAACTCTAAAAGAAATGAAGAGATTAAAAACAAACAGTCCTAAAACCCAGCAGTCCTTCTGGGTTTTCTAGAAACACGCCCTGACAGTGACTCCAGTGAGCAGACAACATTTGTTCTTTTATTCCTGACAAGTGTGTCTTCTAAAGGATAATCAGGATTTTAATAACATTATTCCCATTTAAGCAGTTTGTGAATTTTCATACCTACCATGAAGGCTGTAGGGTTTTGGAGACCTCTGTCTCTGGTGGATCATGAAAGACCCCTTTCGCTGTAGCTGCAGAATAAGGTGAATTTTACACATAGTAGAAGTGATGATATATGTGTGGAATCCTGTTTTTTCGGGTTTTTTTTTTTTTTTTTTGCGTTATGTGGGCCTCTCACTGTTGTGGCCTCCCCCGTTGCGGAGCACAGGCTCCAGACGCGCAGGCTCAGCGGCCATGGCTCACGGGCCCAGCCGCTCCGCGGCATGTGGGATCTTCCCGCACCGGGGCACGAACCCATGTCCCCTGCATCAGCAGGCGGACTCTCAACCACTGCGCCACCAGGGAAGCCCCTGTTTTTGTTTTTTAATTCTGTTTTCTGATAAAGTCTTAGAGAGTAAAATCCAGTCGTCTTCCTAGCTGCTGACGTTCTAACTGGAGTAAGTGTTCTCAAGGGTTGGGTGTTTTTGTTGGTAGTGGTCTGGGGAAGAAGATGGGAGTACTTTGGGTTAGGAAAATTGTAGCTTTGGGGTCATGATGGCAAAATTATTTAAATGGGAGTAAAATTTTTATTCCTACTTGAATGCAATAAGAATCTGGCCCTTTGGTATAAAATGCAAAGTAAAATACTTGGTTTGTTAAGCATTAGGTGACTGGGTGGAAAATTTCTCGACCCATTATCCTAGCTTCACATTTTGGGGCACGTGAAATACACATTTCGGTGTATTTCTGGTTGTCTTATGCCTGAAATCGTCAATCCACCTCAGTGGGTGGCGGTGGTGTCTGTATAATGGGGCTGTTTTGACTCCATCACCAAGGTGTGTCTCCTTTGCGGGTAGAAGAGCTGATTCACAGATATCTGCAGGAGTAAGGCACGTATAACTTCTGCCACGGTCTGATTCCCCGGTACTCCCAGAAAATCAAAGCCGTTTCAGCAGCATGGTTCCACTCCACTGGCAGGGCAAGGGTTGGCTTGTCCTCCTACAAACACAGTTTAACAGGATGCATTCATAAATGAAAGATGATCTGAGTGCTGTGCATGGGGCCCTCAAGCTCAGGAGGTAAAGCTGAGAGGAGGAGGGAAGAGAGAGAGACAGAATGATAGAGCTCGTACTCCTGGGCTCAGTAGAATATGGGGACTTGGCAGGATGTCGGAGCTCGCACTGGCATGGCTCACAGTTTCGTTGATAGTTCATAACCCAGGACTTTAAAGAACTGAATGGTGAAGGGAAATGAAGCACAGCACACTTTGGAGTTTGTCCTGTGCCAGCGGCTGTGAAACACAGTGGAGAACGTTCACCCGATCAGCTCATGAAGCAGGTAGGAGGGGAGACGTGAGCAGCCAGGAGAATCCTATTTTCTCTCTGAACACAACTTACATGTCTTCCAAAGGTTTCTTTTGTTTTGGTTTGGTTTGGTTTGGTTTTTAAGTGTATGAGAAATGAGAAGATAATATTGACATAAGAAACAGACTTAGCCTGAATTATGCTGATACCTGCCCAAGCCAGAGATTTTCTCAGTTACTAGTTTGATGACCAAATGACAGCTATATTCTAGGGGTTGCCTTAAAGTCACGCCAGATCTTACAGCATTTAAGTTAAAAATCGATTTAAAAATTGGCAGATAATCAGTGAGCCGCAGACACTGTTTTATAATCAGTACTTTGAAGATAGTCAACCAGGAACTGATTTTCAGACTTGACTGTTGCTATATTTTCTTATTTCCAAGCTAACAAGGTACTTGCTAATTTTTACTGGCTTTTGTAAGAAAGGAGGTGGATGTATAACAGCTGTGAAATATCTAGAAATTGACTGGGGTCCAGAGCAGAGCCTGAATGCACTAATGTTTTCTCCATTAAGGCAGGCTGCCTCTGCTCAGCTTCTCAATCAGCGAATTGGAAAGAATGGTGAGAGCGAAGTGTGGATCCTGAATATGTGTCTGGGGGCGGGGGAGGGGTGGTGTGGATAGTGTGAGGGGGCGAGGATTGGAAATTGTCACCACGCCATCTTCGCACTCAGGAGCAGAAGATAAACAGGGAGGGTCATGGGTGGCAGCCACACTCGAGGACAATGTAAAGACAGATTTGTGGCTCCCGCGGTTGTAGCTGAGTCTCAGAGCATCGCTTTCATCGTCGGGGCTTGTGATAAGAGAAGCAGAACAGAAAAAAAGACCGTCGCAAGCCTGGCTTTCTGAACCATTTCCAGGCTTTGCTTCTGCTAGGCACCTGGATACTTTGACCTGGATTTCCGCCACGATGAAGCGGTCAGAGTGTCATGAAATGGAGCTGACGTAGGGTAGGTCGGAAGCGGTGTGTGTGGTCAGCGTGCCAGGAGTGTCAGAATTCGGCAGAGAACTTCATTCCAGCCGAATAGGCCAGCCTGAACACTGGCGCTCTCTGAGCTTTTGAGAATGCCCTACTGTCTGTCTGGGAAGGCAGATATGGGAGCTGCTACAGTTACTGCTCCCTGGCTGGCTGTCGTCCTCATGCTGCGGTGGCCAAGGCTTGTGGCTTTGCATTTTAGGCCTGGAGGTCTGGGAGGTGACGGTGCTTAGTCAGGCAAGCCTGAACCTTATCTCTGACTTCTCAGCCTTCCACAGCTAGACCTATTCATGGGTGGGGGAGCGTCACTCCTGTGGTCTTTAGGAAACCTCTCCACCCCGACTCTTGCTACCATCTACCTGCTGGGTGAGTTCCCTTAGTCTCCCATCCTCACACTGGTCTGTCCCAGGTGCTGTTTGCAGGGAATTAAGGCAAGCCAGGGGGCAGGCTCCATTCTAGGGTCCATTCTGGAAGCAGTCAGAGAGCGGTACACTGTGGCTTGTGGGCCAAATCCAGCCTGCCCTAGCCTGTTTGTTTGTTTGTTTGAAATTTATTTATTTATTTTTGGCTGTGTTGGGTCTTCATTTCTGTACAAGGGCTTTCTCTAGTTGTGGCAAGCGGGGGCCACTCTTCATCGCGATGCGCGGACCTCTCACTATCGTGGCCTCTCTTGTTGCGGAACACAGGCTCCGGACGCGCAGGCTCAGTAGTTGTGGCTTACGGGCCCAGTTGCTCGGCGGCATGTGGGATCTTCCCAGACCAGGGCTCGAACCCGTGTCCCCTGCATCGGCAGGCGGACTCTCACCACTGCGCCACCAGGGAAGCCCCCTAGCCTGTTTTGGTGTGGCTCCTGAGCTAAGAACGTGTTTTCCATTTTAAAGGGTTGAAGAAACAAACAAAGAATGTAGGACCGAGATGGATGTGGCCTTCAAAGCCTAAAGTATCTACTGTCTGACTTGTTAGAGGAGACATTTGCTGACCCCTGATTGACATCGTTCAGGAGCATTGTGACCAGTGGATTGATCAGCTCATTAAGTCCTCGGCGGTTCACATGGGCTGTCATTTTGCAAACTGATTTTAGTTTCTGAATCTTGTGTTAGATGGCATTACCACCCCCAAAAGGGGGGATTCTGGAGCCAGGAAGTTGAAGATTTTCTGCAGGGTACAAACAATAGGAAAGAAATGTCAGTTGGGTTTTCACCCTCTCTTCTCGTTGGTGAAGCCACTGGTGTAGGTACCTTTGAGACCCACCACGTGTTGACTGTGTCTGCCACTGAAAGAACCTGATAGGGGAACCAAAACTCATCTGTCTTACTCAAAAATGTTTCATTTCCTTTTTTCCCCTTTTGCAGACTGAATGCTGGACAGACAGGTACAATCAGAGTTGTTCGGTGTTGTTACTTTGAAAAGAAAAGATGCTTCCTGTAATAAAAAAATAAGATAGTTAAGTGAATATCATGTTTTCTCATATTTAGAAGTGTTTCTTTATTGGTCTCTAAGAAAGCTTAGTATCGGCCGGCCAACCTGACCCCTGAACATACGATTCTTCTTGACCCAGCGACGGGATTTCATTGTTAATGTCATTTCTAATAAGAGGAAAATCTAGCGACCTTGCTCATGCTTACCTTGTGTTAGAACTGCAGGCCTGGATGTGCAGCTGACATTTGTAAGTAGCTTATGGTGCATTGCAGAAACACAGGAAGGTTTTCACAGGAAGATTGTAGTTTAAGAAGAAAAATAAAATGGCTGGTATAATTATTTTTTCTCCAGGACATTGCAGCCATCTATCCTCCTGTATTTGGAAATTGGATGCTGTCAGTAGAGAAGAATGGGGGTGGGGCCTATTCTGACAGATGAAAACAAGTGAGGAAGGATGAAAATATGTACATATGGTGCCCCATGGGAGTCGGAGCCTGGAAAACAAGATGGCGGCAATACGCTTGACAAATCAGGTTGTCAGACCTGGCGAGGGTGGGTCCTTTAATCTACCATGTGAGCAAGCCCTCACCTTTGTCTGGGTTTAGAAAGGGGGTTGGCTATGAATTTAGAGATTAAGCAACCTGCTCTTCCGGTATGCACCAGAATTTCAGACATAGTCAGAAATCTGACTTGCGTAACTGCTAAAACTCAACTGGAAACCAACCAAACGGAGGCCTGGACTCCCTACGAGAGGGGCAGATAGTCAGGAATCACAGCACACGAGGGAATTGATCATACTGGCCCCAGGTGGCGTGGTCTGTGTGGCCAGACTCAGTGGGGCAGGGTTTGAGGTGAAGGGTCAGCTTTGGTTTCCCAGAAGGCCTCTGCATGAGTCGGCGGTACGGATCTCAGAGACCTAGAGCTACCTGGTGTCTGAAGGCAGCAAGAGGGACCTTTTCACTTCTGAGCTGTACAGCCAAGCTGGCTCCTAACGAGGCAGACAAAGTCTGGTCATGAGCTGAAGGGAAGCACACGCCATGGGCAGCCCTTCATTAGCCCACTCATTTATAGCATGTTGGGAGGACTAAGTGTTTCAGCTCAAACCTGGCACATCTGCCCCTCCCTTTGGCTCTCTGGACGGGGCTGGAACCTGACTTCTGCTCATCAGCTTTTTCCTGATGGTGAATGGAATAAAAGCCTGAGCTAGATGTGTGCATATGTGTGCAAAAGTGTGTAAACCTAAAGGAGAGGAACAGCTGAGCAAGTAGAAGTTATGATTCTGAGTTAGAGAAAACGGGTGATCATGTCCATGGAAGGGAATCAATAATTTCACATCTCAGTGGCTGGCAGGTATCGCTTTGTGTGGCTTTGGGTTAAAAATTCCTTAAGAACTTCTGTAGGCAATGCACCCTCTCAGTTCCAAACACGATTTCTATACATTTTCTGCAGCGGCGTCCAGGGGGTGTAGCACAAAATCCCTTTCACCTTGGAGGTTCCAATGACAACTGCCTTTTTCTCCGTGGCCGGGGAACAATATGGCAGCTTTCCTTCTCCATTGACACGGCACCTGCCCTGTTTAGCAAAGGAGCGGGCTGAGTGTGCCGCGCTAGGAGATCCTCCAATAGCTTTGCTCTCCCTGCGGGCACGTCTGGCCCAGGGTGCCTCGGTTTGTTCAGTCCAGGTGCGCGTGGGCATGCAGCCACACCACGGCTCCACAGGTGGCCTCAAGTAGGGCAGGGCCAGAGCTCAGTCTTGGCTCAGATACGAGGTCCCGTGTGGTGAGTCAGGCCCTGACAGTGACCCTGTACTCTAGATCCTCCCTTTTTTTTTTTTTTTTTTTTTTTTTTTTAATCTCTTCCTGAAGAAGTAATACAGCTATGTTTTACATGCGCCAGAAGAACTCGGCACTTAGAAGTTAGACCAAAAGTGACTCCTTTGGTGAAAGAGAGCGCTCACCCCCATGGTTTGGATTTTCGAATTTCAAGGTTTGGGAGCTATCAGGTAGGCTTAAAACAAGACATTCCTGGACCCTCTCCTTTGCCTCTCTAATTTCCACACTATTTTTCTTCCCAAATTAAAAGATGGAAACCAAGTTGGAAATTGGCAGAATAGGGCAAGTCTAGGAAGGCTGAGAGTGGCCGCTGGGAATCAGTTTGGTGAAAAGCCCTTGTTTCAGTGAGACTTCTCAGACTATGGGGGCAAAGCAGCAGGTGCAGGTCACTCCCTGAACGGGTAGATAGATGGCCTCCTGTTTATACATTATATTTCCCCAAGCCTTGCCCTTTTAAGAAAAACTTAAACATTCTTACCAGCTCTCCTCCCTCCCCCTTCAAAAAAAAAAAAAAGTGGTCTTACAACATTTTCGAATTCCTACCCAAAGCGGAACATGAGTGGAATGGCCCAAGCCAGGGGGAAGGGGGAGGGAATTCACAGGCACCATGCTTGACCTTATAAACGGCCTGAATCTCAGGATTTGTCATGGTGCTGTTGATAGCACAGCAACGCTCTCCTCTTGCCTTGTGCTCCTATTTCTGCCCCTTTGGCAAAAGTATCCTTATTTTCTCCTGCTGGCTGGCTCCATCAGCAAAAGGAGGGTCTGCCTTCCAAGGAATCCCGCCTTGGACTTGCCAAATTCCACCATCACCTTCAGCTTGCAACACTTTGACTGAAGTTCCAGATGGCTGCCTGTGGGGTAGAGGGTTGACTGTTGGCAGGAAGCTGCTGGCTTTGAAAAACATCACAGGTATTTTATTGTAAGAGATGCAAGACAGTTTTGGCAGGGGAGCAATAAAGACCTGGAGGGGAAACAAAATTACCTTCAAGCACTGCCGGGAGGAAGGTGGCAGAAATGAAGGATGCAGTTTGGGTTTGTAAAGCTAAGTCTTTTACACAATCCTTTCCACAGGCTAGAACTTGCTTGGCTTCAGTTTCCCTCAAGTGAGTCAAAGAATGTGAAAAGAGAATGGAACGCTGAAACTGAGAAACGGACCTGGGGACGTCTTGGTGCGTGAGGATTTCACTGGGGTCCCAGTGGCCCGACCAAACTTTGTGTGGTGGAAATCCTGCTGTTTTCAAAATGATGAGGCATTAGACATTCTTGTGTCTATAACCAATTAGACATTCTTAATGAGTTTCTTATGGCAACAAAAGTTTTAACACCTCATCTTAAAAGTGAGTGGAGGGCTTCCCTGGTGGCGCAGTGGTTGAGAGTCCGCCTGCCAGTGCAGGGGACGCAGGTTCGTGCCCCGGTCTGGGAAGATGCCACATGCCGCGGAGCAGCTGGGCCCATGAGCCATGGCCGCTGGGCCTGCGCGTCCGGAGCCTGTGCTCCTCAATGGGAGAGGCCACAACAGTGAGAGGCCCGCGAACTGCCAAAAAAAAAAAAAAAAAAAGGGAGTGGAGTCAGTTATTTCACACTCTCATTAGGAGAAACATGAGTCATTTCTATAGTATCCTGGGGGCTTAATTAATTGCATTTGTTGCCGTTGAGATTTCAGAATTGGGAGAGGGTCTGCTCTCAGTTTTAGTCTTTTTCACCTGTGAGTTCTTCATCTACTCCAGAAGCAGCCTCCAGGTTACTCCCAAACCCAAAGTGGTCTCAAAGCTGAGATAGCAAACCTTTCTAAGCCCAGTGACAGTGAATAATACAGTGCTGATTTTTGAAATCAGTTTTACCCCGATATGATTTACTATGATAGACTCTTGTTATCCGCAGACTGACTCTCTAATCTGTGAGGTTTCCTCTGCTTCCAGCCTATTTTCTTTCTTATATTACTTATTTTAGATTACGAGCTCCTGAATCAGGATGGGTGCAAAACTAAATAAGGATGATGCAACTAACTCATAGTAGGACATTCAAAAAGCAAGGTTTAGTCAACTTTATCAGGTGAGCAAGCCTATTAAACAAAGGCTAAGTGTGAATGACTGTGGTTGTGTGTGTGTGTGTGTGTGTGTGTGTGTATAAAGGGTTGCAAGCCGAAGTTAATAGTTAATTCATGATCATATGGACCTGGGAACATGGTTGTTTTTTAGCATAAATCTTTATGTAAGAATGTGTCTCAAATGTGTAGGTCTGTTTTCTCTTCTGTAAGCGTGTGGCTCAAACATGCTCACGTAATCTGTTTTTGTTAGAGAAATGCCTCATCGTGTAGTAGAGGCTTTTCTGTGAGAGTTCAAACCGAGTGTCAGATGAACTTCCCCAGGCTGCTGTGTTAGGTCCCACTTTGTTTTCATGGCGTTTTGGTTAGCATGAGGGGAAAATAGCCCACGGAGCGGTGTGGACGACGTGGATGTACAATTTTGAAATTCAGAGACAAATCGATTTGGGCTTTTTCTGAAAATGGATCTTACTTTGAAAACCACAGTTGACATGGCTGTGGGAAGTGTTACTTATTCTCGGCAAGAAAACGACCCTGAAAAGGTGCTTGTGATCCAAGAGACAGGGAGCTGCCCCGGCCTCTCTGACAGAGCCGGGGGAATGATTCAGAACTCAGGGTCTGTAATTTATATTAAATCCACATTTGTATGGAAGTATCTATGTAGATGGAGAAGGCAGCTTCCTACAAAATGGGATTATTTTAGTTACTCTGTGTAATGGTATTCACAACGTAGCCTGGCATGTCCCTTTCAGAAATATTTAGACCCCAGCCTAAGGGATTTGATCAGAAGTACTTATTACACGTCAAAGTGTTTAGCTCTGTGGTGGGAACTTGTGAGGAAGCCAGCTCACAGAAGCCAAAAAGCAAACGCAGTAGCTATCGGAGAAAGCTACTGATTTGACCAGCTTGTGCTCCAACTAAGACCAGACAGACAGAAACACAGGTACGGGGCACGTCTCTCTATACTCCTTTTGTGTAAGGTCCCTAAGCATCTCTTCCTCATAACCTAGATTCTAGGAATAGATTTTGGAGGGAGCGGGCGGGGGATAGTAAACCTGAAGGGAAGAACATTAAATGTTTATTGTCACTAAACTGTAGCTCAAATGTAGTGTTTCCTTCAATAACGGATGTGGACAGCAAAGCACAGTAGCATTCACGGTCCCCGTGTCATTGTCACCAGTAGAAATGATACATATCGTTCGTGGGGGGTTTCTTTCAATATCATCAACACTCGTTACTACTTTGAAAATATGTCAGTTAATCAGTTTGTTGCTAGAGGTCCCTAATGGGTCAATAAAAAAGCACAGGGGTTGGGCTTCTCTGGTGGCGCAGTGGTTGAGAGTCCGCCTGCCGATGCAGGGGACACGGGTTCATGCCCCAGTCCGGGAAGATCCCACATGCCGCGGAGCGGCTAGGCCTATGAGCCATGGCCGCTGAGCCTGCGCGTCCGGAGCCTGTGCTCCGCAACGGGAGAGGCCACAGCAGTGAGAGTCCCGCGTACCGCAAAAAAAAAAAAAAGCACAGGGGTTACGATAGCATACATTTAAAAATATTTAGCGTATTGCATTTCAACATAATTGGTTTTCTTTGTAATCCTAGGTATTTTATGCATTTAAAAATATTATTTTGAGACTTTTCCAGACAGAGGCCCATGGTACAAAAATTTTTAAAAAAGAAAATAAAGAAACCTGTCTTAAAGGTTACCATTTGATATTTATTTAGATCTTCATTTACCAGGAGAAAAATATTAACCCAGGACAGCAGGGTGTGTTCTAACTTATGAATCACCTGGGGATCTTGAGAAAACGCAGGTTCTCATGCAGTAAGTCTGCGGTGAGGCCTGAGATTTCTGCATTTCTAACAAATCCAGCGTAGCTAGGAGGAAGCCCACAGCAATCCAAAGAACGGCCTGTTTCCCAAACTCACTTTTAATCATTTTAATCCATCTTAGTTGTAGGTAATAACTTAACTCTTGTAACGCTCGGTTGCGGGAAGAGATGTCCCAGGAGCGGGAAAGGGGGAGAATCTCAAAGGACAAACTTCACCTGCTTCCAAGTGTCATATGTTGGGTCTTTTGGAGCCTGGAGTAGCTGCCAGGCTGGGCAGTGAAGGTGATGGCAGCTCAGGCCTGGGGTAAAGGGTGAGGTAGAGGGTGTGGGAGCAGATGTGTGTCAGCGGGAGGCCGGGAAGCTGCTGCAGCTGTGCCCCTCCCTGTGATGGCTGGTTTGCTGGGCTCCCGGGCCCCGTGTGCTCCAGGGGAACCGGGAGGGCGCTGCAGCTGCCTGCCTGCAGCCCGTGGCCTCAGCCCGGCTCAGCATGGAGAGGCCAGGATTACCGTCCGATCCCTGTAAGTGCGAGGTGGCCCTGTGCTCTGCTCCGAGGAGGATTGTGTCTGCCTCTCTTCTCTCCCCAAGAGTGACTTATTAAGTGTGTAATTAGATGATGCAAGTTGTGTAACTCTGTAAGATTTTCATAGACGTTTGCAGACTGGAGAAAGGTCCTTTGGTGGAGTCTGAGGGGAGAAATGTCACTGAGCCTCCACGGCCCAAGCAGCATTCTCTAACCCCAGAGCCCCCAGTCCTGATCTGCTGCCTCCTGAAGATGTCCTGCTGGCCTCGGTCAAACCACTTACGTTTTGCAGCTGGGTGGCGGCTTCACAGGGTGGCCTCAGAGATGCAGAAATCCAATTTTGTTCATATACCAGAGGTTGTCAGCTGCCTGGGGACTGACTCATGCTAATCAAACTCCCAGGAGACTGGGATCCAAAACCCAGTGTGTCAATTCCTAGTGAAGGAAGAATCCTTCCAGCCACGAAACATGTTACCACCACCTTTGCTCGCTTGTTTCTGCCATGTTAGCCCTATCTTCCCGGGAGAGAGGTAGTTGAAAATGAGGACTTCGTATGGAATACGTCCTAAGGAATGTTCCAGGGACCTAGACTCAGTGTTCTCTCTCATGTATAAGACTAAATAGTCACACCCAGGTCCCCTCAGCCTTTGGGCTCACCTTGACTAGGTTCCCTTCATACCTCCCCCTCCCCCAGCACAGTTCTTTTCCCCCTCTTCTCTCCCGCATTGTGGAGACCCAGCAGGTGTTCTGCTTCAGCTTCCCTATGTCCAGGCGCTGCCTGCCTGAGACCACCTCTGCTCCCCTGGGCTGGATCCAGATGTTTCCTGGGTCTCCTCAGCTGCCCACCCGCCCATCTGTGGATCCCTTGTGAGGACAGGTGTGCGTGTGTGGATGGGACAGGTGGGACTTCTGCAGGTGCACAGCCATCACAGGGTGACTCTTACTGTTGCTACTCTTCCTTCCTTTTTATTTTCTTTTAACTCTTTCTCACTATTTGTACTCTCAGGGCCAATTCCCTGGAGCTCCGAGAGTGGTGGCCCCAGCCTTATATCCGTCTCTGCAAGAAGACTCCCCATTGGCCATTGATGCCCCTGGTTCCCAAACCCAAGAGGCATTTTTATAAAATACAGATTGCCAGGTCCCAACCCCCGGTTCTGGGTGAGCATCCAGAGTCGTACTTGTAAAACATTCCGCAGAGGCAGAGAAATCTCTCAGATGGTGGCCATCTGTTTCGGGATGTTTCTGTGTCACTGCCATCCTGTCACCAATGGGTCATGGTGATTGGAGAACTCTTACTTGTTACTTATACATTTCTTTTTTGCTCAAATCATCTATATAATGAACTGTGTCATCGTACAAAGCAGTCTCTCTTTTTTCCTCCCTTCTTCAAATAAAAGGCTTATTCTGACAGTCAGCCAAGTTTGGAAACCGCCACTGTGGACCCGTTATCCCAGACCCAGAGCCCTTCTTTCATGGAGAGGAAACTGAAGCTTCGTGGATGAACTGGCCGACTGCATCGGGGGGAGCCATCTGGGTTAAGGTCTGAAAACCACGCCCACCACAGACTCCCTGCTCCTTGATGAGACCCACTATTCTCAGCCACAGGGGCCTTGTTTCTGGGGTGTCACAGTAGAGCAACAATAAGCAAATGCCCATACGTGCAGGGTGAGGGCCACATTTAACCCAAACCTTGTCCCCCAGTTCTAGCACTAAAATGTGAGTGCTGTCAGCTGTCCTGATGTTACCACAGCTGATAGATTGAGGCTCCTGGAATGACAGGGACCCCACCTCTTCCTTAGAACACTTTGTCCTTCGATGTCTCAACTTCCCCATCTATCAAATGAGGATAATTCAAACTGTGCTACCTCCCTTACAAGGTTGTTGTGAAGTCATACAAAACGATGTGTGTGAAGGGCTTTGGGGAAGAAGGGCACAAAGCATTATGTAATCATAACGTGTCTCATCATCACCCCTGATATTATTATTATTTTTTAAATTTATTTATTTATTTTTGGCTGCATTGGGTCTCTGTTCCTGCGCGCGGGCCTTCTCTAGTTGTGGTGAGGGGGCGGCCACTCTTTGTTGCGGTGAGTGGCCTTCTCATTGTGGTGGCTTCTCTTGTTGCGGAGCACAGGCTCTAGGCACACGGGCTTCAGTAGCTGTGGCATGCGGGCTCAGTAGTTGTGGCTCACGGGCTCCAGAGCACAGGCTCTGTAGTTGTGCCGCACGGGCTTAGTCGCTCTGCAGCATGTGGGATCTTCCCGGAGCAGGGATCGAACCCGTGTCCCCTGCATTGGCAGGCGGATTCTTAACCGCTGTGCCACCAGGGAAGTCCACCACCAATATTATTATAGTACCTGCAAAGACTTTACATGTCTGCTGAGTGGCTCCAAATAGAATCAATACAGATAGAAGAAATACTTTATTCTATTATAACCCAGTGAAAGGCTTGCTTGGAGGGGAGTGGAGGAGAATCAAGATTCTCATAGAAATATATCACTTCTGAATTTCCTGATTAAAGCAGCTCTAATGGCCCGTTAATGAATCATTTCACACCCTTTGCCCTTTAATGGCCACTTTGCAGCTGTGCTCCAGAGCCAGGAGCCATTTGGGTGAGCGAGTTGGTGCCTGTAAGTCCCAGGATGGTTTCCCATCTGCTCGGAGGCCAGGACTGCCTTTCACGCCTCTCCTGCTGCTCTGAGTGGTGAAAATGCTTCAAGATTTTTCATCTTGAGAATGGCGGAGTTTTCAACCTTGTGTTCCAGACTAGTTTAAACACCAGACAGATTCTACTCTCCGTAAAAAGTTTCTGCAACTGTTCCAACAGAGAGATAAACCTAAAATGGATAAAGCTTAATTTTTCTCCCTAAGAAATGGCAGTGCTTGAAAATGAGGGCATCAGTCTGTGGTAATCAACCTAAATGATATTAAGCATCAAATATGTCTCTGTAGAGTTGCTTAAAGAAAACTTACGGACTTTGGGCAGGTTATAAGTACAATGAACATTGAAATAAAAATGGAAGAAGTTACTTCTGATGAAAGGAGTATTGATGTGATGCCATGACATAGACGGCATGTGCTTACCAGGGGGCCTTTCCAGCTCTGAGATAGTAAGGTTCTATGAAAAGTCCTAGGTTGGAATGAATGGGAAGGAGCTCATGGAAGAGGACCTTGGTGCATAAATAGGATCTGTGTAGGCAGAGAGAATGGGAAATGCATTCCCAGAGGGTGAAAGTACAGAGGAGAGACGCAGGGAGGTTTTGTGTGAGGAGCTGTGCGCTAACGAGAAGAGCCAGTGGTAGGATTCAGCCCGTACATACTTACAGGCTACTCGGATTTGGTCTGAAAAAGAGGCGATTGCAAAGACTTTAGTTTAGCAATACAGACAAATTGTGTTAAATGGTTCAAGTCATTTTCATTGGCTTACAAACCCAAATGCCAGATTGCTAAGAGTCTGCATTAGAACTACCTGGAAACCATGAGGGGAAAAAAAATGTGCTCCTACCTTCTACCACTCCTTCATCCTCCACCACCTACCCCCTGGCCCTGATTTAGTATTTCAGAATCTTCATCCCTACCCCTAATTGCTTCCAATTGGAACCTATTTTTTTTTTAAAGTTCTTCAAATGCAACCAATATTAGGAAACATGTAATTTTTTAAGAATTTCATCCTCATGTATGATGTAAAGACGATGTAAAAAAGCTCTTAGAACTAACTCCCCTTCCCTAATCTGTGTGATCCTATCCTTAGGGTTTTGAAGTTGCAAGCAACAGAAACCAATTCTGGCTCACTTAAGCAGAAATTTAGTGACAAAATATTGGATAGCACAGGAACCAAGGGAAGTGTTAATTAAGGTCTGGGCTCAAAAGAATGAGCAGGAACCGAATGGTCAAGAACACATCCAAGGTCATGGCACAGGAACAGTCTGCTTAAGGTATCACCACTGCCACCACCACGATTACTAGACTCCTGTGACTAGCCTTTATCTATCCCTGTGTCTTCGCATCACTTCCTTATGATACAGAGTCAGGCAAGAGTCTCCAGTGGACCAAATGTAAGTCATGTGCCTGTGGACCAATGTGTGGGAGTGGGGACAGAGAATAAATTCCCTTCTCCACCACCTCCCATGTAATGGGAGCTTCTTCCAAATCCAAAGGACGTCTGGATGCTGGATACCCATGCAAACGTTCATCTTCCCTACCACGCAGGCACAATGAGTTTCAGTTGGTCTTTCTCCACCATCTTTCCATGTGTCCACATCTTCTCTTTTCCTCTCTTTCAGTACCTTTCCACGATGACCCATGCTCTCTTGGGTGTGACATAGCTTGTTGACCACCGAGTTCAGTGTGATGAGCTTACTTTTGGTCATTTCTTTTCGTGTAAGCCCTTTCACCCAGCCTCCCACCAAATCTGAAACCCCACCTGCCACATCCTTGGTGGCCTTCCTCCCTCAGAAAGCAGCCACTGCATTAAGGGTTAGCACTAGGTGTTTGAAAAGTTTTTGTCTTATAAAAAGCCAGATATCTTCCACTCCTTATCTTCTCATTAGTACTGATGCTATAACCTGTGTCATCCTGAAGTGGTCCGCCCCTTTCTTCATATGACCATTTAGGTATTTGTGTATAAAGCCATTATATACCTCCTAACCACCTCGCCCCATTACCTTCTCCAGGGTAAATACCCTTAGTCTCTTCAGCTGCTTATCACGTGATGGAATTGTCATTTAACATTTTTGATGCCTGAACTGAATCAGTCTCTCTGCATGCAGTCTTATCCAGAACAGGATTATCACTTCCTTTGATGTGGACAGTATACTTCTCTTAATGCAGTCAGATACTGCAGTGCCTTTACTTGGTTCTGTCATGGGATTAAGTTGACTGTCTCTGAAAACCCATAGGTTTGGGCTGAAGCTATGTGGGACCTGTTTCAAATACCCCATGGGATCAGATTCTGATCCAGGAGCCTAGGACCAGCATTTAATATGGTTAACTTGATTCACTATAGAGAACGTCCACAGGAAGGTGAGTTCTAGATGACCTGAAAAAATGAAGAGCACAAACCAGCAAGGAAGACTGAGTTTTGTACACTTTACTTCCATTAAGTAAACGCTTCCTACATAAGCAAATAAATGGCTGACGTGCTGTTGATGGATGGAAGATGGGGTTTGGTTTACAAAAGTATTCTTCATGATGATGATAAGTTTATTGAAGTATAATTTGCTTACACTCTTTAGCATAATAAAATTTTCCCAATTCCAGAAGACAGGATTAAATGGACTACACTTAAAGTATAAAATTGAGACAGTATGCGAACAAGAAAGAAACTAAAGGAAGACTTTTCTAGTTGTTCCAGTCTATAAATTCTAACAAAAACAAGTCATGTGAATTACCACCATACGCAAGATGGAGAACCATTCCATCACCCTAAAAACACCCCCTTGTGGTAAAACCCTCTCCTTACCCCCAGCCTCTGGCCACCAGTGATACGTTCTGCTGTTCTGCCTTTTCCAGAATTTTATATAAATGGAATCATGAAGTATGCAGCCATTCAGGCTTGCTTCTTTCGCTTGGCATAATAACATTTAAGATTCATCCATGTTTTACATGTATCAGTAGTCCCTTCCTTTTCCTCGCTGAGTAATATTCCATTGTATAGAGGAGCCACGGTTGGTTTACCCTTTCATTCCTTGAATGTGCCGTCGCATCACACAGAGGTCTGTGCAACATCGCATGAAAGAAAGGTTTTGTGTTTCTTCTCTCTTCTCAGCCAAACACAGTCTATCAGAGAAATTGTTGCGGTCATGTGTGATCTCTACACTTCAGTTATGCTAGATTGTTATCTTTATAGTATTTCCTGAAGTGTAGAAAAATGTGAAGAGTATTTAGACAGAGTATGTATGTTTTCTTTTTCTTTGCCCACAAGCATCAGCACTAGATTTTTGTCTATTTTGAATACAGATCTTGTTTCTATCTCTTATTACACTTTGAAACAAGTTTAAACCCGTCTGTTTATTGTTTTTCCTTTTTTTCTTTTTAAGGAAAAATCTGGTCAAGCATCTCTAAAGGAAATATGTCACTGTTTTAATATTATAGCTTTTTTATTGAATTGCAATTATTATATAAACAGGGATGCCAGAATTTTAAAATCTTTTAAAGTACTGCTTTCAGTTTAAAATTGGACTTGTTCCACTAAATGTCTATGGTAATAATTTTGAGATATCTATGCCAAGAGATATATAGTTATATCATAAACACTGCGCTCTGAAATTCAGGTTAGAATGGAGAAGGGTGACATGAAGTAATTATGTGATGGGAATGTCTGAATTTGTAACCTCTGTGTACCTTTGATTTATGATTTGGTAAAAATAACTTTTAAAGAAAACCTTCTTGGATTTCATAACCTCAATTGAAAACTTGTGGGATGCTGATTATAACATGGAGAGTTACTCTAAAAATTCAGAGCTGACCGCTAGGGCTGGCTGGGTGAATTAGTCATTTGCTTTCTAATGGGGGTGACCTTAACTTGTCATATCCCCAAGTAAAGAACAGTTGTTCAGATTACATATTTACAACCACAGCTCTTATACCTAGTAAATGGGCTCTGCAGACAGTCTTTTAAGGATACTAGATGCTGCTTCTTCCTTTACTATCTGTAAAAGCATGCAATTTCCATCAAAATCTGAAAATGATTATTTTGGAACCTAGACAGATGAACTAAAATTTATCTGAAAAGGGGAAAAGTGAGTGGATAGCTAAGAAATTTTTGGAAAAATGAGACAAATAAGGAGGTGTGTGTTCTTTCTCACCAGACAGCAAACTATATTTTGAAGCTATAGTAATTCAAACAGAATGGCACAGGAACTGACAAACAGACCAGTGAAACAGAGCAGGGAATCCCAAATAGGCCCATCTATGTCAGGAAATTTGGTGCATGAAAAGGAGACATTTCAAAACTGCAGGATAAATATTTAGTGAATTTTATTGAAAGAATTAGCTAAAACTTTTTAGAGAAGAGTATAAAGTTAGGTCCCACCTTTAAATAAATAAATTCCAGATGAGGTAAAGAGCTAAACATAATAAATGAAACCTGTGAAAGTATTAGAAGAAAATAGGAGAATATTAGCTAGGGTGTGGAAGCCTCCTAAGTAAGACTTTAAACACAGAAAGTTATAAAGGAGAAGAAGATATACTAAACTTATGGATGAGAATCACTATAAGATAAAAGTCGAAAGTCACAGGAGTGGTTTTGGGGGTGATACGAAGGAGTGATTTTCATGTTTTACTCAATATACTTCACCATGTGAGGTTTTTTTTTTTTTTTTTACAACAATGTATTCACGAGTTGTGTAATTTTCTCAATGTGCTTACCACAGTATGTGGACCATGACAAACATGCACATAAATTATAGCAGCTGTTATTGTTTTCAGACCCCTTTCCTCACTTACAGGGATTCCCGTTTAGAAAACGTAGCTCCATGTCTAAATGTATTTTTGTAAATTCTCTTAGGTTTTGAAAATCACTGCCTTGTTGTTGTTGTTGACACTCTGGACGCATGTTTCTACCATGCCTCATCACTACTTGATGCAGAGGATAAAGGATTCAATTCTCTTAAATGCACTGTGAGTGCTGGCTTGCAGGGTGCCTAGGGATACGCTGCACTCTGGGGGAGATGTTGGGGAGGCAGGGGCAAGAGGTTGCAGAGGGGCCACGAACCCGCTTTAAGGTGTACACAGTCTTGCTAATTGACAAGACGTACGAGTACAAACCACTAGAGCATTTGTAAAAGCGCCAAGTTGAGTGTAATCAGCCCAGGGCTGGACACTGGAGCATGGCTGAGATCTGTGCCCTGCGGAACCTCCAGAGAAGACCTGACCCTGCAGGGGTTGGGAAGAGGTGGAGCAAGGATCCCAGAACCGGCAGGCAGGCGTTTCCAGAAACTTGTCCTGCTCCCTGGAAGCAGACCTCTTTCTCCCTGGGCCCAGGCTCTGAGGTTGGGGTGACTCGCATGTGATGCTCTAGAGTGCCAGGTTAGAAAGTTGGCTTACTTGGGAGGTAGATGGCCTCTCCTGGGGCTGCAGTACTTTCCCTGAGCACGTGGGCCAGGGCCCTGGGGCTGGCATCCAGTTGTCCCTCATTTTCATCTTCTCCATGTGGATTTTCATGCCTTTCCTTCACTGGTGGGGATTTTTATGTGTTGTTAGTTGACTTCTCTCCATAGGTAGCCCAGTAGGCTGGATGTAGTCACCGTGAACATTTTTCAAGTATTGGGATTGTAGGCCTCATGCTTTGCATCTAAATATCACTTAATTCTCATAGCAGCCCGTTTCAGATGAGGAAGCTGAGACAAAAACAAAACCATTATTTGCTCTAAGGTCACACAACTGGTAAGTGACAGAACCTATGTCTGCCAGGCTCTGAAACCTCCATTTTGTCCAATAGGCTGCTGGACCTAACCCAGCCCACTCCCCTGTGACTATCACACCCTTTCTGTGTCTCTGGAAGATCTGGCCAGAGTCCAGCTAGTTCCTAAAAGAGCAGCATTACCATGTCTTGTCCCTCTGCACAGGGGGAGGAAGGAGCTCTGGACCAGGAGTCCAGATAGGCTCCGTGAAGCTCCATCATCTCTATCCTTACACTTTGTCACTTATAGACTGGTGACAACCTCATCTTCCTTACCCACCTCAGAAGTTTGGAATGGTCAGATAGAGACGATGATACTACTACTAACAGTGACTTTCCTAAGATATAAAGACTTATACCAAAGTAAGGTGGTGTTAATAGTAGCAGCGAGGGTGCTAAACTTTCCTGTCTAACGTGTAACACAGCAGTTGGGAGGGGTCTTTTATCCTTCCACTGATACATTTTACCCAGCACTTTTCTCTTGATGTTTTCCCCTACTCTCCCTTACTTACAAAGCTATGAGCGGCAAATCCAAACCTTATTTATATATTGAAGGGAAAATAGCCTTGTTAGATGAAGGCACGCATTAGAAATGTAGGCACGTCTTAAAGCAGGTATGAACGGGGACTCCTCCCTTCATAAGAACTTTTGGGTGAGGTCTGAGCTGTGCAAATGACTGAAGTCTTTAATTCTGTTATGTAACATGGCTGTCCATGCTTGGCTGACAAGATGGCGGCCCATTCTGTGCTTTAGGAAAATGGAGGCGGGGCTCGCAAGTTAAAACATGTGCTCTGATAACCTGTCTGATGCTGTAGGAGAAAGGACAAAGAGGAAACTGAGTCCGTTCCACAGTTTAGGGTCCTTTGAGTGAAACATGGACAATACACATTGACATCTTTATTGGGTTTGTTTGCTCTCTAAATACCCTCTGAATTGTGTCTAGTGAGGGGAGAGGCTGAAATGATAGCACAGTTCATGCCCATTGGCTCTGACCCAGAGGCAGGTCACCAATCGGTGGTGCAAGCTCTCTGAAGCTCACTGTACCGCAAGATCACAGGTTGACTGTGAAAGCAAGGTCCCACCCTCAGGCAAGATGCCACCCTCACAAACCTGTGACTGGGAGGTTACCCGGAGCTGGCACAGAAGTTCATGCTGTTAAAGGTGGTCAGGGAGTCAGCTTCAAATGCATTGCTGAAAATCAGAAAATAAAATAATTGCTTAAACATTCCTCCCTCTGAGATGGTTTGAGAATCTCAAAGCGGGTGCTGAACAGGAAAATAGTCGGTGTTCTTATGACTCAGGTACCCAATTCATCTCACAGATGACCGGCTCTAGCCACCGTAGTGGTTTTACCCATTGCGTGGTCCTAAATCATTTCCCCTGCTTGGTAATGTCTTTGCTGTGCTTTGAATGAGTCATGAATGACAAGAAGGATAGGGGATAGGTGACTAAAATTAACAAACCATGTAGCGGTGATGATTCCCCTCAAGATGATCTCCACTGGACCTTTAGGTTACATTCATCTGATCAAAATTCATCCACGACAGCCGTCTCTCGTTTTATCCAATGTAGCTGTTATTTATTGGAGTAAAGAGTGTTCACCCCTGCGATGTGTTGTTTGAGAAGTGGCTGCACTTGCAGCTGGAAATTTCTCTCGTGTTGTCATCTAGATACCAAACATCATAATTGGAGAAACAAACCAGAACATTTCATACAATTCAAACGCAAAACTTCTGAATATCCAAGAATTTAAATGGCTGGGTTTTTTTTCTATTCTTGATGCCATAGGTATCATATAGGTAGCTTTTCTCTGTATTTTAAAATATATCTTTTAAATATTTAAAAATGACGTATATTATTTAAATTTGCATCAGTAAATCATCTTTGTTCTTACGGATTAATCTGAAGGAAATGAAACAGTGCACATCCCTTGTGAGATAGGGAAATTTGTCTTGATATTTTTAAAGATTGTTTTTAAGTTCTTGGATAGCATATCTAATATATTTATTTAAAATCACATTGTTATATAACTGTTGACACAAATAATCAGTAAACAATCTATAATAGGAACAGGAAGGAGTTTGATTTGAGCCAAACTGAGGACTATAGCCCGGAAGATAGCCTCTCATACAACTCTGAGGAACTACTCCAGAGAAGCATGGTTTTCAGCACAGTTTTATATCCTGTCAGAACAAAGAACACCAAACAAGTCAGGGATACATTCTTTCAAAGTAGAAAAAAAAAAAAAAAGGCCAGCACATACATAGCGAGTCAGTATGGCCTTGGCGCCTGGGAAGGGAGTCTTACCATTGAAGGGGTACCAGCATTGGCATCTCAGGAAAGGGAGGCGTTTAATCTTTATTTTTACATGGACGTTCTTTACTTCCGGTCAGTGCACCCTTTCATTTAATAATTAAAGCAGATGTACAATGTATGTTTGGTAGACCACAGCCACAGGCAGGCTGTGACCATAAAATTCAGGTCAACCCACGTATGAGCCAGAATGACTTCCCCATACCTCAACATGTGACCATTTCTTTTGTCATACCACGCAGAACATGATAAAAATTACTTTAAGCAGATCTTAGAGGTTTTACAAGATTGCATCTTATTATGAAAGAAGTCCAAGAATCAAAATGTCTTGGCAAAGCTGAAAGGACTGGAGGAGGCTGCGTTTGCTCCTAGGACATAACAAAGCACCACAGACTCCAAGGCTTAAAACAGCAAGAACTTCTTTTCTCACTGTTGTGAAGCCTAGCAGTTTGAAATCAAGTGGTCAGCATGGTGGTTCCCTTCTGGGGGCTCTGAGGGAGAGAGTGTCCCTTACCGCGTCCTCAGCTGCCAGTCGTTGTAGGTAACCTCCAGCATTTCTGGGCTCCAATCTCTACCTCCGTCCTCACACTGCCTTCTTCTCTGGGTCTCTCCAGGTTCCTTTCTGACTCTTAGGAGGACACTCTCACTGGATTTAGGGTTCATCCTAAACCAGTATGTTCTTATCTGGAAACTTAACTGATTTCATCGGCAAAACCCTATTTCCAAATAATGTCACACTCTGAGGCTCTGGGTGGACACCATGAATTTGGCGGGGACACTGTTCAACCCAGAGGCTTGCTCTGACTGCATCTCCAGTTTGAGGCAGAACTAGAGTTCACAGATTCCTGGCCCACGGCCCTAAAGCTGTTCTTAACCTCTCTGCCTGGACCCTCTTCCCTCTACCATCCATCCAGACCCCACGCTTTGGCCTCCTCCCAGCCCAGCTAACTCATGCTGGACCTCAAACCCCTGGTACTTCCTGAGGAAGCTTGCCTGTCCACACCCACCCCCAAAGCAGGCCAGTCTCTTTTAGCAGCTTCTGAAGTAACCTGTGCTTCTGTTGGAAGAGTCTTCATATAGTTAATGTTATTTTTAACTTTATAAGATATAAGTTTATATATTTTTACTATCTTATATATTAATATTATTTTGTTAAACATTTACTTTCACAGTGAATAAATTTAGTATGTATTATTTATATATTACTATTTCATGTTATATAAAATTGTTTCAACAATCCATGGGATTAATTGTATAACTGACACATTAATTTTAAAAATTAATTGCAGGTAGACTGTGAAAGCTCTGAGGGCAGGGATTCACTGCTTTGTTGGCCCTGAGCCCGATGCCTGCACTCAGTTTTTGAACCTTATTCTTGTCCTATCATTTCCTTCATTTTCAGAGAAAATCCGTTCCTTGGCACAAGACCAACTCCCTTCTGGGTCTGCTGTTGAGCGCCTCACCGGGGCCTTCCCAGTGGGGGTGGGGCTGGGGGAGGAGTTCTGTGTTTTCTCTCTTCAACCTCCACATTCGTCCATGGAGCTGGATTGGGGGTTTTCTGAGGGAGTCTCTGTGTTGCCTTGAAATCCGAGGCAGGGCATTTGAAATACATCTCCATTAATTCATCCTACCGGGATTTAAGAAAAGAATGAAATCTGAAAACTCACTGTTCTTATTTGTTCTTCCTCTCAGTTGCTTTTTCTTTTTTTCCTTCTATCCCTCACCTCTGCCAGAGGAAGAGTGAGAATTGGGGCATCTAAACTTTAAAAAACAGACGTTTTCTTCTTTGTAGACTCTTCGATCTGGAACTCTAGCCATTGGAAAGAGCCCGTGAGAGGCCTCTTTGGACTTAGTCACATAGTTTTTTATATTTTTTGAAGATGTTTCAAATGAAACTGGACCTTGTAAACTTTGTGCCCGATCACTTAGAGAACCCTGCTTTTCAGTTCTTTAAGAAACAGCAAAATCGATGTTTCCCCCAGATCTCCTTTTGTCAAAGTTAACTTTTCTTTAAGTCCTATCTGGAATCACCCCCTTTTGCTCAAAGTGCTGGGGGCGGGTCGCTCTTTTGAGGACAGGTGGTGCCAATACCTAAGACCTGGGAGAAAGTTGGACAGGGAGGGTAATTAAATAAATCTCATCTTGGGAGATTGGGATTGACATATATACACTAATATGTATGAAATAGCTAACAAATAAGAACCTGCTGTATAAATAAATAAAATTAAAAACAAATAAATAAATCTTATCTTGATGCTCTCAGTCCATAACAGCTAATCTTAAAAGACTGCAGTAAGTCTTTTAGGAGGAAATCTTTTTTTTTTTTTTTTTTTTTGCGGTATGCGGGCCTCTCACTATTGTGGCCTCTCCCGCTGCGGAGCACAGGCTCCGGATGCGCAGGCCCAGTGGCCATGGCTCACGGGCCCAGCTGCTCCGCGGCATGTGGGATCTTCTCGGACCGGGGCACGAACCCGTGTCCCCTGCATCGGCAGGCGGACTCTCAACCACTGCGCCACCAGGGAAGCCCATAACAGCTAACTTTAAAAGACTGCAGTAAGTCTTTTAGGAGGAAATCTTTGAAGAGAACTCATGATGAAAAGTGTTAACCAGAGCAGAAGAATCCCCTAGTTATGGAGTGTGGCTCTCTTAACAACACTGGGCCTTTCCCAGAGCCCACGTTGAGTCCTTTAAGTATCTGGCGAATTGGGTGCTTCGACCCCTGACCTGGAACCCCTCCTAAAGCTCCCATCTGTGTGAACAATGGGTGCAGTTTGTTCCTCAGTGTGGGGAGCTAGAACACTTAAGATGACCCTTTATCTGTGAGAAATACTTGGGAGTCTAAAGGGAACAGTGCCACAGTGGAAAACTCTCATGTGTTTTTTTTTTCCCCCAGAGGTTCGAGAAGGTCCTCTAGTCAATGCTTTTGTTTCTCCCCCTTTCCAGATTCTTCCAGATCTCACTCTTCCTGGTGTGCAATTCAAGAAATAACTTTGGGGGGGGGGGTGTTTATTTTTCCAGGCCAGCCCATGGCTCTGATTTTGTTTTTGGATGTTTTCCGTTTGCTCTAAGTAGGAGGGTTCCAAGTCTAGTGTGTGCCCTCTGCCAGCTCTTTCCTGTTGAGAGCATTTGGTAACGAAGTGAGTTCCTAGTATTCTGAAACATGCATGTGACTCAAATACTTGCACCTGCTTACACCTCATACAAAAGTGGAGTTGGCTGTTCGCGCTGGAAATGTTTTCCCCTGGAGCTGAAATCGTGTGTCTGCAGAGAGACCCTCTCTCGATATTTAAAAAGACATAATGTTGACTGTCTCATGGCATTGTCATATATTGAAATATTTAATATTAAAACAACCGGGCTTTTGAAACTCTTGCCTCAGAAAAGTGAACGAGGCCCTTTTAAAGGAGGCATCTGAACCGGAAGGGCGATACCTGTGACAGATGTATCGTCCAGATACCTGTGACAGATGGAGGAAAGGTAGGTCAGGAGGGAGTGGGTGCTGGGAGAGGAGGTCTCTCCTCGCACACACATGCATCTGATTTATTTGTGGCAGTTGCTTGTGTCCCCGTGAGCAGCGGCATAGTTTACAAAATATTCAGGGGTCAGCCCATCTCACAGCTTGGCTGGGATGGGCAGCCTCCCAGACTCCACCCTGAGTTTTGGGGCAATTCCAGGACCTCTGGAAATATCCTCAGAGTTCAGGTCAGGCCAGAAAGCTTGCAGTTGCTCTGGGAGTTGGGAGCCTGACACCGGCCAGATGGACATGGAAGCAAAACAAGAGGCCACCACTGGTCTGTGTTTTGAAAGACATCTGTCTCTTGTCCCTGGCAGAGAATATGGCCTGCAACCGGCCATACTCTGTGCCCGTTGTCCCCCTAGCCTGATCTCCCCACACCCACACACACATACCCATCCTTCTCGCTGGGATGACTTAGGTCCAGGAGACCCTCAAGATGCCTCTCGGTCTTGGGTCAACGAGGCTCAGCATCTGAGGCACGTTTGCGCTACTCTTCCAGATCTTTCGTTTTGGAATCCATTTCTGACTCTCTGCCTATCCCTGTGAACTTGATTTTCCCAGGGACTCCTTTTCACCCTGACTTAACTGTGGTTCTCTTTGCCCCATTCCAACCACAGCATCAGCTTTGACCACGCCCCTCTGTGCATTCACCTTCTGCGGAGTCTGTCCGGGACATTAGCCGCCAACAAGTTTAACTGGTTGACCTGTGATCACCTAGCAAATTTCGGAAAGCGTAAGGAACTGACATTTATCGACCTGTACTTCTCGCCTGGTGGGAAACCAGCCGGCTTAGTGCATTATCCCATTTAGTCTTCCCAACAGCCCCATAGGTAGATGAGACTGAGGGATTCATCTCTGAGGTACAGTGTCCTCCTGCCCAGGGGCCCAAGCAGCAGTGCTGACACCTGAACCAAGTGTGCTCTCGCTCCAAATAGTTGATTTTGGGGTGAATTCTGATGAAGCTGTTTAGGGATAGTGTGAACAGAACCTTGCTCCGAAAAAGCTCTTTGCTGTTGGTTTTTCCTGTTACCAGCCAGCAGATTTAAAGGAAGTCTTTGTGAATGCCAGCCATCCAACTTGACTTCTCAAGAATGCTCTGCCGGCTGCTTCTGTACTCAGATTAGCTGACTTCTATCCATTCCCGACAGGACTTTTTGGCTACTCTTATTTCCCAACATCTCCCTTTGGGAAAATATTTTGTTATTCTCATCCTATCACCCTCCCTCACATTGGGCTCTCCAGGAAGCAGAGGCTGAGTTAGAGCTAAGAGTGCAGAACGTCTGCTGGGAGAACATCCGTGGAAGGAACAGGGAGGGAGCAGGTATGCCTGGGGAGCTAGTACTGACCGTGCTGCTGTGACAGAGTCAGCGTGACAGGGACCCTGGAGCCAAGCCTGCCCGTTAGAGGGGTCTCCCTGGGTGGAAAGGGTCAGGCCTAGCCTCCCCATCTTGACTGCCATTGGCCACGAACTGCCCCAAGAGAGCGTGACCTTGACCTGAAAGCTGAGCCGGACCTTGATGAAGCTCGCAGCCGGAGGTCGTGAGCTGACTAACACACTCCTCGCCCACTGGACCTTCCTCGAAGTCCTTCCTCGAAGGGACGTCTGAGTGGCGCTTCAGCCTAGGGAGTTGCCTGCCCCTCCCTTCTTCTGATTTCTGTCGGCCTGTCGTCACCTGATATCACGTTATCTTCCACAGGGATCCACAGGAACAATGCTGTGGTGTTAAGACACCTCTTGTTTACAGCCAGAGGTGGACGCAGACCGCCTGCCATCAGGAGGGGCGGTTCCTTGTAGGGAGGGAGGTGTCCGGGGCACAGGCTGCCTGAGAGGCCCCGGTCTGGAGTGGAGGCGCCACGGAGCTGCAGGGAGGGAGGCAAGGTGGCCACGGTTCAGGGCGCCCCCGAGGCGGGGAGGCCTACCTTGGAGGGCATAGCTCCTGTTAGCCGTTGTATTGGACCTTGCCTGCACTGGGATCCCGGGCTGGCTTGTTAGTCCTCTGATTTGGGTGATCTGAACAAGTGTCGCCTTTGCTTCTCTGCATCCAGCTCGTGGCTGGGGTAGTTGGCCTCTTCTACCCACACTGAGAGACCACCACCCCTCCCAAGTATTCACCTGCCTCTGGGCCGACCTGAAAATACCTCTTATTTTCCCTAAGACCCCTTTCTTATGGGTGTGGGACACATCTTGGGTGTTAACACACCACTGAAGTGGAATCCCTTACAATGTTCATGTGGCGAGAGGCTTCTTCGGCAGTTAGAAGTTGCTGCCCTTTTTCTTTATCCGAACCTGGTCATAATGAACATTAGGATGGGCACACACTAAATCCCAAGGTCATTGCCTGGGTTTGTTTACAATCAGATGGAAATTTGAATCTCAGCTCCACCTATACCAGCAAGTTAATCTCTCTGAGCCTGTTTTCTCATGTCTCAAAGATGGATCAGGGTGATGTTTGTGTGTAGTTAATACACAGCGTATAAAGTTAATCAATATCGGTACCCGTTCCCCTTGTCTGTTACCATTCGTATTAGTTTTTGGCACTTCTAACATAAACGCACCATTAAAAGCAAGCTTTGCGTTTTCACGCCAGTGTTTATGCCTGTGCACCCAATAATTTATGGTTTCTTTAATGCTTCACTTGCAGTTATTTTAAAAATCCCAGTAGATAAGTACAAAATGCCTGTGCGTTTTCCTTGTCTGCACATAATTAAGAACCAGGGACCACAAATGTCAACAATGTCACAATTACAACTGGTCAACAGACACATGAAGAGTATACTGATTGGAAGCCCAGATTTTAAAATTGTTCTGTCCACATCTATAAGGACTTGGTTTATCTGTTTTTCTAGGCCACAGTCCACATCTATAAGGACTTGGCTTATCTATTTTTCTAGGCCAGAGTCCACATCTATAAGGACTTGGCTTATCTATTTTTCTAGGCCAGAGTTCTATTGATTTGGCTTTCTTATAACTGAAATCCTCCAAACTAAGAAGAGTCTTAGAGGATCATGCAGATGGATGGAAAACAGGGAAAATATCCAACAAATCCAGCTTCTAAAGAAGCTTGGAGAAGAAGGTTGCAAAACTAAGAAAGTCAGTCTACATGAACCTTTGTAAATCATGAGACCTGTTCAGCCCTACCATGCCTGCCAGAGAGCCTTCAAGAAGAAAGAAAAACAGAAAGTCAGATTTTAAAGAATCCACAGTACACTGTAGAGAAGAGATTCAGGAGAAGAGTGCCTGGTATTAGCCAGAACACATTAATGGAGGTAGTCATTTTGCAATTTAAGTATCTTTTCGCTGCTGAAAAACAGTGAAAGAAATTCGAAAAAGAAGCCCATGATTTTGATGGAAGCTGTTTTGACATAAGTGAAACCAGGCTTGGCATGAGGTAGGGGCAGGCTCTGGCCAAGCCAATGGAACGGACCCTGGAAGGATTGAGACAAGCTGGGGAAATTGTTTCAAGATGCAGCTGGATCCACTTGAAAGGGGAGGGAAGTGGAGGGCACAGACATTTCATCAGTGTTTGAATTAGCGTTTGACTAGTGGCATGTGCGTTCAGAGATGCACGGGGCCCCCCAGGAGTCTCCCTTCTTTTAGCGCCACCTCTGGGGAAAGGAAGAGGGTGGTGCCTTTCGAATGGTGCACCGTGAGGGCTTGAGGATTACTGGCTGGTTGTGAACTCAGATGCAGTTGGTTCGTGGGAAGAGGGACAGAAAGGGAGAACGCGTGTTACTAATTCTCATAGCTGCCGGCAGCTTTCACCGTGGAGGGGCAGGAAGATGTGGCAGGGACGGTACGGAACTCAGTCCCTGGGTCATCTTTAACGCGTTTTTCAGGGCTTGGTGATTCTGAGCCTAGAAGATGAATGACCATAACCTTTGGGACGCAAAGTCTGGCTTCAGTTACCCTTGAGCGTTGATGGTAGCCTCTTCCAAGGCAAGGTCAAGGGCAACACCGTATGTGGAGAAGCACAGGAATTGCCATAGGAAATGCACCTGGCAGGGCTGGGAGGGGATGGTGGATCTCAGGTAAGGCTCAAGGCATGGGGAGTGGGCTGCTTTGGATTTTCTCTTTCTCAGACCTGATCTTCAGCTCTCAGGGGCAAGTCATAGCAGAGACCTCTGTGATGTAAAATAAGTGTCTTTGGCTGGCCAGTGAGCGGGGCATAGGAAAGACATGGAAGTTTCCTTAGCACCAATCCAGGCAAAAAGAAGTACATAAGAGACTTTGGGTCCTGTAGTCCCTGGTAATCTGTCCTGAACGAAAAATAACATGGAGAAAATTTAAAAGGCAATGCAGTTGTAAAACAAAAATGAAAAAATGAAATGCAGAGTAACATGAATATATTAGCATATGATATACATTATATACTATTACATTTGAATGGTGTTTGGAATCCATGCCTGGTTAGCGTTAATGAGGAAGGATTTCCTTTTAAAGCAGAGCTGGTTTATGATGATACTGGAACAGTGAGGAAAATCTAGGAAGCCAAATGGGAAAGAATGCCTCCTTCACTTCAGTGCTGTCACGGGAGGAACTTTGAAGGTAGGAGAGGCTACCAGGGGCTTTATAGCGTAAACTGGAAGGAATGGTGGGTATTCCCTGGAATAATGTGAGGGGAAAAGATGGGTGAGATACTGGCAGAGCCATGAGAGCTATCTCCTCGGGATAATTGGGCATGATCTGAAGGAAAATGAGAAAGATATCAAAACAGCATTTTGCATGAATCGAGATTTTGTACTATATAAATGGCAGAGAGGATGCAGAAGGAGGTGAAGTCTGGTGACTGAGGATCTCCTAAAAAGGAGTTGCTTTTAAGAAGCAAGACACAGAGACCATGTATTGTATGATTCCATTTATATGAAATGTACAGAAGTGGCAGATCTATAGAAACCGAAAGTGGTGGCTGAACTGGGAATGGCATTAACTGTAAAAGGGCATGAGGGATCTTACTGGGGTGGTGAAAATGTTCTAAAACTGATTTATGGTGGTGGTTGCACAGCTTGGTACATTTCCTAGAAATCATTGAATTGTACACTTGAATGGATGAATTATATCAGATGTAAAATATGCCTCAATACAGTCATTTTACCAAAAAGAGCTTTTTTTATTTTTTTAAATAGAAGGGATCTTTTCACTGACCAGTCATTTTTTTGTGGTGCTTAACGTGTGCCAGTGATTGTGCTAGACGGTGAGGGTACAAAAGTGAAGATCTTTACAAAGGCGTAAGTGGGCAATTTTCAAAGAAGGCAGAGAAATACTAAGAATTTTGACCTCATTAATCATTACTGACTTGCAAATTAGGACAGGAGGTAGCTCTTGACTATCAGACTGGCAGAGATTAAAAAGAGTGACAAGTGGTTCTCTAAGACACTTCTGGTGGGATTCTAAATTGTTATACCCCTTGCTAGAGGAAAGCTTGGAAGTACATATAAAACATTTGACTGTGCTTTTGACCCAGCAAGAACTTTGGACCCAGAAAGTCCACCTAAAGGAATTTATCTTCAGGAGGCTTTAAATATCATCGACACTCTGACACCTCCCAATTTTTTATCTCCAAACCAGTCCTCTGCTCCAACATCCAGATTCAGATGTCTAGCTGCCCACACAGCCACCACACGAGCATCTCAAACTCAGCTCATACGGAACGTAACTCCAGAATCGATCTGGGCATCAGGATAGGTCAGGTAGCCCCACCGCACAGAAGGCCACTCTACCAGCCTCAGGGGATGGCAACTCCATCCTTCTGGTTGCTCAGGCCAAACACCTAGACACCACCTTCCTCTCACACCCTGTATCAGATCCAAAAGCAAAGGCTGCTGACTCTGCCACCAAAACTGATCACGATTTTGGCCGCTTTTAACCCTCTCTACTGCTGCTCTGCACTGAGCCAGCTCCTCAGTCACTGGAATTTCTGAAGATGATCGAATATCTGGTCTCCCTCTACCCTTGCTCTGCCAATAGTCTATTCTCAACACAGAAATGAAGGGATCGTTTTAAAACATCACATGACTCCACATCATGACGACATATCACATGACTCCTGTGCTCAGGGGAGTTACCGCTCCCCATTTTGCACAAGTCTTTACAACAGTCTTGCGTAAACTGGCCCCTGGTATCTCTCCTACCTCACCGCCCCTCCCCATTCCTCTCCTCCTCGCTGCTCCACACACACCGGGCACATTTCCAATTTACCACTTTTGCACTGGCTCTTGCCTCTGTCTGGAACGTCTTCTCCCAGGCAGCTGCGTGGCCAACTCTTTCATCTGCTTCAAGTCTTTGCTCAACATACTTAAAATTTCAATCTGACTCTTCCAGCTCCTGGCATACTCAATCCTCTTTATCCTATTCAATATTTTCCATTTTCCATAGCACGTCTCACCTTCTAACATGCTATTTATTTGGATGCTTTTTTTTTTTTTCTTTTTTTTTTTGCGGTACGTGGGCCTCTCACTGTTGTGGCCTCTCCCGTTGCGGAGCGCAGGCTCAGCGACCATGGCTCACGGGCCCAGCCGCTCCGCGGCATGTGGGGTCTTCCCGGACCGGGGCACGAACCCGTGTCCCCTGCATCAGCAGGCGGACTCTCAACCACTGCGCCACCAGGGAAGCCCTGGGATGCTTATTTTAATAGGTCTGTTGTTTAATTGTCTGTCTGCCCCTGCTAAACTGTGAGCTCCCCAAAGACGGGCATCAGTGTGTTCACTGCTGTACCCCCAAATGCCTAAAACAGTGCCTGGCGTATAGTAGATATTCAATAACTATTTGTCGAATGAGTGAATGAATGAATTTGTAATGAGCAAGTAGTAATTCTGTAAAAAAAAAAAAATAGCATTATGTCATGAGTGAAAAGGAAGTGAAAGGAGTTCCTATGTACAGCGTCTGAGCTTGTCAGTTCCCTCATGAGGTGAAATTGACTCATTTATGTACAGCAAAGTCTGACTTTACCTGCATGCCCTCTGCCCCCAGGGAAAATGTGACCAACATCATCAGTGTGAGTCAGCAAAGCTGTGTGGCTGAAGTTCTAATTGGATTCTGTATAGACTGCAGGTTGATCTCATAGAGTCACGGAAACCCTGATTCACTCACAGTAATTGAATAAAGAAACGCAGTCATTTGCAGATAGAAGCCTAGAGGTTGTCTTTTGTGGGGCGGTATCTCTGCAGTATGTTTTATAAGGTCAGTTCTTATTGTTGATCAGGGATTTTCTCCTTAATTCAGCTTCTGAACTCCTATTTCCCAAATGCGTATGGGTGCTTTTCAAAAAGCTTTTATTGATTCATGAAGACATGAGGTACAAGAAAACCTTGGAGGAAAACTGGAACTTCATGTAAACTTATTGCAACATGATAGCAAGGGCCACGCTTCTAGTTCCTTCCTGTTAAAGCTGTATTGGAGTTGAAAATGTGGAATGCGTCCTGGTGTGTAGAGATACTTTGCTGTGAGGGTGGTGACTTTAAATTAATCTTGTTAGTTTGAGAGGGGAATTTTTAAGATAAATATGAAAATCAGTGATACCTTGTTGCATGGAAATCAAAATAATTTTTTCAGTGATCAGATGATTTAGCTGCTTTTTATCGAGTATTTTTCTGCAGTGTCCCCCCTACCTGTACCCCTTTACATCCAGAAGCTCTTCATAGCAAACAGAAAGAGAACCAGCTCTTGCTTCAGCACAGAATGGATATTGCAGCCAGTGGTTGCAGGAGATGAAATTTAAGCAGGGTAAGGGCAGCACCGTGTATACTTAATGCTGATGGACACAAATGTAGCTGCTGCCTTCGAGGCTGACACACTGAATTTCATCAGTATTTGTGGAATCAGAGGCTAGAGCACCCACTCTCTTCATGACTCCTCTTAGTATAATTCCACCTCTGTTTGATTCTGCCTGAAAGATTTAATTTCAATATTGTTTTGATGTAAGGTATGTACTGATTTTTATTTCTTAGTCGCTGGTGTGAAGGATAATATGTCCCTGAGCTCCTTTGATAAGTTTGATGTTGGAGAACAAGATCAATTATAAACTGAGTTAGTCGGTGTATTTTTCTGCTACATGTCAAGAACTATGATTTCACCCAACTAGTAAGCTAACGAGTTAGCCTGCCACAGTTTCATGGATGCCAGCAGAAGATAGAAGATTCCTGGATCAGGGATGAAAGACAGTTTATTATTCATAGAAGTAGCAGTAGCCGGAGGATCAGCATATTTGCACCTCTTCCCCACATCCCAATTCCCCTAGGGCAATGTGGACCTCCGTCCTGGTGTATAGATGGGTACGATTTAAATTTCACCACTACGTCTGTGGAGGTTACAGGTTTTGGTAGCTCATCTGGTTTGGGTTCGAATGGCTCACATTGTATCATAGTTCGGACAAAAAAATTTTTTTCAAATATTCACCCTGATTCTTCACTCTCAACCTGTGTATCTCAATCCAAATTTTATGATAAAAAAGTAATAAATACACATTTTATAATAAAGAGAACATATTCATTTATTCATGGACTCCAGATAAGAAAGCGGAGGGGAGAGTTGCTGAACCCAGGCATTTGTGGTGAATAGAGGAGGTGAGAAGTAGTAAAAATTGGCTTCCTCAGTTACCTCCCCTCCCCAGCAGTTGGAGTACAGTGTTCTAGTTACGTCTACACTAGGCCTAGACGCTGATCTATTTTCAAATCCTCGTTGGTGCCTGAGTCCCATCTTCCTGCATCTGCTCAGAGCTGACTTTCCCCTCTGTGAACTAGCGAGGAAGGAGACTGGGTTCTCTCCAGAAGGGGCCTTAGGAGCGCACCAAGGGTATCAGTCACTCTTACCACCATGATATTCAGCACCCAAATTCTGCCTTCAGGGTCCCCCAAAGAAAGCTTGGCTTTTTCTAGGGAGGGTCATAGAATCTGGGAGAAGCGTGCCCCAAATTCAAGGTAGCTGGTAGGCAACACCCGAGAGAGACTACCCTTGGGGAACCTAGTTCCTAAATGACTCAGGGAAATGATGTTTATCATCTTCCCATGCCCTCCTGGAGAGCTGTCCAAACTTGCCTCCCTCTGTTTCCCAGCCAAGACTTCACTGGGGAATTAATCTATATATTTAACACTTCCTCTCAGCCTATTGTTCTCTGGGAACCTACAGATTTATAACCTCAGATGGTCCTCTGGATTAATTAGGCTTAGCAGGTTTTCAAAGGACCACGAACAGCTTTTCAGCCTCCCATTACTTCTTAGGCGAGAGGAAATCATAGGCAAGAAGAATCGATCTCCGTTTGTCCTATGTGTTAGACAGGGTGGCTATTAGCAGCTAGTCTCGCTCTAGAAAACTCAGACCCTATAAAATAACTTGTCTATAAACATCTTCTTGAAGTCAGTGTTTAGTCTCCTGCTGTCTGTACTGGGGACCTGACATACTCAGATGAAGTAAGAATAGCTGCTTTGGTGAAAAGTTCCAGAATTCTTTTATGGGTTCTCTGAGTTATACAAGCCCCTGTAGTATAGGCCAGGGCCCAGCAATGGCAATCCAGTTCCTCTGAGTTACACGCACATGTGTGCCCACGGTTCTGCCCGGTGGCACCCCTCTGTGGGTTCACACCATGCGCCAGGCACCAGCGATCGATGGCTGGAGCCCCCAGATGATTTCTAGAGGCACTGGAGATCGCCCCTTCCAAGGGCTTTGGCAAAACAGTCCCGAATATCAAAATCGTACACCTCCCTCTAGCCCTCTTTTGATAGAATCAGACTATGAGTAAATAATGGGTGTCTTTGGCCTTCCAGCATGTCTCCTGTCTTTGCCTCTCTCTTATCTCCTGCCCCATATCCATCTGGATCTTCAGACTCCAGGCAGCTCTATCCCTTCAGGTCCTCCAAACATCCAATCTCACCTTCCATCCCCTTACCAGGATCCCACCCCTGCAGAACCCAGGCTCCAGAATTATGACAGCATCAAGAAACAGCGAAGGTACTTAAACTTTCCTTTGGATAAAGCACTTTTTTTTTTTTTTTTGCGACACGTGGGCCTCTCACTGTTGTGGCCTCTCCCGTTGCGGAGCACAGGCTCCGAACGCGCAGGCTCAGCGGCCATGGCTCACGGGCCCAGCCGCTCCACGGCATGTGGGGTCTTCCCAGACCGGGGCACGAACCCGCGTCCCCTGCATCGGCAGGCAGACTCCCAACCACTGCGCCACCAGGGAAGCCCAGATAAAGCACTTTTTGAGGGAAAGGAGGAGGAAGGAATCTAGTCAGACACGATGCTTGCAAAGGCCGAGTGAAATGAAGAACCACAACACATTCCAGAGGGAGCGTTCTAGGCTAGAGCTCAGACCCTCATTTCTGGCCTTTCCTTGTTTATCTTAAGGCCAGCCTGGGATGGCCAAAATCAAATAAATTTTAATTGAATTGAGTGAAGAATAATTTAACATGCAGAGGATAGTTTCAAATTTTTGGAAGAAACCAAAAAAATAATCGTATGGTAGAGAAGCTTCTGAAAAGCTAATTCTACCTGTTGTTAATGAAGAGGAGACCTTCTAGTTTTCTAAGTCACGTGATTGTATTTCGTTTCTGGTTTCTCTAATGTTGACTTTGAAGTTTAAAGATCCTAATGGTAGGTAAGAATCCTACTGAACAGAAAAGGGGATTTGGAAGTAGGAGTGAGCCAGGCAGGTCCCGGAAAAGTTAGGCAAGTCATTTAAATACAGATGGAGAGGGGTGTGGCAGCCTTACATTTAAGGTGATTCAAAGAATCGTAAGAAAATTACCCGCTGCCTAATAGTGTCTTTTTCACTAACTTGCTACAGGTGTCCGTAATTCATTCATCACACTTTGCCTTCAGGATGACCTTAGAAAATGCAGTGTCCAGGAAGGAATACAGTAACCTGTCATACAGTTCCCTGAAGGCGTCAGGATCTTATTTATGGCTAGGAAGCCAGGGAAGGACAGGGAGACGGTGCAAAACTAGAGATCAACTCCTCTTGCTTTGTAATTTTGCTGAGTGTGGATCCTGAAGGAATAAAAGACTGTCAGTCATGGAACCTTCCAAGGTTCTTGGAATGCCCGTGAGAGTAGAGATGGGAAAGATATTCAAGATCTTGTACTCCGAATCAATGGACCAGCCTTTTTGGTACTGAAAAGGTCCCTGTGGACAAACCAAATCAAGTTGTCCAGAGTTTTAGTACAAAAAGTAGAGTCCCAAAAGCAGTTTTGGAGGAATTGCCTCTCCAGGTGAAATCTCTTCCAGGTTGATGGTTAATGTCTTGGAGGCCTAGGATGACTTGGACATAAAAGGACTGCTTCTGTTTTTCCAGGTTTTTGTTTTATCCTTGTCACTGGGATGGCTTGATCCTCCTATCCCTGGAAGTCAAAAGCAACTTAGAGATGATCCATTTACAACCTTTACTGTGCAGATGAGGAAACTGAAGCACAGGGATGGTAATGATTTAAGAAGCAGAATTGCACAGAGGACGTGCGTGGTTGGGAAGCAGAGAGACCTGGGTCTACCAGTGGCAGCTATGCGAACTTGGGCAATTTAGTTAACATTTCTGAGCCTCAATTGCTTCTTTTGTCAAGAGAGTTCTTAAGGAGCATCTACTCAAAGAATAAATTTAAAACTTGGCCAATATTACTACATTTGCTGGGGTTTTTTTGGTTTTTTTTTTTTTTTTTTGCGGTACGCGGGCCTCTCGCTGTTGCGGCCTCTGCCGTTGCGGAGCACAGGCTCCGGATGCGCAGGCTCAGCGGCCATGGCTCACGGGCCCAGCCGCTCCGCGGCATGTGGGATCTTCCCGGACCAGGGCACGAACCTGTGTCCTTTGCATCGGCAGGCGGACTCTCAACCACTGTGCCCCCAGGGAAGCCCGCAGTTCAGTTTTTGATCCTGTGAGCAGAACTGTACATTTCCCCCAATCTATTTCATCCATTTTCCCCTGGGGACTCGCAGTGCTATCCCATCAGAATGTTATGAATGGGAAGCTGGCATCATTCTGATGTAACAAGTTGTTGAGTGAATGGAGAATAATTTTTTTTTTAATGATATGTTAGGATTGGCTCTGTTAATAGAAAAATCCTTCTCTGACTACCTTCGTAGGGTGCTCTCATGAGTCATTTCCAGTTCATGGTGGTTTTTTGGTTTGTTTGGGGGTTATTTTTAGCATCAACAATTAAATAGATTAAAAGAGTGAGTGAAGTGCGCAGCCTCTTAAGAAGCTTAGTGCCTCAATCACTTGGCCAGGACTTTAGTCACATGGGTCCTGTGTGGGCCATCAGATGTGTCAACCCGTTGCGTTGTTCTTGGAGGATGTTTGGAGGGTTTTAACCAGCCCCTCTCTGACCCCCCTGTGTCCCTTGCAGTTACCTGGCTGAGCAGTGCTGGAATGGCGGCTTCATCTACCTGATCATGCTGCGCCGCTTCAAGCACCAAGTCCATTCTCCTTATAACGGCAACAGTAGCAACAGCTCTGAACCAGGAGAGACGCCTACCTTGGAGCTGGGGGACCGAACTGTGAAAAAGGGGAAAAGAGCAAGAAAGTTTGCAGTCATTGCCAGGCCTTCTACCCACAAAGCCACTGAAGAATCCAGGAGCAGCGCTGGCTGTGAGTTGGACAGTGACCCTGTGTCTGAACTAGACAATGGCCTGGACCCTGAACTGGGAAACGGTCATGTTTTTGAGCTAGAAAATGGCCCAGATTCGCTCAAGGAGGTGGCTGGATCCCATCTAGAGAGGTCGGAATTAGACAAAGGGATTGCAAAGGCGGACGCCCCTCTGCCCACAAGCAATGACAGACGCCGCTTCTCAAAATCTGGGAAGACAGACTTCCAATCCAGTGACTGCCTGGCACGGGTAAGGTTTGCTTTGGTGGTAGAACCTGAATTTTCAATGAAATGTTGTTTGCAGTTGCATTTAAGGTTTGGTAAATACATCTAAGATGACTTTGCATTTAGAAACTGAAAGATTTATTAAGATAAATGATCATAGGACATGACAATAACAACAAAAAAACCAAGTCATTTTATCACACTTAAATAAAGAGCTAGTCGAGTGATCCTAAGGCGGAAAATTCAAGCCTTCTGTGGTATAATTTGAGTCATATGAGGCCCAGATAAAGTACTTGAACTGCATCATTATTTATCACTGCTGTCACCAGTGGAATTGCCACTGCAAGGCCAAGAATTCCTGGTGACCACTGATAGCATAAATATCCAAGCCTTGGTATTACACAGGACGGATGTCCAACCTGCAGGGAAGCATCTGCTTTTATTTTTAACATTTCAAAACCAGTGACATTTTCATGGGATAGTATTATTATATTGCTGAATTCCAGTGAAGTTTGGAAACTTCACAGAAATCTCTGATACTATGATATCCAGCTGTGATGGTCAGAGCTGCCCTCACCTAAAGGCAAAGCAGATGTGGTCTAGTTCTGAATGGTGATAGACACGCTTCTAGCCTCATATCGTCTCCCCCATTATAACCAACACTTTCTTGTTAAGTTACATTTCTTTAGGGTCAGCGTGCTTGTTCCAAGAATCCTCTTGGCCAGGTATTCCTCTGGGTTCCTAACAAAGCAGTAACTAGCTAGATGGTTCCTGATTGGTTTCTTTTCTGACTCAGGAGAGGCCCTCTAAGGATGAAAGAGGAAGTTGGAAGGATGGAAAATGGGCACAGAGGAAGTATCGAGTTCAGCTTTGCAGCCTGGGAAATGGTGCCCTAGGAGCGAATGTAATTTCTAGTAAGGCTATTTCATGCATATTTCTGCAACTGTAGGCAATCTGTATAATGGGTTGAGAAGAATCAAAATAATCCTTCTCTTAAGGGACCGTGTTCCTTCATTTGAGGAGCCTTACACAGAGAAGGTATATTTGTAGGTGGAATTTACAAACAAATGAGAAGAAAAAAATTAATGTTTCTATTAATGGTTTTCTACCAGTTTTATGCCCCTCCCCCAAAAAAGGATTAAGGGCAATAAAAATATTATAATGTGTATAATATTATCAATGAATACTATATGTTGATGTGATTTTTTTCTTCTGATGATTGTGAATATGCAGAAAGCTTAAGGTGAAAATAACAAATGGGTAGTACTGGTTCATTTTGAAGTGTTAAGGTACCGAAGTTTAGGGTGGAATCTCACACATTCAGTCCAAAGAATAGGTTTTCATCTGGCCTAGGACACAGTGGGAATTATTTGGAATGATTTTAAAAGAAAAAAATGCCACACCAGACTTGTAAGAGAATACCATCCTCTACTCATCCTGATTGAAGGCAATAACAAAAACTTGAATTTCTGGATTAGGCTATCTTAAGACTGCACATACCAGAGTTCCTTTGCCTGGTTTTTTGTACTCAAGGTCAAATGTCCAAGAAGATACAAATGAAGGGTGAAAAAAACCAAACCATGATCTATTACCTTGGGGATTTTTTTTTTTTTTTTTGAAACCCCATGCCTATAGCAAGGAGAGACTTGCCATCTGGAATTCTTCATAACTGTTCTAAATCAATAGACTGATGACTGACCCTGGATTGTACTTTTGGTCTTAGAAAGTCAGAATGGGCCACACACCTTCTCAGGCATGAATATTTCAGTACCCTCTTCAACCCCAGAAATGGCCTCATTAGATGCATTTACCTGGGGTCGTTAGGGTTGGCAAGAAATAGACCTTCATAGCTTTCCTCCACACCCTGGCATCACCCAAACTGGGACCAAGAGACCTAACAGAAGTCTGCTTAGGTTCTTGGTATGAATAGATTTATATTTTTACTCCAGGACGGGCCCAAGGTCATGCTAAAATGGAATTTCCAGAAAAACAAAAATTAGCTATTTACCTCTTAAGCCTTGGGGTAAAATTCCATTCCATTTGAATAATGGGAGATTAGACATGTCAGCGTTGTTCCGTTTCTGCTTTCTTAATGATTTAATATATCTACAAAGACTTAATAAATTACAGACAAGGCTTATAATCATTCAGACCATTTTTACTTGTCAGGTACTTCTTTTTCATAGACTGTTATTTCTTACAGGAAAATAAATCCTCAGACTTTTTTTCTATGTTCTGTTCTGCCTTAACGGACCTAGAGGAAACATATTTCCTTTTAACAAATATCTCCTTTTAAAAAATGGCTTGTTTCTGTAAAGTATTAACACATAATGATACACATGCGAACAGATTAATTTTTTAAAAAGTTAGGCCCATCTTCTAAAGCACAAGGATCTCCTAGGACATAGATACGCAATTTTAGAAATGAGTTCAAGATTCCTTCCTCTCTGTATAGCAAAGATCATTGCTCATCCAAGGCAACATATCCATAATGTGTATTCTTGTAATGCTGCATGGTGAAAGCGAATACAACCAAACTCAGTCACATAACAATGAAAAAAAAAGATTTCTACCGTTTGCCAGTCAGGAGAGTTTATTCACAGCTGGTGCGTGTGTCTATGGGTCCATTTGTGGTCTTACCCTAGTACCCCAAATCCACCCTGTGCAGTACCAGACCTCTTTCCTGTAAGTGGTTCAGTAGAGATCTCAGAAAGGCTTCCCCAGGTCTGAACCTGCAGGAAAGTATGTGAAACTCAGAAGGAGAATCACACTGAGGGCTTCTCCTCGGTGGTCCCTGATGTTTGTATCAAGCAGAGGCAGCAGGAGGATGGTCCTCTTCTAGGAAGTCCCCATGGTCTCTGGGTGAACTTATATCCTTCTACATGGTAATGTCTCCTAAATGCCTGTCTGCCTTCACCTCTCTCCTGAGCCCTCGAGCTTTCTACCAACCACGTACAGGATGTCTCCAATCTTAGATATTTCATATCATGCCTGAAACTCGGTGCATTGCTTTCCCGCACCACCAAGCCTGCTCCAACATTCCAGGTCTCACCATCCACAAAGCTGCCCAAGCCAGAAACCTGAGATTCAGCTAGTGACCACTAGCCCTGGTTTGTGCAGAACTTTCCCTGGTTTTGCACTGACAGCTCCATATCCTGGGAAACGCCCTCACCCAGGCAAATTGGGACAGTTGGCATCATGGAGTCAGCAGGAACGCTGCCCTCTCCCTTACACCGCATCCTGTCAGCCACCAATCCTGTCAACTGCTGCTCCCTTCAGGATCTCTATCTGCTCCACTTCTCTGTGCTCCCTCCGACAGCTTTAGGTCAGGGCCAGGCTGCTCTCATTTCTCACCTGGGTGGTCACAGTAGTCTCCCACCCGTCTCACTGCTCCCACTTTCATCCCATCACCCACTGTCCCCACTGCAACCAGAGGGACCTTTCTAAAGAGCAGATCTTACTGCACGAGCATGCATGCACATGTACACACGCATGTGCGCTAAAGCTTAAACCATTTGGTGGCCCACTTTGCCCTTGGGGTAATACCCAGATACCTTGGCTTGACGTAGCATGTGAGGCCTTTTCATCACCTGATTCCTGATTAATGCTTTGCCCCCATTTCTCACTGCTTTCTTCCTCCCTGTCTTTGGCTGAGTTCGTTTTTTTCACAAGGCCATGCTCACTCTTGCCTCTGAGCTTTTGCTCTCTCGGTCCCAGCTCAGCGCCTGGCACCTGTAGGTGCTCTGTAGCTATTTATTAATGAAGGCCCGGGGCAGCCCCAGGCCTGAGAGATGGGGCACCAAGTTCCAGCCCTGGTTCTTCCCTTCCCAGCTCCGTGGCCTTCAGGCTGCCACGTCCTTTCTCGAAGCTTCAGTTTTCTCACCTACACACTGAGCGTTTTGGTCTGATGACTACGGGATTTCAACTCTGACATTACGATGACATGTTTCTTCATTTCTTACTGATCATTCTAAGTAAGAAGGGATAAGCAAACAGTCTCAAAATAGGTCTGCAACTGGAGCCAGAGCATTTACTGCAGTGAAATTCTAGTTGGATGATGTGTCTTCTCACATTTGGGGCAAAGATGCTGTTGTAAAATTTTATTTTGGGTTCTAGCAGATGAGGTCATTTAAATGCTGCCGAGGCCGCTCCCTTTAATGCACCACCCCTGTTTTGGTAAATAAATCCCTCTGTTTGCCTTTGTGAAGAGATGCACATGTGAGCTCACACAGTAACTGGCGGTTTACAGGAAAGGGTAGCACTCTGACAACATTAATACAGACGTCCGTAGCGTCCAATTTTGCATGGTTTGGCTTTTTCTCAACGGGCTGACAAAGTCTCTTTGCCCTTTAAGCCAGTGTAAAAGGAAGCAAAGGCCCAAGCCCTCTGTCTAGACAGGATCTGTTTCAGAACTCAATCATCTCTACAACTGGATCTGTGTTCACACGCTGAACATTGGCAAACAGGGAGGTCTCCCATCTGGGTAAACTTCTTAACGTCAGTCTCAATAACTTTGAAGAACCCTAGGATTAGTGGATAAACATTCTCTGTTTGTTAATTCAGTGACATTTATGCAGTATTGTTATGTGCTAGGCACTGTTCTAGCTGCTGGAGAACCCATTTGTAAATGAGAGATAAAGTTCCTGTCCTGCGGCATTTGTCACGTATAAGGGGCCACAAGCAATAAATAAGAAAATAAATCAGAATGTTAGATGCTGACCATAAGTACGATAAATAAAGTAAAACAGTGATGTGAAAGATGGCCCCGCAGTGACATGGGCAGGGGGCAAATTGATATTGGGTGTTGTCGGCAAAAGACCTCATTAAAGAGGCCATGTTTCAGCTACAGACTGAGGGTCAGGAAAGGGCAGCCCTGCAAAATCTGGGGGCAGAATGTTTCCGGCGAGGAACTAGCACATGCAGCTGCTGTAAGACAGGAATGATAGAATATTCCAGGAGCAGAGAGTCTGCAGCACAGTGAGTGATGGGGATGGACTAGGAGGTGATGTGGAGGATACGGATGGGACTCGATTACAAAAGTTCATGTTCGCCATTGCAAAGAGTGCGGACCTTATTCTAAGTCTAGCGGGGAGCTGTCGAAAGGTTTAAGCTGAGTGCATCATGATATATATTTGTTAACATTTACCCTAGATGCGTAATGGATAATAGTGGTTTGTGAGAGGTAAAGCATAAAAAGGGAGACCAGATTGGAGGCCATTGTGATAACCCAAGCTAAAGATGCTGGTGGCTTTGACAAGGGTGGTGTCAGGGAAGAAAAGCAGAGGTAGATGAATGTGGATCTGTTTTGCAAATAGAGCGTTTAGATCTCACTCATGGTTTAGGTGTAGGAAATAGAAGGATAAATCAAAGACAGTTCGTGGGTTGTGGGTTTGCATATCCTCTTAAGCTTGAGTAGATGATGTTGCTATTCCCACTGAGATGGGAAAGAAGGAGAGTCCTGTTTTGACCCTACTGGTGTGTGTAGTGGATACCTAAGTGGAATTGTAAGGAGGCAGTTGGAAATATACTTGATATTTATTGTTTTTAAGTTGGCCTGTTGGTTTTTGGCCAGTGCCAGCTTTAGGCTAATAAACTTTAGACACTGATTTTATTTTTAACTGGACGCTGCTTTCAGCTGTAGGCAGCTAGATTTACTACTGACAATTGTACAATTGAGACCGATAACATCTGCCTCTTCCTGTTTCTGCCTCTCTTTGTGTTCCTCAGAGCTCCTTCATTAGATGATCAAGAAATTCCAGGGTGAGGAAATTTGCATCATTTTCTTTGAATTCTCCCCTTATAGTTTCTACTCTGTTGTCGAGGGAAAATCATATTATTGGATAAAAGAAAAGCTGTTTCTAGACTAGTGTAGTTGGGGGCTGTATGTGTAAACACATATTCTATTAGATATGTGTTTTGTTTTTGTTTTGCTTTTAACTAGTTGTGTGCGTCTTGGGCAGGGGCGGGGGTGTGGAGTGGGCGTGTGGGTGCTCTTGTCTTTAACTCCTCTGTCAGGGTCAACATTTAGGCCATTCTTCTTTCCCCATGAATGTAGTTTTGCATGTTTCTTGTCACAAGTACTATTTCTAAAGCATTTAAAAATCAGAAAGAACTGTATCTAGTATTGTCACATCCTCTGTGAACCATACTTAACATGTTCTGTTTAGCAAAAGGAGGGTAGGACGGGAGAAAATGGTGGTGTAGCTAGTAATAGGGATGGATAGGTTTTAACTAATTTGGGCTAAATCCAAAGGGGTTTTCTTATTTCTGGGCTCTCATAATGGTCCGTGTTGTTCTTGGGAAAGAGTTCTACAGATTTTCTGTACTGGGAGAGGGAGGAACACTGTCTCACATCTTCAAGACCCCAGGAGCCATGGCATGTCTTCCAAGGAAAAAAGTCAAGCCACTGTCGACTCTCATTTGTTACCTGCACCACGAGGCCCAGGGAAGCAGCCACAGGGCTGGCCCATGTGCCAGTGTGGGACGCCCAGCACGCCGGGATAACAGCTAACCGGAGCACCTTGCCTTTGTTCTCTTCCGAGTCCTCCGATAGCCACAGGGTCTCGTGTAGTGGAAGCACTGAAGGTTGCTATCTCATGGTAGCACTGATTCTCAAGGATGGCTTCTTGGAAGTTGTGGAGCTGTGAGAGACTCTGAAGGCCAGGCAGGCTGTTTCTGAATGGGAAAGAGAGAAAGGTGTTCCAGAGGTCAGAGGCAACCAACCAAAACCCAGGGAGTCCAAAGTGAGATGATGGGATGGTGTAGGGATCGTTGACAAGTTCATGAACTACTGTGGGAGAAACGCCAGTGACTTCTGCGGTTACATTTGGCCAGACAGGCTTCGTGGGCCTGTGGTCAGTGGATGGAGGAGACAGCTGGCACCATGGCGTGTTGTTGGAGTCATGGAGCCCCCGTGAGCTGCGCTGGGTGAGGAGAAGTGTAGGGCCCAACAGGTCTCTGTCTGGCAATAATTTCCCTAGACGTTCCTGTTGCTGCACATTAGTGACCGTTCAACATCTGCTTTTTTTACCGTTGCATTTTAGTTGCTGACAGTATGCATTTCGGATTTTCTAAATGCTTCACATTTTTCCTCTTTTGCAAGCAGCTTGAATGGGCAGGTTGCCTACTTTTAGGGAGATGCTGGCTTTGTCTGTATTGGACCTTAACAGTTCCGTTGGACCTTCAGGATGAACGAAGAAAACACATAGCTTTTCTTTTATAAATTGAGGAATGCATTGTGACCCCTACCTGTATACCTGGAGCCAGCAAGGACTTTGGGACGAGCCTAAAGTCAGACTCCCAAATAAATCACTTTAGAAGCTTTTGCTTTCATTTCTCTGAGCAGCCAATTATCAAACATTTTGCAGTGGGTGTATGTTTGTGTCCTTGGAGTGAAATACGGAGTCACGTGGAGAATAAACCAGAGCAGAAAAGCTACTAGCAGTCTAGAGGATTTAGACACCTTTATTAGTTTTTGAAAAGGATAGATCTTTGGCAGTTCTCTGGAGGTCCAGTGGTTAGGACTCCGCGCTTTCCCTGCCGAGGGCGCAGGTTCAATCCCTGGTCAGGGAACTTAAGATCCCACAAGCCCTGTGGCGTGGCCTAAATAAATAAATAAAGTAAAAGGGATAGATTTTTATAGTTGTTGAAGCATTTTTAAATTCATTTAAAGAGTATACTGGGGCTTCCCTGGTGGCGCTGTGGTTGAGAGTCCGCCTGCCGATGCAGGGGACACGGGTTCGAGCCTTGGTCTGGCAAGATCCCACATGCCGCAGAGCAACTAAGCCCGTGCGCCACAACTACTGAGCCTGCGCGTCTGGAGCCTGTGCTCCGCAACAAGAGAGGCTGCGATAGTGAGAGGCCCGCGCACCGCGATGAAGAGTGGCCCCAGCTTGCCGCACCTAGAGAAAGCCCATGCACAGAAACGAAGACCCAACACAGCCGTAAATGAATTAATTAATTAATTTTAAAAAAAAGAGTATACTGACCAGTGTGTGCGGAAGTTGATCACAAATTCATCGGTGAATTTCCTGTTTTGGTTTCTCCTACCCGAGATCTCATTCATATATTTTAAGGAAGTTTGAGATTCAATTCAATATTATGTTTTTAACATATATGATATGCATGTGTAAGTCATACGTGGTTACCTCTCAACATTTATTATGTATCTACTAGATATCAGGAGCACTGCTGCCTGTTTCCATAAATGTCTCCTTTAATCCTAACACCAGCCCTGGAAGTGTTAATACTTAACCCCACTTTATTATTTTTTTAAAGAGTTATATGTTTTTTTGTTTGTTTTTGGGGTTTTCTAATATTTATTTGGTTGCACCAGGTCTCAGCTGCAGCAGCCGGGCTCCTTAGTTGTGGCTCCGGGGCTCCTCAGTTGCAGCTCGTCAGCTCCCCATCTGCGCCATCCGAGCTCCCAGTTGTGGCATGCATATGGGATCTAGCTCCCTGACCAGGGATCGAACCTGGGCCCCCTGCACTGGGAACACCGAGTCCTATCCACTGCGCCACCAGGGAAGTCCCTTTAAAGGCAAGGAAACTGAGGTATTCAGGCCTTATGTGACTTTCGTAAGTACCAAGTGGCAGAGCTTGGCTCAAACTAGTTGAAGTCTCCTGGCACCAAGACCTAGCTCTGTCTTCCTTTCATCCTCCTTTATCAATTAGTAGCCATTGTAAATAAAAGGAACCCAGGCACAGCCAGTATTTACACATGTAGTGGTACCTGGGTTCCAGGCAGAAAAGCTTTACTTAACAGGACCCTGGTCAGGAAATTCGCAAATCACTTTTGCTGTGCTGTCCAATGTCATTGCCACTAGCCACAGATGGCTAATTAAATTTAATTAAAATGAAATGAAATGAAAAATTCAGTGTCTCCGTTGCCACCAGCCATACTTCAAGTGTTCGGTAGCCACCTGTGGCTGGTGACTCCTTTTGGATGGTGCAGAAGGAGAACACTCCTATTATCACAGAAGGTTGTTTTGGGCAGCACTGCCAGCTCGAGACTTTGGTCCAACCCACAGAATTTTCTCATCAGTGATCCCCTGCGATATCTGTCGACAAGTGAATACTTGGCTGGACCTCCCCGGTCCCCTCTCCTTTGACAGTGGTGCGTGTCTGTCCAGATACTTCACATTCTGCTCACTTTTTCTTCCAAGGAGGAAGTTGGCCGGATATGGAAGATGGAGCTGCTTAAAGAATCGGATGGGCTGGGAATTCAGGTTAGTGGAGGCCGAGGATCAAAGCGCTCACCTCACGCTATCGTTGTCACCCAAGTGAAGGAAGGAGGTGCCGCTCACAGGTGACTAGATGACTCTCCCTTTCTCTGCCTCCTTGTCTTCCCCCCCTTCCCTTCCCCCGGGTGCCGGGACTCTGGGCATTACAGTTTACAAGGATGATGCTGGAGCACGGGAGGAGATCGGGCACCAGTGGTTCTAATTAAACACCCCTCTGAGCACAGGAAGTGGTTCATTGCTGGGGCTATTGCCAGCTCTGCCACAGCATGAAGGAAGATTAGATTTCTTTCTAATCCAGTTTGAGTGTCAAGTGAATGTTACTTATCCTGACTTTCGGGATGTTTGTGACACGTGGTTCCTTATCCACGCATTGGAACACCACATCCCTGACATCGTCACTCCCATGAGACTGTGGCTGATGACTTGGGAAAGTGATGGGGTTTAAATGTGACCACAGTTCGTGTGCCGTGTCTGGATTCGTCGGGTCTATCCAGATTTGATCCACACTTAGATATGTGTGTCTCTGCCGTGCAGATGTGGCGGGGGAAAAATAAATGTGAATTTTCTCCTTGTGACCTGAAAACAATTCACACTGTAAAGCTTCTTTTTTAAACTGAACAGTCATCTGAAGTAGGAAGAGGGACAGTGCTTAGGCAGAGCATGTCAAAGAAGTCCATGTTGAGTTAGAGGGATGTAGCCGTCCCCAAATGTAAGCTAATGCCATGTAGCTAATTGCTTCTGTATACATAGGGCGTCTACTGTTTGCAAAGCACAGTGGGACGCGTATATATGTTGGATGTCCATACATATACAGTAGGTGGATAAAGGTAGAGTTTCACTGATGAGGGAGGTGAATCTAGTCTGGAATCAGTGTTCAGTCCAGGTACCCTGACGCTAAGGGGGAGTTGGCAAACCAGAGCAGTATTGGCCTGCTCCAGGCCGAGGGAGCTCTCAGAAATGGATCTCATGAGCCACAGTTGAAGGAGCTCAAAGTATTTAGTCTGAGGAATAGAATACCAAAGAGAGGACCAGGGCACAAACTATCAAAGTGTTTCATGCTCATCAGTCCCCTAAGTAGAGAGTACGATCCTGATAACTCAAGTAGAAATAAGATTAACTGCAGGTGTCAGTTATCCGGGTGGCAGTAATTATTGAAAGATTAAGACCTTAGATAGTTTGTATGCAGAAGAGCGTTGTTACACTTCCCAAATGATGGATGCTTTAAGGAACTCGCATGAGATAGCCATTTTCCCATTAGTCCTAGGTTTCAGGTTCTAGTCTGTCTTTGGAAAGTTGGCAGTTAGGAAATTCCTGTGCTCAGAGATGAGCTTATATAGAACTGTTCTTTCCTATTTTCCATGTGAGCTATTTCTAGTGGGTCTCACCATTTTCTTACAGCCTTAGCTTAGATGTGTGTGTGTGTGTGTGTGTGTGTGTGTGTGTGTGTGTGTGTGTGTGTGTCTGGGTATTTAATTTATATGTGGGGCATTCTAGTTAATAACTGGAGATGAGAAATGTGGGATTAAAAAGGAACAGGGACAGAGGTGATCTTGATGGTGGTGTGGAGAAGTAAGCCCAGGGACGCTGGCCCAAACCACTACGTTCTCCTGTATTCCTGAATCCCTCTCCTCCAGAGTGCCCACCCACATACCTCTTTGACGTTCCAGTTTGCTTGTTCTCTGTGGTTTTCCTCTTCCATTCTCTTTCCATCCTGAGCAACAGCCCAGGGTTCTTAGCCTTTCTCTGCTTTAGGGATTTTTGAAGAACAGAAAGCAGAGGCTCTCAGAGTCTCTGGTGCCTCCTGTCTTCTGTTAAAACCTAGATTCGTAGAAAAGATTATGATGCATGCCCTAGAGGACACAGAGAGGGACTGGTAAGGGGGGGAGGATAGAGAACTTGGTCAGTTCATTGAAACAAAGCAAGGAGGAGAGAGTCCATAGATTAGAGAGAAACAGAGCGGGGTGAATCTGGGAGTGTTGGAGACAAGCATGGGTCCCAGCCAATCCTGGATGCCGATGTAAAGCCTTCAGAGGGGATGGTGGAATCCTGGGCTTTGGGTCTCTCAGCCTCACCAGATTTCCCATCCCATATTTAGCGATGGAGATGAAAAGCCTCTGACTGCTTTGGGATCATGGGAGACCAGGCCATTGGAGGCTCAGTTGGAACCCACACACTGTTAACCCACCATGATTGACGGGACCTGCCTGGTGCTCTGTAACAGTCTGCCACCCTTGACCCACTGTAGGGCAGGCAGACCCCGTGACGACTGGGCCTCCTGCCAGCACAGTGGGAAGGAAACTCCAGGTCGTTCACTTAATTTAAAGGAAATAAAGAAACAGAACACGTTTGTACGCCTGTGTGGTACACCAGGTCTGATACGTACAACAGCAAGCAGTAACTTAGGCAGTTTCTTTGTTCATTTTTCTGTTCATCCTTCTGCTTGTGAAGCTTGGTGGTAGGGACACAAAGAAGAAGGAGGCATTGTGAGACTTCACCCTGGAGGCCCTGTAACTCTTGGGGGCGGGATTACAGACACACATGGTGTAGTGCCACGGGTGCCGCAGAGGAAATCTGGGCAAGGGTGTGTCAACTAGGAAGAGAGAGGAACGTGGGTTAGAGAAGGATCCCTGGTGAGCTTAGGTTACCTTCGCTCTTTTGGGGCTCAGCTGAGACTTAGATGATGACTCAGTCTCAAGGGCAGGGTGGCAGGTAGGACTAGAGAAAAGAATGACCCCGAAAGCCTTGGGGTCTCGGTTCCTCTATCACATCTCCACTTGGATGGAAGACGTTTCGTTGCCGTTGATGTGGGATAGGGTGGTAACTTGAGATGGTGCTTGTTACTAAACGACCATCTGAAATCGTGAAGCCCGTCACTCCCCTAACTGGGCAGACAGAAGGATGAAGCAGTCCCATCCCAGCTGTCTCCAGCTGTCCCTTCTCCTCTTTAGCCCATTCTTAACTGTCCCCTCTCACAGCCCTCCCCAGCTCCAGGAAGGTGGCCCTTCTCCAGCCCAGAATGTTTTGACGAGGGATTTTTTTTCCCATCTCCGTTTCCTCAGGGATGGCAGACTGTCCTTAGGAGATGAGCTGCTGGTAATCAATGGTCACTTACTAGTCGGGCTCTCCCACGAGGAAGCTGTGGCCATTCTTCGCTCAGCCACCGGAGTGGTTCAGCTGGTGGTGGCCAGCAAGGTAGGTGGTTTTTGTTTGTTTTGTAGAATATTTTAAATGGTGGCGGTGGTTTCGAGCCCTCCCCATGTACGACCCCCCACCCCACCCCACATACATACGCATATGCGTACTTGCCTTTACCTTGGGCCATTCAAATAGCCATGATTCTAGGTGCGAGCCCACAAGGGACCCTGAGCTAAAGGGCATTTAATCATCTTGCCTTCCTTGAAGGGTCTTTATGGGTATATCTAGGAGATGGAAAAGCAATAACAGGACTAAGGAAAAGGGAAGAATGGGAGGGTAGGAGGAAAGACAGGGTGGACAGAGTAGCAACTGGTCCAGGGGGAAACCAAGGAGGAGATGTGGAAGTCAGTGGGACAGCAGGGGCGGGAGATGCGTATCTTCCAGGTCCCACCGGAAGGGCGGGCTACAGGCTGCCGGGGGCCCCCTCGCAGCACAGAGTGTTGGTGCTGGAAGAAGCCTCGTGAACCCCGCTTGTCCCGCCACACCCCCGCCCTCTTCCTCCTCAGTTTTACCCAGCGAGGCAGAGCTTCCGCGGGGGCTCCCGTCTCGAGGAGGCCTTGATTCTGCCGCCGGCAGTGCGGCCGGGACCCTGGTTCTTGACCCCCAGTGGTGTCTGTCTGTCCCCTCCGTCTCGCTGCCGCTTCTTCGTCACCCAGCCTCGGGCTGGGACTTCTTTCACCCCCACCCCCGGAGCGTGTAAAAGTAGTGCTGATGTGCGGGGTCCCCATCTGCTTTCTCCCCGGGGTCTCGCCAGCCTTAGAGAACTGGGTAGAGGCGGCAGGATGCCCCAGCTGTGTGGCAAGAGGGGAGGAACTGGGCTGTCTGGGATCTGCTCCACTGTCTGAGGAGATGGTGCTGCTGTTGAGACCAGGGAGGGGCCCACAGGACGCGGGGGCCTGTGCAGTGGAGCCACGGGCGTATCCCAGTGCTAGCTGAGGGGAGAACGGGTGTGAGGCCCCCCAGTCCTTAACCCTTTGCAGCAATACGCTCGTGACAGGATGGCTGCTTTCCCCCGGTTATCCCTGATGCGATTTTTAAACCCAGCATCTACAGGTCTTTATATATTTTCTTTCTTAGATTGCACGGTCTATTGCCTATTTGGGGAGTGTTTAATAAATAGATGAGAAGAGTATTTTGAGCCATCTGAAAAATGATACCGTTTACCCCAAGTCCCTGAGCTAGACCCTTAGGCTTCCAACCAGAATCTAGAGCCTTGGCAAAGACTTGGCAGGAAGAGCTGACACGGAGGCCCTGGAGGCAGGAGTTGAGACACTCTCCATTCATAGGCCCCCTCCTCCCCTCCCAGAGATGCCGTGGGGCATCCCCTCCCTAGGGGTGGGGAAGGAGCAAAGCTAGGGATGTTCTTGGTCAGCCTGGTGAATCCCGCAAGGAGGGAGAGGCTGTGAGGGAAGGAGAAACAAATTCCTCATTTGGCCAGATGTGGTGAGAGTTTGGAAAGCATTACTGGTTCTTACACACACACACACACGCAAGCACGCACCACACACAGTCCTATCTTTGCACGGCCCACCTCCCCACAGCCTGCAGCTTAAGAGCACAGGGGTTCTGCACAGGTGGTATACCATGTCCCCCAAACCTTTATTTCTGTGCTCACTTCTTTCTCCTGCTAGTTGGAAAATGAGGAAGAGAAGTCTCTTCAAAGTCAGCCATTAGCCACAAACACACTACACAAAGAAAATAAAAACAAAAAGGGGCCACTCATGGGTAATTAAGGGGCACACATGAGATTTTTGAAAACAAATTTTGGAGTCTGACCAATATTTTCACTCACTGACTTGAAGGAAGAAAGACACTCACATGTATTGGGTTCCACTGGGTGCCAGGCAGTTCGTACCTACTATCTCATTTAATTCTTAAATCCCATGAGAGAGCCATTCATTCATTTTATTCAGAGGATGAAGCTAAAATCTAAGAGGATAATTAATTTGCCCGGAGGTCACACAAGCAGTGGGTGACAGAAGCAAGTTTCATCCTGGGTTCATTGGACTTCAGAGTTTCATGCTGCCCCTTAGTCGCCTAAGATATAAAGGACACCAGAGTCAATGGTATTAGAAAAAGGTAATGTGTTCCTGCCAGAGGCCTGGACATTTAGGGACACTTGCTGGGGTCTTTGTAGGGCTGAGCAGCATCCAGAGCTGAGGAACAGGTGTCCATTCTGCTTTTCCATCCGTTGACTCTTGGCCAGCAGTCCTGAGCTATGGCCCTAAGGCTGACCCAGTCCTCAGAGTTGCGACTGCTTCCCATTTGCTCCATTTACAAGTAGGCAGTACGCTGTTACGGCAGCTGCCTGCTGTTTGTTCCTGAACTTAATCTACACCATCCAAGGTGCTTATCCGTGGAGGAGAAACAAGAAGTCAATCTTTAGGCACCTCTGGGCATCTGTTCCTTTTCTTCATCCCACAAGACCAAGTCATCCACAGGCTTTGTTTCTGTCTTTATATATGAAGAGAGGGAGAAAAGAAAAAGAACTTTTGACTTACTGAATACAGGAGTAATAAAACATCTAAATTCATTATTGCAGATAATCGTCACCTTGTCACAAAACTTTAAGGCATTGTTTTGGAGATATAGCAGTTACTTTCTTCTGGAGAGGGTGTCTCATGTTTCCACACAAATATGTCATTTGTGTATACAGAGGAGCTTAGAAAGTTTTTGTTGAATGAATAAACTCAGAACATCCAAGTTCGTTCTGATATTCCTAGAAGTACATGCGTAGAAATACAGCTTTCTCTCGTGCCCTCTCTCTTTTTTGTTTCACTGTTGGCTTTTATTAACAAGAAATATGTATTCATTATATCTAATGTAGAAAGCCCAGAAAAATATAGAGAAGAAAAAGAAGATAAAATGTTTGTAACACCGCCAACAGTAACTCTCCACTAACTGGTGTGTCCTTCCAGACAGGAACGCATATGTGTGTGCAAATACACGCACGTTTTCTTTTAAATGGAATCAAACACAAGGAGGCAGTGCACCTGGAGGCAGTCCCACCCGTCCCATTCAGGTGCCAGCACAGCCCTTTAAAACCTGTGTATCTTGAGCAACTTACTACATCTCTCGAAGTCTGACTTGTACAATGAGAATCAATAACTGCTTCACGGGATGTTCGGAAGATTCAATGAACTATAAAGGGTTCTGAACAATGTAGTTGGTCACAGTGAGCACTTGGAGAAATGTGCTCCTTTATGGTTATCACACAGTATTGTATCCAGTTTATTATTACATCTGTTATTAATACAGTTCTTACATATTATTTTTAACCTGCTTTTTCGGTAAGTAACATACTATAAGAACGCTTCCCACATCAGGAAATAAATTTCTAGAGCAGCATTTTTTATGGCCGCGGAGTATTCCATCCTGTGGCTATTGTGAAGTTTACTCAGCAGTTGGGACTTTCACTTTTTTTAAGCTTTCTATTAATAGCTGAGCAGAATTGACATCCCAGAAGAGGACTCAACTCACTTTCTCATTAATAACTCTTTTTCCCTTCCTTGGGCAAGGTCTAAAAGTATGGTTTCACAAATTACTGATCTAAAATGAATGAGCTTCAGGTACCTTGAAGGTGGAAACAGCATCAAACTAGTAACAAACGACATTGTCACCAGGTGCCAACTCAGTAGTAGTTTGTAACGTCCCTTGTGTAAGATGGGTATTTTTTGTTATTCTCTTTTCTGTCAGCCCCCAAGGAATATGATGATCAAAACTCTCCAGGTGTTTCCTTCCTTGTAGAAATTGCTGGTATGGGGGAAAGAGGAGAGGACACATTGCTCCTTTTCTCTGGCCTCAGATCAGCTCTGCAGCCCCGGTTCCTGACCTCACGTGCTGTGTCATTTCCCAGGAGAGCTCTGGGCTCCTGTGTACGCCTCATTTGTCCTTGGGATTGTCACGTGGTCTCACTGATCTCGCCTGCATCCCTCAACGCATTCTGACCGTATTTGTGTGTAGGAAGGAAGGGCTGTGTTGATGAAGCCCCCTTTGGAGTCTGATCTTAGTGGAGTCTGATTCCATCTGTTTTTGTTGACCTTTAAACGTTGTTCAAGGGCTGCTTTCGTTGCAGAGGCATCATCAGTCCCCACTTGGACATTGTGATTCACTGAACAGTCTAATCTCTTTCTGATGACCATGGGCCTGTGAGATGAGCAATGAGGGAGAGGAAGATGTGGTGGATGTTTAAGCTCTGAGCTAGGCCTGGGGACACTGCACTGAGTAGACATGGTTTGAGGAACTCTCAGACAAGCAGGGGAGATAGATGAGTAAGTTAGACACACACAGCGAGGCAATAAACAGTAGAGGACATTAGAGGGGAAAGGAGAGGCAAATGCCTGCAGAGGTGATCCAGGAAGGCTTGCAGGAGACGATGCTCAGGCTTTGCCCAGAGAGGCCTTAGTCATGAGAGGAAGGGTGGTCTAGGCAGGGGAGCTGCTGGTGGAAAAGGCAACAGGGCAGGGGAGAGCCCGGTGTGTTTGAAAGTCAGTACAGCTTGAATGGAAGGGATGGGAGAATGGAGGGGGGTGAGTTTGGAGAGCTGGGCAGAGGCCAAATCTCTGATGTTAGCCTGCCAATGAGGGAGTTTAAACTATATCCTGAAAGTAAGACAGGGGAGGGCATTGAAGGATCTTAAGTTCAGGGAGATTAGATTGCGCATAGAAACATTCACCTAAGAAACATAGAATCATCAAGGAAAAAAAATGGGGGCTTCCCTGGTGGCGCAGTGGTTGAGAGTCCGCCTGCCGATGCAGGGGACGCGGGTTCGTGTCCCGGTCCGGGAGGATCCCACATGCCGCGGAGCGGCTGGGCCCGTGAGCCATGCTTGCACCCCTGGAAATGTGGAACCTGCACTCCATAGAGGCTTTGGATTGGGAGCACGTGACCACCCGCAGTTGACTCAGCTAGGTTTACCTTGACCTTGACATCATGGGGTAACTCGTGGGCCTTTCATTGTGTCCCCATAGGAAAGCTCTGCAGAGGACCTCCTCAGGCTAACATCTAAGAGTTTGCCTGATCTGACCAGTTCGGTAGAGGACGTGTCCTCTTGGACCGACAACGAAGACCAGGAGCCGGACGGGGACGAGGACGAAGGAACTGAATCGTCTTCCGTCCAGGGAGCGGTAAGTGTGCCTGTGCTTTCCCGGGCTACTCTGCTGGGGTGATGTTTTCCCAAAGACATGGGTGCCAGGATCAGAGATAAAAGCTTGAGATAGATATAGATAGTATGGTCGAGACTGGGATGGGAGAGGACCAGAGTGCATCTTTTTATTTTTTTGTCAGAATCATCCAGAAAAATCTGTGAGGGTAATACTTTTTATTTAAGAAAAAAAAAAATGACACTGGAATTGACACTGGAAATACGAGAGCAATTGGGTATTGAGTTCAGTGCGTGTATCAATTTCTAAGAAGTCTAATATATACAAGGGTTTTATTGCTACTTCTTGATATAGTGTTTGAAAACTATCGTTTGTGAATTTAAACTTAGGCTGAGAGATGTCCGGTTGAAAGTGGAATGTTAAAATAACACAGAACCCATTCAGGTGAAGTTGTATAGATGTGTCTCCCTGTTTTCATGAAATCAGGACTTTCCCACGGCTTGTAGCGCTTCCTTACCCAGCCTGTGATGCCTCACGCCCTCGTGGGCTGCTCCCCAGCGCGGTCTGGCACAGAGTCGGGAGGGCTTGTGGTTAGCTGTGGTTGCAGTGCGGCTCTGTGGTCTCCTCTTTGTATCGCAGATCTGGTAGATACGTCATTTTTAGTGTAAAACCTTGTTAGCCACTGTTCCCCATCCAACCAGCCCTGGGGAGGGTGCTTTCTTTCTGCCATTTGGAACCCTTACTCCTTCCCATCAGCACTGAACCTAGTCAGCATGGGTAAGCGTTGGGAAATTTGTTTATAATTAGGCCTTAGAACAGGGTTCCCCAAACCCCGGTACTAGTCCACGGCCTGTTAGGAACCGGGCCACACAGCAGGAGGTGAGCGGCGGGCAAGCGAGCGAGGCTTCATCTGCTGCTCCCATCGCTCACATTACTGCCTGACCATCCTCACCCCGTCCGAGGAAAAATTGTCTTCCACGAAACCAGTCCCTGGTGCCCAAAAGGTTGGGGACCTCTGCCTTAGGAGACAAGAACAAAAAATCTCTTTTCCCATTTACATGATACGCTATTTGAATTTAAGGAAGAAAAAGTTACTTTTCCCCTTTCTTTATGATCATGGGAGTTCCAGGGCCACTGAGTATGGTGGTGCAGGTTGTGGACTGCACAAAGGTGCCACATCTAAGGGAGCACCATTTACATCGTAAACTTCATAGGCTTTTATGTTTATGAGGACAGTTTTCTGGAAGATGGCAGTAAAGAGTTTTGCTCGAACAAAATCAGTACGTTAAGACAATTTTCCAGTAAAAGAAGGAAAACATCTTGAAGAAGTGGTACTTTTTGTAATTTTCCCAGAGGTCTTGTACAGGCCCATTGTTGATTTCAAACACTGTTCCAACAGCTTTTCCCTCAAAGGAAAGCTTTCTCAGAAGACTAACCTATAAAGCAAGTCGATCAGAGCTGAACGTTTGGGGTTAAAGTAAACAGTTTAGAGACAACTGTGTGATTATTCCCGCCTCTTTGTATTATGACACCATTCAGTAGCCACTTTTTCCTTACTTTTTCCCTTAATTTTACTTCTGGTAAGGATAGAAACCACACTAATGGTCATGACCTCCACTGTCTCCCTGACTGACCTCTGCCCACTTCTTGGGCCTCACCTCACACCAAGCTCACTGCCCGTCCTGCAGTCCTTCATGATGACCGTACATTTGTCTGCCGTAGGACCTTTGCAAATGCTGTTCTGTCTCTGGAATCCTCTTTGCCTGACTGACTCCAATTCATTTTTGGTTTTTGGGTTTTTTTTTAATTTTTACTGCAGTAGAGTGGCTTTACAGTGTTGTGTTAGTTTCTGCTGTGCAGCAAAGTGAATCAGCTATACGTATACATATAGCCCCTCTTTTAGTGGATTTCCTTCCCATTTAAGTCACCACAGAGTGTTGAGTAGAGTTCCCTGTGCTACATGGTAGGTTCTCATTAGTCATCTATTTTATGCATAGTATCAATAGTGTATATATGTCAATCCCAATCTCCCAATTCATCCCACCCCACCCTTCCCCCTTGGTGTCCATATGTTTGATCTCTCTGTCTGTGTCTCCATTTCATCTTTTGGATCCTTTAGTGTTACTTCCTCAGAGAAACTTCCAGAATATATCCAATCTATATTAAATCTCTTAGCTCTCATACCAAGACCATATGGCTTTCCCCTGAACTGCTTGTTACATTTAGATTTGTGATTATTTGATTAAAATCTGTTTCTCTCGTCCAACTGTGAACTCCATGAGATGTAGGAATGCGATGACTGCCTTGAGTTCCCAGTGAATCCCAAGAATGTAGCCAGTACATCTAGCGCTGAGTTATAAATAACTAAATAAATTTAGAAGCAGACAACAGGACAAGCATTCATTGAAAACTAATGAAAAAATGACAACAAAATCTAACTAGATTTATCCACCGTAAACATTACAGTTACACCCCTGGCTCGTAGCTGACTGTATCATGGCAGCCTCAGAGGGCTGATGGGGCAATATCCACGTTCCAGCCCCTACAGGAATGACCTACAGACGTTCCCTGGATAAGCCTCGAACAGGCTGATCATCATGTGTCTCTTCTCCCACTATTGTCCACCCATCCTTTGAGGCCACGATCTTTCTGAGTCTACCCACCCTTCCTCCCTGGGACCTCCCCTGCCCTTGCCGTTCTCTGTTGGTACAGCAGTCACCCTCTGTACAGAAGGGGAATGGAGTGTGTGGCAGTCCAGCCAGCAGACCTCTCAACTCCAGCCTGACTCCGCTATTCCCACCTTTCTAACCAGACATGGCGCTCCAGCCCGGCTCCAGCCCACAACTTCTCCCCTCACATGCCCACAGTCTGGAGAGCTCGCCCCTGCTGAACAGATCCCACTGCTCTGCAGCTGTGTCCTGCCCAGCTCAGCCAGTTTTCAATGCAGAGCTAAGTAAGCTCTGGATTTAAAGAGAGGAAAACTCTGCAACATACCTGCACCTCCTCTGAGAAAGCCCAGAGCCAGTAATGTGGCACAGTAGTCTGTAGAGAGGTTATAGTCTGCATATATTTTTTAATCTCATAATTCATAATCTCTTGCAAAACAATCCAAGGAATTATTTGTGTAGGAATTTTTTTACACTAAATACTGCTCTAATAAATGGGCCATTACATTTATTAAATGTGTTACATGTTTTTATTTAAATTTAAACTTACTATAGTTTTATAAATTTATCACGTTTTTTATAAATGTATTATAATTTAAATTATAAGTTAAATGAGTTGTTCTGGTTCCAAAAGTAATGTTTCAACTATATAAATGGGTTGTTTGACCCCAAAAAACCTGCAAAAGACAGTACAAATCACCCACAATCCTCCTGTTCAAAGATAGCCGTCTTTAACATTTTGCTATGCCTTTCTACTTGATTTTTTTTTCTTAAGCACATATATATATATTTTTTAATTGACCTTATATTAACATACTTGTGGAACTTGCTCTGGTCTTAATGATATGATCCTGAACATTTCCCCGTGTCATTAAAGGGTCTTCTGAAATATGATTTGTAATGGCTAATATTTTATAACATGGATATGCCGTAATTTATTTTACTAATTTTCTACCAGAAGTTCCATTTACATCAGTCACACGTATATTTAATTTTAAAAATTATAAAGAATTCTGTACAGAACATGTTTGTCCATGTAGCTCTGTGCACGTTTTTCATTTTCTTATCTGCTTAGATAGCTTGTAGCAGTAGAAGTGCTTATTTACTAATTTACACTTCCAGCAGTGCCCGGGTCCCATCATCACCAATAACATTATCTTTAAAAAGTTTGCCAATTAATCACATATTGTTGTGTATGCTTATTATCACAATTTTGCCAAAGGAATTTCAGTGCATTCCATCATCACACACTTTATTTGGGAAATTTTAGGTTGCCTTTAAGGAGAAACAAATGACTCTGAGCAATCGTCCCCCACGAGTACACACGCTTCAGGGCCGTCACGTCAGCCCCAGCTCTCGTACGCAGATCCCAAACCCACTATCGTCGGTGGAGAAACCAGCACTCATCCTGCTTTGACAGTTAGTTCTGCCTTTTGTGTGCCCCGGACACCACCTGGCCCCACTTCACCTTCCACTGCACCCCCCTCCCAAAGCATCACGGAGGAGGGGACACCGGGCTTCTTCCCTGGCTCGTCACCCTTGCCTGAACGCCCACCATCTCTCAGCCATTCTCTTGAGCTCTGGTTTCAAGCCAGACGACCCGGGTGTGAGCCAGAGCCCTGCAGGGCCAGGAAGTGGGCACACGACATTTTCCCACCTTCACTATCTGCTCAGGGTCTGCCCTGCTGGGCCTTCCAGAGGTGCTGAACTACTGAGAAAAAGAAATGTTTCAGTTCTGTGTTTACAATCCAAGACTCTTTGTTTTATAATTTTTAAACACTATCAAACCACTTAAACGAAAGAAACCTGGTACTATTTTAATCCGCTAAGTCACAAAGCCTTTTACTTCCCAGAAGATAATGATTAAACCTGCAGCCGAGTTCCGCTCTGACTTTGACTCTTCTTGCACCTGTAAGTCGTGGACGCTCCAAGCACTTAGGTGGAGCAAAAGGAATACAGACGCTCAGGGTCTGCCATGAGCACCCTTGTGAGTTATCTTTCCACGGCTACAGGAAACGGCCACGAGGTTTTCCTTTCGAAGAGCTCGGGCCATGCTTAGAATAGAACCACGTGGTGAACATCAAGTGTAAGGGGCAGAGGCAAGAAAAAGGGAACAAGGATGGGACGGGGAAATCCCACAGGCATGTGCGTGATTGTCAGCCATCTCAGGGGGGTCTGGCTTCAGAGGGAGGAGGGGGGCCCTCCCTCCACCTTCCACAGACATCCCCATCTCCAAGACTGCCAGCCTGGTCTCAGAAATAGCTGAGTCTAGTCGCCTCCCCCATACCGACTGTGGTCCCCATCCGCCCGATTGGCCATTCTTTCTCAAGGCTTTCTTCTCCACTTTGTCTTCTGCTCTGCAGTGACAGTTTTTAAGTGAGAATCTGACCATGTCACTTCGTTTAAAGTCCTTCAGTGGGTCTCAGTCATGCTGAAGTTACAATCACAACTCCTTAACGTGCAGCCATTGGCTCCAGCCTGCCTGTGCTGCCTTTCCTCTTGTATATGCTCCTGGCAGCCCTAAACACACAGACACACACACAGACACACACACACAGACACACACACACAGACACACACACACACACACACACACACACACACACACACACACACACACACACACACACACACACACACACACACCGTGCATGTGTGCGCACACAGCCCTCCCTGGCGCTCTCCCAAATCTGCTAATCACTGCTCACCTGGCATTTAGCATCTGCTGTTTTCTATTTATTTGTTGCTACATATCTTTTCTGGGAGAAGAAAGAAAATACTTACATTTATAAACTTTTGAAGTCAGGTATACCTCGTTGGACCCCCAGTATCCAATGAAGTACCTTGTATTCAATACATACTCAGTACGTATTTCTCAATCATAAATCTATCTGTAGAACAGTGGTTCTCAAAGTTCCCCAGACCAGCAGCATCAGAATCACCTGGCAATTTGTTAGAAATAAAAATCCTCAGGTCCCACCCCAGACCTGCTAAATCAGAAACTCCGAGGTGGCATCTAAAAAAATTTTTTTAATAAGCCTTCCCGGTGATTTGGACTAAGGCTAACATTTGAGAACTTTAGAGCCCTCCAATAAAATGAGTGCCACATTCATTATTATTAACTATTGAAAAAAGGAGTATCCTTTCTCAAGTGTAGATTATTATAGTTCATTTATTTTTAAATTAATTTTATTGAAGTATAGTTGATTTACAGTGTTGTGTTCATTTCTGCTGCACAGCAAAGTGACTCAGCTATGCATTTTTTTTCATATTCTTTTCCATTATGGTTTATCACAGGATATTGACAGTTCCCTGTGCTATACAGTAGGACCTTGTTGTTTATCCATCCTATATATAATAGTTTGTATCTAGTTCATCTTTTTTTAAATGAGGTTTTTAAGGAAAAAAAAATATCTGGCCTTCTGAGGGAGTGGCTCTTTTTAAAATGAAGAGAGGAAGAAGAGTTTTAATATAACAGGATGTGGAATGGGTGATACCTCTTGAGTGATTAGGAACCTGTCTTGCCCTTTTTATATATCTTAACAAAAACAGAACAAAAATGGAAGTAATGATTGTTGTTGCCAAATCTGCAATTGTCGAAGCCCAGCTGGGAAGATTTTGTTTAGCACATCAATCAGCAGACCTGTATCCGGCTTCCTTTGGCATCAAGGGAATCAGTTCTAACATTTTTGGAATCACTGGTTTGGAAAATCTTGGAGAACTTTGGGGTTATTAGGGTTTAAGAAGGAATAAAGGCCTTCACCTCTCAAAAGGAGAAAAGAAAAGCCAAACTGGATCTTATGATTCCGTAAGTCTGATGTTGGTGTTTGATTCTTCGTTGGTTGATGGCTTAACCCTGAGGTGTGGGAACCTGAATCACCGTCTTTTGGAAAAGGCAGCATTCTGGGGGTAGATGTCCATCTATATGCGGAGAGAAAGGAGAGGCTCTCTTGTGTTTTATTTGGATTGAATACGTGGTAAAGAGCCTGGGCACTGAGGGCTTGCAGTGACGTGTCTGAGGGTGCCATTGCTGGTGAAGTCAGAGTGTGGGATTGTCTGTTGTTTGGGGCCTGAGCTAGATTTTTCTGGTGAATCGAACTTAGAGGCTAATGCAAGGAACAGAGAGCACCAAGAGTGTAAACGTGCGATTACTGTTAAAACAGGAAGGTCCCAGTGTCTGACTGAAAAATCAGGTCTTCACAGAGTAAAACTATTAATGCAGAGAGACACTGGCTCAGGACTCCCGGAGCTTTTTGTAAGGGGAGCAAAAGTTCTTTACGAAAGCCTCGAGGGGAGGGTGTTAAGACAGGCTGCTCATATGGGCACAGGTGGGCTCTGCTGCTGCATCTCAGGGTCCCTCTGAGCACAGGGTAGTGGCAGCCACTGCTTAGAGACGTCCTCCATCTGCTCGTGGGTCCGGAACAGTCTTTCCTTCTCCTTGGGCTTCCACTTTCTACTTATCTAACTTTAGGACTCACCTCCTCCAGGAAGTCTTCCTGGACATACATATCCTTCATGCCTGTAATACATACTGTATTTTCCTTCGTGACCCTTAACACAGACTGTAAAGACATATTTATACATATGACTGCTTGCTTACCATCATCTTCCCCATGAGTAGAGGACCCACGGGGGCAGGGCTCCCGTCAGGTTTGCTCACAGTTGGCTCTCAATATGTATTATGGATGGTTGGACAGGTGGGCAGAAAGGTGGACGGTTGTTGTGCCCTCTCTCGCTCTTTAATGCTCCTGCATGCCCCTCATCATAAGGCTTAGTTACCTTCCATTGACTTGCCTGCCTTGCCCTGCACACCACGAATTTTAAATGGGCATGGCACATAGTGGGCATTCGTGGTTTGTATCTGCCTCTCCCTTTTGGGAGTTTCCATCTGGTATACAAATATCAGTGTATATAAGATCATTTTTCCAAGTATAGCACTGGGAGAACAGCATCCCTTCCCTTAAAATAGGACATCAGTGGAACCACCTCCTTAAGAAATGAGTAGATTTCCTATTCTCTGTTTGGTTAAGCTTCCAGAGCTGCTAGCAGCTAGAAAGGGAACTTAGAAAAGGGAACTTTTAACATATCAACTGCAACAAAGGATTGACTATCCCCAGGGAGTTGGTGAAGTAGTAGGTGGAATGTCAGTGAAAAGACTAGCCAAAAAGGCCCCAGGGAAGACAGCATGGAACCTGGAGTCTCAAGATGCAGGTTCTGGTACAGTGTCATATACAGGGTCAGGGCCACCAGGAACCTTGGGGGGTTGGCTGCTCTATACTTGCTGTTTTATAGGCTAGAAATCCTTGGTGAGAGAGAAGATCGCTGAGCTCTGCTGAGAGCAAACTTGTTCCCCTGGATAAGTCATGTTATAGCCAAGGCGGCAGCGAGGGGAAAGCAGAAGGGCCTGGAAGGAAAAGATGAACGCATCTCAAACACATGAGGGGAAGAGCTGTGTGTAGCAGACGCATGAATGTACGCAGGTAGCTCCCTGCTCTCGTGTATGTTAAAATGCACAGGGAGGGTACGGTTTAGGCTGATCATCTGATCCCCAGGTTCCATGCTGGAAGGCCTGTTTGGCACATCTGAGTGGGGTCTAGTTTCAGAAGCTTCCCAGGTGATTCTGATGCTTTTTCAAAAGCAAACCTTTGAAAGATGGTGGCCACTGTAGAAAGCAGCCAATTCGACCGCACACCTTTGTTAGCCACATGGCAACTTCCAGACGTGACCCAAAGTGGCAGGGTCCCTAAGAGTCTCCTGGCTGGGAGCTGGATGAAGCCCAGGGAGCAATCTGTGCATGGCTTTGAGATAAGAGGAGCTTTTAGGCCCCCAACTATCTTCCTCCTTCCTGCAGTCTGGGACGCAGGGAGAGAAGCTATGGTGGTTGTGCTGCTTGTGGGAAACTTGGAAGCACAGACCCCCGAGCCCGTCCTGCATCCTTTGTGAACACAGACTTGCTTGCACACCTTGGCTGTCATGGCCTTCGCAGACATCAGTTCCTGGTATATAGACTGGTGTGGTTATTGCAGAAGCTGTATTATTCCCACCGACAACCCAAAGCAGGAAGGAACTCGTACTGATCCATAATTCCCACCGGTTGTATACTCTTCTCGCCACTGTCCCTAGCTGTGAACTACCCTCTCCTTCCCCTCAGCATCTTAGACTTCCCCAAGTAGATCTCAGTGCATTTAGATGTTCCTTAAGCAACTCTTTAGGTAACTCAGGCCACGTCAAAGAGGCTGCGTGTTGGGGCTCCCCGGGTGGTGCAGTGGTCGAGAGTCCGCCTGCCGATGCAGGGGACACGGGTTCGTGCCCCGGTCCGGGAAGATCCCACATGCAGCGGAGCGGCTGGGCCCGTGAGCCATGGCCACTGTGCTCTGCAACGGGAGAGGCCACAACAGTGAGAGGGCCGTGTACAGCAAAAAAAAAAAAAAAGAGGCTGCGTGAAGCTCGTTGCAGTATGTGGAACTGTCAGAGCGAGATAAGACAGACAAGTCTGCAAGGATCGTTAGTCTAAGAAAATAAGATTTAAACTCGGGGGTGGTTTTTTGTTTGATTTGGTTTCGTACTTAAGGAGATGAAGTGATTATTTAAATAGGCGGGGGGGAAATAAGGTAAGAATAATTCTTTGGCCTGGATGCATTGCCCAGAAAACTGCTGAAGTTTGAATTAGGCTTATTCCCCTGCCACATTTTTCTGGGGCCTGTTCCAACTCGTTACCTGGCTTTGTGCTGCATTTTCATCCGAGCAGTTTGCAGTTCTCAAGGAAGTCAACAGCTCAAGTGATTTGCATAGGAAAGCAAATATTGTAAGCTACAGCCTCACAGCGCCATGGTCTCAGTAGGGTGAGCACACCCCAGGGCAGGGTTGGGGCGGAGTCAGATAGTCCCCTTGCAGTGTGGGCAGAAAGTATTAGAACTTGTATAGATTTTTATCTCATTTTAGATCGTTTTGTGTTTTATAGTATATGTGTACATTAGTACAGTAGCATAGAGTCATACATCATGAATCTGTGTCGGGAGTGCCTGATGGCTACACGATCTATAATGGTTGACATCACAGCATGGAGCCATACGAAATACAAGTTTAAAGAAATCCCCTTAGTATACAGTCAACTTTATTATCATTTTTGGATTTGAAAAATTCCTTCACATTTCAGTGGAAATAAAATATGGACTATCAGGGCACGTAATAAAGTTTCTTTGCCTCCACATTAACTTGGATGAAACTGACACCGTAGTGGTCATGAAGTGACTTTATCACGTCAAGTAAGTTGGTTCCAATCTTTGGATATTCCATTACAGTATTACAAGATGCCTTTTAGCCCTGCCCCTTGTTATGAATTTTCCTCTTATAAATATCATCCTTATTAATTTAGTTGTATATGTCCAGTGGGAGTTGAAGTCTGTGGTCTGCCCATCGAAATGTGAAGTAGAATATATTAAGATTGAAGGAAGGTGGCAGTGCAGAAATGGAACTGAAATAGACAAAATGATGGCAACCACACGGGGGAAAAAACAGGATTATGTGACTTATAAATGAATATATTTTATATCTTATATATTATAAATGAATATATCTTATTCATTTATGAGCTTTGCTAAGCCTTTAAGGTAACAGAAATCCTTGAGATGTATGTGTCTTTGGAGACTTTACATGGAGATGGTGCTGATACACAGTCTCACTCTCTTAAGAGAAACAGGATATCTCCACTTAGTTTCAATTCCAGTTATCGTGCTGGGGTTTTGGTCTTTTTTTAGGAAAATCACTTTGACAGTGCATAGGTGAATTAGACAAATAGGCAATGTATGCTAGAAAAAGCACACCTGACTTGAAGACTTCATGAGAAGTGGAAGATTTGAAGGGGTTTTGGTTTGTTTTTTGGTTGTTTTTTTTTTTTTTTTTGCTTTTTCACCACACTGTATGCAACATGGTAGTACAGAGCCTGGAAATAAAAACGCAGCAGAATATGAGAGATCAGAAGTTCCCCTCTGGAATCCAGGGCAGAAATTTCTTAAAGAAGTAGAGCCATTTACAATGAATAGAATTCTCCTCACCCACCCCCTACTGTAACTGTGTTTGCTTGCCTAGCTTTTTACATAAGTACTGATGTAGCTCAGTGAATGATGTTTGCAGAAAAAAGAAATCCATGCCTCTCCCTTCTGGTTCTTCCCCTTACTTCTTAACTTGGGATATCCTTCCTTCTATTCCTGACTCTCGAAATTCTGAAGCCCCTCATTCCTCAGAGACTTTTCTAATCCCTCCGGCTTTCTGTCATCTCTGCTTTCTCTCATTGCCAATTCCATTTGTCTGTTTCTCACATTTTAGAACCTAGAGTCTGTCGTACAGAGTGAAGTAAGTCAGAAAGAGAAAAACAAATACCGTATGCTAATGCATACATATGGAATCTAGAAAAATGGTACTGATGGACCTACTGGCAGAGCAGGAATAAAGAAGCAGACGTAGAGAAGGGATTTGAGGACACGGTGGGGGGGGGGAGGCTGGGAGGTAGTGAAAGAGTAGCACTGACATATATACACTACCAAATGTAAAATAGCTAGTGGGAAGCTGCTGCAAAGCACAGGGAGATCAGCTCGGTGCTTTGTGACCACCTAGAGGGGTGGCATAGGGATGGTGGGAGGGAGGCCTAAGAGGGAGGGGATATGGGGATACACATATACATATAGCTGATTCACGTTGTTTTACAGCAGAAACTAACACAACATTGTAAAGCAATTATACTCCAATAAAGATGTATAAAAAAAAAAAACTTAGGGCTTCCCTGGTGGAGCAGTGGTTGAGTGTCCGCCTGCCGATGCAGGGGACACCAGTTCGTGCCCCAGTCTGGGAGGATCCCACATGCCGCGGAGCGGCTGGGCCCGTGAGCCATGGCCGCTGAGCCTGAGCGTCCAGAGCCTGTGGGAGAGGCCACAACAGTGAGAGGCCCGCGTACCGCAAAAAAAAAAACTTAAAAATCAGAAAGACGCGTCCTGATTTATAAAGGAGTAGATGTTTTCAAAAATTTGTTGGTAAAGCTGATATTCAAATTTATTTCCCCTAGAAACGAACATATTTACTTAATAAATATTTGTAGAATTCTCTTTTAAGCTAATGGTGGCAAATAGGTAGCCTGCATGGCACTGCACACCCCGTCTTCAGCCCCCAAAGCGGACATTTCTAATCCCTCCTAACAATCATCCCACTGGCACCGGACACAATCTCAGAAGCTGATAATGTGGCCTTGCAGGTGTCCACAACCAAACCGTAGTACTGGCCAACACTGGACTGTAGCCAGCTTTGACACAGCCATCTACATGCTGAGCGCCATGCCCAGTGCTTTGGGGATTCGAAGAGGTAGCAGTCAGTCTTCCTCTGTTACAGGATTTGTTATATTCCATAAAGAATGAGAGTTATTTCTATACTTTTTATATTCACCTCTTCCGTATAATAAATCTTTAGGAGCCATATGCTGTATTGAGCTAGAGGAGGGGTGTCTCATTCCATCCAGGGATCAGACAGGGCTCAGTAGATGGGGTGATGTTTGACTATTCCATAGGATTTCTACAGGAACACCCACAGGAGTGGGTGACACCCTGGAGTGGAAAAATAACACGTACAGTGGTCCACAAACAGGAAATTTTAAGGCTTGTTCAAGAATCAACAAATAGTCAATTAAGTGCAAATGTCCAGCCCATGCTTTTAGTTCCACACTAAAAAACTATGACTTATTTTACAAGCTATATACTCACTGATGATTTTAAAGTTGAGTTACAGGGTCAGAGTTTTTGTTTTAAGGTTCCTCAAGCAGTAAGGTAGAGGAAGAGCTCGGCTGAAGAAAGGCAGATGGAGGTGGAGGTGTTTGCTATAGCTCCACGGAGAAGTCAGCAGAGCCTGGACTGAAGGAGAGGGGCCCAGAGGGTGGAAAGGCAGGAAGCAGTCTGATGGGTCAATGGAGAAAGGGAGCAGGGCCAGCCGGCTGCCTGGAGAACTGGGTTCTGCAAGCAGGGCTCCTTGGTTACCACCAAGGAGTAAGTTTCCTTCTCCCCCAACCCCCGTTTTTTTTCTGAAGGCAGGACTGATCCTAAGCAGAATTTTGAGTGGGATTTTGTTTACCTTTGAACCCTCCGGCCTCTTGTCATTTGCTCCTCCTTACTTGTTGGACCCTCTCTCCCCAGGTTTCCTGGAGCCCAGTATCCTCATACAGTTCTAAACCCCCCACTGAGGCACCCATTCTCTCCCCTCTCCCCTAAGAGGTTGCATCCTCCCCAGAAACCTCTCCTTTCTTCTTCTCCAAGCCATTTTCTCCCCTTCTCCCACCACCGCCACCACCACCACCAACAACAAAGACCAAAACACACACAAAACCCTTTCCATCTCTTCTAAGCCGTATGTTTGCTAACAAAGCAATGCGATTAAACCAGGTCAAATGGTGGCCAATAACCCTATGACACTTAGCAAAGTATGTGCATTTTTTTTCATTAATTTATTTATTTTTGGCTGCATTGGGTCTTCGCTGCTGTACACGGGCTTTCCCTAGTTGCGGCGAGTGGGGGCTACTCTTTGTTGCGGTGCGCAGGCTTCTCATTGCGGTGGCTTCTCTTGTTGCGGAGCACGGGCTCTAGGTGCACGGGCTTCAGTAGTTGTGGCACGTGGGCTCAGTAGTTGTGGCTCGCGGACTCTAGAGCGCAGGCTCAGTAGTTGTGGTACACGGGCTTAGTTGCTCCGTGGCATGTGGGATCTTCCTGGACCAGGGATCGAATACATGTCCCCTGCACTGGCAGGTGGATTCTTAACCACTGCGCCACCAGGGAAGCCTTCAAATGAGTTTCTTATCAGGATCATTTTTAAATGAAACATAAAGATGAAATCACAAAAGCCTGGATGACACAGATGTTTTTAGAGGAAATGCTGTGCTAGAACAGTAAGCCTTGTCTCCAGCAGTAGCTTCCTTAAAATGTCTCTACTTGTCAGTACTTTCCCTTCAACTCATAAAGTTATGTTTCTTAAAATTCTTCAGCTTGTTCCCAATGATTTTGGATAGGGATGGAGGTGGGGCAATGGATAGAGCTCGGGTATGAGTTATTCCTGTAGATGAGAGGTCGGCAGTTGTAAAAGCCAGCTCATAAATATTTCAGGCTTTGCTGGCCAAACAGTCCCCGTTGCAACCATTCACCTCTGCCTTTGCAGTGCAAAAGCAGTCATAGGCAATGAGCAAACTGATGGGCATGACTGTGTTCCAGTAAAACTTTACAATGACAGGTATGGGGCCAGATGTGGCCCCGAGGCAGCAGTTTTCCGACCCCTGCTGTAGGAGATCATGTGTGAGCCTGGGACCACCTCCCCTATTACTACTTCCCCTGTGGGCTCCACGGAACACATCTCAGCTTTCCAGTCCAATTCTTCAAGAAGTACATGCCCTTAGAAACATATAACCAGCAAATCAGCGTGAACTCAACGCCACTCTTGGAAAAAAAAAGAACTCAGAGTACAGCTTGTGTTGAGCTGCAAAAGGCAGCAGATGGTCTTAGGGTACTGCCTGGAACTTAGCAGCAGACCAAAATTTCACCACAATGTCCTCAACGTAACCAGTTACTGTTTCTCTAAAATCTGCCTAAGTGGCATGTCCAGTTAAAACAGTCTTTTTCTGTTACAATAAGCCATTGTATCATGTAAAACTTCCTTAAAATGTTTGCATAGAAAAAAGGTGTTGGAAAAATCTGACCTGTTTACCATTATTGCTGAATTGGATTTGACTCAGAGGCTATATTAAGGCACCTCAGATAGTTCATCTCTTATTTTCTTTCCTGCCAATCTTCCTGTTTACTTCTTAGGTCTTTTGCATGCCTTTCTTTTTCTTTTTTGATAGCGCTCCCACGTCTACATTTTGTGTGTGTTGCGGTTTTCCTACCTATGTACACACAACTTGCATTTTATCCTTCTAGAATTTAGGACTAAGCATATCACAGGCCTGCTGCTCCCAGAGATGTGTCCAAGGCGAGCAGACAGCCGGCTCCTGCTGAGAAATGACCCAAGGGTCTGCCTTCACTAGCCAGCCCACAACCCCAGAGAAGAACTCCAAACCCCAGTCTTCTCACTAGGTCATGGGAACACGGCGACAGGGAGCATTCTCTTGCTTTGTAGAGAATGTCTGGACTTGCCTTGCCCGATTTGAAATTGATACCAATTGATACCAAGGAGGGTATCTCCTTCTTGCATCTGCATCTCCTGTTCTTTTTGATGAACTGAGAGTCCCTTGAGGATACTGTCCTCTCCTCGGGAGGGTGACACATACAAACGCACCACAGGAGGGGCAGATGTGGGCCAATGACTGATTACACTTCTGTACCCTTAAAGGTGATTTCTTTGCCTCACCTTTCTGAAAGACCAAGGGATCTACTTAATTTGTATGCCTAAAAATCAGCCACGTCATCACCAACAAAGTGTGTTAAGCCTGTTCACATTGTTTGGGGATGATAAATGGGAGAACACGGGAAATGGGCTCAGATAGAACAAGGACAGTATTATTTCATTTGCGAAGCAACAGCCTGAGCACCTCAGTTGACATCAGCTGCTGCTTCTCCCCCAGCTGCATCTGACGCTCTGTGTGGACCAGAGCATGCTGCGGGGGGCGGGGAGGGGAGGGGAGTTTTACTTTTCAGTTTTACTGTTTTCTTCTTCAGTGCTGAGTTCGTCTCTTTGTTGGAAAGCAGTGAGTCTAGCGTAGCAGGAGATTTGTGTTTGAATTTCTGCAGTCAACGCACAGGCTTCTTGCTACTTGAGGCTGATTTATTGTTGTTCCCATTCCCTTTTTCTGAATGGTTATTCATTCCCAGCGCTGGCCTCTGATGGCCATCTGCTTCTCCTTTGGTCACTCGAACATTTGCCCCAGAGATTTGGAAAATGAGCTTCCTCTGGAAGCCTAAAAATAAGCTTAGTGTGACTGAAGCATGATAGAGAATTCACCACCCTCCCCTGTCCTGTAGATACTGACCAGGGGGATGAGCCAGCGTGGCTTCCTAGGGATTTGGAGCTTGGATGTCTTCTGTCACATCTGCAGATTTTTTTTTTTTCTCTCAAGTGTTGGGAACCGTAAAAACATGGCATGAGCTGGGTGCAACCAGTCCTCCTGCAGTTTTCCTTGGGATCAGATGTTCACTCAATGGAAATAGTTGGAGATAAAAGCCATACTTTGCATGGTTTGTTTGTAAGGCTTCAAGAGTTAGCTGAGAAAGACAGGTGCTTAGGAGTTAAGCACTATATTAATCACAGTGTGTTCAAGGAGATCTCATAAATGCTTTGGACAGCAGTTATAGGACATTTCTAAGTACTAGAGTTTTACTTTGGACCCAGGGGTCCTGTCTCATGAGTAATGATGGTTTGCTCCCCACCTCCAGAGGACTAAAATTTGCCAGAAGCTAAAACTCAATCCCTATGCTATTTCTCATCCAAAATTATTTCTAGCCACATTGTCCAGTGCAACTTTTCAGAGGTTCTGCAATGAGGTAAAATGTCAACATAATAATGATATTCAAACAATTAAAATACCAACAAATTCAAATCCCTTTGCAAGTCATAATCCAAAGATGTTCAAATCTAAAACAATTAACATCCAAACTTAAATTTCCTTGACGTTTTGAGTTAAAAACCAAAGTACTTAATGGCCTCCTTTGATCATTCTGATTTCTTGTTTTGTTCCATCTTAGAAAAATGACGTACTTGATGCTGGGTGGAGATGGTTCCTGTTCTCCATCTGCAGACTGGGCTGTCTTCTACTGTAACAAATATGGCTGTTTCAGCTCCAAGAAAGTTGAATTTGTTCAACGGCATGTCTCTTGTGTGCTTTACTTTTTAGTGAAATGTAAATGAACAAAGAGTAAATGGACCCATAATGGTCTCAAGTCGTTGGCCCCACACCCTTGACATGTTAAAAAAAAAGGAACCAATTCCTAGCCCCTGGACAGTTGTCCCAGGCAAAATTTTGTTCCCAGGATCTTATTTAATTTTGCCAAAGACCCCGTCAAGAACTGAAAAAAGTCTGAGGTTTTTACACTACAGTTTCATGGATGCTGGTAGAAGACATGAGATTCCTGAGTCAGAGACAAATGACTTTATTACTCATGGCACAGCAAGTAACTTTCGGCTTTCTCTAATCCCAGTTTAGGATTCGGTCTCAGTTTAGAGCTTCCTGTTTGCATAATTCCCACTCCCCCCAGCCTGTGGAAGTGAAGCAGAGGGCCTCAGATAGATGCATACACAGTGGATTTGCTTCACAGCTGGGAACCCTGAACGTAGGCAACCTGAATCTTTTATGATGGGCTAGAAGCAAACTTGATGGCCCTTTGCTCCAGAAAGAGACGTGATTACACTGGACAGTGAACAAACCAGGCCCTTCCTTCTGAGACACTGTCTCTAACCTTCAAGGCTGTTCATCCAACATCCTTGAAAAGATAGATAAATCCAGAGTAGAAACAGCCTATGCCCCTATTCACAAGCTACACAGAAATGGGAGAGACCCATGGAGAATGGTCTCCCAAGGCTATAGCGCAGACTCAGTAATAGCAAGTAAAAGAAGATTGATGGTAAAAAATATTCTTGGCTTTTCTTAAAAAGATGCCAGTCAGTCTATAGCAGTTGTTTGGAGTCTATGACCATGAATTTAAACCCAGCGGCAAGAATCTACCTCCCAGTCTGGGTGGAGGAAAATGAATCTGGTCCTGCTTAAAGTGCTTTTCATTTCTATTCAAAAGCCTCTTGATTTGCATTTATACTTTGAGATGAAAGCGAAGGCCTCCCTGATGTACTGCGTTGGGTGTGGACTGTACCTCTGCCAGAGGTTCCAGTTCTCAAGAGCAGACGTTTTCAGTCCTGGGCCTCCTTTTCCATCTCCACTGCCTCTTGGCATAGACGTGCTTAGCCTGGAGGAAGCTGCATCTCTCCTCCCCAGTTTACTCATCTGGAAAAACACCCTCTGCAGATTCCTGAACCAAACCTGCTGTCAGGACTTCTGAAGCTTCTGTCCTAATGAGCTGGTAAAGGCTAATACCTCTGCCACCTGCTCCATGAGATTTGTTTTTCCTCAGGTTTTGAATATTCCGGGGGTCGAGTAGCACTGCTTTCTGCTATGTTTGGGGGTGGGGGGCAGTAATTGGATCCGCCTCTAGTGGTTCACATCTGCCTCCTTTGGGAAAGACTCACTTACGTTTCTGTTTAACCTTTCTTCTTTCTGTGAAAGACTCCTTTCTTCTTTCGTGGCCCTGCTTGCTGAATCAGTGTGCCATTTTTACTTCTCCTTTGCTTTCTGACTCAGATTTATTTTTTCTAAAATACTCTTCTAGATTCTGTTGTATATATAAAAAAAAAGAACAAAAAGAAAAGAAATAGATTCTGTTGCGTGGGGCCCATCGTCGTGAAGGAGATAGAATCAGTGAGCCTTCTGTTTACTAAAGTATCTATTGTCCTAGTGCGTCTCGACCACCGCCACCTCTGAGCTGGCTAATTCTACCCAGGAAATATTCTCCCATCAGACCAACATCAAGTTCTGGCTTACCACCATCCTGCCTGGCTCCCCTTTGGGATGCCGGTTTGCTTTTTTATAGTCCTAATTTCATTTATTTCCCAGGCCACTGCTGTTGGGGGAAAAAAAAAAAAACTTTGTCCCTTTAAAATTTACCCAGAAATTGTTTTATTCTTCCTGGTCTTCCTCACCCCTCACCTTTGAATCTGTCCAGACATTCAGACCCCTCTTGGTACAGCCATTGCAAGTCCCCTTGCTCAAACTCTTCATCTGCAGTTTATAAATCACATCTCTCATTGTTTTCTGGGCCTGGGACCCCCCCCATGGGGGAGTCATTGCATTGTGTTCTCTGTGCTTTTGCCTCCCTTCCTCAGTTGGATTTCCTGAGGTCCCAGTCACCCCCTCTAAACGAGGAATAACCAGTGTCTCCCACTTTTGTGACGCCCATTTTCAGAGTAGTAGTACAGGAGCTGGTACATCTCTTTTCCTTATACACCGCGCTGCCCTTGACCTCACAATCTCCTCTCCCCTTATGTCTGTCCAGTCTGTCATCTAAGATCTCATCTTTTCTTCTAAGGACTTAGCTTTCTTTCTTCAGCTAACATCGTGTTCATCGTGTTCTCTTTATGTTTTTTCTCTTCCATTGCTCCTATTCTGATGGTAAGACCAGAGTATGTTCTCAAATCCTCCTTTGGTGTCCTGGGCAAAGCTGATTTTTAAAAACTAAGTGCTCCAGGCACATGCCTTTAAAATTGCCTTCTCAGCTGTTAGGTTTGCAGTAATTTTAGGGAGTTTTCTTCTCATCTTGAATCCAGGAAGGTGGCATATTCTCTTTGGGTGCCCATTTGTTTTGTTTTATTCATTAATTAAATCTGCTATCTTTCTGTAGGTATGAAGTTGAAATGTATATCTCTGCAGTCGAGTGGTATAATCATAGTCAATGTAATCATCAAAGCTAGAGGCATCCTGAGATCTAGTGGGGAGAAAGCTTGAGGGTTGTTTTTTTTTTTCTATTTCGGCTAAACCTTCACTATACCCCTATGATACACGTTAGGTACCCTACTAGTACCCTCAAGCACATTCTTATTTAATCCTCATAATAACCCTATAAGATAATTACAAGGGAATTTTAACCCTTTAAAAATAAATAGTATCATTGCTACTTTAAAATATCAAAGAACTGCCTCTGGCATCAATGCTCTGTTAATATATTATGGGTACAACACATGTGACAACCTATGGTACATGTAAACTTCATTATACTTTTTTTTTTAACACCTTTATTGGAGTATAATTGCTTTACAATGGTGCGTTAGTTTCTGCTTTATAACAAAGTGAATCAGTTATACATATACATGTATTCCCATGTCCCCTCCCTCTTGCGTCTCCCCCCCACCCTCCCTATCCCACCCCTCTAGGTGGTCACAAAGCACTAAGCTGATCTCCCTGTGCTATGCGGCTGCTTCCCACTAGCTAGCTATTTTACATTTGGTAGTGTATATATGTCCATGCCACTCTCTCACTTTGTCCCAGCTTACCCTTCCCCCTCCCCATATCCTCAAGTCCATTCTCTACATCTGCGTCTTTATTCCTGGCCTGCCCCTAGGTTCTTCAGAGCCTTTTTTTTTTTTTTTTTTAGATTCCATATATATGTGTTAGCATACAGTATTTGTTTTTCTCTTTCTGACTTACTTCACTCTGTATGACAGACTGCAGGTGCATCTACCTCACTACAAATAATTCAATTTCGTTTCTTTTCATGGCTGAGTAATATTCCATTGTACATATGTGCCACATCTTCTTTATCCATTCATCTGCTGATGGACACTTAGGTTGGTTCCATGTCCTGGCTATTGTAAATAGAGCTTCAGTGAACCTTGTGGTACATGACTCTTTTTGAATTATGGTTTTCTTAGGGTATATGCCCAGTAGTGGGATTGCTGGGTCATATGGTAGTTCTATTTTTAGTTTTTTAAGGAATCTCCATACTGTTCTCCATAGTGGCTGTATCAATTTACATTCCCACCAACAGTGCAAGAGGGTCCCCTTTTCTCCACACCCTCTCCAGCATTTATTGTTTGTAGATTTTTTGAGGATGGCCATTCTGACCGGTGTGAGGTGATACCTCACTGTAGTTTTGATTTGCATTTCTCTAATGATTAGTGATTTTGAGCATCCTTTCATGTGTTTGTTGGCAATCTGTATATCTTCTTTGGAGAAATGTCTATTTAGGTTTTCTGCCCATTTTTGGATTGGGTTGTGTTTTTTTTTTTTTTTTTGAGCTGCTTGTAAATTTTGGAGATTAATCCTTTGTCAGTTGCTTCATTTGCAAATATTTTCTCCCATTCTGATAATTGTCTTTTCGTCTTGTTTCCTTTGCTGTGCAAAAGCTTTGAAGTTTCCTTAGGTCCCATTTGTTTATTTTTGTTTCTATTTCCATTTCTCTAGGAGGTGGGTCAAAAAGGATCTTGCTGTGATTTATGTCATAGAGTGTTCTGCATATGTTTTCCTCTAAGAGTTTTATAGTGTCTGGTCTTACGTTTAGGTCTTTAATCCATTTTGAGTTTATTTTTGTGTATGGTGTTAGGGAGTGTTCTAATTTCATTCTTTTACATGTAGCTGGCCAGTTTTCCCAGCACCACTTATTGAAGAGGCTGTCTTTTCTCCATTGTATATTCTTTTTTTTTTTTTTTTTTTTAATTAATTAATTTATTTATTTATTTTTGGCTGTGTTGGGTTTTCGTTTCTGTGCGAGGGCTCTCTCCAGTTGTGGCAAGCGGGGGCCACTCTTCATCGCGGTGCGCGGGCCTCTCACTATCGCGGCCTCTCTTGTTGCGGAGCACAGGCTCCAGACGCGCAGGCTCAGCAGTTGTGGCTCACGGGCCCAGCTGCTCCGCGGCATGTGGGATCCTCCCAGACCAGGGCTCGAACCCGTGTCCCCTGCATTGGCAGGCAGATTCTCAACCACTGCGCCACCAGGGAAGCCCCTCCATTGTATATTCTTGCCTCCTTTATCAAAAATAAGGTGACCATATGTGCGTGGGTTTATCTCTGGGCTTTCCATCCTGTTCCATTGATCTATATTTCTGTTTCTGTGCCATTATACTTTTTATACACTTCCTGTGCTTGTAGTTCATACGGAGCGTGGGACAGAGGTTTCTACAATTGCTAATTAAAATACCTTTATTCTGAATTGAGGGCAGCCTGATGATAACAACTCTGCCGTATTCTTTGGCTGATGGGCTCCTTTGGTGTAGCTGGGAGCCTCCATTGTCCATCTCTGGAGTAAGGCTGGGAGAGCAGGGAGGAGTGCGGATATTCCAGCTCAGTCCTGCGGCTCCTTTGGAGGCTGGTTCTGTTTGGAGCAGGGCAGTGGTGAATTACAGAGGCCCATACTCTATTCCACGTGCATAGCCTGGGCTTTTATGAATCCTCTAAAGTTTGTCTAGGTCACTCCTGACTCCTTGGAATCTCCCTCAAAATCAGATCCACTCTTAACCTGCGTCACCACTTCCAACTCTTTGGGCCATTTCTTACACCACTGCTTCAGCCTTACCTTCATTCCCACTCCCAGAGCTCCTCTGTCTCCTGGGCCTTTGTGGGAGGTCTGTGTGCAAATTGAGTTGCTTTGGGGCTTTCTCCAACTCCCGTTTAGGATTCAGCTTTCCCAAGTGAGATCTATGACCTCACATTTGCTTACTGGTTTCCAGAATTTTGTTGCTCTTGTCTTCTATTCTCTTTGTGGGATTATGCCTTTCGTTTAAAAAAGAAATCTCTTCCCCATCATTTTAGGGCGGTTTCAAGAGGGAAATCTGCCATCTTTAATCAGAAGACTATATCATTTAATTCTTAATTCAAGCCCTATTTTTCAGACGACAACATTAGAGCTCCAAGAGGTTGACAAACATGCCTAAATTGCTACTAAATGGTGCAACCAGGATTTATGCCCAGGATTCTCAACCACACTCCCCTACCACCTTGCTATAAAACCAGAAGCTAGAGATTCTTCTTCACTGAGAGAGAATCTCATAGGTTATAGGTGTGGGAAACTGTACGAATAGAGAGGCTCTTAACCTGGAAATTGGCAAATTATATTAGATTCCATTAATATAATGGCATTGTTATGTGACACGTGAATTGGAAATTGCTGATGAATAATAGATTATATCAACTGTTTCTCTGAACCAAAGGCCTTCCAGGAGAACTTTCTGCACATTTCATTTTAGAACAACGAAAATGACATCATTTCCAGAGCAGTTTGATTTGTTCTGCATGTCTGAAAAAAAAAAAAAAAGTACAGCAAAGGGTCTTTCTTACAGTGTGGACATTTTCAGACAATAGTCATAAAACTGAAGAGAGGTTCATTGTAATCAAACTGCACTTCATATGTTGCTACTTCCTGAAATAATCTGGAACTAATGTATCTAAGCAACCTACTTCCTGTTCATTGAGTTATAAGCCACCTAAAACCATGACAGACTGGTTTTTTGTTACAAGAGGAAATGGTTCCATTTAAATTCAGAACCTTTTGCTAACATGGTCAGGAGATTCTGAAATAAGATTTCATTTCTGCCTCAAGCTCACCAGTGTGCCCTTTGCCACGCTTTGAGATATCTCTGGGTTCATTCTGATTGATTTTAGCTTTTAGCTACAGGCTTTCGGTAGTTATGTAACATACACCATCTTGAGCGTAAGATTTCTTTGGTATAATCTTTTGGTATTTTATAGATCATAGAAACCAAATCATGTCATTCTTTGGTGCATTTCAGGATTTAAAGAAAGAAAATATTGTTTCTTAAGGCTGTGGTTCTTTCTTCTAAACCACCTCCCCAGATTCAAAAAATCAAAGAGCTTATAGCATTCGTGTGTGCGTCATAAAGATTTCAGATTCGACATAGAGCATGTAAAGCTCTTGTAAAACTCTACACCACTCATTTTGTACGCTCTTCACATATAATCTATCCTAGATCCCGGGTATGTGTTGTAAACAAAATGGTGTTACTTTAGGGTCTCAGTTTATTTCCTCATCTGTCAAGTGGAGATAATATTATTTACCTTGAGACATATTTGCTGTGAAAATTAATTGAAAAAAAATCGAGGTGAACGAACTGTACAGTACAGTATTGATCATCCAAAGTGTTAATTGAAAAGCATCTCAGGTTGGAGGTGGGAAATAGCCTGATAATACCTGAAGGTGGAGATCCAGAGACTGAATGTGGAGTCGCAGCCTCGCCTGTAGGAGTTGGGAAGCCTCAGACAGGCCACTTTCCTTCTGTGAGCGCTTCTGTCATCTCCAGAATGTCTCCGACTGTGTGCAAACCTGGGGCTGTGCTGGAAAACTGGAACGCAGAGTGGAAGGAGGAAACCTCACAGGTCCAGGAACGGTGGGCTGGGGTTGCTTTCCTCCCTTGGCACCTGAGCTTCTCAGTCAGCCTTTCTGATTGTCTGAGACTTGACCACTGTGTAGTAAGCCACCCATGTAATGGGCATCAGAGGAGGTAATGACTAGCAAACTGAGGAATACCTTTCTCTGGGAGCCTGGGTCAGGCGGTGTAACCGGGAAGAACCAGGAATTTTACTCCGTCTCCAGCAATTGCTGTTTACGGTCTGGAGACAGATTCTTTCCATAAAGTTTTTAAGCCAAGCACAGGAGAGGCCCTGAGGCTTCTCTCTGGATTATTCCTATTTGCATGTCTCCTTCTGTGCCCCCCCCCCCATCCCTGGCATGTCTCCAAGAGGCTTCTTTTGTACTGTGTATGAATTAATGCCCCAATTTGGTGTTGGGAAAGATGTCCCTCTAGAGAATCTCTAAAATCACCCTCAGGATTCCATTCTTGCCTTTACTTCATAATTTAAACCTGGAGACCTGCCAATCCCGGACGTTGTAATAGGAATTCACCAAATTTATCTTTGTTTTATATATCAAGATTAATTTGTTTTCCCAATGCCTCTTCCTCAATTTGCCTACATCTCCTCATTTCTCAGAATTTTTCTTTTCTTCTTTCTCATCCCAAAAGATACTTGAACTTGAGGGGGATGGGGGAAGCTTCCAGATCTTTTATATTCCATATAAGAGTTAGCTAGAAACAATTACCTCTTAAAAAGGGGGCTTACCTGGGAGATTACTCTTACTGCTTACTTTATACGTTTTCATAAACTGAATTTGATATACAATGTATAATTTTTATTATCTGTTAAAATTCAGGGTTTCTTTTTTCTTTACATTATGATTACAAGACTTTCCAAGGACTGCTAAGTGGTAAAGGATATCATCTGTGTCTTTTTAAAGGACATGTATGTTCCTTAGTGTGAATCATACCTATTTTAATTAATATGACTTTTTTTCTCCAGAACCTCAAAGGAAAATAAAATTTCAAATGAGAAGGCTCATTTGTTCGATGTATCTCCTAAGTTTTCTACATGTAAATTTACCCCCCAGATTTTTTTTTTTTTTCCCCCGATACGCGGGCCTCTCACTGTTGTGGCCTCTCCCGTTGCGGAGCACAGGCTCCGGACGCGCAGGCTCAGCGGCCATGGCTCAGGGGCCCAGCCGCTCCACGGCATGTGGGATCTTCCCAGACCGGGGCACGAACCCGTGTCCCCTGCATCGGCAGGCTGACTCTCAACCACTGCACCACCAGGGAAGCCCCCCACTCCAGATATTTTCATAACCACTCTCAAGCACATGAGTCTCCTTCTCCTCTCTAATAAGCATGGCTCTTCTTAGCATGTTGGGCTTTTCTCAGATGGAGGACCAAGGGGCCTTGGGGTCATCCTTTCTGCATAACCTCTTGGTGTCTGATAATGTAGACATACAACTTACAGACGTGTGGGCTGACTTCATAGATGCCTCTGTGTGTCCTGGGTGGTGCTTGATTCTGGAAGGTATTTAATCAGTACTCAGGAGTGTTAAAAAACAAAATTCAGCTGAGTAAATTTGAAGATCTAATTGGCTTTATTCAGCAATTCATGTCTCGGGCAGCATCCCATCTAGAAAAGAGAAAGGCACTCTGAAGAGTTGTACAAAATGGAAGGTTTTATAGGCGGACAGAGGGTGGGGCGGAAGTTACAGGGCTGGATTCTTTCAGGCAAGGTTACCGTCCCTCAAAGAAAAATGGGGTTTCAGGCAGATTACCTCACTGACCAGGAGATTACTGGCTGACTGGTTTAAATTCTACTCCTGGGAGAGGCTGGAACTGCAGTTTCTTTAGGTATGAAGTCTTGGTGGGGCTTAGCACAAGCAACTCCATTTTGGAGTTGTTGTTTCTTTTTTTTTTTTTTTCTTTGCGGTACGTGGGCCTCTCACTGTTGTGGCCTCTCCCGTTGTGGAGCACAGGCTCCGGACGCGCAGGCTCAGCGGCCATGGCTCACGGGCCCAGCCGCTCCGCGGCATGTGGGATCTTCCCGGACCGGGGCATGAACCCGTGTCCCCTGCATCGGCAGGCGGACTCTCAACCACTGCACCACCAGGCAAGCCCTGTTGTTTCCTTTTAATGGGAGTGTAACACATGGAATATCTGGTTGACCCAGGGTGTAGTTATTTGGCTGCCACAAAATCAAGGCTTTACTGTATTTTAAGAATTTTAGAATTGAATTTAAAATTTCTGGTTTAATCATTGTTGTAGTTTGTACTGTAGGGAAAAGCACTTGGCCCACCAGTCAGGGGACCTGCAGTCTACTTGTGGCTTTGTGACCACCTGGGTGACCTTGATCAACACGCTTTCTCAAGAAACAAAATGGCCCCATGGGCCCTTTCCAGTTTGAACCCTCCCTGATTCTATGCTGTGCGTTGAGATGCGTGCCGAGGAGGAACTTGTCAGTGTGAGGCTGTGTGGTTCCAGGTTATCTGAAGGGCTGTGCTTTGATCCCGTGAACCTTTTTTCTCATGTGACGCCTGTATTGCTGCTGCTTGAGCCTGAGATAATGTCTCAGAGGAGATGGCAGAAGTGGCCGCAGACTAGCCTCTCCCATCAGCTCTGTGCTTTCTGCATTTCAGATGCCTGGGACAGAGGACTCCCAAGATGCATGCGGCCCCGAGGAATCCAAGGGGTCCTTGGAAAGTCCGAAACAAGGAAGCAGTAAAATGAAACTCAAGAGTCGTCTTTCAGGTATGTGGACTCTTTGCCTGATACACCCGCCTGAAATGGAGCTTCCAGCCTCAGGAGCTCGGGAAGATAAAGTCATTTGCAGGATGAGCTCTTTTTTTCCTTAAAACCTCCAAATTCTTTTTCCTTTTGATGGTGCATGCCCCGGGCATAACAGCCACCTTCAGCCTGGCTGCCCACGTCAGTATTTTTATTTGAGTCATAATGAAATGAATGTCAACATCTCTGTTTGCCTATGCTTAAACATCAATTTCCTGTAGTGTTTGGTTCACTTACTTCAACAGGACTTAAGGTGACCCTTTCACTGTGGAATACTCCTGATGGCCTATCTTTCCAGCGAACATACCTCTTCCTCAAACCCATGGTCCATGGGAACCTGGGGCAAAGAGCTATTTATTTAGTAACAAATCTGCATCTCAACTAAATGGGGTAGGGGAGGGGGGAAATGGGATGGAGGTGTAGTTTTTGTAACAAATAGATTTGCCATTTCCTGGGCACATCATAGCAGCTGGCCTAGGCCCTGAGAGAGAAAGTCAGAGGCTGTGTGTGGGGACTTCTGTGGGTCTGAGGCACTTTAGCCTTTACAGGTTCTTTCTATAGAAAAAAGAGGGAAAAAACCCGCAAATTATATTTCGTGGCTGCGCTGGTATAAAGATACAAGCTGGATTCATTATCATCTATTAATTACTATTATGTTCATTTTTTTTCTCCTGAATTTAAAAGAAATCAAAACATTTTTGCGGGCCCCTAGAAGTGGCATGGGCCCTCAGCAATGTGTCTGCTGGTCTCATGGAGAAATCACCCCTGGCTACCCAGCTGTGAAAGACATCTGGTCTAGCAGGAAAAGCAGGCATTTGGAAGCTTGGTGCGATCAAGTTTACCCCTCAGCTCTTGAGTTACCTTACGACCTCGGCCTGGTTATTTAACCTGCCTGAACCTCCACTCCCTCGCCTAAAGGTTGAAACAAACAAAAAACACGCATAAAAGCACCTAGTACAAAGCATGGTGTATCGCCATCCCCCAGTATGTCAGTTTCATCTTCCTGCCGTCTCTGGCTGCCCAACAAGAGCATCTCCAACACACATTGCCTGCCCCCTACTATTCTCAGGTAAGGTGGCAGGTTTAGGACCATAAAATACATCCATTAAAAAAAAAAAAAAAACTCTGGCAAAATGAATTGCTTTGTATTTGTAACTCAGAATAATTAGGTAGTGTCTATCTGACTGAGTGTTAGGATATGGGTTTGCGACAAAAAGCAATGTGATGGCCAGAGGCTGATAAGACTAGAGGGAAAGATGGTCCTCACATGCGGAGAACGACCAGCTCCCCTTCAGCCCCGAGGAACAACTGAGAGAAATACATCTAAACCCTATGTGTGTTTGCGGTGGGGAAGGAGGTCTTTAGGTCAGCTGTCTGATCAGCACCTTATAAACAGTTCCCAGGGGAGGGTCACAGAGCTCTGGGGAAGTACAGGGACCTTTGAAACCAGTGCAGTCACATTCCTCATTTTATGGATGTGTCCAGAGAAGGTAAGGGGATCCCAAAGGTCACTCATTCAGTCTGTCTTCCAGACAGAGTTCTTCCTACCCACCCCTTGGCTTCCTGAGGAACTTGGAGAGAATCCCATTCCCCAGTCTGGGGCTTTACGGATACAGATGTGGGGAGGGGATCCTAGCTGACGACCTTCCAGATCTATGATTCTCCATGTTCGTACTATTAATTTAGAATGTGCAGGACATTCGGCTGCGTAGTAAATCCAGAACTGGCTACTGTTTGCCACAAATGGATGCCGCCCTCTCTTCCTGTGTTTTTCCTAGACATCCAAGGCCATAACAAGGAAATATAGTAGAAGAAGCACATGCGCAAAGTCAGGAAGAACTGTGTGCAATTCCCAGCTCTGCCATAACTGGCTGTGTGACCTGGGACAGGTGACTTAACTTCTTTGGGTCTCAAATTTTTCACCTGTAAGATGAGGGTTATAATTGCAAATCAATGTGAATGCCTTCTAAGTGCTGGACCTTGTTGAGAGATCCAGTTGAGCGAATGTATATGGTACCGCAGCTCCCAACTGTGGCAGCAGTAGGCCCTCACCACATGGTAGCTGCCATTGTTATGACCGTCGTTGTCAATATCACGTTCATCATTGTCATCTTCATTATCATTATCATCGTTCTCGCTCCCTCTCAAGAGGGGAAGATGCTTGAATGGGTTCAGATAGGAAGATTCTCAAGAACTTGCAGGTCATGATAAGGCACGAACAAGAGGTATGAAGACTGAAATGTCTCTGAGTTGTGATACTGGGGGAGGCACCAGAGGAAGCAAGATAAAGGATGGCCAGTACATTGGCGGGGCTTGGTAGAACACAGGAGGAGGAAACCCGGGGTCTAGACTTGGGGCAAAATGCGTGAGAAATACTTAGGGACGATGGGGAAAAGAATTGGTTAGAGAAGTTTTTGGCAACAGTTTTTCTGCCTCAGCTATCTGAAAGATCCAATAATCCAACAGTAACGTTGATTCAGTCCAGCAGAGAGATTTGGGGGAAGGAGATTCTTGGCATGGGAGGTGATGGTGTGGGCAAAATTGGGTAAAACTTCAAGTGATAGTTATATGCTTCCCAGTTTGGGTAAGGATGTGGGTAGAGGACAAATCCTCTCCTTTGAGGATCATCAGGCTAGAGCAGTGAATTCATGTAGCAGGATAGTGGGAGCTAAGACTGGAAAAGTAGTTTGGAGGCACCTTAAAGAGGCTTAAGGAATTGGTTCTCCATTCAGTGCTTTGAAATATGTTCAGTCTAAAGACATTTGAATGCAGGAGATTTTAATGTGATCACCTCCTAATTTCTGTGTCCTGTAAACCTGGATATTTATTTCATATTTTCTTAAGCGAGTCACTCTGGTATTCACATATCAGTATATTATCTACAGACACTACCGTATGTGGTTTCTCTTCTATCAATGGCAAGTGCTTCCCTGTCAGCTCAAAAGGAATTTTCTTCTAATAAATCTTCTTCAGATGAGTAAGCATGCCAAGATAGATTAACCTGGTCATGAATTATTAAGGAGGTTCTGTAAAGAGTTTCCAGCCATTTCCACTAAGATTTGGGCCAGTCTGGCTCCAAAATGACTAAAGCGATTTTATGGAACATTTTTCCTGATATTCTAACCAGAGTTTTCTTTACTTCATACCTCCTTTTTTTGCCAGCAGGGTCCCTTTTCACTTTGGTATTTTTGATTTATCCATGTTAATGCCTTAGGTTTGTGAAAATGAAAATTTTTCTTTTGATTGCAAAGGAATTTCAGGTGTTTGAAAACCTGAAATTTGAATCACAAAGTTAATATGTAGCTTTTGAAAAACCAGGCTTTTAGAAATGTCCATTATAATATAATTGTATCAGCCCTGTTCTAAATTTTCATCACTATTAAAAACGCATCAATATAGTATATATTTTTAAAAGAGTACAGAATCATCTTGTTTTATTCCATGAAAAACTTCCTGAGAAATTTTTAGATAAATTGAAATTTTAAGGCATCAAATGAAAATATTACATAGTCTAGGAGAATTTGATATTTCAAAGAATCTATATGTATATATAGTTATATACACAAACACATATATACACATGGCTCTCCACATATATATAGTATATAATAAACATCATAATATGATTATAGCTACATTCAATGTAATTGAGCCATCATTTAAAATTAAAGTCCCGGGCTTCCCTGGTGGCACAGTGGTTGAGATTCCGCCTGCCGATGCAGGGGACACGGGTTCGTGCCCCGGTCCGGGAAGATCCCACATGCCACGGAGCGGCTAGGCCTGTGAGCCATGGCCACTAAGCCCACGCGTCCGGAGCCTGTGCTCCGCAATGGGAGAGGGCACAACAGTGAGAGGCCCGCGTACCACAAAAAAATAAATAAATTAAATTAAATTAAATTAAAGTTCCTTAAACCCTCATACACTGTTGGTGGGAATGTAAACTGGTGTAGCCACAATGGAAAACAGTATGGCGGTTTCTCAAAAAACTAAAAATAGAACTACCATATGACCAATCAATTCCACTCCTGGGTATATATATAAAAAAAAAAACTAATACACTAATCCAAAAAGATACATGCACCCGTGTTCACAACAGCATTATTTACAATTGCAAGATATGGAAGCAACTTGAATGTTCATCAGCAGATGAATGGATAAGGAAGATGTGTGTATATATATAATGGAATATTACTCAGCCATAAAAAAGAACTAAATAATGGCATTTGCAGCAACATGGATGAACTTGGAGGGTATTATGCTAACTGAAAGAAATCAGACAGAGAAAGAGAAATACTGTATGATACCACTTATATGTAGAAGCTAAAAAATATGACCAACTAGTGCATATAACAAAAAAAGAAGCAGACTCACAGATACAGAGAACAAACTAGTGGTTACCACTGGGGAGAGGGAAGCGGGGGAGGGGCCATTGGGGTAGGGGATTAAGAGGTACAAACTATTAGGTATAAAATAAGCTACAAGGATATATTGTACAACACAGGGAATATAGCCAATATTTTATAATAACTATGAATGGAATATAACCTTTAAAAATTGATTCACTATATTGTACATGTGTAATTTATATTATACATCAACTATACTTCAATAAAAAATAAAATAAAAAATTTTAAATGATTAAAGTCCCTTAAACTATCTTATTTTTTTTTTAACTATCTTATTTTAAAATAGTGTATAATATAAACTAAGTATGATAAAGATGTCTTTAAAAATCATTACTATAGGGGCTTCCCTGGTGGCGCAGTGGTTGAGAGTCCGCCTGCCGATGCAGGGGACACGGGTTCGTGCCCCAGTCCAGGAAGATCCCACATGCCACGGAGCAACTAGGCCCGTGAGCCACAACTGCTGAGCCTGTGCGTCTGGAGCTTGTGCTCCGCAACAAGAGAGGTCGCGATAGTGAGAGGCCCGTGCACCACGATGAAGAGTAGCCCCCGCTTGCCACAACTAGAGAAAGCCCTCGCACAGAAACGAAGACCCAGCACAGCAAAAACAATAAATAAATTAATTAATAAACTCCTACCCCCAACATCTAAAAATAAAAAATACCATTGAGAGAGTGAAAAGTCAAGTCACAGACATGGAGAAGATATTTGCAATACATAGATTCCACAAAGGACTCATATCTAAAATATATTAACAATAAAGAAAATAAAACTCTTGTAAACCAACAGAGAAAAATCCAATAAAAGAATGAGCAAAGAAAAAAAATAATAAAATTTTCTAGTAGTCCAATTAAAAAAGTAAAAAGAAGAAGAAAGGAATGAGCAAAAGACTTGAACAGCCTCTTTACAACCTTAAAAAAGAAAAACAGCCAATGAATACTTGAAAAGAAGCTCAATCTCACTAGTCCTCAGTGAAATGTAAATTATGAACCACAGGGAAATACCATTATATATCCAGCAGAGTGGCTAAAATTAGAAAGACTGACACTGCTAAGTGTGACAAGGAAGTGGAATAGCAAGCACTCACACACCCTGGTGATCCTGCGTGGTGAAGGGGAACATGTGCCTGTAACCCAGCCACGCCTCTCCTAGGTACATCCAACAGATATGTCACAGAATGTCCAGTAACAGTGTATTCTAGATCGGGGTCAGCAAGCTTCTGCCCACAGCTGTATTTGTATGGCCCACAGATAGAAACGCTTTCTACGTTTTTAATGCATTGTAAAAAAAATTTTAAAGAATGTGTGACTGAGACCATTTGTGACTTGTAAAGCCTAAAACATTTACTATCTGGCCTTTACGGAAAAAGTTTGCTGACCCTTATTCGGGATCTGAAACTGGAAACAAATCAAATGTCCATCAGCAATAGAATGGATAAATAAATTGTGCTGTGTTTATACGATGAAACAGTATGCAGAAAGGAGATGAACAAACCATTGGAATGTAGCAACATGAACGAGGAGCCCGATACCAAAACACACATATTGTATGTGTTCATTTATATCAAGTTTGAAAATAGGCAAAAGTGATCTGTGGTGTTAGAAGCTGGGATGATGGTTACGCTTGGGTGAGGGGGTTAGTGGCACAAAAGGGGATTTGGGGATCTGGTAATATTCTATGTCTTAGTCTGGATGTTGGTTATTGGCGTATTCATTTTGTGAAATTTCATGGAACTGTACGTACACTTAATGATTTCTGCCCGTTTCTGTAAGTTGTTACACTTTAACTAAACGTTAGTTTCAATAGTCATTGCTATACATGGAAAAAGGCATCCCCCAATCATGGAACTATACCAATCACAAAGTGATATGCCTCCAGCACTAAGAAGTCGTCTACTGATAGCATTCTCACTATTGCTTATTGCCTTATCAACCACAGCTACATCTTACTTGGATGAAACATATACATTGCCCTTTTTGAAGCTGTTCACTTCCAAAACGAGCACTTTCTTCAAAGCCTGGCATTACGGCCTCAGCACACACCAAGCTTATGCAGGGCTTGATGGTTGAGTGCAGTGAGCTGGGTGCTTTGAAAGTACTGAAGTATTCGACACCAGGCCGTCTGAGCCACCATGAATGTGGGTGGAAATCGACAAGTTGATACCTATGCATGCTCTTAAGGTTCTCTTCATTCTGTATCGAGTCATGTTTCCCCTCTGTTTTTTCAAGGGGGTGTGCACCGTCTAGAGTCTGTTGAAGAATATAATGAGCTGATGCTGAGAAATGGGGACCCCCGGGCCAGGATGTTGGAGGTCTCCCGAGATGGCCGGAAGCACTCTCTCCCCCAGCTCCTGGATTCGACGGGCACAGCACAGGTAGTGCAGCACCGTGGAGCCCCTGGCTTTCTTATCCAGTCACAGTTACTTGGTTAGGGATGGAAGAGCATGTTTCCAGCCCTGGGTCTCCAGGTTTTCTCTTATTCTCTCCGAGACCAGCAGGAGCTTCCGTGCCCTGAAGACCTGTCCGTCTATGAGGGCCAGGGGTATTCAGGACTAGAGATATAGCGTAGTCAGTGAGATCTATCCAGGGAGGCTAGAAGGAAGTAGTCAGCCTAATATTTGAAAATAAAAGAGAAGGAAAAAAACCTTGATCCTCTTTCTACTGTGTGTTTTGGAAACGAGAGCTGCTTTCAACTGCCAGGAGACAATGGCGCGTCATGGTCTGTGGTAAGAACCACCATCTCTTGTTCAGTGGGTGTGTCATGTGTCAGCATAGCCTGGTGGGTGGGTGGGTGTGGGGACGTGTGAGGGACGGAGGCGGTTGGGTGTGCCTGTGCTGTGCCTGGGATCCTACCTGTTATAGAGTCATGGCTCAAACAGCCAAGGTCAGAAGAGGCTGCCAAGAGGGGTGAGGAAGGTGGGGATGTTGATATTCCAGGGCCCATCCCCGCCAGAGCTCGGGGCTCCACAACCCTGCTCAGGGGCTCATCCTCAATTCCATCATCCTCAACCCAGTAGAAACTGGATAGATGTCTCATAACCAAGTTGGAGGCAGGCTCAGTCTCTGGGGAACTTGTGGAGTGTCTTTGAGCCCTGACACCATCAGCCAGAGCGCTCAAGAGCAGTCATTGGCATCTTGTCCCCAGGCCTGCAGTGAAGTGGAGATGGAGGGAGGAGGGTGTGGCAGTAGTGACACCTGTAAGGGCGTGGAGACTCAGATAGTTGAGTTCTAAAAGACCTGGCTCAGGGCATCTGGGTTGGGCCCTTGCTTTTCGTGTCTCACCTTTTTATAGGTAGGGCAGCTGAATCCCAAAGAGGTTGAGTATTTGGCTCCAGGCGATGCACCAGAATCCCTGTGCAGGGAGTTCTGCCTGACCAATAAAATTAAAAAGTGCCCGTGTTTCCGAGGCAGCTGCTGATTAGGCTGCCTTGTGTTGAATCCCCCCAGTGGCAACTTGAATTGGGGCACCGAGCAAAAGCAGAGCGAAAAACGTGCATAGGGCCTGGTTAGAGCTCCTCCAGACCCGTGTCTGGAGACAAGTCTGTGGCCTGTGCAGAATGATCCAATTGGATCAACAGAGGCGGGGGGAGATCAAGAAGTCATAGGAGAGCCGCGTTTCAGACGATTTTAGTTAGTGAGGAAGGTGAGAGCAGATCTGCTGCCATCATGGCCAAGGATGTCCAGCATTGAGGTGCTGATTTCCTAACTGACCCGCAGAGGAAACCTGACTGTATTTATAGCCCGGGAATACCTATTTCTTCTAACCAGGCTTCTAAGAACCAGGAAGCACAGGCTAGTGAAGATTTTAAAGAAGAAACTTTTTTTTTTCTTCAAGTTGTTCTTTCCCTTGTCTTCTCTTCTTATTTTCTGCCTTTTTTTTTCTCCCAGGATTCACCTTCCTTCCTTCCTTCCTTCCTTCCTTCCTCCCTCCCTCCCTCCCTCCCTCCCTCCCTTCTTTTCTTTTCTTTTTTTTTCTTTCTTCCTCTTCCTCCCTCCCTCCCTCCTTTCTTTTCTTTCTTTCTTTCTCTCTTTCTCTCTTTCTCTCTTTTTCTTTCTTTCTTTCTTCTCTCCCTCTACTAAAAAGTATTGTCTAGAATAGAGCTATCCAGTAAAACTTTCTGCAGTGATGGAAATGTTTTATGTCTGTACTGCCCAATATGGTAGCCATGTGTGTCTTTTAAGCACATGAAAAGTGGCTAGTGAGACTGAGGAGTGCATTTTTAATTTTAATTCATCTTAATTTAAATATAGATAGCCACGGGTGGCTAGTGGCTGCCATATTGGACAACAGAGGTCTAAAAATGTAGTGGGACCCCTGAAACTCTTCAAGAGAAGAGTGAAGCATGCTGGCCTCTGGTTCCCAAAGGGGAGATGGAATGAGGTGCTGCTGGAGGTTGGTGATCAGAGAAAGAGTTCCCTTATGAGTCTGCACATGAACCTCTGTATTTGAGAGCTATGCCTGGCTATTCCCATGACGGTTTCAGTAAAAGGGTGGTAACCTGGCCAAGCCAATGTCATTTTTTTAATGAATCAGAGTCTGGGAGGCCAACATGGCTGACAGATAATTTTGTAAAACAGCAAAATACAATTGTTCTAAGTTGCCAAGAATACGAAAATATCATTAGCAGATATCTGATTTCTAACTTTGAATGTAGAATATGCTAATTAAGGATAAACTATTTTCTAGTGTCTCTTTTCTCATATTAAACATGAAATGATTTTTTAGCATTTTTTGTTTATGCTAGAATATCTGTGTCATTTAAGCAATTTATTATTCTAAGAAGAATAGCGGGGCTTCCCTGGTGGCGCAGTGGTTAAGAATCCACCTGCCAATGCAGGGGACACGGGTTCGAGCTCTGGTCCGGTAAGATCCCACGTGCCACATAGCAGCTAAGCCCGTACACCACAACTACTGAGCCTGCGCTCTAGAGCCCACAAGCCACAACTACTGAACCCACATGCCACAACTACTGAAGCCTGCGTGCATAGAGCCCGTGCTCCTCAACAAGAGAAGCCACCGCAATGAGAAGCCTGTGCGCCTCAACGAAGAGTAGTAGCCCCTGCTCGCCACAACTAGAGAAAGCCTGCACGCAGCAACGAAGACCCAATGCAGCCAAAAATAATTAATTAAAAAAAAAAAAGAATAGCAAGGAGCTAGATTGTCGCAATGCTTTAGCAAGAGATTCGTTCAGTCTCTTGTTATAAATAGTGCACACTGCTTACACACGTGGATATGGTGGGTGATGGACAGGAAAAAGAGATCGAGATTTTGAGCTGCTGTGTGCCAGGAAGGGAAAGTGTGGCTTGTGGGAAAGTATTTTATTTTCCAAATGTGAGGGATTAGAACTAAAGCTGCTGCAGTCTCTCAGCGGGATCTTTTATACTAAATAACAGTTGTCTGGGTTTGCGGTTTGGGTTTTATAAGAAACAAGGGCTTGCTGAGTTTTGAGTGAGTGAATTAAGCTTAAAATGGTGAGATACTTTCTAACCATGATTGTGAACTTGGGGTGGGGCGAGGGTGACTTCCAAGGGAGAACCCGACCAGAGGATGGTCATTCTGTATCTCCAAGGCCTCTCGGTTTCCGGTTCCTATCTCTAATCCAGAAAGCGAGAAGTAGGATCTGTGGAGTAGGGTCAAGAAAGAGCAGCCCCAGGTGGTTGCCAAGCAGTTCTTTATGTGGGGGGAAGAAAGCATGACAGCCAGACACAGTTGGGGCTGCTCCTTCAATGTTCTTTATAATAAACTTCATTTAAGCCACTGGACCAGATATGGACCAGAGGGCAATGGCTGTCTAACACAAAAGACAACTGAGGTTTTCCAAATCTGAGTATATTTTTATGCCAGAGACCACAGCAGGATGAGTGAGACTACCTCTGACCTCATGTGCCGACTTCTAGGAATACCACATCGTGAAGAAGTCTACTCGCTCGCTAAGTACTACTCAGGTGGAATCTCCTTGGAGACTCATTCGGCCGTCGGTCATCTCTATCATTGGCCTGTACAAAGAGAAAGGCAAGGTGAGCTCCCTTCTGTACATTGTTTTGCTCTCCAGGTAAATGTTAGCATATATGTTTTAAATGGTTACTTTTTAGTGTTGATTTTACATGAAATAAAAAGTAAAAGGTATAAAGAAGAATAGATTAAGTGGTCTTTGGGTGGATTGGATTGGATTCCCTGGCATCCTTTCCTGTGGGCCTCCAGGTGACATCATACCATAGTTGCCCTTATGATTTCAAGAGTCACCACCCAGCAGCTAGGGCACAATCAAGGATGGGGTAAATGCCCCAACTTTTACCACTATTGAAAGAAAGTCAGACCCTGCAGCTTCAGAGAATAATCCCAGTTATCCTTTGGAATGAATTTCATGGCATTGCCATTATTATAAGAGGAATAGTATAAATAATTTGATATTATACAACTACCAAAATATCCATTTTGATATTATACAAAAACAAAAGAATAAAACAAATATGGCGCCTGCACAGTGTGAAATGACACTCGTGAGCTATTAGTTGATCCATGTGAAATTGACATCTTTGGAGATCAGAGATTGTCAAATCTAGCAATTTCTTATGTTTACCTAAAACTTTCACCCTTTAATGTAATGCATAGCTAGCGCAATGCAAATGGATCTGAGGAGGGAAATGGTGAAGGGAACACAGATTTGACTTTACAGCTCGTTAGCTTAACTCTGAGCCTGTTTGGGAAGGACACCTCAGTTAAATACTACAATGAGAAGGGTGCCCTCAGTGAAATACTGCAGTGGGAAAGGATGCCCTTAGTTAAATACCACACTGACAACCTGGACCCCCACCTCCTTTGCGTGTAGGGCCTTGGCTTTAGCATTGCTGGAGGTCGAGACTGCATTCGAGGACAGATGGGGATTTTTGTCAAGACCATTTTCCCAAATGGATCAGCTGCAGAGGATGGAAGGCTTAAAGAAGGTAGGAGAAGGCCTCTTGGTGGTCCTCAGTGCCAGTGAGCTTTGATTCCAGGAGAATCTGCCTCCTTGCAGGATGTGAAGCAAATGGCACAGCAGCTAAGTCTGTGGGCTTGGTAGTCAGGTAGACCTGGGCTGAATCCAGCACTTACTACATCATGATCTTGGACAATTGATAGAACCTGAGCTTCACTTTCCTCTGTTGTAAACTTGGGATATTAATATGTACCTTGAGGAGTTGTTGTGAGGATTAAATGAGACATTATGTGAGAAGTGGCTTGATATTTTTATTTGGGTCTTTAAATGTCTGTCTTGTCCCCTGGGTCTTTGATTGTGTTCCTTGCCTTGAAAATTCCTGAGAGTTTGCAGTGCATTCTTGCTTCGGGGCTGGAGTACAGAAACATTTTATACACGCTCCATAGCACCTACCATTTTGCACACATGTAAACATACTAGACAAGCACTTTTGTGCTCCCAGCTTTATTGAGATATAATTGATAACTGCGTGTATTGAAGGTGTACAACATGATTTGACACACATATTGCCAAATGATTGCCAGACAAGGTTAGTGAACACCTCCATCACCTCACATAATGACCTTTTGTGTGCTTGTGTGGTGAGAACATTTAACATCTACTCTCTTAGCAATTTTCAAGTATATAACAGTCTTGTTAACTATAGGCCCCATGCTGTACCTTAGATCCCCAGAACTTGTTCATGAGTCCTGATTCTTCTCCTCCTTATTCCATACTTCCTGCATGGAATGATTGAATCACACTATTTCTAGTTACCTTCAAAAATGCTGTGACTGTTCAGTTCAGTTGGTCCAAAGATAGGTGATGTTGTGTTTAACTAGCTTATTTTCTTAAAACTGATTAAGAGTGAATTGGAGCCTCCTTTTTTGTAGGTAGAGCAATCCCAGAAGCCTGTGTGCTAACGATAATCCGTGACCGGGCTTAATTTTTTTTAATTAATTTATTATTTTTGGCTGCATTGGGTCTTTTTTGCTGCTCGTGGGCTTTCTCTAGTTGCAGCGAGCAGGGGCTACTCTTTGTTGGGGTGTGTGGGCTTCTCATTGTGGTGGCTTCTCTTGTGGAACACAGGCTCTAGGCACGTGGCTTCAATAGTTGTGGCACGTGGGCTCAGTAGTTGTGGCTCACAGGCTCTAGAGCACAGGCTCAGTAGTTGTGGTGCACGGGCTTAGTTGCTGCGTGGCATGCGGGATCTTCCCGGACCAGGAATTGAACCTGTGTCCCCTGCATTGGCAGGCGGATTCTTAACCACTGCGCCACCAGGGAAGCCCAGGCTTAATATTTTGATGGCAGAATATTTATTTCTGGCTCAGAGGAAGGGTTAACTCCCAGGTGGTGTTTGTGTCTAGTTTCACAACAATATAAAATTTTAGCCAAGCATTTTTATAATGCATGTGCCGTGTGTTCACTTGATTGAAATTCATCCTGCAATGCCAGTAGAATGGAACAAAGTGGAGGGGGAAAAAAAATCGATAGGAGAGGTTAACAGCACTTGCTTCTCCTAAATACTGTATTTTCATATGTATTCGCTTACAATAAATAGAAGTCATCAGAATGGATTTTCAACCTGTTGGATGATCTGTCTTTTAAGTAATCTTGCAAAGATTTTTAAGGGCATGAGCCATTATGTTAATATTTCTACCCTTTGCCCAGGTGGAAACAAACCAAAAACCTCGCCTAGTTGAGTAATCGGTTATACCAGGTGATTTTTAAACAGATTATTTCACTTAGTTTACAACTTCTGTAATTGCATTAAAGAGAAGGCACATAACAAATGGGTGGGGTACTGCTACCTTTTTAAACTCATATACAGGATTCCTTTAATGGAATACCCCACGTGCTCCTGGGATTGGCTGTTCGTGAGAGGAGAAAATGTGTGTTCTTAGGCTGCTTTGTACTTTGTTGTAAGTAAAGGGAGTTCCTCTTCTGTACCATACTGCTGTGCAAGGTTCATCTGTTCTTCTCTCTTGCACATCTTTGTAGTGTTTTTGATGAACTGCTATTCCCCAAAACAGACCATGTCACAAGAGTACAGAACCGGAAACTAGCTCTGTTAAGTCAACAGGATGTCCAAGTTCTTTTATGTTCCCAGCAGACACTATCAACAACTTGAAAAATGACCTGTGCCTTCTTGGAGTTGACAATGAGTCCAGGATAGTTTGAGGGAGGAGAGAGAAAGAGAGCGAGAGAGAGAGAGAAAGCAATTTGATATTAGTCTACAGTAATCTCTTAGAAGCGTATAATAACTAGCCAGCTTAATGACTGAGAACCTTGAACACCATCAGTAAGACCAGGCATCTAGACTATGGGGCTGGATGTAGACGGGGGTCTGCCACTCCTAAATAATATCTCACGAGTTTTTTTGTCTCTATCATTTAAACCATTTTTCACACGCCATGTCTTTCTGCAGATATAGGCAAGGCTTCTCACATGTTACGTGTGTTTGGGCTTCACTGCCAGTGGGTTTAAGTTGTAAAACAAAAACTATAAGAAAAGACTAGGAATTCAGTTTTTGTAGTTTGATCTCGAAATGTAGAACATCTATTATCAGACTTGGCAGTGGCTAGAGAATAAGATCTTGATGCTTCCCACAGTTGTTTTAGTTAAAGATGGTAATATAGAATTACTGCAGAAGAATATGCATTGTCACTTATTGTCCCATTTTGTGACATTCCTTGGAGCTAAGCTAATGAAAATAGATTGGAACAATAAAATTCATCTTATAGAGCTGTAAATCAGGGACCATATGGTATCTTATTCTAGTACTGACCAAGCAGATTCCAGTAAAAAAACTTGATGTTAATGTAATTCTCAAATTTGGTCACTAGGGGATGAAATCCTAGATGTAAATGGAATACCAATCAAGGGCTTGACATTTCAAGAAGCCATTCATACCTTTAAGGTAAAGACATTCTTATTGATCGCCTTTGTCTTCTTTGTTTTTCTTTATTTCTTTCTGGTTTGGGTTTGGTGATTTTTTTTTTTCCCACCCTTTGATAAAAGGACAGCCTGAATGTTTTAGCCCTTCTTGTTGTTTTTTCAGCAAATCCGGAGTGGACTATTTGTCTTAACGGTACGCACCAAGTTACTGAGCCCAAGCCTCACACCCTGCTCCACACCCACACACATGAGCAGATCCAGCTCCCCAAACTTCAACACCAGTGGGGGAACCTCAGCGGTGGGTGCCGATGAAGCCAGTTCTTCGTCCCTGGGACGAAAGGCCCCCGGGCCAAAGGACAGAATTGTCATGGAAGTAACCCTCAACAAAGGTGATACCAGCTCTTCCTCATTTTTGTTACATTCTCTCAAATAATAATTTGTAATCTGTTCTTAGGTTAATTTTTAATATTTTTTTCTATGAATTGCTCCTTTGGAACGCTCTGCTACCAACAACATATGTTATTCTCTAAATGGACAGTGGGATCAGAAGTAGAGATTTTAGTCATTTTACTAAAGTGAAGGGAAGTTACCAGTAGCACGATTTTTTAAGCTCTCTCCAGATGAATCATGGTGTGTCAGAGACTCGTGTGAAAAACATCACTGACTAGCTTAATTCTAGGGCTAATAAAACATTTTAAAGAATGAAGAATATAGTCAAGAATACAGTTAACACCAGTAACTGAAAGTCCTGGGTGACACCAAATGTTATCACTTTTAATCTTTGTCTCCTTTTCCTCCCCACCAGCTATAGAAATATGGTGAGCAATTAAATAACCAAGAGATTAGTTGCTAAAAAGAGAGGCGAAAGAAAACCTAAAGTTGTGTATGCAGAATAGAAGATATTACTTGGACTCTGCCTATTTCCAAAAGCAGCTTCGAGGAGGCTCTTTAGACTAAGAAGAGGATGGATCATTGATTGAGTAATTCACAGTCAATAGTTAGCCCCTGGTTCTGCCATGGACTCATTAACAGAATATGGCCCTATTGACAAAGAAAAGCAAAATTTGTATTCTGAGTCTGGTCCAAAAATAAATGGTTATTGGTCAACATATACATTAATGCCATTTCAGATCACTTAATACTGCTTTTCAGATTTTGTTGTTGTTGTTTTTAATTTTGTTTTCTTTCAATGACGCCTCCCACAGAGCCCAGAGTTGGATTAGGCATTGGTGCCTGCTGCCTGGCCCTAGAAAACAGCCCTCCAGGCATCTACATTCACAGCCTTGCCCCTGGATCAGTGGCCAAGATGGAGAGCAATCTGAGGTCGGTTGTAAACCTGAAAGTTTAGAGTTCTGGTGTGTTTGTGAATATGCGAATACATACATATGTAAGATACCTGCGCTGTTACATTCCCCTGTGGGATTCTAAATGTTTTTATTATTTGCGGTCATATAGCCAGGATTACAATCAAAAACATCTCCAAAGATGAAAAGATAATATAAATGAAATTTGGTTGAATTCAAGAACTCCAGTTCTTGGCTTTCCCTACCAGTTTTGTTCTGTTTGGACTCAGAAGTTCAGTCTCAGAAACCTGACACAATACAACTCTATATAGATATCTATGATTATCCAAATATTTTCTTTCACTTTTATATTCATTTATGTAAAATTCATAGGAGATACTGGGAACTTCTCAAAATGGTTTCAGAATCACTGGATACAAGAGAGTCCGGAAATCACGCCCTTGAACAGGAGGCCTTTATTATTAAGTACAATCTCCTGAACCTTTCCTGTTGTTTTACTCCTTTTTAAGAGGTGACGTCTAGATGCTTACTGTCTGAAATCACCACGTGTCTGATTTCTCAGTTCGGCTAGTTGAGTTGTAGATTGGGTATTCTGTTTATACAAGAGAGGTTTAGGTATTCTATTATATAGTAATTGCAGTGGGTCTGTGCCCACCTAAACTTCACAAGAATGTACACGTATTGCACGAAACACTCTGTGCAGACAGTATCATCTTTCTCCCCTCGAAGTTTCTAAGTCCTTGAGCAGTTGAGGAATTGACAAAATGACATTCCTTGAGGTTGCCATTTTGGGGTACTGTTAATAGATGATATTATGTTTTTAGTTAATCATCAGAGTGAAGTTCCATACCGAAAAAAATTTAGCAAATCATCCAAAGTACATTAAAGAAAATATACTTTTAGAACCCAAGGAAAAAAAATCCTTTAATGACATCCCAAGATGATGTTTCTTTCTTGAATGGTTCCATATGTCTGGAGCCTGCCAAATGAACATTCTTCAAACCCCACATAAAGAGTCTTTGTTCTCTCGTACTGAGTTCTCTCCCTATAATTTCAAGTCAAAATGGGCATCTTGTCCCCAATTTCTCATTTGTTCAAATTTGAAACGTTTTTACAAATTCTTGGGTAACCTTTGAGCTTCAGATATTTCCTTCTTAAATTATATTACAATAATCATTTCAAGATGGTAGGGAAAGAGAAACTGATGGTGGTCGAGAGACTGTCACTTGATGATCAGAAGGTAGACAGACCTGAGATCAACAGTGTGTGACATCTGGGTAACCTCTCTGAGCCTGTGGCTTTATCTACATAATGGGAATAATAATACCTATTCAAAGCATTGTTATGTAAATCTCTCTGTATAGTGCCTGGCATATACTATGTGTTCAAGAAATGGTAGCCTTCATTGTTGTCCTTATTATCAATTTTATTTAACTTTACTACTTCTGAAAATGCAGATAGATATGCGTAATGGTCTTTGTCAGTTTAAAACCGAATGTGTTTATGACTGTGTTGCTTTTTTATACGTATGCAAAGATGAAAGGATGTCATTTGCTTTGTTAAAGTATTCAGAAAAGATTTCATATTATAAACCTCTCCCAGAAGGAAATCTTGTAAAAAGCTAACTGTTACCGCAGAGAGTTGATCATGTTGCCTCCCTAGCCGCGGAGATCAAATCCTGGAAGTGAACTCAGTCAACGTCCGCCATGCTGCTTTGAGCAAAGTCCACGCCATCTTGAGCAAATGCCCCCCAGGACCCGTTCGCCTGGTCATCGGCCGGCACCCTAATCCAAAGGTGAAGTATTTCATACTCTCCTGAGTATGGGAAGACAGCTATTTGTCCAGTAGCAATGACACACATGTTCCTATGCCTACTCTTTGATGAGACAGTTCACCCAGCTGGGGATGGGAATCAGCCTGTGGCCACACAGTGACCAAGGTAACTGATACACACGGGAAATGAACCACTAATCTGGACTTCTTCGTCTCTACACTCAGAAAATTTTATTAGAAAATGTTGACAATATGTTTGGTGAATTTAAAATTTGTGGAAGGTAGGAGTGCTGGGTTCTGAGTAACCCCCAGCTGATTGTTCGATTTCTGGTGAGATACTTAACCTCTTTGGGTTTCTGCATCCAGAAAATCTGAGAGCAGTAAACTAGGTGATCTGTCCAGGCCATCCTGGACCTGAGCAAAATACTCCGGTGTAATTAAGGCTTAAGAGCCCACTAATTTTTTTTCAGCATCAATATCACATAGTTGGCCCATACTAACTTGCAGATAATCATAGCCCCCGTATCATTGACCTCTGCTATTTACTTGGTTGTATCTCTTCTACTTATTCGATTGCTTTTAATTTTTTAAGCTAACCACAGGACACTTTAGCAAGTTCAACTCAACCCACTTCGAGCAGTAATTTTTGTTGTTTTTGAGCACTCCAGGTAAAAATCTTTTAAAATTAGCCTATCTCTAACATGGTAATCAGGTTGTATTTTACAAAATTTGACCTTTCAACAACTCAAAATGCTTATTAAGAACATTAGCTCTTCCCATGCCCGTCATGTGGCCACCCCTTTTGTATTATTTGTGGTATTATTTGATTACATCCTAAATGGTCCCAGGCTGCTGTACTGGATGGACTCTTATGCCATTTTAAGAGTAAGACGTCTGTGCCAGGAGACCTGGTAGGTCCTCCCATGGGCCACATCTGAGATTTCTTTAGTGCATTAACTTTATGGGGTCATTTTCACTGTCTCGGTGGTGTTCATTTGTTGACCAGTTTCCCCTGTACAAATAAGCGCTATCCAGCTATGACTCCAGGCCTTGATTTGGGAAGGTGATGTCAACCACAGTGCTTGAACAACGATTGCCGTCAGACTGATTCAAACTCAACCCCACTACTTTCTTTCCCCCAGATCGTTTTCTCTTGTCTACGAGCATTCTTTAAAATGTCTTACATTAAAAACTGCTTGAATAAATATCATCAATAGAAAATCAAGTCCTGCTTCCTCCACCTTTTTCCATTTTTTCTACTTGGCACTCCCCATTTTTCTCCTTTTTGTTCTATAGTCCTGACTTTCCCTTAGAATCTGCTCTAGTTTGTCCCCCCGCTGTCCCCATGAGTCTCTCTGGGTCACTTTTAACACCACTTTGCCTCATAGTCTCAGCTCCTCCCTCCGGGGTCCCCCCTTGGATTCCACTACCCACATGGCCACTCCTCTCACCTTAGGGAGCAGCCCAACAAGCTGTGGCTGACCCAGCACATCCCTCAGCAACATAGAAAATTAAGTTCTCCGTGGGCTGCAGTTGTTGGCTTCCAGGCATGCCCGACTTCAAAATCCATTCCAACCTAACACAGGTCATGATTTGTTCGGAGGTCTGCCTAATCTCAGCCCAAAGCATCTGCCTCATTTGCCAGTACAATCAAACATCAAAATGGCATTCCGGTGCAAAGCATAACAGTCCTGGTGGACTGGTGGTCTGTGATCCCGTGGAACACATGGGTTGACTCATGTTTCTAGCCGCAGTAATATGGTCGTCAGGATGGTGCTGGAGATGTGTCCAGTGAAACCAAATTTCAGTATTTGTTTGACTGGATTTCATGTTTCCTCCTAGGTAAACATGGTGTTCTTAGTTGTAACATCATACTATATTTTCCTTTTGGTCAAGATTCCATTTTACGTTGAATGTATTTTTGTACCGCTTATCCCAACATTTTATGCCAATAGTACATTTTGATACTAAATGTATGTGCCTTCTCAGTTTTCATGTTGTTCCAAGAGAAATACCACAAGGATTTTCTTTTCTTCTGTTTCTCATAATGATTGGAGCAGTGGCTGCCCGATTGGGATATTCAAACCCTCCAGGTCTAGACAAGCTAAGATCTAGACCTGCTCGGGTGGCAGCTTCTAGCTTACGTGAAGTGGAAGAAAGTAACAGAGGCTCATTATTAATTGGTCCTGTGGCTTTCTAACTTTTGATTAGAGTTACCCAGGAGATCTTTCACTTGTTTCAAACCCCAGCCATTTTTTTTCCCACTCAGAAAAATAGTTGTGAATATTGAAAGTCTAATATCAAGAAAAATTTGCAACCTCTGTTTAATGGCTCAATTATACAAAATTACTCTTTGCTTTATGAAGGTATGTTGGGGGCGGGGAGATATGCCTGTGTGCATGTGTGTGTACATATTTATTTCCTGTGACGACTACTGGAGAGGGTTACATAAAAGCTATGATGTGATGATGATTTATCTGTTAGGTTTAAGTGTCATGCTGAATCCTGTACAGAAATATTTATTTACTTCTTAAGGCAGATTGCAAACTCCAAATATTTTTTATGCTAAACGTTATTTTAGTACACAAAATGACCATTCTACATTTAAAATATTCTTTAAAAAAGAAACTATACAAGTTGCATCGTTGTTTTTTAAAATATCTCATAGTTCAGCATGTATCAGGCTTTTTAAAAATCTTCCTACGAATAATTACAGTTATGGATAACAACGGATGGGGGGTGTGGAAATCCATGAGTTTACCATGATACCAATAAATATAGAAGGAAAAGATAGTTATCAAATCACCGTTTTGAAAACTTCATTGCAATTATTGATTCAGCAAGAATAATCAATGATGCTAAAAGCATTGAGTGGAAATATATTGGGAAGCAGGATAGAGACGGAGTTTCAAATTGTCTCCTGACAGATTACTCATTAATGACGACGACAATAGCAACAAATCCTGTGGAGAGATCTGGTGAACTCACCCTAAACAAGCGGTCAAAGTTAGCCCCAGTCATGAAGCACACTGACCCTGAGTGCCTCTGCGATGCACTGAGAAGGGAAAAGTTTTTGTAGTTTGGTAGTTTTTCTGCCCCCAAATGCATAATGTAAATCTAAGCAGGAAGAAGCTATCAGACAACTGCTAACTGAGGGTTTGAATTGACCTGGTTTCTTTCACATTGTCAACACCAGGAAAGACAAAGGCTCAGAACTGTTTGGGGTTAAAGGTTGCTAAAAAGACGTGAGACCAGGACCCTGGGTTGCCTGACCGCCACCCTAGCCCCACTGCGCCCTCCCACCACCACCCAAAACATTTTTTTCTCTAAAGCATTGCTAGGCAAGGAAGTTGATGGGTGACAGGCCACTAAAGGTCCACCACAGATAAGGAGCTTGCACCAGAATGTAAATCGGTCACATCACTGTGCACACAGTTTAACTCAGTTGACGTTTTTCCCCTCGCGAGACATTGATCAAAGAAGCGGAGCGCTGATTTGCCTTCTCAAGGAAAATCCTTATCTCCTCCCAGCCTGGCGTCAAACTTTCGGTGAATTATTTCCAGCCTAAAGACACACTCTGAGTGTCTCTGAGCATTTCTGAAGGATAGTATTAGGAATGTGAAAGGTATATTAGACGGTCATTTGTATCAACATTAAATTTCCTGAGCATAATAGTACCAGGGGTATTTAAGAGAAGGTCCTTATTTTTAGGAGATACTTGCTAAATTATTTACAGGTGAAGGGTCACGATGTCCGTAACTAACTCCCAAATGGTTTAGTAAAAAGTTATAGGGGTGTGTGTGTGTGTGTGTGTGTGTGTAACGATGGAGCGTGAGTATAAATGTGGCAGAATGTTACAAAATAGTGAGTCTAGGTGAAGAGTATACTATTCTTGTGCTCCTCTTGAAAGTTTCACCTAAGTTTGAAATTGTTTAAATAAAGTTTAGGCAAAAAGAATTAGAAGTGAGTGTTCTAGAGAGAGGCACGTATCGGCCATGTTGTTGGTAACTAGAGCTGAATGCTTTGCTTCCTGAACTTGGGAACCCTTTGAAGTTCTTGTTTTGAATACATTGTTTGAAGCAATCATTAACCCAGCCACACTACCTTACATGCCCTGATTTATTGCTTCAGGGGGTGGTCATAGTCTTTGGCCCTGCAGTTTTCCTCTTTATCTGCACTCCAGCCTCTGACTCTGGTCCTAGCTACTTGTATTGGGGAAAAATAAATAAATAAAATCGTCTAATTTGTGCTTTCTGCTGACAACCAGGTTTCCGAGCAGGAAATGGATGAAGTGATAGCACGCAGCACTTATCAGGAGAGCAAAGAGGCCAATTCCTCTCCTGGCTTAGGTACTGTAATTGCACATCTTCATTCAACATTCAGAAGAGTTTCTCGTTGAGTTCCCCCCAGGGGCACTCCCCTGCCCAGTATTATTGGAGTCTTGGTAATTATCACATTTGGCAGAAGTAGCTGTCAAAGAGATTCCAGGCTTTCTCTTTGCTGCCGCTGCTGCTTTTGATTTCTGCAGTTATTTAATGTGCTGTATTAAAGTTCCACCCATGCATGCTTCTTACACTGCTTTAAGATAATTTGCAGAAACGAGTGAGCAGCATTTCAGGTGTTTATGTGCAATTCATTTGAAATGTTCTGGGTGGAAATGAAGTGCTACCAAAATACCAGCTGTTTTGGTAGACGCAGGGAGGGTACAATCCATCCAAAAACCTGGGATTTCTTTACATGAATTAAAAGTTTCAACTCAAGGGTAACAGAGGCTGCAAAAAATCATGATTTCCCCCTTCTTAGGTGGAAAGTTCAACCAGAGAAAGGATTGAGGTAGTAAGAATTTTATATGAATTTAAAATACAAAACTTTGCATCAAGTTTGAAAAGTAATGTTTCCTGTAGAGTGGATCTCTAAAGGGGCTCTGCAGACATGTCTGAACTCAAGAAATTAAGATTGATGTCGGGAGGAGACTGAGGCATGAGTTACTTGTTGTCAGAGGCAAAGGAAGGCATACAATTTTTTGGCAACCGTGGAATACCCTAATTATTTACATCCATAATTAATATGTTGAAAGTAGGCATAGCCATAATGGGCTCTTTCTTCAGCTAACTCATTCTCCTGACCTGCCTGAAGGCTGTCCTCTCATGATCCCAACATATCCATTCAGTCAGTTATAAAAGATTTTATTAAGCCATGATCCTCAAGCCCAAGATCTTTTTGCTCATGGAATATAACTTAAAGCCTCAATGCTGAGTCTTTTTGTCCTTCAACTAAAAACTAAAATAGATATTCAGCCCTCTCCCTCATTCTTCCATGAGTTTTTTGGGCTGGTCTTCCTTGGTTCATTCATCCTTCAATCCATTTATCAAATATCACTGAACACTTCCTAGATCCTAGTGCTAAGCCCTGCAGGGCCAGATCACCGATAGGTAAATAGTCGAGGAAGGAGATGAGATGCATCCACTTGTAATTAAATTATATTGTGCATATGGAAATTGGTATATGGGTAGTATAAAACATTTTTGAAATTCAGAAGAAGTTTCTTCCAACTAGGATCATCATGGAGGTAGCCACGTCTGAGGGTTTGAAGCATGAGCAGAATCTTGGGAGGTGGGACAGGATGGGGATCAGGTACCTAGGTAGACCGCACGCACGTCCATACGCACGCACGTCCATATCCACGCAGCGAAGGAGGTTTTGTTTAATATGATTGGCTCCTTCTTCTGCAGTTAAGGAGGTGAGCCTGTCTGTAAGGATTTGAGCTTCAGTGACAATATGGTGAATTTCTCCCCCAACAGGTACCCCCTTGAAGAGTCCTTCTCTTGCAAAAAAGGTGAGTCAAGACACACTGCTGCCTCGCTCAGCTGGCCCACAAACCAGTTCCTGAAGCCCATAAGTCAAACTACAGATCCCAGCCCATATTTCTGTCCATGAGTCATTTTGGCCACTTTACACAGGAAATGGCAACAATGTTCATTAGAGAACAAATATACAAATGTGTGTTTATTAAATATTCATCCAGGAAAAGAACAGAACAACAAAATAAAAGAACTAAGCTACACTTTGAAAAATAGCTGCTTCATAATAAAGGGGGACCCTGGTCAGTTTGCGGGAGGGTACCTGCAACTTTAAGGAGAGTGTGGAATCTTTCTCAGGTGGACGTTCCCAAATGCCAGTGGATCAGAGAACAGGAGTCAAACTCTCCTATTTTGTTGTTTCATCAATAGGCCGAGCCCGTGCCTTGGAATTCCATTCTACTTCCTACCTCTTCCTCCAGTGTTTCTCCTGGGATGGTTGATGTTTTGCTACTGTGGCTTTTCTGATCACAGCCAAAAAAATATTGCTTAAAAACATTGTCTGGCGCCATTGCCTTTTAATGCATTGTTTAATTTCGCCATCCTAAAGTAAATGGAAGTAGGTGTTTACCATCAGAGCTGTTTTGAGTGACCACAGATGAGAACAAAGTGTTTTCGGGAAGATAGGATGCAACTACTGTTTAAAATAATCTGCCTCTGGTGCAAATTCCTCATCCCGCACTGCCTTCTTCAACAGGACTCCCTGATCTCTGAATCTGAACTCTCCCAGTACTTTGCTCACGATGTCCCAGGCCCGCTGTCTGACTTCGTGGTGGCCGGCTCCGAGGATGAGGACCCCCCTGGAAGTGGCTGCGGGAGCTCCGCGGAGCTGCCTGGCGCCTCCCGTAAGCCATGACTTTTCCGATTCCACGATGTGTTGGTTAATATGTCACGGTGCTGGGATACGCAAAGAGAACTGGAAATCACACCTCTGGTTGAGTAGAAGCCACCTTTCTACCCTGGCTAAATTCAGAGTTTGCTCTTGGGAAATGCAGCCCACTCTTAGTGGCTGGCCCCCCACTTCTGTGGTAAATGGGCTGGGCTGACGTTCTGTACCCCCAGTGTTGAAGGATGCTGAACCGCCCCCTTTGGGTGGTATTTACACAGTGCAGTCTTGGAATTTATGGCACCAAATCGTGGCTGGCAACCTGATGGCCTTACGTTTTAGGGCAATCCTAGCCAAACTCCTTCCCTCGCTAGGCCCTAACTTAATTCTTTCAAAGAGGGCAGTGAGTGAAAGATTCAGAACTTAGACGTTATCAAATAGGGATTTTTAGAAAAAGACCTCATTGATTATTTTCTCGGTATAATCTGAAATAATGATCTGATGTGAACCATACTGACTTCTCATTCCTGCCGGTGTGGTTTCCTTTTGCTCATTTCTCCTGTTTGCATAAGAAAATCCCTGGTGTCGGGCGAGGCAGATGAGAACCCGTCTAGCTCATTTGGAGCACTTGATGTGCCTCCTCTGGTCTCTGATAGAAAAGTTGCAAGGTGGAAGCACGTGTAATCTTTCACTACATTTAACGAGAAGCGGAGAGTTTGCAGAGCAGCCCACGCTCTCCTTCCCTTCCCAGGTTGGAGTTTATAAATCATGTGTAATCTCAGGCTTCACTGTGCCCGTTAATCAAGCCCCACCTCCAACTTTTGCAGATGAAGGAAGGACCTCAGGTGATAAGAAGGCCCAGGTGTGCAGGACCCGTGGGTCCCTGGGCATCCTCCCACAGAGGACTATTCGGCGGCAGCATTTAGGTCGAAGTCAGTAATGTGGTAGACATCACGGATGTTGACAAGTTAATACATTTCTGTCTCTAGGCAGCACACATGTTTAAGTGAAACAAACCAGAGGTTAAGATATTTTTAAAAAGTAGAAAAACAAAAAGGGAGACCAGTAGGAAAAGGAGAGAGGGAAGCCAGCTCTCTGCTCTGTGGAGATCCCGAGAAACCGTATCATTTCAGCCTGGTGTCCAGTAGCCAGAAGGTGTGTATCTGGCATTTGTGAACGTGGAAATGCTCGTGTGTAACGAGGGGGGTCAGATTAAAAGACCACGCCAGATGGGAAGATGTTTCATTCAACTTTTCTTTCCCCAACCCCGCCAGCTCACAAGGAACCAGGAAAACCCAGGGCCAACAGCCTTGTGTCTCTAGGAAGTCAGCGGGCCTCCGGGCTCTTCCACAAGCAGGTGACAATTGTCAGGCAAGCCAGTCTTCCCGGGAGCCCACAGGTCCTCCGAAACCCTCTCCTCCGCCAGAGGAGGGTGGGCTGCTACGATGACGACGCCAGTGATGAAGAAGAGTTTGATGGCGAAGGGGACTGCATTTCCCTCCCGGGGACCCTCTCAGGTCCCAGCAGGCCTCTGACAGACAACGGCTCTACATGCGTCTCAGCGGCCTCTTCCAAGGTCACGGGTATCAACCAAGAGGCACATCCCCAGAAAACCCTGGTCAGCAAGGCCTCCTCGGTGCCCCTCCTTGGCAGCTCGCTGGACTTACAGGAGAGTGTCCCAGGAGGCGTGGGGGACACCCTTGTACATGCGGCCAACCCGCTGGTCCCTTCAGAGGCCCCCGAGGGGAGCCCTGGCTGCCTGGGGAGGAAGGAGCTTTCAGGATCGAGGAGTTCACCCAAGTTGGAGTGCAAAGCCGGATCGGGCAGCCAGAGTCTGGCGAGCACGGACAGCCCCGGTTCCCTCCAGCAGAAGAATGACAACCTGGGGTCCAGGCACAAACCAGTGGCCAGGGTCAGCCCACACCACAAGAGGCCCGAGGCTGAGGCCAGGCCCAGGAGCTCAGGAACGGCCGGCCTGACCGATGGAGCCAGTGACCCGTGTGGTCCGGACTTGAACGTCCAGGCCACTTCCGTCAAAGTGGCTGTGACCGGTTATCAGCCAGGAGGAACTGTGGAGAAGGTAACTGATTTCTCTTCGTTACTTGGGATCTAGTGAGTATTGTATGAATGAGTGTGGAGCATGCTGTAAAGCATACGTTAATCTGTCTGAAAGGAAGGATAATGATTGGAGAATTATCTTTCAATAGAGCCATTCATTTCAATACTCAAACTGCTTGGGAGCCTGGTAATACTACGTCGCCAGGTTGGTGCGGGGAGGTGCCTAGGTACTGAGTCGTGAGATCATTCGGCCAAAAGATACAATCGCTCTCTTACCTGTACACAGGGCCTGCGGCTGATGATGGAGGAAACCCATCATCAGTGGAGGCCAGTGGAGGAAACCCCTGGGTCTGGTACCGGCTTCTCCACTGACTAATTGGTAGTCATTTGGGCAAGTTATTGCATCTTCCTGAACCACAGTTGTCTGGACTGTAAAATAGGGATGGTGCTGTCTGCCCTGATCATCTCACAGAGTCGGGGTGACCATCAAATATAGGTTAATGGTGATTACGTCTGGCTGTCAACGTTCTGATTGATCCTTATTTTTTCAGACTTTCTACAGTGATGATGTATAGTTATAGCTACTCATACCCTTGTTGTGAGTATCACATGAAATAAGGGGCATGCGTTCACTTAGAAACATATAATGTACCACATTAAATGCACGTTAATATTATTTATGTTTCTACTTGGTTACCAGTATGTTAGACTGGCCCAGAATTATTAAATTGTACCTTTTTAAAAAAATGTTAACATACCTCCACTTTAGCAAGGAGAGAGTAAGAGAAACAAACATTGTTTACAGTCTCCTCAACATAAATAATTTCATTCTGAGCAAAGAATCTGAGACGACTTATAAGGCTATACAGGTATGCCTCGGAGATAATGCAGGTTCAGTTCCAGACCACTGCAATAAAGTGAATATGGCAATAAAGTAAGTCACATGAATTTTTTGGCTTCCCAGTGCATATGAAGGTTATGTTTACAGTATACTGTAGTCTGTTAATTGTACAATAGCATTATGTCTTTAAAAATAATGTACATGTAATAACTTTAAAATACTTTATTGCTAAAAAATGCTAACCATCTGAGCCTTTGGTGAGTCATAATCTTTTTGCAATAGTTTCATCAAAGATCACTGATGACAGATCACCATAACAAATATAATAATAATGAAAAAAATCGAAATATTGTAAGAATTACCAAAATGTGACAGAGACAAATATGACAGAAATGAGCAAATGCTATTGGAAAAATGGCACCAACATACTTGCTCGACGCAGGGTTGTCACAAACCTTTAATTTGTAAGAAACACAGTATCTCTGAAGTGCAGTTTTTATTCCTATATTTATAAAGATGTGTGTTCAAGTGGTTTGTATAAACATACAAGAGAGCCAGAAAATATAAAGTCATAAAAGCTATTCTAGGCAGAAGGGGTTTTGTTGCTGTTTTTTTTACCTTGTAGAAAAAGTAGAAACTCACATCTTTTCCTCCTCCTAAAAAATTATTACCTCTAACTAGCACATGTTTTATTTTTTTATTATTATTATTTTTTTAACAAAGCTTTTTGGTCATAGGTTCAGTCATTTTTTAAAATATTTATTTATTCATTCATTCATTCATTTGGTTGTGCCGGGTCTTAGTTGCGGCAGGTAGCCTCCTTAGTTGTGGCAGTCGGGCTCTTTAGTTGTGGCTTGTGAACTCTTAGTTGTGGCATGCATTATGGGATCTAGCTCCCTGACCCGAGGGATCAAACCCGGTCCCCCTGCACTGGGATCACGGAGTCTTAACCACTGCACCACCAGGGAAGTCCCAGCACATGTGTTGAAAATGTAATGTTCAGCTAATGGGTAAACCCCTTCTTTTTAAAAGTATCACAAGTTTTGAATAACTATATGAAGCCAAATCAGGGGTTTTATTCATAATAATTTATTTCTATTAAAATAAGAGCTCTTGTACTTGTGAATTAGTCCCAGTAAGACCTTTGAGCAGCATTTAAAACTTTTGTACAAAAGAAGTTCAATTTTTCTCACAAAATTTTTAGTTCCCAAATTTTATTTTATTTATATATGCAAAAGAAAATAGACTACATTGCCATAAGGTATTTACCCTCAAATATTAGAAGCTTAAAAAAAACCAAAACTGTCTCTTTTGGCAAATAGATTGTCTTCCACTGTTTTTGTTGAATACTTTTTAAAATTGAGATGAAATTCACATAACATAAAATTAAACATTTTAAAGTGTCCAGTTCAGGGCTTCCCTGGTGGCACAGTGGTTAAGAATCCGCCTGCCAATGCAGGGGACACGGGTTCAATCCCTGCTTCCGGAAGATCCCACATGCTGCGGAGCAACTAAGCTCGTGCACCACAACTACTGAGCCTGCGCTCTAGAGCCCGCGAGCCACAACTACTGAGCCCACGCGCCGCATCAACTGAAGCCCACGTGCTCTAGAGCCTGTGCTCGGCAACAAGAGAAGCCACCGCAATGAGAAGCTCGCGCACCGTAACGAAGAGTAGCCCCCGCTCGCCGCGACTAGAAAAAGCCTGCACGCAGCAACAAAGACCCAACACAGCCAAAAATAATAAATAAATAAATTTATTAAAAAATAAAAAAATAAAATGTCCAGTTCAGTGGCACCTGCTGCATTCAGTGCTGTACAGTCACTACCTCTGTTGAGTTCCAGGCTCTTCTACTGGTTTTATATTACATTTATGCCTTATTAGTAAACAGAAAATTCACTGAGTTAAACGCTGTATAGATTTCCCTCAGCAGATAATTGATATTTTACTAAATGATTTTTTTTTTTTTTTTTTACAAAAGTAGCTAAAAGATACTCCATCTGTTTCACCCCTTTCCTCTGCTGCCACCTTTGGGCCACTTTATGACTCCTTCACTCAGAGGGTAAATTTCAAATAAATCTGATTTAACTATTTAGCAAGTCTGTTTAGAAACTTTTTTTTTTACAGTAGGTATTAGATAGAAGAAAGGAAGATGAAGTAACTGACACTTGGCTAAAGTGCAATTTTGAAATGTTAATTTTATTTATTCAGCTTAGTCCCTCCCTAACTCCCAAAATGAGGAGCTGATTCTGGTCTTGGATATCTTTTTTTTATTATTATTATTATTCAGATTTAACTGGGCATCCTGTGTGGTTTGGGGTTTTTTTTTTGGCTGTGTCTGGTCTTAGTTGCGACACGCAGGATCTTCTGTTGTGGCATGTGGGCTCTTCGTTGTGGCATGTGGGCTTCTCTCAAGTTGTGGCGCGTGGGCTCCAGAGCACGTGGGCTCTATAGTTTGCGGCAGGCAGGCTCTCTAGTTGAAGCGCGCGTGGGCTCAGTAGTAGTGGCGCCCAGGCTTAGTTGCCCCGGGGCATGTGGGATCTTAGTTCCCCGACTAGGGATTGAACCCGCATCCCCTGCATTGGAACATGGATTGTTTACCACCGGACTGCAAGTCCCTGGTCTTGCATATCTTGATGCAATATTATAACAACAATGCCTTACCTCTATACAGCCTTTCGTGGGTTTTTTTCTTCATTTTCTTATTTTTTAATTAATTTATTTTTATTGAAGTATAGTTGATTTACAACGTTGGGTTAGTTTCAGGTGTACAGTAAAGTGATTCAGTTATACATCCATATATACCTATTTTTTTTCAGATTCTTTTCCCTTATAGGTTATTACAAAATATTGAGTATAGTTCCCTGTGCTATACAGTAGGTCCTTGTTGGTTATCTATTTTATATATAATAGTGTGTATATGTTAATCCCAAACTCCTAATTTATCCCTCCCCTCCCCACTTTCCCCTTTGGTAACCATAAGTTTGTTTTCCATGTCTGTGGGTCTATAGAGGTTTTTGTATGGTGAGTGTTGTAGCTGTTATCTCATTTAATTATCCTTTATTTAAAACTCTATGAGTTGGGGCAAGTCTTATCATCCCCATCTTTTTTCTAATTTTTTTTATTGTGGTAAAATACACATAGTATAAAATTTACCATCTTTTTTTTTTTTTTTTTTTTGCGGTACACGGGCCTCTCACTGTTGTGGCCTCTCCCGTTGTGGAGCACAGGCTCCGGACGCGCAGGCTCCGTGGCCATGGCTCACGGGCCCAGCCGCCCCGCGGCATGTGGGGTCTTCCCGGACCGGGGCACAAACCCGTGTCCCCTGCATCGGCAGGCAGACTCTCAACCACTGCGCCACCAGGGAAGCCCTAAAATTTACCATCTTAACCATTAAAGTGTACAGTTCCATGATACTAGTATATTTATAAGGTTGTGTAACCATCACCACCATCCATCTCCAGAACTCTTTTTATCTTGCAAAATGGAGACTCTGTACCCATTAAACAACAACTCCCCGTTTCTCCCTCCCACCAGCCCCTGGAAATCACCATTCTATTTTCTGTCTCTATGATTTTGACTACTCTGTGTACCTCATATAAGTGGAATCATACATTTGTGTTTTTTTTTATGACTGGTCTATGTTGCTTAACATAAGGTCCTCAAAGCTTATCCACGTAATAGCATGTGTCAGAATTTCCTTCCTTTATAAGGCTGGATAATATTCCATTGTATGTATATAACACATTTTGCATATCCATTCATCTATCGATGGACACTTGGGTTGCTTCCACATTTTAGCTATTGTGAGTAACACTGCTATGAACACAGGTGTACACACATCTCTTTGAGACCCTGCTTTCAATTCTTTTGGGTATACACCCAGGAGTGGGATTACTGGATCATGTGGTAGTTCCGTTTTTAGTTTTTTGAGGAATCTCCATACTGTTTTCCATAGTATGGAAACGGCTACACCATTTTACATTCCTACCAACAGTGCACGAGGTTCTAATTTCTTCACATTCTCACCAACACTTGTTATTTCTGTATTCTTTTTTTTTTTGTGGTGCGCGGGCCTCTCCCGCTGCGGAGCACAGGCTCCGGACGTGCAGGCTCAGCGGCCATGGCTCACGGGCCCAGCCGCTCCGCGGCATGTGGGATCTTCCTGGACCGGGGCACGAACCCATGTCCCCTGCATCGGCAGGCGGACTCTCAACCACTGCGCCACCAGGGAAGCCCTATTTCTGTATTCTTGATTGTAGCCATCCTAATGGGTGTGAGGTAATATCTCATTGTGGTTTTGATTTGCATTTTCCTAATCACCCACATCTTAAAGTTGAAAAAACTGAGGTTTAGGAAGAGCGACAAGACCATAAATTTCTATTGGACCTTAAACCCAGAATCTGAATCTTGTGGCTCCTGGTCCAGGGCTCTTTGAACTTTCCCAAACCAGTTCTCTGTGTGTGATGCCTTAGGACACAGAAACCCTGAAAGCCACTGACAGTGACTTGTAGTTGTCCTCGTGCCAGGACTCTCTGGACAAGCTGACCGTTGGGGATGGGCGAGTCCCCACCGACTGGGGGCCAGCTGGTACCCCGCCCCACCCAGATGCTGGCCACCCCACAGAGAAGCCGCCTGAAGCTGCACCCGAGCAGGGGCAAGAACCCGGGACAGGTAAGATTACTTTATCACTTGTTAAGCTTCAGGATGGGAGGGCAGAAGTTACCTTAATAAAAATGTTATCGATATATGCGGAGAATTTTGAGGGGCAGAGAAATCTTACACAGGTTAATGATAGTTAAAGCTGCCTGCATTTAACACCTTGACTAGATCATTGTGCCTGAATTCATAGTTTTCATTCCATGTCGAGTGTGTCTGTCTTCAGCCAGTCCACAGCCTTTACCCATTTTCTGACATGTACCTTAGTGAATGAGGCACGAGATGAAACAGAAACATATTCTGCCCTTCAGAAACTCAACACCCTGCTTACGTGAAATCAGTTGTACTGAGAAGTGGCAGGAAAAACCTCCACAGAGGACAAGTAAAAAATTAATATTTTTTTACCTCATGTATCCACAGAAAATAATAGCTGAGGAGCCCTCCGAGGTCAGCAAGATGCTCCCAGGCCTGCGTGACGGGCTCTGGCCCTGGCAGGCTGTCCTCGGCACCAGTGACTCAGGTTATCGGCACACCTGTAACCTACTCTAGTTAGGGAGCTGCACCAAGCCCTCCCTGTCCTTCTACACCGACGACATCAGTTATAAAGGTTGCTGGGCCTTCGACCCCTGACGTGCCATAACTGAGCCAATGTGCTTCCCATTATTGAGTATTTGGGGGGTTTCCAAGTGAAGGAGTATTTTGAAACATGATGTCATGGACTGCCACCATGTAATTTAATCTCCTTCAATAAAACCCTCTTAGGTTACACACTTTGCACAAAAGCCAAATTGCTAACAACATTTTAGGGTTTGTTCAGCGAGTGAATCACCTGAAAAACAGCCTTACATTCCCTCCTTTTGTCTCATCGCTACTTTTCCCCGAGGTTGGCACCAGCAGAAGCAGGAAAGTCATGCTGAAGGGAGTTCAAAAAGGTTGAGCAGAGAAGGACAGGAGGCCGTGGATGTGCATCTTGTGGTGCCCCTGGCCATCCTCAGGGACCTGGGGAAGTTGTGTCTGGTCTCCGTGCGTGTCTTGATGAGCCAGCCTTGTTGCTGCCAGGTGCTCTCCACAGAGGTCAGGGTTTAGGTAACTGGCCAGCCTCCTGGGGTGACCCCTGGCCATGAACTCTGTGACCCCAGATACATTGCTTAACAACTCTGTGCCTCAGTTCCCCACCATTCCAGTGCAGATGGCCACAGTGCTGGGAGGAAAATTAAGTGCATGAAAAACTCTTAGCACAGCGCTAAGTCCCAATAATTAGTTCTTAATTATTGACCGCCCCCTTCGGAGGGTGTAGGCATATGCAATTAAGATGATTTGCATGGGAGATGTGGAGTGAATATAACATTTGGGGGAGATACACTTTTCAAAGCAAGGGCTTTCATTGTGACTGAGGTTTTCACTCCAAGCTCAGACCCAGAGTTCGTAAGAAAATGCAAATCTAATGTTCTTTATCATGCCAGTTTCCCCATCTATTGTAAGATGCCATGTGCCAGAGGTGGACAGCTTAGCTCACGCACCTGCAGGCCTTTTGCGGAGGAGCCTCCAGGACAGAGTGGCTGTCCAGAACCCACCTCATGGAATGACTTTACTTCCCACTGTCTCTAGGCAGGTGTCATCTTTCCCTGCGCCTTGGAGATTCCATGCTTTTTCTTGCTTCTCTGCTTTGACTCCCTTTCCTTCCTCACCTTCCTTCCCTTCGGTCTCTGATCAGACTATCCCTCCAGAACCCCACTCAGGTCCAGACCCTCCTGTCACAGCTTCCCGGGATAATCTTACCTCCTAGGTCACCCACACCCCTGAACCTGGTCAGGACACACTGGAGCTCAGGACAGGCTTCCATCTGTCTGGAGCATTCCATGTGTTTTCCCCAATTAGCCTCCTCTCCTGCACGACGCAGTACGGCCCTCAAGTACCCTGCTTGGACTGTTTTACTTTACTCTGGCTCACAACCCACGGCATGGGGCTAAACCCCGACGTGATCAGCCAGGGACTGAGAGGTTTGCAGAATCAAATAGAACAACAGCCTGACTCCTGTGGGGTTTGCCATCAGAGGGCAGATGGTGCACAGAAACCCAAGGGAAGGATTTCTGGTGTCCCCCATTCTTATAAACAACCAAAGAGGGCAGAAGCAGAGGTTCCTTCTGCCATCCAGTCTGAGTTATTTTAGAGCTTCTAAAGCGTGGTGGTATTTGTTAGATGTGAGCACTCTGTAATTTTAGAGACAAAAACAAGCCTACATTTAGGCTGTGGGATGTCCTTCTAAAAGAGACCCCAAAATTGAGGCTGTTTACAGTTTTCCACTTTTTTAATTGAGAGGTTTTCTATTTTCTTACCTCCCCCCTGTATGTCCTGTGCCACCCACCTTCTGTTTACATTCTCCACACAGGACCCCACGGCTCCCCAGGCCCCCTCCCTTCCCCAGGGGAGAAGGGGGTGGTGCACCCTGACCACAGCAAGACCTCAGCGCATGCAGGGCCAGCGAGGCAACCCGAAGACCCCGGAGAGACAGAGTCACCCAGGGTGCCTGAGTCTGAGGACAGTGCATCCCAGGGGACGATGGCCACAGCTCATCCTGACCTCAGCGAGACCGGAGCGGCCCCAGAAGCCAGCTCGCCCCGTGCCACCCGGAAGGCCGCTGCCCACAGTGGAGCGGGGCCCGCGGCCGAGGGGGCATCTCCGGCCACTGCCGTGCTGTCACGAGACCTCACGACCCTGGAGAAGAGACAGGGGGTTCCGGGTCACCACAGCGATGCTCTGCAAACCACGGGAACCCTCGTGCCTGGAAACTGCCGGGGGTCGGCTCTGCCCCAAGGAACAGACTCTGGGTCTGCAAGGGCGCCGCGGGCCAGCCCCTCCCTGCCGTCACCGAGTGACAAGGCCCCGGAGGGGTGTGGCGGTGCCTCGGGGCCCGGCTGCCCCAGGGGCAGCGGGAGCAGCCCCGTGACTGACATCGACAGGCTCCTGGAGGAGCTCGATGCTTCTGGAGCAAGGCCTCCGCCTCCCGGGAAAGGGGCCCGGCTGAGCCGGGAGTGCGCTGCCCCGGGGCCGCAGCGGGCCGAGTCGGACCCGGACTCGGGGAGCCAGGCCCCCGGCCCGAGGAGGCCCGTGGCTGCCGGTCCAGCCCCTTGCCCCCAGTGGGCCCACCAGCCTTCGGTTCTGGATTCCATCAATCCCGACAGACATTTTACTGTGAACAAAAGCTTTCTGAGCAGCTACTCTAGAAACCTCAGCAGCCTCCACGAAGACAGTACGTCGCTGTCGGGCCTGGGCGACAGCACGGAGCCGTCCCTCTCGTCCATGTACGGAGATGCTGAGGACTCGTCTTCGGACCCCGAGTCGCTCACTGAAGCCCCACGAGCTCCCGCCAGGGACAGCTGGTCCCGTCCTCGTCTTTGTCCTCGTCCTCATGGGGCTTCTCACAAGGGAGACACGACGGAGTCTGAGGAAGAGCAGGTTGAAATCTGTGCCACGAATGGCCCCCCCGATCCACCCGCAGCCAGCGCTCCTGCCCTTGCCCAGGGGGCCGCCTGCCCTGCCTTCGCCAAAGCCCTGCCACCGAAGCACGGAGCCCTAAGCCCGGCGGCGGGGGACGCCGGGGACGCCGCCGCCTCCGCGCCGGGAGCCTTGGGCCCAGCAGCCCCGGGCCCTCCACGGCTGCCTCTGCCCTCGGACGCCAGGTCTCGGGAGCCGGAAACGCCCGAGGCTGCACGGGCTGCCGAGGACCCCGGGGAAGCCGCCCAGCCTCCGCCCGGCCCCAGGTCTGTCCCCGGGCCCCCAGGCCCCCTCAGCTCTCCTAACATGGTGAATGGTTTGGAGCACGACTGGCTGGATGACAAGACCCCACCTGAAGAACAGGAAACAAACGTTCACGCCACTGGAAACCGGGGCGCCCTCGGGGCGTGCGACCCCGAGAACAGAGACCTGGCTCTGGCAAAGCTGCACATCTCCGAAGTTCAAGACCCGGACGACTTGCTGCCAAAGCCGAAACCCATCTGCAGGCGGCCCATCATGGCCTGGTTTAAAGAGATAAACAAAAGCAACCAAGGGACGCATGCGCAGAGCAGAAGTGAAACCGAACCACCCACGATGCCGGCCAGAAGGCCCGACCCCAAGGACCAGGCGCTGAGCTCCGGCCACAAGAAGGGGGTGGCTGTACGGGACAGCCCCCCTCCCCGGCTGAGTCTGGAGAATAAAGACCTGCCTAAGAAGAGTTCCATGGAAACCCTTCTGAGTACCTGTCAGAAACCCAAAGCCGGTCCTAAGCTGAAGAGACTGAGCATCAAAAGCAAAAGCAAAGTCAGCTCCGAGGCCCCAGCCACTCACCCGGCGAAGGCCGGGGGCACAGAGCACAGGAAAGCCCTCGTTTCACCCCAGGCCTCCCACAAAGTGCTTTCTAGGGTGGCATCACACCGGTTCCATACAGGTGACCATGAGGAACCGGACAGAAGCGCCGCAGCCGCCCCCCAGCCTCCCCAGTGTGTGGAGGGCAAGCTGCCCCAGGGGACCCCAGGCTCCCTGAAGCCCTCGGCATCCGACACCAGCATCAGGATGTTCATTTCGCCCTTGACCTCCCCCAAGACCCTTCCTGAGCAGGGTGCGTGCAGTAGGCTCCACCCGGCTGTGTACTCAGAACCTGACCGAGGCTGCCCGGCCGCCCCCAGATCTCCGAAGTGTGGTCCAGAGAGCAAGGCTCCCCCTGCGTCCCCTGGGCTGGTGAGTCCCACGGCACCAAGGAGTGGCGCGTCCACAGCGGCCGGCAAGCGGGAGGTCCCCCCTACCGGGCAGGGCGAGCAGCCCCCGTCCAGCCAAACGGACTCAGCAGCAGAAGCCTCCCAGGCTGGAGGGACCGGCGACAAAAGAAGCAAAATCATTGCTGGTGAGCCCCTCGAAAGGACCAACGAGCTGAAAATCATTGAGGTCTCTTCTGAAAGGACGCCCAAGAATGCGTATGGTGACAAGCCAGCTGAGAGTGACAGGCAGGGAGGGTTCCTGGCCCAGAGCACCTGTCAGGAGAAGAGCGAATTCAGGCTCTGTCACCAGTCAGTGGACTCGTCCCCAAATCATCCATCCTCACGCACGTCTCGGGCCTCCCAGGTGGAGCAGGGAGCACAGCAATCTGTCAGCAGGGCGAAACAGACTTCCTCCCCCTCCCGGCAGCTGCCGGCTGAAAAGGCAGATCCTTGCCAGGGAAGGTCAGACCACAGGGCAGACTCCCTGGGGATGCCCAGGAACGGCACGACAGTGGGCCCGGCACCGGGGGAGCATCCCTACTTCACGCCAAGGCCAGCAACCAGGACCTACTCCATGCCAGCCCAGTTCTCCAGCCACTTCGGCCGGGAGGGCCATGCCCTACACAGCCCAGGGCGCCCGCCCCGGGACAGCCAGCTCCCTGCCACCGGTGGGGGCCTCCTCGAGGCCAGGGCGTCCAGAGGCAGTGTTCTCAGCCTGGTTAATGGACAGGGCGTGTATAGCGTAAAGCCCCTGCTGGAGACTTCGAGGAACCTTCCAACCACAGACGAAGGGGATGTCCTGTCAGTGCAGGAAACAAGCTGCCTACTCACAGACAAAATCAGAGTCACCAGGAGATATTACTACTCTGAGCAGAACTGGCCCCATGAATCTACCTCATTTTTCTCTGTGAAGCAGAGGATCAAGTCTTTTGAGAACCTGGCCAATTCTGACCGGCCCACAGCCAAGTCCGGGGCCTCCCCGTTTCTGTCGGTAAGCTCCAAGCCTCCGATTGTGAGGCGGTCTTCAGGCAGCGTGGCTTCCGGGAACCTCGGCCACTCCAGTGACGCGGCAGCGAGGTCGCTGAGACGCAGCCTGAGTTCCTGCAGTGAAAGCCAAGGTGAAGGCAGCACCCTCATCCCCCCGATGACCAAGTCCCCGTCCAGCATGACTCTGACAGCCTCCCGGCAGAGCCCGGGGGAGGCTGCTAACAAGGGCGCTGACTCAGACCCGAAGCGATCACTTGGTCCTTCGGGAATCCCCACCCCAACGGTGACCCCAGCCTCTCCCACCAAGAGAAACAAATGCTCGGTGCGTCACACCCAGGCCTCACCTTTGTCCCGCTCGAAGCTCCAGGAGCTGAGAGCCCTGAGCATGCCTGACCTCGACAAGCTCTGCAGCGAGGACTTCTCGGCCGGGCCGACTGCTGTGCTCTTCAAAACCGAGCTGGAAATCGTCCCCCGGAGGTCACTTGGCTCCCCTGCTGGAGGCCTCCACGGCTCCACTGCCCTTTCATGGCCCGTGAAGGGGGCGGACAGGGCCTGTCCAGGGGGAAGCAGCCCTAAAGCCACTGAGCCTGGGGCACCCAGTTCAGCCCGCGATGTGGGTGAGACCACCCAGGATCTGCCTTCCGGAAAAAGTTGGTCAGTTAAGTAAGTATCCACCCCTGCCCTTTTATGTAATGAAAATTTTTTTTTGATGGACTGGTTTTAGATTTATAGAAAAGTTGCAAAGATAGTGCAGACTTCCCCTGTACCCGTTACCCAGCTGCTTCTGATGTTAACGTCGTACGTAACCACGGTCCATTTGTCAAAAGTAAGAAGTTAACATTGGAACAACACTATTAGCTAAACAACAGACTTTATTCAGATTTCACTGAATAAATTCCACTAACGTCCCTTTTCTATTCCAGCCTCCAATTTTGGTTTTAGTATCATTATTGGGAAAATACAGTGCCTGCAGGGAAAGGTGTTTGCCGAAATGTTGCTCTAAAAAGAGGCTTCTATAGGCTAGGGCACTTATACAAAAGTGGAGAGAGAGACAGAGAGAGAGAGAGAGAGAGAGGGAGAGAGAGAGATGGCTGGACAGGGAAAGCCGACGCTCAGGGGAGAATCGGGGCCTTTGAGGGTGACTGGAGTCAAACGGGAAATTTCTAATATGTTTTAAAATATTTCGCTGGAGCCTACAGAATATTTAATATGTCTGAAATTATCTGTTAAACTCTGGCATTGGTCTCCTAACATCTTGGAGGGATCCCAAAATCCATAGGAATTCCCACTGCTATCAGCAGTGAATGAAATTCCTGTTCAACATTCAGAATTCTTCAAGCAGTTTGGAGTGGGAGTTACGACCAAAAGAGAGTGTGAAAATCAGAAAATACCTGCAATATGGTAGAAAGATCATTCTAAATGCATCCTAGCAAAATGGAGAAACTGCTTTTTTCTTTAATGTTCTTCAAATATATATTATTTAGTTTGCATCAACTCCTGGTCTCAGCGGGGGATCAGCAAAGACTGCAGTCTGTTCTGTCATCAGCGGGGTCAAAATCTACTGTCCTAGCTCTCATTCAGGAAGCGAAAGCACAATCAGAGGTGAGTGAAACACAGAAAACACAGGAAGAGGGGACCGCTGCCACCTCGGTGCTCAGGCGTGTGCCACGGGCTCAGAGGGCCTGGGAGGGCCCTTCTCCGAGGGCTGTGTAGCGAGTCCTACAGCTCAGCCTGACTTCTGTCTCCCTTGCTTGTTGCTTGATTGTCTTGAATTTTTAGGTGCCAGATTGGTGTTTTAATTCCCCAGCAGCGAGTTACCATCTTCCCTACCCACCCCCGCAGTGAGTCCTGCAAATAGGACGAGGCATCCTGGAACTGTCGGGGAAGGGCACAAGTACCAAGTACCTTTGTCCACCTAACTGGACATAAACTACCTGTCAAGGGAGCCACCTGCTGGGGAAATGAGACTTAACGGCTGTGTAGCCCTACCCCAGCCCTAAGTGTAAGAGCTTCAAAGAAGCTGATTAGTCATTACAAGTAAAATTTTTCAGTAAATTGGATGTGACAGTAAACAACAACAAAAGAAACCATGGTCCATATCTAACCCTGAAGCACATTAATTTCTCAGAACTGTTCACTGAGATTTGAACCCTAATATATGAATATTTTCTGTCCAGAGAAGAAAAGCAAACATGAACAGTTTTTCTTGAGTGGTAATGTACCTGGGTCACAGATATCACCTGAGAACACTGTTCCAGAAATTTTAATATTATCCAGAAGGGCTGTGACATTGGCATCTAATAAGGGATGGGCCAGAATGGAGAGGAGATGGGATGGAATAGAGACCAGTTCCTTTTAGCTTCCACTGCCTTTGGATTCTCGGCCCCTGGTTTGGGTCCGTGAAGTTAGGAAACACCTTGAGACATACTGCGTTTTTTACTTTCAGGACGAGGGACTATTTCATTCTCTCCCTTCCTCCTTCTGTTACAAAGCATGAAAACCTTACTCTGGGATTTTGAGTCAAGGTGGCTCAGTGGGTTCCCACTTTGCCAGGCTCTTTGCTCCAGACATTTCACAGTGTTAGACATGAGGTGAAAACCAAAAAGTCTCAATCAGCCTCACAAGGGAGAGACACACTGTCAGGGACCACAGACAAAGCAGAGACTTTGTGTGCACAGGGCGCTGAGCGCCACCCTGCGGTCATCTTCTGGGCCTCCCTCACCCCCTCAGCCTGGGTCCATATTCACCACCAGCAGGTGTTGAAGATTATTCCTACTTTGATCAGAATGCAGCTTTATCTCTTTTTCTTATTGTCTTCAGTTAATTTCAGAGAGGAGCTGTGAGTAGAGATCTCCTCTCTCTGCCATCTTCAGAACTTTCCTGCCTTAATTTTTCCAAAGAGTATGGTCTGTAGGTGTTGAAAATGGCCCTGCACACAGTGACTTCCTGTGACCTCTGGAGGTGCTGTGAGAGATTAGAGTCAGGAAACAGCCCTGCTCTTCTGACTTCAACACGCCCAAACCTTGGAGAGCTCTTGAGGTGCTTCTAGCTTCCCTGATGCTGTGCTAATTAAGTTTCTCAAAGAGGCAACACTTGCCCTAGCAATCAGCCTCTAGCAGACTTGTATCCTCAAACACAACTGGAAGAAGAATTTGAATAAATTAGAATTTTGGTGATATGTCCTAGAATGCAGGAGAGTCTCATTTTCAAATACTGTCTTTGCTCCAATAAGGCATTTAAATATCTGAGAAGTATTTGTTTCAGCATCAAACTTCCCAGAAGCTACAGAGAGATCATGTCCCAGACCACATGTTCCTGTTTTTGTGAGAAAGCGTAGTCATCATTCTTCTCTCCAGTGAACAGTGTCTGAGCATGTATATACTTGGACTTGCCCATGAAGTCAAAAATCCCAGCCCCCCAAGGTTCTGCAGGATATTCTAGTGTTAGCACATGGAGCTTTGGTTTGAGTGAACTTCTTTAGAGGTGTGACATGCTTGGGATTACTCTTTAGGACTTAATAGGACTAAACATTGTTTCTTTTAAATATTGGTTTCTTTCCCCAGCACAATACAGAGGTGGTTTTCTCTTCCAACATTTTCACTTTCTCTGTCAGAGCAATCCTGGAGGGTTATTATTAGATTCTTTCTCTATCAGCATGTCTGAGAACACCTTGAATTGATGGATTATAAATCACTTCATGGGAAACCTAGCAATGCAGGTCTTTAAAATGAGGCTGAATCTTATCTAGCATGTATGTGAAGGAAGTCCAAATTCAGAATAATTAGCCCAGCTAATTTTTTTTAATTCTAAAATCTTTTTAAGCATTTAGTTAAATGCTTTTATTCCAAGCATCAATCTTTTGATTGATGCTTGGAACACAGGACAGTCTTTTGTTACTTACTAAGAATGTTCTAGTCTCAATATGAATTGACAAATTGTTTTAATGTACTATTTTTCAGCATACTTTGTGTTTTATGACTACCAGTTCATTAATTGCACCGAAAATCCAATAAGCTGAACATGGTGGAAGGGGGGACGTAAAACTTAACGGCCTCGATGTGCTCTCGTCCTGTCTCTTGGCACCTATACTTCTCTCTCCTGCTGACAACATGGGCTTTGCTCAATTGTAGACTTAGAAAATTGTAAAGAAGTCTCTTCATGATTGAATTATGTGCTATGATCAGATTTGGGAACACACAGTCTGGTGCCGAGAATGACTTCTAAAGTGTCCCGTGTCCCTGCCACTATCCTGGTTCATATGACCTTCTTGGCGGTTCTAGAGCTACAGGATGGACCCTCAGAACTCCACATAAGCACCACCCAGGAGGAAAGCAGGATATTCATGATGGCCCCTCTGCTTCCAGTATTGTGTGGAAGTGCCTAAGGAACCACTGGGGTTAGTGGTGACAAGCTCTGCAGTACTGTGGAAGGATTGACATCAGAACTTCCTTACTCTGGCACAAGGAATATACTTGTTTCTGTTTCTTTTCACTAGAATAAAGAAGATATTTACTTCATAGTCTTGAATAAAAAAGAAGGCTCAGGTCTGGGATTCAGTGTGACAGGAGGGACAGATGTGGAGCCAAAATCAATTGTGGTAAGTGACAATGTCGAGATGCTGTCGGAAGAGTCACTCCTGAAGCAGCCTCAGAATTTGATCAGGACAGAATTCATGTCAGTGGGTTCAAAGAATGCTGGTGTCTGTTCCCTGCCACCAAAACAAAAATAGAAAAGTGGGGAAAAAAGTAGTACATAACGTTATCATTGACAAAGAGACACAGTGTTTTTTTTTTTTTGACATCTTTATTGGAGTATAATTGCTTTACAATGGTGTGTTAGTTTCTGCTTTATAACAAAGTGAATCAGCTATGCATATACATATATCCCCATATCTCCCCCCTCTTGCATCTCTCTCCCACCCACCCTATCCCACCCCTCTTAGGTGGTCACAAAGCACCGAGCTGATGTCCCTGTGCTACGTGGCTGCTTCCCACTAGCTATTTATTTTACATTTGGTAGTGTGTATATGTCCATGTTACTCTCTCACTTCATCCCAGCTTACCCTTCCCCCTCCTCGTGTCCTCAAGTCCATTTTCTAGTAGGTCTACATCTTTATTCCCGTCCTGCCCCTAGGTTCTTCATGACCTTTTTTTTTAAGATTCCATATATATGTGTTAGCATATGGTATTTGTTTTTCTCTTTCTGACTTAATTCACTCTGTATGACACACTCTAGGTCCATCCACCTCACTACAAATGACTCAATTTCATTTCTTTTTATGGCTGAGTAATATTCCATTGTATATATGTGCCACATCTTCTTTATCCATTCATCTGCTGATGGACACTTAGGTTGCTTCCATGTCCTGGCTATTGTAAATAGAGCTGCAATGAACATTGTGGTATGTGACTCTTTTTGAATTATGGTTTTCTCAGGGTACATGCCCAGTAGTGGGACTGCTCAGTCTTTTGGTAATTCTATTTTTAGTTCTTTAAGGAACCTCCATACTGTTCTCCGTAGTGGCTGTATCAATTTACATTCCCACCAGCAGTGCAAGAGGGTTCCCTTTTCTCCACACCCTCTCCAGCATTTATTGTTTGTAGATTTTTTGATGATGCCCATTCTGACCGGTGTGAGGTTATACCTCATTGTAGTTTTGATTTGCATTAAGAGACGCACTTTTAATACATAGCGAGTGACCTTCAAGATGATGATACATATAAACACAGTTGCCTATGTCCTCATATTCACCTAAACATTTTATTGGTTTAAGCATTGGAAGGACATTAGAACTAACGGACCAAAACTTGCATTTGCTTATAAATCACTTCTTTCTCAAGATCAAAAACTTAAAATTTTATATCACTCAAAGGCCTTTGAAATCACTAGGGAGGCCACCTTCCTTGGATGAAACCAGGTCCTGTTCATCTTTCTACTCTTATGGCCCCGTGGAGTGCCAGACACATTTGAGATGCTAGCAAGAATAGAATAAAAATGTGTTGAGGTACTGGTACTGACATTTTTAATCCCATTCCTCACATGGAATGTTTTGGTTTTTTTGCGGTACGCGGGCCTCTCACTGTTGTGGCCTCTCCCGTTGCGGAGCACAGGCTCCGGACGCGCAGGCTCAGCGGCCATGGCTCATGGGCCCAGCCGCTCCGCGGCATGTGGGATCTTCCTGGACCGGGGCACGAACCCGTGTCCCCTGCATCGGCAGGCGGACTCTCAACCACTGCGCCACCAGGGAAGGCCACACGGAATGTTTTTGATAAACCAAGTGTGTGTATGATTTAGAAAACTTGCCATTAGATAGTTCCTTTACTACAAATTTGCCCTTTTGCTTTTACTGGAGGTCATAAATGAACTTGGCTTTTGTCCTCTCCTGTCCCAGATCCACAGGGTGTTTTCTCAGGGGGCAGCTTCTCAGGAAGGGACCATGAGCCGAGGGGATTTCCTTCTGTCAGTCAACGGCGCCTCATTGGCTGGCTTAGCCCACGGGGATGTCCTGAGGGTTCTGCACCAGGCACAGCTGTACAGAGATGTCCTCGTGGTCATCAAGAAAGGGAGTGACCGGCCCAGGCCCTCCATCAGGCAGGAGCCTCCCATGGCCAATGGGAAGGGCTTGCTGTCCAGAAAGCCCAGCCCCCTGGAGCCTGGAACAGGTAAGGTACCAGCAGGGGCCTGAGCTATTTGTAATGACTTTGCTGAGAATGGCACTGATTCCATGGAACAAATGAGAAACTCTTCTTGTCCAGATGCGTCCACGAGTGTTGGGGGTGTTCTCAGTCTTCCCTCTGCTCTGTCGTCTTGCTCTCATTCTTCTAGAAAGCTAAAGCCCTTCCCAGTACAGGGAAATACCTTATTTATCAGACCTTGTCATGCTCACTTTTGCCCTTGCACTGTCTCAACTGTTTGGTGGTTTTGTTTTTTTCTTCTTCTTCTTCTTTTTTTTTTTTTTTGGGGGCCACACGGCTTGCGGGATCTTAGTTCCCCGACCAGGGGTTGAACCCAGGCCCTGGCAGTGAAAGCGCTGAGTCTTAACCACAGCCACGCCAGGGAATTCCCTGTTTGGTGTATTTTCGGTGGGATCCTGGAAACGTAACCTGTCAAAGGAAACCACTGGGCACTTAGTCCTAACAGCTTTCAGAGTTTTTAAGACTCAGGAACTCAGATATGGAAGACTATCCCGAAATTGATAATCATTAAGTGTTCCTGTGGCACCTTCAGGGCATCTGGCCTTGAACCAACCTCTACAAAGTTATCAGATTGCAAAAAGCACATTCGGGGCTTCAACTTATTTCTTCATATTTCTATTCCTTACGATCCCCCTGCCCGGGGCTCTAGCAGATCCTACGCAATTATGCCTTAACATGCACTGAAGGCAGCCCACTTGGGGCTTGGTGCAGTAGGCTTGATGTTAGAGGCACCTGGGAAGCTTTTAAAAATCCTGATCCCCAGGAAATCCCCCAGCTCAGTGAAGTCAAACTCTGAGGGGTGTGGGTGGTGGGATGGGGGGACCAGCATCCACGTCTTCTTAAGGTTCCCCATTCAAAGGCAGTGATTCTGGCTTGGCCTCAACCCCAAGTGGACAGTTTAATCTGTCTGTGGTCCTTCCCCTGCCTCCCAAGCAATTAAGTGCCCTTTCCACTCGACTCAGACATCCTTCACTGGTACAGCAAGCAAGTAAGGGAAACAAAAGGCAAGTTTACAATCCCTACTCAGACGCCCAAGATAGACCCCAGCCCAGCCTCTCCACACTAGCACACAGAGTAGGCACAGGCTGGTTGCTATGAAGTAGGCGTCACCAAGGAAACGCTCTCCCCACAGTGGAGCCAGGAGATGGCAATGAAGGCAGCTAGTGTGTGATGCAGCCGGCCAGCCAGAGGCAGGGGTACCCCTCACAGGAGCAGAAGGGGAAGGAAGGACGCTCCATGTCTCGTGTGAGGCCTGGCATTTGGGTGTTGCAGGCTGTCAGTACCAGGCTGTGATGCTCTGCTGCCGTCGGCTGCCAAGGTTGGCAGGAAATCAAATCTGATTCCCCAAGCGCGACTTCAGTCTTCACTGAGATGTGCACCGACTATCTGGGGTTGACAAGAGCAGTTTGGCTTCTGGGGATTTCTGCTTGGGCATAAATGCCTTCTCTGTGCTTGCAGAAAGTGCTTAGGGGGGCAAGGGACAGCAGGAACACAGCTCTAGATTTGGGAGAGCAACCCTAAAGTTGGTCTCAGATGTCGTTATCAGCACTTCAAGGTAGACGGGACTCGAGGGTGCCTGGGGAACACACTTGGGGGCACCGGGCAGGAGGGGCTGCGGTTCCCTGTCATCATCATCCTTACGAACACTGTCGCTGCAGGGAGAAGCACGGGTGCACATGAGGCTCTGTGTGTTGAAGTGCTGAAGACCTCGGCTGGGCTGGGACTGAGTCTGGATGGAGGGAAATCGTCTATGTCTGGAGATGGGCCCCTGTTCATTAAAAGAGTGTACAAAGGTAATGTTCTAGAAACCCCAATCTGCTGCCTAGTACCAGTTCTCTCTCTGTGTTTGTCAGTGCCTTCCATTTGGAAATCAAATTTGTTTTAAAAAATCTGCAATGTGTTTAATGCTCTGTGACATACAGGGTTTACTGTGTGTCAGCCCTGTTGTGAGCATTTTACACGTTTTAACTCATGTCATCCACATGACAGTTCTATAGGATGGGTACTATCATTATCATCCGTCTTACAAGAGAAGAAACTGAGCCACAGGGGAGTTATGCAGGCACCTAAGGTCACACAGATTAAGTGGCAGAATCAGGCTTGAACCCAGGCTCCAGAGACTGTGCCCCCAGCCTCAGTACTGTATCCCCTAACTCCATGCTCCTGTCTTCGTGTTCTTACTTATGATTAGCTGTAATGGATATGAACACAGCAAGCTAAGTAATGCCATCAGAATTGCCAGTCAGGGGTACTTAACATTGGTCAAGGTCATATTCACTTAAAATTGCAAATACTGGATTTCAAGAAAGTAATATGGGAGCAGTAGATATCACTGAAATAGTTGGTAGATATGAGGTCTCTTCATGAACTTAAATAATGCATTTTATGATCTTGGACCATTCTCAAAATTATCTCTTCAGGTCCCTAAGCTGAGCAATTATATTATACTAATGATATATTTATATATATACATACATGCTGATTATCCTATTATATGTAATATTTTATTATACTATAATATTGTTTCATATATTCAATATATATTTATAATATTGTTAGTATTAAAACATATACATATATACTGATATTGTTAATATAATTCAGCTGAGGAGATTTTTGGGAACTGTCCAATATCATAAAATGAATTATTCAAGTGTATAAAGAGATTTCGTATCTGCCAACTAGTCCAGTGATATCTACGGCTCCCGTCTACTTTCTTCCAGTCTAGCACACACTCTAACTGTAAATGGGTGGCAGCCAGAAGCAGGCTGTTTGCTCACGGTCCCTGGGGCAAGCAGAGGACAGGCACAAATCAGGAGCCAGGCCTCTGCTGTGTGTGATATCTAGACTCACGGTACCAGGGTAAAGGGAAAACCCTATACATGTTAACTGGACAGCAGTAGAACACAGAAAGCCAAGTTAAGGCAAGCATGAAACTGTTTGACTATAAGAGCACTCTTAAGAGCTCTAAAACAAAGTGTACAAAGTACATGACGAAATTGCCAACAGACACAATAAACAAGAAAGTCCATTAAAGAATTAAGGCAGGAATATTAGCCATGAAACAAGACAAGAGGGTATTCAAAAGAAACAGGCAGATATGTTAAAACAGACACACACAGAGAAGCCCATTAGCAAAAAGGCAGTCAAATATGTTTTTAAATTAATAAATAGAATTAAAAAGTATACTAAATCCTTACAAAGAGAGAATTTATAAAAATCAAGAAAGAAGAAACCATAAAAACTGCAGCACAAGGGAAAAAAGAGATAAAAATTAATTACAAAAGGGTGATGAGCAATGAGGAGGACATATTGAGGAGTGCCAGAAAAAGAAGGAAAAAAAAAGAACGCGAGAAAGGAACTATTTGGAGAAGTCATGACTATTGAGAAACAATAGGAGTATTCAGGCTGAAAATTCTCATCAAGGGCAAAACAGGATGAATTTTATAGAAACCCAGGCCTTGATGTATCACAATCAAGTTTCAAAATACAAAGAACTTAAAAAGCACACAGAAAACGCACAGCTTGCTCACAAAGGCAGTACGATCAGACTGGCAGCATGAATGCCGGGAAACAGAATAACCTTCAGAGGACTGAGCCTACAACAGCAAGATGGAGGTGTTTAGGACACACAGTGAAAGGTGCCGGAGTCACGGCCACTGTGATCAGTCACAGGACATGCAGCCTCTGCAGGCCAAGAAGCTCACAGCTTAAAAAGGATTTTCTGGCCTGTGAGCCAAACCAACCAGAAACTGAAGCTGGCTAAAGCAGCAGCCCAGGTGGAGACTGGGAGGCCAGGTCCGGAATCCCATGGAATGTGCAGCACTGAAGTGGAGAAGCAGCCCCAGGGGAGATAAGCATCCCCCAGATCTCCTTCCAGCAGAGCAAGGACAGTGTCCTGGGTAACTTCCTGGCCTTTGTCTCTTAGCATCTGGCTAGAAATCCATGAAACTATATAAATGGATAGAGAGGAGGAATTGCTACAGAGAAGCACCTGTTCCACAGAGGAGCATTTCCAGTGCCCTTGTGTGCAGGCCTGCAGATTGACTCTTCGGAAAAGGCATTCAAGGCTTTCTGAATATTATACAGATCCCTCCCCTTCACTCTTTTTGGAGACTGGTAAATCTACGTTCTTTGTAGAGGCTTAGAGCTCTGCCCAAAGATTTCATCATCTTACCTTTATTTCATACTTACAAATTTAAGTACAGGTACAGGTTTTCTGTTTATCTTGGTTTCCTGTGCCTTTTAGCTCAAACACCAAAAGCAGTATAGCAATCTTCAATTTCTTGCATCAATCTAATACAAAAAAATTCTTTGAATAATAAGTGAATTAAATATATTTCCCTAAAGCTATCTGGAAGGTCAGGGATTTTACTGATGAAAAATGCAGTAGACAGTTATTTGTAAACTCTTGTGTGAAGCGGCAGCCATCCGGGTAGAACAGTGTCACTACTACTATCTGGGCTGCTTTTTAAAAAAATTTTTAACACTTTAAAAATGTTTTGTTTTGTTTTTTATTTTTTTTACTATGTTTGGGCTGCTTTTAAGATGTTTTTGTATTCAACATTTTACCAGGAATATCAGTTAATACAATAAGACAAGAAAAAGATAAGAAGTATGAAGATTGGAAATATAGGAATACAATTCATCATCATTGGCAAATTGTATGTTCTTCCTGACTGAAAAAATCTAAGAGAATCAAATGTGAAGCCAATATAAATAGCTCACCAAGATCGCTGAATTCACAATCAACATACAAAAAAAAAAAATCAATAGAATTTCCTATATATCAGCAATAACCATTATTTTAAAACCCTATAGGGAGGATCCTATAACACAATACACATCATGAAAGAATATATATATATATATATATATATATATATATATATATGTAAAATGTTTAACTTCTATATGGCAAAAAATTTCACAAAAACACATCGTGAAAGAATACATATGTAAAATGTTTAACTTCTATATGGCAAAAAATTATACCATAAACAAATAAATTCGAAGTGACTGACTAGAAGATATTTACAATGTATTTAATCAACAAAAGGCTAATTCCAGGATATATAAAGAACTATAATTCAGTAAGAAAAATACATGGGACTTCCCTGGCGGTCCAGTGGTTAGTACTCCACGCTTCCACTGCAGGGGGCACGGGTTCAATCCCTGGTCAGTGAACTAAGATCCCACAAGCCACACAGCATGGCTGAGAAAAAAAGAAAAATACTAAATAAAGAGAAAATCTGGGTAAAGGAAATGAATAGAAAATAGAAAAAGTTAAAACCTAAATGGTCAAGAAATATAGGGAAGGTCACTCCAACTTATATTAGTTATTGGGTGAAAATTATAACTATTAGGAATCATCTTTTTAAAATCAGGCTGGCCATAAATAAGAAATCTCATGATATGATGTGTTGGCAAGATGCAGGGAAAGAAGAACACTCATACTTTCTGGCAGAAGTATAAACAATCGTTCCTCTCTGGGGAAGAATTTAGCAGTGCTTGCTAAAATGGAAGCTATAAAACAGTTTAAATTTCTATCTGTAGCAAAATGATGAGTAAAATGTATCACATCCATAAAAGGGAAAACTATATAGCAATTCAAGAAGCAAGTTAGAGCTATATCCATTAACCGGGACCAGTTCAAAAACAGGGCTGAACGGGGGGAAAAAAGGCTAAACGCAGATTCAGTACTGTATGATACCAATTCTCAGTAACGACCGTAAGGAACCTAAGAGTGTGTCACAGGAAAACTATGCAAGACCTTTTTGGAAAAAAGATAAAAGTGTTCTAAATTTTTCTTAAAACCTCAATAAATGGAGAGAGACATAGCCTGATCAAATTAGTTAGGATTCTCCTTGGCCCCATGTAATAGAAAACCCAAAATTACAATGGTTTAAAGAAAAGTTTATTTCTCTCTCGTGTATAAGAAGTCCAGAAGTTGGCACTACCTTTGGTCTGAACAGTACTGAGTGGTTCATCAAGGACTTTCATCTGCTTCATCTCATTAGATCCCTGTAATAACCTAGTGAGGGAACGAGACAGGCTAACACCATTTTGCAGATGAGAAAACTGAGGTTTCGGGAAACCTGTAACTTGCTTGAAGTCGCATACTTGAGCCCAAGCCAGTCTGACTGCCTGCAGGTATTCAACGTGCTTTCCCCTAACTCACAGCCTCCTGTTTGGGTTGGTTGGACGCCCACGTCCTCAGACCCAGATGAACACTCAGAAAATTCTTTTCGTTTCACATAATCTGCTTGAGGCCTTTAGGTAATACTCCTAGAACGGGAAATATGCTAACGCAGTATAACCGGGCATGTCAGACAACAGTGCTTTGGTACTTCCAAAAATGTGTATCTTGAGAAAGCAATGACGGGGACTAAATCAGTCTCTCTGCTCCCACTGTAGGACTGGTAACGGTGAAGGCTCACCTCTTTTCCGATGACAGCATCTGCCTCTGTCATTAACAACATCAAATGTTTTTGTCCTTGAGTGGGTTGCATTTGAACTCACTTTCTTCCAGCTATATTTTTTTATTTTGTCACTCTTTATAATCAACTATAATTACATGTGTATTGATATCAAATAATATTTAACAGTGATTTTCGGGAATTTAGAACAAAGTAGATTTATCTCCTCAGTGTTTTGAGATCTAGTTAAAGATTTCTGGGGAAATTATTTTCAAACTCGGGAATTCTTCTCTTTTAATGTCCTTTCTTCCGTAAGATGAAAAGATGCCTGCACGGCCAGTGTGCATTTCTTCAGTACGATTGTTTTTTAGATGTGCATGTGCAAGAAAGTAAATAGAAAAGGGCGTAAACTTGTGTTTTTTCCAAAGCTCATAATCTTGCTCTAACGTACCCAGAGCTGTAGTGTAGAAATCTGTTAAATTTTGTGTTAAGTGATAATTTAAGTAATCTCCTCAGTCATTGCTGAGCAGGTAATCACATTCTCAGCATGTGGATATATCAGACTATACGTGTTAATGAGTAGAAGTTGAACTTGTTTTATTGGTCATTTGGATTTTTTTGGTGTGTTCTTTATTGATTTGGAGTTCTTTAGCTTGGCTAGATATTAACTCTAATGTTTCATTTTATTTGTTGACTAAATATAATGAAAATATCTTCCTGTAGTCAGTTGCTTATGTTTCGGGGAAAGAGGGGTTACAGATTTGAATTTTTTATGTAGTCAGATTTCTTTTTTGGGGTATTTGCTTTGTGCGTCTTGTTTAAAGAAAATTTCCCTCTTCGAAGAATATAGGCACATGGTTTAGAGATATTTCTCACTTAAGTTCTTCATTTACCTGGAATTTATTCTGGATATTACGAAAGTACCAAACTATTATTCTGTATTTATTCTCTCAGGTGGTGCAGCTGAGCAAGCTGGAACAATAGAAGCTGGAGATGAAATTCTTGCCATTAACGGGAAATCCCTGGTTGGGCTCATGCACTTCGATGCCTGGAATATTATGAAGTCTGTCCCAGAGGGACCTGTGCAGTTAGTAATTAGAAAGCACAGGAATTCTTCATGCAACAAGCACTGGTAGTGACACTAATTGCGCTTGTTACATTTTTTATTAATCAGAATCTCCTTTTCTCCGTTCCCTTCTTTCTTTAGCAAATCAGAATGACTTCTTTAAACAAACAATGGGTTCCTGAAACAACACAGAAGCACTGGTGTGGCAAGGACGATAAAACAAACAACTCTCCAGTTTTTTACTTACACATGAAGCAGCAGCAATGGAGCTGAACTCAGAAACCTTCTGCCTGGATCACCTAGGCCAGGAGGGTTCATTCTGTTCCAGTGCCTGTCCCCTGACACCTTCTATGTTTCCTGATGGGGACACAAGATGCGGCATGCCCTTCTTCACTTGAAACATTTAGTGAGACCTCCGCATCCTTCTAGCCACCTCTCCCAACACACTCAATCCTGGCAACTAGGGAGGCTAACAAAGTCTGAGGGGCAACACAAGTGTCACAACTAAAAAGGACTATAGTTTTATATAATTTTGTAAGTAAGTAAATGACAGAATGCTTTTAGGCACATTCAGTGGAAGGAGCGGTAGGGTCTGTATGTTATCCTGAAAAGAAAATGAGACTTGAAAAAAGAAAATCAATTATGACCTAATGGTTAGACTGAGCTCAGGAATTATCCAAAAATGAAAAAGCAAAATACAGAAAGTGGTATTTTCAGTGAGTGTAATGTGCAACGTATGGCTGCATAGTTTAACTAACTCGGTGGTTATTGATCACCGTGAAGTGATCATGACCTAAAAGTGTACGTCGTAAGGCAATTTTACGGGAATGCAGTTCTGATAAACTGTACTAAATAGCTGTGAACTTTGCTGCTTAGAATGAGCAGACAGTTCCAGCTCTGCAAGCACCTTGCATCTACTTTGAAACTTGTCTTGAATAAATATTTGAATTCAAGACTGGTCAACAAAAGAGCAGGCAAAAATATCATTGTCACTGAGTTTCCATTTCTATATTTTATAGATCCAACCACTAATTTAAAGTTTCAGAAAGCAATTATCTTTTTAGTGTCCTTGGATTTATAATCCCAATAGAGGAACTTAAAATAATCCTTTTAGGGGACTTTCTTTTCTTTGGCTGATTTTTTTTTTCCCCTTTCTCTTCTCAACAAGCTTAAGAAATGTAACATTTCTAAGCACTGGATCTATTTTCCTGACCTGGGTGTAATGGCATAGCTCTGCAGTGACTGAAGTTTTTGCTCTTTTTGTTTTCCTGTTTTGCAAATTCTTCCTTTTGCCAAAAATGTTTCCCAGCAGAACACTGCTGTGACTCACGCTTGCTTGTGACACTCGTCCCAGCTGCCCTCCTGAAGCACAAGCTTCTTCTTAGTAACTGTTCCCATTCTACGTGCTGTTCCTCGTCACAAAACTGGCTCTTCTCCCTCGTACTGTACCTTCTCTTCTTAAGACCCAAATCCTCATCAGCTTCATTTACCAAAACATAGTAAGAAGGTGGAAAACGAGGGTGAGTCAGTCTTTCAAGGTAAAGGAGCAGAACTGCGTAGTTACAAGCCACATCCTCGGTGGTGCAGGCCAGCTGAGTCCTGGGAATACGGGTGAGGTTGCATACCTGCGTGCATGGTGACGCTAAGGTTTTATGTCGGCGATTTCTTTAATTAACCTATTTCTGAGTGACTAATCCCAGTAAACCTCTGTGGAGCTGGCCCAGAGAGGTTCTCAGACGGGAGTGAAATATCTGGCTGGTGTGAGCCGAGATTTCTCATTTTTAAACAGGTTATACAAAAGAGAATGTAGTTCAGGAGTTAGCTAGAAAGACCTGATTAATTTAGCTTCTACTTTTCACTATTACAGTTCCAAGTAGGATACTATAGGAAGTCAGTGCAAGGTGCATGCTAGATTGTTTTTAAGTCTCTGGGGTCAGCTTTGTGGCTTCTGCTTTCTTGCCTAAATGATGAGAGACTCTTCGAAGTCAACACTGAAAACGATTTTTTGCCTCCACTCTTCCAGCTGTGCCTACATAGAAATGCACAGTCCTGTGTGACAGATAGGAGTTTCTGAAGCAGCGGAATGGTCTCCTTCTAAGAGGTTCTAATCCTCTTATCTGAAGAGTGCAAGGGTAGCCCTCTGGGTCACTGAACTATATTCAAGTCATCAGCCATTTCCAGTGGACCTTGCCAGAGGGGTTCCCTTGGAATCTGACAATTGGAATTTAAGGGAGGAAGCAAAAGCTAAACTTTGACCCTAAGATAGAAAGCTATTTATTTGTCGTCAGTGTTCAAGGCATGACTAGTATTTCTAATTACTCTAATAAACTCCCAAACTTCCTGACATGAACACTCATGGTATTGTCCTACTAAAACTTGCATTGTTTTGGTTTTTTAACTGGTCCTTCATCCACAATAAGCTATGATGGTAACTGTGTCATAACATGTAAATCGTAGTTGCAACGATGTACCGTGATGGTTGAAGTAGGCCGGGTTTCATTGCGAGCGTCCCATACGCAGCTCATTTAATTTTAGGGTTGACTTTTAGTTGGCACCACACCTGTTGTATGATATTATACATTATCCTTTATTTATGTAAGATAAAATGCCTTATATATTATTAAAGAGTAAGTGCAATAATATGAAATAGCCTGTACATTTTTAAAATGTTGTCGCCAAGTTATGTAAATCCACGTCTCTATAAACAACCTTTTTTAAGTAATTTTAAAAAAATAAACACTGTTTACTACTTGTTTTTTTGTTTGTTCACTTCTGCATCTATAGAATAACCTTTTAAACCATCAAGCTAAGAAATGGTGATTACCTAAATGGGTGAGACGGGCAAAGGCAAAAGAAGGCAAGTCAACCACACTTCTTCCATGGCCATACCCAGGATCTGACGCAATCCAAACCCATTCCACCTCTGAGATCTTGAAATCAGACATCTCATGCCTTTACAACCTCCCGACCTTCCGGAGCTTACTCCCCTTCCCCCTGGTTCTGCTTCAGTTTCAACAGGCCCTCCAATCCCTAGGCAACTGGTACTTTTCTCTGCTTCAGAATCCCCACCCGTGTTTCCTTCCCTTCTCTGTCTATTTAGACTGGACCCCACGGTAGAGGACAGCAATCGCCCTCCAGCCCAGAGGCACACAGCTCCCTCGCCCCGTCTAATCCAGGATCCTTCCAACCAGCCAGCCTCTTGATGCCCACATGCCTATTCCTAAAGAAAAATCTCACAACTACACATAGTGATTTGCTATAAATTCATGGCTTCCGACCTCAGCTGGACTCTGGATGCTACTTGGCAATTGTTTCCTTGCCAGTTTTTTCTCTCATTCTTCACAATGAATACATTCTTCATTTTTCCTAAAATCCCTACCCATTCACCACTCCCTCCCCCACAAATAGTTGGATAATCTGGGATCTTATTTCACAGAGTGAAATAAAAAGCATCTGCTTTATTTTAGGCTGTTTTGGTTTTCAGATGCAGACGCCAAACTAGAGTAGCCCAAGGGAAGAAGGCAAGACGGCATCTCACAGAAATCCCAGAATAGAACTCAGCATATGACCAGGCCTCAGCGACGGGAGGAACTCGGGGGCTCATGGGTTGTCACTCAGTGCCCTCCACTGCTGTTTGTGGGTCTGTTTCTGCAGACCTGCTTCTCCTCCCTCCACTAGCTGGCAGCCTTATCCCCAATTCCTCACACCTTTTCTTTACTTAGAAACCGATGAATGCTATTTTGCTATAATTTTAGCCCCACTCTGTATCACAGGATTTCTCTAGACATACAGGCTGCTGCCTGCCTGATTTTCCATATATCCTCCAAAAATTAAGATTCTGATTGGCTCAGTCCACTGCTACACTTGCGCAGAACTCTTTCCTGGGGGAGAGTTTTAATACACTATAGAAATAGCCACAGGGACTTGGACTTCCCTGGTGGCACAGTGGCTAAGAACCCACCTGCCAATGCAGGGGACACAGGTTCGAGCCCTAGTCCGGAAGATCCCACATGCCGCGGAGCAACTAAGTCCGTGCGCCACAACTACTGAGCATGTGCTCTAGAGCCCGTGAGCCACAACTACTGAGCCCATGTGCCGCAACTACGGAAGCCCATGCGCCTAGAGCCCGTGCTCCGCAACAAGAGAAGCCACCGCAATGAGAAGCCTGCGCACCACAACGAAGAGTAGCCCCCGCTTGCCACGACTAGAGAAAGCCCGCGTGCAGCAACAAAGACCCAACGCAGCCAAAAATAAATAAATAAATTTAAAAAAAAAAAAGAAAAAAGAAATAGCCACAAACCCATTCTATGAATGTTGAAGGCTACATACCATGTACAATAAATGAAACCTGAGACCAAACTGAAGGAGAACAATGAAATGGGATACAATTCTCTCTGAATGTGAGAAAGCAAAGATGGTATGAGAGTTTTGAAGAATATCAGAATGTCACCAAAACCCTTAACTTGAAGAAAGGGAATTACAGAAGGTGAGCCCCAGAAAAAGCAGGAAGCACCCAGAATCAGAGCCATTTCCACTCCTCAGAATGGTAGGGAAGGTGAAGTTTAAGGGGAGGCTCATTTTGATTTTCCCAGGCACCTGGCCGGCCTCAGCAGGTCAGAGGAGTAACAGGGAAGGAATGGTCTGATCTGAGGGGAGTCCCTACCACGTACATTCCTGAAACGAAAGGGCTCAACTGATCCGTTCAGATATCAGCAGCCTCTGCTCACCCAACCCCGTAAAAGCCACACCAAGCACCGATCACAGCCTTCTTCTCGATCCCCCCAGCGCAGCTGAGTAGATCTGCATAAAGATTAAAATCAACTGGTATCCAACTTTCCTCTCTCATTCTAAGGGAGGAGCTGAATGATGCTTAAACACAGAGCTCTGAAGTATCCATTACTGACCAAATGGCAGGCTTCAGTAGAACCCCACCTTCCCCATGAAACAGGCTCAGCAAGGGCCCTTCTCGTGAATACCAAGCTGGGAAAGGTGGGGGGAGGGTGTTGAAACATAGTATGCAAAAGGCAGAAAAAAAAAATAATTTGGACAACTACCTTAGGAATCAAAAGAAAATTATAAACACAAACTGCTTCATATTCTCAGTGCACTCAAAGAGAACGTGGCTTCTAAGAAGCACAAGATCAAAGAAGAGATAAGAAAATCAAATGAGATTAATATGGATCTGGTAGAACGAAAAAGAAACTGAGGAGACCACCTTACGAAACCAAAGCCATATAAGCATCGAGTCAAATCACATTGCAGAATACAAGTCAGTGCCATTGAAGATGAACTTGATGAACTTGAAAAATGCTTAGAAAACAATGAAAATGGACAAAACAAATTTATAAATAAAATCCTAATTAAATGTTAGCCAATGAATCCAGTAGTACAACAAAGAAAATACCAAGTCTAAGTGATGTTAACTCCAGGAATGCATGAATGATTTGGAATTAAGAAATCTATAAATGTAAATGCAGAATGTAATTCATTACATCAGTAGGACACACACACACAAATCCTGTGAAAGACATACTTTTTTAAAAGCCTGCTTCAAACTCTTAATGGAAAAACTCCAGAATCATTCCCATTAGATTCAGGAATACAAACAAAAATGATGTTCACTGCTGTTATTGTTGGAAACAATATTCTAGAGGTACAAGCCAATACAATTAGACAAAAAATTTTTAAGAGGTATAAGTAGAAGAAACAAATGTATCATATAGTGTGCACAGATATATCTGGGTACTTGTAAGCACAAACACATCAATTTAAAAACTGTTAAAATATTAGAATTCAGTAAAGTTGGCTATCAGAAATCATCCACCAAAACAAGAGCTTTCTTACTCATAAATAATAACCACTTAAAACATATTATAAGAGGAAACACAATAGTAACTAAAAATACGTTTAACTTTGGCAAGGACTGGCAAGACCTAAAAGAAGGCTTCCCTGGTGGCACAGTGGTTGAGAGTCCGCCTGCCGATGCAGGGGATACGGGTTCATGCCCCGGTCCGGGAAGATCCCACATGCCGCGGAGCGGCTGGTCCCGTGAGCCATGGCCGCTGAGCCTGCGCGTCCGGAGCCTGTGCTCCGCTCCGCGATGGGAGAGGCCACAGCAGTGAGAGGCCTGTGTACCACAAAAAAAAAAAAAGAATCTGCCTGCCAATGCAGGGGACATGGGTTTGAGCCCTGGTCTGGGAAGATCCCACATTGCCGCGGAGCAACTAAGCCCGTGTGCCACAACTAGTGAGCCCGCACGCCTAGAGCCCACGAGGCACAACTACTGAAGCCCGTGTGCCTAGAGCCCATGCTCTGCAACGAGAAGTCACCGCAATGAGAAGCCCGTGCACCGCAACGAAGAGTAGCCCCCGCTCGCCGCAACCAGAGAAAGCCCGCGCGCAGCAACAAAGACCCAACACAGCCAGAAAATTAGTTAATTATTTTTAAAAAGATCTAAATGAATTACAAAATTCTATTAAGGGACATAAAACCAATAACTCGAACAAATGGGGAGGTTTAGCTTATTCTGGGATAGGATGACAACACTAAAAATCTCAACTCTCCTCAAGCTAGTTTATAAATGTAATAAAATTTCAACAATGATCTCAAAATAATTTTTTAACCTGAAAAAAATTATTCTGAAGTCCATTTGGTAGGATAAACATGTAAAAATAACCAGATTTTGAAAAAGCATAATAAGTGGGGGACTAGCCCTATTACAACATCATCAAAAAAACTACTATAATTAAAAGTGTCTCCTCTTCCATCGACAGCCAAACCACTGGAATAAAGATGACAGATAGATTCTGAATTCAAAGAAAATTCAAAGGGGCATTCTAAGTCAGTTACAGAAAACAGATTATACAATAGCTGATTTTGGAAAAACTGGCTAAATATTTTAGGGGAGGTAAAAAAAAGCTGGCTTCCTTGCAACAAAATCCTTCACAACAAAATAAAATTCCAGAGTCATCATACATAAATTTAAAAGCAAGAAAGGAAAATAAAAACCCATCAAAAGAGCTAAATATACTGTTTTAATCATAAAGTGAATATGAGGCTAAATGCAGAAGCTATAAAGCAAAAGACTCATAATTTAATGAGACTACATACAAACTAAAAACCACTGGGGGCTCTCCCAGCAGATTCAGGCAAGATAACACAACAGTGACACAGTTTGTTTTTTTGGCCGCACCGCACAGCTTGCAGGAATCTCAGTTCCCAGACCAGGGACTGAACCCGGGCCGCGGCAGTGAAAGCCCAGAATCCTAACCACTAGGCCACCAGGGAATTCCCCAACATAGTTTTTTAATTTCCTCATATCCCACCCACTTCCCCTTCCCCACCACTAACACCGCACACATACAACCCAGACCAACTAGTATAGAAAAACCATGGTAAACATCTACCACGAAACTAGGTGTGAAAGTACCCTCACAAACCCCAGAAGGTACAAACGAGCAGGAGTAAACTACTAACAAGCAACAAGACCAATTTGGTATCGGAATCTGTACAAGGAGGGTAGAGGGAAGCAACAGGGCATCTGATACCCCTAAGACACACACCCACCCTGACACCCTCACCCTTGGCCTCATAATCAACAGGGAAGCTCAGAGGACCGACTGGATAACAGCCCCTGAAACCTGAATCGTTTTTTCACTTTCAAAAGTGATCAGCCAATGGCCCCACACTGAGGAGAAACTACTGGGAACAAAATCGAAACTGAGCAAGAGAAGAACAACAGAGATCAAAAAAAAAGAAGGTCCAGATAAAGGTGGCTGAGAGTGGCAGAACCAGATCTCAGAAAGCAAGCTGCCGTACTTCTTCACACTCAAAAACAGAGGAAGGGGTTCTAGAGAATAAACACAGTTAGAAAAGCTACCCTGACCTGCATCTCCCTTCTAAAACAGGAGAAGTAATTTCATGTAAACATGGGCAACAGAAGACAATCCAGGTCAAATCCCATACAAAGTTATCATAAGAAAAAGAGCATGAGGAGAAAATATAATCCCTAGAGACAACAAAAGCACACCAGAAAGACATACCTAGGGAACCAATGAAAAATATAATACCTCAAAATGAGTTAGGGGCTTCCCTGGTGGCGCAGTGGTTGGGAGTCCACCTGCCAATGCAGGGGACACGGGTTTGTGCCCCAGTCCGGGAAGATCCCACATGCTGCGGAGCGGCTAGGCCCGTGAGCCATGGCCGCTGAGCCTGCGCGTCCAGAGCCTGTGCTCCGCAACGGGAGAGGCCACAACAGTGAGAGGCCCACGTACCACAAAAAAAAATGAGTTAAAATACATCAGGAAAATGACACAAAATATGAATGATTATCAATAGAAATTAGAAAAATTTAGAAATTGATTATTAAAACTCAGGAAAAAATTAATTTCAGAAAAAACTAAACTAGGAAGATCATTCACAGTAAATAAACAGGATGTCTTGAGAGGAAGAGAAGAGAAAACAGGTAAAACATTTAAAGATCAATAATAAAGAAAAGAAGCCAAGCAAAAGTGACCCAAAACAGCATACATGATAGCAATCCCCAAAGAAGAAAGCCTAAACAAGGGAACAGAACAATTATTAAAACTTTCATTTTCCTGAAATTGAGAATAAAAAAAGACTTGATGCTACATATTGAAAGAACACACCAGGTACTTGGGAATACGGATCCAGAACAACCAACACCAAAACATACTGCAGTAACATCACTGGCGAAAAATCGGAGGAAAAAAATCCCGTGGGCTCCAGGCAAAAAAGAATAAAGCATTCATGAGGGAAAGAAAATCATGTTATCAGTAGACATTGACAGTGACGTTTTAAACCAAAAAGAACATACTTAAGATACTAAAAAAAAAAAAAAATGTGACCCAACCATTTTATCCAAACAGACTTTCATACAAAAGGCTACAGATAAACTGTTATCAGCATACGAAAACTCAGGGTATACTAGTCTCACAAGCCCTTCCAGAAGAATCTACTAACAAATGAGCAAGACAAGCAGAATGACTGGATAGATGACGTAAGGGCTGGTGGTGAGCATTAAGCATGTATTTACTTGAATAGTTAAGACTAAAGCAAGAGTTAAAAGGGAGAGATTATAGTATATAATGATGATGTTCTTACAAAGCAGATGCAGCACAACTACAAAAAGCAGAGGCACGGAACTGTACACTTGAGTATGGCTGAAATGGTAAATTTTATGTTACGTATATTTTACCACAATAAAAAAGGAAGAAATAAAGTACCCTGTAAGTTTACACCAATACTTCTGATTCGAATTTAGAACAACAAGGGTTTTCTATCTTCTGTCTTAAAGCTATAGCTCTACTTTTCCGTATCAAGAATCCTACTTCTCATCAAGGAAAATGATGATGATAAAAGAATGTTAATTTCCACAAGTTCAGGATACTTAAAGAAAATTAATCAGTCACCTTTGGAGAATGCTTTGGAACCAAGTCTATTTTGAAAACTGGTAAATAAAATGTAGAAATTCTCCTACGTTTCCTCTATGAACTGTACTAAACGGTATTGTAGGTAAGGTGAAGTTTCTCTTCATAGAAATACTTTAGCTAATAAACAAAGGAGAAATGATAACAGTTAAAATATCACCACATGCAACCTCAATAAATCACAGGATCTAAGAACTGAACAGCAAGAATGCTATCACAAACCATCACAAAAAGAGAGACACCATGTGCTTCCTGATGAAAGAACACACCACCACCGATGAAACAGGTGCCTACACAAACCAACTCGAATCTGACGGAGCCTCAGCTCTAACGCCCAATTCTCAGGAAGTAGAGGTCAATAAAACACATTAAACTACACTATGTGGATACAATCAGCAAAATCCAAACAACAGGACAAGGGATCCAATTTTATCAACAAATATTCCTCAAGGAAAAAAATAAAGAGAGATGAGGGAAAGAACTTATAGATTGAGAGCAACTAAAACAGACATATAAAACGAAAATGAAACAGAACAAAATTATTAAAGATGGATACTGGGTTGGGATAGAGACTTAGGGAGGTTGTAATTAGGAGGAAGCCTTGAACGGCTTCTGGACAGCTGGCAAGGTTCTATCTCCTGGCCTGGGTGACGGCTGCAAGCATGTTCGCCTTAAGATAATCCACTAGCCTATACATTTGTTTATGAGATTTTCCATTTGTATTTTAATCATAAAAATTACATGAAACCTTTATATACACATATAATTATACGTATTTTTCATGATTTTTATATGTTATATTTAATCATACCTCCCCAAATTTTTATGAAATATATCCCCAAACCTGAATACCATGATCTCTTTAGTATGATAATTAAGGTCTCCACAGATTCCATACTTAAGCACTTCTGCACCTTACACTTTTCTGAATTGTTAAAAAAAAAAAAAGGAAAAAAATTACTTACCATATATACCAACTCCAAAGACTGAGAAAAACAATTGCATCACTGTCAGACACAGGGTTAATATCCACAATATATGTATGGAAAGTCCTGGTGAATCAATACATAAAAAGATCAATACCCTAAATTAGAAAATGGATAAAGAACATGATCAGGTAACTCACAGAAAAAAAATACAAATTACCAATAAAGATAGTAAATGATAATCAACCCTTCAATAAGTAAAACAATTTTTTTTTTAACATCTTTATTGGGGTATAATTACTTTACAATGGTGTGTTAGTTTCTGCTTTATAACAAAGTGAATCAGTTATACATATACATATGTTCCCATATCTCTTCCCTCTTGCGTCTAGTAAAACAATTTGACCATACTCCTCACTATTACCTTGGCAAAGACCAGGATTGATGACACCCTCTACGGTATTAGCTAAGGTGTGGGGAAACCAGCATTCACATTATTTGAAGTGGAACTTAACATGAATCTTAGAAAATTCGGCTTTATCTTTTACATTTTCAAGGCATAGTCTTTGAGCAAACTTACTTCTATTAATTCCTCCTATGGAAATCAAATATAAAAATATGTACAAAAATATACGTTACAATATGTTTGTAATAATGAACATGAGAAGAACCCAAATGTCCATTAATAGGAGAAATTATACAATGAAGCCAAAAATGATTAAAGAGAATGATGTGTGCTTATTCTGAAAGTTCTCTACAATGTAAGGGCAAAAAGTAAATTGCACACCAGTATATAATGATGCTAGTGGGAATCACAGTTATACCACCGCTCTATCAGGAGTAATTGCCTACATAATTCTAATACTGGGCTGAGGAAGTGTGGATATCAATCTAACTTTACCATCCATGCCTCTTTGAAGAGTAAGTAGCCTGCAAGGTGACAAGCCTTAACATCACTTCCTTACTTGGTGCTATTAAAGAACATACGACATTCATGCAGAACTTACAAGAGTCAGGGCTATCATTCTGGGACCCAGTGGACTGCAATGAATTAGAAATTACCTCAGGTTGTCAGTCATCTTGATCTGGATGAAAGTGAAATGGAACAATGTTATCTGACAATATAAATATCTCCATTTAAGATGGAGAGGCCATTGAGTTGGAATTAAACTTCATAAATACCTCACATAGACTTGTGACTAGTGGTTTCCATGTTCCTGGGGCAAGAGTAGCCATGCATGGCAGTCATGGACTCCTGTCATCATCAGGCTGGATGTCATCACTCATTGGTCCTATATTGCCACTGAACCACACACCAGCCCCTCTCACTTTCCTTCAGGTGGTGGCCAAATTCAAGGCTTTGTCATACTTTAAAAAAGTATTGTATCCATCTGTTTGCAAACGAGGGGAAGAACTGAGTAACGTAATGCATCAGAGGCCACAAGGCAATCTTGCTTCAGCAGGCCAGGGATTTCTTGGCCAAGTGACATCTGATGATGCTTGTTTCTCCTGAGAATATATAGAACTAGTCAACTTTTTCACCCCCAAAAGATAATTTATGTAAGTTATACCAAGATATCAGAATAAAGCAGGGATATCCTTTTATCATTGTATTTTGCACCACCATGAGAATTTTTTGCATGCCCGCTATCGTGGTTTTTGTCTCTGTTAAGGAAAAGAAGCCCCCTCCTAGTCCCCAAATAAGAAAGGAAAAATTATGGTTGAATGCCATTACTGTTTTCAATCACTTCAGGATTAAAAGCTCAAACACTTACCAGATAATGTGAGGCTGGGCAACCCCTCCAATCCAAGCCTGTTCTTCATTAAATGAAGTTAGTAATTGCAGTTTGGGGAGGTCAAAACAAGATATAAAATACTTTACTAGGCACAGAGCATGCATTCAGTAAGTTTCCTTCCTTTCTCCCTTCTGTTACAGCATTGTTCCAGACCAGGTTATTCTAAGGAACACTCAGCAATTAAACATATGAAGAAACCGATTTATTATTCACAGTAAATTTTATTATATCAAAACTCACTGCCTGATTCTTGGATCTGAAGGCTTTTAACAAAAGTGGCATAAGCCTGTGGACATACTGCTCCTTCCACACAGAATAATGTCCCTGGAGTCACACCATTCCTGCTTGCAGAGAACTGTAAAACAGGGGCCTTCTACAGGAAGAAGGAGTTCTAGATAACACCCTCCCCTCTGGATGGGACCACTTGTCCTCTCCTCTGGAGACACGACCGTGTACTGAAGTTGAGGTCACACACAGGTAGAGCTGACGGGCGCTCTGCTCTGAAACAAACGCTGCAAGTTTGGGTGAGGCCCTTTCCCCCTTGCTTGAGAATACAGATGAGCTTATAAAGCCAAGAATACCTTAGAAACAACCGTTACCTCATTTCTAAAATCTCTGCTGGAGGAAAACAGTAAATCTTCACCTAAAAGGAAATTTCAGGACATGGTATAAGTTTCAAGTATCCATTTTGTGGGAAGAAACTACAAATTAATACTTTCTATACTTAATTACCACCAGTAGTTATCATTTTTGGAGGTAAAGGAGGTTATTTTAATGGAGAGAAAAATCCGTCTTTTTTCATGAGTTAAAACAGGAATTGGCAAACCAACGCCCATGGCCAGCTGCCTATTTTTGTAAATGAAGTTTTACTGGAATACAGCCTCACCCATTTATTTGTATTGTCCATGGCAACTTTCATTCAGTAGAGTTGAGTAGCTGCAACACCGTACATGGCTCACAAAGCCTAAAACATTTTCTTAAAATATTTTCTATCTGGCCCAATAAGAAAAAGTTTGCCAACCCCTGCGTAGAAATATTGCCATACTAAACTAAGGCTAAGTAAAACTTCATCAGAAAGAAAACTAAAACCACAATAATTAGAATACAAAAATACAAATGACATGCTTGGTCTGATTCAGGCACTTTCAAGATCATAGTTTATTTATTACTTCAGATAAAAAGATAGTATACATATTAGGGAATCCCTTAAAATTCAACTCTAGAGTTATACACCATCTAGTACTTTTGAATTGAATGTTAACCAAAAAAGTCTCTAAACACCTGAAAGCCCCACTAGTAACATGAACTACGGTAATAAAAAATTTGACATTTAATTTGTTCAATATATAGTATTTACATTATGAAACCAATGGTAATACGATAAACAATGATAAAGAAATAGTAAAAATAAACTCTAAAAAGCAAAGGTTTATATTCTTACAATGTGCTAATTATCATAATTGTATATAAAAATTAAAACACAGCAGAGCTTTCTGCTACAAAACTCTTAATCATCTGAGTTGTAGTCGTTACTTGCTAACGATTTACATGCAACATCTGCTAGTGCTGACATTTGATTTTTTTCCCCCAAGAAAGTGTGAGTAGATATTTATTTAAGAGCAGACATTAATTTACTTGTGGACAGAAAAAGATAAAACTGTACTCAAGATTAGTACTGGTCACAAGCCTCTTCTCTACAGAAATGATAAAAATAATAAGACTGAAAATAATTCCAGAAAGGAGATGCACAGGCAAAGAGTACCATGAATGGCACAGCTCAAAAAATCTTGGGACCAATTAGACACACATGTTTTCTCTCTCCTTCAATGACGAGAGGTCTATTTTGCCATCAAATTACAATGCCTGTAGCAAGTAAGGGGCACCAGGTGTACAACTAATTAAACCCTGCAAAATACTAAGATGGGCAGTGGTGGCCAGAAGAAGGAACAACTTCTATGTAATTCAAACTATATACAGCATAACTGGAATGCAGCTCATCCCAAACTGGCTATGTGAAACAATTGGACCTTTATGATTTAATAGTTAAAATTATGACAAGTGTAATAATACAATAGATTTACATGGAAAGCAAGATCCAAGGGGCACTTTATATTATTTACTGTGTATTTCAATTTAAAAATAATTTTGCTAAGTATACATCTCAACTGAGGTCTATGTATAAAATGTCCTAATAGATACAGATATTTACCTTTGGTGAGTTAAAGGCCTTTTTGTGACTTCTGTCTGAATTGCAGGCAGAATGCGAGATGTACGTGCACATGTGGGAGAAACTCAACCTGAGGTAATCCAAAAGATGTGCGTGTGAGGAACCTGGAGGTACTCTGACAGTCAAAGCACACCAGAACCCAAACGGGCAACAGTGAGGATGGCAACGAGCAATGGAATGCCAGTATGGCGGTGAAACTTTTTCCACAACAGAAAGAGGAAGGCCTCTCGTACCAGCAGAATCCTGCATACATACACAAAAGAAAAAGCCACCATTTCTTAAAACAAAAGCCAATTATAGTGTGGGAAGTACAAACTGCAGAAAACCAGGAGTCCCTGGAAGAAAAACGACTGGTTCCCGCGAGAGAAAGGAGGACGCTTGGTTCTGCGCAGGGTCACTTGGTGAAGGCGGCCACCACTGCCCACAGCACCTCGTTGGTGCTGGCCTTCAGACACTCCACCTCAGGGTCTAAGTCCAGGAGCTGCCGCACCCGCTTGGTGGCTAAATCGTACTGCTCGTCCACGAGGGGCGCGAACGCGTTCTCCAGGACATCCGAGGCGTGGGCCAGGTAGATGAGGGCCAGCAGGCGCTTGTCCATGCGGTGAGGGTCGTTCACCCATTTGTCGAGAACGGCTTCCTGCACCTTCTTGATGAGGCGCTGCTTAATGTTGTTGTTGGTGAGGGGATGTGTCGTCATGTCAAAAAGAAGGAAGTTCTGTTTCTCGGTTGTCAATACGCCCTTTTCTACCAGGTTTTTAGCTAATCGTTCCCTCACGTTTCTTAACTGATAATGCAATTTTAACGGATTCCACGTCTCACCTAAAAGAAAGATTCCCGAAGTTAGAAATGATAGGTATTACCTGCTAATCTTATTAAATTTTGTACTGTTAAAATGAACAGTAACATTTGACTTTTTTTCCTCCAGAGAAACAGAAGAAAATCCAACTATGTTTTCTTGCCAACTAAACCATGAACCCCTTGATGGTCAGGCCTTTGGTTTCTAAGCACCTGGCACATGATTTTCAGGCACATCGGTTACTCAAGCTGAAAGCAGTCTCCAAACCAGTTCCCCTAATGCGGAATAAGCCAAATACCAATATTAAATTATGTTTGGCTTCTCTCTAGCTACTGTCAAAAAGCAGCCACTAGCAAAATATAAGATCTCTTTTCTGTTAAACACCCATCTGCAACAAAAAGAGAAAAGAATTAAAAAGTTTCCTGATTAATAAGTTATTCCTGAACCGCTACATATACCTGACCTATAAAACTGGGAAAGCCTGTTTAGGCAATGCTATTCTTTGCTGACAAATAATATAAACCTAATTATAGAAGGCAAAACATTTTCATCATTTTAATCTTGTCATCTATGCGTATTTCCCTTTGAGACAGAAATACTTAAAATAAAACCAAGGGACTTCCCTGGTGGTCCAGTGGTTTAAGACTTCACCTTCCAATGCAGGAGGTACAGGTTGGATCCCTGGTCGGGGAGCTAAGATCCCACATGCCTCACAGCCAAACAACAACAACAACAAAAAACACACAATAAAAACCCAGAAGCAATACTGTAACAAATTCAATAAAGACTTTAAAAATGGTCACATCAAAAAAATCTTAAAAAAAAAAAAACCCAAATATTTTTCACTAAAACAGTTTTTTTCTTTATAGAAGACTAGAAGGAAATACATCAAAATATTAATCTTGATTATTTGGGGGATTATATTATATGTGACAAATTTTCTTTTTTGTACTTTTTGTATTTTCCAAATAATCTCCAATGAACATGTAACTATTTGGGTAATTTGAAAAAAATACTATAGTAACTTTCTAAATTGGGTCATGTTAGAGATCAACCACCAGCACTTTTATTATATGCAAAAGCTGAAATTTTATAATATTGAAGAAAAACAATTGTACTGTCTACTACAGCAGCCATTAACTATATAGGGCTATTAAATTTAAATTAATAAAAAAAAAACTCAGGGAATTCCCTGGCAGTCCAGTGGTTAGGACTCCATGCTTCCACTGCAGGGGGCCCAGGTTCGATCCCTGGTCAGGGAGCTAAGATCCTACAAGCCCTGCAGCACAGCCAAATAAATAAATAAGCAGGAAAAACAACTCAGTTCCTCAGTTGCCCTAACCACGTTCCAAGTGCTCAATAGCCAAGTGGGGCTAGAGGTTACTGAGCGGACATCACAGAAATAAAGCATTTCCATTGTTGCAGAAAGCTCTAGTGGAAAGTGCTGACTTAAAATACATTAGTATTCAAAATTATTGTGCCATATGACTTAACACTGAAGAATACGGGGCTATGATGGAGTAATCAGTCTTGGACTTGCCTTCTGGAGTTAAACAATTAGAAATCTGCATAAAATGTATGAAACAACTGTTCAGATGCTAGTCAAAAGGCAGCCCAGAGCTGTGACCTTTGAGAGAAACCTCACTGAGCCCTACTACTGCCCAAGCTTACTACCCAAAGGCACACGCCAGGCAGCAGAGCAGAAGAGAAGACCTCAAGTAGAGCACAGGACTCACACTGTGTAAAAAGGCAGAGATCAGAGCTGGGGGAGGCTAAGGCAGCTGGAATATGCAAGGCAGAGTACTGGAGAAGAGGGGACTATGCAGAATAAGAGCTCTAGAAATCTGCGTGGTGTTCGCTTGAGTCTGGCCAAAAACAAAGCCACATGTGTTATGGTGTCAAACTCCACAAAACAAGGTTAAAAAAAAAAAAATCAAGGAAGTTGTAATGTGAATAATTCCAAGAGTTCACAGAGGGCTAGGGAAAATTTGAATTGCAATTAGCCTGAGTGGAAAGGTCTCACTGAACACCCAGGACATTCAGAAAGGATTCCAGAAGGATCACATCTTAATAATAGGGCTAAAGTAGCCCTTGAGTAAAGGCTACTCCAGACCTGACCTAACAAAGCTTACAAACAAAACTGATCCACAAGTAACTTAAGTACCTAGCAAAACAAATTTCAACAGTCTTTAAAGACAAACAAAATTCAGCACACAACAACGTAGCACTCACAATGTCCAGCATCCAATAAAAATTACTAGACTTGTGAAGAAGCAGGAGAATGTGACCCAAAACTAAGGGGAAAAAAAATCAACAAAAACAGTCAAACAGGGACTTCGCTGGTGTCTTCCCAGTGGTTAAGACCCTGCAATTCCACTGCAGGGGGCGCAGGTTCGATACCTGGGTAGGGAACTAGGATCCCGCATGCCACACAACCAAAAAAAAAAAAAGTCAACCAGGGCTCCCCTGGTGGCGCAGTGGTTGAGAGTCCACCTGCCGATGCAGGGGACACGGGTTCGTGCCCTGGTCCGGGAAGATCCCACGTGCTGCGGAGCGGCTAGGCCCATGAGCCATGGCCTCTGAGCCTGCACGTCCGGAGCCTGTGCTCCGCAACGGGAGAGGCCACAACAGCGAGAGGCCCGCGTACCGCAAAAAAATTTAAAAAGTCAACCAAATCTGACATGACCCAGAAATAACAGAGACAATGGCATTAGCAGACAAGGAGTTTAAAATGGCTATTTTAAATATCTAAATAATTTAAAGGAAAGCACGAGCACAATGAAGAGAAAATGAGAGCTTTTCTTTTTTAAAGGCTAAATGATCTGGATCTGCCATTTTACATTTTGTTATTCACGCTGTAAAACTAGGGACTTGAAAAAAAACTGTCAATTAAATAATGAAGAAATGGTACCATGAATCATTATTAAAGTCATCTTCTACATTTAAAGAAAACATAACCGCGACTTCCCTGACAGTCCAGTGGTTAAGACTCCATGCTTCCACTGCAGGGGGCACGGCTTCAATCCCTGGTCAGGGAACTAAGATCCCACATGCCACGAGGCACAGCCAAAAAAAAAAAAAAAAAAAAAGATTAAAAGCAAAAAATAAAGAAAACAAGATAAACTTTTCAAATAAAAAACCCTGGCAAATCAGCTTCCACAAAAAGAAAAACAATCATTGCATTCAATTTCCTTGTTAACTTCAAAAAGTAAAAGAGTTGAAATATATTTGGGGCCCTATTAGATTTTAAAACTTAACAGTATAAAAGAAAAATATAACTCAATAATAAATGAAATTCTATTTTCAATTTCTGGTGTTAAATTAGCCCACACCTACATTTAATGTTAAGAAATCATTAACAAAAACAAAAAACAACAAAAAAAGAGAAATCATTAACAGTTACTTGATGAAGCACTACAGCATAATAGGTTATGAGAGCAAGCTCTGGAGCCAGACTGTTTGGATTTCAATTCCAATTTGGTCATTTCCTAGCAGTGCAACCCTGGGCAAGGCTTCTTACCTATTCCTCTGTCTTTTCATCTGTAAAGCGATGAAAACAACTCTTTCCAGCTCACAAGGGTTATTACGAGGATTAAGTTAAGTTAAAGACATATCAAGTTCTTAGAATAGAGCCTGGTACATGGTAAGCTCGCAATAAACGTTAGCTATTATTATTTAACCATGTGCAGAATCAGCACTTTGGCAGAAAGAGTTTATCCTATTTATAATGGTCTAAAAAAATCATACTAGGTACTGAGAATGCAGACATTAGTAACACATATTTCTTTTTTTTTAAATGTATTTATTTAATTTATTTATTTTTGGCTGCGTTGGGTCTTCAGTGCTGCACACAGGCTTTCTCTAGTTGCGACTAGCGGGGGCTACTCTTCGTTGCGGTGCACGGGCTTCTCATTGCGGTCGCTTCTCTTGTTGCAGAGCACGGGCTCTAGGTGCACAGGCTTCGGTAGTTGTGGCACGCAGGCTCAGTAGTTGTGGCTCACGGGCTCTACAGCACAGGCTCAGTAGTTGTGGTGCATGGGCTTAGTTGCTCCGTGGCATGTGGGATCTTCCCGGACCAGGGCTTAAACCCGTGTCCCCTGCATTGGCAGGCAGATTCCTAACCACTGTGCCACCAGGGAAGTCCTAGTAACACATATTTCTAACTCTAGAAATTTTAAATCAAAGGAAGGGAACATTCATAATATAACAACTAACTGTACTTAACTGGCTAGAATAAGATGTAAATAGGGCCATAAAAACAATATGAACCAAGAGCCCAGAGGAATAAGAAATTACTTGAGTTTGATGTTAAGGGCACGCATCTTTCAAAGGTTAGTTATGACTTTCATTTTTCAATTGTTGTACCAACCCACTGTCTCCCCAATAAATGCCTGCCGCAACTTTCACCAGACAGTTTGGGTTTTGTTTTGTGTTTTGTTTTGTTTTGTTTTGCGGTACGCGGGCCTCTCACTGTTGTGGCCTCTCCCGTTGCGGAGCACAGGCTCCGGATGCGCAGGCTCAGCGGCCATGGCTCACGGGCCCAGCCGCTCCGCGGCATGTGGGATCTTCCCGGACCGGGGCACGAACCCGCGTCCCCTGCATCGGCAGGTGGACTCTCAACCGCTGCACCACCAAGGAAGCCCTGTTTTGTGTTTTCTAATATCATTGGCACGTGGTAGGCAGCCTAAGGCACCAGGCTAGAATTAGCTAGGTTGTGTTTTCTGACATTCTTAAATGACTTGGAAATTCAAACTTATAAACACAGAATAATCGATAGCCAAATTTATGTAAAAGCCCATAAAAAACTATAGTTCAAATCCAAGGTTAATTAATTAACTATACTCATAATAATAATTTGTCAGTTATCAAAGAAGTACTATTCCCTGGCAACTCACTAGTCAATTAGGAAGTTATTCTATGTCTCAGAAAACATCTTGGCTACCTATTCTCAAATAATTGTTGGGGCGGCGGCGAGGGAGGATAAGATTATTCTAAGGTCAATTTCTCTTTACAGACATAAAAAAACCAGAAATCCCTCTGATGCCGCTATACAATGATTTTTTTCCTCTCATTGGAAATAAATGGTATTAGCAGTTTATAACTTACTGTCTATTGTACTGAAGTCATGCTAATAAGGTTTATCCACACCTTATCCACAATTAAATCGTACATACTGCACCCAACAGAACAAGTAATGCTTATTACAAAGTTCCTGTGACAAGTTCCTCAAATCCAAAATATGCTACCTTAGTTTAGTGTTGCTACTAAGAAAGAGCAGAGCCTGAACACAGACCAACCTTCAAATAATGTGTTCCATTTATCACTGGACCTTCTTATGGGCAATCATTTCTGCCTCGGAGGAAGTTAACAAAAAAGGACTCAGACATCATCTTTTGATGCAGTTCCCTGGAAAAGGGCAAATCTTGTGTGCCCACTCCAACAAAAATGTTATTCAGCTTTCCTCAGATATTTTTTAAAAATGAAAAAATCCCATAAGCAGAAAGCTGAATCAGTATGGGTAATATGTAAATGTTGTTTGATACTATTTTGAACACCCCAAAAAAGGTACAATAAAATAAGAGTGGTGGGACTTCCCTGGTGGTACAGTAGTTAAGAATCCACCTGCCAATGCAGGGGATACGGGTTCGAGCCCTGGTCCAGGAAGATCCCAGATGCCGCAGAGCAACTAAGCCCATGCGCCACAACTACTAAAGCCCACGCGCCTAGAGCCCGTGCTGTGCGTCAAGAGAAGCCACCACAATGAGAAGCCTGTGCACCACAATGAAGAGTAGCCCCTGCTCGCTGCAACTAGAGAAAGCCCGTGCACAGCAACAAAGACCTGATGCAGCCAAATATAAACAAACAAAAATAAATAAATAAATAACTGAGTGGTCAAAGTGTCTTGGCATCCTGACATTTCTGCCTTTTATTTTATTTTTTTCTATTTGGGCTTTTGTTTTTTAAATTTTTTTATTTTAGTTGATTTGCACTTCTGTCTTTTATTTTAAAAGAACCAAATTAATCTAAATCCAAAGAATAAAGTTACCCCTGAGATTATTAGCATACTTAAGACAACAGTATAAACTGGGGTGGGAGGAGGGGAGTTGGTTAAGTGAAGAGAAGATACAATAAAGGTTTAACCTATACTATCTACTAAAAGATTTAGCTGCTTCAATTTAAGCAGAATGTTGAATATCTTTTAAATATACTGTAACAAACCCCCAATGGAGGAATAATGTTCAAAATTCTAGATTAAAAGATGTTACTGTGATCCATATTGTCATTCATCCTAAATTACTCACTATGCAAAAAAGACTATAAGTTATACAAGCAAATTTTTAATGTATAGAATTTATTTATAGTTAACTCTTTTATAAAGGAAACTGTGAGTATATACGGAGAGGAAAAGGTCTTCAAAGGTTATTTATATCCCACTGCCCAACAATTATTTCAGTGAAAATGACATACTGGCAGGCACCTAAATAACTTCACTACAAAAAACTTCCATCTTCCTTGACATGTTACAAAAAAAAAAAAAAAAAGCAGCTTTGTTCATAAATTTGGCAGTCTAGCGACACCTTGTGACCAAACTGATCAATTACATGTCTTACGACTTCAGAAAGCAAAAAATACTATTCTTGAAAACAGAAAAGTAGTCTTTAAATTTTTTACTCTTTGTCTCAAATACACATATTTATTAATTTTTTTAAATTAACAAGATATATAAGTAATATTTAAATATCAGTAATTTTAACATGTATATATGCACACTGTAAATAATGGTAAGATGAACCCCTGGGTATCCATCCTCCCACCCCAGGTAAAGAAGAAAGCTTCATCAAGACCTTAGATGCTTCCCTTGTGTCTTCTCTACCTCAGCGGTAACCGCCAAACAAACTTAGGTTAATCATTCTTTTTTCTTTACATATAGTCTCACCACCTATGCACGTATCCCTCAACAATACAGTACAATACATAGTTTTGAAAACCTAGTAACAAGTACAGACTTAACTGTGTAAGGATAGGTCCACCCATTTTACCACCCCCTCTAATCCCTCTGAACAGGAACACTTCCTTCTTTCTGTCTCATTTTTACCTTTCAAAGGCCCAATCCAAGTTCCACTTCCTCCAAATACTAAAGCTCCCAAGGATTTCTTTCCTCTGGGCTACTGCACTTTCAGAGAACCATACTGTTAAACTCTAATCTGTTATTAATCTGTTATTAGAAATACACAACTGGGGACTTCCCTAGTGGTCCAGTGGGTAAGACTCTGCACTCCCAATTGCAGGGGGCCCCGGTTTGATCCCTAGTCAGGGAACTAGATCCTGCATGCATGCTGCAACTGAAGATCCCTCATGCCTCAACGAAGACCCAGCGCAGCCTAAATAAATAAATAGATAGATAGAAATATACAACTGTTCTGCAAATGAATTTTAAGATTCTTTTAGTATGGAAGCACTTCTTTTTAAGTTTCATAGTACCTACATCAGCATTGCTGCAATAACTGGTATTTGATACCACTCATTATTTTGAAGCAACTAAAAAATTTTAAATTAACAAACTGACCCACAGAACTGAACACTTAAAAATGGTTAAAATGGTGTTAGGTTGGATACAATTTTTTATTAAAAATCAGCTAGCACTACTTTAACTAGGTGGGAAGTAGATATTTTAATTTAAAAGAAATGTGCTTTTTTCTCCTTCTCCCACTCCAGATTCCTTTCTTTTACGCTGAAATTACAGGTCATTCAGGAACATGCAACCAAAGTGCTATAGGTGATATTTTGGCATTTACAGCCATCCTAAACTTCACAAGATGTTGTTTAAAAAAATTTAAAAACCACTTTCTTAGTATTAGCTTCTTGGTTTACACAAATTCCTAACTCAAATGGACACTCTGTTTCACAAAATCTTAATTATATTTAATACTTTTGAGAAAAGCTTATAGACTTCTGCCCTCCTTTCACTCAACCAAGTGAGAACAGCGCACACAGCTCAAGTTGAAAACCACTTTCATTTATCATACACATTGAGTACTGGATAAGCTACATGCATAAAATGTTACATAACCGGTAAAGTTTAAGACGTATACAGCCCCCTAAACGGTGAGATTCAACTCTTTACAAGCCATACTCCCTGTGTACCATGCGTACATAACAAAGGAAATCCAGTGGTCTAAGATATATTATTAACCCAAATCCCAATGTGCCATTAACATGTATGACGTAAGATAAAGAGACTGTTGATGGATGAAGCATCTGAAAACACCTCCACGTGCTAAGTGGCACCAAAGCGGTATCAAAAACATTGACGTTAAGGCAAGACAAACTATATTCCATAAAAAGAACTTTAGCACTCTGACTTACCTGACTTACCTCCCAAAAAAGTAAATACAACTTGAGAAACCCTCCTTTTGGTCAGCTGAGAACCTAATTACAAATTCTAATTTGCACCACCGGCAGTGGTAATGGCCAACAACAGCAGCACAACGTGAGCACAACACAAAGACTGCTTAGGCCAGTGAACTCCAGAGAGTGCAGAAATGATCCATCAGTTAGAAGGTACTAGCACTCCTATTTTTATCTCAAAAAAATCATATTTGCTAATATTTAACATATGGAGTTAACATCATACCCTCACTGAGTCTTTGTCAGCTGGCCACAGTTTGCTGAATAGGTGGAAGGCTCACCCAAAGAGGGCTGACAATGTTCTGAGCACTGTGACATACAGTCTTGGTATGTGCCGAGTAACTACCTAGCTTTAACCAAACAAACTTTCATCAAATGGGTAAAGTAATTTTAAAAGATTTCCTACAAAAAAATTGTAATTGAAGATGACATCTATATCACAACCACAAAGAAGGAAAGAGGGTCACATTAAAGTTTCTCTTACTCAATGAGGTAAAAAGTTATCAGCAGATCTACAAAAGGGTGGTCAAAAAAAAAACCCTCAAAATTATCAAGACAGGGCTTCCCTGGCGGTGCAGTGGTTGAGAGTCCGCCTGCCGATGCAGGGGACACGGGTTCGTGCCCCGGTCTGGGAAGATCCCACATGCCGTGGAGCGGCTGGGCCCGTGAGCCATGGCCGCTGAGCCTGCGCGTCCAGAGCCTGTGCTCCACAATGGGCGAGGCCACAACAGTGAGAGGCCCGCATACCGCAAAAAAAAAAAAAAAAAAAAATCATCAAGACAAACTTGTGAATAAGCTTATGTTCTCTACCAATAAGAAGGAAGAATGAACCCTGCCATAGTATAAAGTGCCCATTTATTGTCCTACTACCTAAGTTTGGAATATGTGTATTCACATTATAAATAAACAAACACGCAAAACTCAATCTTTTACTGATATAAGAATATCTTCATAATACAACTATTACTTTAGAAACTCTATTTATAAGTGAGAAAAATGACATGTTAATTACCAATCTCTGACAACCTCCAAACGTTTTTAAAACAGTCTAAAAAGCAATATATTTGAACATGAAATGAAATGAGCATAGATGTATGCAGAAGCTATGTTTTATATAACAGTACAGAGGAACAACAAGCTAACTCAGGTCCTATACTCCAGGAGTTTACTATCTAGAAGATTAGACAAATACACAAGTAACTTTAAAATAAATGTAGTCATTAGTGCTATCAACCAAGTAAGTGTTCCTTCCTACAGCTGCACTTCCTATCTCTCTAAAGTTAGGGGAGGCCATGTGACTTGCTCTGACCAATGAAACCTGCACCACACGTCATTTCTGAGCAGAAATTTAAGAGCCTGGGTGATCTGTTATTCTCTTCTTTCCTTTACACTAGTGACTGACAGTGCTCCAGATGGTGGCAGCTCCATCTGCCCAGCTGCCAAGATGAGAATGAAGTGGCCTGTGACTGACTTACAGTATGAGTGAGAAGTAAACTGTTGTTTTAAGCCACTGAGGTTTTAGGGTTGTCTGTTACCACAGCTTAACCTAGCCTATCCAGAATAAGGCAGCATGAAGTAATTTTGACAAAGAATGACAGGAGCTAAGGAAGCTAAGGAAGTACACTATATCTGATTCACATCTGCTCAGTTTTGTTAAAGGGGATGAAATTTTAAAAACCACTATTTTCCCTATTTAGTGACTGATTAACTTTCAAGATTGCCTAACTAACTAAACAAGCTTTTGGCTATTTTGTCTAAGTTCCTTTCAAAAGGATTTTAAACTTTTACAAAAATCTCTCAGAGAATTCAGTTTTTAGTTTATACACAGAAGCTTACCACTAAGTAATTCAATCCAGTTCTGGACCGTTTCTGGAGGCTGAGTCTCCTTAACGTGCTTTAGAGCTTCATCAAGAAGAACATCCCCTGTTGGAGCATCTGACTTACAAATCACCTAAAATGTAATCAACAAGAATCACATGATCTACTTGATCTTTCTAAACAAAAAACTTAATTATGCAAACACTTCATTATGCTTAAAGCCCCAAGTGTTCATACAGTATCGAAGTTCAGATTTTAAACTAATTCCATACTAAGGAAATCCAATATTTAACCTAACCAGATTAGCCACAATCATGAATGAAAATTTAGCTACTGTGCAATAATTAGGAAAGCAAAATGGTAGAACAGTTTATACTCATCGGAATTCCATTTACTGCTAAACCTTGGGCTATCTGATCCAGAAATTCATTTTTTAAACATTTATTAGTTATAGAAACAGACTCAATTATACATAAGAATTGAATATAGAATAAAGGTGGCATTTCATATCAGTAGAGAAATTAATTTTTCAATAGCTATAATAAAACAACTGGCTCCTCAGAGCTTATACCACAATAAATGAAGATTTAAATATGAAATATAATTGAGGGGATGAGAAAGTTTTCTCAAAATTGTGACAACAAGCAGAATCCTTGAAAATACCAATAGTTCTGATTACATAAAATTTTTAAATACTACAAAACTTTAAGTTAAGCACTTTAAGAGCAGAAAAACCAGAGGTAGGGTATAAGAGAAGAAAACGCTACACTGCTTTAACCAAGTACTAGATCTTTATAGCCTTCAATAACGTTCTTGGCTAAACAACAAATTTCTGGTTGAAATTCTATAATATCAAAGTTGAATTTGTTATATTACTTTACATTACCTGTTAAAATGTTATGAAATTTAACAGTATTATTTTAAAAATGGGAGTCTTCCCTCAAACTTGTCCTTGACAATACGTCCTTTCCTTTTTGCTCAATCTTATGAAAGGTTAAAAAAAAATACAGTATCTGAGACAACATGACCCAATGGAAATATAATTAGAACCAGAAATACACAGCACAAATCTATTTTAAAAATTTTTAGTAGTTATATTTTAAAAAATGAAAACAGGTAAAATTAATTTTAGTATGTCTGATTTAACCCACCATAGCCAAAATACTGACATGTAATAAATATTTTTAAATTGAGACTGTTTTACATTCTTATTTTTCCATAGTAAGTCTTCAAACATCCAGTGTGTTTTTATTTACAGAATGTCTCAATTTGCACTAACCACATTTCAAGTGTCTGGCTCATAGCCACATATGGCTAGTGGCTACCATCCTGGACAGTGCAGATATAGAACATCTTCATCATCACAGAGTTTGATTGGAAAGTACTATTCTAGACCATGCTTTTAGTAGGGAGTCAGAGAAAATAAGAAAAAAGAAAGGAGAACTTTGGGAGAAAAAGTTGTATGTCTATATGCTATGGTCATGCCACCACTTCTTACTTCTCACTTACTCCCTAAATCTACTTCCATCTGGCCTGAACACCCAGTGCATGCCCACCCCTTTGAGAATGGTCTCACGGTGACAATAAGCTGGGTAGAGTTGGATCTCTTTTCTTATGAAATTCTGCCCCCCAAATCTCTCTCAGATGGACTATTTTTCTCCATCACCTCTGCAATCATTCTAATCTACCTAATCTGATTAACTTTCCTGGGATTAAGTTTCCTAACTAGCTTCCCTGAACTAGTTTTAGCCTTTTTCAATCCATACTCCTCACTGATCTTTCTAAAGATAAATCTTAGCATGACATTCCAGCTTCTGCTTAAAATTCTTCAATAACTCACAGCAAGTTCCAACTCCTTAACAAAATCCAACTATGTGTGGCCCACTAGTAAATATTCCTGCCCACACATATAATTTATATTTAGGGTTTTTCTTCTTGGAGGACAAGCCTCATTCTTAAATATAAACAAATAACCAAGGATGACAAGACACTTGAAAGTCTTCAACAAGGAAGAGACCAAAAGAGAAAATAAGAACTGAAGAAACAGATAACACAGATAAAGAAAATTCTCAAAAGAGCAGTAATATCCTCAGGGATTTAAAAGAAAATCTTACATCCATAAAACAAGAAGAATAAGAAGCCACGATACAGAAAACGGTTCCTGGAAATCAAAAACATGAAAGCCACAATAAAAAACTCAACAGAGGATTAAAAGGTAAGAGAGACCAAGAGAATGTCAATTATATCCCAAAAAAGCTAGGAAACAAACCAGAAAGAAAAATAACATAAAAATCAGAAAGAAAATAAAGAACAGCCAAGAGGTCCACTCCACCTTATACAGTTCTAGAAACAGAGTGAAGATACAAGAAATAAAACTTTCCAAAATCAAAAGACACACATTTCTGGATTGAAGAAGCCCAAGCATAGTGAATTTTAAAAGACCCACATCAAGGCATATCATACAATTTCAGAACACTAGAGATAAACAGAAGATCTTAAATGCTTCCAGAGAAGAAAAACCAGGTATCATACAGAGATTGACAATCAGAAGGGCATCAGACTCTAACAGCAACTCTGTATACTAGAGGACAATGGGGAAATGCCTTAAAAATTCTGTGGGAAAAATCTAACATTCTATTCCCAGCCAATCTGTCAAACAGAAATATGGTACAATAAAGGAATTTTCAGGCATGCAAAGTCTCAAAACATTTTCCTCCCACGAGGGTGGAAAACATTAGATCCAGAAAACAGGGGGCTGAAAGCAGTAAAAAAAAAAAGTGACAGGAAGTCCCAGTAGAACCAAAGCATAACCAGTCCAGACTGGAACACAGGCAAATTTTAATGGAGTTATCTGATGTATATGAACATTTGAAAATTAATAATCTAACTTTTCTCTGATGGAGCATGTAAGAAAAAAGGAGAGCTACATAGAAAACTTTAAAAAAAGGGATTAACTCTAGAAAAAAACAAAACTATCTAAGAAAGGAAATCACAGGATATAACTTAACTCTACAGAAAACAGTATTAATATAGTTGTAACAATATAAAACAATCATTACTGTTTTGCCAAAAATGATGATATAACTCTATTAGGAAGATTGAAAGGTAGGGGTAAAAAGTGGTATGTAAGAGAGCCAAATATTCATCTATTTCTTTTGGCTGCACTGGGTCTTCATTGCTGTGCACGGGCTTTCTCTAGTTGTGGCGAGCGGGGGCTGCTCTTCATTGTGGTGCGCAGGCTTCTCATTGCGGTGGCTTCTCTTGTTGCGGAGCATGGGCTCTAGGCGCGTGGGCTCAGTAGTTGTGGCTCGCAGGCTCTAGAGCGCAGGCTCAGTAGTTGTGGCACACGGGCTTAGTTGCTCTGCGGCATGTGGGATCTTCCTGGACCAGGGCTCGAACCCATGTTCCCTGCCTTGGCAGGCAGATTCTTAACCACTGCGGCACCACGGAAGGCCCGCAAATATCCATATATTTTAAGTAATAGATGTAAGTAAGTAAAGAGCATCTCCAACTGATTTATCAAGAAATGGCAGTATAAGCTTATTTAGAAATATGGAGGTAAATGCCCAAGTAAGTGAAAACTGTAGCAAGCTGAATGGTGACCCCCAAAAGGTGTTCATGTCCTAACCCCCAGAATCTAATCCCCAATAAATCTTTGTAGATAAAATTAAGTGAAATCAGATCTGGAGATGAGATTGTCCTGGATTATCCAGATGAGCCCCGACATGCAATGAAAGTGTCCTTATGAGTGACATACAAAGGAGAGGGTGATGTAAAAACAGAGGACAGAGAGAGATGCAGCCAGAAGCCAAGGAAAGCCTCAAAGCCATCAGAGGCTAGAAGAGGCAAGGAACAGCACATTGTGGCCTCCAGAACTGTAAAGAGAATTAATGTCTGTTGTTTCAAGCAACCAAGTCTGTGGTAATTTGCTAAGGCAGCCTTACAAAACTAATACAAGGACTGAGAATGGCTGCCGCCCAGATACAAGACTAAGGAGTGGGGAAGGGCAGGTAGAAGATTGCTATTTTTTTTGTTGTAAGTCTTTAAGTACAATTTGATTTTATAACTATCATATATGTATTATCTTAATATAATCAATCATTATTTTTAAATGAATAGATTAAATCATATTGCAGTATTTTCCCAAAAGACTATCAACTGCCTAGTTAAGATCATACAAACAGGTAGATTGAAGTAAAAAGCCCATGCAGGCAGGGAACATGTGTCTCTTGGTCTCCAATGTATCCCCAGAGTCAAGCACAATGGATAGAAGACTTAAGCACTAAATAAATAAATGATGAATGAATAAATGAACGAAAGAGCAAATAATTTGTTGATAATCAACACAAAACTGGTTTCTGTTCCAAAAAAACCCAAATAAACAGTATCAAAATCTTTTCACTTTAGGTCAGGGCTCCATAACATTAATGTAAAATTACCTATAATTTCTACTATTAGTAGTAACCAATGTGTATATTTCATTGATAATTATAATGACAAATTCTTAAGGTTTCTGTCCTCCATAAATCTATGGTTGCACAGTAAAACAAATAAAAATTTTATTCTGCTTTATGACATAGATATCTAAAACAGTAACTTCAAAACTAATCTCATGCCAGCTCATTTGACTCTAAATGACTAGATTTAATTTTAATATTCCACGAGGAATATTTTCTGCCATACCGTGTTTACTTTGCATACAATCTTCAAGAATACATTTCTTTCTTTCCTATAGGATTATTACTCTCTCTGGCATTTCAATCAAAAAATGTTCAGTTTTCACCTAAAACTTTTTGGATTTCATTATAAGACAGTGTATTTAGGAAAAAATAGCTTTGAAACACCCCACGTCCCCCAAGAAACAATGACAGACTAGAAGAGAAAGAGTCTTGAATATTTTAGATTGAGGTTAAAGTTAGAAATTCTAAAAACTAGTCAATAATACCTCTATTAACACAGACCTTCACAGTGGAGAGGCAGAGATGTGAAACCTACTTGTATTCTGGCAAAAAGATCAACAGCCTATGGACAGTTAATTTGCACAATACCACTTTTGAGTAGTTACGTCAAGTTTTCCAAATCATGGCTTTCAGGAGCAGCAAATAAAGTCTGGAGTCTTTCTGAATATATAGGATGCAATGGCCAGTGATCCTAACAATGAATTACATTACTCATTATGCGCAAAGAACCAAAAACCCAAGGATGCAAGAAAAGATATGGAAACATGATTCAATAAAGACTTAACTTTAAAATCAACTTCTCTTCTTTAATTTTTGAAAGCTATTAGTAAACAACAAGGTTCTACTGTATAGCACAGGGAATTATATTCAATATACTGTGATAAGCCATAATGGAAAAGAATATTTTTAAAAATGCATGTATATGTATAACTGAATCACTTTGCTGTAAGCAGAAATTAACACAACATAATAAATCAACTATACTTCAATAAAAAAGAAAACTATTAGTAGAAACAGTCTTCATTTTTAGGCAGCACAAACTCTTTAAAAAGGAGATGTTATATAGGCCCCCTCTTACCTTTCTTGTTAACAGACTTTTACGTCTCATTCCACAAGCCTCTAGCTGTAACCTTCCTCTCAATGCTAATTCAATTAACATACAGCCACGTAATCCAGATGATATACAGTCATTCCAAAATGATGTGTAACCCTATTTAAAAAAGAAAACAAAAGAGCTAATTTACTTTGAACTCAGAGTCAAGAACAGAATCACTTTTTAGCCAAAGTTATTTCTTGTGCCTTTTACCTTGCATGTCTTTCCATAATTAAAATACTGAAAAAATAGTTACTATACATTATTAAACTAGGATTTTCAGGGATTTACTGTCTTTTCACCACTTTCCTTACATGTAGATAAACAACAAATAACTTTGGAACTCACTAAGTTATGTGCTAATTAGGCTCTTTCAGATTGCAGGCAACAGGGCTCACCCACTCAGTTAACCTTAGATTATAGTCGTTTATTACTAGTATACGTGGGCAAATTAAGAAGCTCAGGAAAAATAATCTAGCCCAATGTAGCCTCATGGAGAATTAGAACATCGTTCAATGCTGTTTGCAATAAAAATACAAGGTTAAATTTGGAAGAATGTATCAGAAAACTTACATACGGGGCCATGCCTAAAGTTCTGAATAACAAACTGTAAAGCGATCGGATTCCCCCACCCCACCAAGAGAAATTTAAGGGCAACGTCCAAGGTGGAAAAACAGCCAGACAGAATGAGATTGATGGACAGCCAGGGATCTGGGAATTCTCAAGTGAAACAGGCATCACCAGATAAAGTCAGGGCACTCTTTGGGAGCTAATAACTGGGACTGTCCAAATTATGAAGCCATGAACTGTGCCAGCAGAGTTGCCAGCTATTAAAGTGCCCAACTCTGAAGAGAAAGCAGAAGTGATAACTGGTTCTGGTTAAGGCTCAGAACAAGGTAACATATAATTTTGATGGGAGGGAGAACAGGTCAATGGATTCTTTGAAGAATGGAGGACCAGGAATAGGGAGGCCTAGACCCTTGGTTTCGGTACTTTCTTGAGGTCAGTCTTGGTACATTGCCAGGTCATGGTGGTCAGCTTGTATTTAAGAAGATGACTGACCATCAGGGTCCATGGGACTTCACCACTGACACAAGGACTTAAATGACAAAGCTACCACTTCTGAGAATGAAGGCTTTGGGAAAATAAAAATTTGGATGAAGGGAGACACAAGGAGATAAAAATATCAATTCAAAGAGGGAGATTTAAATGTGAGGCAGGGAAAGCAAACACTGACTAGATTTGAGGGAATCCTTTTAAACCTAAGTGTTAGCGATCTGATTAAATTAAGACTGCCAGATATTAGCTAAGTGGTTAATAAGACCAATAACTTACAGACATCAGGTACAATCGATGGCTTCTGTATCCATCCAAAACAATTAAAGCCCTAGGAAGCCTAGGAATGGATTCACATAAAATCAAAGTTACAGCTATCGGGCTTCAATTGGCCTGGACGTACAGACAGAGTTCCTAGGTGAGCCTCTAAAAACTATAAACAATAGAGTACACCTCATAAAACAGTGATGGATGTAGACAGGACCATGCCCTGTCTCTGCAGCCTGGAAATTTCAGATGAACAGTACTCATTAGAAGCTTACATTTGCTAGCAGAGAACGAAATACACCTCAGCCTCAATTGCTCTCAGAGTAATGGCAACCCAGAGATGTTAGCAAAATGGAGTCTTTAATAACAGACTTCAAAGTTTTACATTTAATGAACGGCTTTTGGGCATTACCATAAAAAGACAGATGCTTAAACAGAATTGATTTCATGTGGGAAAATAGACAAATGGGCGCGGACAGTTCTGTAGCAAAGCTTCTGGGACACATGAGCAATATTCCAAAAATAAATGAAGCCATCAAAGCCACACCAAGGGGCTTCCCTGGTGGCGCAGTGGTTAAGGATCCACCTGCCAATGCAGCGGACACGGGTTTGAGGCCTGGTCCAGGAAGATCCCACACGCAGCGGAGCAACGAAGCCCGTGCGCCACAACTACTGAGCCTGCGCTCTAGAGCTCACGAGCTACAACTACTGAAGCCTGCGCTCCTAGAGCCCGCGCTCTGCAACAAGAGAAGCCATCGCAACGAGAAGCCCGCGCACCACAAGGAAGAGTAGCCCCCGCTCGTCGCACCTAGAGAAAGCCCGAGCGCAGCAACAAAGACCCAACACAGCCAAAAACAAATAAATTAATTAAAAACAAAACAAAAAAGCCATACCAAGCAACAGAACAGGCCAGCATGTTGATGACACCTGCTAAAATCTGCATCATAAAAGTAGGATCAGGAATTAAGCAAGTTGCAGGAGGTAGGAGGCGGGGGAGAAAGGGTACTTAGAAGGGCAGTGTTAAATTAAAAGATTTTATGGTATTACTGGATAAAATGACAATGCCATCCTTAAGAATTATGTCTATTAGAGGGAAAGCAGTATGTTGGAAAAGCGTCAAGTGAATCTGGTCATGACCTAGGCCAGCAAGATTCTGCAGTGAATCCATGTCACAACACATGTGAGCAGAACTACTGAGAAGCCAGAGCACCAGCTTAGGCCTTGCCAAGTGCTAAAGAGCCCTTACATCTTTTAATCTCTAGTGTTAACCTTAAAACTAGATCTCATCGATCCCCAAACATATATTTTAGAAGTTTAGTATCTCCATATGAGATAATGGATGCTAAACCTACTGTGGTAATCATTTCATGATACAGGCATGCCTCGGAGATAACACGGGTTTGGTTCCAGACTACCACAAGAAAGCCAATATCACAATAAAGCAAGTAACACAAATGTTTTGGTTTCCTAGTGTATATAAAAGTTATATTCAAACTATACTGTAGTCTATTAAGTGTGCAATAGCATGTCTTAAAAAAAAGTATATACCTTTATTTAAAAATACCTTATTGCTAAAAAATGCTAACCATCATGTGACTACGCAGCATTGCCACAAACCTTCAATTTGTAAAACATACAATATCTGTGAAGCACAATAAAATAAAGTATGCCTGCATATGTAAACCAAACCATCATGCTGTACACTTTAAATTTATATAGTGATGTATGTCAATTACCTCTCAATAAAACTGAGGGAAAAAGTTTTATCTCTGATATTGGGATGCATTTTAAAATAGATGGTACCTTAGATTAAAGGAAATATGGTATTGCAACTACTGAGCTAACCTTAACCCATGGAAGAGGGAAGAGACAGGTGGCATAGGCCTCACAGGTGCCCAGCTGTGTAATGATGAACTAGAGCCTACCATGTCAGTTACTGGGCATCTTAAAACTTGGTACAAGATTGGGTGACTGAACATCCAGACCCAGGCATGCCATCAATCCACCTGACTTCTCAGTGGAAAAGATTTTATAAGAGCAGGTCAGTAACAACCACACTGCCCAGAGGATTTTGTCCTCAGATAAACCACTACTCCCTGAAACAATTTCAAGAAGCTGCAGTCTAAACAGGATGGTTATATGTTCAGGGCATGAATGTGTTTATGCCCCAGTAAAAATCTTATACCCTATCTGTGAAAAAGGCAAGCCAGCCACATTTAAAAAGATGGTTAAAATAGGTGAGGAAGACCTGACAGTATCAAGCAGTTTACGATTTGGTTCAAAAGCACAACTAGCTACGTGTGCAACCATACTGTGAGAGAGTAAAGAAATAGCAATGATGGGGAATTCCCTGGCAGTCCAATGGTTAAGACTCGGTGCCTTCACTGCCGTGGGCCTGGGTTCAAGCCCTGGTCTGGGAACTAGGATCCCACAAGCTGCACGGCAAGGCCGAAAAAAGAAAGAAAGAAATAGCAATGATGATCATTATAACAAATTATGACTATGTATTCAGTGACACTGCACAGCTCTTGTGCTTGGAAGCCAATAATCATTTCAGACCCCCCAATGGGTATGAGATTCTACCACCAGTGATGGAGGAAATAGCTTCATATCCCAGGTTAGTCCAAGGACAGGGTACTAGTGCTCAAAGTTCAGGGTCACACCAAGGGAGAACCACTGGCCAGGCAATCAACTTACTGATGAAGAAGCAGCACTGTGCTGGGAATACCAGTAGCCACAGGATCTTGAGGATGTCCCCCACTCACTGTAGAAGACTCAACTGGGTCCTGATGGAGGAGGACAACCACCAAAAAAAAAAACTATTTTGGGGCCCTACAAGTTCAAGATTATGATCAGAACCAGCTCCTGATGGAGGCTGGACAACCACCAAAAAAAAAAACTATTTTGGGGCCCTACAAGTTCAAGATTATGATCAGAACCAGCTCCTATTCCTAAAATAGAATGGGAGAGGCAGAGATATGCCAAATAGAGGTGGATCATACACTGCCCTCACAGAATCCAGAGAAACACGATTTCATTAGGTTCATGGGTCCGAAACAAGGGGAAACAGACAAGAATAAACGGGTGCATTAAGACCCTAATACGGTTTTCCTGGTGAGTTGCGCTGCTAGAAAATCAAAACAGGAACATTCAAAAGTCATACCATGTGCAGCTCACAAGCTTCCAACAAAACCAAGAACAGAACACAAGAGACAGGGACTCAGAAGGCCCTGGAAACTAATGCAAAGCACCTCTACTTACCTTTCACCAACAATCTACTTTAATAATAACAACTAATAATAACCAGGTAGGTGGAGACTTTCCCAACGGAGAGCCAACTAAACTGACTACAGAGTGCTCCAATCAATCTTACGTTGTTGGTAATACTCAGCATCAGACACTCAGACAAATGGCCAACCTTTAGGCAGACCTCAAGAGAAGCTTGTAACTTAAACTGGGATAAATGACCTTTATCATATAGTATGCCACTCCGAAGCAAGGAGCTAAGTAGAAGGAATGAATGGTACAGTAACGAATGAGGCAACGATATGAGGGACAAGCTCTGCAGACACAATCCTTCCCTCAGTGGGCAGTTCCAAGATCTAAACTTAGGGGACAGAGACTACATACATGAAACCTGATGTTGCTGCAGATCTAAGCAACAACCTCCAGCACAACTTTTTCTCAGGGATAAGATAACATTTATTTGGATCTCTATTTGCCTGATTCCCTTTTCTTCTCAAGTGGCTCAACCTGAATAGGGGAAAAGGGAAATGCTCACTGGGCCCCTAAATATGCAAACACTGAGTTCTCATCATTCAGGTTACGAGCTCCAGAATATTTAACCAGAGGACGTTTGTTGTTTAAGACTGAACTCGAAAGCCTGGCCACCTGCAATAAAATATTTAAAACATAGTGTACAAGTATCGTAAGAGGTATACAACCAAAAGTATTATGTGATTTTCCTTCCTAGAACATAAACACACACACTCATATAAAAAATAAAATGTAAGCACAGAATAAAAAATACAGAACATGATATATATATAAATAAAACATGAAAAACAGGTACAGAATAGTATATATAAGGTATGACCCTAATTTGAAATTATATAAACATATATGCATAGAGAATGTTTATATGTATTAATACATAAAACCCTTCTGTATTAACATATAAAACCCACAACTACTGAAGACTGTGTGCTCTAGGGTCCACATGCTGCAACTACTGAGCCCGTGTGCTGCAACTACTGAAGCCCGCAGGCCTAGAGGCCATGCTCCGCAACAAGATAAGCCACCGCAATGAGAAGCCCACGCACTGCAACGAAGAGTAGCCCCTGCTTGCCACAACTAGAGAAAGCCTGCGCACAGCAACGAAGACCCAACACAGCCAAAAATAAAATCTAAAAAAAAGGTGTTTTACTTATTAAAAAAAAAAAGACAGCCTACTTATATGGGTTATGTTTGCAAATGATATATCTGATAAGAAGTTAATATCCAAAATATACAAAGAATTTATACAAGTCAACATCAAAACAACGAGAAACAACCCAATTAAAAAGTGGGCAGGGGGCTTCCCTGGTGGCGCAGTGGTTGAGAGTCCGCCTGCCGATGCAGGGGACACGGCTCCGTGCCCCGGTCCGGGAAGATCCCACATGCCACGGAGCAGCTGGGCCTGTGAGCCATGGCTGCTGAGCCTGCGCGTCCGGAGCCTGTGCTCCACAACGGGAGAGGCCACAACAGTGAGAGGCCCGCGTACTGGAAAAAAAAAAGTGGGCAGAAGACCTGTGTAAACATTTTTTCCAAGGAAAACATACAGAGGGCCAACAGACTCATGAAGACATAATCAACATCACTAATCAACAGGGAAATGCAAATCAAAACCACAATGAGATATACCATCTCACACCTGCCAGAATGGCTATCATCAAGAAGACAAGAAATAATAAGTGTTGGCAAGGAAGTGGAGAAAAGGGAACCCTCGTGCACTGTTGGTGGGACTGTAAATTGTAGGAGTCACTAAGGAAAACAGTACGGCGGTTCCTCAAAAAATTAAAAATGGAACTGCCGTATGATCAGGCAATTTCACTTCTGTATATTTACTTGCAGAAAAAAGAAACACTAATTCAAAAAGATATATATGCACACCAATGTTCACAGAACCACTACTTACAATTGCTAAGATATGGAAGCAACCTAAGTGTCTATCAACAGATGAATGAAGAAAATGTAATATATATATCACTGAAAGTTTCTACTACTTCTAGTATTTTGTCTTTCTTTATTATATTACTGCATATATATATATATATATATATATATATATATATCTAAAGTGGAATACTACGCAGCCATAAAAAATAATGAAAATTTGCCATCTGCAGCAACATGGATGGTCTTGGAGGGTATTACACTAAGTGAAACAGGTCAAACAGAGAAACACAAAAACCACATAATCTCAGTTATATGTGGAATCTAAAGATAAGACAAAGAAAATAAAATGAAAACAGACTCACACAGAAAACAAACAGGTGGTTGCTGGAGGGGAAGGGGATGGGAACAAAATAGGTGAAGGGCATAAGAGATACAAACCTAAATTTATTAAATAAATAATATACAGCTAAGAAATATGGTCAGTAATATTGTAATAATTTTGTATGGGGACAGATGGTTACTAGACTTAGGTGGTGATCATTTCATAACATATGAAAATGTCAAATCACTACGTAGTACACTTAAAACTAACATAATATTGTGCATCAACCATATTTCCAAAAACAGTAAATAAATATATACCCAAAGAAAGAAAGAAAAAAAGGAAGGAAGGGAGGGAAGGAGGGGAAAAGGAAAAGGAAAAAAGAAAAGGAAAAGGAAAGGAAAGAACTACAAAGTAAACCAGAATTGGGAGGTCATACAGAACAGGCCTAAAGAGCCCAGACTTTGAAACTACAAACACCTAACAATTCAAAATAATTACTAGGTATCAATATATGTACAAGGTACACAGAGGAGTTTTCATATTTTACCAGCTATGTTTCTGTTTTTATGCACAAAGTATTTCAAAATGAAATCACTAAAAACAACCTATAATGTTGAATTCTGTTGTGACCAATGTTTCAGAAATGGCTTTCTACATAGACTTTCCTCAGCAAAAGAAAATACCAGTTTTCCAAAAACATTTGGGATTTACTACCAAACTCAATCCAAAATTTGTACTAACTGAGGCCACTCTTGGCTCACATCCCCCTTTTAGAAAACTTGTCCTCAACTACAGATTTTACAGAAAGAGATGACTGTACTCTGCCACATCTAACTGGACCAGGATGTGCACATTAAAGTTTTCCTCCTGGGAATCTGAACTTGGCCCACAGAGGCTGGATCAGTTACATGCGCATGGGCACTGGAGATGTAATTGGTTATGTGGATTCAGAAGCCACTGGCTATTTTGCACAAATGCAACCAGAGAACAATGATAAACAGAAAGATATACAAGAGATATGGAGAGCAGAAATGAGAGAACACACAATGTGAGACAGACCAAGACATACACACAGGGAACACAGACACACACAGAGAATGGCATCCTAACAACAGAAGCATTCCTGTATCTTTGGGCTGTACTCCTAAACCTTATTTCCACGAGATTCACCTATGTCTCCTTTTCTTAGGCTACTTGGAGGAGATTTCTGTTCTTGCAAGCAACTGACTTTTAGTAATGCCAGAAGGACTTTAATGAAATAATAAATCAGTAGTATCTGGCAAAGGTTTTTGTAATTCAAGTATAGAATCTATAACTAAAATATTCATCACAGGCTAAAAAATATTATGTGTGGCCAAGAAATTCAAATTTGCATAAATGTAACCTTTAGTTGCTATTAGAAAACCAGTAAGCGTGATTATGACAATAAGGGCAGCTGCTTAAGAGAAAACAAACAGCAGTCCCATCAACCCAACTAACCAATTTGTCAAAGAACAAATTAGGATTTGCAATTATCAAATACCACTTACACTTTAAGTGCCACATTCCAATTAATCTCATCCAAATGAAACCCTGACAGCCCCAACCTTAAAAGACAGAAAACACACATGCATTAAGACCACATTAATAATCATTTATATATCAAACAAATTCAAACTGAGGGACATTCTATCAAATAACGGGTAAAGAACTAAAGGAAACTATATTTAAAGACTTAAAGGAAAGAATGACAATGACTCATTAAGAAAAATAATGATTCATCAAATACAGAATCTCAGTAAAGAGATGGAAATTCTTTAGTTAAAAAGTATGACTGGGCTTCCCTGGTGGCGCAGTGGTTGAGAGTCCGCCTGCCGATGCAGGGGACACGGGTTCGTGTCCCGGTCCGGGAAGATCCCACATGCTGCGGAGCGGCTGGGCCCGTGAGCCATGGCCGCTGAGCCTGAGCATCCGGAGCCTGTGCTCCGCAACGGGAGAGGACACAACAGTGAGAGGCCTGCATACCAACAACAACAAAAAAGTATGACTGAGGGACTTCCCTGGTGATCAAGTGGTTGGGAACCCACCTTCCAAGGCAGGGGACGTGGGTTCTATCCCTGGTCAGGGAGCTAAGATTCCACATGCCTCAGGGCAACTAAGCCCATGCCACAACTACTGAGCCCGCGCACACCACAACTAGAGAGAAGCCCATGTGCCACAACAAAAGATCCCATGTGCTGCAACTAAGACCTGACGCAGTCAAAAATAAATAAATAAACTTTTTTTTTTTTAAGTACAACTGAAATGAAAAGTTTACTAGAGGAGCTCAACAGTAGATCTGAGATGAGAGAGAAAGAATCAATGAACTTGAATTTAAAGAACAAAAGGAAAAAAGAATGAAGAAAATAAGGAAAGCCTCAGAGACTAAAATTTTCAAGCAAGCCTCCCAGCAGTTACAGGAGTCTCAAAAAGAGAAGGCAGAAAAAATAACAACTGAAAACAAATCTGGTGAAAAATATTCATCTAAGATCCAGATGTTCAATAAACTCCAAGCTGGATAAACACAGAGAGATCATCATACCTAGATGCATCCCAGTCAAACGGTTACATAAACAAAGAGAATATATATTGAAAGCAGCAAGAGAAAACAACTTATCACATATAAAGGAACAATACAATTACCAGATAACCTCTCACTAGAAATACTGGAGACCAGGAGGCATTAGGATAACATACTCAAAGTGCTGAAAGAAGCAAACTATCAAACAAGAATCTATACCCAGCAGTATTACCCTTCAGAAATGAAGGTGAAACAAAGACATTCACAGATAAACAAAGGCTGAATTTGTTGCTAGCAGGTCTGCCTTACAAGTCCTGCTAATTGAAAGTAAGTAACATCAGACAGTATTTCAAATCCATATGAAGTAAAGATAGATACAAAGGTAAATAAACAGGGAAGACTATGTATTTTCTCTTTTTGCTTTTAAAAACTCATTTAAAAGCAAAAGATTGCATAAAACAGTAAGTATAAAACAGTATTGTTTGGGTTATAACACATAAACATATTTCTGACAATAATGCACAAGGGGGGGTAGTAAATGAAGATATATTGGAACAAAGTTTCTGTATTTTGCTGTAATTGAGTATTACTTTAAAGAAGAGTAAGATAAAGATGCACATTGTAATCCACAGAGCAACTACTAAGGAAAAAACTCAAATGGATATAGGTATGTAGGGAGGGAGGGAAGGAAGGAGGGAAAAAGGGAGGAGGAAGGAAATTTAAATAGTATAACTTTAATTTTATATTTAACACAAAAGAAGGTAGTAAGAGCAGAACAGAGAGACAAAAAGGACATTTGACATAGAAAGCAAAGGGCACAGTGGCTGGTGTAAATCCAACTCTATCAATAATCACATTAAATGTGACTAGATCAAATACTCCAAAGGTAAAGTTTCCAAGACTGGATAAAAGATCTAACCATACCTATGCTGTTTATAAGAGACAGTTTAGATTCAAAGACACAAACAGGTTTAAAAGAATGAATTTTTTAAAAAACCATGGAAACACTAATCAAAAGAAACTGGAATAGATATCTTAACATGAGACAAAGCAGACTTCAGAGTAAGGAAAATTAAGAGGGACAAAGGGGAATATTTCATAATGATAATGAAGTTAACCATCAGGAAGATTTAACCCCTATACATATACACACCTAACAAGAGAATCCCAAAATACGTGAAGCAAAAACTGACAATGAAAAGGAGAACTAGACAATACAGTAATAGTAATTGAAGACTACACTGATAACTGATACAACTAGAGAGAAAACACCAAAGATACAGAACTGAACAGTATCAACCTATTTGACTTAAGTGACATTTATAGAATGCTCCAACCAAGAACATCAAAATACACATTCTTTTCAAGCACACTTGAATTATTTTCTAAGATACCCCATATGACTGTCCATAAAACAGTGAATTTAAAAGGAGTGAAATCATAGAAAATGTTTTACTCCAAGAGAATTAAATTAGAAATCAACAGAATAAAATACGGGAAATCTCCATGTGAGAATCAATCTGTCACTTCTACATAATCCATGGGTCAAAGAAATCACAAAAGAAGTTAGGAAGCAGTATTTTGAACTGAATGAGAATAAAAACACAAAATATAAAAATCTATGGGATGCAGCTAAAGCAGTGTTTAGAAATTTAGCTTTATTAAATATCTATATCGGGCTTTCCCGGTGGCGCAGTGGTTGAGAGTCCACTTGCCGATGCAGGGGACACGAGTTCGTGCCCCGGTCTGGGAAGATCCTACATGCCGCGGAGCGGCTGGGCCCGTGAGCCATGGCCGCTGAGCCTGCGCGTCCGTAGCCTGTGCTCCGCAATGGGGGAGGCCACAGCAGTGAGAGGCCCGCGTACCGCAAAAAAAAAAAAAAAAAAAAAATCTATATTACAGAAGAAGAAAGATCTCAAGTCAACAAACTTATCTTCCACCTTAAGAAACTAGAAAAAGGGGACTTCCCTGGTGGCGCAGTGGTTAAGAATCCGCCTGCCGATGAGGGGACACGGGTTCGAGCCCTGGTCCGGGAAGATCCCATGTGCCGCAGAGCAACTAAGCCCGCGCACCACAACTACTGAGCCTGTGCTCTAGAGCCCGTGAGCCACAGCCTCATGCCACAACTACTTAAGCCCGTGTGCCTAGAGCCCGTGCTCTGCAACAAAGCCACAACAATGAGAAACCCATGCACTGCAACGAAGAGTAGCCCCTGCTCACTGCAACTAGAGAAAGCCCCCGCACAGCAACGAAGACCCAACACTGCCATAAATAAATAAATTTATTAAAAAAAAAAAAGAAACTAGAAAAAGAGCAAACTAAATCCAAAGCAATCAAAGGGAAGGTAATAATAAAGATTAGCATGGAAACCAATGAAATGCAAAACAGAAAAATAGAAGAAGGAAACAGTCAATGAAGCCAGGTTGCTTCTTTAAAAAGATCAAGGTTAAAACAGGAGTAGAGGGGAGGAAGAAAGGAGAGGGAAGAGAGATACACAAAGGTACCAAAATGAAAATACAGTAGGGACATCACTTCCAATCCTACAGAAATTTAAAGAACTATAAGGCAATACTATAAACAACTTTATGCCAATAAATTAGACAATTTAGACAAAATGTTCAAATTGCTGGAAAAACACCAATTACCAAAACCACCTCAAGAAGAAATATAAAATCAGAATAAACCTAAAACAAGAAATTGAATTAGGTAATAAAAATCTTCACACACAGAGTGTCACTGAGATGTAAGAAGAACGAATATGGACCACATGTTGAGAAACCTGAATACTGGCCACAGCCACAAGGAAGACTTGTTAGGGGATTTTAAGCAGGTCATTTAATATCCTCTCTGAGTCTCCATTTTCTCCTCTACCCAATGAGACAGACAGACTTCAAGCATTCTACAAGTATGATTCTAATCAGTTAAGAATTCCCTAAGGGGGTAAGTATGTGGCTTAGGGAAAAACAGGATACATGATCTATTTTAATTTCCGAAAAAGCATCTGCAAGTCAATCATCAAGGGTATTTTTAAAACTGCTTAATAGCAATATAAAGAAGTGTCTGAAGAATAAAGTTAACATATCTCAGGATAAACAAACATTTATAATGCGGTTCCTGAAAACTGATGTTTGGCACTATTATACATAATGTAGAAGAGAACAAGAAAATTTTCCAGTTTTCATGTAACACCGAGATCTTCTTAAATATTAAACTGATCAAAGAAACAAAATGAGAAAAAATTTCCTGAGACAAACAAACATGGAAATACAACATATCAGAATTTATGGGATTTACCAAGAGCCTCTAGATAAACGTTGTGATACTGGCACATGAACAAACAGACCAAGAAAATAAAATCTAGAAATAAACTCAAGAGTACATTGAAATCCAGTATATGATGAAGGTGTTATCTCAAATCATATATCTGATAAGGGGTTAATATCCAAAACATATAAAGAACTCATACGACTCAACAGCAAAAAAAAAAATAATAATCCAACTAAAAAAATGGGCAAAGAACCTGAATAGACATTTCTCCAAAGAAGACATAATCAGCATGAGAGGGAAAGATGGACAGTTTAATCATTAGTATTAGGACAACTGGATAGCCATTTAGAAAAACAAAACCGGATCCATACTTCATATTATACACCAAAATTAACTCCAAGTGGATCAGAGATTGAAATGGAAAATCAGACAGTGTAAGTACTAGAAGAAAATAGGAGTGAATACCTTCATAAACTGGGAGTGGAGGAAAAAACAAAAACTTCCCAGCTATTACTCAAAATCTAGAAGAAATACAGACTGATAAACTACACTATACAAGTTTTTTTAAGTATGCATGGCAAAAGCATAAGCAAAGTAAAAAAACAAATGAAAATGTAGGAAAATATATTTATAACATCACAAATACATAATTAGTTCCTAAAAATTATAGGAAAATAAGATCAATACTCAATTTTTTAAAGGCAAAGATATGAACAGTAAATTCACAAAAGAAATGAAAATGACTCAAACATATGAAAAGATGCTTTGTATCATGCACAACAACACACATTTAAATAACATAAGGAAAAAAAAACCCAATTCAAAAATGGGCAAAACAAGTGTCCATCAATAGATGAATGGATAAACAAATACATACAACAGAATATTATTCAGCTTTAAAAGAAAGGAAATTCTGACACATGCTACAACACTGATGAACCAGGTCTGCTAAGTGAAATAAGCCAATCACAAAAAGGCAAACACCGTATGATTTCACTTATATGAGGTACCTAGAAGAGTAAAATTCATAGACAGAAAGTAGAATCGTAGTTGCCCGGGGCAGGTGGGAGGGGGAGCAGGGAGTCGTCGTTTAATGGGTACAGAGTTTCAGTATGGGATGATGTAGTAGTTCTGGAGATGAATAGTGGTAATGGTTGCACAATAAGACAATGTCCTTAATGTCACTGAACTATAAACTTAAAAATGGTTAAAACAGTGAATTTTGTTATGTAGATTTTACCACAATTTTAAAAACTAGGGCTTCCCTGGTGGCGCAGTACTTGAGAGTCCGCCTGCCGATGCAGGGGACACGGGTTCGTGACCCGGTCCGGGAAGATCCCACATGCCGTGGAGCGGCTGGGCCCGAGCCATGGCCGCTGAGCCTGCGCGTCCGGAGCCTGTGCTCCGCAACGGGAGAGGCCACAACAGTGAGAGGCCCGCATACCACAAAAAATAATAATAATAATAATAAAATAAAAATAACAACTACATGAGACAATGCTTACCTAATAAGACTGGCAAAAATACAAAAATCTGATACCACATTCTGTTGACAAAGATGAGGCCAATACACTGTGATAAGAATGCAAAAATGATACCACCCCTGACAGAAATCAAGAAAAATCTCAGGTACCCTTTAACCTGACAATCCTACTTCTAGGAATCTACTCTGAAAATACATCCCTGTAAATATGAAACAATATATGCATATGGTTATTGTGACATTATCTGAAGCAGTAAAAGCTTGGAAATAACCCATAAAAACATCAATAAAAACAATGAATATGTGAAGATATATTAACATAATGGAATACTATGGAGCCATAAAAGATCTCTATATAATGATGTGGAATAATCCTCAAGCTATAATATATAAAAAGAGAGATGCAAACAGCACATATGGTAGGCTACCTTTTGTATATGAAGGAGGGGCAAGAATGAATACATATAATTTTGCTACGAAAACACTGTAAAGACAAACCCCAAACTAAGTTTTAAAAATGACCAATAGGAGGAGGAAGGAATGAGGTAGAAGGGATGATGGAAATGAGACTTCTAAGTTGTTATATAGTTGTACATAGTCAAAACAGAAAAAACATTTTTAAAGAGTGAAAACAAATGAACTAATCTAACTGTATACTAATTAGTGATACAACCACAAAGAAATATTAACTATTTTAACTGCCTTTAGAATGCAGTATTTTAACTGTACATCCTAGTGAAGTACTGCAAAGAAATTTTAGGCTGAACTCAATAGTCAATTCGTAGTAATACTGACATTATTATTATTTTGAAACTATTTAAATACATGTAGTAAGCCAACGCAAATAAGTTAATATTTTAGGAACCAAGATTTTCAATTAAGAGAAAAAGAGATACAAGTATAAAATTCAGTAAGTGAAATAAGAAGCCATAATGTTAAATTTTAATCAAAAACCATGTAAACTGATTTTCCCTCCCCCCAGAATGCTAGCTCTATCCCTTGAAGAAAATATATTCTATCTCTGTGTACTGAAAAGTTCTAGAAGCAATGACATCCCAATAACACTGAGGACACCCAGTACCCAGACTGTGGTTCACTCCCCACTGAAAAATATCTAGAATTCCTTGAAGACTGATCCCAGGTCTGAAACAGGATATGTACAAAATGAGCCTGGGGCATTTTCGTGTTGACCAGAAAGCAAGAAGTTACCAAAGGTTAGTAAATCAAATCAAAAGAACACTAAAGTCAAAAGAAAGGAATTCCCATAAGCCAAAGGTGGGACAACTTGAACATAAAAAAGAATAATTAATACAAGTGACTGAAACACAATGAATATATTAAAAAACTACAAGTAGGGGCTTCCCTGGTGGCGCAATGGTTAAGAATCCGCCTGCCAGTGCAGGGGACATAGGTTCGAGCCCTGGTCCGGGAAGATCCCACATACCGCGGAGCAACAAAGCCGGTGGGCCACAGCTACTGAGCCTGCGCTCTAGATCCCGCGAGCCACAACTACTGAGCCCTCGGGCCACAACTACTGAAGCCTGCACACCTAGAGCCTGTGCTCCGCAACAAGAGAAGCCACCACAGTGAGAAGACTGTGCACCACAACGAAGAGTAGCCCCCGCTCTCCGCAACTAGAGAAAGCCTGCGCGTAGCAACAAAGACCCAACGCAGCCAAAAATAAATTAATTAAATAAATAAATTTTTAAAAAAAACATACAAGTAATAGTTTTAAAAAAGAAAAAAAGCCCACACCTCACTGGAAGTAACTAAGACGCTAACTCACTCCTTATTCTAAAACTTAGCACTTAAAAGAAAATCAAGTTTAGTCAGCCCTCTGCATCCAAGGATCCAACCAACCACAGATTGAAAATATTAGGGGAAAAAAATCCCAGAAAGTTCCAAAAGGCAAAACTTGCATTTGCCCCTATTTACGTTGTATTTACAACTACTTACATAGCATTTACATTGCACTAAGTATTACAAGTAATGTAGAGATGATTTAGAGTATACAGGAGGATGTGTGTAGGTTATATGCAAATACTACAGCATTTTATATAAGGGACTTTATCAGCCGAAGATTTTGGTATCCCCTGGGATGTGGGGTCCCGGAACCAATGCCTGGCGGATACTGAGAGACTACTGTATTTATCCTGCCTTTTGAGTGCATAAAATAAAATGCATAGGATTACAAAGGAAACCAGATCAAAAGTATTACAATATTAAAAATAAATTTGTGAAAACAATTCATGTGCTTCTTTATTAGCACATTAAACAACAAATTCTAGTGGCAAGTATAATTCCAACATAGTGATGAGCAGACAATAATGTAAGATGTCTAAATACCAATAAATGTAATGTGATATGATAATATCTCTGGTTTCTATTGGTGACAAACTCACAGATACCACGAAAACTACTTCAGCTTGCCTATACCGTAATTGTAAATAGTAGATAACTTTCAGTTACAGGTCGTTAAAAGTAATTGCTTTTCCCATCCAAGCATTTTACCATGAATTCCACCACTGCCTCCAGGCTAAGGATCAGTCTATTCCCTGGGAATGTGGATACCAGTCTTGAACCAAGAACTGCTCTGTTAGAACCCAATCCAAGTAATAAATTCAATCTAGGTACGATTCTTTCTCAGTTTTGTGCAGACTGCAAACCCAAGCCTCCCTCCCTTCTTCACATCAGTCTCCTCCATTCTCACGCTCATCTCCAGCCAGCCCAACAGTCATTTACTGGGCACTCATTCTGTGCCAATTACTATTCTAAGTAGTTCATTTAAACCTCCACAACCTTCCGAGGCAAGTGCCATTACCATGGCTCCCAAACCCACAAGAGGGAAAATAAGCCCCGAGCACACCACTTCAACTACACTCCTGCTAATTTCCTGAAGGCATTTTCAACTATTTTTCCTCCATTGCATTCTCCTACCAAAACTCCAACGGATCAATCCAGCTGTCCACTTTCTCCTTTCTGTACCTGTGCTTCTGAACTGCTGGTGGAAAAAAGATGTCTTGCAATCTCAGTACAACTTAAACTAAGCCCATCCTGGCAAACGCTTCTACGTTTCCCTAGTCAAATCTCTTACCACTCTCCAGAGCAGCTGTTGCAAAACCACATTCCCCTCAAATCTCAACTCAACTCATTTTCAGCAGGTAACATCATAGGAAGTAAATACCATCAGACAGGAACAACCTCAACTTCCAGCAATGAACCACACCAATAAACTCAACTTCATAGTTCACACTCGTTCTTTTGTCTGGTTACAACAGGAAAACTGCCTAAGGCTAATCCTTCTACCCATTCTCTCCCACCTCAAGAAGTATCTTTGCTCACAAGTCCTGCCCTCCTAAAATAATTTAAACCTCTCGCATATATGCTGGCATCTTCTAGTGACATTCAAACATCCTCAGGTTTGCCCATCAAAAGAAAGAGACAGTCAAGGGCCAACATGGCCCTATTTTCCTCCCATTCACCACAAACTCCTTGAAAGTATAGGCAAAAAAATAAGTCTCCACCACTTCCCTTTCACTTCCCAACCCATGCAATCTGATACAGTTCTCAACAAGAGCTACAGTTCTCTTGAGTAACCGCCCACAAAAGCTAATGCTGTTGACTTTCCCCCTTGGCCCCTGGCTTCCCCAACACCAAGCTGCAGTTTTCCGCTGCAGCTCCTGTTCAGGCCTTTAAAGGTTACTCTTCTACCTATTCCTTAAGTGTGTTGTATTGCTAAGTGGCCTTTTCTTATCTCATTTATACAGTCTTCTTACGACATCTCAGTCACTCCTGCTTGTTTAAAATGTTTTTCCAATAGCACCGCATGAGGGAAAATTCAAGTCCCCACCTCCTCCCTTCCCTTCCCTTCCATCCATCCCCCACTCCCTCAAGGGTAACTTCTATTAACACATTTGGAACATATCCTCCCCAAATCCTTTTTTCTTCCAATGTGCACACAAAGTTTGTCATACACTGGGTACTACTATAAATTAAAACTGGGCTAAGCATTTAATGAGCACCATTATCTAATCCTTAGAAGCCCTAGTAAAGTAGGATTTATTCCTCCATTTTCACAAGATAATGAAACTGAGTCTCACGGGAATTAAGGGACCTGCCAGTTATTGAGTGGCAAAGTTGGAACTGAAACTGGTCTCCCTAGCTCTAAAGCCCTAGCTCTATCATTCTGTCTTGCCTTCCAAGTCCGGTCTGTCTAATGCATGATCTACAAGTGCTTCCTTTCAGCCTCCATGAAAATGGAAGAGAATATTACTCATTTTTCTTTCCACGCCTGCCATTGTTCACTGCAGACAGCACAAAAAGTGTGAGCAGAAACTGACTTCCTCTCAAGCAAATAAATTTTTTAAAAGGATTTCTGGCAAAAATGCACATACTTTTGACTAGCAATGTTTTTGTTTGTTTGTTTGGGGGGTTTTTTGGCCACGCTGCGCGGCTTGTGGGATTTTAGTTCCCCGAACAGGGACTGCACCGGGGCCCTCGGCAGTGAAAGTGTGGAGTCCTAATCACTGGACCGCCAGGGAACTCCCTAGCAAAGTTTTAAACAGTATATTTAACAGCATCTTATTAACAAGACCTAACTATAATTCCATATTCTTAATTCTTCCCTAGGAAACATGAAGGTTTTAGTTAGTAAACACAGCAACATTTCAGTTTGCAAAACTATTTTCACATATGTAAATTATCACCTCGTCTCACAATAACCCAGTAAAGTATTATCATTTTACATTAGAAGAATCTGAAGTTCAGATAAATCAAGAAGTATAATCATGTTCACAGTCCAGAATCAGCACTTATACCTCAAGCAGTTATACCTCAAGCCTCATGTGCCTCTAGACACAGTACTTTCACCTCTACATTACATTGTCAGTATTTCAAGCTGAGGACATTTTGGAAAGCATATAGAATAATAAAAGCATTTAAGTTTTCTATCAAGTCACCATAACACAATTTATTTATTAGATGTTGGCCTCTGCCTCTGTTTTTCCTAGCAAAAAAACAATCCCATTTGGTAGGCAAAGGCACTAAGTTACATAAAGTTTAAAAGTACATAAAGTAAAAAAATAATTTTCAAATTCTTGAAATAAGAAAAATATAATTTTAATTCAATAAACACCTATTGAATACCAAGACATTGCTAAGCAGAAGTGATAAAGATGACCAAGATACAAGGCACAAAATGAAAAGAAAAAAATAATCATTATAATTCAATGTGATAAATATCATAATACTGATAGGAATAAAATGGCATCCATTCCTTCCTTCCTACCAAAAACATGCTATGAACGGAATAGGAACCCCCCCTCCCAAATTCATATGTTGAAGCGAAGCCCTAACTCTGATATGACGGTATCTGGAAACAAAGCCTCGGCACATAATTAGGTTGAGATGAGGTCATGGAGGTGGGGCCCCAAGATGAGATTAGCGCTCTTATAGGAAAAGACACGAGAGATTTTGCTGTCTCTCTCTGGCATGTGAAGACACAGCAAGGGGTACCTCACCAGAACCCAACCATGGAAGTATCTAGCCTCCAGGACCGTGAGAAAAGGAATTTTCTGCTGTTTAAACTAATTCTGTTGGTATTTTGTTATGGCAACCCCAGCAGACTAACACACATGCATAAACAACTACAGCTTTCTAGACACTGTCCTAGCTGTACACAGCGATGAGGAAAAGGCATATGAGAGCAACGAACGGTGCCTTGGGGATTAGAATAAGGCAAAAAGAGCTTCAGCTGGGCATCAAGAGATGGGTAAGAAATGGCTGCCAGGTGGAGAAAGGGAGACCCTAGAGAGAAGAATCTGCAAATACAAACACGAAGGCCTAAAAAAAGTAATAATGTGAGTTCCAGGCCATTAGAGAGAAAAATAAATAAAGGATGAAGGTCCACAGCATGACCATATTTATAATACACCCCTACTAATTAGGGTACATCAAATAATATGTTCTATCATGCAGTCACCGCAAATAATGGAGCACCTTATTTCTCACTGGAAAGATCCTATTTACTAACACGGGAAGGTGGTCACTAGGTATCATTAAGAGAAAAGGGGTTACAAAACAGTACTGGAATGAGATTTCTTTTGTTTAGTAAAAAAATAAACATAGGTAAGCTCGTTTAAAATAGGACTGGAAGAATAATGTAATATCAAAATATTACCGCCAACTTCCACTTCTTGCCTTTGTTCAATCCGTTCTCCACACAGAACTTTTCTTTAAAATAAAGATTGGGTATACCACTCCCCAAATCCATCAACGGTTCCCCAACTGCACTCAGCATAATACACAAAATCCTTAACCGGATTTGTAAGGACTCTGTGTTCTGGCACTCTATCACTCTATCATCATCTCAGGTCTTTCTCCCTATCGCTCCACTCCCGCCTTGAACCATCTTTCAGTTCCTCAAGCCAAACCAAGCTCTTTATCACCTCAGGGCCTTGAAACATACTGGTCTGTCTTCACTGGATTTGGCAGCTATCCATTTTCTGGGTCTCAGCCTAAATATTATTTCCTTCGAAAGTTCTTCCCTGTGCCCTCCCCTCAACACCCATTCTCATACAGCATCCTCTGATTTTCTTTCACAGTAACACAGTGTCTAATTTACACATATATGTACCTATCTGTATGTGTTTATATATGTGTCTGTCTTCCTTAGTACGGTGCCTACTATATAGTAAACGCTCCATAAATGTTTGTTGAAGGAATAAAAGTTGAATTATGGACTTTATTTTTCTCTTTTGTAATCTATATTTTCTAAATATTTTTCAACAATGAGCATAGACTTGTGTAAGAAGATAATTAAGACAATATTACTACCTATTGGTTCTTTAAACTCAAACCAATCATCTTTTCTCCTCTCTAAGCTTTAATGGTAATTAAATCCAAATAATTCTTCTATAATAATTATCTTTCTGATCTGTCCCGTTCCCTCTTCATCCAAGATCCAGGCACCAAATTTCACAAATTCTAGTAACTTCAAGCCTACTACAAACCTTCCTGCCTCTAGCTTTTCCATCTGCCAATCCTCTCTTCACTTAAAAGAAATGCCGTTCCAAAAATCCAGTTTACATTATTCCTGCTATCTCTAAGACCTCCAAGTGCCTCCAACATCACTGCCAACTTATGTGTAAAGGTCCTAAGGGACGAATGACTTTTTATTTTCCCTAGTCTACGCACAATCCCCCTCATAGCTCAGTTCTCATTATTAGACGACTCAGATTTTCTTCTTCAGCTGTGTAAAATAATAACATTTTTAGAAGGATAACTTTCCCATCTAGCTATTTTCACATATATATCTTCTCATAATATATCCCGTCTAGAATGCTAGTTTCCTATCAAGTCACATGCTACATCTCATTCAAAATTCTGCTCAGTGGGGCTTCCCTGGTGGTGCAGTGGTTAAGAATCTGCCTGCCAATGCAGGGGACACGGGTTCAAGCCCTGGTCCAGGAAGATCCCACATGCCATGGAGCAACTAAGCCCGTGCGCCGCAACTACTGAGCCTGAGCTCTAGAGCCCGTAAGCCACAACTATTGAGCCTACGTGCCACAACTACTGAAGCCCACGCACCTAGAGCCCATGCTCTGCAACAAGAGAAGCCACCACAATGAGAAGCCCACGCACCGCTACAAAGAGTAGCCTCTGCTCGCTGCAACTAGAGAAAGCCCGCGCACAGCAACGAAGACCCAACGCAACAAAAATAAAAATTAAAAAAGAAAGGAAAAAAAAACCTGCTCAAAACTTATCTCCCTGAAGTGTTCCCTTCCATTTCCAACATCCCTCTTCGGTGACAACCCCCAACTTCAGGTCTTCTTCACTTGCCCCAGTCCCCACAGCACCGAGCACTCCTACCCACTCTACCACTGATGACAGAGTCACTTTTCCCTTCCTCATGAAATCTAGACAAGAGCCCACATAAGGAATTCCTCCCTTCAAAGGAATTCTCTTTTCTAACCAGCTATTAAGATGTTTTTTAATTTCCGCCGAATGGCAGAGGAATAGAAAAAGGCTGCCACTGTTCCACAGATGAGGCAAAGGCATCTGCCAAAATGTGATCAAAGAAATCTGGAGGTAAGAGAAGAGCTACTTCCCCCACCAAACAGTGAAAAAAAAATACAAAAACACAAACCCTCTTCAACACCAATTCTACTGAAGGCAGAGTTTCTAATAACAAAGTTTATAATCAGAACATACCCACAAAGGAAATGGGGAAAGTAAAGTCACGACAAAGCTTCAAACGGTAGTGCGTGGTTACTGGAGGAGATGGATGGATGCAGGAAAAGGAGACACAGAGTTGAAAGAGCAAGAACCCCAAAGAAGCAGAGTGCATACTGGGGTGAGAGCAGGTGATCAGCCTACGAGAAGGCCACTTACCCTGCAACTGAACAGAAGAGCTGCAGCTAAAGGTAGACAGGGGAAGACAGATGAGGGAATCCTCTATTTGTAGGCTCAGAGCAAGGAAGAAGTAAAACAAGAGACTTTAAGGGAGTGGTGAAGATTTTAAATAGTCACTGCGGAGAATAATGAGGACCTGAACTAAGGCAGTGGCCCTGAGAATGGAGAGGAGACAAATTCAAAGAATTACTTCAGAGAATGTAAACTGAGTCACCTAGTAGATGTGGATGGTGAGAGAGAAGGCTGTAGACTCTGACCTAGCAACCTGTGTGGCTGCAAGCGTATGGGCTCTGACAAGGAAAGCAGAACATCTTAGTGCAAAGATGCAACTTCCAAATCTCCATTTCCAGTCCGGACATCTCTCCTGAACACCAAATTTGCAACTGCCTACTGAAGCATAAAGGTTAGATATAAATATTGGGTTGGCCAAAAAATTCGTTCAGGTTTTTCTATAACATTTTACAGAAAAACCTGAACAAACTTTTTGGCCAACCCAATTAATAAGTTACTGGACCTCTCCTTTTGCATTTCCTAAAGGCACTTACAACCCAGTACAAATCTGCAGACAGACAAAAAAAAAAACAGAGTGAACAGACTACAAGGGACTGTCTAAATGAGACCTCTGAGCTCTTTTCAAGGCCTCTAACTATTTAGGCAGACGGATAATTCTTTTAATATCTAGTTTCATTTTCAAAAATTTACAGCTTGAACAAAGTTAGAGGACTCACACTTTCTGATTTCAAAACTTATTACAGGGACTTCCCTGGTGTCGCACTGGTTAAGAATCTGCCTGCCAGTGCAGGGGACACAGGTTCGAGCCCTGGTCCAGGAAGATCCCACATGCCACAGAACAAGTGAACCTGTGCACCACAACTACTGAGCCGGCGCTCTAGAGCCCATGAGCCACAACTACTGAAGCCCACGCACCTAGAGCCCCCGCTCTACAACAAGAGAAGCCACTGCAATGAGAAGCCCGCGCACCGCAACTAGAGAAAGCCCGCACGCAGCAACGAAGACCCAATGCAGCCAAAAATAAAATTTATTAAAAAAAAAAATATTTTTTATTTTTAATTTTTTTAAATTAAAAAAAAATTTTTAATTAAAATTTTTATTAAAAATTTTTTATTTTTAATAAAAATAAAAAAAAACTTATTACAAAGCCACAGTAATCAAAACAATGTTGTACTGGCATAAAGACAGACATTAGGCCAATGGAATAGATTAGAGAGCCCAGAAATAAACCCTCACATGTATGATCATATGATTTTGACAAGGAGGCCAAGACCATTCAATAGAGAAAGAACAGTCTTCTCAGCAAATGGTGCTGAGAAAATTGGATATCCACATGTAAAAGAATGAATTTGGACCCTTACCTTATATCCTACACAAAAACTAACTCATAATCGATCAAAGACCTCAAATTAAGAATTAAAACTATAAAACTTATAGAAAACAACAGAAAAGCTTTATGACACTGAATTTGGAAATGAATTATTGAATATGACACCAAAAGTACAGGCAAAAAATAAATAAAGTACACTTCATCATTAAAGGACACTATCAACAGAGCGAAAAGGCAACCCACTGACTGGGAGAAAATATTTGCAAATCACATACCGGCATACCTCAGAGATATTGTGGGTTCAGTTCCAGACCACTTAAATAAAGCAAATATCACAATAAAGCAAGTCACACAAATTTTCTGTGCATATAAAAGTTATGTTTACACTATAAATCATCTGACAATGCAGGGTTGCCACAAACTATCAATTTAAAAAAAAATGCAATATCTGTGAAGCACTTCACAAAGTGCAATAAAACAAGACAAGGTATGCCTGTACCTGATAAGAGATTAATATCTCAATATATAAAGAACTTCTAAAACTCAACAACAACAAAAACTGATTTAAAAATGGGCAAAAGGGACTTCCCTGGTGGTGCAGTGGTTAAGAGTCCACCTACCAATGCAGGAGACACGGGTTCGATCCCTGGTCCGGGAAGATCCCACATGCTGCAGAGCAACTAAGCCCGTGTGCCACAACTACTAAGCCCAGGAGCCACAACTACTGAGCCCATGTGCCACAACTACTAAAGCCCGTGCACCTAGAGCCTGTGCTCCGCAACAAGAAGCCACCGCAATGAGAAGCACGCGTACCGCAATGAAGAGCAGCCCACGCTCACCACAACTAGAGAAAGCCCGTGTGCAGCAACGAAGACCCAATGCAGCCAAAAATAAATAAATTTAATAAATTAAAAAATAAACCCAAAAAACCAGAAAGTAGCTAGTGACAGCCAGGATGTGGAGAAATTGCAATCCTTGTGCATTGCTGCTGGGAATGTAAAATGGTGCAGCTACTGTGGAAAACAGTATGGTAGTTCCTCAAGAAAATTAAACACAGAATTACCATGTGATCCAGCAATCCCACTTCTAGGTATATCTCCAAAAGAATTGAAGCAGGGACTCAAACAACTCAAACAACAATGTTCCAAAAGCAGCCTTATTCACAATAGCTTAAAAGCAGAAACAACCAAAATGTCCATGATAGTTGAATGGATAAACAAACTGTGGTATATACATATAATGGAATATTATTCAGCCTTAAAAAAGAATGAAATTCTGATACATGCTACAACCTGAATGAACCCTGAAAACACTTATGCTAAATAAAATAGTCAGACACAAAAGGTCAGATACACAATTCTACTTAACGAAGTATCTAGAAGAGTCAAATTCAGAGAGAGAAAGCAGAATGGAATGAGAGTTACCAGAGGCTAGGGGGAGGGGGAAAGGAGCAGTCAGCTAATGGTTAAGAGTTGCAGTTTGGAAAGGAATCGTGATGATGGTTGCAACATTCACAACAACGTGAAAGTCCTTAACACCACTGAGTTGTACACTTTAAAATGGCGGAAACAGTAAACGTTATGTATATTTTACCACAATAAAAAAAGTTGAAAAAAACCCTTTCCTTTTATTCTTTTAGACCTATCAGTCAGTTAAGACTATGGAGACTGTACGAGGGAACCACTTTAATAATGTTTCTAGCCCAGCACTAGGGACACTGCCCAGAGCATAAACGATCCTCAACTATTTGAGGACAAGTGAGAGATAGATGGATGGATGGACAAGATACTATAAGTTCAAAACTTAAAAACAATTTCTAAACATACCAAATATTTTTGAAAATCACTAAAACGTATGTTAAAACAATTTTTTAACTTTAATTTAGAATTTCATAGACGCCATCTTAAAACACTATTTGTGACAATCAAATGGAAGCTAATCCCAAAACCAATTTCCAGTCAGCTTCAAAGTACTTTGTGAATAGAATTCCCCAGGAGGTTCTGTCCCAAGCCCTAGCTCCCCCTACTCTCCTAAACTGAAATGTCCCTTCTTCTGTAAATAGTGCAATGTCCGGCCCAACTCCCCATGGCTTCTGACACTTTCCGGGACAGCCTCAGCCTAATTCACTACTTCCTCTGAACCAAAAATGTACTGTCTTCTACTACCCAACTGGCACTTAGGACAGTACTACTTTACACTGTTACTTTAATTCTCAAGTGCCTTATCTCCCCACTACTAGACTATATACTTGTGAAGACCAGGACTTTTCTTGTTACTTTATTTCATTCCTAGTCCCATTTAACAAAACCTTGCACAAAGTACAATTTTATAATTTGGGGCAATTTTGGAAATTGTTATTCCCACGTCTTTCCCCACTCTCAACCTCCTCAGGGAAGGCACTTTGGTAGCCAGAGAAGGACCTACAGTGAAGGAGAAATGAAAAGTAAATTAAAAGATATGGAGGAAATGGGGAAAATGTATCAATAAAGATAAATTTAAAAAGAAAGAGTTGTGGGCCAATGCCTTCTCGAGGCGACCCAGCCCTAAGACCTTCAAGAGATACTGGCCTTGAACTTAGGCAGGAAGGACCCTTCCCCCTAAAAAATAGGAGAAGGGGCATCAAAAACGGGAGGTGGGAACAACGAAAGGTGGGAAGAACTGGTGACCAGAGGGGTTAGAAGAGGTCAAGGACCTTTTAAGCTTTTCAACTTAGAGCCAAGACATGATGAAACCTAATACTTCTGTGCACCAACTATACTAGGCACTTTACATGTGTTATTTTATTTACTTGTCATTAGAATCATTTATCATTTTGGAGGTTTGGAGGCTTCTGATGTCTCTGGAGAGTCAGCAGTATCTTATAAGAATTGTTCAAGGAAGACTCTGGACTTGGCCTAAGAATAAGAAGTGGTACTTCAGGTTTCCAGATTTCCCAGTACAGCATGCCAAGGATTACCAAAAAAAAAAAAAAAAATGGGTTGTAGGTTCAGGACAAACACAAAGATAAGCGAGCACAGATAACTAATTGCATCTGAACAGAATGTTCACTAAGCCCAGCAAAGCACAAGAGGGTTAAGAAATAATAAAAACAGTGGAAATATTAAATACTTGTCAAGATCACTATAAATCTTAATTCTTCTCTGGGCTAAGTAATTACCTATTTGCATTTGTTCAACACCTTGCAGTTTTTAAAGCACTTGCACATATGCCAATTCACTGGATCCCTACAATTCAGAGGTTATGGGACAGCCCACAAATGTAGGCCCATTGTGCCCAGCGGGTAACTGAGGGTCTAAGAATTTAAAGCATTTATCCTAACTAATTATTCTAACTACTCAAAGGCAAGGTTGGAAATCAAAAACATGGCAATCTTCTAATTCCTGATCCAAGGCACCCCCTTATGTCCCTATTGCACTTAACGTGTACTTCCATTAAAGTCAATAACTTATTTTATTGGAATCATTTGCAAATCTGTCTTCTATATAGACTGGATGCTCCTGAGGGTGAGAAGTTTTTCTTTGCAACCTCACCACCAGCAAAGACACTGGCACATAGGTGTTCAATAGTTAGACTGAACTAGGGCTTCCCTGGTGGCACAGTGGTTGAGAATCCGCCTGCCAATGCAGGGGACATGAGTTCGAGCTCTGGTCCAGAAAGACCACACACGCCGCAGAGCAATTAAGCCTGCACGCCACAACTACTGAGCCTGCGCTCTAAAGCCTGTGAGCCACAACTACTGAGCCTGAGTGCCACAACTACTGAAGCCCACGTGCCTAGAGCCCGTGCACCGAAACAAAGAGTGGCCCCTGCTCACCGTAGCTAGAGAAAGCCTGCGTGTAGCAACAAAGACCCAATGCAGCCATAAATAAATAAATAAATTTATTTAAAACAAAAGAAGTTGGACTGAACTAAATCTGTTTCCATTTTATACAACAGGGCATAGATACAAAAATTAAATGACAAGCTCAATTCAGTGACTGAAATTTAAGCTAAATTCTTAAATTCCTATTTCTGAGCTTATTTTGTTAACATAGTATAAAACTGTTTTAACAGTTGCATTTGAGAAACTGGAACTAGAAAATGAAACCAGAGTAAAAATAACCACTAGCAATTTATATGCAATCCTTTATTTCCAGTCCCTCCACAGGGCAGAGGGTAGAGAGTAGGGAACAAAGAGTTTACCTACACATTATTAACCAACAAGAATAACTTTGTTCTTAAAATTTAACTCACAACTCCCTGCAGCTCAGTATACTAAAACTGTTCCTCCTACTACTGAGCTACAAGTCAAATTCTAGTACAATAAAAAGTCCTATTGGAGGGCTTCTCTGGTGGCGCAGTGGTTGAGAGTCCGCCTGCCGATGCAGGGGACACGGGTTCATGCCCCGGTCCAGGAGGATCCCACATGCCATGGAGCGGCTGGGCCCATGAGCCATGGCCGCTCATAACGGTGAGAGGCCCACGTACCGCAAAAAAAAAAAAAGTCCTATTGGAGAAAAAGATTTCTAATCCTCAACTCAGCACAAACTTAGTATTTTCAATATTAATTTATTTCACTATTTCTCAACTTTTTTTTCCATTACTGCTCCCTAAAGAAGCTTTTTCAGACTTTTTTCTATAACCATACCCTCCCCCATAAAATTTTAGTAACATGGCACACTATACATGTATCTATGCTTTACACATAGAAGAAGTAAGAATTTTTCACCACCACCCCCAGAACCAATTTTCCCTCCCTTGGGTATGACGCTACCCTAAATGAAAATACATGATTTACTCAGTAAATATTTTCTGAATGGCAGCTATATGCCAAGCTGAGATATTCACCATGGGAAAATTCTACGACAGCAACACAATTTAGTTTTTTAGTTTACTGTAAGAGTTTTGACCCACAGAACAAAATGAGATGGGCTTGAAGATAGAGAACTTCTTCCTAGTGTTGGCACCTCATCAAGGACTTGGCTCAATAAATATTTGATTAATGCATGGAAGGTATTAGAATTCTACATGTGGTAGAATGACCAGGTTACAGAAATGCTGGCTTCCTATCTCAAATCTCACAGAACTGAAAATCCAACCCACCACAACGCTGAAACCTGAAATTTTCTGTAGTCAATTTTCAAGAGGAAAAAAAAAGACAAAACACAGCCAAAACAAAAAACTTAAACTAAAACAAAGGAACAGTTTCTATTAGATAATTTTTAACCTTCTGGTTCACTAAATGCTTTGAGTATCTGATGAAGGCTATGTTCTCTTTCTCCAGAAAAATATACACATACAACACACACAACTGCAGAACGTTTTACAGACTTTTAAACTCCATCCTTTGACTCCAATTTAAGACCTTCCCTTATTAAAGGAATATGTAAACTATACACAATTTATTAAGTTTAAAAAAAGGGTCTTTTTTTCCTTTAAAATTTAACTCTTTCAGCTTAAAAATATATTTACAAGAAGCATTCTTTCTGGCAATGTAATGTACTTTAATATTATTTGTATTCTTGCAGATCAGATGTTAACCAAACAACTAATAAGGTGAGATAATATGAATAAAATAACAGCCTATTTTATATATTTACCTGTAATACCTAAATTAAAACCCCAAGATTTACTAAATTACATTATAACACTCTACAATACTTTTGAAACATGTTGCAGTCTTTCAAGCTTTGATCAGGGAAACCTAAAGCCACTAACATCAATTCAAAAATGAAGCCAGGCTCCCACTTTTGTTACTTGTCACTACACTTATTATGTGGAAGAAACATGGGGACCAGCAGTCTCTTTGTGCTGCTTCAAAAGGAAACTAGCATGAAAATAAAATCCCCTGAACAAAGACTACAGCAACTCTGAATGATACAATTTACTCTAATAGCAGAAAAATTATGCTGATACAAAGTAGGGAAAGTTTGCTTGGGCCAAAGGTTTAACATGACATAACTGGACAAGCATAATGCATTTAGGGTCTTTTGAGATCTACACGTAAGCTGACACTTACTGTAAGAGGTAATCTCTTTAAACATCAGAAAAACACCCCAAATATTTGATCAAAATAATTTCAAAGTACAATTCTACAAGATAATCTCAAATGATCCATACAGGAATGCTCGGATGGTTTAAAATTAATAAATATCAAATATTAGTATGACTTATAAAATGAATCAGTGAATGTTTGGGCCACACTGTGAAAGGACGCTGAAGCACTGAAAAGTAACCTCACTAACATAAAATCTTGTTTAAAAGATACAATCAAGTGGTTCAATGACCTCCAAAAACTAATTTTTGAGATCCTGTATATCTCTTATGTGTGTACTTACTCTTAAATACACCTGAAAAAAATAAATGAAAACTCAAATCTTTCAAAAATATGAATAGCATATTATTTGTATTAAAGGAATAACAAAATTCCAAAACTCTGAAGTCTTTATTATACTTTAAATTACTGAAATCTTAGCACACCTTTAAATACTGAATATTTGTTAAATGAATTTCTCATTAACAGATTTGATATCCAGAGATGGTGTGTATTACTGCATGTATAGAAAGGAGAATTAAAAAAAAAAAAAAAACAAAGTTAGCCATCTTGATAAGTATTGTATTTCAAAGTAGCAACCTTGGGAAACTTACTCCAAAAATGGAACACTCTGGTATCAATCGTTGGAGCCAATTTAAAAGCCACACAAAAGTCAGTTCCATCATTTTAGTTAAACTTAACTATTTTACCCTAAGTGTGTATTATCCAGCTCAAGCACTTACTTATTTTTCAAGATAGAGTTAAATTATCACATTAAGGTTCTTATCTGCAAGCATTAAAAACATTAACAATTGACTCTGGCTTTCTTTAAAGAGGGACGTTACTGGAAGGTTCCTAAAGCTTACAAAATTGAAAGGTGCCTGGAAAATCGGGATGGGAAAGACAAGCACCAAAGGGCTAGGGAGAAAGAAGCTAAGGGACCCAAGTCAGAGAACACTCTGACCTACACTGACACTCCTCTGATAGGTCTCCAAACACCCCCCAACAAGCCTGCTGTTCTGTTCTCAAGATCCAAAGCCCCAGGAGAAAATGTCTGGTTGGACGAGTCTAGGTCTGACTGCACCACAAAAGAGAAAGAGTAAATGCTTCAACAGTGCACCCTGGAAATACATCCAATGGGAACACCCTAAAAACAAGACAAAACCTAGAAAGGACAAGGTGGAGAGTAAAACAATAAATGTCCGCAGCAGTCCAATCAGAACCATAGGAGAGGTCTACGTCTCTCTCCATTTTAGAGAGCTTTGAGGCTCAGAGATCAAATAACATGGAAAACAAAGGATACACCGCAGACCAGGACTATACTATACTGCCTCTTTCCACTCTGCTATTCCACATGCACACTCTAAATTATACCTGGCCGTTTAAAGTAATCAAATCCAACTTTAATGCACTAAGATTTGTCATGAATGAAGATATTTAAAAGTATATGACACCAGTTATTTCACATAATTCTCAATGAGGCATTCTGAAAACACTAACTACTGGAGGCACCTATGGAAAAATCAAATAGTTGGGAGGAAAAAAATACCTAGCTTGTTTGCAGTCCCTTCCTCTCAACTACAGGGGAGACAGCAGAAATCTTGCTAATTATTTGGAAGTTGAATTCAAATTTAAACCCATCTGCCATCCTTGCTGTGGCCTCTGACAATTTACTTCAATACCTATGTCTTCTGCCCAGACTGAGCATCGGAATCCCCAGAGGGGCCCAGGCATTGGTGTTTCAATTAAAGACAGAAAGGAAAATCACTGGTAAAAAATCTGAAATGAAACTCGTAATAACTTTAGAGTCATCCCTAATAGGTAATCTGAAGCCAGACCATCTGCTTACTGGCGGGCAAGCTGAGCCTTCTGTTCAGCAAAGGGGTGAGGGAGAGAATACTAGATTCAGGATACGAGTTAAAATAATTTTAATATTATAGATTGTAAATGTGTTAAAAGTAAGCTAATAATACAATGAGAAAGAACAAATGACAACCTCACACAATAAGGATGAAGCTCACAAACTTTGCTTTACAAAAGGCACAAATAAAAGTACAAAAATAGGCAAAACTGTTCTATGCTGAATTCTAAAGTCAAGCCAGTGGTAACCCTTGAGGACCAGGCAGTGACTGGAAAAGGAAATCAAGCAGGGCTTCTGGAGAGCTGGTCATGTTGTTTCTTCATCTAGGTGCTGGTTCAACAGGTGTGTTCAATTTGCAAAAATTCTTCACACTCGTGCACTTTTCTGTGGGTTTATTATTCAACAAAAACCATTTTTAACAAACCGTAAGTCTCAGCATTTTTGAAAAGTCAAACTAATTTCACCTCTCACAATTTCTTTAAAATTCTTCTTGTTCTGATTTCAAGTAAGGTTAGCTCACATATATATAAAATGTGTCCATCATTAATGACAAACCTAACCTTTGAATTTAGCTTTTAAATATCTTAAAAGTACCCAGAAATATAACAAAGATGGACACTAAGTTAAAATAATAAAAAGTTAAAGCAGTGAATTTATTAAGCTGTATATATTACAGGTAAAGTTTAGAATTTGTTAATATTAAACTTAGTAAGGGGACTTCCCTGGTGGTGCAGTGGTTAAGAATCCACCTGCCAATGCAGGGGACACGGGTTCGAGCCCTGGTCCAGGAAGACCCCACATGCCACGGAGCAACTAAGCCCATGCGCCACAACTACTGAGCCTGCTCTCTAGAGCCCGCGAGCCACAACTACTGAGCCCATGTGCCACAACTACTGAAGCCCGCACGCCTAGAGCCCGTGCTCCACAACAAGACAAGCAACCACAATGAGAAGCCCACGCACTGCAACGAAGAGGAGCCGCTCGCCGCTGCTAGAGAAAGCCCGCGCCAGCAACAAAGACCCAACACAGCCAGAAATAAATTAAATAAATAAATTTTATATAAATAATAAACTTAGTAAGTTAAAAGCGTAAATGCCTAGAACCTATGTAAGAGAGTAATTCCTGTCCCCTAAAAAGAGTGATACAAGTTGAAGACATAGGGACAGGCGACAGGCGGGTGGAAGGAATCTCCTAAAGAGAAAGAAATGAATGGATGAGTTGCCAGGGCTAGTTATTATGTAAAGATGTGAGGACAGGGGAAAATATACAGGTTAAGCCCTAAAACCTAAGTCTAAAGCAATGCAAAGTCCCAACCCCACCCACTGCCACTTCAACTCCATGCACCTGCCTGCAAAGGGAAGAAAGTGTCCCTATGTGGTTGTTGAAATGCTCAGAATTAGCTAGTTGTCTGGACTTTGGCCATGACATGGCAAAGTATAGTGACTCCTGACACAAACACAACAGATGGTTTCAATTATGTACCACCAAAGAACTTTAAATTTTCTAGGTTTCCTTAAGTATCATTAAGCTTCAACAAATAAATTCTTTAGATTATCTTCATGAAAACCAATCACAGAAAAACAGCATGTTAATATGTTTCACCTTAAACATTTAGAGTAACACATACTTAAAAAAACAAAAAGGTACCTTCTCACCATGATTTCTCATTTAGAGTGACTCAGAAGTCCAAAAGCTAGTTTTGGTTTTAGCGTTTTAGTTTTACCCACAGAATGTATCCACATAGAAAAGTCTCAAAAACTATAAACCAAAATGTTCACTCAGAAATATGGGTGACTTTTCTTCACTTTGCTTTTTTTTTTTTTGGTATTTTTTATAATGTTACTTTTGTCCCAAAGGAAAAAGAAAGAGACTTACAGAAAAATGTTTATTACCAAGATTCTAAATGGTGAAGCCTAAAAAAAGCTTTTTTTTTTTAAGAATACTTTCTAAAAATCACATTTCTAGGACACTATACAACTAGTTCGCTTTTCCAAAGAACAAAAAGGAATTTCACATACAGTCTGCTTTCATCATAACTCAGTAATTAAAACACAGATACTGGGGCCCCTTTCATAGCCAGAGGGACATCAACTTTTTTCAAGAGATCATCAGAAAAACCTGAGCAAACTGGAAACCCAGAAAATGCAAATACTCTAGACATGTCCATCAAGGTAAATTTTAATTCATTAGATTACTAAATATCAGGAGTCCACAAACAATCCATATAAAACTCACCTACATCTGATAAGTTTTGGTGAATAAGACTAAGTTGTTTTTTTTTTTTGACTAAGTTGTTTTAATAAGACTTTTTTTGGTTTTTTCTGCCCACCTCTGTGAACTGGGAAAAGTTTATTTAAAAAATAAAACTTAGATATTTTTGTATCTGACTCTCAAAATGTGCCGTCTGTAGTTTCCATAGGGAGATAAAACAAGCTTCTGGGACCCCTCACCATACACAATTTATACAATATCCGTTCATCTGTCTGACCCTCTGGCAGGTCTCTAAAAATAATCATTTTTGGAGACAGACCCGTGATAAAGCAAATATAGCAAAATGTTAATTATAGAACCTAGGAGGTGAGTGTATAGGTGTCCACTGCAGCATTTTTCTCAACTTCTCTATGTGTGAACAATCTCACAAGGTATTGGGGTGAAAACAATCGTTTCAGAGTCAGAACACAAGTATCTATGGAAACGCTGAGGCCTTTCATCAAATCACAAACCTAGCATTTCAAGCGCGCCCACGAAAATGCCCCTCCTTGAGACTGCAAGACTTTTTTAAAGAATAGTAAACTGGTAAAATGTAAACGCGATACTAAAAATAATCTCTCACGCAAAACAAATTTACCTAGGAAGTCCATTTCCAGGTTTCATGAGATTTTTGTTGGACTTTTATCAGTAAAACAACTTTTGCCTCCATTACCATTTCACCGAAATGTTTTCAAAATTCCAAACAGTACACCTTGTTGTTTTTTTTTTTTTAAATCACCCAGAAAGCAGATGAGTGGACCTAGGTCCACTGATCTCCCAGGTCCTAAAACCTGCAGGACCTATGAGTTCGGGTGCACTCTAACCTGCAAGTCTCCGGGTGGGAATTGTACCCTGGGGTCTACCCGGGTTAAACACGCGGAAAAAAGCGAGGAAGCAACAGACCGCCGGGGAGTCAAAATGAAAGGAGTGACTGTGAAAGAAGGGAAATCCAAGCAATCAGGGCGGGGAGGATCTGGACGCACGGGACCAGCTGGGCGCTCCCGGGCGCGAAGCTCGGGAGCTAGGAGGGCAGACGCGCGCGGAGCCGGTGGCCAGGCTCCCGCCTGGTGCCGGGGCCCCGCACCGGCCGCCCCCGCCCTGACCGCTGCACCCGCACCTCTCGGTCCTTGAGGCCCAGAAGGAGCACCTCCTCCATCAGAGTCAGCCGCGTTTCCTTTGAGTCGCCCTTGTCGTCTTCGTCCTGCTCGTCGCGACGGCTCTGCGCGTCGTCCTCGCCGTTGCCGCCGCCGCCGCCAGCCGCCCGCTCCTTGTCGGCGGCGTTGCGGGAGGCCTCGGTGCGCCGCTGCACCAGCCCCGAGCTGCGCTGGGTCAGCGAGGTCATGGCTCCGGCCGAGGCGCCGCGCCGGGCCGAGAGGGACGCGGGACTTGCCGGGTCTCCCTCTTCCTCCCTTCGCGGCCCCCGACCCGCGCTTCCGTGTTAAACCCGGGTGCTGGGGCGACGTCCGTCGGTAGCGGGGCCGGGTGCAGTCATGGGGAGACGGGCCGAGGCGAAGCAGGCGGGCCGGTCGTCGGGGCGGGCGAGGGGCTCCTTCCTTCCTGTGGTCGCAGCCCAGGGGCTGCCGGAGCCCCGAGGCGGAGGCGGTGGAGGAGGAGGAAGCGGCGGCGGCGGCGGCGGCGGCGGCGGCGGCGGCGGCGGCGGCGGCGGCGGCGCCTTTCCAATATGGCGGCGCCGGCTGACGTCACTGGAGGATGTGGCAAGGCCGCGGCGGGGCGGGCCGGGAGAACGCCGGAAGCGGCGGGCAGGGACCCGGGGACCGGGACTGGCTGTCAACGACCTTCTCTCCGCCCCACGGGTCTCCCCCGGCTCTCGCCCTTTTCTTGGGGTTCCTTCGCCGCCCGGCCCGCCGCCCCCCTCCCGTGACGTGTCCTTCCTCCGCCCGCCTTCCCCTGTGTCCCCCAAAGAACCGGGGCTGGAGCCAGAGTCTGGCAAGGCCCCAGCGAACCCGGACAGGCTTGGCCTCGCGAGGGTGAACCCTGCTCCGTCTGGAGCTGTCCCCTTAGCACCCCAGACACCACCGTCCTCGGAGTTGGCCTCGCCCGGGGCTGCAGAGACCCGGCTTGGAATCCGGGGTCCCCACGAGTCACTGGAAGGACTTTGCTCACCGCTGATGGGGCGGGGAGAGGGCGCGCGCTCTGCCCACATTCCCAGACCCTTCAGAAGGAGTAACTGCGTTTAAATGGCCTGAAAGCGGACTTTTAGTTTTTCTGGGTGTATTACGGTATGAAAAGAGAGGTTAGAACAAATTGAATAGTTTTGTTTGTAAAACTTTGTTCCTCCTTCCCGACCAGGGCACAGTGAGTACAGTTAGTACTGCACACGTCGGTACAGTCGACCTTAACGAACTTTTTATAGAGACAATAAACCTGTTGGGTTTCCTGCCAAGTCTTTGTACCCATTAAATCTCTTTCAGTTTAATTACTCGGGTAAATCCTCTTGGCGTGCTTGACAGTTTGAGCAAGTTATGTTAAAGAATAGATGTCCAACCGGAGAGGGGGGTTTGTAGGGCCAGAAGAGTGGAGCTTATAAGTAAAACATTATCCAGAAATGGCATTGTATGCCATCCGATATTATTTAACGTCAATAGTGATCACAGGCTGTGGTTACAGAATGATTTAGATAGGAGGAATGTAACAGGACTTAAGCTATAAGAAGCGATAAACGCCCACAGTAAAACCATCGCATAGAACATTTTTGGCTTACAGAGTTCTTCCTCTTCCACAAACCCATTATCCAGAACGCATACTGGCCGTGCACCATCACCATCACCCCGTGCCCGCGAAAGTGAGAAGTAAATCTCCTGGGGTGGGGAGAAGGGGGCAGGGTGAGCACAAAGTAGACCCTCCCTGTTTCCTATCTTTTTGGGCAAAGGTCAATTTCACTTCAACCAATTTCTCTCATTACCATCCTGTTCAACTCATTTTTTTTCTTTTATTTCTCTCCCAGTTCTTTCCCAAATAGCTTAAAATGTTTCTTTTTAAAAGAAATATAATTATTTGATTAATTTAGTCAAATCAAAAGTTTAAAGAGTATAAAGATAGCTATAGTGAAAATCTTCCTTCTAGCCCTGACCCTGTTCACCCAGTTGTTCTCCCCTCCCCCTGGTGATTTTAAAATATGTCAACAAATTAGGTGAAGCCTAATTCCCCTCCCCTTGAGTGTGGGCCAGACTTAGTGACTCTCTTCAAATGAATTGAATGTGGCAGGCAGGACTGTGTGTGACTTCTTAGACTAGGACATAAAAGTCTTTGCAGCTTCTTCCTTGTTCTCCTTTGCTCTCTCTTAGATCATTCACTCTGAGGGAAGCCAGCTGCCATATCATGAAGACATTCAAGCAGCCTTATGAAGAGGTCTAGTTGGGAAGGAACTGAGGCCTCCTGCCCAACAGCCATGTGAGTCAGCCATCTTGGAAGTGGATCCCAGCCCCAGTCAAACCTTTAGTTAACATCTTAACTGCAACCACATGAAAGAGTCTGAACCTCTACCACTGAACATACACAGAGAATTTGTGCTCCTCCCCATGTCCCCATCTGTCATGGGCATAATTCTAATACAGCCCTCATAATTCTTGCTGCCCTAGTATCTACACTTTTGTGTAATCCCCTCTCCTTGAGTGTGAGCAGACTTTGTGACTTACTTCTAACCACTAGAATATGGCAAAAGGGAGGGAATGTTGCAGATGTAATTAAGGTCCTTAATAAATTCACTTTGAGTTAATCAAAGAGAGCTTATCCTGGGTGGGCCTGCATAACCAGGTGGCATAATCACTTTCCCTGGAAAGTGGATCCATCCCTTCCCTAATTAGAGAGACTTGAGTCAGCTGAGACATTCTCTTGATTGCTCTCAAGACATTCTCTCTTGAGGAAGACAGCTGTGTTGTGAACTGCCTATGGAGAGCAGTAACCTCTAAGAGTTGATGGTCTCAGTCTTAGAACTACAGCAACTGAATTATTCCAACAACATGAATGAGCTTGGAAGAAGACCCTAATCTCCAGATGAGAATGTAGCCCAGCCAACACTTTGATCACAACCTTGTGAGACTCTGAGCAAAGAATCCAGTTAAGCTATGCCAAACTCCTGACCAATGGAAACTCTGAAATAATAAATGTGTATTGTTTTAAGCCACTGAACTTGTAGTAATTTGTTATGTCATTGATGCAAGTAGGTTGAAAAAAATAAAGGGTGGTACAATATATACCATGCAAACAGCAACCATAATCAAGCTAGAGTGACTATACTAATACCAGACAATATAGACTTTAAGACCACACATACACACAACATTGTAAATCAACTATATTCTAATATAAAACAAAAATTAAAAAAAAATAAGACCACACATACACACAAAGTTACTAGAAATACACTCTCACATTTGTGGTCAATTGATTTTCAACAAGGATGCCAAAACAGTTCGATGGGGAAAGAATAGTCTTTTCAAAACAAATGGTGCAGGGACTTCCCTGGTGGTCCAGTGGGTAAGACTCCACGTTCCCAATGCAGGGGCCGGGGTTCGATCTCTGGTCGGGCAACTAGAACCCGCGTGCGTGTCACAACTAAGAGTCTGCATGCTGCAACTATAAGATCCTGCATGCTGCAGCTAAAGATCCTGCATGCCACAATGAAGATCCCACTTGCTGCAACTAAGATGCAATGCAGCCAAAATAAATAAACAAACAAATGGTACAGAAACAACTGTCTATCCATATACAAAAAGAAATGAAGTTGAACCCCTACCTTATACCATATACAAAAATTAAAATGGATCAAAGATCTAAGTGTATAGCTAAAAATATAAAATATTTAGATGAAAATTGGCATAAATCTTCATGATCTTGGATTGGGCAGTGGTTTCTTAGATATAACCAAAAACCCAAATGATAAAACAAAAGAGATAAATTGAACGTTGTTAAAAGAACACCACTAAGAAAATGTGCTTCAAAAGACACCATCAATTGTAAAGCAATTATACCCCAATAAAGATGTTAAAAAAAAAAAGACACCATCAAGAAAATGAACAGCCAACCCATGTAATGGGGGAAAAAAAATTATAAATCATATATCTGATAAGGACTTATACCTAGAATATATAAAGAATGCTTACAACTCAATAATAAGAAGTAATCCAATTTAAAATAGGCAAAGTGGGACTTCCCTGGTGGTGCAGTGGTTAAGAATCGCCTGCCAGGGCTTCCCTGGTGGTGCAGTGGTTGAGAGTCCGCCTGCTGATGCAGGGTACATGGGTTTGTGCCCCGGTCCGGGAAGATCCCACATGCCGCGGAGCGGCTGGGCCCATGAGCCATGGCCGCGGAGCCTGCGCGTCCGGAGCCTGTGCTCTGCAATGGGAGATGCCACAACAGTGAGAGGCCCGCGTACCACAAAAAAAAAAAAAAAAAAAAAAAAAAAAATCGTCTGCCAATGCAGGGGTCATGGGTTTGATCCCTGGTGCAGGAAGATCCCACATGCCGCAGAGCAACTAAGCTCATGCGCCACAACTATTGAGCCCGTGCTTGCCTAGAGCCTGTGCTCTGCAACAAGAGAGGCCACTGCAAGGAGAAGCCCGCACACCGCAACAAAGACTAGCCCCTACTTGACGCAACTAGAGAAAGCCCGCGTGCAGCAACAGAGACCCAATGCAGCCAAAAATAAAGAAAGAAAAGAAAATAGGCAAAGTATATAAATAGACTTTTTACCAAAGATGATACAAGAATAGCCAATAAGCCAATGAAAAGAAGCTCAATATCATTAGGGAAGAGCAAATCAAAGCCACAATGATACACCACTTCACACCCACTAGAATGACTATAATAAAAAAGACAGATATTAACAAGTATTGTGATGTGGAGAAACTGGAACCCTCATAATACTTGTTAGAAGGTAATATAATGCACCGCTTTAGAAAACCATTTGGCATAGGTTTTAACATAGAGTTACCATATGACTCAGCAATTCCATGTCTACTTATATGCCCAAGAAAAATGGAAAATATATTTTACACAAAAACCTGTACATGAATATTCATAGCACCACTATTCATAATAATGAAAAAGTGGAAACAACCCAACTACACATCAACTGATGAATGGATAAATAAAATGTGGTATATCTACATCATGAAATGTTAGGCAACAAAAAGGAATGGAGTACCGACACATACTGCAATGCAGCATGTATAGACTTTGAAGACATTATGCTAACTGGGAGAAGCCAGTCACAAAAGATCACACACTGTGCAGTTCTCTTTATATGAAATGTCTAGAATAAGCAAACCTATAGAAGCAGAGAGCGGATTAGTGATTGCCCAGGGCTGGCAAGGTTGGAGGGCATGGGGAATGACTGTTAAGTTTGTCCAAAGTTTCTTTTTGGGGTGATGAGAATGTTCTAAAACTAGTTGTGATGCCCGCTGCACAATTCTGTGAAGATACTAAAACACTGAATTATACACTTTAAAAGGGTAAATTGTGCGATATGTAGATTATATTCCAATGAATCTGTTATTAACAAAAATTAGGGATCTTTGAATTAGGTCTGGCTAGAAGCATGTTCCAAGATACTATATATTATTGAGAAAAAAATTTGGATTTTTTAAAATATGCTTTTTGTAATAGGTACTTTTTCGTTTTTAAGTTAAAATGTTTTGAACAAGGTTCACTTGTTGGTGATGAAAAACAAACATACTTTTGGCATAATAAAACATAAACTCATATTCTTTTAACCAATAAATTTGGAGGATTTAAAATTTTAAACAAATGTAGAACAAAGCATTGTTGTTCACCTTCATTGAAGATTATAGTGAGAAAATAAATAACATAAACATCAAAGAAATACACAGACTAGATAGGCTATAAAAACAATTTTAGCTGTTTGTTTATATAACAGTCTGTCACACAAATTCTAGAATTACATAGTTTAAGGAACATTCAAGAGATTAAACAATTCACAATCCTGAAATTTTTCCAACTGCCTACTCATTTTCCCTGGAAATCTAGAAAGGCAAGATTTCATGGTTTTATTATACCAGGTAGTTTAGTATCTTTCCACCGTGATCATCAGGAAGTCTTCTAAACTTCTAAGTTAAATCCTTAACTATTAGTCTATATGAGGCCAGATATGAAAAGCTGTTGACACGGAGATAAAGCGTCTCCTGACTTATTAGTAAAGATCTCTACTGTGACTGGACGTTTTAGGCCAAAGCAATCTTCTTGGAATTTACTTGAGGTTTAGGTATAATCCTCTATCCTCTGGGTGCACTAAACACCCCTCTCGTTTTCTCAGCTCAGTGGAAATTGAATAGCTTACTCACTGTTATCTAGAAAACAGCCCCTTACACATGTATACAAATTTAATTTGTTCTCTGCCCCACCTTCTCTGAATAAATTATTCTTGGTTCCCTGAGTCAACCATGAAAATAAATGCCCTCTTGTCCAAGATTTTAAATAAATCACGGTGTGATGAGAAAGAACTGAGCTGCTTCTTTTTTTTTTTTTTTTTTGCGGTATGCGGGCCTCTCACTGTTGTGGCCTCTCCCGTTGCGGAGCACAGTCTCCAGACGCGCAGGCTCAGCGGCCATGGCTCACGGGCCCAGCCGCTCCGCGGCACGTGAGATCCTCCTGGACCAGGGCACGAACCCGCGTCCCCTGTATCGGCAGGCGGACTCTCAACCACTGCGCCACCAGGGAAGCCCCTAAGCTTCTTCATCTGTAGAATGTCTCCCTCTTTTCACAAGCCACGAATTTTCCTTCTAGGAACAAAGGTTGCTTTCCCGTCAAAGGACTGAATGCTGAAGCTTCCTGAGTGGCTATATTAGCTTTCTGTGCTATAGAACAAACAGGTGATATTTATTATCTTACAATTTCTGTGAGGCAGGCATCAGGCACAGCTTAGCTGGATTCTCTGCTCTGGGACTCACAAGGATGCAATCAAGATGCCAGCTGAGCTGCATTCTCATCTGCAGACTCGACTGGGAAAGAACTGACTTCCAAGTGTGCTCAGGTTATTGGCAGAATTCATTTCCTGGAGGTTGTAGAACTGAGGGCTTGCGTTCCTTGTTGGCTGTTGGCTGAAGGCCACCCTCGGCTCTTAGAGGCTGCATGCGGTTTTTTGCTGAATGGGCTTCTTCAACATGGCTGCTTCTTCATCAAGCCAAAAAGGAGAATCCCTAGTGTGAATCTGTCAGCATAATGGAGTTTTATAGAATGTAGCATTGTCATGGGAGCGACATCCCTTCACTGTTGCCATATTCCACTGATTAGAAACAGTCATTAGTTTCAGCCCACACTCCAGAGAACAGGATTATATAAATGTATGAACACCAGAATACAGGTGATCACTGCAGATCACCTTAGGGTCGGCCCAGCACAGCTGACTTGAATCCCTTCTACACGGAGATGGAGTATGGGAATGAACAAATTAATAAACAAAAGCTAACCTATCTTTCAGTATTTTACATTATCTTTTTTCTTTATCCATAACTCCTTAGAAAAGCATTTGTATGAGTTATTTATTGCTATTTAACAAACCATGTCCCCCAAATAGTGGCTTAAAACAGCAACTGTTTGCTTATTTTTCTGAGGGTCAGCAATTTGGGCTGGCCTCAGCTGGGCTGTTCTGCTGCTCTCCCACGGGGTTTCACGTATGGCTGGAGTCAAGCTACAGCTTGACGTGGGCTGGTTGCTTTAACACAGCCTCACTCACATATGTGGAAATTGGTGCTGGCTTTAGGTCTCCAGCAGGCTGGCCCGGCCCTCTTCACATGGTGTCTGAGTTCCAGGAGGAAGAGAAGCTACAAACCTCAGTCATTGTACAATATCACTTCTGCCACATTGTGCTGATCAAAGGCAAGCCCAGATGCAACAGGTGGGGAAATAGACTCCACCTCTTTTCCTTTCCAGACTTGTGCAAAGTTCAAACCTGAGAGCCTTTTAGGATTTACCTGATAGCTATTACAAAGTATCTATCCCCATACACAGAGCATTTCTTACCTGGTTAAAGATCCAGGGGCATTTAATGTTTATTATTGTTAAAGCAGTTAATTGATCTTTGCTTAAATAAGCTACCATCTCCAGATATCTTCACATGTTAGTCTTACATGTTGCTAGGTTTATTCTTTTTTTTTTTTTTTTTTTGCGGTACGTGGGCCTCTCACTGTTGTGGCCTCTCCTGTTGCGGAGCACAGGCTCCAGACGCGCAGGCTCAGCGGCCATGGCTCACAGGCCCAGCCGCTCCGCGGCATGTGGGATCCTCCCGGACCAGGGCATGAACCTGTGTCCCCTGCATCAGCAGGCGGACTCTCAACCACTGCTCCACCAGGGAAGCCCTAGGTTTATTCTTAATAAATGTTCATCTTAAATATTTCTAGCTGTTTTCTTTTTTCTTTCAGCTTTTAAAAAAATTCTTTTAATTGGAACAGAGTTAACTTACAATGTTGTGTTAGTTTCAGGTGTACAGCAAAGTGAATCAATTATACATATACATGTATCCACTCTTTTTTTTTTTTTTTAGATTCTTTTCCCATATAGGCCATTACAGAGTATTGAGTAGAGTTCCCTGTGCTATACAGCAGGTTCTTATTAGTTATCTATTTTATATATAGTAGTGTGTCTGTGTCAATCCCAATCTCCCAGTTTATCCCTCGCCCCTTATCCCCTGGTGACCATAAGTTTGTTTTCTACATTTGTGACTCTACTTCTGTTCTGTAAATAAGTTCATTTTTACCCTCTTTTTAGATTCCACGTATAAGCAACATTATATGATATTTGTCTTTTTTTTAATTAATTAATTAATTTGGTTGCACCGGGTCTTAGTTGTGGCACATGGGTTCAGTAGTTGTGACGCACAGGCTTAGTTGCTCTGCAGCATGTGTAATCTTCTAGACCAGGGATCGAACCCATGTCCCCTACATTGGCAGGCAGATTCTTTATCCACTGTGCCACCAGGGAAGTCCGATATTTGTCTTTCTGTGTCAACTTTTTATTTTGATAAATACTTCCAAGCATTTAGTAAATAAACCATAGAAACTCCAGAAGAACACTATGTAGGTGAATTCTTTTGTAACACTGGAAGGGAGAAGCCTTTCTTACCATCACCTAAAATCCAGAATCTTGAGAGAAAACATTGATAAATTTGATTCCATAAAAATCGAAAACTCCCTTGTGGGAGGTGTTGATTCTTCTTGTTTCTTCTCCACACACAAATCTAATCCATTTCTTCACTTACAGCCACCTCTGCTTACTCTGCCCCAGTGCCAATCCAAACATCTCCCTGTTCAACTGCCACTGGACTTCATTTAGCTGCATTTCTGTAAGTGCTCTATGTCAGTAACGAGTGACTTTCTGCCCACCACCCATGGCCATCATCCCTAAGTGACTTGGAGTTTCCTAAGTTGCTTTCAGCTCTGCCACCGCCTGAAGGGGAGCTCACTCTCTCCCTCTGTCATGCTACCCCTTCTCCAGCTGCTTTACCTGCCAAAGGGCAGACGAGCTTTTCCAAAGTATATCCGTGTGAGAATACTCTCCTCCCATCTCCTATCCGCCTTTAAAAGATAAAATTGTGGAATTATTTATATAGCCCCTTTTCTAGAAGCTCATAATACCTCTTCAGCACCACGTACATGGCAGCTTTTACATGCCCTCCTGAGGTTTACCACCACAGTTCTCCTTCATATTTGTTCTTACTCCATTACCCTCTCCCAACCAAAGCCCCTCCCCATCAATTCACGAACAAAATTCAGAAAGTATTCCAGATCAACTGAAGAAGCTCTTCTGTATAGAGTATATTTACCATGTGAATCAGCAACAGGGTTTAGATACAAAACACTAATTTTACCAAAATTTAAGCTACTCAAAATAGAAATGATTACTCCACCTGGATTATTTCTTCTCACCAAAATGAGATGAGAATGCAAGAAATTATCTTAATAGGTGGTGTAGCAATGTTCCTAATAATCTTAATAATGACTACATCTTCTTTAACTCAAAATCCTGGTAAACTTTTACCTTGACCCACTTAATTAATAAAAAAGATAGTGGGATTAATTAACTCTATTTCCTTCCCTTATGAAAGGGAGGTTTAGATAAGTCAAAATTTAAAAAGTAATAAATAATCCTACCTTTGACATTGAAATTGGGTGTTTTTTTGGAAAAGTTGCCTGATTAAGTAGGTTTTGATTTTGTTTTTAATTATTATTCTTTTTGCATTTGCATTTGTGGTAATTGGAAATTTTCTTATCAACCAAACTACAGATCTGATTGGGGAAGATCTGAGAAGATCAGTTTCTCTGTCGTTGCATTGTTTAACTGCTATTATATTTTCCTTCAGATCCAGTCATCAGCTCTGTCTCTGCCACCTCTCAAAACCAAGGTGTGGTCAATAGATGGCCTACATTTGCCCCCAGTCAAGAGATGGAGTTCGTATCTCCTCCTCTTGCACCTGAGTAGAACTTGAGACTGCCTCAACCAATAGGGGATGGGGGAAGTGAACTTATGTAACTTTTGAGGGTAGATTATAAATATGTACACCTGCTTTGTTCTCTTAGGATGATAGTTCTTGGACTCGGCCACCATACTGTGAGGAAATCCAAACATTCTGTTTAGAGGACCACCTAGAAAGGAACAGAGGCCCCTGGCCCACACCCCTGGCCAAGCTCCCAGTTAACAGCACAGTTTGCCACCATGTGAGTGAGGCATCTTGAAAGTGAATCCTGCCCTCCAGTTAAGCTGTCCCAGCTGATGCCATGTGGAGCAGAGACGAGCCATCCATTCTTGAGAAGTAGGTAACTGAAACACAGAGGAAGAAGAGTTTCCCAGGCTCAAACTGCTCTAGAGTTGAGTCTGGTATATATTTAGATACAAAGGACTTCCCTCTTTCTGAGATAAACCAACCAAGCCAGTAATCAAGAGGAATTGTTAACTGCCAGTGAACCCTCCGTCAGCTTCCGTCACCCAAATAAGTATTTTAGTGAAAGCTGACTGTACACCCATTTTACAGGCTGGAGATCTTAAACAGGAAGAGTTAAGTCATCAGTGGACACCAGGGCCAGGAGCAGTCTGGCTGAGAAAGACAAGCAATTTCATGCAGCAGTCAGGAAGAGAAGAAAGTTGATGTGCTCTCAAAAGATGGGGAGAGACCCCTCCAACTGTGAGGGCAGGACAAGAAAAACTCAAGCCAGTTAAGTGACCTGAGCTGAGTCTGAGGGGCTGTCACAGGAATCATCTCTCTTGTTTTTTAGCTCTTGAAGGCGGGTGTGGGTGGGACGAGGTCAGATGCCAAAAAAGGGGTTCAATGAATTCATTACTTCTTGTTTTTAGGCGATTACATGCAACAAACTATGTTTTAAAAATTGCGCAAGTATCATGAACACATTCTTATGCTAAAATTTTCAAACAAGAATCAATTCCAGAGAGCAAAATATAAAAGCCAACTTTCATCCGCACACCCATTTTCACATCCCTCCCCCAAATTAGCCAGGACTGTGGTTTGGCATCCATCCTTCTGTCCCTATTCTACGCATTTACGTGTAATACATTAATACATGGACGTACATTATACAGATTTTTAATGTAAACAGGTTATGCTGTATGTGCTGTTCTGCAAGTTGCTTTTTCCACATAATAATATATCTTGGGAATCTCCCCCTATCAGTGCATTTACCTCTATCTCATTCTTTCTAATGGCTGCAAAGTATTTCACGGTATGGGTGAACAATTTAATCAGTTCTGTAATGATGGGCATCTAACGTATTCTTAAATGTTCACTCTTCCAACAGTGCTGCAATAAACCCCTCTGTACAAACATCTGCATGCTGAGTGTTTCTGTAAGATCGATTCTGGGTCTCAGGTTGAGTGCGAGCTGATGAATAAAGCAGCTGATGTCTCCATTTATGTCTTCCGTTGACATAACATTCACATGGTCTCTGACATCCTTTTTTCCTCTGCTTTTGAGGACAGTTTCTTGAGTGACTGCTCCCAAGGAACTCTAGCATGGCTACTCACTAAGGAAACAGAAGACTCCAGTGGCAGGAAAATTAAGCTGCAGAAGCTGAGGTTAAATAAGACATAGAATTTGAGATGAGCCATTGGAAAGCAATTTTGGTCTCCCAAAGAGTTGCTTAATAAAGATGGCCTTGACATATGTTTACTTTCTTGGTTCCCCTACTATTTTTAGTTCCTTGGGCGAAGTTAATACTTGATTATAAATACATGCTTTTAAAATTTAAAAAAAGCAGGCTGGGCTTCCCTGCTGGCGCAGTGGTTGAGAGTCCGCCTGCCGATGCAGGGGACGCGGGTTCGTGCCCCGGTCCGGGAAGATCCCACATGCCGTGGAGTGGCTGGGCCCGTGAGCCGTGGCCGCTGAGCCTGCGCGTCTGGAGCCTGTGCTCCGCAACGGGAGAGGCCCCAGCAGTGAGAGGCCCGCGTACCGCAAAAAAATAAAAAATAGAAAAATAAAAATAAAAAAGGCAGGCTTATAACATAAATGAAGAAAGTTTCAGCTAAAATGAGCCATCTGCTCCCCCTGTAGATGCCCATCCTGGGGTGCAGCCTTGGAAGCGTCATTAGCTCCTTTGCGCCATTAGCCTACTCTTAGTACATTTGCCTCACGGTACTAACTGATGCCTCATGACCTTAAAATCTTAATGTCTCTTCCAAGGGTCATTTGGCCAAGTCTAAATCATAGCTACATCCAGCCTTTGCATCTGGATTTTTATTTATTTGTCTCAATAAGGGTTGAGGAGGGGAAGTGGAAAACGAATAGGTTCGGTTTGCCTTTTACAAAGGCCAGACCAGTGGGCGGTTTCAAAGGCAAAGCTAAATATAAATAAATCTTTGGGGGCCTTATATAATTGAATTGTGTTTCACCTATCATGTTAGTAAAACCACAGCATAGCTTACAGCTATGTCAAAGATACACCTACTATTCTAAGATGTGTTTCCTTCCTCAACCGAAACTCCTGAGGGCTATGACAATCCCATGCCAGTTGCCACAGACATCTCCTCCTTGTTCCTCATGAGAGAGGTTTCCTTTTTAACGGTGGTCTATTTGTTTGCTTGTTTATCGACAGGCATCTTTCAAATTGTCAAACTTCAAAAATATAGGAGTGAGTTTGTTTATAACAGAAAAATAAACCTAAAAAGGCCATTGCAATTTGAACTAAAATTCAAATCTCAGGAAGAGGAGCTTTGTTTGGAATTAAGATTTAGAAAGTTGTGATTGAGGACATCTGTTTGCTGGCTGATGGGACTGAATGGCTGGAACAAAGGAGATGAAGTGGTAGCATGTAGACTGGCTGCTGTGATCTCACCACGGTGCTTAGCATTTCATCTGGGGGAGAAAGAAATGAGAGTAACAGTTGATGTGCCGTAAACAAGGAAGTCCCACCATCTTCCATTTCTTTCTTTTTTTGTTTTTTTACAGAGAAGAAATCTTATTTTTATGAGACAGTTGAGAAGCCACTAAGATACTTACTTCCAAGGTATTATCTTCGGTCATGTTCCCTATCTTCTTTTTAGGGAATATTCAGCCCCTACAGCTATCACAAATGCAGCAAATCCCCATTTGAATTCTTTTAATAATGCACCAACAAAGAAAGCATCGTTTCCAAAGTCACCTTGTATCTCCAAACTTCACTGTGGTCCCACAGATCCTTAGACCTCGTGGGCCCAACTTCTCCTGGACAGTGTCTAATGGGGTCCCTTCTATCTTCCATTGTTTATAATCAGGAAGTTCCACTTTACTGTGACTATGTACATGTCCACGTCCATGGGCCATGCCTGACCCACGGCAAACTGACCTCTCAGGACACTCATTATTCAGCTCTCCAGCCAGAGCCATCATCTTCCATTTCTGAGACCTATTACCATGCTCCTCCATTAAGCAAGAGCTGAGGGACATGCCTACAATGCTCCGAAATTATCCTTTTCTTTTCAATAAATTTATTTTATTTTTTATTATTTATTTTTGGCTGTGTTGGGTCTTCGTTGCTGTGCACAGGCTTTCTCTAGTTGTAGTGAGCGCGTGCTTCTCATTGCCGTGGCTTCTCTTCTTGCGGAGCACTGGCTCTAGGTGCGTGGGCTTCAGTAGTTGCAGCACACGGGCTCAGTGGTTGTGGCTCGCGGGCTCTAGAGCACAGGCTCGGTAGTTGTGGCGCACAGGGCTTAGTTGCTCCGTGGCCCAAATTATCCTTTTGTTGTTCCTCAGGCCTCTCGTTCCACCTGGCCCATCCAACCGTCTACTCTTCCACCCCCTGGGTGGGGCGTGGGGGGAGTTCTATGAAACGTGTCTCTTCCCTAAGTTACAGACGGGGATGAGACATAGGACTCCTCTATTTTCAGATTCCCCAAATCAATGTTATGGGTAGTGGCGGAGTGGCGTCCTCACCTTCCTCTGCTCACACTCAGGGGACTCATGATAGGGCTACGGCGCAGGCCGCTCCACCCCACCCCCGTTCTCCGCTGACTCTCCTTCGCAGCCAGAGGATCTTTAGTCAAGAGAGGTTGGGGGCTTCCCTGGTGGCGCAGTGGTTGGGAGTCCACGTGCCGATGCAGGGGACGCAGGTTCGTGCCCCGATCCCGCAGGTTCGTGCCCCGATCCGGGAAGATCCCACATGCCTCGGAGCGGCTGGGCCCGTGAGCCATGGCCGCTGAGCCTGCGCGTCCAGAGCCTATGCTCCGCGACGGGAGAGGCCACGGCAGTGGGAGGCCTGCGTACCGCAAAAAAAAAAAAAAAGAGAGAGAGAGGTTGGGGAGGGTATATAAGTGTGTGTACCCTGAATTCTTCAGGGTCCCACTTTTTTTTTTTTCTTTTTTTGGCCACGTCGCGCAGCATGTGGGATCTTAGTTCCCCAACCACGGATCGAACCCGTGCCTGCTGCAGTGGAAGCACGGAGTCCTAACCACTGGACAGCCAGGGAATTCCCGCCAAATAGTAGCTTTAAATGACAAAACAGTTTTATCTCACAGTTCCTGAAGCTCAGGAATCTGGGCATGGCTTAGCTGGGTCCTCTGGCTCAGGCTTTCTTGCAAGACTGCAGTCACCTTAATGTTCAACCGGGGGTGGGAGGGTCTGTCTCCAGGCTTACCCCTGGTTGTTGGCCGACCTCAGGTCCTCAATAACCATTAGCCAGAGACATCAGTTTCTTGCCATGTGGACCTCTCTACAGGACAGCTCACAAAATGGCAGCTTGCCTCCCTGAACCAAGGGCTCCTAACATGAGAGAGAGAGAGAGAGAGAGAGAGAGAGGGCGCAAGTCACAGTCTTTTGTAACCTAATCACTTTTGCCATACCCTATTTGTTAGAAGGGAGTCACTAGGTCCAGCCCATACTCAGGGAGAGAAGATTCACAAGGACGTGACCACTGGGAACCATTTTAGGCGCTGCCTGCCACACTAAGTAATCTTCTTCTTTCTGACCATGATTGTTCTTACCATCCTGTCTGTATAAGATGAACTAGGCCATGTGATATGGACAAACAGTCAACCCAGGCCTGATAGTCCATACCTGAAGCACATCCTGCCTTCTTCGACTAATACAATGGTGCGCTTTTTAAAAATGAATACATAAAGGGGTGGGGGAGTGGGGGAGTCTTTTATAGCAATCTCATTGTTTGGATGTGTTCAGGTATTGGGACTCCCAGATCTACAATCTGTAGCATTTAGAGGCATGAGGCTCCCCTCCCTCAGAATGGGCCTATATCCTCTCCAACATAGCCCTGGAAGCCCTTTGCACTACCTGTGCTCTACTGACTGTCAGGGAGTTAGAGTAATTATGCAGGAAAAGACTCAAGGTTTCCCAATGAGTGTCTAGGTCTAGGAAATGCAGCTGAATAGAGTAACAATGCCAAGGGACTATCAGGCTTGCTGTACTCTTCAGACTTTGTTCTGGATAGTCTTGGGAGCACAAGCTGAGATGTGGAGAGGCTTATGAAGGCGGGTGGTTTGGGAAGGAGAGAGGAAATGCAATGGACAAGAAAGGTGCTGAAGATGACATTCTGCTAACCCCGTGGGGGAGATTAGCAAGTCATGTCATCCCTCTGGGCTTGAGTTCATCCTCTCAGAAATGACAGGGTTGAAACAGATAATCTCTACATTTTATGGGTAAATGACCAGTAGAAAGAATTTATGAGAAAGCTAGTAAGGAATGAGTTTAGTTGTTGGAAAGAAAAGGGGATGAGTCAGTGCTGACTCATCTGTAAGTGATGACTTACTAAGAAGTTACTGAAAACAATTTATGAGATGTAAAAAATATCATACTGTATACTTTTTCCTAATTTTAATAAAATTTCATGTTGGTATAGATTACCATTTTGTGGGCTTCCATGGTAGCACAGTGGTTAAGAATCTGCCTGCCAATGCAGGAGACACAGGTTCGAGCCCTGGTCTAGGAAGATCCCACATGCCGTGGAGCAACTAAGCCCATGTGCCACAACTACTGAGCCTGACCTCTAGAGCCCACGAGCCACAACTACTGAGCCCGTGTGCCACAACTACTGAACCTGTGCTCTAGAGCCCGTGCTCTGCAACCACAGAAGCCACCACAATGAGAAGCCCGCACACCGCAACGAAGAGTAGCCCCTGCTCTCCACAACTAGAGAAAGCCCGCACGCAGCAACAAAGACCCAACACAGCCAAAAATAAATTAAAAAAAAGATTACTGTTTTGTAAATACAGAGCTTCTTTCCTTTTGGAAACAACCACCTACTATTCTTCCCTTCAATCCCTCCCCCCACCACACACACACACACACACACACACACACACACACACACACACACACACACACCCCATCCACATGATTACCATGGAGGCCACCATGTTAGTGTGCCGTGATTCTACCCCTGTCTGCAGGTGACTAGTGCACTTACCTGAGCTGGGACGCTCCTAATCCTTAACTGGTTTAGATCTAGAAACAGGTGGTCTAGTCTTTCTTAAGAATCTCAGGACTATGAATGTGAAGCTGGGACATTCAGGGACCACACCTTCTCTTACTTGGACCAGAGAAAACTGGTCTGGAAAGTAAGGAGGAAACAAAGTAGACGTACGGAGGAAAGCCACTGAGATGGAGAAAGAACACAGGCAGCATGTGCATTACTGGTTCCCATAATTGCTGAAGCTGGGCTGTTTTCTTGTCATTTAGTTTCTGAGAACAGGATCCTCATTAACTTCCCCCTTTGGTTAAAGCATATTTGATTTGGGTTTCTGTCTCTTGCAACCAAAGGGGGGAAAAAACCTAACTTATTCACAAGTTCATTATTAGAAACAATTGTTAAATTATTAAAAGAATAAGGAAGAACACAAAAAGTGACCAATAATTCTACCAGTTTGAGATAAATTCTCCTAACATTTTGGAATATTTTTCCTGTCACTTTTCTATGCATTTACATAAGGGAAATTAGACATTTGACAGGAGTTTTAAATTCATGCTTTTTTCACTTAAGGATTATGTTGTGGGCATTTTCTTGTGTCAATCAATATATTCTTCAAAAATATCATTTTTATAACTCTGACAATTTACGCTCATGAGACGTAAGTAACTGGACTGGATCTGGTTGACATTTTGGGAAGATTCTGGCTGTGGAGTGGGGATCAGATTGGAAGTAAACATCCAGAAAGATGAGATCAGAGACACTGAGAGAGGAGTCCAGGTGACTGCCCAAGTTGGTTAAGATGAGGGTGGTGACAGTGAGGATGGACAGAAGAGGAAGGACTCCGAGGCCACGTGGTAGGTAGACTCAATGGGCTGTGGGGTTAATTACGGTCAGGGAGTAAAGGGAAACAAGACATCTAGAACAACTAAGTGAATGGTACAGCCATTTATGAAGACACAATTCTGTAGGAGAAGCAAGTTTGGAGGGAATAAAATGAGTTTAATTTTGGACATGTTGAGTTCTAAGTGTTTTGCAGACATTCAAGTCTTGATTTTTAATTTATCTATTTAATTAATTTATTTTTGGCTGCATTGGGTCTGTGTTGCTGCATGCGGGCTTCCTCTAGTTGTGGAGAGCAGGGGCTACTCTTCGTTGCGGTGCGCGGGCTTCTCATTGCCATGGCTTCTCTTGTTGCGGAGCACGGGCTCTAGGCGCACGGGCTTCAGTAGTTGTGGCACAGGGGCTCAGTAGTTGTGGCTCGCGGGCTCTAGAGCACAGGCTCAGTAGTTGTGGCACATGGGCTTAGTTGCTCTGCGGCATACAGGATCTTCCTGGACCAGGGCTTTAACTGGTGTTCCTTGCATTGGCAGGTGGATTCTTAACCACTGCCCAGGGAAGCTCTCAAGTCTTGATATACGGGTAGCAAGCAGGAGATAAAGATTTGGAGTAGAGACAAGAGATAAGGATTTGTGAGTCTTCTGCATCCACGAGGTGATTAAAGCCACAGGAATGAATCACCCAGGAAGAGGGTTAAGAGTGAGAAGGGACCTGAGGAGGATAGAAGAAAGAATCTCTGTCAAGGAAACTAAGAAGGAGGAGCCAGAAGGGTAGGAAGAAAACTAGGGGAGTATAACATCATGGAGCCCAAGAGAAGAGAGTTATTCAAGGAGTAGGAAACGGCCCACAGCGCCGACCACTGAGGGAGTCAGGCAAGGTCTGGCAGATGTCGTCGACAGCCACCTCCCCCGTGTCCGTTCTCCCCTTCTTCTTGGCTTGTCACGCTCAGTCCTAACTGCTACACAAGATGAGAACTGAAAAGTGTCCTTTGGGTTTGGTGGCATGGAGCTCACTGTGTTCTTGAGACAACAGGCTCAGAAGTTTGGGATGGACTGAGAAGTGACTGTGAGGTGGGCCAGCGAAAACCCGAAGTGAACATGACTCAAGCTCAGCTGCTGGAGGGCAGGAGTGCGGTGGGGAGTGTAGGTCTGGGGGAAGATAGGATCAAGACATGGGTTGGTTTGTTTTGAGACAAACTAAAGCAGAGCTCATTGAAATACTGAGGGGCAGGATTAGCAGAGACTGAAGGACAAGGGAGGCAGGAGATAATAGAGAGCGAAGGTTCCTGAGCAGATAACACAGGTAACAGGTGACGGCAGCCAGCACACAGGTCCTGTGACTCCACACGGGTAGAAGCAGCCAAGTCTTCCAGTGTTACAGGAGGGACAGAGAGAAAAACAGTGGGATACAGGCAATGGGAAGCCAGGGGTGATAGGGATTGTGGAGCACTAGCCACAGCCTCCCTGAACAGTGCTGAGTTAGATCCACAGAGCTAGGGAGGACGTCCTTCCTATCTTCTCTATTAATAAATCCTATCTTTTCTATTAATCTCCAGTGATGGCTCTGTTCACAAACATCAATGCCAGTCTTTTTTTTTTTTTTGCAGTACGTGGGCCTCTCACTGTTGTGGCCTCTCCCGTTGTGGAGCACAGGCTCCGGACGCGCAGGCTCAGCGGCCATGGCTCACGGGCCCAGCCGCTCCGCGGCATGTGGGATCTTCCCGGACCGGGTCACGAACACGTGTCCCCTGCATCGGCAGACAGACTCTCAACCACTGCGCCACCAGGGAAGCCCAATGCCAGTCTTTTATAATACTATGACAAATCTGAGACCAAACAGTCTAAATTCATCTCCTCCTGAATTAGCTTCTTCAACATATATTTACTGGGTCAGAATATTATACAGTGGGGTTACAGTGTCCAGGCACATCATTTCTGTATCCTACTGGATAACTCTAAGGAAAATGAACCTCAACCGCCCGCAGCCAGAATGGAAAGAGAAGCCTCAAAAAGAAACTTGCAGGGATATCCACATGGAACGCAATGAAGTTGGACCCTTACCCTTATTTCTGGGCTCTATTCTGTTCCATTGATCTGTAGGTCTGTTTTTGTGCCGGCACCAAGTCATATGTCTGATAAGGGGCTTGTATCAAGAATATATAAAAAAATATATAAATAAAGAACTCAACTCAAAAAGACTACACAATTAAAAAATGAACAAAGGGGCTTCCCTGGTGGCGCAGTGGTTGACAGTCCGCCTGCAGATGCAGGGGACACGGGTTTGTGCCCCGGTCTGGGAAGATCCCACATGCCGCGGAGCGGCTGGGCCCGTGAGCCATGGCCGCTGAGCCTGCGCGTCCGGAGCCTGTGTTCCACAACGGAATAGACATTTCTCCAACTCCCATGAAGACAGATAAATGGCCGACAAGCCCATGAAAAGGTGCTCAACATCATTAGTCATCAGGTAAATGCGAATAAAAAATACCACTTCGCACCAACTAGAATGACTAGAATCGAAAAGTCAGATAATAAGCAGTACTGGTGAGGTGTGGAGAAATCGCAATCCTCGTACACTGCTGAGGAGAATATAAAATGGTGCAGCCACTCTGGGCAACAGCCTGGCAGTTTCTCAAGAAGTTAAACAAAGAGTTACTCTTGACCCAGCCACTGCTAGATACATACCCAAGAGAAATAAAAACATATGTCCATACAAAAACTTGCACACAAATGTTCCTAACAGCATTATCCGTAATAGCCAAGATGTGGAAATAACCCAAACGCCCAAACTAACGAATGGATAAACCACATGTGGGAAATCCAGACAACAGCTTGTTATTAGGCCACAGAAAGCAATGAAGCTCTGATATGCAGATGAACCTTGAAAACATTCTGCTAAGTGGAAGAAACTGATCACAGAAGACCACATACATGATTCTGTTTATATAAAATGCCCAGAATAAGCAAATATATAGAGCCATAGACTAGTGGTTGCCTAAGGCTGGGGGAACATGGGGGTTGGGGAGTGACGGGTAAGGGTTTCTTTTGGAGGCGATGAAAATGTTGTATAATTGATTGTGGTGATGGCTGCACAACTGTGAATATATTAAAAACTATTGATTTGTACACCTTAAATGGGTGAATTGTATGGTATGTGAATTATATCTCAATAAAGCTGTTACCTGCCCCCGCCTCCAAAAAAAAGACAAAGAAACTCTCAGCTAAAGGGCAGCTTCCTTCTACCCAGCCTGTTCTCTCTGCGAGTCACGGATACTCTCAACCACCTGGTCTAAGTAGAGGGGTACCCAAAACGTGGGTTGTTGGGATACAGTCATGGCACTGTACCTCTGCACGGAGCAGCCATGGGCGTGCTGCTGGATCATGGGTCTCAGCTGCCCTTTGTCTCCACAACTTGGCTCCCTTCTGCCTGAGCCACTCCAGGATAAGTTCTCCTTGTGCCTACAACACACTGAGCCCTTATTCCCTGGCACATGCTATGTTATTGCGAAGAAAACCAACAAGTTTTGAATCTGCTCACATAGTAGAAGTATACATCAAACTTCTTAGGCAAAGGCAGGAAATGGTATGTGTTACATTACGTTTTCCTTACCACCTACTATAAACAGAGGCTGTTTAATGTCTTGCTCATTTGAAAAAAAAAAATCACAGAATATTTCTTGAATTCTGACTGCCCTTTCCTAGTGCTTCGTAGCTTACAGGATTTGGGGTGGTGTTGCACATTTGAGAATGTTATTGCACTTGAAAAGGCTGGCAGGGGTCCTTGAAATTGAATGACGAACGTAGGGGTGCTCTGGAATTGAAAACACTGCAATTATTTTCATTTTCTTTTATTTAATTAAACGAAATTTGCTAATTTACAGTAAGGACTGAATCACATAATCATCTAGTTCATTTTGCCACTTCCTGTGAGGCAAGGGACAGTGTGGGTCGAACCTTCAAGAATTCTGGGAAATCAGGCCCTTGTAACCAGAAGCTCTGAGGCAGGATGAAATTCAACCTCCTGGTAGAAATAGGAGGGGCATTTAGAAATGCCCACAGACTTTGAGGATGCATAGAAATAGTACCCCTTTATAAAAAGAGGAGCCACAGGTAGTCCCACATTTGGAATCTGAATTTATCTTGAGGTAGGAGAGAGCTGAAAGGGTTAGTTGAGGAATGGGCTTGTTACAAAGCCTTTTATGATGCTCTCTGAGGAGCTATTATATAAAATGCATTGGAACTCTACCACCTAATTTAGAGGAATTTCCACAAGACCATGCTGAGTGATTAAGGCAAGATAAAGAGATATGGGTGTAATCAACACCCTCCCAAATTCATATGGTCTCTCAGAGAGTCCCCAGCAGGGTTGAGCCCCATTGCTCACAGCAGTAACTTGCTCATGAAGGCACTTTGTCTGCCCTTTCCTGTCGTACTTCCCCAGTCTTTCACACTGCTGCCTGGGATCACCTGCCAAATAAACTACTCGCACCCAAACCTTTGTGTCAGAGTCAGCTAATTCAAACTAAGACATGGAGACCTTAGGCGGCAGCCACCCACAGGCAGACTTCATATACCCCAAGCCTCCCATACAACTCTAAGGAACAAGGGAGGAGTCCCCCAGATACAACTGTGATTGAACATCCTGTAACTCTAACTATATATCATGACTGAATTGATGTCATGACTTGATCTAAGTCAATCTGGCCATGCTGCATTTGTGACATTCTTCTGTAAGTCAGTAGCTTCTGGAAATCAGAGACAGGTGGGGGCTATAGCTCCCTGGCACCATCACCATAACCTCCTTAGGAGATGGCGTTTTACGATGAAAGCCAGGCTTGGACCAAATCTACCAGATGTGTGAACATTTATTAACAGCACAAAACAATCGTATTTCTTGTTCTTTGGTTGTGGGAGATGTCCCCCTCTCTGTCCGCAGGCCTCCACTAAGTGTTCTGCCTGAAAGTTTCACTTCCAAGATAGATGCAATGAGACAGCAGAAGCGGCCCACCTTGTGATCTGTCAAGTGGCCTGGAGCTCACGGGACCAATGAGGTTTTTAGACCTTGGGCTCTGTTCCAAAGAGTTTACACTGCTGGGACTGAGGGATATGTTTACCCTATAGGTCTGAGGATGGGGCCTCTATGGCATTTCTAGCCAAACGCAGACCCCAAACACCTACACATCTCACCACTGCAAGATCCTCAACAAACCCTCTGAGGTAGATTTTGAATATTTGAAGTGCTTATGTAGCCACCTTTGGAACTTGGATTCCTGTTTAGGGTATTTCAAATGCTAACTGCTCCTGGTTAAATTTACACACACACACACACACACACACACACACACACACACACACACACACACACACACACACACACCCTCTGTTTACATAAAGTATTTCAATGACCACACAATAACAGCTAACATTTACTGACCATCTACTATGTGATAGACACTCAAAAGGAACTCATCTTTAACCCTCCAACACTCCAATAAGGTGGGTTCTATGAATGTTGCCATTTTACAGATGAGGAAACTGAGAGGGAGGGACGGTAACTCCCTCACCCAAGTCCCTCAGTTCGTAAGTTGCAAATCAGGGGTTCAGACTCAGGCAGCCTGGCTCTAGAGAGGCCGGCCCCTTAACCATCACATTTCGCAGCCCCCAATGAGGGGCAGTGCCAGCTAATTTAGAGAAATATAGAAATGTGACATTCCCGGAGACTGGTTCAAGATGGTGGAGTAGAAGGACGTGCTCTCACTCCCTCTTGCAAGAGCACCGGAATCACAACTAACTGCTGAACAATCAACAGGAAGACACTGGAACTCACCAAAAAAGATACCCCACATCCAGAGACAAAGGAATAGCCACAATGAGACGGTAGGAGGGGCGCAATCACAATAAAATCTAATCCCATAACTGCTGGGTGGTGACTCACAAACTGGAGAACAATTATACCACAGAAGCCACCCACTGGAGTGAAGGTTCTGAGCCTCCCGTCAGGCTTCCCAACCTGAGGGTCTGGCAACAGAAGGAGGAATTCCTACAGAATCAGACTGGCTAGCGGGATTTGATTGCAGGACTTTGGCAGGACTGGGGGAAACAGAGACTCCACTCTTGGAGGGCACACACGAAGTAGTGTGTGCACTGGGACCCAGGGGAAGGAGCAGTGACCCCATAGGAGACTGAACCAGACCTACCTGATAGTGTTGGAGGGTCTCCTGCAGAGGCAGGGGGTGGCTGTGGCTCACCACAGGGACAAGGACACTGACAGCAGAACTTCTGGGAAGTACTCCTTGGTGTGAGCCCTCCCAGAGTCCACCATTAGCCACACCAAAGACCCGGGTAGGCTCCAGTGCTGGGTCGCCTCAGGCCAAACAACCAACAGGGAGGGAACCCAGCCCCACCCATCAGCAGACAAGTGGATTAAAGTTTTACTGAGCTCTGCCCACCAGAGCAACACCCAGCTCTACCCACCACCAGTTCCTCCCATCAGGAAGCCTGCACAAGCCTCTTAGATAGCCTCATCCACCAGACGGCAGACAGCAGAAGCAAGAACTACAATCCTGCAGCCTCTGGAAGAAAAACCACATTCACAGGAAGATAGACAAGATGAAAAGGCAGAGGACTTTTTACCAGACGAAGGAACAAGATAAAACCCCAGTAAAACAACTAAATGAAGTGGAGATAGGCAACCTTCCAGAAAAAGAATTCAGAATAATGATAGTGAAGGTGATCCAGGACCTCGGAAAAAGAATGGAGACAAAGATCGAGAAGATGCAAGAAGTGTTTAACAAAGACGTAGAAGAATTAAAGAACAAACGCCTAAAAGAATTAAAGAACAAACAAACAGAGATGAACAATACAATAACTGAAATGAAAAATATACTAGAAGGAATCAATAGCAGAATAACTGAGGCAAAAGAATGTATAAGTGATCTGGAAGACAGAATGGTGGAATTCACTGGTGCAGAACAGAATAAAGAAAAAAGAATGAAAAGAAATGAAGACAGCCTAAGAGGCCTCTGGGACAACAACAAACAAAACAACATTCGCATTATAGGGGTCCCAGAAGGAGAAGAGAGAGAAAGGACCTGAGAAAATATTTGAAGAGATTATAGTTGAAAATTTCCCTAACATGGGAAAGGAAATAGCCACCCAAGTCCAGGAAGTGCAGAGAGTCCCAGGCAGGATAAACCCAAGGAGAAACATGCCAAGACACACAGTAATCAAATTGACAAAAATTAAAGACAAAGAAAAATTATTGGAAGCAACAAGGGAAAAACGACAAATAACATACAAGGGAACTCCCATAAGGTTAACAGCTGACTTCTCAGCAGAAACTCTACAAGCCAGAAGGGAGTGGCATGATGTATTTAAAGTGATGAAAGGGAAGAACCTACAACCAAGATTACTCTACCCAGCAAGGATCTCATTCAGATTCAACAGAGAAAGCAAAAGCTCTACAGACAAGAAAAAGCTAAAAGAATTCAGCACCACCAAACCAGCTCTACAACAAATGCTAAAGGAACTTCTCTAAGTGGGAAACACAAGAGAAGAAAAGGACCTACAAAAACAAACCCATAACAATTAAGAAAATGGTAATAGGAACATTCATATCAATAATTACCTTAAACGTGAATGTATTAAATGCTCCAACCAAAAGACACAGGCTTGCTGAATGGATACAAAAGCAAGACCCATATATATACTGTCTACAAGAGACCCACTTCAGACCTAGGGACACATACATACTGAAAGTGAGGAGATGGAAAAAGATATTCCATGCAAATGGAAATCAAAAGAAAGCTGGAGTAGCAATACTCATATCACATAAAATATACTTTAAAAGAAAGAATGTTACAAGAGACAAGGAAGGACACTACATAATGATCAGGGATCAATCCAAGAAGAAAATATAACAATTGTAAATATATATGCACCAACATAGGAGTACCTCAATACATAAGGCAACTGCTAACAGCTATAAGAGAGGAAATCGACAGAAACACAATAATACTGGGGGACTTTAACACCTCACTTACACCAATGGACAGATCATCCAGACAAAAAATTAATAAGGAAACACAAGCTTTAAATGACTCAATAGACCAGATAGATTTAATTGATATTTATAGGATATTCCATGCAAAACAGCAGATTACACCTTCTTCTCAAGTGCACATGGAACGTTCTCCGTGATAGATCACATCTTGGGTCACAAATCAAGCCACAGTAAATTTAAGAAAACTGAAATCATATCAAGCATCTTTTCTGACCACAACGTTATGAGATTAGAAATCAATTACAGGGAAAAAAACAAAACAAAACACAAACACATGTAGGCTAAACAATATGTTACTACATAACCAAGAGATCACTGAAGAAATCAAAGAGGAAATCAAAAAATACCTAGAGACAAATGACAATGAAAACATGATGATCCAAAACCTTTGGCATGCAGCAAAAGCAGTTCTAACAGGGAAGTTTATAGCAATACAAGCCTACCTCAAGAAACAAGAAAAATCTCAAATAAACAATCTAACGTTACACCTAAAGGAACCAGAGAAAGAAGAACAAACAAAACCCAAAGTTAGTAGAAGGAAAGAAATCATAAAGATCAGAGCAGAAATAAATGAAATAAAAAACAAAGAAAACAATAGCAAAGATCAATAAAACTAAAAGCTGGTTCTTTTTTTTTTTGTGGTACGCGGGCCTCTCACTGTTGTGGCCTCTCCCGTTGCAGAGCACCGGCTCCGGACGCGCAGGCTCAGTGGCCATGGCTCATGGGCCTAGCTGCTCCGCGGCATGTGGGATCTTCCCAGACCGGGGCACGAACCCGTGTCCCCTGCATCGGCAGGCAGACTCTTAACCACTGAGCCACCAGGGAAGCCCTAAAAGCTGGTTCTTTGAGAAGATAAACAAAATTGATAAACCATTAGCCAGACTCATCAAGAAAACAAAGGGAGAGGACTCAAATCAATAAAATTACAAATGAAAACGGAGAAGTTAAAACGGACTCAGCAGAAATACAAAGCATCATAAGAGACTACTAAAAGCAACTCTATGCCAATAAAATGGACAACCTGGAAGAAATGGACACTGATGAATATAGATGCAAAGGCCCTCAACAAAGTAGTAGCAAACAGAATCCAACAACACATTAAAAGGATCATACATCGTGAACAAGTGGGATTTTTCCAGGGATGCAAGGATTCTTCAGTATATGCAAATCAATCAATGTGATACACCATATTAACAAATTGGAGAATAAAAACCATATGATCATCTCAATAGATGCAGAAAAAGCTTTTGACAAAATTCAACACCCATTTATGATAAAAACTCTCCAGAAAGTGGGCATAGAGGGAATCTACCTAAACATAATAAAGGCCCATATACGACAAATCCACAGCAAACATCATTCTCAATGGTGAAAAACTGAAAGCATTTCCTCTAAGATCAGGAACAAGACAAGGGTGCCCACTGTCGCCACTATTATTCTACATAGTTTTGGAGCTGGAGGAATCAGACTCCCTGACTTCAGACTATACTACAAAGCTACAGAAATCAAGACAATATGGTACTGGAACAAAAACAGAAATATAGATCAATGGAACAGGACAGAAAGCCCAGAGATAAACCCACGCACCTATGGTCAACTAATCTGTGACAAAGGAGGCGAGGGTATACAATGGAGAAAAGACAGTCTCTTCAATAAGTGGTGCTGGGAAAACTGGAGAGCTATATGTAAAAGAATGAAATTAGAACACATCCTAACACCATACACAAAAATAAATTCAAAATGTATTAGAGACCTAAATGTAGGACCAGACACTATAAAACTCTCAGAGGCAAACATAGGAAGAACACTCTTTGACATAAATGACAGCAAGATCTTTTTTGACCCACCTCCCAGAGTAATGGAAATAAAAACAAAAATAAACAAATGGGACCTAATGAAACTTAAAAGCTTTTGCAAAGCAAAGGAAACTACAAACAGGAAGAAAAGACAACCCTCAGAATGGGAGAAAATATCTGCAAACAAATCAACAGACAAAGGATTAATCTCCAAAATATATAAACAGCTCATACAGGTCAATATTAAAAAGACAAACAACCCAATCCAAAAATGGGCAGAAGACCTAAATAGATATTTCTCTGAAGAAGACATACAGATGGCCAAGAAGCACACGAAAAGCTACTCAACATCACTAATTATTAGAGAAATGCAAATCAAAACTACAGTGAGGTATCACCTCACACCAGTTAGAATGGGCATCATCAGAAAATCTATAAACAACAAATGCTGGAGAGGGTGTGGAGAAAAAGGAACCCTCTTGCACTGTTGGTGGGAAAGTAAATTGATACAGCCAATATGGAGAAGAGTAGGGAGGTTCCTTAAAAAACTAAAAACAGAATTACCATATGACCCAGCAATCCCACTACTGGGCATATACCCAGAGAAAACCATAATTCAAAAAGACACATGTACCACATGTTCATCGCAGCTCTATTTATAATAGCTAGGTCATGGAAGCAACCTAAATGCCTATCGACAGATGAATGGATAAAGATGTGGTATATATATACAATGAATATTACTCAGCCATAAAAAGGAACGAAATTGGGTCATTTGTAGAGACGTGGATGGATCTAGAGGCTGTCATAGAGTGAAGTAAGTCAGGAAGAGAAAAACAAATATCGTGTATTAATGCATATATTTGGAACCTAGAAAAATGGTACAGATGAACTGGTTTGCAAGGCAGAAATAGAAACACAGATGTAGAGAACATATGGACACCAAGGGGGGAAAGTGGTGGTGGTGGGGTGGGGGTGGTGGTGGGATGAATTGGGAGATTGGGATTGACATGAAACCCTAATATGTATAAAATGGATAACTAATAAGGACTTGCTGTATAAAAATGAATAAAATTCAAAAAAAAAAGAATTGTGACATTCCTAATGTGACAAAATTTGAGAATTTGACAGAGAAAGATGACTGCAACACAATTAGTGAGCAGTTAGTAGCTGTCACAGTCTGTGCTGGGAAGGCAAGTGCCCAGCACACTCAGAGCTGGTAGGAGTGGCCCGAGTCCCACAGGAAGACCCTGTCCCACAGCTGGCTGGCCCAGACTCTCTGCCCAGGATGTGGAATACGACCAAGATTACAGTTCAATCTGACTGGCCTCTTGAAAACAGAGTTACTGTGGGAGTTTCATCCCACTTCATCGACTGGAAAGACGAGAAAGCTGGTGTGCAGAGCAGAAGCAGCAAAGAACACTCGGAAAAGACTACATGGGCTTCAGGAACCAAGACCCAACAGCATCTCTGACTTACACCTTCAAACACACACAATCCCTCTTTTTGGCTTAAGATACTGCAACCCAGAGTTCTAATGGATGCACCTATTACATGTTTTCAAGCCAAAAAAAAAGAGAAAAAAATCACATGACTACTTTAGGAAGATTCACGGGCAGCATGAGAGAAGGGACCAAAAGCAGAGAAAATGGAGTTTAGAATAATGATCCGGGCAACAGAAAATGATGGCGCAGAGACAATGGAAACAGAAGAAGGGGGCAGGTACTGTGACAGCTACTAACTGCTCACTAATTGTGATGCAGTCATCTTTCTCTGTCAAATTCTCAGAGGAGGGAAGGGAGGGAGAACACGAACACTCTGGTCCCTTCTCTGAGTTCCATTATATCCTCCTGGTGGCCAGGTAGTTTGATAAGGATAGGGTTTCTCTTCTCCCATAAAAGACGGATATACTCCTACGCACTTTTTTTCCCATCTGTTTAGAATTAACTCTTGAAGGGTTTATTTAAAAATGTTTCCAATATTTTATTGTAAAAACTTCCAAACATAGCAAACTTTAAGGAATTTTGTGGATACTCATACTCCCACACACCCAGCTCGAGATCACATCACTGACATTTTGCTAATACTTGCTTTATCACATATCCAGCCATGTCCGTCCCTCTACCCAACCATTAATCCCTCTTACTGTTGGTGCCATTCAAAGTAGAATGCAGACAAGAGAGCATTTCCCCCTAAACAATTTGGTGGCAGTATCATCAACTAGAGTTCAATATTTGCCTAGTTTTCTTTTAATGTACAATTTAAATACAGTGAAACGCAGCTTAGATGTACTTTCACCGAGTTTTGGCACACACCTGTACAAGCCAAAAGCTGATCAAGATGTAGAATGCTACCATCATTCCAGAACAAGCCCTCGGGCCCCCTTCCCAGCCCAGCCCTGTCCCCATACCTCTACCCTCAGCCCAGAAAAACTACTGCTTTTCATCCTAGGTAGTTTGGCTTGGGCTGTGTCCAACTCTCCCTGAGGCACCGCAGTGCATTCCAGGCCGAGGTCCTCAGGTCAGTCTGAGGGATGAAATGCGGCCCCTCTGCATTCCTTCCCAGCCCACGAATGGCACGCGCTGTGCCCTTTCAGCGCTGGCGATAAGCAAGCCCTGCATTCGCCTGGCCCCAACATCTGTGAAGATGATCATTTGGAAAATGACTGGGACTAAAAACAAAAAAGCCACACAGCCTTCCATAAAACTAATATGCACATCTAAATTTAAAAGAAAAAAAACAACTAATAACAAAAGCTGGACTGGCTAGCAAAACTGGATTCTTCTAAAAGAAAGCCAAAAGCTTACTGTGTATATTTCCATATGGTTATACACTTCATATCCTTAAACTGCTAAAGGCAGACGGTGTAATAGGAGGATTAAAAACAAAAGAATTTAAAAGAACCTGGGCCTGAACCACAAAAGAGACCAAGATATCTGTGTTTTTAAAGATACAGAACCATCACTCTAACAAATTACTTTCCTGTTCAATATATAAATGACATTTCACCACTTATTTTATATTACCAGTGGCCAGCTTGGTTGTCAACATTCTCCTGTGTAAGCCCTTGGACAATCCCTGGTTTCACTGGAGCCCACGGCACAAACAGGGTCTTGCGTCTCCCATCCCCATCTAATATTTTTAAGGGCGAGAGAGTGTATGTGTGTTTGGGGGAGGTTGCTGGAAGGGTCAACGTGGAAGGCTGTGTCACTACAGGCCCTGTCCCTGCAGTGGTCCTGCCCCAGGGCGGGCTCCACCAATGCTCTAGAGCCCAGGGGGGCACAAGCACAGCTGAGGAGCCTCTCCTCCTGTTGAGCAACGTTGACCACAACCATTGGAGGGGCTGGGAAATCAGGCTGGAGTCCAGGCTCCCTCTGCCCCTCGACTCACCTTCCAGGACAGGAGGTGACACGAAGGCAGGCGAGCCAGGAGTCTGTTCTCAACGGGAGCCACCTCTCCCCACAGTCCTGTTTCACACTGGATGGAAAATGCCCCACTCTTCCCCTCCCCTGCCCTCCGGTCCCTCCCCGACCCTCACCTGGAAACCAAGGAACAAGTAAAACCCGGAGAGGGAGACAGCCGAGTCATCCCAAGTCCAAGAGCTGGTTAACAACTGTGGAAAACAGGACTGGAGTCTGCGAGCCTGTAGAGCCAGAACTGCTAAATACTTGGGAGTTTAATACAAGTATCAGAGAACTGACACATCCGAAGGGCGTGGGGCAGCAGTGAGGGCTTATAAAGTTCCGGGGATGGCTCAGAGTCAGCTCTGCCGCACAGGAGGCTGGGCCTGGCCGACAGCAGGGGAAGGGCAAGCAGAGCAGGGCTATGGAGAGGGAGAGGGCCACGGGCAGGAAAGGGCAGAGGAGGGAGGAACTTCCCAACCACCACAAGTCACAGGTCTCAATCTAGTAAACGCTAAACTGGCGAATGAGGAACAAAATCCTACTCGTACACACCATCACAGCCAGGCCAGCGTGCTTATCCTCTCTGGGAGGAAAAGCGAAGGCTTCTCTCTTCCATGGTTTAACTGAACTCAGATCCCTTCCAGCCACAAAGTAACAGAATCATCATTTTACACATCCCCACAAAAGCAAAGAGGCAGTGATATTTAATTCCAGGGACTAAAAAAACCTTTTCCCTTTACTCACCCTGTAGGGCTCCTACCCTATTTTATTTTTCGTCACAGGATTTTATCTCCTCCTGAAATTCCAAATCTTTATTTGGTTATTGGTTTCCCACCCACCCACCAACCAATCGACCACCCACAGACACACACACACTGACTAAATGAAAGTAATTATTCCATGTTATATCCACCACAGCAAATACAGTATTGTAAATTGTGCTTTAATTTCTGCAATCGGATATGATGCAGTGAAATACAAGTATAAACTCTCATTGTACATCCAGAAAATAAAAAGCACATTTATACAGATTTAGCCCAACAGCTTATTCCCTTTTTTAAAAAACATTTTGAATGTAATTAAAGCTAATTTATCTTCAGTGTAAAAACTTGGAGGTATAAACAAACTCAAGATATTACATACAGGAAGTTAATGTACATTTCCAAACGTGCACAGTGCAGCATTTCAGACAAAGTAAATGGTCTCATTTCAGCTTTTACTGGTAAGCATAATCCACATCTCAATCTTGAATAAAAACGTCACAATATATAAACCCACTGAGAATCCTGTACACAAATACGGCTTTATAGAAATCTGATTTCAAATATAAATACATAAACTGTCATGACCTTACGTGTTACAACAGCTTATTTTTCTATCGTAATTTTATAAAAAAAAAAAATCATAGAAAAATATTTCAATGCACATTCAACCACTATGACAGGGGCCGTGACCTTGTGCCTTTAAACCATACCTTATGGAGTGTAAAGCATCACACCAGGCATTTTTGGAATGAAAATTACTAAGATCTTAAGACTGAAGAGGCTACTGTATAAATATTCCCATTATAATATGGTAACAAAACTAGTTAGCTCCATAGTGTACCTGGGAGGCAGTGGGGCAGGAAAGGGAGGTTAGTGCTAGTTTAAGAAGGCCCACAGAACGTACAAGAAGGTAGCCAACGAACTAGGGTCATTTTAAAATCCCCACTGCAAGCCCAACACTGACCTTACTAGTGAGACTCTTAAGGCAACCAAGACTGGGCATGTGTTTGGCCCCAGATGCATGAATCCTACCCTCCCCTCAATCTCCACTGTCATGGCGTGGGGAGGACTGCAAAGCAATTTCTTGTGTGTACAAAAGACGATTCAGTGCAAACCGAGAAACTCCTCTTTGTCAATAGTTTCAAAATTTCTTATTGCCCTTAAGCAACTGAAAGTTCTTCTAAACAGGCAATATTCAAATTGGGATCTACACTGGAGAACGAATGGATATAAAAGGCAAACTTTCGATAGGAAACATTCTAATGCGAGATAATTTCTTTCCCCTTCCTTTTGTGGAATTGAACAGGGTTCCATGGAGAATGAAAAAACTGGTCCTTACAAAGTGTACTTTCCTGCATTTAAAAAATATATATCATTTAGACAGCAGATCCAGGAAGGTTACCAGGCATAGTCAAGTTTCTTCTATGGCTTTTTAAATCGCTGAGGTACTATGTGATCACCATCACTTCTGATATTTCTGCTTGACCGCTTCCCTATGAAAGCTACGCTCAACAGCGATCCTACTCATCAGTCTATAAGGTAACAGAATCTGGGGAAACCGTCCTGAGGACGGCGGGCACAGACGCTTGACGCCCCGGCGTGCTATTAGGAAAAGGCAAAGCAACTGCTTTCAAACACTGCACGCCTCCAGAAAAGTGGAAGCTCTTCTGGGCAAACCAAAGGGAGTCCCCCAGTTTGCCCAAAAGGTTTAGCAGCAAGATCCCGGGACCACGTGCACCAAGATGGGCAGCGTGCAGGGGCAGTGGCGAGTGGTACAGAGCAGGCGGGGGACCCGGGGCTGCCGGCCCCCGAGCCAGTCCCCCGTCCCACATAAAGTGACACAGCCTGAGGATGCTCGGAAACGTCAGGATGGTGACACGCGTGGCAAGAGGACGCAGAAAGGAAAGACGCTAAGGTTTGGAAGTGAAGGCCATACATCTAAACGCCTCTGTTTGAATCTCTCAACTCGCCACACACACATCAGGTAAAGTTGGACTTGTCCCAAGCCGAGATGGGCTAGAGAGACACTTACTACTCCCGACGACTGGATAAATCACGCTGGCACAGCAAAGATCTGAAGACAGTATGGAGTCCAAGCACATCTTACCAAGGCCCTTTCTAAGTAGTAAACCAGCTACCGCAGGGTCTGTATGATACTAATGCAGAAGACACTGGCCACAGTTGTATTATGGGTCAAGCAGTAACTCCTTTCCACTAATAATACTAGAGCTATGGTTTTAATTGCATAGTCTTTCAGAATCATGGGGGTTGGAGAGGGAAATGAGGACCAGCTCTTTTCCTGAAGGCCCAGGCTTTCTCCCAGCAGTCAGCTTCAGCGTGACAGCCCGATGCAGACAGCAGACGTGTCTGGCTCCTGCCTCAGCCTGTGACACGCCTCTCTTACCTCCACTGAGCAGACCAGTCACACATCCCCTAGATCCACAAACTCATCTTCTCGCTTGGCCAAGTCTTCTTCATCTCCCAGAGCTTTCCACCCGCTGGTGGGCAGGACTGGCTTGGAGGAATGGCGCTGCAGCAGCGCAAAAGGGAACAAGGAGGACAGGCGGGCCGAGGTCCTCAGCAGCGAGGCGGCCTCTGCCTGGAGGGCCTCCTGGCTGTGGTGTCTCTCCTCGATTTTCTCCTGTAGGCGCTGGACTTCCTCCATCGTCTCCAAGAGTTTGCTCAGGGTGGCCACTCTGCCACCACCCAGGATTTGGGCCTCTGGAATCCACCGCAAGTAGCGCTGGGCCCACACTTTGATCTCTGGCCCCTCGATGTGAGGCAGCAGTAGCCCGTGGTAGTTGGGGGGCTTGCTGCGCCAGCTGTCGTAGAACTCTCGGAAGTTGTCCTGCAGCTCCTCAGAGGAATTAATCAGTTTGCTAATTCTCTTGCCCAGAAGGTTTTTAATTAAATGATCTGTTTCTTCCCTGAAAAATCCTCTTTTGGGAGATGATTTAGATTGGGTGAGTGGCAAAGAAAGTTGTCGTTGATGCTTTGAGAGAAAACACAAATAAAAATCTCTGGTTAGCTGGACAGCACGGTGACAGCTGCTCCCATCAAGGCAGAATCCTGCTTTAACAGAAGTCATGAGATATCAGAACTGCCCCGTGAACGTAAGTTCATTGCAACGCGATCACACGCAGAGAGAAAGCAGCGGCGGGCGGGGGTTTCTTGTTTATGCCACAATGCACGTGTCAGGTGCACACTGGGTGTATAAACAAATGGGTGAAACCAGGTGCGGGGCGTTAAGTACTTGTGAAGGACAAGCTTAAGTTAAGATAGGCTGATGATGATTTAGGGGAGTTTGGGGATGAGGCCTATTCATTTTTGAAAGGAGCAATATGTTTCTTCTTTGAGAAATTTACAGTGTTCGCTTTCACAATAGTCTGAACACCACCTGTGAGGAAGTGCTGCCGACAACCTGAAGAGCCTGTCACTCCACTGAAATAATGTGTAGGCTTAACTTGTAGGCTACTGGGCATCCAGTGGGAGGTCAAGCCTAAGTCAAAAAGATTCTGGACAGAGACAGACGGGAGCAAAAGAAACCTGAGGACTGGCTAAGCAGGCTGGATGTGCCTCTCTGATGAGCTGCACGGAGTAGAAAACGGGAGAGCATTTACACTTTTGCCCTCGTCGGTAACTCCACCTGCAGCCAAAGCAACGTGTTGCGTTTGGGGATGCACTGCGAAAGGGCTGTGAAGATGGTCAAGACGGTTACGAGGGACCCCTGGTGCCCAAAGGAGAAGGTAAAAAGCTGAGGAGAAGCTGTTTCTCTCCAGCTCTTCTGCCCCTGAGGTATCCATTTGAAATCAGAATAGATAAAAGTTTTATTCTGGGGCTAGTCTCCTAACTCTCTAACATGCTCCTGCCAGTGGTTCTTCCTTATAAAAAATATTTCCTTATTATGGAATGTAGAACAACAATAAAAATACAAAGTAGAAAGCAAAACCATTCACAATACCCCAAGTCAGAGATGACCAGGATTTTTGACTTTCCATCTGGGGGCAGGAGAGCCGAAGGCCAGGAGTCGGGGGCCGGCCTCTTCTCTCCAGTGATCCAGGTGAGTCAGGGATCAGGGGAAGCAGGTGGAACCTAACAGCCACAGAGTGTTCACTGCCTACCGGGTTCTGTGCTCAGCGCTTAACATGCAACCACTTACCCAGTTCTCAAAGTCACTATTACTGCCCCCATTTTACAGATGAGAAAACTAAGGCACAGAGGTTAAGTAACTGCAAAGGCCCCAGCTACCAAGTGCCAGACGTGGTTTCACGACCACAGTCTGGCTCCAGAGCCTGGACTCTTAACAGAGCTCTCCTTGTCTTGCAAGCCCCTCTCTGAAGCCCTAAGTGAACGGAGCGTTCCAGACAGGCCAGGTGTGAACAGCACTGTGCCCCCAGAGCCTGGTCAAGGCCTAGGGCTGAGGCTGGGACCCCACACCTGAGTGGACCCCGTGGTCACGAGTGGTAATTCCCAGGGCAGTGCATCATGCTGGCCGGCCACGGCTCTTTGGTCTCTACAGAACTACTCCAAGGTCACCTGTCCACTCAACAAGAGGCCCCGAGCCTGACGCCCAGATGCCTCACCAAACGGCTTCACAGGTCCTCGTTGGCCCAGCGCCAGCTCTGCATTAGCTAGTACAAGCCGAGATGCCCCAACCCTGCAGCTTAAGTCTCTCCCACTGGCCAGCTCCTGGAACCTAGGTCCTCTGCTCCCATCTACAAGAAGGGACACTTAGAACAACGGGGCCTGGGCAGAGAAATGGACTCTAGTCTTACCGAGTGGAGCTTTTATTTCCTCCCTTCCGTCTCTGAGTCTCTGAGGGCCTGGAGCAGCTCTGCAATCCTGACCAGGCGGGAAGTGTGTGTGCGGCCACCAGGGGGCACAGCACGCTGACAAAAACTGACCTCCGGCCAAACTGCTCTGGAGCGCAGGGCAGTTCTGGCCCAACAGACAGGAAAGAGGTTGAGCCAGGAGGGCAAACACCCAGCCTGGGCCTGAGGACCCTTGAAGGGCGAAGCATCAGCTCTAAGTTATCCAGCAGCTGTGCCTTCTGCGAGTGCTGGCTTTGGCTCACCTGGGTCCCCAAGCCCCTTTAGAACGGAGCCAGCTCCCACAGCAGGACGGGCTGGGCTCCCAGGAGCCCCGTGGGATGGCGGGATCAGAAGGATGGCGGTGGAGAAGGCAGTGACGCGCACCGACTTGTGACTGGCCACCACTGGCCACCCCGCTCTCCCTTTCATGGGGTCGGGGGGCTGGCAGGGGGTCCAGGTCAGGAGACTGAACGGGAAATGCCATGTAAATCACGCATCACCCAGGGAGCGTCGGGGTTAATAACTAGTAAGGTCAGGAACAAATATCTAAAGGGAGGCCCAAATAATTTGATGCCTGTCGTTTTCAGCCCAGGTCTGCAAACAGCAGCCCGCGGGCCCAATCTGGCCTGGTGCCTGCTTTGTAAATACTGGAACACAGCCAGGCCTGTCTGCTTACGGGGCGTCTGTGGCTGTTTTCGAGCTCCAACAGCATGCGGGAAGTTGTGCCAGAGACTTTGTGGCCCCTGACAGAACACGTTAGTCGCAAACACCATTGTTAGCGTGAAGAGAGGCCTGGCTATTAAAGATGTGAACCGGTACAGATGGCACAGTAGAGCCCACACCGTGATCGCCGTCCCCTCTACTCTACCAACCACACGCGGGCAGGGGCGAGATGCTCGACTCCACGCAGCAGCCCCGGCGACACTCAGCTAATGGCTACGTCTCATCAGGACAGACGCTGGCCTGCTGAAGGCAAAGGATTCTCAGGGGCCCTGACAATCTGCCCGTCACGATCTCGACTGCAGACTGTGTCCGTGTATCTCTCATCCTTACAGCCGTGGGGATCTCTGCGCAGACGAAGGGGGTTAGACATGTGCACATCTTACTTTGAAATGCGTTCCTTTCCGCTGGCCTTTGTCCAGTTTTGGCTTTTCCACGTAAAGAGGGTTTTTGAGCAACGTCTGGGCTTTGGGCTCGAACTGCACAGACCAGTCCCACACGGTGAGGAGATTCAAAGGCTTGCTTTGCGCACCCTGGCCTTCCCGGCCCTGCCAAAACAAGCACAGGTCACGGCGCTTCCAGCGGGGCTGAGGAAAGCAAACACGGCGCTGGGGACGGGCCCCAGGAAGGCGCGGCCCGCCTGCCCTGAGAGCCAGCCTTCCAGTGGCTGCCCACCGCACTAACGGCTCTGCGTGGGGAGGGGCAGGACACGCTGCTCCCAGCGGGCCGCAGGCCAGCCGCGGTCTCCCAGGACGGCACCCTTGTGAGGTCACTCCTAGTTTTCCAATTCACCTTTGGGGAAACTGAGGCTCAGAAAATGGAAGTGACCGCCTGAGGTCACGAAGCTGGTGAGCAGCGAGGCTGTGTGAGTGGAGCCTGGTAAAATCCCACTGGAGGGCCAGCTCCAGCAAACCCCGAGGCCCCCAGAGGGCCGGTCAGAGCACCGATGGCGCAGACTTAAGGCCCTGGGAGCGCGGCCTCAAGGGAGACTGAAGACGTTTAAGACGGAAAGTGAAAGCCTAGCTTCCCTGCTCCGCCACAGCTCTCTTCAGAGTCACTCCAGGCATCGGGCAAGTGGAAGAGAAGGCATCTGACCTGTTCACAAAGACAACTTTTAATCTGCTTCATTCCTGGCTCTGACACTTGCTCCCGGCTCCAATATTTACCATGTGACCCGGGGCGAGTTACTCACTGTCTCAGTGCCTCAGCTCCTCGGGGATAATAATAATTCAGACCCACAGGGTGCTCGAGGATTAAATATCAATACCTGGAAAGCACTCAGAACAGGGCCCAGCATATAATCACTTACAAAATTATCATTTTTATCATCAATCTTCTTGCACCCTACCTGTGAGACACGGCTTCTTCAATACACAGGTTCCTAAGAGGGACTCTTACCATGTTTGTATCTTTCTGATGAGGCGAATTGAAGAAGAAGGTGCTAAAGATAGGTATGTACAGGCTATCTGACAAAACGGTCAGGTACGTCTCCGTGAACTCAAACGCTGGGGGATGCTGGTGCACCAGCTGCCAGACACAGTCTAAGAAGAGCAGGAACACGGGAACCTACGTGAAAACGAGATACACGTGACTGAGGGGCACCGGCGGTCCTGGGTTCGGGGCAGCCACCTCGACAGCTGGGGAATAACCTCTCCCGGGCACTATATTCTCTGGGAAACGCATTCCAGGCGATTCACATTCTCAACTCCATCCCATTCCCAGCGATAAATATGGTCAACTGAAACCACACACCCGTGGATTAACATCAGGACTTGGCAGGACCTCTCTGCGTGAAAGACATTCCTGAGATGATGTAAAAATCTCCTTGTCAATCAGCACTGACAGATGAGCACTTGCAGCTGACCCTGGTAACAGGGAACACTAGCTCTGAACCTCAACAAATGAAATGCTGTTCCCCACAGAAGAATTCCACTCTTCTCATTAGTAGCACTGTGTTACAAAGAAATACTACTCAGTTACTTCAAATACTGTGGATACTCCCTTCTCCACACCCCTGACAATGAGGGCGCAGAAGAGAAGGAGGACGGGAGAGAAGGCAGAAGCAGCAAAAATGAGTTTCTAACATTTTTCACAAATGCACTTTTTTAAGCGATGGCCTCTTTTATTAGCTTCAGAGGCAAGCCCTCTAATAGCAGAGATGAGAGTTTTCGAGGGTGCCTTGTCATCCCCAACTGCTCCTCGTCCAATCACCAGTGACCCTGTCAGGTGGACAGGACAGGCCACGTCACAGTCTCTCCCTTCCCGAGCTTGGCCAAGGTCTCACACACAGCTCCTGAGAGGTGGGAGCTGGGAAGCCAGCTTTTTTTTTTTTTTGCAGTACGTGGGCCTTTCACTGCTGCGGCCTCTCCCGTTGCGGAGCACAGGCTCCGGACGCGCAGGCTCAGCGGCCATGGCTCACAGGCCCAGCCGCTCCGCGGCATGTGGGATCCTCCCGGACTGGGCACGAACCCGTGTCCCCTGCATCAGGCAGGCAGACTCTCAACCACTGCACCACCAGGGAAGCCCGGAAGCCAGCTCTTGAATCAAAGTCCAGTGCCGTGTCAATTACATCACAAAGTAGACCACCCAGTTTTCTATCAAAACTCCAGTATGTCAGCGTTGATGTGAAAAGAAAGGTCTACATGGGCAACTTTATTTCACACCTCATTTTATGTTCAAGAGCATACTTAAATAGAGCGTAAAATGTTTGGACCTCATTGTACAGTCAGGGAAATGGGCTCACAAAGTACGGGTGACTCCTCCCAGTACTGGGTAAACAGACCTGATCTGCTCTCGGGCTCTTGCCCCACTAGACACGGTGCCTGTCAGTCCCCCTTTTCTCAAGATATACAAACTATACGAGATATACAAAAGCACACTCTTCCCCACACAGTATCAGCTCTTTCTGCCCGTCATGTTATTTGAGTCCCATTAACCTTTCAAATTAGTATCTCAGAAACGCAAGGTCCCTTTCAAGACTGAAAGATGGTGATGTCCATTCAGTCCAATGGGACACGGATGAGTACAGAACAGTCCTGAAAGAAACTGCAGGCCTAGTGAGAGGGGGCTGGGTCTCCCAGGACACACCAAGCCCTTATGGGCAAGAGCCACGTCTCTGTTTCCATAGCCGCTGTGTCAAGCTGTCCAGCACCGCAGACAGACGTGCTTATTACCTGGGGTAAGAAAAACCGCCAGTCGCCCTGCTAGCATACGTTACCTCTGCAGGTGATCTAATTAAAGTTCACCTGTTTTCATTTTTCTTTCCACAGTCGTTAATAATGCAGCCAAAGGAGTTTGCACCGCTGTAACCTAGACAAGTACACCCCAACCTGGGGGGCTCATTTTCACTAACTGAACTGTAACACTAACTCTCCAGTGCTTGAATTCGGAGGCCCAGACCTGCAGCTACCATGGCGAAGGCCCTGGTACTGGATAGCATTCACATAACCCTGTGCTTTATTTTGAAAGGGTTTACTGCAAGGAAAATTTACTTTGCGTTATTATGTATTTTCTGTAGGAAACTTGTACCCTAAATGTTCATTTTTTTTTTTTGCAAAGACTAAATTAACAGAAACTGTGGGAGTCTCTCTCACTGAGTTCATTTTTATTTAAGTTTTACAAATCAGTATTACTTCCACCATGAAATATAATAGCCCCCTGGGGTACACAATTTAGAAGAGAAGACTCTGAACACACCTGTTAATAAACACCCCTCTCCCCTGGGAAGAGTTTCAATAGTGTTTCAAGCATTGAAAGGCATCTAGCAGTGCACTGACCTCAGCCTTCCTGACAAGCCCCTAAAAGGCGAGCACTTTGCAGGCAGGAGCCCTCGGTCGGAAGACAGATGAATGAAGAGACGGGGCTCTGCTTCCCCATGGCTGCCGGGTCTGTGATGGGGACACTCACCTCCTCCTTGTCACTCTGACGTAGATGGTTGCAGCGGTCCAGGAAGCAGTGTCCGCCCACGATCCACTCCTTCTGGACAAGGCTCTGGAAACCGAACCTGGTTCGACAGTGGGGGTCCATCATCACTTGCACCAGAGAGGAAACGAGGCAGCAGAGGTCGGAAGCGTTCTCCTCTGGGGTGGAGGGAGGCCCAGCAGCAGCGCGGAGAGGAAGGAGGGTACCAAGTGTTAAAGAGCTGCAGAGGGCTCGCACAGGCACAGGTAACAGCAGGGGCCTCAACACCAGCGCCTCCCACTGACCGTCAAGCTCTAATTCTCCAAAGGCCAGGGCCAGTGGGGAAAAAACGGTAATGTTTTCAGATTGAGAGACAAATAGCTTCTAGCCTGGCTGGCACTGGTTCCAGCACACACTGGCACTAAAGATGGATTGGTTACTGATGAATAAATGCAGCATGGCAAACCCACTGTCAGAATGTGGGGTCCAAATGTGCTACACGATGAGGGCACAATCATATACATCATGGCACTCGCTGGGCTCCACAGACCAAGTTCAAAACCCTTCCAGCTCGTGTGTCAGGGTCTCCATCAGTGAACTCATTGTTCCAAGGCAAAACTGCTTCTGAGCCACCTTTCCTCCACTACCTCTGCTTCGGAGAAAGGGTAGCATTCCTGGATTGCACCAAAATGCTCTGATTCTCAGCTCTACGGCTCTTTCCATTTCTGTCTGGGAGCACAGAGGGGCCCGCTTCTTTCTGCCTAGCCTAGAGGAGAAACTCTCCACAGTAAGTATAAGCCATGTGCCCACCCCTGGAGTGCACGGTACAAAACCACACGATGAAAATTCTGCTCATAACCCGGTTCACCATAAATGACTCATAGCAAATAAAAACATACATCTACATCCGTGCATTTGTCTTAGTTTTAAGGTCCTAAAAGTCAAGGTCTACATCCCTGTGGTTTCTACTTTACACAAGAAGTGCAACTCAAGGTGCTATTTTAAAATGTCCACGAGGACAATGGTGCTGGTAGCAGTGGGTTTAGAGAAACTTCAGAACGAATTCTACGTAGGGAGGTGTTTGCACTGTTAAACTCTCCTCCTGACCCCGGGGTCACGAAGCACTACAGAGCCACGCTTACACTGTGCTCCTACTTCTCCTCCAGGAAACAAGCCTAAACAATGGGAACACATGGGTTCAGAAGAAGCAGATTTTTATATTTGTCTTTCTTGTGCTATCACCTTCCAAAACAAGTTTTATTTTTTAAGAGAATCTTCCTTCTTGCGTATGAAGGGTGTTAACAGTACACATGCGAGTCCTAGGAAGAGCAGCTAGAGAATGAGACTTCAGAGGTACAACTCAGCAGTCCTTCGGGGAGTGAGGAGAGCTCAGCCTCACCCGCTAAAGATCCCCATTTCATTTTACGCAACTCTGGGATTGGTGCAGTCTGGCCCTGGGTACTTGCACCTCTCAGCCCCCCCAATCTTTATCCCTCCTTTTCACCAGTTACTCAGTACTCTGTTCTGCCGTTGTTAATTAGATCTTTTTCAATAACACCCTTAGGCCTGCTCTCTCAAACTTCTAGAAGGCAGAGGCATAGAGCTCTGTACATGGGAGGTGCTCAGTGCATGTATTAAAATTTAAGTCAGAAGGTACAGAAATCACAGGTGGACACATTTCCAGTCTCATCACAGAAGCTAAATTCTAGCAGTCATGGAGAGTGTCAGAAAAATGATAAAAGTCTGAGGGGATGAAAGCATGAGACAGTCTACTTAATGTAAAGCATGGGGCTATAAGAAACTTTAAATATTCAAAACAGCAGATAATATTTTAGCTCAGATCTAACCAATTCCACCAACAATCTTTGTTGCATGAGGTTTACACTTCTTTTACACATTCTGGGTGTGTATATCCTGTCCACATGTACAGGAAGTTAAGTCCACAGAAGAAAAGGGAATCATGGTCCACACCAATCGTGGTGGCAACTGCACGAAGTTGTCAGACACAAAGATGTAAAAATAACAATTAAACCATCCATGGGTCTCTTCATACAAAAACGATCATCCAAAGATTTTAACTTTGAGTTAATATAAAACAAAACCTCAAAATATGAGGAAATGTGAGCTTTGGTAAAGATACCAAACAATTCCTTCTTGGGCTGCGAATAGGTCTGCCGAGTTCCAAGTGAAAGAATTTATTTTTAAACTATAACAATGAACTCCAAAGCAGAGCATTCCAAGGTCAGGGTAAAAAGAATGGAAGGATTTCTACACCAGCTCGCTCCTTCTACAAGACAATTCCACTTACATAAATCTCTATATACAGAAACAGAATCCCAAGTAAAGGAAAAAGGAAACCACCCTTTGTGCTTTAAATATATTACCTAAAAGAAGAACGTTCATGTTTTGCGCTTCTAGACATTCTATAATCTCTATTGCTTTTTTCAGGCAGCGTCTACATAGGAGAGAGGCAAGAAAAACAGATATTAGTTCCTGAGCTTAGTATCATGAACAATAAGAAATTTAGAGGCATCTGACATGATCTTCAGTTTTCTATCTCATTTACTATTTCATGCTGAAGATCTCCAAAAAGAAACAAATTATCATTCATGCTATTCAGATACTGCAAGACACTCATCTGCTTATTAGAAACTTAAAATTTTCAGAAGGGATTTCCAAAATGGATGTAAAAATGTTGCTACGTGATTCCTAAACTAGAAATACTTATTGCAAATTCGTATCTGAGTGTGTTGGTGAGTCCCAGTAAGACCCAGAAACGCCCACATCTGGAAGCTGTGCTGCAGGTCCATTTTGTTAACTCAAGGTCATGGGCTAAATGTGTTGGTGTGGCTGGAAAGGCCCAGTGTGCCCTGAAACCCCTTTGTCTCTCTCGACGCAGCTCCGTTTGAGACTGTTGCCGCTGCCAGCAGCTCTGCCTTCTGCACTGGTAACCCTGCAGCAGTGGCGCCTCCCTGGGCTCTTCACCGGCTTAGGGACACTCACCTCTACCCACCCCATGGAAGGAAAGGTCCTTTTATTTTATAACATTCATCACAATACTTGCAATTATATATTCAAATTAAGGACGTGCAGCAGGCTCCTCAAAACCTATTTGTTAAAAAGTTTTTGGAGGCCTGAGGCTCCTTTGCACAAACTCCCAGGCAGATGTGAGAGAGGATGCCGAGCTAGGTGGAAGGGAGGAGTCTTCTCTTCGGAGCTGTTCTCTCCCCTGCTCTTACCCTGTCATCATTCCTGTTTTGCGCCTCCCTTTGCCCTCTCCTCTACTTAAGGGCAACAGCGCTGCTGCTCAATTAGAACGCTGGGTTGCCACGTCCCCTTTTTTGTAGGCTTCCCATCCCTAGTCTATAGTCTAGGGAGCAGATCTCTGTATGGGCAGGTAGCATGTCTGTAAATTCTTATCAGATGTGCACAGAAATAATAAATAATGAATGTAAAATCCATCTGAGCCCTGAACAGAATATGTGATCTAAGAATATTTAACCGTGAAATAGAAAACAGTTTAAATTATTTGTCAGGTTGCTTTACTACTTTTTAAAAATTTCTGGCTGCCTTGGGTCTTCGTTGCTGAGCGTGGGCTTTCTCCAATTGCGAAGAGCGGGGGCTACTCTTTGTTGCGGTGTGCGGGCTTCTCACTGCAGTGGCTTCTCTTGTCGCAGAGCACGGGCTCTAGGCGCGCGGGCTTCAGTAGTTGTGGCTCGTGGGCTCTAGAGTGCAGGCTCAGGAGTTGTGGTGCATGGGCTTAGCTGCTCCGCGGCATGTGGGATCTTCTCGAACCCGTGTCCCCTGCATTTGGCAGGTGGATTCTTAACCACTGTGCCACCAGGGAAGTCCTGCTCTACTACTTTGGCTTAGAGAACTGTGTAATTCATGAGCAAAACAACGCCTTGAAATACCTGATTATGTCAAGCCAGCTGCTACTTTCCAGCAGGGAAAACCATTTTATATCTGTGTCCCAAAATTCGGTACTATTATCTGAAAAAAGGAAAAAGAGTAAAGAAGTCAGGCACTGTTTGCTGCTATGCCTCTGCTGTAAAACCTGTGCTGTTCAGAGGCGCTGCCCCAGACTAGGCTGAGAATCCAGCATTTCAAACCTTCAGCTGAAATTGTTTTTGAACTGTAAACCCCTGGAATGGTGTGGCAGTCAAAAATAGACTTTCATTGCTCAAGTAAAAAGTGCCCTACAATCTGTATACTAAGCCACAGTCCACCCTGTAACTCAACAAGGAGAGTAACGTGCTTTAGGCAGACAGAGTCGACATCCAGGCTGCTGCTCTTAGAAGAGGAAGATGCAACAGGCCACGTCCTAATGCCAAGGAGGCCTGAGGGAAGAGCTAGCTTCTGCTGGAATCCTAAACACACACGTTTACCTTGCACGCCAGACACAATCCCCCCGACCCACCTTGATACAGAAGCCCTGCATTTTACAGAAGTCTACTGCATGTCCGAGTTGCAAACTCAAATCACTGAGAAGGCAGATACCCCTGCAAAGTACTGGATGGTGAAAACAGAAGCGGAGAATCACAGTCCTGGATCAACTAGTGCAATTTCTTACTTCTCCGCCAGGTGCCTGCTTTTTATAAACCTATTTTATAACACACAGCACAGTGTGTTCTAATTAGAGGCACACACTTGTTTCCCTTGGTGTCATATTCATCTTTATCTCCAATGCCTAGCATAGTTAGTGTGTATAATGGAAATTCAACAAATGTTGACTGAATGAATGAATAAATCCTAAATCAGACCACTAGGCTAAAAAGTCAAAGTTAGGAAAAGCTACCTATAAGTGTGACGAATCTCAGAGGGTAAACACTCATTTAAGAGTGAAGAGAATCAACAGGTGACTGACTTTGATTACATCTGATTCAAGTTCTGAACTGTTCACACTGGGCAGCCTGGGCAGGGAAGTGGTGGTGGCTAGGATGGGCATATTTCATTTTCTAGTTTGCACATTTCAGATTAACTGAATGTTTTTTACACCGTAAAAAATATATATATATATATATGCTCAATCGGAAAAAAAATAAATAAAATATTTCCACTTGGTGAGGGAGGAGTCCATTTAATAAGCCACTAAGGAAAACAAACAGATGATTCACTTTACAAAACAGCCGGTGAATACAGGTACTGCACAGTTCTACAACTTTTACGGGAGAAGCTCAACGCTCACCACTGGGGAAGGAAGAGAGGAGGACGGTGGCTCTGTGTTCACCGCCCTGAGAAGGCGCAGTGGGGCAAGAGCCTGGAGCAAAATGGTGGCAGCAAGTGTACCGAGGGCAGCTGGCCCCGTGGTGACTGGCCCCTCCGCTCCGTGACACCAGCCCTCACGGCCGGGCACCTCTGTGTACAGCCATGAGGAACCCAGGGGCATGGCACCGACTTTCACCTGATCCACGCGGCATGTTTTACCCCATCTGACAGAAAGTTTTTGCTCGGCATTCTTCTCACCTATCAGAAACAGCTGTTTAAATTTAGAGTAGGCCGTCTGGATTTCCTGCAGGGATAGGAAGTTGCTTGACAGGTCTTCAGTTTTAACAATTTCATAGGGTGGCCTGTGGATGGTCTTATAAACTCTAGGTAACAAAAAGTAACAAGAGATTAGAAGAGCAGGCATGAGTTAGAAAGAGTTCGTTTTTCCTGAGCACTTCCTGGGCGCCCAGGTCTGTGTGAAGAGCTCCCACTGAATCCTCCCCAACGAGGCAACTACTGCCCGCTGCTGCTCCCAGCCAGCAGAGGTGGGGATGCAGGAACAAGGGGCAGAGCCACCCGGCCCAAGATTACGAAGTGTATCACCTGAAAGAGCCAGGATTTGAACCAAGGCAATTTAACTCCAAAGTCTACTCCTTTTCTGTTTTTAAATTCATCCAGTTTAGTTTTTTTTTAGACTTTTAATTTTGAAAATTTTCAAACATGCAGAAAAGCAGAAAAGAATAACACAGTGACGTATACCTTGACCTAGATTTGACAGCTGTCAACATTACAGAAATCATGCCACTGCCCCCTAAATGCTTCAGCGTGCATCTCTAAAAACAATGCAGCTGAGGTGCTTCATGATTATGTTACACTCCCTCCTTTCAAATTAAAGACGACCACTCTAAACTGTATTCCCAGCACGAAGTGCTTTATCAGCAGGTAAACTGAAATGGACCAACTACCAAGAACTGTTCCCTGCTTCTCGGAAGACAAAAGCTGAGCTAACTAAACGATAACAAAATGTACAACAGTACCGACCCATCCAAGAAGTTCTTTTGGATTTGTAAAACGCCATCATCCTGTTCTTTGGGCAGTGCTGACATTTTCAAAAGGGCACATCCGCTGTGGCAGGACCAACACCATATCTGCAAAGGGGAATAAAGGTTTTCCAGATGTAACGTAAACCACCTAACAGAGGACAGGTAAGCTTAGCATTTGAATTCATACAGGGAAATGTACACCTTCAATATGAAATAGCTGAATATATTCAACTTTGTTATGCCAAGGAATAAATGTGTTATACTCATAATGAAAAAGGCTGATTTAGTCTTAAAGACAACAACAACAGAAACTCAGGTCTAGGTGGTCACACTCAGACTCGCTTATAGCCTAACATTACCTTTTGACTTGGCTTTAGTGCTGGGAACCTGGATGATGATGATAAAAACAACAACATCATCATCATCATTATTATTAGGATTATTAGGATAGAAACTATCACTGGAGTGCAGCTCATTATCTCAGGATTTTACATGAATTAAGTCATTTAATTCTCACAGTCACACTCTGAGACAGGTATAAGTATTATCCCCACTAACGACAAGAAACTGAGGCTTGGAGAGACCGAATAACGTCCACAAGGTGCACAGACAGTGAGCAGTGACTTCTCAAGGCCGTGCTCCACTTGGATGGCCAAAAGGGGGCAGCTCCCACCATTAGAGAAAGTCCACACAAGAAAGCATGGGAAGTTGGTTATTCAACATACATTGGTAAGAGACTTGTACATGCAAGGCACTGAATTAGGTTGTGAGAGGATGGAAAGAGGGCTAAGGTACTTCGTCTACCTTCAAGGTGCTTATATCCTAAAAGGGGAAATAAATTTGCAAATATAATAGGAAGTAGAATGTGGCAAACCACAGGAGAAGGGAATTTCAATGAACAACAAAGGGACGGCAACAGAGAAAGAAATCATATGAATGCCCGTAAGTGACTGATTCAACTGTTTAGGCATTTTTCTGGATACAGTGGGAGTTTCATTTGTTTGCTCTGCTGTATAGGAACACAAGGAGATTAGAACTGACTTGGGGGCAAAGTAACCTGCCAGGAGAGCCTGGAATGGACAAGAGGGGAAGATTGGTTGGGGCCGGGGAGTACGGCTGTGGATTTTGTGCCCCGTATAAAGGTCTGGTTAAGGGTTCAACGGTGGCGAAAGCCCAGCACTGCTCTGCTGACCAAGCCTTCGGGCCCTGGCTCAAAGGCAGACCAGGAGGATTTCAGCTGCCCAGAGAGGCTCCCTCTTGCCAGTCATCTGCACCGTAGAGACCACATACTGGCGTGCCAGCAGCATCCTGGGCTGGAGATCAGAGATCAGCAAACCCAGGCGATATTCTGCACTACGCTTAGATAGTCAGAAAGAGGAACCGGTTTGGGGTTTCAGGGGAAGATGATGAATCAGTATTGGGTATGCTGGGTGCCTAGTGCCCACAGGACATCTGTGTGAAGATACTGAGGAGACTCCCAAGATGAGGATTATGACTTAGGAGAAGAAGGCAGGACTGCAGCTCTGGACACAGGAGCTGCCTGCCAGCTTCAGTGGAAGAGACGTGAGCCCACCCCAGAGCGAGGCCACAGGGACGCAGAACTGCTTCAGGAGCTGCCCAAAGAGCACCGACTCTGTAAGCTCCTAACGAGACGGAAGTGTTGGAACAGTGAGACAAATCAGCGGGCCCCTTGCTTCCCTCTTACCCGCTTTTCCAACGTCACGCCCAGGCACTCCTGCCCCCTGGTGGGTGCAGCTCACTCTGAGATGGGGGGGACACTCTTAGCCATGACTCGTGACACGTTCTAGGAAGTTAAGTGTTCTTAAGCCTTTTTATCTCCTCTCCTGGGGCAGAAAGAATCTGCTCTTGGTGACATTCAACCACAGCTCATTTCCTATTTGGGGCTCAACTGTCACCTCCCAGCTGAGGCACAAAGGGACAATTCCCTTACATTCGCTGTTTGAAACGGTAAATAGAAAACAAGCAAAATTCTTGGTCAGAGAGAGACTTCTCACAGGAATTTAGCAAAAGACATATGTCTTCTCCTATTGTAATATGTACAATTTCTGTCTGAGAAAGAGCCACAGGGTTCTTAGTAAGAATGACTTGACAACACACAAGAATCAGTGTGATAATCCTGTTTATTTCGTAGATCATTTTTTTTCATTATTTATTATTTGGTAGATCATTTTTTTTTGGTCTTTTTTAAATTGAAGTATAGCTCATGTACCATATAAGTTACAGGTGTACGATATAGTGAGTCACAATTTTTAAAGCTTATACTCCATTTATAGTTACTATAAAACGCTGGCTATATTACCCATGGTGTTCAATATACCCTTGCAGCTTACTTTATACCTAATAGCTTGTACATTATTTGGTACATCTTAAGGTGTCTCTCTTAATAGAGCCAAAGAGCTTTAGGGGAGCCTCTACAATTGGAGGCTAGAAAGCAGCGTAAGAAAGAAGGAAAGGAACCACTAAGGAGGTAAGAAGACCAAGACAGCATCGTGTTTCCAAAGCCAAGATAGGAATTTAAAAGGCAAAAAAGGGGGGGGGGGGTTCACCCAGAACTACAGTGACTGACGGTGTGGAGAACGGGGGCCACCCAGGCTCAGTGACTCTGAGCGTCAACAGCAGAGTGGGGGCAGGCAGAAGCCCTGCTGCAAGAGGAAAGGGGGTAGAGGCAAGCAGAGAGAATCAGTACAGTCCTGAAGTACAGGCAGTGCAGGCAAGGAGAACAAGCCCGCGCTCAACTGTTAAGGAAGGGCTTCTTCAGGTGAGGGAGACTTGAGAATGCCTTCAAGAGAGCAGAATCTCTGGAGATACATGCGGAAGGGGCAGAGCGACGGAAGACAAATCCAGGGCAGAGGAGATCAAGAGCCCGGGCAGAGGTCTGGGTCGGAGATGAAGGAGCACAGAGAGACCACAGGAGGAGGAGGGAGGTCTTGTCGCTCGCTCTCCAAGACCCCTCGGGACTAAGGGAAAGGTGGTCGATGACAGTAAGAGAGTTAAGGGTGGGATCGCCAACTTAAAGAGAATGAAAAAATGGCTACCCTGGCCCCAGGGAAGAATGACACAGGAACCAGAGGGAGTTCACTGACAGGCTGCTGAGCAGAACAGGGGCCCAAGTGAAGCAAGGTAACAGTTTTCACGTATCCCATTAAAACGCTCTGCGGTTTGGTCTGAACAATCTGTAGCAATGTTCACTAGCCCCGCAGCAAAAGCATAAATACTCAGGACTGGAGTACAGCAGAGGGTCCAGGAGGCCACAGTCTCTAGAATGGCAGCAAGGGCATGACTGAAATCACAAATGATGCAGGTCTTCCCCGAACAGGAGTTAAGTGGAGGCAGGAAAGACCAGACTAGATGAAAAGTCAGGGTGAAAAAGCAGAGATACGGAAATGTTCTCAGACTAGCGATAACGGCTGTACAACATTGTGAACATATTCACTGTCACCAGTGGTAAATTTTATGTGATGTGTATTGAGAGCTGTGCTCCCTGAGTGAATGTGTAAACTCCATTTTGTGTAATATTTTTCCACTGTCCATGCATCACAAGCTCCACTACGACTTTCAGGACACATAATTAAGGCTGATCTAATTATAAAATGAGAATGCCTTCCTACAGTTTCTATCAAAGTTCTGTTGCTGACTCCTCAGGACAGGTCTTCTCAGGACAGTTTCTACTTCTCAGCCCCAAGGCCTGGCTAGAACAGAGAGTAGTGAAATTTCATATAATGCTGGATGGAGAAGCAGCCTATTCCCAAGTGTGTAGACAATTCATCTTGGTTTCTTCCCACAGAGCATACCCCTTCTCCTAGAGTCATCTATGAAAGGTTGACGGATGAAGACCCTTATGTTTATTCTTCTAAAACATTCTCAAAATGTTGTCTACAGATCCCAAGACCCTCCCTTACAGGTGGCCTGAGAATATTACTAAGATATAATTTGTCTTTTTCACTGTGTTGACATTGGCACTGATAGTGTTACAACTGCTGGTGCCTTGGTACCAACCAAGGTATTGCTACCAACAGCACTGGTCGCCACTGTATTCTTCACTGCCACAAACTTGAAGAAAAATAATTGTTTCACTTCAGAATGTCCATAATGAAGAACTAAACATTATGAATTATATTAATCTTGATCACTACATTTAATATTTAATACTAATATTTTTTATATTCTGTGTGATGGAGTGGAAACAAAGCATGGAAGTGTTTGTCTCAGGGAAAAGCACCTATGAGACTGACTCGAGAGCTGAGCTACCTGCTGTATTCTTGTAACTGAAAGAGTGAATGACAGACAAACTACGGGTGTTCAGACTTTGGTATCTGGCAGACATTCATTCTTTAGGAAAAAAAAAAAAACAAGAATGAAGTGAGCCCATCCCCTTAAGGACAACAACTGACAATTTGTTGCCAATGATAAAAGTTGAACTTTCAAGCAAAAATTAGAATTTTGTAAAACTAGTCTCTGCCTTTTTAGCTGGACAAATTCCCAATATTTAAAGGCTTTCCTGATGAGACAGGGATGATATTAACAAACGTGATTTTTATCTAAGAACGCATGTCAATATTTGGATGACCTGGGACTTCCCTGGTGGCGCAGTGGTTAAGAATCTGCCTGCCAATGCAGGGGACACGGGTTCGAGCCCTGGTCCGGGAAGATCCCACATGCCGCGGAGCAACTAAGCCCGTGTGCCACAACTACTGAGCCTGTGCTCTAGAGCCCGTGAGCCACAACAACTGAGCCCACGTACCACAACTACTGAAGCCCACGCACCTAGAGCCCGTGCTCAGCAACAAGAGAAGCCACTGCAATGAGAAGCCTGCGCACTGTAACAAAGAGTAGCCCCCGCTCACCGCAACTAGAGAAAGCCCGTGCGCAGCAACGAAGACCCAACGCAGCCAAAAATAAAAATAAATAAATAAATTTATTTTTTAAAAAAAATTTGTATGACCTGTATAACCTAGTGAGCTAATACTTTCTAAACGACCAATGTATTATGTTTTTAAATCATGCATGTTTTAAGACCCATTCAAAGTACAAGACAGACCAATGGATTTTAATTTAGCAGTGAATGAAAAGTTCATTGACTATGCTTTCAGATTCCTTATTGCAATTAATCTTTATGAAACCACCACTTAGCAATTTTTCAGTATACTGTCAAAGAATAATATTTTCATATTCTCTGAAAAGGCTATTAAATACTCCTCCCTTTCCCAAATACACATCCGTGTGAGGCTGGATTTTCTTCATGTACTTCAACCACACCCTAATATACCACAACAGACTGAAGGAAGTGAGAAGATGTGAGAATGTAGCTGTCTTCTATTTTCAAAAATGTAAAACAGTACTATTCTATTTTTTTGTTTTGGACAATATAGTTATTTTTCACAGAAATTTTTATGTTAACATGTAATGAGTTTTTTACTAAAATAAACATTAAGCAGTTTTTCAGTTTTAATTTCTAATATGGCAAATATCAACAGATACAACCACATAAACAAAAACTCTTTGAGACCCTCAATGCTTTTTAAGAGTGTAAAGAGTCCTGAGACCAGAAAGTTTGAGAACCACTGCTCTAAATCAAAGGTGGCACACTGGTGGCACGTGAACCAACTCTGGCCCAAAGACATGTTTTTTAAACATCTGAATCAGTTGTGAACAGCTGCACACATTTAGAGATCGGGAAAACTCACATAAAAATCCACGTCTCTGATTTCTCCTGCGAAGTCTGGACATCTGGCAAGACCAGGCCCGTATTCCCACATGGCACAAACGGGCCGGCAGAGAAGAGCAGCCAGCCCTTCATCCAGGCAGAGGGTCTCTGCTTCATTGCAAGGACCACACTCATTACCCACCTGGCCTGCATACACTTCTGGGCATGTGATCCCTGCTTAGACATCTCACCTCCCATTACAGGAGTGACCTTTTTGGTGAACCAGCCATGTGCATAGCACAGCATTTGTCTGTAATTCTCATTCTGTACTCAATTCCCTGCAGGCTTGGCAACTCCCAACTGCCAATCAGAAACTGGAATAACTGCCAGGGTCTTGCTTTCTCTGATCAGTGACACACTAAATATGGCTCCCATCCCAGTCTATTCTGTGAAAACTAAGCAAGCTCTGCATGTTGTCTCTGGGAGGAAACTCGGCCATGCCCATTCAAGATTAATGGTGTGGGCCAAAAGGAACCTTAAACTCTACTACCCTTACGGGGTCGGCTCAGTCTCAAAACAATTCAGGTGTTAAATTAGGCTGGCTTTCAACACCAGACTGGCCTGTAATCCCCCAAAAGCTCTTTAAAGATGTCTCTGCTAAGAACTCCAGTGCATCTGTGAAAACTTTAGAACTCTGACCCCAGGAACCTCATTATCAAAGAGGCTCCTCTAGGGAGTCCCTACGATATTTTTAGATTGCTCTTGGACTGAGGACAAACTCTTTAATACCAAAGCCAAGGGCTTTAAGTAGGATAATCTGCCAGGATGGGCCAATGAGCAAGCCATGCATTTAGGGTTTCCAGATGCACTTACTGGTATGCCATGACCATGGAAGCGTGGCACGTCCTCCTCAGGAAGAGGGGTGGGGACGACAAAGTATGCTGGCAACCTAGAAGAAAGAGATGTCATCGGTTTTAGTGTTGGAGTTAATTCATTAAATATGAAAGCTCAACGTCAATGAACACAGGAAGTTAAGCAGAGTGTCATGACATGGACCACATTTCCCTCTTAAGAAAAACCAGTGCAGATGAACCATCTCTGTCGAAATCAATCAGGAATCTAAATCCTAGCTCTGCCTCTGATTCTGTGTAACCCTAGGTAAGTTGCCCCACCTCTCTGGGTCTGTTTCCTCATGAATAAAATCACCATGGCAATGTACTCATCAAAATCCAGACTGTAGGAAACTAACTATCAGTCAAGTGGCCTGGTTTCTTCAAATAAACTGCAAGAAAAAGCTAATAGTGTGAGCCTCTATAGATTAAGAAGTTTAAGAAACCTATCAGTTTTCAAGATATCAATCTCATCGAATCTTTTTTTTTTTGGCTGCGTTGGGTCTTCATTGCTGCACATGGGCTTTCTCTACTTGTGGCGAGCAAGGGGTACTCTTCGTTGCAGTGGGCAGGCTTCTTATTGTGGTGGCTTCTCTTGTTGTGGAGCACAGGCTCTAGGCACGCAGGCTTCAGTAGCTGCGGCACATGGGCCCTAGAGCACGCGGGCTGCAGTAGTTACAGCGCACGGGCTCAGTAGTTGTGGCTCGCGGGCTCTAGAGCACAGGCTCAGCAGTTGTGGCACACGGGCTTAGTTGCTCCACGACATGTGGGACCTTTCCAGACCAGGATTGAACTCGTGTCCCCTGCATTGGCAGGTGGATTCTTGACCACTGAGCCATCAGGGAAGTCCCTCACTGAATCTTGATTAATGATAAAACAGATAAAAGGATGAAAAATAAATTGTTTTGAGAATTTATAAAACAATGGGAAAAATCTCAACACTTGACTGGGTACTGAATGATATTAAGGAATCAAATGTTAAATGTGAAAGGTGTGATAATGCTTTTATGATTATGTTTATAAAAGGAGTCCTTCATTCTTAGAGATGTAAAACTTAAACATTTATGAATGAAATGTGATGAGCTCTAGGATTTATTTCAAAATAGTTGGGCAGGACGGGGGAGGGGGAGGGTTGGAGTAGGTAGAGGCACAGAGACTAGCCATGAGTTAGTAACTGTTGAAGCTGGATGACGGGTTAAAGGAATTCATCAAATTCTCTTTTCTTTTATACTGCTTGAAATTTTCCACTTAAAAAAAAAATCTTAAAGGTAATTAAAAGGAACAAAGCTCCCATAATATTGTGATGTAAAACCAGGTTTGGGAACAACTGGTCAAGGCTAAGATACCTCAGACCATTAAAACGTAGAAGAATTATTTGGCTTTAGAGGTTCCGAAGTGCTTGGAATATTTTCTTTCACGTCCGCTTGAGTGGGTGGGCTTACTATCCCTTCTTCAGGTGCTGTCACTGAAGCAAAAACCTCTTCACAGATCAATGACTCTCAAACTCAGGCTGCCTGTTAAAATCACACAGGAAGATTTAAAAATTCCCAGTGTCCAGGCTCCACCGCAGAACTATGAAATATCAGAGGTGTCAAAGCTCTCCAGGTGTGTAATCAGGATGACAGCTGTTGTTCTAGAAGGTCCTGCTAGTCAAAGTGTACAGCAGCATTACCGGGACACTTAGAAGGAGAGCAGCCCCGGCCTACAGGAGCAGAATCTGCACTTTCACAAGCTCCCCAGGGGACTGGGCTGCACAGTCAACCATGAGAAGCAGCGCCTTAGATGGCAACTTACAAACAGACAAGTGTTTCCCAGCTCTCACAGGAGAAGTCGCCCGTGGGCTTTGTGTAAACCAGATTCTCAGCTCCTTCCCCAGAGGCTCATTCGACAAAGCTGGGATGGGGCCACACTGCTTTAAAAAATTTCCATGACTTCCTCTACTAGTGTGGTTGAACATTTCACAAGTTAATTGTGCCTTATGAACAGTCTTTCACCAACGAGGAAAAAAATGTCAGAACCCAGTGCACTAGCGTGTGTACCATGCAGTCACTGAAGAAAGGAGGCTGCAAAGAGAGGGACAGCTCTGCACCAGTGGGGAGGTTTGTGATGTCCCCTCCTGTCCCAGTGAACTCAAGGTGGTTCTACGGAGGCTCTGCTGGGAGACTCGCGATGTCTACAAGCAACTGACCCTCCCACCTGGGACAGCACTCATTTTAGTCACCAGGAGGAGTTTTGAATACAAAGTAAACAGCCTCTCCAAATATAAGCTGACCTTATTCAAGGAAGGTTGTATGATCCTCTTAGGCACCACCTCAGTTAGGGTGAGGGAACCCCCAGAGCGACACCACCAGAGCAGCAGTGTCTTCCTGTGGCTGCATCAATTCCTAGGTTCCCCTGTGTTATACACTCCCGACAGGGCTGAGGACCTTCTTATACCTTCACAGGGAGGTGGCATGAAGAAAGCCTTTTCAGGAGAAGGCAAAGTAGACACTCAGTTTCTTATTCTTATCCGAACTGGCCAGGGTCTTCTCTTACCACTGGGGCTTTCGTTAATTTATTCACTGTTTCCAATTTATTGAGTGGGTCTTATAAGTCAGGCACTATACTTGGTACTGAGGATATAAAGATGAACCAAAACAGTGTCCTTGATTTCCCAGGACTGATGGGCTGCAGAAACAAACATTAACCAAATGGTGATACAGATAAGAATAAACTCACGATCGGAGGAGGTGCTAAGGAGAGAGGCACACAGTGCAATGAAAGCTCTCACGGGAGACCTCATCTAGTCTTGGGAAGACTCCCTAAAAGAGACACCTGGGCAGAGATCTGACCGATGAAGTGGAGGTAACTCACTAGTAAAGCTGGACGCAAAAGGAGCATCCTAGACAGAGCGCACAGGCAAGGCCCACAGGAGGGACTCAGGGTGGCTGGAGGGGTACACGCAAAGCTGGAGAGTTAGGCATGAGGCAAGCCATGAAGGGCCTGTTAGAAGTTTTATCCTCTCTACCATGAACAGCAAGGAGCCAATGAAACAGGGGAAGAATGGATGCCGCGGGCCAGAGTGGGTGGGGGAGACCATGCAGGCAGCTACCACAGTGCCAGGTAAGAAACAAAGCACAGCTTTTCCTGTATCATCCCTGTGGGGCAGAAGCGCAGGGGCGAGTGCATGGCTGGGGCAGTCCAGGGGGAGTGAGTCTGCACCGAGTGCTCTGAGCAGCAAAATCTCGCTGAGGCTCCATTCTCCCCCCGACCACTAATTAGAACCCCCTGACACCCCACTCCACCCACCTTCTCTACCTGGTATATTTCTGACGTGCTGCCACCTATGCAAATACCAATGAATTTAATCAGTATGTGGCAGGATCCTGGGAATGGGCATGCCTTCTATCAGTGTCAACATCACATTACAAAATATCACCTCCTAGGAGCAGGGCTTTCTGACCTCCTCCTGACTGAGCGCTTGTTCTCCCTTTCCAAGCTTTGTGACTATAAAGAGGGGAGGAGGGGCAGCGTGGGCATGGGGGATGTGATCCGACACCTGCCCTGCAGGCCCCTCCCCACTGTCACCCTAGTTTGTGCTGTAACGAGAGGGCTAACCTTATAAGTGTCTGAGACTGATCAAAATCAAAACTGATCTACTGGGGCTTTCCTGGTGGCGCAGTGGTTGAGAGTCCGCCTGCCGACGCAGGGGACATGGGTTCGTGTCCCGGTCCGGGAGGATCCCACATGCTGCGGAGCGGCTGGACCCGTGAGCCATGGCCACTGGGCCTGTGCGTCCAGAGCCTGTGCTCCACAACGGGAGAGGCCGCAACAGTGAGAGGGCCACGTACCGCAAAAAAAACAAAAAAAAAAACAAAAAAACCCAAAATAACTGATCTACTGAAAAGGCCCCTCAGAACCGTAAGTACAAAATGCTCTAGGAAAATACTAATTTTTTGAAACTGTCAGCAGGGTGTTGAGGATTATGTTCCAAAACAGTAAGATTCAAGTTTCAAAAAAAGGATTACACAGAGTCATCCTTTAAAAATGTAGGTGAGATCACATCACGCCTCTGCTCAAACTCCTCTGCACTGCACTATAAATTCTGAAACCCTCCCTGCCCATCAGCACCCAGCCGGCCCTCTCCTCCCTGATCACACCTCCTACTGCTCTGTCCCCTGCTCACTCCTCTCCAACCCCTGGGCTCCTCGCTGTTCCTCACACAAGCCAGACAAGATTTCACCTCAGGGCCTTTGCACCTGCTGTTCCCTCTGCCTGACCAACCCTCCTGCCAACATCTCCAGCACGCCCCAGTCCCTGGCCTGATCTATTTTTCTCCATAGCACTTATTACCTCTTAATACACTATAATTACTCACTTATTCTATCATCATTTTCTTCCTCTAGAACGAAAGCTCCATGAGGGCAGGGATTTTTAGGCTCTATCTTCAGTAGCCAGGACACTGTCAGGCACATAGGAGACCCTCAGAAATGTTTATTGAGGGACTTCCCTGGTGGTGCAGTGGTTAGGAATCTGCCTGCCAAAGCAGGGGACACGGATTCGAGCCCGGGTCCAGGAAGATCCCACCTGCCGCGGAGCAACTAAGCCTGTGCGCCACAACTGCTGAGCCTGTGCTCTGGAGCCCGTGAGCCACAACTACTGAGCCCACGTGCCACAACTACTGAGCCCACGCGCCTAGAGCCCGTGCTCCACAACAAGAGAAGCCACTGCAATGAGAAGCCCGCGCACCGTGACAAAGAGTGGTCCCCGCTCACTGCAACTAGAGGGGGCCCGTGCATAGCAACGAGGACCCAATGCGGCCAAAAATAAATAAATAAATAAATAAATTTATATTAAAAAATGTTTATTGAATGAATAAATAAAACGCTTGATAAAAGGAAAGCAAATATGATATAAATTCAGAAATGCCTCTAAAAGTTTTACATTTAGATTACAGATATAATAATGGGAAGGAAAAGACAAATTCACTTCTGAATGTTTTAAGGGATACTTTAAGGGTTTCTTAAAAAAGCACAGTATCAATGTGGAGAAAGTGGAACCCTCATAACGTTGCTGACGGGAGTGTAAAAATGGTTCAGTGGCTATGGAAAACAGTCTGACAGTTCCTCAAAAGGTTAAACGCAGAGTTACTATATGACCCACCAATTCCACCCCTAGGAATATACCCAAGAGAACTGAAAATACATGTCCATATGAAACCTTGTATACTAATGTTTGCAGCAGCATATTCATAGTAGCCAAAAAGTGAAAAGAAGCCAGTGTCCATCAACTGATGAATGGATAAATAAAATATGGTATACCCATATCATGGGATATTATTCAGCAGTAATAAAACAATGAAATCCTGATATATGCTAAACGTGGATGAGCCTTGACAACACTATGTTAAGTGAAAAAAGCCAGGCACAAAGACCACGTATTATATGGTTCCATTGATGTGAAATGCCAAGAATAGGCAAATCTATAGAGACAGAAAGTAGTTAGTGGTTGTCTAGGGCTGGGGCAGTGGGGAGCGGGGGAATGCGGAGTGACTACTAAGGGGTAAGGGGTTATTTGGGGGATGACGAAGATATTCTAAAAGTGACCGCAGTGATGGTTGCACAACCCTGTGTATGTGCTAAAAAACACTACACACTTCAAACAGGTGAATCGTATGGCATGTGAATTAAATCTCAACAAAGCTGTTCAAAAAGCAAAGCACAACACTGAGAGCTTACCTTTCACAGACTTTATAGCCTTCATTGACACTCACTGCTTTGTACTTCATGTTGCCTTTGGTCCGCTCCAGCTCCCAACACCAGTCCTGAAGTGTGTCAAACATTACGGCATGGTTCTTGGGGTCAGTAGCTAACAAAACAAATTGAGAAAGACAGTAAAATCTTGTCGGGAAGCCCTGGTATTTTAATGGTGTGAAAGTGGCTCCGTGGGCCCCAACTTCCTCCACTAAGCCCATTTTTATCCCCACAGAATGAACTCACTGCTTCATCCTAACCTTGTTCCTTTTTTCTGTCATTCATCCAAAATTATGAGTGAGGCTCTGTCTTTTGTGCTGGGCGAAAGCAGCTGTTCTTGTTCCATTCCGTGCAAAAGTAGTTTATAGCTCCATTTTCAGTCATCTGACCATGAGATAATTTATATAACATAAAAAGATCCTGTGCAGCACTAAAAGACAGGCTTGGCACAAATGCTAAAATAATAAAATATTTTTAGCCCTACCAATGTGTGCATAAGATGGCAAACTCATTTGAACAGCATGCCAGATTGCTGAGTGTGAAGCCTCCTTCAGTGTGAAGATGCACTGCCCGAAAGAGGCGTTTTCAGTGTGACACCTGGTTTCTGAGGGCTAGAAACAAATCAGACAGCTATGGTGAAGGTCAAGGCCTGCAAGCCAAGGGCCACATCACAGTGACGGGGACTTCTGTCCCTAACCTTGCCGCTACCCGCTAGGAGGAAGTGCCCAGGAGCACTACTCTTGCAGCCCAGCAGGTGTGTCCTTGGTCCTCTCCCAAGTCACAGAACAGCTTGATGGGGGTGACGGGTGCCAAACACCCTTGGGTATTTTTTTTTTTTTGTGGTACGCGGGCCTCTCAGTGTTGTGGCCTCTCCCATTGTGGAGCACAGGCTCCGGATGCTCAGGCTCAGCGGCCATGGCTCGTGGGCCCAGCTGCTCCGCGGCATGTGGGATCCTCCCGGACTGGGGCACGAACCCGTGTCCCCTGCATCGGCAGACGGACTCTCAACCACTGCGCCACCAGGGAAGCCCAACCCCTGGGTATTTACACAAATCAGTTCATTCAAGCCTGTGCACATCTTAAAAAAACAAGCCTTGGGACCTCCCTGGTGGTCCAGTGGTAAAGAATCCACTTTCCAATGCAGGGGACATGGGTTTGATCCCTGGTCGGGAAACTGAGATCCCACATGCCACGGGGCAACTAAGCCCGCGCGCCACAACTACTGAGCTCGCACGCCTCAACGAGAGAGGCCACGTGCCACAAACTACAGAACCCACACGCTCTGGAGCCTGCGTGCCACAACTAGAGAGAGAAAACCTGCGTGCCACAACTAGAGAGAAGCCCGTGTGCCGCAATGAAGACCCGACACAGCCAAAAAAATAAACAAATTTTTAAAATAAACAAAAATATCAAAAAAAAAATCAAGCCTTCCTGGAAAAACAAAGTGTTTAATAAAACTCCCACCTAATCCTTTTAATACAAACAGATCATAGTACAAAGGATGATAAGACAAATAATGATTAAAAAACAACAGTTAAGGGGCTTCCCTGGTGGCGCAGTGGTTGAGAGCCCGCCTGCCGATGCAGAAGACGCGGGTTCGTGCCCCAGTCCGGGAAGATCCCACGTGCCGCGGAGCGGCTGGGCCCGTGAGCCATGGCCACTGAGCCCGTGTGTCTGGAGCCTGTGCTCCGCAACCGGAGAGGCCACAACAGTGAGAGGCCCGCGTACCACAAAACAACAACAACAACAACAACAACAGTTAAGCTTACATAGCACTTAGTACACCAGGCACTATCCTGAGCATATTACATATAATAACTCAATCCTCACAACCCTACAGGGTAGGTAATATTATTTCCTCCATTTTACAGATATAGCACAGAAAGGCCAATTAACTTGCCCAAGGTCACAGAGCTAGGCAATGGCAGAAATGGACTTCAAACCCAGGCAGCAGTAAAGTAAATTTCCATAAAGTAATAAATGCAAATATTAATAAATTCCCCCATGGACATAAGTAGTAACAATACTCCTAGGACCTTTTAGCCAAAGTACATTTGTGAATTATTAAGCCTGAGTAAAATGAAAGATGTTCAGACTGCAAAGCACCCACCTCTAGAAACCCCTACTCAATCAAAAAGCAAATTGATCAACTCGCATCTATCAGCTATAACCTTTACTCATCAAAAAAAATGGAGGGTGGAAGGAGAAAAGAAGGCTAGAATTCAGATAGAATAGAAGATGCTATATATCCTGGGCTTTCTGGCACAAAAAGCCACCACAAGGTAATGAGCTCAGTAGTTGTGGCGAGCGGGCTTAGTTGCCCCGCAGCATGACCCTTACTGCCAGGGTCAGTCAAGGTAAGGGTTTCGGCACACAGATCAACACATGCTGGGAAGCCGAGAAACCGTCCTGTGCTGGGTCCAGACCAAGAATCAGGATATAAGGAAGTGGCAGAATTCCTAAAACTACAGTATGATTTTCAAATGTAGACCCAATAAATGTTTATGTAAATTACAGCAATCAACAAAGAAGTCATATTTTGTATATCTCATACTGCAACAAGCTGTTGTCAGCCAGCACCCAGCTAATCAGCAGTTATACATATGGCTACAGTGAAAAGACCATTCACAAAGATGAACTTACTGAATTAAGGAACAAATTTTGTGTTGGCCTGATAGTAGTGCTAAGTATATTTTACGTCAGTGGAGCTCTCTGAGCATAATCTGTCCTGAGTAAGCAGTTACACTCTCAATTAACCCTCATTTAATGACTGCGCCCTGTGTGCCATGCATTTAACAATTTGTAATTTTCACAACACTTCAAGGGAAGCATTAACAACACTATTCTTTGAAATGAGAAAACAGAGGCCCAAGAGTTAAGTGCCATCCCCAGGATCACACAGCTACTAGGCAGCTGGACGAGGATTTGAACTCAGGTGGGACAGACCTGGAAATTCACACCTTTTCTACTAGACCACCATAGTCCCCCAAATGCAAGCTACTCTCTCAGATATCTACATCTCTGCCAGTCCTGCTGCCTCAAATACTCCTGTGTGCCTACCGGCCACTCCACATCCTTCACCAGCAGTTCAGGACCAGCCTTCGCCCTCTGACAGCCCTCCCTCCCCCAGCGTGGTCGTTCCCTCCACCACAGGACACATCACTCTGTTTGACTTGAAGCTCTTAGAGGGCAGGGATTTAGTCCTGTTCATATCCCCAGGGTGCGTGACCCACAGCAAGCGTTCGATAAACATTTACCAAATGAGCAGTTAGGGACAAAGCAACTCTGCATTCCAGAAAGCATGATATATGCAGTTAAACTAACACGCCACCTCCCCGATGAAAGGCACATGGCACTCAGGATCAGTAAACATCAACTTCACGTTAAGAGTAATGGGCAGATAGGAAGGTAATGAACAACATGGTAAATATAATTAACACTGTTGTACGTTATACACAAAAGCTGTTAGAGTAAATCCGAAGAGTTCTCATCACAAGGAAAAAAATTTTTTCTATTTCTTTAATATTATATTTATATGAGATGATGGATGTTCACTAAACTTACTGTGGCCATCATTTCAAGATGTATGTGAATGGAATTATTATGCTGTACACCTTACACTTATACAGTAATGTGTCAATTATATCTCAATAAAACGGGAAGAAAAAAATAAAAATACTGTTAATAATTTGGAATTAAAAAAAAAAGAGGAATGGACAGAGCAAGTGGACAGACGGAGGAGGAGAGATCCAGAGAAGGAAGAAGACAGACATCTGTGGAAACACTGTACAAAGCTAGGCATTATTAATAGCTAATTCAGATGACCACAGTTTCTTACTTAAAAGACTGCTCTCTTTTTCAGGGAATCGAATGGAAAACATTTGGAATTTTAAGTTTTCTAACCAAACTACTTTTCTGATGTGCTCTCTTAGGTACAACTGTTCCATTCCCCATCCCCCAAACATTTGCTATAAGGCATGTTCTGGTTGTTTAAAAACTTTCTAGAATGCAAGACATTTTTTAGGGTCTCATGAAATGAAACCAAGTGTATTAAAGTGAAAAACAGAATCCAGGGGCAGACAGAGTGATTTTAAACTTGTCTCAGTTTTGCTTCTCTATAGCCTCACATTCCCAATCATAATATATTGATTTTCTTTCATAAGCAACAAACAAATAATCCCTCACAAAAAGCAAACAAACCTAAAAGATAAGTTAAAGAAACAAAGGTCACAGGAAAGAAATAGAAACCTTTTTTTAAAAGAAATCTGAATGACTCACCCAAGCAAGAGGCGACCCATTGCTAGAGAAGAGGGGAACAAAACCCATGGATGGGTTTTCTCCCAGAAGTTGCAGGTAGGAACTGGAAGGGGCCTGCCTACCTGCGGATGAAAGCTTACCTGTGTGGTTCTGTGCTGCAGTCGCGTAGGAAAACAGAAACAATCGTTTCAGCAGTTTAGGGGCCTGGGTATGATGGATTATGCCACTGACAATCTGGAAAAGAACCAAGCGATGGATACAGTCATGCTTTTGGCAGATAAACACTGAGAGACAAGACCCAAGTTGTCTAGGTCTCCGTAATGCTAATGGGCTCCAATGGGCAGCATGCTAACTAACTCTCATTGAGGTCTGTATCTGTGATGTGACCTCTTGAAATAATGCCAAGTAAACAGAACGCTAACCATTTTGTCAGGTTTTTAAGAGCTTTGAGTTTCTAGGGCAATTTTTAAAACACAGTCTAATTTCTCAAAAACAAAGCACTAAAAAAACTTAAGTCCCATTTTCAGATACTCCAAAAATCTGACATGTCAAAGATATATAGCTGACCAGATAATAACCAAGATGCTTAGCTATTCTGTTCTACTTGTTGTGGCCTTAAGGATCTTCTTCTAGAAGATAAGGCAATCAATCCCTCATGCTTTTTGTTTGAAGTTCCAAACAAAAGTATGTTCGGATAGATGACTAAAATCATCATTCAAAATAAAGTTTCTGGCTTCTCAGGGAATTTTCCAAGTCTACACCACTCTTTTTCCTGCTCAGAACAGATACAGATACTGGAGTCATGTTTATTATTCTAACTGATCTACCGCACTACCTGAAAGAAAACTAAGAGCATACCTGAAAAGAAGGCTTAACTCACTGCAGCCAAAGACAACAGATAAACTGGTCTCTCCCTAGATTTCCCCCTGATGTATCTACCATGACAGTGGCAAGTCTGAGACCTTCAATATCTTAAGAGAAATCTTGGAAGCTACAATAACCATTGTGACCAGTTTGCCCAGTTACATGTCTCAATTTGCTGCAGCAACCTGATTAAGTAAGGGACCAAAAGCACAGGCTCATTTGGTGACTCACTTTGCCCATGACCGTGTACCTCCCCCTCCTTCCACACGTAACCACGACCTCCCAGATGTCAACTCCTTCATGCCGGGAGCTGGGGGTCACTGCTGCTGCCTTCTGGAAAGGCTGTCAGAGGTGGGGAAAGGGGGTTGCTTCTAGCTGCTCCATCCTCCCCTTCCCCTGATGGCCTTCTGATCCTGGTTTACCACCTCCCACCCTCTGCAGGCTCTGGGAATGAACACATTATGAACTGAAGGATTAAACGCAGCCATGTGCCAAGATAATATAGTCCTGCTCTACCAAATTCTCTCTCAATTCTAATCAAAGCACATGCGATTATAACCAATGTCAACTTTACAGAATGAAAGGCTCCCCTCAACCTTCGTGCAATGGAAGCAAGAACTGAAGTGGGGAAAACCTGATGGGAAATAAAACCTAAAAACACATGCGACTAGTTACCCTTTTGACTTCCTCTTCTTTTGTGTACCTCAGACAAAAGTGGAATACCCGGAGGTCTTTGCAGTGGATGATGAGTTTCTCAGGGTATTTCTTCAGCTGTCCAAAGAGAGTCTTTTTTTTCTCATCAAACACTACACATCAACAATGAAATCAAGAAGGGAAATCATGTTATAAGACAACAATTAAATGCTAAAGAAACAAGGTAGACTATTAACTTCCAAGGGCGCCTCTCAAAAGTGAGAGGAAAGGCACCAGCTTCTAAGTAACTGTCAGCAGGGCCCAGTCCCATCCAGCAGGGGCCCTGTTCTCTGGAACAGCCAGGGTTCCTCACTCCTCCCCAGGAAGCACAGACCCAAATGGACTGGCCACTGTTGGCAGAACTGACTCCTGCAGAAAACCCAGCTCTGAAAGCTGAGATTACGAAAGATGGGAGATCACTAGGGATCTGCTTTTGGGACAGTCAACTCCCAGGTTTATAGCTAGGGCCCCTCCTGACACCCTCCTCCCTTTCCCAGAGTTTGCACCACGCAGCACCTGTTGGTGCTGGGAACACCATAAATGGCTACTGAATGATTTCTGACAAAGCCCTGACTACAAAAACAGAGAAGTGGAGCCCAGAGAGGCTTTGTTTAGTCAGAAGAAAAGACACCCGAGTGTGGTATGACAGACCTTTATCAGGTGAGCCTTTAAAGTGAGATCTGCACAGCTAACATTGACATATGATCAATATCTATCATGTAATAGCACGGTGGAGTATTAGAAAGAACAGGTTCCATGTTCAAGTCCAAGCTCCTCCAGCTAAGCGACCCCAAATAAGCCACTTCGCATCTCAATTTTATCATCCATAAAACTGATTTAAATAAGATAAATATGTGAAGAAATTTCAGTAAACTATAAAGGACCAAAAAAAACCCAAAAAACCTCATCATTATCAGCTATACTTTCAAAGGCTGGCAACACCCCAGGGGAAAACATACTCACCTCCATAAATCTGATCAACACAGTGGAGGGTAATGTCATTTTCTCCTATAACCTTATTCTTAAACTGCGTTTCCTAAAAAATTCAAAAGGAAACAACTGTGATTCCTTGCTATGCACTGTGACATTTACAGGTAAAGCAAATCACCATCCTCCACGTGCACATAAAGAAAAATGGGGAGTGCGTGGGGGCAATGGGTGAAGGTGGTCAAAAGGTACAAATTCAATTATAAAACAAGTCCTGGAGATGTAATGTACAGCATGGTGACTAGAGTTAATAATATTGCATTGTACATTTGAAAGTTGCTAAGAGGGTAGATCTTAAAAGTTCTCATCACAAGAAAAAAATTGTTTAACTATGTGATGTGATGGATGTTAACTAAACATATTGTGATGATCATTTCACAATATTTACATACACCAAATTCATCACGTTGTACATCTTAAACTAATACAACGTTAAATGTCAATTATATCTCAGTAAAGCTAGAAAAAATAAATGAAAAGGTATACATCCTACACAAACAAACAGGGAAATGTAGTCACATCCCTAGGAAAGGGACGATGGAGTGAAGTGTGTGAGAAATGCTGCGCAACACTTGTTTTCAAACCCAGGCAGGACATGCCATTGCCGGCTGCTCCCAGGCCAACCCACCAGGCCGCATGCACAACACCCTGAGAGATGCTGGCAGGTGGCGCATAGGTTCAGATTTCTCCACACAAATGTAGACAGGTGAGTGACAGAGCTACGAGAAGGCAGGAAGAAAACCCCAGGCGATTCAAGCTCTGTAAATGCTGCCTCTGTACAGGACTAGGAACCAGGCTGCTACAGCAACAGCTGCACAGAAGCCCACGCTGTCAGGTGGCAGGGTGCTGGCGTGGCCGGGCCAGCCGGTTCCCATTACCACCAGCGCACCCTGAGGGGTGCGGGTGTTCCCTCCTCACTCCACTGCTCACTCTTCCTAAGGAGGACAAGTCTTACAAGCACAGAGCAACCACGAAGTAAACCCAAACTCAGTGTTGCATTCAGCACCAGTGTCATAACTGAATTCAGTTCCTGAATTTGAGGAAGAGTTCAGTATAGAGAAAACATGGGGAACTAGTATATTTGGGGAGATGTGATTCCCATGAGTGATAGGTACTGTGCTGAAATACAGAAGAAAATTAAAAGCTGACGGCGTCAACCTACGAGGTCAAACGCAAGCCAGCGTGACGTGAGGCACTGGTGGGAAACTGCAGGGTGGTCCTCCGCCGAAAGGAGATCCCAAAGGAGAGAGAGCAGACTAGTGGTGAGAAAGACTCTGGCCTTTGTGTTTACATGCGTTAGGGGCGAGTTATTGAGAAGCTGGGAGAAAAGACAATGGGGCCACCAATGCAGTGCTCCCACAAACTCAACCAAGCGCAGCTCACACATACATCATTATCCAATGCAGATTCGTCATCGCCCAAGAAAGCAATCTTGAAGTCTGTGCAGACAAGCCTCCCATAGATTCCACGCTGACAGGAGTCTTCCTGGACACACTTCAGTACTGTGCTGGCTTCACAGAGCAGCTGTTCACCTGATCAAAACCAAAACAAGTCCTCCTTAGAGTCCTCAGGCAACATGCAGAACGCAAACAGTACAAGCTTCCCGGCTCTATTCCTGTAAGACAAACACACACTACAACACAGCACACGGGAGCTGCAAAACCTAGGGGAGAGGATGAAGCAGAGTGGGGACTGCGGAGAAGTGAAATCACAATGACTCAGGTACACTTCTACATGGGGCACTTCTCTATCTTCTCACTGTGAATAATGGACGTGTCCAAACAGGTAGAAATGATCTCGGCTACACTTACAAACACAGATCTTAGTGCTTTCATCACCTGGACCCAAGCAGAAGTTCTGGAGAAGCGGTACCCAAGTGAGCAAAGCCAGAAGGGCTGGCCAGTGAGCTCTGGCACGTAGCTCTGGAGCCCCCCTTCCTGTGAGGGTGGACCATTCCTCACCCCGGAACTGCGGAAAGAGGGTGGGTGCCTCCCTGGCCCGGGGCCCTAAGGCAGCTTCCTCAGGCACAGAGGGTGCAGCATGACTGCACTCATTCTGGCTCCACGGACAAGGATGGGAGGAAAAGGGAGGTCAGAGGTTTATGGGAAAAAAACCTGTTTCCTCTCTTTCTTAGTTGAGAGTATTTCCTCTCAGTGTGTCACCTTTCCTGCTCTATCTGCAGACGCCCAGCAGCATGAGAGCTGTATTTCCTGGTGATAGAGAGTACTTCTCACTATAGTCAAAAAGATGAGGATTTAGGGATAGGCAGGAAGTGGAGAGGCTCATGAGGGCTGGATGCCTGCGTAAGGGCAGGAAAAAAAGACGGATACAGGGGAAATGAAAAACTAAGTGTAAAATTAAAAAAAAAAAAAAAGGAAGACTAAGTGTAAGACTAAGTGTAAATACTTTGTGACAAGAAGGAAAAAGGAATTTTCTTCTCATCCAACAGGTAACCATCTCCTCCTTAGAATCTCCCTCTGGATACTTCCTTCAATGTCTTTAAATTTACCATTTGGCTCAAAATTCATTTATTCTAACTTTGAATATGAAAACAAAGAAGAATTCCAGACACTGAGATTATCAGGGGACACATATTATATTTAATCTTGTTTTTTTTCTCTCTTCCAAGGGGTTAATTACAATGGAAATACAAGAAGATGGCTCTGTCACCAGGTCAGCCTCTACAGAGACCACCGGGCTTGAAGAAAACAGTGAAGTCAGGGCCTCATTAGGGTTTAAAATAGTCCCAGAAAAAGTGCTTCAGCTGAATCCGAGGTAGAAGACACGTGAGCAAGGCTTCCTGTGCTTTCAACTCCTGGTGTAAAACAACTTTAATGGTGAGCCTCTCCCAAGACCAGGCAAGCCATATGGGTCCATGGTCAGGCAATGGAGATCAGAAGTTGGCACACAGGGGCTAAAACGACATCCAGGAGAGGCTCTGCAAGCATGGCGACCTGCACCACACTTGTCAGTTTGTACGTTCAAAGTCTCAGGTCATGGGAGGCACGAGCTGGAAAAGATCATAGTCTAGTCTAGGAAACCTGGGCTGCACACCTAAAAGAGGCCGTCAGGAATCCAGGGGAATGGAGAATGTACATAACACTAAGCTAAAGACAAAAGTAAATTTCAGAATCTACAATATAACCCAAGAAGAGGAAATACAATAGGATATATGGATTGAGGTTTAGGCCATTATTATAGGGAAAAGCCTTTGAAACTTAAAAACATTTTTTAAAAAGTCAGAGATTCTGATATGTTTACCAAATAAGGTGGATCAGTCAGAAACTTGTACATATTCATATCCTCTCAATAAAATGGAATAAAATCAAAAGAACCAGAATGAGGACTCAATTGTTTTGGGAAATGTATCTAAAAATACTTATGAAAAAAGCTATTTGGGACTGGAAAAAAGAAAGTAGCAAAACAATCGAACGCACAACTCACTGGATAGCCCCATATATGGAGGCTACACCACCAAGAAGTTTGTTTCTGAATTCAGAAATGATTAAAACTTGGCTTAAGCTACAGAGTCACTCTCCTCCATCAGAAAGAAAGAAAGAGAGAAAGAGAGAGAGAAAGAAAGAGAGAGGGAAGAGAGAGAGAGAGGGAAGAGAGAGAGAAAGAGAGAAAGAGAAAGAAAGAAAGAAAGAAAGAAAGAAAGAAAGAAAGGAAGGAAGGAAGGAAGGAAGGAAGGAAGGAAGGAAGGAAGGAAGGAAGGAAGGAAGGAAGGAAGGGAGAGAAAGAAAGAAAGAAAGATAGAAAGAAAGGAAGGAAGGAAGGAAGAAAAAGAAAGAAAGAAAGAAAGAAAGAAAGGAGGGAGGGAGGGAGGGAGGGAGGAAGAAAGGAAGGAAGGAAGGAAGAAATCCAACCAATCCAGGCTCCTTGGTGATGACCGAAGAGCAAAGCCCTGGCAGCCCCAGCGTTTGATTAAACCCCAGCAGGGGCTGGGTGTAGGGATCTGCAGGGGACCAGGATCTTCCTGACTGGGGACCAGAATACTGGATGGGGCCAAGTAAGGCACCCTGAAAAAAGACCTCATTTGCTTACAAAAGAGGTGAGAATTTCCCATGTTTATTTTCATCAGCTATGGGGAAGGGGAAACAAAAATTCTTTGTAGCTGTTGAAATACTCAGTCCCAGGTACGCAGTTACTGAACTAAAGACATTGATATTTTTGTCCAACTCATTACTGTCACACACTGTCTGGATGAAAACAAAGGAGTTTATATATAGTGCTACTAGGGATGACACAATTTATCACTGGCTTTGAATTGCACATGAGGTAAGATGCTAAGATGACTGTTACCTGGCAACAAGTGAAGAGTTACTTCCTTCTCTGTTACTTCCTTTTCATTTGTGTGAATTTCCTAAAAGAGAAGAGAAAGGGGTAATATTTTTGTTTATTTAAGGGCTCAAAATGAATAACATAAAGCCACACTTTCATAATACACACTAGAACATCATATTCACTCAGGAGCTTTTTGTTTATGTGAAAAGCTAAGTTTTGTTTTGTTTTTTAATTGAAGTATAGTTGATTTTTACAGTGTTGTGTTAAGTTTTTTTTTAAGTATTTTTAACTAAAGGAAGTCAGAAAATTTCAACAAGTTGGTTCAATGTATTACACTAATTATTTAGAATTGACAACTATCAGTTGTCCCAAGTGGAGGGACAGGGATGGGCACTCCCCATATAAAGGAACAAAAGTCACAGAGCAAAGGAAAGCAGCTTAAGCAGAGTCAGAAAGAGAATAGAAGACAGTCCACAGAATGATTCCCCTCTTTCTCCAGTGAGAATCAAGGATCGAAAACAAAAGAAGATTGTTGTGTGCTTTTGAGAGAAAATGAACCTGCGTAAAGGGCTTGAAGGTAAGAACAGGAAACTACTGGACTGGCCAAAAGGTTTGTTCGGTTTTTTTCTAGAAGATGGCTCTAGTAGCACTTAGTTGTCTTTAACTTCATTTGAAATAATTCTGCTAGATTGTATGTGACAGCTGTCATATCAGCGTGCATTTAAAAAGACTTACCAAAATTGGTGAATTTTTGTGTAGCCATTTTAATATTGAAGATGGAAGAAAAAAGCAACATTTTCAGCATATTATGCTTTATTATTTCAAGAAAGGTAAAAATGCAACTGAAATGCAAAAAAAGATTTGTGCAGTATATGGAGAAGGTGCTGTGACTGATCAAACGTGTCAAAAGTGGTTTGTGAAGTTTCGTGCTGGAAATTTCTTGCTGGACGATGCTCCATGGTCAGGTAGACCAGTTGAAGTTGACAGCGATCAAATTAAGACATTAATTGAAAACAATCAATGTTATACCACGCGGGAGATAGCCAACATACTCAAAATACCCAAATCAAGCGTTGAAAATCATTTGCACCAGCTTGGTTATGTTAATCACTTTGATTGTGTGGGTTCCACGTAAGTTAAGCGGAAAAATACCTTCTTGACCGTATTTCTGCATGCGATTCTCTACTTAAATGTAATGAAAATGTTCTGTTTTTAAAACAAATTGTGACGGGCGATGAAAAGTGGATACTGTACAATAATGTGGAACTGAAGAGATCGTGGGGTAAGCAAAATGAACCACCACCAACCACACCAAAGGCTGGTCTTCAACCAAAGAAGGTGATGTTGGGACTTCCCTGGTGGTGCAGTGGTTAAGAATCCGCCTGCCAATGCAGGGTACACGGGTTCCAGCCTTGGTCCGGGAAGATCCCACAGGCCGCAGAGCAACTAAGCCCGTGCGTCACAACTACTGAGCCTGTGCTCTATGAGCCCGCGCACCTAGACCCTGTGCTCCACAACAAGAGAAGCCACCGCAGTGAGAAGCCCGCGCACCGCAACAAAGAGTAGCCCCCGCTCACCGCAACTAGAGAAAGCCCGCACGCAGCAATGAAGACCCAATGCAGCCAAAAATAAAAATAATAATAGTAATTTAAAAAAACAACAAAGAAGGTGATGTGTATATGGTGGAACTGGAAGGGAGTCCTTTATGATGAGCTCCTTCTGGAAAACCAAACAATTAATTCCAACAAGTACTGCTCCCAGTTAGATCAACTGAAAGCAGCACTTGATGAAAAGCGTCCAGAATTACTCAACAGAAAACACATCATCTTCCATCAGGATAACGCAAGACTGCATGTTTCTTTGATGACCAGGCAAAAACTGTTACAGCTTGGCTGGGAAGTTCTGATTCATCTGCCGTATTCACCAGACACTGCACCTTCGAATGTCCACTTATTTTGGTCTTTATAAAATTCTCTTAGTGGAAAAAATTTCAATTCCCTGGAAGACTGTAAAAGGCAACTGGAACAGTTCTTTGCTCAAAAAGATAAAAGGTTTTGGGAAGATGGAATTATGAAGTTGCCTGAAAAATGGCAGAAGGTAGTGGAACAAAGGGTGAATATGTTATTCAATAAAGTTCTTTGTGAAAATGAAAAATAAGTCTTTTAGTTTTACTTAAAAACCAAAGGCACTTTTTGGCCAACCCAATATGAATGTATCAAGTCAATAGTGAGCCATCTACTCTGCAGCATACCAGGGCTCAGTAAAGGAGGCCGGGAACATATTTCCTCATTCTAAGTTACCTAAAACCATACGGCAGTGCAATGGGATGCAATCACTTCTAATAAGGAATCAAGGCCAGGTTCTGTGTCACTGTTTCTCAATAAAAATATCTTCAAATGCTTCTATGCTGGGTTCAGTGTTTATCAGATATTCAAAGATAATTAGCAATGCTTAATGAATTAATGGACCAAAACAACAATCATAAATGGCTGTTAACTTTAAGACGTTCAACAGGGGTTACATCTTTATGTAGATTTTCGTTACTTTCATAAACAAATTTATCCCCATACTAGAATATTCATGTTATACATTCTTCTGTTAGCACCTATAATATTATTTTTTAAGTACCCATGTGCATGCTTATCTCCCTCTCTAGGACAGTGTTTCTCCAACTAGGGCTTGTATCTATTAGTGGGTTGTAAATCAATTTCATGGGTCAAAATCAAATTTTTCCATAATAAGAATAAAAAATATCATAAAGTAAAAAACTGGAAAAAGAATGACTGTTAACATAACAAAAAGAGAGGCATGTTGGGCCCCCTCATCAACCTACCACACCATCTATGAAGAATTCTTGCCAAAATATCTGATCTCAATCTGCTTGAGCTGCTATATCAACCTACCAATTTACAGGGTGAATACCGGGACAGAGAAACATGTTAAATGACACCATGGGGATGCAACCAAGCAAATCCTGACTGTGGGAAATTCTACAACACACAACCAGCTCTGTCAACAAATAAAAATGGAATATTTTTGGTCTGTTTTGGGTAGAAGTGTCTGGTTGGCATGAGTTTTCTGAATTTGTTGATTCAGGCTGAAGCAGGGCACTAGAAGAAACCTGGGTACGTCTGAGGCAGGGAGAGCCCAGACAGCCCGTCCTGAGGCTGAGGAACAAGAGCAAAGTCACGGTGTCTTCACAGAACCTGTTTTGCGTGTGGTCTGTTTTGGAGACGACCGTGATTTCCACCCCAGGAGATGCCAATCAATCAAGCCTCTCTGAGGCAGCGTTCTCAAAGCTGTGGAGCGGCAGGTCATCTGGGGAGCCTGCAGACACTCAGGCCCCAACACAAGCCTGAGCAATCAGAGTGCGGGGCATGCAGCTCAGCCTCAGGTTTTGTAGAAGCTCCCCAGATGACCCTGATGCATTGCTCTAGGTTACACGAGAGGGACTGTTTTTGCATATGTAAATGCTATGAGTGTTTTGGTAACTCAGAAATTCTCATTGAGAGTTTTCATCATCTGTCATTGACAAAGAACTGAATTAAAGCACAAGTATTTTTGACAGGTTTATCATCTTTCTCTGAGGAAAGCAAAGCTATTCATTAAATTCAATCAGCTGTTAGACACCTCTAGCAATCATCTTTAGCGCTTGGAACTGAAGCCAGCACGGAGAAGACTACCCTATTGTTACGTCCGAGGAAGTATCATCTTCCGATAATAAAGATGTTATACTACCCCAAACTACCTACATACATCAATTCTTGAAATGGTTAGTGATATTCTTTGTTTACATTCCATAAACAAGACAGTTAGGAGACATCTTTTAGAACTCTGTCCTACCCCAAACGCCCCTTCCCCAGACAACTGTCCCCTGTGCCCCACCTCCAGGAGAGAGTCACTGCCTCCCCATTACCTGCGTGGGCTAACAGACAGCAGTACCAGCAAACGGCTAATCGTTTTATCTCCCCATTAATTTGGCTGAAGGGCCAAGAGAAGCTAATCAAACTGGCTGCTTCAACTACAGACCTGCAGATTTGGCCACAAATATGGAGCCACAGAGAAAGCTGTTCTGCAAAGAATGAGACACGTGAAGAAGATACGTGGAGATAAAAGCCCAACCCAGACACACAAGCAGTCACAGCCTGGACTCCATGGCTTTCCAGGCTCTAGCGAGGCCCACCCTCGCCTCTGGCCCACAGTTCCATGAACCACACCTGTATCTTTATAAATGGATCCCCTCGTTAGCAAAAACTACCTACAGTGGTTCTGCTGATTGTCACCAACGGCATCAACTTAGACCAACTGCACTAACAACTGAAAAACCACAGATGACAGAATCACGTCATGCAGCATGTCAACGTGCAATATATCCGGGGCCGCAGGATTAGGAATCAATGTCAGAGCCACCAATCTCACGAGTAAGACTGGCAGGGGAGAAGGGAAGCGGGAGCTGCACTGCCTGCTTCGTGAGCCTGAGTATTCGCGCCCAGGAAGGAGGCAGGGTCCCTGGTGGCCTTCCCTCACTAGAAATGGCAAAGGAAGACTCCCACAGACCTGCTCTCCATTCTAAAACACTGTCACAACATGGCATGTTCTCAAAGGGATGAAAATGAATCCACCAGAAGCATTTCGTGGGAGAAAAAAAGAAAATGACTGGAGACATTTTCCCCACTCACCCTCGTCTTTGTAAAATGCCCCGGAAGCTTAGTACACATTTTTCATTTTAAAAGTAGGGACTCCTCTTCTCTAGAATGATGTTAAATACGTTCTGATGTTGGCAACAAGCTGCTGACCAAAAATTGATCTGTGAAAAGGGAAAACCCACCAAGCAGCTAAGTCATGGAGGAGTCACATATCTCATGAAGCATGTGGGAATTTCAACACCGGCTAGGGGGACAGAAAAACCACCAAGATTCCTAACAGTGCTCGACTTCCTACTAAAGCTGCCACTATTCATCAGACTTCCTTCAGCTGCAGAGAGGGAAAGGAGAGGTCAGAATAATGCAGTAAGATATACACCGCTGCTGACAAGCCAGCCTCCAAAAATAATCTAACCACCCAGTGCATGTGAGCCCCTGCCTCGAATGCCATGAAACAGATCACAAGACTTTACTTACCCAAAACACAGACCGTGCAGCAACCTCATCTATTTGGAACACTGCTGAAAATCACAAAGTGAAAAAGACTTCTGAGCAGTAAAGACAGGTGTGTCCAAGTTTGGGCACAGCAATCAAAGCCCTCCCCAAGCTGTCAGTCCCAGCTTCCACTTCGACCAGATGCTTTTAACTATAATGATAAGAGCCAGCATTTATTAAGCTCTATGATGTGTCAGGTAAGTATACTTCATTAGTACCTCATTAATCCTCACAACTCTAGGACTGGCGTTATCTCCATTTTACAGGTGAAGAAACTTAGGCTTAAAGAGGTTCAAGAACTTCCCTTTTATAGGAAAATAAGTCACTAACCAAGGGTTCGGCCCAAGCCCCGACTAACTCCAGAGCCCACATTCCTCGCTGCTGTGTCCTAGTTCCAATAAACATGGTCTCCAGTTTCCTACCACAAAAGAAAAAAAGTCATCACAGCCATTGCGTATAACAGAAAACCAGTCTCCTGTTACAAAACTGATTAGAACAAATCAGAAAAATTCCCTTAAGAAAACTGTACTCCACTGTACAAGGATTTGCCTCATACAGGACAAAAGCATGTGAAAGCTAACACCAGCTACACTCCTGAGAATCTGCTGAGAAGCTGCAAAGCAGCCTGGTCGTTTCCATTCCACTGGTTCTCAAAAACTAGTTTCTTACCAAGTTCACATTCAGAATGCGCACATCTCGAAAGTGTGATGGACCTAGGGCCCCTCAGCAAAGGCACAAAAAGGGAAGGGCCCTGCCAGATGATCACTGACCTTGAGAAGAATGGAGCGGGGGTCTCTACAATGAAGCTCTCGTAGGCCAAAATGCTTATAAATGTTCACATCAACCCTTCACTGCTTACAAGGGCTCTGAGTCAAAAACTGAAGTTGTTATTCTCGGTTTAATTTTATCCAGCCAGAAGGGCAAATTCCAAGAGGCAACATAACATCCCTAAAGGTTCCAAAACACAATTTCCTTCTATCACATCTGGCACCAAGTGCTAAAAAGACATAACACAAACATTTTATTTCCTCCAAGTCGCTCCACTGGTCTAAAATGGACACTTAATACTCTGTTTTTTCCGCTAAAACAAAATCTGAGGGGAGAAATTCATTTCCATCTACATATTAGGTGGGAATCCATGTGTATCTTAGAACAAAATTTCCCTTTTTTTAAAGCAGAGAGTTGTATTTTTAACACAGCCTAGTACTGACAATTTAAGTTTTGTCTTTCCCCTGGCTTCTCCAAACTTCTCTCTGTGCATGTACTGAAAACAAATAATACAGACTTGAGACCACAGTCCAAACCCAGCTCTGGTACCTACAGACATGAACTTGGGCTTGCCATTTAACCTGAGCTTTGGTTTCCTCCTGTGTGAATGGAAACAATACCACCTCAGTATGAGGATATGAAGAGAAACAGGTGTAAACACCTGGCATACATATTCAGTAAATGGGAGTTGTTACAATTGTTGGACCCAGCAGAAGCTATGCTTCTTGATTCCTTTCTTTTTTCTCCTCCTTTCTTTTGATGACTAAACAAAGAATTCCAACATACTACTTAAGAGTTGCAATGATTCAAGACTCTGAGTACAATAATTTCTGCTTCTCTCTCAATCCTGTTTCCCACATGAAACTAAATTGACACCACTCAGGAGGCTTCTCAATTCTTTTTTTTTTTATTGTGGATCAGAAACTCCTGCAATTCACAACATCCAGGTTGGTCCTAATTCCATTAGACTTGGACTACACAGTAATACCTGAAGTCGTAGAAAAAGAAACGGCACTTTTCTGTTAATAGGATTTGTTTTCTACAATGACTTAGGTCCTGTCCTTTGCTGTCTTTTCTTCTGCAATAGAAAGTACTTTGAACCCACTATAAGACCAAAACAGTAGGGCTTCCCTGGTGGCGCAGTGGTTGAGAGTCCGCCTGCTGATGCAGGGGACACGGGTTCGTGCCCCGGTCCGGGAAGATCCCACATGTCGTGGAGCGGCTGGGCCCGTGAGCCATGGCCACTGGGCCTGCGCGTCCGGAGCCTGTGCTCCGCAATGGGAGAGGCCACAACAGTGAGAGGCCTGCGTAACGCAAAAAAAAAAAAAAAAAAAAAGACCAAAAGAGTAAACTAATGGCTTTCTTAAGAGAACACCGCATCTGAGGAAGGGACTGCTCAGGCATGCCAACAAAAGGTAAGCTTTCCCGACTGCTGAATTTATTCAAAGTAGATTAAGCTGGGAATTCCCTGACGGTCCAGTGGTTAAGACTCAGAGCTTTCACTGCCATAGGCCTGGGTTCAATCCCTGGTCGGGGAGCTAAGATCCCACAAGCTGCGGGGCGTGGCCAGAAAAACAACCAAAGTAGATTACGCTACTGAAAGATGGCAACAAATTGTGAATAAAAACCTATACAAGCACTTGCGCACTGGAAGAAAGGAGCCATGCTGCAGGCAATCATCACTAATATCTAACCTGTCTCTGGTTAACACTTCAAAACAAGTATAAATGTTAACTATCAATTCTTGCAAGATAATCAACTCAGGAAAAAAAATAAGCACCATCGCCACTACCATCAACCATCCTCCACTCCCCAAATCAAAACATACACCAGTCCTGAGAAGAGAAATAACCTAGAGGACTCCAGTAAGTCAGGGTATGCAAAGAGGAATCATAAAGAAACCCTCCCCTCAAAAAATGTGAATTTTTTCCTTTACTTTGGGAAGCGACCTGTATGGGTGGTAGAGAGAAGGTAGGGAGCACAGAATGGAGAGTACTCATCAGCTATGTCCCACAGTTCCTTTGCCTCCGTATTTTTACAGTAGCTTTTTGAACTCCACAAGAAAAACACAGAAAGAACAAATACGGAGATAATATTTCAAAGTTTTTGTTGTTGATCCGGGGAGAACGAGCATAGTTGAATGGAGAAGAGGGGAAAGGGTTAACAGTAAGGTACAGCCCACGTCTGGATGCACTGAATCTGGACATGGATCTTTTTTTTTTTTTTTTGCGGTACGCGGACCTCTCACTATTGTGGCCTCTCCCGTTGCGGAGCACAGGCTCCGGAGACGCACGCTCAGCGGCCATGGCTCACGGGCCCAGCCGCTCCGCGGCATGTGGGATCTTCCTGGACCAGGGCACGAACCCGCGTCCCCTGCATCGGCAGGCGGACTCTCAACCACTGCGCCACCAGGGAAGCCCTGGACATGGATCTGAAAGTGGGTTACAGGACATGATGAGATTCCCACGTGCATGTCCTACTCCTGACCATGCTGAGTTCTCAATGTGTATAAGCTGTTGTCTTCATGGGCAAATTTACTGGATGAGTGATTAAAACGCTGTCCAACCTGACCTTTACAATTGGATGAGTAAATACAATCTCTTCGTCCGCCTGCCGATGCAGGGGACACGGGTTCGCGCCCCGGTCCGGGAAGACCCCACATGCCACGGAGCGGCTGGGCCCGTGAGCCATGGCCACTGAGCCTGCGCGTCCGGAGCCTGTGCTCCGCAACAGGGGAGGCCACAACAGTGAGAGGCCCGCGTACCGCAAAAAATAAATAAATAAATACAATCTCTTCCTTACTGACATCACAGATGACTACATCATGACTCAGGGGTCGCTTACAGACTGCAGAAATCACAAGTGTCCATGCTATGAATGCCAAAGTGGCTACTTTCAAGGGCCAACGCTTACTGAGGCTGAGAGGTGAATAATGATGACACAGTTCTAGAGCCTTTGGGGCAGGCATCGTTGAAAGGGCTTTATACTTATCAACTCAGTTAATTCTCATAGCAAGCCTTGGAGTAGGGCTCTTATAGCCACTGTTACCTCCAACTCTGCAGACAAAGCAGACACCCGGCTAGAATGTGGTGGAAGCAGAGGTCAAACCTGGTAGCTGGCTCAGCCTGTGTTCTTACATGATGCCACACTACCTCTTCTGTGGAACAAAGAAAAAAAGGAAAACAGGACAGAAAGATCAGTGAATGTATCTGCTATACCCACCTGAAACCAGGTCAAAGCAAGCATCAATAAAAGAGCCCAGGGAAAGCCTAAAATTGTTTTGGAGAGGCAAACAGAGGCTGAAAGGACAGAAGCAAAAAAACAAAATACATGTACCCCCCAGTAGTAATGGTCGCTACGTGGGAAAGAACTCGGGGGCTTCCTCAACACCAGCTGAGAGTTCACCTCCTATGACTCACTCCACTGGGTCCTCCAAGGCCTTAGTCTCTGGGTGTCACCCCAACCAACCCACGAGAGTTCAGCAGGAATCTTCGATGTACCACACTCCAGGGAAGGCTCCAACCGCAAATAACACTGCTATGTACAGTCTGGGCTACCCGGTGCTTCCCCCTTCAAGAGCATGTCATCCTAAGAGCCCCCCTTACACCTTCTCCTTCACCCTCAGTACCCAGTTCTTCACCACCAAATCCAATCAGTAAGACCCATTACATATGCCCACAACCCATGCTCCTCTCTCACCTCCACAGCACCACCCTGGTCCAAGCTACCATCATCTCCCACCCGGACCACTGCAACAGCTTTGCACCTGCTCGACCTGCATCTGCCTCTTTCTTATGCATTCTCCACCTAAAGTGGCAGTGCTCCTTTCACAGCACGGTCTGCTCTGGATTACTGGTGGCAGGAGGGCAACAACCTGATAAAGCCTGCAAGGAGGCCCTGCACAGCCTGGTCCCCACCTCCTTGTCCGCCCTGCTCTCCCACCAACCTCCTCCTCAGTCTGCATGTTGGCCACACTGGTCTTCCTTCAGCCTCTCGTACCTGCCAAGCCCCTTCCTATCTGAAGTCCAGGTTCCTTCTGCTTGGAATGCGTCTCCTTTCCCTCCTTGCCCTGTGAATTTTAAGTATCCATTGGACCTCAGGACAAGGGTCATTTCCTCTGGGGAGCCCTCTCTGTTTCCACGTTCTTACAGCCCTGTGTATCTCTCCCTCCTAGCACTTGTCATAACTGCAATTTCACATTTATTTATGTAATTATTTAAGTCTATCTCCCCACCAATCTATAAACTCTTTGAGGGCAGGTCCTCTGTCTGGTTTTTTGCTTGCCATATTGTCCCAGAATCCAATACAGGCCTTGCAAACAGTAAGTGCTCAGAAGATTTCGTTGAGTAATTTAATTAATAATGGCTTTAGGTAATGAGAGGTTTTTAAAAACACTCCAGCAGGAACCAGAGAGACACATGGGAGGGAGATTAAGAGACAATATCTAGGCTTGGGCTTTGACGTGGGTGGCATCACCAAATGCTCTCATCATACTGTAAAGAACATTCCATTAAAGGCTGTCATGTACGTGGTATTAATCCAGAAAGACTAGAAGTCATGAAGCCTGTCCAGTAAGAACTGCAGGAGAGCAGGTGCCGTGGATAGGCCTGGCATCATCCCAGGATCTCCCAGGAAATTCAACCAGCATCCAGGGACAGCTGCCTCTGCACCAGCCCTGTTCTCTGGAGCAGCGGGAGCTTCTGAAACTGTCACCTGGTTTCGGGGAAGGGCCCGGAGTCCCCCTTAACCCTTTGCTCCTTCTATCCCACTACCCTTCAACTCTGATCCTCCCTGCCCAGCTGCCTCATCAGCAAATGGTCACAACTGTACTTCCAGAGCTGTGACACGTGGGACAAAAGTCCTTACTGACCCCAATTAAGTATCATGCTCAATGTGTAAGAAAAGAGGGCTAGAAAAGTACAGTTCTTTAACAATCAAGCAGAATGGGTTCCACTAGTTATGCTGACAGACTTTTCCCTGCAAGAGGCCTGAAAAGGAACTCATTTGAAAATGATGCAAATTTTCAACAACTGGGGCGTTAAACACCATCCCTGTGGTTTGTGCAGCGCCTCTTGCTACTCCATCTGAGTGTGGACAAAGCTTGCTATTATGGCACAAAAGAACAGCAGAGACGGCTGGCACTGGTCAAAGAACGTCCAAGTCTTCAAAACTAGGGTATCTCAGTGGCCTGAATTCAGTTAGAACAGCGGCATGAACATAAGTGGAGGGTAGTTCTGCCAGAGTGCGAGGATCAAGGTTGGGGTTTGGGGGTTAATTCCTATTTCAACATTTACCCCAATGCTATGGCTACTTTTTTATGTTTGTTTCTTTTAGCTTAAAAAGAGGATAAAGGGCATGAACAGCAAGTCTTCCAGTTTCCGCACATTTTACCCCACAGGTCAAAAGGACCTACGTCTGTTCCTGCTGCCGCGGTGAGTATCAACAATTCCCAGGACACGCAGCTGCCACTGCCCTCACATCTAAGAAACTCGCCCCGTGCGGAGCCAGGAGCACTCTTATTCTGGCCACGTCTGTGCCAGACGAGACGTGAGAACTGCCACCCATTCTCCAGCAAGCCTGTGGCCCAAAGGAGACACACCCACTGCGACCCACCTCATACAGGTGGCCCACCAATTACGAGGTGTCCATCTGATCTCCTCTCAGAACTACGTCTCTGAGAAGGCGTGGCCCAAAGCACAGGGTTCCCGTGAGCCTGTGCAGCGAAACCAGTGAGTCAACACTCGAGCTGTATGTCTGGTTACTCAGAGGTGCAAGATGACCCACTGCCAATAGATACCAATTCATTTCAACAGCTCCTGAGTAACCTACCTACCAAATGCCCGGTGTAAAAAGATGAAGAACTGACTTCTGCCCTTAAGATGTTCAGACAGACAAAAAAATAATAACTGGAAAACTGGGTATTCTGTGCAATAAACATTAGACACCTGCAGAAGGTTATCTCTACGCATCATCTCACTTAATCCTTACAACTCTTAACTGCCGTTACTGTTCCCATTTTAGAGATGGGGAAAATGAGGTTGACCAAGGTTAAGTGAAGCGAGACTTGAGCCTGGGTTTGCCTGTCTAGAGCCATGCCCTTCACTACAATAAGCCTGCTCCTGTCCGCCGACCACATCCTCCCCAAGGACACCGTTTCCTCTCCCCGGCCTTTCAGACACTCTTTCACTGACCGAACTGTCATTTCTTAGGCACCTGCTGTACCAGCACAGCAAAAGCAGATGTGAACACAAGGCACAGCCCTGACCTCCTCAGAGTACATGGGAGTCTGACCACAGCACAAGCAACAGTAATGACTCGTGTACGCTGCTACGCTGTGCAGGAGGCCACAACAGCAACACAGCAGACACACCTAACCGCATTCGGAGGGGGTCAGCAAAGACTGCTACCCTCAGGAAGTGTCATTTAGAGCCCTGAAAATCAGCAGAAATGCGTCTGGGCCAAACGACCGACACTCTGGCTGGCTGCTCTTCCTCATCTCCTTTCTGGGCAGGGTCCACAGGACCTCTGTTCCTTGGGGCAGCTCTCCCACAACATATGCTGACAACCCTCCTCCCTTCAAATGTATCTTTACTCCAGATCTCTCTTCAGAGCTCCAGATCTGGACCCCAAACAGCCTCCTGGCCTCATGTACTGTAATGTCCCTCAGATCCTCCAAATTCACATTTCTAAGTCAGCTCATCATTTTCCCCCGCCCCTCGCCGAACCTGCTGTCCTCTGGACTCTGGCCCTACCGTACACCCAGCAGTCATTCTCAGCTATCCCCTGCCTCTCATGATCCTGTCTGCTCTGCTTCCTTAACGGTTCCAGAGTCCGTCCACGCCCGTCCTTCCCTGCTGCTGCTCTTCCTTCCAGCCGCCAGCACGCACCTTGCGCACCCCCACGATCAGGGTCTTGCTCCCGCCATCCAGCCCCCGGCGCAGCCGCTGGACCCCACAGTCCGCTCTCCCCTGTCCCGCCCACCCAATTCGTCCAGTCCACTGTCCACATAGTTCAAGTCCTCTGCAAAGCTTTCTCGGGCCTTCCCTGGTGGTCCAGCAGTTAAGACTCTGCACTCCCAGTGCAGGGGGCTCAGGTTCAATCCCTGGTCAGGGAACTAGATCCTGAATGCCACAACTAAGAGCCCACATGCCATAACTAAAAGATCCTGTGTGCCGCAACTAAGAGCCAGCTAAATAAATAAATAAATAAATAAATAAATAAATAAATAAATAAGTAGGGCTTCCCTGGTGGCGCAGTGATTAAGAATTCGCCTGCCAATGCCAGGGACACAGGTTCGAGCCCTGGTCCAGGAAGACCCCACATGCCACGGAGCAACTAAGCATGTGTACCACAACTGCTGAGCCTGCGCTCTAGAGCCCACGAGCCACAGCTACTGAGCCCGTGCGCCTAGAGCCCATGCTCCGCAACAAAGAGAAGCCACGGCAATGAGAAGCCCGCGCACCACAACAAAGAGTAGCCCCCGCTCACCGCAACTAGAGAAAGTCCACGCGCAGCACCAAGACCCAACGCAGCCAAAAATAAATAAATTAAATAAATAAAAATTACTACCTAAGTATGTGATTAGTGGCAGGTATTACTGACCTTTCCCACACCTCTCCGTTAGCTGGCTTCCTGAAACACATTCTAGTCTCATGAATAGGGCAGGGGCACGTTCAAAGACAGACTTTAAATTGGAAGCCTTATCACTGAGGATAGAGACTAGAGACTAAGTGAATCTATCTACTGTCCTGGTCCAGGAAGCTAGAGAAATCAAAATAAGATTTGTTCCCTGGAGCTGATTCCCAGGGCTGCTGGTTCCCCGCTCCTGGCCAGGGGGCTCCGCTCCCTTCCGAGCCAGCCTGATCAGGTACCAGCTTTGCCACTGACCACAGCTCTACTCTACTAACCTTACACTGCCTTGGCAGTTGGATACAAGCAACGACTACTCTGACAATAAAGCACGTCAGCAGCACCTGAAGCCAGGGGAGCAGACATGCAGTAAGAGGCAAACTAACGATCTCTGTCTGGACTCAAGGTTCCAAGACCACAGATGCGGGGCAGGGTTGGGACCTAGTCCTTAAGGACTCTGCTGTTTACTCATCATGCAAATCAGTTCTCAGCCACAATACATGTTCACTCCACAGGGCGAGCTGGGAACGCTCAAGAGCACTTCAGACTAAGCATCTGTTATCCGCAAAAATATACGTCTAACTTAAACACGGAAATATATAATTTGCTGGAGGTTTTCCTATGTCCTGTTTCACATGTTCTACGTCATTTATTTTGACAACAGTCCTGTAAGGAATTCTCATCCCCACTTTACAGATAAGGCCAATGAAGCTCCAAGAGGGTAAACAATGTGCCTGGGCTCACAGGGCTAAACAGGTGATGAAGCCAGAACTCAGGACTTCTGATACCAAGTTCAGTCCTGATTCTTAAACTGTGTTTTGTAAAAGCTTTATTAAGACATAACTCGGGCTTCCCTGGTGGCGCAGTGGTTGAGAGTCCGCCTGCTGATGCAGGGGACATGGGTTCGTGCCCCGGTCCAGGAAGATCCCACGTGCCGCAGAGCGGCTGGGCCCGTGAGCCTTGGCCGCCGAGCCCATGCGTCCGGAGCCTGTGCTCCGCAACAGGAGAGGCCACAGCAGTGAGAGGCCTGCGTACTGCAAAAAAAAAATTATATATATATATATATATATATATATATATATATATATATATACACACACCATCAAGTGTCCCTTCAACTGTAACAAGTCTCCAGGACAGGGAAATAGGCAACAACCTCAGAGAGCACCCTTACCCCAAGAGCTAAGCAATACTTACTCATTCTTGTAAAAAATAAAATACAGTATGTGTGTGTGAAAAAAAAAACTTACTCATGTGTCATTCTAAGTCCTTTCTCTCACATTTAGATTTGCTGCTTTTTTCCCCTACCTCAGATTTTTTCTTTTTGAAGGAAGAAAGTAACTGCTCACCGAGATCCAAACTAAAGCCCTCACCTGTTTTGACAGCTCATCATTTACTGAACAGCAGTGAAAGGATTACTCGTGCTTCTTAGCAAGGATCACTCTTACCAGGCATTCCCCAGGCCTTTAAATAATCCAAACACTTTAGCACATTCTCCCTAGTAAGAACCTCAGGCTAGAGAGTAAATGGTAAGACCCATCGCAGCAGTGTAAGCCTCAGAACCCACAGATCTGACCGCAACAGAAAGCTGGCTGAACTCCAACAGAGAGGGTCTGCTCGCTTGTTGGAACGGAAGCTGCCTAAGGAAGCAAAGAGCAGCTGGAGACACACCATGGGGAACAGCTGGGCTTCAGGTGGCCACACAGGTCACCAGTTTACCAAACTAAGCGCCACAGTGACAGCGAAAAGGGGTATTTTTAGGCAAAGCATCTCAGGCCAAAGCAGACTCTTGGGGCACAAAGACCAAGGGTAGAGTCAGCAATCACACTGAAGTTCCTCACCTAGTTCTCAACCTCAACTCCCCCAAATCACTCTGCAGGAGAAAGAAAAACGACCTCTGGGTAAATGGAGTCCACAGTAATGTATTTTGTTTTTGTTTCTTTGTACTTCTTTGTAGCACATACCACAATCAGTGCCCACTCTCCTCCATCCACCACTCCAGCCAGAATGCTAGCTCCTTGCAAACTCATCTCTGCATCATTGTCTGGTAAACTGCATCATGGACTTTAACTCTTTGTTCTTTCCTGTAGCCAGGCTCTTGGTCATGTGACTTTGCAGGGACTTGTTTTGGTTAACATTTGCCATCTTCAATGACAGGGATGTAAACAAAAATTAAAAGTGATATATTTGGAATTTATAACCCTAGGTAAGTATAAAAGAAAGTTAAATAAATGTTCAAATGTTGTGTTCTAAAAAAAAACAAACAAAAGATGACCTCTGAGTGAAGCTCCCACCAGCTACCCTCTGAGGCCCTCTCCAGGGATGGCCCTGGGCCACAGTCCATTCAGCCCTCTCTGAAGCCAGCCTGAGCTCCACAAGGCCACACTGAGTGGCCAGCACTACAGCCCTGCCCTCAAGGAGCTTACAGCTCTGTTGGGGAAATACGAGCCACAGACATAGAACAATTATACACAAAGGAGTAGAGAATAAACACTCAAATGGCATCACCAAAACCCAGAGCTATAGACAGCCTGTATCACGGCTAAAAGGAGGACGGCAGCTAGTTACGAGCAAAGACTTGAGAATGCAAAGAGGTTGAAGTAACAAGAGCCTTCGGTACTGCCTGGTCTGGGGCTTTTCACACTGTACCTCTCATACAGACTCTCTCTTCTGGTCTTTCTCTATTTTGGGGTTTCCTTTATGATTTCATTTGAAATAGCAGTTCTCCACAGGGGCTGAAGGAAGAGATCATGGTTAACAGAAAGAACACAGGTCCCTGCTGCAGGTCCCCGCTCCCACCCTGACACACACACACCCCTCCCCACCCCTGGGGCCTGTCTCAACCTCCAGAGCAGTGCGTGGGACAGTGCGTTTTGAAAAAGTTGTTCAAGAACCTCGCTGTTTAAAAAAAAAAGTTCCTTGCACAAAATATGTTTAAAAACACTTGCCTATGGGCTTCCCTGGTGGCGCAGTGGTTGAGAGTCCGCCTGCCGATGCAGGGGACACGGGTTCGTGTCCCGGTCCGGGAAGATCCCACATGCCGCGGAGCGCTGGGCCCATGAGCCATGGCCGCTGAGCCTGCGCGTCTGGAGCCTGTGCTCCGCAACGGGAGAGGCCACAGCAGTGAGAGGCTCGCGTACCGCAAAAAAAAAAACAAAAAAAAACCACTTGCCTAATCCAACTCTATAAATCAGGAAATGAGACCCAAAGAGGTTGAAGGGGCTCCCTCAGGGACACACAGAAAAGAAACAGCCAGAACCCAGGGCTCCCAAATCCAAGCTACTTATCTTTCAACAAACCAGAAGCAGTCAGAAACTGGGGTTAACCTGGAAAGTGCGTTAAGATTTGGACCAGTGGAAGGGGCAGGGGGCATGGAGGACTCTTAACAGGAAAATGACACGTGAAGGCTGCGTCCAAAAGGAGCCTGGCCGTGATGGGAGGAGTGTCTCGGGGAGGGGGATGCAGAAGGGAGCAGTGGCAGGTGGAGAGACCAGGTAAGCAGCTGTGGTTGGTGGTCCCGGGCATGAGAGGAGATGCTAGCAGGAAGAGTGGCAATGGAAATGAAGACAGACCACCACAGAGGCCCCTCTCAAAGGCACCCTGGGGACTGCAACTGGTTTGGACCACACGTGACTGGGGAAGGAGGGGGCCACTGGCAGCAGCTAGGAAGGTGGGAAGTGGAGCTGAACTGGAGTTTCAGGCCCAGGACCTAGCATGCTGCCCAAACCCCAGGTCCTCCTGGAAGCCCTTGAGACAAGGGAAGATACTGTTACAGGAGGACAGAGAGGGAATCCACGAAACAACTCACTGGAAAAGAAATCGGTGCCGGAGGGGAAATGGAAAGGGCGCCCACAGTGGGTATGGCAGGGTTCAATAAGAGGGACAGCACCCCTGGCTCCAGACACAAGCCTCTGAGAGTGCAAGCAACGAACAATGCTCGAAGGGAACGTAGGTCAAGTCTTGCCATTATCGGGACCTGCTCTGGTGGCCCAAGAAACAAACACATGAATGAAGACACACAGCTGCAGCTTCTGGGGTGAAGAGTAACAGCAACTACAGCAGTTAACATTTCATAAGTGTTTAGTACGTGCCGAGTTGTGCTGACTTAGCAGCTCTCCACGGATTGTCTCACTTAAGACTAATGTCACTTGTATGGGTTAGATACTATTACTTTCATTCCCATCTCACAGGTCAGGAAACTGAGGCTCAGAGAAGTTACATACCCAGCTTAAATCCATACAGCAAGGGGCAAAGCTCTAATTCCAAAGCCATGCTGCTAACCCGCATATCACACTGAAAGTGAAGAGGGCAGCGCTGGAATGTGCACAGCGCTAGAGGAAAGGTGTCAGGGAGCAGTCATGGGGCTGTCAGAGTCTTATCACTGAAGCTAACTGATGGGACCAACAGCAGCTGCAGAAACACATGGCGCTGCCTTCTGTGCGTCCCCTCCTGGTCCTGCTCCAGAGCTGCTATGTAAATACCAGGTCAGCCGAGTAGCTGGCAGGGAGCTAAAAGCCTTGGGGCAGTAGCTTTTCCATCGTCTTGGAGCAAGAGGAACTGGGGCAAATGAGAAGCTGCCTACAGGCTCACCGAGAGCCAGACGGACGCGCAAAGCAGCATCCACAGAAAGTGGGGAACAACAGGCGTGTCCCAGTGGTGCCCCTGGATTCTACTCTTCAGGACCTGCCTCACTTGCACCTCCGCGGGCACCTTATGCAAGGGGAGAGGACAGATGGTCTGACCACCTGGTCCCCACGCACCTGTAAGCCTTTCAAGTTGTGCCTCCTACCTGCCCACTGCACCCTCCCCCACCTCCCCAGAGCGGAGCCCACGTCAACGCTGCCCTTTCCAAGTCCCACGCAACCTTCCAATGAGGCCAGATGCTGCGGAGAGGCAGCAGTGGGCCCTCCTCCGTGCCCGAGAGCGTCGTGTGCTCCCGCTCAGCAACAGGCAGCACCTACCTCTGCACGTCACGGCCATCTGTCGACCTGACATCTCTCCAGCAGAACGTCAGCCTCCGGAGTGCACAGATTGCCGATTTTATTTTTCACGCCTAATTCTAACACGGTGCTTAGCAAATGGTAGTGACACACTCAGTAATTCTTCTGATTCAAGTTCTTGTTAATAATAATAAAAGCACCTAGCAGTTGTTGAGTATCTGCCACGTATCACATCCCAAGCTGGGTGTACATGGTATTTCTTCTCATGCTCAAAATAAGCCTGCCGGGAAGCTGGGCATCCAGCGTCACAGGTGAGGAAAGGGAGGCTCGGAGAGGTGAAGTCACACTGGGAAGTGGGTCTCAAGGAATTAAAGCAAAACACGAATTCAATTTTATATACGGAGAAAAGGTAGGAACACAGTGAGATTTTTCATCTAAAAAACTGGGATCATTCCCTTCAACTGTATTCTCAGAAATCTTAAAAAACTCTCTCAGCAAAAACAAAAGGAAAAAACCCCCGGCAGCTCAGGACCACTGCCTAAAACAGGGGTTGGCAATCTGTCACAAGGGAAAGGTAGACTTCAAAATATTTCACCACTGTGGCCAGCGCTTTCATACACAGGCCCTGCTTTTCTCGTGGCTGAAGCCATTCTCTCCCCCCAAAGCAAAGAAGTGACGGTTTAGATGCCACCTCTGAAAGGCTGCCCACCAGCCAGGTCTCCAAGGAATGACGAAGGGGCACAGGAGGGAAAAGCGTTTACATATGTAATCAAAACAGCACAGTCTGGCAACTGCCTTTGATGTAGGTAAAGAGAATTATTACTCCCAGAGGTAATTTGATTTTATTTACTCGTATCTTAAGTAAGTCATTGACCAGATGTGATGGACAAAGTCTGGCCTATGATAGAGAGGCTCAGAAATGAGGGAAGAGAAAAAATAAGTCCACAGAAAGAATCTAGCAAAATGTCAAAGGCCAAATGTTAACAATGAAAAAAGTCAACTGCTAAATGTTCTCATTAGGTTTGGAATTTAAAACATAATCAAATCATTCTCAAACGTATAAAAAACAAAGAGAAGAAGAAAAGAAACTTTCGGAGATAGTGAAAAATACTCTAAGGAAGAGTTACCACCGTGAACTTTCCCGGCATGATACCATGGCAACAACCGCAACAACTAAATATTCCACTGTCATTAATACCTTAGCTGGGAAAGATCCTGTATTCTAAGATTGACGACTAAGTACTTTCTGAAACCATCCAGATGGCTCCTGAGTAACAGTAACAATGAAAGCCCACATCTCCTGAAGGCTACCCAGGCGCCAAGCACTCCGCTGAGGGCTCTGTGCACAGTCACAGTGCAGACTCATAAATGTTCACACACACCTATCAGATAAGATGGGTATTATTATTCCCACTGTTCGGGTAGAAATATGACCAAGGCTTAAAGGACTGGCCTCACACACAGCTAGCTAGGGAGAGCAAAGACAAGTGCTTGCTCTCCTTGGAGGGTGACACCCCAGGTATGCAGAGGGGATTAAGGAGAGGGGGAAGCCCTGCGGCCCTTCCGGTTCTCGGGCAGCTTCGCTCCCTCCTGGAGTCCCTCTCCCATTTCCACCTCCTCTCTTCTGCCTTCCAAAGCAGCAGAATATTAGAGGTTAGCAGAATTATTCCAGTTCAATCCTACCTCCTAATCTACCTCAAGAAGTTTATTGTAAGTGATTCATTAAACTGCAAACCCACTGTTCTCCAAATAAAGCACATAAGAAGTCACAAGCTTAACTTGATGAGAAACTGAGGGAGGCTTCCTGCTGGAAAAACGACTCGACGTTTCTGCTCTGACGCGAATCAGCGGTACCACCTTCAAACACAACAACCGCAGGGCAGGCTATAAATTTTTACACATATTATGAGTGCAACCATATAAGACACAAAGCCTAGACAACTAAAAAATGGAAATAACTGCTTTGGTTAGGGTAGCACAATTACGGGTAGTTTTCTTTTTCTAACTTCCAAAGTCTGCAACATTGTCTTTATCATAAAAATAAGGTATACATCTTTTATAGTGATAAAAAAAATTTTCTGACCCCCTAAAATTGAGTTCTCTCTAAAGCACGCTGTGACATAGAATGGCTTCACGTGGAAGCAGTCAAAGGATATCAAACATTCTGTTGAGGATGTTCAGAGAAGGATCTAGAACTTTAAATTTCTAAGCATGCGTTCCCCACAGCCTAAGATTTTGACAGCAGTGCTGGTTTTAGCTTCAGAGACGGAAGCAGGGCGCAGAGAGAGGCTGGCTAAGACGGGGGCTGTCTGTGTGGCAGCTGCTTGATGGGCTGCAGGAAGTGTTGCTTGACAATAGCCTCATGACATCTTTGGTGCTCTATCTGCAGAAGCTGTGTGGTGTTGGATGGGACCCAGGGAGATGCCGCAGGAAGCACATGCAGGAGAGAAAAAGCGGAAGATTTGGACAGATCGTCAGGCTCAAGCCACAGCTAAGAAAGTGGTCATTTTAGGAAGAACTTTGAATGTCCTTTAATGGCCTGTTAAATCACTATGGATGACCTCTAAGCTGAAGGAGAAAACTCTGCCATTAAAAAATTAGTTTGGAATGGAGAAAAAGTTATACAGTCTTAAAGTAATGGGTCTAGATTTTGCTTTAAAAGGTATTTTTTATGGCTAGGACTGAGGAAGGAGGTCTGTTTTAGGCTAAGCCAATCTCCTCTCGTCATCGATCCATCAAAGTCATCAAAATTAGCGGTCCAATACCAGAGGGTTCCACCAAAAAATCATCTCAATCATTTCATCTGTTTTGGATCCCCAACATCTTAGAATAGTGCCTGGTACTAGTAGGTGCTGAATAAATATCTGTTGAACAAATTAACCGTATCGCCAGCGAGCCCCATATCTGCTCACAATCCCCTGGTGGAGAACCTAAAAAAGCCAAGAAAGAAACCGCTGCTAGAGAACGCGAATGAGAAAGCACTCCAGCGTGCAAACAACAGGCACGCCTATAAGCATGTTTCACTGATGATAGTCCCTGCATTCACAAATAGAGGGATAAGAGCATGGCCCTGGAGTCAGAAGGCCCTGGTTTACATTCTGGCAGCAACCTTCGCCAGCTGTGACCCTGAGTAAGGTGCTTAACCTCTCTGGGTCTCACTTTCCACATCTAGACACAAAAAAGGGAGGTAATGGTAGTATCTGCCACATAAGACAGATGAAGATGAAATGAGATAAGCAGTTTCTGGGACACAGAAGCGCCTAATGAATACCAGTGAATTCTTGGTTTGTTTATTTTGATATATACCTGCAGTCCTATCTCTGGGAAGAATTCAGGATCATGGGTTCACTTCTCCCCACCAAAAGAAATGGCCTTAAATGAGGAAGAGGCAATCGAATGCATTCTTTTCCCTGAGGGATCAATAAGAAGGAAAAAAAATCGGCTCTTAAATCTGGGTTTTTTGGACCCTTCTCAATCTTCATGTCTCTTCTTGCCTTTTCTCCCACATCTATATAAAACCTTTCCTGAACTGCTGTGGGTCTGGCTTAGCCACAGGCACTGCTGGCCTCCAGAGACAGCTCTTAACTGTGTTCTACAATAACACTGTACCCCGGGCAGGGCAATTAACCCCGCTGGGCCTCATTCACATCCACATAACAGAGGAAGAGTTCAGGGGTGGAGTGGATCATCTTTAAATTCTCTTCCAAGTCTGAAAATCTACAACTAAGTAATTAATAACTATTATTAGTGCATTCAAGTCAAGCACTGACCTAAACTCAACTAGAAAGTACATCTTAACCATATTTGGAATACCACACAAACACGGGCAGAAGTACAGCAAACTCTAAAAGCTGAATTTTTCCTGGTCTTAGTTTCAGAGAACACACAAGTACCCTGAGGCTTTTATTTGGCTCCCTTATCACAATGGAACCGGCTCTTATTAAATCAGAACTTTCTCTTAGGATCACCTAAGGGTCCTTTATTTACAAGCTGCCAGGTACAGACACTAAGCACTTCTAACCACTATGAATTACCAAACCCGTGCTTACAATTTCCAGGTAACTGAGCAGAAAACTGACAGTCTTAAAGAATCAGAATTGTCATTCGGCAGCAGAGAAGGTGACTAACTAGAAAACCATTTAAAAACCACACTACTGGGGTTTCCCTGGTGGCGCAGTGGTTAGGAGTCCGCCTGCCAATGCAGGGGACATGGGTTCGAGCCCCAGTCCGGGAAGATCCCACATGCCACAGAGCAACTGGGCCTGTGCACCACAACTACTGAGCCTGCGCTCTAGGGCCTGCGAGCCACAACTACTGAGTCCATACGCCACGACTGCTGAGGCCCGCACGCCTAGAGCCCATGCTCCGCAACAAACGAGGCCACCACAATGAGAAGCCTGCACACCGCAACGAAGAGCAGCCCCCGCTCGCTGCAACTAGAGAAAGCCTGTGCACAGCAACAAAGACCCAACACGGCCAAAATAAACAAACAAACAAATAAATACATTTATAAAAAAAAAAACCACAATACTTTCTTGGGCTCTTCGCGCTACCTAACATCTCCCCATCACACTGTCTGTCTCTGTTGAGGAAAAGGGGTCTAATTTAAAATGAAGTTATAGGTTAACAATGGGCATAGAAAGACATTTACAATATACATTTCTGGTGAAATGGGCAGATTACAAAATAATGTGATCAGCAATATTAGTCCCGTTTTGGTAAAAAACATGCATACATCTACACACGTATCTGACAGGATACATTCCAAGTCGTTAATAAGCTTATAATTTTTCTGTAAAAAATTTGTTTGCTTATCTATATTGTCCTATTTTTCTACAATGACCACTTCGACTTCTGAAATAATAATAATTCAAACAGGTGTTTTATTTAATAAGAAAAGTGGATCTGGCACCCAAACTATAACCAAACACCTCCCTGAAGCAGAGCTCAGCATCCAGGGTTCCCCTGCACAGAGGCACCTTGTGTCTAAGGCTAAGCTGGGGTGGAGGTGTTGAGATGTTTTTAAGTACCAGCCATCGGGTACCACCAAGATAGGCCCAGCTCTCTCCCTCCTGTTCACCTCAGCCTCCAGAACCATCAGCTTCCCATTTACGCAATTTACTGATCTGCAACCCTCTGGGCAGAGTTCACAAAACATGACCAAAGATTCTAAATTACAGTTCAGGATTTTAACTTTCACATTCACTGATTTAGGAGAATCAATGACAGAAGAGCCAAGTTACTGTGGCAGAGATCCAGTTTTAACAGGTGAAGTTAACTCCCACCCCTCATTTTAGGCTGTCCAATGCCAATCCTTTCTGATCACAAGACAAAAAAAGTAAGCCATCATGTTTATAAGCATCATCTTCAAATACTTTATCCAGTTAAGCCTTGTTTTTAATAGAAAGTGCTGGCTCTTGATAGCCTCTTTGGCATACAGAATGCAGCTGCTGATAAATCTTCTAAGATCTGATCAGCCTAGAACAAGTTCATCACCAGGCACAGGTATCATAAGGCACTTTGCACCGTGAAGGCGTGAAGGGTGTTCTGGAAGCTTAGTGATCTACCAGCAAAAAGGTGTGTGAGAAATTGCGACTTCCCAGCTAACAAAAACAAAGAGCATACGAAGAAGACAGTGATAGGAAAACACACGTGACAAGCAGTAAAGATGAGGGCAGTGTGAGGGAAAGGAATAGAAACAGCAGAATGACAGTCTTCAGAAAAGTGTTCTGAAGGATTCCTCCTCCCAAGTCAAGAGAAGGTTACCAGACCCAGTGCTCTCAGAGGCACATAGGCTATACCTTGAAGCTGCTCACATGCATCTCCCATAACGTAATAGCTAGCAAAAGCTATACTGTACTTAACAGCAAATTGCCTCCTTACTCCCTCAATCCCTTATCTTCTAAAAACCATCCATGATTTAGGTCAGAGCCTTATCCTGTCACAAAATATTTTTTGAGACAGATTTCAACAAAGAAGCATAGTGTCTACACAGCACTATTTTCTTGCAAGAAAACAAAACTGCCAACTATACGGATCTGAAAAATGTGACCACTTCAGGCTTATTTTGGGGCTGAACCACTCCCCTTCCCTAATTATCCCTCAAAGGAAACATATCAGGAGCTGTGGGCAAAGAGGGTAAACATGTCTAATTACAACATGTGCTCTTGGTGGATAAAAAATTTGAACATTCTTGAACTCTGGCCACATTTCAGAAGACCTTCCACTTGTAGTTTAGTCTCCCTAAAGAGGAAAGGTTAAAAGATCAGTTGTGTTTCACCCAGGTCTCCATCAAAAAAGACACAAAGAGAAACTGACCACATTTCTTACCCTCCATACTACAGGAGAGCCTGCTGAATATGCAAGATGACCCTGACTCCTTATCAAGCACTTACAGAGGAAGTGGTTTTTATTTAAAAGTCAGGACTAAAAATAAGACCCATTTCAAGAGTACTCTCCACTGGAAAAAAAGACACACATTTGAATTTAAAGATGTATATGCAAAGGCTTCAGGCCACAGGTGGTCTTAGAGAAGCGGTCCTTGATCAAGCCCTCTCATCCACAGCCCACCTGCCTTTGCTCTACAGAGGTGTGAAGACAGCCGAAGAGTTTGCTGATGCTTCTGCACATTGCTGTTTAAAGTGCTGAGAGAGGAGCAGGAAAAAACCTTCAGAAATCCAAAATGAAAATGCATCTAATTAGGCATTTGGATTGGGAGCTATAGCTCAAGAAGCTCTCAGCAAGGCCTACAGGTTGTAACCTCTCTCACCTCCTCTCCTAGGACTCTCCCCCTCCTCCCCTGGATTCTGCAGGGCTGGTTTCCGTGATGGCCCTCCAACACTCCAGACTCTTCCCTCAGATCCCAAGCAACCTTCAAAGCTTTGCTCAAATGCCACTGCGCAAGGGGGAGAAGGAGGTCTTTTCTTTTCCCATGATACTTTCAACTTCTAATATACCATATAATTTACTTACACCTATTTTATTCATCGTTTACCCCTCTCTCCCTCAGATAAGCTCCGGGAGAACGGGGATCTTTGTTTTGTTCATTGATGTATACCCCCAAGCAGTTTTAGAACAGTGCCTGGCACTGAGTAGGAGCTCAAAAAATATTTTCTGAATGAATGAATGAACTTGACAGTAAAACTCCAGGAGGAAAGCAGCCGGGGAGTCGAAAGGGTGATGGTGAGGGGGTGAAATAAAAGGGGGAAAAAGCGACAGAGGGGAATTTACAAGGAAGAGGGAGAGGCTGACTGAGGCCGGGACCGACCCACACTTTCTCCCTGCAGTGCTGACGGGAAGCGAGAGGCAGTGCACGGTATCCCGCCAGCGGCATCAAATAGCACTCTTAGAAGCAAGCAGCTGAGATAAGCAAGCTCTACAGACTCACTGAGAAATTCCAAGGGCAGGGCAGACCCGCCCGGACTGCAGGCTCTGGGCAGGTCCCCAAGGGGGTCCAGACGTCCCTGCTCTTCCCCTCTCTCGGTGCCCCAAACCCAGCTCCCCTCCACTGTAGCCAGGAGCGTGCCGGGCCGCAGTACCTTCCCGGCTCGGGCCCCTTCACCTGGTCGCCAGCAAGCCGGGCCCTGCACTCGAGCACCTGCCTGCCCGCGTCGGGGATCCTCAGCCGGGCCCGCCGGGAAGCCCAGCGCGCCCCTGGGGGCCTCACTCCGCTCGGCTTCCCTCCGGCACCCGGGCAGGAAGCGCCCGCGGCTCTTCCTGCGACGGGTAAGGGGCTGCAGGCGCCCCTCGCCCCTGCCGCTCCAGTAAGACGCCCCGCCCGCGCGGCGCCCCCTCACCTCGGGGCGCACGTACGACACGAAGGAGGGCTTGGGCGCCTTGGTGCCGCCGCCACCGCCGACTACACCTTTCCCCAGCATACCGCCGCCCTGGGAAGCAGCGACGCGCGCGAGCAGAGGCGGCCGCTCGCAGCGGCCACCAGCACTGGCGGCCGGGGCTCCGCCCATCCCCAGGGCAGCGGCGTCCGCGGCACCGCCCGCATCCGGCTCCGCCGCTGACACCGCTCGCCCCGCCCAGGCACGCGGGCCCCACCCACTCCGCGCGCAGGCCCAAGCAGTCGGGAACCCGCGGCCGGAGGCCACGCCTCCTCCGCTGGCGACAGGCCGGTCTGCCTGGCGGCTACTAGCCTTCCGAGATAGGCTCCATTCCACCGTTTGCGGCAAAGCCCGCCCCCATGCGTTCTCTGATTGGCCAGAAGCCTCTGCCGGCCGAGCCCCACGTCAAGTCCCTTCTTGAATGAACCTGGACAGATGTTTCTTCTGACCAATCCAGAGAGCGTTCTCTCCGGACTCCCCGGCGATTGGATAGCAAAAATGTCGCCGCCGCCAAGTGATCCTGCAGTCACTAAGTTGTGAGCATTGGTTCACTGCCGTCGTTCTCTTCTTTTTCCTTGCCGTTTTGGAAGAAAACTTCCGAAAGTGTAGTGTATCGAATCTCACCGATTGAATGAGTGCGTTTCAAACCCCCATCAATGATGTTCGGGCTTACTATTTTAAGTGCAGACAAAAATGAGATAAACCAAGTGCTAGGCACTTAGGAATGGGTTTGAATGATCCTAAAAGGCCTTGTCGACCTCATTTTCTGAAACTTTTTTGTTTTTAATCTTTCCTTTTCTAACAGAATATCAAAAGGCCTTAAGAGATTTCTTTTATTCACCCTCCCAAGTTATCGATAAAACCCTCATTTTTAGTGAAGATTGCAAAGAAAATTCATTTAAATTCGACATTTGGTACCAAGCATTATGTTAGACACAGATGAATAATACAGTTTCAGCTCTCAAGAAACTCAGTCTAGTGGAAAAAACTAATAATAAATATTTGCAGTTAACTTTCTCCGTGTCAGACCCTGGTAAGCATTAGTCTCGTCAATGGCTAATGCCCTTTACCCTCTTCATCTCCATGACCGCCCCCTCCCCCCTCCCGCGCACCAAAGCCAGGCCAAATAAACATAAAATCTGAGTGAAAACGAATGTGCTTACTTTTTTTTTCGTCTCTCAAGCTTTTCTATATTTATTTTAATAGATCTTTGTTGGAGTATAATTGCTTCACAATACCGTGTTAGTTTCTGTTGCACAACAAAGCGAATCAGCCATATGCATACACATGTCCCCATATCCCCGAATGTGCTTACTTTTGAAAACATAGGTCAGGACAAGTCCTGTGGTCTCATTAAAACCTGATTGCCATCCTTCAGCCTATCCAGTACAGCATGGCTGGAGCTACCAGAGTTGCACTATCCCAGTCCTCAAGAAGAGCAGAAGCAAGTAATTTGCCCCGGTCTCACAACAGGTCACTGACAGAGCTGGGATTCCAGCCCAGGTGTGTCTGATTCCTAAGCCCAAGATCCGAACATTATTATAATTACACAAATTAGGAAGGAGCACGATAAAAGAGCGGTCAATTCTATTTAGGAAGGCTAAGTCAGGCTTCATAAAGAAAGACGCTCCTTAGGGAGGTGTCCGGAACGAAGTTATTTGTGGGGACTAATAGCACTTTATATTTCACAGCAGTTTTTACTTTTCAAAGTGAAACGGCAGGGCAGATTTTTACAGTCTGAACAAATCTTTACATTCTGACTTTTCAATTTTCCATGATCTTGCACTGACCATAGTCAGTATGTTGGCGTAGGTGCCTGTGGCCAGGGCTTGCTTCCTGGACATGCAACTAGTGCAGTCACACAGGCCCGCACCTAGAAGGGCTTGGGGCTTAATGCTCTGCGGTCGCGGCCTTCAAATTCTGAATCATTTTATCTTCAAATTTGTGTTTTTTAAGTGAGGTGTGATGGGACGATGGAAGAAGCCCAGGGGTCTTGAAGCCTCAGCTCCTGCACAGTCCTCTTGGGTGCCCACCCTGTCCTGGCACCCTGGCCCTCACCAGCCAAACCTAAGTCTCCTGCTTACCTCTGTCGGGGCGGCAACCTGGCCTCATCATCAGAGGGGGAGTAGTGAGCGGGAGGTCTTGGGTTCTGCCATCGCCATCCACCCCTCCCGCCCACGGGTGCCTGGACACTGACAAGGAGATGATCAGGGTCAGGCACAGCCCCCCAACCCCTTCCCATGTCCCTGGGTGGGGTAAGCAGGCATCCCTGCCCTAGGTTGGCAGCTCCATAACTATGCCCTTTATTATTTGTGTTCTTGGGCAAGTTACTTCATCCCTCTGTGCCTGTGATTCTGTCTGGGATGATAATAACAACAATAATAACTATGTCAATGTGGCTGAGGACTATTATGAAGATTAAACGAGGTAATCCAGGCGGTGCCTGGTAGGCAGCAAGAACTAAACAGGTGCTGGCTGACAGTACAATCCCACCAAGCAGGACATAATTTACCCCCTTTCCAGGACTGTAGAAGGAGAAGAAAAGTGACTTCTGATGATACTCTGCGGCACCTTGTTAAACAAAGGGGTTTTGTTTGTGTCCTTGTTTGTTTTTGTTTTTAACCTCTGGCCCAATCCTTGGACTAGAGATAATGGCTTTTATTTTTAATCCACCACATCAAATTTTCCTGAAATCATCCTGCGGTGTAATAATGACTTTATCCTGCTCTTCAGCATCCAATGGCTCTGCAACGTGACGACTCTGGAAACTTGATGCAGCCACTGCGTCCATACAGTTTCAGAAATCACAGCCAGCAAGTGAGGAACGGTGTTAGAGATGGAGGGTGGGGCTTCCCTGGTGGCGCAGTGGTTGAGAGTCCGCCTGCCGATGCAGGGGACACGGGTTCGTGCCCCGGTCCGGAAAGATCCCACATGCCGCGGAGCGGCTGGGCCCGTGAGCCATGGCCGCTGAGCCTGTGCGTCCGGAACCTGTGCTCCGCAACGGGAGAGGCCACAACGGTGAGAGGCCCGCGTACCGCAAAAAAAAAAAAAAAAAAAAGAAGAAGATGGAGGGTGGCTCCTGCTTCCGGGGGCGGGGGCGTTTTCTGCTCACTGATGAAAACCCGCACTTTCTTTAAGGAGCAGGAAGCGGGTGAGGACAGAGAATAAGCTAACATCCGTTTCCATCTCGCTCTTAAGGTTCTCCAGCTATCAGCATATTTTTCACTTGATCTTTAGGGTGTGGATCAAATCTCCTTGGGAGAGTCCCTCCCAACTGACTGAAAAATCCCTGTCATGCTGAGGTCAAATAATTATCCATCTATTAATAACCGCAGATGGTGGCCCCTAGACCTTCAAATATTTTAATTTACACATATTAGTTTAAGGTCACTCCTTTCTCCTAATGCTGCCCTGAGCTCTCTTGGAGAATTATAAATAGGAACAAATCTTAGCTCACAAAGAAATGAGTGCCAGACCAAAGACAGTGCCGTTGCTTCCCACAAACTGAAGCCAAGTGTGTACTCCCACAAGGGGGGAACATTCTTCCTCCGGCAGGTAGTTAAGCCTGGATATTTGCATTTCCTTCTCCTGGGAGTCACTTGAAGCAGCCTACGTGTGTGTGTTATTCATCTTTATCTGATAGGTACCAGGAACATAGTAGGGATTCAATAAATATTTGCACCTGAGTGAAAGGGTATTTGCTGAAAAGCAGCCTGGCCAGCAATTGATTAGTAAGAAGGGGAAGCAAGAATTCAAACTCTAGCATCCGGGTTAGAGCCTGCACTTTTAAAATCGCTTGGATACAAACTAAGATCTGATTTTTTTTTTGAAGATTTATTTGTTTGTTTGTTTGGCTGCATTGGGTCTTAGTTGCGGCACGTGGGATCTTCATTGAGGCACACGGGATCTTTCGTTGCAGCACACGGGCTTCTCTCTAGTTGTGGTGCGCAGGTTTTCTCTTCTCTAGTTGTGGTGCACAGGCTCCAGAGCACGTTGGCTCTGTAGCTTGCGGCACGCAGTCTCTCTAGTTGAGGCACGTGGGCTCAGTTGCCCCATGGCATATGGGATCTTAGTGCCCTGACCAGGGATCGAACCTGTGTCGCCTGCATTGGAAGTCCAATTCTTTACCACTGGACCACCAGGGAAGTCCCAGACTTGATTTTTTAAAAAATAAAAATGAATGAATGAGTGAATAAATAAATAAAAGTCGAGGACTAAAATGCACGTGTTATTTAATGGCTGCTTGCCAAATTCCAATTTTAGCAAATGGCGAAGACTTGCCTTCTTCTTTCACTGAAAATAGAAAATTCCTTAACCTCTTGCTGCATCCATGCGTCTTCCAACCCTCCCCTGAAGATGGTGAGGAATAGATCTGGATTAAGAAGCATTTGCATCGTTCTCTACTTTGTGGTGCAATAAAATGAGGGCCTGCTGGGGAGACCCAGTGATTGTGAACAAGGGCCTCCTGGTGATTTTTTTTCTTTCACAAACACACAGCCTAAACTGGCCACATGGTAGGGGGCCTGATGAGCCTACTCTATGAACTGTATTCTGTCTTCTTCAAAATGAGACAGGCTGGGCCCTGGGACCCTTTACTGCAGTGCTTGCACCTGGACAAGCATCTCCTCGTGGATCTGAATACAAAGAAACATTAAGGGACTAAAAACAACTACAGGCACGGGCAGTTGGGGCATATTTTGAACAACATACAAAAAGGCCAAAACCCAACTGCCACTTCTGAGGTGGCAGAGCAAAAGCAGGGCTCTGCGCATGCACTCTACACACAACACCACCAACAGGGTGGGCAGACCACCCACGCTACCCCTCTGGCTACCCACCCACCCATCGCTACCCTCACCCCGTCTACAGGCCAGCTCGCCCCGCACTCAGGGAGCAAGCAAGAGGACGTGCTACTTGCTCTCGCTCCCTCGTCTGGCCTCGTATCAACTTCTATTGCTTAAAGAGTCCAAGAACCTGGGTTGGTAACAAATACACAAGTTAACAGTCTGATTCATTTATTTATTTATTATTATTTTTTTAACATCTTTTGTGGAGTTATAATTGCTTTACAATGGTGTGTTAGTTTCTGCTTTATAACAAAGTGCATCAGCTATATGTATACATATAGCCCCATATCTCCTCCCTGTTGCGTCTCCCTCCCACCCTCCCTATCCCACCCCTCTAGGTGGTCACAAAGCACCGAGCTGATCTCCCTGTGCTATGCGGCTACTTCCCACTAGCTATCTATTTTACATTTGGTAGTGTATATATGTCCATGCCACTCTCTCACTTTGTCCCAGCTTGCCCTTCCCCCTCCCTGTGTTCTCAAGTTCATGCTCTAGTAGGTCTGCGTCTTTATTCCTGTCCTGCCCCGAGGTTCTTCAGAATCTTTTTTTTTTTTTTTTTAGATTCCGTATATATGTGTTAGCATACAGTATTTGTTTTTCTCTTTCTGACTTACTTCACTTTGTATGACAGACTCTAGGTCCATCCACCTCACTACAAATAACTCAGTTTCATTTCTCTTTATGGCTGAGTAATATTCCATTGTATATATGTGCCACATCTTCTTTATCCATTCATCTGTCGATGGACACTTAGGTTGTTTCCATGACCTGGCTATTGTAAATAGAGATGCAATGAACACTGTGGTACATGACTCTTTTTGAATTATGGTTTTCTCAGGATATATGCCCAGTAGTGGGATTACTGGGTCGTATGGTAGTTCTATTTTTAGATTTTAAGGAACCTCCATACTGTTCTCCATAGTGGCTGTATCAATTTACATTCCCATGAACAGTGCAAGAGGGTTCCCTTTTCTCCACACCCTCTCCAGCATTTATTGTTTGTAGATTTTTTTTTAAATTTTTTTTAAAGACTTTAATTAATTTATTTATTTTTGCTGTGTTGCGTCTTCATTTCTGTGCGAGGGCTTTCTCTAGTTGTGGCAAGCGGGGGCCACTCTTCATCGCGGTGCGCGGGCCTCTCACAATCGCGGCCTCTCTTGTTGCAGAGCACAGGTTCCAGACGCGCAGGCTCAGTAGTTGTGGCTCACGGGCCTAGTTGCTCCATGGCATGTGAGATCCTCCCAGACCAGGGCTTGAACCCGTGTCCCCTGCATTAGCAGGCAGGTTCTCAACCACTGCGCCACCAGGGAAGCCCGTAGATTTTTTGATGATGGCCATTCTGACAGGTGTGAGGTGATAGCTCATTGTAGTTTTGATTGGCATTTCTCTAATGATTAATGATGTTGAGCATTCTATCATGTGTTTGTTGGCAGTCTGTATATCTTCTTTGGAGAAATGTCTATTTAGGTCTTCTGCCCATTTTTTGGGTTGTTTGTTTTTTTGATATTGAGCTGCATGAGCTGCTTGTATATTTTGGAGATTAAGCCTTTGTCAGTTACTTCATTTGCAAATATTTTCTCCCATTCTGAGGGTTGTCTTTTCATCTTGATTTTGGTTTCCTTTGCTGTGCAAAAGCTTTTAAGTTTCATTAGGTCCCATTTGTTTATTTATGCTTTTATTTCCATTTCTCTAGGAGGTGGGTCAAAAAGGATCTTGCTGGGGCTTCCCTGGTGGCGCAGTGGTTGGGAGTCCGCGTGCTGATGCAGGGGACGCAGGTTCGGGGAGATCCCACATGCTGTGGAGCGGCTGGGCCCGTGAGCTGTGGCCACTGGGCCTGCGCATCCGGAGCCTGTGCTACACAACGGGAGAAGCCACAGCAGTGAGAGGCCCGCGTACCGCAAAAAAAAAAAAAAAAAAGGATCTTGCTGTGATTTATGTCATAGAGTGTTCTGCCTGTGTTTTCCTCTAAGAGTTTTATAGTGTCTGGCCTTACATTTAGGTCTTTAATCCTCATTTATTCATTAAATAAAGGTTTACTGATGGTCTGTCGTGACTTGTCTCCCAGCCTCTCCCAATAAGACTAGAAGTTCTTGAAAGCAGGGATGGTCTCCTCTATAACTCCTGGGCAAGAAGGAGGGCAATTGTGCAATAGCCATCAAAAATTGTGTTAGGAATCTCACTTCTAAAAATGTATCATGAAGAGTCACACATGTGAAATGCCATCTACCCAAGCTTACTCACTGCAGCAATTTTTGTAACAGCAGAAGATTGGGGAAAATCCTAAATGTTCATCAGTAGAGTTAGGTTGAATAAATTATGGTACAGCCATAGAATGGGACACTATGCATCTGTAAGAAAGAATGAGAAAGTTCTCTAGGTAGAAGCTGTAAAGTTGAGTGGTTAAAAGCAAATATTCTGATGAAAAAGAATGTATATATATATATGCATAACTGAATCACTTTGCTGTACAGTAGAAATTAACACAACAATGTAAATCAACTCTACTCCAATAAAATTAATTTTTTTTAAAAAAGCAAATATTCTGGAGTCAGACTGCCTGGGTTTAAGCCCTGCCTCCCCCAGTTACTAGATGCATGACCTGTAGGCATTTATCTTCTTGGACCTCAATTTTCTTGCCTATAAAAATGAGGATGGGCTTCCCTGGTGGCGCAGTGGTTAAGAATCCGCCTGCGAATGCAGGGGACATGGGTTTGAGCCCTGGTCCGGGAAGATCCCACGTCACGAAGCAACTAAGCCCGTGCACCATGACTACTGAGTCTGCGCTCTAGAGCCCGCGTGCCACAACTACTGAAGCCAGCACACCCAGAGCCTGTGCTCTGCAACAAGAGAAGCCACTGCGATGAGAGGCCCACGCACTGCAAGGAAGAGTAGCCCCCGTTTGCCGCAACTAGAGAAAGCCTACGGACAGAAACAAAGACCCAATGCAGCCAAAAATAAATTTTAAAAAAATGAAGGTGATGAAGATTATAGTGGCACCTGTAGATGATGTATCATAGGCATGTTGTGATGATTAAATGAGTTAATAAATATAAAGTGTTTAGAGAGTTGGTACATAAGGTATGAATGCACATTCAGTGATCAAAGCAAGGTGCCCTAAAGTATACAGAGTAGGTTACCTTTTGTGTAAAAAAGAATGGAAATAAAGACTACATATACGCAGCTCTTTATGTTTCCATAGAACATCTTTGGATAGATTCAAAAGGAACTATGGCATTAGTGGTTTTGGAAGGGGAAAGTGGGCATTTGGAGGAAAGACTGAAAGAAGAATTTTTACTGTACACTCCTTTTATCTTTGGATTTTGAACCATGAGAATTATTACCTAGTGCAACAATAAATAAATTAAAACATATATATGTGTGTGTGTGCATATATATATGTATATATATGCACACACACACAGAACTATCTCATGTAATTTTTTTAAAGTGAAAGTCCATAACATAAAATTAGCCATTTTAAAGTGAACAATTAAAACACATTGAATTTTAATTTAAAAATAAGAGTTTTTAATAAGACCTTGCCATTTTCTGTCTCTGTTGGCTTGGCATTGGTCTCCAAATCCAGCAAGGTCTGCTTCCAGCGCCACCACATTTTGACATCTTCCTTGGAGACTGCTGACACCAGTCTAGACGTCTTCTGAATTTCTAAGCACCTGGAATCTGTATGCTGCTTTGACTTGAATATGTCCTGGAGTCAGCGCAATGGGTCCGCGTCTTTGTCTTCTTCCCTAGAGCTGTGTCAGGAGCTTGTTGCAGTCAGAGGTGGTCCCCATGCTTCTCCATATTCCCTGCAGTGCTATCCTTGGTGCTTTGACGAGATTATTGGATGGATGGATGGATGGACGGATGGATGGATGGATGGATGGAAGAGGCTTCAGGACCTGGCTGAACCCTGGCAGCCTCTGGACAAGGAAACTGTGCCCTCTACAGGACTATTTTAAAAGTGGTGATGAGGCAGGTGTTCTCAGCGCAGGGTGGGGAGTTAACGTCAGCTGGGGAGCTGGGGCACGGGCTGAAGGGAAATGACAGAGGAAGAGGCAGAGCCCCCCAACTCGCTGTCCTCCTCCACCGATGTACTCATTTTCCGAATCCACGACCGCATGAAACATGCAGTAGAAACTCGGCTTAGGTCAGCGGCTGGACCACCCCCAGAGGCTGTAGAAAGACTCCCAGAGCCGGAAAAATTTCATTTTGAAGAGTCATGGGGTTCGGGGGTGGGGAGGAGTTGTCACAAAACCCAGAGAGGGCTTCCCTGGTGGCGCAGTGGTTGAGGGTCCGCCTGCCGATGCAGGGGACACTGGTTCGTGCCCCGGTCCGGGAAGGTCCCACATGCCGCGGAGCAGCTGGGCCCGTGAGCCATGGCCGCTGAGCCTGCGCGTCCGGAGCCTGTGCTCCGCAACGGGAGAGGCCACAACAGTGAGAGGCCCGCATACCACAAAAAACAAAACAAAAAAACAAAATCCAGAGAAATGAAACCACCTGCCCGAGGTCACACTGCTGGTCAGTGCCGCCCTGGGACTGACTTCTGTCACGCAGGCTGATTTCTGAACATGAGTTCTAAACCACAGCGCTCTGACGCAGGCGACTTAATCTGGTTATTACTGACCTTTATCTTTGCCACTTCAAGTCCGTCTCAGAGCTCCGTTCCATGTTTCTCCCCTGCTCTCTGGCCTGAGTTGAAGCTCCGGGTGCACAAAGCCCCAGGCAAGCCTGGGGTGGGGCAGGGCACGCTGCCCATCTCCTGACCTGGCCCCATTGCATGGCCTGTGTGTCCCTGAGCACGGAAGGTGCCTGGTTCAGAGGGTGTCAGCTTGGGGCTGCAGTCACTCCAACCTGCCCCTGCGCGGGTGGCTGGCACAGCGATTCCTCAGAGATGAAGCTAAGTCCTCATCCCTGGGATGGTCTGTGCCCTATTCTCGAATGGGGGTGCCCTATCCTCTGCCGGGCAGCCTCCCAGCAGCACCTTGGCTCTCTCTCCTAATTACTTTTTAGGTCTCACTTGGGAGCCATGGAAAACTATGGTCATTTCCAACCCTCTTGGGAGACTAGAAGAGCCAAGCGGCTTCTGCAAGCTCTCCAGCACCTGGAGAGGCCATGCCACCATTTCAACTACCTCATTCCCTGGGGTCAGGGGAAGGGAGAGCATCGGCAGGGCTTCCACACGCCAGAAGTCCCATGCAGGGTGGCTGGACCCAGGCCCACTCTTCTCTCAGGTCCCCTGATGATAGGGTAACTGGGGCAGGGGGTGGGTTGGGGGTAAGTGCAGGGACACTTTGCGCGCTCACTCTGCCCTTTCACTCCCAAGCTAGTCTCTTCCCAGCTCAGAGCTCTGGTCTCTGTGTGTGTGTGTGTGTGTGTGTGTGTGTATGTGTGTGTGTGTGTGTGTGTGTCTGGAGTGGGAGGGAGGAAGCAGCAAGCAGAAAAACCTGTTATTTTGGTTGGCTTTTCGTTTCAAATTTCTCTTGACTCATTCCAGGATAGTAGAAATCAAGATCTGGCATCTGATTCAGGGATGATCTCCAGGAGAGAACAATGAAAAAAGCCTGTCGGTGTCTCAAAGGCTGGATATCACAAAATCAAAAGTGTGTTATTCCTTCTTGAATTTTAACTGAGATCAAAGTATCAAGTTTAGATCTTAGAATTTCTGCTACTTCAGAGCTGGTTGGGGAGAAACGAGGGACCTGGCATCCAGGCTGTTTATTCTCTAATTTGAAGGGAGATGGCACTGAGAGAATCTTCTCTCCCTTCCAAGTTTTGCTTGGGGCTGAATCTGGTTTGAAAATCTGGTTGAACAGTGGGAAGACACCTCTATTCCACAGAGGAGGGCCACTCGCATTTGGAACCTCATGATCTCAGAGGGAAGAAGGAAGCTGTAGCTGTCCTAAGGGCCGGGAGAACCTTCTCAAATAAGAGCAGGCAAGCATGCTTCCTCAGTGGGTTATTTGAGCTTGGCTCAAAATGCAACCAGGCCTCTTTTGAGCTTGGCTAACCTATCCGCACTCACTGAAAACCTGAAAGGCTTATTGTTCAGGTGCCGTGAAAGGACACAGAGGGTGTGAAAGGCCCACTGTTTTCTGTTGGAAATAGTCATCTGTCCCAAGGTTAAAATGTAATCAAAATTGTTTTTAAAAAATCCTTTTTGTCCAAAGGCAACAAGAAAATAGCGTAAGGAATGGAAATGACTGAGCTTCAAAGAAACATCTCAATATTTTTTAGAGTCAATTTTCTGCTTGAGTACTGTTAATAATCGGCCATTTCCCCATTTCCCCATTTCCCTCCAGAACACTGGAGTCTATTCACCATTCATTCACCTGGTCTCTGGAAGAGAATCTGAGGGCAGCCAAGTAAAGCACCAAGCGAGGCGATCTCAGACTTTGCAAATATCTGACGCAGGTTTAAGAAGCCTGAAAAGAAGTTTTACAGCTCAGCTGAACGGGGGACCCAGAAAGAGAGGGGGAAAAAAAGCAACTCATTCTCTCACCTCATGTGAGACAACATCAAGTAAAGACAACATACAAAGAGAAACTTAATTTGGAACCATTATGTGCTCAGAAAAATAGTCAATTCATTTTTAGAAAGAAGCTCTCTGCTCTGCCTTTTTCCTGGTTTGCTCATATTACCAGGGTGACACCTTCTGCATCCCAAAGGAAGGGCTCTGTCCCTCTCGGTCATAGAAGGAGCCCCTCATAAGCCTATGAAGGTGACCTCAAAGCAGCAGGACATGCACTACATGGAGAGGTGAGAGCAAGCGCTTTGCTCCACTGGTGACAGGGCAGGTCCTGGTATGGGGAGTGACGGGAGAGGAGGCTTGAGGGACAGGCCGGAGGTATAGTTTATGGACCCAATGCCATGCTAAGGACTTCAGCATTTATCCTTAGGCGTGTGGAGCTAATGGGGCGGGCGGTTTACACCATTTTTTTTCTTTTTAAAGAATTATTATGTAGTAATTATTTAAGAATTATTAAGTAATCATTTCCTATTACATAGTAAAAGTTACAGGAATATAGAGAGTAGCAAATCTCCTAATCAACTAGAAATAAACCCCCCAAACTGAACAGACCATAATCATGCTTCACAGGGATAACCACTGGAAACATTTTGGGGAAGAACGGCCTATATATACATGCTTTCCTATTAAAACAAAAAGGGATCATTCTTCACACATGGTTTTATAGTCTGATTATTTCATTAAACATTATAAAGTAACTTTCTTTATCTGTTAGGCTCCTACATAGTTATTTTCAGCTTTTTTCCTGACCTAACATTCTTCTTTTTTTTTTTTTTTGCGATACGCGGGCCTATCACTGTTGTGGCCTCTCCCGTTGCGGAGCAAAGGCTCCAGACGCGCAGGCTCAGCGGCCATGGCTCACGGGCCCAGCCGCTCCGTGGCATGTGGGATCTTCCCGGACCGGGGCAGGAACCCGTGTCCCCTGCATCGGCAGGCAGACTCCCGCTGCGCCACCAGGGAAGCCCCCTGACCTAACATTCTTGAGGGAACTAACACTGTCTCATGAGTATCATGAGTAGCAGGGGTTGAATGAGTGGTTTTAAAAATAAATTTATTTATTTTTATTTTTGGCTGCGTTGGGTCTTCGTTGCTGCGCGCAGGCTTTCTTTAGTTGCAGTGAGCGGGGACTACTCTTCGTTGCGGTGCGCGGGCTTCTCATTGCGGTGGCTTCTCGTTGCAGAGCACGGGTTCTAGGCGCGTGGGCTTCAGTAGTTGTGGCACGTGGGCTTCAGTACTTGTGGCTTGCGGGCTCTAGAGCGCAGGCACAGTAGTTGTGGCACATGGGCTTAATTGCTCTGTGGCATGTGGAATCTTCCTGGACCAGGGTTCAAACCTGTGTCCCCTGCATTGGCAGGTGTATTCCTAACCACTGCGCCACCAGGAAGCCCTGAATGAGTGGTTTTTAAGGAGGGTGCACTCCTCTTTAGAATCACTGGTCTAGGGACTTCCCTGGTGGTGCAGTGGTTAAGAATCCACCTGCCAATGCAGGGGACACGGGTTTGATCTGATCCCTGGTCTGGGAAGATCCCATGTGCCGCAGAGCAACTGAACCCGTGCGTCACAACTACTGAAGCCCGTGCACTTAGAGCCTGTGCTCCACAGCGAGAGAGGCCACTGCAGTGAGAGGCCCATGCACCGCAGCAAAGAGGAGTCCCCGCTCGAGGCAACTGGAGAAAGCCCGCGTGCAGCAACGAAGATCCAACGCAGCCAAAAATAAATAAATAAATAACTAAAAAAAAAAAAAAAAAGAATCACTGGTCTATAACATCACTTAGATGATTGAGCTGTATTTCATTAAAATACTTATTGGACATTTTGTTTCTAATCTTACCCACTTGCCAATAATGCTTCTGTAAATATATTTGAATTTATAGTTTTCTATACTTATCTGGTTAGGTTTAATTCTTTTTTTTCGTGAAAGAAGTGGAAAATTCTATTCGAGCCAAATTTGAGGATAATAAACCACGAACAGCATCTCAGAAAACTCCGAGAACTGTTCCCTAGATTTAATACTTTAAGATAACTTCTTTTTTGTTTGTTTGTTTTGTTTTAAGAAGATGTTGGGGGTAGTTTATTAATTTATTTATTTTTGCTCTGTTGGGTCTTCATTCCTGTGCGAGGGCTATCTCTAGTTGTGGCAAGCGGGGGCCACTCTTCATCGCGGTGTGCAGGCTTCTCACTATCGCGGCCTCTCTTGTTGCGGAGCACAGGCTCCAGACGCACAGGCTCAGTAGTTGTGGCTCACGGGCCTAGTTGCTCCGTGGCATGTGGGATCCTCCCAGACCAGGGCTCGAACCCGTGTCCCCTGCATTAGCAGGCAGATTCTCAACCACTGCGCCACCAGGGAAGCCCCAAGATAACTTCTTTGCAGTTCAGTTGCTGGGTCTAAATCTCTCTCTGTATATTTGCATTTAAAAAAAAGATAATTCAGATGTTGACTGAGCTGGTGCCCTTGCCTTTGCCTTTGAGATCTTGGTATTACTTGATATTTTCAATCTTTATAACCTTTGTCAATCTGGTTGACAAAAGCTTATTACTTTTTAAAATTTTCTATTTATTTGATTACTAGTAAGGTTGAAATTTTGTTTTCATATGACTATTGGCTATTCATATTTCTTTTGAGAATATATATTTCTTAAGAATTGTCCAGCCATGTACATTGCCCACTTATCCTTTTAAAGAAAGATTATATCTTATAATTTATTACCAAGGTATTCCATATTCATTGTCAAATCATCTAAATCAGTGGAAAAAGTCACTCAAAATCTCATAATCCAGAGATAACCAATGTTAATAGTTTAAAAAAATGTTTTTATTTTATAGTGGAGAATAGCAGATTTACAATATTGTATTAGTTTCAGGTGTACAGCAAAGTGATTCAGTTATACATATACCCAATGTAATAGTTTTGAGTTAGGACTTTTTCTGTGTGTGTGTGTATGTGTGTGTCTGCATAGGTGGATGCATGTATCACAAATGTGGACTTTTTTGTTTTTGTTTTTTTTTTTGCGGTATGCGGGCCTCTCACTGTTGTGGCCTCTCCCGTTGTGGAGCACAGGCTCCGGACGCACAGGCTCAGCGGCCATGGCTCACGGGCCCAGCCACTCCGCGGCATGTGGGATCTTCCCGGACCGGGGCACGAACCCGTGTCCCCTGCATCGGCAGGCGGACTCTCAACCACTGTGCCACCAGGGAAACCCCAAATGTGGACTTAAAAAAAAAAAATCAATTTATTTATTTATTTTTAGCTACGTGTGTCTTCCTTGCTGGGTGCAGGCTTTCTCTAGTTGTGGCAAGCAGGGGCTACTCTTTGTTGCGGTGCGTGGGCTTCTCATTGCAGTGGCTTCTCTTGTTGTGGAGCATGGTCTCTAGGAGCACAGGCTTCAGTAGTTGTGGCACGTGGGCTTCAGTAGTTGTGGCTCGTGGGCTCTAGAGCGCAGGCTCAGTAGTTGTGGCGCACGGGCTTAGTTGCTCCACGACATGTGGGGTCTTCCTGGACCAGGGCTCGAAAACGTGTCCCGGGCATTGGTAGGGGGATTCTTAATCACTGTGCCACCAGGGAAGCCCACAAATGTGGACTTTTATACAGATATTGGTTTTACATATATGATTTATGAAAATCTCAGTATGTCAATAAACACACAGCTACATCATTATTTGTAATGATCCACTACACAGATGTCCCATTTTTCTAATTCTTGACAATTCAGGTAGTAAGTCTTTATTCCTCTGTCCAATTCTTTTCTTAGTGGAATCAGATTCAAATGATTTGAACAGGTATTTCCCTGGTGGCACAGTGGTTGGGAATCCACCTGCCAATGCAGGTGACACAGATTCGATCCCTGGTCCGGGAAGATCCCACATGCCGCGGGGCAACTGGGCCCGTGTGCCACAACTACTGAGCCCACGTGCTGCAACTACTGATGTCCACGTGCCTAGAGCACGTGCTCCACAGCAGGAGAGGCCACTGCAATCAGAAGCCCACGCACTGCAATGAAGAGTAGCCCTGCTCACGGCAACTAGAGAAAGTCTGCATGCAGCAACAAAGACCCAATGCAGCCAAAAATAAAAAATGTTTATTTAAAAAATGATTTGAACATATTTATTAATATCAACTGATATATTATAATGGTTTCCCCAGTTATTTGTCTTTAAATTTTATAGTTTTATATTTTTAGTACTAAAATTCACATATTTTCATATTGAACTAGCCTTGCATTCCCAAGATAGACTCCACTTGGTTGTGGTGATTATTCTTTATATATATTGCTAGATTTGATTTGATAAATCTTCTGTTAAGGATTCTTCAGTCTAATTTCATCAGGTATATTGGTCTGAGTTTCTTTGAACTGTTTCTACCTAGTTTTGGTATCAGGGTAATGTTGGCCTCATAAAGTAAGTCGGGGTTGAGCTCCAGAAAAAAAAAATTACTGTAATTATTATCGTATTATTCATAAATAACTTTATGGGGTCACTTGCCCTAGCTCCTTCCTCTCCCCAGTCTGCCCAGTGTGTTCAGTTCCCCAGGACTCCCTTTTTCAATCCTCTGGCCAGAAACCTGCAGCTTTAGTTATTGAATTCTACCAGACACTTCTATGGCTGTATTCATGTCCAAGGCTAAGCAGTGAGTTTACTGCTGGAGGGGGAAAGATGGCAAAATTGTCAGTTTGATATACTTCAGTTCTGGTCTTCTCCAATATGCCTGCTACTAACTATGGTTCAGGGTCCTCAAATTGCTGTTCTATGCATTTTATCCAGTTTTTATAGTTGAATTCCGAGGAAGAGACGGGGAGGAGGGTGTTTACTTCATCTTATCAGTACCTGGAACTCATAAATTTGGTTTCAATTAATAATTTAGTTGTATCCCCCCTCCCACTTCACCATATACTAAGCCATCTCCTTTTTTATCTCTTTTGATATGCACTATTTCATAAAAAGGAAAAAATTAAGAACACATATAATTAAGAATTTTGCCATCTGAAATCTTTTCCCTCCTTCTCTTAATCCAACCAAAGAGCAGACAGGAAGACAGGCAGGCTGCTCCAATGTTACTGTGAGATTTTTAGGAGATAGGTTTTAGTGTCTGCTCTGAAATAAAGGATTCCTTTGAGGCTGTAGCTTGCTCCAATTTCAGGCCTCCTTCCTGACATTTCTCTTGAAACAGTCAATGAAGGAAGTGCATCAAGTGTTTCTTTACGACTGTCCTTTACATTAGGTGTGGGAGACATCACGTATCCTAGTATATAGGAGAGAAACACATGATTACAGAATCAAAGAATTTTGGAACTGACAGTAATTTTAGAGATGGTCTGCCCCTCAGTTTAACATATGTGGTTGCACATGCAGATTGGAAGAGTCCATTGGTAAAAAGTCCACGATCTGAAATATAATAAAACCAAATGCCCACAGGGCCAGCCTGGTAGACAAAATAGGGAACAGTAGAGGCTTTGGTAAACTGTCCAGAACAGGCTTTGTCTTAAATTTATCCTCTAGAGGGAGTAGCCATTACTCTCATCATAGGAACACATGCTCTATGTCATCAGATCTTCCAGTTTTTCAAGAGAAGTCAAATTGGGATTTTCATGTGAAATCTTTACTATTGGCTCAAAGTTTCTAACAGTCTTTGGGCCAAATGAGACAGCTACATCCTGGGTATAGTATATTAGATGTCATTTTTGACTCCTGGCTCAGGTAAAAGTTTTCCTCCTTTTTTCCTATCCTTACTTAAGCATTGACCTTTGAAAGAGCTATAGCTTTGTAGGTTCTTTAGAATTACAAGGAGAAAAAAAGGCTAATGGGCAGGTCTTTGGAGTGGACCAAAATTGGGATACTTAAGATCTATTTGTACATTACGTCTTAAGCATTAAAATTCTGCAGAAAGAGGTTTGACTAAAGCAAAAATTAACGCTTTGTAAATCAACTATACTTCAATTAAAAAAAAAATTTTTTTTAAAGGGACAAATCTATAGGAGGTACATAGCATAAAGGTTAAAAGTTCAGGATTCGAAGTCAACAGGACTCTCCAAGTACACAGCTTTCTGATGACCAGACACATTAAAGAAGAGATATTCAAATGATCTTTATTATAGCAACAGCAAAGTACTTAATCTCAAAACCCTGGTTTTCTCATGTGTAATGATACCTATCACCTAGTGATATCCCAAGGATGAAACCACATGTACCATTTTAGCACAGTGATGTGGAGCTGCTTGAAGTTCTTTTGAGGAGCAATGACATGATCAAATTGGTGCTTTAGGAAAAATATTCTGGGGGCTGTAGGTTGAATAGCGTAGAGACTGGAGGCAGAAAGAAAAAAGGCAAGACTGGAGTTTGGACTGAGAGAAAGGATTTGGAAATAAACGTAACAGAAGGAGTACCTGATGAAACTTGGAAGGTGGATGAGATTATCAATAGCATGTACATATAAGATGCCAATGATAGAACCATGGAAAGTGCTACAGCTGACCCTTGAACAACGTAAGGGGTCGGCAACAACTTCTCTGTAAGTAACCCCGTTCATTTTACTGTTGCAGTTAATATTTTTAAAAATGCCATTTCTTCAATTGTTCGGTTTTTTCCTATAGCTATTCATATTAGAAGGTACTTATAATCCTTTCTCTCTTCCATATCATCTTTTGTCCCTCCTGCTCTGTGGTTCCAACTACATGCCATAATTTTGAACAAATTCACTATCTTGGTCACTCTTTTTTGAATATCACATTAAAATTAATGCCCAGAACTGAACAACAGATTCCAGATATGGTGTGACTAATGCCTAGTGTAGGAGGACTGTGTACCTCTCAATTTTGGATATCACTAAGACAAAGGATACAAGGATGTGCCTTCGCTGTTAAAAGGCTTGCAGGGCTTCCCTGGTGGCGCAGTGGTTGAGAGTCCGCCTGCCGATGCAGGGGACATGGGTTCGTGCCCCGGTCCGGGAAGATTGCACATGCCGCGGAGCGGCTGGGCCCGTGAGCCATGGCCGCTGAGCCTGCGTGTCCAGAGCCTGTGCTCCGCAACGGGAAAGGCCACAACAGTGAGAGGCCCGCGTACCGCAAAAAAAAAAAGGCTTCCAGTGCTCACTAAAATTAGTTGTGATTGGTAATGCAGGTTTTAACCTCCTTCCAGCCCTCCACATTATGCATTAGCAAAAGGCAGGCCTTCTGTTTTTGTCTACAGTATAATGCATACTATATCACACTGAAGTACAATTTGCTCTTTTTAAACAGCTTATGGCAAAGCTCAAGGTAAATTACGACACTCTGGACTTCTTCCCATCAGGAACCTGTCGTACTGCATTATCCTGTATTTATTTAATATAGGGCCTATATTGATCCAAGCCCTAGTTATGTTCTCTGCCATTTTCCCTTTCTACTTGTGAACTCTCTTAACATTAACATATTTTATGAGTGATTAATTAGCTGGGATCAACTTAACTGCCTTTTCGTACTTTCATGCAACAGCTTACTTACTTTAAAAAAAAATATTTCACATTAGGTTACTGATTAAACAGTCCTTTCCAAACTGAAGACCCTTTGTCTCTAGTACCAGTATCTTACTATATTAAAGTGAATAAGAATAGCTCTGTATTTAACATGGAACCAGTTTAAGTATTGTTCACAAATATTACTCAAAGTTTTAAGTTAGTTACAGAATTGTTTCCTCTTTGCAGATTTTATTTTACATCTACTATTATTACACTAAGCAAGATAAAGGAGGACTAACGGAACGTAGTGCCTGTGACTGCTGGGACGTGGGTGGTGTGGGGAGAGTAGTGTGAGTACACATGTTACGGAGCTGTGTGCTGCTCATGTGCTTTTTGGCCATTTGACTCTGCACTTGGGGTTGGTCTGTACTTACGTCATTGTAATGATTTCATGCCTGCCTGTGACATTTTTATCAAATGTGTGAATAAAGATTACTATGAAAATAAAAAAGATAAAGGAGGACTAAAATTAACTAGACTATAGCTTACTAAAATTACCTAAACAACTAATCAATAAAATTGCTTACGGAATAGGGATATTATGATTTGCTAAATACTGCAATAAACTTATTGCCATATTGTATAGCTGATCATAAAATACCTTTAATACTAAACTTAAAATATAATTCTGAACTGTAAAGCATGTTTATTAAAGCATGATCCATGTACAACTTGCATCAGAACCACCTATAATTGAAGAAAAAAATTGATTTGGGATGATCCTACAGTGCTTGTTAAAAATGCAGTTTCCCTATGTGTACTGATACAGAACAACCTCCAAGACTCCGAGATACATTAAATGAGAAAAGGCAAGGTTCAGAACAACGTACGCAGTATCCAGCCATTTGTATAAAGACAAAGGGGAGCACATGTTGATGCTGACATGTGCACAGACCACGTGTGGAAGGATATACAAATGGATAACACTGCCTCTGGAAAGGGGAACCACGTAATGGGAAAACAGGGGGAGGTAGAAGGTATTTTATGCTGTAAACCCCTTTACAATTTTTGACTTTTGTAACATGTTATGAACAATCCATTCAAACAACTAAGAGAAAGTCCATCTTAGAATGCACATTCTCAGGCTTATTCTGGCCCTCCTTAGAATTTCTGGAATTAGGGTTTAGGAATCTTAATTTCTAGAATGGTCCCCACATGACTCTCATGAACAAATTTGAGATCACTGCTATGAATATTATCTATGACACTAAAATTTGCCCTTTATTGGGAAAAAATTTTTAAGTTAGCTCTGCCAAATTCAGTACAAAAGATGGTGAATCCATTAAAGTAACTGTTTATAACTTAAATTCACAACATATACTGACAACATAATATGATGACCATGCAAAAGATTTGATGCTTTGTCAATAAGCAAAAAAAATGATTTAAAATACTGTTGACTTAAAATAATCAGAGATCCTTTCTTATGCTGTTTATGCAAGTTTCCTTTTCCTTTTTTTGGGTGAAGTAGAAAAGGATAGCTTTATTTCTTTGCCAGGCAAAGGGGGACACAGTGGGCTTCTGACCTTGAAGAAAACTACATTTCTCTGTTCGAATCTGCCCTTTGGAACTCAGGGAAGGTCATGGAGGCTGGAGTCTTGACTACAGAAAATGGGGGACAAAGGGGCCTCCATGCCCGGGAGCCCTATAGGGCCTCACTCAGTTTCACTCCACCCTTTTCATTGATACTCCTCAATCTTGAGGACAGATATTGGACAAGAAAGGGAACAATCATTTTGGATAGAGATGAAGTTTTCATTTTTAATACTAGCTTATTTAAAGAAATAGAAGAAACAATAGTGGTGAAGACAAAAATCTAATTTGTAATGCATCATGTAATTGGGGGATGGTTGAATTAATTTGTTTTATCTGGATTATCATTACTGAAACATAAGCATGCACTATAACAAGGAGAGCTAGTTTGAGATGCAGAGAAAACTGATAAGTAAATTAGTTGCCGAAACAACTGGTTCAAGAACGCATTAGCATGATAACCAATGCTTCTTTTGACCAAAGCAGAAGAAATACTAACAAATACTCAAGTCAGCTTTATTTCATATAAGATGGTTAATGTGAATCTAGCTACAGCTGTAAAAACCATTAAGCCATGCAAAAAATAAATAATACTGAAATAATTATCTTTGTAAAAAAAATTTAAGTGTCACCACTTGTATATCTGGATGAAGACACCTGAAACTAAATGCAAAAATTTGGAACTTAGGCTGAGAACATTTTTAGAACATAACTAATTGCAAGATGAAGGGAGCAGGCTGGCAAAGTGCTGAGCATAAACTTTGATACCTGACTTTCAATTTCAACTGTGTCACTAAATTGATGTACTAACTTTAATTAGCCACTCTGGGCTTTAGTTTCCTCACCTAAAAAATAAGAAATACAGCACCTTACTTATTCTTAATTTGTTATGATAGTTTTAAACAGGAAAACGTGTGAAAGACCTAGCATGGTGTCTGTCATTAGTGAGTGATAAATGTCAGTTCTTTTCTTCTCTCTTAAGTAAGAAAACTGTGAGAAACAAAATTCCAAATTTTTTTTACTGGGTGACTAAAATGAGACCCGGAAAGATTAAAAAAAAAAGGAAAAGAAAAGATGCTTGCTTGAGTTACAAAGATAGTACGTGACAAAATTTGGGAGAAAAAACAGAGTCTCCTGTTCTACTTCCCCAGCGGTTGTCTCCTACAGTCTCCTGGTCCTCTAAGAGCCTGGGGGAAGATTCTGACCCAAGAAAGAAATTGAACGAATATGGTATTGAATTACACAATTTTCTGGAAATTACGTGCCCAGGAAACATCATTTGTCAGAAATAACAAGATGTAAGTAGCCAATAAATTTGAATATGGTTTTACTGAAGCATACGTCATTTCAAAGCAGAAGTATTTATGTCAATTCTAACATATAATACAGTTAAGTCATTATATGAATTTAAGTTTTTATTTGTGTATTTCACTGTAGTGCTGTGACAAAATGACATTTGTGTACCAGAGCATACATATATCCACAGTAAGATGTAACTTTTCATTACACCACTGCTAGAATATTTAGCTTTTTGTAGGACACATAAGCAGGTAAGATGGCCACACCAAATAATTTTCTGTTTTTTTTTCCTTAGATAACCTTAATTTTTTAAAATCAGTAATACTCTATCAACCTCACTGTTAATAGAACTGTAAATTATCTGGGTGATGGGGTGTGGGGACAGGGGGGAGGGATAATTCAACTATTATTATACTGTAATAGTCGCTAGAGTAATCTCACACACACCAATAATGAACTGTCTTCATAATTAAGGGCTAGTTACTGTTGTTAGTTGCACAATGATACAGTTCCTTTTGAAAATATTGGTTAGCCCACTTATATATGAAAAATGCCCTTTCCACTTATGCAGAAGAAAAAAATATTCAGAAAGTTATTTTTGGCCTTGCTATGTCAAAAAGTCAACTGTACAAAGATCTACGTGTCAAACCTAAAATTATAATTTTAAAAGTATTAAAAACAAAAATGTCATGCATTTTTATTATCAATTATGCAGAGGCTTTAAAACTGTCGCAAGACCATATAGTATATATTAGCTTTTATACTGCTAATGCACAACTAACAGCAAACTTGATTAGATTAACAGAAATCTGTCTTAATTACACCTTTATATATCACACTAGAGAGACAAATGCCACAAGATCTGCAGAAACATTGAGTTCTGAGCACTTAAATGGCAGGATAACTTTTTTGTGTTGTAATCTATCACATAAAGAATAACAAAAGGAGGAAATTCTGCAGTCTCACGTTACAAAAAAACGTACTGCTGTAAAATATTAAGAGAGGGTAAAGGATATCTGTAACACAAAGTAACAACTAGTATCAAACAGCAAACAAAACGTCTAAATAAAAATATCAAAATACACATAGCAACTGAGCACAAATACTGCATTAAATATAGTAAAGATTTAATAGGACTAGTTAATAAAAGACACAAATATAGGGGGAGCTAGGGCAACCAGTAAATAAAACCAAAAATAATGGGAAAAAAAATCAGAACAATTGTTTTTCCCCTAGTTGGAGCACAATTTTGGGGGGGTGTCTTTCCATTCATATAATACCTAACACTGTACATTAAAAGATTTTAATATCATAGAAAAACTTGGTTCTTCCATGAAATTCTTTAAATTCTTGATAATTTTTTCAAAGTAGACATCATTATGAATGAAAAACAGCCAACAAATGGGCACCTGTTGCCTTTTAACACTGCAGATTTTACAGAAACTTTTTAAAAGTTATCATAATCCTTTTTGTCTTTTTTCCCCTCAGCTTCAAATCCATCAACTCCATCACTATCCCTTCTTCGCTTCCTGTTGTTGTGGATGTTAAAACGTTGGCTCATTTGGGGTAGTGGATCCATGCCCAGAACTTTGTGTATCTGGCGGAATGCAAGGAGTCTCAATGCAAACTACAACAACAAAAAGAGTCAGAATTTAGTTAATTTAAAAAACCAGTATTAATTCTTATTAGGTTTATAGCCCCAAATGACAATATAAAAAAGCATGTTTAATGAAAGAAACATCTTGAACGATATTAAATTTCACAAATGAAATACTCCATATGTTCTGATGTTTTTATTTTCAGGCTTTAATGTGTACATGCTGTTTTGTTTTTTAAAGCATAAGTTAAAAAAATAATTCTTAAAAAAAATTAGTATAATGTTCATTAAAAAAATCCTAAAACAATATACAGCAAAAGAAAAAGTGTCTCACTTATTGAATGAACATCTCTTTGGTTCATATTCACTCATCTTCCTACTTTTCCTGTGGATGCCCATGCACACAGGCTCAGGCATGGGGTACACGTGTGCGCACACACACACACCTCCCCCCAGGTTTACAAAATGAGGATTATACTTCTACAACTTGTTACTTCATGAACTAAAAAAAAGATTTTTCACTATGTGGCTATGTATACATAGGAATATGTTAGGCATCAGTGTCACAAGACCTATGTGTCACAAGATATTTGAGACATAATTCCCCAGTTTTCTGGGGGATATATACCCTTTAAACTAATATAAGGAAACTTTACAGTCATTTGATCAAATGGCAATTTTCACTACATAGTTAAACCTTCAATATAACTGTTTAGACTATTTCTTGAGATATAATTCACATATAAAATTTGTCCTCTTAAAGTGTACAATTCAGTGGGTTTTTTTTAGTATACTTACAAAGTTTTTCAACCATAACCACTCTCTAATTCCAGAACATTTTCATCACCACCTCTCACCCGTAAAAAAACCCCATGGCCCAACAGCAGTCATTCCTCAATTCCTCTACCCTGAGGCCCTCACAACCACTACTTTTCTATCTTGATAGATTTGTCTACTATGGACATTTCATATAAATAAAATCATACAATATGACTTTTTGTGTCTGGCTTCTTTTACTTACATTAAGGTTTTCTAGATTCATCTACATTATACTATGTATCAGCACTTCATTCCTTTTAATGGCTGAGTAATTTTCCACTGTATGAATATACCGCATTTGTTTATCCACCTATCCATCAACTGATATACACTTGGGATGTTTCCACTTTTTGGCAATTATGCACAATGCTTCTACGAATATTTGTGCATAAATTACAATTTTTTTTTATTTTTTGTGTATAACTTTTTAATGAACATATATTTGCAGTCCTTTGAATATACTTAGGAGTCAAACTGCTGAGTCATATGGTAACTCTATGTTTAACTTATTGAGGAAGTGCCAAACTGTTTTCCACAGTGGCTGCTATTCAGACTATTTTTAATCCCTGTTTATCTTCTTCAGCTGAGATACAGTTATTGACTACAATCATCCAAGTGAGAATTTACTGTTCTAAAACTTTTTTCCAGATTAGATGATTCTAGTTCCTTAGAAGTCTCCTCATACATTGATTGGCTTTTCAAACCTTCAAAAGTCCCCAAATCACCTTGGTTGGAACTTGATACAGCATTCTGTGTAAGCCTGCAGTTCTGGATCTTTGGCAGTACTGGGTACTTCTCTATCTCATCTAAGTTATAAGGCTGTTAACTTTCTGAAGTGAAACTAGGAATATTTATCATAACAGAATACTGATTCTTTATTTAGAGATACTTACAAAAGGTCCTTCCCAAAGATAAACAGAATAATGTTTTCTTCTGTATTAAAAGAAAATATCCAAAGATATCTGGTGTATAATAATGAATAGTAATACACTTCTACCACAGACATATTGCTACTGATCATCAGCTTTTTCTAATACTAGGAGTTTCTAAATAGAAGAGTACTCCAGTAAGGAAAACTAAAATAGCATCTGAGGATGGAGTGCACACTGTAAGCTCTTGTTCTGCATGTGATTGATATATATTCCTAAATTCTAACAAGAAGAGAGATTTCTACTGTGTAACTGTAAATTATTTAGCAGCAAACAAAATTTGAGGATACTGAAATTATTCCCATAAAAAGTCACCTTGGAATTTTTAAACAATATCAAAGGAGACAAGGTTTACTTAATTCCTTTTTTGAGGGGGCAGATTAACCTTATTCTCCTCTTCGTATACTTCTGGACTCAAAAAAAGAAAGCAATAGCAATTTTAGACTGATTGAAATATTAACTTATTTAATCTTCCCAACAATCCTATTTGAGACAGACACTGCTCTTATCCTTTACAGATGAGCGGGCAGAGCTGCTATTCAAACTCAGGGAGTCTTGACTTCAGGGCCCACACTTTTAATTACCACATTCGCTGGCTTTTTCAGTGGCAGGAAAGGCTAAATCGTAACAAAAATTTCCATAAACCATACAACGTATCACTTCTGTACATACAGAGGACATAAATAGCTTCTCTACTGACCCTGATATACAACGTAATACCAAGATTTAGAGACACTGAAAATACTGCTGTATTTTTATATTTATATAATACTTAAAGAGACACGCACATAGTTAAAATAATAAACTTGAAGATTACATTGATGAAATCTAGTTTAAATTATATCCTCTCTAAGGGTTTACTTACAGTGATTTTTTCTAAAGGACAATTATAAAAAACCAAAACTTTAAGGGCAGTGATAGAACAAAGCTTTGGGATTGGGAACACACTGGTACCTGTGCACTGGATGTGATGTCTTCACGCTGCTGGTCAGTCATTGTCGCCAAGGTATCAAAGGGATCCTTCTCACAAGGATCCAGAAGTCCAGGACTACCTACAGCAATCACCGTAGGGAGAAAAAAGCATTACCATCATCCATTTGTAAAATAAAGAAGAGTTCTCATTCAACCATCAAACACAAAAACAAACATTAAAAATGAAGTAAAACTTACCTTTAAGAATAATCCCTGAAGAAATGCACTCAAACACTCTTCTCAGTGCATCTCCAGGACTCTGAGGACTAGAAGCACTACTGATTGCTTTCTCTACTAGTAACTCCATAGCCTAAAAACAAAAAAATAAAAATGTGCTTAACAGCTTACAGCCCAAAGGAATTATTCATTTTCAAATACCAGAATGACAAACTACCTGCAAAACTGTCAATAAAAAATTTAAAGATTGAAAAGGTTACATAGACCGAGTCACAAAATTAGAAAAAAATTACATAGTATAAAAACACTCAAAATTAAATAATAAGTAATGAAAACAAAAATAATAAGACTATATAATTGACATCTTAAAATATTTTGTAATTTATGCTAAATGAAAAATAGATTAATAGGTTTTTTGTTATTTTTAGTTGTTATCCTTTCCTATTAAAATATGACAGTCCTTAAAATTCTTTCGATATTTAGGACTCACATACATATGTTCTTTAACACCTACATACTGATGATACTAAGTCGTTAGAGCAAGACAGTATTCTACTAAGAAGACTTTTGTTTTCTTTACGAACAATTATCTAATTTTCATTTACCATACAACTGTACTTCTATTATCCTTAAGGAAAACACAACTTATGCTTTCACTGTAAATTACATTTGAGAGACTCAAAATCTAAACCAATGAATAAAAGAAAGAAGTACAGATTTAGATCCAGAAAGTGTTTTGAAGGGTCTATTAGAAAAATCTGTTTCCACTTAGAGTTTAAAAATTGAGATATAATGTACCACTCAGTGGTTTTTAGTACATTTACAAAGTTGTTCAACCATAACCACTCTCTAATTCCAGAACATTTTCATCACCCCCCCAAAAAACTCCATACCTATTAGCAGTCATTCTCCATCCTCCCTTTCTTCCATCCCCTGGCAACCACTAAACCACTTTCTATTTCTATAGATTTGCCTCTTCTAGATACTTCATACAAAGAACCATATGTGACTTTTTGTATCTGGTTGGTTTCTTTCACTTAGCATAATGTTTAAGGTTTGTCCAAGTTGTAGCCTTTACTTAAATTATAAATAAAACCACCAATAACACTTCAAAGAAATTAAATAGATTGCAACTAGAATGAAATCCTTAAAATGATACTGAAACTGAAAATACCTTAGGGAGAATCCATTTTTAGCTATATACTTAAAAAACTCATAAATTTAATCAGAGGTAAAAACTACATCCACCTATTCACCCCGAGGCCATTACTAAGATCTCTGAAGTAAGAGTAATTCTTAAAAGGCTGGACATTTGGAGGCTTCAGTCCCAAACAAATTAGGAATAAATTGTAAGAGAGATGTGAATTAAAAGAGATAGTGCACATTAAGAGCTATAAAAAAATGATAGCTGGAAGCAAGAAGTTAAAAAAATCTGAGAATAATGAATGTTAATAATGATAAATGTAAATTACAAAAAAAAAATTAAGATGCTTCAGTTTATTCAACTGAAGAATGCAGTAAGATGTTCAAGACAATTTTTAAGGATTTTCATTTTAAAATTTTAGTATTTTAAGGAATCAGCTTCACTTATCTAGACAACTCTATGAATGTAGAATAAACACCTTTCCTTTCCAGACAAGTCAAGTATTATTTCAAGATGTCCAAAAGACTGAAATCTTTGAAGATTAAAGGACTTTCAAGTGTCATTTATTTTGGATTTTTAAAAATTATACTTTATTTAGTTTTTTGGCTTCGTCAGGTCTTAGTTGTGGCAGGCGGGGTCTGCGTTGAGGCACATGGGGTCTTTCGTCTGGTTGCAGGCTCTTCATTGTGGCGTGCGGGTTTTCCTCTAGTTGTGGAGCACAGGCTCCAGGGCAGGCGGCTCCAGAGTGCGTGGGCTCTGTAGTCTGCGGCACGCGGGCTCTCTCGTTGAGGTGCACGAGCTCAGTAGTTGTGGTGCTGGGCTTAGTTGCCCCGTGGCATGTGGGACCTTAGTTCCCCAACCAGGGGTCAAACCTGCGTCCCCTGCATTGGAAGGTGGATTCTTTACCACAGGACCACCAGGGAAGTCCCCCAGATGTCATTTATTTTGAACCCCTCTGCGTAACCTAAGTGGCCAGTATGTAGAAAATACTCAATAGGACTTCCCTGGTGGCACAGTGGTTAAGAATCCGCCTGCCAATGCAGGGGACACGGGTTCGAGCCCTGGTCCGGGAAGATCTCACAGGCCACGGAGCAACTAAGCCCATGCGCCACAACTACTGAGTCTGTGCTCTAGAGCCCGCGAGCCACAACTACTGAGCCCGCGTGCCACAACTACCGAAGCCCGCATGCCTAGAGCCTGTGCTCTGCAACAAGAGAAGCCAACGCAATGAGAAGCCTGTGCACAGCAACGAAGTAAGTAAATAAATAAATAAAACACTCAATAAATGTTTATGAAACAGAATACTTTTGGAAAGAAATATGAAAATAATCCTGCTAATAAAAGAAATCAAGGCTTATAATTAACAAGTTACTAAAATACAAAATTGATGTCCTAATATATGCAACTTTCCGAAAATAATTCTAATGTATACTAAGTACTTTTAGAGAATGTTAAGAGAAAAATAAGTATTAAATAATCAGCTATAATATAGCTATGTCAAGATATAAAATGTTACAAGTAATTCAAAGCTTTTTCAAAATCTGCTTACTGACTGACCTTAGAAGTGGGAATTTGTAATTTAAACTTATATATTAAGGTAGAAACTAACTAAAAACCAAGAAAGAAATGAATGATTTATGGAATACAGAAAGTCCATATATTTAATCACACAATAAAACTAAATCAACTATCTGCCTTGACATCATTTGCTCTGAAGGAAGCAATTGAAAAATGTTAATTTTCTATAGAACATGGTTGTTCTCCAAGCAGAGGTCTACAGTTAAGAAAGCAACAAAAGTAGAACACAAGAGGTTTATATACTCTGAAATGTACGCATTCAAAAGTAAAAGGACAGAAAACTAGGGCACCTAACAGGCACCCGTGAGGGACCACAGACACCTAAGGGAATGGGAGGAACCCCCGGCAATTGGTTGCTTCAATTATATTTTTATTTTTCCTAATATGTTTTTTTATCTTTCTGATTTTGTTTTTTATTCTTTGTTATTGTATTGCTCCTTTCTTTCTTTCTTTCTTCCTCCCTCCCTCCCTCCCTTTCTTTTTTTTTTTTTTTGGCGTGCTACACAGCTTGTGGGATCTTGGTTCTCAGGCTGGAGGTCAGGCCCGAGCTCCTGCAGTGGGACCTCCGAGTCCAAACCGCTGGACTAACAGAGAACCTCAGACCCCAGGGAATATTAATCCGAGTGAGGCCTCCCAGAGGTATTCATCTCAGCAGGAAGACCCCGCTCTATCCAACAGCCTGCAAACTCCAATGCTGGACACCTCAGGCCAAATAACTAGTAAGACAGGAATACAGCCCAACCCATCAAAAACAAAAAAAAACCCAAAAAACGAAACGACAAAAAGATATGTTACAGATGAAGGAGCAAGGTAAAAACCTACAAGACCAAATAAATAAAGACGAAATAGGCAACCTATCTGAAAAAGAATTCAGAGTAATGACAGTAAAGATGACCCAAAATCTCGGAAAAAGAATGGAGAAAATACAAGAAACATTTAACAAGGATCTAGAAGAACTAAAGAGCAAACAAACAGTGATGAAAAACACAATAAATGAAATTTAAAATACTCTAAAAGGAATAGCAGAATAACTGAGGCAGAAGAACGGATAAGTGAGCTGGAAGATAAAATGGTGGAAATAACTGTGAGGGAGCAGAATAAAGAAAAAAGAATGAAAGGAATTGAGGACATTCTCAGAGACCTCTGAGACAACATTAAACACACCAACATTTGAATTACAGGGGTCCCAAAGAAGAGAAAAAGAAAAGGTCTGAGAAAATATTTGAAGAGATTATAGTCAAACTTCCCTAACATGGGAAAGGAAATAGTCAATCAAGTCCAGGAAGGACAGAGTCTCCCATACAGGATAAGCCCAAAGAGAAACATGCCTAGACACATTAATCAAACTATCAAAAATTAAATACAAAGAAAAAATATTAAAAGCAGCAAGGGAGGGCTTCCCTGGTGGTGCAGTGGTTGAGAGTCCACCTGCCGATGCAGGGGACACGGGTTCGTGCCCCGGTCTGGGAAGATCCCACATGCTGTGGAGCGGCTGGGCCCGTGAGCCATGGCCGCTGAGCCTGCGCATCCAGAGCCTGTGCTCCACAACAGGAGAGGCCACAACAGTGAGAGGCCCATGTACCACAAAAAAAAAAAAAAAAAAAAAAAAAAAAAGAAATGAAAAAGGAGAGATCACAACTGACACTGCAGAAATACAAAAGATCGTTAAGACACTACTACAAGCAACTATATGCCAATAAAATGGACAACCTGAAAGAAATGGACAAATTCTTGGAAAAGTACAACCTTACAAGACTGATCCAGGAAGAATTAGAAAACATAAACCGGCCAATCACAGGTAATGAAATTGAAACTGTAATTAAAAATCTTCCAACAAACAAAAGTCCAGGACCAGATGGCTTCACAGGCAAACGCTATCAAACATTTATAGAAGAGTTAACACCTATCCTTCTCAAGCTCTTCCAAAAAATTATAGAGGGAGGATCACTCTCCAAATTCAGTCTACGAGGCCACCACCACCCTGATATCAAAACCAGACAAAGAGGTCACAAAAAAAGAAAATTATAGACCAAAATCACTGATGAACACAGACGTGAAAATCCTCAACAAATACTAGCAAACAGAATCCAGCAACACATTAGAAGGATCATACACCATGATCAAGTGGGATTTATCCCAGGGATGCAAGGAAACTTCAATATAGGGAAAACAATCAATGTGATACACCATATTAAAAAAATAAGGAATAAAAACCATATGATCATCTCAACAGATTCAGAAAAAGCTTTTGACAAAATTCAACACCCATTTATGATGAAAACTCTCCAGAAAGTGGGCACAGAGGGAACCTACCTCAACATAATAAAGGCCATATACTACAAACCCACAGTAAACATTGTTATCAATGGTGAAAACCTGAAAGTATTTCCTCTAAGATCAGGAACAAGACAACGATGTCCACTCTCACCACTCTTATTCAATATAGTATTGGAAGTCCTAGCCACAGCAATCAGAGAAGAAAAAGAAATAAAAGGAATACAAACTGGAAAAGAAGAAGTAAAACTGTCAGTTTGCCGATGACATGACACTATACATAGAAAATCCTAAAGATGCCACTAGAAAACAACTAGAACTAATCAATGAATTTGGTAAGGTTGCAGGATACAAAAGTAATGCAGAGCAATCTCTTGAATTCTTATACACTAACAACGAAAGATCAGAAAGAGAAATTAAGGAAACAATCCCATTTACCATCGCAACAAAAAGAATAAAATACCTAGGTATAAACCTACTTAAGGAGGCAAAAGACCTGTACTCAGAAAACTATAAAACACTGATGAAAGAAATCAAAGATAACATGAATTGATGGAGAGATATTCCATGCTCCTGGACAGGAAGAACCTATATTGTGGAAATGACTATACTACCCAAAACAACCTACAGGTTCAATGTAATCCCTATCAAACTACCAATAGCATTTTTCACAGAACTAGAATAAGAAATTTTACAATTTGCATGGAAACACAAGAGAACCCGAAGAGTCAAAGCAATCTTGAGAAACAAAAACGGAGATGGAGGAATCAGGCTTCCCGACTTCAGACTATACTGCAAAGCTACAGTAATCAAGACAGTGTGGTACTGACACAAAAACAGAAATCTAAATCAATGGAACAAGATAGAAAGCCCAGAGATAAACCCACGCACATATGGTCACCTTATCTTTGATAAAGGAGGCAAGAATATACAGTGGAGAAAAGACAGCCTCTTCAATAAGTGGTGCTGGGAAAACTGGACAGGTACATGTAAAAGTATGAAATTAGAACACTCCCTAGCACCATACACAAAAATAAACTCAAAATGGATTAAAGACCTCAATATAAGTCCAGACACTATCAAACTCTTAGAGGAAAACATAGGCAGAACACTCTATGACATAAATCACAGCAAGATCCTTTTTGACTCACCTCCTAGAGAAATGGAAACAAAAACAAAAATAAACAAACGGGACCTAATGAAACTTAAAAGCTTTTGTACATCAAAGGAAACCATAAACAAGATGAAAAGACAATCGTCAGAATGGGAGAAAACAGTTGCAAATGAAGCAACTGACAAAGGATTAATCTCCAAAATATATAAACAGCTCATGCAGCTCAATATCACAAAAACAAACAACCCAGTTCAAAAATGGGCAGAAGACCTAAACAGACATTTCTACAAAGAAGACATACAGATGGCCAACAAATGCATGAAAAGATGCTCAACATCACTAATCATTAGAGAAATGCAAATCAAAAGTACAATGAGGTATCACCTAACACCAGTCAGAATGGCCATCATCAAAAAATCTACAAACAATAAATGCTGGAGAGGGTGTGGAGAAAAGGGAACCCTCTTGCACTGCTGGTGGGAATGTAAATTGATACAGTCACTATGGAGAACAGTATGGAGGTTCCTTAAAAAACTAAAAGTAGAACTACCATACAGCCCAGCAATCCCACTACTGGGGATATACCCTGAGAAAACCATAATTCAAAAAGAGTCATGTAGCACAATGTTCACTGCAGCTCTATTTACAATAGCCAGGACATGGAACCAACCTAAATGTCCATCAACAGATGACTGGATAAAGAATGTGGCACATATATACAATGGAATATTAGCCATAAAAAGAAACGAAACTGAGTTATTTGTAGTGAGGTGGATGGACCTAGAGTCTGTCATACAGAGTGAAGTAAGTCAGAAAGAGAAAAACAAATGCCGTATGCTAACACATATATATGGAATCTAAAAAAAATAGTTATGAAGAACCTAGGGGCAGGACAGGAATAAAGACGCAGATGTGGAGAATGCACTTGAGGACATGGGGAGGGGGAAGGGTAAGATGGTACAAAGTGAGAGAGTGGCATGGACTTATATACTACCAAATGTAAAAGAGACAGCTAGTGGGAAGCAGCCGCATAGCATAGGGAGATCAGCTCGGTACTCTGTGACCACCTAGAGGGGTGGGATAGGGAGGGTGGGAGGGAGACGCAAGAGGGAGGAGATACGGGGATACACGTAGATGTATAACTGATTCACTTTGTTATAAAGCAGAAACTAACACACCAATGTAAAGCAATTATACTCCAATAAAGATGTTAAAAACAACAACAACCTACATGCACCACAATGTTCACTGCAGCTCTATTTACAATAGCCAGGACATGGAAACAACCTAAATGTCCATCAACAGATGACTGGATAAAGAATGTGGCACATACATACAATGGAATATTACTCAGCCATAAAAAGAAAAGAAATTGAGTTACTTGTAGTGAGGTGGATGGACCTAGAATCTGTCATACAGAGTGAAGTAAGCCAGAAAGAGAAAAACAAACGCTGTATGCTAATGCATATATATGGAATTTTAAAAAGCAGTACTGATGAACCTAGTGGCAGGGCAGGAATAAAGACGCAGACGTAGAGAACAGACTTGAGGGCACAGGGTGGTGAAGGGGAAGCTGGGATGAAGTGAGAGAGTAGCCCTGACGTATATACACTACCAAATGTAAAATGGATGACTAGTGGGAAGCTGCTGCACAGAACAGGGAGATCAGCTTGGTGCTTTGTGATGACCTAGAGGGATGGGATAGGGAGGGTGGGAGGGAGGCTAAAGAGGGAGAGGATATGGGGATATACGTATACATATAGTTGATTCACATTATTGTACAGTAGAAACTAACACAACATTGTAAAGCATTTATACTCCAAAAAAGATGTGGAAAAAAAGAAACAAGTAGAAGGACAACATCAAAGATGAACAGAATCAAATTAAGAAAATGATTATTTAGGTTGCAATGTGAAGCATCCTGGTGGCTGAAGTTATTTGAAGAAAAAAGGTCTCTTAAATATTACCTATTAAATGATGTGAAACCTAGGATTATAATATTTGCTTAAAAAAACATTCATGTGTATATATTTTTCTTTCCCATCTTTAATAGTAGTAAGAAGAACAATGCTTAGTAAGGGGCAGGCACCATGCTAAGCACTTTTAAATAAATGATTTCATTTAATTTCTCATAACTAGATGCCACTATACCACAATTTTAAAGATTAAAAAAACAGAAAACCTTAAAGAGGTTAAAAGGTCATACAACTAGAAGCTTAAGGGGCTAGGATTTAAACCCAGGTCTTACTGACTCAAACCTGGTTTTTTGTTTTTTTTTTTTTAAAGACAACTGTATTTCAATAAATATCCTTTACAATTGATCCAGACAGATAACATTACTAGTTTCCTTGGATAGTAGTTTCTAGTTCTGATAGAGGTAAAGGGCTATGAAAAAAAAAATACTTTGGGAGATTATGGTAACACAGGTACTTTCATTTGGTGGTAGTGTATACCTGTAAAACCTTCTTTTAAAAAAAAAAAAAAATCACACAGTTGACAAGTTCAAAACCACATACTAATGAACCCAGTAATGTCAGTACTAAAGATTTACAATAGGGCTCTTACACTTACTGAAAACACAAAAAATATTCAGTGAAGCTGTTTATCTGCAATGCACTGGAAACAATCTAAATATCAAACCCTAGGAAGTTTGGTCAACTAATTGTAATAGTAGTGAAGTTAGCCTCTTCATCATTATATAACTAACACTTACTGAGTGAGTGCTTATTAGATGCTAAACACTGTTCTAAGCCTTTACATACATTAACCAATTTTAATCATCATAATCACCTCTTGGTGGTAGATACAACTATTATTCCAATTTTACAGATAAAAATGTTTATGCTACTAAAATAGGATTTTATGAATACCATTACAAGCACTTGTCTGTATAAAAGCCATTTCTGTATTCCAGTGGACACAGGTGAAGGTTGATACATGCATGACAAACTTCCGACTCCTAAGTCCATGTGTAGGATGTTATATCTTTGCACATGCACAGCACTTTATTTCATACTCATACACATGTTGATGCACAGCACTTTATTTCATACTCAGCAATTCTTAATAAAAACTGTCAAGCCTTTTTTTTTTTTAAATTTATTTATTTTTGGCCACATTGGGTGTTTGTTGCTGCACGTGGCCTTTCTCTAGTTGCGGCGAGCAGGGGCTACTCTTCATTGCAGCGCATGGGCTTCTCTTGTTGTTGAGCACAGGCTCTAGGCACGCGGGCTTCAGTAGTTGTGGCACACAGGTTTAGTTGCTCCGCGGCATGTGGGATCTTCCCGGACCAGGGATTGAACCCATGTACCCTGCGATGGCAGGCGGATTCTTAACCAGTGAGCCACCAGGGAAGTTCTTTTTAAAAAAATTTTTCTATTTATTTGGCTATGCTGGGTCTTAGTTGAGGCATGCAGGATCTTTTAAGTTGTGGCATGTGGGCTCCTAGTTGCAGCATGTGGGATCTAGTTCCCTAAGCAGGGATCAAACCCGGGCCCCCTGCATTGGGAGCACAGAGTCTTAGCCACTGGACCACCAGGGAAGTCCCAGAACTGTCAAGTCTTCTTAAAAAAAGTTTACTAACAGCTTTTGGTGATTTGGGGATGTGTATTTACTCAAGTAGATGGTTTCTGTTATGGGGTAGCTAAGTGTTGAGTTATTATTTTTAAGCTAAAGTGAGTGAGATGATACAGTCCAAGTACAACTTGCTGATTCTCCTGCAAGCTAAAAGAATGTTAGTTATTTGCCCTGTTGTGTCAGTGTTCTATCACTTAAAACATCTTTTATTCAGACAAGTGCTTGTAATGGTATTTACCAAGTTGAAGACTCTTTGTGGAAGATAGGAAAGGAAGAGTAGAAAAATTCCAATTATCCACATCTAATTATATCTAATAATAAATAGACATCTAACATGTAGATAAAAGAAAAAAATAAATAATGTAAGATCTTCCAAAGGAGTAAGATCTTCCAAAGGAGTAAGATGCAGGGGAAAATTAATATCAAAGGTGGCTGTGAATTCTCAACACAAGTGTCCCAAAGAGGCTTCACATACCCAAAACCCTCTGTTGGTTCAGGGAAAGAGAAATTGTTCTTGAAAGGAAATGGTAAATAGGTTTAGGAAACAAACAGAGCAGATTCTGCATAAGCAAAGCCTCTAGGAAGCCATCCTGGGTTTGAAACCTGAAGCATAAAGGTGTGCCAATGGAATCCACCTCACAGACTATCACAGCACATTCAATCAGGACACAGGAGAGACAAAGCCCATGTCTGGGAATTCCCTGGTGGTCCAGTGGTTAGGACTCAGTGCGTTCACTGCTGGGGCCTGGGTTCAATCCCTGGTTGGGGAACTAAGATCCCGCAAGTCATGTAACGTGGCCAAAAAAAAGCCCAAGGTTTACATGCAGCCAAACCCTACTCCTTTCCATAAGCAATCCTCAAAGCAGAGCTCATGGGGGAAGAAAAAGGAGAAGTATTTTAAAAGGTGTGGATACATTCAAAGACAGTTCTTGTTTGGTTGTCTCAGCATAAAAGGATGATTTTGTAATGGAACTGACAATGCTAAGCACTAACGAGATGAAAAAACTGAAACAAACCAGACACAACATCTGTGCATTTGGGAGGAACACAGCATGAAAAATAGAGTTGAAAAATCTATTCTTGGGACTTCCCTGCTGGTGCGGTGGTTAAGAATCCGCCTGCCAATGCAGGGGACATGGGTGTGAGTCCTGGTCCAGAAAGATCCCACGTGCCAAGGAGCAACTAAGCCCGTGCGCCACAACTACTGAGCCCACGTGCCACAACTACTGAAGCCCTCATGCCTAGAGCCCATGCTCCGCAACAAGAGAAGCCACCACAATGAGAAGCCCGTGCACTGTAACTAGAGAAAGAATATCCCCCGCCTGCCACAACTAGAGAAAGCCTGCGTGCAGCAACAAAGATCCAACCCAGCCATGTGGACTTCGAGCAACAATAGTATGTCACTGCTTGTAACAAGTAGTATCACTTGTTACAACAAATGTATCACTCTGGTGCAAATATTGAGAGGGAGGCTATCTATGTATAGTGGAGGAGGGTAGGTGAGAACTCTGTACTTTCTGCTCAGTTTTGCTGTGAACCAAAAAGTGTTTTAAAAAATATCTATTAAAATATAATCTATTCTGGAAGAATCTTAATTTAAGGAAATGAAGATATAACCTGCTAACATTCTGAGTAATCGAGAACTTGATAAATACAAAAAGCCAATAAAAGAGCTCAAAGTTGAGATGAAAAGGAAGACTGCAGAGCTAATTAAGCAAACTGAAATGCAAAATAACATTATTATGGAATAATGAATTATAAATAGCAAAGAAGATTAGGACACAGTTGGAAACTAAATTACTGCCAAAGAGACAATAATAGGGGACAAAAGAGGAAAGAGAACAAAGATTAAAACAATCACAAAGATAACAGATATGTAGGACAATGGCAATGCAATATAAGGATAATTGGTGCCCCTGAAAATAGAGAATCATATTAATAATTTGTCAAATCTGCAGGGCAAAAAGGACAAAGTTTTCAATGAAATGCTGATATTGAACAACAGATTCCAAGACATAATTTGGTTAAGTTACTAAAATTCAAGGATAAAGAATTTTTCAGCAGCCTGTAGAAAAAGTAAAGGCAAAAAAATTAGGCTGGACTTAGATTTAGTAATACTCAGTGCTGGAAGATAATGGAGCAACACCAATAAATGGAGGAGGAAAAATTGTGACCTAACAATATATTTCTCAATAAAGTAATGGTAACTGGCAAAGATTCTCAAACATGAAAGAAATTTTAAAAACTTAGAACACTTTTTGATAAAAACTATATGATGATATAATGCAGTCAATCAAGAAATAAAAAGAGGAAGCCCCAGTAAAAGATCTAACGGTTGGCATCAAACCATTCAGATACAGAAAATTAAACAAAGGGAATATGACTACAGAAGGTAAATGTAGTTATTTTTAAACCTTCAAGGTTTAAAAAAGCATTAAGTGTAAACTTTCCTTGTTTTCTAAGTGGAATCAGCATACATTAAGACATAAATCAAGAAACAGGTTTTAATACATTCTTAAAGGAACGAATGAAAAAAAGAAAATATAACAAAAAACGCAAAAGAGGACGTGAGGAGTACGAAGAAGTGATAATTTTCTCAGCTTTTATAGATGAGAGGTTAACAAACATTACCTAAAATGGTTAAACAAATGGATGAAAATACCACAAAAAAACTGTAAACAGGGCAACAACTAATTGTATAAATAATCAGAGGGAAACCCATTCACACATAAAAAAGAACAAGAAAAGGGTAAGAATTATGGGAAAGGGCAGAAGAAAACAAAGGAAACAAACAGAATCATACCAGACAAATGTTAATATAAAAAGCTAGAGTTTAGGAGGCTGGGGGTACAGACAAAATAAGTGAAGGGGATTTAGAGGTACAAACTTCCAGCTTTAAGGTAAGTAAGTCAGAGGGGAGGTAAGTGCACATAGGGAATATGGTCAATAATACTGTAATAACTTTGGTAACAAATCATAACTGGTCATTATTTCAGTAATCATTTCATAATGTATAAAAATATCAAATCACTATGTTGTACACCTGAAACTAATATAATTTGTAAGTTAGTTGTAATTCTTTTTTTTAAAGCTAGAGTTTTTTTTTTTTTTTTGCGGTATGTGGGCCTCTAACTGTTGTGGCCTCTTCTGTTGCGGAGCACAGGCTCTGGACGCGCAGGCTCAACGGCCATGGCTCAAGGGCCCAGCCACTCCACGGCATGTGGGATCTTCCCGGACCGGGGCACGAACCTGTGTCGCCTGCATCGGCAGGCGGACTCTCAACCACTGCGCCACCAGGGAAGCCCAAAGCTAGAGTTTTGATATTAATAAATGGACAAGGCTTATTAACTAATAGCAGAAAGTATTAATTAAATGGCCTTTATAATGGCAAAAGGTTCAAATTCACAATTACGACATAGTTGTATTAAATGTCTATGTCCAAAATACTACTGCAACAAAACAATAAAGAACTGTAGAAAACACAACAAAATACCAGACTTTAATTTATCTTTGTCAGTCCATGGACAGATAAAATAGACAAAAAATATGAAGCAAAGGAGGTAGAATGTATGAACAGAATTGATGAAGTTGAACTAAGGGATATATATTAAATGCTATACCTTGCTGAGAACACATTTTTTAAGTGCCCACACTTCACAAAAACTGTACATATGAGACCACAAAGAAAACTTTAAATTTCCAAAGTTGCAAATAGAATATATTTATTGCCTTATTTTTATATGCTATAAAAACTAGAAGTTATTTACAAAAGCAACTCTTCTTCAGTCATGTAGAATTAAAAAATTCCCTCAAAACTACTCCTGGCTTAAAGACAATATTAAAATGAATTTCGGACTGCATAGAAAAAAAAGAAAAAATATTATACACACACACACACGTATATATATATATACATGTATATATGGCCAAAACCTATGTCCAGCCTTAAACTACAGCTTTAAAACCTCTATAATTAAAGAGTGAGTGAATGAAACAAGTATCCAACTCATGAAGTTTGTAAAAGAACAAAAATAAACCCAAGGAAAATAGAAAATTAGAGATGAAGTAAAAAATTAATGAATTACTTAAGAAGGAAAATGGCAGATCTGGCAGCTAAATCCAAGGAGCTGGCTCTTTGAGGGGAGGAAAAAAATAATAAATTGGATAAACTACTGCCTAAAGAATATAATACTAGGAGAGATTTTTAAATGTCAAAATACTGACATTTTGGTGTGCTTTAACCTACTAAAATACTTGTGTATTTTATGTTATATGTACATGATTTCAAAGATCGTCCAGCAGCTTTGTTTGCCCTCCCTGATTCTCCCATCATTACCCTGTCATGGCCTATCTTCCCTCAGTTCCTTTCACCTGTGCATCCTCTCTTCCACTCAGTTCTTAGATCTCTGCACCCTCAAAGGAGAGAGGGTCCCTTGAAGTTTATGGCTCTGATAAAGAGGAAAAGTTAGGTGTAGGCAAAGGGCCATCTGTAGTGTTGGACTTCCAAACTCCAAGAGTAGCCCAGGAGTGGCCTGAGAGTTCAGTCTCGAAAGTACTGAAGCTTAGACTTACTACAACAGAAATAGCCTCAAGGGCACCTGGGTTGAAGGGACTGAAGTTGAAGGAATCAGGAAGTAAAATGATAATGCATAATGCTTATATTTTTGAACATTTAAAAAATTTAAAGTTATATAATGCTCATAAATTTTTATATTTAAAATCTATTAAGAATTCAGTGAATTCTCATCACAAATAAATACTGAACACCCATTTGCTATTTTGTTCCTATATAGCAACTGCTATTACTGGCTAGTCTAATCAAAGAATTAAAATAAAAAAGATGCTACAGGTATTTTTAAAAGTCTAAAAATCTGAGTTATCTGGCTGAATTGGTCAATTTTTCTAGGAAAAGATAAGTTGCCAAAAATTACCCCAAGAGAAAGAAAAACTAAACAAACCAATTAATCACAATAAAAGAAACCAAGAAAGCGTGACCCCTTTTATAAATGACTGATGATGTCACATGAATTTTATAAATTATCAAAACAGTTTTTTAAAAAACTATATATATATATATATATATATTTTTTTTTATTTTTTGGCTGTGCTGGGTCTTAGTTGAGGCACATGGGCTTTCTAGTTGAGGCGTGCAAGCTCAGTAGTTGTGGCTCATGGGCTTAGTTGTCCTGCGGCATGTGGGATCTTAGTTCCCTGACCAGAGATTGAACCTGTGTCCCCTGCATTGTAAGGCGGATTCTTTACCACTGGATCACCAGGGAAGTCCCAAAAAACATATAGTTTTGATGCTACTAAAAACTGTTTCAGAGTTTAGAGAAAGAACGAAAGCTTCTAAGTTATTCTTATAGAGTTAGTGTATTATTGATCCTAAATCTAACAAAGAAGACAAAAATAAAACCACAAAAATTTCCTTTATGTCACTGCAAAATTCCTAAATAGACTATCAGCAAACAGAACTTAACAGTTCATTGAGATTATTCTCAAATATAGGAGAATCCATCTCTGGAATGCAAAGGTAGCTCAATATCAGTAGATATATTTGTAAATATACAATATTAACAGGGTGAAGGAGAAAAACTATACATTCATGTCAAGAAACCTTGAAAAATTATCGATAAAGTTCAATTTACATTCCTGATTCAAAATTACTTAGTAAACTAAGAGAGGGTTGACATTTCTAACGTTACAAAGAAATAAGGATCTCAAATAAAAGGCTATACCACCATGCTTAACAGACTTTACATATTAGAAACATTTCCAAAGCAATTAAAACATAACGTGCATGTAAAGTATTATTTCTTTTATTCCATAATTATTCTAGGAGTATCAACCAACTAAATTAGGAAAGAGATTGGTAGATATGATTCCAAGCCAAGAGAATCACATGAAAAAAATTACTACAAATAAAGGAATGCAGTCAGGTGGTGGGTTACAAAATTAATATATTTAATATATATAAACAATAACCAGAAAATGGTATTTTAAAAAACTCTAAAAGATAAATACCTAGGTACAAACAACTATGCTCAGAACCCATTCAAATCTAAATAAGTGTGTAACATTCATTCCAATAAGTAGGACATCCCATAAAGAAGAGTCAGTATTATAAAAGTGATGACATTCCACCAATTATTAATTCAATACAGTGCTACTTAAAAATCATCAAGAGAACCGGAGAAACTGAACAAAACAGTAGTCAAGTTCTTTCAGAAAAAGAAGCATGAGAAAAGCACCACCCCCCAAAAAATCTTCTGTGTAAGATGGTGTTTATAATGAATAGCAGAGAATGAAGAGGGAAGACTTCTGATGAAGAGGACTATCAGCATTTTAAAACACACTATGAAGCTTTAAAAATTAAAAGAGTTTGGTACTAGAAAAGACCGAGCAATGAAAGAGGGCTGCAGAAGTAGGCCTGCAAAAAAGGAACTTTGGTTTGTGACAGGGTTTCTCTTCCTCAGTGCTACTGAACCAGTTTTGACAACCAAAGTTATCCCCAAACATTGCCAAATGTCCCCTAGAGGGCAAAACTGATGGTGGCTGAGAACCACTGGTTTATGATAATGGTGATATTTCAAAGTGGGGATTGGGAGAACAAACATCACTACTAAATAAAATGTTAAATGGTACTGGAATAATTGGTAATTGGTCTGGAAAAACATATAGCTGGATCCACCTTTAATCCATGTATGATTTTTAAATTAATTTTTAATTATACAAGTAATAAAATATATATTTCATCCTAGTAAAATCCAAACATTACAGATCTCTGCCAATCTCACTACTCACTACTGAGAGATAACCACTGTTGTAATATGAAATACATCCTTCCAGGAGGTTTGCTATGTATTACGACTAAAGAACTAAATAAACAAGCAAGCAATCATCTGTAGAAAATATCATATGATGGGGGGAAAAAAAGCTCTAGAAGAAAGCATGTGTGAATAATTTATAACCTAAAATATGAAAGAATCTTATAAGCAGAAATAAAACCGTTAAGTCATAAAACATTAATGGATTAAAATTTGCAAAGATTTTAAAGCTTTTATAAAACAGCAAAAATTAAGTTGAAAAGCAGATGAACAACTGGAAAAACTTATTTTTTAATACAGATAAGAGTTAATTTCTTATAGAGTTATAAATTGAGAAAACGAATAATAAAGGAACTGGCAGTTAAGAGAAAAAGAATTACAAATGCCAATAATCACATAAAGAAATCTAAATAAAAAATGAGACACCGTTTTTTTTTACCTATCATGTTAAAGAAGCGTGATGATATCCCAAAGTTAGCGAGGGTGTGAAGGAAATGATCAGTTCAACAATTTTTGGAAGTTTTAAAATGATCTACCTTTCCGGTAACAATCAACACATGTCCTTTGACCTTGGAATTCTATAGCAATTGACCCTAGCCATTTATCACATGTATATAATACTCATAAAAGCCTGATAACAATACAATGAAAATTTAATAGCAAAAGACTGCAAACAATGCAACTGTCCATTAAATGGATACCAGTTAAATAAAATACTGCATGTCCATACAAAGGCAACACCATATAGTCAATACAGCTCTCAAAGAGCTCCAAGATGCATTTTGTTGAGAAAGATGCAAACAATGTAAACAGCATGACCCACTCCAGTGTTAAAAAAAAGAATTAAGATAACCCTGGCTATTCAACTCTCTCTAACCCAACTCTGGAATCAGTAGTTTCAGTTATATTTCTGAATGAATCCCTCTCTATCTGAATTCTTGTAGGAACCCAAACGGTTCAATATCAAAGGGATTTATGTACATAAATAATAATAGGAACATACATGGGACTTCCTTGGTGGCGCAGTGGTTAAAACTCCATGCTCCCAATGCAGGGGGCCTGGGTTCGATCCCTGGTCAGGGAACTAGATCCCACATGCATGTTGCAACTAAGAGTTCACACGCCACAATTAAGGCGTCCACGTGACGCAACTAAGGAGCTGGTGTGCTGCAACTAAGGAGCCGGCAAGCCCCAACTAAGGAGCCCGCTTGCCACAACTAAGACCCAGCACAACCAAACAAATAAATATTTTTTTAAAAAAGGAACATACGCGATATATATGCATGCATTTTTTCCCCTAGGAAAAAAATCACAACAAACTGTGTCAAGATGGCTTGCCTTTAAATGACGAGAAGGCTTTCATTTCTACTTCATGCCTTTCTGCATTATTCGAATTTCCTAATTTTATGCATTTTTGAATAATGTATATTTCTAAATCTTAAAAATTCCTTTTAAATTATTTTGTTAAAATGTCAACAAAACCTTGCATAGGTAGATTAATAGCTCATTTTTAGTTTTCTTTGTACCTTTATGTATGTACAACTCATAATCGGTCCTATTTTAAAGAAAGTAATAAACACTGTGAGAAGAGTTAAAAAAAAAAAGAGAGGAAAATACAGAAAGAAAATCAAGTGGAATTCTCAGAAAATTAAGACCCCAGGATTTCTCACTAGAAGAAAAAAACTACATTTAGGAAATGAAAAGAAAGTTGATAATTAGATGTAAGATGAGTCTATTAAAAAACCGCATAAATATTTCCTATATGTTTATTTTTCACACCATACAATTACATATTACTCACCCAGCTTGGAAAATCAGACCAAGTTGGAACTCGCTGACAGAGGTCCCGAAGAATACGTATGATAATCACACAGGACTGCAGACCATTAGCTCTAGCCTTGAGAGCAACACAAAAACCAACTGAATTAATCTTAGAAATACTGAAAGTATCCCTTGATGAAAAAAAAGTTAAAATACCACTGTTCAATGGAAGCTCAGATAAAAATAAAACAAAAATAACCACGCTTAAAATTGGATTCAATGAGCTGCCATTTACAGCAATATTTTATGCCAGGGTTAGTATTTAAAAGCTGATATTTTAGGTCAAAGTAAACAGATTATACAAGAATAATTGTTCTTGATCCCCTGTGAACCTTGACCTGTGTTCATTTAAAACAGTAAACTTCAAAAAAAAGTCTGCCTACATTAGAAATAAAAGAAAAAGTAAAGAGCTAAAAAGTTTGTCTAGGGACTGAAAGATTAAGGAAATCTGTTTGGTTTCCTTTCTGTGCCTTTGCATAACTGCAAAGTCACTAAACCAAACAGCTGCTTCCTCACCTTTCATTCCCTACACTTATTAACTTAGAGAAAGAGGGGGGGAAAATCTTAAAACTATACACAAAGCTTTAAACACATATTCCATTATTTAAAGCAAAGTTAATCTGCAGCCTTATGGAATATAATATATGTACACAAACTTGTGATGTTCCTAAACAAGTCAACTTTAAATATAGCCACTAAAAATAAAAATAAAAAAACCCAAACTACAAAACACCCCCAAAACCTGAGTTTATTGTCAAATTAATAGTAACTGCAATATGCAGATCTTCACACCCAGCTTTCTATGTTAACATTTTCTGATATTTAATTTAAAATAGTATTGCTTGGGCAATCTTTTGAAATGTTTAAACACAGTTAAACATGTTGTACTGAACTACTCTCTCATAAGGCTACAAGAAAAAAGTAAAATGATGTTCCGAACCTGGAACCACTTAGCGTGGCGTAGAGCAGCCAGAGCGTCAAGGCATTTTTGCCTGTCCAAGACGTCCGGTGGGTCTTTCACCATACCCGAGGTTACATCTAAAATGGATTGAATTGGCAAAATGCAGTGAGGAATGGGTGTTTGACCAGGTGAGCAAGACACTTCCTTAAAGTAGCATCAGTGTCACATGAGCCATTTGAGAGTCTGTCAACACTTTAAAGTACCCAGGGAGTTATTTTCAACAAATTCACATAATCTAATATGAAGATCAAGATGAGAATTAAACTCTTTATTTTAGAAATATAATAAATAATTTCTGCAAATATAAACCCTACCCACCAAAATAAAATCAAAAGGAAGGATTACTGGACACAGCGCACCAGCACAAAGACGACAAGACAAAAGGGAACACAAAAATCCACCTTAATAAATGAGAATGTACAATAAACTACTGAGTTTGTTCAGTATTTTAAATGGTCATAGGTTATTCTGGGGCTAATATGTCAAAGAACTAACAATAAATATGGGATGATCAATGAAGTAATAATCATAGAAAAAAATAAAGAGCCAAAAATAGGCATTTCTAAGAGTTCAATGACTTCTCTTCCACAAGAGAATTTTAGCTTTAAGAATTAAGGGAATATGAAATGCCCTTTAAAATTCAAAGTTCCCATGAAGTAATTCAAAGAATAATTGGAGAGAAACAATGAGTAAAGTAGAAAAGGGCAATAGGAACTAGCATGGTTAAATAGAATAAGTATAGAAATAGAACAGATGCAGTAAGCAGAATGGTTTGATGATATATCTGTAGAATCTTTTAAGTTGCAAGTCAGTTATAATAACTGATTTTAATCAGATTATTGTATTAAAACATAAATGAGCTATATAAAACTTAAGAAAATCTGAACCTAAATCAGGACAAGAAGTTAACTTTTCATTCATAAAAGGCCAGCTTTACGTTCATCTAAAACATATCTGTAAACTGTGTATAAAAGTTGCTAATCAAATTTGCTAATCAAACTATTCATAGGTATAAGTCAATCTAATTCACAACTCTGGTGATTTTAAAATATTTTCTAAATATAGGAAAACTACATACCAGGCAAGTAAGCTACTGAAAACAGTCTTCTAGATAAAAAGCACCAAAATTATGGGACATTTAGGATATAATTTTATAAATCATTGAGGGCACCAAATGAATATGTGGGACAAAAGATGAAATATACGATAAAAGAAAACATGAAGATGATTTTACTTTAAGAGTACTAGCAACGCTGGGCAAATTATTTGTCTATTTTTATATGAGCATTCAGAAATCTTAAAAGATATCTGTCCTTATTTTGAGTAGATGACATATTAAAAAGCATATTTAAAAAGTAATAAAGAATTTCATCCCTTGTCTGGGCTTTTTATTCTTAGTTCCTACTCCTTACATAATCAGATGGCACAAATTTTCAGAATACGTATTAAAAGGGAATTTTACAGATAATCAAAGAACACTGTGTGGCATTCTGAAAATGAACACTGAAAGAGGAATGTGGGTACTAAAAAGAAAAGTATCAAGTCAGAAATAGTAGTAATTTTTAAAAACTAATAAACAATCTCAAAACCTGAAAAACCAACTACTGAATCCAGAAATATAATGAACATAAGAAATGGGCTATTCTGAGAGAAGGAAAAGGAACACAGGAAAGCACAGCTAATTAAAGAAGTAAAAAAAAGCAAGAAACAACAACAACAAAAAACCACTCCCCAAAGCAAGGTTACAGAACATGCTGAAGAACCCTTTCCATGTCCCTTATTTATTTACATTATCTGCTAAAGCTAAAATGCAAATAGGTGATAATGTGCAATCTCTTTCTAAAAGTTTCTGAATTTTTAATGTTAATTCATGTTTTAATTTCCTCCAATACGGAAGAAAAGTTTTCCTTTTGCACACAAGCATTCATAACTTTGGAAATTTAAATTAATGATATAATTTCAAAGATGCCAAGACACCTATTGCAATTTAAAAACAACTTAAGAGCTATAAGTAGGAAATTTCTGGCGAATTTAGAGTGTGGATTTTTGCACCCATTCTATATTTCAAGTGGATTAACCCCTTAGATATATTGTACTAAGATCATACTTTCTTCCTAATACCCAGTTAACAAAACAAAACCAGTTAATTTATTTAAAAGAAAGCAAATTCTTACCCTACAAAAGTGTGTTTCATAAATTTTAAGGGGTTAATCACCAGTTAGAAGACATGCTGTGTCCACACTATTTTATGATTAAAAGTTAATGGGAATATATTAATTTAAATTAACATGGTTATGTAAAATATGTAATCCACCCAACAATTTAAAAACTAGTGTGAACACTGCTCAATTCTAGGAGAGACAAAGACAAAACAAACAAAACAGCCACACAAAGGACAATAAATGCCAGACTCTGCATCCAAAATCCCTCCTTAATCAAATGGCAGGTGTGACACTGAGCTTTTGAAAACCTTGGTCAAAAATCCTTCCGATGTCTTGGCAGCAACCCCTGACAGGAATCAATTCCCTCTGCTAGAAGGCTTTGGACCGGGCCTGATAAGCTAAAGGTGGAAAAAAACACACATAATACTTGACTTGCTACAGAAGAGACGCTGTAGCAAGGGTTAGAGCATTTTGTACATTTCAAGCTTCAAGTCAATTAAATGTTTACTTAATGTTTAACTGTCAAACACAGTAACATAAAATAGATCTGTAATGTGTTTAACAGTTATTTGGGCAATTTAATCATCTCCTTTAAATAATTTTTGGTATCAAACAGGACCATTACGCATTAAGAGGCTACCACAACTATGCGCAAGTCGCCAGTCTCACGATTTACAAGTGCTCTTCCGGCAAAGCCTTCCTTACCCCTGTACTAACTCCCCAAAGCAAGCTATAGGCTTTAAATGATTTTAAGACACAGAGCATTCAGAGCTGCAGTGAGAGAGAATACATACCGTTATTCTGCAGCAATCTCCATAATGAAGCTAAAGACATGATTTACTGCAGTTATCTGCAGCAAAGAACACTATCAATGTTTCTACACTTTTTGCACATCCAACTTTTCAGCTCAGTGTCTTGAAGTAAAATCTTTCAATTTTGGACTGACCACTTCTCTCACCATAATATTTATGAAATTCAGAACAATAACTCAAGTCTGGGTCAGACAAAAATATAATTTTGTTTCCTTTAGAAGGGATAGATTATTAAAGACTACTACAAATATGATACTATTAACTTTAGACTTTTGCAACAAAATAAAATTACTTGATACTGCACCAATTTAAGCAAGCCTAAATATGACTGGACAAGATGTGCTCTGAAATAAAGTTAAATGGTTATATGAGTATAATTTCATATGAAATACAGCAACTATTATTTATAACATAATCTCGAAGATTTCTTTTTCAAATCCTAAGAGTCATATGCTGCATATGAATTGACCAGATTGACTCAGACACTGTTTTTCCAGCAATATCCACAGCCAGACCTTGAGTGGGAAAACTCATGCTCATATAAAAGATCCTCTACACAAACCCATTTTTAAGATGCAAAGCTTACACAACATACAAGTCCTGATATATCGTGTATATATAATGTATGCAAAGTTAGACATGTCTCCCAATGATCGCATTTTTAGTAAAAATTATCTTTTCCTGGGTTGTGGAAAGCCCAGTGCCTTAAAAAAAATTGCTTTGCTGTAAGAAAACAAATTTAAAGGGACAGTAATTGAGAGCCTACTTATGCTATTAGACAAATTAAGTATTCTTTTCTCCTCTATCTGTATCACAAAGAAATATTAGTGTAGACTATAACTCCATATCAACAAATTAAGATGTACAAAAACAACATGAAAGGAAACAAAGTAAATTTTATCTGACCCATAAAACAACAGAACCAACATACGGCAGACACTGACCATGCTTTTTGGCTTAAAAGCTTTTGAAGCTTTGAAAATGTTACACAATAGTCCCTAAAGCAACATTGCTGGCACCAGCAGGATTTCATATTCTACAATTGTAAAGTAAGTTTAAAAACCCTGAATTGTGCTGTAACTCACTAGCTATGCCAACACCATTTAGTTTTCAATATCTCTAGTATAATAGTGGGGTCAGATGCCCAAATCTACGTGCATTAGGATGCTCTGCATTTATGAAAACACTTCAAACCAAAGAGCAACCTCAGAGAACCAGAAATATTTACCTCAGGACAAGCCAAATCCATGATTACATACATAACAATGCCTCTTAAACTGTGTTATGAATATTTAACCAATTTTATTTATGGAACTCTCTTGTCTTTTTTTAAGACAAGAACAAGAACTTAACAGAAGTTAAATTTGTGGCCCCTCACTAGCAACATTTCTTTAATTTGTTCATGGGTCAACTATGCTGGTAATAATTTTGAACTTTTTTTTTTTTCCAGAAATCTGAGGTTAGCAAGAAAAGAAAAAAAAATCAAGAAAATCAATAATACCATGAGTGTTTTATATAAAAGTACATTGCTAAAAAGACATTAATAAAAGATCTGGGAAATGATCTTAAGCAAAACTGGTTGCTATATACGTCAAATCTATCAAATTCATATGTAATGCCAGCATGTTGCCTTCTAGGGCTTAATGCCATCTTAAAGAGTAGGTAAATGGGAAAAAAAAAGTTAATAGAAAGTAGAATGTTTAATGGCTTTCCAACCTCCTTCCCTCATGTTCTCTTCTCGAATAATTGGAGACGTCAGGGTGATAGTGACTTGCATTTTGGGTTCCACACATGAGTTCAAAATTATTGCCGCTTCAGAAATTGCACATTTTATGTCATACTTCTCAGGACTTATAACCTATGTAATGAAGAGTACAGGAAATTAGATGGACCTTTTAACATTATCAAACAAAGCAGTTTCACTATGTCTCTTTCATTTTCTCACTACCTTAACCATTTTATAAGGACTAGATCATATATTACTCCCCCAAGAAGCCTTGTAATACATGCAAATATTATAAATCTCTTGCTCCTCTTTCCTTTTAGAATTTTGTTGAACTAATATTTACCATTACTTGTATCATATGAGTTATTTGTATGTGTGTATGTCTCTCTTAGATGATGAGTTCTTGGATAAAAGAAACACTGCCCTATGTATTACCGTACCTTCCTAACAGCATCTTGGGTAGTTAAGTACTTGCAGAATATGAATGAGACTAAAATAGATATCTGAAACTAACAGGAGCCATAATTCAAACATTCCCAGTGTACCTTGTCTGTGAACTCAACAGATCTACATTTTATCAGGGAGCAGAAAGTCCTGATCAACAGAAGAAAAACCAGGATTCACTGCAATTCAGTACACATGAAATAAGTCTCAGTATATATGAACAAATGAAGACTCCACAGAAATTACACGGATTGTTTACAGCACAGTATCTAGGTTCAAATCCTAGCTCTGCTACTTTACTAATGATATGAAGATGGGCAAATTATTTAACTCCCCTTTACCTGTTTTTATAAAATAGGGACAGTAATTTTATCTAACCTATAGGATTGTTGGAAGAATAAATGAATTAACTATATAAAGCACTTAAAACAGTGCCTGGTACATAGTAATAATTATATAAACATTAACTATGACAATGATGATGATAATAAATTCTATTTCTCTTGCTTATCCACTTGTACAGTAAGTACATAGAATGATTTGGAAAGAGTATGCTGCTTTTAGTGTAATTGTTAATTATTTAGTTAGGATATAGTATTTTCTGCTTTGTAGTTTTTTGGGGCTGTGTTGGGTCTTCATTGCTGCGCGCGGGCTTTCTCTAGTTGCGGCGAGTGGGGGCTATTCTTCCTTGTGGTGTGAGGGCTGCTCACTGCTGTGGCTTCTCTTGCTGCAGAGCACAGGCTCCAAGCGCGTGGGCTTCAGTAGTTGCAACATGCGGGCTCAGAAGTCGTGGCTTGCAGACTCTAGAGTGCAGGCTGAGTAGTTGTGGCGCACGGGCTTAGTTGCTCTGCAGCATATGGGATCTTCCCAGACCAGGGCTCGAACCCATGTCCCCTGCACTGGCAGGTGGATTCTTAACCACCACGCCACCAGGGAAGCCCCCCTGCTTTGTAGATTTACTAAACACCACAATTTAGGATCAAGATGTTTCTCGCAAATTATATAATTTTTTCAAAGTCCTCAAACCTCTTCTGAGTCTCCTCCCCTTCACTGCTCTAGCAGCGTCAACAAAGGGTAACAAGTAGACACACAATGACAATTCTCTTGGCTCCTAATACTTAAAAAGACTAATCTACAGTAAGAAACTTCACATCTGGAACAATGGTAATATAAAGCAAACAACAGTAAGTGCCACAGTCGTCAGAGCTCAAGTTTTTTTTTTTTTTGCCGTACGCAGGCCGCTCACTGTTGTGGCCTCTCCCGTTGCGGAGCACAGGCTCTGGACGCGCAGGCTCAGCGGCCATGGCTCACGGGCCCAGCCCCTCCACGGCCTGTGGGATCTTCCCGGACCGGGGCACGAACCTGTGTCCCTTGCATCGGCAGGCGGACTCTCAACCACTGTGCCACCAGGGAAGCCCAGAGCTCAAGTTTAATAGCATGCTTCACTATCCCTTTTGGTATCGGTTGCTCTGCTGTGGTCAGGTACTATTTATTCTGACATTACTGTGGAATACATATTACCAATGAAATGTCAATTCTTGGATTTCAAATATCTAAATAAGTTTTATACATTAAGTTATTCAAGAAATCTTTATTTTAAATCCCAGTCTGTGATTCTGACAAGATACTATATAAAAATTTTAAAAATTCAAACTTAAAAAAGTTTTTTTTGTAGGACCAAAAGGGGATATTCTACTAATTGTGCATTGCCACAATTTGCTGAAGAGAGACAGTGAGAGCTAAGACCTACGACTATAACACGTAGAAAACTGAAAGTAATCATAATAAAACTGGGGAAATTCAAATCAGAAAGAGTCTCTATTTTAGTTACTATACTTTATTAAAAACATATATTCAACTAAATAGGCAAGAAGTTCATGAATTCTAAAAATTTAAGCTTGCTTTACATACATGGCCTTTGTTTAAAAAACAAAACAAAAAACCCCCATTTTTTCCCTAAAGTCTCATCTCTTAATGATTCAACTCTTGGAAAAAAGAACAGGAAGAGGACATGTGCTGCCATTTTATATTTTAAAATAAATTAGCAAGATGGCTTCATGCCAAAGAGGAGCACTATAAAACCTAAAAAGACAAAGTAGAAAACAGTTCTACCAATTTGTACAATCAGGAAAAAATTCAATTCGGAAAGTCAAACCAAAACTTTAAAGGCAGGCTTAAGATTAAGCTGAAGCACAGTTAGTCCTGCCAAAAACTTTTGAACCAGACAAGGGGTAAAAATGAACATTTCCATAATACTTACAGCAAGCTGCTTGGGGAGGTTTTCTGCAATACGGCTTAATAATGTCTTTGAAGGTTTCTCTGAGCACAGCAAAACAAGGTTGACATTTCTATCTCCTCGGAGAAGTAATCCTTTTGCCAATACTCCCACTCGCAAAACTCCTTTTAAAGCTCTGCAGTGAAATCAAGTTATATTATGACATTTCCCTTCTCAACCAGAACCACGATAATCTCTCAACACACAATAGTAAGTGAAATAACTTTTACACCGTTAAAATTCTCAATCAACTACAGTATAAAAACATTCAATATTTTTAGAAGTGTCCTTCACTTAGATAAGAAATATGGATAAATTAATAAATCAAGAGATAAGTTCTCACAAGGACAACTGCAACGCGAAGGCCATTTAACACTTTTCTGCGTCTCACTTTACAAATTAGAACAAAAGTCATGTTCAATATATACAAAGATATTTCCAAATGGTTAAGGGGAAAATGAAAAGTTATAGATCATAATGCAAACTTGATATGAAAGATGTTGCTAAAGCTTGAGCTTATTCACTTATGGGTCAATGTGTTAAGGAAAAATAAGCTGCTAAAACAAAGAGTAAACAGATGCAACAGATAAATAAAAACTGAAGAGCAGCTAAATGCAATTGAAAACTATAAAGGCTGCTTTGAAAACAGACTTGAAATAGTTTTATATAAATTTAAATAAAATGAGTAAAATTACAAGGTTGGAGACTGTATGAAATTCTGTTATTTTTCATTTCAGCAAAAAACAGCTGAATACATTAAATATCTAACACAAGCATAACACATGTAGACTGACAACAGAGAATTTTCAGTCTTTGTAACTTTTATTTCAAGTATAAGAAGTCCACATAAGGGAAACCAAAATTAAACAAAAGTAAAAAACTCTGAAAACACACCTGTCTTTACCTCCCTCTTTCTTATCATCTCCCTCTTTGCTCTTGCTCTTCTCATGCTCAGACAAGCTGTCTGAAACAAGTTTTAAAGCACGTTCAGTGATAGAAACAATTTTCTGAACTGCCTGTAATTCCTCTTCAGTTGGATAAATGGTTGCATGTTTTGTCATTACATATCGATCATCAGATGAGTCAGGACGACGTAAGGGCTGGAGAAGACAAAAAAGATAACTTCATTAAAAAAAAATGCTTCCCAAGCAAAAGTAAATTATTATTTTTCAACTATACATATGTTTGTGACACCTTTTCAATAAAAAAGTCAATTATGCAAAATGTCCATTTAAAGCCATCTTTTCCCTTCTTTCCATCTCAGTAAAAACAAACATGTAAACTATGGAAAGTTACACTATCAAGAATGAGTATGCATCTATGTATATATACATGCTTTGCCTCAAAACAAGTAAAATTATAATACACACCATCTAAGGTTATAAAAATACTTTCTACTCAACTTTAACAACCAGCGATTCTGAAATGTTTTGCTTTTAATAAAACAAGTTTCACAAATACTTATTCTATGGAAAGACAAATGAGAAAGAATAGTTTAAGAGCAGGAATTTGTTGCTGTTTCCTTCTAAGTGCCCTCTAGAAAACAGAACAAAGAATAAAAACATCTTGTTTTCTGCAGCCTGAACTTATATGAAATATTCCTCATAACCCAGGTATGTCTTCTTTTTTTTTGCAGTACGTGGGCCTCTCACTGTTGTGGCCTCTCCCATTGCGGAGCACAGGCTCCGGACACGCAGGCTCAGCGGCCATGGCTCATGGGCCCAGCCGCTCCGCGGCATGTGGGATCTTCCTGGACCAGGGCACGAACCCGTGTCCCCTGCATCGGCAGGCGGACTCTCAACCACTGCGCCACCAAGGAAGCCCAGTATGTCTTCTTTTATCTAGCTTCCACAGAACACAAACTCTCAAGATGCAGCTCTTGCCTACAGTTCTCCTAATACATCCACTGTGTGCTCATCTTGGACCATTTACTTACCCCTTGTCCTGCACTTAATTTAGAAGTAGTGGTAGGTTTTTTTTCATAATTTGAAAAAGGAAAAAAGACTCTTAACCACTGGTAATGGGAAGATAAGAATAATTCTGAAAGCAAAGCAACTGCCTTCAAAATTAGTTGTTCTTGACAATCTAAAGAACAAAGGCAAGAAAATCTCTTATGTGAAAGAAGAGTTGGCAAAAGAAGCTCTGCTCCCTTAACTCATAGTGAAAGTAAGAAAGATGCATGGAAATTCTATGAAGTCCTCATAAATAAGGACACAAGTTGAGAACCTGTAATAAAAGGAGGGAAAATTCTAAATCAGATGAAAAACTTATATTGGGACTTGGATATTATTAGGTCTAAAAATTAGCTCCCCAAACTGTTATCTTCCAATGCTGAGCCAGTCTTAAACTTTCACCCCCTATGTAAACAAAGTGGACACTCACTGCAGGCCCCTGTGGCTGAGGAGGCATGCCTGGTCGGACTCCCAGGAGGCCTAGTGGGCCTGGGGGACCATGAGGATAGCCTCCGTCAGGCATTCGGCGGCGATCATCCCAATGATGCTGTTCTTCCTCCATTCTTCTCCAGTACATGTCCTCTTCATAACGTCTGAAACATAGAGAATGATACTGTAAGTCTATAAGAAAAATACAACCCAAGAATTTAAATCAATAATGATATAAAAAGCAATTTAAAAAATAGCCCAAATCAGTCTAGCTTACATCTCTTTTCTCCTACTGTATCTGATTACCTTTATTTGCTTTAGCAGTAAATGGAAGTGAATCCCAGTGAAAAGAGAATAAGTAAACAAAGATAAAAGCAAAACAAAATTTCACAGCCTGAAGACAGGGTTGAAAGAACAAGCCCCAGAAACCTCAGAGTTCCTTCTAACCTCTCCCTCTTTACAGGAGACTGTAAACTTAAATGCCTACCTAATGTGACCAGACCAACAATGTGTGTGAGTGAAAGACTCAAAGCATACATTCAGAAATTTTCTTCATGTCTCCAAAGAAATGTGCTCTCTCCTAATTTTTCTAAGAGAGAACTTCTGAAGACTACCTTTAATTTCCTCAACTGATACAGGCAGAGAGACAAAGACACTTCTCTACAATGAGGAAAAACAACTGAGATAAATGGCAACTCACACCGTGTTTCACTTTTGGGGACATGTTAAGGGTGACAGGAACTATGGTAAAGAAGAAAGCACATGCTCTGAGCCACAGCACAGCTATTAATTATTGCCATAAGGGAATACAGATGGTAATACATGGTAAGTGTTGGTTCATGTTGGTATCCAAAAAATACCATGTGTACCAAATGAAACACCCACGGACTGAACTTGGACTGTGGGCAGCTAGTGTGTAGCCTGTGTGTAGCCTCTGTTTTAATAGTCAACATTTTCAGAATCTAATTTCTTTTTTACCATGTCACTCTCTCCTTCTCAGTTCTATCTTCGCTTTCAGCTTCAAACTAGGATACCAATAACTCCCAAGGTAGTCTGTCTTTATAGCAAAGTTTTGTAACAACTAAGTTTTTACCAGACAAATTTGTTTAACACAAAACATAAGAAAGAAGTATGTTTCTCAAGTAGCACTGTAGAAACCACCAATTTCTTCAGTCGGGAATAAGCAGTGCTTTTTAGGTCATCCCACTAAGGACAGGAAGAACCATACTTCTATGTTATTTAGGTCTTGAGCTTGAAGGCTCTGGAAAACCATGTTCATTCCAGTACTGAATACTTTGTTATTACTAAAGCTGTTTATGTTAAATAAGGGCAGGAACCTTTATCCATTGTTTACCAATTCATACTTGGTGTCTAACACACTACGTGCTACTTCCTGGCAAACTGTAAGTGCTTAATAAATATTTGATATAACAATAAAAGAGGAAGTAACTGTGTAATCTAGGTATAGAGAAAAATTTCCAGTGCATTACAAAGGCAGAAACTTCATAAAGAATAAGAAAAATAGATTTAGATACCTAAATAAAAATCGATACATACATAACAACAAAGATTATTTAAAGGTAACATGTTAATAATGTGTTAATAGCTATAAGAAGTATCTGTACAAATCAACAACAGGTAAGTTAAACAAATAAACAGGCAATTCACCACAGAAGAAATGTAAGTGGTTAAGCATGAAATAAAAATTTAATTTGCCTGCAATACAAACAATTAAAGTTGAAACAAAACTGTCTTTCATGTTTCACTCTCTCATTGGCAGAGATTTTAATAAGTTATAGAAGCAGTTCTCAAAGTGTGGTCCAGGGACCCTAGGTGGTTCCTGAGACACCTTCAGGGGGATCCATGACATCAAAATTACTTTCATAATAATAACAAAACATTTGCCTTCTCCATTCTCATTCTCTTATGAGTGTACACTGGAGTTATCCAGAGGCAAAATGTGTTATCACAACCTGTTGAGCAGAGAAGTAGATAGAAAAATCAGGCTACCTTAAGCTAGACATTAAAGAGATTTGAAAAAATATAAAACAATGTCATTCTCATTATTCTGGGGGAGAAATATAGTTATTTTATAGTTAGCATATTATATTTATCCACATTAATAAATATGGTTGATCTAATACTATAATTATCAATATTTAACTACATTTTAACAAACAAAGTCATTTAAAAATTAATTCATAAATATTTAAACTTCTCAGTTTTCATTTCTAATACAGTAAATGTTGACAGCTATAACCCATATACACAAAAGCTCTTTGGAGTTTTGTAATTATTGAGTATAAAAGGTCCTGAGACCAAAAAGTTTGAGAACCAGTTAAACTATCCAGTACAGGCAAAACGTATGGGTATCTGCCAGTCAAACATTTTCGTTTCTGAGACTTTATTATTAGCAACTAATCATGATTTATGCAATAATATAGCCTCAAGGATGGTCAATGTAATAATTATAATAGGGAAATACTGTAAAAAACCTAAATATCTAACAATATGTAATTGGTTATAAGGAAAATTTTACATCTGCACAAGAGAATACTATGTAGCCATGGAAAATAAGATAAAATAATTCTAGCTTACTTTTTAAAAGAGTTGGTATGTAAATGAAAAAAGTAGGTTATAAAATACACATATATTACACTTGTTTATATTTATCTTAATTATATTTTAAAACTTGTACACAAATCCTCATAGCAGTAGTATTCATGATAGCCCAAAAGTGGAGATGACACAAATGTCCATCAACTGATGAATAAACAAAATATGATACATACACATAATGGAATATTATTCACCTATAAAAAAGAAGTGCTGATATATGCTATAACATGCATGAACCTTGAAAACGTTATGCTAAGTGAAAGTAGCCAGACACAAAAGACAACATATTTTGTGATTCCATTTATATGAAATCTCCAGAATAGGTGAATCTATTGAGACAAAGTTTATTAGTGGTTGCCTAGGGGGTAGAGGGAGGAGTTGTGGGGGGGAATAAGGATTGACTGCTAATGGGTTTGTGGTTTCTCTTGCAGGTCATGAAAATGTTCTAAAATTGATTGTGGTAATGACTGCACAACTCTGCGAATATAATAAAAACCAGTTAATTGTTACCATTTAAAGATATGCCAATTACATCAGTAAAACGAAACATTTACATATCTCTTGAACATGTTTCTCATTTCTCCTTCCCTGGAGCCTCTGAAGTTTTTATAATAGATGTTTCCTGAGATACAAAAACAAAAACACCCCAAAACCCACACATTATTAATGTCTAGAAGCTACTAAATCTGATATTCTGGATATTTTCATCATGTAACCAAATGTTCTATTTTGCTTGTTTTAAACTGAGGCACTTATTTATAGTATTAAACTATTTATGTATTTAAATATATATAAGATACCATTTCCAACTTAATTCCTAATACCAAGGACACAGTTAAATATTAGAATAGCCAATAACTTAGTTTTAATGCATTTCTCTCCTAGACCTAAGATCTTCCTGAGAAGTGAAAACTAAAAGTATATTAAATAGGGACATCCCTGGTGGTCCAGTAGTAAAGAATCCACCTTACAATGCAGGGTACGCAGGTTCGATCCTTGGTCAGGGAACTAAGATCCCACATGCTGCGGGGCAATTAAGCCTGCACACCACAACTACTGAGCTCACGCGCCTCAACTACTGAGCTCGCGTGCCTCAACTAGACAGCCTGCGTACCGCAAACTACAGAGCCCACACATGCTCTGGAACCTGCGTGCCACAACTACAGAGCCCGTGTGCCCTGGAGCCTGTGTGTCACAACTAGAGAAGAGAAAACCCACATGCCACAACTAGAGAGAAGCCTGTGCGCCACAACGAAGATCCCGCGTGCCACAACGAAGATCCTGCACGCCTCAATGAAGATCCCGTGTGCCACAACTAAGACCTGGCAAAGCCAAAAATAAATAAATAAATAAAATAATAAATAAATCTAAAAAAAAGTATATTAAATAAATCTGGATTGCTCTGAATGGATGTCACATACTCAGAATAGCTACGTTTTTTAGAAAGGCTAAACCACTTATCGTGCTATTAAAGATACTAACCTCATTTCCATTCTCCAGCGTTCCTCTTCTTCTCTTCTTCGCCAATACTCCTCTTTCTGCATTTGCTTCCTCATTTTCTCTTCTTGAATCTTTCTTGCTCGAATACTGGGTTTTACTTCTACTTGCAGATCTGGATTTACTTTTTTCTGTTAATACAGACAAGATATTTGAAAAACCAGCAACCCCTCCAACAACCTACTACACGTATCTTTAAATCACACAATCCCACATATTCTTTCATCGTAGGGGCTTTTATTTGCAAATTTCCTATTTTAAGAGTAAATGCAGTAAAATAAGTTGAATCAGAGGAAAAATTCAGAATACATTCATAAACATTCTTCTTTCCTTCCCACTCCCAAAATTCTTAGCTGTTAAAGTTTAAAGTTATACATTTAGTATGTAAAACGTACATAACTTAGTGCTAACCAATAAAAGAAATCCTTAGAAGACTGATAGATATTAATTTTCCTTTGTTTGTAAGTAAATGATTCTAGATACCTGAGTGTGGGGTCAAAAAGTTTCTTTTCATATAAATGTATTGCCCTTTAACAGACTATTATTTTAACTTTCACTTCTGTGTTTAGAAAACATGAATCTAGTGCATTAGTCCAACCTAATTAAAAACTTTGAATACACTATTTAGATTTAACTTATCACTTGAAGTGTTTTCAATGAAGAATTCCTCATCTCATAATTCATTTTAGTGGGGATTCTGCCAAGATAAAGGAAAAGAATGGAGATCTGACACTTCTTTCAAACACTTCCTGTGATGCAATTGTCTTTACATGATTACTTGATCCAAATAATGTTATAGCTTTATTTTGCCACTACAAGTAATGAAATATGATATCATTTTTTCCTAAGTATAACAAACTAGTCAATAAAGACTAAACATCTGACTCTATGTGAGACATTACATGCCAGTTCTGGAGTGGGAGTTCATGGACTTAGTTATATTTAGAGGCCTTGTTTTTGAATCTAGAATGTTCCAAGACATATAAAAAGGGAAAACAGCTGAAATTTTACTCACTTTATATTGAAGTCTGTGTCTTCGCCCTTTTAAGTGCATCTCCTTAGCATTGGGATCATTAAAGCTGCACTCGCACAATTTGCAATGGAATCGAATTACTTTTCCTTCATCATTTCGTACCTTGATGTGGAAAAAAAAAAAATTCAAGAATCACAACAGGAATGTTACAGTTGAAGTTTTCAATTATAAACCCTCATGGGTTGTAAATAACTTTTAGAATTTGAAGTGAGAAGAAAACAGGGCTATGTCTATACTTTTTAAAAAGGATAATCTACAGAAATGAACTAAAGGTTAGAATTTTTAACTGTAGCATGCAAGACGTGTTAGCATGTATTTGGCTCTTGTAATTAATTTTTAATACTTGTGTCTATATATAAACATTTAGATTTAAATGCAATTAGATACCTTAAATTCTATAATAAATATTTACTCAATACTTGCTACTGGCCAGGTACTGTTCTTGGAAATGGAGATAAAGATGATGAAAGGCATTATTCACATTTATTTCTATAAAGCCCAAGACTTTATACATGTAACTTTATAGAAAACCAGTATCAATTTTTTTCTAACTGCACAACCAGTTAGGAAGACAAGTAGGCTAGGATGTTATTAAAAAGTCTACAGTGAATTCTAAGTTCAAACGGTGCAAGTTTTAAAAATTGGTTCTGAACTCAATTCTCTGAAGTTTAAGATTATTTTACCCAACATCACTGGCAATTAAGGTGTTCTGGCTGTACATTTTTTTTTTTTTTAGACAACCAAGTCTTACTCTTTCAAGAGCTATAACTTTAATTAGTTAATTTATTTTTAAAGAAGTTTATTAACCTTTAAATGTCCTTTTTTTTGGCTGCGCTATGCACGGCATTGTGGAATCTTAGTTCCTCAACCAGGGATCAAACCCATGCCTCCAGCAGTGGAAGCATGAAGCCTCCATCACTGGACCACCAGGGAATTCCCAAGAGGTATAACTTTAAATTAAAATTGTATATGAACTACTTTCAAACTGCATAGCCCAATTTTCCACCCTGCAAACAAAGAACTCAATATGTAATTTTTCTTGATGCGGAAAAGGATGAAGGAACAAATAAATACTTGCTAAAAATCTACTGTAGGCTAGGCACTGTGTTAGGTACTTTACTTCATCTAAGCTTCGTAACTTTGCTAGGAGATAACCAAATTTTATAGATGTAGACACTGAAGCTCAGAGAACTTGTTCTCTACAATTGTTCTACAATACAGCAAAAGTAAAGAGTAGGGCTACACCACTGTATGTTAGTCTTTCTGATAACAGCAAATATTTATCAAGCCCCTCTGACGTTCCCTCATCCTCCATTTATTGAGTTACTTAGTCTGTAAAACAGGAATAGTTTTCTAATCAGCTTGGGAAATCAAATAAACAGTATCTGTTAAATCAGCAACCTTAATTTTACACATGAAACTGACTGTTCGGAAGGAAATATTTGCTGTCTTTGTCATTTCTGCTGCTCACAATTTTTATTACTTTTTCTGTTCAGAAGAACAGTAGAAGGGTTATATTAAAAGAATGCCTGCCAAATAGATGGAAAGTTACTTCACACCACAGTGATGGCTGTCAGCACGGAAAGAGAGAAGTTAACAAAAAAATTGTGATGTCACTTAGGCAAGCTTAAAAAAAAAACCTTCAACGAAGATGCCTTTGATACTCCTTTTTAAATAATCTAAACCTAAAATATAATTCAATATAATTATACATGTAAAGCATGCTTGTAACAAAGACACACGTCTTCCCTTTATCTGATCTCACAGCAGTAGTATTCTCAAATCAATACCTCCTCCACATAATCATGGCCCACCGGCTGCACATCACTCTGCAAAGCAGCAAGGGACGCAGGTGTGACTGGTTCTGACACTGTGTCTGGCTTTACTTCCGGGATCTGTACAGCAGTGACAGGAGTGCTTTTAGCACATTCGGTTCCTTTTAAGTCTTCTGTTTTATTTCCTGTTGATTGCAGCTTATTACCACCTAGAAGAGCATAAAAGAATTATAGTGATTTAAATTTTCTTTTTGTATAATGTACGGCTTGATACAACAAGAACTTCAGATAAAGTTCTGATCTTTTCTACCAATTGTCAAACTCCTGCCTGACACAGAGCAGGTCAGAAGTTTGAAAAGCCACGTAAACCACTTGGCTTTTTTATCTTATTAATTAAATACATGTCTGAATTTTCTTTCCCCTTCTCTACGTCCCAATATCCAGTGGTGCTCTCTGTCCCCACCATGGCTCTTATGGGATGGGATGGGGCACTGTCCTAAGTTCTAGTAATATAATAAGAATAAGACAGTGTGGCTGTCTTTGAGGTGCCAACAATTTAAGGGAATATATAAGTCATTAGAGTACAATGTGGCAAGTGCTGTTATAAGTATTAACAGTATTGTGGGAATGTAAAGGAAAGGAGCCACAACCCTTTAAACTGACCCAGTTAAGAATGGCTTTACCAAGGGTGTGACACTTGAGCTGGGCTTTGAAAGAAGAGCAATGAGTATGAACTGTCAGGCAGAAAAAAAGAGAATGATGTCTAAACAGAAACAGTGGTATGTACAAGAAAAGCACAAAAACATGGCGTTAAAAAGACTATGGGGCTTCCCTGGTGGCGCAGTGGTTGAGAGTCCGCCTGCCAATGCAGGGGACGCGGGTTTGTGCCCCGGTCCGGGAAGATCCCACATGCCGCGGAGCGGCTGGGCCCGTGAGCCATGGCCGCTGAGCCTGTGCTCCGCAATGGGAGAGGCCACAACAGTGAGAGGCCCGCATACCACAAAAAAAACCAAAAAACCAAGGCAGTGGCTCTGAAGAGGAAACAACACTTTTTGGAGAAATACTGTAGTGACAGAAACAAAAGGACTAGATAAACGACTGGAAGAGGCAATAAATAAGAAGAAATGATGTCAGTGAAGTTCTCCATGTGAAAAAGCAGCAGTTTATGAGATTATTTCATGGTACTCTTGTGATGAGATAAAAAGTTAGAATGAGACACTAGTAGGCATCAACAGAACCATACAGATCGTGACCAGTAAATACCTAAAATATGGCTCTAGAACTCAGGTGGGGGTTTTGAATTGGCCCAACTGAGTTTAAACTCACTGCATACACAGTGGAATAGATGAGACCACTCATGAATACTAGGTAAGTGAGATGAGGGCCAAAATCAGAATCTTAGGAACACCACCAGTTAATGAACATGAAGGCAGGAGAACCAATAAAGATACCCGAGGAAGAGGTGAGTGGACATGGAATAGAGACAGAGACATATCTTAAGCTTTAAGGTATAGCAGTCAACTGTGTCAAATGTTAGAGAGGTCAAAAGCATGAAACAGAAAACTGGCCACTCAATCAATCAGGCAAGTAGGTCTTTGGTGACTCCTGAAAGCAGTTTCAGAAAAGCACAGAGTCGAAACACTGTAAGAGACTGAGGACTGGATAGTAAGTAGAGAAAATAAGAATTAGGTTAGCAGCCTGAGAAATGGGAAAATATATACATATATTTTTTTAAGATTATGAAACACACAGGTATACCTGCTGGCTGAAGAAAAGGGAACTGAAAAAATTTCAAGAAAAAAATACAGATATATGATTGAATAAGGTCCCAGGAAAGGAGAAGACTGATACAACAGCAAAAGTAGAAGGGTTAGTCCTGGAATGGAAGAGAAACATCACTTTAACAGAGTTAGAAGGAACACAGAGAATCTTCAGTACTTGCCAACAAAGTTTATTTTGGGTGTAGATGTTTTCTTGGCAGCCATATTTGCAGGCACTGCTGATACTTTAGCGTTGGCTGTGCTATTAAGAGACGAGTTTCCTGTAGTTGTAAGACCTTTCACTGAAGAAGTTGCAATTGATGAAGTATTCACAGTACAATTGCTTGCTGCAATGCTTGAAGGAGAGGCAGTTGGTTTTGAAGCAGACACGGCTGTTGAAGAAGTAGCTTGGCTAACAACGTTTGGTTCTGTTGAAGGAATGGGTTTGCCAAGTTTTGTGTGTAATTTAACCACCTACAAAATAAAAGCATATTTATTTGTCAGGAAACTCAGAGAATATAAAAGTTTTTAAAAAAGTTTGTCTAAAAGACACTATAAAATGAAAATCTTAACTATATTTTTCTTTTTTGTATTTTTTGTTATACATTTTTAGATAAAAACTTATTACTTTCAAAATAATCTCCGTGAAGCAGATATGGATACATATTCCATCTACCACCAGGTAAGGAAATGACTTGGCCACATGCTTACCAACCTAGTTGTAAGCATGACAAAAGGCAGAAAACAATCACATGACTCAATTTCCAGTTGGTGGAAAAAAACGATCTAGTTAAATTTAAAGAAGAAAGGTCTCCAGTCTTTCCTTCCTTAAGCAAAGAGTATTTGATGTCACCTTTATATACATGTAAGCAAGGTGTATAAGGCACTCAAAGTTTTCAAATTTTGAAGCCACCTTTACTTTAAACCCCCCACTGAAAAAGGAGAAGAAAACAGAGTAAGACATAAGGGTGTGTGGGAAAAAAACACCTACTTTCTGATGCTTAGCACCACGAATGTGGGCAGCATACGCATCTGCTCCTGTACAAGACACATCGCAGAGCTCACAACGTAGCTGATTTTGAGTCCCACGAGTGGAGTTGTTGCTGCTGCTGGTATTCTGTGAGGCTTTCAATGCAGCTTCTTTTTTTTTATGTTTCTGCCCTTCTAAATGTTCTTTGTAAGTCTGTTTCAAACAAAAAGAATAAATTTTGCTTCACTAATTTTCTATCTACATCATTTGAAATTATTCAATTCTCAAATCTCTAATACTCATTAAAAAATCAGCACTACACATTTTTTAAACGCAACTGAACAACAGCATGTGGTTTCCCTACATATATGATATATCAGTGGTTCTCTGTACCTTGTTTTCCAAGAATACATTTACCTAACACTTTCTTTTATTTTTCAAACACAGAATGCATTTTCACATAGGATCTGTGTTAGAATCCATGCCACCCTAAACAAAAGCCTATTTAAAATATTTAACAGCCAAAATTTTATCTCTTTCGAAGGAAAAATAGTATTATTGTAATACTAGCCATCAAAATAGTGAAATTATACATTAAAAATTGTCTTCAGGGCTTCCCTGGTGGTGCAGTGGTTAAGAATCCACATGCTAATGCAGGGGACATGGGTTCGAGCCCTGGTCCGGGAAGATCCCACATGCTGCAGAGCAACTAAGCCCGTGCGCCACAACAACTGGGCCTGCGCTCTAGAGCCCACGAGCCACAACTACTGAGCCCGTGCGCCTAGAGCCTGTGCTCCGCAACAAGAGAAGCCACCGCAATGAGAAGCCCACGCACTGCAACCAAGAGTATCCCCTGCTCGCTACAACCAGAGAAAAGCCGGCACGCAGCAACAAAGACCCAATGCAGCCAAAAATAAAAAACAAAACAAAACAAAAAACCATTAAAAAAAAATCGTCTTCAATGCAGATGACTGAAGAAGGTAGCTTTATTAAAATGAGAGGAGGTCAATAAGGACTGCTGGGTAGTTTGTTTTTTCTTGAGTGGGGCTAGATAGTTACTCTTTCCTGTATTATTTAAAAAATTGTTTTAATACAGACATATGATTAGCATAAAATTATATATACAGCATAGAATCTCAGAGCTCGATGAGACTTTGGAGATTAACTAAAACAACAATTTTCTAAATTTTAAACAAGAGAATCCTTCCTCAAAATGAAATCTTGTGCACAAGTAAGGAAAGTTACTGTTTTTGAAACAAAAGAGGAAGGCATAAGACCTAGCCATCTGATTCTCCTCTCACTATCTGCGGCAGTCTAAAGTGGCTCTGTGAAGCAGTCTGAACCTCAATTATTTAGGACAAGTCCTTATTACAGAACTGAGGAAACAAAAGCCCAAAGAAGTTAAGGTCTCCAAGTTGCCCAGGGCCACAAGTTAGTTGCAGAGAGGACTGGAACCATGGTCCCTTATATACCAACTTATTCTCCCTCCTTATGTCTACACTAGACTCTAACTCACTCTACCTCACCACCTCAATGGTATTTTTCTCTAAGGCTCGTTAATCCCTTATGGCACTGCCTCTGACTTGCAGAAGTACCCTTGGCCTGTTCTTGTGTAACCATCCAGCTCCCCCAGATCAATGGTCAGCCTTATATATATACTCATTCTAAATGCTGCAATTAACCTATCACCCTACAGCCATGGTCTATCCTTTTACATGGTACCACATATTCAACAAGTCTCTTATGGTTTGCATTTGCCACTCTTAGCATCATTACCTTTAAAACAGTCACTACTGAGTAAGATACACTCCTCAAATCCTAAAACCAACATTCTTGTTCCAGTTCAGGTTTAATCTTGGGTTGCTGCAAACATTCCCCACCTGTCTCCTCTCCCCCAACCAAGTAATCACAATGAACCTGTTTCCTATCATACTGAAAATAGGAAAAAAGAAGGTTTTATGTTACTAGCCACATATATTAAAATATTCCCTAATTTGGTGTAACTCAGCAAATGCTGGTAACTGAAAATACCCTACAAATTCTGTTTTGAAAAGTAGACAGAACTAATCTAGTAAATTAAAAAGAAGGTACACAGGTTGGGCAAGGGTGGGAGTGGATATAACTGGAAGAAACTACTAAAGAGTCAAAATCTGATCTTTTCAAATACTATGCCTTTTGTCCACCAAACTGCTTATCAAAGTTTTATACGAAAACTAGATACCCTTAAATAAAGTATTAACAAATAAAGTTGGGAAGGGAGCTGAACTCACTAGATTTTATAAATAGACTCTTCCCTAAATCACTTATTTGAAGTTTACCAACAGGAAAAAAACCAAAAAACAAAAAACCCAACCACTGAAGACTTATGGTAAAGCATACAACATAAGTACCTGTGGTCCAGCACAGCTGATCTTACAAACATCACAATAGTGAATCTGGGGTGGTTTGGGAGGCTGTTTTGGTTTCAGTTGTTTATTTTGGAATGGTGCTTTTTTAGTGAAGGTGGTCCCTGTCCAAGCAGCTGTTGCAGCAGCTGCTGCCGCCGCCGCCGCCGCCTGCTTCTGTTGCTGCTGCTGTTGTTGGTAGTAGGAGGATGCAGCTGAATAGACGGCTGCTTCGTAACCTGAATAAGATGTACCTTACAGATAAAATCAAACAAAGGTTATATTACATAATTATAAAAGACCAAGATAAATGCTGTGAATGTAAATCCAATAAATGCTGCTAATAAAGGTAGGTTTTCATGTGCCTATTTACAAAACCTGGGGGAAAAAAATCTCACTTATCTTCCTTTTAATGTAAGTCAACCAACATAGTATTTACGCAATACGTGCCAGGTGTCATGGAGATATGAAGTAAGAATAAGACTTGGACACTGCTTTCAAGAAGGCTTATAGTTCCGTTGGAGGGAAGTGATAGGCTTGATAAACTTATGTGGTTATAGAACCTATTATTAGTATTTCCCCAAGCAGAATTCCTCTGAATAATTTGGGAAGTGCTGGATTTGAGGAAGAGTCTGAACTAGGATACTAGAAAGGAAAAAAGAAGGAAGTCATGAAAGTAAGATTTTACATGCTTGGTGGCTTAGAGGATAAAATATGTGAAAGAAGAGGAAAACACACAAAGATGACACCAAGATTCTGAATCCCAGGGACTGACTGATGGGTTGTGCAACCAATAAAAGCAAGGAGCTGATAGAAGCTGGTCTGGAGAGGCAAGGTGAATAAAGCTTAGCAGAAGTCCATAATATGGAGTTGGAGTTCAGATGAACATCTAGGACGACAAAGAAAAGATTTTGAAATAAAGAACCAAATACACTGGTTCTCATCTTCCAAAAGGTGAAAAAGCACTGAATTTTCTGGTTAAATGTATGGATTCTATCCATTTCCATTGTTCAAAGTCTTTGATGAGTAACACATTAGACTAGTTATTGATATAATATATACATGGTGTAATGTTATGATTATGTTATCACAAAACTGGAAAACTTACTGCTTCCTAAACTAAGATCTCTGGAAATTTGCTGGACTCCCTAATTATCATCCTTTCCCCTAAAGTGGAAATGAGTGGGCCAAGAGTTAAGGCTCAAGAGAGAGATTCCTAGTTGCCATGATGGCACAGGAGAACGACTTAAGGAAAACTGAACTTTTTGGTATCTCAAATGCAGGCCGCTATACTGAGGAGTAAAGACTTATGACACATTGACTCCAATATATATTACACACACAGGGGAGAAAATAAGAATTGGAAAGGTGAAGGTTAAGATGCATGGGAAATCAGAATCATAGGAATCTGAAAGCGGACAGATTGAGAGAGAGAGAGAGAGAGAGAGAGAGAGAGAGAGAGAGAGAGAAAGTAGTTGGGCAACTTTTATGAAAAACCTTCATAGACTTTTATGTCAGGTTATTAAATTATATAAATGCTTACGAAGATATAAAGAAAGAAAATGTGGTAACGAAGAAAACACCTAAAAATGAAAGTAGAAAGAAGCAGGTAAACACATCAATAATAAGCATATGAACAGAGTTCTAAAAATTAGAAAACACTTGGTATAATTGGTTAAAAGAAAAATTCTATAAAAATCAATAAATTCTTTGTCAGTCCTACCAGTGGCCTCTATTACTGAAGTTTGTGATAAAAGAATATAATTAAGCTCACAGCCAAATACTTGCACATTTATAGTCGGAAACATGTACAGTTTAAATTTCGCTCTTTAAACAACACCATAAAATTGTCTGATTTTTAAAATAACAAAGCTACTTGTGGATTATTACTGGTTAGGACCATAATTTCTATATAAAATCTTTATTAATATAAAATTTCCAAATGACTAGTTGTGTGTAGGAACTGTAAACATGCCACTTAAAATATAACTTCAGGAATTATGTATCAAGAAAATAAAAAGGAGAATAAGGGCAGCAGCATCCTACAATGCTGGATGACCAGGACTTCTAGGGTTTTTTTTTGTTCCTTTGGCAGCACCTCACGGCTTGCGGGATCTTAGTTCCCCAACCAGGGATTGAACCCAGGCCTACAGCAGTGAGAGTGCTGAGTACTAACCATTGGAAACGTCAGGGAATTCCCTAGGTTTAAAATTGAGAATTCACAATATGGGAGGCAGTGTTCCAGACACAGTGAAGTCTCACAACAGAACTATAAGTTAGGTATTGCAGGTATTACTATACTTACTTTAGAGATGAAAAAACTGAGGCTAAGAGATCATAAGGTCCTCTGTGTTATTTAAACAACAAAAATCACTAGGTTAAGCATAATATTTACAAAATAACCTCCTTCATTTGTACACATGTAGTCTAAAACTAATAAAAAGGTAAGCTTAATTATAGCTTACTACTTAGCTTTTTAAAAAAAAAAATCAAAGCATAAACTGAAAGGTAGGCTGAAGGTTCTGGAATTCTGCTAAGGAACACCTTTAAATCTCCTATAACTACTAGGAAACAAACATACATTTCTTATAAAGCACTATGGGAAAATAAATATAAGGATGTGTCTCTAAATTAAGTAAAAGCTCAATCTAGAAATGCTAAAACAGTTTCACTTAAAAAGCACCTTTATTATAAATACCTGTCAATTAGAAAGTTGCATAATTATAGCAGTTAAAATATAATTTTTAAAGGTATGGTATCAGAAACAAAAACTATCACTTCAACAGTAAATGCATCATACTACAAGTCATCATTTCGTAGGTACCAATACTCTAGAACTCATTTTTAATGAGATAAGAAGAATAGCTGACTTAAGTTGTAGCTGATATAAAATTGCAGATACAGAATTCAGAAGCCCTAATAATGATCTCTCTGGATGGCAATTTCACATTGTGTATCACATGTTCCTTAAAAAGTGTATATACTCTGATGTAACAGTTCCAAATCTAGGAATTTATCCTAGGGAAACAACTGGCAAACACACAAATCTTTACATAAAAGGATGTTTACCTAGTGTCGTTTCTAGTTTTTCCTTAATATGAAACTAAGTGTCCCCAAAAAGAACCTTTAAAATGTGGTACATGCATACCATAAGACAGTATTAGTCATTAAAAACTATGTTTTTCTAAGCATAGATCTTGGTTTCTAAATACCAATGCCATGCAGAAACCAAGGCGCTCCTTTGTGAAATGGCTAATTGTGAGTCTAGGGCAGGAAAGGCTCAAAGTTTGTTGTGGTTTTGCATTTTATTTATTCCTTAATACACTGTCTTGTTCTGCGCAGGATTTAGGGTGATATGGGCAATTTCAGTTCTTATCTCTTGATGTTTTGTTGCATCTTGGCTGTTAGAAGCCTAGCTACTGAATTTTAAAAATATTTTTTTATTTCTCAGAGGTTTTTTATCTCTTACCCTATGTCAAATGCTATGCTGGATGCTAGGGATACAATGGTGAATCAGGCAGAATAACATCTTACTGTGCCAGAAAGGAAAGAAGTGCTCAAAGACAAATGATGCCAAATTCAAAAGACTCAGAGTTGGTTTGAAAAGGATCCCACTGGCCAAATTTGGGACACTGTGTGCCTCAGAAAGAAAAATGAAAGCAATGGATACTACACTGAATAAAAAAGGAGCCCACAGTAATACTAAAAAAGAAGGGGTGAGGGGACTCCTTTTTAGGGAAGAATGTCTAAGAATCCAAATCCTTTTACATTGATTCTTAGTAAAAGGATTTTGCATTCACCATTGGAGAACCTGATTCAGTTACTGAGATTTTCATAGGATCTAACACCTTAGAGAGAAAGGTAGTTGAGCAATAGGCCCACAGATTACTTGGTTAATTATAAAATGGAAAAAGGTAACTTTACAATGGAAAGATCTGGTAGTCACCACTTTAATCAGTGATTATACTTGGCACCATCAATAAGGAATAAACTGACATTTATTTTGTGCACCTGATGTGCTGAAATGTAATGCTCACATAGGTAGTTTAATTAACTAAAAAGCTGCCAGAATCTAAACATAAAAGCAATCAGGTAAATCTAGATTGTGGGATATTCTACAAGACTGGTCTGAACTCTTCAAAAACATCAAGGTCATGAAAGACAAGATAAAAACAGGGGTTATTCTACATTAAAGGAAACTGAAACTAACAACCAAATACAACCCATAATCCTTGACTGGACCCTAAATTTAAAACAAAGCACAAACACAAATACATTAACCACAGAGAAAGCCCAGCCATAAAAGACATTTGTGGACAACTGGAGAAAATTTATTAGATAATATCCATGTCCAATTCCTTATCTGAATTGTGGCTATATAAAAGAATGCCCCTATTCTTAGGAAATACATGTGGAAGAATTCTAGGCAAAGCACCATGTTGCCTGCAACTTATAAAACACTGCTGAACCATTTGAAAATATGTTTAAAGAGAGGCGAGATAAAGCAAATGTATTAAAATAATACTTGGTGAGTCTAGGTAAATGTTGTGCGGGCATTTGTTGTACTATAATATTTTTTCACTTTTCTGCAGAATTAAAATTTTCTAAAATTGGGGAAAAAACATGAAACCAAGGAATGGTATATTTCTATACTTAGAAAGAACATTCACAATGAGGAAAGGAGTTTACACTACAGTAGATACAAGACAAATTCATTTTTATAAAGAAACCATGTTTATATATGCATAGTCCCATGGAAGAAAGTCTAGAAGGACATGCACTAAAATGTTAATGGTAATTAATGTCTAGGGGTAGATGTCTAGTAATTTAATTTTTTCTCCTTTTTTAATCCATACTTTCAAGGTTTAAAATGATGTATTACTTACATAATAAAGCAGTAAATAAAAATAATTATCTTCATTCTGTGTAAGGTATATTCAAGCAACTGAGAGAGACAAACACTGAGACAGAGAAAAGATAGTGGGAGAAGGAGCACAGTCAAGAGAGAAACAAGGAGTAGGAAAGGATACTATCGTATTCCTTATTTTGTTAAAGCTAATGTGGATTTTTTTTTTAGTGTCCAAACAGATTTCATTGAAATAACTCCATTTACACTTATAACTAGCTAATCAGAGAAAGGCAGAAAAGTTGTAACTGGGCAATCCCGAATAACAACATCTCCTCATGCCAGTTCATTTCCACATGGCTGTCTTAATTAACTTATAAATGTGTTCCCATTGCTCCCCTTCTTGAGATCTCCTCTTTAGCACCCTGTCTGCCCACAGGATAAACACAGACACCACAGCAGACCCTACAAAACTTTCCACACTGACATTTCCAGCCTCAGCTCCTGATAGTTACCCCATGTATCCTGTATTCCAGCCACAATAACTGTTGATCCCAAATACATCATGCCTGCCTGATTTCTATCCCTAGCACCAAGCACAGGACTTGACATAGGGTAAGAGATAAAAAAATCTCTAAAAAATAAAAAAATAGTTTAGAAATTCAGTAGCTAGGCTACCACAAAAACATCAAGAGGTAAGAAATGCAATGGCCTATGTCACCTTAAATCCTCCATGGAACAAGACAGCATATTAAGGAATAAATAAAATGCAAAACAACAACAAACCATGCAGTAATACAAGGCTAAGTGTCTTCAAAAAAGCCATGTGTGACTTTCATCACTGCAACACTACAAAGTACCTCAGCTGGAAATTAGGAAGAGCAGTGGGCACAGCAAGAAGGTTTTACTAATTATTCTTCTCCAGGGAAAATATATGATTATTTAAGGAAAATAAATCTGCTCTGTCCTTCCAAGAGATGTGTTATATAACCATCATCTTATGGATGTTTATAAAGGCCCCCAATATTTTCAAGGTTACTTATTCCTGAGGATAAATATGAAGATATAGCTTCTTGAGAGCTCGAAAAAACAATATAAAGAATCTGTCAGTGGTTATTTCCTGAAGTTAACTTTGAACTTTCAAACTCATTTGGAAAAGTCAGACAGGAAATGACCCTGTAGAATACTAGGTGTTATTTTATCTAATTAATAAAAAACAAACCAAAAAAACCCTTACAACTTCGATTATGGTTCATTTGTCACATTATGCACATATATTTGTATTAACGCCTATCAATTAATCCAATTCTTGCTACTGGGAGTAAGATCATTCCATAGAAAATCAAGATAGTTTCTTGGTGAGTCTCTTTTTAATTTGGTTACTCATTTAAACACAGTTTATCAGCCTTACCAGAATAAGTAACTGCCGTGGTACTATAAGTAGCACTCTGGGTATAGGACGGCACCACAGTAGCTGCAGCTGCTACTGGCTGTACGGTGGAGGATACAGGATAAATGGAGAAAGTAGTGGTAGCTGGACTTGGTGTGGCTGGTTTTATGGCTGTCACTTGTCGAGTTTGCTGGGCTTGTGTATACTGAGTTGCACCTTGGCTATAACCTGCTTTAGGGGCTAAATTGGGAAAGAGACATCAGAAAATTAGAAGGGTGAACCACTATAGTTACTGTACCAGTATCCTAGAAAAAAAATGTAAACATCATTAACTGTAAATTTTATGTTAGCAATTTCTTCTTGATAAAATTCTTATCACCAACGTAATAAAATATAGCATCTGTATAAATTTACTATCCCTCCACATATGCTTTTTACATATTTCCAAAATGACATTGTTCAAAATTTCCAACTAAAACACCAGCACTATTTAAAACACGTTAGCAATAAACAAAGTTTTTAGAAAAGGGTATGTGTGTGTATGTGTGTATTTGGGCTAGTCAGTCTACTTAAGAGTTATGCTTAATATTGGGAACAGAATAGAGAGAGCCTCAAAGTATAATTTAAGTCACAGTGAAGTTTTCAATGTTTAATTACATGGAACTTTTTCATATACTATTCATGGCATTTTACTGATTTTATCCATAGTGAACTTCAATCTAATTACAACCCACAAGGTGCTACTGACTTAATTCTTCAAATGTCAATAGCATGAGTCAGCTGTTCTTAAATGGCTACCATTAATGTCTCTGCTAAACTTTCCACTGCCCCTGAACATATTAAAACAAATGTATACTTTAAGAATCTATGAGACTTATTATCACTAAATTAATAATTAATCTGTTATTAATAATCAGTAAAGCATACAAATGTAATTTTCTGAGAAAGGCCCAAATATCAGGGGCCAAACTCATTTCATGCCTAGTTAAGTAAAAGTATTTGAAATAAATAGCACTTAAGAGTTTATAAAACTTTTCCTACACATAGCATGAAATTTGATCCACACAACATATAGAAGAGTACAACATTTTACCAAAAAACCCTGATGTCCAGGAGCTAAATGATTCACAGAAGTCACATGGTCAATGTCAGAGTTCAGACTACACCAAGGTCTTCTGACTCTTAGATCACTTTAGTACTCTTAAGCACAATCTATTTAACCTTGGTAACTAATCAGGAAGTTCATTATAGTTCACTGTACCCACAAATCATTAGAAAAGAGACGATAAGAAAAGTCAGGGTCATTATAATGCAAAATATTTTTAAACCACTTTTAAGGGACTCATAAAATCAATCTTAGAACTAAAAGTACCCTAGAAAGATCTGAGTCAGGACTTCCCTGGTGGCACAGTGGTTAAGAATCCACCTGCTGGGCTTCCCTGGTGGCGCAGTGGTTGAGAGTCCACCTGCCGATGCAGGGGATGCGGGTTCATGCCCCGGTCCGGGAGGATCCCACTTGCCGCGGAGCGGCTGGGCCCGTGAGGCGTGGCCGCTGGGCCTGCACGCCCGAAGCCTGTGCTCCACAACGGGAGAGGCCACAACAGTGAGAGGCCAGTGTACAGAAAAAAAAAAAAAAAAAAGAATCCACTTGCTAATGTAGGGTACATGGGTTTGAGCCCTGGGCTGGGAAGATCCCACATGCTGCGGAGCAACTGAGCCTGTGCACCACAACTACTGAGCCTGAGCTCTAGATCCCGCGAGCCACAACTACTGAGGCTATGAGCCACAACTACTGAAGCCCATGCGCCTAGAGCCCACGCTCCGCAACAAGAGAAGCTACCACAATGAGAAACCTGTGCACCAAAACAAAGAGCAGCCCCCGCTCGCCACAACTAGAGAAAGCCCGTGCACAGCAACGAAGACCCAATGCAGCCAAAAAATAATAAAATAAAATAAATAGTAATAAAAAAGTATTACTCAAAAATAAATCAGGGCTTCCCTGGTGGCGCAGTGGTTGAGAGTCCACCTGCTGATGCAGGGGACACAGGTTCGTGCCCCAGTCCGGGAAGATCCCACATGCCACGGAGCGGCTGGGCCCGTGAGCCATGGCCGCTGAGCCTGCGCGTCTGAAGCCTGTGCTCCGTAACGGGAGAGGCCACAACAGTGAGAGGTCCGCATACCGCAAAAAAAAAAAAAAAAAAAAATTAAAGTAAAGGAGTTGCTATGTTTCAGAACTAAGAGAGCTTTGCTTTAAAAGTTCTCAATTAAATCTCTATGAAAAAAACCTATCTTTTAAAGACTACAAATATGTAGGCTTCTTTGCAAACAAAATACTTCCTGCATTCAAACCATTAATACATACTGTAATATCAATGGCTGGTAACGGAACCAACTGTCATTACAGACCAGAGAAAGATGAGTTAAAAGTATGGGTCCACAGGAATTCCCTGGCAGTCGGAGTGGTTAAGACTCCGAGCTTTCACTGCTGAGGGCCCGGATTCAATCCCCGGTTGGGGAACTATTAATCCCACAAGCTGCACGGCATGGCCAAAAAAAAAAGGGTCCACAAAATGGAAACCATACTAGGGCCTCCACTAGTTACAAAGGCAGTCAGCAGTTATGTCTGGGCATTTCAGACAACGAGAAGAAGGTGGCCAGAAGTTATTGCCACAACTTCTTTTGTACAGCTTATTTCAACAGGAAAAGAACTATAATCTGAAGAACAGATATGAAATACACTTTCAGGAAGGAAGGACATGATTATGAATTGCCTCCAAGATCTTCTCTCTTTGGGACTCAAAGGCATTCTTGTGGAGAAAGAGAAGGACATGGTTAGAACCTGCCCCTCAAGGTAATATAACACAATGAGTTTAGATGGATTCAAAAGCATATTTTCGTTAAAAAACACCTTGAATAATATGTTTCAATAGTGTACAATGAAAGGGCATATGTTAATAAAACCCACCTGTCTGATAGTAGGTCTCAGCAACAGAAGGCTGAGGCTGGGCGGCAGCAGCTACAGCAGCTGCAGTTGCTGTTGGTTGTTGGTAGTACTGCTTACTATCATAAGCTACAGCAGGAGCTGTGGATCTTACATATGAGTACGAGTCCTAAAGAAAGAGAATGAAAGAAAATCTTGCTATGAGTGAAGTGGCAGACGGAAAAAAACCTTCATCTTTACTATATTAAAAACGCAATAAAAGAAAACAAAAGCCTAAATATGTATGAACAGAGACAGAAGATTCAAATTCAATACAAAGGGCATTCATTTTGGACTTCATCAAATAAGGTCAAAACCATTTTAAGCAGTATGCTTAACTTTTACAATCGGAAAAATCATCAAAATTTTAAAATAAGCATTATTTTTTTTAAAAATTAATTTTATTAAAAAATTGCTTGGCGGATCTGCCTTAAAGATGGATGCCACAGTAAAGAACACCTGGGTGTTCTAAGCTTTGTGACTGTTCCAGCTTTCTTTTCATTCTTCCTCATTTACTACTATTCATTAACATAATGATGAGTAGGAGCTTCCAGGTGGAGGAAAGGGGAACAGAGGTTCCAAGGGAAAGGAACGCTAAATATAAATCTCCAATGCAACGAAGATCACGGAGAGCTGGCTGAATTCTGGCACTGCATATAATGAGGAGAACTGGGGAGGTACACCTGATGTATGCAGGAGGAAAGGCAGAAAGAGTTGGCAGGGCCCAGAAAATGATGGGCTTCATACATCCTATCAAAACCAATAAAATTTATTATATTCTGTCTCTGGACATAATGAAAACAATCACACATGTTAAAGTAATCCTGAGTTTAGTAACCTGCTAAATATTAATAGCAAATACTAATATTGCTGATTCATGTCAGTTTCTTAGTTAAAATAAATCCCCGTATTTTAGAAAGAATATTTAAAAACCAGGCAAAGTCCAGAAGGACCAAAGTTTAAAAAACAGATCCTAAAAGCAAACAAACAAAAAATGGGATAAAGGATTAGGGCCAAATTTAATTAAATAAGCAGGTAGTAATTTAGTGTCATATCAGACATAAAGAGAATTATATTACCATAAACAAACTTAGATCTTTATGTCCCTATAAACCTAACAAGAAGCAATTAGATGAATTAAGAGCAGGATCAATTTCTATTACAAACTAAGAAAGAACACCTTGAGGGAAGAATGTACATTTAGGCAATAGAATTTCCACCCTTGATAAGTTTCAAGAAGACACTATGTAATATGTCCTATTCAGCTGAGGCTCATGGTTCTCAAAATAGGAGACACAGGGGTGTCCCAAGTGGATAAATAATGCCATAGTACCAACAAGAGGCAGAAGACCCTAAAATAAATAAATAAAAATTTTAAAAAAGGGGCAGAAGACCCTATATGTCTTAATTTTTCTCAAAAACTTGTATTGAAATTAAAATACTTAACCAGTAATTAATGTATCTTTTTTTTTTGGCCACGCCATGTGGCATGTGCAACCTTAGTTCCCTGACCAGGGATCGAACCTGCGCCCCCTGCAGTGGAAGCGCAGAATCTTAACCACTGGACTGCCAGGGAAGTCCCAATTACTATATTTTTTTAATTAAAGCAAACATATATAGAGAGTGGAGTGCAATGCACTGGGGGATTAATATAAAACTCACTGCAAGGAAACTTAATGCTTGGAGTATACCCCCAAATTATAGGAATACACACTCACTTTTCTGTATCATTAGAGGTATATTTTGGAAGACCCAAATTTGAGAAGCATTGGCTTGGACATTACATTAAATACTGAAGCCACTGAACCTATATGTTAAGGCTAATGAAAGTAGTTTTCTTACCTGGTAGTTTTGTGTAGTAGCTGGGGGCGGTGGTGGAGGTGCTTCTTGTTGCCTCTGTGTATAACCATAGTCAGTTGCTGTGTGTGCAGTGGGGTACCCTCCATATGCAGCAGCTGTTGCAGCAGCTGCAACAGCTACTGGAGCAGGCCTGGCAACTGCAACTGTGGCGGCTGCTGGTGCATAGGCAGCAGTAACTGTGTGAGCAGCTACTGGAGCCTGATGGACAGTGTAGCTAGCAACCGTAGTTGGATGAGAGTAGGCTACACCCGAAGCTGGCTGCTGGCTATATCGTGGAGTAGAAGAATAAACATAATACAATTTAATTTTTAAAATCTAGGAGTTTAATCAACTTAAATCAAAAGCACATTTCCCAATAATTTAATCATGGACTACAAAAGAACAGGTATTTGAGCTTAATAAACCACCTAACCAACACCCTATTTGTTATTGTTGCATAATTTTCATTCCTTAATCTGAATAAATTAGATGGTCACACATATGTTTCAGATCAAAGATCATATCACAAAGCAGGGAGGACAAACTGGGATAAGAAGTATTAGGAAGAAAGAAAAAACTGATCAACCTAGGAACTTAAAAAAGTATTTGTTATATGTATAGTTCTTTATTATGTACTATACTTAAAAAAAATCTCTACAAGGAAATCATATCAAGAAAAATATTGTATTCTAACTCCAATTATGGAAAACATTTAAGGTAGAAACTATTACCGAGATGACTTAAATACTTCTGATGCTGTAAGGCAGTGGTTCTCAGCTAGGGGAGATTTTGCCCTCCAGGAGATATCTGGCCATGTCTGGAGATATTTTTGATGGTTAAACTGCGGAGGAGGTGGTGATGTGTGCTACTGGTATTTAGTGGGTAGAGGCCAGTGATGCTCTTACATAAAGGACAGCTATCCACAACAAAGAATTATCCAAAGAATGTCAACAGTGCTGAGGTTGAGAAATCCTGCTCTAAGGTACAGAATTTACAATGGAATATCTATTATTTTAGATAAATTTTCCAGGTTTCAGGCAGCAATTCATTACACACATTTCTTTTTCTCTTAAAAAGTAGCACACGTTGCAAAAGGAGACCTAAGTCAGATGCTTTGCAATCATAACATTTAAACCTCAGAGAGACAAAACGTTTCTAAAACTGTAAATCAAATGAATCTTCAGCTAAAGTTAAAATAGCATTTACTTTAATTTTTAAATTGAGAGCCTATATCACATAAAACCAGGCCCACAAATGTTACCAAATGAAAACGTTTTTGTTGTTTTAGGTTCTCTTGAGTAAGTAATACATTCACAATCACACTTGCTAAATCTATATTACCAAGGCAGAAAAATGCCTTCTTGAAAAAAGGAGAGCCCCAACAGTTATTTACCTGACCATAAGTTTTTTTTTTTTTTTTTTTTGGCGTTACGCGGGCCTCTCACTGTTGTGGCCTCTCCCGTTGCGGAGCACAGGCTCCGGACGCGCAGGCTCAGCGGCCATGGCTCACGAGCCCAGCTGCTCCGCGGCATGCGGGATCTTCCCAGACCGGGGCACGAACCCGTGTCCCCTGCATCGGCAGGCGGACTCTCAACCACTGCGCCACCAGGGAAGCCCTGACCATAAGTTTTAATATGAGCCAACAGTTAAGAATAGCTAAGAAAAAAATACCTGACGTAAGCTGAAGCTGCACTAATAAACTAGAGTGTTTGATTCATGGGTTATAGTACAGGGTATTCTTCACTGGTATGCACAATACCAAAAAAAAATATGGCACAGAATTAAAATCTGGGGCCATCATATTTTAACTGTATTATGGAAAACACTGATAATTAGGATGTGTTCAAAGGGAATCAATATGAAGTTTATAAGTATGGGTATTATTTCACATAAAAGTAGAGGACCTAGGGACATTCAGTCTAGAAAAAGTGACCTTGGAAGATATGATAGCTGCCTTCTAATAGAAGAGACTTACTCCATGCTGCTCCAGAGAACAGAACTAGAACCAATGGATGGAAGGGTGGCAGATTTCAGCCCAATATGAAAAAGAAAAAAAAACAAAAACTTAGAACAGAGTCCAAAGAAACTCTTATAATTTCTATTTGGATGAGGTTTTCCACATTTTGATACTGAAATTAGCTAACATTTCCTACATATATGCCAATTATAAGACAGGAAAAGGGAAGTTTAAACGGTAATAGTGGGAAATTGGTTGGGCACTGACATTTTCAATGGATAATTCCATGTCCTTAAGAAAAATTCCAATAACATATACTTCTTCAAAATTCCTAGAACTGAGAAAAAGAATTATGTTTAAAATATAAATACACCAGTTCTGCAAAACTTGTATTTAACATTTACTGATAAGATTTCCCACGTAGAGGCTACATGGTTATGTAAAATTCAGACAGTCTTGAATTCCTATACTCTTTTCATTCATCCCACTGCTCTTTATCGAGTATCTGTTCACATTTCATGGTCCCCAAGACATGTCCTATAGGACAAAAAACAAAAGTTGGAGTAGAATAGGAATGTCAAGTACACTAGGCAGGCAATTTGACTTAAACTGCCACTGATCTTTTTTTTTTTTTTTTTTTTTTTGCGGTACGTGGGCCTCTCACTGTTGTGGCCTCTCCCGTTGCGGAGCACAGGCTCCGGACGTGCAGGCTCAGCGGCCATGGCTCACGGGCCCAGCCGCTCCGTGGCATGTGGGATCTTCCTGGACCAGGGCACGAACCCGCATCCCCTGCATTGGCAGGCGGTCTCTCAACCACTGCGCCACCAGGGAAGCCTGCCACTGATCTTTAAAAGTCCATGCGACTCAGGAAGGGATGACCTTGTGCTCTGGTTTATGCTTATTGCCCCAGCATAATTATTAATAGTATTCTCACTCTCCTATGTGTCTCAGTTTGAACAATAAATTTTATAGTCACCCTTCCCAGGAATCATATAAAAAGATGCCAGCGCATTTAGCAATTACCATAGACATCCCTAGGGCTGTCTAACCTAACTTGCTCTGTAGAGCCAGGTCCTTAACCATCATCCGGGCTGGAACAACATGCTCCACCAAAGCATCATGAAGAATGATGATCCAGTCCCAGTTCCCAGGGGGTCAAGGGCTAGGGCAGCTGACTACTATTCAGAATAAAGATTCTCTGATTTGTTATCTTAGACCCATCTGGGAAATTCTCTTCCAATTTCAAATACCTTTAGGAAAACTGCCTTTCACATGACATAGATGACTACACTGGACTATAGCCGTTCAATTAAGTATCAAGTAGCTAAGTCTAAATAAGTAAATTAATTTTTAAAAATTCAGGTCAAGTTCAAATTAGTTTACATAAAAATTAGTCTTAAGTTGAAACAGTTCAAATCAAGGTTTTTGCCTAGTCTGGGGTGTGAGAATAAAAGGTGTTAAATTATATCCCTACATAAAATGTAAGACTTTTAACTGTCTTTAAATGATTTCTTAAATAGGGAATTCCCTGGCGGTCCAGTGGTTAGGACTCCGTGCTCTCACTGCCAAGGGCCTCAGTTCAACCCCTGGTTGTGTAACTAAAATCCCACAAGCCGTGTGGCCAAAAATAAATATATATTTTTTAACTTAAATAGAACAGGACATAAAATCCCAAATCTTGTGCCATTAAAAATAATTTGTGAAATATGAGAAGATTTTCATTTACTAAGCATCCAGTAGAGCAGAAGCTTTTACTTAGATGGTAATATCCTTTTGTGAATAAATTAAATCATATCAGCTTCAGTCAGTTTTAAACTGGGACAAATTAAATAATAAATTATGAAACAAATATATAAACAACATGGGTAAGAAAGTTTAAGAAACAATCAGACAGGGACTTCCCTGGTGGTGCAGTGGTTCAGAGTCCGCCTGCTGATGCAGGGAACACGGGTTCGTGCCCCGGTCTGGGAAGATCCCACATGCCGCAGAGCGGCTAGGCCCGTGAGCCATGGCCGCTGAGCCTGCGCATCCGGAGCCTGTGCTCCGCAACGGGAGAGACCACAACAGTGAGAGGCCCGCATACCACAAAAAAGAATCCACCTGCCAATGCAGGGGACACGGGTTTGAGCCCTGGTCCGGGAAGATCCCACATGCCACGGAGCAACTAAGCCAGTGCGCCACAACTACTAAGCCTGCACTCTAGAGCCCACAAGCCACAAATACTGAGCCCACATGCTGCAACAAGAAAAGCCACCGCAATGAGAAGCCTGTGTACCGCAATGAAGAGCAGCCCCCCGCTCGCCACAACTAGAGAAAGCCCGTGCGCAGCAACGAAGACGCAATGCCACCAAAAATAAATAAACAAACAAACAAAAAGATACCAAAAAGAAAAAGAAACAATCAGACATAAAATGGAAGGGTATTTCTCTTGGCGGTGGGAGGCGGGGGGGAGAGTATTTAGGAAATTATTAATATTGAAGAGTAAAAACATCCTTCATATTTCTGAACTCAAGCTGGAGGTTAATGGTCTGCTCCCTACTTGCTTACCAAAAAGTGAGGCCAGCCAGAAGCCTTACCGAAATAAACAGCCAGCTAAAATCACCAGATGTTTAAAGAAAACCTACTATAAACTGCAAAAGAAATAAGAATGAACCCATGGGAAATGGATATCTCAAAGCAACAGATAAGAATTTTAAAAATCTCTAATTTGTATCCATAAAACAAGAATTTTACACTAGTTAGAAGATAAAGTTGAAGGACATGGACAAGATAAAGACAAAAGAAAAGAGAATGGATAAATATAGCAGGTCTAATATTCCAACAAAAAGGAATTCTAGAGTAAAGAAAAAAAGCAGATGGAAGAAATTAAGAAATTTCCCACTATTGAAGGAAGGCCCGTATTTTCAAATTCAAACATCTACGGAATATAAAACAGAAATGAAAGAACAACACTGAGAGACATATATTGATAGCATTTCATAACACAAGACAAAAAAAAAGATCCTTTAAATCTCCGGGAGAGAAGAAAAACAGATCACCTACATACAAGTAAATGAAAATCAGACTTACTGATAACACCAGTGGCTGGAGGACAATAGGGTAATATCTTCAAAATTCAAGGGAAAATGATTATCAATGTAGAATTCTGCACCCAGTTAAACTATTAACACAGAATAATGATTTTGACATTCAAGGTATGAAGGAGTTTACCTCCCACATGCCTTTTCTTAGGAAGCTACATGAAAATGTACTTCAGCAAAAAATAAAACAAGAAAGATATAATGGGATCCTACACACAGTGGATTCAAACTCAGGAGACAGATAAAAGCCCAGGTCGGCAGCTATGCAGCAGGCCCAGAAAGGCAGTAAGTTTATGAGACTGAAATCAAAGGAAGGACAGAAGCCTCCAGGAGAAGGATGTCTAGGAAAACAGATGACTGGACAATAGACAGCAGACCAAGAGCCTGGGAAAATCTCATGATATAATCAAGGCACCAAGAAGATTTGTGTGAAAAAAGGGTAATGAAAGACTTCAGGAAATATGAAACTGCTCAAGAAAAGTCATGATCTCAGTTGAGCAATTAGTAGGGTGTAAAAAAGGAAAAATCTGTTTGAAATTGACCCTGCAAAAATTCTCTATTAAGTGATACAGGGTTGTAAAAATGGAATACATGAGGAATTCTAATCCTAGAACAGTACTTGGCTCCAGAGTAAATACTATTTACAGTCATAATAATGAAACAGTTTTCTGCTTTAAGGTTTTAGAATCAACCTAAATCACGGAAGATAAACTATGATTACAGAACACAATATAAGTGTTATCACAAGGAAAACGAGAGCTGAGTTGGGGGATGGGGTGGAGAGAGAGGGAAAGTAAAGCACAAGGGTTTCAAGATTCTTAGAGAGTACCAAGATACTGTCTACCTTTGATGGAACTAGAATTGGTGTGTATTGTTTGAAGCAACAGAAATAATCATTATCACTGAATCTGGGAGGAGAAATGAGAAGCATGAGAGAGTATGTATGAAATCCTAACCATGATTGTAAGAAATCAAACTATAATGCATAAAGTTGATAAATTAAGACATAAAAAAACAGCATACTATTTAGTGATATGGAGGTTAGAAATAAAACCAAAATGCGTTAAAGGTGGGGAACTGGGAGGCAGGGAGAAGGAAAATAAGGGACTGTTGTTTTCATTAAGCCCTTCTATACTATTTTTAATTAATTAATGCATTACTCTGGGAGTAATGAAAGATAAGCAGAAAGATATCAGAATAGAATTCTCAAGCTGGCAACTTCAATGACCAAAAAACCAACCCCGAATTTAAATACTCCTTTTTAGTTATCCCAACACAACTCTAATATCTACATTTCTGGCCTCAACCCTAATCTATATCCAACTTCAGGCCCATCTCTAAGTGCTTTTGAATTCCATTAATATGACCTGGCTTCATACTACACTACTAAATTTATAGTCACTACTGAAATTAAAATAACTTATGTGTACAAATGGCTCATCCGCATAAGCGGTATCCTACACCTCCGTTAGTTTCTATACAACAGTGGTTCTCAAAATGTGATCCAAGGACCGCTGAGGGTCCCTAAGACCGTTTCAGAGGGCTCAGGAGGCTGGTTCTCCCTTTTCAATTACAGATTGCCTTCATATATTTTAATCCAAACAATTTACTGCAACAGACAATGCAGAAGCAGGTATGAGAATCCAACCATCTTAATTGAGATATTAAAAAGATTTGTAGAGGCGGCTTCCCTGGTGGCGCAGTGGTTGAGTCCGCCTGCCGATGCAGGGGACACGGGTTTGTGCCCCGGTCCGGGAAGATCCCACATGCCACGGAGCGGCTAGGCACGTAAGCTGTGGCCGCTGAGCCTGCACGTCCAGAGCCTGTGCGTCCGGAGCCTGTGCTCCACAACGGGAGAGGCCACAACAGTAAGAGGCCCGCGTACCACCAAAAAAAAAAAAAAAGATTTGTAGAAATGTTAAACAATGCTTCTCATCTTACTACTTTTTCAGTGGTTGGAATATAGTTATTTTGCATAAAGATATTTCTGGTTAGCATGTAGTGGTATTTTTACTATTTTAAAACAATTTAATAAATATTTTTAAAATTTCTAAAATAGTAAATATTATATAATCTGCATAAGCAAAAGCTTTTGGGGGTTTTTAATAATTAGAGGTTAGAAGGGTCCCCAAACCGAAAAGTTTGAGAACCACCATTTTACGATACAGAACATTAACTTAGAGTCTGTAATGGTATTCACCATTCATTTTCCTGCTCTTTACTTACTGCCCCTTTAAGCAAAATGTTTCCTTCTATCTTATGACATGGAAACAGTACTTGTTCTCTGGTAAAATGAGCACTGAAAAAGTGGCCAGAGCCCCAAGTATGCTGCCTACAGCTGTGTAATAGTCTTATCTAGGGCTCCAAATCTCCTCCCAGTTTACCTGGTGTGCTGCTGTACAAATATTTTCTATGTTAGCAGAGACATCAAAGGCATAGGGAAGTAATGGCTTAGAATTTTGGAACTCCCACACAAAACTAACAGAAGGTGAATTAGGAAAAAGCTCACTTCCCCCTTTAAGGGAGAACTGTAAGGAAACTTTCCTGTCTCAGCCTTGGCTCCAAGTAAAAGAGAGAAGCCTCTCCTGATAATTCTTAACAAAAAGCCAGCACTCCTCTACTTTGGGCTCTGGAATTCACATTAGCTGACCAGGAAAACTAACTACTTGGTTTGGCGTTTATTTATTTATTTATTTCCTTCCAGGTACCACAAAATGCTCATTCCTCTCTAACGCTACCATGTTCCAAAAAAGAGGAGATCTCAATCAAAAATCACAAACAAAACCCATAAGGAAACAAGATACTAGGAGCAAGAGTTTGGGGAAAAAAAAAAAAAAAGACTACAAGTATTAGTATTGGATACGAAATATAAAATAAGTACACTTAAAGAGACTATGAAAACCAAGACCAAGAACTAAGAGTTCAATCAAAAACAACCAGATGAATTAAAAAAAAACAACAACAGAATTTCCAGAAATGAAATACAGTATATAAAAATTATAATCAGAAACTCAGAAAGGCATTATGTAACTGATTAGACATAGCTGGCAAAAAAAAAATCTATAAAAATTACTCAGAAGGCACACAAAGAGATGAAAGATATTAAAGAGGTTAAAAGACCAAGAGAAAAGAATAAAAAATGGTAACTTACAACTCATTGGAGTTGCAAATGAAGAAAAAGGGAGAGAGGAAACATCTAAATAGAATGTCTGATATAACAATCCTCAGATCCAGGAGCCCCCAACTAACCCTAAGTAGGATTAAATAAGGAGTTCTCACCAAGACGCATCTGAGTGAAACTGTAAACACCAAAGAGAGAGAAGCACGAGTAGCTTGAGGAAAAAAAATCCCTAGAAACTAAGTGATGACTTCTCAAGAATGAGAAGGGTGAAATGAAGATATTTTGAGATTAAAAAACAGAGAAAAACCAAAAAAACATTGTTACCAGTAGACCCACATTAAAGGACATTCTCAAAGATTTACTTTAGGAAGAATGAAAATGATCTGAGGGAATGAATATTAAATAATAATAAAAAAAGTGGTAAATACGAAGGCAAATTTAAATACTAGCTATATAAAACAATAATTTTGTTCAACAACAGTTGTGGGGTTAAGAACATCTGAAATATAGTACAACAAAAGCACAAAAATCAGGAGTGGACTGACCAAAGTTAAAACATTTTAAGTCCTCGTATTGTTTAGGAGAATAAAGGTGATGATTAACTTTAGACTAAGTGAAATATGCTAAATTTCTAAAGGAACCACTATAGGACAAATGCGGAATGTTTCATTTCTGAAAGGCCATGAGGGAAACAAGTCTCAGGCAAGAAAATGTAGGCAGCTCCTGTCACTTACATTATTAAATGTGCTTTTACTCCCCTGGAAAACATACTTTGTATGTGTTTGTTTCAATTTTGCATAAAATGGTAAAGTAACTGATAAAACTTTTTTTCTGTCTTTCTCTTGGCACACAAAACAAAATTTAACCTTTCCATTAGTCCAAATTTAATGCTCAACATTGCTGGACTTTTCTAGGTCAAATTATGGCGTTTTACGTATCTACAAAATCACTGACAAATTTATCTTTACATTTAGTATTTTATAATGTTGAGAATGATGCAAAATTAAACTTTCTCATGGAATAATCCCAAAGACAAACCACCTTTAAATATTCCCTAAACTTGTTATTGTAATGTCATGCTCCCATTAACCTTCACAGTGCTATTAAAACAATAACTGCATCATTGTAGAATTTTAGAAGAAATTTAAATTCAGGCTCTATTTTCTTCTTAAAAACTAGAACAAATAAAATAACTAATCCTAAAATTTCTACCAACTCTTTAGATGGGTAGACTACAAGGGAGGGAGGGTGGTTAAATAACATATGAAAACCGTTGACAGTTTTCTTGACATCTTTTAACTCTCAACATACCAGGAGAAATATCATTTGGGTCCATTGGACCTCTTACATTTTCTGTATTTTTGAGGTCATTTGACAATTTACATAAGAATAAGGGATAATGAAAATACTATTAGAAAATTTTAAATACAGAGTACAATAAACCCAAATTTTTATTCCACATATACACAAAATGCACCATGTTCTCTGAACATAACTGCTCATCAACTTTCATGCATGAACATGGAACATGTCCATCCCATAAATGCTAATTCCACATTTCAAATATTTTTCTAATAAGTTCTAACCCGCCATTACTTTGGGTTCATCTTCCTGCATTTGAATTGTCAAAATGCAATGCTTAAAAAAGTTTTGAAATGTTTTATGGCTCATATTTTGTTGAAGAGAGATGGTCATCTACTTTGCTCCATAACTGTAAAACATTATCAGTTTTTTCCTTTGGAATGATCTAAAGAATTTTTAAAATTTTACACCATCTATTTCCTTCCAACTACCTTTGTATACATATCTGCCTTAAGCATCTGTCCACTAATGAACCATATTGAGTAAATTTTGGTTCACAAACATCACAAAACATGAAAGATTTCTGCCACATATACTTTTAGCAAAATGGGATGTTCTGGAACTTGTCACAGAATATTACATAATGAAGTTCTTCCTGTTAACTAGATGAGAATACCTTACTTTCCTTTTTTATCTTATAAATATATTTTTCACTCACTGATTCTTCAGATTGAAAAAAATCATCTAGGACATTGTATCTATAGACTCTTAGGCTGAGATTTTGCTTATACAATTAATTTCACCATTATCATTTGTCTAGAGTGGTGCTATTTTTGTATTTATCTTATTTAGCTAAGAGTTGTCAAATATCGTCTTGTGTTAACTTTCTTCCCTTTGCCAGTATGAACAGAGAATTAGTAATTCTGACTCCTCAACTGTGTTGAAGGAAAACTAAAAGCCAACTATTAAAGACAGCATCTCTCCTTTCTTTCATACCTTCTTGATAGACAATGCAATACTTTAGACAATGCAACATCCTCCAATTATTTCACTATTTTACTATCCTTTTAGGTCAGTGGTCCCCAACGTTTTTGGCACCAGGGACTGGTTTCGTGGAAGACAATTTTTCCAAGGACGGGAGGGGGTGGTTCAGGCACAGTATCTTTTCCCAGAAATAAAAAATGAATTAAAAATTTTATTTTCATTTAATCCATCTTCAAAAACAGTGCTTCCGAATACTTTAAGCCCATTTAACCTCTAGAACACTCAAGAATTTATCTGTGGATAAACAATTGTATAGCACAGGGAACTATATTCAATATCCTGGGATAAATCATAATGGAAAAGAATGTACACATGTGTATAATTGAGCCGCTTTGCTATACAGCAGAAATTCACACAACACTGTAAATCAACTACACATCAACAACAGCAACAAAAAAATTTATTTGAATACTAAATTCGACTACAAGACCTATCTTATGTGAAATTTTATGCTTTTCTTTCTGTAGCTCCAAACGATCAGATTCTAGTTTTTCTATACTGGCTGCCCATGAAAATTATACCAAAGATCTTGCTAACTATCAATCCTTTATCCAGCCTCTCTAAAACCCTAACATTGCTGATTACTCCATCTTCTTTTGGTTTTTATGAACACTACATTCTCCCAGCTCTCTGCCCACCCCAACCCTGTCTCAGTATTTGCTTCTTTCTTTGGCCCTACTTTAAACACAGATGTCCCCCAAGTTTGTAACCATGGCTTTGTTCTATTTTTTTTCCCACTCATTCAAAAAACGTTTACTAAATGTTTGATGTACGACAGGCACTGTACTTTCTCTGGTTTCATCCATGCTCACACCTATAATGGTGGATCACCACCATATGGATGATATTCGGATTTACACTACGACCCTTATCCCTCTTCTGAGCTCAATTTCCAAATGTCTACTCAATATAATATTAACATTGATGGAGATATATGTATGCAGGGGCTATTCTGAGCACTTTACAAATTTTATCTCATTGAATTCTCAAATCACAATGGAGACTGTAGAGGCCTCCAGGGATGCTGATAGTGTTGTTTTTTTGATTGGGTGCTGGTTATACAGGTGTGTCCAGCTTATGACATTTCATCAAGCTATATTCTTATTATATGTGCAGTTCTTTTTATATATACCATACTTCGACGGAGAATTTTTTTTAAATTTCAATCCTATGAGGTAATTATTAGTATTATCTCTAATTTACAGATGAAGAAACTCAAGTACCAAAGGACTGTTTGCCCAATGTCACATGACAAATAGTAGAGGGATCCTGGATTCAGCTCAGCTAGCCTGACTTCAGAACCCACCAACTATCAACCATATCAAGAATTTAATTTAGGTAATTCCCTGGCAGTCCAGTGGTTAGGACTCAGCACTTTCACAGCCGAGGGCTAGGGTTCAATCCCTGGTCTGGGAACTAAGATCCCACATGCCACACAGCGCAGCCAGCGGGGAGGAGTGGGGGGTGGATTTAATTCATTCCTATCTTGGCTCAACACATTTTGTCTAAAATGACCTTCCCTCCATTTTCAGAATTAAAGACCATGAAGCCTACCCCAAACTCCATAGTCAGAATCCTCCAATTCCCCATTTTAGTATTTCATTAAAACTCAGTTATGATCGCTATCATGGCATAGTTACCTGGAGGTATACCTGCCCCTACCCTCATCCCCCAGGAGTGTAAACTCCTTGAAAGCAGGGACTATGCATACTGTAAGTTACTCCCTATGAACGTATTTTAATGTATATATTACATGAGGAGACTAATACTAAAACAACAAAAAAGCCCAGTGTTCTTTGCTTCATTAATTCGCCCTCTGTAAGGATGAATTAAGAGCTGCACTGCACACAGCTTTCACAAAACACTAAGAAATGTTATACTCGGAACAACGAACCTAATTCTGATAGAGTGATGCCAAGGACAATGTTGTTGGCGCACTCCTCACCTTTAATCTCATTCTAGTAATTCTAACATACTTTGTCAATTACTACATTTATAAGCCCAAGGACTGTCTTCTGATTATCCTGATGGTGCACTTCTGAATAATAATTTGGTTGATTTGCTTTTTTTTGACAAATACCTCTACTTAAACAGCTATATATTCTAATCCAACTGCCCATAAGCATACATCTATTTCTGGGCTATTTTAAGCCAATGATCTATTTGTCTATCCCTCTACCAATACCACATTTTCCTGTTTAATAACATCTTTTGGTCCCCGCTAATACAAGACCTTCCTTATGATCTTACAAGACTGTCATGACTACTTTTGGACAAATACTCTCTTCACTATCAACATGAGAACTCCTTTATCAAGTTACCCCAAAAAGCCTGTTGTGATTTTTATTGCAATTACATTAAACATATAGACTACTTAGGAGAAAATTGATAACTTGATAGTATTGATTTTTTTTCACTGCATGAACACAGCCCATCTTCAATTATTTGTCTTCTTTTATGCCCTTTATAGCCTACTGTATTTTTTTCTTAAAGTGTTTTGTGTATCTCATTAGTTTTATTTCTACTTAATAGATTCTGTGGCTATATAAAAAGGACTTATTTGAAATTTGATAATCTAATTAATTCAACATTGCTGAAACAGGAGTGATCTTAGATCCAGAAAATTTGAACTCTTATTATTTCTCATATTAGTCTGTTGATTATAATCATGTTGCTTGCAAACAATTAAAAACTTGGAGGTCCCTATTAAACTGACACTGAAACTGAGGCCTCCAATTGATACTCAAGTACCTACTTTTAAAACATTTGAGATTATGAAGCTCTATGTATTAAGTGTATGATAGCCATCAACTATGGAGAGCTTTTAAAACCCTTTTAGTATTATTATACAAATCTCTATAGAAAACTAGCATTGGTAAAATGCCTACTGAAAATCAAGCACTAGGCTAGGAAGGTTTATATTTAATAACTTCACCTCAAAGCAAGTTAGTTGAGGAAACTGAGTTGTAGAAAGATTAGGTGACTTGCATAAGTGTCTAAAGAGATAGAGTTGAGATTCAAATCCAAAGCCTTTTCATTATAGTATACTGTGAGGCACGTTATAAAAACACAGTCAAGCATACACTTTAAGCATTCTATACAGGGCTAGTCTCCCTCATCCTACTCTTAAGGCTATTAATAACATATACAGGATATATATCATCATTGTAAAAGCACTAATCCTTTTGGAAAGAAAATTTTCATTATTTCAAATTCATTCATGCAATATGAATCCTAAGATCTCTGATTCAACAGTGGAGGAGCTGATATAATTAGCAGTTGCAGTAATTTTTTTTTTGGTAGAGCCAGTAAATTTCCATCACTAAGATCGGTTTCAAAAACCTGTTCACCTGGTTTTCTCACCATCTCAGTTAGTGATTACTTCTTTCTACCTTACTAGTGTTACTTTTATTCTTTCCTTCAAGATACAATATTCTTAACTCTACATTCAAATAAAAAGCAAAAAAGAGGAGGAAAATTCACTGGCCAATCAACCTACCCAAGTTATCTTAGTGATGTGAAAAGATACTTATCCTTTAGGAACAGATGTCCTAAAGACATCTCAAGAATCACTAGATGAGATGCCTTCTTTTGACTAACAGATACTTAATTTAAGCTAATGTCCAGACAACAGTCGAAATCCACTTAAACATTTATTATTTAACAACATTTGCTGAGATCCTAAGAATATGGGGGCAATTATTTTGTACCTTTATACAATCATTACTCTATAAAATTTTTGAACTCAATTAATTCTAGATATTAAAAGGGTAAAAAAATGTTGGCGAATGATTATTTTAAATAGCTAACTTTATTGAAGGTAGAATAACATTCAGATACCAATGATACACTAAGAGCTATAGATAGAACAAAGAAAATTAGTTTAAGCACAAGCTAAACATTTAGGTTATGCAGGTTAACAGACAAGCATCATGAGTAGATAGAAAGGTGACAAGAAAGATATGACCAAGGCTTTTCTAAAGAATACAAGAAACTAGCTGTTTAAAACTCTCCAAGAAAAAGTTATGTCCTATTCATAGTGGGATATAATGGGATTACTTTAGTTTATATTACATATACATAGCATATTTGTTTATGCCACAAATCCCCTTCAAAAACTGAAGAACTCCTATGAGAACTTCTGTAAAACTGCCAATGAAGGAGACAAAAAAACTCATTTGATCCTATGATAGTTAATTAGAAAGTTTTTTCCACTGAGAATTATCTTTCTCACATTCTTTGCTACCGTAAGTTCTTACAACTGTTGAAATCATTTTTTTCAAAATTTATTATAAAATTAATGTCTGTCTAAAAGTTTTTAAGTATATCTTCTCAAACAAAAAAGGTACTCTACTGAAGTAGTTACCTATCTAACCAAGTTCCCTTTCTGCCATGAAGCCATTCCTGTTTTTTCATCATGCTTGAGATCTGCCTTGTCCTACACACCCCAAATTAACATTCTACCAGAAATATATACTTATAAACACAATAATTAATACTTAAAACCTTTCTGATTTTGTCACTGCCAAGGGGAAAAAAGCACATGAAAGGTAAGAAAAGATTACATTTGCAATAGTGGCAAATGGCACCAATAGGTTTATTTACTAGCCTTAAAAAAATACAGAAGCAGGAAGAAAAGCAATCAGTAGCTGATGGAACGTGTAGCACAAAGACTGAATAAATGCTTACCACAAAAATATTTAATATGTATTATACAAAAGAAAAACCTGGTTTATCTAAAGGTTATTAGTAGTAGAACTTATAAGAGATCTTTACAACATCTCTTAAAGAACTTTGATACTTAGTATGCCATTATAAATCTCAAATATTAACAAGCAAAAAGAAAGTCTAAATTTAAAATAAATTTAATCAAATACCTCACATAGTGGTAACCAAGAAAACTAAGAACCGGAATTAAATCTAGACTTAGAATAGTTACTCTCAGTTATCTGCACTCAACGACAGGTGAAGCAACTATTCACATAATCTACAGATAAATGTTTAAGATCTCCTTAAGTTTACATCCTTCAAAAAAAATTCTTTTTTGCAAAGTAAGCCTTGGTCTTCCATGTCTCAAAGTTACATTTTAATGATTTCCAGACAGGAAGAAAGATGAGCACCATCACTGCATTTTTTGCATATGCTTTTATTATTAATGCTATTTGTTCATCTTCCTTGAACCAAGGTATTAGCATTACTGGACCTGATTTCTTTCCATTAAAAACAAACAATTCTATATAGTATGTTATATACAAGGACAGATCATCTTAACAATTAGTTTTGCCAATACATGCATAAATAAGTGATGTCAAAAGACTAGTCTTTTCTCATTAGACACACATATTAACAAGCAATTTAATACTTTGGATTGCTGTTACAGTTTACTGAAACTTTATAAGATTCAAAGCCAAAGAACAACTAGGTACAGAAATTCCGTAATAGCTTCCTATACTGGGATAAAATACATACATGCAAATATTTGATCAAAAAATGATTATCTTTAAATTGGCATTTCCTCCCCTCATTTCTATCTATAGGTTTGCATTCGAAAAAATATTTCAAAACTGCCACAAAGAACAAACCCACTACATTTTCAGTAAACAGTTAATAATCCAACAAATCTATCACTCTGCCCACAGTAACAGAAAAATACTGTGTAAAACAATTAAAACTTAAATGGTTAAATACAGCCTTGTGTAGGACACACAGTACTTGGTAGCAGTAGATTTACAGCACAGTGCTGATTAGCTGTATCTTGTTTCCCAGAAAAAGAAAATGGCTTGATTTTTCTCTCCACGAAAATTATTTGCTCTTTATTAAAGTGGCTGGGACTTTGTTAGTTGTTTAATTATCACAATTTGTAAGTAAAGAATTTTTTAAAAGTTTGAAAAGCCCCAAGATCATGCCCCAATAATCTGTCATCTCAGTTCTTTTTCTGGAAATAAGCTTCAAAGTAAAAGAGACTTGTAAAAAAATGCCACATGTGTTCAACGCATTTGACAATTAGTAGAATATTAATTTCATCAATAAAACACATTTACACATTTTAATATCTCTTAAAAATCAATGGGGTCTTAAGCATTGAGTCATATTTTAACTGGTGGTGATTTTTTCAGTGATACATAAAATAATGATACCCTTCCTTTATAATAAATGCTATCTTATAATTCCATGAAATATGGCAACTCTGTTCCTCAGAATTACACGTTTTAACCAAAAAAGATAGCCCAATTTTACAGATGAGGAAAATGAAAGACCAAATAAGAGATGTCCCCAACGTCATTAAAATCCGGAGCAAAAAAGACTGGAACCCAGGTCTTCTGGTTCCCAGTGATGTCCTTTCCTTTAGACAACCCGCCGCCTGAAGTGAATGAGGTGAGAAAACTACCTGGGTTTATTAACCAATAGCTAATTTACCTAGTACACAGATATCTAATATAATCTCTCTCTATAAAAAGCTGATCACTTAGGAGCCCTGAACGCTTACGGCCTGAGTCTAAAGAGACTGTCTCAGGCTGACTCAAAAGTAACAACAACAGAATCTAGTGTTTTTCTTTCTTTTGATAAGATATATAACGAAGTACAGAAACTTCAGAAATTAGAGCTTCCCTTAAGTAAGAGATTTCATAGGGTGCATTTCACGGCACCTCACTTGCACTTTTCATTTCCCTGGAGGGGAAAGACCCGCCAAGGGAAATTACTGGCCCACCTGGAGCCTAAACGCAACAGCCAGAACAAAGCTGTGGACTCATTTATCCGCACTAGAAACTTCGCACATCTCTTCCAGCCTACCAGCTACACAATTCACAGGTGGTTGGTGTGTTTACCTCTCTCCTTGAAGGGAGAACTAAAGGAACCAAACGAATGCGATAACACCCACAGTCTGTTTGCGGGGATCGGGTGGAAGGCCAGGGGAGACCACGGGACGCAGGAGAAGGCACCCAAGAAAACAACACGTTATCTGGGCTCGGGGGGCCGGAGCACCGGGCGAGGACCGGTGCCCGGGCGGCGGCGCGACTCCGCACTCCCCGAAAGGTGCCCTCGCCCACCGTCTCTTTCCCCAAGCGGGAGGGATATCGGAGGTGGGGACCGGCCCGGCGGGGGCGGGGACCGGAGGCACCGCAGGGGCCGCGGCCTCGGCTCCCTCCCTCCCAGCCCGGCGGGGGTGGCGGCTCGGCTCCGAGGCCGCGGGAGGCCATTTTAGCTGCGGGGCCGCCAAAGGCCCGGGAGGCCCTCCGCCTCACCGTCTCCCGCTCCCGCCCCCACCGGGGCCGCTGCCCGCCCCGGGCCGGGCGAGGCCGCGGGGCTCGGCCTGCCGCCGGCCGGCGCTCGGAGGGGGGGGCACGGGGGGGGCGGCGGGCGTGTGGGCGTCGTGTCGGCGGGATCCGGGCGGAGGGGCGAGCAGGGGGAGAGGAGGGAGAGGGCGGGGAGCCGTTACCTATACTGGGCCGCAGCCGCCGCCGCCGCCGCCCCGCTGTGGGTGAATCCAAAGTAGTTGCCGGTCGCCATTTTGGCATCTTCCCCCAGCCGGCTGGGCACTGCGACGGGCACGGAGAGTCGGGTCCCATGGCGGGAGGAGAGGCGCGGAGGGGCAGAGACGCCGAGGGAGGGAAGGGGAGAGAGAGAGAGAGGCTCCGTGAGAAGCCGCCCTCGCCGGGCCGGGCCGCGGCCGCGCCGCCTCCCCCTCCCGCCTCGCACTCCCTCACTCACTCGCACGCCCGGGTGGCGGCCGCCGCCTCCTCCCCAGAGCCTGCCCCAACCCCCCGCGCCTCCCCGCCGCCCCGGGCCGGGGAAGGGGCCACACGGGGACCCCGACGGGGCACATTATACTCACCATAGGTGAAAGAAACTACAGGGCATATGGGAATCATGGGCTCGGGCTGCTGCTGCTGAACTCTGAACTCTCACCCGCTGCCTCCCTCCTCTGCCCCGCTCCTCCTCAGCGGAGAACAGACCGCCGCCTCCCGCCGCACTGCGCAGGCGCGCCCGCGCTCGGCACCCTGGGAGCTGTAGTCCCGCCGCTTTCGCGGCTCCGACGGGCGCGTGCCATGCCTCGGCCGAGGCGGGCCTGGGGCGCCCTCCGTGGAAGGCGGGCTTGGTCTCCTCCGCGGTGGTGGCGAAGGCGAGACGAGCCGCGCCGGCCGGGAGAGGGAGTCGGGGAGAGTGACCCGAGAGAGTGACGTCTACCAGCCTTTTCTTCTTACTTTTCACTTCTTTCACTTTTGTGTGTCCATTTGTTCTCTCCCTTTTGCCCTTCTCCATCGTGCACTTTTCACCAGGACTTGAGCTGGACTAATTTGGATTTTTCCTTATTTCTCGCATTCCCGGTTCTTGTCCTTAGCCTTTAAAGTGGAGAAGGAAAGACGGGGAGAAGAGAAAGAGAAAAAGAACGGCAGGTGTGCTATTGCGTTGGATACCCCTTCCGAGCACTTCTCTTCTGGTCCCTTCTCCCCCCCGCACCCACCGCTTGATTCCTACAGCGTGTACGGAGCCCTCACAAAACGTCAGGCGCTCTTCTGGGTGCTGGAGATAGAGCAGTGAGCAAAACAAAGTCCCTGTTCACACGGAATTTACCTTCTGGGAAAGGGGAGGGTGGGCGGCAGGAGGTTCAGACAATAGCCAAATAAATACGATGTTGGCTGGTGATTGCAGCTTGAAGAATAAAGCGTGGTAAAGAAGTTAGAGAGCGAGAGAGGTGCTGCTTTATGTACGGCGTGGTTAGTGCAGCCAACGGGTAGAGTTGTGAAGGAGGTGAGGGGGCAAACCTAGTTGACCGTCGGGGGGAAAAGACAGAAAATGGAGGGTCCTAAGGCAGGTGTGCTCAAGAGCAGAGAGGGAGTTAGGCTGGCTGGAGTCGAGTGACGGGGAGTCCAGATCACAGAAGTCCTTGGTAAGAGTGGTGAATCTTTCATGGTAAGGACAGAAGGATACTCTCCCCACCGTGCAGCCGTGTCTTTGTTCCCTCTGCTTTCTCACTGTTTTGTCTTTACTTTCCCTGTGCATTTTCAAGCATTCTCTTTCCTCCTGCAGTTCCTCTTCTATTTCTCCCACCTTACATCTTTCCCGCCTTCCATCAGTGCCTAAGTGATCCATTTCACCTCTTCCTCACCTAGTCCACAGCCATCCCCCAGACCCTCTGCTACTCGCCTCTCTGTATTGGATCTGAGCTGGATATGAGCATTAAAAAGAAACACAAAGGGTGAATCAGAACTGACTCACTAAGTTTAGGGCCTTATCCCACCTTCTCATGCCAGAGCAGAGACAGTACCTCAGTTCTTATTTGTGCCAACCCTGCTCCCCCATACCTCCTAGAAAGGTACAGTTTCTAAAATCCTGTCTGAATTATCCTCTTATTCATTTCAAAAGAGAGAAAGTGTAGACTATTTGAGAAAAATCAATGTCATTGTTTTTCAGAATACCGATGTTTCTCCAGGCAAAAGTTATTTGTGCTCCAAGTGTGTTGCTAGGAAAAAAAAAATCTACACATAAGATATCAGAACTGCATTTTAAAGGTAATTTGGCTTGAACTTCACGGAGCAATCAAGCCTTCAAGGTGCTGACTGTAACTGCTTTGATAAATTTGCACTGTTAGTTACTGGGCTATTTGACTAAAACTGGAGGAGAAAAGTCAGGTGTTAATCACCCGCCCAAGAAGATTCTTTTCTGGCCAATTTTGTGCTTGGTTGCTTGGCAGGTATTTAGAGGATGGAAGAGGACTGGGCTGCAGGCACACCCCAATGAGCAGTCAGGTAACTAGAAAGAGGGAGGCATGCCTCTTCTCTTTGGTAACTGTTCCCAGATCTAAGGGTAGGTGTGGCAGCAGGAATGGCCTCAACCTGCCCCTGATTTGGGATTATTTAAGGAAGGAGTTTTGGACAGGGCTTGGAATCAAGAAAACTTGGATCCTTTTCCTGGACATTTAGTAGTGGAATGACCTGGGTACATTATTTAACCTTTCTGAACCTGTATGACAGGAATAACAATAACGCTCACGGGATTGTGGTGGGGATTAAATGAGGTAGCATTTCTGTAAAACAACAGTCATTCATACTTCAGCCAGAGTGATGAGTTCAAAATGAAAATCTGATCAAATGCTTCTGTTTGCATAAAGCAAAACTTCCATGTGGTCTACAAGCCCTGTGTAGTTTGTCCTCCCCACGTTTTCAGCATCTTCCTCTTTATTCTCTCCATTCCAGCTTCCTTGGCCTCCTATTTACCATGCTCTGTCCCACCCCAGGGCTTTGCATGTTCTCTCTGCCTAGAATGTTCTTCCTTCCTCTCTTCACCTAGTTGACCCTTGTGCTTCAAGGTCTCCACTCAGGACTTCCCTGGTGGCACAGTGGTTAAGAATCCACTTGCCAATGCAGGGGACACGGGCTCGAGCCCTGGTCCCAGAAGATCCCACATGCCGCGGAGCATGTAAACCCATGTGCCACAACTACTGAAACCTGTGCGCCTAGAGCCCGTGCTCTGCAACAAGAGAAGCCACTGCAATGAAAAGCCTGCGCACTGCAATGAAGAGTAGCCTCTGCTCTCCGCAACTAGAGAAAGCCCGTGAGCAGCAACGAAGACCCAACACAGCCATAAATAAGTAAATTTATTTTTAAAGAAAGATCTCCACTCAGTCAACTCCTCAGCCTCAGTCAATTCCCTGACCCCCTGAATGGATCAGACCCTTATTATGCTTCACACTTAGCTGCCTTTGTCACAGTTGCAATCTTACACTTATTGCGTGATTATTTGATTAATATGTACTTCCCCCATCAAGCTGCAGCTTGTTGAAGGCAGGGCGCTAATATTGGGTGCCTGGTGATAGAACTTATTTAATGAATGAACCAGGCTGCGCACAGCTTAATCTTTCTTGGATGACTCAGAAGGCAGTTCAGGAACCTGTAGTACCTGCCTCAGCATCATCAAGAGAAACCTTAATTAGCATCTGAGGCCAAATGAGGAAATGTCAATTGGCAGACCCAGAAGAGGTGGAGCCAGCCTGAGAAGGCCTGCACCTAAACTCACCCAAAATATATCTGTTTGCCTTTCCTCACACCTTTGAGTCAAGAACTGGTATCCTGAAAGGCCTTCTTACAATACAAACATGTCAGCCAGAAAGAATAATATATAAGCTACTCTGTACTATGAGGAGTATGGCATAGTGAAAAAGACTCTGATGCCGGACTCAGCTGGCTTCAGATCTCAGCTCCGTCACTCAGTGCTGTAACTCACCTCTGTCACAACCTCTTTGTGCCTCATTTTTCTCCTCCGTAAATAGAGATGATGAAAGTACTACCTACAGCAGGGGGTTGTTGGTAGGGCTTAACAGCATCCTAGATGTGAAGCTCCTAGATTAGTGCCTGCCCACTATAAGCACTTTGTGAGTGTTGGCTATTATTCCAACCACCACCCATTCTTATTACAATCAAAAATGAGCCAAATGCAGGGGACACGGGTTCGAGCCCCGGTCCGGGAAGATCCCACATGCCGCGGAGCGGCTGGGCCCGTGAGCCATGGCCGCTGAGCCTGCGTGTCCAGAGCCTGTGCTCCGCAACGGGAGAGGCCACAACAGTGAGAGGCCCGCGTACCACAAAAAAAAAAAAAAAGAGTCAAAGGATGGGAATATTTTTTGTAGAGGGAGGGAGAGACCAAGCCCACAGGACATAAAATGGGAGGTACCTAGATAGTGAAGCATGAAAGGGGAGGTGAGGGACAAGCAGCTGCTGCTTCCTCCTTGGTCCTGGAGCCCAGGGACAGAGCAAGGAGGCCAGGAAGCTCAAGTGGAACCTGTGATCCTCTCCCACGAGAGATAATTACAGTCACTGCACTTGGGACTAATAAATAAAGGTAGGGAAATGAGGCTCAGACTCCAGGCATTCTGGAACCTTACCAGCACAGGCAGGTGGTAGGGGGGGAGGGGGTAGCATGTGGAGGACAACAGGGCCAGGCTAGGGAGCTGACCCAGCTGTCCGATTAGTTCCTAAGGGCCAAATGGGGTAGGACGGTGCTCACAGTTCAAAGGAAAATCTCTGACTCTCTTTAGGAAATCCTTATCAGAAGGACCCATTCCAGCTGGTGGAGTGTGAAGGTGAAAGACCAGGAAGCAGGCCCATCTAAATTCTTCCCTCCCCATCCCTTCTCTCCTTCTCTCCCCTCCCTTCCCCTCTGCTCTCCTCCTCTCCCTTGGAGGAATAACTCTGTGGTCTGGGAGACATGCTGAGAGATATTCTTTAGAATCCAGTTGAAGTTTTTTCTTGAGTTTTGGCCAATGGATGTTGGATGGTGGATAGATTGATGGATACATGAAGACCTTTAAAAGCATTAAGGTACAAACTGAGAACCGTGATCCAGGATCAGATAGTAGGGTAATCCACAGAGATAACATGTATCCTTGATAAACACAGCGACAGCTGCTATTGTGAAAGGGAAATTTAGTGCAGAAGATGACGTATTTATCTCAGTAAGAGAGTTTATGATATAGTGGTTTCTTCTAGGGCCAGGTTTTTTTTTTAATAAATAAATTTATTTATTTTTGCCTGCGTTGGGTCTTCATTGCTGAGCACAGGCTTTCCCTAGTTGCGGTGAGCAGGGGCTACTCTTTGTTGCAGTGTGCGGGCTTCTCATTGCGGTGGCTTCTCTTTTTGTGGAGCACGGGCTCTATGCATGGGCTTCAGTAGTTGTGGCACGTGGGCTCAGTAGTTGTGGCTCGTGGGCTCTAGAGCACAGGTTCAGTAGTTGTGGCGCACAGGCTTAGCTGCTCCACAGAATGTGGGATCTTCCCAGACCAGGGCTTGGACCCATGTACCCTGCATTGTCAGGTGGATTCCTAACCACTGTGCCACTAGGGAAGGCCCTAGGACCAGGTTTTACGGGTTCAAATCCTACCTGCACCACTTACTAGTTGTGTAGATCTAGGGCAATTTATATAACCTCTCTGGACCTCAGTTTCTTCAGGAATTAATGACGCCTACTTTACATGATTGTTGTGGGCATTACATGAATGAATACATGTAAAGTATTCCTGGAGCATTACTTGGCACATGGCAAGTGCTCAATGCAATCCTTTGGTTAATACCAGACAGAATAGATATTAAAGGATTTCTTGGCATAGACAGTCAGTCTCTGATTTCTCTCACCCTATTATACTAATTTTTTTCAATTTAAATTTTTGAGATATAATTCACATACCATAAGATTCACCCTTTTAAAATATTCAATTCAGTGGCTTTTTGTAGATTCACAAAATTGTGCAACTCTCACGACTGTCTAATTTCAGAATATTATCATCACCCCAATAGTAAATCCTGTACCCATTAGCAGTCACTTCCTATGCTCCTCTTCTGAGTGGCTGGAAACCACAAATCTACTTTCTGTCTTTGTGGATCTGCCTATACTGGACATTTAATATAAATGGACTTATACAATATGTGGCATTTTTAGCTGGCTTGTTTCATTTAGTCTTATGTTTTCAAGTTTCATCTATGTCGTAGCATGCATTAGTACTTCATTACTTTTTATGACAATAATATTCCATTGTTTGGATATACCACATCTTGTTTATCATTCATAAGTTGCTGGATGTTTGGTTTGATTCCACTATTTGGCTATTAAGAATAATGCTACTAGATTGGTTCAAGATGGCAAAGTAGGGTGACGTGTGCTCAGTTCCTCTTGCGAGGGCACGAGAATCACAATGAACTGCTGAATAATCACTGAGAGGAAGACACTGGAGCTCACCAAAAAAGATACCCCACATCCAAAGACAAAGGAGAAGCCACAATAGACGGTAGGAGGGGGACAATCACAATAAAATCAAACCCTGTAACTGCTGGGTGGGTGACTCACAAACTGGAAAACACTTATCAGTCTTCCCAACCTGGGGGTCTGGCAATGGGAGGAGGAATTCCTAGAGAAGCAGACTTTGAAGGCTAGCGGGATTTGACTGCAGGACTTCGACAGGACTGGGGGAAACAGAGACTCCATTCTTGGAGGGCACACACAAAGTAGTGTGCACATTGGGACCCAGGGGAAGGAGCAGTGACCCCATAGGAGACTGAACCAGACCTACCTGCCAGTGTTGGAGGGTCTCCTGTAGAGGCGGGGGGTGGCTGTGGCTTACCATGGGGACAAGGACACTGGCAGCAGAAGTTCTGGGAAGTACTCCTTGGCATGAGCCCTCCCAGAGTCCGCCATTAGCCTCACCAAAGAGCCTGGTAGGCTCCAGTGCTGGTTTGCCTCAGGCCAAACAACCAACAGGGAGGGAACCCAGCCCCACCCATCAGCAGACAAGTGGATTAAAGTTTTACTGAGCTCTTCCCACCAGAGCAACACCCAGCTCTACCCACCACCAGTCCCTCCTATCATGAAGCTTACACAAGTCTCTTAGATAGCCTCATCACCAGAGGGCAGACAGCAGAAGCAAGAAGAACTACAATTCTGCAGCCTGTGGAAGGAAAACCACATTCACAGAAAGATAGACAAAATGAAAAGGCAGAGGACTTTGTACCAGATGAAGGAACAAGATAAAACCCCAGAAAAACAACTAAATGAAGTGGAGAAAAAGAAAAAGAATTCAGAATAGTGATAGTGAAGATGATCCAGGACCTCGGAAAAAGAACGGAGGCAAAGACTGAGAAGAAGCAAGAAAAGTTTAACAAAGACCTAGAAGAATTAAAGAACAAAGACCTAGGAGAATTAAAGAACAAACAAACAGAGATGAAAAATACAATGCCTGAAATGAAAAATACACTAGAGGGACTGAATAGCAGAATAACTGAGGCAGAAGAATGCGTAAGTGACCTGGAAGACAGAATGGTGGAATTCACTGTTGCAGAACAGAATAAAGAAAAATGACTGTAAAGAAATGAAGACATTAAGAGACCTCTGGGACAACACTAAAAGCAACAATATTCGCATTGTAGGGGTCCCAGAAGGAGAAGAGAGAAAGAAAGGACTCAAGAAAATATTTGAAGATATTACAGTTGAAAACTTCCCTAACATTGGATAGGAAATAACCACCCAAGTCCAGGAAGCACAGAGAGTCCCGTCCCAGGCAGGATAAACCCAAGGAGAAACATGCCAAGACACAGAGCAATCAAACTGACAAAAATTAAAGGCAAAGAAAAATTATTGAAAGCAGCAAGGGAAAAATGACAAATAACATACAAGGGAACTCCCATAAGGTTAACAGCTGATTTCTCAGCAGAAACTCTACAAGCCAGAAGGGAATGGCACAATATATTTAAACTGATGAAAGGGAAGAACCTAGGACAAAGATTACTCTACCCAGCAAGGATCTCATTCAGATTCGATTGAGAAATCAAAAGCTTTACAGACAAGCAAAAGCTGAGAGAATTCAGCACCACCAAACCAACTCTACAACAAATGCTAAAGGAACTTCTCTAAGTGGGAAACACAAAAGAGGAAAAGGACCTTCAAAAAAACCCATAACAATTAAGAAAATGGTAATAGGAACATACATATCGATAATTACCTTAAACGTGAATGGATTAAATGCTCCAACCAAAAGACACAGGCTTGCTGAATGGATACAAAAACAAGACCCATATATATGCTGTCTACAAGAGACCCACTTCAGACCTAGGGACACATACAGACTGAAAGTGAGGGGATGGAAAAAGATATTCCATGAAAATGGAAATCCAAAGAAAGCTGGAGTAGCAATACTCATATCAGATAAAATAGACTTTAAAAGAAAGAATGTTACAAGAGACAAGGAAGAACACTACATAATGATCAAGGGATCAATCCAAGAAAAAGATATAACAATTATAAACATATATGCACCCAACATAGGAGCACCTCAATACATAAGGCAACTGCTGACAGCTATAAAAGAGAAAATTGACAGTAACACAATAAGAGTGGGAGACTTTAACACCTCACTTACACCAATGGACAGATCATCCACACGGAAAATTAATAAGGAAACACAAGCTTTAAATGACACAACAGACCAGATAGATTTAATTGATATTTATAGGACATTCCATCCCAAAACAGCAGATTACACTTTCTTCTCAAGTGCACATGGAACGTTCTCCAGGATAGATCACATCTTGGGTCACAAATCAAGCCTCAGTAAATTTAAGAAAATTGAAATCATACCAAGCATCTTTTCCGACCACAACGCTATAAGATTAGAAATCAGTTACAGGGGAAAAAAACTTAAGAAACACAAACACATGGAGGCTAAACAATATGTTACTAAATAACCAAGAGATCACTGAAGAACTCAAAGAGGAAATCAAAAAATACCTGGAGACAAATGACAACGAAAACACGATGATCCAAAACTTCTGGGATGGAGCAAAAGCAATTCTAAGAGAGAAGTTTATAGCAATACAATCCTACCTCAAGAAACAAGAAAAATCTCAAATAAACAATCTAATCTTACACCTAAAGGAACTAGAGAAAGAAGAACAAACAAAACCCAAAGTTAGTAGAAGGAAAGAAATCATAAAGATCAGAGCAGAAATAAATGAAATAGAAACAAAGAAAATAATTGCAAAGATCAATAAAACTAAAAGCTGGTTCTTTGAGAAGATAAACAAAATTGATAAACGTTTAGCCAGATTCATCAAGAAAAAGAGGGAGAGGACTCAAATCAATAAAATTAGAAATGAAAGAGTTACAACGGACTCAGGAGAAATACAAACCATCATAAGATACTACTATAAGCAACTCTATACCAATAAAATGGGCAACCTGGAAGAAATGGACAAATTCTTAGAAAGGTATAACCTTCCAAGACTGAACCAGGAAGAAATAGAAAATATGAACAGACCAATCACAAGTAATGAAATTGAAACTATGATTAAAAATCTTCCAACAGGGCTTCCCTGGTGGCGCAGTGGTTGAGAGTCCACCTGCCGATGCAGGGGACACGGGTTCGTGCCCCGGTCCGGGAAGTTCCCACATGCCGCGGAGCGGCTAGGCCCATGAGCCATGGCTGCTGAGCCTGTGCATCCGGAGCCTGTGCTCCGCAATGGGAGAGGCCACAACAGTGAGAGGCCCGTGTACCAAAAAAAAAAAAAAAAAAAAAAAAAAACTTCCAACAAACAAAACCCCAGGACCAGAAGGCTTCACAGGTGAACTCCATCAAACATTTAGAGACGAGCTAACACCCATCCTTCTCAAACTCTTCCAAAAAATTGCAGAGGAAGGAACACTCCCAAACTCATTCTATGAGGTCACCATCACCCTGATACCAAAACCAGACAAAGATACTACAAAAAAAGAAAATTACAGACCAATATTACTGATGAATATAGATGCAAAACTCCTTGACAAAATACTAGCAAACAGAATCCAACAACACATTAAAAGGATCATACACCATGGTCAAGTGGGATTTAACCCAGGGATGCAAGGATTCTTCAGTATATGCAAATCAATCAATGTGATACACCATACTAACAAATTGAAGAATAAAAACCATATGATCATCTCAGTAGATGCAGAAAAAGCTATTGACGAAACTCAACACCAATTTATGATAAAAACTCTCCAGAAAGTGGGAATAGAGGGAACCTACCTCAACATAATAAAGGCCATATATGACAAACCCACAGCAAACATCATTCTCAATGGTGAGAAACTGAAAGCACTTCCTCTAAGATCAGAAACAAGACAAGGATGTCCACTCTCACCACTCTTATTCAACATAGTTGTGGAAGTCCTACCCACGGCAATCAGAGAAGAAAAAGAAATAAAAGGAATACAAATTGGAAAAGAAGAAGTAAAACTGTCACTGTGTGCAGATAACATGACACTATACATAGAGAATCCTAAAGATGCCACCAGAAAACTACTAGAGCTAATCAATGAATTTGGTAAAGTTGCAGGATACAAAATTAATGCACAGAAATCTCTTGCATTCCTATACACTAACAACGAAAGAACAGAAAGAGGAATTAAGGAAACAATCCCATTCACCACTGAAACAAAAAGAATAAAATACCTAGGAATAAACCTACCTAAGGAGGTAAAATGCCTGTACTCAGAAAACTATAAGACACTGATGAAAGAAATCAAAGATGACACAAACAGATGGAGAGATATACCATGTTCTTGGATTGGAAGAATCAATATTATGAAAATGACTATACTACCCAAAGCAAGCTACAGATTCAATGCAATCCCTATCAAATTACCAGTGACATTTTTTACAGAACTAGAACAAAAAATCTTAAAATCTGTATGGAGACACAAAAGACCCCGAATAGCCAAAGTAGTCTTGAGGGAAAAAAATGGAGCTGGAGAGATCAGACTCCCTGACTTCTGACTATACTATAAAGGTACAGTAATCAAAACAATATGGTACTGGCATAAAAACAGAAATATAGATCAATGGAACAGGATAGAAAGCCCAGAGAAAAACCCACGCACCTATGGTCAACCAATCTATGACAAAGGAGGCAAGGATATACAATGGAGAAAAGACAGTCTCTTCAATAAGTGGTGCTGGGAAAACTGGACAGCTACATTTAAAAGAATGAAATTAGAACAAATTAGAATGGATTAGAGACCTAAATGTAAGACCAGACACTATAAAACTCTTAGAGGAAAACTTAGGAAGAACACTCTTCAACATAAATCACAGGAAGATCTTTTTTGATCCACCTCCTAGAGTAAGGGAAATAAAAATAAAAATAAACAATTGGGACATAATGAAATTTAATAGCTTTTGGAAAGCAAAGGAAACTACAAACAAGACGAAAAGACAACCTTCAGAATGGGAGAAAATATTTGCAAATGAATCAACTGACAAAGGATTAATGTCCAAAATTTACAAGCAGCTCATGCAGCTCAATATTAAAAAAACAAACAACCCAATCAAAAAATGGGCAGAAAACCTAAATAGACATTTCTCCAAAGAAGACATACAGATGGCCAAGAAGCACATGAAGAGCTGCTCGACATCACTAATTATTAGAGAAATGCAAATCAAAACCACAATGATGTATCACCTCACATCAGTTAGAATGGGCATCATCAGAAAATCTACAAACAATAAATGTTGGAGAGGGCGTGGAGAAAAGGAAACCCTCTTGCACTGTTTGTGGGAATGTAAATTGATACAGCCACTATGGAGAACAATATGGAGATTCCTTAAAAAACTAAAAATAGAATTACCGTATGACCCAGCAATCCCACTACTGGGCATATACCCAGAGGAAACCATTATTCAAAAAGACACATGCAGGGCTTCCCTGGTGGTGCAGTGGTTGAGAGTCCGCCTGCCAATGTAGGGGACACGGGTTCGTGCCCTGGTCCGGGAAGATCCCACATGCCGCGGAGCGGCTAGGCCTGTGAGCCATGGCTACTGAGCCTGCGCGTCTGGAGCCTGTGCTCCGCAACGGGAAAGGCCACAACAGTGAGAGGCCTGCGTACGCCAAAAAAAAAAAAAAAAGACACATGCACCCCAATGTTTGTTGCAGCACTATTGACAATAGTCAGATCATGGAAGCAACCTAAATGCCCATCGACAGACGAATGGATAAAGAAGTTGTGGTACATATATACAATGGAATATTACTCAGCCATAAAAAGGAATGAAATTGGGTCATTTGTAGAGATGTGGATGGATCTACAGACTGTCATACAGAATGAAGTAAGTCAGAAAGTGAAAAACAAATACCGTATATTAACGCATATATGTGGAATCTAGAAAAATGGTACAGATGAACCAGTTTGCAGGGCAGAAATAGAGACACAGATGTAGAGAACAAACGTATGGACACCAAGGGGGGAAAGTGGGGGTTGGCGGTTGTGTAATGAATTGGGAGATTGGGATTGACATATATACACTAATATGTATAAAATAGATAACTAATAAGGACCTGCTGTATAAAAAAATAAAATTCAAAAATTCAAAAAATAAATAAAATAAAAATAAAGCAGAAGCAATATTGTAACAAATTCAATAAAGACTTTAAAATGGTCCACATCAAATAAAAAAAAGAATAATGCTACTATGAACATTTATTCATATGTGTCAATTTTTTTTATTTTTATTTTATTTTTTTGTGGTGTGCAGGCCTCTCACTGTTGTGGCCTCTCCAGTTGCGGAGCACAGTATCCGGACGCGTAGGCTCAGCGGCCATGGCTCATGGGCCTAGCCGCTCCGTGGCATGTGGGATTATTCGCGGCGGGGCACGAACCCGTGTCCCCTGCATCGGCAGGCGGACTCTCAACCACTGCGCCACCAGGGAAGCCCCCGTATGTGTCAGTTTGACTGAGCTAAGTGATGCCCAGATAGCTGGTTGAACAGTTTTTTTCTGGGCGTGTCTGTGAGAGTGTCTCTGGAAAAGATTAGCATTTGAATCAGTAGATGCCCTCACCATTGTGGGTGACCACCATCCAATCTATCGAGGCCCTGAATAGAGCAAAAAGGTGGAGGCTGGGCAAATTCACTCTCTGCCGGAGCTGAGACATCCATCTTCCCCTGCCCTCGGACTTGGAGTTCCTGGTTCTTAGTCCTTTTGGCTCCCACAGGGACTTACATTGTTGGTTCTGATTCTCAGGCCTTTGGCCTCAGACTGAATTTCATCACCAGTTTTCCTGGTTCTCCAACTTGCAGATGGCATATCAAGGGGCTTCTCAGCCTCCGTGACGGCATGAGCCACTTCCTGTAATATATCTCTTATACATATCGCTGTATATCTCATTGGTTCTTTTCTCTGGAGAACCCTGACTAATACAAGTTTTTGTGTATATATATATATTTTTTCAATTCTCCTTAATGGGATTGCTGGTAAATACCGCCCCCCTTCACCACCACTTTTTAAAAATGTCTAATTCTGTTCCTCTTCACAGCTTTTTGCCCAGAGCCACTTCAGCAGCCCACTAATTGGTCTCTCTTCCTAAGGATCTAACTCTCTCAAACCCATCTTCTTAAAAATTCTCAAAGGATATAAAATTTAAAAAATAGTAGTAATAGTAAGAAGAACATCAATGTACATTACAATCATTTATTCTTCATAAAAACCTATGAGAGAAGAACCTAGGGGCAGGACGGGAATAAAGACGCAGACCTACTAGAGAATGGACTTGAGGACACGGGGAGTTGGAAAGGTAAGCTGGGATGAAGTGAGAGTGTGGCATGGACATGTGTACACTACCAAATGTGAAATTGATAGCTAGTGGGAAGCAGCCGCAAAGCACAGGGAGATCAGCTTGGTGCTTTGTGACCACCTAGAGGGGTGGGATAGGGAGGGTGGGACGGAGGGAGATGCAAGAAGGAAGAGATATGGGGATATACTTATATGTATAGATGATTCACTTTGTTATAAAGCAGAAACTAACACTATTATACTCCAATAAAGGTGTTAAAAAGAAACCTATGAGAAAGAAAGAAACCTATGAGGTAGGGACTATTATGTTTATGCCATTTAGAGATGATAAAACTGAGTTCATGAAGTTAATAAGTGGTAGAGGCAGGAGTTACATCTCGGCCAACGTGATTCCAGAATGCCTAACCTGCATGACATACCACCTCCCAGAACACCTCTGACCAACATGTCACTACCTTGCTGAAAATGTTACAAAGATTCGTACCTGCCTAAAGTAAGAACATGTCCTATTAGTGTACATGGCTATTTCTCATTTATAAACTACCGGAACACTTATATTATCAGCTCTTTAATTACTTCATCCCAAAGTATGCCATACTTTGTATTTCCTAACACACATCAGACTTGCTATTTCTTACTCAATGTCTTTCTTTCCCCAAGGAAAGAACGTAAGTTCCATAGGGTCAGGAACTTTGTTTTATCTGCCACAAAATTCCCAATGCCTAGAACCATGACAATAACATAGTAGGTCCTAAATAACAGTTTGTGGGATAGATGAGCTTAATCCTGTGTCCTTCATTTCCTGAGAACAATGGTTTTATGATATAAATTTGGTATCTTCCTCCACCCTGTTCCAACTGCCACCCAGCATGGTACCAGGCACATAAGCAAATGCCAACCTATTTTAGTCCTCCCAGCAACCTTGACCCTCTAGCACATGTAATCTGCTGCCAGGTCTCAACACCTAATGCCAGCGTTGTAAGCGTTTCTTTGTGTCAATAACATATTCTTTGGAATCCAAAGAACCTGCAAAAATGAAGGCAGCCACAAGGAATAGCTATTTAGGGGACTGGAGAAGAGTCCGAGCCACACTGTGACCCGGTTTAGAGCTTGATATGATCATTAATGGGAGATGCTGAAGGGCACATTGGTTTAGAGCGCACACTCTAGAGCAACACTGCCCTGTAGAAATTTCTTCAAAGATAGAGATGTTCTATATCTGTACTCTCCAATAGGGCAGCCACTAGCCACATGTAGCTGTTGAGCACTTGAAATGTGGCTAGTGGGACAGAAATTAAAATTTTAATTTTCTTTAATTTAAATCTAAATACACATATATGGCTAGTGACTACCATATTGGATAGTACAGTACTAGAGTCAGATGATCTAGGTTCAAATCCTGGCTCCACTGTTTACTGAGTGTATGACTTTGGCCAATTTACTTAAACTCCTTATGCCCTGGTCTCCTTATCTATGAAATAGGAAAAATAATAGTAGTACTAACTTGTAACTTTGATGTGAGGATTAAATGGCTAAATATACACTTTGTACATGGGTCCATCAAGCTAGCACTTGGGTGGCTGGGGAAAGAGGCTGACCCACATCCATAAATGGGTCATCTGTCCCCCTGATTAATAGAGTGCCTCGTCCTCTGGGAACACCCTCTGGTGAGCATTTCCATGATGTATTAGTTTCCTATTGCTGCTATAACAAATTACCACAGACTTCCTGGCTTAAAACAGCACATTTATGCATTATAATAATGTAGTTCAGAAATCTCACTGGGCCGAAATCAAATTGCCAACAGGACCACATTCCTTCTGAAGGCTCGAGAGGAGAATCCATTTCCTTGCCTTTTCCAGCTTCTAGAGGTCACCTACAATCCTGGCTCACGACTCCTTCCTTTGTCTTCAAAGCCACCGGCAGAACATCTTCACATCTCCCTCTGATTCAGACACTGCTGTCTTCCTCTTATAAGGACCCTTGTGGTTACATTAAGCCCACCCGGATAATCTAGGATAATCTCTCCATCTCACGATCCTTAACTTAATCACATCTGCAAAGTTCCTTTTGCCATGTAAGAGAACATATATTAGGTTTGAGGGCCATTATTCTGACCGCTGCACATGAGGTATGAACATTTTCACATTCAGTGACCATTCTGGAAGGTCTATCCACATACCTCTCCTCCAGACCTTCATGTCACATTTTCTAGCCTTGTTCTTTCCCAGTCCCTGATCAGCTGTGAGTGCTTATTAATAAGTATAGATCTGTACTCAGTCTATCTTTACTTACATATGAAGTAGACAATAAAGTGTACAACCCAAATCCTGCCCTCTCAGAGGACTTCTCTTTTCCACCGTATTTCAGGGTCACCCTGAGTGGGACAGTAGGGCAGCAGTTGTCCAATTTCAGCTGGAACTAGTATACCATGCAGATCAATCAATGATTCAGGTGTTTGACTCTTCCTTATTCGCTTCCTTCTTTAACTGGTCGTGGGGAATTCCCATGGGCTGTAAGGATGGCTGGAGGGAGAGAGTGCAAGCTAATGGGAGCAGGTAACATGGGATTCTGGGCCACCAGCTTGTGAGAGTTTATTTGTGCCTACTGGACTACTCCAGCCTGGTCTCTTATATATGCTGCTTCTGTTTTGGAAGACTGCTGTATGGGTTTAGTTTTACGGCTTGGAAGGTAAGATAATACCCAGTTCGTGACAGACAGTTCTCCTAGTCAGTTGGTGTCCCATGGTCACGTGTTCCATCTTTACCAGGGCCCAGAAGGCCCCCAGGCTAGAAGTAAATTTCTAGATATGGTGTTTAATTGATTCCAATCTGCTATAGATTGTGAAAGCAGCAAAGAAAAAAATTCTGCCAATAAGATTTGTAAGACACCATTGATTATAAGATGCATTCCAAGTTCAGAGATGTCAAAACATGAAAACAAAACAAAACAAAACAAAATCCAAAGTATGTGTATACCTTAGAATCATTAATCCACCCTTCCACCGCATACATAAGGAAACAGGTCTAGAGAATTAAGTGACTTTTCCACGATCACACAGCTCCTTAGTGCCATGTCCAGATAGATCTCCTGACTTTCAGCCCAAAGCCAGTTTCATTTCCTCATATAAATTTATTATTCATGATTAGTATGAATAATAAACCCCCAACTTTTCAAAATAAATGTTCTAAGTGCCCTTATTTTGCTTTATGTCAGGGATACCAGGAAAAATAGAGGCTGGATCTTTGGGGTTGGCACCCCTCATCCCCACCACCCCTTTGCCCCAGGCAAAACCAAGTAAAATTACAATAAAATTACTCTAAATCCAGTGTTCTCCTCAGCTTTCTGATAATAAGAATCACCTAAGGAGTCTTCCAAAAATTTAAATTCTTGGATCCAATTGCAGACCCACTAAATCAGAATCCCAGGACATGTGGTCTGGGAAACTATATGTTGAACAAGTTTCCTCAAGTGATTCTTATCAACAAGGAACTTTGGGGAACACTATGCCCAGCCCCTTCATGCTAAGGATGAAGATGATGAAGCCCAAAGAAGTTGAGTAACTTATTGAAGATAGCTCTGTGTCTATTCTTGTGTAAGCACAGGCTGCTTCTGGAGGACCATACCTGTCTTTGGGGAAGGGGCCTGGAGGATTGGCAATCTAAGAGACAGAAGAGACTTTTTTTTTAACATGCCTGCTTGTGGTGGTTGGAAAAAAAAGTTTTCCCTGTATAGTGAATTAACTTTTCAATTAAAAACCTAGTTCTGAGTTATATCTGATTGGCAAACACCTTGGAAATGCAGTCAATTGTACCCTGACTTCCCCCACTCCCACCTACCTTGAGTCTGCTTTCCAGCTGACAGGCAGCCTGCTCATTTCCCTTCCCTCTGCCTACTCCATGCTCCACCTGTGCAGCCCAACGAGGCTGGAGGCCAGGGGCATTCGAAAAACTCCTTCTCTGCCTCAAGGGCCTTGGTGTGAAGTCATCCTCCCCCTGAGATGCAGTGGGAGCTCCAGAGCTCCAGAGGTGGCGAGGCTTGGCTGTCAGTCAGCCAAGGCCTTGATCATAGCACTTGCTAGCTATGCCCCTCAGCAGCGCTCAGCCTGGAGCACATTCAGAGAGGCAGGTCACCTTCCTACCTTGCTAGTTGCTCAAAGCCTGGAGGGCAAGATTCTGTGTCAGGTGGGGTTAGAAGAATATATGTAAATGTCTAGATATGAGGATGTAGAGCACGTGGAACTGTCATAGCTTCAGAGGGAGTGCAGATCATTTCCACCACTTTGCAAAACTGGCAGAATCCATTAAAGCTCAACAAACGCAAACTTACAATCCAGCAATACTACTCCTAGGTACACTTACAGAAATGTGTATCTGTATATACATGTTTATATGTTTTATAAAAAATATGTACAAGAATCTTCAGAGAAGCAACTATTCATACAGTCCAAAATTGGAAACTACCGGAATATTCTTCAATAGTCAAATGGGTAAAATAAATTCTCTTACATTTGTACAAAAGAAGAGTATCAGGGCTCCCCTGGTGGTGCAGTGGTTAAGAATCCGACTGCCGGGCTTCCCTGGTGGCGCAGTGGTTGGGAGTCCGCCTGCCGATGCAGGGGACGCGGGTTCGTGCCCCGGTCCGGGAAGATCCCACATGCCGCAGAGCAGCTGGGCCCGTGAGCCATGGCCGCTGAGCCTGCGCGTCCGGAGCCTGTGCTCCGCAACGGGAGAGGCCACAACAGTGAGAGGCCCGCGTACGGCAGAAAAAAAAAAAGAATCCGACTGCCGATGCAGGAGACACGGGTTCGAGCCCTGGTCCAGGAAGATCCCACATGCTGCGGAACAACTAAGCCCGTGCGCCACAGCTACTGAGCCTGTGCTCTAGAGCCCGCGCAGCCAAAAGTAAATAAAACAAAACAAATTAATTTATTTAAAAATATTTATTTTAAAAAAAAAGAATAGTAACAGCAATGAGAATGAATGACTGATATGTGTAGCAGCATAGATGGTTCTCAGAAATACAATGCTGAGGGGAAAAAAGCCATACATAAATAAATACAGAATTTTACGAAGTCACTTACATGAGGTTTTTTTCTTTTTTCCCCCAGTTTTTTTTTTAAAGAATCAATTTTATTTAGTTATTTATTTTTGATTGTGTTGGGTCTTTGAGGCATACAGGCTTTCTGTACTTGTGGCGAGCGGGGGCTATTACTTTTCGTTGCAGTGTGCCGGCTTCTCATTGCGGTGGCCTCTCCTGTTGTGGAGCACGGGCTCCAGGCGCGCGGGCTTCAGTAGTTGTGGCACACAGGCTCAGTAGTTGTGGCTCATGGGCTCTAGAGCACAGGCTCAGTAGTTGTGGCACACCAGCTTAGTTGCTCCGCGGCATGTGTGATCGTCCTGAACCAGGGATTGAACCCGTGTCCCCTGCATTGACAGGCGGATTCTTTTTGTGTGTGTGTGTGTGTGTGTGTGTGTGTGGTACGCGGGCCTCTCACTGTTGTGGCCTCTCACATTGCGGAGCACAGGCTCTGGACACGCAAGCTCAGCGGCCATGGCTCACGGGCCCAGCAGCTCCGCGGCATGTGGGATCTTCCCGGACCGGGGCACGAACCCGCGTCCCCTGCATTGGCAGGCGGACTCTCAACCACTGCGCCACCAGGGAAGCCCGACAGGTGGATTCTTAACCACTGTGCCACCAGGGAAGTCCCTCCCCCCAGTTTTATTGAGATATAATTGACATATTGTGCTGTGCAAGTTTAAGGTGTATGAGATGACTGGATACACTTATTGAATAGTGTATATATTGTGAAATGATTACCACAGTAAGGTTACTTAACATAGCCATCACTTCACATAAACATGAAGTTTTAATTAAAAACAGGCAACATTGGGACTTCCCTGGTGGCCTAGTGGTTAGGATTCCAGGCTTTCACTGCCATGGTCCAGGTTCAGTTCCTGGTTGGGCAACATTAATCTCTTGTATGATAAGTCAGGATAGTAAGTGGGAAGTGACTGGGAGGGGTATGAGGCGGAGTTCTGTGGACCTGGTAATACTAGGGTTCATCAGAGGACATGGGTAACTTATGAAAATTTAATTTATAAATTAAGTTACACTTTTCTGTATATATGTTTATTTCAATGTAACGTTTACTTAAAAAAAAATAGTCCCCATAGAGTGGTGGTTCTTCACTTTATCAAACCCAAATGCCCCCCACACTTTTTTTTTTTTTTTTGCGGTTCGCGGGCCTCTCACTGTTGTAGCCTCTCCCATTGCGGAGCACAGGCTCCGGACGCGCAGGCTCAGCAGCTATGGCTCATGGGCCCAGCCGCTCCGCGGCATGTGGGATCTTCCCCGACCGGGGCACGAACCTGCGTCCCCTGCATCGGCAGGCAGACTCTCAACCACTGCGCCACCAGGGAAGCCCCCAAATGCCCCCCTTTTATAACAAATGTTTTGTGACATCCTCTGTACTCTCCTGAAATGAAAGTTGTAGATAATTGTACATACTACATGTATAATTAAAATTTTTTCTTTTTAAAATAAAATTTTAATTTTATAATTAAAATCAACATAGTGCCTTAGTAGAAATATTTAAAAAAAAAGGAGAGGGAAAAACTTTATAATAAAAAAATGTGTATTTCAGTGTGTTGATATTTGGTTAGGACTACTCTGGAAGACACTGAGTACAACAGGGGCTTGCACCTAGTGTGAAAATCTCCATGAATGCAACATTTGCAAGTGCAAATGGCATCAGGTAATGTACTAGTTAATTACTAAGGCACTGGTGATGGAATTTTCTGAAATGGTAAACAATCTGTGCTAACATTTTAAACAGAACACAGTGCAACCATCCTTCCATTTCCACAATAATGACATTCCTTTCAAATCTAGAGCATGTTAAAATGTAAAAATACTTTGTTTTTATATATCAAAGCCAACTTTGATTCTAGGCTTAGATTCTACGCTTATAAACATAATTTGCATGCACACGAATGTCCAATTTGATACTGACATAATCCATTGTCCTATAGAACTGTCCTGTGTATTGCAGGATGTTTAATATCCGTGGCCCCTGACCATTAAATGCCAGGGGTGTCATTGCAACATCCACAAACTTCCAATATTCCCCCGGGAACAGGGTCACTTTGGTGGAGAACCATCTGTGTAGAGGATAACTTCTAGGCTACAAGCCATTAATGTTCTCATTCATGAAACCCTTGAAGTACCTGCATCAAAGTAATCTGATGGGCATAACAATTTGAATAAACTCTCTCAGGTCTTCAGTCTTCTCTGCTCATTGCCCTGCTGATCTGTCCCAAAATTAGGCTCTCTAAGGTACTTGCTTAATGAAGAATTGGGTGTTCTGTAGTTGATGCCTGAGGTTAAAGTCCAATAAGGAGATGACTAATGTTCCTAAATAAACAGTTGAAAATTATGCCTGTAATTTCAAGCTGTATCCCTCCCTCTGCCCTAAGAGACTCACTCCCTTTATAAATGACTCCTTAGACATTCCAGAGCAGAGAGTCTCCCTGGTTTGTCAGCCTGTACAATCAAGAGTGGCATGAATCCATGTTGGACATTCTTGTCCACTGAACACTGAAGACCTTCATCTTCTACTGAAGATTTCATCTTCTGTCATGGAACATAGTAAATATTTGAGTGATTATATGCCAGGCTCTATACCAACCTTGTGCTAGGCACTTCACAGGTATCATCTCATTATAGTCTTACAACAACCTTATGAGGTAGTCCCTGCTATTATTCCTAGGTTTTGATGGGGAAGGAAACTGAGGCACAGAGGTTAAGTAACATTCTTAGGGTCACATAGTTAATCAGCTTAAAAGCCAGGATTTGAACCCATGCATCTGTTTCCAAAGCTGGAGCTCTTAACTTTTATGGTATTCTGCCCCCAATGGGGGAGAATACGCTTTTGCCAAGGACCTGTACCCTGGACATCTAGAAATGGTACAGCTTTCCATTGGCTAAATGCCTTTTGGAATTCAGCCTGTCTGGGGAGAAGTCCAGTGACCTCCTCCCGTATCAATGAGATTATTACATTCAGTTTCAAATAACAGAAAATGACTGGTGAGTGTGAACAATAAGGACATTTGTTGCTTACTCAGCATGAAATCCCAGGGCTGGTTAAATGGCTCAGTAATATCGTTAAGCATCCTTGGCCTCACCATCATCAGGGTATTATCTTTGCTTCCTCATGTATGTTATCTCCTGGTTACAAGATGGCTGCTGCTGCTCCAACTGCACAAGAGAAAGGAAGGGGCAGAGGAAAAAGGATTTTTTATGGCTTTCTATCCCGACTTTCTTTTGATTCTCATTGGCCATAACTGAGAATCAAGAGACTGACATGCCCATTCTTCTTTTTTTTGTCAAGCAAAAACAGTGTTTGTTCAAATTTAATGGAAACAGGGGTCACTATACTTTGCAAGATGGGGAAAAATAAAATTTTAAAAAATTCTTTTCTTTTCTTTTTTAATATAAAACAATATAACCACAATACCAGAATATGGAACTCTACAGTTTATTTCCTATGGGTTACTACAGGTGTCAATTTTCTTCTACTGTGCTAGACATACCCACTCTTAAACCCATTATTGGAAAGGGGGGATGGTATTACAATGATTGCCTTAGACAAATCATTATTCATCCACTGGGATTCTGTTACGAGAGGTTTCCACCTATTACTAAATAAGGGTTCTGTTAGGAAAGAAAGGGAATTGCTGTTGTATTAGTCATCTAATACAAAATTCCATAGACTGGGTGGTTTAAACAACAGGAAACTGGAGGCTGAAAAGTCCAATATCATGGCACAGCAGGGTTCATTTCAGGTGAAGACTGTCTTCCTGTTTGGACATGGCCATCATATTGCTGTGTGCCCACGTGGCTTTCCTGAGGTGTGTGCTGGGAGAGAGAGACAGTGGGAGAGAGGAAAAAGAGCAAGCTCTCTGGTATCTCTTCTTATAAGGGCACTAATCCCATCATGAGGGTCCCACCTCCTGACCTCACTTAACCCTAATTACCTCCCAAAGTTCTCAGCTCCAAATACTATCACATTTGGGAGTTAGGGCTCTGACATGTGAATTTTGGGGGAACACACATATTCAGCCCATCACACCTGCCAAGTAGGCAACAAACAATACCTGCCATTCCTTCTCTGTGGGATGATTAGGTGGTCCCAGCTTGGGCAGCAGACTGGGGATTATGTTGGTTGCAGGGGACACCAAAATTATGATTATGGTGCTCTCAGTAAAAGTGAAATCATGTGTGTCTAGCCACTCAGCCCAGACACATTCTCACACATGCTCCCTCACAGACCTCTAGAGCCTGAAACAACTAGTCATGGGCTCTGTGCACAGAGTGTGTTGTAGATCATCTCAGCCATCATGGGACAGGCTGAGTGGTGGTGGGGCATTGCTTCTGTCAGAACATGACCTGGTTTATCCCAAAGGGTCCAGAATCTATGGAGATGTACAGTAGCCTATTGGCAGTTTCCTGAATATCCTACACATGCAATCTTTGTCTGCCTGTGGCCAGTGTCTCCGCCACCAACAAACTTACGGCTGGCCATACTGCCCAGTTTCTAGGCAAGGCCTGGGGATGGTCATTTCTAGTCTCCTGCGTAAAGGAAGTAAATGTGACAGATTACTATTTCACCATTAGTATTCCTTTGATATCCCAAAAGGTCTTCATTTCCGCCACCTTCACCCCAGATAGCTAGACATGAGCCATCCACTTCTCTGGGGTGTAAAAATTAGGGATCTTTTATTGCAAGCAATAGAAACCAACACTGGATGATACAACTAATAGGGGACTTAAAAATATATATATATATATATATTTATTTATTTATTTATTTTTATTTTTGGCTGTGTTGGGTCTTTGTTGCTGAGCGCGGGCTTTCTCTAATTGTGGCAAGTGGGGGCTACTCTTCCTTGTGGTGCGCGGGCTTCTCGTGCCGGTGGCTTCTCTTGTTGTGGAGCATGGGCTCTAGGTGTGCAGGCTTCAGTAGTTGCAGCATACAGGCTCAGTAGTTGTGGCTCACAGGCTTAGTTGCTCCGTGGCATGTGGGATCTTCCCAGATTAGGGATCGAACCCATGTCGCCTGTATTGGCAGGCGGATTCTTAACCACCGTGCCACCAGGGAGTTAATAGGGGACTTTAGAAGAGGTTTTAGAAAGCTCATATACTTAACAGGAAGGCTGGAAAATCAGGCTTGGAATTGGGCAGGAACAGTAAGCTCTGGAGGATAAGGAAGCAGGAGAGGCAGGAACAGCCTGGATGGACACCACTGCCTAAATAAAGAAAACCAACCATTTTCAATTCGGTTCTCTGCAGAACATTCAAACTAGAGGCAGGATCAATTTTAGATGGATTTCAAATTTAAATGTGCATGGAAAAATCAATAAAGCCTTTAGAGGAAAACAGAAGATAGCCTCTTTGGGCCAGAGGGGGCAGGGCAGGGTATCAAACACAAGCCTGGTTTGCCAAAGGGAAGACTCCTGGTCTAGACCAGGAATGGGGAGTGGAGGCAGAGCCCAGAGGTTTGGAGGGTGGGGCATGCCTGTGGCTTAGGGGTTTGAGAAGCTCAAGCACAGAATATACATGGCAGCCATGGAAGGATTCCAGATCCCTTCTACTGTGGCTCAGGTTTTCCCACTGCACCTCCTTCTTGGTCAAGGCCAGTTCAGCCTGCTGGGAAAGGGTCTCAGGGCCCACAGCTGAGCAGGAACAGGTAGGGGCTCATGCATCTCTTCTCCCAGTGAAGGTGCTTAACTAGCTGGGGCAAGGGCTAAGGAGCCAGATTGGGAGTTTAGCAGTGTGGAAATCCAGTGTTCCTGGGGGAGTTCTCAAAGAGAGTGCAGTACACAGCTCTGAGGTCCAGAGGTTGAAATTCAGGGCCACTGGTGACCTCAACAGGGGATAGAGCAGTGGAAGCAGAGACCTTGTGCTTTATGTTTCAATTAAAAAAAACAACTGTTTAGCACAGGGAACTCTGCTCAATACTCTGTAATGACATATATGGGAATAGAATCTAAAAAAGAGTGGATATATGGATGTGTATAACTGACTCACTTTGCTATACTGCAGAAACTAACACAACACTGTAAATCAACTATACTCCAATAAAAATTTATTAAAAAGGGCTTCCCTGGTGGCCCAGTGGTTAAGAATCCGCTTGCCAATGCAGGAGACACAGGTTTGAGCCCTGGTCCAGGAAAATCCCACATGCCGCAGAGCAACTAAGCCCATTCACCACAACTACTGAGCCTGCGCTCTAGAGCCCACGAGCCACAGCTACTGAAGCCCGCATGCCCTAGAGCCTATGCTCTGCAACAACGGAAGCCACCGCAAGGAAAAGCCTGTTCACCACAATGAAGAGTAGCTCTCGCTCACCACAACTAGAGAAAGCCCCCCCTCAGCAACGAAGACCCAACGCAGCCAAAAATAAATAAAATAAATAAACTAAAAAAAATTTTTAATGAAAAAATTAATTTAAAAAACCCCAACTATTACTATTGTGCCAGGCCTGTTCTAAGCACTCTACACGTGCCATCTTACTTAATCCTCCTAATAACTCTCATGTAAATTGCTATTACTCTCCTCATTTTACAGATGAGGAAACAGGATCAGAAAGTAAGGCACTTGCCCCAGGTCACACAGCTATTTAAAGAGGCAGATCTGGGGTTTAAATGTTGGCAATATGGCTCCAGAGATACATTCTGCACCTTACATTGCCTCTTACATAAGCCAGGCAGATAAACATAGACCTGAAGCTGACTCTCTGAGCAAGTGCTGGGAACCAGAATGCATGAGAACTCAAGGAGACACAGATACAGGTGCATTTCAAGGATGAGAACCAGAGAGCCAAATGCGGTGGCGAGCAGGAGGGAGTGTCAGAGAGTTAGGGTGTGACTGTTGAGGTAAATGCTGTACAGCCCTGCACCTCCCTTTTGGAGGGCTCCCAAATGTGATTTTTAGAGGTTCCACGTGGGACTTCTGACACCAGGTTGATAATGAGAATCTTGGGTTCCTTCAGAATTCCACAGTGGAACTTGTCCAGCAAATCCTGCTGCTTTGAGCTGTTTTGCACACACATCGAATTTCTTCAACACTTGCCTCTTATCTTGGTGACGGTGGACATGGTTTTTGCTTGCCTGTAGGACTGTGTACATATTCCTTACCCTGGCCTCCAAAACCCTGCGTTACTCAACAACCCCAAGTCTCAGCTGTAGTCTGCCCAATCTCCCCACTGAGACCCACATAACAAATTCATATTCCAGACTCTTCCACTTTCCTTTCCTGGCATACCCCTTCCCCTTGTCTTTAACCATTGAAATACCACCAATCCTTCACCGCTTAGCTCAAATTCCATCACCTCCACTTAGTCTTCTGTGTCAATCAGGGTCCTCCAGAGAGCCAGAACCAGAACTAGAACCAGAATATAAAAACAGAATATACATATATAAATTAGCTATAAGGAATTGGCTTATGCAATCGGGAAGATAAGAATTCCCAATATCTGTAGTCAGCAAGCTAGAGGCCCAGGAGAGCCGATGTGTAGCTCCTGGCCAGGTCCGAAGGCTTGGGAACCAGGAGAGCTGATGGTGTAAGTTATAGTCCAAAAGCTGGCAAGCTCAAGACCCAAGAAGGGCCAGTGTTTCACTTTGGGTCCAAAGGCTGGAAAAAGACTAACGTCCCAGCAAGCTATCAGGCAAGAGGAGTTCCCTTTCCAGGGAGGGTCAATCTTTTTGTTCTGTTCAAGGCCTTCAACTGATTGGATGAACCTCACCCACATTAGGGAAGGCAATCTGCTTTACCCAGTCCATGGATTGAATTGTTACTCTCATCCAAAAACACCATTGCAGACACACCCAGAATAAATTTTGACCAAATGTCTGGGCACCCCATGGCCCAGTTAAGTTGACACATACATTAACCAACACACCTTTCTTCATTTTTTAACTTAAACTATGTCCTCCAAGCCCCAAGTTGTTACCTGTGGTTACTCTTGAGGGATGGGATTCCAGGAGGCGAAGGGAGAACTCCCATTTTTACTCTTCACTATTCAAAAAGAGGGTTAAAAGTGGTGAACTTTGAATAAATTGTACTTTCTTCTTTTGTTGCTTTTCTATATTACCTTCCATTTGTGCTTTTCCAAATCATCTATACAGTCAGCCCTCTGTATCTGCAAGTTCCAAATCCACAGATTCAATCAACAATAGATAGAAGATATCAAAAACATTTTTTTTCCAGAAAGTTCCATATCAGGGGCTTCTCTGGTGGCAAAGTGGTTGAGAATCTGCCTGCTAACGCCGGGGACACGGGTTAGAGCCCTGGTCTGGGAGGATCCCACATGCCACGGAGCAACTAGGCCCGTGAGCCACAACTACTGAGCCTGTGTGTCTGGAGCCTGTGCTCCACAACAAGAGAGGCTGCGACAGTGAGAGGCCCGCGCACTGCAATGAAGAGTGGCCCCTGCTTGCCACAACTGGAGAAAGCCCTCGCACAGAAACGAAGATCCAACACAGCAAAAATAAATAAATTAATTAATAAAATGATCACCCAAAATTAAAAAAAGAAAGTTCCATATCAGAAAACAATCTGGGGACTTCCCTGGTGGTGCAGTGGTTAAGAATCTGCCTTCCAATGCAGGGGACATGGGTTCGATCCCTGGTCCAGGAAGGTCCCACATGCTGCAGCTACTGAAGCCCATGTGCCTAGAGCCCATGCTCTGCAGCAAGAGAAGCCACCGCCATGAGAAGCCCGTGCACTGCAGTGAAGAGTAGCCCCCGCTCGCCACAACTAGAGAATGTCCTCGCACAGCAACGAAGACCCAATGCAGCCCCCCAAAATAAATTAAATAAATAAATAAATCTTAAAAAAAAAGAAAACAATCTGATCAAAAACTAATCAACAGGGGGAGACCTTCAAGATGGCAGAGGAGTCAGACATGGAGATCACCTTTCTCTTCACAAATACATCAGAAGTACATCTACATGCAGAACAACACGTACAGAACATCTACTGAACGCTGGCAGAAGACCTCAGACTTCCCAAAAGGTAAGAAACTCCCCACGTACCTGGGTAGGGCAAAAGAAAAAAGAAAAAACAGACAAAAAATATGGACGGGACCTGCACCTCTGGGAGGGATATGTGTGGGAGGAAAAGTGTCCAAAGACTAGGAAGCCCCTTCAGTAACTGGGATGGGGAGGAGAAGCTTCGGAACCACAGAGGAGAGTGCAGCAACAGGGGTGCAGAGGGAAAAGCGGAGAGATACCCACATAGAGGATCTGTGGCGACCAGCACTCACCAGCCCAAGATGCTTGTCTGCTCCCCCACCAGGGTGGGGTGGGGCTGGGAGCTGAGCCTTGGGCTTTGGAGGTCAGACCCCAGGGAGAGGGCTGGGGTTGGCTGTGTGAACACAGCCTGAAGGGGGCTAGTGTGCCACAGCTAGCCGGGAGGGAGTCTGGGAAAATGTCTGGACCTACCAGAGAGGAAAGAAACCATTGTTTTGGGGTGTGCGAGGAGAGAGCCTTCCCGCTCTGTGTGCCCATAGATGGCAGAGCACTGCCTAAGCAAGCTCCACAGAAGGGTATGAGCCACAGCTATCATCTTGGACCCCAGAGACGGGCACAGACCACTACTGCTGCCGCCGCTGTCACCAAGAATCCTGTGTGCAAGCACAGGTCACTACCCACAGCCCCCTGGGAGCCTGTGCAGCCCGCCACTGCCAGGGTCCTGTGATCCAGGGCCAACCTTCCTGGTAGAACAGATGGCATGCCTCAGGCTGTTGCAATGTCATGCAGGCCTGCCGCTGCAGGCACACCCTGCATTCCAATTATGACGACCGTACCCCTCCCTCCCCCCAGCCTGAGTGAGCAAGAGAGCCCTAATCAGCCACTGCTTTAACCCCCTCCTGTCTGGGCTGAGAACAGACACCTGAGGGTGGCCTACATTCAGAGGTGGCGCCAAAACCAAAGCTGAACCCCAGGAGCTCTTCAAACAAAGAAGAGAAAGGGAAATCTCTCCCAGCAGCCTCAGGAGCAGCAGATAAAATCCCCACAGTCAGCTTGATAAACCCTGCATCTGTGCACTATCTGCATAGACAACGAATGTTCCCAAAACTGAGGCAGCGGACTTCAGGAGCAACTGTAGAATTGGGGTTTACTTTCTGCATTTGATTTGTTTTTGGTTTCATGTTTATCTTAGTTTAGTTTTTAGTGTTTGTTTTCATTGGTGGGATTGTTTATTGGTTTGGTTGCTCTCTTCCTTTTTTATTTTTCTCTTTTTGTGAGTGTGCATGTGTATGTTTCTTTGTGTGATTTTGTCTGTTCAGTTTTGCTTTTACAATTTGTTTTGGGCTTCTGTCTGTTCATTTTCTTTTTCTTCCTTTTCTTCCATGCAGTGCAGCTGGTAGGGTGTTTGTGCTCCTGTTGGTGTCAGGCCTGAGCATCCGAGGTGGGAGAGCCGAGTCCAGGACATTGGACCACCAGAGGCCTCCCAGGCCCGTGTAATATCAATCGGCGAGAGCTCTCCCTGAGATCTCCATCTCAACACTAAGACTGAGCTCCATACAATGGCCAGCAAGCTCCAGTGTTGCATGCCCCATGCCAAACAACTAGCAAGACAGGAACACAACCCCACTCATTAGCAGAGAGGCTGCCTAAAGTCATAGTAAGCTCAGAGACACCCCAAAACACACCACGAGGCACAGTGCTGCCCACCAGAAAAACAAGATCCAGCCCCACCCACCAGAACACAGGCACCAGTTTCTGCCACCAGGAAGCCTACACAAACCACTGAACCAACTTCACCCACTGGGGGAAGACATCAAAAACAACGGGAACTACAAACCTGCAGCCTGCAAAAAGGAGACCCAAGACACAGCTAGTTAAACAAGGGAAAATGGAGAAATATGTAGCAGATTAAAGAGCAAGGTAAAAACCCACCAGACCAAACAAATGAAGAGGAAATAGGCAGTCTACCTGAAAAAGAATTTAGAGTAATGATAATAAAGATGAAATAAAATCTCAGAAATAGAATGGAGAAAATTTAAGAAATGTTTAACAAGGACCTAGAAGAACTAAAGAGCAAACAAACAGTGATGAACAACACAATAAATGAATTTAAAAATACTCTAGAAGGAATCAATAGCAGAATAACTGAGGCAGAAGAAAGGATAAGTGATGTGGAAGATAAAATAGTGGAAATAACTGCCACAGAATAGAATAAAGAATAAGAATGAAAAGAATTGAGGACAGTCTCAGAACCTCTGGGACAACATTGAACACACCAACATTCAAATTATAGGGGTCCCAGGAGAAGAGAAAAAGAAAGGGACTGAGAAAATATTTGAAGAGATTATAGTCAAAAACTACCCTAACAAGGGAAAGGAAGTAGTCAATCAAGTCCAGAAAGAGCAGAGAGTCCCATACAGGTTAAATCCAAGGAGAAACACGCCAAGACACATATTAATCAAACTATCAAAAATTAACTACAAAGAAAAATATAAAGAAAGCATCAAGGGAAAAGCAACAAATAACATAAAAGGAAATCCCCATAAGGTTAACAGCTGATCTTCCAGCAGAAACTCTGCAAGCCAGAGGGAGTGGCAAGACATATTTAAAGTGATGAAAGGGAAAAAACTACAACCAAGATTACTCTACTCAGCAAGGATCTCATTCAGATTCGATGGAGAAATTAAAACCTTTACAGACAAGCAAAAGTTAAGAGAATTCAGCACCACCAAACCAACTTTACAACAAATGCTAAAGGAACTTCTCTAGGCAGGAAACACAAGAGAAGGAAAAGACTTACAAAAACAAACCAGAAAACAATTAAGAAAATGCTAATAGGAACATACATATCAATATGTATTGATATATTGAACATACATATCAAAAAAAGACACAGATTGGCTGAATGGATACAAAAAGAAGACCTGTATATATGCTGTCTACAAGAGACCCACTTCAGACCTAGGGACACATACAGACTGAAAGTGAGGGGTTGGAAAACGATATATCATGCAAATGGAAATCAAAAGAAAGCTGGAATAGCAATACTCATATCAGACAAAATAGACTTTAAAATAAAGACTATTACAAGAGACAAAGAAGGACACTACATAATGATCAAGGGATCAATCCAAGAAGAATATATAAAAATTGTAAATATTTATGCACCCAACATAGGAGCACCTCAATACATATGGCAAATGCTAACAGCCATAAAAGGGGAAATCCACAGTAACACAATCATAGTAGGGGACTTTAACACCCCACTTTCACCAGTGGACAGATCATCCAAAATGAACATATATAAGGAAACACAAGCTTTGAATGACACATTAACAAAGATGGACTTTATTGATATTTATAGGACATTCCATCCAAAAACTACAGAATACACTTTCTTCTCAAGTGCTCATAGAACATTCTCCAGGATAGATCATGTCTTGGGTCACAAATCAAGCCATGGTAAATTTAAGAAAACTGAAATTGCATCAAGTATCTTTTCCGACAACAATGCCATGAGACTAGATATCAATTACAGGAAAATAAACTGTAAAAAATAGAAACAAATGGAGGCTAAACAATATGCTACTAAATAACCAAGATATCACTGAAGAAATCAAAGAGGAAATCAAAAAATACCTAGAAACAAATGACAATGAAAACATGATGACCCAAAACCTGTGGGATGCAGCAAAAGCAGTTCTAAGAGGGAAGTTTATAGCAATACAATCCTACCTCAAGAAACAAGAAAAATCTCAAATAAACAACCTAACCTTACACTTAAAACAATTAGAGAAAGAAGAAGAAAAAGAAGAAGAAAAGAAAAAGAAGAAGAGCAACAACAACAACAAAAACAACAAAAAAACCCCAAAGTTAGCAGAAGGAAAGAAATCATAAAGATCAGATCAGAAATAAATGAAAAAGAAATGAAGGGAACAACAGCAATGATAAATAAAACGAAAAGCTGGTTGTTTTAGAAGGTAAACAAAATTGATAAATAGGCAGAATCATCAAGAAAAAAAGGGAGAAGCCTCAAATCAACAGAATTAGAAATGAAAAAGGAGAAGTAACAACTGACACTGCAGAAATACAAAGGATCACGAGAGATGACTACAAGCAACTATATGCCAATAAAATGGAGAACCTGGAAGAAATGGACAAATTCTTAGAAAAGTACAAGCTTCCAAGACTGAACAGGAAGAAATTGAAAATATGAACTGACCATTCACAAACACTGAAATTGAAACTGTTATTAAATGTCTTCCAACAAACAAAAGCCCAGGACCATTGCATCTTGCATTCCTATACACTAACAATGAAAAATCTGAAAGAGAAGTTAAGGAAACACTCCCATTTACCACAGCAACAAAAAGAATAAAATGCCTAGGAATAAACCTACCTAAGGAGGCAAAAGACCTGTATGCAGAAAACTATAAGACACTGATGAAAGAAATCAAAGATGACACAAACAGATGGAAAGCAATCTACAGATTCAATGTAAGCCCTATTAAACTACCAATGGCATTTTTCACAGAACTAGAACAAAAAATTTTACAGTTTGTATGGAAACACACAAGACCCCAAATACCCAAAGAAATCTTTTTTTTTTTTTTTTTGCGGTATGCGGGCCTCTCACTGCTGCGGCCTCTCCCGCTGCGGAGCACAGGCTCTGGACGCGCAGGCTCAGCGACCATGGCTCACGGGCCCAGCCGCTCCGTGGCACGTGGGATCTTCCCAGACCGGGGCATGAACCAGCGTCCCCTGCATCGGCAGGTGGACTCTCAACAACTGCGCCACCAGGGAAGCCCCCCAAAGCAATCTTAAGAAAGAAAAAAGGAGCCGGAGGAATCAGGCTCCCTGACTTCAGACTATAGTACAAAACCACAGTAATCAAGACAATATGGTATTGGCACAAAAACAGAAATCTAGATCAATGGAACAAGATAGAAAGCCCAGAGATAAACCCATGCACATATGGTCACGTTATCTTTGACAAAGGAGGCAAGAATATACAATGAAGAAAAGACAGCCTCTTCAATAAGTGGTGCTGAGAAAACCGGACAGCTACATGTAAAAGGATGAAATTAGAACACTTCCTAACACCATACACAAAAATAAACTCAAAATGGATTAAAGACCTAAATGTAAGACCAGACACTATAAAACTCTTAGAGGAAAACATAGGCGGAACATTCTATGACATAAATCACAGTGAGATCCTTTTTGACCCACCTCCTAGAGTAATGGGAGTAAAAACAAAACTAAATAAATGGGACCTAATGAAACTTAAAAGCTTTTGCACAGCAAAGGAAACCATAAACAAGATGAAAAGACAACCCTCAGAATGAGAGAAAATATTTGCAAACGAAGCAATGACAAAGGATTAATCTCCAAAATATACAAGCAGCTCATACACCTCAATATCAAAAAAGGCAAACAACCCAATCCAAAAATGAGTGGAAGAGGCCTCCCTGGTGGTGCAGTGGTTGGGAGTCCACCTGCCAATGCAGGGGACACGGGTTCAATCCCTGGCCTGGGAAGATCCCTCATGCCACAGAGCAACTAAGCCAGGGCACCACATCTACTGAGCCTCTGCTCTAGAGCCCGTGAGCCACAACTCCTGAAGTTTGCGTGCCTAGAGCCTGTGCTCCGCAACAAGAGAAGCCACCATAATGAGAAGGCTGCACACCACAGCGAAGAGTAGCCCCCACTCGCTGCAACCAGAGAAAGCCTGCGTGCAGCAACGAAGACCCAATGCAGACAAAAATAAATAAATAAATAATTTTAAAAAAAGAAGTGAGTAGAAGACCTAAATAGACATTCCTCCAAAGAAGATATACAGATTGCCAACAAACACATGAAAGGATGCTCAACATCTCTAATCATTAGAGAAATGCAAATCAAAACCACGATGAGGTATCACCTCACACTGGTCAGAATGGCCATCATCAAAAAATCTACAAACAATAAATGCTGGAGAGGGTGTGGAGAAAAGGGAACCCTCTTGCACTGTTGGTGGAATGTAAATTGATACAACCACTATGGAGAACAGTATGGAAGTTCCTTAAAAAACTAAAAACAGAACTACCATATGACCCAGCAATCCCACTGCTGGGCATATACCCTGAGAAAACTATAATTCAAAAAAAGACATGTACCTCAATGTTCATTGCAGCACTATTTACAATAGCCAGGTTATGGAAGCAACCTAATTGTCATCGACAGATGACTGGATAAAGAAGATGTGGCACATATATACAATGGAATATTACTCAGTCATAAAAAGAAATGAAATTGAGTTATTTGTAGCGTGTTGGATGGATCTGGAGTCTGTTGTACAGGGTGAAGTAAGTCAGAAAGAGAAAAACAAATACTGTATGCTAACACATATATATGGAATCTAAAAAAAAATAATTCTGATGAACCTAGGGGCAGATGGGAATAAAGACGCAGACATAGAGAATGAACTTGAGGACACGGGGAGGGAGAGAATGGACTTGAGGACATGGGGAGGGGGAAGGGTAAGCTGGGATGAAGTGAGAGAGTGGCATGGACATATATACACTACCAAATGTAAAATAGATAGCTAGTGGGAAGCAGCTGCATAGCACAGGGAGATTAGCTCGGTGCTTTGTGACCACCTAGGGGGGTGGGATAGGGAGGGTGGGAGGGAGATGCAAGAGGGAGGGCATATGGGGATATATGTATATGTATAGCTGATTCACTTTGTTATACAGCAGAAACTAACACAACATTGTAAAGCAATTATACCCCAATAAAGATGTAAAAATAAACCAACAAAAACCAAACAAAGAAAAAAACAAATGGAATGAATTGGATAATCAAATTCAATATAATCTTAGCAGGTTGAAAATAAGAGCTAATCAACAGAACCATTTAATTAAACATTTGATCTAATATAAAATAAAAAAGTTCCAAAAAGCAAAACTTCAATTTGCTGCACATAGGCAGCTATTTACATAGCATTTACATTGTATCAGGTATTATGAGTAATCTAGAGATAATTTAAAGTATATGGGAGGGTGTGCATAGGTTATATGCAAATACTACACCATTTTGTATAAGGGACTTGAGCATTGGAGGATTTTGGTATCTGTGAGAGTCCTGGGACCAATCCTCGGCAGATACTGAGGGTTGCCTGTATTTTTAAAATAAAATAAAAAAAAAAACTTTTTTTTTTTAACGGTACGCGGGCCTCTCACCGTTGCGGCCTCTACCGTTGTGGCCTCCCCCGTTGCGGAGCACAGGCTCCAGACGCGCAGGCCCAGCGGCCATGGCTGACGGGCCCAGCAGCTCCGCGGCATGTGGGATCTTCCTGGACCGGGGCACGAACCCGTGTCCCCTGCATCGGCAGGCGGACTCTCAACCACTGCGCCACCAGGGAAGCCCTAATTCCAACTTTTGATACCTGTTATCGACAATACAGAAGACCGAGGAAGATATTTGTAAACCACACGATGCAGTACACAAAATCCATGACTATTGGAAACTATTCAGGATAAACAACCTTGTTTCTTCAACAGATAAATTCCAAGTGTTATAAAAAGAAGTGGAGGGAAAACCTGTGATTAAAAGAGATTTAAAAAACAACAACCATTTGTAATGTGTGGATATTATTTGGATTCCATTTAAAAAAAAAACTCCACAAAATGAAAGAAGAAAAATTCACAGCATTTAGGAGACAATTGAAAATTTAAACACTGACATGACATTTGACACTATTAAGGGATTTCCCACTCTTCTTGGCTAACTTTCCTCTAGCCACTGGCCTTCAAGATAGTCTTTGAATGTTTGTTCCAGCCTCAAGATCTTTTTTTTTCTTTTTTATAAATTTATTTATTTCATTTATTTATTTTTGGCTGCATTGGGTCTTCATTGCTGTGGACGGGCTTTCTCTAGTTGTGGTGAGCAGGGGCTACTCTTTGTTGTGGTGCGCAGGCTTCTCATTGCGGTGGCTTCTCTTGTTGCGGAGCACAGACTCTAGGTGCGCGGGCTCAGTAGTTGTGGCTCGTGGGCTCAGTAGTTGTGGCTCGTAGGCTCCAGAGTGCAGCCTCAGCAGCTGTGGCACACAGGCCCAGCTGCTTCACAGCATGTGGGATCTTCCCGGACCAGAGATTGAACCCGTGTCCCCTGCATTTGCAGGCGGTCTCTCAACCACTGCGCCACCAGGGAAGCCCTTCCTCAGGATCCTTATATTCATTTTTCCTATTCTAGATTGTCCTTCCTTAAAACTTCTAATGGCTTTTATCCCCCCTTGATTTAGGTGTCTACTTAAATGTTAGGATTTCAGAGATGCCTTATCTCTGCCCTATATAAAGAGCCCTACTTCTTCCCACCATTTACCCTGCTTTTGAGATTTTCATAGCACTTATCACTGATTGAAATTACACATTTATGTGTTTTTCTCTTTATTTTCTGTTTCCTTCCTTTCCTCCTCTCAGGAATGGAAGCTTCATGAGGGCAAGAATTTTGTCTCTTTCACCTTTGTATCTCTAGTGCTTAGCACTGTAGTTGAATAAGTATTTTCTGAATGAGTTAGTGAGTGAATCTTCCAGAAGTGGTCTGATACACACCTATCATCTCTAGAGGATAGGAAAGTGAAAATACAATTTACCAGCCACTTAGGCTACTTAGTATCCCATAGGGCAGGCACAAGCTATGGAGCTCATGTAAATTTCCACATGGGCTCCCACGGATCTTTTTCTCCCAAGAGCCTTGTACCTGGTGCACTGGGACTGACAGCTGGCCCCCAGGACTGTAATCCACATTCAATCAGAGAGCAATGACTTTACCTTAACCTTCTCGGTAGTGTTCTAAAAGGAAAGCAACTCACCCCAACAAGAGCCAATGCATCTCTGAGGAGAGTCCCAAGTGATCTTTAGGCCCAGCTGTCTTGTATCTGTCTCCTGGGGAGAGGAGTCTTGTACTAAAATGAAAAAATTAGTCAAGTTTAAGAGTTGTAAAAACAGCACAGGGTGGTTCTGTTTTATGGCCTCACAGTGTCTAACGGAGGTTGGAAGAAAGTGTTTCACTTCATCAGCAACCGAGGGGAGCTGTGCCTTGCCTCTGACCCCAGAGACATGGGAGCTCTCAGAGGGGCTGATGGGGGCACCTGGCACGGCAGGAGAGTGGAAACCAAGGCACAAGAGTCACAGTGCCTGTCAGGCGAGGAGTGACTGTTGGAAGGACAGGGGAGCCGCACAGTTAACACTGGGTCTGGGGGTGCCAAAGAAGGGGAGTGGATCAGTCAGGTTTCACTGCAATGATTCTGGTTTTTTAAAAAAATAAATTTATTTATTTATTTATGCCTGCGTTGGGTCTTTGTTGTTGCACGCGGGCTTTTCTCTAGTTGCCGCAAGCGAGGGCTACTTTTCGTTGCGGTGCGCAGGCTTCTCATTGCGGTGGCTTCTCTTGTTGCAGAGCACGGGCTCTAGGCACACGGGCTTCAGTAGCTGTGGCACGTGGGCTCAGTAGTTGTGGCTCGCGGCTCTAGAGTGCAGGCTCAGTAGTTGTGGCGCACGGGCTCTAGTTGCTCCACGGCATGTGGGATCTTCCCAGACCAGGACTCGAACCCCTGTCCCCTGCATCGGCAGGCGGATTCTCAACGACTGCGCCACCAGGGACGCCCAATGATCCTGTTTAAACAAAGAAACAAACCCAGATTTCGATGGCTTGCAGCAACATCAGCACCACATTCATGTTTCTCACTCTAGGTCTTCAGTTTCGGGCTGGTTGTTCTGCTTCAGCCTGTGGCTTCACGACTCTCACGTCATGGAGGATGACAGAAGTTCAAGAAGTCAAACCATAAATCAAATCATTATGCTGTACACCTTAAACTTATACAGTGCTGTATGTCAATTATATTTCAATAAAACTGGAAGAAAAAACCAAACCATGCAAGCACATTTATAACCTCTGCTTAGGTGATATCCATGAATATTCCACTGACAAACAAATCACATAGTCAAGCCCCACATCCATGGGGCATGAAAATGTACTGCAGTGGGAGACCCTACGAAGTCAAATGGCAAAGGCTGTGGATGTTTCATTCTACTGCAGGGAGGGAGTAAAGGAGCAGGAACCCAGTCTCCCACAGGGCCCATCAAGGCTTTTGGAGGCAAAAGTGAGTTACCATGGAGACACCTTGCGCAAGAAGAGTGATATCTCAGTGGTAAGGGCATGCAGCGGAAGATTGCTCCTTTGTTACTGTTACTTTGGATTCATATTCCTTGATTTTACCCTCCAGGCTAAATTTCCAGCCTCCTTGATTTTTACCCCCCAGGCTAAATATGAGCCCACAGAAGCTCAAATTACAGGACCATGAACTTCTATCTTCAGCAGGAAGCCACAAGGCTGAGGACTTGAACACACAGAGCTTGCAGCTTGTAAGATAAAGGGCTACATGTCCGTGCAGTCCAATGCAGGAACCAGGCGTGGTGTGGGAAAAGAAGCACCTGGGTCTTCAGGTTTGCTTAAAATTATAGGTAAGATCTTCCTTTCTCTGCATTTATGAGCTTGGTTCTGCAGTGGCTTGTTTTTATATCTAAGAATTATAGCAACACTCAGTGTACCCAACATTGCATGGGAATCAAGGTTCTGCGTAACTGCTATTTCCACGTAATGGAAACTTGCCCCTTCAAGTGCCAAAACAGTGTGTATTTTTATCACTTTTTAAAAATAGAAATTGTTCTAAAATATAAAATTTATTACCTGTCTCAAAAATCAAATGAGCCCAAACATAATTCAACCCTTTTTTAAAGACTCAGAATATTTCTTTGCCCATTATTGTGCAACACAACACAATTTCTCCTCCTCTATTTATCTGTATTCTTTTTTGTATTCAGCTTTCACTTCCTTTTTGTATCATTTGATTCATTTCTCAAGAAACAAATTCCTCAATTTATTTCCTTGCTTCCAATCTATGGTAGGCAAGGAACCTAGTTATCTAGCTTTATTAGAAACATATGTTGGGGCTTCCCTGGTGGCGCAGTGGTTAAGAATCCGCCTGCCAATGCAGGGACACAGGTTCAAGCCCTGGTCTGGGAAGATCCCACATGTCGCAGAGCAACTAAGCCAGTGAGCCACAACTACTGAGCCCACGTGCCACAACTACTGAAGCCCGTGTGCCTAGAGCCCGTGCTCCACAACAAGAGAAACCACCACAATGAGAAGCCCATGCACTGCAGTGAAGAGTAGCCCCAGATTGCCCCAACTAGAGAAAGCCCGTGCAGAGCAATGAAGACCTAATGCAGCCAAAAATAAATAAATAAAATAAAATTTAAAAAAAGAAACATATGTTAAGACCCATACATGCAAGGGAAGACAGTAGTTGATAAAGATGGCATTTTAAATCAGTAGGGAACAAATGGAAAATTAGCTATTCATTTGGGAAAAAAATAGTAAACTGACCTCCTTAACTCTGTGAACAAAAAAAAAGGAATAAAATAGTGTCATTCATCAACCAGTTATATAAAGGTTAAGTCAAAACCCACTGCAGTGGCCCTCCAGTAGTGCATCCTGAGGGGAATTCAGGATGAAAAAACAGGATAAGGCACTCTGTACTTTAGCTAAATGGACCCCTAGATAGTTAGACGTATATCTCAGGAAGAATTTCAATGACTCCAGATTCTTGTCTCTTCCTATACATAGAAAAGCACTAAAATCATTAGCTTGAGATATGTGTTCTTTGTGAAGAGTAGTAATCTTTTGCCAGGCTGTATGCTTGAATGCCCATATTTCCTAGCCAAAAAATGCAGGTATATACTGACTCCTCCCCTACCTCTTTGGAGCAATTCATCAGAGCTGTCTCCCAGACAATAGTCCTCAGTAAGACCCTGAATAAAACTTAAACTCACAGATCTCATGTTGTGCATTTTTCTTTAAGTTGACAACTCCTTTGTAAGTTCCAGATGGATTTTTACATTTATTTCAAAAACAAAGAAACAAAAGTATTTGAAAAAACTGTGGAAGAATAAAATATAGAAGAATCTTGAAATAGTGAAGACTTTCTTAACCAAGAAACAAAATGCAGACGCAAAGAAAAAAAAAGTAACCTCAAAAAATAAAATTTTCTGTATTACCATAGATACACACTCAACTTAAAAGACAAGCAAAAGACTGGAAAGAATAATTGCCACAAATAGAAAAGGCAAAATATTAGTATCCAAAATGTATAAAGAATGCCCACAAATTAATAAGGAAAAGATAACCTAATAGAAATATGGGCAAAGGAAATGAACAGGCAACTCTGTAAAAAGGAAATACAAACGGCCAGCAAACATATAGAAAGATGTTCATTCTCCCCAGTGATAGAATCATATATAGCAAAACAAAACAGAGACATCCTTTTTACCTACCATATTGACAAAAATTAAAAGGATCGATAGTAACCAGTAATGATGAAGATGTGGGGAAACAGGTATTTGCACACATTCTAGCTCAAATGCAAATCATGTACAGCCTTTTTGGAAAGCAAATTGTCAGTGTTTATTAAAATTTTAAATGTTTATACATTCCACCTAGAAATCCACTTCCAGGTAGCTAGCCTAGAGGAAAACTTGCACATGTACGCTATGAAACATATACAAGATCTTCCCTGAGGATATTCACTGTGGAAAGATTAGAAACAACTTAAATATCCATGAACAGGGAAATCGTTAAACTCTGGTAAACCCATACTATATGTTGGGGGGACCTCCATTTTTTTCTGGTTTCGTATTTCTAATGAAACAGTATTAAATTCGAGTAACACCCCTGTCCCTTTATTCACACCTCTCTATGGAAATAGGGGACACCTAGGATTAATGAATTTGGGAGGAAGAACTGGGCATGCTCAGCTAAGTCCTTTCCTTTTTCTCTTTTTTGATGACTCTCAGGGACACTGCCTTTTGACCTGTTATCTACTATGTGGCAAGTTCTAGTCCTCCAGGACTAGTTGTGACTGAGTGAGGGAGCCTATCTAATTTGACCCTGTCTAATTGTCGGCTGAAATGCTTTTAGTCAAAGACTTGAATCCATGTCCAGCCCAATGCTTATCAGTGAAAAAGCAGACACCATGGTCTGCTGCCTGTTTTTTTAGCTGGTCCTGTTTTGGGGTGGGAATAAAGAACTGTAATATAGTGGCCTTTTAAAAACCCGACCACTTGGAACTTTGGGCAATATAACAAGACTGGCCATGAGAGCAGAAATCACATGAGGAGAGAGTATGCTCCTGGCAGGGCCGGGGCTGCTGGTGGCAGGTTTTTTGCTGCTGTAGGAATGGCAGGGCTGGGTTGGGGTGGAAGGGGGCAGTGCAGGGGGCTGTCCTTGACTGTTTGAAATATGGTTTGAAAAGTGGCCACTTTTTACATCTGCTTTTAGGGCCAAGCAGGAAAGTAACCTCTCTGATTCATTTGGTTTATCTGCAGGTTGAGTTACAGCCCACAGTGTTGACCAATTATATAACCTCTGGCCATGAGCAGCTTTGGACTTTAGAGACTCAAAAACTATGGCTTCCTTATCAGCATGGATGTGTGTGTGTGTGTGTGTGTGTGTGTGTGTGTGTGTGTTTAATAAACATTAAAAAAAAAGCATAACACGCATGCAAAAACGTGCTCAAACCTAAGAGTACCCACTCAGTGAATGATTACAAACTGAATACTACCCACATCCACCACCAGATCAAGAACAGAAATGTGTTTTATTAATAAACAATAATGTGGGAATTCCCTGGCGGTCCAGTGGTTAGGACTCCGTGTTTTCACTGCGGTGGGCCTGGGTTCAGTCCCTGGCTGGGGAACTAAGATCCCACAGGCCTCGCAGCATGGCCAAAATAATAATAATTTTTTAAAAATAATTTAAAAAATAAACAATAATGCAGGTTTCTTGGGTTGAGGTGGAGAAACAGCTCAATAAAATTATTGTAAGGCCCAAAGGCAAAGAAGGGGATTAAAAGGCCTGTACCTAGGAGTCAGAGAGTCAAGGGGGAATTAGTGTAGGTTTGAAAAATATGCCTTAGGGTGGAACAGTGGAATAATAAAATAAAATAAAGAGATTCCCTTCAGAGAAGGTTGAGGTCAGCGAGCTGCGGCCTCAGTGTGTGGTCCCCAGACCAGCAAGGGCATCGCTGGGAACTTGTTAGAAATGCAAATACTCCAGACCTATTTCATCAAAGCTCCACAGGTAGGGCCCAGCAATCCCTGTGTTAACAAGCCCTCCAGGTGATTCTGATGCCTTCTAAAGGTTTGAGAACTAACTGAGAACATAGGCTAGGTGGAACTGAATGATAAAATGAAGACAAACTTTTCCACAAACTATCATACTTCCATCTATTCTTCTAAGGGCTCATGCATCTTTCCTAAAAGTTATTTACTCTCTCTGAGGCCCACATATCCTCTCCCCTTTCCCTATTTTTTTAAAAAATTAAAATGTAGTTGACAATATAACATTAGTTTCAGGTGTACTACATAGTGATTTGACATTTGCATGCATTATGAAATGACCACCACAATAAGTCTAGTCACCATCTGTTCCCAAAGCTATTACAGTATCAACCATATTCCTTATGCTCTACATTATTACATCCCCATGGCTTATTTACTATATAACTGGAGGTTTGTACCTCTGGATTCCCCTTTCCCTATTAAGATGGTATTAAATCCTGAATTCTAAAGCCACCTTGGAGAGTTACTCATTTCTCCCTGATTATCTCCCATATATAAATGAGGTATATATGTTAATAAACTTTTTTTTTTCTCTTGTTAATCTGTCTTTTATTACAGGAGTTTCAGCTAAGAACTCAGAAGGGTAGAGGGAAAATTATTTTTCTTCCCCTGGAGTATATAATGCCTTCAAGATTCATCCATGTTGTAGCATGTTTCAGAATTTCCTTCCTTTTGAAGCCTGAATAATATTCCATTGTATGTATATATCACATTTTGTGTATCCATTCACCCATCAATGGACATTAAGGTTGTTTTCACCTTTCGGCTCTTATGTATTGTGCTGCTATGTACTTGGGTGTAAAAATACCTGAGTCCCTGCTTTCCATTCTTTTGGGTTTATACTCAGAAGTGACATTGCTGGATCATATGTAATTCTATTTTTAAGTTTTTGAGCAAACTCATGCTGTTTTCCATAGCAGCTGTACCATTTTATACACTCACCAGCAATGCCAAGAGTTCCAATTTTTCCATATCCTCACCAACATTTATTTTCTGTTTTTGTTTGTTTTATAGTAATAGCCATCCTAATGGGTGTGAAGTGATAACTCTTTGTAGTTTTGATTTGTATTTCCCGAATGATTAGTGATGTTCAGCATCTTTTCATGTGCTTATTGGCCTTCTATATATCTTCTTTGTAGAAATGTCTATTCAAGTCTGTTAGTCAGGAACTTCCCTGGTGGCACAGTGGTTAAGAATCTGCCTGCCAATGCAGGGGTCACGGGTTTGATCCCTGGTCCAGGAAGATCCCACATGCTGTGGAGCAACTAAGCCCGCAAGCTGCAACTACTGAGCCTGAGCTCTAGAGCCCACAAGCCACAACTACTGAAGCTCTGCGCGCCTAGATCCCGTGCTCCACAACAAGAGAAGCCACCACAATGAGAAGTCCACTGCAACGAAGAGTAGACCCCGCTCACTGCAACTAGAGAAAGCCCATCTGCAGCAACGAAGACCCAACACAGCCAAACATAAAAAGAAGAAAGAAAAAAAGCCTGTTAGGGTTCTCTAAAGAAACAAGCAATAGGATATTATAGACAGATATAAGAGGAGATTTATTACTGGAATTGGCTCACGCTCTGTGGAGGCCAAGAAGTCCCATGATCTGCTGTATGCAAGCTAGAGAACCAGGAAATCCAGTGGTTAAAATTGAGTCTGAATCTCAAGACCTGAGAACCAGGAGATTTCATGTCCGATGGCAAAAGAAGACAGACTTCCCAGCCCTCAAAGAATTGGATGATGCCAGCCTACATTGGTAAGGACTGATCTTCTTAATTCAGTCTACTGATTTGAATGCTCATCTCTTCTGAAGAAATCCTCATAGACACACCCAGAAATCGTGTTTACAGGCTATCTGGGTATCCCTTAACCCAGTCAAGCTGAGACATAACTTTAACCATCACAAAGTCCTTTGCCCATTTTTAATTGGGTTGTTTGTTTTTGTTGTTGAGTTGTAGGAGTTCTTTGTATATTCTGAATGTGAATCCCTTGTCAGATATATGATTTGCAATTCCATAGGTTGCCTTTTCACTCTGTTGATAATATCCTTTGATGCACAAATGGTTTTAATTTTGATGAAATCTAATTTATCTATTTTTATTTTTGTTGTTGCCTATGCTTTTGGTGTCATATTTAAGAAGTTATTGCCAAATCCAATGTCATAAAGCTTTTCCGTATTTTTTCTACTAGGAGTGTTATAGTTTAACTCTTACATTTAGGCCATTGCTCCATTTTGAGTTAATTTTTGTATACAGTGTTAGGTAAAATCAAAATTAGGGTGCAGTTTTATTCCCTAATTTTGTTAGGGTGCAATTTTATTCCTTTGCATGTGGATATCCAATTTTTTCCAGAACTATCTGTTGAAAACATGTTCTTTTCCCATTGAATGGTCTTGATACCCTTGTTGAAAATCACTTGACCATATATTCAAGGGTTTATTTCTGGGCTCTCTATTCTGTGCCCTTGGTCTATATGTCTGTCTTTATGCCGTTGCTACACTGTTTTTGATTACTGTAACTTTGTAGTATTTTTTTAAAATTTCAGCTTTATTGAGATATAATTCACATATAAAATTGTAAGATATTTAAATTATATATCGTAGTGATTTGATGTACATATACATTGTGAAAGGATTCTCTCCATCTAGTTAATTAACACATCCATAACCTCACATGTTCGTCTTTTTCTTTTATTCGTGAGAACATTTATGTTCTACTCTCTTGGCAAATTTCAATTATACGATAGTGTATTTCAATTATATAATACTATATATCAACTACAGTCACCTGTTTTACATTAGATCCTCAGACCTTATTCATCTTATAGCTGAAAGTTTGTACCCTTTTACCAACCTATCTCTACTTCCTGGCAACCATGTTTCTGCTCTCTGTTTCTATGAATTTGACTTTTTTTTTAAAGATTCCACATATAAGTGATATCATGCGGCGTTTATTTTTCTCTGTTTGGCTTACTTTACCTAGCATAATGCCCTCAAGGTCCATCCATGCTGTCACAAATGGCAGGATTTCCTTCGGTCTCACGACTGAATAATATTCCATTGTGTGTGTATGTGTGCGTGTGTGAATGGATATATATATATATATATATATCCATTCACCTCCTGATGGATACTTCAGTTGTTTCCATATACTGGCTATTATGAATAATGCTGCAGTGAACATGGGAGTGTAGATATCTCTTTGATATCCTGTTTTCATTTCCTTTGGATATATACCAACAAGTGGCATTGCTGAATCATATGATAGTTCTATTTTTAATTTTTGAGGAACCTCCATACTGTTTTCCATAGCAGCTGTACCAATTTACATTCCCACCAAAGGTGTATAAGGGTTCCCTTTTCTTCACATCCTCACCAACCCTTGTTATTTCTGTCTTTTTGTTGATAGCCATCCTAATGTGTCAAGTGATATCTCATTTTGATTTTGATTTGCATTTCCCTGATGATTATGATTTTGAGCACATTATCATGCACCTGTTGGCCATTTGTATGTCTTCTTGGGAAAAATGTATATTCAGTTCCTCTGCCCATTTTTAAATTGAATTTTTGGGGTTTTTTGCTTATAGAGTTGTATGAGTTCTTTATATATTTTGGATATTAATCCTTTATCGATACATGATTTGCAAATATTTTCTCCCATTTGGTAGGTTGCCTTTTCATTTTGTTAATGGTTCCCTTTGCTATGCAGAAGCTTTTTAGATGATGTATTCCCACTTGTTTGTTTTTCTCTTGTTACCTTTACTTTTGGTGTTAAATCCAAAAAAATCATTGCCAGGGAAATGGTGGTCCAGTGTTAGGACTTGGTACTTTACTGCCGTGGTTTGTGTTCAATCCCTGGTGAGGGAACTAAGATTCTGCAAGCCGTGTGGCATGGCCAAAAAAAAAATCATTGCCAAGAATGATATCAAAGAGCTCACCCCTGTTTTCTTCCAGAAGTCTTATGGTTTCAGGTCTTATGTTGAAGTCTTCAATCTATTTTGAGTTGATTTTTGTGTGTGGTGTAAGATAATGGTCCAGTTTCACTCTTTTGTATTTGGCTGTCCAGTTTTCCCAACAACATTTATTGAGGAGACTGTCCTTTTCTCATTGTATATTCTTGGTTCCTTTGTCGTAAATTAATCGACCATATATATGTGGGTTTATATCTGGAGTCTCTAGTCTGTTCCATTGATCCACGTGTCTATTTTTATGCCAATACCACACTATTTTAATTACTATAGTTTTATAATATAGTTTGAAATCAGGGAGCATTATGCCTCCAGTTCTGTTTTACTTTCTCAAGTTTGCTTTGGCTATTCAGGGTCTTTTGCGGTTCCATAAAAATTTTACGATTGTTTGTTCTATTTATTTATTTGGCTGCATTGGGTCTTTGTTGCTGCTTGCGGGCTTTTCTCTAGTTGCAGCGAGTGGGGGCTACTCTTTGCTGCGGTATGTGGGCCTCTCATTGTGGTGGCTTCTCCTGCTGCAGAGCACGGGCTCTAGGCACGCGGGCTTTAGTAGTTGTGGCCCACGGTCTCAGCCACTCCATGGCATGTGGGATCTTCCCAGACCAGGGATTGAACCCGTGTCCCCTGAATTGGCAGGTGGATTCTTAACCACTGCACCACCAGGGAAGTCCTTAGGATTGTTTGTTCTATGTCTGTGAAAAATGCCTTTGGAATTTTGGTAGGGATTGCATTGAATCTGTAGATCACTTCAGGTAGTATGGACATTTTTACGATATTAATTCTTCTAATTCATGAGCATGGAATATCTTTCCATTTATCTGTGTCTTCTTCAATTTCTTTCATTAGTGTATTACAGTTTTCAGTGTACTAGTCTTTCACCTCCTTGGTTAAATTTATTCCTCGGTATTTTATTCTTTTTGATGCAATCATAAATGGTATTGTTTTCTTAATTTCTCTTTCTGAGAATTCATTCTTAGGGTAAATAGATTTTTGTGTATTGATTTTGTATCAATTGATTTTGTATCCTGCAACTTTACTGAATTTGTTTATTAGTTCTAACAGTGTTTTTGGTGGAGTCTTTAGGGTTTTCTATATATAATATCATGTCATCTGCAAACAGTGACAGTTTTACTTCTTCTTTTCTTTTTTAGACGCACTGGGAGGCTGTGGGATCTTAGTTCCCTGACCAGGGATCGAACCTGGGCCCCTGCCGTGAAAGCGCCAAGTACTAACCACTGGACTGCCAGGGAATTCCCTTATTTCTTCATTTCTGATTTGAATGCCTTTTATTTATTTTGCTTGCCTAATTGCTCTGGCTAGGGTTTTCAACACTATGTGGAACAGAAGTGGCAAAAGCATGCATTCTTGTTTTGTTCCTGATCTTAGAGAAAAGCTTCCATTCTTTCACTGTTCAGTATGATGTTAGCTCTGGGTTTTAATATATGACCTTTATTATGTTAGATATTGCATTTTTGAAAGGAGCATCTTTTTGCTGTATAACCTTTGATGGGTGTCATTGGACCATGTGATAGGGCATGTTTTTGGTGGGAAACAGAATATAGAGCAGATTACTGTTTAGACAACATCAAGGCCTAGGAGTTAATAACAAATGGACTGTCCTAACCCATGTTAGAGTCTTCCGAGGTCAAAATATAAACTGTTCACAAGACAGATCTACAAAAGAACAGTGGTTGGTATCGAGGTAATGGATTCATGAAGGTAGATGCCAGGAGTGTTCTGATAAATGCCTGACCTCTTCTCCAGGGGGGAAGCAGGAGTCAGTTATGCCCCTGTGGATTTTGGGCCAACAGGGTCACAAGAACAAAAGGCTAGAAAGCGTTCAGGGGAATCTCCATTTCCCTGGCCTTAGATTCTAGAGTACACTCCTGTCCTCCCTGCCACCCTCCATTTGCTTATTCATCCCTGTGAGAAAAGGACTGGTTTACCCAGCTGGTGAGTTAAGGAGAAGGGGCTGGGCACCTTAGCTCAGGCTTTTCACTGCCATCTTCCAAGGTGTCTGCCCTGAGGCCATGCTAGCCTGTGCTCTGCTCTGTAGCAAGCTCTTCAGCCAGAGGACACATGGGGTGTCCAGGGATGCCTGTGACTCAACAAGTCAGTCTATACTCATTCAGGGGTGAAATATTAGCAAGTCCTTCTAGATATGCCCTTAAGCCATATTTTCCAATCAACTTGCTAACAATATGAACATTTTTATTTCTGTCAGTTTTTTTGGTTTATATCTGCTGCGTCCATTGCCTTCTTTCTCCATTGAGCCCAGACTTAGGAAAATGGAATAGTGTGCAGAGTTAAGCAGAACTAAATGGCTCCATATGTATGCACATAGAAAGATTTATTGCCAGAAGAAATCTTATTGTTAATTAAGAAAATCATGCTGCAAAAGAAGATAAGTACAATATGATCCTGTTTGTTGTCTATTTGCTTTTTTTAAAAAAAGCTCCACGGCTTATAAATCTCTATATTTGTCTATGTACACTTATATATGTAAATACATTATAGAAAGTTCTGGAAGGACATGCTCCAAATTAATAACAATGGCATCTGTATGCTGTATTGGATGTTTTAAACAAGAGGATATATCTGTATAATTTATAGTTAAAAATAAAAAGAATCTTGGGACTTCCCTGGTGGTCCAGTGGTAAAGAATCAGCCTTCCAATGCAGGGGACACAGGTTCCGATCTCTGGTCCGGGAAGTAGGATCCCACATGCCATGGGGCAACTAAGCCTGCGTGCCACAACTACTGAGCTCTCGAGCCACAACTGGTGAGCCCGTGTGCCACAAACTACTAGAGAGCCCACGTGGTCTGGAACCCACACACCACAACTAGAGAGAGAAAATCTGCACACCACAACTAGAGAGAGTGCTTGCCACAACTAGAGAGATGCCCGCGCGCCACAACAAAAGATCCCATGTGCCTCAACGATGATCCCGTGTGCCACAACTAAGGCCTGACACAGCCAAATAAATAAATTTTTTTTTAAAAAAGGAATATCCTCAAAAATAAAATAAAATGAAAAGAATCTTGCATGTGTGTAGAGGGTCTGGCTGAAGGCCAGCAGCCCCTTTTGAAGGTCCAGAGGCCTTTTTCTATTATTTCCTGGTGAAGAGTTGTCAGATTTTCCCTAATTAGGGTGGTGGGGATGGAGTGGACGTGCAAACCAGGTGGAGCCTAGGGGCCACAGGGTGAATGCAAGCTCTGTCCCAGGCCTGGAGTTGAAGCGTGGACGCTGGTGGAGCCCGAGGGACAACGCTGAACTTGGGGCTTGATTTTTATCGAGTGCTTTCCCTGACAGGCACTGGTGGCTTGGCCTGGTTCAGTGGAGAGAGCTGGGCCGGGCAAGAACTGTGCATTTAAGGGGTTGCTACATGTCTGCATTTGTGAAGTATCAAAGCACCCACATGTTTGATGTGTGTAGAATAAAGGGTGAGGATGCCACTAGAGCTACGATATCTTTACCTGTCAGTCTTGATGCACCTTTGAAGAGGACTCTTCACCTGCAGATCTGTTCCTGAAAAAGCTCTCTGTGCCTGTCGAGTGGTGAAATGCAAAGATACTAAAACTCCCGAGGTTCTCTTTCCCTCTAAGGTAAAGTGTAGTTTACCTTCGAACCCACCAGGGGGCACACGCATTTCGGTCAAAGATCTGGCTTGGGACTGGGCGGGAGCTGGGGTGGTGTTGGGGGAGGGGAAGGATAATTACTTCCAAGCTTGCGGAACTCTGCGGCCTCTTCTCGGAGGCCACAGAAATTAACCCTTCAATTGGCCAGTTGAATTGTCTTTTTGAGTATTGGTTTCTGCCCTAAGACTATTGGCTCTAAACCAGGTGTATAAAGACACTGTGTTAACAAATGTCATTTAACTCTTTTTTTTCCCTTTAACTCTTGATTATCCCAACTTTCATTTGAGAGCTCTTGGAGCTAGTTGCTTCTTTCATATGTGTTCACTTTTAAGTCCTCTGCAAATATGGCAAAAATTGAGTGCGGGAGGAGACAACCATTTGTCCTCATTTTTGTCATCAAAAACTAAATCACAAAAAAGACCTATCCTCTTGTAAGCAGAAAGAAAAGAGACAAATGGCACAGAAATTCCTAGCAGCAACATTCCATCGTTTGTTTGTCTGTTTTGTTTGTTTTGTTTTAAGGTTGTGAACAGATGGCCCAGATACATCAAATACACACAAACTCAGAGCTTACTCGAAAAGAGTTAGCTGGGGATTCAGGAGGGCAGGCTGTGCTCAGAACTCACCCCATCTCCCTTGGGCACTACTTCGCCACCTATAGTCCGCCTACCACGTACATTTGAACCACCTGGGGGAAGGAGGCTTGTAAAATGCAGCTTTCTGGGCTGCATCCCAAGCGATTGAATCAGAATCTGGATCTCTGAATCTACATTTTTAAACAAGTTGCCTCCTTGATTTCGTATGAATATACATTACATTTGAGATTAGAGGTAAGCCTCCTGGGGTGAAATAAGAGGGGGAGATGTGACACCCGGGGGTATTTCTGTATCAGATTTCAAGGACCTTACCCTGGGGTAAAGGTCACATATCCCAGGAAGCTGCTCCCTGTGGAAAACAAAGTGGCTGGCAGCTTGGCCTGAGGATGCCGGGAAAGGCTGTGAGGCTGTAAGAGCTGGACCGTGCTAGTCATTGGGAAGCATTTGGAAGGAGAAATGGGGATTATTGGACAGTACAGGAAGCTGCTCTGAAGCATCCCTGAGGAATCCCTGTTCTCCAACACTCAGAAGCACCCAGAAATCCCAAGAAATAAAATTCAACCATATTGGTACCTTCTGCAGAGCACCTGTGAAAGACTTTTCTTGTTCCCAAATGTCTCCCTTACTACAGGAAATCTCACTCAGTTGTGCTTCCTGTAATTTCACCAAGTATAGCTTCATTTGTGTGGGATTTTTGTTTTGTTTTTAAATCTCCTTTTCAAATGCAAATTCCCTTGGGAAAATGAAGCTTCTATTCACACATTGGAGGGAATTTCCTTATTACCTCTTGTTGCCTAATTGTGATCTCTCGCACTGAGAAGAAAAGGAAACATTTTTATTGAATTGAGAGGAAAAAGAATTTTAGCGCCAGGGAAGCTTAAATGAAGGACAGAAGAGTGGGAATAGGGACATTCTAAACAGGGAAAACTCCAAGAGCTTCTTATGGCCTTGCAGGGCTTCAAGCCCTGTGGTAATCTTGGCCAGAAGAAATAAGAAATAGTGAGTACTTGGAAATGAAATCTTAGCCTGTAATTCTAGAATAGAAGACATAGAACTTTCCGTATGATTCTATGTCACCCTAATTTCTATTTCACCTCCCTGTACCGGTCTGTAGAATAGATTATGCTGTGACAACAAACGGTCCCCACATCTCAGTGGTTTAACACATTGGAGGCTATTTCTTGCTTATGTTCCCTGTCCACCATCGGCAGAGGGACCCCTAGTTGCTACTGTCACTTATGGATCCAGGCTGGGGACCTCATCTCCACAAGTGTTTCAAGGTCACTGTGGCAGAGAAAAAAAGAAAATGTGACAAATTGCACATAGGCTCTGCATTGGTCCGGGTTCCCCAGAGAAACAAAGCTAATAGAATGTGTGTGTGTGTGTGTGTGTGTGTGTGTGTGTGTGTGTGTGTACAGAAAGAGATAGAGACAGAGACAGACACACAGAGATTTTCCTTAAGGAATTGGTTCACACAATTGCAGGGGCTGGAAAATCCAAAATCTGCAGGGCAGACTGGAGACCCAGGGAAGAGTTAATGTTATAGCTTGAGTCCAAAGGCATTCTGGAGGCGGAATTCCTTTTTTCTTGGGGATCTTAGCCTTTTTCTCTTAAAGCCTTCAGCTGATTGGATGAGGCCCACTCACATTATGAAGGGTAATCTATTTTGCTCAAAGTCTACTTATTTAAATGTTAATCACAAAAAAAATACTTTCACAGCAACATCTAGACTGGTGTTTGACCAAAAACTGGGGTCCATGGCCCAGCCAAGTTGACACACAAAATTAACCATCACCGACTCTTACCCGTCAGCCAAGACAGGATACCTCTCACTTGTGCTCAAGTATCACTTGTGCCCAAGTATATCACATGACCGCAGCTAACTTCAAAGGGGCAGGGAAAGGCAAATCCTATCATCTACCCAGGAGGAGGAGAACCAGGATATCTGTAAGTAGCTCTAATGGTCACCATAATCCTCATTTCATTAAGGGAGTAGAAACCTGATCTAAGCCAACTTGGAGTTCCTCTCTTTTCCTGGGTTCCATCTATGGGGAACTTACGTATGCCATGACAGTGGAGAACATCTGAACCTCAGTCATCATCTATTCCGGTTGGCATGTCCTGAGACACTCATCTGGTCTGTGGTTGTCTGCCCACCTCATTCTAGTTTGCCTGACTCCATCAGAGCCAGTGACTTTTTGGCCACATCTGTGCCTCTCTGGAGCAAATGGGAATTATTCTGTACTTTCTGGGCTAAACTAGGTCCCAAGAAACTCTTTGAGGCTGGGGTGTTAGGGCCTATTAGTTACCCCTCAAAGTCTGCTCTTCTATAGAACACCTATATTTCAGCTGGACACATGTTTCCCAGAATTCTGTGCACCTTGATAGAGTCATGAGACTAGATTCTGGCCATTGGGATATAGGCAGAAGAGAATATGTACAACATCTGCCAAGGAGACTTAAAGGGAGACGGTGTGCTGTCTGGGACGTGGATGAGATGGCTGTACTATGAGCAGCCATTTTGGAGAATGAGGAGACTTTGAGGATGGAGGTCTCGCAATGTGAAGCAAAACTTAGGTGTATCATTCCAACCCTCGACCACCTCCCATCAATCTGCTATGTGAAAGACAAATTAAAATTAACCTCTTACTTGTTTAAGCTACATTCCTAGGTTTTCCGTCCCTTGAAGAACGTGAAGTAATGACAGCACAGCAAGAATTTCTTTACATGGCAAGAGGTAGGTCCTTGAGACTGATGAGGCCTCTCTTTCAACTTAATGGCCTAACAGGTAGTGAGTCTGCAGCTCCAGACCCCTCTGACCTGGCAGGTTCCCAACTCTAAAGCCTCTGCTCAGAGAGGAGCTCAGGAGCCATCCACTCACCCGCTTGAATCCTTACCTAGTATGTATCCTTCGCAGTCTTATTTGCTGGCTTAGAGGCAAAGTGAAGAGAAAGCAGCCCCCGAACTGTGTATAAGTTGTCATTCACGTCACTCTTTGAACCTGTCCTGGATTTTCATGAAATGACTTGCTGTCTTTGAGTTCCCCTGGAAGTATCCCCGGCATGAGGATTTGGGTGCATGTAGTTTATGCAGGAGGTAATTCCAGGAAACTCCAACAGGGGAATGGAGATTTGAGATGGGGAGAGGAAGGGAGCAATAAAGTGTGCATCAGCAAGCAAGTCTCTCCCATGGGCAGCTGGCGCTGACTCCCCGAGGGGACGCTGGGAGTAGAGTGGAACATGCCTCCGAAGGATCCCAAATATTCCTGAGGGGCGAGGAAGGTGAGGGCCATACCCACTAACTCGCTATTCCCCAGCACTCAGGATTGCCCCACGGGCAGCCCAAGCAGCCTCCTGTGGCCAGAAAAGAGTCTTCAGGTGGGTGTTAGCAGTATGCAGCCCTCAGAGTACAGTGGAACGTGCCCAGGGGAGGTGGGCGGGCACTCGTGTCCACTCCGACTCTCCTCCATCACATTCCCCACTGTGAAGTCACATTATCTCAGAAAGGAAAAAGAGAATCTCTCCTTTAAGAAAGGAATTTACTTCCATTACAGTCAAATGTTCTACCCCTGAGCTGTACCCCCTGCTTGAATTGAAATAACTACTTAGAACTTCTGTTTTTCAGGTTCCATACAGTCAATTGCCCTGGTCAGGACAAGCTGCATAATATGTGGCCTCATGCAAAATAAAAATGCAGAGCTCTTGTTTAAAAACTATTAAGAATGTCAAGGTGGTGATAGCAGAGCCTTCACTGAGCACTGGACCCTTCTGTGCGTGGGAGCCTAGGCAACGATGCATTGGACTCACTGGAGTTTCACAATACTTTGTAAATTGTAGGGTTCCTTGGAAGCTCTGTTAGTCCAAGCTCAAAGTTTCTAACTCAGATTTTATTTTCCTCCCCCTGCTTTTTTTCTGGGTTTTATCCTCCCTCTGACTCCTGATGCTTCAAGAAAATTAGAGCTGTTTCTCTCTGAAGTGCCTGAGAGCCTTTCTGTTTTTAAGGTGAAATGGACCCATTCTTGCTTTAGCTTTTGTTTTTTGGCCATGTGGCTTGTGGGACCTTAGTTCCCCGACCAGGGATTGAACCCGGGCCCTCGGCAGTGAGAGCGTGGAGTCCTAACCACTGGACCACCAGGGAATTCCCATGAAATGGCCCCATTCTTGGATGAGCTTGATACTACATAATTGCAGGAAGTCATGCAACATGGCGAAGGTTGAAGACCGTGTATTTCTTAGTGGCAATGCACTTGTTGACCTAAAACAAATAGACTGCCAGTTATTTTTTCACCAAAAAAAAAAATTTTTTTTTTTTTTTTTTTAAGCAGCAAAGAATTGCAATTTGGGGTCCACAACGTGGTGAGCCATGTACAAGTCCCCAGCAAAAATGGGAAGGAGAACTCTTTTATAAAGGGGAAAGGAGGTTGGAGGGCTACAGGAAACAGAGTCCAAGGATTTTCTTTGGCTGGGTTGTGACATTCTCTCACTGGCTGAGCTCTTGCCAGGCAGGAAGAGGAAGTTTTTCTTCCTCCTATCAGGCTCTGCTATCGGCGTAGGGCACGAGAGCTCCCCCTTCTGATCTCCCCACTCTACTTATTTGAGGCTTCTCTTTATTAATTTTTTTTTTTCGGTACGCGGGCCTCTCACTGTTGTGGCCTCTCCCGTTGCGGAGCACAGGCTCCAGACGCGCAGGCTCAGCGGCCATGGTGCACGGGCCCAGCCGCTCTGCGGCATGTGGGATCTTCCTGGACCGGGGCATGAACCCGTGTCCCCTGCATCGGCAGGCGGACTCTCAACCACTGCGCCACCAGCAAAGCCCTCTTTATTAATTTTTTACACATTCATAGGTTGCTCTTTAGCTCCCCAGCTCCTTTTTTCTTGTCATCTTTGGGTCTTGTTCCCAGTTAAGTGTAGTGTTGTTCACATCAGGCCTACAGCAATCCTGGCCGTGGGCTACTACATAGTCCACATGGGAAATAATGGTGTCTGGGTTGGGGGGAGTGTTAGAGACACAGAAGGGCTGATACGAGAGAAAGAACATGTAAACTCAGTAGGATTGGGTGATGACTTGAATAGGGAAATCCAGGAGCGTATGGAGAAGGACGCCTGGATTTCCAGCATGAACAGAACATCGCTTCTGTCGTTCACACCTGAGATCCATATTTAATGAATTTCTCCCATGTGTCAGGGACTGTTAGGCCCTTTCAGATACTGAGCTCCTCCCCTCTCATAATTTATCTGGCAAAAGTCACATTAAGTTATTCCTATAAGCTCACTTCTAAATCTGATTTTCCCAAGGGAGCAGGACTCTCCCTGACTTACAGGGACAATGCAAACAAAACAAAACCAAACACAAAAAATAAAAACCTGAAAACCACAGCATTCCTTATCTACTAAACATGCCAGATAATCACAAACTTAAATGATAAAAACTCACAGAATAGTGTACCAAAAAGGATAAATTTGACAGTATGAAACTAATATAATGTTATAAAACAATTTTTTAACTGAAGTGTAATTGACCTATGACATTCTATTAGTTTCAGGTATACTACGTCGTGATTTGACATTTGTATACATTACTAAATGATCACTACAATAAGTATAGTTACCATCGGTCACCATACAAATGTTTTTAAAAAATAAATTTATTTTACTTTTGGCTGCACTGGGTCTTCATTGCTGCACGTGGGCTTTCTCTAGTTGTGGTGAGCGGGGACTATTCTTCATTGCGGTGCATGGGCTTCTCATTGGGGTGGCTTCTCTTGTTGTGGAGCACAGGGTCTAGGCGCGTGGGCTCTAGAGCGCAGGCTCAGTAGTTGTGGCACATGGGCTTACTTGCTCCACGGCATGTGGGATCTTCCCTGACCAGGGCTCGAACCCGTGTCCCCTGCATTGGCAGGTGGATTCTTAACCACTGCGCCACCAGGGAAGTCCCCAAATTTTTTTATATAATTTTTTTTCTTGTGATGAGAACTTTTAAGACTTACTTTCTTAGTAACATTCAAATTTGCAATAAAATACTGTTTACTATAGGCTTCATGGTATACATTACATCCTTATGACTCATTTATTAAAACAATTTTTTAAAACTGTCAAACAGGGTTTCTCAATTTCAGTGTTACTGACATTTGAGGCTTCGTTGTGGAGTCTGTCCTCTACATTGCAGGATGTCTAGCAGCATCCCCGGCCTCTACCATTATATGTCAGTAGCACCCACTCCTCCAGATGTGACAACAAGGAATGTCTTCAGACATTGCAAAATGCTCCTTGTGGGGCAAAAAAAATGCCCCTGATTTCGAACCACTGCTTTAGAGGAATGCTAAGTTCCTATATTAACTCCTTTGTACCATTATAAGTCTGAGTGCTAAGAAAATATGCTCTTTTGTTTAAGATTGTTCAGTATGTCATGAACTTCTGTTACATATAATGTATATCCAACTGTATACATTTTTATATTCTAAAGAAAGGGCTTAAAAATTAAAAAACAAAAAACAAAATACAAAAACAGTTAACAGAGGGCTTCCCTGGTGGCACAGTGGTTAAGAATCCTTCTGCCAATGCAGGGGACATGGGTTCGAGCCCTGGTCCAGGAAGATCCCACAAGCTGCGGAGCAACTAAGCCCGTGTGCCACAACTACTGAGCCTGTTCTCTAGAGCCTGCGAGCCACAACTACTGAGCCCACATGCTACAACTACTGAAGCCTGCGCGCCTAGAGCCCGGGCTCCACAACGAGAAGCCACCACAATGAGAAGCCTGAGCACCACAAGGAAGAGTAGCCCCTGCTTGCCGCAAGTAGAGAAAGCCCGCGCGCAGCAACGAAGACCCAACGCGGCCAAAAATAAAATAAATAAATTAATTAAAAAAAAAAAACCAGTTAACAGAGACTAATGGGATTGACGCCTGAGTTAGACATCAGAATCTAGAAGGGAAAAAATGGAATGATGTCAGCAGGGGCGGGAAGCCATTAACGGCGTGCTTTGCCAACTCTGTGTTTGGGATGAGTTGGCCCTAAGCCTAATGGGGTAGGGAGGAGGGACTCAGGTTACTCAGACTGGATCCTGGCAACATTAGAGGGTCATCATCATTATACCAAAGTGTTAAAAGTTTTTCTTTTCTATTGTGATCAAAAGTATTTTTTAAATTGTGTAAAATAAACATGTACCTGATATAAAAAATTAAACTGGGGCTTCCCTGGTGGCACAGTGGTTAAGAATCCACCTGCCAATGCAGAGGACACAGGTTCGAGCCCTGGTTCTGGGAAGATCCCACATGCCACAGAGCAACTAAGCCCATGCGCCACAACTACTGAGCCTGCGCTCTAGAGCCTGTGAGCCACAACTTCTGAGCCCGCGAGCCACAACTACTGAAGCCCACGTGCCTAGAGCCTGTGCTCCACAACAAGAGAAGCCACCGCAATGAGGAGCCGGCGCACTGCAGGGAAGATCCAATGCAGCCAAAAATAAATAAATAAATAAACAAACAAATAAATAAAATTATTAAAAAACAAAAAACATTGTTTAAAAATATTAAACTGTAAGAGCAGCAAAAAAGAACTATTTAATATTACAAGCATTTATTATCAGTGGTGAATTATCACCCTTAAAATATAGGGCAGGGTAATAGTAATTTATTTATCCTGTATTTCCTGTAATGTTTTTGCCATCCTCTTCCACATTCAGTTCAGCTTTTGAGTTGGAGCAGTCTAGTACTGAAGGAGCAGAAAGGACTAAGAAATAATCCGATATAAAAGCAATGCTACACCTCTCCGGACTCGATAAAGATTCCTCCACTGGAGTAGGTGGAGTAGATGCCCTGGGTGCACGGAGGTTGATGGATTCCCAAGTAAGAGGACCTTGGGTTCCGCAGGGATGGGGGTGGGTGGCAGGAGACACAAACCCTGGGAGCAGAGGGAAATCTGCCTTTCTTCCCAGATTCAGCCCCAGGGATGTGTCAAGGCCCAGAGAGAAAGACATGTTACAAGGTGTGCTACACAGATAGAGGTGTACCTGAGGCAGTTGTGTTAAAGATCAGGTTGAGCTGTGAGTGCCCCAAAGTACAGAAACAGCAGTTTAAATGATTTAGAATTCGTTGCCCACTTAACATCTCCCCCTGCCTCTACCTTTCATGGCTCCCTACTCTTTTGTTTTTACGTCATGATACTCACTACAGTAAATATATGTGTATAATTAATTAATCAGGCTTCTCCTAATAAAGTGTAATCTCCTTGAAGGGACTCTATTAATCTGTGAAATTCACTATGATATCCCCAGTGCCTGGCACATGTGACGCAGTCACAGGGGACATATTGAATGGATGAATGAACGAATATGTACATAAACAAATAAGATGGAAATTCCTCATTTGGGTCTCAGGCATTTAGTTCAGCCTTAAAAGTGTTTGATACACTGAGCATCCTTAAAATCAGTGCTGTGGAACTAGAAAGAAGATTGATGAGTCTTCCCAAAAATAAAAGAAGAAGAAAAGAAGCTTAAGAAACATTTTATTCATGGAACCACAGAGGAGGAAAGGGAAGACACATATGGTCCCATTTATAGTTCTTAAATTTTTTTTTAAGTTGTATCAGGAAAAAAATACCTACCAACCAGCCCTGTTGCAAATTCAGTCGTTTTTTTTTTAATTGAATTACAGTTGATTTACAATGTTGTGTTAGTTTCAGATGTACAGCACAGTGAATCAGTTATAGCTCCCTGTACTACATAGTAGGTCCTTGTTTGTTATCTACTTTATATTATATATACTAGTGTGTAGATGTTAATCCCAACCTCCTAATTTATCCCTCCCCTCCTCTTTTCCCTTTGGTAACCATAAGTTTGTTTTCTATGTCTGTGGGTCTATTTCTGTTTTGTAAATAAGTTCATTTGTATCTTTTTTGTTTGTTTTTTTTTAGATTCCACATATAAGCGATATCATATGATATTTGTCTTTGGCTTACTTCACTTAGCATGATAATCTCTAGATCCACCCATGTTCCTGCAAATGGCATTATTTCATTCTTTTTTATGGCTGAGTAATATTCCATTGTATATATATGTACTACATCTTCTTTATCCATTCCTCTATTGGTGGACATTTAGATTGCTTCCTATCTTGGCTATTGTAAATTGTGCTGCAATGAACATTGTGGTACATGACCCTTTCGAATTATGGTTTTCTCCAGGTATCTGCCCAGGAGTGGGATTGCAGGATCATATGGTAAATCTATTTTTAGTTTTTAAATGAACCTCCATACTGTTCTCCATATGGTTGCACCAATTTACATTCCCACCAGGAATATTCTCTGCTACCCAGAGGCAGCTACTTGGTTTCCATTTTAGGTAGTTACCTCTATGTGTCTAAATACTATGCTTACAGTGCTATTTCTTGATTTATCAACTTTAGACATTATCTCTTGCTGTTTTAACATTAAGTAATGGACTTAAATCTCTCTTTTTTGTTCTAATGACTTTAAGCAATACCTTTTTTTTTTTCTTTAATTGGGGTATAGTTGCTTTACAATGTTGCGTTAGTTTCTGCTATACAATGAAGTGAATCAGCTATATGTATACATATATCTCCTCCCTCTTGGACCTCCCTGCCACCTGTCCCTTCCCACCCATCTAGGTCACCCCAGAGTGCTGAGTTGAGCTCCCTGCCCTATACAGCAGGTTCCCACTAGCTATCTGTTTTACACATAGTAGTGTATATATGTCAATCCCAACCTCCCAGTTCATCTCCCTCCTCCCCGCCCCGTGTCCACACGTCCGTTCTCTACATCTGTGTCTCTATCTCTGCCCTGTAAATAGGTTCATCTGTACCATTTTTCTAGATTCCACATATATGTGTTAATATCCGACATTTGTTTTTCTCTTTCTGACTTACTTCACTCTGTATGACAGACTCTAGGTCCATCCACCACATCTCTACAAATAACCCAGTATCGTTCCGTTTTATGGCTAATATTCCACTGTATATATGCGCCACACCTTCTTTATCCATTCATCTGTCGATGGACACTTAGGTTGCGTCCATGTCCTGGCTATTGTAAATAGTAAACAATACCTTCTTGACTACTCCCTTTATTAAAACCCCCAAACACTTGCCTTTCCCTTAAACTCTTCTCTCCATGCCCTACTTCCCAATTTCTGACATCGTAATTTTACTTTCCCATTGTCAAGGCTGGTAAGGTTTACATTCTGTGTTGTAACCATAATTTGTTCTTACATACCCCATCTAGCTTGAACCTAAAAGGTGAAAATCTCGGCGTGGGGTGGGGCGGGGGGCGGGGGGGAGTGGAGAGGAATGAGGAGAGAGGTTTAGTAGTTCCCTTGAGACAGGGTCTGACCTGAAGGGGCCACCTGCACAGGAATAAGGAGCTTTTCATTAAAGGGCTTTATTCGAGGACCCAGGAAGTGAGTGGGAGCTGAGTTATCACCTGCCGGGCGGTGGTCATTACCAACACAGGGGGCTGTGCTTTGAGAACTTCTCTTCCACAGTAGGCAGCACCTTACCTGCAACCTGATGACTCCGGTCCATCCCTAAACCTTTGTGCAGCCCCTATTTGACTTATCCTATATGGCTCACCCTCATTTCATAACATCCTGGGACATCAATAAGTCCCCCAAAGGAGGCTTAAAACTCATCAGGGGAAACCCCCTGCATTGGCCCTGGAATTTGAGGGAGTGCCCAGGTACCAGCTTCAGACTCCCCGCTCCCCACCTGCTTTAGCCATTGCCCCTCCCCCCCTGGCCTGCAGCTGCCTCCTTGCTGGGAGGCCAGTCTCCATGGCATTTCTACACATTTTATGACCGCTTTTGTCCAGACAACCCTTTCAAGATTGTTTGCGAACATCCTTGGAAGCTAGAGGTAATGTCTCTGTCTGGGTTGGAGGACAGTTTTGTTTCCGACCAGTGTAATAAAGGTACTGGCTTCCCCTGGGGCATAGGCGGGGCAGGGCAGGTTCGCTAGTGGTTTCCTTAAAGGGTTGGGAGGTTTCCTCAGCTGTGACGTGGGCAGCTTTGGCGGTTTCCTCAGCTCTGTGTGGGCAGCATTCACCCTGGCCAGCTCTGCATCGCGCCCTGAGGTTTGGGGGACAGGCGGATCTGATGCAAATAGGGCTGCCACCGCGCCATGAGTAATAAACTATCTAAAGCTCTTTGGACTGGTTGTTTCCTTGCTGTCTGTGAAATGAGACAAGGCAGTAGACTAGCAGCTGTGCAGTCATTGCTGTTTAGGCTTGTCCACCGGGATACAGACCCTCTATGGACTGCGGGCTTCCTCCTGGGAGTCAGAGCCTCCCCATTTATTCAAGGGAGAATCTTCCTCTGTTCTCACACCTCCAAAACCTCTTCACAGTGGATGCCTCTGACTGTCATTCAGATGAGGTGTCAGGTTTGGGAGGTGGTAGATTATTTATGTGTGTGCTCAGATTACCTAATTGGAATAGAAACTCTATTTGCGTTTCTATATAGACTGAAGAAAGAATATGGAGAAAGCTTTTTGAGATGTCAGTAGCTTTGTAAATATCGTACAACATTCTACTTGTAAATTGCAAAGCATAATGCAACCATAAAGAGGGATGTTTTTGCTGATTCCAAATCCCTCCCTCCCGCATGGCTTCTCAGATTTTCACCATAGGGATCAGCAGAACCTTTTACAGATCAGAGGCTAAGTGGTGTTTTTCAGCAGCAGCAAAGACGGGAAAGCAGGGAGTGATGCGCTCCACGGTGAACCTTGGAGGTGGCCTGGTGGATTGGTTCATAGAACACCATTCCACATGTTCTTGTACACAGGAGCAGGAGAAGCCTACAATTACTAGACTCCTGTGCAGCTAAGCTTCCTCAGACAGGTCACCTGGGTGACATTTCAGGGTGCAAGTGAGACCCTGGCTGAGGGCGAGAGGACTGCATCTTTCGGAAAGCACCACTGTGGACATTTTCGGTTCTCTGGAACAGCTGTGATGGGGTTTCTGTTGTTTAATATCTGATGTCATGGGCATGGTTACTGCTCACCCATATAGCATCTTGGTATTAGAAAAAGATACCTATTGCTCCTAAAGCACTTTCATTCCTTCAGTAAAAAAATTGTCATTAGTATACTGAAAAAAATTCTGTAACTATGTATGGTGATGGATGTTAACTAGACTTATTGTGACGATCAGTTGGCAGTACATGCGAACATCGAATCATTATGTTATACACCTGGAACTAACATAATGTTATACGTCAATTATACCTCAATAAGAAATGCTTAAAAATTGTCATTAGTATACTAATATATTAGAATCAGACACCTGCTGATTTTACCATCTGCTGAAAATTGTAGTAAACAAATCTAAGATGTCTATAATGTGAGTAGCAAGCCCTGGGGATTATAAACAGAATCCTGGTTAGAGATGCTTAGTGGCCTGTGGTGGCAATAGTGAGGTTATTTACAGGGGTGGTTCCCTCGGCCAAGGTGGCTTTTCTCCCTAGGGAGTGTATATAAGTCTAGCTAATACCGTTTAATGAATCCCTTTCTGCATAAACTAGCTAGAGAGGGTTCTTGTCGGCCACTAACACTGATCAAGGCATACACAAAAGACAGAGAAGGTACCAGCAGTGAGGAAGGGAAGAAGAAAATCAAAGGAGTCTTTGGGGTCTGTAGGGAGAAGAAGGGCCTCTTAGGAAGAAAACCAAAAATGGAGAAGTCAACTTCCACTTAACTGCTAGGAATGCAGTGAATTCCTTGAAAAGAACTCATAATATACACATATAGGAAAGGGTTATCGGTTCAATACAGGAGAAGAAGTGTATTTATTTGAGAAATGAATTCACTAGAGATTTTAAAATCAGCAAAATATCCCTTCTTCAGATGCATCATACTTTGCAATGTACTAGTTGAACGCTTTTGACATAAATAAACATGTGATCCCATCGGTTTACCCCTGTGTTGGAAAGGAAGTAGCTGTCTGATCCACGCCACAAAAGGATATGTGCTGATGAAGCACAGATGCAGAGTCTGGAAGAATGTCCGTTAGAGGGCCCCCTGGGGGTGCGGGTTGGAGATCTGGGGGTGGCTTCTTTCCTCTCTTTACCAGCTTCTCTGCTGGTTTTCCTTCCTGTCGTGAAAAACCTCAGTTTAGAAATGTCTGAGCCAGATTGCCTCATCTTCATTTGTTAGCCACCCTCTAAGTCATCTTTTGGTTCTCACACTTCCGGTCAAAACAAGGTGGGGAGAGGGGCTAAGTCCTTGATCTTGTCATTGAGCTAAAGACTGTGTCTCCACATACAACAGCATTGGCTACTTGCAGGTGGAAAACTATAGGTCCCTTAGAAGATGATAAATAAATCTTTGCCTTCACTTTCTCCCCCGTTGGATTTCTTATCTCCTCTACCTCTGCACCATGGCTCTTTCTTCCCTTCCCACCTTTGCCCTCTCCCTCAGTTTGAATTCAGTCCCTCAGCTTCCTCTGGTTCTTTCCTGGGTGGATCCAGGGCTTTGGGCCAGGAGAGTGCTGGGAAAAGGAATGGAGAGGCCTCTCCAAGTCCTGCCCTCGGGACTGGAGGGAGGGATCCCAACCACTGACACTTCTGAGCTTAAGGGGGCTTTAGGTTATTACGTTAAGAAGCACATCTGCCTCATTTTGTTATTCTGATCTATTTTGTATTCAAGCCCAGGAGGAAGAAGGGTAAAGGAGAAAAGTCTTTCCTGCTGCATAAAAAATATCGCAGATGCTAAGTGATGATTACAAAAGACGACGAAGCAGGCCAAGAAATATTATGGGGGGCGGGGTGCAGGCTGAGTGCATGTTCAGGGCAGGTGCTCGGGAGATAAAATTACAGAGAAGGAGGTTGTTGGTGCCATGCCCCCAGCCCTGCTCAGTAGGGCTGCGAGGTGTTTCAAGCCAGTGGGAAAGAGAAAGAGTCTGCACTATTTGTCTTTAGGAGACGCTTAATTTTCTTCCTTGCTTTGGAAAACGACACCCAGCTCTGCATGTCTGTGGGTGCCTTTTCCATGAAGTGTTACTGGGAGACTCAAAGTAAGGAAAAGAGGTAGATGGGGCTGGTGTAGATTTTGTCTCTTCTGCAGCCATTCCCCCTCCTCTGGTAACAGCCCCGTGATTGTGTGTGGGAGCGTCTTTCCTCATTCCCAGTCCACGCGGTGAGTAGGACCCACCCTCACTCGCCCCAGGGCCCCTACTGTAAGCAAGTGGTCACCGTGATTGTAATGGAATGTCCACGTGACTTGTTAGGATGAGAGTCAACCCCGGGACTTTTGCTATCACTTTCGTGAAAGAGGGGCTTGCTTTCTGCTGCAGGCGCTAAATGGCTGGGATATAATTCTGAAGTGGCTCCTGGCTGGTTTGGTGAAAGCTTGCCTGAGAAAGGGGTCAAGTAGAAGACATCCAGTTGTGTGATGAAGAGAGAAAGCTCTGAGGATGTTGTCTGAGCATCTGCAGCCAACTGCAGCTGGAAACTGATGCTACCCCAAGACTTTGTAGTTACGTGCACCTGTAGTTTTCTCCTTAGCCCTCTGTTTTCGCCATTTTGCACTTGGGTTTCTGTCACTTGCAGCCAAAAGAGTCCTACCTAATACAAGTGGCTTCAGAAAGCTCAGGAAAGCGGCTTGTCGAGGTTACTGTGGGGCACAACAAAATGAGTGTTATTGCTGTGCCGTTGCCTCTTGTTATGCAGCTCTTGCAGAGGATGAAGCTTGCAGGCTTATTTCCAGGTCATATTCGACTCGGAGGACACAACTGCCTCTGAGAAAGATTGCCAGTCAGGATTCGGCCGCCAGAACTCAGCTGAACAATCAACATGTTCAATTCTGTGCCGTTGTACAGCGGTGTTCTCTGAGGACACTCCTGAACAGAAATGAATGTCATAAAGGTCCAACGTGTGTTCGGAAAGCCAGAGGCTCCACTTACACCCATGTGCAAAGGAATAATTGTTCTCAGATCCTCTGGAAGAGACTGCTCTTGGCTCACTGACATGAGCTGATGTGAAAATGTTCCTTGAGTGGAAGGCAGCAGGAAGCAGCTGTGAAGGGGATGGGCAATTAGAAAGGAGAGGCCACTTTAATATTTATTTGTTTGCCCTGCAAACATTAATGGAGTGCCTTCTATTGTTCTAGGGATAGAAACACTAATAAAAGACAAAGTTCATACTCTCAGGAAGGTTGCAGGTGGGTCAGGGAGTCAGGAAAAAAAAATCGATGGATTAGTAATGTAATTCATGGTACTTTAAATGGAAATAATAGAAGGGTGATGCCAGCTCAGCAACATCCTTCTCTTCTTCCTTAGTTCACAGAATCCTGATTTTGTTCTAGGAAGCAAGATGCTCAGGCAGGTGAACCCTTCCCCAGGCTGAGGACGAACCACATTTCGTCCTAAGCCAGTGATTCTAAAATTTCGATATGCGTCAGAATCACTGAGGGCATTCAAAACTCAGAATCCTGGACCTCATCCCCAAAGTTTCTGATTCAGCAGGTCTAGGTGAGGCCCTAGAATTTATATTTCTAACAAGTTCCTGGGTGATGCAGATGCTCTTGGCCTGAGGACCACTTATCTAAATCAAACATGATTACTTGGTTCATCTGTTCTGGTGTTTGGTTTACAGTTGGCCACACCACCAAATTCTGGCCAACGAAGTAAAAGAGGAAGGCTATGGAGGACTCCCAGGAAGAATGTTTGCTTCCTCGGGAAAAGTACAGTGGCAGGAGCCCTGCCCTTTGATCCCACTTCGAGTGGAGTTATGTGAGGAGCTGCTGTGCGGAGCTGCTGTTATCATATTGTCACTGTGTGGACGTGGCAGAACGACTTACAGAAATCCTGACCCAGAGCTGTGACATTGTTGAGGAGTTAAGCAAACCCTGTAACCACTCACCTTCAGACTCTGTTGTGTGAAGTGATTAAATGCTGTTATTCCTATTTCACTTAGAGCTGGAAGTATCCCAACTGATTCAGAGGCCACCAGTCTGAGCCTGAGTGGGATGGAGTATCAGGAAAGGCTTCCAAGAGGAAGTGTCTCATTCTTGCTCCCCAGCTCTTCAGGGAGAATGGTTCCCATTTGTGCTTTGGCAAAATGACAGATGATGACACTTTATGGACTCATTTTATAGAGTAACTTTTGAACTAGCTAAACTAGTTTCATGTATAAAATACTGCATGGGAACAGAGAATGAAGAAACCATTACATCTACCTGGGTGAAGTTAAGGAAAAATTTGTGTAGGAAGTGATGTTTGGGCCAGGCCACTTGGAGCTGATACTGGGTGGGGGGAAAGTGTTGGGCTAGAGCCTGGTGTATAGTGTGTACCCATACGTTTGTGGGGCTTAACTGATCTTAAGAACACATCATCCGGAGGAAATGGCACAGACGGTAGTCCAAGGACATGACAGAGTTTGGCGCCTCTGGGTAAGAGCACATACTTTGGTATCATGACCTAGAGGCAGTACGGGTTAGACTGTGCCATGATATAAAAAAAGTTGAACCTGCTGTATAAAACAATAAATAAAATAAAATTCAAAAACAAAAGTTGAAAAGCAATGGATTAAATTAGAAAGAAAAAAATCAACAATTAGATCAACCAAAAAAAAGAAAAGGGGTGGAGAGGGTAATATCCCAAGCCTCAAAGTCTTCTGAAACCCAACACTCTGAGCCTTCCCTGCCTCCAGAGAGGTACCTGAGGCAGTTCCTCTTTTGGAGTCGGAATTGTTTCATGCCTTGCTTCTTACTTTACTATGCCTGTAACTACAATCTAAATACAGCTTGGCCTGGAGTAGAGCACGGTGGGGCAGAGAGGGTGTGAAATGAGCCAGGAAATGATAATAGAAGATGATGAGATTTAAACAGATGAGATTGCTTCTAGCTGGAGGTGACCAGTGTAAGGGCTCCATTCACCCACCCAAACACCGCAGCAATGAGGGGAACAGTAGCTCTACACATTGGGTAATCCATTGCTTATTTACATTTTAAAAAGTCCCAGTGGGCTTCCCTGGTGGCGCAGTGGTTGAGATTCCGCCTGCCGATGCAGGGGACGCGGGTTCGTGCCCCGGTCTGGGAAGATCCCACATGCCGCAGAGCGGCTGGGCCCGTGAGCCATGGCCGTTGAGCCTGCACGTCCGGAGCCTGTGCTCCGCAACGGGAGAGGCCACAAGAGTGAGAGGCCCGCGTACCGCAAAAAAAAAAAAAAGTCCCGGTGATGTTTCTTAGAATGAATTGGAGGATGGTTAAACAAGGATGATAGAATATAGTGTTAGTTTGGGCTGATATGAAGACATGAAGTACTTGAGGCAAATGGAAGAAAAATGATTTAAAATTGTTCAAAAATGGACAAGATCTAGCAGCAGATTAGACGTGGGAAGTGACAAAAAAGGAAAAGTCAAAGATGACTTCTAGTTCAGGGGATTAGGCGGATGATGGTCCCAATAACTGTAGTAAGGAACACAAAAGGAGGAGTAGATTTTGGTGGGAGAGAGGAAGATAAAGGTTTTGTTTCCTTTTCTTTGCTGTTCAGTGTGGCACGTGGCATCTCAGTTCCCTGACCAGGGATTAAACCCGGACCTTGGCAGTGAAATTGCGGAATCCTAACCACTTGGCCGCAAGGGAACACCCTAAGGGTTTTGTTTCTGATGTGCTGAGTTTGGGATGCATGTATCATGGAAAGGTCAGAGGCCAAGAGACAGTGGAAATATAGTCTGGAGATCAGGTGACAATTCAGGTGGTATAGATTTTGGAGTTTTCAGGATATGGATAGCAGAGAGAAAGAGCATAGGGTGAGAATAGGCCCTGAGACAGAAGCAACATTTAATGGTGGAAGGTAACAAAGCAACGATAAAAGAACAGGTAGATCTAAAGGAAAAGTGAACATGGTAACCACACAGTTAGGGAGACGAGGGAGGATGTCTGAGCCACACAATCACTCCTTTCAATAGGGCAAACAAATTAAATATTGGAGATGGCTGACCTAATGGCAATAATGTGCTATTCTTCATAACACATTAGCTAATACTCTTGACAGTGATAAGGAACGTCGTCGAGCAGATGATGAACTTGCAGCATTTTACCTACTCATCTGCCTGATGATTCCGTACAATCAGTGACTTGAACTTGCAAGATAATTGGATAGGCTGGGTTTGGGACCAAGGTCCAGAATGAAGTCACCAGTTGCATGAAACTTCCCCTTCTTTGCCGAAATGTCACAAAATCCCTCTTCCCCTGAGTATCACAGGACAATTTGCAGCCAGGTTCTTAAGTTGTATCTATGTTAAAAGAAATCATGTCACATCATCCCTGCTGTTTTCTTCTCCCAGACCCATAACCTCAGTCTAATCCTGAGAGGACATCGGTCAGACCCAAATTCAGAACCGTTCTACCAAATACCTGGGACTCGAACACTGTCAAAATCAAGAGAAACAAGCAAAGAAACAAAGAAAGACTGAGGAACTGTTACAGACTGGAGGAGACTAAGGGGACATAGATGATGCAAAAGGGGATCCTGGATTGGATCCTGGAACGGAAGAAATGATTTAGTAGGAAACCATGAACATCCAAATAAACGGTAATTGAATTAATAGTACTGTACCAATGTTAATTTCTTATTTTTGAGACCTGTACCACAGTATGTAAGATGTTAACACTGAGAAAGCGAAAAGAAAACCCATAATTTGATATATTGAAATAATTAAGATATGGGGGTCACCCAGGTTCTGGTACTAGTCCTTTGATCTTATCTCGCACCATCTTTCCTTTGGTGCACTCTACCACAGCCACCGTGGCCTTCTTCCAGTTCTCAGGACACGCTGACCTGGCCCTACAGCAGTGTCCTTGTGCTTGTCATTTCCTTTGTCTTGGGACGCTTCCTCTGCCTCTTTGCACGGCTGGCTCCTCTCCTCCAAGTCCCAGCTTAATGTCACCTTCAGCTTAATGACCTCAAGGAAGGAGAGGTCTCCTTTGACCGCCTGTTCCATTAATCTCTGTCACGGCACTTTATGCATTTTTCTTCATTGCCCTAATCACAATCTATAAGGTATTGATTTGTTACTGGTTTACTCCCCTCCAGAATGTTTGCTTCATGAGGGGAGAGACCTTGTCTGTCTTGCTGTCTGTTACCTTCCCTGCCCCTAGCATGGTGCCTTTCCTGTAATAGCTGTTCAACAAATACTTGTTAAATGAATGCTGAAGGATAATTTTCCAAGAGTTAAAAACCTGACTCTCATAAAACATATAGTGAGCTTGTGTCAAATATTTATTTAACTCACTCAGTGAAGGAAGCAGCAAAATAACAAAACTGGTCCAAGGAAAACTCTAAGAACAGAGGTTTTTATAGTCAGAAGGTGTGCTGAGATAAGTTAGCTTGGTTAGAGGTAAATCTCGTTAATATCCTACGGGGCAATAAACTGTCATCTTTGGGGTTGTCTTTTCTACTGAATAGGAATCATTTGTATCTCTAACAGAAGAAAACCTATAAATTAACAGGTAACTTCACGGAATCTGGACCTTAATAATAATAATTAACAAGTCAAACAAAAGTACATTCTTTGTTTTTTTCTTTTACACTATTTTTTTTTCTTTGGCCTCGTGGCAGGCAGGATGTTAATTCCCTGATCAGGGATCGAACCCGTGTCCCTGCAGAGGAAGCGCCGAGTCTTAACCATTGGACCTCCAGGAAAGTCCCAAAGGTACATTCTTTAGAGAAATACTGCTTAGGTAGGTCAGTTAGGCAACACTCTAGCATGACATTGAAAAGATATGCCATTATCTTTTTTCCTTAATTCTAAGTTTTGGACAATGTAAAAAAAACCCCACCAAATGAATGAACAAACGTTGCAATTGAAAGGTGGAGGGCTCAGTCAGTTGGAGAGCAAGGAACTAAACATCTGTTTCATCATATCCTCCCGAAAGCCATCATCATTTGATCTAGCATCCATTTTAAGAGTCAGCCAGTGTTTCACATTCTCTGTGAAGTCTGCCTAAAGTTTTCTCTCATCCCCTGTCAGGCAAACTAAGGTACTCAATCCTTGCTATTAAGACGGTGGTTGTTATCGAGGCCCTAGATTTTTTTCCTATGACGCCTTTAGCCCTGGTTTATGCCAAGACACCCTGCTCCCGTTGTAATCCTGGTTTCCCAGCTCGTACTTTTGTTTTGTGGATATACATGAGACGCTCTCTGGGGAGTCCCAGAAATAATTGAGGTGGGGTAGAGAGGAGACTTTGAAGGTGGGAGTCCCATCCCTGCCATCAACAGGTGAGGGCTGGGCAGGGGTCAGGACAATGTAAGCAGAAATGTAAAGATAACCTCGTTCATATCCCACCCAATGAAACCAGCTGCACACTGGTTAGACAAGTATCAGAGCTGTTTCCTCACAGCTCTCTCGGTCCCATGAGATGCTACTCTGTGAAACAGGTCCAGAGCCTAGCCTCACACGTGTATCTTTCTCTGGTTTTAGAATTGACTTTATTGAGGGGGGGTGGTCTAACAATTTTAGGGACCAAAGTCCTGAGCATTGAACCAGGGACTATCAACTCCAAGGCAAATAATGACTCAACGTAAGCTGAAAACAGTCCCCTTAGTAGCTCAGAAGGGACCTTTTGGCAAGTGGCGTCTTGCCAGGAAATTGACTCAAAACAAATCTCTAGCAGCCCAGAGGTGCTGGAGGAGAGTTTCAGAAACAGTCAGCACGGAGACGACTGTGCAACAGCTTATAGGAACTGCCTCACTCACGCTTTGATGTTCATCCTCTGCAGAGCTCTGCTCATCTCTGTGGCTTCACAACAGCGCACAGGAAGCAAAGCCAGTTACATCAGGAGGAGATCTTGGAGACCTGCTATTGCATCTCTTTCATTGTACAGGTAAGGAAACCAAGGCACAGAGAGAGTAAAGGATTTGCCCAAAGCTACACAGCAGAGAACTGTGAACAGAACCTGGATCTTTTGTTTCATAGTTAAAGTATTTCCAATCCATGGTATCTTATATATTATTTAGGTAGAAGGTGTGGCGACCACATGCATTTGCTTTCTTGCTCATATATCTCTATTCCTGGTGCAGGGCTCAAGCATCAAGCAACAAACAGTGGGAGGAGATAGACGTGGCCCCCGTGTATGGGAACAGCATGTGACAGTGTGTCAGCACAGACATAATTTAAAGCAGTGCCATGGCAACCAGCATTCACTCTGGCCCCAGACAGCACTGTGCGCTCCGGAGTGTAATTGAAAATGGCTTCTCACGTGCTGAGAGGAGTGCGTGCTCAAGGTTCTGTTTCTCCTGCAGTGAGTGACTCTAAAATAGACCAAGTGCTGAGCTCAGAAACAGGACCCGTCCAGCTTCTCTACCAAGGGTTGGGGGGTTTCTCACAGAAGAAACAAACTCAGCAGCCTTGGGAATCCCCAGGAATCACTGTGTCTGGCAGTATGGTTTTGTTTCCTTTCAGAGACAATTTCAAAGTGTGTTCCTGGAACAACAATGTTCCAAAGACATGCCCTAGATGATGAGGGACAGGTAAGGGGGAGGGACACCACCGCTGGTATCTTCCTTACACACTGAAGGTTCTGCTGCTACCCCCCCCCCCCAAAAAAAAAAAAAAAATCATGAACCAGAGCAGCAGACCAGGAGAGGTCTGGACTGAGTTAAACTTCACCTGTATGATTGATTATATAGGCCATAGTACTGAGATGCTGACACCTCCTTCTTGATTTTAACTTGAATGCTCATGTAATCTGTCAGTGGAACTCCTGAAACAGGTCATTTGGCATCCTCCAATATACGATCTCCCTTCTTTTTCTGAGTTTCTAACTGGGCACATTGGAATAAAGACTTCCAGCTTCGCTGACACGTAAGCATGGCCCTGTGACCAGTTCTGACTATTGCTCTGTGAGTGGAGGTGTGGCTTTCCAGGTCCCTCATCCTGGGACCCGCCCCTCTTCTCTTTGGCTGGTTTTCCATTGCAGTGGTGACAAGGCACGTGGGCCATGAGGATGAGGGCAACCCCACAAGAATGGCGGAGCAATCAGACATACTCTAATGATAATTCAAAAAGCTACTTATTTGATCACTACTAAAAAAAAAAAATTAAGTGGGAGGTACCCAATGTGCTAGGTAGGTGAAGCTTGGTTCTGGGCAAAGCTCTTGAACCTGAACTGCCCTGCCAGCCCTCTCTCTATATAGGTACTTAAATTCTTTCTGTGTTAGCAGCAGAACCAATATCCTATAACGCCCTTACCCAAACTGCCAATGCTCGTGCTAAAAGTATTATTTAGGATGCTTTGGGCTATAAGTATCGCTAACATCCAGTCTTGCTGAAAAGTAGCTTAAGAACATAGGAATTTAAAAAATGATGTCGGGGCTTCCCTGGTGGCGCAGTGGTTGAGAGTCCGCCTGCCGATGCAGAGGACACGGGTTCGTGCCCCAGTCCAGGATGATCCCACGTGCCGCGGAGCGGCTGGGCCCGTGAGCCATGGCTGCTGAGCCTGCGCGTCCAGAGCCTGTGCTCCGCAATGGGAGAGACCACAGCAGTGAGAGGCCCGCATACCGCAAAAAAAAATAAAAAGATGTCATTTCACAAGAAATCCAGAGGTAGGGAGTTCCCAGGGTTGGTTCATTGTTAGGTTGCTGTTGACAAACTGCTGCTATGACAAATTATCACACACTTGGTGGCTTAAAGCAACCAAATTTATTCTCTTACAGCTCTGGAGGCCAGACGTCTGAAATCAGTTTCACTGGATTAAGGTCAGTTGGCAGGGCTGGTTTTTTTCTGGACGCTTTAGGGGAGAATCTGTTTCCTTATCTTCCTTAGCTTCTGGAGGCCTTCTGCTTTCCTCAGCTCATGGCCCCTTCCTTGAATCACTCCACCTCTTGCTTTCTATTTCTGTACTCAAATCTCCCTCTGCGTTCCTCTTCTGTGGACCCTTGTGATTACCTTTAGGACCCGCCCAGATAATTCAGGATAACCTCTTCATCTCAAGATCCGTAACTTAATCACACCTGCAAAGTCCTTTTCCTTACGTAAGGTAAGATTTACAAGTTCTAGGGATCAGATCATGGATATCTTCAAGGTATCCTACTTGAACACTCAGTCTGCCACAGTTGTTAAGCACCCAGGCTCTTCTCATTTTCCTGCTCTGCCATTCTCAGTGTTTTGGTGCTATCTCCCTTCATGGTTTTAAAATCACTTTGGGTTCCAAGCATCACATCCTCACCAGGCCTTATCTCCAGCAGCAAGGCAGGGGTCTTCCCATCCTGCCTCTTCCGTTATTAAGGAGGACCTGCTTTCTCAGAGCTTCTCAGCAGAAGCCACAGCAGGTCCCAAGACTAGCTCACCTGCCTGTGATCTAGCTGCAAATGAGCCCGACAATTTGCTGGCCTGGCATGTTTAACATCTACAGCAGGACATGGGTGCTGCTTCCAAGAGGGAGAATAACAGCTGGGGAGGCAACTACTCACTCTTGAAGGTCCTGCACGAAGTTTCCACAAGCATGAGCATCACCAAAGAGCCCTTGTCTCTGGACAGCCATGAAAAGCACATGTGCCGAGAAGATAATCACGTTTACTGTATTTACAAAAGAATATTCTATTTAACCATCAACCATGAATGGAAGAAAAGATGTTTAATATTGGGGTGTGTGTGTGTGTGTGTGTGTGTGTGTGCGCATATATGCAAAGCACAAACATAATGTCTAACAATTTTGGTCACTAAACACAAGGATAATGTGTGACAATCAAGTTGTCCTTTTATTGATTCAACCAGCATTTGAATCACCTTCTCTGTGCCAGAATTCTCCATCAAGGGCTGAAGTTACAAATATGAATAAGAAAAGATCCCTGGTGTCAAGGAGGTCCTGGATCATTGTGAGAGAGACAGACAATCTAAGTGAAGGAATAGCACAGCTCTAATGGAGACAGAAGACGCTGGGGTGACACACAATGATGATTTGTGGAACCCAAGTGTTGTCAAACTTCAAGAAGTATGGAAGCAGGAAATGAAGTATCAGGAACCAGGACTGGCGGGTCATTTCTCACTTTCCCATTTCATGGTTTCTTCCCTCCATGCCTTCTTTCCCTTTCTCTTTCTCTGTCCAGCCGCCTTACAACTAATGGGCCCCCCTACAGTGGGCTGTCCCACTATAGTGTGGTGAGGTCATACTATACTATAGATGCTACAGCCAAAGCAGGAGGCTTGAAAGGCACCCACAGGTACCTCTCAGAGGTGATGAAAGGGAAAGAGGAAGTGGAGGACAGGCAGAGGCAGGGGTTGTAATCTGAGTCACTTAAGTTAGCTGTCTGTACCCACTTTCAGGCAGCTCGCTCCACTTCTTTGAGCCTGGAAAAGAGTGAAAAAAGACCTTGCTGGGTTTGGAGGAGGAAGGAGCCGCCCACTGCTCTCTCTAGGGGGCACCAGCAGAGGCTGCCATGTGGAGGCTCAGGGCCAGTGTAGAGATGGGGGCTGGCACAAAGCCAGAGCCTGTGGTGTTTTTGGATCCAGTAGGAAAAGTTCCTGCCCAGAAATAACAGAGACTGGAGAGTGTGTGTGGGATTTTCTCTTACCCTCAGCACGTCTCTACCTCCACCCTGGCCTCACTTCAGGAAGGAGGAGGTTGGAGTACTGTTGCTGCTAGCAGGCCACTGTTATTTCTGGAGCTTGTGTACAAGTTTCACTTCCAGGACCAATTACAAGGCAAATGCTTTTAGTAGGAATTAGTCTTTTGTGGGTAGACATTTCAGGTTGCAAAGGCCCTGAATCTTTAGGAAAGCTGACCTTTGTCATTGGAGAAGGTGAGAGGGGTAGAAATGGGGACACCATCTTAGCTGTGATTAGCTGGCATTTCTCCCAAAAGCTAACATGTATTTCACCTCAACTTCATTAAAAATGATGTTGGTAAGAATACTTGGGTAGAGTAGATAAGAAAACTTATTTTGTTTTAACATGGAAACATTGCCCCCTTTCTCGGCTGTCAGGAGCATCTCAGGCCCGCCTTACCTGGGAGGGAATTCACAGGGTCTCCTTTCCCCTCCAGGGAGGGAAGGTGAAGCCCTGTGTTTTTAAAAACTGGCTTCTCCCTGCCCTGCGGGGGGAAGCGCTGTTTCTTGCTGTTGTTTAGGATCTTTATTTGAAAGGGTTATGGAGGTCGTTCCTGCTGGGGTGTTAAAGGCAATTTTGAGGAGAATGAAAGAAGGAAAGAAAGGAAGGAAGGAAGGAAGGAAGAAAGGGAGAGAGAGAGGGAGGAAGGAAAGAAGGAAATATAAAGAAAGAATGTCTCTATGTGTATAACTGAGTCACTTTGTTGTACAGCAGAGATTGGCCCAACATCGTAAATCAACTATACTTCAATTTAAAAAAATTTTTTAAAAGAAGGAAAGAAAGGAAGAGAGAAAGAAAATAAGATGTTCAGGGGGCAGAGCTGGGGATTCGGAGGAGAAAATCTGGAGGTAGTGGTGAGAGGAGTGGCTGCTAAGAGGTGTCACGTGAGGGGCCCCCAGAAAAGGGCCATTTGGAGGCTGTTCTTGAATTCAAGTCTTGCCAGCCTTCCATGTAGCTCATACAGTTTTCACCACACATTCTGGCTTCCTTTATTTTCTATAACAACTTAATTCTAAGTGCCTAATCCTCTGGGGCTTCACACTTAATACCCCGCCGCTTCTACTGGCGCCCGCCATTGTTTTGATTATTTATTTAAATCTGCATCTTCAGGACTTGTTTTGTTTTGTTTTGTTTTTGTGGTTGACAGGCCTCTCACCATTATGGCCTCTCCCGTTGCGGAGCACAGGCTCCGGACGCACAGGCTCAGCAGCCATGGCTCACAGGCCCAGCCGCTCCGCGGCATGTGGGATCTTCCCGGACCAGGGCACGAACCCGTGTCCCCTGCATCGGCAGGCGGACTCTCAACCACTGCGCCACCAGGGAAGCCCCTGCAGGACTTTTGATGGTGGCAGCGAAGGCCTGTGTGATCTTCAAGGCCTCTGTCCGGTAGGTGTCTGCCCGGACTGTCCCTCCAACATGCAGGTTCATGCAGGTTGCCCCTGGGATGCTCCTCGTTTCTGTCCACTTGGTTCCGTCAAGTCCCAGGGCCTTTTCTGTGCTATTCTGTGAAGGAATAAGAATCCCCCGACACAGGAGCTTCGTCTCTGCAGCAATCAGGACACAGAGCCTCAGTCTCTGGGCCTCAGGGACATCTGTCCAGTGACAACTGCTTGTCCCTCCTTTCCCCCAGCATGAAGCAAATTCTTTCTGGTGTGGAGCGTCCCCTTCTCCCCCAAACCCACTTCCAAACATTCAGTATCACCATGGGCTTTAGGCTTTCAGAAGCCACTGTCAGGAAGAAGTCTGTCTGTCTCTCATTCTCTATAGCTTTCCATCCTCTCATATCCCTGCCAGATGGCCATGGGCATGAAATAAATTATCTGCTGGAAATGGGGAAGGGGCAAAAGAGAAAAATATGTGGAAAAATTAGTTAAGGCTTCAAAGTATTATTCTGCACACATGGAGGTTGGAAGCTCATGTCCTCATCCCAGGACTAAACCAGTTGGAACCTCTGGAGTCAGAATCACCTATTCCTGAGTTGTACTTTTTCTCAAGCTGGTTCTGAGCACCATTTAATGTGTTCAAATCACGCGGGGGTCTTGTTCAGTTGGGTGATGGGACCTGAGATTCTGCATTTTTAACAAATACTGCTGGTGGTCGGAGGACCACACTTTGAGTGGCAAAGTGCTAGCATGGAGTGCTAGTGTGTGAGTCTGCGTGGCTCCTCTGTGACACTCCTCAAGTCCCTGGCGGCGGTGGTTTGCTTGCGCTGGGATTGGACATTGCTACACCCTCACGGATACTGTGATCTGTGGACTGGGCTTTACCGACTGGTCATCTAGACCCACTCTGCCTCCTTGCTTCACCCTCCCCTCCCCTCACCCACGCCCTACTCCCACCCTCACTGCTACCCCTGCGCTGCCTTTAGGGCCAACTCTACTGCTACACCCTGGTCTTCCTCACTCTGTGGGCCTCCTCTGACTGTAGATAAATAACTGAACAGCTCCAGAGAATCTTTAAATGTGCTAACACGATAAAGTCCTTCTTCTTTCTGGGAGAAAAGGGGAAGTGAAACTTGAGCACGCAAGTAAAGGTGAGTCAGGAGTTCTTTTTTTCTCTCTAGGTCCACTGTCAGTGGAAAAAAAATTACAACTTTCTACGCTAGCCTTGGCTTTGAGAGAAGAACTGAGCCTGTAGGGACTCCTGCCCCATTCTGATAGGTGGAGGGAAAAGAGAACTGACCCCATACATGCTTGCATGGCCTGTGTTTGTCCCTCAAGTCCTTGGGGAGTCGTGGGGAGAGTTATAGAATATAAGTGGTGAGATTCTTTTCTGCAGCCATGGGGAACTTGTGGTGTTCAAAGTAGCATGGCTTTAATCTCTGTTACTTAATAATAAGAAAGCAAGTCTAAAGTAGAGGGATAGGAAAAGACTGACTTGTGGGGCTCTCCAGACATGGAGAATCATCAGTTGCATTGAAAGATCTAATGGTTGGAGTGAAGCCAGCAGTGGCCAGTGGACTGTAATGCCAGTGGATCCAGAAAGAGACCCCTGACATATGGTTGCTGAACTGTGGTCCTGGACCAGAGTGAGAACCCCTAAGGCCTGAGGGGCGGGGTAACCATTAAAGTCACCAGCCCCGTGGCCAGACAAACAAAGAGAGCATTTCTCAGAGCCATGACACCCAGACTAGGGTCTTCAGAAATCTCCATCAGTATCACCAGGGGAAATTTGATAACAGCGACCTCAGTGCCTACCTTAGAGAGGCTGATTCAGCAGGGCCCAGTAAAGAATATTTTTAAAAATACTGTTTGGGCAATTTTTGACATGCAGTCAGTCAATGCCTTAGCACACGATTTGCCAAATTCTTAGCAGAAAATTTCATTTACTAGATAAGTACTTATTGAACAACTACCGTAAGCCATGTATTGTTCTAACTCCTGGGCAAGCTGTGAACAAGACAGATTCCTGGAGCTTCGAAATATGAAACAAATAAAAATGAGGAGTGGATTTTTCAGGAATTTGAAATATTCATTGTTTGGCAGAAAATGCTGGTTTTTTGCTGAGCCTCTGGAGCACCGCCAGATTCTGTGACACATCGTCTGAGTAACATTGCCACGGAGGCCCGGGAAGCGGGTTGGAGCAATAAAACTAGCCCAGGTGTCAGTTACTTGGCCGATTAGGTGGGACACTCTATGGTCTTATTCTGTGCACATAAAGCGTGGGATACAGCACACAGCCTCCAGAGGGCCCTCGTGGCATTTTTGTTCTCTTTCCCTTCTCTGCTTGGGGGCAGGTTAGCTGATCTACAGGGAAAGTAGGAGGAGGAAACAGGAGCATAGCACCTGGAAGTGTGTTGCAAGAGAGATCTGCAGATCAAGTGGGATGATGAGGGGCACAAAAGGCAGAGGCCGAGAAAGGGCCCAAGTGCTGCCACAGCAAGGAGCACCCACAGAGCCAAAGGGCGCAGCTGCTGTGGGAAAGAGTCTGGGAGCTCCTCAGAAAAGTGAAACATAGTGTCACCAAATGACGCATCAGATCCATTCCTAGTTATATATCCAAGAGAAAGGAAGACACACGTCCACACAAAAACCCGTACACCAAAGTTCACAGCAGCAGTATTCACAATAGCCCCAAAGTAGAAACAACCTAAATGTCTATCAAGTGATGACTGGATGAGAAATATAACATATCGTAGCGTGGAATATTATTCAGCCATAAAAGGAATGAAATACTCATACATGCAGCAGCATGGATGAACCTTGAAAACATTACAGGAAGTGAAAGAACCTGGTCACTAAAGACCACATGTTGTATGATTCCATTTATATGAAACGTTCAGAATAAGAAAATCGAAAGAAACAGAAAGTAGATGAGTGGAGTCCAGGGACTGGGGGAAGGAAGGGATGTGTAATGACTGGTATTGGGCATGGGGTTTCTTTTGGGGTGATGAAAATATTCTGAAATTAGTAGTGGTAATGGCTGCACTATCTTATGCATATACTCAACCCCCTGAACTGTACACTTTAAAAGGGTGAATTTTATGGTGTGTAAATTATATTTCAATTAAAAAAAAAGAGAAGAGCAGCTAGAGAGAATAAAGACAACCCATGTTCTGTGGCTAAGAACTAAGAAGATGCTCAGAGCCTTTTGCACCGCTGGTAGAACCCACAAGAGGCTGCAGAAAGGGACCCAGGGTTCAGATGACAAAACTGGTGATTGTCTTTCTTTGCTGGGGCTTGAAGAACTTATCAATCTCTCAGAAAAGAGGGATCAGTGATTCACAAAACTATGCCTGTTATAATAATCATTTTTTTCTGGGCCTACATTGTTTACATATGTTTATATTCCAGTCTTTGGAATGGTTGGTTAATTTTAAAGTACTCAATTTTTCAAAGACCCAGTTCTAGAAGCCCATTCAGGTTGTTAGAGGAGTTGAATGCTGGGTCTGGTGCAGTACAGGTTGGTGGTCTTGGGGACTAGACATAACCTTCAATGCTAGCCCACCAGACACCAGGATACAGGTCTTGATGGTAGAGAGCGCTCCTAGAACAAGTCTCATAGGCTCCTGTTGGGTGGATGAGGAAAGTATCTTCAGGAGAAGCAACTTAAAATTTGCATGCTGTATGAAAATGCATTAGGAGGACAGAAGGTGTTTTTAAGCATGAAACGTTTGGCTCATTGATGGGAATAAAGGCCTGCCAGTGCGTCGTAATTCCACTTTCTGGCTCCTGATTGCCTTGGGGTTTTCTCCCGTGGTTGGTTCTGACAATGTGCCATTTTACTGAATGTGTCACTGTCACTTCCAAGCTGCCACATATGCTCTGCTACACATCTGGGATTATGGCACAGGTTTGCAAAACTGATTAAACAAAAAAACCTTTTGAAGTTTACCTTTAGTGTTTTGCAAGGAGGTTGCTCACCACCTGCTTGTTGATACTCTCTAGTGATTGTTTTGCATATTATCAATGAGTAGCATGCAATTACATCATTATAATGACAAGTAGTAAACTGAACACCCAGCAGGGTGTTTGTGGGGGAAGATATGTACTCTCTCTCTAGTCCTAGTGCCCTGAGGAGACTCCACAGTTAGACAAGCCAGTGGCTTCAGGGAGATAAGGGTCCTGTGGTCAATTGCTAAAGCCTGGGGATTCTAGAAACCCTCACCAGGCCATTAGGCAGCAAATCTCAAAGGCTGATGGGACTGCCAGACTGAGGTTTGCCCAGAGGACCCACCTGAATGTCTTGCTACCCGTATTTCTGACCCAAATTATTCAAGATAAACCTCCTTTCTGGAACTGACACTGAATTAAAATGATCCCAATGATATGGATATAATTAGAATCTGATTTGTTCATTCATTTTTTAAAAACAGCTTTATTAAGATATAATTCATATACCATAAAAGTCACCCTTTTAAAGAGTACAGTTCAGTAGTTTTTAGTAGTTGTCGTTTTTAGTTTTAGTAGTTTTCCTAACCCCTGGAAACCACGAATCTACTTTGTGTCTCTATGGAATTGCCTCTTCTGGACATTTTAAAAACAGAGTCATACAGTAAGTAGCCTTTTGTTACTGGCTTCTTCCACTTGGTCTAATGTTTTAAGGATCATTCATGCTGAAGCATGTATCAATACATTTATTCATTAAACATTTAAAAAAATTGTGGTAAAATACATTTAACATAAAATTTACTATCTTAACCATTTTTTAAAAATGATTGCATGTTTTTTTAGATTTATTTATTATTTATATATTTTATTTATTTTTTTGGCTTGTCAGGTCTTCGTTGAGACATGCAGGATCTTTGTTGAGGCATGTGGGATCATTCGTTGCAGTGTGCGGGCTCTTTGTTGTGGTGCACGGGCTTCTCTCTGGTTGTGGCGTGCGGGCTCCAGTGCACGTGGGCTCTGTAGTTTGCGGCACGTGGGCTCTCTAGTTGAGGCACACGGGCTCAGTAGTTGTGGCCCACGGGCTAAGTTGCCCCACACCGTGTGGGATCTTAGTTGCCTGACCAGGGATTGAACCTGCGTCCCCTGCATTGGAAGGCGGATTCTTTACCACTGGACCTCCAGGGAAGCCGCCTATCTTAACCATTTTTAAGTGTGTTGTTCAGTACTATTAAGTACATTCACATTGTTGTGCAACCAACCTCCAGAGCCCTTTTCATCTTGCAAAATTGAAAATCTACAGCCATTAAAAAGCAGCTCTTCATTCTTCCCTCCTCCCAGGTCCTGGCAACCACCAGAAGAAACCGACTACCAGAAACCATTCTGCTTTCTGTCTCTATGAAGATGACTACTCTCAGTACCTTATATGAGTGGAATCATCCAGTATGTATCTTCTTGTGACTGGCTTATCTCACTTAGCATAGCGTCCTCCAGGTTCATCCATGTTGTAGCATGTGTCAGAATTTCATTCCTTTTTAGGGCTGGATAATATTCCATTGTATGCACATACCACATTTTGTTTATACATTCGTCCACATTGATGGACACTCGGGTTGCTTCCATCTTTTGGCTATTGTGAATAATGTTGCTATGAACATGGGTGTACAAATATCTGTTTGAGCCCCTGCTTTCAATTAATTTGAGTATGTACTCAGAAATGGAATTGCTGAATCAGATTTTTAATTTTTTGAGGAATCACCATACTGTTTTCTATACTGGCTGCACCATTTTACTCTTCTGCCCATATGCACAAGGGTTCCAGTTTCTCTTATATGTCTCCAGCACTTACTATTTTTTTGGTAGTAGCCATCCTAACGGGTGTCAGGTGGCATTCATTCACTCTTAATGAACATCTGACATATCAGGCAAGGTGGGTGGGAAGGGTGCTGTCAGTAAAGAAAACATGTGAACAAGATAGTAAACATAGTCCTTGCTTCAATCTTAGAATCCATTTAGGGAAGTAAGATCATAATTTTAACTTCAACAATTTTAAATGAATTACTGTGTGCCGACACTGTGCTAAGTTCTTAATGTGTTTTCTCTCATTTAGTCCTTTCAACAGCCCTGTGAGGTAGATACAATTGCTGCCGTCTAAGAGGGCAGGAAACTGGGACACCGCAGTGATTTGACAAATGTTTCCAGGCCAGAGTTCAAAGCCTAGGTGAGCTACCTCTCACTCTGGAGCCTCTTTGTTAACCAGAGGATGAGGTTAGCCTGATCTTGCAGGGCTGGAGGGACTGGCCTGGCCTTCAGAGGTGAAGGACAGACAGTGCCAGGGCCCACATTCGACACATTAATTGTCTGCTGTAATACACTTTCATCCCACTATCTAGAACTAGAGCAGAATTTATTTGTAAGTAGGTAGGGATGGAGAATTCACCTAGATGCCCTCCATTCTCTCCATTGCTATTTTTGCAGAGGAGGGAAAAGGACCCCAGGTCTCTAGCTTGTGTCTTAACCAATGTCATATAGATACACACAAGGAGAGGTGGGGAACCAGGACCTAAACGTTGGCCTATTGACAAGGCTGATTCTTGCTTAATCTAGGATTGTATTGTTGATTCACGCTTCTACTGATATATATGTATTTACCCTGTGAGCCCTTTCCTTCCTTCTTTGGTCAGCTATCACAGAGGTACCCAGAGGTGAATCATGATGGAACCCATTTCCCTTTCTCAGGATTAGACTAGGGATGGGAGTGTGACCCAATTCCAGCTGAGAAGATAAAGGGGAAGTCTGTTGATAATTAATAATATAATAAATAATAATAAAATATAATATAAATATATATATTAATAAATAAATTAATATATAATTAAATAAATATATATAATAAAATATAATAAATAATAATAAAAAATAATTTTTCCTTTAAGAAAAATATTGGAGCCTATCTTGCAAAACTCTTTTTTTTCTCATGCCTCTACTTTCCTTCTCAGAGCACTAGTGTGAAGATGTAGAGCTTGGAGTTGTAGCAGCCACTACGTGACAATGAGGTGACAAACCTAAGGACAAGAAGCCTAAAGGATGTTAGAAAGAGGATGTGTCTTGATGACAGCAGAGATCACTGAGCCCCAAAACCAGCTCCAGGACTGCGGACTTCCAGACTTCTTGTTACTGCAGATAAACCAAGGTCTACAAGGCTTAAGCCACCGTTGCTCAGGAATTCTGTTACTTGCAGCCAAATATATCCTAACTGAATTATTCCCCAGCTGGGTTTTAAGTTCCTTGAAGAAGGGATACTGTTTTAAATTTCTTTGTATCTGTCATAATACTATGGAAGGTTTTCATCCACAGGGTAGGCACAAATGTATTGAATTAATACATGAATAGACAGAAGAATAAATAATAGCTATCGAAAATGCTCCCTCCTAAAATATGGGTCAGGTTGGGCATGGATTGGGTGGGGCATCCTGTAGTCAGAGGCCACGTGCCAACGCGCTAATGGAATCAAAGAATCTTAGAGCTACAGATCACTGGGCCTACCCCTATCATTTTACAAACAAGGAAACTGAGGCCTAAAGATATAAAATGCTTAACTGACATTTGTCAGTGACAAATATGGGGCTAGGTTGCCCTGCTCCCAGAATAGCGGTCTTTCTGTTCCACTGTATTTCTTATCTTGGCTGGTGAGCCCAACCCAGGCCCCTTCACCCCAGAATAACTCCAGGCTCCTCACAGTAGCACTGCAGTAATTTTTGGCCTAGAATCACTTGAAGGCTGTAGCTGACCCTCCTGACTTTGAACAAGTGAAAAGGCTAGCAAGCCCACATGCAGGAGGGGTTTATGCAGGCTTTGTGAGCACTTGGGAAGGAAATGGGGGGCTCCAGTAGGACTTGTAGTTGTAGAGCCGGCTTGAACAAAATGGCAGTGGAGGGACTTCCCTGGTGGCACAGTGGTTAAGAATCCTGCTGCCAATGCAGGGGACACGGGTTCAAGCCCTGGTCTGGGAAGATCCCACATGCCGTGCAGCAACTAAGCCCATGCGCCACAACTACTGAGCCTGTACTCTAGAGCCTGCGAGCCACAAATACTGAGCCCACGTGTTGCAACTACAGAAGCCCGCACGCCTAGAGCCTGTGCTCTGCAACAAGAGAAGCCACCATAATGAGAAGCTCGCACACCACAACAAAGAATAGACCTGCTTGGGGCAACTAGAGAAAACCTGTGTGCAGCAACAAAAATCCAACGCAGTCCAAAATAAATAAATAAATAAATTTATAAAAAGAAATTAAAAACATGGCAATGGAGAAGGCATGTGGAAGGCAGAATCCCCCATTTACCCATGGGTTCCCCAAACCCAGACCATTACAGAGAGGCTCCCTAGAGGCAGTTGCCTGTACCTCAGCTCCGATTCAAGTCCTATTGAATCTAGTCCCATTCCACTAGGTAGGATTGTAGGACTGCCGTGATGGTCAGTTTTATGTGTCAACCTGACTAGGCCATGTCTAGGTCAAACACCAGTCTAGATGTTGCTGTAAAGGCTTTTTTAAAATGAATGAATGAATTTATTTATTTTTGGCTGCATTGGGTCTTCGTTGTTAGGTCTTCATTGCTGCACACAGGCTTTCTCTAGTTGTGGCGAGTGGGGTCTACTCTTCGTTGTGGTGTGCAGGCTTCTCATCGCGGTGGCTTCTCTTGTTGCAGAGCTCAGGCTCTAGGCACACAGGCTTCAGTAGTTGTGGCACTCAGGCTCAGTAGTTGTGGCTCGTGGGCTCTAGAGTGCAGGCTCAGTAGTTGTGGCCCATGGGCTTAGTTGCTCCGTGGCATGTGGGATCTTCCCAGACCAGGGCTCGAACCTGTGTCCCCTGCATTGGCAGGCGGATTCTCAACCACTGCGCCACCAGAGAAGTCCCAAGGCTTTTTTTTTTTTTTTTTTTTTGGGGGGGTACGCGGACCTCTCTCTGTTGTGGCCTCTCCCACTGCGGAGCACAGGCTCCGGACGCGTAGGCTCAGCGGCCATGGCTCATGGGCCCAGCCGCTCCGCAGCATGTGGGATCTTCCCGGACCCGGGGCACAGACCCGTATCCGCTGCATCGGCAGGCGGACTCTCAACCACTGCGCCACCAGGGAAGTCCCAAGGCTTTTTAAAGATGTGATTAACATTTAAATCAGTAGACTTTGAGTACAGCAGATTACCCTTCATAATGTGGGTGGGCCTCACCCAATCAATTGAAGGCCTTAAGGGCAAAGACAGAAATTCCCCAAGGAAGAGGGGATTCTGCCTGCAATCTGCCTTTGTACTCAAGACTGCAGCATCGGCTCTTCCCTGGGTCTCCAGCCTGCCTTGCAGTTTTCAGACTTGCCAGCCCCCAGAATTGCATGCGCCAACTCCTTAAAATAAATCAATCTCTCTCTGTCTCTCTCTCACTACTCTTTCCCTCCCAATCCCCCCCCCCGCCCACCGCCACACACACTATTGATTCTGTTTCCTTTGGAGAACCCTGACTAACACAACTACCCTAAAGTCCAAGGATATATGGCTTTTGTGCTCCCTATAACACGGTGTTAGGGAGGATATTTACAGCTGGTGGGAGTGGCTTAGCTCTCAGGCCTGGTCTCACTGGTGACAAGCCTGCAGGAAAAACCAACAGGAGGCATGGAAAGAAATACAATGCACATTGACAGCTCAATTTAAACAGTACCAGGAATGTTTACAGCAGCCTGCAGCAGCCTGCTTTGAAAGAACCTTTTTTTAAAAGTCGTGTTCTTTTTCCCCATTATAGCTTTCTGTCTATTCATCCTTCTGATGCTGTTTTTCCCACTCTTGTGGGGAATCCGCCATATAACAGCCCGCCCTCCCAGGCTTATTCATGGGGTAGAGTGTCAAGGCAACAACGGTCCATCTCTGTTCTCTGCTAGAGCTCATCACCAGGCCAGCTGTATAGGAGGCAGCAGGGGAAGTGCTTTAAGGATGCTCAGACGCCTGGCTTAAAACAACTTAAATTGATGTTCCTGAGAGGAGAGCTGCAGAGTGGCAGCTGCAGGCAGAATCAGCGAGGGAGGAGACTGGGCTGGCACAGGGGGCGGGAGGGAGAAGGTGGGCCTGGCAGGCCTGGGCCTCTTTTTGAGCAATGTGATTACGTTGAAAGCTGTGAGACAAGACACAGGGGCTGCAGAGGGGGAAAGTCTGACAGGCAATCTCTCCCCCTGCACATCCTTTCTGGGGATAGAGGCGGTTAAGGAGCCATTATCCCTGTACCATCATGGATGCCAGGTGCACAGAAGTGACACTAATCACTTTCCTGCCTTACTGTGAGCATCTAGTGAAACGACTGTGTCGAAGCACCCGAAGCTATACCAACGTCATCCATTTTACTATTACCTTTGGTACCCCGAGGAAAACTAACTCCTGTCACCGGATTGCTATAGCAACATACAAACAATACTATCTATTTATCTAATACTATAAATATAGATATGTACTAATGTATCTATAAAGTTCAGTACTTAAAAAAATTACCACTTAGCTGATGATTTCCATTGAAATTCTCTGATCTATAAATTTTGAAAGATTATTAGTTGCAGCTGTTGACATCATTTTTCAGACAAGAAGTGTAGGATGAGGGAACGTTTGTGGTGCGTTTTTGTGCATGGAGCAGTATGTGGTGTTTGGAGGTCTCTGAGGGGCTAGCAGGGCCCCTTACTCTTTCCTCCTCCACTCAGTCAAAGATCCCATATAATATGTAAAATAAACACTTGTAATACTCTTTTGGATATCATTTTAGAATGACTAGAATGATGAGTTACTGTTCAGTGATATGTCATCGTCAAGAATGCTATCTCCTTTCTTCGCATCCAGAATTCACAGGAACGTCCTATAATGGGAAAGTCACTTTGCTTAAGTCAGCTGAAGCCCTGACAACCCCCTAAAACTGGAATTCTCAAGCAGGGACTATTTTGTCATACCATTCCTGGCGGGGGGATATTTGGCAATGTTTGGAGACTTTGGTTGTCGTGACTGGGGAGGGAAGCCATCAGCGCCCGGTGAGTAGAGACCCGGGACGTTGCTGAACATCCTGCAGTGCACAGGACAGCCTCCACAGCAAAGATTCATCCCGCTCCACATGCAACACTGCCGGGGCTGAGAAAACCTTCCCAAGAACAAATCATCAGTCCTTCATAGTGGCCCCTCTTCCCAGTCCTTGTGGGAAACATGAACTTAAAGTGTAATTACAAACTTACCTGGCTTCTCTCTTTCTCCTGCATTTTTGGCCTCTCTTCTCCTTTCTCCAGGACAGCCTCCTCAGCAGAAACTGCCAGTTTTTAAAAGGAATATAAACAAATACTCCTATTTAGACTTTGATACCTTTAACCCTTATGTCTTTTTCAACTTGCTTTGTTTTGCCACTGAATCAACAAATGAGCCGCGCACAGGCAGTCCGCGGGATCAAGGTCACGTGGGGGTGTGAGCAGCCAGGCTTCCTACGTGCCTCCCTGAGTCCTCAAAGAGAAGTGTGCAAGGGTCCTGCAGGCCCCAGTGCAGGGAGGAATCCATCAGGCTGGGGCTTCCTTTTACCTTTTTTGGGGCTGCGTTGGGTCTTCGTTGCTGCACGCGGGCTTTCTCAAGTTGCGGTGAGCGGGGGCTACACTTCGTTGCGTTGTTCAGGCTTCTCATCGCGGTGGTTTCTCTTGTTGCGGATCATGGGCTCTAGGCACGTGGACTTCAGTAGTTGCAGCACGCAGGCTCAGTAGTTGTGGCTCGTGGGATCTAGAGCGCAGGATCAGTAGCTGTGGCCCACGGGCTCTGTTGCTCCACGGTATGTGGGATCTTCCAGGACCAGGGCTCGAACCCATGTACCCTGCATTGGCAGGCAGATTCTCAACCACTGCGCCACTAGGGAAGTCTCCCTTTTACGTTTTATGAAGGCACTTGAACTTTGAGGAAAGTTAACTTAAAGCAAATGGCAGGAGACATCCAGCTTTTGTTTGAGGGCTCCCCTGGGTGAGGGGATGCCTTGCCTCATCAAATTGTCTAGACTCAGAAATAAAGGTGTCTGTCAGGAGTCATGATGGGGGGGAGGTTGATAAAGTATACAGCTTAAAATATCTTTCTTGACATTGCTCAGGCCTGGGTATACTCCTCAAAGCCTAAGCAAGCCTTGCTTATCTAGAAGTTCCCAGGGCTGGGACCAGGATAAGAGAAAGTGAGGTGTCTAGGGCACAAAATTAATGGAGGCACTCAGTCTCAGGGTCCTGCAAGTTCAGGTTCAGGGCAGCACCAACCCGAGAGTGCCCCAGGCACCTCTCTTGTTTCATTCTAGTCCTGACCCTGAGGTTCCCCAACCTTCACAAGGGGCTGGAGCTGCCTTATGCCATTGGCAGAACATCAGAGGTGCTTATAAGCAGACTTCCCCAGGACTGTGAGTGATCTCAAAATTCCTTTTGTCCAGCTTTGGAGATAAACCCTAACACGGCTCTCAAATTCTTCCTTCCAGCTCTGACACATCCTATTCTTTGTCCAGGATTATTTTACTTGGTTCCCTAAGATGTCTGTATTATCTTTCCATCTCCAAATTGTTTATACTCCTCTTTCTGACTATCCAAGCAGTATTTCTCTTTTGATCTTCTGAATCCCTGTGGTTCTCAGTTTGTTCCTTATTCGAGGCATTTGCCAATGTTGTCATCCTTTTTTTCTTGCACTTATTCATTTCTAAGTTACTGTTTGTAGTAGGCTAAATAATGGCCACCAAAAAAATCTGTGTCCTAATCCCTTGAACCTGCGCATTCTACCTTACGGAGCAAAGGAAGGGACTTTGTGGGTGTGATTAAGTTATGGATCTTGAGATGGGAGGTTATCCTGGATTATCCGGATGGGCTCTAAATATGATCACAGGTGTCCATATGAAAGGAAGGCAGAGGGAGATTTGACTGCAGAAGTAGGAGATGTGATGGTAGAAGCCAAAGGTCGGAGTGACTTGAGGAAGGGGTTTGAGCCAAGGAATGTGGGCAGCCTCCGGAAGCTAGAAGTGAGGAAAACAAGGAAACAGATTCTCTCCTCAGAGCCTCCAGAAGGAAACTGCCCTGCCAACACCTTGACTTTAGCTCAGTGAGAATGATTTCAGACTTCTGGACTGCAGAGCTGGAAGAGAATAAATCTGCGTTGTTTGAAGCCACCAAGTTTACGGTAATTTGTTACAGCAGCAACAGGAAACTAATACGCTATCCTTGTATTTTAGTAAATGGTTTTACTAGACCGTGAACTCAGTGAAGGAATCAGCATAGTCCAGGGTTAAAAGTACTGGTTTGGACGCAATCAAACCTGGGTTTAAATTCTGGCTGACCCCTGTAGTAGACTTTTGCCAATGTTTGGTCTACCGGGCTTTTGAACTTTCTTCCTAAATAAGGCAGACAGTGTTAGTTGTTCATTTTCCACTTTTCATTACAAACAGAGCTCTAATTTTGTATATGGTGGTAAGTGTGACTCTCTTAAAAATAATCACATTTCACAGTCTCCCCTGAGGCTACAAGCAGCCTCTTGCCAATGGTCATCTCTAGGAGGGATTTCAGAGAAACCTCTTTAATAAGGGGTTGGGGGTTGACGTATCTGGCATGCTCCTTTGTCCTTGGACTTATCCTTCTTAGAATGTCACATGCTAAAGATGGTGGAGTGGAAAGGTAGACATATCTTGGGTCCCGAATGGAATCATGGAGACAGTGTTCCAGCCCTGGTCTTCTTACCTCCAGGCGTCTTGCTTCCTGAGAAGAATAAGCTCCTTCTTTGGTTAAGCCCCTGTTTCCGTGTTCTCTGTTTCATTAACTCTATGATTCATTATTTCTTCCACTCTTGCGGAACTTATTCATTTCTATCTCTGATTCTAGTATTCTAGTACATTGTGCATGGGTCTCTCACCAGGTTCTAAACACCTTGGAGGAGGCAAATTCCCAGTGGGTAGGAGCACAGGCTCTGGGGTCCTGTAGACCTGGTGTATCGGATAGGATGAGTGGTGCTAGGTGCCACAACAGGTGAAACTCAAAGTCTTTGTGGCCTCAACAATAGAAGCTCACTTCTTGGTCCTATGAAGCCCTTTGTGGTACACACTGTCATTCAGGGAACTAGGCCCTTACTGTCTTGTAGCTCTTTACAAATGCCTAATCTTGTTAGAGTGGTTTTCTGATGTGTGTGATTAAGAACTTGGATAGATAGAGCTACTTATTAGGTTGAGTTGTAAGAAACTGACATTTGAACACAAAAGTAGCCTACAAATGGCAGTTTCATATGATTCTACCTAATTTTACATGTGTGATTTTAAGCAAAAGACTCTCTACATCCATTTCTTTAGCTGTAAAATGAGGCACTAATACTCCCTTCCTCTAGGGAGGTTATAAAGATTAAATAAGAGGGTGAATGCAAAGGACACACAGTAGGAGGCTCAAAGGATTAATTATTTTTTACCCAGTGCCTAGCACAGGATCTCTGGCACATACTAGCTACTCCTTAATTACCTTTTTAAAAATTGAGATATAATTCACATGCCATAAAATTCACCCTTTCAAAGTGTACAGTTCAGTGGTTTTTAATTTATTCATAAAGTTATACAGAAATCATCACTAACTCCAGGACATTTTCATCATCCCCCAAAGAAACATTTTACCCAGTTAGCAGTCACTTTAATTATCTCTTGAATGAATAACCTTTGTCTCAAAATGGCTGAGAATATCTGGCTCATAGGACTCACTCAATATTTATTGATTTTATTGGCACCTACTATAGGGTTAAAGAACAGTCCTTGTTTATTCAACAATTGGATAACCTAATTTAGTGTGTGTGTGTGTGTGTGTGTGTGTGTGTGTGTGTGTGTGTATAATCACAAGCATCCCACATTTAAGCTCAGGAAATCAGATTCTCCCACACCAGAATAATAAAAAGACAAAATAGTAAAAACAGCCATAATAATATTGATAGTAATCCTGGCTGTGGATTGAAGACTACATGAGGAAGCTGTTGTGATGCTGTGAGGCTTCGGGGCTCTCCTCCTCCACGTCGGGGAGACAATTCCCCAGGGAGGTTGGAAGGAAGAGCTCCAGTTTCTAGATTCTTCTCACCTGCACTGACCTCCTTCTTATTCTCCCGCTGGCAGTCACTGCAGCTCTTGTGGCTGCAAGAGAAGAAACGGAACCAGTATTCAGGAGGGTACCTCGAAAGCTCCTCAACTGTATTAATCTTTCACTTCAGAACATTTTATAAATAGCTCTGTTTTGGGCACACACAAAGAAGGGCAAGTCAAAGTGAAAATAGCCTACTTCTTCTTCTTAGCTAAGAATGCTTACTTTCCACACCTGTCAGACTGGACAGGATGTGTCACTGGGGGAGTTTGCCTGATTCTGTTCAGAGTGACAGCTGCAGAAGCAGATGCATTTTTGCCAATTTACATTCTTAAAGAAAGGTCATCCTGGAAAACAGCCCACTTTAGTATTTATGCTACTCTGCTCTGGTGATGGTTCCAAAAGGTTAATCACTGTCCTATACTTACTTTGGAGACGGTTCATTGCTCTTATTTCGAAACAGCCCAGTTCTCTTTTGCACCTGCTGTGGCTACCAGGGCATCGTTCCGGCTTGGGTCCTTCCTTAAAAGTGCGAGCTGCTGTCACCTTAGAAGGAGCAGCAAATACTGTGCACTGCATGAAAATTGAAATATAAGCATACCTCAGAGAGATTTCGGGTTCAGTTCCAGACCATAGCAATAAAGCGAGTCGTGTGAGTATTTTGGTTTCCCAGTGCATATAAAAGTTATGTTTACACTATACTGTAGTCTATTAAGTGTGCAATAGCATTATGTCTAAAACAACAATGTACATACCTTAATTTAAAATACTTTATTGCTAAAAAGTGCTAACCATCTGAACCTTCAGCAAGTCGTAATCTTTTTGCTGCTGGAGGGTTTGAAATATTGTGAGAATTACCAAAATGTGACACAAAGACATAAAGTGAGCAAATGTTGCTAGAAAATGGCACCAATAGACTTGCTCAATGCAGGGTTACCACAAACCTTCAATTTGTAAGAAATGCAATATGGGCAAAACACAATAAAGCAAAGTACAATTAAACTGGTTATGCCCGTAGTTCCATTATCTTAACACCTGGTGCCTGAGAATGAACAGATACAACAAAGAAAACTTTAATTGTGGATGTGACCAATCTAATGGCAAAACATTAAAAAAAAAGGTACAATCCAAATAAAACTTACACACCAAACAAAGAAGCAAAAGTGAAAATAAAAACAGCCCATGGTGGATCCAGCCAACTGGTTACACAGTTGTCTGGAATCACACGGAATATGTCGTCTGACCGTTGACAGAGCAGGAAATTGAGGCTCAAAGGGGTGAAATGACTTGCCCTATCCCTTTTCTGGTCAATATCACACTTGGCCTCTGGACCCGGCTCTTTAGCATTTTTCTGTCACTCTATACAGCTCCCCATGTATCAATTCTGAGTGCCAATAACACAGAGTTTGGGTACCTGTAACCCTTCTTACCTTGAATTCAGCTAGCTTAGTACTTGTGTTCAGCTGATGAAGCCTGGAGCAGCCCTGAGTAGGGTTGGGAATCAGGTGGCAATAAAAACCCTCCTTGGTGTCATGGACTATGGGTTACGCTTGATATTTGGGTAGAGGCAATTGAGATCTAACTCCAGCACCTTTGTTCACCAGCTGCGTGATGCTGGTGTTTACGTGTCCTAGAGTTGCCAAAAACAAATGACTCAAACTGCGTGTCTTAAAATAACAAACATTTATTCTCTCACAGTTCTGGAGGCTAGAAGGCTGAAAGCCAAAATCAAGGTGTCGGCAGAGCCATGCTACCTCTGAAGCCTTCAGGGAAGGCTTCTTCCTTCAGGGAAGAATCATTCCTTGCCTCTTCCAGCTTCTGGTTACTTCTAGCAATCCTTGGTGTTCCGTGACTTGTAGATGTTTTATTTCAATCTCTGCCTCGGTTGTCACAAGGCTTTCTTCTCCATGTCTCCATATACAAATTTCCTCCTCCTTTTTCGTATAAAGGCACCAGTCATTGGACTTACCTAATTTAGGATGATTTAATCTTAACTTGGTTACATGTGCACACACCCTATTTCCAGATGAGGACACATTAACAGGTACTGGGAGTTAGGACTTGAACATGTGCTTTTTGGGGACACAACTCAACCCACAAACTTGGGTAACTCCTTTTGCCAACCTGGCTGCCTTTCCTTTCTTTGTATAAGGGGATAAAATACCATCCTTCCAGGGGCTGATGTGAACACTCAATGAGATAACATGTGTAATGTGCCTGGCACATAGTAGGTCCTTTATCAATGACACCAACTTCCCATCAGGCCTCTTTGTTCCTAGAGTCAAGCTCCATGACTAACACATAGAAGGTACTCAGTAAGTTTACTAGTGTTTGGTTTTTCAGATCAGAACGGTTAATTCCTGGTAGACTAGGCATCAGAGGGCCTGAAGAAGGACCAGCCATTCATTCTGTAAGTGTCTCTTCACAAAGCATGACTCTCCTAGTCCCTCTTGGAGAATTGCTGTTGAGACACATTTTCTGGTTCTACATCCTTTCTACATCAGATCACAATGGAATAAGATCCTTTTTGCAAATCTAAGCTTCTGCTTGGATTTGGCAGCAACACTTTGATATTATATTATGAGGAAGAAATCTCCACTTTCTGTGTAGAGCTGACACAAAGACATTTGCACTATTGAGTTAGGGCTCCTAATTTGGCTTTATAGGTGAGTCTAGGTTCAGAATACTAAAGAATTAATTTAAATTGCATAAATTTTAAAATTGCATAAATGACCTGAAGAAATGTGAATTAGTATAGTGTTTAAAATGGGCAAATTTTATTAGAGAACTGTCCTGGAGAAGAACTGTTCAAATTCATAGATGAAATATCTCATTTAAAAAAATGATCTAGATCTTCAGAGCAAAGAAATTAGTAGTCTGAGTAATCAGTAATCTGCTAATATTTTAGCAGAATCTAATATGGTAAGATGTCTCTAGAAGTTCGTTTGGAGGCAAATTTTAAGCAGCAACTAAAAACAAGGAAAAGCAGAAAAGTAAACAGTAGATTAATAGAAAGGAGAATTGTTGAGGAATTTGTTTCATAATTATGACAGTTGATGTACTTTTAGAGAATACATTTGAAAAATTATCTGGGGAGAAATTATTTACCAATGTTTTTTAAACCATTTAAAATAGCTTTTTATTTATTATTATTTATCTAAAATTTTAAAAAATTTAAAATTTATTTTATTGAAGTATAGTTGATTTACAGTGTTGCGTTAATTTCTACTGCACAGTAAACTGATTCAGTTATACATATATACATTCTTTCTCGCATTCTTTTCCATTATGGTTCATCCGAGGATACTGAATATAGTTCCTTGTTCTATACAGTAGGACATTGTTGTTTATCCATTCTATATATAATAGTTTGCATCTGCTAACCCCAAACCCCCAATACATCCCTCCCCACCCCTCCTCCCCCTTGGCAACCACAAAGTCTGTTCTCTATGTTTGTGAGTCTGTTTCTCTTTTGTAGATAACTTCATTTGTGTCATATTTTAGATTCCACATATAAGTGATATCTTATGGTATTTGTCTTTCTCTTTCTGACTTACGTCATTTAGTATGATAATCTCTAGGTCCATCCGTGTTGCTGCAAATGGCATTATTTCTAAAATAGCCTTTTAAATAGGGTGAGAAAAATCATTCATGTTTTTCATCAAAAATAGTTAAAACAGAGATGATGGTGTTGATTTCTTCACCTTGCTATGTCCCTCTGTGTGTAGGTCCATGTTTTCCTAATTGGTTGTTTATCCCAGTCTGACTTAGACATACTTATACTTGACTTTGCAAATTCAGCATCATTGGGGATATAAAGCCTAGATCCTACTGTGGAAGAACAAAACTATTTAGGTCTTGCAGTCTAGGCCTGGTAATCTAGCAGAAGTCTCTGAGGGATAAGGATGTCCCTGTAAGGTGTCACTAAAAAGTAGGCCTTTTAAAAAACAGACACGAGAAGCTATACACTTGTCTTGCTTGATTAAACATAGCTAAATTTTTGAAACTGAAAGTAATAAGCTGACTTTTTCGAACAACACATGTTTACTAAATAGACAGTGATGTGAAAAGACCACAGTTCTGAATGAGATAAAGTGGCATTGTCATCTTGACCCTGGGCTGTTGGTTTCTGTGATTGTCCAGAGTCAGATATCCTATGTAGCTATCCTGAACTCCAGTATTCTGAGGTGTTGTCAGATTGGGTTTTTTTGAGTTTTCTCAGCACAGACATCATTCAGCCCTGAGGTCTCGGGTTACGTGCCTTTGCAGGGCTGTTGGTGGATTGAGTTCTTGTTTCAGCAGAGACCACGACAGTATTTGATTGTTTTTTTAATCACTGTGCCTAACTTGTTGGCTGGTATAGTTCATGCTGTGCTTCTGGACAGTCTCCCTAGGGATATGATGGTTACCCAACCAGGTAAATCCTAGCATTGGGCCCCAGCTAAAGAGGAGAATGCTTGGATTCGATTTTCATATTGGTTTCATTGACTGTCACAGGCATAGCAACATAGGATGTATGTTAAGTTTTGAGCACTCCAAAAAGTTTACCTAAGCAAGATGACATCTAAATGGACTGTCCTCCACGGTAAACTCTTGGGAGGTTGTTGAAACACTGATAACACATTTACAATCACCATTTTTTTTTTGAATTGCCAGCAGGGCCATTAATGATCCATATAAAAATATCATTTTATGAATGTCTTAATTACTTGTATTACTGATCATGGATCTGAGAAATTTTTTTTGCTTTTTACAAATATAAATTGACCTCAAAAGCTAAAGATTTCCTGTCACAAGTGACATATAAAAAACCATGTGGGGGGCTTCCCTGGTGGTGCAGTGGTTGAGAGTCCGCCTGCCGATGCAAGGGACACGGGTTCGTGCCCTGGTCCGGGAAGAACCCACATGCCGCAGAGCGGCTGGGCCCGTGAGCCATGGCCATTGAGCCTGCGCGTCCGGAGCCTGTTCTCTGCAATGGGAGAGGCCACAACAGTGAGACGCCCGCGTGCCACAAAAAACCCCCAAAAAACAAAACAAACCACGTGGGAACATATGTATATGTATAACTGATTCACTTTGTTATAAAGCAGAAACTAACACACCATTGTAAAGCAATTATACTCCAATAAAGATGTTTAAAAAAACAAAACAAAACAAAAAACAACAAAAAATCAAAACCATGCCTCAAGCTCTGACAGCTATTCTTAAAACAGAGTTCTAAAATTAACTTTGACCAATTTCAGAGTCATTGCGATGATTATATAGCTTCCAAGAAGATGACTTTTGAAGAGGAAAACACTCAGCTGGATGTAAGTTATGGCATATGTTCTAGAAACTAATTATATTGTTTTATTGAACATTAAAGAAGTCAGGTATAGATAGTAAGATGAGTTATGCTATTCACCTAGTAAAACTGGTATGTTTATTTTTGCCATTATACAATGCATTCTTCTATAAAAGGTGACAATGAAAGTTGGATCTAATGAAAGTTGGATCTAAGGATAGCTCTACTACCAAGTTCAGAAAAGTCAACCTAGGGGAAAAATGCTTAGCAGTTTGTATTTAAATAGCTTTCTTAAATATATTCCTGTTACTCGTTGCATATGACCTTACATATAATTCATGTTTATTTATAATTACTTGAGTGAGAAGGAGTATTAAACTTTTGGAATTACAAATTATTAACTTTAATAGTGTATTATGAAAGTTAATTTCAGCAGATACATAGAAGGCCTGCAGCAGCTTGTTTGATAAGAAGGGAATTTTAGTGAGTAGGTCTTAGCCCTGCCCATTTAGGAGCAAATACAGCCCTTCCTTCTCCTGTCTCATTCATATCATCTTGTTCATTTTGGTCTTCAGATGACCAGCATTACCTATAGCTGCTGACAGAGGAATTTTGCTCTCTTTGCTTTTTTTTTTTTTTAATTTTTTTTTTATTGCGGTACGTGGGCCTCTCACTGTTGTGGCCTCTCCCGTTGCGGAGCACAGGCTCCGGACGCGCAGGCTCAGCGGCCATGGCTCACGGGCCTAGCTGCTCCGCAGCATGTGGAATCTTCCCAGACCGGGGCATGAACCCATGTCCCCTGCATCGGCAGGCGGACTCTCAACCACTGCGCCACCAGGGAAGCCCTCTCTTTGCTTTTGATTGCTATGGCCCATTGAGTTGAATTGTTGTGTCCCATTGAAGCCAAGCCCACATAACACCAGGTAAATATTCTTGCTGGTTCCTCCTTCCCATTCGGTCTCTAGGCCTAACTTTCCAGACTTTTAGCAGGATAGGAAAGGGAGATCTCCCATCTCCTTTAAAGCCTGTGAAACATGACTTTTTTCCCTTAGCTTTTGCTCACTTCACTGTGTCTGAGGAATGTAAATCATACCCTGCAAAGATAGATGCTTCCTTTTTACCAACCCCTTTACATTGTACCTCTCCCTTCCCAACTCTTGAGAATCACTGCACTGGAGGGATGCCCAGGGCTCCCTGTCGTTTGCTTTCCCATTTGCATGTAAGATCCAGTTGGCCCCATCCTAGGTGTTCCCAAGGCCTCTAGACTTCCAGAGCCACCAATCCTTTAATATTCAAATGGAATGATTGTTGTTTCCACCTCGTGTCCCATGGGACCTCCAGCATTCTCCCTTAGTTTTCCAAAAATTTTTTGGAGAGAGTTAAGATCTGGTCATTTGGTGCTATGGTCTGCTTCCCTGTTTTAGCCTAAGTGAGGGGCTACTGGCCTCCCCCTGTGCCCACACCATCCCTCGCACACAACACTGCCCCTCTTCCTTTATTTCTTGTTCTCTCCTCTTTGTAGGTTTCAGGTGTGGCTCTCATGTTACAAACTCAGGCTGAAGAGAAAGGTGACTTTCTTAATTTTTCTACGATTGAGTCTCGTGATCACCATTCTATCTAGTCAGAAGCTTCATCTTAGCCCATTTCAGGTTAAACTCATGATTTATCCCCTTCTGTCTTTCTCCCCTTTAAATTCTGGGCAGGGGTGGGGTGGGCTTAGATGGTGTCAGAGCTTCGAGGGTGGTGGTGGGGTGTGGCCTTTCTTCCCCCATCTGTTCACACTGGTCTTCACTTGAGCTTATCTTGTCTGGTTTTGTCCTTCTTACTTCTTCACCCTGGCATTCGTTGAGATGTTCTTTGTTCTGTTCACTCTCTTCAGATCAAAGCTGGTGAGATCTCCTTGCCCTGACTGCAAAGCTGCCAGGTCTGCTGCTTGTCGGTGCCACAAATTGCTACTCTTGGCCAGTGAGGAAGATAATTCTGCTGAGTCCTGCAGCGAGGAGTCCCAGGATTCAGTGAGGCTGCCTTAGGCTTGGCATCCTTGATGTGTCACATAGACATTTCTACCCACACCCTGGGGGTGCAGAGGACCTCTAAGAGGGTGCCCATCTGGAAAGCAAGGCACTGGTTCGCTTTGCTCCCAATCCCCAAGCTCTGCGGGGATCTTCCCCAGAGCTGGTCTGGGAACAGGGAGCAGAGACGTTTTTCTTTTCTTTTTTAAAATATTTATTTATTTTTAGCTGCATTGCGTCTTCATTGCTGCGCGTGGGCTTTCTCTAGTTGCGGTGAGCGGGGGCTACTCTTCATTGCGGTGTGCGGGCTTCTCATCGCGGTGGCTTCTCTTGTTGTGGAGCACGGGCTCTATGTGCACGCCCTTCGGTAGTTGCAGCATGTGGTCTCAGTAGCTGTGGCACGTGGGCTCTAGAGCGTAGTCTCAGTAGTTGTGGTGCACAGGCTTATTTGCTCCGCAGCATGTGGTATCTTCCCGGACCAGGGCTCGAACCTGTATCCTCTGCATTGGCAGGAGGATTCTTAACCACTGAGTCACCAGGGAAGTCCAGAGCTGCTTTACAAAGGCACTAAAGAAAAGTTTCATTTCTTCTCTCTGACTTTCCCTTTCCCTAGTCCAGAGAATAGGGAAAATCTCGAAGTGGGAGTAGGGGCAGAAGGAATAGAATTTGACTAATTACATGTTATTTAAAATCTATAATTTATGCCTGGAATCCTAAGATTTTAAACGCCAGAAGCCAAGAGTCTGACCCCTTTGCTCTGCTCCGACATCCTTCTCTTTGTGTAATGCTGGAGCTGAGAATGTGGGGATGTGGGAGGAGGGAGGTCAGAAAGGAGGAAGTGCTGGAAATGGAGCCACAATGGGTAAGGTTTCAAAACAATATCCTGCTGCTTGTATAAATCTTTTTCTGAACTTTTGGGAGAAATGAGTAATGGAGGGTGTTAACGGCACAGTGAAGGGCAGGGAACCACTTAAAAGTCCCCCCAACCTCTCCAGGTCTCCAGGAATTTCTCGCTAGCTGTCTCTTCCTCAAGTTCTGCTCTTTCACAGTTTCTGAGCTGTTGCCCTCACTCTTTTTCTTCTCCTCCCATCTCTCCAAGCCGCCTCCCTTTCTGGTCTACCTACAGATACTCCAAGTTCAATTCATTTACTTAGCCTCCTTTTTGTATTATTCACTGCTTCCAGACCCAGTCCTGGATGGGGTGGGGATGGAGGGGAGTCCTTTCACATCCAAAGATTCCCTCTAGGAATTTTCTGTAAAAGGAGCAACTCCCCACCCTCATCCTCTGCAAATGTACGTGAATTACGCCTTCCTCTTATTTGAAAGCAACTGCAGTTCTATTTTGCTGTAAATAAAATGTCCCCTTTCTCTTTCACTCAAACGTAAACATTTATTTTTGTTTAGTTTTTGAATTATATTTACTTAAAAGTAATGGCAATCACTTCTGAACAAAGATTTGCTAATAGTTTCACCAGGAACCACAGCCCAGGAAAACGGAGCCAACTAAATTTGCATGCAAAGCAACACATCTCCCTGCTTCTAAAAATTCATACTTCCTTAACCGTTCTCCACCTCCTGGGGCTCAGAGAATTGAAACCCAAACCTACCACAGGCACTCCGCCCAGTTCCCTCAGTGACACGGAAACTGAATGAAAACTGCTGTTAAAGGGGCAAGAGACGGAGGCGCCGAGGACGTTATATTCATTTATGTGTTCTTGGTTTACCTCGAATGTTAAGCACGATTTTGAAGTGGGCCAGATATGTCACCCTAAAATATGCCTTAAAATTGATATCAACGTTATTTTGAGCTAAAGGCACTTTAAAAACCAGCAGGTACAAGAAGGATACTCTGATCCTCCCTCCGCTTTTTCTTTCTAAAAGCAGGGGATAAAACCCTCATATGGAAGATGTCTTTCCTATACCAGAAGGAAAGTAGCCTACCTGTCATCAAGCCTGGAAATTGAGACTGAGAAAATTCATACAAATAGAACTTGTTCAAATAATTCTTATCTTCCTTTAGCCTCTCCGCGTAATTTAGTTATTTTGCCACAATTACCCCTAATTCAACCTCGTATAAAAGCATCTAGATCTTGCCACTTCCTTGGGTCTTCATTTCCTTTTGAGGGGTTCTGTGTCATGTAAATCGTACGCTAAATAAATGTGTATGCTTCCCTCCAGTTTATTTATCTTTATTTAATTCTCTGGCCCAGTGAAGATCCTAGGAGGGTGGAGGTAAACTTCTGCCTCTCCTACAATTTCTTTAGGTAGGTGCGTGTGTGAGAGAGGGGTGAAGGTGTGCAGGGGCCCGAGCCAGCAGACCAGCTCAATGTTTATTTTCATGGTCTTTTTCTTCCCTATTTCTTTCTTTCTTTCCTTCATTTTTTAAATTGAAGTATAGTTGATTTACGACATTGGGCCAGTCTCTGCTCTACAGCAGCAAATGACTCAGTTATACACATATAGACATTCTTTTTTTTCATATGCTTTTCCATTATGGTTTATCACAGGATATTGAATATAGTTCCCTGTGCTATACAGTAGAACCTTGCTGTTTATCCATCCTATATATAATGGTTTACATCTGCTTATGGTTACTTTATTTCATTATGATTCAGAGTTTCGCAAAATATATTTTTTAAGGAATTAATTTGTATTTTTGTCTGCATTTATTCTTTTAAAAGTCAAATAGCTCTAGAAGGGGAAAGAGTCTGGGGAGGGATGTTTTCACATTAATATTCAGACTTCGACTCAGTCTCCTGCAAGTCTATTTGCCCCTCTATCTCCTCACACATACCATCCCCTCTCCGACTTTTCCAGAAAAGATACAACTCCCTTTCTCCTATGAGGGTGGGGTGGATGGGCACCATGGATATGATTGCTCCATATGTAGACTCAGTTGTTCACCTCTTTATTCACCCACATCCCCTGCACCTCCCAGACTTCCACAGCGTCTCGTGTTTGTATTCTGAGCTTCTCAGGATTCTGCTTCTACTTTGCCAAATCCCTAACCATCCCTCTACCTGCTGTTTCTCTTCATATCTTGGGCTTCTGCACCACATACATTTACTGCTATAGTGGCCATGAGAAGGCTCTTCTTGTGTCTCCCACTGCTGGGCGTGAGATTGATCCAGGGCGTGGTGGTCACCACTGAACACTGTTTTGACCAAGCGTTGTCCTGCTGGGGTCCACGGCCTCCTCTCTCTGCTGGGTGTGGAGTCCTCTCTTGCTGCACACTGGGGCCTAGGAATTTATTTTTGGTGGCCGCCTTGAGCCCACGCAATTCGACAGCTGTGCAGTAAGCAGTGGCAAAGAAGGAAGGTTGCCTCGCTCCTCTCTGCATTCAGGCCAATGGGTTTCAAAGCAGAGTTACTTGGACCTAGTGGTTTAAGTTTAGAAGAACAGATCTTTCTTTGCCTTTCTTTTTTTTTTTTTTTTTTTTTTTTACGGTACGCGGGCCTCTCACTGTTGCGGCCTCTTCCGTCGCGGAGCACAGGCTCCGGACGCACAGGCTCAGCGGCCATGGCTCACGGGCCCAGCCGCTCCGCGGCATGTGGGATCTTCCCGGACCGGGGCTCGAACCCGTGTCCCCTGCATCGGCAGGTGGATTCCTAACCACTGTGCCACCAGGGAAGTCCCTGAATGTCCTTCTTATATCTGCTGTTTCTTAAGTAATTTTAATTCAAAATAATCGATGGGCCAAAGTGGCATATGTTGGGGCTGCCTGCAATCTTTATATCACCCAAGACATTCCACACTCACTCTCTTCTTTTTCACATGGGATAAAATCCAAATGCCTTGGACTTCATTTAGGGCCCTTCACCATCTGGCTTCACCCCACCTTTTCAGATGAATCTCCTACTCTTCCTCTATGCGAACTCTACACTGACAGAGTTGACTGCTCATAGACTCTCAATGTGCCTTACTCATTTTGTGGTCATACCTAGCTCAGAGTTTTCCTCTTTTCCCACTCCAAATGTTCTCTCTCATCTCCCTAGGTCAAGCTTAAGGCTGTTCTCTTCAGAGCATCCTCAGTCTATTCCAATTCAGAGGTCCAGCTCTCTGTGAAGCATTTGATAGCATTTATGGTTGTAGCTTTCAGTTGAGAATTATACAGAGTCTTGCACTATTTCATGTATAGTGATACCTCAAAAAACAAATTCTCGGCTGACATAGATCTATTCTTCTGAGCACAGATCCAGCTAGAGGGAAGCTGCGGGATTCCTTGGTGCTAATTAGTAGTAGTAATAGGTGAGGAGGAACAGGTAGTGATAGGTGAGGAGGCGCTGTCTTGGATCTTGGAGAAAGGCCAGAACTGGGCTCCTGTAACTCTGCAGAGCCAGCACTTCCTGGGGCCTGGGCAGCCCTGGCACTGAGCCTAGGGAGCTGCTGTGTGGGCTCCACCTCTGTACAGCCCGTGGTCTCCAGTGGAGTTCTACATCAAGAGAATTTTCCGTTCTTTAGACTCACCTTAACCCTGGGGTCTTTGCACAGCTGCTTTCTCTGCTTGGAACCCCCAGCACCCAAATTTTACCCTGGCTTCTCTTTTCATTAGGGTCCCTGCCCGAATACTCCCACTTCATCCCTTTCAGATCTCAATTAACCTCATCCCAATACTCTTTACTGCATCATCCTGTTTTTCTTCTATTTCTTATAGCACTTATCTGAAATTACCAACTCTATTTAATTCTTTACTTGCTTATTGTCTGCTCCATGAGTTTACAGTGACCCTGTCAGTCTTGTTAATTCCTGAATTCCCAGCACTTAGAACAGCACTGGCATAGAGTAGGTGCTGAATACATTGTTTATGAAATGAGTGAATAAACTGGGGAAGGACCTTTGGGCAGTTTCCTACACTTGAGTAAAGAGAGTTGTAGCTCTTTCTTGGAAGATAGGGAGAGGAGGTTGTGAGTCACATGACTCCAACCAGTACCCTGAACTCTGTCTTTTCTCATCCAGCATCCAGATTTCGAGAGAGAACCATATCCATGGCTACCAGGGCCCAGGCCACCTGCTGATCTTCTAGTTACCCCACCTCATGAGCTCATCCAATCAGACACCCCCTACAAAGTCCAAGGGAACTTAGGTCAGCTGGCCATAGTCATTGAAGGTGCTTCCTTAACTGCATTTGGGTGTGTAAACTCCAGGCTGGCAAGCTACCATGCTGGAACAGTGGTTCCTGAGTGAGTTTCATCTTTTTACAGTCTAATTTTCATATTTTTATTTTTGACTCTTTCATCTTTCTCATTGAAGTGTATCATGTAAAATGCACGAATATTAAGTGAAATTTTTACATCTGTACATGCCTAACCACCACCCAGACCAAGATGTATTCAGCATCCCCACAGGTTCTGTCATACTCACTCCAAGTGATATCCCCCAAGGGTAACCTGACCTAGATCCCCATGGATTATTTTTGCCTTTTTTGGGAATGTTGTATAAAAGGAATTAAACAGCAAGTGTTTCATTTTTAAAAAGTGGTCATCTAACCTGACACTGAATGAATAGAAGTGGCCTAGAGCATTTGCAATCTGCCTCAGTCTGCAGCAGTGTGACTCCGGCAGTGCAGGGTTTGAATCATGATTCACTCCCTGTATAACCTAGAGCAGAGCTTATTTAAACTTTTTGACCCTTGGTTTCTTCATCTAGAAGATGGAGAGAATAATCATTCCTACGTTGGAAAGTGCTTGTTAGGATGATAATTATATGTAAAGTGCCTCACTGCAGTACCTGGAACATAGTGAGTGCCTGATAAATGTGTGTTGAATATATATTCTTGGCTATAGTCGGCATTCATTAAATATAGATTCAAAGACTCTATTAGCCATATTCCTGTTTGTAGTATGGATTTCTCTTGCCTTCTGTGAACTACCTTACACCTCCAGGACTTCAGTTTAGGTACCTTTTTTTTTTTTTTTTTTTTTGCCCAGCGGCTTTCCGGATCTTTGTTCCCTGACCAGGGATTGAACCCAGCCCTGGCAGAGAAAGTGCCGAGTCTTAACCACTGGACCGCCAGGGAATTTCCCAGGACTTCAGTTTAGGAATGTGTGTGGGTGCGTGGCCAAGGACTTCTGCAAAGACTTTTCTTCGCACTTTCTGGCATTAAACGTTATGACTTTGGCTTCCTTCCTTCGGATTTTGTTAGCCAGGGTCAAATACCAGAGTAGGGGGTGGCGGGCAAGTATCCTTTCTCGGAAAATGGGCCAGAAGTGTTGATCTTTTTCAGACATTTCACTTTATTACAAGAAACATTTATGGAGCAAGTGCAAAGCTCGGTGCTTGTCATTCATGTTTTATTCGTTCCCTCACTCACTCACAAGTCAAATCCAATCTTCGCTGCATCTCACTTTCGTGGCATCGGTTCAGGATGAGGGGCGGTCCCTTTAAGGCCCTGGAAAGGGTCTCGGTGTTGGTTTCGGCGGGGAGGCCACGCCCCATCACGTGCGCGTGGTCTCAGCGGGGCGGGGCAGGCGTCTCTTTGCTGCCGTCACTTCCGTTTCTCTGTCAGTAGCGAGCGGGCGAGCTGGAGGCAGTTCGGCTATCGGAGCGGAGCGTGAGTGCGCGGACCCCGCCCCCACCCCCTCGAAATCGCCCTCGTTCGGCCCTCACCTTGCCAGCCTGGCCGCTGCGCGCCTGCAGCCCCGGTCCCTCTCATCGACGACGGCCGCGGGAAATGGCGGCGCTGCCTGATCTCCCCCATGCTTCCTCGGCCTTCCCGGGCCCCTCCTCATCCCCGACCCCGCGCCCCACGCGCTTCAGGCCTTTCGGCCCCCGAAGCTGGCCCCCGGGAACGGCCCAGGGGCGGCGGGGGAGGCAGCGCCGGGTGGGGGCGAGGAGCCGCGGGAAGGGGGCCGGGGCGCCCCCGGGACAATGCAGCGGCGGCCCGGGCGGGGGCGCGTGCGGGGCCTGCGTCTACCCAAGGTCTCTCCGGGGTCCTCATCCCTGCCGCCAGGAGCGGGGACCCGGTCGGAGGAAGGCAGGCGGTGCGGCGGGGGCGACTGGCGCTGGGGTAGTGAATGGCTGCTTTGCTGGGGGGTAGTGAGCTCTTCGAGGGAAGAAAATGGCGCTTGGTGCAAGTCCCTCCTCTCCCACGCCGTCTCCTCCGCATTTCGCCGCCTCCCACGCCCCCTCTGACCGACCTGTCTCCCACCGCCCAAGGCGTTGTCAGCCCCGGGGTTCTGGCGGCTGCCTGGCGTCGCGCGGCCCCCTTCCTCCGTTTTGGTGCTTATCACCCTCGTGTTGTACCGAATTCGCGTGCTTTTTAGTCCTAGTTTATTTTCATGTCTTGTTTTCTAATCCCTCCTTCCCCATGCCTTCATCAGAGATCGGAGATTTTTAAGTTGTGTTTTGTATATATTCCACACCAGCGCTGTTAGTAGCGCCTCGCCAGAATTGCGAGCCTGCCGCCCTCCCCCCCCCCGCTTTTTTCCCCTTGAACGGTAAAGGCTCATTAAGTAAAAGTGAAAATATATTTTGTTACAAGTTCAAACAAGCTGGCTTTAGTTACCGTTACCTTGTTTTCGTGTCGGATGGACTTATTTGGGTTAAACACGAGGTGGTTCTTTGAAATGATCTTAGGCCCCCAGGAACCTTTCATGAACAGATGGTATAGTTATGCCTGACCGTTTCAAAGTGAAAAACAGGGTACGTTCAGTTGGATTACCTTTAAAAAAAAAATGCTTCTTGGCATTATTAGCTAGCATGAAAAACAACTAAATTGATTTTGGAGATAAGGTTGGAAAGCGGAGCAGTAACAGGATTAATGTATAAAACGTGGCTATAAATGTTGCTTGCTCCCCTCTGAATTTACTACTCTTGGCATCAAGAAAGGGCCAGATAAAATCAACATGGCTGGCTTGGGCATGGTTTGAGCTTTTTGAATTTAGTGGCTAGGCTAGGGATGGCCCATTTCTTTTACCTTGACTTCCTGTTTCGGGATGCATTCAGTGCCCTTGTTAATGGCAAGTTTAGTCGAGATCTGGATTATTTATGGGTTTTTTGAAGTCTTTTTCTCCGCTTTTTTCAGCAAACATTATAGTGTATGTTGTGTATATTGGATCCTTTAGGGCATACAGAAGTTAATAGGACTCAAGTCTCTTCTGAGATGGAGGTGGAGAGAGCAAAAGATACTTGCTTTGAAAATAAGCATTTTACCATTTGGTATTATAAGTGCTTTGAAAAGAGGTACAGCGTGAAAGTCCTTGAATTTTGGGAAACATAGAAGCACAAGACTCTGCCTTGCCCTCAGGCACTCTGTAAACATCCACAGGGAAAGCAAGGTACTGACCTATGTACCTCTGTCTGGGGGGACCTGGGGAACTAGGGTCATAGTAGGAGTTGGAGGAAAGGTTTTGCCCCTCCCATAAGCAGATTCTTCAAATTTTAGTTGTATTCCAGAGTAGAAAATCAGTGTAAAATGTAAATGAACTGTGAATTATGTATAACTTTGATTCAGTACTTGCTCCTTTGATTGGCATGGTCAAAAAGCCAAAAAAATTAAGAACATATACAAAATATGAAAAATAGGATTATAATGGTAAAATTAATTAAATATCGACATCTGTATAGTACAGTTGTTCACCATGCTGTGTGTAAGTTGATATCAGTTCCGACAGTGAATAATTGTACATAAGTCTCCTCAGTGGCAAGTATAAAGCAGTACTGAGAATTAATTCATATTTCTTCTTGGTTTTAACAGGGATTGCTGTCAGCTGCCTTTTTGCAGTTTACCCTAAACATAAACATCTAACCCTGCTAAAATGAAGTATAAAAACCCCATTGACTTTGAGAAAGAGAGAGGTGTAGGAGTATGAGATGTGTATGACATTTAGTTCTTCTTGCTGGGTTCAGAACTCTTCACTTTGCATGTTATTTTCAACTTGGAAGAGCATAGATTAAGAGCATAACTTCTGTGCTCAGTGTAACAATTCCAGTACCAAAAATGGTAGAAAGAACTGTGGAACTTCTTGAATCTTTGATTGGGGGAGAGTTAATTTGAAGGTAGTAGAGCAAATTATGAATTATTTACATAATGTATTTTTCTTTCAGAATGCCGAAGTCAAAGGAACTTGTTTCTTCAAGCTCTTCTGGCAGTGATTCTGACAGTGAAGTTGACAAAAAGGTGATATACACCATGTGATTTTTGTGATACTTAATTCAGCAGTATTGCCCACATCCAGTTCTGAAGGACTGCACAGCATATCAGAATCTTAAAATGAGAGCCTGGATGGATGTTTCTGAAAGTGCAGATGGCCCCTGAACCACTTGACTAAAGTGCCTAGGGTGCTTGTTGTACACGCACACGCCAAGCCCCGACGTCAGACTTGAGCAAGTCTTCTGACATTAACAAGCTTCCTGTTGTGGCTTTTTAGGACTCGTAAGGCTTCCTAGGGGAATAGCACTAGATTTAGGCCAAAGCCACTATTTGCCATTATTTAGTAATCTTCCTAATCTGTAGGTATTCTGTGTAGTTGTTGAGCCAAGTTATCTGAACTCCTTGAAAGCAGATGTCAGTTTGACAGTCTTCTCAGCCTTGTTGTTTATCTAGCCTTCAAGGATTACATAAAATTTGGCTTGGTACATTTTAAATTAGAATGTTACTTACTCTGGTCCCCTCCTTTTAATTAAATCAGCACCCAGCAAAGCTAACATGAAAGTACCCATTTTGATAGAAGAGGGTTTTTCTGCGTTAGGTGATAATTGTGCTATAAGCTTAACTGTGCATTCTGCTTAACTGAGCATCTCACACTGTAGTCAGGGCTTCTTCCACGCAGAATTGTCCTTTATCTCCTAAAACCTTACATAGTTGTGTCTCTGAGCTCAGTTAGCAGTGTTAGTTAAAAGAAAAGAGAGCTTATATGAGAGTCTTGGAGGAGATGGACTTTTATAGGAAAGTACATAGTATAATATCACCTGGAAGGTTGAACAAAAACTTCAAAGAGCATGCATGGCTATATTCAAGAAGGGAATGTCTCTTAGTTTTTTAACTTGCACATAGTATAGCATTTGAATACATTGATTTAACAAGTTTTTTACTGAGCTTTTATGTGCCAGGTATGTGCCATTCCACAAGGACTATATAGACCCTGATAAAAAGAATAATTGCTTTCTGCTTATTGAGCTGAGGTAATTTTTGCTATTTATCCCAAATAATACTGTTAATCCTGTAAGGACTTATGTTAAATGAATCCAGTCTTTCAGTTTGTGTACGTAAATACATACATTATATCAGTATTTTACCTAGCATCACATAATTTGGTAAAACATTAATAGTTTATATACCTTCCACTGAGGAACATGACTGCCCTCTACTGTTTGGATTGGGAACTCTACTGGATTTCATGGACTGTTGGCTCATTTTTTAAATAAATAAAGAAAATTAATTAATTAATTTGGTTGCACCGGGTCTTAGTTGTGGCAGGTGGGCTCCTTAGTTGTGGTTCCAGGGCTTCTTAGTTGCAGCATGTATGCGGGATCTGGTTCCCTGACCAGGGATGAAACCCAGGCCCCCTGCATTGGGAGCGCAGTCTTATCCACTGCGCCACCAGAGAAGTCCCTGTTAGCTCATTTTGAGAATGAAGCTATATGAAAAACTTTTAGAGTAATGCTGCTTTTAAAACATTGTTTTGATTTTGAATGCTAGTGTAACACATTACTGTTTATCTTAAGTGATTTTTTTGTGATGAGGAAGTTTTGTGATGAGTTGTTGACCTCTGGTGCCCAGTACAAAATACCTTTCTTAGCTTTGCCTACTCATAAACTTGCTAAGACAACTTAAGTTCTTTTTGGAATAGGCAGGCATAAATAATCATAAGTTGGTTGTATTCTTCCTAATTAGTACATTTTCTTTGTAAAAATAAGTAACTGACTAATTTACTAGAGTGGTTTCCAAAAGTTTAAGTTTATTCAAAAGCAGCAGCCCCCATACCTCCATCTTTTTTCTCTCCCAAAGGAATTTTATGAGGGATCCCAGTCTATAACTGCTTCTCTGCCGAATACCACTCTAATGCCTGAAGTATCTTTTGGGTTTCTGAGAGCAGTTTGAAAACACTGCACTAGATAGCAGTGCTAGGTTAGTTTCATAGTTCTGTTGTCAAGTGAAACTTGCTTGTGTATATATTTATGATTTTTTTATTAATAAATGGAGTGTTTTGATCCTTTAAGTCTTGAAAAGTAATGGAATCTTTTGAACCTGAGATGTGTTTTGTTCTTATGCAGATTTTAACCATATTCTTGTTTTTCTTTCAAGTTAAAGAGGAAAAAGCAAGTTGCTCCAGAAAAACCTGTAAAAAAGCAAAAGACTGGTGAAACTTCAAGAGCCCTGTCATCTTCTAAGCAGAGCAGCAGCAGCAGAGATGATAACATGTTTCAGGTAAAGTGGGTTATTTCCTTAGTTCCAGAGGAATTATTACCTGGCTTGATCTAAAGAATGTTAAAAGTACCTTAATCTGATAATGCATAATCTTTTATGTATGTTACAATTCTCTTGACTAAGGATATTCCTTGAAATATAAGAACAAGTTAGTAGAAATGAAAGCAATTTATATGATGCTAGATGATTGTTAAAATCTAGAATTCTGTAGTTTTGCTGTATTTAAAACAATGGGAATTTAAAGGTTAGAGAAATGCAAAAAAAGATTGAGAACTGCACGTTTAGAGAGCAGCTTGGAGGAGATAGGTCTAGTATTGGGCTGTGAAGTATGGATAGGATGTTACTAGAGGGGAAACAGCAGTATGACCTGCCCAGTTTTGGCTTGATAACAGAAAGGGTGAATGGGTTTACTAAAATGGGCCCTCAGTTTATTTGTTGTGGGGATTAAGGTTGAGTAGTGAGGTAAAGTGAGGGAAGTTCATTAGAGGGCTTTGATGAAATTACTCAGGACTGGCATAGCTTCTTTCCTTGGGTTTCTTATCTTGTTTTAGGGAGACTTGTTATTGGCATCATGGTACAAGAAGGATTTATGGGAGAGGCAGTGGGGATAAATTATGTGAGGTGGTAAGGGCTTAGGTGGTTTTCCCAGAAGATGAAATAGTGATGATTAAGATCGCTGGTGAGGAAGAATGGACTAGAGGAATGAAGCAATCAATGAAGACTGGTTTTAAATTTGAGAGACAATAGAGATGAAGGTTTCATTGATAGATAAGAGGAAAATAAGTTAGTTTTAATGGCAGAGGTGGTTAAGTTTGGCCTTTTGGATCTGATTGTAAGTGTGATAAAGAGTCTCTGCTTTAGAACCTAGAAGGCTTAGTTGGGAACTGTTCATGTGGGTCATTAGTATGGTTGACTGAAACCTTCCACTGAAGTAAGTATAAACCAGAGGGAGAAGAGGAGGTGACTGAGGACATGCCTTGTGATATTCAGGATGGAAGGAAAAAAGGATATAGGTTAGAGAAGGTGAAGGAAAATAGGAAGAGTACAGTAATGGGAGCAAGAAAAAAATAAGTGCTTTGTGGGAGCATAAACAAGGTAAGCGTTTCAAGGAGACATTAGTATTAGTCGAAGTCAGAAGGCTGGACAAAATGAAACTGCAAACATTTACTTGACTAGAAAGTAAGGCTTGTGTGTGTGTGCACTTATTTTTTTTTTTAAAGCTTACTGATGTCCTTGAAAGACAGTACCAGGATTAATGTGAGAATGGGAAAATAGAAGTTTTACTCAATTTTGTCTTGTTATAACTCTAGATAGAAATGGACACATGCTAGCTATGCTTAATACTGTATTGAACATTGGAGATGTACTAAGTAGATTTTCAGGTGTACTGATCATACAAAAAATGGTAAGGATAAGGAGATGATATGTTAGCTTGAGTGTAGTAGTCTTTCACTCGGAATATGTATATTGAATCATGTTATAAATCTTAAATACATACATTTTTTAATTAAAAATTATGTAAAAAAAGTGACAAAATGCAGATGGATTTTTATGGGTTTTGGTCTTCTGAATATTTTAGAGGAACTAGGAGCAGATTAGATTAATTTGACAGAGAATGTGCAGATGCCTTGAAGTGCGAAAGAGCTTGGATTGTGCAGGAATTATGAAGCCCTTGTGCCTGGAGCCTAGAAGGTTGGCTGAGAGTGTAGGTAGGAGGTCTAGTTGATGAGGAAGGTGAAGGCCAGATCTTTCAGGGCTTTCCTGTTGGGAGACCAGTTTTAGGAGTTTTAGTTTTATTCTAAGTGCAGTGGGAAGCTATTTTAAGGGGCAGAATGAAATGTAAAATCTGCAAGAAAGTATCCCTTCCTTTCATAGACTTTCCTCCTGTATAGAATGAAGGACTGCTTTGGAATATTTCAACTTAATGTTTGTACTAAAGGTAAAAACTTTCAAGTATTTGCTTGGCAGTTATCTTGGGCTTTTCTCTGATCAATTCTGTTCACTGTATGCCTGCTTGTACTTGGATAATAGAGCATCTGTGGTCTATTAATGGATTTCATCTTGTCTCCCTTACTCCTGATTGTACAGATAAAGAAACTAGGGCCCACATTTAGAGATTTTATTCTATTAGAGCAGTTTTGGGAAACCAGTTCTTTTTTTATAGGGAGGTTATCTCACCAAAAGAAGTGAGTTCAGTTCTTAAGCCCTCATTTGGGAGGTTCCCAAGCCTCAAAGGCTGTTAGACTCCTCACCCTTTTGAAAGTGCCTTTAGGAGGATCATATAGGCCTGATTTTCAGAGTGACTTTTCACGGACCTAGTGAATATATTGGTTATGTAATTTAAAATGAGGATTTCATTTTTATTAGTAATAATGGTTTGATAATTTAGGAAAGACAGGTGAAGGATGGGGTTTTTGGAAGGAAAATCAGTTATGCTCATTGTGTTCTGTAAAGTTTAAAAAAAATCTATTTATTTAATTAAAAAAATAGAGATATATATTTCCTATATTTTTCATTTACCAAGAAAATGCCTTGAAGACAGCTCCCAGAGTGGAACTTTTTGAGACATTGCTAGTATCTTTAAGGACCTGGGTTATCAGGTATACTTTACCAAAGACAAATCAAATCTAAATTAAAGTTGTTTGAGTATTGCTTAGCAGCCATAAGACAGGGTTTTTTTTTTTTTTCTTTAACCTAAATACCCATCTCTTGAGAATAGAACTGGAGGAAATGATCTTAAATTTTGGTAAAGCAATGTGGATCAAACATAAGCAGCTCTCTAAATGTAAAATTTGAAGAGAATTGTGCCCAAGGAAAGTCACTATGCTAATCTTTTAAGCTGTGGAATGATTTGGGCAGATTCCTGAGTAGAGAGGGGATACTACTAGATGCTTGCTTTTGTCTGGTTTCTTCAGCTCTGAATTTTGAGAATTTGGTTCCGAAGGGATATAATTTACCTGAGATGACTTATGTGATGTGGATTGGAGAACTGTCTTGTAATTACTTAGTACCTGTGTCTTAAAAGGTCAGAATGATTGAGGCAGGGGACTTTGATCCCTATTCTTCTTCAGAGGGATCCCTATTCGTCTTCAAAATTCAGCACAAAGGATCAGTAATACTGCTTTAGTTGATTTGATGATTTTAAGGATAAACCTGTTACTTTTAAATTATGTTATTACAGAGCCAGGTGTTCTTAACCTGGGGGTTTATTTTGGGAGTCCATGAAATTAATATTTTTTTTTGGATTTTTTTGTATTGAAGGGATTATTTATAACCATCAGTACCCCAAAGGGGACAGGAAATCAAAAAAATTTAAGAATCACTCTTCTGTATGACGTACATATTATTTTTCTCTTGTTAATCTCCAGATTATGTGTGTGTGAAAATACATGCATTCTGTTGTGTCATTGTTTTCTCCTATGACATGTAAGTGCAGTGATCTTTATTCTTTCTACTTTTATTATATCTATACTACTACCTCCTCATTTTTCTGTGATAGTTTTTTTTTTTTTTTTTTTTTTTTTTTGGTAAGAATTTGTCAGCTTTATTTCTCCTCAAGGAAGAGGTGACTATTGGGCAAGTTCTTTTCTTTTTTCAAAAATAAACTTTATTGAGATATAATCCATATACAATAAAATGCACACATTTAAAGCATAATTTGGTGAGCTGTAAAAAACGTACATGCTTTTTAAAATTTTATTTTTGTTTTAATTTTTATTGGAATATGGTTGATTTACAGTGTTGTGTTAGTTTCTGCTGTACAGCAAAGTGGATCAGTTGTACATATACATATATCCACTCTTTTTATTGGGTTGGCCAAGAAGTTCTTTCGGGGTTTTCCTAACATCTTACAGAAAAACCCGAACGAACTTTTTGGCCAGCCCAAATAGATTCTGTTCCCCTATAGGTCATTACAGACTACTGAGTAGAGTTCCCTGTGCTATACAGTAGGGTCTTATTAGTTATCTATTTTATATATAGTAGTGTGTATATGTCAATCCCAATCTCCCAATTTATCCCTTCCCTCCCTCCCCCCCACTTGGTAACCATAAGTTTGTTTTCTACATCTGTGACTCTATTTCTGTTTCGTAAATATGTTCATTCGTACCATTTTTTTAGATTCCACATATAAGCAGTATCATATGATATTTGTCTTTCTCTAAACGTACATGCTTTTGTAGTGAGGCCGTTTCCATCACCTTGGAAAGTTCCCTCTAGACCTCCCTTTATAGTCCATTCCCTTTCTCCAGGTAAGCACTGATGTAATTTCTGTCCCTAGAGATTTATTTTGCCTGTTCTAGAGCCTCATATAAATGGAATCATACAGTCTGTATTGTTTTGTGTCTGACATCCTTTGCTCACCATAATGTTTTGAGGTCATTCCTTGTTTCAAGTATCAGTGGTTTGTTCTTTTTTATTGCTGATTGGTATTCCATTGTATGATTGTACTACAGTTCGTTTATCCATTCATTTTAGGTGGACATTTGGGTTGTTTCTAGTTTGGGGATATTAGGAATAAAGCTGCTGTGAATATTCTTGTACAAGTCTTTTCGTGGACATTTTCGCCTTTTGGGTAAACACCAGATGTATTTGCTGGGTCATAGGTCAAGTGTATGTTTAACTTTAAGAAGCTGTCAGACTTTTCCAAAGTAGCTGTACCATTTTACAGACCCACCAGCAGTGTATGAGATTCCAATTGCTGCACATTGTCACTGGGTATTACCAGTCTTAAAAATTTTATCCACTTTAATTAATGGATGTGTAGTTTTACTTTGTATTTCCCTAATGTCTGATATTTTTGTTTGAAGATTCTGTTCAGATCTTTTGCATATTAAAAGATTGTTTGATTTATTGAATTTGAGGGATTTTAAAAAAATATTTTAAATACAAGTCCTTTGTCAGATACAAGTATTGTGAATATTTTCTGAGTCTGTGGTTTACTTATTTTATTTAAGTATCTTTAAAAAGCTTTGATTTTGAAAATGTCCATTTTCATCGATTTTTCGCTTTTTTGGTTAATGCTTTTTGTTTCCTGTTTAAGATATAGTTCTCTACCCCAATGCCAAAAACAAAAATTTTGCCAGTGTTTTTTTTGCTACACTTTTTATAGTTTCAACTTTCATGTTTAGGCCTCTAATCCATGTAGAATTAGTTTCTTCTGTGTATAATGTGAGATAGGGGTTGAGACTCATTTTTCACCCCTGTACAGATAATCGAGTTATTCCAGTACCATTTGTTCAAAAGACTATTCTTTTCCTGTTGAATCACCTTGGATCTTTAAAGAAAATCAGTAAATATACAAAATATTTATCTACTTCTAAACTCTGTTGTAGTCCATTGATCTCTATGTCTGTCTTTAGTACCACACTTTCTTAATTATGATTTTATGGTGAGTCTTGAAATCAGGTAGTGTAAGCCCTTTAACACTGTTCTTCACTTTCAGAATTATTTTTGCTATTCTATGTATTTTGTATTTTCATACACATTTTATAATCAGCTTGTCAATTTTTATCAAAAAGTCTACTGGAATTTTGATTGGGATTGGGTAAATCTGAAGATCAATTTGGGAAGAGTCGGAACTTGACAATATTGAAGTTCCTGTTCATGAATATAGTATCTCTGTCCATTTATTTAGATCTTTTTTGATTTCTCTGTTTTGTGATTCTTCTGGTATGTCTTTTGCTAAATTTATTCCTAAGTATTTTGTGTTTTGCTTCTATCGCAAATGTATTGTTTCTTTTTTTTTTGATTTATTTTATTTTATTTTTTTTAACATCTTTATTGGAATATAGTTGCTTTACAATGGTGTGTGAGTTTCTGCTGTATAATAAAGTCAACCAGCTATACATATATCCCCATATCTCCTCCCCCTTGCGTCTCCCTCTCTCCCACCCTCCCAATCCCACCCCTGTAGGTGGTTACAGAGCACTGAGCTGCTTTCCACTAGCTATCTGTTTTACATTTGGCAGTATATATAAGTCCATGCCACTCTCTCACTTCGTCCCAGCTTACCCTTCCCCCTCCCTGTGTCCTCAAGTCCATTCTCTATGTCTACGTCTTTATTCCTGTCCTGCCCCTAGGTTCTTCAGAACCACTTTTTTAAAATGTGTTGTTTCTTAACTTCATTTTCCAGTTGTTCATTGCTAAACAATATGTACGATATTACATAATATATGTAAGTATACATATAATATATATTCTATATTTTATATATTTACATGTTATATATGTATTTTTTAGGACTTCTTAGATTTCTCTGTTGATGATGATTTTTGTTTTTACATCATCCTTTTCATTCTTTTTCTTGCTTTATTGCTAGTATTTCCAGTACAATATTGAAAAGAAGTGGTGAGAGCAGACATCCTTGCTTTATTCCCGATGTTAGGGGCAAAGTATCCTTCTGACTCTTCTTTTTCCTCTAGTGCCTCTATTGCTTAAACTCTGGAATGAATGTGCATACTGTGGATTTGGTGCTTTGGGCTGGGAGAATGAAAAGTCATGGGATAAACGTGGTGCCGTTTTCTGTAGGGCCCATCTTTATTTGAAAATTCACGTTAAAGCTTTTTATGCTAAAATGAACACTGGAGAAAAAAATTAAAAAAAAATAAAGTGAACACTGAATATATTAAGGGGCAGTATACAAAAGAAAACGCACAGTAAGTTTTTGGTTACAATAAGGGGTTCAGATGTTGGTAGAGCAGCATCGGTCTGCGTCCTCAGGCTTCCCGTCCTTTCACCCCCACAGTTCTTTGGTGCTGGTGTTCCCTGAATCATTATTGCCAGATTTTAAGAGAGTCAGTTTATTGACCTATAACTTTTCCCTACTTTGTATAATTTCTTATTTATAATAGTCAAACACAAGTTATTTGAAGAGTGATTAGGGACTTCAAATTGTAAATTCACAAAGTTTTAAGTATGTGGATGGTCAGTCACGTTTGGGAGAAAGAACATGCCTCTTTTTAAGTTCATCTGTAGCAAACAAACATTTATACACACCTCATTGAAATTGTGGGTGAGGAAGCTTGTTAGAAGTTTCTAGGGATCGAGGGTAGAAGTGAAGCTAGCTAACAATGTGTTAACTGTATTGTACCATGCTTTTTACATAAAATAACTGAGTACTTGTTATTACTAATTTAAGACTGATAAAATGCCGTTCATATACTTATACTGTTTTTTAAAAAAAGGTTGCTTTCAGTCTTGATCTTTAACTTTTTTTCTAGTGAAATTTTAAAGTTGTAACCCTGTTTTTCTGCTTCTGGTTTTCTTTTTTTCTTTTTTGTCCATAGTTCAGGGACCTATAAAGGCTTCAGAATTCTCTTCCTGGCTTTTCAAGTCCTTTTCAGTATAGCTCCATCTATTCAGCCTTTTGAATCTCATCAGTATTGTATCTTTCTGCTTTCCTTGGTCTGTGTCATCACTTTTTTCTCCCTTTTGCTTAATTAATGGCCTGTCATTTTTCAAGGTCAAATTCCACCACCCGAAGTCTCTTGCACTACTCAAGCCCACACTGAATGCTTACTTGACTTACCTAATCAGTATTACTTTAGTAGGTTTTCAGTGTATTTTAATTTTATCTATTCATCTGTCACATGGGCTTACCTTAAAAACCAAAATGAAACAATGTTCAGTTCAGTGCTGTAGGTGCCTAAGATACTTAAAAATCTGTCAGGTATTAAATCAGTGTTATAAATCACTATTGGGAGTTTCACTGTGATAATTATTTTGGTCTTATTTATTTAGTTCATCCATTAAAACAGTTTGCTCGGAACCCGGAATGACAGGCACTAGGGGACACAAAGGACTGTAAAAAATAAAGCCGTTAAAAATGACAGTAAGATCACTCGTGACTTTAGCATCGGCATTGGGAGTTTAATCAATGGAAACAGCAATTCTTGCCTTTCAAAGATTAGCAATAAAGGGAGGAAGGAAACATGAGGAAAGTTATACAATGCTGATTAGGGAAAATGCCTTATAGAAAGAGGAGAATGAGCATGTTTGGAAATGGTAGATAAGAAACCAACAGAAAGGGAAAGAATGTACAGTTGACCCTCAAATAATGCAGGTTTGAACTGCCTGGGTCCACTTATACACAGATATTTTTCAATACTAAATACTGCATGGTTTGTGGTTGGTTAATCCTCGGATGTGGAGGGCCGAGGTATAAATTATACTTGAATTAACCTCTGAGTTGTTCAGGGGTCAGCTGTATATGCAAGAAATGGGATACAAAAGGTAAAGAACTTAAGAATTGATGAAGATGTGGGTAAGTACTGAGAAGAGAGATTTGAAGGCACTTAACCATACCTGATGGACTGTATTTTCTCCATAAAGCATGAGGCATACCAAGCAAATAGGGGGCACACCAGTGGGATGAGAAATTTGAGAACGAAAATGAACAAGACCTGAGACAAGAAAAAGCAGCCTGAGAGGACATAGGCAAGATGGAAGCCATAAATGTGTACTTGTATCAGCACAACTGTCCTTCTACTATAGCAATACTTGATATCCCAATAAAAGGGATTATTTAATCATTAAGGGACCCAGGTTTATAGGGAAAGCAACTTTTACATGATGATGTGTTTCAAGCACAACATCACAGCTAGTATTTAAGTCAGGAAGATTGAAGAGTAGGTTTAAAGTGAGTCAGATAGGTAGAGGTAGAGGTTTTGATCAGCTATACTGGAAAGTGCGTATAGACACTTGGTTGAGTAAGCGTTTTCCTTCCCTGTGCAATCTGTAGTTTGTGTTAACAGCAGTAGAAGGTTTTTGAAAAATAGTTTTCTGTGGACAGTTTTAAGTTCTCAGTTTGCGACTGTAAGTGGAGTGTATTAAAGATGTTATTTGAAATGAATGTCTAAAAGGAAAAGCCATCTCATGTTACTGTTGACTGGAACTTTGGATTCTTATATTCAGAATGGTTGCTAAAGCAGTGTAGCTAGCTGAGTCTATGGATTCCTACGGTTGTGGTTTGTGCAAGATTTTGCTTTGTAATGATCTTTATGGTTAAAAAAAAAACACTTAACATAAAACTTATCATCTTAACCATTTTTAAGCATACAGTAATGTTACGTATGTTCACTTTATTGTGAAACAGAGCTCCAGAATATTTTCATCTTGTAAAACTGTTACATAACAACTCCCCTTTTCTCCCGATCTCCCCCCAGCCCCTGGTAATCATTCTACTTTCTATCTTAATCTGACTATTCTAGGTAACTCGTATTTTTTTTTTTTAAAGCATATGAAATTTTAAAAAATTTATCTATTTTTTGGCTGCGTTGGGTCTTTGTTGCTGAGCGGGGGCTTTCTCTAGTTGCGGCGAGTGGGGGCTACTCTTTGTTGCAGTGTGTGGACTTCTCACTGCGTTGGCTTCTCTTGGTGCAAAGCACGGGATCTAGGCACACAGGCTTCAGTAGTTGCAGCACGTGGGCCCTAGAACACATGGGCTTCGGTAGTTGCAGTGTGTGGGCTCAGTAGTTGTGGCGCAAGGGCTTAGTTGCTCCGTGGCATGTGGGATCTTCCTGGACCAGGGATCAAACCCATGTCCCCTGCATTGGCAGGTGGATTCTTGACCACTGGGCCACCAGGGAAGTCCCTAGGTACCTCATATTAAGTACTGGAATCATCCAGTATGTATCTTTTTGTGATGAGCTTATTTCACATAATGTCCTCAAGGTTCATCCTTGTTGTAAATAGCACGTGACAGAATTTCCTGCTTTTTTAAAGCTGAATAATACTTTGTTATGTATGTCCCAATTTAATGTAAAAGTGATTGGAAACGTGAGATGGGCTTTTTTCATCTTTTTAGAAAGATTTTAACAGTGATAGTTCCTTTGGTGTAGTTTTGATATTGAGAATAGTAATTATTTTTGTGATTAAAAGTAGAGTGAGTGTGCAGCAAGTGTGAATATAAATATGGATGCCATTGTTGAACACCTTTTTATGTTTTGTTTCGTTTGCAGATTGGGAAAATGAGGTATGTCAGTGTTCGGGACTTTAAAGGGAAAGTCTTAATTGATATTAGAGAATACTGGATGGATCCAGAAGGTGAAATGAAACCAGGAAGGAAAGGTAAGATTTAATTTCCTGAATTTGGTCCTAATGTTGGGACTAAATTTAAAATTATCTAAGCTTGAAATTGTTTGGACTTTATTTGAAATTGAAATAATGTTGATGGTGCATAGGGCATGGGAGATCCTCCTTGAGTTGATTCTCTTTATCTTCTGTAGCCTTTTTTGTTTTTTTTTGTTTTTTTTTTGGCTACACTGTGCGGCATGCAGGATCTTAGTTCCCTGACCAGGGATGGAACCTGTGCCCCCTACAGTGGAAGTGTGGAGTCTTAACCACTGGACCACCAGGGAAGTCCCTGTAGCCTTTTTGGACAAGACACTTAACTTATTTTAATGAAATGTCTTAAGTAAAAGCTTGTTGAAATATCTCCCTCCCTCCCCCCAATAATACCCCTAATATCACTTCAGTTGGCTGCTAATTTACTTGAATATACCTTTAAAAAGATTACATCAATTCTGAAGTAGAATGGGGGCACTGGGAAGGTGTAAAATCAGGAATGGAAAATCCTGGTTTACAGTGTTTCCTTTTGGTTCATCTCCAAACAGATGTTCTTTAGGGTGGTATCCTTTAAGTGGGTCTTTGTCCTCCTTCCATTTTTGCTTCGTCCAGTCCCAAGCATGTCATCATCACAGAAGCATGCTTTATTCATTCACCGAATAGCTACAGAACATTTGTGTACCAACAGAAATTCATGTATTTGGCTGGTTAGCTGCTTTAGATGGATCCTTAGTTAATGAAAAAAATGCCTCCTTACTTTCTTCTACTCTGCCTGCATGTCATTTTGAAAAGTACCACTTGTTTGCTTCATGTAATTTTTGACTGTATTAAACTTAACCTTTATATGCTTTCGTACCCTTTTCTTCTTCAGGCTACTTCTGGATTGATCATTCAAGTTGTCCCAGTGTAGCCAATGCCAGATTTCTTTTCTTTTTCCTGCAAACATTTACTAAAATGATTTGATTAGCCCTTCCTAAGTATTGCCCTAATATATTCTCCTCTTTCCTCTCAACTTCATGGCCTCCCAGCAGTTTTCTGAGAAATTCATTAATCTTCCAATTCTAGTTTATTTCTGTGCTTATAAGGGTCAGGCATTAGAACATTGTAAGTTTAAAGCACAAAGTACTTTCTGTTCATACTTTTATGTCTTAAATAGGAACATGTCATTAGCTAATGTTTTAAATGTTTATGTGTCTGGTGATAGGCTGAGATTTTATTCACATTAGCTAATTTAATTATTCACAACAACCCTTTGAGTTATAAGCAGCATTTTACTGATGAGGAAACTGAGGTTTAGAGGTAATTAATTTTTTAAAGGCCATAGAGTTAGTGACAGTGAGGCTGGGATTTGAACCCTGGCAGCATGACTCCAGAGTGCACTCTTTTTTTTTTTAAGCAGAGGTCTTAGAAGCCCATATGATTTAAATTTCTTTCTTTATTTATTTATGGCTGTGTTGGGTCTTCCTTTCTGTGCGAGGGCTTTCTCTAGTTGTGGCAAGCGGGGGCCACTCTTCATCGCGGTGCACGGGCCTCTCACTATCGCGGCCTCTCTTGTTGCGGAGCACAGGCTCCAGATGCCTAGGCTCAGTAATTGTGGCTCACGGGCCCAGTTGCTCCGCGGCATGTGAGATCTTCCCAGACCAGGGCTTGAACCCACGTCCCCTGCATTGGCAGGTAGACTCTCAACCACTGCACCACCAGGGAAGCCCCAGAGTGCACTCTTAACCAGTATGCACAGTCTAAGAAGTCCTCTTTGGATCGTGTCTCGGGGATTTTTCCAAAGTGAAGTGAGTGCTTCTGGAAGAGCTCAGCACAGTCATTCATGCTGAGTTCCTGTGGAAATTTTGAGCAAATGTTGGAAACAACTGGTTGTAGAAATGGGGTGTCACATACCGAATCTGGGTCTGGCCACATAGCCTGCTAGTTTGCAAGCACTTGTGAGATAAATCTTCAAATCATCATTTGCGCTCACTGGGTATAATAGGCATTATGCAGGATGCAGTGTTGAAAGTAAAACTGGGTATAAGATTTACCTGCTAAGGTAATTGTGATGAATGTGTAATTAACAAACGTAAGGGATTTGATTCTTAATGTACTATTGTGCCATTCAAAATGACAATTTAGATAAAACAGCATTTTATTTGGAAGTATGAAAATCCTCAAGAGAGCTTAAGTAGATATTCAATTTTTGATTTTTAAACTTTTTTTTTTAGGTATTTCTTTAAATCCTGAGCAGTGGAGCCAGCTGAAGGAACAGATTTCTGACATTGATGATGCAGTAAGAAAACTGTAAAATCAGAGCAATGTAAAACCTGTACTGTTTTAGTTGTTTTAATCTGTCTTTTTACATTGGCTTTTGTTTTCTAAACATTGTTTTCCAAGCTATTGTATATTTGGATTGCAGAACAATTTGTAAGATGAATACTTCTTTTTAAATGCGCATTATTAAAAATGTTCTGAGTGAAGCTAATTGTCAGTTTTATTAAGGAGGATTGCTTTTGTGTCCACCACCTAGTGTAAAATAAAATCAAGTAATACAATCTTAACTGTTGTGGCCTTCTTTGATCAGAAAAGTTGGTACTATTTAAGGCCAAAAGTAACAGTTTATCGACCTTTTAGTTTCAACTCAGCTTTTACGTTCAAAAGGATTAGCATCGCATTGAATTTAGAAAATTTGTGAAATTCATGGTTAATCTGTTTCCTTCTAGTCAAATATCTGGACTTGTTTGATTTTTTTTCTTTTCCCCCCACCCCAATGATATTTCACTTTCCCCTTTTTTTCTTCACTTCATTTTCCTTTTAATAACTTGTTATGTTCAGTTTTCGTTTCGCTTTTTGCTTTTTCTTGAGTATATTATGCTAATTTGGAAAGTCTGAAACTGTCAAAATGTTACTTATCTCAATAAGGTACTTGTAAGTAAAATATTATATGAGAACTACAATCACTAATTCTACTGTATTAAATATTAGGAGATATAGTTTGATGAACAACATGGCTTGTATGAAAACTCCGAGCAAGTAAATGTATGTATGTCATTACCTGTAGTGTTCTGTGTAGTTGTTATCTTATTGCTTAGTCTGCAGAAAATAATGACTTAGATGTCTGATTTGCTTTCACTTATTAAACATATTCACCATGGGATGATGTCTGTAAAATCAGATATTGTTAAATTAGACTAGGATTTAATAAAAATTGTGAAAGCTTACTGGCCTAACATTTTATTTTATAACATTGAGTATGGATTATATATAGCCAGAGATGTCACTGAGCTTAACTGTCATAGTAGATAATGTGGTCAATTTTTAGGGGAAAGAGCACAAAGAGCACATACTTGTGTTTTTTAGCCTTTGCTTCAGTAGACTTGGTTCTTTTGCAGTTCATGTATGGGACTATGGCATTCTAGACTTAATGTTACTAAGTTTTAGCAGGCACTCTGAAGTGATTTTCATTGAACCATAATGATGAAGCAGACATAGGTTGAGGCACAGATTTCAGGGGGTTTGCAGCAATAAATAGGACATGGTGTGCCTTAGGAGAAGAATGTAAAGAAACTATAACTGAAATTACAAAAGGTGGCCGTGAAGAGGAAGGAATTCTCTTCACACTAAATGATAACACATGATATCTTGATCACATTGATAGGACACAGTTCTAGATAGAATAGTGAAAAGAAAGGTTTAAAGACATGTAAAAAATTCTTGCTGACATTTGGTAGCTAATCTCAAATGGTTGCTACCATATCAGAGAGTTGCACTATTATAACAAGTTTGATTACTATGTCTAAAACATTTTATAGCAGAGTTGTCAAGGACTTGATTTCGAAACCATCTGCCAGGCCACAGAGTTATCAGTTTTTTTTCTGGCAGCTGTTCTAAGTGTTTCTTTTACATTTTTAAGATTTTTAAAAAGTGTTTTTTTAGCAGTAACCCAAATATGTGCATAATTGGGGAAATAAATCCTCTTTTCTGGTATTTTAGCCTTCATCACATAATAGATATTAAAGTGTTCAGAATACGTATTTTAGACAAATCATACTTGTTTGAAAACTTGCCCCTTATTTGGGAACATATTAACTGAATTGGGTAGATTTGTAAAGTATTCCTTATTGTATGTACAGAAAGGGTAGTTAGAACACAGAACTCTGATTTTGGTGTAGATGAAGAGGGAGTAATGGGTAAATTTCCTAGGTTTATGTGAAATTACAAGGTGTATGCATTTTGAAACAATATGCTAATACAGAGATGTGCTGCAATCTGTTACCTAGGCATTTTCTAGCTATTTAGTATTATGTCATTCAAACTTTGAAATAAGGAGTGTTTCTCTGGCAGACTTTGGTAATGTTCTTGGTTAATTCATTTCAGTACATTACTGGATATGTAATATACAGAAATTATTAATCTTGTATGTGTGTAGAAAAGGATGAGAACTGGGTTAAAAGAAGAGACTTTTTAAAATAACTTGTGCTGGAAAGAAAAGATAGGGTATATTGTTTTCTATTTAAACTTTACCTTCTTGGTAAGATTTCTTCCAGGAAGAAAGTGTGACATTTTCAGGCAATGGTTTCTTAGCCTGGTAATGCCAAAATGAATTTAATTCACGCCAGCCCACGAATCTGTGCAGTAGCAGGGCCTTTCTAGTGGATTTTTGTCTTTTTAAAGTACAAGCAGCATTTGACCAATTTCTAATGCTCTTGGCCTTTAAAGAACAACCACTAAAGAAAAACTCATAATTTTATTCTTTTTTATTTTGCTTCATAAATGCTTAAGAACTTCTTTTGAAAGAAGAATATTCCTACCTCATTAGCTAGTCAAGATGCTGTGATGGTCAGCCTATTCTTCATAATGTGTTTAGGAAAAAAGACAGGAAAAGTAAGTACGTTCTGGCTTGGCTATTGAGGGGAAAAGAGAAAGAACTGAGTATTAATTATTTAAATGTTCCTGATGGCGGTATGTTAGAAGAGAACTATAAAAGTTTGAAATTTTAAAATGCTAATATTTAGGTATCTCTCCTTAAATTCTTTGCAACTCACTTTTTATGGAAAATCCAGTGAAACACTCAAAAGTTTTTGCTTTTTTTCTTTAAGTGGTGTTTTTCCAGATAAACTCTAGGGGTAAACATTCACATAGTAACAAATATGTAATTCTGTAATTGTGGAATACGTGTCTGCTTTGTTTGGTACATCTTCCATGGAGATGTCAATGAATATACTGCATCTGTGAATATTTTAAATGTTGAAATAAAAACAAGAAATGTGCCCTGTGTGTCATCCCAGTTTCACAAACCCAAAGATGAATCGCTAAGTTATCTGTTTAATGGGTTTTATTAACAAATAGGATACCTTTCTTTGTGAATGCTTTGGAATGTGAATTAGCCTTTGAGTGTTAAATCTTCTGAGGACCTCTGGGACTGGGTGCTGTGGCCTCATTTTTTTCATCTACTTGATCCAAATGAAAAAATGCAGATATTAAGCGTACGTGGCCTCTTTTACTTTACCTGTATGAGTGCTTTGTGGTCTGATTATTCCTTGTTAAAATTAATGTATAAAGTCTCTATTTTTCCCTTCTCGATTAGTAGTTTTGCTTATTAGTTAATATTGAGATCTCTCATTGTTTAAATTTCTATTTAGGGAAATTTACACAGGGGTAGAGAGATCCATGGAAGGTTACTTATAACTCTTGTTTCACTTTGAATTTTAGTGAAAGATATTGACTTAAAAATCTAGTCAAGAAGAAAATAGTACTGGAATTTATACAGTTAATCACTGACTTTTCCAATTTTGTTGTATGGTTCAAAGGAGTTACGGGATGGAAAAGGAGTTTGGAAAGTGTGAAACGTTAAAAAAATTATGGGAAATTATTTACTATATAACATTTTATTCAAGACTTACGGCCATCTGTGTCAAAGATCTTGCTACACAGGCATGGCATTCCCCTCTTCCCCCACTCACTTCGTGTAAATTCATCACAGAGTTCAGACCTTCCCAGACCTCCTTTTACAGCCATTTAGTCCTGGACTAACGATAACCTCCTGTTTCTGCCTAAAGTGAAGCACTCCTCTTATTTCACTCTTTGGCTCTTGATAGAGTTTAAATAGTATATCTTTCTGCTAGATAACTTATTTTAGCATGGAAATGATTTAGGCCGCTTCCTTTTTCTGAACTCTGCTAGAAAAAAAAAGCACTTATCTTGAATCTCAACAGTTGGATACTAAAACCTACCTTGGTAACAGAATGCTGTATGCAAGGGGCTTCTCCTACCAGCCAAGCCAGAACTTAACTAAAATTGTGTGTGTTTTGGAAAGTGGTGTGAAGTTCCAGTTTGGCCCTCTTCTAATTAAGCCCAGTGTACTGATAGCTCCCGCTCTGGCTTTGTTTCTCAAATGAGTTATTGCAAGAATGATACAGAGAATTCCCATATATCCCTTCACCCAGAGATTCCATTCAGATTTTGCCAATTGTTCCAGTAATGTCTTTATAACAAAAAGCTTCCAACCAATTTCGTTGTTAGTCTTCACTCTGACACAGTTCTTCACTTTTTCCCTTGCTTTTACAACACTGACGTTTCTGGTGTCTTGGAGGTTCGAAGGTCACGAGCGATGTTGACAAGGGTGGACAAGGCCTAGAAGCTGGTTGACTGTGGAGTTGGAGACTTAGCTGGGTTGTGAATGAAAAGTGGGATGGCAGCTGTGGAAGCATGTGGGATCAAGGGCGGGTGTCTGATTGAAAGAAACACAGTGTGTGCAACATCTGTGACATGCAGAGTTGGCTGCGTTCAGTACATGTTTAAATTGACCTTTGATGTCAGCTAAAATTTCAGTCACTTCCCACTTTTGTTTTCTGGTGACTTTTTCTAAGTGTCACCTGAACTGTGAGTACTTTTAATAATTTTTTTTCAACATTTAATTGGAGTATAATTGCTTTACAATGTTGTGTTAGTTTCTTCTTTATAACAAAGTGAATCAGTTATATGTATACATATATCCCCATATCCCCTCCCTCTTGCATCTCCCTCCCACCCTCCCTATCCCACCCCTCTAGGTGGTCATAAAGGACCGAGCTGATCTCCCTGTGCTATGCAGCTGCTTCCCGCTAGCTATATATGTCAGTGCTACTCTCTCACTTCGTCCCAGCTTACCCTTCCCCCTCCCCGTGCCCTCAAGTCCACTCTCTACATCTGCGTCTTTATTCCTGTCCTGCCCCTGGGTTCATGAGAACCTTTTTTAGATGCCATATATGTGTTAGCATACGGTATTTGTTTTTCTTTCTGACTTATTTCACTCTGTATGACAGGCTCTGGGTCCATCCACCTCACTACAAATAATTCAGTTTCGTTTCTTTTTATGGCTGAGTAATATTCCATTGTATATATGTGCCACATCTTCTTTATCCATTCATCTGTCGATGGACACTTAGGTTGCTTCCATGTCCTGGGTATTGTAAATAGTGCTGCAAAGGACATTGTGGTACATGACTCTCCTTGAATTATGCTTTTCTCAGGGCGTGTGCCCAGTAGTGGGATTGCTGGGTCATGTGGTAGTTCTATTTTTAGTTTTTTAAGGAACCTCCATACTGTTCTCCATAGTGGCTGTATCAATTTACATTCCCACCAACAGTGCAACAGGGTTCCCTTTTCTCCACACCCTCTCCAGCATTTATTGTTTGTAGATTTTTTGATGATGGCCATTCTGACTGGTGTGAGTTGATACCTCATTGTAGTTTTGATTGGCATTTCTCTAATGATAAGTGATGTTGAGCATCCTTTCATGTGTTCGTTGGCAATCTATATCTTCTTTGGAGATTGTTTAGGTCTTCTGCCCATTTTTGGATTGACTTGTTTTACTGATATTGAGCTGCATGAGCTGCTTGTATATTTTAGACATTAATCCTTTGTCAGTTGCTTCATTCGCAAATACTTTCTCCCCTTCTGAGCATTGTCTTTTCATCGTGTTCATGGTTTCCTTTGCTGTGCAAAAGCTTGTAAGTTTCATTAGGTCCCGTTTGTTTATTTTTGTTTTTATTTCCATTTTTCTAGGAGGTGGGTGAAAAAAGATATTGCTGTGATTTATGTCAGAGTGTTCTTCCTGTGTTTTCCTTTAAGAGTTTTATAGTGTCTGGCCTTACATTTAGGTCTTTAATCCATTTTAAGTTTATTTTTGTGTATGGTGTTAGGGAGTGTTCTAATTTCATTCTTTTACATGTAGCTGTCCAGTTTTCCCAGCACCAGTTTTTTTTATTTTTAATGTTTGTAAAGCTTGTTTATTTTAAAATTTTATTTATTTTTAGCTGCGTTGGGTCTTCGTTGCTGCGCGCGGGTTTTCTCTACTTGTGGTGACCGGGGGCTACTCTTCGTGTGGTGCGCGGACTTCTCATTGCAGTGGCCGTTCTTGTTGCAGAGCACGGGCTCTAGGCACACGGGCTTCAGTAGTTGTGGCTCATGGGCTCTAGAGCACAGGCTCAGTAGTTGTGGTGCACGAACTTAGTTGCTCCGCGGCATGTGGGATCTTCCCGGACCAGGGATCAAACCCGTGTCCCCTGCAGTGGCAGGCAGATTCTTATCCACTGCACCATCAGGGAAGCCCCCAGCACCACTTACTGAAGAGGCTATCATCTCTCCATTGTATATTCTTGCCTCCTTTATCAAAGGTAAACCCACACACACATGTTCACCTTTTCTCTGGGCTTTCTATCTTGTTCCATTGATCTGTATTTCTGTTTTTGTGCCAGTACCATACTGTCTTGATTAATGTAGTTTTGTAGTATAGTCTGAGGTCAGGGAGCCTGTTTCCTTCAGTTCCGTTTTTCTTTCTCAAGATTGCTTTGGCTATTTGGGGTCTTTTGTGTTTCCATACAAATTGTAAAATTTTTTGTTCTAGTTCTGTGAAAAATGCCATCGGTAGTTTGATAGGGATTGCATTGAATCTGTAGATTGCTTTGGGTAGTATAGTCATTTTCACAATGTTGATTTTTCCAGTTCAAGAACATGGTATATTTCTCCATGTAAATAGTATCGTCTTTAATTTCTTTCATCAGTGTCTTATAGTTTTCTGCCTACAGGTCTTTTGTCTCCATAGGTAGGTTTATTCCTAAGTATTTTATTATTCTTTTTGTTGCAATGGTAAATGGGAGTGTTTCCTTAATTTCTTTTTCAGATTTTTCGTCGTCAGTTTATAGGAATGCAAGAGATTCTGTGTATTAATTTTTTATCCTGCTACTTTACCAAATTCATTGATTAGCTTTAGTAGTTTTCTGGTAGGATCTTTAGGATTCTCTATGTATGGTATCATGTCATCTGCAAACAGTGATAGTTTTACTTCTTTTCTGATTTGGATTCCTTTTATTTCTTTTTCTTCTCTGATTGCTGTGGCTAAAACTTCCAAAGCTGTGTTGAATAATAGTGATGAGTGGGCACCCTTGTCTTGTTCCTGATCTTAGAGGAAATGGTTTCAGTTTTTCACCATTGAGAATGGTGTTGGCTGCTGGTTTGTCTTATGTGGCCTTTATTATGTTGAGATAGGTTCCTTCTGTGCCCACTTTCTGGAGTTTTTATCATAAATGGGTGTTGAATTTTGTTGAAAGCTTTTTCTGCATCTATTGAGATCATATGATTTTTATCCTTCAGTTTGTTAATATGGTGTATCACATTGATTGATTTGCGTATATTGAAGAAACCTTGCATTCCTGGGATAAACCCCAATTGATCATGGTGTATGATCCTTTTAATGTGCTGTTGGATTCTGCTTGCTAGTATTTTGTTGAGGATTTTCTTTTTTTTTTTTTGCAGTACGCGGGCCTCTCACTGTTGTGGCCTCTCGCGTTGCGGAGCACAGGCTCCGGACGCGCAGGCTCGGTGGCCATGGCTCACAGGCCCAGCTGCTCTGCAGCATGTGGGATCTTCCCGGACCAGGGCATGAACCTGCGTCCCCTGCATCGGCAGGTGGACTCTCAACCACTGCGCCCCCAGGGAAGCCCTGTTGAGGATTTTTGCAACTATGTTCATCAGTGTTATTGGCCTGTAGTTTTCTTTTTTTGTGACATCTTTGTCTGGTCTTGGTATCAGGGTGTTGGTGACCTCGTAGAATGAGTTTGAGAGTCTTCCTCCCTCTGCTATATTTTGAAAGAGTCTGAGAAGGTGTTTGCTCTTCTCTAAATGGTTGATAGAATTCACCTTTGAAGCCATCTGGTCCTGGGCTTTTGTTTGTTGCAGATTTTTAATCATAGTTTCAATTTCAGTGCTTGTGATTAGTCTTTATATTTTCTCTTTCTTCCTGGTTCAGTCTTGGAAGGTTGTGCTTTTCTAAGAATTTGTCCATTTCTTCCAGGTTGTCCATTTAATTGGCATATAGTTGCTTGTAGTAATCTCTCATGATCCTTTGTATTTCTGATGTGTCAGTTGTTACTTCTTTTTCATTTCTAATTCTGTTGATTTGAGTCTTGTCCCTTTTTTTCTTGATGAGTCTGGCTAATGGTTTATCAATTTAGTTTATCTTCTCAAAGAACCAGCTTTTAGTTTTATTGCTCTTTGCTGCTTTTTCCTTCATTTCTTTTTCATTTATTTCTGATGTGATCTTTATGATTTCTTTCCTTTTGCTAACTTTGGGGGTTTTTTTGTTCTTTCACTGATTGCTTTAGGTGTAAGGTTAGGTTGTTTATTTGAGATGTTTCTTGTTTCCTAAGGTAGGATTGTATTGCTATAAACTTCCCTCTTAGAACTGCTTTTGCTGCATGACATAGGTTTTGGGGTCATCGTGTTTTTATTGTCATTTGTCTCTAGGTATTGCTTGATTTCCTTTTTGATTTCTTCAGTGATCTCTTGATTATTTAGTAGCATATTGTTTAGCCACCATGTGTTTGTATTTTTTACAGTTTTCTTCCTGTAATAGCTAGTCTCATAGCATTGTGGTCGGAGAAGATACTTGATATGATTTCAATTTTCTTAAATTTACCAAGGCTTGATTTGTGACCCAAGATATGATCTATCCTGGAGAATGTTCCATGAGCACTTGAGAAGAAAGTGTATTCTGTTGTTTTTGGATGGAATGTCTTATAGATCTCAGTTAAGTCTATCTTGTTTAATGTGTCATTTAAAGCTTGTGTTTGCTCATTTATTTTCATTTTGGATGATCTATCCATAGGTGAAAGTGGTGTGTTAAAAGTCCCCTACTATAATTGTGTTACTGTGGATTCCCCTTTTATGGCTGTTAGTATTTGCCTTATGTATTGAGGTGCTCCTATGTTGGGTGCATAAATATTTACAATTGTTATATCTTCTTCTTGGATTGATCCCTTGATCATTATGTAGTGTCCCTCTTTGTCTCTTGTAATAGTCTTTATTTTAAAGTCTGTTTTGTCTGATATGAGAATTGCTACTCCAGCTTTCTTTTGATTTCCATTTGCATGGAATATCTTTTTCCATCCCCTCACTTTCAGTCTGTATGTGTCCCTAAGTCTGAAGTGGGTCTCTTGTAGACAACATATATATGGGTCTTGTTTTTGTATCCATTCAGCCACTCTATGTCTTTTGGTTGGAGCATTTAAACCATTTACATTTAAGGTAATTATCAATATGTATGTTCCTATTACCATTTTCTTAATTGTTTTGGGTTTGTTTTTGTAGGTATTTTCCTTCTCTTGTGTTTTCTGCCTAGAGAAGTTCCTTTAGCATTTGTTGTAAAGCTGGTTTCGTGGTGCTGAATTCTCTTAACTTTTGCTTGTCTGTAAAGGTTTTAATTTCTCCATCAAATCTGAATGAGATCCTTGCTGGTTAGAGTAATCTTGGTTGTAGGTTTTTCCGTTTCATCACTTTAAATATGTCCTGCCCCTCCCTTCTGGCTTGCAGAGTTTCTGCTGAAAGATCAGCTGTTAACCCTTATGGGGATTCCCTTGTGAGTTATTTGTTGCTTGCTGCTTTTAATGTTTCTTCTTTGTATTTAATTTTTGATAGTTTGATTAATATGTGTCTTGGCATGTTTCTCCTTGGATTTATCCTGTATGGGACTCTCTGTGCTTCCTGGACTTGATGACTATTTCCTTTCCCATATTAGGGACATTTTCAACTATAATCTCTTCAGATATTTTCTGAGACCCTTTCTTTTTCTCTTGTTTTTCTGGGACCCCTGTAATTCGAACGTTGGTGCGTTTAATGTTGTCCCAGAGGTCTTTGAGACTGTTGTCAATTCTTTTCATTCTTTTTTCTTTATTCTGCTCTGTGTTAGTTATTTCCACTATTTTATTTTCCAGGTCACAACTGTTCTTCTGCCTCAGTTATTCTGCTATTGATTCCTTCTAGAGAATTTTTTATTTCATTTATTGTGTTGTTCATCATTGTTGGTTTGCTCTTTAGTTCTTCTAGGTCCTTGTTAAATGTTTCTTGTCTTTTCTACATTCTGTTTCCAAGATTTTGGATCATCTTTACTACCATTACTCTGAATTCTGTCTCAGGTAGATTGCCTATTTCCTCTTCATTTGTTTGGTCTGGTGGGTTTTTACCTTGCTTTTTAATCTGCTGCATATTTCTCCATCTTCACATTTTGTTTAACTGTGTCTTGAGTCTCCTTTTCGCAGGCTGCAGGTTTGTAGTTCCCGTTGTTTTTGGTGTCTTCTCCCAGTGTGTGAGGTTGGTTTAGTGGCTTGTGTAGGCTTCCCGGTGGAGTGGACTGGTGCCTGTGTTCTGGTGGATGGGGCTGGATCTTGTCTTTCTGGTGGGCAGGGTCACGTCCGGTGGAGTGTTTTGGGGTGTCTGTGAACTTAGTATGATTTTAGGCAGCCTCTCTGCTAATGGGTGAAGTTGTGTTCCTGTCTTGCTATTTGTTTGGCTTGGTGTGTCCAGCACTGGAGCTTGCTGGCCGTTGGGTGGAGCTGAGTCTTAGCATTGAGATTGAGCTCTCTGGGAGAGCTCTCACTGATTGATATTACGTGGGACCTGGAGGTCTCTGGTGATCCAATGTCCTGAACTCAGCCCTCCTATCTCAGAGGCTTAGGCCTGGTAGCAGGCCAGATCACCAAGACCTTGTCAGGCACACTGCTCAGAAGAAATGGGAGAAAGAAAAGGAAAGAAAAAAAATGAATAAAAAAAATTATTCAAATAGAAAATAATAATAAAAAAGAGAGCAACGAAACCAATAAGGAAATCCACCAATGATAATAAGCGGTGAAAACTATACTAAGATAAACATAAGAATCAGAAACAAATCAATCACAGACAGCAAACCCCAAGTGTATAATTTCTCCCAAAGTCCACTGCCTCAATTTTGGGAATGATTCGTTGTCTACTCAGGTATTCCACAGATGCGGGATCCATCAAGTTGATTGTGGGGATTTAATCCACTGCTCATGAGGCTGCACAGAGAAATTTCCCTTTCTCTTCTTTGTTCGCACAGCTCCTGGGGTTCAGCTTTGGTTTTGGCCCCTCCTCTGTGTGTAGGTCACCCTCAGGCATGTTTTCCTGCCCAGACGGGACGGGTTTAAAGCAGCGGCTGATTAGGGGGCTCTGGCTCACTCCGGCCGGGTTGGGGGCGGGGGAGGGAGGGATACGGTAGTTAAAATTGGAATGATGGGCAAGCCTGCGGTGGCAGAGGCCCGCGTGACGTTGCAACTGCCTGAGGTGTGCCATGTGTTCTCCCGGGGAAGTTGTCCCTGGATCACGGGACCCTGGCAGTTGGCGGGCTGCACAGGCTCCCGGGAGGGGAGGTGTTAGTGACCTGTGCTTGCACACAGGCTTCTTGGTGGCGGCAGCAGCAGCCTTAGCGTCTCATGCCCATCTCTGGTGTTCGCGGTGATAGCCACGGCTCACGCCCATCTCGAGCTCGTTTAGCCGGTCCTCTGAGTCCCCTCTCCTCGCGCACCCCGAAACAATGGTCTCTTGCCTCTTAGGCAGGTCCAGACTTTTTCCCGGACTCCCTCCCGGCTAGCTATGGCGCACTAACCCCCTTCAGGCTGTGTTCACACAGCCAACCCCAGTCCTCTCCCTGGGATCTGACCTCCAAAGCCCGAGCCTCAGCTCCCAGCCCCGCCCGCCCCGGCGGGTGAGCAGACAAGCCTCTCGGGCTGGTGAGTGCCGGTCGGCACAGAGATCCTCTGTGCCGGAATCTCTCCTCTTTGCCCTCCGCACCCCTGTGGCTGCGCTCTCCTCCGCGGCTCCGAAGCTTTCCCCTCCGCCACCCACAGTCTCCGCCCGCGAAGGGGCTTCCTAGTGTGTGGAAACGTTTCGTCCTTCACAGCTCCCTCCCGGAGGTGCAGGTCTCCTCCCTATTCATTTGTCTCTTTTTTCCTTTTTCTTTTGCCCAACTCTGGTACGTGGGGAGTTTCTTGCCTTTTGGGAGGTCTGAGGTCTTCTGCCAGCGTTCAGTAGGTGTTCTGTAGGAGCTGTTCCACGTGTAGACATATTTGTGGGGAGGAGGGTGATCTCCACCTCTTACTCCTCCACCATCTTGAAGGTCCCCTACTTTTAATAATTTTAAGGAAAAATTTATTACCTACTTTACCCTGTTTTAACATAAGGAATCTGATCATTTTGGTTCTCAAACCACTGCCTGCTACTCCAACACACACACACACACACACACACACACACACACACACACACACACACACACACACACACACACACACACACACACACACACACCTGCACTTTTTAATTTTAGACCATGGACTTGCCCAACACTGGGCAGCTGTGTGGTCATGTTTGGTGTGTGAGCCAGTCATGAGCCTCCCCAGTTTATTGTTTTTTAAAACATAAGCTCTGTTGCCCCTATTCACTATTGGCCTTGGAAGATAAAAAGAAAACATTTTCATTTATTCACACCTGAGTGATCCAAAAAGATGAAAGGGTAGTGAGAATATATATAGCAGAAATCTGAGGATTTTGAGGAGTTTAAGAATTTCAGCCCTCGATCTAGGATCGTGGTGGTGAGGTTTGAAGACTAACTCTTTAAATTTTTTTTTGTAAATATTTATTTATTTATTTTGGCTGTGCCGGGTCTTAGTTGCGGCATGTGGACTCTTAGTTGCGGCATGAATGTGGGAACTAGTTCTCTGACCAGGGATTGAAGCCAGGCCCCCTTCATTGGGAGCGTAGAGTCTTACTCACTGGACCACCAGGGAAGTCCCTTTTAAAATCATTAATTGAAAAATAATTTCAGAAGCCCTATGGTTTTCCTTAAAATTCTTGGTTCAGAAACAAAGGTCCTTTGGTATCCAAGCACTCATAAATAGGTTCTTTTTTGATCTGTAACTTTTTTTCTCCTGAATATGGAGAAATGCTTCTTGCTCACTGCAGAGTAGTTAACTGGTAGGCAGAGAAAGCTCTTAGAAACAATTGAGAACATTTCCAACACTTTGGAGTCCTGTAACAATGGTTCTTGAATTTTTAAGTTGAAAGAAAGCTATTACTTGCTGTAGAGAAGTATTCAAAACAGTGTTGTCAGCAAGCTACTTCCATTAGAAAACTGCCTCCAGAAGGTTAATGGGTGTGATAACTTTAAAAGAAATTTAAAAATACTTTATAGTCTGTGTTTTGCAGCCTTTTTTTTTTTTTTTTTGCGGTATGCGGGCCTCTCACTGCTGAGGCCTCTTCCGTTGCAGAGCACAGGCTCCGGACTTGTAGGATCAGCGGCCATGGCTCACAGGCCGAGCCGCTCCGCGGCATGCGGGATCCTCCCGGACCGGGGCACGAACCCGCGTCCCCGTGCATTGGCAGGTGGACCCTCAACCACTGCGCCACCAGGGAAGCCCTCAACCCTTTTTTTTTTTAAATTTAAATTTTTTATTTTTGGCTGCGTTGGGTCTTTGTTGCTGCACGCAGGCTTTCTCTGGTTGCGGCGAGCGAGGGCAACTCTTTGTTGCAGTGCACGGGCTTCTCATTGCGGTGCTTCTCTTGTTGTGGAGCATGGGCTCTAGGCATGCGGGCTTCAGTAGTTGTGGAATGCGGGCTCAGTAGTTGTGGCTCGTGGGCTCTAGAGCACAGGCTCAGTAGTTGTGGTGCACGGGCTTAGTTGCTCCACGGCATGTGGGATCTTCCTGGACCAGGGCTCGAACCCATGTCCCCTACGTTGGCAGGCGGATTCTTAACTACTGAGCCACCAGGGAAGACCTGGGTTTTGCAACCTTTTAAACTCTAGCAATCTCTAAGGGGGGAAAAACTAGAGTGCTTACAACTCTTTCCTATAAGTATTGGAAAGGATTTAGGTTAGACCCTCCCATGTTTGAAAGTTTTTTATCTTTTTTATCTTACTGTACTGTAAGTTTATTTAAACCATCCCTTATCGTAAGCTACCCAGTGGAATAATAACTCCCATTTGTTGAGTGCTGAGGTGGAGGAGTGTCGACGGTGGCAGATACTGGGAATTTTATTTATTTTTCCATTTAATATTCATCATCCTATGAGGGAGGTACTCTCATTACTCACATTTTACAGGTGGAAATGAAGGTTTCCAGGGAATGGTTGATTTGGTCAAAGCGACACAGTAAGTTGAAGAAGCAGGATTGGAATCCACATCTGGCTGATTCCAAAACCTGAGGCTGTGTTTACCTCACTGTGTTCCTATGGTATATACCTTGGACAGTGGCAGAATTCTCTCGTGGTTAACTGATTCAGCAATGGACCCTATTGGAAGTAACCCTCACCCTGATTTCCCCAGTGCTCATAAGCTAGAATTAGTGCCTGACCCAGCACTTCTTGTTGAGTTTCTCAAAACCATTTCCCCACATTCCCAGCAGCAGCAGAAGGGGCTGTTGTCCATACCTGCATCCTCAGCACCTGGTAGCGTGTCAGGGTAGGTTAATTTGCTGAACCCTTTAATCCAGGCTAACCTCTAAGAAAGTTGGTGTTGGTTTGCTACAGTTAGATTTTGCCACTGGCCACAACTCCTGAAACAGGTTGAATTCTTCTTGAGTATAGTGACTAGGATTTCCTTTTGGCCACCAACTTGAGGTACCACAGGCCTTGTGACTGTGTAGGAAAAGCTTAACTTTCATGAAGACACTGGGAAAAAGAAGAGAATTATGTAAAATCAGACTTGATTCTCTTTCCTCCCAACTTTTTAATGGTTGTAATGAAATTGGAGCCTAGAGGCTTTGTATACCGTATGTGGGCTGTCTTCTAGGCACCTTCAGATCCACTCTACACCCTCCCGCTCTGGTTGGCTGGCCTGGATGGACATGGCAACAGGCTCCCCTGCTTTCTGGCTCCTGGCTGGCTTTGGCCAGTGTAGAGCCCCACTAGGAAATTGGAGAGATGGAGGAACGGAGGTCAGATATTTATTCCTCTGGCTCTCTCCCTTCAAGGTCACCTTGGGCTGGCTGTATCCCTCAACTAAATATGGCCTCTTAAGGGGGCCTCTGCCCAATTCTCTTCTGATTTCCAGTAGTCACTCCCTTCCCTGTCCCTTTGAGCCTAATGTATTAACTATCCCTTTGGTTTTCCAAATACTCATATTTGTAATTGGTCTCATAAAGTCTCCTCAAGGGCTTCCCTGGTGGCGCAGAGGTTGAGAGTCCGCCTGCCGATGCAGGGGACACGGGTTCGTGCCCCGGTCCGGGAAGATTCCACGTGCCGCAGAGCGGCTGGGCCCGTGAGCCATGGGCGCTGGCCGCTGAGCCTGCGCGTCCGGAGCTCGTGCTCCGCAACGGGAGAGGCCACAACAGTGAGAGGCTGGCGTAACGCAAAAAAAAAAGTCTCCTCAAGTCGTGATTTGTGTGCCATCTGCTTCCTGTTGATACTGTGACTGCTACAGTAATAGGCACCAGAGATGGCCCCAGGAAACGTCAGAGTGGGCCAATGGGACACTAGTAAACTGTGGTATATGGTGGTGTCACAACCACTTAAGCTAATTAGTGTGGTAGCGTGGAAGGCTTCCAGTTGGAGGGCAAGACTTCGATAGACCAAATGGCTGTGGCACCTCGTCACTATGGCTAGTTGTGACTCTAAAGATTTTGCAGACACCTCGCTTTCGACAGTCCTGAGAAGGCACCTGGGGAAAGAAGAAGTAAAAGCTGTGAACATAGAAGAAGTAAGACACATGAGGAGCTAGAGAGCCCCTATGGCAGCTTTGAAGGGGTCCCTCATATGTGGTCACAGCAGTTCGGGGACAAGCCCAGGCTTGGTAGCAAGGGCTGCATAGTTGTAGCACCAATTAAATGCTCAGTCCTATGAGACCTCTTAAGTGCGCTAGTTGGGAAAGGAGGTGGCATTTGGGCTCCAAATCTCCCTGGGCCTCTATTGCCTGCAGAGGCAGGCCACACTACCCCTACTGCCTCTAGTTCCATAACTCCCAACATGTCCCGGTTAGACTTACAGGGCCTGCTCCCGGAGGAGAACCTATAAACAGAGGAAGACATTTGAAGATTTCTCGTCTACTGGAGGAGCCTAGAGAGCCTTTGTGGGAGTAGCTGCTAAGTGTGTGAGATCAGGGGGGTCATAGGTGGGAGTGGCTCCTTACATCTAGTGACCACTTGAAGAGTGTTTATTCCATCCCACTGACCTTAGACTTGAATATCTCCCTCCACATATTTTATTTTGAAACTTTTCAAACCTACAGAGAAGTCGAAGAATAGTAAAAGGAGCACCCTTATATCCTTCAAATATTAATTGGCAACATTCTGTTTCCCTTTTTGCTGGACCGTTTGTAATGATGTTTGGGTTGCAGTATGTGAAGAAAATTCAGCCTCCCAGAAATATGTAGTTGGAAAAGGGAGGAGTATTTTAATAGACTTTTCAGATAATTGTGGATACTCTTTGATAACAACCACAGAACTTGACAAGTGGTGGTTTTTCAAAGGTCAGTTGCACTATGTAATTTTTGCTCCAAAGCGTGAATTACACCATTGGCAACAAATGCTGTCAGTTGTTTTCCTTGAAGTGAGGAGTTCAGTTTGTTCCTTTTTGAGAAATGTCTGCTAATTCCACAAGTCAGAGTAATCATAGTTTGTCAATTGTTCTTGCAAATAAAAGTGGTGCTCCGTAGAAAGAAACAGTAGTTCAGTTCATGTTCCAGACAGCTGTGTTTTCTTTTCCTGTGCTTAGGCTTTTTCAGCCATTGAACTTCAGTGTCTTTCCCAAGAATAAAGACATTCTTCTACTTAATCTATTAGCACAACTTGGAAAAATTCAGTAATTTTATCTAATAATCAGTTTGTATTTAAATTTCCCCAGTTGTTCCCCCAAATGTTGTTTCTTCCCCGATGCAGTATCTAATCAAGGTTCATGCCATTCGTTTGGTTATTAGTCTCTTTTAATCTAGAATAATTACCTACTATTTATGTTTTCCATAACATGACTTTTTAGAGTCCAAGCCAAGTATTTGGTAGGATATCCCACATTCTGGATTTGTCTATTTCCTCGTGACTCAAGTCAGGTTAAATGTCTTTTGCAAGAATACTACAGAGGTGAGGTTCTGCACGTCTTGCCTCACACCGGAAGGCACATCAGGCCAGGTTGCTTCACTCTGTTTGATCACTAGGCTAGTTAAGGTGGGGATTGCCAGATCTCTCCTTTTTTTTTTTTTTTTTTGGTTTTTTCCAGATCTCTCCATTTTAAATTAAGATACCTTCTTCCTTCATCCTTTTTATTAAATTCTTTGAAGAACATGTGAGTTTTGGGGACTTAGTGTGGAGGGGAGGAATGGTTCCAATGAATTGGCAGTGGAGATTACCCGCAGGCCATCTAGTGCTTCTCATGCCACTGACTAATAACAGGCAGAATAGGGAGGTTTTGTATAGATTGAATTGATTGATCTTGATTGTCTCGAGGAAACTAGGCTGTGGAGAACTATGTTTGGAAACCAGGGATTTATTGATCTTTTATTTTATACTCCCTTTACCAGTTGTCCTGGTGAGTAAAAGACTGCAATGACTCACAGAGAAAAGACTTCCAAGAACACAGACACTGTAGCAATGAAGAGTTTGGACTCCCCATCTGGTAAAGAACCCTAGTCCAGTCAAGATGCTGGGAGAGGTTAAGGGGCAGATGGAATGGGCAGTGGGAAAAGCCAGCAACAATGACCAACACAGACCTTTTGATGTCAGGAGTGTCACAACAATGTTTTATGTAACTTAATTGTTTCTTGTCTCCCTCCCTTTCCTCTGAAATAAGTTATATGGATAACAGCAATGCTGGCAAAGTTTTAGGGTTTTGTTATTTATTTATTTAGGCTGCACCAGATCTTAGTTGTGGCACACGGGATCTTTAGTTGAGGCATGCAGGCTTCTTAGTTGCGGCATGCGTGAGGGATCTAGTTCCCCGACCAGGGATCTAACCCAGGCTCTGTGCATTGGGAGCGTGGAGTCTCACCCACTGGACCACCAGGGAAGTCCCAAGTTTTAGGTTTAGATGTATAAGAAAATTGATACCAATTTGGTATCTGACATGGTAGCTGATAGAACTTCATGCCCACTCTGTGATGGGGGCTCAATCTTTCCATTAGATGAAGGACCAGAAAGGATGCTGAGGGCAAAAGGCGTGGGTGGTATCTCTAGCTCTAGCTCTGTATCTCATATCTATCTACCAGTCATCTGTCTATACTGTGAAGTGTATACATACGTACACACACAGACACACAGCACACACACATATATGTATATGTAGATATGTTCTATCTCTCCAGATCCACTGTACCTGTTCTATGTCCTGGGAGGCTGCTATGTATAGATTACATCAGTGGGCTGTGCCCTCTCATTTCTGGTTGGGATTGGTCCACGGTGAAAGGAGACTGAGGTGGAGTTTGGGTCACACCAGGCTCCTCCTATGTGAGTATCTTGTGTTGGGCTCCAGTACCTGCTCCTGTCCTTCACCTTTTGGCTGTGGAATGGTGACAGTTCCTCCATTATTAGTAGTCCAGGGTTATAGCATGGTTACCCTTTGGTTTTCCTGACCTTTACCCACACTTTTGTAAATAATCCATTTTAATAAACATACTCCTTGAATTAGCTTAATTTGAGTATATCTTTTCAAATTGGGAAACTGGTAATTGGCAAATAGAATTAGCAGAGAGAACTGTTTTCGGGAAGAATCTCTGTTGCCTGGCCCTCTGAGTGTGTCTTCAAATCTCTGGTCTTAAAGCAAAAAAACTTTGTTCACTTATTTTTAGAGTATTTGTTCCTCTCGTGCTATGTGGCATCTAAAAACAGTCATATATTGGGCTTCCCTGGTGGCGCAGTGGTTGAGAGTCTGCCTGCCGATGCAGGGGACACGGGTTCGTGCCCCGGTCCGGGAAGATCCCACGTGCCGCGGAGCGGCTGGGCCCATGAGCCATGGCCGCTGAGCCTGCGCGTCCGGAGCCTGCGCTCCGCAACGGGAGAGGCCACAACCGTGAGAGGCCTGCGTACTGCAAAAAAACAAAACAAAAACAACAAAAAACCCCAAAAACAGTCATATACATGACCATAAATATCTTCTAAAATCATCAACCAGAAATCAATCCAAGAAAGAAGAGTTTTTCAAAGTTTAGTCCCCTAATTGAATTAGGCAAACTCCTCTCTACTCCAAAGCTACATATTCTCTTTGGCCCATCTCAGTACCAGAGAGAATCACAGCTGTCAGGGGGAACACGAGATTACTGGCAATCACTAGGGTGACTGCCTGCTGCTGTGCAGGGATGAATGCCAGGGGCTGCCATTCCAGCACACATCCCTTGACGGAGAAGCGGTTCCCAGCATGTTCAGCCCCCAAGGTTGGTTGCCAAGTGGCTCAAGCCAATGTGGTCAGAGTTAGATAGGGAGACGCGGACGTTTCTGAGTGCTTGAAAGGTGTGGGAGATGTTGGCCATCTTGAAGCATGGCCAGAGTAAATCCCCAAGGCGGGCACCCAAGTCGGACATCAGAATCCCAGTCTCAAGTGGCAGACCTGGAAGCCTGGATAATTTATTACATGAGGTGATGTCAACTTTTGGCCGCAGACAGGTTTTCATTCTCCTTGTCTGCCACATGGGTACAAGTCTTTTTACAGGGGAGGAATGTACTGAAAGCCAAAGGCTTTGGCAGTTTATAAAGACCAGCATCCTAACCATTAGGCCGCCAGGGAATTCCTACAGCCCTGTATTTTTAAATACAGGAATATTCTGTGAGTGGCTTCTGAGGGAGTGGCAGTAAGTGTCACGGGGAGCCATGATGACAGCTGTTTTAACAGCTTTAGTGTATAGATATGTTCCTGTGCATGCGGGAGGCCTATCAACAACTGGCGAAACATATCTATATGAACATCTGCATCTTCCTTGGTATCAGTCAATCTCAACATTTACAAATGTCCCATGCAAGGGTGACTGAATTGCCTTCTCTATGGGCTTGACAAATAGGAAAGTTCTGACAATTGTGCCAGGCTACACTGGAAACGTTTGTAGCATATGAAGTGCCTTTTTACTTCTCCATTGGAAGTGCCATTCCAGAGGTCACGCAAGCAGTCAGGGAGAAGATCCTTGGTCACCACCTAGTGGCCATCTAGGGAATGTCGGGGGTGATAGCAGTAATGCTCAAATTATCTGCGGTGAAAGACGTCATTTCCAACCGGTCGTGGACCAATACTTTTGTAAAATACAACAAAAAACTGTTAGGAAAGTTATGTAAAAAATACAAAATGCAAATTGCAATTTTTTATTCAACACACATTTTAATAAATGTAATCAGAACAAACAAAACACAGGGAAATGAAAATAAAAACTGTACATGTAGTTCATTGCAAGTGTAAACAAAACTAAACAGAGTGAAACAGCTCTTTCCCCATGTTAAATGCCTAAATGCAGTTTAGAACAAACACTATATGTACCAACGTTCAAGTTTTCTACCAAGTATTTGATGTAAATATGTATCAATGTTTGTTATGTAGAAAGAATAGTTTTTTTTTTTTTTTTTTTTTTTTTCAGTACGCGGGCCTCTCACTGTTGTGACCTCTCCCGTTGCGGAGCACAGGCTCCAGACGCGCAGACTCAGTGGCCATGGCTCACGGGCCTAGCTGCTCCGCGGCATGTGGGATCTTCCCGGACCGGGCCACGAACCGGTGTCCCCTGCATCGGCAGGCGGACTCTCAACCACTGCGCCACCAGGGAAACCCAAGAATAGGTTTTTTTAATGTGTTAAATGAACTTGTTTCTCACTCGTTAAAATTAATCTAGATTGCATTGATGACAGTGTTACTGATGGGGGTAGTGTATATGTAAACTGTTTCTGTGTTTTGTTTTAATAACATATGTAGTAGAGAAACCAGTTCACAGGAACAGGTTCAAGATACTAATTTTTGACTTTTATGTATAATGAAGCAAGTGAGGCTATATTTCCAAAATTGATCTTTAATTCTTCATAAGTAGTCAATTCTAACAATTTATTCTGTATTGTTGCAGTTAAGTTGTATATTGACACGAAAGAGATGAATTCAAGCTACATTTCCATCTTTTGATGAAAAACATAACATTCTATCCTGTATCTAAACTATTGACTGATAATTGTTGTTAAATTATGGTAATGTTATTACAGTCTATATAAATTTCGTTTCCCCAAATTATAACCCTTAGATCTTATTTGCCATTGAAAAACATGTTGCATGAAAGTATTAAAATCATTAAAAGTACTGAAGCTATCAGGCAGTTCAAATTGTATCATAAAGGGCTTCCCTGGTGGCACAGTCGTTAAAAATCCGCCTGCCAATGCAGGGGACACAGGTTCGAGCCCTGGTCCGGGAAGATCCCACGTGCTGTGGAGCAACTAAGCCCACGCGCCACAACTACTGAGCCTGTACTCTAGAGCCCACGAGCCACAGCTACTGAGCCCACGTGCCGCAACTACTGAAGCCCAAACGCCTAGAGCCCGTGCTCTGCAACATGAGAAGCCACCACAATGAGAAGCCCGTGCACTGCAACGAAGAGTAGCCCTGGCTCACCGCAACTAGAGAAAGCCGCGTGCAGCAACGAAGACCCAGTGTGGCCAAAAATAAAAATAAATTAATTAATTTAAAAAAATTTTATCTTTAAAAAGTAGAAACCAACTTTTAAAATTAAGAGTTTGTTCCTGAGTTCAAACATTCCTATTTCAGTAACCACCATACTTCAGCAAACAGAAATAGTTGTTTATGATCAGCTTCTATATTACCACATAATAAAGGTAATATTCTTGATGTCAAAGCATTAGCTCTTACGTCATTCACAATTTTTGCTCTGTCAATAAACATACTAAGAACATCTGACTTTATATATGTATACACACAAATTTATAAAGTAAACTGGTGAAATATTAAAAATTGGTGAATCTAGGTTAAAGGGTTCATGGGAATTCTTTGCACTATTCTTGCAACTCTTCTGAAAGTTTGAAATTATTTCAAACTAAAAAAAAGTAAAAATAAATGATTATTTGATTGGAGAGTAACCAAACTGCTAAAATTTTGTCTACTATCATGACTGTAAACATTATTAAATCCTTTAAAATAGTAAATCCTTTAAAATGGTACAAGCTAATAACATAAATTGCTTCACTAGTTTAGGTGGTAATGTAAAACCATAAATTGAAAAAAATTAACCTGATTAAAAATTAACATTATTGTAAAAATTACAGTTATAAAAAGAAATGCTTACATTTTTTAGAATCGTATTGGGTGGGCCAAAAAGTGCCTTCAGTTTTTTGGTTTTTTTTTTAACATCTTTATTGGAGTATAACTGGTTTACAATGATGTGTTAGTTTCTGCTTTATTAACAAAGTGAATCAGCTATACATATACATATATCCCCATATCTCCTCCCTCTAAAAATATGGAATGCTTCACGAATTTGTGTGTCATCCTTGTGCAGGGGCCACGCTAATCTCTGTATCGTTCCGATTTTAGTATATGTACTGCTGAAGTGAGCACATGCCTTCAGTTTTTTAAGTAAAAGTAAAAGGCACATGTTTCATTTTCCCAAGAACTTTTTTGAACAACAACATACCCTTTTGTTCCAGTACCTTCGGCCATTTTCCAGGCAACTTCATAATTCCATCTTCCCAAAACTTTTTATCTTGCCAGGTAAGAACTCTTCCAGGTGCCTTTTACAGTCTTCCAGGGAATTGAAGTTTTTTCCACTAAGAGAATTTTATAAAGACCAAAATAAGTGGAAATCGAAAGGTGCAATGTCTGGTGAATACGGCAGGTGAATCAGAACTTCCCAGCAAGCTGTAACAGTTTTTGCCTGGTCATCAGAGAAACGTGGTCTTATGTTATCTTGATGGAAGATTATGCATTTTCTGTTGGCTAATTCTGGACACTTTTCGTCAAGAGCCGCTTTCAGTTGGTCTAATTGGGAGCAGTACTTGTTGGAATTAATCGTTTGGTTTTCCAGGAAAAAAAAAAAAATTGGGGGGCTGGGACTTCGGGTAAATAAGCTGTAATTTGCGTACTTGAATTCAAGATTTCAGAGGTGGCTGAGGAGACGCAGAAAATTTGCTCTAGATAGTCAGGGAAAGGAGAGACTAGGATATCGAGTGGATGAAGTCATCTTTGATAGTGACCAGGAAGTCTGTAACTGACAGTAACACGGAGGCTTGGTGAGGGCCTTGCAGACTGCAATCTGTAGCTTAAAAACCTTTTAATTCTTTCTGAAAAATTTCAGACTTTAAAAAGGTACAGAAACAACACTAAGGATTTCTGTAAGCACTCCACTCAGATTCTTACAGCGTTAATATCTGATACAACCGTATGATTATAAAAATCAGGAAACTAACATTGATACAATATAATTATGTAATCTTACAGACATTATTCAAATTGCACCACTGTCCCACCAGTATCCTTATTTTTGGTCCAGGATCCAATCCAGGATCACACATTACATTTTTCGTCATGCCTTCTTGGTCTCCTCTAATTTGAAACAATCCTTCTTGACCTTGAAATTTTGAAACATACTGGCCAGTTATTTTGTGCAGAATGTCACTCAATTTGGGTTGTCCGATGTATGCTGATGATAAGTTCAAGTTCTGCATTTTTGGCAAGAATACCACAGTAGGGATGTAGCTTTCTCGGTACATTTTATCAGGAGGTACATGATGTTTATTTGTCCCATTACTGGTACCAAATTTGACAGCTTGGTTAAAGTGGTGTCTGCTAGATACTGCCAGGTTAGTTTTTCAAGGGGCGAGGAAGGAAATGTGGTGTGACAAGGGGCATACTTTGGAAGGAGGAAGGAGGACCTCTACCCAACCTCTTGCCTTCAAGCTACCTGGCAAGTGAGGGAAAACCCCAGCATCAGTGAGGAAGGCTGCAAGGTCGTTGTCCTCAGGGGGGCACCACATTCTCACTTAAAATGATTCCTCCCAGATTTTCTGCTTGTTTTCTTGGCCACCATTTTGTTCTTTTATTGCCACTGTTGAATATTGTGTATTAAAGACATTTAAAAAAAATTCATTTCTTTAGGTATTGGAGAAGAGAGAGTCTGTGATCTTGCATTCCTCTTCTATCTTTGCCTTTTAACAGCTTTTTTTTTTGTTGTTGTTGTTATGATAGATGTGGGTGAAATAAATATACAACGTAAAGTAAACAAAACTATGGAAACTCATTCTAATCAAAGATCATAAGATGTTCATTATTTTGCCAGAAGGTGGTAGCAAAGTTACAATCAGACTTTGGGTAAAAATTTTCAAAGTGTGAACACTCAACAAAAAACAAACCAAACCAAATGAAAACAACAAGAACAAACTGGGAAAACAATGAAATGTCACCTACTTATTTAATATTTGATTTTTATCTTATAGTCCTGTTGTAGAACTCAGTATTATTAAAAGAGAAAAAGTTATAAAGTAAATACAATTCTTACCTTGTAAGTTTGATGAAACAAATGATTATTTAAAAATTCGTCAGGAGTCAGAGGATCTTTATCAAACTAAATTTTCTTTCTTTTTTTTTTGGTTGTGCCATGTGGTTTGCAGGATCTTAGTTCCTCGACCAGGAATTGAATCCAGGCCACAGCAGTGAAAGCACCGAGTCCTAACCACTGGGCTGCCCAGGAATTCCCTCAAACTAAATTTCTACTTTGTCGGTAGTACTCTCCACTGAATTAAGAGGTTGGATATGAAAATGAACTTAATAGTAAACCCATAAAATTCACTGCATTTTATACATTTTCACAATGGTATGCTATTTGGTGTCAGATTATAATATTGAACATGTTCTGCAACAGGAAAAGGTTGGGAAAGAAATTAAGATCTAGTAATTAAAATGTTCTCCATGGAGACTATCATAATTAATTTATGAAATATTGGAGTAGAGAATGTTGAGAAGAACCTAAACAAATATGTTGTTTTCTTGCTCCTATTTTCTGTCCAGTTCAGGCTACTTTAAGCATTCCCTTATCTCCTTTTCCACTGTTGCCCATCTGATGAATCATTCATTCATTCAAGTCAGTCATTACTTATTCTTTATTTTAAAAAATTTTTTAAAAATTTTATTTATTTATTTTTGGTTGCATTGGGTCTTTGTTGCTGCGCACGGGCTTTCTCTAGTTACAGTGAGCGGGGGCTACTCTTTGTTGCCGTGTGCATGGGCTTCTCATTTCGGTGGCTTCTCTTGTTGCAGAGCACGAGCTCTAGGTGCATGGGCTTCAGTAGTTGTGGCATGCAGGCTCAGTAGTTGTGGCTCATGGACTCTAGAGCACAGGCTCAGTAGTTGTGGTGCACGGGCTTAGTTGCTCCGCGGCACGTGGGACCTTCCTGGACTAGGGAACAACCGTGTCCCCTGCATTGGCAGGTAGATTCTTAACCACCGCGCCACCAGGGAAGTCCCACTTATTCTTTATTGAGTTTACTATGTGGTAGGCAGTCTTCTAGATGCTAGAGAAGTCTCAGTGACAAAGAAAATAAGGACCCTGCTTTGATGGCGCTTTCGGTCTAGTGCAGCGCTACCCAGCAGAGTTTCCTGAGGTGCGGGTAATGTTCTCTGTGCGTCCATCACAGCAGCTGGCCACATGTGGCCACTGAACACTTGAAACGTGGCCTTTGTGTTGGACAGATAAGTTCTAGTGAGTGTATTGGACAGATAAGTTCTAGCGCAAGCTGATAAACAAATACACTGGAGAATTTTAGAAAGTGATAAGCAGTACAAACAAACAAACTGGTTAATGGGATGGAAAGCTGGAAAGGAAGACAATGTTAGTTTCAGTGGTCAGAGAAGGACTTCATATGCACAACAACTGAGGTAAGACCTCATGGAGAAGCCAGTCATGAGATAAATAGAGAGAAAAAGTGTTGTAGTTCATGAAAAGGTGCTGGATGGAGAGATAATCTTGTACCCAATAGGAGTCACTCCCACTCCCTCCTCTCCCCTCAGCCATTGGCAACCTTTATGTTTGTTGGTTGTCTCTCTGGGTTTGCTTATCTTGGGCATTTCATATAAATGGAATCACACAAAATGTAAACTTTTGTGTCTGTTTTCTTTTTACTTGACATAAAGTTTTCAAGTTTCATTCATGTTGTAACATTTATCAGTACTTTATTCCTTTTTATTGCCAAATAATATTCCATTGTATGGATATATGCCACGTTTTGTTTATTCATTTATAAGTTGATTGACATTTGGTTTGTTTCCACTTTTTGGCTATTATGAATAATGCTGTTATGGACATTTGTGTGTAGGTTTTTGCATACATGTATTTTCAGTTCTCTTGCATTTATACCTAGGAGTGGAATTGTTGGGTCATAGAACTCAATGTTTAACATTTTGAGGAAATGCCAAACTGTTTTCCAAACTGGCTGAACCATTTTATGTTCATGTTAGAAATGTTACGTGGATTCCAGCCTTTCCACATCCTCACCAACACTTGTCATCTGTTTTTTTTATTATAGTCATCTTAGTGTATTACTGGTTTTTAACAAAGACTAAAACAGAAAAATTTAAATCTCATATTTTCAGAGAATAAACCTATCGCCTAAAACTTTGTGTTAACTAGACTTTTAGAATTTTGTGAAACCTAGTCTCTTCTTGCTGTCAATCAACAAACAAGCTCCTGTTGAAGGCATGATTGCATTCCTCTGTGCTCTAGACATGAATGCAAGAATCAGTTGCACACAGGGTCTTTCTTTCCTTTTCTGTTTATGGTTTTTCTTCAGAGCTGACCATGTAGTCATGGGGTTAGGCAGAGAAGCATCCTTTCATCTCGGTTTTCCTCACAGCCCACATCCTCACACACTGAAGAAACCTCACCCTGTGCACATGCTCGGAAGTGTGCCATGGACTATAATTTACTTTCTGAGGATTTCCACGAAATTTCCTGACTCTAAGACTTGTGAGACGTTGAAAATTGAAGCTCTGTTGCCAGAGGCATCTGTGGAGCAGACATTGGGATGAGAAACGCCTTTTAGCTCAGTAAAGAGAAACAAGTCTAGTTGTCAAGAAAAAAAGTGGGCTAGGACTTCCCTGGTGGCTCAGTGGTTAAGAATCTGCCAGCCAATGCAGGGGACACGGGTTCGAGCCCTGGTCCAGGAAGATCCCACATGCCACGGAGCAACTAAGCCCGTGCACCACAACTACTGAGCCTGCGCTCTAGAGCCCGTGAGCCACGACTACTGAGCCCACGAGCCACAACTACTGAAGCCCGCACACCTGGAGCCCTGCTCTGCAACAAGAGAAGCCACCACAATGAGAAGCCCGTGCACCACAACAAAAAGTAGCCCCTGCTCGCCACAATTAGAGAAAGGCCCTGCGCAGCAACAAAGACCCAATGCAGCCAACAATAAATAAATAAATTAAATAAACTTAAAAAAAAAAAAAGTGGGCCAAAGTTTTAGAACAATCTATCTCAAAGGATTACTTTTTAAGATGTACTTTTCTAGCTCCAATGTTCTCTAATTTATGTAAGGCACTTACAGGCCAACCAGCCAAAGCTCTCACCCAACCCAGGGATCCCTTCTCTTACCTGCCTGTCAGATCTGTGTTGCTCTGGAACGTTTGATACAACGGGAGGCCGCTGTGACTTCATGACACAATTCTGTCTTTGGCAGTGGATGCGTCTAAGTAACTCTGTATATCAAGCTGAAGTTTCTTGCTCGATGGGGTCACCTAGTTTTATGCTTTGAGATCTAAAAAGGAAGAATCTATGCTCCTTTTGACAGGAAACCCATCAACACCCAGGTAAAATCCACCCGGGGGTCCCCAGAGTTTGCGCGGAGGGAGTCTCCACAGGATACTGGCTCCATTGCCCGTGCCTTTCTCCCTAGGGACACCCTTACTAATTACAGCATCACTACCTCTTTGGCCATATGGGAGGTTGTGTCCTCCACTTATTGGAGGGGGGCTGTGTCCACCCCAGCACTTCAGTGCTCCTATCCATGGCCCTTATTTCCCCGCAGTACAGCAAAGACCAAGAACAGGTCCCTCCCACCATTCATAGGTTTTTCGTAAACACAATGATTTTCAGCAGCGTCTTGTGTTTGCTCCCAGGAGGCCGAGGAAAGAGGGCATGCTCAAAGATTGTATCCCAAGCCCAGTTTGCTTCCAAATTCCATCCTGCTCCCACCCCCTCACAGCTTTTGGCCGAGGCCCAGTGGGAGCCAGCCATCCAAAGGCAAAGGCCATCAGGTTGACCCAGACCATGGGTTCCCCTCAGGCCGGCAGGCAGGTGCTCTAAGTAGCTGGGTTCGAGAAGACGCGGTGGGAAGCATGGAGGCCAAGAGCAGGTCCGTGGCCGGGTCCTCACCAGCCTTCCCGCCACCCACCCTTCTCAGTCACATCCCAGTTGCTGTTTCCTTCTCTTGATTTGTCAAGGACAAGGTGAAATCTAAAACCCCATCACGGCCTAGTTGCTGGTTCCAAAAGGAAAAGAATGAAAAGTTGAAGAAGAGAAGTGAGTAACGGAAATATTTATGTATTTTCTTCTTACACATGTCTCTCTGGGGAGTGAAAGATCCAGAAGGGGCAGCGTGTTAGGTGCTGTCAGTAGAGGTTTAAATTCGGGCCTGCCTTGGGCGGGAGCAGACTCGGAAGGTTTCTTCTAGCCTGAAGGTTCTGTCATTCTATTTCCACTGGACAAAATTCCACAGATGCCTTTGGCAACAGAGCTTCAATTTCCAATGTCTCACAAGTCTTAGAGTCAGGAAATTTTGTGGAAATCTTCAGAAAATCAGTTACGGTCCATGGCACCCTTCCAAGCATATGTGCACAGGGTGAGGTTTTTTCAGTGTGCGGAGATGAGAACCCAGGAGAACCAGGGAGAGGCTGTGAGAGAACCAAGAATGAAAGGATGCTTCTCTGCATCTAGGAGCTCATTAAATGTGAATTCTTTTTTTTTTTGCGATACGCGGGCCTCTCACTGTTGTGGCCTCTCCCGTTGCAGAGCACAGGCTCCGGATGCGCAGGCTCAGCGGCCATGGCTCACGGGCCCAGCCACTCCGCGGCATGTGGGATCTTCCTGGACTGGGGCACGAACCCGTGTCCCCTGCATGCGCAGGCGGACTCTCAACCACTGTGCCACCAGGGAAGCCCTAAATGTGAATTCTTAGCCCAGCGGTTGGAATGCTGTAAAGGAAGGAGGAAAATAAAACTCTGAAAATATGAAAAATAAAAACTTGGGGAACTGCACATGCTTTGCTTCAGAGTTACAGGCCTCTCTGAAGTCTATAAAGGAAGACTTATCTCCAGGAACTGAGGCCACGGTACTAGGGCCCCGTGGTGGTTGGAGAAGCCACGTGTGGACCTCAGCACACTGTGTGGACCAAGCCTGTCTTGCACACTAGTGTGTTGAACGCCTTACAGAACTCATCCGAAGAGCTTCAGTCGTGTTTGCTTTCAGAAATGGCTCCATGTTTCACAGCAGGACGACTTTGTTCGCCTGTCCAGTGTTGTCTCCTTATACTGTCCTCACCGTGACATCAACATAGAATTTGGAGTCAGGAGCCCTGGATTTCAGTCTTAGGTCTGCCACCCGCGAGCAGTGGGGCCTTTATCAAGCTGCTTAACTTCTCAGAGCCTCAATGTTCTCATCTGTGGAAAGGGGATGATATTACTAATAGCAACGTGAAAGTGAAATGAATGCTTTATCATATATGAGCATGTACGGTAAACACTGTACAAGGGATTATTCTTGCTTTTCTCCTTCTAGGATCTTAGGACGACATAGTAAGGCAAGTGGCTGATCCAACCTGCTCATTGTGTGGTGCAACCAGCTGTATTCCCTCATGCACCAGTGTGCACGGGCTTGTCCTCCACCTTGGATATCGGTTGGATTTTGTGTTATAACCATCCAGCAGGGTTTGAGAGGAGAGGTTTGGGTCATGTTTAGAAGCAGAGGGGGAAGTGGAGAATGAGCTTCTTTTGCAAGCATTTGGACAGAAGCACAAGCACTGCCAGCTTTAGGAAATCATAGCAGCCAGTCCAGACGGAGTCATAACGCAGTTCTTCCTTTGATCTCACCTCTCTAAGCAGCCCTCTACGCCTTGGGGGCCGTCCGCTCCACTGCCATTGCTCCTTGAGGGTCTCTGTCTTCACTGGCATCCTAAGGAGGCTCTGGGCTCTCTCAGGAAAGGCCTTAAGATCAACCCATCCTCCATTCGTAGAAAACCTTTCTTTCAAGGGTTTACTTTGTTTTCCAAGCTGGTCCGTAGAATATGTATTAGCACAGTTCAGCCCGGCAAGTGAGGAGGGGCCAATATCTATGCCTCCCAGTTCCCTTCTGTGCTTCCCATGGTCGGAGGATTTGAAGGCAAGAGGCAAGAGGTAGAGAGGGAAGGCTCTGAAGATTGGTCACTTTTGTCTCCTCTTAAATTTCCACACTTACATGACATCCTAGTGACTTTCTGTGCACTGACGATCGGGAGTAGAAGAGAGAGGACGGCAGCCTGGGGACTGAATCGTTGGGCCTGATCAGCTTCTGTGCTCAGAGGCGGTGATGTCCTTGTGCTAGAGATGCGCTAACGAACGAGCGCCTGCAATGAAGATGCCTGCTCTGATCCCAAGGGAAATAATAATAGACCAGCACTTGCATGTGGGTAACAAAATCTTTCAATCTTATAACCTCTCTTGGTCTAGACCTGCACTGTCCAATATGCTATTATGTTAAACAATTACGAAAAATTAAATAAAAATTAAAGTTTGTTTGTGGCCATATTAGCCACATTTCAAGTGCTCAGTGAGGCTAGTGGCCGTTGTCCTGGACCACACAGGTTAGACTGGCCACCTGCGAACATGGGAGGGCGTTATCGTTCTCACCTGGTCCGCTAACCAACATTGGATGCGGATAAGAGGCCACAGACTCAAAGGCTTTTGGGAGCCAGACAGGGAAGGAAAAGGAGTGGGGGGGCCGGCTGTCCTAGGGGAGCGGTGGGGACGGGCAAACTGAAGAGTGGACGCGTGGTCCAGAAAGCGGCTGTTGCTTGACTTTGGCCAGAAGTTGCCATTTGAAAATGGAGACCCAGGGGCGCCAGATCTTTCCTTTTTTTTTGGACATTGATAATGACTTTTTAAAAATTCGATGTTAGATGAGCCCACAGCCCCCCAGATTTCAAATTCTGCAGATGGACCAAACACCTGAAACAAACAACTTTCGTGGAATCACCTTCTGTGTGGAGAGAGGAGATTGTAGGAATGTTGTCTGTAAGAGTCCAGAACTTGGGCGTGAGCTTCTAGAAATGGTCAGACTAAAAAAAGGAGATCGTGGCAGGAGAAAAAAATCCCAAACCCTCAGAACAAAAACACAAGCTGCTCTTTTTTTCTTTTTAAGGATCAAAAGTCAGAAAAGTTTCCAGTGTTTGCACTGGCTGATGGAGAACAATGGAGATCGGCCTCCAAACATCAAGGAGCCCGGATTATCATTATTTATTTATTTTATTTTTGGCTGCGTTGGGCCTTTGTTGCTGGACACGGGCTTTCTCTAGTTGTGGTGAGTGGGGGCTACTCTTTGCTGTGGTGCGCAGGCTTCTCATTGCAGTGGCTTCTCTTGTTGCGGAGCACAGGCTCTAGGTGCGCAGGATCAGTAGTTGTGGCTCACGGGCTCTAGAGCACAGGCTCAGTAGTTGTGGCTCACGGGCTCTAGGTGCGCAGGTTCAGTAGTTGTGGCGCACGGGCTTAGTTGCTCTGCAGCATGTGGGATCCTCCCGGACCAGGGCTCGAACCCATGTCCCCTGCATTGGCAGGCGGATTCTCCACCACTGCGCCACCAGGGAAGTCCAGGAGCCTGAATTAGAGGTGATGACTTTCCCCACTGACCATAACTTTTATGTGTCAACAGTTTCCATACCCCAGTAGACAGTTTTAGTTGCCTGCCACACCCTGCAAATCTTCATTGTACGGGCTTCAAAATCATAGTACAGGAAAACAACTCAAAATAACAATACAGACATTTCAACAAAAGGAGTGGATGAGGGGGAACAATTTAGTTAGTTATAGAGACATCACTTAACTAATGATCATCGTGCTGTTATGTGATGAAAGTTATTGCATTTCCAATTCAGCCCGTTGTTCTCACTTATAAGGGTTAGAGACAGCCTTCAAATTATCAAAAGTAAAGAGCATCATACAGAAAGTATCTGTTTTACGAATTCAACACTGCAGAGAAAAAAGCTGTATGTTAAAGTTCCAGTCTCTTTAACCATCTGTATTACTAGACTGTGTTTACTATGTGTTTCTGGTTCAGAAAATTTAAGAAAAAAATGGTTTCTTTGCATTTCAAATTCCTGGGTTATGTCTTAGTTATGACTCAGATGTTCTGCTGATTGTCTTAAGACTGCTGTTTTATAATGTTTTTCTGACACCGTGCCAGGAATGTTGCAAAAACAAACCAACCAACCAAAAAAAAAAAAAAAAAAAGAACCAGATTGAGAAACCTGAGGCAAACTGAGGCAAACGAGCAACCTCCTCCGAATGTGAAAAGAACGAGCAGTTTTCACCAAATATTTCAAATGGCTGGGTGTTCGTTTTGTTAAATGTCAACGTGTAAGCCAACATTTATTGAGCCACAATTGCATACCCTCTATTAAGGGCCCTGGGGATGGGACATAGGGATAAATTCAACACTCTCATTCCTGCCCTTAGCAAGTTCAAGATTCAGAAATGCACTCATAATATTTTCTTCTGAAGTTCAGTTGAAGTTGACGAATAATGACTGAGGGTCTAGTGTGTTCCAGGCAACATGCTAAGCATTTGAAAGTCCCTACAGGATGCAGACAGGAATACGTAGCTTGCTGAGTAATACTGTAAAAAGCCACCATGGTGTTTACAGATACAAGAATTGATGGTCTCTCAAAATGTGGATGTTTTCTGGAAAAGGAAATGCTGTTAAAGCACAAAGATGCTATCGTCTTTTGATCATGGAGTGCCTTTTCCCCTGGGAGCCTTGGAGCATGTACTGCACTTTGTTCAAACCAGTAGCAAGTTTGATAGTTGCCTCTTTTCCAGGTCCTTGGAGAACTTACATTATCCTGTGAAGATGTCAAGTTTTAACAGGCACCTCAGCAAAAGGCAAGGCTTGTTCCAGGAGCTAGGGACCTTGTCTTCTGAATTAGTCTGCTTGGGCTGCCATGGCAAAATACCACAGGCCAGGTGGCTTAAACAACAGAAGTTTATCTTTCTTTACAGTTCTGGATGCTAGAAGTCTGAGACTGAGGTGCCATTGGGCTTGGTTTCTGGTGAGTCTGCTCTTCCTGGCTTGTAGAAGTTGCCCTCTAGCTGTCCCCTCACATGGCCTCTTCCCTGTGGGCCCGTGGGAGAGAGATTTCTGGTGTCTTTCCTTTTTGTAGAAAGACACCAGTCCTATAGGATTAGGGCCCCACCCTTATGACTTCATTTGACTTTAATCACCTCTTAAAGGCTCTATCTCCACATACAGTCATAGCGGGGGTTAGGGTTTCAACATATGAGTTTGGGGTTCAGTTCAGTCTATAACAACTTCTTTCATTTTCCATATCAGATTATTTCATCTAGGAAATGGTGTCTGTACGTAATTGTCCCCCACCCCCAATTTTGTTAAAAAAAAAACAAACCAAACCCAATAACCAGATCATTCAAGGTGAACCCTGGAGAAGAGGAACAGCTGGATCTTATAGCTCTGTTGTTTGTCTCCACGTTCAACTGTCCTGGGGGGATCTCTCATAGGCAGCCCCAGCACCACCAGCGCCCCCATGGGGGTAGGGGTGAAGGTGGGGAGTATCATTTCCCCTTTGACAAAACTGGCCTCAACAGGGAAGCATGACCCTTCCACTCATGCTCGATAGCACAGCCGAGGTCATGTCACTGGAGAGAGGCTTTCCTAAGAGCTAGGACATGACAAAAGGCAGAGGATCACTGATTGCAACAGGAAGCACCATAGTCCTTTGGCCAAATTGTCCCTGTTTATGGTCCACTGGAGTGAGCTGCCTTGTTCCCTGATTCTCAGGGTATGAGAGATAACTAAAGCTTCCAAATTCTATCCCACGAGAGAATTCTAAGCTCCATTTTTTCTATTTCCCATTGCCCCGCCAGCTGGCTCTCCCAGCAGTGACCACCCCTCTGCAGAGGAAGTCATGATGCGGAAATCCCCTGTCAGGAGGCCCCTCAACATTTTGGAAGAGGGTGGCCCTTTGCCGGGAGTCGTCACCCCTTTGTCTCATGGATGTGGCTTCATGGTGTTTCAGCTGTACCTCCCCAGTGCTCCAGACAAAACACCATGATGTGCCAGGCACCCTTTATGGACTACATTGCTCAAGTGTCATCTTTCTCTCTGGGTCCTAGATAGTCACCACTTTACTCCATCTAAGTCACTCTTGCATCATCCTTCCTTCCAAATGACAGACATCCATGTGCACAATACAGATCTTGCTTAGAGAGTTTAGTTTTCATAATTACTAAACAACCTCAGATAACATGAAATCCACCCTGAAATCCCTATAGGCTCCCCCAGAGTTGCATGGCAATCATGAAAGGACTAAAAACATATATCTATACCTAGACATTATGTGAGTCTAATCTTTGTGACAACATTCAAAAAAAAATACTGATTTTTATACATGCATTTTAACTACCAAATGAAAATTGAAAGAAAAAATTTCCTCTTGTAAAGGAGAGTTTTAACAGCAAACCACCAAGGTTTCATTTATTTTCCTGAATCAGTTGAAGCTATAATTCTCAGCCTTCTGATGTCACTCTTCAAAGCTGGTCCCCGGTCTGAGATCTGGGAAATGACGCCAATTCCCGATTCAACTCCTGACTCTCGTGCACAGGAGTCTTCTTTGAGTATTTTCTTGAAGAACTTAAACTAATTTACTTTCTTAAAGAGAAAATTAGAGAAATTTAGAGCACTGTGTTGTGGTCTTAGTTGAGACAAATGTCCAAAAGGAGTTTTTTGGTGGTGGTGGTTGTTTGTTTTTATTTTTATTTTGAAACAGACAATGATAGGAAAGGCCAGGAAGACAGACTCAGTTTTTCTTCGAAAATGTTTAATTTCCAGGTTTCCGGTTTTGAGTATTTGGGCCTGGCGATAGCTATGAGCAAAACCTTTTCAATGCGCTAATGTCCTTGAATTAAAACAAGCCTCTCAATCATTCATTCTTACAGTAAGCATTTATCAAGGGCCACCTGTATGGGTAGCAGTGTACCAGGTGGGTCCTGAGGGATGCAGAGTGGGAAGGGGTGCCCTCCTAGCCTTCAAAGGGTAAACTGTCAGGACCTACGGTGGGGTGAACAGTGCCCTGAAGGAGCCCACTTCAGTAGTGTGGCCAGTTTCGTGGCCTTGGTGGGGAGAAGGGTGGCTACCAGGTTTAGAGCAGTTTGGAATGACGTGGGGTTGTGTCCCTTAGGACCTGAGCTGCTGGCTGATCCACAGCACTATGAAGCAGGATGTGAGGTTGTGACTAAGCAGGGCCCTATGGGGCTTCCTGGAACAGACACCCACCCCCCATGTCCTCCACATGCCTCTTGTCTGTAGGAAAGCTTTAGCCTCCTAGGCCTTCCCTGAGTTTCAAAGAGTAAATTTAATCAAAGAAGTGAGAAAAGGCAGAAGGAAAGGAAAACAGTCAAGCAAGACAAAATAATAATAATTTAGCCATTAAGCAAAGTCAAGGACATTTAGTTCCTTCTCAATGACTATAGATAATATTCTGAGCCACATTCTTTGAGCTGTTTTGCAGAGACTGAAGCCCTCACCAGGTGGGAGAAGTTAACTGTCTGCTGCCCACAAGCATGTAGACCCTAGACCGGTTGGAACCAGAAGGTTGAACACGTTGACTCCCGATTACCTCACCACCAACCAATCAGAAGAATGTCCACGAGCTGATCACACACCCCACAACCCCCTCCCTCACCCTGTCTTGATAACCTTTCCTTGAAAGCCTTCGAGGAGCTCAGGCCTTTTAAGCACTAGCTACCTGGACTCCTTGCTTGGTGCCCTGCAATGTATGCTGCACTTTCCTTCACCACCACCTGGTGTCAGTAGATTGGTTTTACTGTGAGTGTGGGCAAGTGACCCAAGTTTGGTTTGGTAACAAATGGGAGACTGCAGCTTCGTGGCTCCCCAGGTTCAGCAGGGGATTTCAGAAAGAAAGTTATTTAGATGACTCAATAAAGAGAAGAGACAGGAACCCAAACCTCTTAATCAAACATGACTTACTCGCAGGAGGATGGGGCAGGGAGAGAAGAAGTTGGGGAGAAAAGCGTGCATCTGTACATCAGTGCAAAGGCAGAAGAGTCTAAAAGGCAAATGGAATTGACTGGATAGGGAAAACCTCAAAGTAATCACCATCAGAGTGAGCTGATGAACACAGAAATGTTCTGGTATGGGGCCTAGCAGGGCCAGCATCTCTCCTGGAAAACACTCCAAGGCCTTTGTGATACTATGAAATGAATTTTTATTGTCTATATCACTCTATAATATTTTAAAATCTCTGCGATCTTGCTTCTGCTGTTAGTCTCTCTCTCAACCACCCACGGGAATTTCCCCCGTCATTTACATTCCTCTGAGTCTTCAAAGCTGAGCTCATTCAGTTTTGTCTGGGAGGTGGCTGTGTCTAACTCGGTCAGCAGATGTCACTGTCGAGTAGTTACAGAGTCCTCCCCACCAAATCTTAGGCCAGAAGCTTCAGGTTCCCTTGGATGGATTTACTTGGTTGGCTCTGTAAGGTCTAAAACCTGACAGTGGTGTGACCACCTCTTCATTTCAGATATGACGTTCGGGATGTGATTTGCCCTGGGGTCTGCAATCCCTGGCTTTCACCGGCTGCCAGCTGCAGCACATTGCCTCATGCCCCAAGAAGCCACAGTTGCCCTTCAAGGCTGATTCAATGGCATCTAATAGTATCTAACCCTGGCCCATTGCCCTCTGGACTTAGATCTTGAAGTTGTGGCCAAAATCTTAGCTCCGAAGATGGAGATGGGATCAGGTACCACAAGGTCCTGAGTGCAGGAGCCAGTCTGAGTGTGTCCTGTCACTTGATCGCAGACAGGCACTCTTCATCAGCTACTCAGGACTCCAGGCGCCAGGAAGTAAGTTGAGGTCAGGGAGTTTGTTTTATCTACTGATTTGGAAAAATATTTAGCCTCCCTGGAACAGGGATGTGCATTCCGTGTGCCTGAAGCCATGAAATTTGGCAAGTCCCATATCAGATGCCTAAAACTGTTATACAACTCAGTCTAATTTAGATTGTAAGGCTTCCAGAGGGAACCAGGTCTCTCCCTTGGTCCAAAAGTCCCCTCTGGCAATTCTTAGGGCCCAACACTATCAAATCATAACAATAAAAATGATAATGATAATAATATTCATTGCCCAGATTTGACCTACAGTTCAAGACACACAGTTTCGGGTAATCAGAAGTTGATCTGGTCCAGAGGGAAATGTGAGTACTTGTGCAATAATTTGGCCATCCTACAAATGAAGACAAAGGTACTGATAGTGTCAGTTGTAGTGAAAACATCTCCCAAGCTAGTGCTTCTTCCACAGTTTGCTCTGGCAACCAAAAATGAAAAGCCATCTTTCTCGTAACTTTTCAAAGGAGAGGTCGTTGCATATCTCATATAATTTTTATTCAGAATTGTCTTAAAAAGATTTAATCCTACTTAGTTTTGCATGGTATGTACGGATCTGCAAGAGCAAGCACTAAAAATACAAAACAAAACCAAACCAAAGTTTGTTCTCTAGGAAAGTAATACTTAAAATGGAAACGCAAACTCAAAACCAGAATGTCTAACACTTACCTTCCAAATTGGGATTGACATGTATACACTGATGCGTATAAAATTGATGACTAATAAGAACCTGCAGTATAAACAAACAAACAAACAAAACAACTAATACTAAACTTTCTTTGGGTTATTTGTATGGAAATATGTTAATATAAATGTTTCAGACACTACATGAAATTTCTAAAAATCTTATATGTTCTGGTATAATGTTATAAGTCATAATTCTAGTTATTACTTTAAAATGTATATCTCAGAAATAACTAATTTTCCTTGTCAATTGCAAAATAATAATAATAACTTTGTTCTCTAGGAAAGTAACACTTAAAATGGAAATGCAAACTCAAAACCAGAATGTCTAACACTTACCTTCCAAATGATTTAATGGTACTTGTGTGTGTATATGTGCACAGAACCGCAGAAAGAACATACATCTTAGATCTAAGTAAATCTGGGTTCAACTTGTCACTCAGCAGATTCTTCAGGTTTCTCATCTTTATGTTCTGTTCCTTATACCAAAGTGTATCTTGCTAACTTTGTAGAATAGGAAAAAAAGATCACAGGAAAGAAAAAGGAACAAAAGTTAATTAAGTTTGGAAGGTGCTGGGTTAAATAAAGTTCAACTTTTAAAAAAAAAATTAATTAATTAATTATTTTTATTTTTATTTTTTTGCCTGCATTGGGTCTTTGTTGCTGTGCACGGGCTTTCTCTAGTTGTGGCGACTGGGGGCTACTGTTCGTTGCGGTGTGCAGGCTTCTCATTGCGGTGGCTTCTCTTGTTGTGGAGCATGGGCTCTAGGCGCATGGGCTCAGTAGTTGTGGCTCATGGGCTCTAGAGCACAGGCTCAATAGTTGTGGTGCACGGGCTTAGTTTCTCTGCGGCATGTGGGGTCTTCCCAGACCAGGGCTCGAACCCATGTTCCCTGCATTGGCAGGCGGATTCTTAACCACTGCGCTGCCAGGGAGGTCCCTCAACTGACTTTTTAATTATAGGGTCACTCAGAGCCTTTAATATATTAAAATAGAATGAGACTATCAAAGAGGGGGAGCAATAGATAAATTAAAGCACAATGAATACCCAAGAGTTGCCCAAACTTATCAATGGAAACTTTTCTCCTAGAGCATCTCATGGAATTCAGGAATTCAGGGGAATAATGACAATATTCCTCAGGACTCTTCAGGCTTCAAATAATAGAGACCAAACATCAACTTAGAAACCATTTGCTCGGGGAACCAAATCAATGGTAGGACGTGGGTGGAGGTAGCCTCGTGGCCAACTGGAGAAGCTTCTAATAGTTAATGTTTATTGTGGGGTGACCATGTGCCAGACACCATTCAACATGCTTCATGTGCATTAATTTGCTCAACCTCACAACAGCCCTGTGAGTTAAGGACTATTATTATCTTCTTTTTACAAAAGTAGAAACTCAGGTTCGGAGAGGTTGTTTCCTAGGGTTGCCTAGGCAGTCTGTCTCTAAGCCCACACTTGGAACCACTATTCATTGTGTGTCTCCAGGGACTTAAATGCTGTTAAAGTTTATTCTCTCTGTGTGACTCTTGTGTCCTTGAGTCTATTTCATTCTCTTCAGCTCTCCCCATAAGATTAGAGACCCGGCTCCCACCTCTGAGCTTGCCCCCTCACCTCATTTCCAAGAAAGGGCTCTTCCCCATTAATGTTCTATTAAAAACCTTCTGCAGAAGAGCTGCGATTAGCCCCTGACTTGAGGTCAGGTGCCTGATCTTGGTGGGCAGGTGGGTGGGGTATTCTATTAGCTCAGCTCACGTGCTGCTACTGTGGCCAGGAGAGTGGGGAACCACAATTAGCTACGTCCGCTCTATCAACATGGTCTTTACAGGGTGATGGGAGCAGCTCTGAAAGGTGAAGGTGTGTTTTCCAGAAGAGGCCTGGGGCACTGACATTCTGAGCTCTGACACACCCAGGAACTTTTAGGATCACAGGGGAGATGTATGTAGAGCTGCCCACATAGCTCCAGGCACTGGAGTAGGTTGTCAGTTTATCGTGGCTACTCTTCTATGCAGGTTGCAGAAGAGAAATATTCTCCTTTGAGCGATGATGCTAAACTAAACAGGTGGAAGAACTAGCTGTGAAGTGTTCTTCATATGAAGCCATGGTGTTATAACAAGACGTGTTTGTCAGGTCAAGGTCTAGGTCTCAGAGGTCAGGCCAAGCTGGAGGACAAACAAAACCAGGTTAGAAGTCCAGGGAATGGGACAGTGAGATCCAAATTTGTCATAAAACACAACCATGCTCAGAGGAGACAGGCCAGGAGTCAGCTTCCAGAGGTCCCACGTCAGTGAGAGCCACAGGCAGCCCAAAGTGAGGTCTGGATGTGCCCACTTGGGCTGGAGCGTAGGATGCCAGGTGGGTGGAGGTCAGGGAGCAGTCCCCAGATGCAGAACAGGGAGACAGAGAACAAGGCTATAGATTCCAAAGTCTGGGACTCACTGGAGAGCCAAGGGATGCCAGAAAGAATTTCCTCCGATGCCTTGAAGGGAAAGTCAAAACAGACAACGCATTGATTTGTTTCAACCAACTATACCCACTAATTCTACAGGTCTCCATGGACTACTTGTAGGAATGGGTGGTCAGATCCCAGATGGTGATCCACATGGGGCCCTTGGTGCAGTGGCTTGGGTTCTGGTGGGCAGTCTCCAGGTCAGTCTCTGCAGCAGCCACTCTGTTCTCTGGATGCGTAAGGAGTGGGGTGCCTCTTCTTTGCGATCCTCATCCAACTTTGTCATTGTTTCATACCGCTCCTGCGATCAATTACCATGAACTCAGAGACTTAAAACAACATGAACTTACTATCTCACAGTTCTGGAGGTCAGAAGTGAAAACGGGCTAAAACCACTGAGCTGAAATCAAGGTGTCTGTGTTCCTTCTGGAGGCTGTAGGGGAAGGTCCCTTTCCTTGCCCTTTTCAGCTTCCAGAGGCTGCCCGCGTTCCTTGGTTCGTGGCCCCTTCTGCCATCTTCGAAGACAGCAGCCTAGCATCTTCCAGTGTCACTCTAACTCTGATCTTCCTGCCTCCCTCTTATTACGACCTTTGTGATTACCTTGGACCCCAAATCTTGCAGATAATCCAGGATAATCACCTCTTCTCAAGGTCCCTCACTTAATCATACCTGCGAAGTCCCTTCTGCCATGTGAGAAAACATATGCACAGGGTTTGAGGATTAGATATGGACGTCTTTGGTGGGGGGGATTAATTCGCCTACCACAGCTGTCATGTTCACCTTTAAACCTCCAGACAGCTTTGGCTGTTTGTCATGTGCCTATGTCATTGCCACAGTGCTTCCATTGGTCTGTTGCAGATTTTAGAAGCACCTGCCCGGGTGCCTGCAGGATGAGAGCTGCACGCCCTGGATGTATGAGGTCTCCTTGTGGAGGAGGATAGGACTGGAAGGGCCATGCTGTTCCCCTAGTGAGGTGGGCTTCTGTAACAGCCATTGCATACAGGAGAGGCCCAGGTTACCCAGAGCCTTCCGGGACCATTATGTTCTCCTCCACGAAGGGAAGAATTTCTCAGCAACCTCTGGTTGCTAGCTATGGTTATATATATATTGCCATACTTAAGCAACCTTTATGGAAAAGCAAATGGGATGGATAGATCTCTCTGGAAAAACTCTGTTGCCTGTGTTCCAGGAAAAATGCATGAGAATATTCACCAAAATCTTGTTTGTAATGGTGAAAAACTGCAAACAACTAAAATTTCCTTCAGTAGCAGAATGGATAAACTATTGCTATACCTTACAGCAATCAGCATGAATGACTTAGAAGTATGCATAATGATATGGAAAAATATTAAAAACATAAGGTTAAGTGAAAAAAACCCCAAGTTATAGAATTATATTGTTTATGTACATAGGAGGTAAAAGTGTAAAAGTATGCTTGGCATGGAAACATTCCAGCTTCAGAATAGTGGCTTCCTCTGGATGGGAGGGAGGAAATGGCCTTGGATAAAGCCACATAGAGAACAGCGGCCGCATAGGTAAGTTTCACTTCTTTAACAAAAAAACTGAAGTGAATATGGCAAAATGGAAATATTTGTTATAGCCACGTGGTAGGGAGACTCTCTATACTCTTCTGTATGTTTTGAAATACTTAATAATAGAGCAATAATTAATTTAAAAATCTAAGCATAAGACACAATGTAGTTATTTGGGTTATTTTTATTTATTTATTTATTTTACATCTTTATTGGAGTATAATTGCTTTACAAGGGTGTGTTAGTTTCTGCTTTATAACAAAGTGAATCAGTTATACATATACATATGTTCCCATATCTCTTCCCTCTTGCGTCTCCCTCCCTCCCACCCTCCCTATCCCACCCCTCTCGGTGGTCACAAAACACCGAGCTGATCTCCCTGTGCTATGCGGCTGCTTCCCACTAGCTATCTACTTTACATTTGGTAGTGTATATATGTCCATGCCACTCTCTCGCTTTATTTTTATTGTTTATTTATTTTTATTTGTTTATTTATTTTTTGCGGTACACGGGCCTCTCACTGTTGTGGCCTCTCCCGTTGCGGAGCACAGGCTCTGGACGCGCAGGCTCAGCGGCCATAGGCTCACCGGCCCAGCCACTCTGCGGCATGTGGGATCTTCCCGGACCGGGGCACGAACCCATGTCCCCTGCATTGGCAGGCAGACTCTCAACCACTGCGCCACCAGGGAAGCCCTCTCGCTTTATTTTTAAAAGCAACATTTTTTTTCTATAATAAAACGTTAAAAAGAAATTTGAACTAGTTTCATTATGGAGTCAAACTACATACCGAACCAATGAATGATTTATAGTTTTTCAACACTGTATCCGACTTAAAAATTGATTTGACTCAAATTTGAACTCTTCAATTATTATATAATTAGTAATTTGCCTACTTGTCTTTCTAAACAGCATGGTCAGTGAGAATGTATTCTCTTGTTTTCCTTTTATACAAAATTCCACGTGAAAAGGGGATAAAGGTTTTTTTTTTGTATCAACAGTAATTCTTACTGAAAACCTCTCTAGTATGGTCATTCCAGCAAGGGCTTGCTTTAGCAGGGTAAATCAATGTTCCAGAATTTCCTCCCCAGGGACTTATGCAGCAGATGTTAATTTTTTCCGTGGAATTAGATGCAGACATATGTTAGGTAAAATTTTTATATTGAATACAGAATTTCTTCACTATGATAATATTGAGTATGACTTTATCCAAATGATAATATGAAAATCCAGCTTCACCAGTTCTACATTTCTGCCTCATACAAAATGTTACCGGCAAGTGTAAAAGCAACTGCCTGTTCTTCTCCAGTCACCTGGTACTTTGTACAGTCTTTACTCTGCGAGTATCATGTTGTCCTATTTCTCCAGCCTTCCCAAATTACAAGGGTGAGGTTCCTGGCACTCTGCAGGGAAGGAGAATTTATAGTTGAAGAACAAGATTTTAAGAGCTGAGAGAGTGTAGTCAGAAGTGAACATGTAACAGTTCTTATACAATTTTTTGTTGTTCACTAGAGCAGTAAAGATAATACATTCAGGGCTGCTGCCAGGTCATATAGCTACTCTGTGCAAAATTTAAAATGCACTCTTTCTCTGGGTGGACACAGCCGCAAACGGCCACATGCCCTTGTGCAGTACACAACCTGCCCAACCACACATGGCAGCTCTGATTATCCATAGTGTTTTATACATCCTAAAATCGTGGATATGTTACAAACAATTTAAATGTGCAACCCCTTGCTTGGAAGAATTTTTTTAGGGTCTCTTTCCTCTGAACTTGCAACAATATGCATGCAAATGTGTTTGCTTTGCTGAGATGGCATGTGCAATAAAAGGCATTTTTGTTCCTCTGCATCTGCATGTCCATTCAAATGGTCTTTGAGTCAGGACTGTTGAGTCATTTCTCCCACTCACCCATTGTTCCAACATGATGGCCCCAATAGAGCCTGGGGAGTGGTGGTGGGAGCAGGCATGTGTTCAGGGCAGTGATCCATGTGGGGCTCCAGCAGCATGGGAACAGAGTAGTACAATGGTAAATTGGTTCTGCGCACAGACGGCACCCTTGAGTAGAAACAAAATAACCTGTGCGCCAAGCTATATCTCCTAAATATTTTTGCAATGCCCACATGAAGGCTCCTTCCGTCAGCTGAAAGTCAGCAGTCCCAGGAGACTGGAATTCTGAAACTCAGGAAAGCATGTCACTGGGAGCTTCTTGTGGATGGAATACGTGACGGATTTCTTTTATTATTTAATATGCCTCCCTATAATTGGCTGGGATTAGAAAATTCCAAAAGGAAAGAAAAGCTGGAAATGTCCTGTTGAATTTTTTCAGACCATTGTCTCTGTTTCAATCAGAATTGAATTAGTGTTTCTATATGCACTTTAAGAAATATATATGTATATACATAATACACACACACACACACATATATATACATAATTTTGGACCATCACACAGAAAAGTTGCAAGTACAACACAGAGAATTTCTTTACCTCTGAAACGTCTCTTTTCCCCTTTGTAATTAATAAGTATTTTGTGGGGAGAGAATCTGAAACTATGTAAATATGTTCTACCTGTAAACTTACAATTCATTGGTTGTTTTATCAATATGAATATGGGTACATGTGTTTGGGTAATGATCTATGACTACCATAATTTATCTTGATATATTATCCCTGTTTTGCCCCCATTCAAGCTGGCTTTTGTGTCCTTTTGGCATGTCCCCTCATTCTTTGAGCACCTCTTACTTTTCTGGCATAAGATGCTCCAGGCTTACCTCATACTTTCCCTGCCCCAGCCTAGAGTCACCATTTCCTCAAAGAGTCCTGGTTCCTTTTAGTGGAGAATGGTGTTTAGGATTCAAGAACTGGAGACTTAGGTGTGCTCATTGCTACTGGGGTGTTGTTGCTCCCAGGCCCTTTTAGTGGATAGATTTTCTGCCTGTCTGTATGTCTCTCTCTCAATTGATGTATGTATATAAACACATACTTGCATCTAAGTTTATTGAAAACCATGACTTCACACCAATATCACCAATTCCAATCCATCACCATTGAGTTCATTCATCCCTTTCCATATTTACACCTCTCTTCTACATGAGAAACCTGGCTCCGTTATCTTTATTTACTCCTTTGATCAACCCTCCTGTATATTGTCAATCTACCATCTCTGCTGCTATCCCTTCCCCTGCCCAGAGGCCCTCCTTACTGGTGCTGACATCCCTTGCTGGGCTGCCTTTCCACAAAGACATCCTTCTCACCCTTGCCCCTATGCCCCACCTGGCACCTCCTCTGCGGGGACACCCTTTCCTCCCTGTGCAAGAGCTCTGATTCCCCCCTGGCTGTCCCCGTGTGTGGGTACCGTGTTCTCCTTGCTGAGCTCTGACACCTGCTCTGGGTCATCACGGCTCTTTCCTCTTCTGGTGCAAAGCCGCCTTGTCCTGCCTCACCTGAAAGCCTTAGAACTGCATTGTTTGAGAAGGAAAGAGAAGGGCAGCAGAAGGAGGGGGAAGAGGAGGAGTTATATGCACTTTCTTTTTTTTTTTTTTTTTTTTTTTTTGCGATACGCGGGCCTCTCACCGTTGTGGCCTCTCTCGTGGCGGAGCACAGGCTCCGGACACGCAGGCTCAGCGGCCATGGCTCACGGGCCCAGCCGCTCCGCGGCATGTGGGATCTTCTCAGTCCAGGGCACGAACCCGCGTCCCCTGCATCGGCAGGTGGACTCTCAACCACTGCGCCACCAGGGAAGCCCTATATGCACTTTTTAATAATAAAAAGCCCCTAACCCTAACCTCACTAAATAAATGTTAAGCCATTTTTAAAAGTAGCATTGGTTTGAAAACGTGCTACGTTGACGGCCTTCCCGGGCACCTTGTGTCCCTGCTCAGCCCTGGCTGTCAAGCCCTCTTATGTATGTCTTAGTTCCTTCCTTCTGTATGATTCCAGAGCACAATTCTAAGGAAGTAGGCTTCTCTCAGCTTCCTTTATCTTCTTAAGCGCTCACTGCAGAAATGCTCTGTGATTTACCTTCGTTTTCTATTTTCAACAATCCCACTTCCACCCCTGTTCTTCCTTATCTAAATATGCCCATCAGGAATGACTTGGGTTTACTGGAATCAAAATTCTCAGGCTTGCCAAAGAGATGGATAGCAGTCAAGGTTTGTTGCTAGAATTCGTCTAGCAGGAACTCGTGACTGAATTTCTATACGTGTTTATTCCTGAGTCTGAAGCTTTTTTAAAGTAAATTTTTTTGTCTTTTAGGACTTGGCATTGTACCTGGTACATAACAGGCAGTCAGTGTATGTTTGTTGGATTATAACAAGTGATCTTGCTTGATATTATAGCCCACAATGTTCCAACACCTGAACCGAAACTAGAAAAACTGTCATTTTCAGTCTTCTGACTTTTAAATTTTTGAGTAGGTTGTCCCTTTGTTCTGGGGAGAACCAGTCAGAATGGCCTTTAGCAATGAAAGGTGGAGCAAAGACCCTCTTCTGGAACGGAGAGGTGTGCGCTAAATGATCTGTCGAATCGTGTACACGAGGGCCATTACTGGGCCGAGCTGCCTCCCTGCTCTCTTCCCTTCAGGGAGGGGAGGCCTTTCTAGGTCCAGATCCAGGCTGTGTTGTTTTGTACGTCGCTGCTCCAGATACTGGAGCAATGTGTGTTCTTCAGGGTCTCTTCAGTGGAGATCCTGGGAACACACACAGGCCACATCTTCCCTTCCCTTGTGGTGGAGGAGAGACTGTGTCAAGGAACTTCGCTGGGAGTAAAGGGACCGGATGGGATTATGGCTGACCGCACACGGTGTGATTAAAGAGTGAACCCACTTGGCAAACATCCTGATCTAGAAATATGTTCTGATGTCTTTCGAAGCTAAGGAACACTATCCAGTCCCGGGGGTGGAGGCTGGAGTCTCCCCTGAAACGAATGGAGAGTCTGACCACCAGTCATCCTGAGAAGAGGTTAGTCCTGGGGAAGGAGATGGGAGCATAAGAGGAGGGGGAAGAACGTCCTTTCTCTCCGAGGCCTTGGGTCAGTCAGGCCTGGATGCTGACAAGTGGAAGCAACCTTGTGTGGTGGTGGGGTATGCAGGGCTATGTGACCTGAACACAGATGGGGAAGGACCCAGACAGGTGAAGTGTTCAAATCTATTCTTTATGTTGTACTTCTTTTCTGTGATTTTGAAAACACACACAGACACACAGACAGAAACATACACACAGAATTTAAGTCACCTAGGTTGGAAAAAAAATCCCTGGAGCTATGCGTAGAGTTCATCACCTATAAATTAAAGAAAATATGACAGGCCACATAGGGTTGCTGTGTGGATTAAGTGGGGGTAACCTCAGAACACCTGTAACTGTGCTCATTAAATGTGAGTTTCCTCTACTTTGCACAGTGAGCTGCTTTAGGAACTATCTCCAGGGAAGCTTCTGTCTCACAGACTCTTAGACTTGCCTTGAGTCCTTCACTCCAACCAACCAAAGCCAACTCCTTACTCCACATTCTTAATTTTGATAAACGTGCTCACGTGTCATGGTGGCTCGCAGCATTTAATTATCTGGTTCATCTGACATAAATGTAAAGAAACAATGACAGAAAATAAAGTGATGAAATGTCTGAGTGAAAAGAACTTAGAGGTGATCTAGTTTAGTTCCACAATAGGGCTCTGTTGGTTTTCCAGAAATAAAACAAAAACAAACCAAAATTTTGTTTATGGGACTATTCCCCATGCTCATCCGCCCACCTTGTTACAGGGCATTTAGCGTGTTTGATTCCCTTAGTTTTTGTGCCAACCAAAGAACACCCCACACATTTCCAACTGACCCCGAGGGGGGAGGAAATAATGTTCTGTTGAGAACCATTAAAACTTTCATTTTCACTTGAAGATAGGTAGGGCTGGTGAAGTCATATGATGTGTTGAAATTACAGACCAGATAAGAGAGCTAGAAAGGAAACCTACAGGTAAATCTTATTACCCTCTTTACCTGGATAAAGGAATTGAAGTTCAGAGTGGTTAAGGACATGCATTACATCACACAGTTCATAAATGGCAAAGCCTGTATTCAGCCCCAGCTGGTTTCAAAGCCCCCATTGTACTTCATTATGTGGCGCTCATAAGCTGATTCACATTCAGTTAGAAAATGAAGACCCTGACATGCTTGACACTTTCTGCTGGATGTTTCCCCCGCTTGTAACTCACAACTAACCCAGGGATAAGCCAGAGATTTTCTGGTATTTTGAAAATTACCTAATTTTCTCTTGTAAGTTATTGTAATTTTCACTCATAAGTTACTGTAAAAGTGATAGATAATATAGAAACCTCTAGAGAATTTGTTTTTGTTATTACCTACCTATTATCTCATTTTGAACTGTGCAAATAAACTTGCCCAATCCTACATTCTTTCAGTATGACCAACTTCATCACAGGAGTTTTCATACAGAGATATAAAATGTCAGTGGAACATTTTACCCTAACTGTATTATTAATAAAGGCCAATTCTTTGAATAGCTGACTGTGGAAGTTAAAGATAATTACATTTCATAAAATGAAACTAAATATTAAGAAGAGGTTTCTGTATAGCCTCTCTTCACAAACCTAGCACTTTATTGATAGCTCTGTTAATATGTCATCAGAATCATTCTGTCATTTATAATACAATCAGTACACACAAGATTGCCTTTTCTTATATGGATGATATGAGAGCTATTCTTCACCAAAATATTCTTAGTGCTATCTGTTCGTGTTTCCAATATATTTGTAAACAAGGCATAATTATAAATTAAAGAGACTGATTTCACCAGTGAAAATAAAAAGATTTCTCATTGTTATAACACAGGTGATCAACCAAATAAACCATAACATACTAATATATAGTTTTTTGAGATAATTTTAGATATATAAATGCAAAATTTAAACATTCTTGGGGCATTCTTATCTCACATATGAAAACATTTCTTCACAGCTATCAGTGCTCTGTCCTTTTTTAAAAAAAAGATGCTGTAATTCTTAGTGTAACTCAGCCATGTAATTTAGAATAATTGTTAGAATGCATTAGAAAGACAATGCATGTAAAATTTGGTTATGTTGAGGACCCTCAAGATGGTGGAGGAGTAAGATGTGGAGATCACCTTCCTCCCCATAAATACATCAAAAATACATCTACATATGGAACAACTCCTACAGAACACTTACTGAATGCTGGCAGAAGACCTCAGACTTCCCAAAAGGCAAGAAACTCCCCACATACCTGGCCATCTGGCTGACAGGGTCTTGGTGCTCCAGCCGGCTGTCAGGCCTGAGCCTCTGAGGTGGGAGAGCCGAGTTCAGGATATTGGACCACCAGAGACCTCCTGGCCCCACATAATGTCAATTGGGGAGAGCTCTCCCAGAGATCTCTGTCTCAGTGCTAAGACTCAGCTCCACTCAACGACCAGCAAGCTCCAGTGCAGAACACCCCATGCCAAATAACTAGGAAGACAGGAACACAACACCACCCATTAGCAGAGAGGCTGCCTAAAATCATAATAAGTTCACAGACACCCCAAAAAACACCACCAGACGTGGTCCTGCCCCCAGAAAGACAAGATCCAGCCTCATCCACCAGAACACAGGCACCAGTACCCTCCACCAGGAAGCCTACACAACCCACTGAACCAACCTTACTCACTGGGGGCAGACACCAAAAACAATGGGAACTACAAATCTGCAGGCTGTGAAAAGGAGACCCCAAACACAGTAAGTTAAGCAAAATGAGAAGACAGAGAAATATGCAGCAGATGAAAGACCAAGGTAAAAACCTACCAGACCAAACAGATGAAGAGGAAATAGGCACTCTACATGAAGAAGAATTCAGAGTAATGATAGTAAAGATGATCCATAATCTTGGAACTACAATGGAGAAAATACAAGAAACGTTTAGCAAGGACCTAGAAGAACTAAAGAGCAAACAAACAATGATGAACTACACAATAAATGAAATTAAAAATTCTCTAGAAGGAATCAATAGCAGAAAAACTGAGGCATAAGAACAGATAAGTGACCTGGAAGACAAAATAGTGGAAATAACTACCACAGAACAGAATAAAGAAAAAAGAATGAAAGGAATTGAGGACAGTCTCAGAGACTTCTGGGACAACATTAAATGCACCAACATTCGAATTATTGGGGTCCCAGAAGAAGACTTGAAAAAGAAAGGCACTGAGAAAATATTTGCAGAGATTATAACTGAAAACTTCCCTAATATGGGAAAGGAAATAATCAAGTCCAGGAAGCACAGAAAGTTCCATACAGGATAAATCCAAGGAGAAACATGCCAAGACACATATTAATCAAAGTATCAAAAATTAAATACAAAGAAAAAATATTGAAAGCAGCAAGGGAAAAGCAACAAATAACATACAAGGGAATCCCCATAAGGTTAACAGCTGATCTTTCAGCAGAAATTCTGCAAGCCAAAAGGGAGTGGCAGGACATATTTAAAGTGATGAAATGGAAAAACCTACAACCAAGATTACTCTACCCAGCAAGGATCTCATTCAGATTCGAGAGACAAGCAAAAGGTGAGAGAATTCAACACCACCAAACCAGCTTTGCAACAAATACTAAAGGAACTTCTCTAGGCAGGAAACACAAGAGAAGGAAAAGATGTACAATAACAAACCCCCCCAAATTAAGAAAATGGTAATAGGAACATACATATCGATAATTACCTTAAACGTAAATGGATTAAATGCTCCAACCAAAACACAGAGACTGGCTGAATGGATACAAAAACAAGACCCATATATATGCTGTCTACAAGAGACCCACTTCAGACCTAGGGACACACAGAGACTGAAAGTGAGGGGATGGAAAAGATATTCCATGCAAATGGAAATCAAAAGAAAGCTGGAGTAGCAATTCTCATGTCAGAAAAAATAGACTTTAAAATAAAGACTATTACAAGAGACAAAGAAGGACACTACATAATGATCAAGGGATCAATCCAAAAAGAAGATATAACAATTGTAAATATTTATGCACCCAACATAGGAGCACCTCAACACAAAAGGCAAATGCTAACAGCCATAAAAGGGGAAATCGACAGTAACACAATCATAGTAGGGGACTTTAACACCCCACTTTCACCAATGGACAGATCATCCAAAATGAAAATAAATAAGGAAACACAAGCTTTAAATGACACATTAAACAAGATGAACTTAATTGATATCTACAGGACATTCCATCCAACAACAACAGAATACACTTTCTTCTCAAGTGCTCATGGAACATTCTCCAGGATAGATCATATCTTGGGTCACAAATCAAGCCTTCGTAAATTTAAGAAGATTGAAATCATATCAGGTATCTTTTCCGAACACAACACTATGAGACTAGATATCAATTACAGGAAGAAAACTGTAAAAAGTACAAACACATGGAGGGTAAACAATATGCTACTAAATAATCAAGAGATCACTGAAGAAATCAAAGAGGAAATCAAAAAATACCTAGAAACAAATGACAATGAAAACAAGACAACCCAAATCCATAGGATGCAGCAAAAGCAGTTCTAAGAGGGAAGTTTATAGCAATACAATCCTACCTCAAGAAACAAGAAACATCTCAAATAAACAACCTAAACTTACAGCTAAAGCAATTAGTGAAAGGAGAACTACCTCCCCACCAAGTTAGCAGAAGGAAAGACATCATAAAGATCACATCAGAAATAAATGAAAAAGAAATGAAGGAAACAGCAGCAAAGAGCAATAAAACTAAAAGCTGGTTCGTTGAGAAGATAAACAAAACTGATAAGCCATTAGCCAGACTCATCAAGAAAAAAAGGGAGAAGACTCAAATCAACAGAATTAGAAATGAAAAAGTAGAAGTAACAACTGACACTTCAGGAATACAAAGGATCATGAGAGATTACCACAAATAACTATATGCCAATTAAATGGACAACTTGGAAGAAATGGACAAATTCTTAGAAAATCACAACTTTCCAAGACTGAACCAGGAAGAAATAGAAAATATAAACAGAGCAATTACAAGCACTGAGATTGCAACTGTGATTAAAAACCTTCCAACAAAAAAAGCCCAGGACCAGATGGCTTCACAGGCAAATTCTATCAACCATTTAGAGGAAAGCTAACACCTATCCTTCTCAAACTCTTCCAAAATATAGCAGAGGGAGGAACACTCCCAAACTCATTCTATGAGGCCACTATCACCCTGATACCAAAGCCAGACAAAGATGTCACAAAGAAAGAAAACTACAGACCAATATCACTGATGAACATAGTTGCAAAAATCCTCGACAAAATACTAGCAAGCAGAATCCGGCAGCACATTAAAAGGATGATACACCATGATCAAGTGGGGTTTATCCCAGGAATGCAAGGATTCTTCAATATAAGCAAATCAATCAATGTGATACACCATATTAACAAATTGAAGGAGAAAAAACATATAATCATCTCAATAGATGCATAAAAAGCTTTTGACAAAATTCAACACTGATTTATGATAAAAACTCTCCAGAAAGTAGGCATAGAGGGAACTTACCTCAACATAATAAAGGCCATATATTACAAACCCACAGCCAACATGGTTCTCAATGGTGAAAAACTGAAACCATTTCCACTAAGATCAGGGCCAAGACAAGGTTGCCCACTCTCACCACTATTATTCAACATAGTTTTGGAAGTTTTAGCCACAGCAATCAGAGAAGAAAAGGAAATAAAAGGAATCCAAATCGGAAAAGAAGAAGTAAAACTGTCACTGTGTGCAGATGACATAATACTATACATAGAGAATCCTAAAGATGCTACCAGAAAACTACTAAAGCTAATCAATGAATTTGGTAAAGTAGCAGGATAAAAAATTAATGCACAGAAATCTCTTGCATTCCCATACACTAATGATGAAAAGTCTGAAAGAGAAATTAAGGAAACACTCCCATTTACCACTGCAACAAAAAGAATAAAATACCTAGGAATAAACCTACCTAAGGAGACAAAAGACCTGAATGCAGAAAACTATATGACACAGATGAAAGAAGTTAAAGATGATACAAACAGATGGAGAGATATACCATGTTCTTGGATTGGAAGAATCAACATTGTGAAAATGACTATACTACCCAAAGCAATCTACAGATTCAGTGCAATCCCCATCAAACTGCCAATGGCATTTTTCACAGAACTAGAACAAAAAATTTCACAATTTGTATGGAAATACAAAAGACCCCGAATAGCCAAAGCAATCCTGAGAAAGAAAAATGGAGCTGGAGGAATCAGGCTCTCTGACTTCAGACTATACTACAAACCTACATTAATCAAGACAGTATGGTATTGGCACAGAAACAGAAATATAGATCAATGGAACAGGACAGAAAGCCCAGAGATAAATCCATGCACTTATGGTCACCTTATCTTTGATAAAGGAGGAAAGACTATACAATGGAGAAAACACAGTCTCTTCAATAAGTGGTGCTGGGTAAACTGGAGAGATGCATGTAAAAGGATGGAATTAGAACACTCCTTAACACCATACACAAAAATAAACTCAAAATGGATTAAAGACCTAAATGTAAGGCCAGACACTATAAAACTCTTAGCGGAAAATAAAGCAGAATACTCTATGACATAAATCACAGCAAGATCCTTTTTGACCCACCTTCTAGAGAAATGGAAATAAGAACAAAAATAAACAAATGGGACCCAATGAAACTTAAAAGCTTTTGCACAACAAAGGAAACCATAAACAAGATGAAAAGAAGAATATTATGAAAAAATGTTTGGTTATGTTGAGTTGATCTTTTTAAATAGAGCAGAATGTCATTTAATCTTACTGGATGAGAAATATTTCAAAATCAAGTACTGTGTTTCACAATCACTAGTCAGTGAAATTCTCCACATGTGCATTTACTCAGGAGAGTAGCTAATTATTAGCAATTTCATAACTAGAAGAATGGTCTGAATCTTAAACTGTACTCATGGATTCAATTTACATGCTTTTTTATACAATTTGAAAAATATATATTAATATATTCATGGAAAGTAGAGCTTTCACCTACTTAATAGAGATTATCAGAAGGCTGTAAGGTATTTTTCTTTTTAAAATACATTTGCAGAATATCAAGGGCCTAAGAACTATCAGAATGCATGTGGAAATTTTACACCAAATACCTGTCTAGGAATTTATAGCAGCAAATCATTGCCATACCCTTCAAAGGGTTTATCTTAGGAGGGTATGCATTTATACTAAGGGGGATGCCATTGCTCTAAACCACTTTTTCTCAAACTGGGGGTCATGATTCCTGGGGTTCCAAGGACATAGTCTCAGATCCTCCAATAGATAGTTTAAAAGTCGCATTTATATTTCTAAGGTATCTCAAAAATTTCATATCAGCACTCAGTTATGATCATCTGAGTGACCAGCTCATAACTGAGAAGTGCCAAGAATTGTTACACCTCTATTTGCATTTGGGTTTTCAATTCATTAACAGCAAGTAGCAGTACTCTAATTATCATGGGCTGATAGGGAGAGATATTTTCACACCAAACGAAGAAAAAGCAATGAACTGGCCCAGCTGTCGCAAGGTTTTCCAGTGGATTGAAGGGAAAAATGTTGGGGGAATTGAGTCATCATAAGACACACAGTGGCATAGCAATGCTGAGCTCCAGGATGCCCGCAGTATAGCCATCAGTACTATGTTCACGTCGGGAGTCGCAGCTCAGTTTCAGAAAAATATCACCTGTCAGGTTAAACTTAGGTAAGTAATTTGAATTATATTGGTTTTGTCATTTTGTTTGAATTGAGTGGCTTGTTGTGTTAAACCTTGTTGTGGCTTTATAATTTTATAAGTGCTATAAATCCAAAGATTTTTACCCCTAGTTTTATATTGGTACACATCTAAGTAACATTGCAGTAAAAAGGTAATTGAAGACAACACTAGATGATCCACGAGGGTGTTTGTTTTATAATCTTTTATGTATTTTTTAAAAAGTGGTCCTTTTGAGAAACAGTGCTCTAAATGTTTTGGACTCTTTATCAATTGCCTCTATGTGCATTTCTTTTTATATTTTCAAGAGTATAAATCTTTCTCTCTGATCATGGATGTGTTAAAGTCATTGCAGCAGACCTTTTGCACTTGCTTGCCTAGCGCCCGCGAAGACTTCTTTTGGTTACTTCCCCTCTGTTTTCCTTTCTGGAATGCAGTCTTGGTGGAGCTGCCAATCACAGTGCCCCATCCTTCCTCCACCCCCATCCCCTGGCGTAGGGCTGGACAGAGGATCCAGATGATGTCAGTCATACTCTCCCTGGAATTTGAGGCTTGAAGCAGAGTGACACAAGGACTGAAAATAGTTGAAGCTGATTCATCCCAATGGTGGAGTCTGTCTACTACTTCCTGTTACCTTATTCCCTGCCTTCGCCTGGATTCTGTCCTTTCCAAGATTTGCTGGTCAGCTGCTGCTTAAATTCTGTGGACTAACCTGACCTTTCAACAAATCCCTTTATTTTTGGTAAATTTAGCCAGAGTTGGTTTCTGTTTAACAAGCCACCATTGATGGGGATGTAAGAGTGAAGTCTGATATAAACGGTTAGTGATAATTCCAGGAAATTTTGTTCGGGGTCAGTAAAATAATGTGGAAATGCGATGGATAACATTGACTGGGGCTCCTCATTTGGCTCTTCATTCTGTAAACACTACTGAAAGAAGCCATGGAGGCTTGTGGCTTTAGCGTCCAAGAGCTGGTTCTTTCACTTACCAGCTGTGTGACCTTGAGGATGTTACTTATGTTAAACTCTCTAAGCCTCAGTTTTCTTCATGGATAAATGGGGGGATTAAAATGGTGTATACCACATGGAATTGATGTGAAGATTAAATGAGACAAGGTATATAAACCATATAGTAAACATTCAAAACATAAAGATTATTGTTACGATAATTTTGATATCACAAGAGGTCGTTTTATGAGGCCACAATTGAGCCACATGCTGGGGCTGCAAAAATAATAAAAGAAATTAAATCCACTCGTATTCTTCTTGGAAAAAGCATTGATTTTGTTTGAAGCAGCACACTGATATTCTATTTCAGGTAGAAAGCAAGGAATTAAGTACCCCCAAGGAAATGCTTAATTAATAGTCGAGTGAGCATGGAGAGAGAAGAGACATTAGCCAGGGAATGACAGATTAGAGATTTTAGACTGAAAAATGATGTAATATGATCCAGCCCGTGTAAAATGAGGGGACAATTGCCATCTGTGTTTAATTTTGGTGTTCTATGTGGGATTATTGAACTAAGGGACAAACCCAGTTATAATTTATATTCGTTCTCTTTATACATAGAAAACAGATCCTTGAAACAGATTTTGGGATTGGGTTGTGTGTACGTTCAAGAAGCACAGAGATTACTTCCTTGACAGGGGTCAGGGGAGTATGGGCCGTGGGTAGTTCGTGGCCTGGAGTGGCATCATGACTATTCCAGTCATCACTGCGTGGTATCCAGGAGTGAAGTGCAGGTGGCAGGAAAGGCGGGGGGAGATCAAGTGGCCGTGGGACTTAGTTGCTATAGTGACAGTAGTGTTTGTAAAGACTGTGGAGTCACTTGGCTTCTGAGAACCCTAGACAGTACGAGAGAAATGAAAAGCTATGATCATAGACTTAAGAATACTCATAGGGAACCAGAAGCCCTCCACACAGCTTTGAAGGAATTCTCCATCCCTTCTAACTTCAGGGTTGATACAGCTGAGGGGTAAAGGATGAAGAATTGTAAGTCAATTAAATGCTTAAATTGCTAGGCTTCTTAGCCTAGGGTAAGGGCACTCGTGGGGCTCCAGTGGGACAGGAGCCATGGCTTGAAGACATTAGGACAAGGCTGAGAACTTGGAACTTGTAAATTCCCTTCCACTCCCTTGCCAGCAGAGAAAACCTCACCCGCCTCCGAGGGAATAAGCCTTCCTCTGCTAAAAGCCTTTAAAATGGAAACATCTGGTGATTGCCTCCTAAACTAATGTTACCACTTATTGCCTTGAGGCCTGTAACAAGAGTTAAAATCCAACAGAGCCCTGACTGAGAGGCACAAAGACCAGGCTTGGAAGAGAGAGTTTATACAGAGTTACAAGATGTCACTGATCAGGCTTGGCGAGAGTCTGAGGAACATACATGAGAGTGGATTCTAAAGGTGTTAGACCAAATAAGACAACACTGAAGGCTCTTTTGGCTGGAATTGATTAACACTGGAGCATTCTTACAGGAGTCCAGATTTCACGTACTGGGTAGACTCAGACATGGTTCGGCAGCATGGTGTATTGTCCAAGGTGTTTGGAATATATATCCCATCCCGTATATGTCAGTTCTCTTGCTATCACAGTATAGTTTGGAGAAATAGTGGCCATTTTGATATTCCCATAGTAGTTGGAATTATGCTAATGGGACTTGGTGATCAAGAAGTAGAAAATTCTTTTGATGCCTTTGCATGCCCCGGTATGAAAAATAAATACTGAGAAAGATTAGGGCTTTGCCATCTTGGTGAATTTCCAGAGTCCAGTGATCTGGGTATTTGGGGATATTCTTTCTACAGTGAGAGACGTGTTGTTGCACCACGCCTTGCTCACCAATAAGCACTGGTGAGCTTCTGTGGATTTTGGAGGCATATCCCATAGGGCAACAGTTTTGAATGGGACCTGGAATAAGAAATGGCTCTGCAGAAGGTCTAGGCTCTGACCCCAGCTGACCCTGGCTGCCCTGCCACTGGAGCCTTGTGACCCAGCAGAACCAGCAGTAGGAGAAAATTTCTTTGGGAAAAGAAACTCCAGTATAATAAAATAAAAATAAATATTTTTATTGTCTCATCTTTTCCCATTATTTTCTCATTTTTATAAAATAATACATATTTATAGAAAATTTAAGAATATAAATATGGAGAAAGAAGAAAATAAATCAACTATAATCTCACAGCCCATATCTATGGTGGATCCCATCTTGGTGCACATTCTCTGTATCCTCCCAGCCTCTTTTTTTTTAATGCATGTAAATACTTTTTTTTACAGAAAAGCAGATCACATAGAACACAGAATTTTGTAACTTACATTTTTCATTAAGCGTATTGAAAATATTCATTGTTCTTCAGCAACATTATTTGAAATACCTGTTTCATGTTTCATTGTATGGATATCTCATCATTTACTTAATCTCTTAGCTTTGGGTATTTAGATTGTTTTCAATTTCTAGCTACTCTGATAGGTTTTGCTGATAAACACATGTTAATTTTTATTCTATTCAACTAAACCACAGCCTAGAAAAGAAGGAAAACTGCTATTGGAAAAGTAATATACCTTTAAATAAAAAATGTTAATGCAGAAAGAAATATGTACATATGTACAGTTTTTTTTTGTTTTGTTTTGGCTTAAAACAACAGAAATTTATTCTCTCACAGTTCAGGAGGCTAGAAGTCCAAAATCAAGGTGTCCACAGGGCCATGCTCCCTCTGAAGGCTGTAGGGAGAGGATCCTTCCTTGCCTTTTATAGCCCTGGTGGTTCCAGGCATTCCTTGGTTGGTGGCAGCCTCATTCCAATGTCTGCCTCTATCCATATATACATTCTAAATTGGAGAGGAGGAGGGCAAAGCGTCCATCTATCCTTACAATAATGTAAAACTTCCTGAACTTAATTGTACTTCTGTGATTTAGGTTATTAGTTCAGTAATATATTCTACCAGCATTGGTCAATGTTTGGGACAGAACCACATATAAAATCCAGAGATTGTATAGATTTCCTCTTTTTTTTTCCGTAAGACTTAATGAATATTAAAGAGCAGTTCTACCATGATATTTTGTTTTTGGTTAACTCCACCAAAGAACAACTTGCCTAATAGTTGCCTTTTGTATTAATCATGATCTTTATCTGCTTTGACATCTCTGGCCGCCCTTGCTGGCTTGGGAGAGACGGCCCCTCCAGGATGAGCTGCTTCCTAGAGAGAGCAAACAACTTTTCCATGAGCTTAACTTTCATATGCACACTAACCCATCCGAAGACCCTGTCCCTGGCCACCTCCTTTGTTTAACTCACACACCAAACCAATTTCCTTGCCCTCAAAATCAGATACTGGACAACTGGAGACCATTCCAACAGCCCATAGCCCTACAAATTATTCAAATGATTCAATTCTACTCTTGTTCAAACTTGCCAACCCTGCCTTGCCCATTCCTTCCCTCAGAAACCACAAAAAAATCTCTGGCCATACTTCTTCCTTCTCCCCTTCTGCCTCCTGACCCACCCACTTCAGTGCTTCCCCACGTGGTCCTGCGTGGTGTGTCAAGCCCCCTTCTCTTGGGAAATGTAAGCAATAAACTCTTCTTTCAAAGGCAGTGTCACTTCACCATACCTGATTAAAACAAATCCCGGGTACATTTTAGAACACCTTCTTTCTCTTCTTAACCATAAACATTCCAAAGCTGCCTGGGGTCCCAATTCTATGCCTATGCTCAGCGCACTTTTCCAGTTTATAGCAACATCCAGGCAGGGTCAGTGTGCATCTGAGGTTTTAGGATTGCCCAAGTCCTGAGGCTCTGCACACTGTGTGGGCAGAGTTTTTTCCATAATACAGAATGTCTTTTGGATATTGCAGTTTGTTTTTTATTTTTCTTGTTTTTTAACTGTGTCTTCATGGTTCTTCCTTGTTCAAAGGAAGAAGAAAACAATCTACTACTTTGCTTCATCATCTTTGAATAGCTGAATGAAACAAGAGGCCCCCTGGATTTTCTATGACGAAAATATGTCTACGGCTACGCAAATTTTACACAGTGTGAATCTTTCCCCAAAGTCCAGTAACTAGTCATGTAAAAGATGTGTCAGCCAAAGCTTCCGTTTGATCTTTGTGGCTCTGGCAGCTTAAAAATAACTCCCGTTGAGAAATAGAAGAGTGTCTACTCATGATGACACTAGGAAACACAGGAACTTTTAAGAATGAGTGATTCATTAGGAGGATAAACCAAATAGAAATATAACCCAATTAAAACCATTATTCCTGAAAAATAAGATGTGTAGATTTTAAAAAAGGACTTACTTGATAAAAGGCTGAATATAGAAAGTTTAGAAAATTAGGTCAAATACTAAACAATCACCGAGTAACACCTCCACACACTTCAGGCTCAGAACAAAAATCTCCAAAGTTCCTAATAATAATGTATGATAACACAATAAGACATATCCTACTGAGGGATGATAGAGTCATGATGCCTTGCTTCTTGGCTTGGCTTTATTTGGTGGCACTGGCCATTCACAGAAATTTCTAGGCTCTCCGTCTGTGAAATGAAAGATGGGACTGGCTGAATTCTTCTAAAAATTTGACATGTTAATAATTTACTTGGGATTTGTTCTATGACTGTTCAAAGCCCATCTTTAGGTCTTAAAATAGAAACCCCCAGTAGTAGAGACCTTTCCTCTTAATTTATTAGCAGTACCTAACACTTTTGATATATGCTGAAAAATAGATGCATGGACTTACATTTTGTAATAAATGAAAAATGACCTGATTTCCACAGCAGGAGGCAGAGCACCGAACCCCACCCATATCACCCTAAAATCGGAAGGGGTGAAGGTTGGGGAGGCTAAGGGAAGAAAAGCCTGACAAATATTCATTGCAGCCATCACTTTGGCCTCTCGATTTTCACCCTCAAGAGTATCCCCATACCTCACAGCCAAACAAGAAAATCACCTCACATGATAAGTTATTCCTCATGTGCCTAAAAAGGCACTCACTCTTTCTCCTGAGGAAGAGCAACTCAAATCACATTGGTGATAGTAACCAGACTCTGGATCAGGAGTTTTCGATAGGGTCCATTATTTCTCTAATTCTGTGATGATCCCATCTCAATATTCCACAGCTGATGGACCACATTGTAAAGTTATCAATGTGACAGTGGAGCAAACAGAGAGAAAAAGAGAAAGTAGGTAAAATATACAAACATACGTGGGATAGAATGAGGATGGAAACAAGAGTAGAGATCAGAACTCTCAAATTTGTACCAAATCAGGAGGCTATCATGGGGTTTAGGGACTCTGCCATGCCGTGGATCCTTTGACTTCAGCTGGTATCTCAGCTTGTTACTGCTCTTCACCTGATGAATTGACCCCCAAACCTTTAATCCACTGGAGTCTGATTCCTTGGCTCAGATATGCTGCCTGTGTTCTGAGGGTTCTGGTAGTCAGCCCTGTCTGCTTATCACTGGTGTTTTCATGCGAGGAGGACCTCATGGGAGCCCTTTAATTCCATTCATGTTTCTGTGTTTCGGCACATCTAGTTCCCCTTAATAGTTAGGATTAACCCTTCTAGACAATGTAAGACCAACTTAGGACTCATCCTATATTTTGCTTATTTACTCATTGGTACACAGATTCCAAGTAGCCATTGTCAATTGTGAAATCATTCCTTCCTGGGTTCAAAACCAGCAGAACCCAGAGTCACAGAGATGGCAGCATAACATTTGAAAGTGGGTCATCAGGAGTAATAATGACATGTGACAACCCCATTTCTGTCCCTTCATTCCTAGAGCCATGTATTCTGGCTGTGGAAGCAACAGCAACGTATTTTGATTGAAACTTAAATAGGTTTTTCCTATGTTCTTTAAAACTAGCTGCTTCTGACAGATAGCGAGTATGTGATAAAACCTGCAGATCTCATGGGAATGAGATTATTACCTACCTTTTTTCATTGTAAAGTTAATTCCTTGGTCATAAGTAATGGTGTGTGGGATACCATGACAGTAACTCCATAGATGATGGAGCTGGCAGAAGCACTGTGATAAGGAAATCAATCCAAATACAGAATAAGTATACATTTCAGTGAAAATATTACATTTCTACCCAGAGGAAGGGATTCAGTGTAGTTAGCTTCCCTTCAGAGAGGTGGATGTTTCACCCAGAGAATCGTTATCTCAGGGTTGGTCCCTGCTGTTGTCAAACTGGGTACTCATAGTAGCAGTAGCTAAGCCAGTTTTGCTAAGGCAAAGTCTATTTTGTGGAGGTGATGTATAACCTCTGCTCCTGACAGCATGGATAGTTTGTTTATGAGGCCTTTAAACAGCAATGGAGTGGCTGGGGAAGGAAGTTGCTAGACAAGGTCATCTTTCCCACCTGAATAACTAAGACCCTCCTCCAGGGTAGGAAATTTCTGCTGAGCATTGACATGAAACACAAATATTCTCACACTCTAGACCCATTCAAAATGTCTATCAACATAACTTATCCCTACATCTCTTTGTCAGCAATCTTCAAATCTTCTTCCGACCAGAGCTCTGACCATGGAGTCATTCCATTAATCTTTTTCCATCACGTGAATTTGGATTAAGTTCATCTGCATATCACAGAAAAACTCAATGTAGTGGCTTAAGCAAGAAAGAAGTTTATAACCTAGAGAAGTCTTCAGCTGTACCATTCAGGGCTATCACTACCTCTTCTTCTTTAGGTGTGATCCTCATCCCTTGATCCAAGATAGCTTCTTGAGCTGTAGACATCATGTTTCCTTCTAACTGGAGAAAGGAGGAAGGGGGCGGATAGCAAACTCCAATTTCTTTCATAAGCCTCTCTGGAAATGACACATGACATTACTGCTTACATCTCATCACATGTCTACATCAAGCAATGTGCCTAGCTAAAATCACCAAGACTGAAGGGGACAGTGGATCTTGAAAGGCAATTAACAGTCTCTCCCATATACATAAATCAAATATTCTTACTCAGGCCATATCTCCTTCAAGGTAAAGTAGACAGGTAAAATCTTTTCCACTGTCTCTTCGAGGCCACTTGCAGGTGGGTGAGATGGGGGCTGTAACTTCAGAGTCTGCTTCTAGCTGATGCTAACATACTTTGCAGCATTATCCTTAAACCAGGCTTGTTTTTCTCCCCTTCACCAGTGAGTTGGCTGGAATACATTTCCTATGACCAAAGGTGTAAATTAAGGAAGGAGTATCAGTATGGAATGAGTAGTATTTATTCAGAGAGAGTAAAAATCTTCCCCATGACCCTCCAGTATCTGGTGGGCTTGAACTTATACATACTTCTTCCATTTGATGTGGGGAACTGCTGGGCATGTTTGGCTTTATGTGAAGGGGTTAGATAAAACTCAGTTCAGGATGGACAGCTCAGGTCACATGGTCACTTGGTGGTCTATGGTCACATTCTGTCTTCATCAAGGTCAAGCAACAAGCCAAGGAATGCTCCTCACAAGGAGAGTATTTACTTGCTCCAACTCCAAGGCCAGCTATTGTGATGCTTCTAGTGAAGCTTGTATCTAGACAGTATCTCCATCTTCCACAGACACTTCAAGGATCTCCTACATCATAATGACAAGTAGCAGACTTCTTATACTTCAGCCTAGACTTGTTGGAGAGCTTGCTTTTACTTTGGTCCCCACTTAAAGCTAGCAGTCTTTCAGTTTAGCTGGGTCACTGTAGCAAACCCAAACACAGTATACAGTGCCTCCAAAATTCAAAGAGCCTGGCAAGTGAAATGTATCTTTCTTTCTTAAGGGTATGGAGTATAAGATGCGTAAATTTGTCCTTTATTTTACAGTGCAAATACATGTATTTTCATGGGCCCTATCTTCTGTCTTCACCTAAGCATATATTTTAAATGGTCTGAATAGTATTTGTCATTTTATGTTTCCAGATACACTTAATATGTTACAAAAGTACTTGATCAGTGTGATGACCTATGAGATAGTAAGACAGTCAAGGTCCCTGCAAAATTATGTTTCAAGCTAGTGAGTTGAAATACACCTGAGGTGCTGTCATAAAAGTATACTGCTTTCCCTGCCAGGTCAAGGAAACTTGATCTGGGGTTTTTAATTTATTAGGCTAGAGCTGGTGTCAGAAAATTACAGCTTTCTGTTCTTGTAAATCAAGTTTTATTGGAACACAGTGATATGAATTCATTTATGGATTCTCTAAGGCTGCTTTCATGCTACAAGGACAGAGTGGAGTAGTTGAGACATACTATATGGCCAGCAAAGTCTGAAATATTTACCATCTTTATTGGCAAATTTTCTAAATCCTGGGTTGGAGAAATAACTTGTTAAGTCAGTAGTTGCATAACAGTTTCAAGGGGGCTGTTTGGTTTGCCCACATCTGTTTAGATGACTACAAATGCTGTCTCTACCAGATTGAACATCAAATAATTCACTGTCATTTTCCCAAGATTATACTCTTTTCATTCCAGCCAAATTGGACATATAAATGGACATGTGATAGGAATCATCTTCTTCCCTCACATATAAAAAATATTTCATGATGCCCCCAATCTTGGTAATTTCTCAGAAATGCAGAATTGCTTTTGGTTTTCAATTTTGGAAAGGAGGGGAAATCCTTGAGTTTCCACTTGGTCTTGTCTACTAAAATAGTCCTTACTCTATGGGTTAGAAGGCAATGAAAGTATTCTTGAGTTGCTGAGGATATCTATATTTTTGGTAATCATGGATAGTATGACAGTCCCATTGGACCTCTGGTGAGGTGGATAAAGTTAAAGAAAAAGTCAGCATATCATGTGTCCTTTATTATCTCTACTGTGATTGGTAGACTGTAGTGATATCTGGGCGCTCTGGGAGTTAGAATTACCCTTGATTCAGTGTAACAATAGTTTTCCAAAATTTTGGGTATTTCCCTTTTTACCTAGTGCATGGTTATACTGATGAATAGCTAAAGGTCCCTTTGGAGAAGAATCGGAAGAAGAGTCACAGTACCCACTTGTGGTGTTACTTCAGGTTCCTTCTTTCCTCAATGGAACCCAGACTTTTCTTCACCAACTCTGTGAATGGATTCCGGACTGAAAATTGGGCAAAGTGTTGTTACTCTTAGGACTTTGTGTTTTTTATTCAAGTCAAGTAGGACCTTAGCAGTTTAACTTTATATTTTTATTCCAGGGACCAAATAATAAATTAAAAGTAACCAAAGTTTCACATGGATCAGAACATTTTAATTACAATGATGACATTACTGTCTATAAGAGCAGGAAGGGGAGGAAGGTAAGGCAAGCAAGGTGCCTAGGATACAAAATTTAAGGAGGCACTCACTCTCGGGGGGTAACATGAGTGCTAAGCCCTTCACTGCCACAACCTTGAGAGTGAATGTCTCCTTAAATTTTGTGTCCGGTGTGTCTTGATTGCCTCGCCCTAGTCCCAGTCCTGTAGAATAGTAATCATGTGTTTCTACTTTACCTTGGATTGCTAAGTACTGCTTCTGGGTCTCCAACATCTCTAACACATTGGATTCATTCATTCCTGTTGATATTGAAGAGACCATTTCACTTGCGGTGTCTCCCCGGCTATGGTGAATGTGTGTTCTGCTTTCCAGATCCCTGTTTTAGGGCAGAGACACACTCATTCCATCAGCTTCTGGGAATGTTGCTAGCTGAGGACTGTCAGCTGAGTTGCTCTCCAGGAATTGCCTTTATAAGCTGAAGAAAGCCACTTCATCCAAGGTCATGCATCTCATAGGGGTCAGACTTCAAGGTGAAGCTGGATACCTTGCTTCAAACTTAGGCATCCCAGCTCCAGAACTCTTAGTGGAATTGTATTGCAACTCAACCCCTCTCTCTGCCTGATTCTCCTGCTTCACTCTCCCACAGATGTTCTCATCATGAAAACATTTACCAGTAAATTTCCTGCATACAAATCTTCTCTTAGAGTGTGTTTCCCAGAGAACCACATCTATGAGAGTTGGTGCCAGGTGTGGTATGAGGAAGCCAACCCTACAATGAGATTTTGGAGCCGGATCATCTTCCAGCTGACTGGCATTGAGGACAGCATCAATGGTGGCAAGTGGAACACAGATCACCCCAGGCTTGTAGCAATGCATTCATTAAAACTGTCACGGTTGGTGTACTGGGATGGGATACCAACGGAAAGGAATTTATGGGTGGATTGTGGAAAGGAATGCAGAGGTAGGGGCAATACCACAGGTGTCTGAGAAGTTTGGTGGAAGTAGTTATTATAAGAACTGTGGAATTGGATGGCTATTCCTGAGGAAAATTAATCAAATAGAGTAAGACAATGAAAACTGAGGAATATTAATTATTAATTAAAGGTTAAGTATGAAAGTCAGAAGGCCTTTTGGGCAGCATATAAGCAGACGCTTAAAAATCAAAGGGATCAGGCACAGTGCATATAAGAATACTAGTGCTCCAGAGGTGGTTGAATTTTTAATATTAGAAAGTCTGTGACACCAAGGCCATGGCCCTGACTGGAAAAGAGTAGTAGCATATGACATGAAATGGGGAAATCGGAACTTCCTAGGGCTGCAGAAAGGGCCCACTACTCCCTGTTAAAGGACCTTCCCTCCCACCCTCTTGCTTGAAAACAACTTGGAAGCCTCTGCCACGCAAGACAATAATAAGAAGTCCCCTTGGGATCTACACCCATCTCACATCCTGGCTACCAGGTCAATAATTAGGGTCAAATCACAATAAAACTCATCTGTCGAAGTGCTGGCCTGCTAAGGAAGGATAGCAACTCTACCTGGAAGGAAGTGTAAGAACTTACCAACATGGTAGCTGCTGTTGGGAGGATGGGTATGGAACTGGGTCCTGAGGGTGCTGCATGAAGGGAAGTTAGAACATAATAAAGGAGTTTATCACGGGAGCACGCTTCCATGATACATGATTTAACAATATTGGCAATGACCCTGAAAAGAAAGGGAAGGCTCACACCAAGCGAAATAGAAATTCCAGAGCTGCTGTGGTAGGCAGTGAAAAACAGATCAGAAGTTTCAGAGAAGAGGGCATGCTAGAATAGACATACAATCTAAGGTCAGCGAGCCCATTAGCTGATTATGTTCTGGGAAAGGGCCCAGAGAATAGTCTATTTATCAATGTATTAAACAAATGCTCTGGTGAGAGGGCACCAGATTCACTGAAATGCTCACTGGTATTTGTCCTTGATGATAGGAGACGCTGATATAGAACTGAACTTCCTGGTAACAAGGGGATAATAGGATTCTAAAATAATAAAGACCTGTTGGTCTTTAATCATCAGAAGAAACGAGGCTACAAAATCAGAGGGGCATGGGGTGAGTGGGTTTGACCTCTAAGAAGGCTCAGGGTTGGTTAACAGAAGATGTCTTCCCTAGGAGCAAGACAGAAGGCAGGCAATAAGGGTATTGCTTAATTTATGCAACAAGAGAAATCAAGGATGGATGATAAAAGGGCTGAATGCATCCAGACCCAAAAGTCATGATCCTTTGCTCAGTTTCCAGACCCCGAGCTGTTTTAAGACCTAGAACCCCTGAATTAAGGGAGAGGCCATATCTCCAGGAGGAAGGACTCTGCAATACCATGGCAAGTGTATATGGTGACAATCCCCCTAGTCCTTTCCCAAGGACACCTATGGCATTTACGCAGATAACCAATCACTGGGGAAAAGGCAATACCCAAACATTACAAGGACTGTTGGACCTGGGGTACAATTTAACATTGCTATCCAGGGAACCAAAACATTTTTGTGGACCACTTTTATAGTGGGGGCAAATGGGAGACCAGGTAATAAATGGAGTCCTGACTCAGGTCCATCTCACAGTGGATCTGAGGGTTCTATAGACCCACCAGTGAGAAAAGTCTTCAAAGGACTTTTCTGTATAACAGGAAAGAATAAAAGGAAAGTAAATATCAAGTTTCAAGAAACCACAACAGCCTAATTTACATAATACAAGTTATTCAACCTACCTTGATGGACTAGGTTAGGACTAGGTTCATGTATATTGACCAAAAACTCAAACAAAGAATGGCATAAAAATATGAATTCATTCACTCTTGTAAAAGAAGCCTGCAGGTCTATCATAGGGGACTCAGACACTGATTTTTCTCTTCCACCATCCTTAACATGAGGGCTCTATTTTCAAGGTCATTTTATAGTCTGATATGATTGCTGGAGCTCCAGCCATCATGTACATATACCAGGAAGGAAGAATAGAAAGGAACAAGCGCCTTAGTGTATGCCCTCCCTTTAAAAAGAGCCTTCCTGAAATTTTTACCCAACTTCTAATGTAACTTGTAGTTACATTTGATTAGCTAAACTTCGTTTCACATGGCCATGCTAAGTGTCAAGGGAGGATGATCAATAATAGTTTATCAGCAGAGAAGATTGTTTCCTTGAATAAAGTGGGGTTCTAAGAACAAAGGGGAGAATGGACATTGGATGGACAATAGCCCTGTCTGCCATTGCCAAAGACGGCATCCATGGCTCAGAAGCTATATTCAGTAGATGTTCTTCAGCTTTAAAGAACTGGGAAAAATCCAAAGCCACATTGCCTGTATTTTGTCTGTACCTTGAGCTCCTCTCCAGAATCCATGGGGAGTTTTCATCTTAGAACCCATCACCTCAGTGCTCCCTCAGTCTCCCAGGCTGGCTCAAGCCAGAAGAGACAAATTTTTCTCTGGGCTTGTCCTACTTGGTTTCAATTTTTGGCCAGGGAGTCATACCTCTTCCCTAGGTGACTCTCAGTAAAACTCACCATTTTAGGGTAGTATGTTGTGGAATTTTCTGTCCTCTAGCATGGTAGATTCTTATTTTAATGGCTGCCAATGAATCATGCATCTGGTACTCACTCCCTTATGTATTGTATCGCCTTCCCACACTGACGCTGGCCTTGGCCATGTGACATGCTCTGGCCAATGAGACATCAGCAAATGTCAAGCCAGAGACTTGATATGTGCTTTTGTACTGGGACTTGTATTCTTGGATCACCTGTAAGAAAGTGTAAGAAAGCTAGGTCATCTTGTTGAAGAGGTTGCATGGATGAGAACTGAGACTTAACAGCCAGCAGCCCCAGCTAATCTCCAGGCATGTGAGTGAGGCCCTCTTGGATCTTCCAGCCCTAGATAAACTACCAGATGATTGTAGCCACGTGAGAAATCATGAATGAGAAAAATCCCAGAACCACCCGGCTGAGCTCATTTGCAGAATCATGAGTAAATAAATGGTTGCTGTTTCAAGCCATTATATTTTGAGGTGATCCTTTATGTAGAAACAGAAAACTGAGACATATTGGAAATTGCTCAGAGAAGTTATGGCTAGGGTTAGGGTTATGGGTTGGTCATATCCCCTAACCACAAGGCTATGGTTTTAAGAATGTGCTCTTCAGTAAGCATGTGTTGTTTTTGGCCACCCAGCATCCGTTCCTCCCTCATTTGGTAAGAACACTAGGATTTTACTCAGGGCAATCAATTATTCAGTTCTCACATGTGATTCCTTTGGCCACAGTGTTTAGACAGGAAGAAGTAGGTGACTTAATTCAGACAATTAAATGTCTGGTCCAGGACTTTTGTTCAAACTCTCTTTTCATCTAGAAAGCAGACTCTGAAGTTATGAAAGATCTGAGGAAACTGGTTTGGCCCTCCTCTTTGGTAATGGAGACATACCAAATAGCCACTGGAAACATACTGAATTTTTACTGTAAAGAAGTTCCTAAAGGAAACCCTCATGTAGAGCTGGAGGGAGTATAAATTGATGCTGCCATTCTGTTGTAATCTGACCATAATAAGTAAAGTAAAAACACATATACATGTTGATGCAGCAAAATATACCCCAGGGAAACTCTACTATAAGTCCAAAAGGGGACACAGATGAAAATCATCATCAGAGCAGTTTCTGGTAGCAGAGAATGGACACAGGCATCAAAAACTAGGAGAATGGGAGTTCCCTGGTAGCCTAGTGACTAGGATTTGGCATTGTCACTGCAGTGGCCAGGGTTCGATCCCTGGTCGGGTAACTGAGATCCTGCTAACTGCACAGGGAGGCCAAAAAAAAAAAGAAACTGGAGGAGTGAACAAGTGAAATATGGTAGAATACTATGCGGCATTCAAAAGTAATGATGTAGGCCAGCAACGTGGCAGGCTAGGAGGTCTCAACGCTTGCCTGCTCAACAAAAACAACAAAACAATAAATGAGCAACTACAAACTGATAAAAATAGCTCTGAGAAAGCTCTGGACTGTAGTGAAGAAGTAGTAGAAACTCTGCAGGGCTCAAAAATGGAGGATGGCCACATGGAAAAGAGTAGGAAGCATTTTACCTGTGTCACCCATCCCCCAGTCCAAAGCAGCTTGGCACTGAGCGGGATCCCCTTGGAGGGATTTTACCCCAAGAGGCAAGGGACAGCAGTAGAAACCCAGCAAGCCTCATTGCTGTGGACGTTTGCAGGCTTTGCTACTGAGGACCCCCGCAGTCCTCACCAGCACCAAACTCAGCTAATGGAGCTGCCCACTGCTGTGTCCCCACTGCTGTGTCTTCCCCAGGGTTGAAACTGTCACTGTGGTGACATAATAAAGGCTATATATGACAAGTCCACAGCTAGCATCATACTCAACATTGTGAAGTTAAAAAGACTTCCCCCCTAAGATCAGGAACAGCAGACGGCCACTCTCACGAGGAAAAGGCAAGGAAAAGGAATAAAAGGCATCCAAATAGGAAAGGAAGAAGTAAAATTATCTCTGTTTGCAGATGACATGATCTTATATATAGCAAACCCTAATGGCTCTCTGAAAAATTGTTAGAACTGTACATGAATTCGATAAAGTTGCAGGATATAAAATCAACAAACAAAAATCAGTTATGTTTCTTTACACTAACAATGAACTATCTGAAGAGAAATTAAGAAAGCAATCCCATTTACAATGGCATCAAAAACAATAAAATACTTGGAATAAATATAGCCAAGGAGGTGAAAGACCAGTACACTAAAAACTATGACATTGATGAAAGAAGTGGAAGAAGACACAAATAAATGGAAAAGATATCCCATATTCTTGGATTAGAAGAATTAATGTTCTTAAGATGTCCATACTACCCAAAGCAATCTATAGATATAATGCACTGCCTATCAAAATTCCAATGGCATTTTTCACAGAAATAGAAAAAACTGTCCTAAAATTGTATGAAACCACAAAAGACCCCTAATAGCCAAAACAATCCTGAGAATGAAGAACAAAGCTGGAGGCATTATACTTCCTGATTTCAAACTATATTAAAAAGCTATAGTAATTAAAATAGTATGGTTCTGGCATAAAAGCAAGCATATAGATCAGTGGATCAGATTTAAGAACCTAGAAATAGACCCATGCATATGTGGTCAACTAATCTTTTTTTTTTTTTTTTAATTGTGGTGCACAGGGCTCTCACTGTCGCGGCCTCTCCCATTGCGGAGCACAGGCTCCAGACGTGCAGGCTCAGTAGTTGTGGCTCACGGGCCTAGCCGCTCCATGGCATGTGGGATCCTCCTGGACAGGGGCAGGAACCCATGTCCCCTGCATTGGCAGGCAGATTCTTAACCACTGTGCCACCAGGGAAGCCCAGTCAACTAATCTTTGACAAGGGCACCAAGAATGGAGAGTCTCTTCAATACATGGTGTTGGGAAAACTGGATATCCACATGCAAAAGAATGAAATTGAACCTCTATCTTACACCACTCACAAATAGTGACTTGAAATGGATTAAAGACTTAAATGTAAGACCTGAATCCATAAAACTCCTAGAAGAAAACAGGGAAAAAGCTCCTTGACATTGGTCTTGGCAATGATTCTTGGATAAGACACCAAAGCACAAGCAACAAAAGCTAAAATAAACAAGTGGAACCACATCAAACTAAAGAGCTTCTACACAGCAAAGGAAACAGTCAATAAATTGAAAAGGCAACCTATGGAATGGGAGAAGATACCTGTAAACAATATATCTGATAAGGGGTTAATATTTAAGATATATAAGAACTCATACAACTTAACAGGAAAAAGCAAATAATCTAATTAAAAAATGGACAAAGGACCTGAATAGACTTTTTTTTTTCCAAAGAAGACATACAACTGGCCAATACGTATACAAAAAGATGCTCAACACCACTAATCATCAGGAAATGCAAATCAAAACCACAATGAGATTATCACCTCATACCTATTAGGATGACTCTTACCAAAAAGGTAAGAGATAACAAATGGTGAGGATGTGGAGAAAAGGGAACGCATACACTTTTTGGTGGGAATGTAAATGGGTACAGTCATTATGGAAAACAGTGTGGTGATTCCTTAAAAAATTAAAAATAGAGCTTCCATATGATCCAGGAATGCCACTTCCGGGTATATATCCAAAGGAAATAAAATCAGTATCTCAAAGAGATATCTGCATTACCATGTTCATCACAGCATTACTCACAATAGCAAAGATATGGAAGCAACCTAAATATCCTTCGATGGATGAATGAATAAGAAAAATGTGATGTATATGTATATGTATGTATGTATTACAATGAATATACAATGGAATATCATTCAGCCATAAAAAAAGGAAATCCTGCTATTTGCGACAACATGGATGAAAATTCAGAGCCTTATGTTAAGTGAAATAAGGCCAGAGAAAGAAAATTACTATACACTGTATGGTATCAGTGGAATAAAGAAAAAGTTGATTCCATAGAGAAACAGTGAATAGAATAGTGATTGCCAGGAGCTAGGAGGAGGGGCATTGAGGAGATGCCAGTCAAAGTGGGTCAGCTTTCAGTTATAAGAAGAATAAGTTCTGAGGATCAAATGTACAGTCTGGTATTGTACACTTGGAAGTTGCTGAGAGTAGATTTTAAGCATTCTCACCACACACACACACACACACACACACACACACACACACACAAATGAGTTACCTCTATGAGGTGATATATGTGCTAATCATCTTGATCTTGGTCACTACTCCACAATGTATATCACACCATCACGTTGTACATTAAATATGTATAATTATATTTGACAATTATTCGTCAATGAAGAGATGACTAGTTCTAAAAACTAAACAAAATGAAACTAATGATGTAGATTTTCCCCCTAATAGTTTTGTTAAGATCAATCCATAACACTGTCTGTGAAAATAAGAAGTAGCATAATACAGTTTCTGTATTAGAATAACACATGTATGCACAAGACACACTCTTTTTTAAGAATATAGACTTATCTACAGCATGTATTAAACACATAAAGAGGATCTTATAGAGTGAAAGGAATATGAAGGGAGCAATGAAGATGAGAACTTAAAATAAGACAAGAACCGTACAGATTGATGATGAACGTGCCAAGAATTGAGGCTAGTTAATTAAAACAGTTGTACCTGAGGTTAAACAAAAACCCCAAAATGATTCACTAGAACATGAATGACTTGCAATTTGAGACAATTTGTACACTTATATACACTTGAATATGACAATTTGCCCAAGTGGAAAGTCATTTCCATATCTCACCTCCAGACTTCCAAAAGTCTGCAAAGCAACAGGGCTTATGTTAAAATAATTCTTACTATTTTCCCCAGGCAGTTAGTAAAGGGAAAAAGAACATAAAGGCTGAAAAGGGAATATTTTTGTGGGAAGGATGAAGAGAAAAGAAGAGCATTTAATGTAGAGGAATTACCAACAACTGAAAAGTAACAATGTTAACTGGATGAAACAGTTTTCTCCACTAATGTCAGGGCGAAATTTGATGTCACAACATGATCACCAAAAATATGAGAGGGCAAATGTCAAGCATTTTCCTGATGTTTTCCTCATGGCATTCTATTCTATTTTAGTCTCATGCATCAGCTTTCCAAGATATAATACCTCTTGGAATGTACTTGCTGGAAAGAAATAAAAAACTATATCTCACAACATTGTACACGGTGGTAACACAAATTTTCCTCATAATCTTTAATTCCTGTTCACAGCGTTACAAAAGATAATGTACTGAGTTTTTCTTTGTTTTTTTTTTTTAGAATACTGCATTTTTCTCTTAGCGAGGAAATAATCACGAATTAGGTATGAGTGATGAGGTGCTGGTATGTCAATGTGTTAAGATCTCTTGAAGTTAGTATTTAGGATCTTTGGCTTATGATATTATTTGCATAATCGTAACTCCAACGTGATGATATCTGAATATTTAAAAAGTTATTTTAGAAGTTATGTATATGAATATATATGAGCTAATTTCTCTTTGAATTATCTTTTTCCTTTCACTGCTTTATTATTTCTCTTCTAAATTCTGTTTTATAGGAAACTTGCATTTTTTGGATTTATCATTGGTGAAATGAAATTTCAAGTGCCAACTACATCATTCTTGAAGGAGAGAATGCAGGATTAAAGAAAAAAAAATATCCCAGCCCTCATGGAGTTTACATTCTAGTGGATTAATGCTGATTAATTTGGAGTATAAACTGCTCAATATTGTGATGTAATAACATCAGGAAAATGATTTTTATAAGATTTAAAAAAATGTTATGTTTATAAGATGAAATTTGATATATTTTTGTCCTGATAATGTTTCTCTTAAACTTTGCACACGCGACTATCACATAGATTCAAATATAACTTGGGTCAAATCATAACCCCAAATAAAACAAGTGAATGTCTGATGCAATAGGTTTAAGCTAGAGAACACCATTGTCCTTGACACACTGTAGATGTTTAAAAAGTTTTTTGAATTGGACAAGAGCATTCAGCCCTGGGTCTGACATTTTTACAGCCTGGGTTTTAATGCATTAGGACATTCTACTCTTTTCTCATTACTTATGGTAATATCCATGATCTATAAATTAAATACATTACTTCCAGTACAATCCTCTTTGTGCTTCCATACAGCATTTGCTCCCCTTTATCTTGAAGGTCCGGCCCCTTGCAGGCACCAGCCACTTCTATTTCTTCCATTTTTAAAACTGCTCTCTGATTTGCCCCATTTCCCCTTGCTCCCTTTAGCCTGAGTTTCTGGAGGAGCCTTAAAGCTGTGAAGGGTAGCTATGCGCATGAGCTCTTGTTCTCTTTGCCCCACTATGCAGAGGAAAGAACACTGAACAAGCTCCTGCCTCAAGCTTATCAGGAAATATCTGAGTCTGGGAATCCAGGGCCAATATCAGAGTGATTGCCAAAAAGTTGCCTCCAAAAAAGCCACTGTTAAAGTTAAAAAAGAAGGTTTATTAAATAAAGTCTGTTGTGATCAGGCAATAGATAATTCCAAACAAGGTACGCATAAACCATCTTGGTTTTGGGTTTTAAATTCATTCATTCACTCATTCCATAATGAATTTATGGAACATTGATCGAACACTTACTTGGTATAGTACTCTTCACCAGGCATTGAAGGGAATGTAATAGCAAGAGCTGCCATTTATTAATTTCCTACTGTATACGAAGCACTGTGAGTCTATCAATATTTTTTTTTCTGACCCTTACTTCTACAGCACCAGGGCAAGACCATTATCTCCATGTTAGAAGGAGAAAACTGAGGGAAACGAGGAAACTGAAGGGCAAATAAGTGAGGAGATAATCTCGGGACATGTTGTGAGGCTTCCAAACGCGTGCTGTTCCCGCAGGACACGGCTCTGAGGACTCGGTCCCTATCCAGACTGCTTCCTTGTAAATGGAAATAAAATTGAGTGTGATCACGACCCCGAGGGATGCTGTGGGAACTCAGACGGGAGAGGTGACCATTGCCGAGGCTTGCAACTGTTAGTAAAACCTTAAGAAAAAAAGTAGCAGAGTAGGATGCAATGGCTGTGCATTTTGCCCTGAGAAAAATTCTCTAAAATTCCATTTTATATTTTTACATACCTTCTTAAGTCCTTTTTGGAGTAATGCCATGTACAACTAAATAAACCAATTAAATGGAGTCAGAAGTGTTATGGATAAAGTTGAGGCACATACACTTGTTTTTGTGAATCTCATGATTTATATTAAATGACTTGTCTATAAATCAACGGTGAGAATGCTTGATGTAGCTTGCAAATCCTAGAAAACCTCATGCCAGCAACTCAGGTTAAATCACAGATGAGTTCTACATTTTTCGGAAGTGTTTCTAATGTCATTTTGTCTCAGGACATCTCCAAAGAAATGAAGAGAGATTGTGGTTGATGGAAACCTCGGAGGACAGTAATACAGAAACAAATCTGATCACAAGGAGATAAATCTGGTAGAGCAGCATTTTCAAAAGAATCCCTCGAGGCCACATTTAACTGCATTTTCTGATGAAAGTAAATCATAAGTTTAAATAGAAAAAATATGTAATTGCTTTTACTTACAGTGCTGGCAAAAAATTGTAGATTTGTATAAAAGAAGAAAAGAGATCAATTAACAGAGTCCCTGCTAAGGAAAGCTAAAACCTAGAGGCAAGGTTTCAATTTAATTTTTTGCCCTTTATTGATTTTCCTCCCATGTCTTGAATGGATGGTTCCCCCTAAAAGATCAACTATATGTTAAAAACAAAAGCTCAACACTTATTGAATTACAGAAATGTTCTTGAATTATGTGTAATATTCTTTCATCTTTTCTGCCTCTAGGGGGAAGTGTGTTTTCAACAATTCTGTCCCCAGAGGACACTTTCTTTGTGGGCTACAGGCTTCATAGGGTTATTCTACAATATGACTTCGGGGCTGGCTTAACAAGGGAGAGGAGATACTCTTTGAAAGGCACTTTAGAGACTGCTGCGTGAATTCTGAGGGAGATCACACAGACTGTGACAGTTGGTAGAGAAAACGTCCTTCTGTTATAGCATTTCTAACCCATTTCAAAGAATCACCGGTTGAGGTTCCCTATAGAATGTTGTCTTCCCTGGTGGAAAAGGAATGCCATAGAGACATGATTTCATTTCACAGATGGAAAGCAAACAGCTGAATACTTTATAGAAAACTTGCCACTTGATTTTAGTAACAAAGTTAAAAAATATGATTTGTGGATATCGATGAGAGTTCTAAATCCTATAAAAAGTCTATTATTGATGTTTTCTGTAATATCACATTTAGGGCTAACATTGCTTTTTATTTGGCTAATTTTATTTTATTTTGCAGCATTTCCCTGTAACTTCCTTTTGTTTTCATTCAGTAATTGTAGTCAGAAAGAATGCACTCGGTGAAAAGGTTAGCAATCTTTTGAATGTTAAAAAAAGTGCTTCTTTTTTCCCCCATTTCAAGTTTTACAGAATTGAAGGGAACAGTATTGAAAAATTGAGTCCAAGGGATGAGTTATTTCTATTTTTTCTTTTTTCCTACCTTCTTGATTTGATTCATCTTTGTGATTATGACGCTGCAAAAGTTATACTATAATCTATTAGTAATTGTGTTACTATGCTGCATATTTTCAAAACAGCTTCGTATAAAATCAAAGTTTGATATAAAGCATGTTACTCCTTAATGAAATTTAACTTTGTTCCCAACATTCTTTTACATGGTATAATAAGTATTTATTTCTAATCCAATCCCATGTAAAAATATTCTCTGGGGATGAAGAGGTATTTATATTCTTTGGCCTAGATTCTCCACATAGAGAGTGAAGGGTCTCAGGCTAGGTGACTTCTAAAATTTTTCCAGCCCTAAGATTGGAGAACTTCATGATATGCACACTTTCAGTTGCCTGGGAAAATCTAATTTGATGGAAAGTGAATAAAACTGGTAATGTTAAATCCATATACATATATTACTTGGCAGGTCTTCCTATAATCTTGTGGCTATTTTCATTTGAAAAGCTTTCTTCAAAAATCCTAAATTCTATAAAATGATGTCATGGGGATGTAATGTACAGCATGGTGACTATAGCTAATAATACAGTATTGCATATCTGAAAGTGGCTAAGAGCAGATCTGTAAGTTCTCATCACAAGAAAAAATGTTTTTGTAATTCTATGGTGACAAATGTCAACTAGACTTGCGGTGGTGATCATTTCACAATATATACAAATATCATATCATTGTGTTATATCCAAGACTAACATAATGTCATATGTCAACTATACCTCAATAAAAAAATCCTGCTCAATGGAAAAAGTTCTGTTCAATGGAAAAATGTAAGGGGTGCTTTGAGCATTAGCAAGAGAGGTAACATTGGCTTTTCTGGTATTGCTGCCTAGTTTGGGGGCTCTCCCTTACACGGTTTGTCAGTGCTCTTGAATGACAAACTGGAAGTTGAGAGCTCTGATCCAAAGGCCACTGAGAGGCTGCGATACTCGCTCGAACATAAATGCACTGACTACCCTGCCCGTGACCCTTGGCGCGAACGGGCAGCTCCTGTTAGGGGAGAGGCGTTCACACCCGGTGCCACTGAAACCCCAGCCTTTCCGACTAAGCCCACGTTACACAGTGTGCGGAATCATATCGCCGTTGGCCAGTGTTCCCCAGACACGGGGCATAGCGAGCAGTAATAGTAAACCTTGGTTCCTTCACGTCTCCTGGCAACCAGTTTCGGAATCCATTAAGACCCTTGGAATTCGGGATTTAGCTTGTTTCTCTCTCTCCCTCTTCCCTCCCTCCCTCCCTCTTTCCCTTCCTCCCTCCCTCTTTCCCTCCCTCCCTCCCCCCTTCCTAGGAGTTCAGGGGGGATTTTATCGCTGTGAAGCTCTACATCTCAATTTCCAGTATGTGAGGACTACCCTTTGTGTGGAATTAAATTGTACACAGATGCCTCGTTTGCTACTGGTTAGCAGCTGTAATAAAATAAATGAAAGTTTTCGCAGGAGTAATAAGGTCTTACTTGAAGATTCAGGGATCACAGTGCATAATCTGAACTCTAAATGCCCCGGAGGATGAGACGTTACTCATAATTACATTTACGGTGCCAGAAAGAGCGATAAGGAGGGTTCTGTTAAAGGTGACGAGCGCTGATGCCTGAAATTGCCACATCTCCGGAAACCCCAATTTGCCTTTTTATCGTCACAAATGAGAGCGACTGCTCTTTGAGGCCTCGGCGTTAAACAAAGAAAAATAAAACAAAGACCAAAAAGCAAACTCAGCGCCTGGGGTGGTGGCATCGGGGTTACAAGTCGGCTACAAGTTTCTGCCGAAAGAGGGCGTTGGTCTAATAGACTAATAGAAATTTGTGGACACGGACGCCCAAATGAAAGACCATTTTCAATTTATTTTAATTTGTGGGACTTCAGTGTCAGAATTCACCCGTCCAATGTAGTACGTTCCCACTGCAAATGACCTCGGTGTGTTACCACGTTCAGAGGGTCAAGCTCCCATTCGGACCTGCCCTGCAGCGCGGCGGACTCCGGCGACGCTCCTCTGGCCATGGACTTCTCCACGGCCGTTTCCACCCTCGTCTCCACCGCTGCTGTGCCTGTGACAAGTGGCAAGACTAGGTCTTGGACGCAGGACCTTCCTCGGCGCTACCGAAGCCGGAGCACAGGGTCTCGCGCTGCCCGCAGGAGAAGCGGTGGGATTTCCGAGCGCACGGATTGGAGCGGAGGACGCGCCTCCACCCAGGGGACCCTCGGCGTAAAGCTTTAGGGCGAAGGTCTCTTTATTTAATTACCTGGCTTAGCAAGTAAAGCCCAGAGGACGCCTTGGAGATGCTTTTCAAGCTTTCTTTCTGCCACCTTCAGAAGAAATGTTCTCTCGCCTTTGGAAGCAACAAGTTTAACTTTTCTGCTCGCAGCGCGCCGGCGGAGGTGTCAGTGCGCCGGGGGCCCTGGATGCCCGGCAGCACTGCGACTCTGGCGCGAACTCGCGCGGCTCTGGGGGAGGAGGCCGGCGGGGGTGGGGAGCGCGGGAAGGAGGGATAGTTGGGACGCCTGGGCTAGCTGGGCGCTCCAGGTCCGCGACCGAGCCGTCTGCCCCGGGACCTTGGTCCCTGTTCCCTGACCTTGCGCCAGAGGACCGGGAAGGTCGAGTGCACGCCCCGAGTGGGCGCATCAGGAGGGAATGTGGCTGGAGTGAGAAAGAGGTGAGAGCCATCGGGACCTAGGGTGTTTTTTTTTTTTTGCAACGAAACCACCAATTTCCAGGGCCACCTCCTTCCTTTAATCCTGTTGTTTTTTGCACGGCGTGGGGTGTGTGTGTGTGTGTGTGTGTGTGTGTGTGTGTGTGTGTGTATGCCTGCGCGCGTTTCTTTACTTTCAGACATATTTCCATTTTTAAAGCCCGGAACTGGAAAGAGAGCTGCCGCGTGCGGGGCCAGGGGGAGGCGGGGACCCCGCTACACCCAGGTGGCTGTGTAGCGCGTTGGGGGCTCCCGCCGGTACAGAAGTGAGCGACTGTGGCTTTAAGGAAAAGGCCCAGGTCTGGCGGGGAGCGGGGAGTTAGGGACAGGGGAGGGGTGGGAAGAGTAGGGGTGCGGGGAGGAGCCCTGATGTAAGAATGTTAATGAGAGGCTCCCCTAGCCCAGCCGCCACCCCCCCCACCCTCCCCACCCGCTGGAAATACAAGCCGGGCCTCGGCGCGCCTTGTGTGGTAACACGCTCCGCCGCTGCCACGCTATTTAAACGCGGGTTATGGATCCAGGAACCGGCGCGAATCAATGAGATCAAACGCGAGGGAGATGCACCGTCAATTACAAGCACTTGGACAAGTCTAACTTTTTCTTCTTTTACAAATACGCTTTCAAAAGCAACCTTAGCAATGCCCAAATAAGAAGCCACCTCTAAGCAAAATAGTATATATAAAGGGAGGGCGAATATATATATTTATAAAAAGTATATATATAAATATATTACAGACGTACAGGTTTACACCCGGTGAACTTTTTCTTTTTTTCTTTTTTTTTTAAACGAGTGGCATTGCAAAGGAGGACTCTTCCTCTCTCTTTCGGCGAGTTAGTGAAGGGGGTATTCTGTTTTCTTAGAGCGCCCAAGGGGGCGCAGGGACCTCGGAGAGAAGAGTGGGGAGGAAAGAGGAAGGGTCGGTGGGGGGCAGAGGGCGAGTCCGCACCGAGGGCAGGCGCTTTCCTGCGGCACGATGCCGTCCCTGCTGGTGCTCACTTTCTCCGCGTGCGTCCTGCTCGGTTGGGCGTTGCTGGCCGGCTGCACGGGTGGTGGCGTCGGCGGGGGCGCGGGCCCGGGCGGCGGGCGCCGGGAAAGAGAGGCGCTGCCGCCGCAGAAGATCGAGGTGCTGGTGCTGTTGCCCCAGGACGACTCGTACCTGTTCTCCCTGGCTCGGGTGCGGCCGGCCATCGAATACGCGCTGCGCAGCGTGGAGGGCAACGGGACCCGGCGGCGGCTTCTGCCACCCGGCACTCGCTTCCAGGTGGCCTACGAAGACTCGGACTGCGGCAACCGCGCACTCTTCAGTCTGGTGGACCGCGTGGCGGCGGCGCGGGGCGCCAAGCCCGACCTCATCCTGGGGCCTGTGTGCGAGTACGCGGCGGCGCCGGTGGCCCGGCTAGCGTCGCACTGGGACCTACCCATGCTGTCGGCCGGGGCACTGGCAGCCGGCTTCCGGCATAAGGACACGGAGTACTCTCACCTCACGCGCGTGGCGCCCGCGTACGCCAAGATGGGCGAGATGATGCTCGCCCTGTTCCGCCACCACCAGTGGAGCCGCGCCGTGCTGGTCTACAGCGACGACAAGCTGGAGCGGAACTGCTACTTCACCCTCGAGGGGGTCCATGAGGTCTTCCAGGAGGAAGGCTTGCACACGTCCGCCTACAATTTTGATGAGACCAAAGACTTGGATGTGGACGACATCGTGCGCTACATCCAGGCCAGTGAGCGAGGTGAGCAGAAGTGCGCCTCGGGCCCCAGGCCCTAACCCAACCGCTCTCCGCGGCTCTCGCTACACGCTCGTCCGCTCCTCTGGGGACCCCACTACCCGCTGCGGCACTGAGGACCCGGGGAGGGCGCGTGCGCTTGGACTCGCCAGGCTGTGCGCTGTCTGGCTGCGACGACCTTTGACCATCATCCATGGCTGTGGTGGGGTGTACGCAGAGCGTCCCGGGGAGGTGGTGGAGCCTGGGGGAGGGGCATGTGAGCTCGCAACTCGCTAGTGCTCTGGTCCAACAGGTGCTGTCAAAGCTCCTGGGTTTTTTCTTTCTCGCTTCCCTGGCTCCGGCGCCGGGCTTGTGGTTAGGGGCTCACTACGGGTGCCCTTCTCCAACCAGGGTCTGAAAGCGTGACGAGGCCGAAGGAATTTGTTACCCGGTCTTTGCCGACGTGCGCCCCCTCCGAGTGCGGAAGTGTACGCTCTACGCTCCGCCTCACGGTCCGCTCCGGTCTCCGGGTTTCCCGGCTGCTCCTCGCACAGATCCCAGCTTTCTTTTAAAGGCTCATTGTATCGCCCTTCTCATTCCTTCCCTGGCCCCTCCAGCCGCTTATGAACGGGCTTCTGTGGTTTCCATCAAAAATGCCTCGCAGTGTCTGGACTCTGGCGACACTCACTGCCCCCGGCGCGTTCGGCATCGCGGTCTAAAGCGCCGGCAGCTAGGCTTTGCTAGAGCGCGCGCGCTGGGGAAGCGGGCGCTGAACCTCCTTTCCACGTCCCCCCGCCCCCGCCCCCTTGAAGTTTTCTCCGTGGGTCTTTGGGGGTTTGAATAACCACCAAACTGGCCAAAGAGCTCAAGGTTGAGGGTAGTGTCTATGGCTACAGGGAGTGGGAGGAGAAGCGGCAGGTCACGGATATATAATCGCGGAATCCCCCAGTGCGGCTGCCTCATTGTACTGCAGAGTAGACCTGCGGGATGGCGGGCGGAGATGCCAGCATAGCGCAGCTCCCTCCTTACCGATGTCAGGTTTGGGTGCATATCACTCAGGGAATCCTGCCTGCTCCCGCTCGGCGCGCACGCGCCTCTATTGTCAGTGGGGTGCAACCCCAGCAAAGCTCCCCACTACCCGACACGGGGAGACGGAAGGGGAGAGGGTCCCACTACCCCACGCGGGGAGACGGAAGGGGAGAGGGGCCGAGCCGGGCGCGGGGCTAGCCCACGACTTGGCACGGCTGGGCACCTGGGCGCTGGCCGTGGGAGACAGCGCAAGCGGAGGCAGGGGGCCTCAGGAACAGGTGAGAGTGGGTAAAGGTTCCAAAGAGGATGGCGCTGCGGTCATCCCCCTTCCCAGTTTGACTACTTCGGACTCGGAGTGAACGCACTCTTTAGAGCGAGGAGGCGGGAAGTGTTGACAGTGGGGATGCACGCCCAAGTTTTGAGCGTTCGAACTCCAGGCTGTCTGCGCCGAATTCCTGCCAGCCAAGCAGGCGGGGCGCCGGCTTTGCTGATTATGAAAAAGGGCACTTGTATACAATGGCTGCGGATTCGCCACGCCAGGCTGAGAAAGCCACATCTGCTCTCCCACTCCCAGTCCCCAGGTTACGGCAGACCCCTGCACACCTCGGGCTGCTCTAGCCCCCGAACCTGATTATTCAGCTCTCGCTCCCGAGGGCTTGGAGCTAGGAGTTGGAGACTTCCCAGCTTGGGCTGGGGATGGGGGTGTGTCCCCCTACGGGCGAGATCCGCGGTCTGCCAATGCGTCCGTGATGCTACTGCCCTGAAGGTCTCAGTGCCAGCGGTGATCTCCTCGCACGTGGCCTGGGATTCGTGGCCGAGGTCAGCCCAGAAGAGGGCAGATCGAGGCCACCGGGGGCCCCTCAGCCTCACAAGGGTGTGGCTGAGCCAGAGGGTAGGGAGGGCGTCAGGGCCCTAGTGGGCCTGGGGGCTTCAAAGAGATTGGGCTACAGTCTTGCTGCTGATTATTTTTTAATTCCGAAAGCCTCGTAGATGTTCCCAAGCCTCTTTACTTTTTTTTTTCCCCCAAGTTTGAATCTCGTGGTGAAAGTTTGTTTGACTGACCGGTATGTTTTACAGGTGAGAAGGTTACCATTCTTACTCTAAAATACGTTTCCAACAGTGACTTGGCAGTTGTTCAGAAATATAAAACAAAATAATTTCTCCCCTAAGCCCTCCTCCCTCCCCTGAAATTCCCTACTCTCAGGAGAGAAAGCTGCTTGATAACAGAGCTCTCTCTGGGGGTCTTTTAGTTTTACTAATCACCTTTATTTCACCATAAGTGGTTAATGGGTTAAATAGTGGTCCAGTACAAGGATTTAGTGGCGTTTGAATTTTCAGAGCTCTTGGCCTGGCTGAGGCATTCACTGGGGAGGGAGCTTGGGCTTCCATAAACCTCTGTACCTCAGGCTCCTCAGGTAAAGTGGGGGGATGCTGGGAGGAGCAAATGAGCTATCTTACAGGAATGCTCTGAAACAGTGCAGATGCCTACTGAGTGCTCAATAAACCTAGGTTTTATTGGAGTTGTTATAACTATTTTATATATATGGTGATAATCTCCTTTACCGGAAGGCGAGACCATGTCAAGGGTGAGAAGCAGACCCTCTGGATCTGGCGGCTGCACTCAGCTGCTGCAGGGCCTGCCCAAGTCACTTACTTTCTCAGAGGCCGAATTTCCTCTTCTGTGAAACGGAGGTGGGATGAGAATCGGGCCTCTTCAGACTGGTATTTGGTGGTTCTGACTTCTGCTCACTCAAGTGTAAAATGGAACTGACTCTATTTTTGTCTTTGAAAATTCCATATTAAATATCATAGAACTATCACCCACCCCCCCTTTGAAGGTAATGCTTTTAGCATCTTTTTGGACTTAAGTTCATCTTTAAAATCAGATCACAAAAGTTTTAATCTCTCTTTTTTAAAAAAATTAATTAATCAAGTTTTTGGCTGTGTTGGGTCTTTGTTGCTGTGTGCAGGCTTTCTCTAGTTGCAGGAGCAGGGGCTACTCTTTGTTGCGGTTCACAGGCTTCTCATTGCGGTGGCTTCTCTTGTTGCGGAGTACAGGCTCTAGGCGCACGGCCTTCAGTAGTTGTGGCTCACGGGCTCTAGAGCGCAGGGTCAGTAGTTGTGGCGCACGGGCTTAGCTGCTCGGCGGCATGTGGGATCTTCCCGGACCAGGGCTTGAACCCATGTCCCTTTCATTGGCAGACGGATTCTTAACCACTGTGCCACCAGGGAAGTCCCAAAAGTTTTGGTCTCTTAAAGGGTAAAACTGATAATGCCACCATCTCTAATAATAATATAACTAAAATTTCATTTGGCTATGTGTGTGCTATAGAATGAAAAACTGAGGGGTATTATTTATTCTTCTTAGGGATTTACTATCAAAATCAATAATTAACATTTTTTCTCTCATGTTTTTAGCTAACATATATCACTAAAATACACACACCTGAGCATGTATTATTTTTAAAAAGTCAACTACTACCCTCAATATTCTATACTCAATGATAAATTTATTTTTAAAAAGGGAAGTTTAAAAAGAAATATTTTTTTAAGCAATAAAAGCTAGCAGTTGTTTTGTCTATACATCTCATGCAGAGATGTAGATGCAGAGCCAGAAGAGATGCAGAGCCAGAAGTGTGTGCACACAACATTTTTGTATGAAGAACTGTAGTTTTATCTTTTTAGTTATTAATATGTCATTATTCTTGGCCTGCATAACAACTGTAGTGATAACAGTATTTAATCAGTAGAAGAGTCATTTATTTTTAGAATTAGGCTGGGGTAAATGACAGAGAGTTTGGTCAGAGTTTTTAAGCAAAGAACCCATGATAAACGTAAAATAACTAATTCATAGCAGGGGGTAAAAGAAGCATTGTAGGCTGCAGTGTAGAAATTCTGAAAGCCTTTGGAGTAGATGGAACTTTGTGAACAAAAAAAATAAAGGTGCAGTCTCTATTTTGCAAATGAAACCTATTGCTTATGTAAAGTAAAAACAGCCAGAGAGAAATATATATTTTTAAATAATAGATTTTATTTTTATGAAAGTTATACAGCTATGTAGTTTAGAAAGTCAGAAAATGACACAACTCTTACTAGGAGTAAGAGTTTCCTATCTCCTGCTCCCCATATCTCACCTCCCAGAGGCAACTATTTTCAACTCCTGTAGCTATGTCTGTAGGTATTTGACTTCAGACCTCTAAATAACATTATTTTTTATTTTTTTCAGGTTTAGGTCTTATTTCTTGCCATCCCAGGGGAAGATAGTGATTTAGTTTTCTTCTACTGCCTGTTAACCACACACTCAAGCTTTCCTTCCAGTCATCCTTTCAATATGATCGTGTCAGGTTTGTTTTTGGTTAGCTCAGTATTCAGTGTCTGTATTATTATTACCTTCTAAATGCTATATGTAGTTGAGCCATATAAGCTACTACAATGATATTTCTTTATTGCCCTACTTGTTTTCCTTGGGGTTAAAAATATAGTCTATTTTTGCTTAGTTTCCTATGAACTTATAACTAAATCATCTACCAATTCTCTATTTTAAGCCTCCTGAGTTGCTCCAGTTTGGTTATTTTCTAAGCATACCACATGGTTGCCACTCTGGAGTCTTTCTTCCACATCCTCTGCAACTCTGTCACCTCTCCCTTTTGAGCTAGATCCCTATGTTTTCCTATTTCTTGGTTTATGGCCTTCTTTTGGTGGAGCACATCCTCCAGGAGCTTTCTGAGAAAGGATGGATGAGAGCTAAAGTTTGAGACCTTTCATGACTGAAATTTCTTCTTCCTACCCTTATACATAACTATAGAATTCCAGGTTGGAAATAATTTTTCCTCAACATTTGAAGAATTGTCAATTTACGTTCCAGTGGTGCTATTGGAAAGCTTGATTCGATTGTGATTTTTGACCTATTGTTTGCTATTTGCTTTTTTTTCGGTAAATTTTTAGAATCCCCTTTTTCTCCCAGTGTTTTAACATTTCATTTTGATTGTACTTGTGTGCCCATATTTTGCTGTATGCCCTTTAGGGTATTGAAGGGTAAGTCTCTTCCATTCACAAACTCATGTCTTTTAGTTCCGGGAAAATGTCTTAAATTATTTCTTATATCCCCTCATTTTCTCTGTTCTCTCTTTCTACAATTTGTTTTATTTGTATGTTAGGCTTTCTGATTTGGGACTCTGTTTTTCTCATCCCTTTTCTCCTATTTACCACCTGTCTTTTAAAAAAAAGTTCCTCTTACTTAGATGTTTCTTTGGCTACTCCCACAGTTACTATTGAGTTTTAGTTTTAAATTTCTGCTGTCATATTTTCAATTTGCAGTACATGGCATATCTTGTTTTGCTTCCATGGAATAACCTCTCTTCTCCCTTGTAAGTTTAGAATTAAATAGAAGATGGATGCAAGAGTCAGATGGAGAATATGAAAATGTCATTTTTATTATTGATAACCTATTGGAGAACATGGGTTTAGATCTGTTGCCAAAAGGGCCTGCCTGCTATTACTTCCCCTCATAATTAGGCAGGGTCATCCACTAAATCACAGGTAGTGCTGCAGGCCCCGCTCCAGGACACGCCCCTTACTACAGGGTGAAAGTTGCCCGTAATGAGTACTCTCTGCAAGCAGACACACCCCAAAGAGGAAGGAAGAAAGGGCTGAGTCCCGTATGCCCAGTTGTCTTTTCCAGACTCAGCAATCAGACAGTTCCCTCCTTCTCCTCCCCCACGGGAATGGGGGGAGAGGGACAAATGAAGGCACATGGGGAGATGAAGAGTGGCCTTCTGTTAGAGGTTGCTCCAAATGTAAACCTGAAAGGGGGAAAGGGTATCACTCTAACTCAGGTATGCTTCCTGGATTGTTTTGCGGTCTCTGAATTGACTTCTCTAGCCACCCCTTTGTACTTCTCTCTGCTATTCTTAGAGTGATTGCAAGAACGTGTTGCAGTAGGGAGAAGCCACTTAACAGAAGACATTGTGGGAATCAGATAGTGGAGGGTAACATGGAATATCACAGATAGTGGAGGGTAACATGGAATATCACATGTTCTTTGGCAAGGGGGAAAAAATAGAGCAGAATGATGAAAAGTCTATCCAGAAACTTGGAATCGCATCATCATTTCCTCTTCTAGAAGTTTAACAATTTGACCAAAAATGTTAGTACTTATATATTTAAATATCTATTTAATATACTTAAATATACTTAATATATGTTTAAATATTTATATATTTAAATATACTTAAGTGTAGCAGAAATTATTTTAATTGACCTCCACTTAAGCAGCTTGCAGCGTTAGCTGATGCTCTCCTTTCCTCTATAAACTTTATTGGCTGTCAGTGAACGCTGGTAGCTGGTATACTTCTCCCATGTTTGCCAGCACATTTCTCATAAATCTGTTTAAAGCAGTTGTACTTATTATTATAAGTATGCAATTTAATTAGTTATTATGTAAACTGATGAAACATGAGTAAGAAGAGAAAGCTATTTCAGTGAAAACTATTTTCAACCTTCCGAAAGATTGTATAGAGGCATGTTGCTAAAAATACTTGCTGTTGAATTAGGCATGAATGAAAAAGCCATAAGAGATTAAGGAACATTCTACAAATGTAGAAGGACTCTGCATTCTGACTGCTCGGCCAGTGTCATTAAGTGCTTGCTCCAACTTAAACTGGGTGATAATGTGCACTATGGGTTTGTTTTGTGGAAGAAAAACAATACCTGACCCATGACGATGGGAGTTGGGATTTCGTTTTCAGAATTGGACCACATTGTCCACACAAAACAGATGGGATCTACAATAATTCCAGTCTGCTCAGATAGGCTCAGTGCTGCTCTGTGTCACTCTTGCTTGGTCCACGCAGGTACTGACATTTAAAGAAAGAATGTGTCTATCACAAGGGGTTGGTCTTAGTGGTGATGGGAAGAGAGAGAAGGAGAAGGGCCAGGGCTGTAAACATAGAAAAGAAGTGACAGAGAGGCCAGTGTTGGGCACAGCCCATCCAGGACTTGGGGAAGCCTGTGCTCTGGCCTGAGGACACAGCCTGTTCAGGCCTGGGCCAGGTGTAGCTCTTAGACGGATGCTTTGGGTTATCAAGACCTGATGCCTTTGGATGCTTGAACCCTGCAGCTGATCTCCCTGATTCTGACGTCACCCTCACTAACATCCTTCTGCTTATAATTTGGCTCCTCAATGAGCACTCCCAGGTCTATGTCGGCACAAACATGTTTGTGACCACTGTGGTCCTCATTGAAATTAATCTTCACTTCAGATTATGTAAAAATATCTGAGTTAGGTTATCGGGACTCTGCTCCCCCAAGCAATGACTCTACTCTTTATGTGCTGACAGAATCAGGTTCTGTGTCTTAAGGTTTAGAGCCAGACTCTGGACTATGGTCACGTGATCAAAAGATGATGAGGTCTGCCAGTGGAGAGTCAGCCAGAGCTTCCTGGAGCCTCCCGGTGATGCCCACCCTTGGAATGCACACTCTTCCAACTTGTCCAGCCTTAGCCCAGGCTGTTTTGGGAGACACCTTGGCTCTTTTGTCATTTAGAGGACTGGAATCAAATCGGAGCTAAAACAAGTGTCTAGATCACAGTGAGTAATGAGGAGTTTCTTCAAAAGCTTCCTTACTGAGACATCTTGAAATTTGACTATTCATCCCAAATATATAACTATATTTGCAGGCACAAACAACACCTACTCCCACAGTTATAAATCTATCGGAGTCTTGTATTGTTTTAAAAACTTGTTCTGCAGACTTTGAGCCTGTCGCCTGAGCCCTTTTGTCGTAAGAAATGTCAGAGTCATGATCTAACACTCTGAATTAACCTGTGCAGTAAACGAAATGTCAGCAAGCGCCTGGCCCTTCGCGCAGGCTGCCAAGGAGGCTTTGGCACAGCCTGAAGTTTGTTCTGCATCTTTCAGCACCCATGCTTTTACAAAGAACATACACAACCTGCAGGGCTGGCACGCATGGCGATAATGTGGTTATGGCGCCCAGGCTTCTCCTCTCCTCCATGTGTGCAGAAAAGCACAGCGGGCACTGTCTTGGGGGCCAGGGGCCATCAACAGTGATCAAAATAACTGGATGAAGGCCAGGTCCCCACTTGCCTCGAGGCCGTTGCAGCTCTTACGTGGCAGACAACACTATTCTGCAGCTGCTTAAAGCCTCTCAGCTCTGACAGTGTGGCTGTGAACTGAGAGCACGTGGGGAGGGACCTGGAATCTTGGTAATTATTTCCTATGTATGTTGAGACAGCTTGAGAAAAAGGGTTCTACATTCAGACTGCAGAAAGCCTGTAGCACTCGCTGCATCCTCTGATTTGCCAAATGAAAGCTTTCTCAGGAAAGTAGGTTTACTATGCTAGTAAAAGCATAAAAAGCAGTTGACAATCCTCACTATCTTATATTGGGCAAATCTGGGAATTTATTTGAAGTCTTTTTTTTAAAGGAATTCATTCTGAAACAATTGTGTATGTTTGGAAGAGACGTAAGAACGTATAAAGCGCCTCCTATAGCCTTCACCCAGATTTTCACCAATGGTTAGCGTTCTGCTGGTATACTTTGTCATTCTAATCTCCCCCTTCCCTCCCTTGCCCCTCCAAATATATACGCATGTACATATACATGCACAAATATTACTATCTTTTTAATGAACCATTTGAGAGTAAATAGAGCTATCATGCTCTTTTACCCCTGAAAACTGAAGTGTGTGTTTCCTAAGAACAAGGACATCCACTCATATAACCACAGTAGAATTATGAAAAGCAAGAACTTTAACACAAACACAATACTATTATCCAATTTACAGACCTTATTCAAATTTCTCCAGTTGTCTCAATAATGCCCTTTGTAGAAAAACTTTTATTATTATTTTTCTAAGGTCCAGGATCCAATCCAGGACCACACACTGCAGTCAGCTTTCTGTTTCTCTAAGTCTCTTTTAGTCTAGAACATTTCCTCAGGCCATCTTTGTTTTTCATGAAAGTGACCACTTTGAAGGGCGCAGGTCCGCTATTCTATACACTGTCCCCCAAGCTGGGTTTGCAGAGCCTTCCTTCTGATTAGATTCAGGTCGCCCACTGTGAGGTTTGGGGCCCGGGGTGTGTTACACCAGGGAACTCCTGAGTCTGCTCCCATGGTGAGTGATGTTGATGTCCATCACTTTGTTATGGTGGCGATGGATAGCTTTCTCCACTGTCAAGCTATTATTCTGACCTTTGTAATTCATGAATAATTTGTGAGGATTCTTTAGGACTTTAGCCGTGCCCTGTTCCCCGTCAGATGCTGTCCTCCGTGCAGGGGCGTTTCACGCGTCTGTTTGTTCCTCCCCGCAGTGGTGATCATGTGTGCGAGCAGCGACACCATCCGCGGCATCATGCTGGCGGCGCACAGGCACGGGATGACCAGCGGAGACTACGCCTTCTTCAACATCGAGCTCTTCAACAGCTCTTCCTACGGTAACTCTGCCTCCGGTTTCCCCTCCCACTGCCAGGGTGTCAAAAAGGGATTGTGAGACAGGGCCAATAACTTGAGTCATCTCTGTAGATTTGATTTCCATAGATAGGGTTTTAGAAATTTGTGATTCTGAACACTCCCACTTCTCATAAGGTCTCAAGCTTTCCTTCTCTGAGAACTCAGAGCAAAAAGTTACCACCTCCTGTGATGCCAAGGGACTTGGGGAGAACATAGCTCACTCCAGCACTCCAAAGGATCATAAATCCAGGCCCTGAGGACCCCTCCCCAGTGCATTTCCAACTTTGGGTTGCCACCATGATGGACTGCTGGAGTAATTTTAGGGAGATTTGGACAGAATTTTTAGTAGCATGGAATAGACTCGAACACATCAACGTAATAGAATAGAACATGTCAAAGTGTGTCACACATAGCATATGTATGGTTTCATACAACTTTTATTTTAGGAATATGATTACATGTTTGTGTGTATATATTTATGCATGTTACACATGTATTTGTAATGGACCACAATGTGAACTAAATAAAATAACCATTACTGTAAATCGAGGTAAAAAATTTTGAAAGGTGCTGCTCCCAGTCCCTCCTCCTTCTAGATTACTGTCTCTTAGCTTCTCTTATAAAAATTTGGGGAGCTTGGGCTTTCCTGGTGGCGCAGTGGTTGAGAGTCCTCCTGCCGATGCAGGGGACACGGGTCCGTGCCCCGGTCCGGGAGGATCCCGCGTGCCGCGGAGCAACCAGGCCCATGAGCCATGGCCGCTGAGCCTGCGCGTCCGGAGCCTGTGCTCCGCAACGGGTGAGGCCACAACAGTGAGAGGCCAGCGACTGCAAAAAAAAAAAAAAAAAGTTGGGAAGCCACTAACAGTTACAATCAAAAGCATTTAACTCCTTAAAATGGATCTGGGGAAGTTCCCAGGGTTCCTGTGATGGAGGGTGTTCTAGGAAGTCATCAAGATCGCAGGTATAAAACATTTTCCCCAAATGTGGTTAGGGCTCTCTCTGAAGTAAAGAGTGTAGGGCTATGGACCATTTTCTCAAGTACTGCACGTTGGCAGTTACAGGGGAACTGTAAGTGTGTGTATCACGAACAGCATGTTCATGCTGAGCTCCACTTCTCAGTTATCATGGTCGAGATATAGTTAGATGGGATCTAAACCTTAAAGCATATGCCTCAGTTTCCTGCTCTGATAAGCTCCTGGCTTACTTAAGCAGTAGATCATTGTGTATAAACATAATGAATCATACTTCTCACGGGAATAAAGCAAAGTTGTTGAATCAAAAGTAACCTCTCTTCCTGTAGCGGATAAAATTGAAGATTTGAGGCTTGCAGGATAAACACCCAGTTTTCCCCTGCTTGCTCCCATCACTGTCTTTCCCCCTATCTTTACACAAGCAGAGTGGCAGTTTTGCTTCTTGACCCAAGATCAGAATGTAATTACATCATTGGTTACAGTATTGAATTCATTGAGACAGTGGTAGAGACTGGTGAAAAATGAAAAAAATTTATTCTGAGTTTTGCAAGTTGGCTACTGCAAGCATAGCATTTTGAGGCAATGCATGTGAATGCATATTATAAGTGCGCAAGTACAAATTAGGTACTGGAATTCCTTTCATCCACGGATAGAGCTTGCATTACTTTTCCCTGCTCATTACAATACACAAGTATTACAGAAAATTTGAGAAACATAGAAAAGCATAGGGAAGAAAATAAGTTACTGAAACTCTGCCATGCAGATAAAGGTACATTGATAATATTTAGATGTCCGTCTTGTCTATTTTATTAAAAATTATATATTTATGAAAAATGTTCAATAAAATGATCATACTATCTATTGCATGGATACATAGTATTTTATAATGCTGATATGCCATCTTTCTTAATCAGTCTTTTGTTTTTTAATATTTATGTTGTTTCCAGCTTTTTGCTGTAAGAGCAATGCTATATTGAGTTGTCTTGCCATGTGCATTCATGTGTGCACATACATACACACATATGTATGTGTGTGTAATCTGTAAGACAAACTTCTAGAAGTAGAATTCTGGGTCAAATGTTACATGCATTTAAATTTTGATAGATATTGCCAAAGTTGTCCTTTAAAGAGGTTTGCCAATTTACATTTTTGCAATGGTGTATGAGATATTTTGTTTTCCTGTATCTCTGTCAACCCTGTATCATCTAACTTTTAAATTATTTTATTTATTTGAATTTCTTTTTATGTCCGTAAGCAGAGTTTTGCAGTTTTCTTTATTTGAATTCTGCACCATTCTTGCTGAGTTCATTCTTAGACATTTTATGTTTTTTGGTTTTTATTATGTTCATGATCTTTTCCTATTACATTTTGTAACTGTAGTCGTTATATAGAAAACAAGAATTCCACATATTAAATCCTCTGTTCTAATAGATTTTCTTAATCACTTTCAAATAATAACAATAGTTATGCCTCCATTTTGATAGTTGAATGTTATATTTATCTTTCTTTTCTTACTGCATTGGCCGTAGCCTCTAGAATAATATTATATAACAATGGTGATACTTAATTTCTAATATCTTGTCAGAAGTAGATGTTAAAATATTCTTTAGTTTATGAAGTGTGGTTTTAAAAATTGGAAGTGAGTATGAGTGTTATCAAATATATTTTATCTGTACTTTTAATAAATTTCCTAGTATTGAGCCATTATAGTATTCTTGGAATTAAGCATAGTTTGTCATGATTTTTTTTAGATGTATTGCTGATTTTAACTTTTTAGTGTTTTATTTACGATTTTTGAATCTATACTCATGAGATTAGACAGTTTTCTTGCATTCAGGTGGTATTGTCAGATTTTAATATCAGGTTAATATTAGCTTTATAAAATTAATTGGGACACTTTCCATTGTTTTTATGCTCTAGAACAGTTTATATACCATAAGAATATTCCTTGAAACAATTCAACTCTCGATCTGGACCTAACTTCTTTTCAGAGGTAATTTTTGGAAAATTGAAAAACAAATCTATTTTGAAATAATTTTAGATGTACAGAGAACTTTAAAAAAAATAGAGTTTGTGTATACTTTTTGCCCAGATTCCTCTAATGTTAACAATTTAAATGGGCATAGTACAATTATCAAAATAAGAAAATTAACATTAGTACAATACTACTGACTAAACTACAGGCTTTATTTGAAATTTACTACGTTTCCTCCGAATGCTCTTTTTCTGTTCCAGGATCCAATCTATTTAGTTGTGTGTTTTCTTTTTGTTTGTTTGTTTGTTTTTTTTGCAGTACGCGGGCCTCTCACAGTTGTGGCCTCTCCCGTTGCGGAGCACAGGCTCCGGATGCGCAGGCTCAGCAGCCATGGCTCACGGGCCCAGCCGCTCCGCGGCATGTGGGATCCTCCCGGACCGGGGCACGAACCCGCGTCCCCTGCATGGGCAGGCGGACTCTCAACCACTGCGCCACTAGGGAAGCCCAGTTGTGTGTCTTCTTAATCTTCTCTAGTCTGTGATAGTTCTTCAACCTTTCCTTGTTATTTATGACCTGACACTTTGGATAAGTCTGTTATTTTGTAGAATGTCTCTCAATTTGGATTTATCTGGTGTTTTCAAATGATAAGTTGAGTTTACACATTTTTGGCAAGAATACTACAAAAGTGGTGCTGTATCCTTCTCAGTGCAAAATACGAGTGCATAAGAAGTCATGTATATGTATATACATAGGTATATGACTTACTATTGGCTTTATGTATGTATGACTTATTGTTGGTGATTTTTGGGACAACTTTTTAAAACTTATTTTTCCATTAGTTCAGTTTTTCTGCTTCTTGAAAACTGAATTGCATGGAGTTATACAATGTGCTCTGATACAATCTACCAAATCCTTGGTTTTTCTTTTTTCAAATTTTTAAAAATTTATTTATTTTATTTTTTAAAACTTTTTACTTTATATTGCAGTATAGTTGATTAACAATGTTGTGATAATTTCAGGTGTACAGCAAAGTGATTCAGTTATACATATACACGTGCCTATTCTTTTTCAAATTCTTTTCCCATTTAGGTTGTTACATAATATTGAGCAGAGTTCCCTGTGCTATACAGTAGGTCCTTGTTGGTTATACATTTTAAATATAGCGGTGTGTGCATGACAATCCCAAACTCGGTAACTATCCCTTCCCCCGACCCTTTCTTTCTGGTAACCATAAGTTCGTTCTCTAAGTCTGTGAGTCTGTTTCTGTTTTGTAAATAAGTTCATTTGTATCATTTCTTTTTAGATTCTGCATATAAGTGACATCATATGATATTTCTCTTTCTCTGTCTGACTTACTTCACTCAGTATGACAATCTCTAGGTCCATCCATGTTGCCGCAAATGGTATTATTTCATCCTTTTTAATGAATGAGTAATATGCCATTGTATATATGTGCCATATCTTCTTTATCCATTCCTCTGTCGATGGATATTTAGGTTGCTTCCATGTCTTGGCTATTGTAAACAGTGCTGCAATGAACATTGGGGTGCATGTATCCTTTCAGACCATGTTTTTCTCTGTATATGTGCCCAGGAGTGGGATAGAGGGATCATATGGTAGTCCTATTTTTAGTTTTTTAAGGAACCTCCATACAGTTCTCCACAGTGGCTGTACCAATTTACATTCCCACCAACGGTGTGGGAGGGTTCCCTTCTCTTCACGCACTCTCCAGCATTTATTTTTTGTAGATTTTTTGATGATAGCTGTTTTGACTGGTGTGAGGTGATATCTCACTGTAGTTTTGATTTGCATTTCTCTAGTAATTAGCGATGTTGAACGTCTTTTCATGTGCCTCTTGGCCATCTGTATGTCTTCTTTGGAGAAATGTCTATTTAGGTCTTCTGCCCATGTTTTGATTGGGTTGTTTGTTTTGATGATATTAAGCCACTTGAGCTGTTTGTAAATTTTGGAGACTAATCCCTTGTTGGTCACATCATTTGCAAATATTTTCTCCCAATCTGTGGGTTGTCTTTTTGTTTTATTTATGGTTTCCTTTGCTGTGCAAAAGCTTTTGAGTTAAATTAGGTCCCATTTGTTTATTTTTGTTTTTATTTCCATTACTCTGGGAGACAGATCAGAAAAAATCTTGCTGCAGTTTATGTCAGAGAGTGTTCTGCCTATGTTTTCTCTAAGAATTTTATAGTGTTCAGTCTTACATTTAGGTCTTTAATCCATTTTGAGCTTATTTTTGTGTATGGTGTTAAAGAGTGTTCTAATTTCATTTTTTTTACATGTAGCTGTCCAGTTTTCCCAGCACCATTTATTAAAGAGACTGTCTTTCCCCCATTGTATAGTCTTGACTTCTTTGTTGTAGATTAATTGACCATAGGAGTGTGGGTTTATTTCTGGGCTTTCTATCCTATGCCATTGATCTATATTTCTATTTTTGTGCCAGTACCATACTGTTTTTTTAAAAAATTTATTTATTTTTGGCTGCATTGGTTCTTCGTTGCTGTGCGTGGGCTTTCTCTATTGTGGTGAGTTGGGGCTACTCTTCGTTGCAGTGTGCAGGTTTCTGATCACGGTGGCTTCTTTTGTTGTGGAGCATGGGCTCTAGGCTCATGGGCTCAGTAGTTGTGACTTGCAGGCTATAGAGCACAGGCTCAGTTGTGGCGCATGGGCTTAGTTGCTCCACGGTATGTGGGATCTTCCCGGACCAGGGCTCGAACCCGTGTCCCCTGTATTGGCAGGCGGATTCTTAATGACTGTGCCACCAGGGAAGCCCAGTACCATACTGTTTTGATGACTATAGCTTTGTAATATAGTCTGAAGTCAGGAAGCCTGATTCCTCCAGCTCCATTTTCTTTCTCAAGATTGCTTTAGCTGTTCAGGGTCTTTTGTGTCTCCATAAACATTTTAACATTTTTTTGTTCTAGTTCTGTGAAAAATGCTATTGGTAATTTGATAGGGATTGCATTGAATCTGCAGACTCCCTTGGGTAGTATCGTCATTTTGACAGTATGGATTCTTCCAATCCAAGAACATGGTATATCTTTCCATCTGTTTGTGTCTTCTTTGATTTCTTTCATCAGCATCTTATAGTTTTCAGAGTTCAGGTCTTTTGTCACCTTAGGTAGGTTTATTCCTAAGTATTTTATTCTTTTTGATGTGATGGTAAGTGGGATTGTTTCTTGAATTTCTCTTTCTGATCTTTTGTTGTTAGTGTATAGGAATGCAACAGATTTCTGTGTATTAATTAATTTTGTAACCTGCAAATTTACCAAATTCATTGATGAGCTCTAGTAGTTTTCTGGTACCATCTTTGGGATTTTCTACATATAGTATCATGTCATCTGCAAACAGTGACAGTTTAACTTTTCTTTTCCAATTTGGATTCCTTTTATTTCTTTTTCTTCTCTGATTGCCATAGCTAGGACTTCCAAAATTATGTTGAATAAAAGTAGCAAGAGTGGACATCCTTGTCTTGTTCCTGATCTTAGAGGAAATGCTTTCAGCTTTTCTCCATTGAGTATGATATTAACTGTAGTTTTGTCATATATGGCTTTTATTATGTTGAGGTATATTCCCTTTGTGCCCGCTTTCTATAGAGTTTTTATCATAAATGGGGCTGGATTTTGTCAAAAACTTTTTCTGCATCTATTGCGATGCTCATATGGTTTTTATTCTTCAATTTGTTGATGTGGTGTATCACACTGATTGATTTGTGGATTTTGAAAAATCCTTGCATCCCTGGGATAAATCCCACTTGATCATGGTATATGATCCTTTTAGTGTATTGTTGGATTCAGATGGCTAGTATTTTGTTGAGGATTTTTGCATCTATGTTCATCAGTGATATTGGCCTGTAATTTTCTTTTTTTGTGACATTTTTGTCTGGTTTTGGTATCAGGGTGATGGTGAGCTCATAGAATGAGTTTGGGAGTTTTCCTTCCCCTGCAATTTTTTGGAACAGTTTCAGAAGGATAGGTATTAGCTCTTCTTTAAATGTTTGATAGAATTCGCCTGTGAAGCCATCAGGTCCTGGGCTTTTGTTTGTTGGGAGTTTTTAAATAACAGTTTCAATTTCAGTGCTTGTGACTGGTCTGGTCATATTTCTGTTCTTCCTGGTTCAGTCTTGGGAGATTGTACCTTTCTTAGAATTTGTCCATTTCTTCCATGTTGTCCATTTTATTGGCATACAGTTGCTTACAGTAGTGTCTCATGATCCTTTGTATTTCTGTGGTGTCAGGGTTTTTCTGATTATATCCCCTTTCTTTTCCCTTTTACAGCCTGGTTGCTTAGGCTTTGCGCTCGGCTGTCAGCCTGCCTGAGAGTCTGTGCCATGTACTAGCTCTTGGCAAACTGACATAACCCTGCCCTTCCCCTGCAAGTCTTAGTTTCTTCTAATGATAATAATAGTACTTATCTCATGGCATCAGGCTGAGTAATAACTGAGGTGGTGTATGTGAGAGAAACAGAAAACTGCTTGGAACATGATGAGTGCTTAGTAAATGTTCACTATATTTACTATTAATTTTAGTTTACTTTGACCATTACATATAGTACTTTAAAAGTGATAAGTTTGTACATTTTCTTATGGTGCAGTTATATAGCTTGATTTAGGCCATACTTTTTTTTTTGTGTGTGTGGTATGTGGGCCTCTCACTGTTGTGGCCTCTCCCGTTGCGGAGCACAGGCTCTGGACGCGCAGGCTCAGCGGCCATGGCTCACGGGCCCAGCCGCTCTGTGGCATGTGGGATCTTCCCGGACCGGGGCACAAACCCGTGTCCCCTGCATCGGCAGGTGGACTCTCAACCACTGCACCACCAGGGAAGCCCTAGGCCATACATTTTTTTGTTACCCAATTAGTCAACTTTTATCTAGTACATCCTAAGGACCTGGGTGCATTAGGAATTATATCTGCCTGCAAATAACCAAGACTTCCAGCTATAGTAATTTAAACAAATGTAGAGGTTTATTCTCTCAATTGTAAGAAGTGCAGAGGTGGGCAGTCCAGGGCAGAATGATGGTTCCATAATGTCATCAGGGACCCAAGCTTCTTCTTGTTTTCTACTCCCTCAATCCTAGTGAATGGCATCCATCCTCAAGATCATGAGATAGTGGCTAGGATTCCAGGGATTGTGTCTTAATTCTAGGCAAGACAGAAGGGGAAAGATGAGAGGCAAAAAGAGATCCTTTTCAGTTGACTCAGTTCTGTTTGAAGGGCTCTCTGGAAGCCCCACTCATTAACTTTCGCTTACGTATCATTTGCTACCCGTGGTTGAGAGGGGGGCCAGGAAATGTGTGCTTTTAGCTGGGCTCACTGCTACCCCACATCAATTCAGGAATCTGTTACTAAGGGAGTAACAGAGAGAATGGATGTAGGGAGGTTTGCCGCAGACCCTGAAGCACTTTTCCTCTTCAGAGTAGAAGCAGTAAATAGAATCTTATGGCAGGCACAGTGACCTAGACCAAGGTTCTGGTGTCTGTCACTCATAAAGGACTTTCTCTGAGATTTTTATACTCTAAGAATCAGATATATTATCCTGAAAATTTCTCCAACATCCTCTTCTCCCTGTGCTTCCTCACATCAAAGTCTACACCAGTTCTAGAAAAAGGCTCTGTTTTAAATAATACTTGAGATTGGTTTTTTAAGAAAACATATTGATAGCGTGTCCATATTTACTGATTATTAGATTGTCTTGGTGAGCACTCAGAAAAATTCTCAGATCTGCCCCAATTATATTGTTACAGGAGTTCTGAATGTATTATGAGGGAATTCAAGTGATGGAAAATAAGATTGAAAGGAGAGGTTTTAAAAAAATCCAGAGTGAAGATGATATATATTGCGCTGCAGGGTTTTGAATAGCACCTGTTGGCATTTTCATTCGCTGGCATTATGTTCTTTGGATGTAAGTTAGGTGGAAAGTCATTTGCGCAATCTTGTCTGGGACTGTAAGGTTATTGTAGAGCTTTCCTGACTTCCTGAGAACACAGAAGCACTCAGTAAGGTGAGGATGGGAGAATTCCAGGGCTGGTCATGCACATAAATTACTTGACTCGCTAAAAGTAGAAAAATGGCAGAAAAACTGGGGAAGGGTTGGATTTATATTTTGCTATTAAAGTGATATATTCCTGTTATAGTCAGTTTAGGGTAATGAGAAAAGAGAAGGAATTCTCACACAGTCTTTCAACTGTAAGAGTTGTTAAACCACGTTTAGACACTTCTTCCTCTGATCTTTCTTCCTCTGTTACTTTTATTTTTAACATTCTTGTCCTCCACTGAATTTGAAGTTTTAAATCTTAGAACACACCAAACTTTGATGAGATGAATGAAGAGCAGGCACCGCACTGGAGTTTGGAGGCTGGCTTGCGTTTGAATCCTGCTTCTACTTATTAACCAAGTGACTTCGGGCATGTTAATCTCCTTGAGCCTCAGTTTCCTTATCTGTAAGATGGGGATCATACTTAAATATTCCTCATAGAGTTTTCATTAGGATTAAAAAATGAAATGCTCCAGGCAAAGCCATTCACAATGGCATCGCTCAGTAAGTGGTGCTGTTATCACTGATGGGAGAATCTGGACCAGCCTCGCTCAAGGCAAGCAGGTAACTCCTGGGTATTTGGAGAGGTTGGGGTGAGGCAGGGTGGTCAATCCTTTTGTCTCACTTAATTGGCTTCCAGAGGGCAAGAGCCACGTACTCTGCAGCCAGCCCAGGTGTACTCCAGGCATCATTTTTTGGATGTAGTCTGTGATGTCTCAGCTCCGTCATTCAGCACACATTTACCGAAGGCTTTCTATGTGCTGGGTCCTCGGTAAGTACTGAGAGCTACAGGATGACACAGTTATCCCAGTACTGCCGGCTCTTGCCAGCTCCCTGGCCGCAGGATTGCCAAGCACAGGGCTTGGTGCTGAACAGGTTATTTCCTCTTTCACAAATATTCTGTACCCTTCTCACTCTAAATGCGAGCTTGGGGCTCCATGATGTTTAAAACCAAACCAAACAAAGAAAGCAAATTCACTTTCCCTTATTCCTGAAGCAACTGCAAGCATCACCTTCTCTGCCCTACTTCTCATTAGCCGACTTCTTTCTCCTCTTCTTAATCCCTTGTTCAGGACCATTGTAAGAGTATGACAACAAGACCCACCACTCCTCTGAGAGTGTTAGGTCGCCGCTGACCTTCTCATCACCAAAGCCATCAGCCTTAGTGCAGACTGTGCCTACATGCCTCTAAAGCAGTGTTGTCCAGGGGAACTTTCTATGATGCTGGCTGTGTCCTACTGTATTGCCCAGTACAGGAGCCACTGGCCACATGTGACTATTGCACATTTAAAATGTGGCCAGTGCGAGTGAGAAACTGAAATTTTATTTAATCTTCAGTAATTGAAAGGTAAGCAGTCACCCATGGAGCTAGTGGCTGCTACAGTAGAGCTATATACAGCTCTAGTCCTTGCCGTACTGTTTCCGCCCATTTCTTTCCGGAAACCCTGTTTTTCTTAGCTTTGGTGGTACAGCATTCTTCGGGCTTTCTCTTAGCTCTTCTGTCTCCTTTTAGTCCTTTGCCCACTAAAAACAGCGTCCCCAAAGTGTGTGTGCTCACCCTCCGCCCTCTGCTTCTGGGTACTAAGTATAAGACATATGGACGCGACAGCCAGCATTCTCTCTAGCCCTCACTTCTCTTGCTGGCTTCAGACCCCTCTTTCCAACCCCAGCCTGGTGCTGCCCCTTGGGTGCTCTGTAGTCAGTCACCTTGGATTGACCATGACCCTAACTGATATCACTGTCATTTCCGTGTCCACGTAACCCCTCCTCCTCCCTCTGGCTCTGCTATTTCTTCTGACAACCATTTGCTTTTCCCCTCTGGCATCACTGGTGACGCGCGTCCCTCTCGGCTGTCGTTCACTCCCTCACTCTTGTAGAGTCTTCAGATTCCTCTTGCACAGCCCTCTGCATTCATTCTCAAGGGCCCTCCCTCTTTTTATGATTATAAAAGCAGTAAATATACTGCTGAAAATTTGCTAAAGTCAGAAAAACACATAAAAAAAGAAAAGAAAAGAAAAGATGCCTGTAATTCTAACCACCCGGAGAGCCATGTTCAATTTTTGGGGGGGTGTGACTTCCCACATATAACCTCTGGTAACCCCTTGCCTGGGTTACTGTGGCTGTGAACCCTCAGCGTCTCCCAGTCTAATCCATTGCTATTTCCCAAGGCATGAGTCTGATCATGTCATTCTTCTGTTCCGCGCGTAGATCTCCAGAGGCACCCAGTGTCTGCTGAATTAAACTTGTCCCCACTGATGGGGCATCATGCCAAGCCGACCTCTGCTTTTCCTAGGGTTCAGTGGCCCTGAGAGGTTACTGACACAGTACAATAAGAAACACACACAAAGCAGGAAGTCATAGTATCGGTTATGGTTGTGACTAGATACCTATTTAGTTTGGCTTACATTTACTAAGCACTTTTGTTTCCACTCTTCTTTCTTTCTTTTTTAAAATTTTTGTTTGTTTTTATTTTTTGGCCGTGCCACACGGTAGTGTGGGATCTTAGTTCCTCGACCAGGGATTCAAACCCATGCCCCCTGACCACTGGACCGCCAGGGAAGTCCCTTCTTTTTTTCTAGAAAACGAAACCCCAAGATCATTACCTTTTAGATTGTGGTAGACAGATTTATTGTACTGTATTTCACTTCTTTCAAGATAAAAAAAAAAAGTTTTTTCCATATTAGTAACTAAGATAGTTGCTGTTTCCAGTTCTATGTGAATTACACAGCATAATACCCTATAGGGTTATTTCCTTTCTTGTGCCTGGAGGGTTCTCTTACTCAAAGCCGAGAAACTCTGACCCTCATTGCCTAAGAAACACCATTCCTGCTGATTCTTGATACCTCGAGTCAATTAAAAAAGAATCAATACATGTGGATTGCACACCTAGAAGAAATGGGTTCCTTCATGGGTTGAAGATGGACATTCTTAGAATTTGGGGTCTTGCTGGCAAATGGATTTGGCCTCTTGACAGAAGGCTGTGTTGTCCATGTCTTCAGCACCCAGAGGGGTTGGCCCTGGCAGATGACAGTGCCACACAGCTCGCTTGCCCTCTGAGCAAGCGCCGGCATAGCTGTGGCCTCCCTGGGGTTTGGGAGGTTTCATAGTGGAGGAGGAGGACTTCATCAAGTTTTGTTCAGTGGCTTGAAATTTACTCTTGTGCTCATTGCGAATGGATCGAGCTCTTAATGAATTCTGTCCTTGACTCTGTCTTATTTATCTTTTAACAGCTCCCTGGCACATACTAAGCAATTAATAAATGGCTGCTATTTTTAGGATTATGATTAAACAGATGCCTCCACAAACAAATTCTTTGTCTCTGCCTTTTCTCATGCTCCAGACAGAGGTTCCCAGCTGCCCACTGGATGTCATGCACATTTGCACCTCTGCCCGTGCCGTAGATTCTGCCAAGCATGCTTTTCCATCCCCTTCTCCTCTTATTAAAATCCTATTCACACATTTAGGGCCAGGCTGATGCCTCCTCCTGGCATGAAATTTCCCTCTTTGGAGCTGGTTACCTCTTCCTCTGTACTCTGCGTGGTTTCCATGTACCACCGCCCGCCCCGCATAGTAAGCTAACTGTTACCCTGTAATGACTTCAGGTGTTTACATGCCCATCTCTGAATCCCCCTCTTGAAGTGGTGGAGACTGTTCAAAACGTTTATGGTGCCCACTGTGCTGGCTGTCACAGAAACTTGCACGTAGTTCAGTTAATCCATGTTTGTCTGATTTAAGCTATGATAGAAATTCCAAAACCACCAGCTCCTAACTGAACTTTTTCTGTAAGAGTAGAGCAAGGGCCATGGAGCCCTGGCTGCACATTCCAGAAGCATCTTCTCTTAGCCGCTGGACTCTGGGCATCTGCACTGGACTCTGGGCTCAGGGCAAACAAATGACTGTGATGTTGGACTCCAGCTGGTTGAATGCCTTGTTGTATTTGCAGAGATCTCAAGAACTCATAATGATAATTCACAGAATTATTATTATTATGGTCAAAAGTTAGAGGTCCATGTTTCCTTTTGGGGTCCTGCAAGCCACATGTTTTCTCAAAAATGAAATAATAAAGAGAAGAGGAATGATTCTTATCCATGTAATTTGCCTTTGCTTTTGTGAAAGGGAGAGCTGTGAAGCAGCGGGGTACCCAGCTTCTGAATGCCTCAGTTTCCTCATCTGTAAAATAGAGAGGATAATTGTACCCACAGTCACGGGATCTTGTGAGGATTAAATGAGTTTATAAATATAAAGTGTTCAATAATTAAGCTTTTATTATAATATATATATACATATATATATATACACTCAATAAATGTTAGCAATTTTTATTTTATTACTATTGATGCACAGATCGACTTGTCCAATAAATAATCTTTTTGATGTTGCCAGCACTAGAGAGATATAAATCCTCAAGTTCACCTAAGCTACTTTTCAGTCTGAAGAGATTCGAGAAACATTTCAAGAAATATCAATAATCTCAAACCTTTTTTTTTTGGCGGTACGCGGGCCTCTCACTGTTGGGGCCTTTCCCATTGCGGAGCACAGGCTCCGGACGCGCAGGCTCAGCGGCCATGGCTCACGGGCCTAGCCGCTCCGCGGCATGTGGGATCTTCCCGGACCGGGGCACGAACCCGTGTCCCCTGCATCGGCAGGCGGACTCTCAATCACTGCGCCACCAGGGAAGCCCTCAAACCTTTTCCTTTTAGCACCAACTTTATAATACTCGTGTTGTCGTACGTAGCCATCCCTGCCTTCCACATCTACATAGTGTCGGGTTTACTGTAGCGCAGTAACATCTTGGTTGACCTCCAGAGTTGATTAAAAAATATTAAAAACTAAGTGTGAATGGAAAGGAATAGACCTACTGCTTACTCCTGCAGTGCTGCAATTCTCGGGGGCTGAAAATTAGTTACAGGGTTATTATAAGGCAATGAACCCAACAGTGCTTTTGTTTCTGCCTCACATTTCAAGGAACACGTGTTCTTCTCCTTTGAGGATCTTGACATTGTCACTTTCTATCCAAGTGCAAAACTGTGACAATACCTCCTGCCCCAGCCACCAAAAGAAACATGTAGAGACACTTCGCAGTTGGAAAGGGAGAATGGCCCCTTTATGGTGACTGGCTTGGAATTGTAAATATTTTTCCTTCTCCCGTAGGAGATGGCTCATGGAAGAGAGGAGACAAACACGACTTTGAAGCTAAGCAGGCGTACTCATCCCTCCAAACAATCACTCTACTGAGGACAGTGAAACCTGAGTTTGAGAAGTTTTCCATGGAGGTGAAAAGTTCTGTTGAGAAGCAAGGGCTCAGTGAGGAGGATTACGTAAGTAACTGATTATGAGTCTAGACCTTCGCATCCTGAAAACAGTCTTCGAATTAAATCAGGTGTGATAAAGCGTCCTGTTCTGAACCATTCCTAGGTTCTCGTCTGAATGTCACTCTTGCTTCCTGTGTTTTTTTTTTTTTTTTTTTTTCTGGCCAGCTCTCCTCCCTCCTCCCCACCAGGCGCCCATCACCCCACGCTTCACTTACACTTTGCCCGCTGCTGAAGGAAGGGAAATTGCTTTCTGTGGGTACTTGTGGTCATGCTGAGCAGAGATCTGGAGACTTCCATCACCTATTCTGCTAGGAGCGTGTTGGAGGAGAAGACGGATGAAGGATTGCCAAAGTTTTGCATGCCTGATTTTTCCAGAGCTTGGTGAGGAAGGTATTTTGGATTTTAGAAGGCTCCTTCTTTTGGCAATCTGTCTTAGCTTCGTGGCCAGTCTGCTTCTCTCTTTTGTGGCCGTGTTGTCGCCTCCTTCTGCTGCAGGCTGTTCCCTACTGAAGTATTCCAGAGTGTCGCACACCATTAGTGAGGTTGTTACTCATGCCTCTTCCAAGAGTGGACTGGAGTCAGGAGCTCAGGCCAGGCTCAGGATTAAGTAGAGGGACACCTAGCTGTGTGATCTGGGGCAGATTCCTCAGTCTCCCTCATTCAGATGAGGATGGGAGGGTTACAGATAATCTAGCTGAAGTCTTTAGCACTGTCAGGTCAAAAAGTTGGAACTCAATGAATGGTGCCTCTTTTGTACTATTGTTATAAGATCATGCCTATCTTTATAGGAATTTGCTACCAAATGACATACAAAGTGTCTTATAAACATGCATTAATGTCTTAAATGCGATTTATATATTATACACGTATCATTTAAAATACCTTTTGACTTTCTAAATTAACACTGTCTTCTAGATATGTAATGTGAGCCACAAATGTAATTAAAAAGTTTTTAGTAGCCACATTAGAAAACGTTAAAAAAAACAGATGAAATTAATTTTAATAATACATTTTATTTCACTTAAATAGAAAAAAATCATTTCAACATTTAATCAATGTAAAATTATGACTGAGATTGTATATATTTTTTGCTTGTATGAAGTCTTTGAAATCCAGTGTGTATTTTACCCTTACAGAGTATCTTAATTCAGTTCAAGTGCTCAGTAGCAATAAGGGGCCAGTGGCTGTCATGTTGGGCAGGGTGTTCTTAATTATGAAAGAAGTAGAGCCCAAGTTTGCAGAAACCTATGATAGTATTGTCATCATCCGAATCTTTTGCCTCAGGAATGTGAAAGGACACAAAGGACATTGTAGTTCTCTTCAGTAGTTCTGCCAGAGGTGGCCTGTGTCAATACTGAAAACATCCAAGTCTTTTACCTATGCCACTGTATGTTACTTTAATTTACTGGGTTCATATTAATTTTCTGGTTTAAAAACTCAGAAATGGTGTCCTTTTGTCTAACCTCTTTCCTAAGGTTGTTGAAGTTCAAGTATTTCGGTACAGGTCGTCCAACATGATGATACTTAGTGGGCAAAAGTTGGCATTCCATTGCACTATCAGGTACATCTTCTTGGTCATTAGTTATCCTGTGTTCAGAATGTTAAATCTTATTTTAAGGGTAGTCTAGGCAAGATCTCCCTGGAAGGTGTACCTACTCCAAAGACCCGTAATACATTCCAAATCCAATACTGCTGCTTTAGAGATTATTTGTAGTTGTAGATTACAATATCGCTTCCCTCTGATGGTGGGATCATTAAAACGGATTTTATACATAAATAAAAATGATAATGTAGAAATTGGAGCTCCTCATAATGACTTACTCTGTCTTTCGTAGTTATGTGTGTTTTAGCTGTGCTCTTTTGAGTGCCACTGCAGCCGTTTATCAGGTTAGTTTAGACAGGTGGTTGTGGTGAGTATCGCGGAAGAGGGAGATACGGGGCCTCGCGGAGGCTAGAGCTTGATCTCCTGCAGCGGGAGATGCTGGAGCGGAGTAACAAGGCTTGGTGGTCTTCATCCTAAGCCTCAGCTCTTTCCTCATTCTTGCTGCTTCTCATGGGTTGAGACAACTCATGGGTTGTCTCATCTACTTAGAATTTCTGTTAGTGACACCCATCGTGAGCTCTTCAGTCCTTGTTACTGGATCTCAAATCCAGCAACTTTGGTGGACTCTATTCTAAAGTTTTACCATGCATTTTCTAAACAACCACAAGACCTGTGAACAGTAACAGTTTTGTTTCTTTTCAGTTCTTCTTTTAAGTATGCTTAATCAAGAGATATTTAATTACATTGTCTATTAAATTAAGTATAATTAATTAAATTAAAACTTTTAATGATACTGGCTAGGATCCCAATACAGTATTGAATATAAGTAGTGGTAGTGGGCATCCTTGCCTTGTTCTGAACTTTAAAGGGAACAGCATGTAACAGATTTCATATCTGTTCACATCACCATTTAAGTGTGATGTTTACTGTGGGGTTTTGGGGAAAGAGTCTTTATTAGATGTGGAAGTTCTCTTTTATTTGTTTTTATTTGTTGGTGAGGTTCTGTTCTGGCAAAATGATTCCCTTTATTAGGATAACTGAAACAAAAATAGCACAGAAAACATAAAGATTCACATAATGTAGATTAGGAAAGGATCTGGACACAGGTTTTTTCTTAACTGAAGTATAGCTGATTTACAATGTTGTGTTAATTTCTGCTGTACAGCAAAGTGATTCAGTTATACATATATATATTCTTTTTCATGTTCTTTTCCATTATGGTTTATCACAGGATATTGAATATAGTTCCCTGTGCCATATAGTAAGACCTTGTTGTTTATCCATCCTATATATACTAGTTTGCATCTGCTAACCCCAAACTCCCACTCCATCCCTCCCCCACCCCCCTCCCCCTTGGCGACCACATTTCTGTTCTCTATGTCAGGACACAGCTTTTGATTGTAGGCATTGTAAACTAAATGATATCCTTGACCCCATGTCATGTATGCTAGTATCACAGTCATCAGATTAGCATGTGGTTGGTGTCTTTGGAAAGCTTGGGATCTTCTCAAGATGCAAAAATTTGGAGCTTAAAAAATTTTATAAGGCTATACTGAAACATTAGAAGGATGGAATGGCAATGGTATTTTTTAATAAAATTATTATTATATATTTTAAATTTACCAAATTTTGTTATTAATGTTGCTTTGTTTCTCCCCCTCTCTTGTTCTCCCTCTCCTTCTCTCTTTCTCCCTACCTTCATCTCCAACTCTTGCCTTCTCTTTTTTTAAAGTGACTTTTAACTGAGATGAGTGCAAATTTACATGCAGTTTTAAGATGCAATATGGAGACATTCCTCGTATATAGTGCCTAGTTTTCCCCAGTGGTAACATTTTGGAAAACTATATGTAAGATCACAACCAGGATATTGACACTGATACAATGCACTAATTTTACTCACATTTCCTCAATTTTGTTTGTACTTATGTGTGTATGTGCATGTGCGTGGGTATTCAGTTCTGTGGAATTTTATCACCTGTGTAGGTTGGGGTGTTTGAATATTATCAAATGCGTTTTCTATATCTATTGAAATAATCAGATTTTTTTCTTCATTCTGTTATAATGTGGTGAGTTGCATTACCAGGGTTTTCCCCCTGAACCCCAGTTTTATTGAGATATAACTGACATATAACATTGTATAAGTGTAAGTACAACATAAGGATTTGATATTTGTGTATATTGAGAAATGATCATCACAATAAGTTTGGTTAACATTGATCATCTCACATAGTTACAAACAAATTTTTTTTCTGGTGATGAGAACTATAAAAATCTACTATCTTAGTAACTTTCAAATATACAATACAGTATTGTTGACTATGGTCATCTTGCTGTACATCTCATCCCTGGAATGTATTGATATTTATCTTATAATTGGACATTTGTATCTTTGAACCACCTTCATTACTAGAGTTTTCTAACTTTAATAATCTCTGCACTCCTGAAATAACTCTGCTCTCTCTCTATACCAAGTCTTAAACTCCTCTATTTCCCAGTTCATGTCTTGGAGAATATAATTGTGGTTGAACCTGTACAAGTTTGCCTTGGTGGAGATTTCCATGCTGGGTTGTCTCAAAGGCTATTGGCAGCCTGTAGATTAGGCTCTCTAGGTTGGAAGTCCACTCCTGTTTCACTCATCTCTGGTGGGTAGTTGGGCGGGTACAGGTGTGCGATGCGATGGAAAATAGGATTGCTTAGGGCTGGGCTATCATTGGGGCTCTGGGTGTTGCATGTACTGTAATTGTCTCATTATTACCACATGTATCTATGACAGTGTCTCCGCCATTCCTTTGGGTACTATAATAGTATTTTTAAAAGTATATTTGTCCTTTTACTAGTGAACCTGGTGGAAACCTTATCTATTCTGATGCATCATCTTTTAATAGGGCCCATTATATTGGGAGATGGTATAGCCTGATGGTTAAGTGTGCAGGCGTGGGGTTTCACAGACCTAGCTCTGCGTCTTACTGTTTTGGTCTTGAGCATGTTTCTGAAACTGTGCCTTAGTTTACTGACTCTAAAATGGGGATAAATAATTTTTAACTGACAAGGTCACTGAAAGAACTCAAGCATTGTATGTAAATAATATTGAACACAATGCCAAGCACTAAGTAAATATTCAATACATGGTAGCCATGATTTCTCTTACTTTTGTTTCTCATATTCCAGGCCAACGTAACCAATGTTTATGAGGCTTCTGCATGTCAGTGTTCTCCCCAGCACCCCTGCTCATCCTTCAGAAGTTAACTCAAACACCACTCTCTCAGGATGTCTTTTCCTGACACTCCAGACGAGTCTCACACACTCCGCTCCTTTCTATCATAGCATGCCTCTCTGGTTGTAACCACACGTCTATGTGTGGGATTTTTTTAAGTTAACGTTGGCCTCTTTTGCCAGACAGTAAGTTCCATGAGAGCAGCAACCATGTCTGTTTCTGTTCACTCTTGCATCCCCCTTACTGTATGCTCGGCACATAGGACGCAGCCGATAAATGTAATCTATTATTATTATGCTTATTATTTGGGGTTATTACTGGACCAGAAGACATCAAATCCAAGCCCCTTCCTGTACAGTGGTGAAAACTGAGGCCCAGGGAGGTGAGGTGGCTTTTCCAAATGTAACCGCTATATTGCAGTCAGTACAACAATGCTGGGTGGTGACAGAGTCCTGTGCTTAGACCTTATCAGGTACACAAAGCCAGGAGTTCAGATCCACTTATACTGTGGGAGATGGTACTGGGGGGTAGTAATGGGTTTTTACAGTGGGGATTCTGAAGACCTTCTAGTGGGCGGCATCAGAAATCTGAAGTTAGAAGTAAAGCCCCACTGGAGAGGCCGTCAGATATCAGTGGGACTCCCAGCGTGGCTCAGACAAGTGCTTGCCAAGTGTCTGTCTAGCCTCCTCTGGTGGGGTTCTGTCTTGCAGCCAGGGTGGTCTTTACTGCCTTTCCCTTGGGCTAAGCCAGCACAAAGTCCTTCTGGAGACTCAAGCCCCACAGCAGGAACAGGAGGCGAGAGGGGCTGGGCCGACAGGAAGCCCTGCTGCGATGTCTGGGTCAGGCAGAAATGGCCCTTGTACCTTGGCCCTCTGGAGGCTTGACGGGCCTGCTTGGCCGTGACCACGGCGCTGAGGGGAAGCCTGTGCTGACTGGAGAAATCTCAGGCTCACAGGGTCCAGTAGGCGTCGATGAGGGTCCGAAGGAGGAAGATGGCCACCGACAGCAGCATGTTTTCCGGTTCTCCTGCCGAAGCAGCTGCAGCTCCTTCTCATAGTCGGAGGCTTTGTTCATCAGGCTGCTTTTCTCCTTCTCCAGAAACCTCCTGGCCTCTGAGCCCAGCTCCGCCCCGTAGAGCCCGGAGTTCACAGCCTCCAGGTCCCTCCGACGTGACAGCTTCTTCTCCAGCCCATCGATCTCTAGAGCGATGCCCAGATTCTCCAGCTTCTTTTTTTTTTTTTTTTGCGGTACGCGGGCCTGTCACTGCCGCGGCCTCTCCCATTGCGGAGCACAGGCTCCGGACGCGCCGGCTCAGCGGCCATGGCTCACGGGCCCAGACGCTCCGCGGCACGCGGGATCCTCCCGGACCGGGGCACGAACCCGTGTCCCCTGCATCGGCAGGCGGACTCTCAACCACTGCGCCACCAGGGAAGTCCTCTAGCTTCTTTTTAGTCATGTTACTTGCCGGGTTCCCGGAGTCATTACTGGACGCTCTCTGGTGGTTTATATTGGGTCGCCCACATGTGCAGTGGCTCTCACTCCAGGGTGTCTGGATGGAGCTGTTTGGCCTCTGCCACCGAATTGTTCCAATTCTAGAGCACTGGTATTTGGTTTTAGAATGCGCTGTGTGGTGGCCAAGCCAAGATTAGTTGCATCCCCTGACTCCTGGTCAGTGGCTTTCTTTATCCACTACATCAGTCTGACCTTTTTAACAACAATGTGCCCAATATGGGGGCAAACCCATGACCCGAAGATTAAGTGTCTCAGGCCCTACAAGTGAGCCCGGCAGGCGGCACAGGCAGGAGCGCTTCCTTCCTTTTCCTGCCCCCTGCCTGCCCAAACACACACTTTTAACATATCAGTTTCTCTTTACTCTTTCACATACTTGACAAAGTCCGGCTAGGACTCCGTCTCCTCTCCATCTGCAGCGATCTATTTTGCCTGTTTTCTTCTGAAGTGTAAACCACCATTTCCTAAATCAGCAGATGCTGTTTATTGAGCACCCCAGGGACCATGGCTGTGAACTTGATCCTGGACCATGTAATGGTCCCATCTTGGGTGGGATCTTCATCACCTAAAAATACTTGAGCAAGTATATAAATATCCATGGCCATGAGCTCTGGGAGGCTACAAGAGCTGCATTCCTGTGCCAGCACAGATTGGAAACATCATTCACTTCAGTGTCAGCACTCTGACACACTGATGGCATTCACACAAGTCTGGACAGTTTATCTTGCAGTAGACCAAATGTGGCACATGTGTGAAAATATCCATGTTTCTAGAGAAATGAAATCAAACACGGTGGAGTGGGTTCACTTAGTTCGTTAGTAGGAGGCTCCCTCCAAATTCATCCAGCTTTCCATGACCTCTTTAAGTGGATGAGGGTTTCCTGAGTTAGGGTGCATTAACTCTTTACAGTTCTGTGCAAAAGTTTGTACGTAAGGGCACATGTGTATATTTCTGGAGAGAGGGGCCAGCACCCTTCATCTGATTTTTAATGGGGTCAATGTCACAAAAAGGTAAGAATCATTGAACTAGACCAGAGTTAGTCAGCATACCATTTGACCAGTTACTGTCCCAAGCCCTATTTATTCCTACGGATAGGGTACAACATTGTGCAAGCAGGACTGCATTGAAAAATCACTCCCCTGGAAGAAAATGAAGAGACACCTGAATGCTCTAACATTTTTTAATCTTATATTCTAAAACCATTAGTTTTATTTCTGAGATGAAAGAGATACTAATTCATTTATTTATTCCTTCATTCTGAACTAGGGAGTCAGTCCAGTCTTTACAACTACCAGTGTTTTCACATGAGATCTTTAAGAGGTAGACTTAACTTTGTCCCAGCTACTATTTCTCAGTTTAGACTGAGCCAATGTTGGAGACCTCTTTTCCCCTCTGGCAGCTGCTCTGACTTCTCGGTCCTGTAAATCCCACTCTTGGCTTTGCCCCATTCTCCTATTGTGTTTGGCACTTCTGAGACCCATTCACTGGCTGGCCCTTTAACAGTTGGCTCTGCCCTTGGGTGAAGCTCACCCTCTTTCCTTGATGTTGTAGTTGTTTAAATCAAAACGATACATGATTTTCTAGATTGAATACAATGAAAGAAGACCCACACTGAATTAAAAATGAATTCATAATACTCTGAGAGTTAAGGCAAACACAAGTCTCCCATTCTGCTCTTCTCCACTCCTGACTGCCATTCTTTGGAGGCCATAATCCTTAACGTTTTTTTTTTTTTTTTTTTTTTTTTTCCTTTTTTGCGGCACGTGGGCCTCTCACTGTTGTGGCCTCTCCCGTTGCGGAGCACAGGCTCCGGATGCGCAGGCTCAGCGGCCATGGCTCACGGGCCCAGCCGCTCCGCGGCATGTGGGATCCTCCCGGACCGGGGCACGAACCCGTGTCCCCTGCATCAGCAGGCAGACTCTCAACCACTGCGCCACGAGGGAAGCCCTCCTTAACGTTTTTATTGGCCTCTGCTGATTCCCTTTATATTTCTAAAATAGCTTATCTATATTGATGTTTTGAATATTAAAAATTTTGATATTATTTTGTGATTTTGTAAAATGGAAAAAGATTTAGCTCCTTTATACACTCTTCCTCTACCAATACTTCTTTTTCCTCCCATCCTCCCAATATTTTGTGACATAATTTTTAGTTAAAGGTATAGTCACAAAATAAAATTTGAAGCTAAAAAAATAGAGCTTTTATTATTATGACATGCATATATATGTATATGTATTTACAACTGAATCATGTAGTGTTCTATGATTACATTTCTTTTCCTGCCTAGCTTTTTGTTTTTTCTGCAGTTAGTAATTTCCTTGGTTTTTTACTTGCTTCCATGTAATTCTCACTATTTCATTCTTATTCCCTCAGCCAAAAATTTTGGATAATGACGTTTCTTTTTTCCCCCTTTTGTCTTCCTGCTCTAGTTTAGAGTAATTGCTTTCTTCAGTACCAACCTTTAGTTCTCTCCTGTACTGGATCCTCTTTTTCTTGGATATCAAATCTCCTTCTTTGTTGAATTTCACCTTAGTTTTGAAGGACAGGGGTGCAAGGATTCTTTGGTATATGCAAATCAACCAATGTGATACACCATATTAACAAATTGAAGAATAAAAAGAACCAGCTTTTAGTTTCATTGATTTTTGCTATTGTTTTCTTTGTTTCTATTTCATTATTTTCTGCTCTGATTTTTATGATTTGTTTCCTTCTACTAACTTTGGGTTTTGTTTGTTCTTTTTCTCTAATTGCTTTAGGTGTAAGGTTAGGTTGTTTATTTCAGATTTTTCTTGTTTCTTGAGGTAGGATTGAATTGCTCTAATCTTCCCTCTTAGGACTGCTTTTGCTGCACCCCATAGGTTTTGGGTCATCGTGTTTTCATTGTCATTTGTTTGTATATAATTTTTGATTTCGTCTTTGATTTCTTCAGTGATCTCTTAGCTATTTAGTAGCATATTGTTTAGCCTCTATGTGTTTGTGTTTTTTTTACAGTTTTTTTTTTTCCTGTAATTGATTTCTAATCTCACAGTGTTGTGGTCAGAAAAGATGCTTGATATGATTTCAATTTTCTCCTGCTGAGAGAGGAGAAATTTACTGAAACTTCATTTGTGACCCAAGATATGATCTATCCTGGAGAATGTTCTGTGTGCACTTGAGAAGAAAGTGTATTCTGCTGTTTTGGGATGGAATGTCCTATAAATGTCAATTAAGTCTATCTGGTCTATTGTGTCATTTAAAGCTTGTGTTTCCTTATTTATTTTCTGTCTGGATGATCTGTCCATTGGTGTAAGTGAAGTGTTAAAGTCCCCCACTATTATTGTGTTACTGTCAATTTCTTCTTTCATGGCTGTTAGCATTTGCCTTATGTATTGAGGTGCTCCTATGTTGCGTTCATAAATATTTATAATTGTTATGTCTTCTTGGATGGATCCCTTGATCATTATGTAGTGTCCTTCCTTGTCTCTGTGACAGTCTTTATTTTAAAGTCTAGTTTATCTGATATGAGTATTGCTACTCCAGCTTTCTTTTGATTTCCATTTGCATGGAATATCTTTTTCCATCCCCTCACTTTACCTGTATGTGTCCCTAGGTCTGAAGTGGGTCTCTTGCAGGCAGCATATATATAGGTCTTGTTTTTGTATCCGTTTGGCCAGTCTGTGTCTTTTGGTTGGGGCATATAATCTGTTTACATTTAAGGTAATTATCAATATGTATGTCCCTATTACCATTTTCTTTATTGTTTTGGGTTTGTTTTTGTAGGTCTTTTTCTTCTCTTGTGTTTCCTGCCTAGAGAAGTTCCTTTAGCATTTGTCGTAAAGCTGATTTGGTGACGCTGAATTCTCTTAGTTTTGCTTGTCTGTAAAGCTTTTGATTTCTCCATTGAATCTGAATGAGATCCTTGCTGGGTAGAGTAATCTTTGTTGTAGGTTTCCCCCTTTCATTACTTTGAATATATCCTGCCACTCCCTTCTGGCCTGCAGTTTCTGCTGAAAAGTCAGCTGAAAACCTTATGGGGATTCCCTTGTATGTTACTTTTTGCTTTTCCCTTGCTGCTTTTAATATTTTTTCTTTGAATTTAATTTTTCTTAGTTTGATTAATATGTGTCTCGAAGTGTTTCTCCTTGGGTTCCCCCATTTTTTCAACTCTTCCAACTTCTTTTATTTTCTGTGATTGCCACAACTTTATCTTCCAACCTGTCTACTGAATTTTTAATTTTTGATATCATATTTTTAATTTACAAGACCTCTTTTTTGTTCTCTTTTAAAAGAATTACACACTGACCTTGTTTCCTGGATGCAATATCTTCTTTTCCTGAGTATACTCTTTCATCAGTTCTAGAATATACTTCGTTCACATTTTAACTTATCTAAAGTTGAGATTCATTTTATAATTGGTGGGCTGTCATAATTTTTTCTTTCTAAGGGCACATATAATAAAGGTGCTTCATATAATTGCAGATATTTCATCTTTGTTGAGATTTTTTTAAAGTTTTCTTTTACTTCCTGCTTGCCTATTTCTTTCAAATTCCTTTCTAAAAATATTCATTTTGAATTCTTTCTCTTTCATATTATAAGCTTTTCTTAAACTGTTGGTAATCCTTATCTAAGTTCTGTGTGCATGGGAACTTGTCTAGTGGTGGACTTTATTGTAGGGTGATAACATGTCAAGTTGGCTTTTTCAAAGGGTTATCCCAAATATGATTATGTGAGGGTTGTTTCTCTTAGGCTGGTCAGTTTCAATAAATAATTCTCCTCCAAATAACTTCTTGAGAGTCATAAGCCTGCCCTACATTCTGGGAGCCTAGAAAGGGGGGACTCTCACCTTTAGGATTGAGGACTTTTCACTTACACCTCAATTTTCAGTATTATGCTTCACCCAATCTCCAGCTGTGCCTTGTACCCTCCCAGTCGGATCTTCGTGTCAACATATTCAGACAATAAATCTCCTGTCTTCTGCCTGGATAGGAAGGGACAGTTTCTTCTCTGTTTAAGGCTTGGGGGTGGGGGGATCTGACATTTAAGTGCTTCTTGTACAGATTTTCAACTAATCCCAGTATTTCCAACCCCACTGCATCCCTGCCTCCAGAGGTAACTAGTGTCTCCAGGTTAGAGCCTCTGGACTGGAGTTCTTTGCTTCTTGTTGGAATTCCCTGTCACGCTCCCATGCACACTTGGATTTAGGTTTCTCAGGTCTGTTGAGTCACCTACCCCTTTCCAACTTCCAAACTTTTTTTGACTTTCCTCATCTACTATTTCCTTCCTGTACTCTTTCAACTGGTAAACTTACATCTTAAAAATTTCATTGTCATTTTAGTGGGGATTTTGCAGGGAATGTATGTTTCAATGGTTGTGACTTACTGAAGTCTCTCAGTACCAGGCAAGTATGCAGAGATGGTGGCGCCATCTTTATTTTTTGGGGGTGGTGGTGGTTGTGGTGATCTGGTTACATTCAAAGCAAAGAAGGAAGAGGAAGGGAGAGACAGAGTGTGTGTTTGAGAGAGGGGGTCAGTGTATTTCTTTTAGTCCAGAATGCTCTTGCTTCTTTAGAAATTCCCACTTGGTTACAGCTTCTCTTCTAGTGGCTACTTAATCTTGATTTATTAGCTCAGTGCTTTCTTTCTTACCCTCACAGATATGCCTGCCCTCTGTGATTCTTCAAAAGCAGTTGTACAGAAGCAACACACATGAACAATAATATATACTCACTAAGAAAAGGCTTGTTCTTTTACAGGTTTGTCGTACTAGTGTATGAAGACTTTATTTTACTCTGTGTCCAGGGCTAAACTGTTTCTTCTAATACAGCTCTTATGCCAGTGTCATTGGAAAAAGGAACACGTATAGGAATATCATCTAGGAAACCTGGTGCCAGTGTAAGTAGAAGTTTAGGTTTTAACGTGGATTTTTTAAAAAGCTAAGTTTTAAGGTTAAAAAATGGAATATTTACATAAAAATAATGGGACCTGTTTGTGTCCTGGTGGGTTATTTGTAATTTATCACAATGCAGTGGTAGCAATTTTGCACCCTTTCTAGAATCTCTTAGGACTCTCTTATTGTACAACAAAATACTTCAGAAAAAAGTGAAAACATTGGAAGACATAAACTTGTATAGAGGGTTCCAACATGGGACTCAGTCACCTTCCAGTGCAACCTTGGGTAGTAGAGACCATCTCCTCTGAAGAGGATCTGTTCCCTAGTAATCTCCAATGTTGCAGACAGCATTATTCTAGAACCAAAGGCAATCCAGCTGGGAAAGGAGCTGTAGGAGAGAAGACAGCGCTCCTGACCCTGGACTTGGGCTGAGAAGGCCCTTGGCTGGGTCCCTTTACTTCTTAGGGCTTCCTCTGTTGTAAAACCAGAGATTGGGGCCACCGCCTCAAGGGGCTTTCCCATTCCCAGGTTTCTGTTATTATATGTTGAAAGTGTTTTTCTAACTTTAGTCTTAATTTAGATGTTGTTATTTCATTGTCAATATCTGGATATGGAATTTACTTACCCTTTATTGAAAAATCACAATGTAACAATCATCACAACCCACCCACCTGCATTTTAGGAGAATTTTATTCTAGTAAAGTATTCTGCTGCTTATAACATTATATCATAAAAGTCTCTTGGAAATTTTCATTACTCCAGCTTTAAAATACAAAGGACCAACTTTTCTTCAGCTCCAGACTGGTCACCGTTCTGCAGCCTGAAACCCTTTGTATATGCAAAACTCATCTTTGTGTACACAAACTAAGTAATTGCAATGTTCTGCGTCCAATTTGCATTTGCAGGGATCCAGCTGCAAGTGTCGTTTTGCAAACACAAAATAGAGCCTGGTTTTTAAGAGTGGTTTAGATGCATTTTTTAAAAAAGTATTTCTCCAGTTAATCTCAGCGATGGCTTTTTGATGTTGTTGTTAAAGAAAGGTGTTTTAGTTATAGAGAATGTGCAGAGTCCATTTTTTTAATGAAATAATGCTGCACCCTTGGTACTCTGGCTTTCAAATTCAGTTTCATACTTCTTAATGCGACCTCTGTTCTTGACTTGGGGTAGAATTTGGTAAATGCTGTTTTTATTTCTAACCAGGTATTCTGAGCAGGAGGTGATTTTATAACCTTGGATATTTGCTCATTTGAGGTTAGCAGGCCACCCATAGCTTGTTTTTTCTCCTTATTTAAAAGTTGAAAATTTAACTAATTAAACAAATATTCCGGCAGTGTCTGATGCACAGCAGAATTATTAGGGAGGTGGGATGTGTATTGGGCCATTCCTCCCTCCCAGGTTTCCCTCTGACACTCGAAAACGAAATGGGAGCCTGGAGCCTGCATCTTATCTAGCCACAGTATTTGAAAAGAGACAAGGTTTAATAAGTCATTGTTTAGATAGGCCAGGCATTACATTTTGGAAAGTCCAAAATGTTGAGAAACAACACTCTCATTTCCTTCAATGAGGGGAAGGCCCAGCAGTAAAGCTGTCTAATCCAGCTTGTGTTTTGACACTGGTTTTCCACAGATGCAGTGTGGGAGGTGTTATCAGTTGAGAAGTTATCAGCTCATCAGTGAAATCTTGGCTGGGCACTTCCCCCCTTATTGTCTTATATACTATCATTTAATTGGAACTGGATACTCTTTTTTTTTTTTTTTTTTTTTGGCGGTACGCGGGCCTCTCACTGCTGTGGCCTCTCCTGCTGCGGAGCACAGGCTCCGGACGCGCAGGCCCAGCGGCCATGGCTCACGGGCCCAGCCGCTCCACGGCATGTGGGATCCTCCCGGACCGGGGCACGAACCCACGCCCCCTGCATCAGCAGGCGGACTCTCAACCACTGCGCCACCAGGGAAGCCCGGAACTGGATACTCTTACTGAAAATTTTCAGTTAGCTCTTCAGTAAAACCAATGAAAGAGAAAAAAAAAATGCAGCGGACGCAAGCAGTATTTGCCCCACTTCTGGTGAGGGTGTGCACAGGCAGCCTTTTGTGTCTGCCAGAGCTGCATCAGAATAGGAGAGTACCCCCCACACCACCCTGCCCTGGGCCCTCACCCCCTTTTCTTTAAAGTCAGCCAGGGAATAATTTGTCCAAATGAAAAGGCCCTTTCCGGCACTGGAGGGCTTTGCTAATTGTATTTGAAAGACTCAAAGCAAACCACAAGTTGGCTTTTAACAAGAGAAAAGTAATGTGTTCACATACCAACATATTAATAAGATTAGTTTTATTAGGAAGATGTAATCAGGCAGAATAAGGACTGCAAGAGGAATGGCTTTTTAAAAGCCATTCTTTTATTTTCTAGCTAAAGAAATACCAGTCGGCTTTCAAAACACATTTAAAGAAAGATGTACCGAAATCTAAAAAAATACATCAATTTCACTTTCTTGACATAAAAGGGAAAAATGTTTTAAAATTGTTTATTTCTGTAACTTTTAAATAGCTTTAGTTGTGCTAAATTAGAATAGTAAAACAACTTGGGAATCTCCTGGCTAAAGTATTTTTGTTTGATTGTAAATAGGTATCCATTTACTTGTGATTTCTACATATTGGCAGGTGTGGATTTATTAATTGCAAAAATGCTGTTGAACTGGTGCAAGTGGAAAATGTTCAAGGAGAATCCACAGCACCCCACTTGGAAATGATTTTTCCAAGCAGTAGACTTCATTTTGACCTTTCAAAAGACAATCACTGCATTTTTTTTTTCCATTATATGCAGTGATGTAGTTTCAGTTAGAAAGCTATTTTGCAATAATGGTGACAATGTACTCAAATGCGCATGACTAAAATAGCAATGCAGTGTGGAAATAAGTTTCACAATCCAAAAGCCAAGCTATTTTCCTTTGTTTTTCTTCCTGTATCGTCACTGAATGGAGTAGAAGGGCGTTTCACGCATTTGGCCAAACTCTTTACAGCAGAAGCACATTCTTTCTAGAAGAGTCAGGTCACTTAAAATATGGACTAGAGATGCATTACCAGTTCAGCTTGCAGAAAGAACATACATCAGCTCGAACAGTTATACCCATTAGCATAAGTGAAGAAGCATGGGGCAAAACTGGAGAGGATGAAAGCTCAGAGTTCTTTCTTCTGCCTTTCTCCTCCCTTCCAACATCTCTGTGCTCTGGGGGCCTCAGCAGCCTTCTTTCTCCACTTGGTGAGGAACTCATTTCCACAAAGATATTGGGGGTTCAGTAGATTAGCTTTACCAGGATATTTCATTTCAATGGAAAAGGAAGACAACATAAGTAAACCTAAAGGTGATACTTTTCTGTTCCGTGGAGGAGATGAGTGAGCCTTTCAAATGCCAGGCTTTAGTCTTTCTGCCAGAGAGCTCTGCTCAGGAAACATTTATTTAGTCGGGCCGCCCTGTGGCTAGAGCAGCGTGGTACTTTCTAAACTTACGTGAAGCTTTGCATTTTACTAATAGAGCAGCGGCAAAATGGCTGCATTTCCCATAATTTGACAGGAACCAGAGAGGAGTGCCCATGTGTTCAGCCTTCCAGCTTGGAAGAGGGGAGGGAGGCCGATGGGCCCCGTCGGCTTCGTTGGCCGCTGCACTAACAGAGGACTCTTGGTGTTTGATGCTGACTGCAGCCACAGTTTTGAAAGTCCGTGGGCAGAGTTGGGTTCATAAGGCCTGGCCATTGATGCTTCAGTCCGTGTGAGTGGACATGGCGGAGGAGCCCAAGGTAGTGGTTCAGTAAATGTTAATTGATAGGCATTAAAACAATCGGCGACCCGGGGGCGTGCCACCTTGTGTGCCGAAGACGTTAATCTGTAAAATGGAGAAAACCACACCAGGTTGCTCTTGGAAGTTATGAAGAATGATTGTAAAGGGGTTTTCGAAGCTTAAGCGCTTTGACTGATAGTGTCCGAAGAAAACAGCCCCAGCTGCAGAGAGCAGAGCATCTCCGTGGCCCTGTGAGCAGTGTGCAGCAGCAGTGTCAAATGGCATCCTTTCTGGGGTCCAGCCAATTGTTAAAAGGGAGGAACTAGAATAATATATTGCTGGGGGCTCAACCCCTTCCTGGTTATGAAATTCGAAAGTGACTTAAGCTGTAGGAAATTATTTTGGATTAGTCTTTATCATCTGATTTCCCCCCTGGAGAGAACTTGCTTCATTTTATAAGGTTCCAAAAATCTTTTTTTTTTTCCTTTTTTTAAAACAAGAGGCATCAGCCACCGTGTCCCTCTCTCTTCTTTTTTTACAAAATTTTATTTATTTATTTTTGGCTGCGTGGGGTCTTCATTGCTGCGCGCAGGCTTTCTCTAGTTGCGGCGAGCGGGTGCTACTCTTCATTGCGCGGGCTTCTCATCGCGGTGGCTTCTCATCAACAACATCGCGGTTGTTGCGGAACACGGGCTCTAGGCGCACAGCCTTCAGTAGTTGTGGCACACGGGCTTCGTTGCTGTGAGGCATGTGGGATCTTCCCGGACCACGGATCGAACCCATGTCCCCTGCATTGGCAGGCGGATTCTTAACCACTGCGCCACCAGGGAAGTCCTGGTTCTAAAAGTCTTGCTCCCACAGACTGTGGTTTACAGATAGGGAGGAGGTGAGCAGAGAATTTGTGTGTGTATAATGAACAATTTGACAATTGGCCTAAATTTGGGACCTGTATTATTCCCTTTACCGTTATCTCTATGTGGGATAATTACTAAATCACTGAAGTCAGCCAGCTTTGTTTTTACCCTATCCTAAAGATCTTAAAGAGATTTCATTTATTAGTAAATAGTCCTGCATCAGATCGGCACTCTAATTTGCCCATCGTTGCTCTACAAACTACATTCATTTCAATTTGGGGCCATTTTCTCTTTTCGTAACTCAGCAGTGACGGAAATATACCCAGCAGTATATTTATGGTAGCCCTATGTCTAAGAATTTCTTGGGTAGAACAGATTTCAGATACAGCACATATGCCCTCTAGATGCACATGCGTTTTTGTTGATCATTTGACCCTATGTATCACCAGGCATACAGTTAAGCCTGCAGACGGTTGTTCATTGAACCTGTATGCCCGCCATTGCACACTTACTGAGCGCCTCCTTCAGCCAAGGCATTGTGTCTTGTGAGGACAATTCATCACTTGTGTGGGTGGCTCTTGAAGGATGGGTAAGAAGAGGTGGGTGCAGAAGAGCCTCCTCAGAGAGGCTAATATAGGGAATCCCAGCTTAGAAGAAGGAGGCAGTAGACACATTTAGGGAATAGTGAGCAAAATCACCTGCCTTGAATGAGGGGATTTTTGTAGAGGAGGAGTTTGGAAAAGTCTCTCTTTCTTGAAATTTGCTCCTCCCTTGGCTGCCAAGACACCACCGTGTCTAAGTTCTCTGCCTACATTGTAGACTTTCCTGGTCTCCTTTCATGACTCCCCTTTTCCACTTGCTCCACAAATATTAGTGTTTCCCAGATTCTTTCCTTGGCCCTTTTTCTTCTCTAAACACTTTCTGGGCAGCACATCCACTCGCCTGGGTGGGATGTTCATCTTGAGGTGGATAACACTTAAATTTCTATCTCCAACTCCAGCCTGTCTTTGAGTGGCAGACCCCGAGTTCCAATTGCCCATTGGCACCTCTGCCTGAATAACACTGTGTCTACCTGCCTCATCCTTTCATTCAGAACTGCTCCATTCTGAGCTCTGCTGGACCAAGCCTAGAGGGGGAGTCAAGGAGGATGGAGCTCCGAGTTCAAAGAACTTATTCTGCATGCAGAAGAAAGTAGAAAGTAGGAGACTGTAGTCAAAAAGAGATTTTCAAGGATTTTGAAAGTAGAGCAGTTCTGGGTGATGATAAGATCTTTGCTACTCAAAGGGTGGTCTATGGACCAGTGGCACCAGCATCACCTGGGAGACTGTAGAAATGAGGAGGTGTAGTGCTCTATCCCTCAGACCTGCTGAATCAGAATCTGCATTTGAACAAGATTTGCAGGTGAACTGTGTGCACAGTTCTGAGAAGCTTTGGCCTAGGCTATGTGCATGAGAGTGAATTGATGAAGTTCAGTGAAGATGAAGTGTTCAATGATCAATGAATGGATAATGCACAGGGAGATTGAAATGGTTCAGTACGAATGCAGTAATGTGGGTGGAGAGGAAGAACGTGAGCTGACTGCCAACCTTAATGCATTCATTATGCCCTGGGAGTGAGGGAGAGTCCTTGCGTCAGATGACAGTGATATTTGACGTAGGATTATTGACGTCTTAGTTCTTTGAGAACAGAGCCTCTGATTAGGATTTTTCCCCTTTAAGTTCTGTGCCTCAGCTCTTAAGAAAGATATAGCAGATCCTTAAATAATGATGAATTGACTTTACGAGCAGTGGGCTTAAACAGATTAAGCCTTTTGGTCAATTTACATTGTTTTAAAGGGAACCTGGAGCTAACTTAAACAATCTGGTATCCAATATCACCTTTTCTCCCCCCTCCTTTGATTATACTTTCCTGACAGGTTATTAAAAATGTGTTTGCTAGGGCAAACTTCTTCGTTCTTCTTTTCTCTCTCTTGATGTGCATATAACATCTTGGAAATCTTATACGTGTTAGAGAACTCATATTGATGCTCTATCCTTGGGTGTGAGTTTGGTCTTTAAGGAGGTGCCTTGCTTGATAGACAAATCAACACCGATGATGCAGGTACTGATTTGGAGCCAGGAGATTTGAGTTCCAGTCGCAGCTCTGTTCTTACTATCTGTGCAACATTGAGTGAATCAGGCAACTATTACAGGCTTCAGCTTCTCGTTTACACAATATGCTGGTTGGACTATATGAGCTGTAAATTCCCTTCGAGTTGTAAACTTGTGATTCTGTAATTCTTTTAGGCTGTTAAGAATGCCTGTGAGGTTAACATGATGCAGCTCCCTAAAATGTGTACCCAAGGGTCTCTCTTGTATTGTGACCAATATATTTATGAAACTCAGTGTCATTCTATCCATGATTCAAAATCATGATACATCTGCATCTAGAGTACTCTGCATAGTTCTGGTAACTTTCTTAAGAGAAACGAGTCTCCTCACATTAGAAGAATATGTTAGCCCTAAATGTTTTTAAAAAGAAATAGAGTATCTTTTAATTGCCCAAGGGAGTGAAACAATTTTCTTACGAAATAGACTTAAAAAGATCCATCTCTTTGAAATGTTGCACCATCCAACCTTGTGAAGACCATGGGGCATTTCTTGAAATCTGAAGACTTAACTGAATTCTCAAGCAGTAGACCTGAAGGGATACTTTCAGGATAATGACAAGGAACGACTATTTTTCCTGGTAGTTAGTAAGCGTATGAAACTCATTACTTGCATATTTTCCAAAGGCTGTCTTAACATGGGTTCCAGAATGATTTAGATCAGTTCATTATGCTGGATCCCACATGGGATTCAGAGTGTGTTGATCTTTTGGTGTGAGGCCCTATTCTTTAAAGTTGATATTGGCGATATACAAATACCTTTAAAGACTTATTCATTTAAAAATTAAAAATGAATTTAGTTCAGTGACAGACAACAGAACTGGACTGGACAAAACATGAATGTTGACCTTATGATTATGTATTTTCATATGTTCTTATAGAAGCTACTGTGGAAAGTTTTCCACAATTTTCCGGACTTGGGATATTCATTTAGGGAATTAAGAAAATGTTTATTATGGGGAATTTTAAATACATACAAAAATGGAGAGCACAGTATGTGAGACTCTGTGTCCTCACCACTCAGCTTCAATAATTAACCAAGTCAGTCTAATTTCATCCCAAACTTTTTTCCCACCCTTACCCCTCGGCGCCAGTAATTCTGAAGCAAATCTAAGGCATCCTCGTTTCATCTTAAGCATTTTAATATGTATCTCAGAGATAAGTTTATTATTTTACTTAATAAAATTTATACACAATGAAACCCATAGCTCTTGATTGTGCTATTTGATCACCTCTGATAAATGTGTATGTCCATGCAACTACTACTCCTGTTAAGATATAGGAGATTTGCAGGACCACATGCAGTTTCCTCATGTCCCTTTCCAATCAGTTTCTACCCCCATAAGCAACCACCCTCCTCCCCCCACATCTTTAATGAGCTATAATTGACAAATGAATTCACATAAATTGAAGGTGTACGACATAGTGATTTGCTACGTGTGTACATTGTGAAGTGATTACCACAAGACGGTTAGTTAACACACCATGACCTCGTATAGTTACCTTTTCTATTTTTATTTTCTGGTGGTGAGAACATTTTAAGATTTACTCTCTTAGTAAATCACATGTATACAATACAGTATTGTTAACAGTAGTCACCATGCTGTACATCAGAGCCCCAGAACTTATTCATCTTATAACTGAAAGTTTTTACCCTTTTACCAACATCTCCCCATTTCTCCCACTCTCCAGCCTCTGGCAACCACCGTTCAACTCTCTTTTTCTATGAATCTGACTTTTTTAGATTCCACACAGGTGAGATCATATAGCATTGTCTTTCTCTGTATGGCTTATTTTACTTAGCATAACGCCCTCCAGATTGTCACAAGTGGCAGGATTTCCATATTTTTTTATGACTAAATTCTATGTGTCTCTCTCTTTCACACATTTTCTTTAATCGTTCATCTGCCAGTGGACACAGTTGTTTCCATAGCTTGGCTATTGTGAAAAAAGATGCCATGAACAGAGTGCAGTATCTCTTCCAGACACTGACTTCCGTTCCTTAAGATATATACCCAGAAGTGGGATTAATAGGATTAACAGGCCTTTTTATTCACAGATGGGTCAGAAATCCTGATTCACTTGATCTGAGCTGCTGGTTTAAATATCTGCTTAACAGTTAGTGTGTTGCCTCATGTCCCCTCTCCTCTTTTCTTCTTCCATCTTCTGCCCTCTCATTCTGTCTCTAGGTGTGGGTTCTGTCCCTCCCTCATCTTCCAGTACATTGTTAGTCTTCTCTTTTATAGACCCTCGCTGGTCTTTCCAGCCTACGTGCTCAACTTGTAGAACTCCTCAACTATTAGCCAGTTAGAAGCAGAAACCAGAGCACAAAACTGTTTTACAACCTTAGCTGGCTGAACATATGTGCCAGTTGGATAGATGTCATAACTAGGCAAGCCTGGTTTGGACCCCTCCTTAAGAACTTGCCCACCCAACATTTTCTGCAGTTTTGACCCCATCCACCGACAAAGATCTCTCGTTTCTGTTTAGGATGTTAGTCAGAGTGTCTCTTATAGGGTAATAACAGTGTCCATCTATGAAGGTTTTGTAAGGACTAAACACAGTAGAACTTAAATTCTTAAGTTCAGCTCCTAGAATATAGGAGCTGAACTTATATATAGGAGCTCCTAGAATATGTTCAATATCATAGTTAATACCTGGAAGTAAAGAGAACTGCTTGACTTTGTTCAATCTAGCATTTTGTAAACCTGTTTAACCATGAGAGTGCTATTTCTAGAGCCATCTGTTAACATGTTAAGGAATGCTGCTGCTGTGTGGAATCCAGCTTCGGAAACTCTGAATTAAGAACTGAACAAAATTAAGCTGCTGACTGTTCACAGTGAGTGAATAAACCAGAGCTGCTTGAACTGGGAGTCGGGCTTCTGGATCTTAACTCCGTCCTCACCACACCTTGAAACTGCTTGAATAAGAAGGAGAGGTTTCATTTTAAGACACAAGACAGAAATGAAAAAGAAAGTCATCCTGATACAAAGCCTAGATTTTTGCTTATCTCTTCCTTGTAATCACATCTCCAGGTGACTCGAGAGATTTAAGGAAAGCTCTCTGAAGTTCTCAGGCTCAGCTTTCAAGGATGTCGTCAAGGTGGATAAAGTAGGGTCTAGCCTTTCAGAAGGAGTGAGGCCAGAAATTGTCCCCCTGTGTCCCCCGGTCTCCATCTCACTCTGGCTTGGTCACCCCACTTGCAGTCTCGGGGCTGCCCCACCGTCCAGCAGAGTGAGCAGGACACTTGCTGCCTGCCTCGGCCCTTCCCCCTTGGGTTTGGTGTGTGTGTTTACCCACCTCGACATTGTGCCCGACAGGAACATAGACCCCTGGAAAGAAGGCCAGCAAGTGTCCAGAGCAGGCTGTGGGGGTCGGGTCCCCAGGCTTTCCGGAGGCACATCTGGTCGGGCACTGGTGGGACATGAAGGCCAAGGACAGACATTGCTCACCTGATTCATCTGAAAGCCAGAGACGATTATGTCATTAGGTATGTGCATTTCTCAACTAAGCCTTCAAGAGTGATAGGTGATGAGAAGCATCCTCATATGACGTGTGTGTGGGACACATTCAAAGGGCACACGTATCAGATGACCGAATTCCCTGTATGAGCACTGGGAGAATTTTAAAAAGTCATTCTCATGCTTGCGCTCCACACCCACTAATTCCAGCAGCCCAGTTTCACGGAGTTCTCCTCCACCTCGTTTCTCGGGGCGGCTCTCCTCGCTGAGGTTGCCTCATGTAAGTGGATGCCGTCCACCAGCACCGCGGCACCTGCGCACAGCCTGCGCTGCCGTTCCCGTCATTAGAAGGGCAGCCGATTGCGGTAGCGTGGGAGACACCTGAGGGGTCAGAACTTGACTTAATGATCTTCCCCGGGGCTGCTTTTGTTTAATGATCCATTTTGTTTTAGGTGATGAGAGAGAGAAAAAAAGCTGCTTCTATTTGCAGGCAGCCACACTTTAGGCTAGGAGACCCAAGTTAGTTTCCCAGTCTAGGGCATTACTATAGGGGCAGGGCTGAGCCTGGGATGGAGACAGTCATTTGGGCGACTTAGGGCCCATCCCCACCCCAAACAAGTCTGCCAGACGATATGGCAATTCTTCGGCCAAGCACAGGGCTGGACCCTGGCTCTCTCCCAGGTCTGCTGCCTGACTCTTGGTAAGTCACTTGCCCTTTGCATTTCCTCGGAGTTACTAGGATAAGGGTAAAAATGTACAACTTCACTTTCCTCAAGGCTAAAACAAGTCAGCAAGTGACCAAGTGTGAATTCCATGAAGGCAGGCCCAGTATAGAAGAGCAGTATAGAAGGCCCGGTATAGAAGAGGGGTGTATGCCAGTAAGAGTGAGAACCCCTCTTTTGATGTTGAAGAATTGGTGATATCACTTGATTTATGGAAGTTCCTGCTGTTGTTACTCTATATTGTAGATTTAAAATTTTATGTTTCAAAAGCAAATGGAATGAAAACAGATAGGATCTATATTTTTATTGTATGGAGGTCATGTGTGCAGTGTTCATCAAATGCATAATGTCCTTTAACCTTTGGCCTCCCCATGCAGCATGGCCAGGCCACTTTCTTCTGTGTCTACCATCTCCAGTGGCCTAGGAGGGCAGGACAAGGTTCATTTTCAGGGTCTTATTACTAATAATTCAAGATGAAGCTGCCACTGTTTCTGCTGTGATAGGGAGAGGCAGGTCCTGGACCATCTCTCCTCTTATCTGCCTGCCATCAAAATGTCCTTGTCCCTGATCTCCCCTTTAACTGATGGGGACGTTAAGGCTCATGTCTTTTCAAAAGACTCTTAAGAAACACTGCCCCAAACCCTGTGCTCTCCTGATTTGCATTTGGAACCGTTGGTTTGTGGTGAGAAAGACAGAACCACCTTACGACATGCTTGAGTACATGTGAACACCACGAGCGAAGCCCTGGGAGAGCCTAGCCTTGTGCTTAACTTTGGTAGCTTTCTCCCACTGGTCTCCATCTGAGAGCTTTACAGGCTTTCTCAGGTATCCAGACGACCCTGGGAGCGAGATTACTGCCGGGTGGTCCACTCTCACTTTACAAGAACAGCTGAGGCATGTAGCATTCTCTGCTGTCTTGTTTGGAGCACAGGCATTGAGGAATTCACCTATGAATTTGTCTCCCCAAAGAGAAATGAGAAAGACTCTGCTCACTGTCACAGATAAGAGCCATGTCAGGAACCGCAACGCTTTATGCTCAGTTAAAAAAGAACTAGATTTCTTTTTTTTTTTTAATTGAAGGATAGCTGATGTACAATATTATATAAATTACTGGTGTACAATATAGTGGTTCATGATTTTTAAAGGTTATATGCCATTAATAGTTATTATAAAATTCTGGCCATATTCCCCACATTGTACAATGTGTCTTTGTAGCTTATTTTATACCTAATTGTTTGTACCTCTTGATCCCCTATTCCTATATTGCTCCTCCCTCCTTCCCTCTCCCCACTGGTAGCCACTGGTTTGTCCTCTGTATCTGTGAGTCCGCTTTGGAAAAGAACTAGATTTGTATTCAGCTTTTCCCATGATAGAGAATTAAGAAGAAACTACACTAACAAATAGACGTGGCTGACAGGTGCTATCAGGGAGAAAGGCCAAAGGCAAAAATGGCTTTCTTTTATGTGGAATAGCTGCCACTGGCCAGCACCAGAGGACAAAATCAAGGGAACTGAGACGAAATGATGGGAGAGCATGCTTCCTTGTTCTGGGCAAACTCCCCAGAATGAGCGGAAGATGGTGAACGATTTCCATCTTGTTTGAACGAGAGACACTTTGATGCACAGCGCAAATCATTATCATCCTGGAGCTTGGTCCCTCACGGGGGTCAACTTCACCAGCTACCTTGTGTGGAGTCCATCTACGCACCAGTGGGGGGCGGCGGTGCTGTTTGGTGGAGACGAAACTCCTATGGCTCATGAACTGTATATGTTCTCTTAACTCTGCCATCGAGCAGGGGAATGGCTGCATTTAGGAATTTAAGGAAGACTCATGGCTAATGACAGTAAGGAAGGGCTTTACGGCTAGAAATGAGGCTTACTACTAGAACAGGTCGGTCAGAAGAGGGAACGCTGTTTTCTTCCTTTAGTAACCACTGCCTGATCTGTCAGGCAGGAGTTTGAAGTCGCAGTGTTGTTCTGGCCAGAGGCGGAGGTGGGGGGGTGGGGGAGGACGGACCAGATGACCTCGTTCCTTTCAGCCTGGGGGCCAGTGGAAAGTGTTCCAAAGGCAACTTAATACTCTGGATTTATTTTTCTCCCTCATTTTTTAAAAAAATTGGCACTTCCAATTTTCAGTGTCTATAATGTGCTAATGGGCTTTCCTCCCATTAAAAAACACGTGTGGATGTGAGAATGTTCTCCTCGAGAAAAGACGGTCTCTGGGGTCTTGCTTCTGGCTTGAGGTCCTATGAGGTAGGTGTTATGAAACGTCCCCCGCAGCGGGCTGGGGTGTGAGTGAACCTCAGTGGGGGCCAGCAGCTCTCCTGCTAATTTTGGCAGGAGAGGGAGACACTCAGCCAATTTGAGAGGAAAGAAGGTAAATTTTGCATTTCATTTGCAAACCCAGATAAAATGAGTTTTTGGACGCGAGCAGGTATTGAGAGCCTATCTATTCTCTTCTACCATTAAGCCTGTGAGGACAGAAGTAATCCAAGTTCATGTTTTTCAGCCAGATAATTATTCTTCCCATCCCGATTGTAGAGGGGGCAGCTCAGAGGGCGTATCAAGAAGGAAGGGAGCTCAAGAGCCAGACAGAGGGTGGTGCTGGGACACGTGTCCAGTGCTTTGGGTGGCCAGTGGCAGCGTGGCGGCCCAGGGTTAGGATTTTGAGAAAGAGGAGGGAGCGAGGTGGACAGGTGATGTCCAGCAGCTGGTACTTCACAGTCTAAGTAGGGGCTGTCTTAGACTCCCTCAGAGCAAGGACTATAGATGGAACAATTCTCACTTACAGAATGCAGGGAGATGGCAGGTGAGTGATGCCTTTAGGTTCTCAAAGTAAGGAGTGGATCGGACCAGGGCTTTTCAAAGGCATCTTATGTTTCCCATATTCCACGATTCTATGATGCTTCCCTCTGTAGCAGGGTGGTTTTTATACAATTATCAAAGGGAAGATTGATCTTTTGAAAAAATAGTTTTCATTGTGGCCTGAGGATTAAGTTACACAGCTACAGTCCGCTCATTAACTCATCAGCATGCTACGTTCTCAAGCCGTGATGACTTCGTGGCCTAAGTGGAAATTTCATATTCCTCTGGAAAATCGAATTAGCATAGCACAATCAGCAGAAAATTATCTTTGACTAGTAGATTTTATTTCTACACCATTCTGCTTTGCCTAAAAAAATAATGACTCTGAGACTTGATGGCTAACAGTAAGAGCTAATGTCTACCATTTGCTTTCACAGTCCCAAGAGCTGTGTTAGATGTTTTACATGCACTCGTTCATTTAATCCCCAGAAGAGTTCTGTGAGATGAGTAGATACTAAACTCACATTTAGTCGATAAGGATATTGAAGACTTGAGAGATCAACTAACATGTCAGGGCCAGGATTAGACTCTGGGTCTAGCAGCTAACTGAGGGGTCTCCTGTAAACCATACTCTTCTGTCCTCTGCCTCTCCCAGAGGGTCAGTGAAATTGACTAGCTTGGGCTGCACCCATCGCAGTTGGGTGGAATTAAGGACGTGACTTTGTGGAAGAGAACTGTTTGGAATATGAAAGCATGAACAAGGAGGCTTAGTTTCCATTAAGTGTAAAGTGGGTCAATAAGATATGTTGTAATAGTAATTAGATCCCTTATTTTTTGAACACTGCTATTAGGAATTAGAAGCTAAGCAGGATTCCTAGGTTTATAATTCTCTGTCTCTAGACAATAACAACAAAAGCTAACAGGGAGTGCTGACTTTTACATATTTTACATCTATTAGTTCACTTAAACATGACAGCAACCCCTTGAGATAGGCACGAATATTTTCTTCATTTTCCAGATGGGGAAAACTGAGACCCAGAGTGGTGCAAAAGCACAGCCAGGAAGTGGCAGAGCTGGGTGGCGAGCCCAGGCTCTTTAACCATTATTCTAGCCTGCCTCTCAGCACTAGGCTTTGGCGATTCTGAAATATTCGCTCCTCTGATGCAAACAGGACTTATTGTCCTTCAGGGTGGGATGAGGCCAAGAAGAACTGGACGTTGAGCCATGTCTTCTGTGAATGTTTGTGTATTTGAACCAGGTGGCTCTCTTCCTCCGGGGTTTCTTTCTATGACTGGGGCGGGAATGCCTCTCTCAATGCCTCACCGTGGTTGTCTGTGGGATGCCCAATTCACTCTGCTGCATGGAATTCCATTCTTCTGAAAGAAGAAGGCTGGAATTTGGGGGTACTCTTATACCTAATCTGTAAGTTACTAAGTGTTTCAAGATTGTATTTGCTCAGTTCATGTTCAATGAATGTTACAGTGGGTTTAAATGTGGTATCAGAACTTGCCAAATGGTGCTTATAGAAGGACACAGGCTCAGAAGGATTAAGTGACTTCTCCAATTTCACATGAAGTTGTATGTTTCTGAGCGCAAGGGCTATCTTACTTGAGCCAGGACTCAACTGAGATAAACCAATGGCCCGTTTCCACTCTTGTCCTTGGCGCTTGGCAGGGACTGGAGGTAGGGAGTGGTCAGATGCCCTGGAACTACTCAGAACACAAACTGGAAAGAGAAACTGAGATGTTGATGCTGGTAGAGGAGAGGACAGAAATGCTGGGCAGGCAGAGATGGCAGCGTCCATTCCTCTTTGCCCCCTTTGCGCTCTACTAGGAGTTCAGTAGTATTTGAATATGAATGAATGGACCCCTACTGTGTTTTTAGCCATGCTCTACATTCAGGGCATGGAGATCACAGGGGCTGGTGAAGATGGAGAAGACCTCAGGGGGAAGGTTGGACTCTAGTTGGCCTGAGGTGGAGAGCAGATGTGGGAAGAAGGAGGGCACGTGTGCAGAGGCATCTATGGGCAAAGGCTGATGCACCTGGAATACTTAACCTGGCCCACAGGTACAATGTTCTTGACTTCTGTAATATCTTGTCTGCTCTCCAAACTCCCAAACGGGGGAAGGGTTTTCCTGACGAAGCCAGTGCCAGGAAAATTGTGGCATGAGTCTTGTTAGCTACTCTTTCGCACACCTCTGCCATTGCTTACGGGCCTCGAGTCTAACTTGTTAACCACTTGGATTTGCCCACATTATTCCCGAATGTGAGTCGTTTGTTGTCTGGGCTCACCCAGCTGGGCTTTCCTTTCCAGGTTAACATGTTTGTTGAAGGATTCCACGATGCCATCCTCCTCTACGTCCTGGCTTTACATGAAGTACTCAGAGCTGGTTACAGTAAGAAGGATGGAGGGAAAATTATCCAGCAGACTTGGAACAGAACATTTGAAGGTGAGGTTTCAGTCTACAAGGCAACAACACTCTGCAGCTGACCAAGCTGCTTCTTTCCTGGTTCTGTTTTTCTCTCTTACAACCTTGGGACCTTGCCGGTGTCTTACTTTTCTCAGCTGTAGAAGAAGGAGAATAAGTTAAGATCAACCCACTTCACAGGCTTGTTGTGAAAATTAAATGAGATAAACTTGTGAAAGTGCTTTGAAAGAGTCCCCCTGATATAGGAAGAGCCTTGTCTCCTGATGACTAGATGACAGCTCTAGGCTTCTTAAAATTAATCGCAAGCTTCATTCACAACAAATAATCAGTTTGTGAAGAGTTCTGTGATCAGTTTTTTTTTTTTTGGCATTACGCGGGCCTCTCACTGTTGTGGCCTCTCCCGTTGCGGAGCACAGGCTCTGGACGCGCAGGCTCAGCGGCCGTGGCTCACGGGCCCAGCCTCTCCGCGGCATGTGGGATCTTCCCGGACCGGGGCACAAACCCGTGTCCCCTGCATCGGCAGGCGGACTCTCAACCACTGCGCCACCAGGGAAGCCCTGTGATCAGTTTTAAAAGGAATAATCCCAGATATACATTCCTCTGTTCAAAACTGGGAGGTTTGAGATGATAAGCAGGTCCATTTGAGCTCTCTGCTTATATTTTATTTTTTAAAATGGTGAATACCAGCTGTTGCTTAAGAACAGAGAAGTATAAGAACAATGACAACAACAAAATGGCTCGTCATCTCATCACTCAAGCAATCTCCGTTGACATTTAAACATTGTACAAGAATGAGACCATTCTTGGCTGGAAAATTTGAATGCTACAAAAATGTACAAAATGAAAAGTGAAAGTTTTCCCTTCACACCCTAGTCCCCTGTCCCCAGTGTAATCACTATTAACGATTTCCTATGATTCAGCCTAAACATATTTTATGCCTTCTGCCAGCACATATGCATTTGTATATCTTATCTAAAAATTTACACAAAAGGGTCATACTATGAATGCCATTCTTCACCTTAGCTTTTTCACTTGTATGTCAAGCAGAAGAATTTTCCGTATGAGCGCTCATAGATTCAGCACATTTTTACATGATGGTTCCATATTTTTCCACTGTTTGGCTGTACAAGTATTTCTTTAACCAGTCTCCTAGTGATGGGCACTTCTGTTGTTTACAGTTTTTGCTATTATGCAAAATGCTATTATGATCTTACACATCTTGATGAATTTTTGTGAGTACATCCAATAGGGAACATTCTCAGTCATGGACTATCTGGGTCCAAAAGTATGTTGGTACCTTTTAAAGTACATTAGGTATTGCCAAATATCTTCCAGAAAGGTCTACCAGTCCATATTCTTGGTAACAGCATGTGGAGTGCTAGTTTCCTCTCACCTCCCCATCAGTCAAAAAAAAAAAATGAACATGAGACTCAATATGAGAATGATCCAGCTGCTGGAGCCCTGCGGATATCAACTTCAGATTCACTCACTCATTCATTCATCAGATATTCTTGAGCACTTACTATGTGCGAGGCGCCGGTCAAGGCGCTGAGGATTCAGCGGTGAACTAAGGAAATCCCCTGCTATCAACTGAGCTTCCATGGTAGTAGCGGGAACTGGCGATAAACGAATAAATATACCACTTCAGGGGCTATAAAGTAAAGCAGGTTAGGGGGCTGGAAAGTGATGGGAGGGGTGTGGTAGGACTGCTAATTTAAATAGAGTTGTCTGGGAAGGTCTTTCTGATAAGCGGTGGTTGAGTAGAGACCTCAGAGTAGTGAGAGAAATTATGTAGATGTTTAGGAGAGACTATTCCAGAGACAGCAGCAAACACAGAGACCCTGAGTGTATCTGGCAGGAGAGTGCTGAGGGCCCCCGTAAGAGCGAGGAGGCCGGTGTGGCTGCAGCAGTATGTGAGCCGCAGTGTGATCGTAGCCAGAGTCAGAGGTAGTGGGGCCAGATCCTGTGGGCCCGGAAGCTGCATTGAGGACCTTGGGTTTCCACCTGAGTGAGATGGAAAGCCACCAGAGGGTGTCGAGGGTCAGGATCTGTCTTGAGTCTTTTTTAGATGGGGGCTTTCTGGGGGCTGAGGAAAATAAACTGTAGTATGCTGGTGGGTAGCATCTGAGGACCGCTGCCATACAGGTCACTGACCAGAGGTCAGGAAACCCACAACCTAGCCACTGGCTGTGACCTCAGTCCTTTGGGCTTCTTCTTTGTCACCAGTACTAAGGGGGCTGGACTAGCCGATGACTGACAAAGACCCTTTCAGTTCTGCATCATGCCAACTCGTCCTTTAATGCACTGGGGCTATGCCTATATGTATTTATCAAGGCTAGATTTGGGGCACGTGTTTTTTTTTTCCCTTGGGACTCCCGTCCACTCCACTGCCTCGTCTTGCCCTTGGTTATTAGAAAGGGTAGGATGGTACAGAGAGGTCAAGTTCCAGCGAGAGTTGTCTGGGCAGCAGCTATGGTGACATTTGGTGGATTTCATTTCTCCTTGGTGGTTTCAGTGGATGCCACATCTTACTCAAAACTAGAGTGACATCTGCTTTAACTCTGGACAGATTGTAGGACATGAATGAATAAAATAAGCCTCCAGGATTATCTTGCTCGACCTCTGACTGCTTCAGCTGAGGAGTTGGAATCAAATAGGATAAGTCAGGGGGCATATTAGGACTGAGTCAAATTTCCCAGAAGTTGTGTCCTGTGCACTGAGAAACCGGCATGTGTGGACATGACCTTGGTAGGCCACATCCTGTTCCTAGTTACTCCTCACTACACGATGTGGTCATTTGCTCTTGGTCATCTGAGGGAGGTTGTTAAGGGAAGGGCAGGTGCCCACAATGGCTGGAACTCAGTTTTCTTTAGAGGACATGGACTAAATTTTCCCATAGGCCAACCTGATGCTTCCATTCTAGGGCTGGGTCTACACAGGCAATACGAAATGAGTCCCAAAACAATCAACTGTATAGTTCAGTCTAAACTTAGAATCTCATTTGTCCAAATGTAAAGATAATTGAAGCCAAGGTAAGTTTTGACCTTGAATTGTTTGAAGAACCCCTTTTATTTGCTAAACAATGATCAATCTGAGGGTAGCCCACAAAAGAACTATAAAAAAATCCCCAACTGTTCTAAAATTAAAAACCATTTAAATTTTAATGGTCACTGTAAGTGACCATAAAGTTGTCAAGGGAAAAATACTCTGGACGTTATTTGACAGATTTGGATTTCATTACCGTGAAACCTATGACCAAATCTCAAGGTTTTCAATAAATGGCCTGGGAAGAAGCTGAATTTCTCTCTGTGTGAGACGTCAGAGTGACAAGGTAAATAGGACTGTGGCTCAAACCTTGAGCTCCGCTACAGGCCAATAGAAATGAGGGTGGAAAGTCTCATTACTTATGTACAGGAAAATTCTGCTGTCAGCCTGACGATCTCACCTTATGTACAATACTCTCAGGTGAAGTCTCACTTGCTAATTGGCCACCTGAGGGTTCACACCCCATTTCTTGGCAGAATTGTAATAGCTTAAAGTGTAGTGAGGTCTTGGATTACTAGGGCCACCTTGCCTTATAAAATACTCTGCAAAACACGTAGCAGAACACACCATCATAAACACCTCTGAACAGAACGGCATGTGGTTTTAGACAGCCAATATGTTTGGAGATAAATATATATATATTTAAATGACATTAATTACTTAAAAGTTGTATAGACTGTCAAGGATAAGCTAGCTTGAGATAGGTGTATCCTTTGTAATCAGTCTATGTTAAGAAGACAAAGAAATCAAGATGAATAGTAGCTCCATTTCTGTTTCCGGCAAAGTAGACCAAAGTCTGGAAAAATCAGTGGGCCTTCAAACAGCAACCCAGAGGACAGTAAACCCACATACTTGCCCTCTCCAAACCACACTAGAGGATGGAGCGTTCCCTTGGGATCCCTTTTCCCAGACATTCATTTTACTTCCGGAGAGAACCACATCAGTAGAGGTGCCAATTAAGAATTACACTGAACTTTGCCACAGTTTAAATTGAAAGAAAACAAATACTTAGAATGTGGCTGACATATAAATTCTCTTAGTTAATGAAAATTGCAATATAGACATATTTAATATCAACTAATAGTATATACGTATTTGCTTTTATTGATTAGCTGCTGTAAGCCACCATTGCTAACCAAAGTAAATCCAAATCCTTTGTGTGGCACTCAAGGCCCTCCATGCTCTGGCCACCCTGTTCCAGCTGTTCCAGCTTTACGTCTCACTGTTCCCTTCCATACACATGGGCCACCTCCCCCAAAACCTCACCGTCCCTTGGATTCCTTTCAGCTTTTGTGGCTTTGTAAATACTAACAGGGCTGCCTTTCTGCCTAGAACACTCCCACACTCTGCTGGCTGCTTGTCTGAATCAGAGGCTTCACCAACATTCCTATAAAAGACCTGCTCTCTTTTACTGAGTCCCCCAGGAGTCTCCAACTAGATGTGCCAGCTCCTCTTCTGAGTGGTGTGGGCACAGTCAGAATGTCCTCTCCCAGATTCCAGGCATAGCGATAGAAGTAACGACAAAAGAAGGAAACGACCGACTTCTCTTAAACCCATGTTGAAAGCACTTTACCTGTTTTAGCTCACTTAATCTTTTCAGCAGCCTCTTGGCAGGGAGCTACTATTATGCCTCTTTTACAGTCCTGGAGACTGAGGCTCTGTGGGCTAAATCCTTGCCCAAGGTCATAGGCTAGGAAATGTGAAAGCTGGGATTCAGATGCAGGCAGTTGGATTCCAGCGCCACCAAAATAAACCCCTTGTCTAGGCTGCCTCTCTCTTGAGCAGACACTGTGTCCAGATCATCTTTGCCTCAGCATTAAATTCAGCCCCTAGTTATCACTGGATAAACAATGAATACTTTACTGTATCTATATGAGATGATGAATGTTAAACTCATTTCACAGTATCTGTTAAGTCAAACCTTTATGCTGTACACTTGAAACTCACACAGTGAGATATGTCAGTTACATCTCCATTAAACTGGAAGACAAAAACAAAACCCCCCAAACAATGAATGAATGAACACAAGTGAGATAAAACTAGCTCATCTTTGCTCTTGGCTCCCATGACCTGCGAAGCAGGCCCTTTGCTGTCCTGGGCGTCCAAGGAGCCCACAGGCAAGCACATTCACTGAGTCCTGGGCCTGGAATGGGTTTTCTTTTATAAGTGTTTGCCCAGTGATAACGTGAACCCCTGACAAGTCTAGGAACTGTACTACAGCTCCACTTCTCGCTCTGCATTTTTTAAAAAAATTAATACAAAACTCTGGGATAAGCATACTGCTTTCGGGATTAGCCTTAATCTTTTTTTTTTCTTCTTTAACATATTCCCCAAAGAAGGTCATTTGTTTCTTTTTCTTTTCATTTTTAAATGGAGAAATGTTAAGAATTTAGGAATGCAGACACAGATGAAATTACAATGTCTTTTCAAATGCCAACAAAAATGCTCCGAGTTTGATGAGATTCCCTGTGGCATGAGTTTGTTTTAAAAAGTCCTGTCAATTCATTTTCTTGTTTTTGTTGGCGGACAGAGGCATTTTAAGTAACCAACTGGAGTCCTTTCCATCTCATCCTCTAGGTATTGCCGGGCAGGTGTCCATAGATGCCAATGGAGACCGGTACGGGGATTTCTCCGTGATTGCCATGACCGACACGGAAGCGGGCACCCAGGAGGTAAGCAAACAGGACTTCTGCCCCAGCCGCTCCTCTGCTTGTTGAAATTCCAAGGAATGTATTTGTCCTGGTGTCCAAATAGCTGCCCCGAAAGCAGCCTCCAAATAAAAATGAGCTGCACACAGGGAGTTTCCAAGAGAGGGCTTCCTTCTGGTTGAGGGTATCAGGGAAGACTTCAGGAAATGGTTCCACGTTTATCCTAAGTGGGGAAATCCTACCTTTCAAGTGGCCAAGAATCACACCTCAGTCCTAAGATACAGGACAGCATCATCAGCTGAGAGACGTAAAGTGAAATTGTGTATTTACTTCCTCCCTAAAAATTTGAAAAAAAAATTGTTTTTGGCAGGGGTGGGTACAAACTGGACATGCATTAGTATTTCAAAAGATGATGGAGTTTCAGGATAGCATCACGAAGAGAAAAGGGTGCCCTGGACACACAGAGGAGTTTCTGACACTTCCTGGGGTGTCAAGCTCTTGGCCTCAGCTTCCTCGGCTGTAATGAGGAAATCATAATCTCTCCCTTGCTGACCTCACGTGATGATCACAAACACCAGATAAAATGGAACCTAGAAAAGGACTGTATAAACTTTACATGATAAATACATAAATAAAGATTATAGGAATAGGCAGTGTTTCAGGTCCCATAATGCGGCTCCCTCTCTGCTTCTCTGAAGGCTCTCACCCAGAGTTGATGCTCCTGTCACACTTCCTGCGACCCTGCATGAAGGACTGTCTTCTCTCAGTCCACACGTACTTGGCCTTTGTGGGAGGGGCTGAGCCGGCAGGACCCGCACTTGCTGCATTTACTGCACGGTTTTTTACTCTTCGATGGTCTGGGTCTCGTGTATATTCGAGTCTCCCCCTCTATAAAAGGTGGATAGTAACCGTCTATTATAGATAGGGTTGTGGTGAGGAGTCAGGAGTGCATGTGTGTAAAGTACTTGGTATGTGCTCAGTACATGCCAGTGATTGTTAGTTTGGTGATTATCTAGAATTCTTTTCATTCTGACATGAAATGGCCTATGAGAGCTTGCTGGCCTCCTTCAGGAGAGAGAGGGGGAGGGAGTGTCACAGGCCGCTCAGGAGCAGGGTGCCGGTGCCCAGACAAAAGGGAAACGGATCCCGAGAACCTGGGTGGGAAGGTACTTCTAGGTCAGGGCTCGGGGAGCTGATGAAACGGCTGTTGAACCAGAAACTGAGAGTGAACCTGGAACTGACCCATAAAAGAATACTGATTTTTGTCAGGGGCCACAGGAGCTAATTGAAAAGGAGTTCAGCTTGGAAGTGGGGTGTAAATAGGGTAAATTCATCAGAGAGGAGACTGTAACCCCTGAAGTCAGGATGGGGAATAGTTTTGCAACCCGAGGAGGGTGAAGTGGGAAGTTCCTGAAGACGCTCTCTAATGCTTGAATTATATGTCAGGCTAACTGAGTGGTGTGAGGCCCACTTAGCCTGGGACCCTTAAGATGGGTCCTGACATCCCTCGTCCCTGAAAGGAACTTGGGCCTGACAGATGGCTGACCACGTGGGCTGCTCTGTGGCAGGTGGGAGTAGCAGTGCCCTCTCCCGTGAGCAAGGGAAAAGCCATGCCTTCCCAGCTTATTGCTTTCTGTATAACCACCTTCCCTGCCATGGGGAGCCCGCTCTCCATAAATTATGCTCACCTTAAGAGCGCTGTTGGCGCCTGAAAATCTTGACCTACAAAGTCCTCAGAAACACACCATTGTAGTCAGTGTGAACGACAGGGGAGCCCACTCTGTGCCTCCTTTGGAACCAGATAACTTTGACCTTTCAGTGTGTATATGTATATATTTTTTGCCTTTATATAGGTTATTGGTGATTACTTTGGAAAAGAAGGTCGTTTTGAAATGCGACCGAACGTCAAATATCCTTGGGGACCTTTAAAGCTGAGAATAGATGAAACCAGAATGGTGGAGCACACAAACAGCTCTCCTTGCAAAGCATGTAAGTTTAGAGACTTAATTCGCTCTGTGTTTCATCATCTATGGTATCAGTATAATGCAGGGGTCATGCCCTGAAAGTGCAGATTCCTGTTTCTGATGTGGTAAGACCCATGGGAACAGTTCACAAACTGGCATCCGCCTTCAGCAGAGGCTTCTAGGTCCTTCTTCCCTTCCATCCTTTTCCAAAGTGGTAGAAGGCATCTCCCTATTTTTACATCTTGTACTATAATTTCTTAGTATTTGAGGTTTACACTTTTAGGGAGGATTAAAATATCAAATACTAAATGTCACTCGCTTATTCATCTCTTGTTTCAAAGTTTGTATTTATTCTCTTATCCCTCAGAACCAGTGTCCCTTAGGCACCTGAAAATTTACAAATTGGCAAATAAGTGTGAAATCTGTTATTTATGAGCAGCCTTGTCATAAATATAGAAGCAAGTGGAGGGTCTCATAAGGAGCTTAAAAGTAGGAAAATGGTTGGAAATCATTGTTTTAGCAAGACGCTTTGATAAGCTACTGAGGGAGGGCAAAGTGAGTATCGACCTTTCAGGGAACTTGTTCAGTTTAGGCTAATGTATGTGTGCTCCTTATGTCTTGGGAACAGTCTTTAACCTGTGAGGTATTTTTGTATATGCAATAATTACGGGAAGGCATAAGGCAGAAATATGTTAAGAACACAGTCTCTGGAGTTATTGGGCCTGGATTTGGAATCCCACCGTTGTCACTTACTGGTTTTGTGAACCCAGGAGTGTTCTTCTATTTCTTTAAGCCTCAGTTTTCTCATATGTAAAATGAAAGAAATGTATCCCACTCTTAGGACTGCTCTGAGGATTAAATACGAATGCATGTAAGACTGTGTCCTAAACTCTTTCTACACAAGCTAGCTATTTATCGTTTTTATATAATAACTGGGACACCACTGAACTTGATTGTTTCAAACTGTTACATTTTCACAAAGCTATATAAGACATTTTGACATGAAACTCTGGCTTTGGTGAGAGAACATCTAGAAACAGAACATTAACCCAATGAATTTTCTCACCAAATCTTCCAGCACTTGGAAGTGTCACCATCCAAGTGACACTGAAAATGAGAAGAGCCGGCTCAGTCCCATGGTCTCCATGGTTGTCTTCTCTGCCAGTAAACTCAAGAGTGTGGCTAGATCTGAAAACTTCAGTTTCCAGTTTTCTTCAAATCCTCCTTGAACCTGCTTTATTCCCACTGTGCTCACTTTTTTTTTTTGTAACAGTCATTCATCTAGTATTTTCTTAAGTGCTTTTTTTTTTTTTTTTTTTTTTGCGGTACGCAGGCCTCTCACTGTTGTGGCCTCTCCCATTGCGGAGCACAGGCTCCAGACGCGCAGGCTTAGCGGCCATGGCTCACGGGCCCAGCCGCTCTGTGGCATGTGGGATCTTCCCAGACCGGGGCACGAACCCGTGTCCCCTGCATCGGCAGGCGGACTCTCAACCACTGCGCCACCAGGGAAGCCCTTAAGTGCTTTTTAAGCTTTGCACTTGGTAAAAAACCCTCAAACCCCAAACCAAACCACAACCACCACTGCCACAACAACGAACAGGATCCCCTAGAAAATAGTTCTCAAAAAGAAAGGAAAATTGGAAAATTTGCCCCAAGTGGGAAATTGAGAAACACCTTCCAATGAATGAAAGTTTTCAATGACTGAAACGTCAGAATGAGGGATTTCTAGCTATTTCTCAACATGAACTCAGATTATCTCTGTTTCTTTTTCAAGCAGGTGGCCTAGAAGAGTCAGCGGTGACAGGAATTGTTGTGGGAGCCTTACTAGGAGCTGGTTTGCTAATGGCCTTCTACTTTTTCAGGTTAGGACCACTTTATAAGGTTTTAAAATTCACTCCCCTTTGCCACTTGCCTTCGAACGATCCTCCTTGTGACCTGTGCCTATCTTGCTCTTACCCAAAAAGCATGTGGTGAGAAGAACTGAGCCATTCCTTTGGTGTGACGCTGGTTTGGTGGTCAGTGGGTTAGCATACCAGGAGTGGGTCAAGGTTTCTACTGCCTCCCCCTATGGGCCACAGAGCCACTGCTGTCTTTGGCTTACAAATATTCTGACCCCATTCCTACCGCCCACCACATGCGAAAGTGGAGAGGGAATCTGGACAAAGGGAGAATCAACTTCCCCAGTCTCCGGCTTCCTCCAGTTTAGAAACAGGTGCTGGGCTCACCTTCTGTAGAGGACGTAGTGGCTCCAAGCAGCCTACGCTCTCAGGACATCTGTGCTCGGTATTTGAGAACCCACATGCTTAGTGACCACTGTGGTTAAGCCCCGAGTCTTGTAAAGTTGTAATATTTATGTGTGTTCAAGATACCGATAGTTTCGCATCTTGAGACCTGTTCATTCCTCTGCAATCTTTGGTGGTTGAGTCTGTGGCTTATTCTTAAGTCAGCGGACCGTGATTTTTTTCATTTCTGTATGGAACTGTAACTGCGGGTGTATGTGACTCTTTGTGGGGACAATTGTATTCCTTTACGCTTCATCTGATCTTTATCTAGGGCATATCCTGGGAGCTGGGGAGAGCTTCTGTGGCAGAATAGACAAGACTTAACCCACGAGGCACCCAGGGAAGAAGGGGAAGCCTTGTTCTATGGCGTCTGGGAAAGCAGGCCAATTTTCCTCCTTGAATAAGGGCACAATGCCTTAGGGCACACTACTTTAATCTTTGACCAGGGTTTCATATTGTGTCACTTCTCATTTATTAACCCAAACCCAGATGTCCCTTGAGGGCATTCTTTGTAAGAGAAACCATAGTATTTTGTAGCCAAGCGAGGTTTTATTACTACATTCACTTTCCCTTTACCCAGGAAGAAATACAGAATAACCATTGAGAGGCGACACCAGCAAGAAGAAAGCAACGTTGGAAAACATCGGGAGTTACGGGAAGATTCCATCAGATCCCATTTTTCGGTGGCTTAAAAGGAAGCCTATTCTTTTGGCTTGAGATTCTTTAAGGAGATAAATGGGATGAAAAACATCAATGGAACAGAAGGGGCGCTCTTGAAAAACTCATTCTTTTAAGCAGTTAGTCATTTCGTTGTAAAATTTCTTTAGAAGCTCAGGAAATGTTATTAATCACCATATGCCTCCCGGCCTTTCATCTCGTGACAAACAAATATAAGAATATAACGTCACTTTGTTAAATGTTCATACTATTTCAAGGGCACATGATCAGATTTATGTTTTGAAGGTCTGATGTCTCCATATCTTGATGGCTTTTGCGGGGATTTTATGCAAGGCTATAAAATGTGTTTTTCTTAAATGAGATGTTTTATAGCTAGAATAAAATAATTTTTACAAGTAGAATATCCTTGAAAAGAATTTAACCCCAAGAAGAAGAAAACGTAATGAAAAGTCTCAAGGTAGGAAATACATCATTCCTTTCTCTAGCGCTGGTGGACAGATCTGAAGTTGAAAACTGCTCTGTCCGATGTGTACATTCAGGTCCTGACTTCATATCTCGAAAAAGAATCCCCCCCCTGCCCCCTGTCTCCTTCAGCGTCTCATAAAAGCTACTCTGGAAAGTTGTAACTATTAATAAGTTAAGAGGATTTATACAAGAAAAGCAAATCTAAGATGTTTCATTTTTTAATATAAAAAAGCCCTATTTCACACTAACACTTTATTTTAAAGTATTTTAATCTTATATTTTACTATTAGAAAATGTGTCTATTTTTTCATTTTGAAGATTAAATTTCACTTCTATTTTAAAAGCATGGGTAAAGTGTACAACAAACCAATAATGATGAAAGATGCCTCTCTTTTTCTCCCTCTTTTCCTCTTCCCCGTGGCTGTAGCCCAATACAAATTGCTGCTTTAATTACAGAGATCTGGAAATGTACTTAGATTATAGACTCTACAGGAATACATCAATTTACCTGTTTTAAATGCAACTTGTTTTAGGGATAGACTCCTTCCAGTTCTGGCCAGTGATGAGTGTCAAGACCAAGGATGAAATTTAATAGAATTAAGTCAGGTTTTATAAAAGGGAGGCAGTCCTTTTTTCTCAAGAAGAACTTTATAGAGTTAGAACTTGACAGTAAGCACAGAAACGATACATTTAATAGATGACATTTTACCAAAATTCACAATGATGATTTTGGTTAAAAGAGGGAATCTAAATAGCTACTATATTCCCTTTTAGTAAACTCCAGAGAGGCTTGCAGTCATCCACTAGTAACCCATGTAACAGGCGTAGGGATATGAGGAATTTGGACAGGGTTGAATAAGTATATATCAAATCTCTACTTTGTGCCTAGTACTCTGCTCATAGGTTTAAACTCAGGTTGCCACTTTCATGTATAATTTGTGGAGAAAATAGACAATGAGGGAAGAATGGGAAGTTGCCAGATCACTGTACCATCTTATCATGACGTCACGAGGGTCTTTCCTCAATAATGTTTTGAGCAGCCGGAAAATAGTTTTAAAAATTATCTTAATGTCTGGAAAAGACCATCTATAGGAGGAAAATGGGGCAGTTTAAGAAAATAGGGGAATACCAGAATTGGAGCAATTCCTAGGTAGTGATGGAGGCTGTGGCTCACACTGGTAATGGTGGAGGTGAGGCAGGGCGAGTGAGAGCCGTGTGTCCTGGAAGTTGGCCTGAGCTTGCTTCCCTGGAGGCCTCCGCCACTCCTACTTCAGCCAAAGTGAATGGATTATTTCTGCGTGAGGCACATTCCCCCTCTATTGTTTAAAAATGGAACGCAGGCAGTTGGAGAACATGATAAAAGAATGAACTCTGATCAACTCAAGGGACTATGTTGTAGTTCTCCATGCTGGGTGCAAATGAAAAAGTGCTGAATTCAAAACAGGATGGAAAAAGCAGGCAAGAGAGGCCAGCGCCAGAAATTCTGACACAGGAAGACAGTTTGGGAAGTAAAATCCAGGAAAGTGACGCGTGTAACATCTCAGGACTCAACGTGAAAACAGAATGGAAGAGTTGCATCCATCTTACTTTTGTGAGTTGAGAGACTATTTCTCTCTCATTTATGTTTTTCAGTGATGTTTTCCATGTATTTTAGAGATACTCATTCTCTATTATCTTGTGTTTGTAAAAAAACATTAAAATTTTGAGCCTATGTGCTTATTATAGGGAAAAAACACTCTTACCTGGCTGCAGTCTTTGGGTAGAAACATTTCTAACCTTTCTAGAATTTATATAGGGACTGTTAACGCTAACCTTTTTAAAGCAAATATCTTTTATTTCTACTTCAGGTAGAGGAATAGTTCTAAACTTAATATTATATTCCCAGGTAAAATCTTAAAAATTTTAAGTGAGAATTTAGTCTTTTAAAAATGGTAGAGCAGGGCTTCCCTGGTGGCGCAGTGGTTGAGAGTCCGCCTGCCGATGCGGGGGACACGGGTTCGTGCCCCAGTCCGGGAGGATCCCACATGCCGTGGAGCGGCTGGGCCCGTGAGCCATGGCCGCTGGGCCTGCGCGTCCGGAGCCTGTGCTCCGCAATGGGAGAGGCCACAACAGTGAGCGGCCCGCGTACTGAAAAAAAAAAAAAAAAAAATGGTAGAGCAAATCATAAGGTTTCTGATATTTGGACGCCATTCTCTTCCAATCTTAAAGTGATTCTAGTGTTCTTAAGATTGTTTATTTACATGTCTGTTTGCTATCCTTTCTTCCTTGAAATTGTCACATGAGTTACAAAACTTTATTAAGTTTTTAAAGCTCCCTTAAGTTGGGAAACCTTTGCTAAAAGTGTAGGTGTTTGGCCCAAGGTTACCCTGGGTTAAGACTTCTGGAAGTTATAAATCGGGATTGAAATTCCTAACTGCTAACATGTTTGACAACTAGTTATTCATGGGGCAACTTCACCAGTAGCCACATATCATATGGTAAAATAAATAGGACTTTAGTTCTTAAATCGTTCATAAATTATTATCCTGAACTCCAGGGCGTTCAGATTTCAAAAGGGATACTTTATCAGTATTTTCTTATCTGGCCAAACATAAGCTGACATTGATACAGGTCAGAATGAGTATATGCTTTTTGTGTGTATACTCTTGGTGTTGGAAATAAGTATAGGTTTTTATGGTCATCATCATCATCTTAGATTTTTTCTTTTCTGGACTCAGAAATAAAAGCTTTCTCTAGGTGATCACTTCTATCCAGGAAGAACTTTCTGTGTAGAGTGTGGAGCTTCCCCCAGAATGGCCACAGCCTCCACAAGGAAGTCCCTGTAAACACTACCTTTCTTGGAAGAACCATCAGCTTGTCCTTTCCTGAACCGCAGACATGGTTCCACAGGCTTTAAAATGGTTCTTTACACTTCAGAAGCTATATTTAATGGAGGAAGGGGAGAAAGGGAAAGTTAATGCCTCCTTTTCTCTTCTTCCGTAAATTCAAAGTCTTTTGCTTTGGAATGTCAAGCACTTCTCCCTAATCACATGCTCCTGGTATCATTCACTTATTCAAGGCACCTGTGCCCTTTGCTCCCCTAATTGACCACTTTACTTCTGCTTGCCGCTGATTTTGGGAGTGTGAGATTTGCCGTTGACCGTGAAAGTGAGGCCATTGTATAGACCTTATACAGACAGAGACAGGAATTCGGAGTAGGTCCGGTGGGCTGACCACCTTCTTGTGAGTGAGCATAAAGTAGCTGTTTGTGGAAGTCTCTTAGGAGACCAAATAGAATATTATGCCACTGGTATTAAGGGAGTGTTTATAAACTGAAAGGAACACATACCTGTGTTTCTTGGGACACAAAGCATTCAGATCCTGAGTGGATGCAGTCATAAAGCCAAACACCAACCAAAGTCAGGTCCCTCGGTCTACGTTTCATGGGGTTGGTTTAGTTATGCCGTGTGGTTCAGTGCTTCATGAGGAAGCTGAAGACGAGCTGAGTTTCTTCTTCAGTAGAAAAAAAGGAAACTAATAACATGGAGTATGTTTTGGGGGCAGTGCGGAAGCACAGAGAATGAGGTGGCGCTGTTCAGAGGAATCTGTTTCTTTTTCAGTTGATCTTTAGAACTATAGAATAACCTATAATTTAGTTCCTCTTCAGTAAGAAGCTTGGGACACACCCAGCAAGAAGAATCAGGATCAAGCTCTTCCGAAAGAAACGGAAGAGGGTAGTGTTGCCAGCTGCCAGCATCTTTACCACCCCTCCCGCCAACACCCTTTCCACTGTCCACCATGGCTGCAAAGATGCATCAGCATCGTGCCATGCAGGTAGCAGCTTGTGAGTACCTCCATGCTTCCTCGGGGGGAAAGAAGACCATGTGCTGGCTGTAAGAATGCAGCTGGCTTTTGATCAGAACCCTTACCTAACTTGACCACGTGCTCCCAGGGCAGTTCAAGCCTCTGATGTGCATATGCTCCAACAAACCTGGCTTCGGTTTTCAGCATGTAGAGCTTGCAGGTGTGCCCCATAGCTAGACTCCAGGATTACATCGACTTTCGAAAGGTGCTGGATTGCAGTTTGTTCAAATTTCTCATTAACCACTAATGTGAATTCATACCAAAGGCAAAGCAATTCTAAACCAGCTGATGCTGTTGATGTTCATATTTTAAGCCACTTCAAACACGGTGAAAGGGTTTCAGTGGGAGCTGAGTCTCAGAAGTAAAAATCCATATATTACAATAACTCTTTGATGTATCAGGTGTGGGATGATTCCTAGGGGACATATTTGAACAAGCAGAATTAAGAGTTAGCTACAGTGCTGCATTGCTTTGATTCACATGTTTAAAGACCTAAATTTCTACGTGCAAGGAATAAAGGGCCCATTCACCAGGGTAAGTCACAACATAGGCTACCAAAGTGTATTCTATTTGCTAGGAGAACAAAGCTGTCATAGCACATAATAATTGCTCAGAGAAGGTTGAGAAAGAGGAAAATTTGGATTTTGAGACAGGATATCCTATTTATTATTCAATGCCAAGATCTTAAAATGTTCAGTGTGGTGTGTCCTACAAGACAGCAATGAGGTGCCCATAACAGCCTGGAGATGCTGTGAGTTTGCAGATCTTTCTGCTGGGTCCTGGGAATCTGAGTTTTGTTCCCTGTGCATGGTGCATAATTGAATTCAAGAGGACACAGAACAGACACGTGGGGGATTACTTCTGCAGCCCTTGTCTTCTGGGCCATATTATTCACTGATAATTTACTATATAGGACTACCGAACAGTACATACCTACCATGAGTCTGGTAGAAAAGTAAAAGTAAAAGCTGACAGCTACATACAGTTTATTATTCGAATGTAAGTAGAACTATCTGCATATAATGTGATTTAATTTATTGTTGTTTTGTGTAGAAAACGAGAATTAATGACTGTGGATATAACCCCTGTTTTGTATAATATATTTTATTTCTGGTGCAAATTGGTCAGTTAAGATATCTTCATCTGGTGTTTGGATATAAATGTGTATGTGTTCTTGTAAATGTTTCTGTTAAGCAAGAATGCCACATGCTCACAGTATAACAATGTGTTCTCATTAAAAAAATACGTCCCACAGAAACCTTTTCCTGTTTATAATTCAACCAACATACACTGCACATATCCATATTCTCCGAGGACTTTCTGGTCTCCTAGGACCAGTTTAAGTAAAAGATTAATTAGCAGATGGGATGAATTGTGCTGTCTGAATGGTACCCATGAAAGAACTCAAGAATTTCTTCCCAGGACAGGGAAATTTGCAGAAATAAGAAAAGAATATATTATTAAAATGAGGAGCAAACCTTGAATTGGCAGGTAAGGGGAGAAATCTTTGTGAATGATATCCTGAGTCTCCACAGCTTGAGGACACCACATAGCTCCAGTTGGCCTCATATTATTATGTGCCTTGCCCACTCTGAAGAGGTCTCAAGTCAGTTTTGTCATTCTAAAGAGCTCCTCAGTTTCTAGGGTACTAAACAAGTCAATAGCCTGGAGCATCTACAGGTGACTCTGGCTTGTAAAAAGCTGCTTCACTCTCTGGGAAGTTAGTCATGATTTACTTTAAGCCCAAGAAACACATAGCAATCCTCAGGGTTGGATCAATGTGTCCCGGGCCCTGCTGCTGCTGTTGCCACCGCCAGTGAGGTCCCCTGGCAATACCACCAATGACACATTGGGTACTGGAGTTTGAGAAGGTTCTGCATCAGGATGCTGACTCTAGGGTTGGAGGTTGGGTCCTGGCAGGAATGAAGGGCGGGGCCAGGAAACCTCCAGGAAGCACAGGTGTCTCAGTCTACTTGGGCTGTTGTAACAAAATACCATAGGCTCGGGCTTATACAACAGAAATGTATTTCTCACAGTTCTGGAAAGTTTGGTTCCTGATGAGGGCTTTCCTCCTGGCTTGTAAATGGCTGGCTTCTTCCTGCATCCTCACATGGCCTGTCCTGTGTGTGTGTGTGTGTGTGTGTGTGTGTAGAGAGAGAGAGAGAGGGAGGAGGGAGGCTCTTTGGTGTCTCTTCTTATAAGGACACTAATCCTATGATGGGGCCCCATCTTTATGACCTCGTTTAACCTTAATTGCTTCCTTGGAGGCAAATACAGCCACACTGGGGTTTGGACTTCAACATATGAATTTTAAGGGGGACATAAACATTCAGTCCATAGCACAGAGTATTATCACTACTTTCCTACATCACTTTGGGGACCATGGCCTCCCTGAATCTTTCCATTCCACATCCTACCCATTTTGAATTTCTTCATGAACACCCAACACCCCACAATAGGCTAAAGATGCCTCATGACTGCAACTAGCGGGAGGTATGTCCCTGGAAGAACCCTTGGGAGCTCCAAAAACCATTGATTTAGGGCCTCACCCTAACCCTAAATCATGGGCTTCTGAGGTTGACTTAAATAGCATCTACTATTGGGAGAGGTACCAATGGCTGCGGATCTTTAAAAAATTAGCAATTTAATAAGCGATCTATTATCATCAAACTAGAACCACGAAAAATAATTCCTTTTGCAGGCTTTGTGCATCCCTGTCATAGCTGCCAAAGCCCTATCATTCCCATTTCATAGACGAAGACACAGTGGAGCCAGACTCCTGGGGTTTATATCCTGACTCTGATCCTTGTGGCTGTGTAACCTGTGTGACAATGGGGATAATCATAGTGCCGAGTTCATCAGCCTGCTGGGAGGACTTCAAACTTGCCACACAGTGAAGCCTTCAAAAGAACGATTACCACACTCTCCTGTTTCCTTGGATAAGGAGACAAAACTCTCAGCTGGCCATTTTTGAGCCTTTTCAAGGCAATTTGGCTTGATGACACCTAGTCCTGCCTTCTTAGAGGATGAGATGAGAGACTATGAAGAGAAAGAGGTCCCTTTTCCGTACACTGTCTCCCCCACCCGCCAAAAGGTCCAGACAAGGGACAGGAGGGGACAGTGATGAAGCTCTCAGAGGGCGTGAGCAGTTTCATTCAAATCTGTTTTCTCCTCAGCTGGGCCAGTGTGTCACACCTGCCACACACATCCTGATTTCCGCCACTGGCTGAGAGGACCTTAAGGACCGCTCCCTGGACCTCATCCCCCCTGGGCAATGACGCTAGCAGCTGTGATCAGTCAGAGCAGTACGTTCTCCCCTGCAACATGAGGGAATCTCGTGTGCCCTAAAGAACATCTTTCCCACCAGGGGCTGCCCTCACCCCAGGCCTCCCCTGAGAAAGCCGGGATTTTGTCCCAAATGCAACAGCGGCACCTCATAAGTGTGTTAGTGGATGACGGGGGGGATTTTCCAGTGTAGACAAAAGGGGGTTCTTTTTCCACGGCCACTCCAGTGGGCCAAGAGAGACCAGGCATCCTGCTGCCTGCTGGAAAGTGACCTCATCAAAGCCATGAAATCCCTGGTGCTTGTGGGGCTTCTCCCCATGGGACCTAGTGGCCCCAGAGACCAGATGAAGACAGAGCGCTTTTCTGGAAAGCCCGCCACAGTGCAGAGGGTCGGGTGAGGCAGGTCTGGGAGGCTGCATTCCAGGCTGCGGCCCCTCCTCCACATCCCTTCTTGCAGGCGCCAGTGCTGGGCACCCTCTGGCGGGGCTGGACCAGTTCCATCAAATGCTTGAGAAGCCCCAGCTGTGCGTGCGAGCTGTGCTCCCCCAGCTGTGGCCGTCGTGGGTGCCGTCAAAGGTATTTTATGCTTTCAGGCGAAAATCCTGCAAGAGGCCCTATCTAAATAGAGCTGGCCCCCTGGTGTCTTAGTCGTATACCCTTGATGACTGTTCTCAGCGTTTTATTCGGAAGGAGAATGAAGAAGGACAAGGAGCGTGTGCCCATCTCAATCCAACCCCAGTGGTTCTTTATGGGGAGCTCCCTACATGGCAAGACTGCGCCAAGCACCTAAACTGTGCTCGTTTATTTCACCAGACATGGTTATCCACACGTCACCCCTACGAAGCAGGACTACGGTCAACCTCCTCACCTTAGAGGCACAGAGAGGCTAAGTAACTTGCCCAAGGCCTCCCAGCTACTAGGCGGCAGGCCTGGGGTTTGAAGGCAGACCGGTGGCCGTAGCAACGGCCATGCCAAACTGCTGAATCCCGTGGCTCGTGGTCAGTTCAGTCTCGATTAGTAGACCTCGCGCCCTTTTCACTCTCCACAACCAATCAGATTCTCATCCATCTCTGCCTCTCCATGTTTACTGCCGCCAAACCAGGCCTTTATCTAAACCTCACCCCAAATTAGCAGGGAGCAGCCTCCTAACTCTTATTTCTAAGCTCTCCTCTTTTAACTCATTTGTCTCACCACTGCCATGTCAGTCTCCCTAAAATACTGCTGTGATAATGCTTCTCTTTCTCTCTTTTTTTTTTTGTAGTATGTGGGCCTCTCACTGTCGTGGCCTCTCCCGTTGCAGAGCACAGGCTCTGGACGCGCAGGCTCAGCGGCCATGGCTCACGGGCCCAGCCGCTCCGCGGCATGTGGGATCTTCCCAGACTGGGGCACGAACCCGTGTCCCCTGCATTGGCAGGCGGACTCTCAACCACTGCGCCACCAGGGAAGCCCTAATGCTTCTCTCTTGTTCAGTAACCTATAATGACTCCCAATCCTCAGAGGTCAGCTTCCATATTCGGTTCCTGGTGTCACAGCCCTACCCCCTCAGTCTTCCTTTATTGCTTATTATTCACTATTCCTTGTTCAGTCAAATTATGCTGAAATTGACTTACTCAAATTGATTTACTTGTCATCCACTAAACTTTCCCTGCACTTTCCTGCCAGCAACGTTTTATTCCCACTGTTCCTCCCACCTGGAAAACCCTTTGCTTTCTAATCAGGTCCATCCATCCTTTATCTGCAGTTCACATCCCAACTCCTCTGTAAGCTTCCTCATCCACCCTCGCCTCGGATGAGCGCTACTCTATTTTGTGGCATTTGTTGTCGCAGGGGTTACGAATGGGTGGTCTGCAGATGTGTTTTGTTTGGCCAGCCAGTGTTTAGAAAGGAAAAAAAAGAACAAAAGGAATTTGAATGTGTTTGGATGGGGCAAATGCTCTCCAGTTTGTCAGATCCCCACACTCTCGATGTTCTTACACCCAGTTTTCTGATTTACATCAGGGCTTCGGGGCTTGCAAACTCTGCACGTACAGCTAACTGGACAATCACGTGGACCTTTGCCCCATTTCTTCTACTGCCACCTTACTTATCTTTTCAACGTCATAACTTCCAAGCTGCTGGTCTTCAAAGATTTCTCTGACACTTTAGATTTGTTTCTCTTCCTGTATCATCTTTGTCAAGTGCTAAGTGATTCTAAAATAAAATATTTCCCGCCCCAGGGGAATTATTACCCAAAGAGACTCCATGTAGTTTTGTAATGTTAATACTCAATCCATAATCTTTCTGCTTTGTGAAATTTTCTTAAAACTGGGATATTCTTAAATGTCCTCCCACAAGGAGGACTCCAGAGCTTAAATTCCTGCTTTTCTGTTTACTAGCTCTGGGGCCCAGCAAACCACAGGCCTCGCTCAGCCTCAGTTTCGTCCTTTGTACAATCAGGAGAATATTAACTACTTTGTAGGGTTCAAGCGATGTCTGATATGCAGCAGCAGCTCAATAAACTGGAGCTGTTACTATTTTCATGAGACAGCTTTACTTATTGCCTCAAGTTCTTGGGTTCCTGGTGTCAAGCCTGGTCCCAAACAGAAGACGTGGGGTCTTTTTGCCATGAACCTTGTGGTAGACATGCATCCTTCTAACCTCATCCTCATTTCATAGATGACGATGCTGGGGGGTACCAAGATTGTGGCTGTGAGGTTCCTGGCACAGAGCAGCTGCAATAGCTCGCGTCTGTTGCACAGACCCTCTGCCAGAGGCTGTTCTAAGTCCTGTATCTTACGCAGTCCTGTATCCCACCACAGCCCTACGAGCCTGGCTCTGTGGTCACCTCTGAGACACAGAGTGCTTCAACACCTTGCCCTGATCCCCAGTCAGGAAATGACAGCACCAAGGCGTGAAAGTAGCAAGTCTGTTCTAGAACCCGAGCTCTCCTCCCTCTAAAATACACCAGAGGCACCCTCGGTGTCCTAATGTCCTCAGTATGTCTACAAGACCCCCAAAGACCCTCCACCTTTAATCCTCTGTCACCTCTTGTCCTACCACACATCAACCACTATGGTAAGAAAAGGATAGTATGTTTATAGCAGAATTTAGCACTGTAGCTCAGAGGTTCCCAAGTATCAATACCATTTGCAGACTTGTGTCAATCCATGGAGTTTTACCAGTTTGTGCTGAAATAAGAAAAATTAGGACAATAATAGGGAAATGCTCATAAACACAAGTTGATTCAGTATTTAAAGCACTGGCTCTTCTTCTGAGATTATAACTTAGTGATTTTGTGTCTGAGTTGTGAAAAAAATACCTTTTCTATTATAAAATGGTAGTGACGCTAGTAGTGGGTTTTTTTTTTTTTTTTTTGGCTGTGTTGGGTCTTCATTGCTGCGCGCGGGCTTTCTTTAGTTGCGGCGAGAGGGGGCTACTCTGCGTTGTGGTGCGTGGGCTTCTCATTGCGGTGGCTTCTCTTGTTGCAGAGCACAGGCTCTAGGTGCGCAGGCTTCAGTAGTTGCAGCATGCGGGCTCAGTAGTTGCGGCATGCGGGCTCAGTAGTTGTGGCCCACAGGCTCCAGAGTGCAGGCTCAGTAGTAGTGGTGCAAGAGATTAGTTGCTCTGCAGCATGTGAGATCTTCCTGGACCAGGGATTGAACCCGTGTCCGCTGCATTGGCAGGCGGATTCTTAACCACTGTATCACCAGGGAAGCCGTGGTTTTTTTTTTTTTTTTTAATGTCTTTATTAGACAAAATAAAAAGTTGGCAAATAATGGGTGAAATTCCTGAAATCCACCAGTCTAGAAACATAGTCTGTTGTCTGATGGAATTACAAAATGTCCGCTTGTTTATTCATTGTTACACAAGACTGTATCTTGTCTTCTGGGCCAGCCTTCCCCCCTTTGTGTATCCCAGGAGCTTAGAGATATTTTTTGAGTAATTCCCTGCTGGCTGATTCTTTTAAGGGCCACACAAAACCTGTGTCCCAGCCCAGATTCTTAATAGTCTATCTTTGCCCTTCTTTGAGCGATCCCTCACATTCTGACTAGTCATGATTAAGTCATCTTCAAACCAAAACTGTTGGCAGAACAAACATCTCAGACTGAAGCTCTTTCCTTCAAAGGTTTCATAGCTGTTTCTCAAAACCAGTCCCCAAGGTTGAACTCTTAGCTACCTTACAAGCAGCTTCTATAGTGAGACAGATCACTACTTATCAGCTTACTATAATAACAACAGTAAGGATAGTGACAATAATGGGACAACACATTAGAGACCTCCACTTAGTGTGTCCTTCCAAACCATCACACTGAAACTGTTTTTTCTTACTTTAAGCCCTTTTAAACTTAGCTGCTCTGACTTAAGAGAAAAAAGAACAGCCCCTGGTGCCCAAGTCCTGCATATCACTGTGGATGCTTTTTCCGTTTTATTCTCATTTCTACCCATCCAAGATCCTATATATTCTCATTCAAGTGAGTCTTTGCTGAAAGGCTTTCTTAGATTTTATTTAAGAATGAATTGTCATTCTCTGGTTCATCTCTGTCCCATAAAGAAACCAGACCCACTGGTGGCGTGCTGGAGCTGGCTCCTACTGGCTTGTAAGAACAAGTTATTACATTTTCAGGAACTCCGTGAGCTGGTGCGCAAACAAAGCCATTCTTAAAAACTAGATCACAATTAAATAAATCTTATTAAAAGCAAAGGAAATAAAGACTCAAACCGTCACTTTCTAATTACTACATTTTCCCATTACCTATGCATTTGAGGTTATTTACATTATCTGTAAGGTGTCTGTACGGAAATACAAAATAATGGTGTGCTTGCTACAGTTATTTACATTACCTATGCATTTGAGGTTATTTACATTATCTGTAAGGTGTCTGTACGGAAATACAAAATAATGGTGTGCTTGCTACAGTACATCTCTTCTCAGCTCCACCTTCAGCGACGTCACACAGGTAGCTAGAAATGGGCCGTGGTACGAGTATTTACACCACGGAAATCAACAAACACTACAAACCACAGCACATTCCCTTCAGAGACACGGTTGTTAAATGCTCACCAGCACACCACTGTCTGCCATCCTTGTCTTCCTAGTAGGTGAACCCAGAACTCAACCCAACAACGACACTTCTCTTTCACAGATAAAGAAATTGATGTTCTGAGAAGTTAAATGATCTGTTCAAAATCTCACAGCTGGCAAACAATAATCTCAGGTCTAGAACCCAGGGCTCCAAAAGTCTAGTGCTTTTTTTATACTAGCAGATGAAAGACACCTCAGACCCTAAAAAGAATCTTGAGTGTTAGGATGAACTTCCCAGCTTAACAAGAGCCCTGGAGAGAGTTCTGCCCTAAGGGTCTGCTGAGAGAGCAAAGATTCTGATTCTTATAACAGAAATCCTTAAAATATGAAAATGTTTTTGCGGCCTCAGCTAATATTCCCAAATTGTTGTCTCACAAGAAACCCTTAGTATTTTAGCGAGGTTTGTGTATGGATTGCAAGTTGTGGGATGGCAAAGGGAGAATGGCACAAAAGGATGAGAATCCCTGGGGATCTAATAATTGGAAGCTTCGTTGTTGAACTTTTTAGACTCTCCCACCTCCTTAAATGTACACCCACCCCCACTCACCACATGGCACACATGATAAAGTTGGCAACATGATAAAAAATATAGAAAATAAAAATCCAATTCAAGGGACTTCCCTGGTGGTGCAGTGGTTAAGAATCCTCCTGCCAATGCAGGGGACATGGGTTCAATCCCCAGTCCAGGAAGATCCCACATGCCACAGAACTAAACTCGTGCACCACAACTGAGCCGGCGCTCTAGAGCCCGCGAGCCACAACTACTGAGCCCCCGTGTGCCACAACTACTGAAGTCTGCATGCCTAGAGCCTGTGCTCCACAATAAAGACGAGCCACCGCTATGAGATGCCTGTGCACCGCAACTAGAGAAAGCCCGCATGCAGCAACAAAGACCCAACAGAGCCAAAAACAAAATAAATAAATAAAATAAATAAATAAATAACTCAATTCAAAACAATTGAAATATAGTAGGCCTTCCAAGTAAGATCTCAGTCCATACCATTTGCATAACACTATCTTGTGACATTTTATTTTATTTTTGCGGTACGCGGGCCTCTCACTGTTGTGGCCTCTCCCGTTGCGGAGCACAGGCTCCGGACGCGCAGGCTCAGCGGCTATGGCTCACGGGCCCAGCCGCTCCACGGCACGTGGGATCTTCCCGGACCGGGGCACGAACCTGTGTCCCCTGCATCGGCAGGCGGACTCTCAACCACTGCGCCACCAGGGAAGCCCTCTTGTGACATTTTAAATATTGTATTCTAGTGTAGAAACGATCTAAGCACACTCATAGTGGAGCAGAGAAATTTTTACAGGCTTCCCCAAGACAAGTGAATATAATTTCCTAAATAGAATGAGAAATCCATCATCAGCCTCCATCTTGGAAACCATTTGTGTGAACTATGTAAACTCTCAGAGACCGGCTACCATCTTTCTTTAATCTCTTAGAGAGCAAATGGTGTTTTTAATATACTTAATTTTATTCCTATAAAATCAATAAAATGACTGCAATAGCTGATAATAAGCGAATTTTCAGGTTATTATCTGCATGGCCCAGCTACTGCCTCAAAGGACCGGCATTTTCCTCTCTCTGCCCTCACAGCTAAGCTTGCTCAGTCCTCCTCAGGCATCATGTCTATGCTTCCGTGATGGAATTTCTGACTCAATATTCGACTCTCAATTTCATACCTAACCTCCAACAACCCAAACTTTATCTTCTTTTCTCTTAGGAACTCAGGTACATTGTAAATGTTTCTGTTGACGAACCCAATATACAGTATTAATACAGTGTTTACATAGATGCAATGTTATGCTAAATAAAAAAGAGCAGGGAATGTTCTTCACACCAAGCCATAGACTCGGGTATTCAAATTGCAATGATTACCTGAATTTTTAAAGTATGAATGACTCTTTCTGCTATATAAATCAAGGACTATGAATAGGCAAGAAAGAGTGAGTGCACCCAGTGGCCCTCTGGAGGGCTGGGGGCCAGTGAGATGTTCACATGATTCTCCTTTTTACAATTATTACATCCAAACAGGATATGGAGAAGCATAGGAAGCGTAGTACACTGTTAGTTTAACACAGAACTCGAAGAGAGAAGATCTATCTGGGTAACCTCAGTAGATTTTATATTGCTGTTCTCATATATCTTGTAGAAGATACAGAGTCCAGGCATGCCTTATCTCAATGAAAATCGCTAATTCTTTCACGCCACTTGGTGAGCACGCTTCCTGATGTGACCTGGCCTTCTCACCCCTTGCTTGAGAAGCCCGTGGTAACTCGGTTGAACTGGTCAGTCCCCAAGGGCTTCATTCTTTAAATCCCATTTGAACATGTACAGAAGACATTCCTGCAGCTTTCTTAGGAAACTATTTCTTGAGGAACAGTCATCACATTTCTGAAAAATTATGGAGGCAGCTGATCCAAAGTCTTGGCCTTGAACCCCAGCCAATGTTTTCTTGACTCCAAAGTGTCCTGCCAAAACAAAGTAATCGCACAGCTGACAGAACCTCTCTTGTTACCTCTTAGGAATGACCATAATTTACAGCCTGCAATGCCAGTGGGGGTCTCCCAGTGAACATACAGCTACTCTGGGTGCGTTTCAGTGAGTCATCTCAGGGCTAATAAACTTTTCATATTTACCTTCTCAGGAAAACACGGAATTCCTTGTTTAAGGACAAACATCACCGATAAGGAGTTCTGTTTCTACCGTAACTGTGCGCTCCTTTTTTCCTTCCAAGGTGCCTACTGGTCTCCTGACCTGACAGTTTGGTGCCATGTCCTGAGACCTCCAAATTTTCTCCTAGATGCTGGTTCCAGACTTGAGGTGGCCGTGACCAAAGTTGTCACTATGGAGACTTGTTAAAGTAAACGCATCATATTTGGCTTCAAAAACAGACAGGCTTCCGCCTTCTAAAAGGAATAATTGTTTAATTTTTCAGAAAGAACATTCTAGGCTTGACTGCTCATTTTAAGGCAAAGTAGGCTCTGAACTCAGGATCCTCTGGGCTAGAGATTCTAGACTCTAGGTGCCTGGGAGCGGGGCAGGCGGGAAGAGTGGAAGATGTACCCCTAAACTTTGTGAATCTGTGTGAGAAAATGAGGAGCTAAAGGCTCTCAGGTGACTAAATGCCCAGAGCCAGAGGACACTGAGGGTCTCCAGAGTTTATAAATTGTACTTAAGTACCTTCAATGTCCTCTGCTTTCTGACAGAGATAAACATATCCAGAAGAACCACCAAAGAAAGTTTACCAGGTTCTTTCTCAGGACCAGTCAATGGGAAGAAAGATCTGGACACTGGTTCTGACTAGAAGGCTAGAAGTCACCCAGGGTCACCTAAGAGAGATACCTAGTCATGGCATATTTTCTCGGAAACATTCATTCTCTCTTCCTGTCTGGCTAAAACCCAAGTCCTGGTTTCTGTAAACTGACAAATCCCCACCTGCTTTGTACCAGGGCTCATGCTTTTACTGTTCCAGTGTTCATTCCGCTCCTTATGCATTTTGGGTTCCTGAGCTTTCCATTGATTTTTTTGGTGAGCTCAAGTGTGTATTTAAAGGAATGTTTGTTAGAGTTACCCAGCATTTCTAGCTGTTCTGCAGTGGGTAGTTTCTAGGTAATCCCATCCTCCATACTGCCAGAAGTGAAGTCTTTGAAATCTGATGTAAAGAGAATGGAAACAGATCAACAACAGATGCACCTTCTTACCCTTAGTAGAAAGTGTCAGGCATTGGTGAAGTCCTGAATCAGAGTCTTTGAGATGAGGTGAGTTTCTGTACTGGGTGGTCTGTATTACTCCTGGGAAGAGCTCTCTGACAGGGGCATCAGTTACATTTTGCTGCAGGGCTTCTGCATCTGCTGCCTGGACCACCTGACTGAGTCCCTAAACCTCTGTTGGTCATACTTCCCACCTGGGAAAGGGAGGCTCCTAGTCATGTCTATGGTCCAGACTACTGGTCTCTGTTTCTTAGGCTCTGACCCACTGGCTGGCCTTCTTTTCATTTCTTTGTAATCCTGTGGTTTATTGTGTTAGCCTGTGCCTGAATATTTTGAACTATTGCCTTGATCCAACCTAAAGAACCATGTGTTTCCACCCTTAGATGGCTCACCTGCCTCTTGTGTTGTAGCTCTCAGGACGCAGTACTTTCTCTGAGTCTTCTCCCCAGCACAATAGAGGCAAATCATATGAAGACTCTGCTTTGACAGTTCAGGTAGTACAGATTCTGAGAAGGACAGAGTGAGTGGGTGTGTCGTATCAAAAGATGCAGATCTATCAAGAGATTCAGAATTGAGGAGACCTGAAGTTAGCAGGAAGGAGGTCTTGCATAAGACTCTTCAATCCCTTTTGTATCCCAAGGTTATTATCTCAGCTCTCTCTTCATTTATGCTCTGCAGCCTCAATAGTTCCCAAGTTACTGGGAAGGACAGACAAATCCAGACCCCTTAAACTCTCCGTATTCTTTCCCCCATCCATCTTCCCGTTACCTGTGAGGAAGTCTCTCGCCAAGTCTCTCCTGAAGTTAATTGCCAGTGAAGGAATTGGCAATGTCTTTTTTGTTATGGTGGTGGTAAAAAACACATAACATAAAATTTACCTTCTTAGCCATTTTTAAGTATGCAGTTCAGTAGTGTTAAGCATATTCACGTTGTTGTGAAATGGATCTCCAGAACGTTTTTTATCTTGCCAATCTGAAACTCTTTACCCATTAAACAACTCCCCCTTTTGCCCTCCCCCTAGGTCCTGGTAACCACCATTCTTCTTTCTATTTCTATGACTTTGACTACTAGATGCGTCATATAAGTGGAATCATACAGTATTTTTGCCTTTTGGGGACTGACTTATTTCACTTAGCATAATGTCCTCAAGGTTCATCCATGTTTTAGTATGTGTCAGAATTTCTTTCTTTTTTAAGGTTGAATAATATTCCACTGTATGAATACATCACATTTTATTTTTACTTTCATCTGTTGATGAACATCTGGGTTGTTTCCATCTCTTGGCTATTGTCAATAGTGCTGATATAAACGCGGGTGTGCAAATATCTCTTTGAGATCCTGCTTTCAATTCTTTTGGATGTATACATAGAAGTGGGATTGCTGGATCATATAGTAGTTCTATTTTTAATTTTTTGAGGAAGCTCTGTACTATTTTCTATAGCAGCTACCCATTTTACATTCCTACCAATAGGGCACAAGGGTTCCAAATTCTCTACATGCTTGCCAACACTTGTTATTTTCTGTTTTTTTGACAGTAGCCATCCTAATGGATGTGAGATGGCAATATCTTTCTTATATTTCTTCATAAGATTCTTGGAATTATGGATGTTTTGAAAATATCCCATCAGTAAGTCTCTAGTTGCTTAGTTCAGTTTTCAATGGCGATGGGTATTCGAATGATCTTCAAAATTAAAAGAAGTTGTTACAAATTAAGAGTTTTCTGATCAAGAGTAGAAAACATCCAGAAAGTTCATGTTTGCTTTCCATCCAAAATTATCACTCAATTAATGTTCACTACCAAGTTCCACCTAGGTTCATTACATAAGCTTTATAGAACTCTTCTTATAAGCCTTCTGTGTGTTTTCCTAATGATGGAAAGACCACTTCATCTTGGCTTCTGCTTTTCCTCTGTGAGCTCATGCTAGGGTCATTGTGCCATGTCTTTTATATGCTTGGAACAGACTAGACTAGAACTATAGGAGTCCATTCCCTTCTGATTTTCAGTCTCGGTCTCTCCTCAAGCTAGGGTGGTTGGCTTTTTTTTGGAGGTCACAAAGGTTGCCTTGGCTACCTTTAAGTAATGACTACAAGCAACATAGAACTTTTACTGCAAATGACTTTCTGTTCATCAGATTTTATTTGCAGTTAATATTGGATTAGAACCTGGTGTATTTAGCTTTGCAAGCTGTATTCCTGTCAGCATTATGCCATTCCCAAAGAGGGTATCTCATGGTGCATTTCTGCCTGGTGTGCCTCTCCCCAGAGCATGGCTCTAAAATAAGAAATTGTACTTCTTACATTCCCTTTTATTTCCTTATTATCTCTTGAGTTACAGCCCTGTACCCATTTAACACAACACATACATGGCAAGGGGAGAATTTATGACTCACAATCAATAAATATTTTATCTTATTGGGAGGTAGCTTGAAGGAAACACAGTGTGCCAACCTATTCATGATTGAACACTATTAAACATTTCAGTCCAATACAACAATTCTTCTGACCTTGAAACTCATTGGCTTCTGCTGCTTTACAGATAAGTTAGTATGGGACCATGACCCTTTTTCGCCATGTGACCAGGGTGGTTGTTCTCAAAAATGTGCACCTTGGTGAAGCAACATATCCCATGGACCCTACCTAATCACACTTGAAAGTGCCTTGCAAAATGCCCTCATCATAATTAAAAGACAAAATGAGGACACTTTAAATAACAGTTCAATGAAGGATTGATATGGGAAGAAAATTTTTCCTTCATGAACAAACTATGGTGAACATAAACCAGAAATCTTAAAACAATTCAATGGCAGAGAAAAAAGATGGAAGAAAATTGGGTCCTTGAAGACGCTGATGATCCATCTGGAGCCACCATTTTAAGGACTTCTTGTTAAGTGACATCATTATTAGTTAAGCTAGTTGAGTGAGGGTTCTCTGTTATTTGCATCCAAAAGCATCCAAAATCATGACGCCTTGTAGGGTTTGGTCTTTAACTAATGAACAATGAGAAGCTGTTAAAGGATCTTAACAAAAGTGTGACATGGTCGGCTATGAGTTGGAAAAAAGATGGTCTAATTTCAGTGGGTGGAGATAGGGTTGTAGGGGTTTAAGGATGGATGCAGGGAGTAACTATAAAGGAGGACGAGGTTTAAGGGGGAAGATTATGAGGTACATCTTGGAAGTGTTGTGTTTTCCTAGTGGAGATGCCTAGTAGGCAGTGAAATATATGGAACTTAGAGATGAGATCTTGACTAGAGAGATAAATTTAGGAATCATTGATATTTATAGCTATTGAAGTCATGGGTATGGATGAATGGGCCTGAGATGAATATTTGAGGAACTTCAATATTTAATGACAGGGTAGAAGAGGGTGAGTTTCCAAAGGAGATAAAGAATGAGAAGCAATGTAGAAGGTCTAAATACTCTAAAGTCAGTCCATGGATTTCTACTTAAGAACCCATGGGATAAAGGATTGGATTTGAAGATTTCTCAGAGGTCCTTGATTCTAAGATAAATCTGATTGCTCCTTACTGTGAAGTCAATGGAAAATACTATTGAATATTTTTTTGACTCCTGCTAATCCCAAATAATCCTTCTGTCTTCAAACTCACATTTTATATTACCTGTATTCCTCTTACAGCGTATCTTACCTTGTATTGTGGTTGTACGTGACTATGTCTCATTTCTCCCACCAGGACTAGGTATTCTTAGAGGCCAGGAATTATGTCTTATTTATTTCCTATGTTTCTCTCCAAACTGCTCTTCTTAATTGGCAAGACATTTTGAATGTAGTTGGACACCAATACATTTTTTGGTGGATGAGTATTTGATATGTAATTAAATACACTGAGTGAAATTGCTAAACATTTTCTTTTATTGAATTCTTGAATGTGAACTAGAAAGTCTGAATGAACTCCAAGCTAAGAAAAAAGCCCATCCTGAAGAGATCTAAGGGTCACAAAACATCTCCCTGAAGTCCTCCATCTGATGAGCATCCAGCTATCTGTTTAAGGTGGTAAGATCACTACCAATCATTGACTTCCAGATTTTTGATTCAGTCTAATTAGCAAAATATACAGAAGATAAAATAATCCTTACTCTGACCAGGCATTCTTATGTCCCCAAAGTTACTCATTTTCCTATCTCCCATAGTTCTTCCAAATTAGATCCTTCCTCAGTTGAGGAAGAAAGGAAGGTTGCATTTGACCAACGCAAGCTTCACAAATGGATGTAGCATCAGAGATTGGATAGTCAATATTCTCAGCTTAGTCTTACTATAGTCCAGTTTTGTGACTGTGTTTTTAACTGATGTTCATCCGAAACAACACATTTAACATTCAGCTTAGTTCATTACAAAATCTAAGAGTTGGCAAAGAATTGGTCCATTATCATGGGACATTTGAATAAAGCACAGAATGGAAGATGAAATGAAACCTACATTTATTTTTACTTTTTAATTTTAAATTAAAAAAATTTAACCTTTTTATTGAAGTATAGTTGTTACAATGTTGTGTTAGTTACAGGTGTACAGCAAAGGTACATATATATATTAAAGAATATATATAAGATATATATAAATATATATATTCTTTGTCAGATTCTTTTCCATTATAGGCTATTACAAGATATTGAATATAGCTCCCTGTGCTATACAGTAGGTCCTTGTTGGAAACCTACATTTATTGATACCTTCTATTTGCTGGGCTCTTTAATAGTGTTATTTCATTTGACAAGAGGAGTAAAGGTATATGTACATTTGTTTTCTGGTTTTACCTATATGTTTCTAAGTAGTTAAGAATTTTGAATATTATTAGACCAATTATATGATAAATTTAAGATAAAAATTAAATTAAATGACTTAAAGTTCTAGATTTTTAAGAAATCTAGGTTGGCTCTTCTGCTTTCACACATCCAACAATAGCTCAAAATTCCCTCTTTCTTGAGACAGCAACCATTAAGTTACTCTTAAACCCACACTAAGTGCTATGTAACCCAGGGGACAGAAAGCCAGATAGGTCTGGTTTTTGGTATCAGTAGTGTCTTTGTTGTGGACAGATGTCAGTTTCCAAATTCTCACTACACTGTACAGACTTGTATACCTCAGGCAACTTTATAGCTCAAACCCCACTCCTCGGGGACTTACAGCAACTTGTAAATCCATGAGGAATTTTTCAGCAAAGTTATATTTCTTAGTTTATTCATGGATTAGACTTGTAAGAGTAGATTCATGCTAAGGCCTTAATGAGCAGGGCTTTTTTTTTTTTTTTTTCACCCTGAAAAGAACACTTGCTTCTCTTTTTCCAACATTCAGCTTATGATGGTTTTAGAATTTATGTTCTCAGTTTTGCCCCCATTGACTTTGAAATCTTAGAAAATACTCACCATGGATCTTCCCAAAATCCAGCACTATTCAAAGCCTTTCTTTATGTAGCATTAGAAAATGGAGACCCACAAAACTATTTCACATGAGTTTGTTGCTCGGGTTTACTTCTAGGAACATTGGCTCTGCTCTTCCGACTAACAAGAAGTCATGACAGTGGTCTAATAACTGAGCAATGCCTGGTATTAGGGATGGAGAACATGAAGAGGATTTCCACAGAGTTTCTCAGAGTTGGGCTAAAGGTAAATTCTTTTTTCTTTCACTGGAAAAGATTTGAGCTAGATTAAAAAAACACCCAAACAATGGATGTCTTCAGAATGAAGTCCATAAAACCAAAAGTGGGAAGTACTAATGGTCCCATTGCCCACTTGGCAGGGTGTGCCAGCGTCGTGTCTGTAATTGGTCTGGGTCATTTCACTGACTTCTATGGAGCCATCAGTATATGGGCTTTTTAAACTTTCTGTTCTGAGCTGAGTTTCCTTTTAGTCTTCAATACTTGCTCATTTCTGTTCCATTATGTCCAAACTTCATTCTTTTCTGCTTCACCTCAGTTCAAATGCCTTTCAAGGGTATCTTCCTCTTTTTGGGCCATAGGACAAAAAATTCTTGAGCTGTAATGGTCCTTAGAGTTCAACCACTATGATATACTCATTTTACAGGTGAGAAAAATGAGGCATAGAGAAGGGAAGGAAATTGCTGGTCACAATTTAATGGGAACTGTCTAATGGGATCCTAGCTCTTCTGAGTCCTGATTCAGCCACCTGACTAAAGGGGCAATATAATCTGAAGCAGAACAAAGGCACATGTCTGAACAGTTTGTTCCCTCACTATATGACCCTGTATTAGATTTCTGTGCCATGTCACAAATTGCTATAATCATAGTATCTTAAAACAGTATACATTTGCTATGTCACTATTTTATCTATATATTTACGTACTATATATATTCTATACTATATGTATCTTACTATTTCTGTGGGTCAAGAATATGATCAAGGCTTAGCTGGATTCTCTGGATTCAGGCTGCAACAATCAAAGTATCAGCCAGGCTGTGTTCTCATTTGGAGGCCTGACTGGAAAAGTATCCTCTTTCAAGCTCTCTCAGGTTGTTGGCAGAATTTATTCCTTGTGGCTGTGAGACTAAGGGCCCTAGCTTCCTGCTGGCTGCTGGCTAGAGGGTATCCTCAGCTCCTAGAGGCCATCCTCACCCTTAGCATATAAGGTTACAGATTACACTATAATACGGCAAATATATTGAAGACAGCTCACAAAACACTGTGTACAATTCAATGGCTTTTAGTATATTCACAGAGTTGTGCAACCATCACCATAATCTAATTTTAGAATATTTTCATTATCCCAGAAAGAAACCCTGTACCTATTTGCAGGCAACACCCCTTCCTCCCTCCCCTAGCTCTCGGCAACCACTACTGTTGTCTCTATGGATTTGCCTATCGTGGCTATTACATACAAAAGGAATCATACAACATGTGGTCTTTTGTTACTGGACTCTTTCACTTAGCATAGCACTTTCAAGGTTCATCCAAGTTGTAGCACGGGTCAGTATTTCATTCATTTTTATTGCCAAATAATAGTCCTTTGCAAGACAGGCCACATTTGATTTATCCCTTCATCAATCGATGGACATTCCGGTTGTTTCCATTTTTGGCTATTATGGATAATGCTGCTTGAATGTTCCTGAACTGGTTTTTGTGTGGACATATGTCTTATTTCTCCTGGATATATAACTAGGAGTACACTGCTCCTCTTTGGTCTCAGACCATTGAGGTTTACTATAAGTAACAGAGCAGAGGGAACTTAGGTATGATGTCTCAGAAGCCTCTGCCATTAAAGAAGGAAGGAAAGCTCATCCCTTGCAATCTCAGAGGGCTGTGGGAAGGAGGAAGGAGCTAGAGTAAGATATGGAAGTCAGACGTAAGGGCTTTGGGGACTTTATTCAAGGCCAAAAATGCAAGGACTGAAGAAATATCCAGATAGGTTTCCATAAACCCAGTCATATTGGGATGATTGGTCAGTTTCTTTAGATGTAGACTGAGATGACTTGCAAAATTCTGGAACTGGCCTCTCAATGGGTTGGGCAGCCACAGCTTCCAATGTGGTATGTCCCAGACAGAGAAGCAGGTTGATGGAAGGATCAGACACACCACTTCCAGCCTCCTATGATCTGTTTGTTTCATTTTCAGAGCCCAGACATTCTCCCGTGCCCCAAGGAGGGCACATGGAGAAGCTGAGAGGACTTAGAGTGAAAACAAAAGTTCACAGTGATAGTGTTAGACCTTACCCGAACCCTGTGATCCTGGAAAACAAGTAAAGGATAAGAAATCCCCCAACCTTTTGTGTTCCAGGAAAGGGATCACCGTAAAGAACCACCCTCCCTCATAGGACCTAGAAAAGACTTTCTGATGCCACCTTGTCTACCTATGACAAGACCAGATACACAGTCCCCAAATGCCCATTTTTGCCTCATAAATGATTAGCTAAACTGCTTGTGTATACTGATCAATTGCAACAAAATAACTTGTTAAGCAAACTGGTTTAGTTAAGAGTTAGGATTCTCTCTTTCTCCCAGGTCTCTGAACTTTGGCCTACCCTGAGCCAGAGTACAACCCCTCCTAAGAATAGGCTGGTCTCAGAGTACAATATACTCTCTGCTCTACTATTCCATCACACCACCCTTTCATTGAACTTCCCCACACCCAGTTCTTTTTAGCCCTGTTTACTCCTCTCTATAAAAGAAAAATTATTTTTTGCTGAATTCTTGAGAGGCTTGCAGACCTATGGTCACAAAGTTCTCCTATTACAATAGCCCCTGCTCCTTCTGCAATAACCTTTCCCCCTTTTGCAACAATCCTTTGGATAAAGTCTCATCTTATTAAGTCTGGATTTGTTTTTATTTGACAACAGCATACGGTGAGTTTGTGACCAGAGGCAAATGGCCAGGGCTACTGATCCAGCCGTGGGTGCCAGTATGATAACCCAAGGCTCAGTTGGGGCCATTGATCTCTCAGGGATGAGACTGGACAAGCTGCTCCATGGTTAGACCAGTGAGAACCAGAGGATGCCACTTGGATTTGGGGACCCTTTTCCATCGTCATGAGGTCTCATGATTCCCTCCTTCAGCTAGTTGACATCTTGGAGAAGAAGGGTTGGAGTGCCCCAATGGACTGAAAATTTATTCAAAAGAACTGAGTCAGTTTCTTCTGGCTTAAAAGTCTTCTTTAATGAAACATCATTACCGGAAAATTTATTTTTTTTCCTGCCACCCAGCAGGGTCTTATGAGGGTGACTAGCTCTGTTACCAAAAGTTTACAAAAGCCACATTTTCTTAGCACAACTGAAGGTAGTGTGTGCAAATTTGTGACCAGCTACACTAGAATTATGAATCAAATAAAACCAGATGATGTTCCATAGCAGTGAATGTAAGATCCTGCTTTTGAGTTCAAAAATCCGTAAGTACAGGTTGTGAATATTTGGTTTAGGAACAGCACAGCAGCACTCAGGAAGAAAAAATTACGGGTTGTTTTAGTCAGGAATTTTTTGGTTGCAAACTTACAGAAACCCAACTGGACTTAGGCAAAAGGGCAGAAAGTGAATTGATTGGCTCTTGGAATCCAAGAACAACCAGACCGAGGGAAGGAAAGGAGGCTGCTGGGTTTCAGGGGTAAATGGGGCAAGGGACACAAGAGCCCTGGGGCTCTCTCCATTCTAGTCTCAGCTTCCCTTTGGGTGGCATCCTCTCCTTTGGGTTTTCTTCTTTCTCGCTACAGACCATCATTTTGCATTAGGCAGGGTCATGGCCCTTAAATGCTTATGAGTCTCACGTCTTCTGACTTTTGCTATTGGACTTGAGAGATGCTCAGAAAAATTCTGTGGAAGATTTCTGATAGGAAACCTGGTAAGGTCTCTCCTGTAACCAGGGAAACAGAACCATATAAAAAAGGGCAGCTTTCAAAAGAGCCATTTAAATGTCCTTGAAATTCCAAAATTTCAAGAAGTAAAGGGAGTTTCTGGATAAATAGCCGCCTATAGTCTAAGCATAAGCGTGTGGTCAACACTGTCAATATTAAGTCAGCAAGAGAATGTGTTTTTCAGAGAAGCTGATGTGGCCACAGACTGGGTCTGTGAATGTGGAGTTGCAGGTGCAGTTGTCAGCACACCTGGAGGCAGGGGTTCTGTTATGGGGATAATGCTCAGAGGAGCTTATAGACCAAGTGGAGAGAATTTTGAGGGAAGCAAGGAGACTGGTGGGGCAACTCAAACCATTCCATGCTATTCCTGATGTAGCTATCTCAAGGAACCCCTGAAAACACTGAGGATGTTTAGACTGGAGAGGAGAAGGCCCAGGGACATAGCAGCTGTCGTCAGCTGCTCCTTTCTTTATGGACTAATATATAGAAGCTTCAGGGCAACAGACCTTGATTCAACATCAGGACTTCCTCACAGTTAAAGCTGTCCCGGATGGCTGGGGGTATATGATGAAGCAGTGAGACAACAACATAAGACAGTATGGGGTTCATTTATTCTCTCCTTTGACCCTTCATTTATTCTGCAAATATTTATGCATTAACGAACAGATAACATTAACAAATAGACAACAGGTTCTAAAAGGCAGCTCATCATTGTACTACCTACACCTGGCCCAGAGTGCTAGCACTATATTAATATCTGTTAAATGAATGAAAGAATACATGAATGAGTGAATAGGGGTGGTCACTGGGCCAGGTACTAGAGATGGCCATAGGACCCTCACAGAGCTGACAATCTCACAACAAAGGCAGCTGATCAAACAGTGGTGATGCCCTGCACACAGTGCTCTGGTGGATGTATGCACATCCAGAGAGACTTTGTTCTTTCAGGGGACTTAAAGAGGAGCTTGCCTTTATGTGTTCTCTGTGTTCCAGGACGGGTGAAGGCAGAGAGAATGCCTCTCCTACTGTGGAGTTCTCTGTCGTAGGTGGTTTTTACGGATCAGGCTGCTTCCTAACTACACTCAGATCATTTAAAAAGTGAAACTCCATTTTGTTTATGGTTTCCTTTGCTGTGCAAAAGCTTTTAAGTTTAACTTGGTCCCAGTTGTTTATTTTTGTTTTTATTTTCATTAATCTAGGAGGTGGATCAAAAAAGATATTGCTGCAATTTATGTCAGAGAGTGTTCTGCCTCTCTTTTCCTCTAAGAGTTTTACAGTATCCGTCCTTACATTTAGGCCTTTAATCCATTTTGAGTTTATTTTTTGTATGGTGTTAGGGTGTTAGGTGTTCATTCTTCTACATGTAGTTGTCCAGTTTTCCCAGCACCACATATTGAATAGGCTGTCTTTTCTCCATTGTATATTCTTGCCTCCTTTGTCATAGATTAGGTGACCACAGGTGCATGGGTTTAACTCTGGACTTTCTATCCTGTTCCATTGATCTATATTTCTGCTTTTGTGCCAGTACTATACTGTTTTGACTACTGTAGCTTTGTAGTATGGTCTGAAGTCAGGGAGCCTGATTCCTCCAGCTCCATTTTTCTTTCTCAAGATTGCTTTGGCTATTCAGGGTCTTTTGTGTTTCCATACAAATTGTGAAAATTTTTGTTCTAGTTTTGTGAAAAATGCCATTGGTAATTTGATAGGAATTGCATTGAATCTGTAGGTTGCTTTCATTTTGACAATATTGATTCTTCTAATCCAAGAACATGGTATATCTCTCCATCTGTTTGTGTCATCTTTGAGTTTTTTAAATCAGCATCTTATAGTTTTCTGAGTACAGGTCTTTTACCTCCTTAGGTAGGTTTATTCCTAGATATTTTATTCTTTTTGTTGCAGTGGTAAATGGGATTTTTCCCTTAACTTCTCTTTCTAATCTTTCCTCCTTAGTGTATAGAAATGCAACAGATTTCTGTGTATTAGTTTTGTATCCTGCAACTTTACCAAATTCATTGATGAGCTCTAATAGTTTTCTGGTAGCATCTTTAGGATTTTCTATGTATATTACTATGTCATCTGCAAACAGTGACAATTTTACTTCTTTTCCAACTTGGTTTCCTTTTATTTCTTTTTCTTCTCTGATTGCCGTGGCTAGGACTTCCAAAACTATGTTGAATAAAAGTGGTGAGAGTGGACATCCTTGTCTTGTTCCTGATCTTAGAGGAAATGCTTTCAGTTTTTCACCATTGAGAATGATGTTAGTAGTAGGTTTGTCATATATGGCCTTTATTATGTTGATTTAGTTTCCCTCTGTGCCCACTTTCTGAAGAGTTTTTTTTTATCATAAATGGGTGTTGAATTTTGTCAAAAGCTTTTTCTGCATCTATTGAGATGATCATATGGTTTTTATTCTTCAGTTTGCTAATGTGGTGTATCACATTGATTGATTTGTGTATGTTGAAGAATCCTTGCATCTCTGAGATGAATCCCACTTGATCATGGTGTATAATCCTGTTAATGTATTGTTGGATTCAGTTTGCTAGTATCTTGTTGAGGATTCTTGCATCTATGTTCATCAGTGATATTGGCCTCAGAATGGGAGAAAATATTTGCAAATGATGTGACTGGCAAGGGATTAATCTCCAAAATATACAAACAGCCCATGCAGCTAAATATCAAAAAACCAAACAGCCCAATCAAAAAATGGCTGGAAGATCTGAATAGACATTTCTCCAGAGAAGACATACAGATGGCCAAAAAGCACATGAAAAGATGCTCAACATCACTAATTATTAGAGAAATGCAAATCAAAATTACTATGAGGTATCACTTCACACTAGTGAGAATGGCTATCATCAAAAAATCGACAAACAATAAATGCTGGAGCAGGTGTGGAGAAAAGGGAACCCTCCTACACTGTTGGTGGGAATGTAAATTGGTACAACCATTATGGAGAACAGTACGGAGGTTCCTTAAAAATTAAATATAGAAGTACCATATGATCCAGCAATCCCACTCCTGGGCATATATCTGGAGAAAACCATAATTTAAAAAGATACATGCACCCCAATGTTCATTGTAGCACTATTTACAATAGCCAAGACATGGAAGTAACCTAAATGTCCATCGACAGAGGAATGGCTAAAGAAGATGTGGTACCTATATACAGTGGAATATTACTCAGCCATAAAAAGGATGAAATAATGCCATTTGCAGCAACATTGATGGGCCTAGAGATTATCATACTAAGTGAAGTAAGTCAGCCAGAGAAAGACAAATATCATATGATATCACTTATATGTAGAATCTAATAAAAATGATACAAATGAACTTATTTACAAAACAGAAGCAGACACACAGATCTCAAAATCAAACTTATGGTTACCAAAGGGGAGATGTTGTAGGAAGTGATAAATTAGAAGATTGGGATTAACATATACACACTACTATATGTAAAACAGATAACTAATAAGTACCTACTGTATAACACAGGGAACTTTACTGAATATTCTGTAATAACCTACATGGGAAAAGAATCTGAAAAAGAATGGATATATATATATATATATATATATATATATAAAACTGTTTCACTTTGCTATACAACTGAAACTAACACAACATTTTAAGTCAACTATACTCCAATAAAAAATTTTTTAAAAAAAGTGAAACTCCAGGTAGCAGTGGCACAGTGAGCAATTCCTCTGACTTCTCAGAGCCCTCAGACCCAGCGGAGTAAGTGGTTACCTTAATGTTATAATATCAATATTTCAAGAGCTTCAGAACATGCTCCCTCCCTGAAGTTCCACCTTACATTAGCCCCAATGAAAATTTCATATACTGGAAGAAGTCACCTCTGAGCCTTACGTGTTATCTAAATTTTAGTATAAAAGGTTTTTTACTTAAAAGGACAAGGTTGGGGAAGGCTGGGAATATCAAATGTTACAGCATTTCTCTCACATTTGGCCCCATGCAATTTGAACAGACTTGTTTCATAGTTTAATAAATAAAGGTTTATAAAGAAGCAATGAAATTAAAAGTGGCAACAAGGGTCGCAGTAACCCCTATTTTAGGGAGATACAGACCATCATGATTATCAGGAGGGAGGATGGAGTTACTGACAATGCTGACTGGGAAATGGCAAAGGTAATCTTTTAAGTAGAGCTTTGCTTAGAAATGAATGGTCTGCCTCCGGTTCTAGCAAAGTTACAGGAATTACAACAAATATGATCCAAGTTTCACTGGAAATGATTTATGGACCAGAGAAGCATGTTTGGAGAGACAGTTGAAGAAAATTCAGTGAAAGCTATGAAATGTAAATGAAGTCTAAGAGGCTGGAGACTTCCATGAATGCCTGTGAGGAGTCTTTCAAGTAGGATTATTTTGGGGATGTAATCCTGCATTCTTGTTTTCTTCACTGGGAGCCTAACCTGTGCATCTCTCCTCTCTGTGAGCTGGATATGAGTATATGTAACATTTCTCCCACTTCCTCACACTGCTTAGCAGGATGCAGGGGTTCTATGGATAAAGGCTGAAAGGAAGGAAGGAAGAATGAAAGGGAAGGGAAAGGCAATACAAGGCAAGGGATACAAGGGAAAAAAACGGGAGGAAGGAAAAGAAAGAAAGTAAAAGAAGCAAGTCCTATTAGAGCCTAGAAAAGAGAATGCAGACAGAAATAGAGGCAGGCTTTGTTTATCCTGTTTGACCATCAGGCTGCAGGAAGGACTGATGCCTGCTTCCTTGTCCGGGGACCAGCAGGGATCTTGTCCATCTGGGATATGACCAGGAGTGGGATACACAGAATGAGCAGTACCCACAAGTCCCCCTAGGAGTCAGATTGAATGAATTTAAAGAGGTAAGAAGAAGGAGCAAAGGAGAGAAAAAGGTCCAGAGGTGTTAGGCAGGAAAAAACGAGGCAAGTGAGTTTATTTCCAATGCACAGCAAATGTTTTGCAGGTTGTGCAAACTAATAGTAGATACATGAGGTTGGCCTTGGCACAGAGTAGGTAGTCTGTAAATGTTGCTGGGTGAGGTCTGATAATGCAAACTAGGGGTAGGCAGAAAAGTAGGTGCTAAAAGATTTAAGGGAATAAATTACTTTCAAGCATATTGGAAGCATTTATGTTTTGAATTGATGTGCCCGTTATAAATCTTTTTTTCTTTTTTTTTTTTTTATGTGAAACAGGATCTTGCTGGCAACACGCTCTTTTGTTCTGCTGTGGTCATCATATGGACCACTTCCTAATTCAAGACTCTAAAGTATTTACTTCTTGTTTTGGAGGCCAAGCCAGAGGCTCATCTCCCTACGGGCATCACCGCTTCTGTGAGGGGCCACCTCTTCCTCCTCCTGTTTCTTGACTCCCCATTTCCTCCACTGTTGTCATTCAGCAAGGATGGAGACCACCATGTGAAATGTGGACAGCTGCTACTGCTTGCTGTTGTTCAGTGAGGACCTCGGCTTCTGTTGCTGCCATCGCCCCAAGTCTCCCCCTGGAACCCCCTTTCTGCTTTCTGGGATCCCCATCTCACTGTTGGGAATCCTGCAGACTACTGTGGCTGAAACAGGAGAGTCCCAGCAACCACCTCCTGAGGTCCTGAGTTGGAACTTGGAATGTTTTAATTTCAAAAGCAGAGTTGAAAGTGGTGATGAGATTTCATGGTACTCTTAGTGGACTGCTACACTCCAGGCACAAAATGAGTTAAGGAAGCATTCTGGGGGTTGGCTCAGAATCTAACCTCAATGTTTCTATGGCAAATTGACTACTAATTTGCCAATAATCAACTTAGAAATGACTTTTAGGATCAAGACATATTCACTGAGAGCTAACCTAACTATTTCAGATTTTGCACAAAACTCAGATGGCTCTAACTTGTCTGAATTAGGGCCTTCAAATAAAGTAGATTGAATACATCCTCTTCCAACAGGCTTGCCCTCATTACAGGCCGGTTTGCTCATAGGGAAAGAGGCAATAAAATCTGATATTCTGGTGGTACTAACACCTTCTGGATGTTTGTAGAAGGAGCAACCTTGGACCAAGTGAACAAGAAAAGAGGAAGTTCCTGAACCACTTGCAAAGGGTTGAGGCTGAGGAACAGATGTCTCTGGGCTGCCCAGACGTCTGCCGCACAGCCTAGCAGAGCTACCACTGCCGAAACCCCAAGCCTACAACTCAGGGTGGTCTGGAAGTGAAGGATTGTTTTCCCGAGAGTGGTTTCAAGAATGTAGCTCCTCACCTAATAAAAGGAATGTGCAACGATTAACCGAGTCTAATATTAGCATCTGCAAAATAAAGAGCAATTGGACCTGCCATAAAAGACAGCAAACCTCGCGTGCACCCTCTGCCAGGTAAAATCTGTTCTTTTTCAGTCATAAATCTTGCTTGGAAGCCAGAGAAACATTTCACTTCCGTCAGAAACAGTGGGTGAACCAAAGAGAAAGAACATGCTGTTTTGGAGATGAAAGCATCTTGAGTTTAAAGCATCTTGTCATTTCTGCCTGTTTTGCTGGTTTCTTTCTGATGGTGTCCTTGACTTGGCCATGACTTGCACTGTTTTTCATAGGATAGAGCAGCAGCAGGGAAAGGTCAGGGTGGGCCATTTGCTTCCGGATTTAGCTTCAGTCAGAGAACTAGCATCTAACATGGAATCTCACTGTCATCCAAGGTGTGCCCTTAGTTAAACTTCTTTGAACACCAAACCTTTGATAATTGTGAAGAATATATTGATAGAATTTATGGTTTTTCTATCTCATGAACACCACTCGTTGAGATGCAGAAGTTGAATTGACTTTTTCTTCACACAAGGTTACCACTCTTGCTGAACCAGAGATTCAAATCAGTAGTAGCCGCTTTACTTACATTATCTAATTTGTCTTCATGAAACCCTTTCATGTAGGGCAGTGGTTCTCCAAGTACGGTCTTCACAATATCAGCATCACCTGAGAACTTGCTAGAAATGTGCATCCTTGGGTCCCACCCCAGACTTACTGGGCCAGCCATCTGTACTTTAGCAAGTCCTCCAAGCGCTTCTGATGCATACTAAAGTTTGGGAACCACTGATGTAGGACACATTATGACTATAGAGTTTATTATATGCTATCATATATTGGATCCTTGAAGTCCCTTATAGCTAAAGCTTTCAATGTTAAATGCTAGAATTCCAGGGATCTTCAGTACTATGCATAGAGTAGGCAGTCAATAAGTGTTCCCTATAGATGCTGCATCTCTGAGGTAGTAGTCATCTTTTACTTCCTCCCTCCTATCTCCCCTCCTTCCTGCCTTCTTTCCTTCTCCTTCCTTTTATTTTTCTTCTGCCCTATGTCACTTTAGAGGACACGCTCTTCCCCTTTATGCATAGTTTATTTATTTATTTTTGTTTGTTTGTTTTTCAGTATCCCTCTTAGTAACTCTTGTTCATTCCACAATCCAGAAATTCTTGCATCTGATTTGATTTCTTTCCACATCAGTTTTTTTTTTTTTTTTTTAACATATATTCCAGATAGGGTCAATAATCAAGTGGATCTTATCTCACCTGTCACTTGGTAGCCACTTAACCCAGGCTGGCCAATCAAAGTGTTCTACTCCCTGGACATAGCGATTGGTCCCAGCAGGGCCACTGAGAATCGCTGGGGTGGGAGAGAGCAACACGAACTCGATGAAGGAGAGACTCTCGCTATTTCTGACTTTGTGAGCGTCGAGAGGCCTGGTGTTCCTGGTGCTCACGGATGAACTTGGAACTTCTGGGAGGTATATTTCCTTCCACATGGAGACAGTCTGCCTGGGAATGAAGCCAACTCAGAGGAAGGCAAAGCCAAGTTTTGGAGGGAGAGAGGGCAGGGAGCTGATGTCATCTTCTGAATCTAGAGCTTCACCATGCCTTGAAGCCAGAGTCTGCTCTCTGCATGGACTTCATATTTAATTCAACATTCCCTGTGAATCCCTTAACCTAAGATCCTGGGGACGTTTATATCAATGACTTTTTTTCTTCTTGCAAAAGTAAGAAATACACATACAAATTTGAACTTAGAAGAACTGTGTCATGTAGAAAGTTAAAGTCTCTTTTGATCACTCCCACTTCCTTGAAAATCACGATACTATATGGTTTTGTGCATATTCCTTTAGATTTTTCTATCAATATACTAATGAAGTGGGATGTTAACTGAGAATTTTCTTGATGTCTCAGTTTTTCTAGAGGCCCAGAAAATCAAGGATAAAATAAGTGTGGGCTTCCCTGGTGGTGCAGCGGTTAAGAATCCACCTGCCAATGCAGGGAACATGGGTTCGAGCCCTGGCCCAGGAAGATCCCACATGCTGCGGAGCAGCTAAGCCCGCGTGCCACAACTACTGAGCCTGCATGCTAGAGTCTGTGAGCTTCAACTACTGAGCCCACGTGCTGCAACTACTGAAGCCCGCATGCCTAGAGCCCATGCTTCACAACAAGAGAAGCCACCGCAATAAGCCTGCGCACCACAATGAAGAGTAGCCCCCGCTCGCCGCAACTAGAGAAAGCCCGCGCACAGCAACGAAGACCCAACACAGCCAAAAATAAATAAATAAAATATAAATTTATATATAAATACACCAATAAGTGTGAATACCTATATTATGGAGTGAGATTATCAGACCATTTTTGCAGGACTTGCAAAGTGAGTGATCCAGATCTGCTATTGTTAGCTCATATAAGAGGTTATATCTTTTTTAAAGGCTATGAATTAATGAGGAGGTTGACAAGGTTAATAGGAGCACATCTCTGGAGAAGATTCTCAACATGATCCTGGGGTGGGGGCAGGGAACACTCCCTTTCACCCTAAGCCCAGTGTGGGGAGGGGACTTCAAGAAAATCACTCCGATGACCTTCACTGCATCCACTGGAATCTGGGGGATGTGGTATCTGGTACCTCATTCATTCCTCATTCCTACCTGCAGGGCAGCGGGGGGAAGAGCAAAACTGAACTCATAATTTGATTTGATTTGACTTGATTTCCTTGCTGACTGCCAACTGTTTCCAATTTGGAACCGATGCAAAACATGAACTCATCCAGGCAGAATGCATCTATCTGGTTTGGCTGACACTTGGGAAACCTTTCTCTATCGCATCCAATCATGTATTTCTCCTTCAAACTCATGACTTTTCTTCTCTACTCTCCTGAGTCACTGCTCCCATTCTGGGTTGTCTCCACTCAACCCTCAGGCACAGCACAAACGCGAGTTATTATTGTGTGAAGTGATTTTGTAGAACCAGCTACATGCACAATGACTTTAGTTATGAGTGCACAGACAGTGGAGGTTGTTACAATAATTTCCAAGTCTATGTCCCAGTTAACATCAGAAATTTCGGGAACTATAATTCTTTTTCTGGCCTCTACATCTATGTTTTCATCCTCAGTTTCTTCTCCCTGTACCCACATGAACTCTACTGTATAAAGTTTTGAATTCTGCCTCTTATATCTCTCCTCACTGAATCCCCTCTTTCCTGAGGATCTAGCCTTCAGGTTCTACTTCCTTATAAGTAATGCAAGAACACTCTTTATAACAACCGTTTATAAACTTTAAATGAGTACATTTATGCCACATGATCTCATTTCCTCCTCATAATATCCCTGTGAGGTATTACCATCTCCATTTTGAAGATAGGAAAATGGAGGCTCAGAGGAATTGAGTGATTTGCCCAGCGTCACACAGCAAGTTTGTAGTGGAAATAGGACAAGAATTCAGATTTTCCTGCCTCACAAGGTTTATATTCTCTTCCTTACAACCCTATCTCCTCAGCTGGCTAATCCTGAAGCCACAGGATTACATTCTGGTCAACCAGCTTCAGCTATTTCCCTCTTCTCTATAGCTCTATAATTTCTCTCCAAACTCCCTAAAGTTTCTTAAAACTCTTTCAGAAGTTTCTATTAGAAGAAGTTATATTTCAAGTAGTTTAACCCTCATCAGACTGAGAGCTGCTGGTCTACAAAGGAATTTTGGGGAAGAGACTGCCTCTGCTGATTAATCCAACTTGAATATTTGAGTCTTCTGTTCAATTAACTTTTCTTCAGAGCTGTTTTCTTTTTTTTTCAAGAAAAATGTTTCCTTCTGAACAGAACAGACAAAATTCCCATTTACAGGATGAAGGAGGTTTCTTAAAAAAACAAGACTTGTGTAAAATGCAAGAATTGAGCAAAAATCTGAAAAATATTGGTAAATTAAAATATTCACCCAGGGACTTCGCTGGTGGCGCAGTGGTTAAGAATCTGCTTGCCAATGCAGGGAACACAGGTTCGAGCCTTGGTCCAGGAAGATCCCACATGCCACGGAGCGACTAAGTCCGTGCGCCCCAACTACTGAGCCTGCGCTCTAGAGCCTGCAAGCCAGAACTACTGAGCCCGTGTGCCACAAGTACTGAAGACCACGTGCCTAGAGCCCATGCTCTGCAACAAGAGAAGCCACTGCAATGAGAAACCCATGCACCACAACAAAGAGTAGCCCCCGCTCACCGCGACTAGAGAAAGCCCGTGCGCAGCAATGAAGACCCAATGCAACCAAAAACAAACAAACAAAAATATTCACTCAAAAATCATTGTTTCATTATCACCGTGTACGTATATAACGTATTTACTTTCGTCTTCCCATGTTACTCTTGGCTGCTAGCGTCTTTAATGAAATCTTTGTTCTATGTAATTGTGTTTTGGTAACTTTTCAGTTAAGAAGAGAAAAAAGGATGATCTTTATTAATATTATTTGCTTTTGATGTCATATTATTTAAAAATAGTTGACACTTCATAATAATGGACATAAAGAATAAAAAGGGCTATTTTTACTTGTATGTAACTGCCTGAACAGATGCTAAGTCATTTTTACAGCTGATTTCAGAATTTAAACCTGTCTTTTTTAAAAAATACACTTTCAAGTACGTTAGTTTTTCTCTCAATTTGTTTAAATATTAGGCTTCCTGGTTTATATGTTCACGGAAAGTGGCTTGGATTAACAGTATTTATTCTTGCTTCTTGGATAAAAATGACATAACTTCTTAATTTCATATATTCAAAAACACGAGTCCCAAAACAGCATTTACAGTAAATGTTTACAGACATAACCTCACTTGATCTTCAGAACAACCCAGTGAAAAATTATCATTATTTACAAGGTGAGAAGTTTGAAGGTCAGAAGGCCCTCACTCTGTAAACATTGATTAAGGTTTACAGGGCCAAAGAGAGGAGAGGTTCAACGAGGCCGTTTGGCCCAATCTGCAAGCTTAAGAGGGATGTTCATTTTGGCTGCTGTTAAAGTGGAGATTTTGTCTATGGAAACAGGGTCTGTCCTTGTCTTTGATGTGAACTTTAACCTATAATTACTCTTCTATCTTTCTCAAAAGCCACACTGCTGTCATTTCAGAAACTGTGATGGTCACTCAGAGGTCCTGAGAGATGGCAAGCTGGTAGGGTTGCCAGATAAAATATAGGACACCCAGTTACATTTGAATTTCAAATAAACAATGAATCTTTTTTAATATAAGTATGCCTCATGTAATACTGGGACATTTTTATACTAAAAAAAATATTCATTGTTTATCTGAAGTTCAATTTGAACTGAGTATCCTGTATTTTTAATTTGCTAAATCTGGCAACCCTACAAGCTAGCTTCCAAGGGCAAGAAACAGTTGGTGGCCTGGTCCGAGCTTTAAGGATAGCGAATCCATTAATAACGCAATGCAAGGCAGACAAATGTAGAAGCTAAGGCAGGACTTTGTTGCTTGGGTTCATATTCTGGTCCCACTGCTTACTAGCTTAGTTCACTTTCTTAAGTCTCAGTTCCCTCCTCTGCAAAACAGCAGATAACAGTCTCTATTTCCCTAGGGTTGTTGTGAGAATTAAATAATCTAGCATACCTTTCACACGATAAGTGTTCAATAAACTTTGGGTTTTTTTAACAACCTTATTGGAGTATAATTGCTTTACAATGGTGTGTTAGTTTCTGCTTTATAACAAAGTGAATCAGCTATACATATACGTATATCCCCATATCGCCTCCTTCTTGCATCTCCCTCCCACCCTCCCTATCCCACCCCTCTAGGTGGTCACAAAGCACCGAGCTGATCTCCCTGCGCTATGCAGTTGCTTCCCACTAGCTATCTATTTTACCTTTGGTAGTGCATATATGTCCATGCTACTCTCTCACTTCATCCCAGCTTACCTTTCCCTCTCCCCGTGTCCTCAATAAATTTTGTTTTTAATGTTAGTATTTTCACATATGGCCTCCACTTCCCAGAGAACACAGAGATGATAACACTCTCACTTATCCATAATACATCTTATCTATGTCTATGTCTATCTCTGTATTTACAGCTGTATTTATATTCAGAGTTTCTTACTGGCCAGGACACTTGTATGTAGTAACTGCATTGTCCGGTGAATCTCCTTAAAACTACTTTTCTCCATTTGTAGAAGGTTTTGTATTACGTTGTCTATATTTATTATTGTTGGTTTCAGCTCTGGTTTAAGAAAAAGTATTCAGTTTTAAAATATTTCTACATAGGTATGTTTAACTTCATTTTTTGTTAGCTTCATCATAATATTTGTAAACTTTTAATGTATAATTATTATAAACTTTTAATATAGTCAGAGTTTTATTTGCCAAATTAAAGTTAAAAACTATTCTTGACTACATATTAAATTTCCTGAATTTAGATATTAATTAGGAAATAACTTAGGTAAAAATGCAACTATTGTGTGCTCTGAATAGTGCAAGTATTTTAGATTCAGAAAGTGTCATTCTCTTGTATGCGTCTATGTATATATATGTTTCTGAATTTGCCTCTTTATCTTTTAATTCATGGTTATCATAAATTCTACCTGAAACTAATAAATCTAGTAATAGCTACACATGAGGGTGAGAGGATAGGGTGAGGGACCTCAACGTGTATAAGCTGTTTGAATTTATCGCATGCTTTTAGAAAGTCTGGTGATGTCTATGTACCTGTCACTGTGTCATGCAAAGCTGCAGAAAACCCAAGGGGCTTATGATTTGTTTGAGGTGAAAGGCTGCGGGATAAAACATACATGAAAGTAACCACAGTAAAAGCAGCAAGTGATAAAGGACTTTGGATGAATTCTGGTAACGAATGTATGAGACCAGATGCGTTTTTTCCTGTTAAATGAACAAAACTGTTGCCCAGCACACAGTACCCATGTCCGCACCATCCTCTGCCCCGTGCCAAAGCGAATATAGTCAACCTGTCCTACCAGGATTTGCTGGTGGCATTGGAAATCACCACGCCCTTCATCAAAGTAATCTGTCAACGTACACTCAGAATCCCAGCAATGTTTATGCCTTTGTCTCAGTAACCCTGCATCTAAGCAACTAGTTTAAGAGAACAATATAGGGAAGAGTCAGTTCTACATATGTAAGTGCATGTGTGCATATATCCTCTGTTTATCTAAATCTATATGTTTATAGAAACTTGTAATTTTTAGCTTTATATCCATATTTCCTGTATTAGAAGAAAACAGGGCTGGCTCTGTGAGTGGGTGCCCAGTGCAGTTATACAGGGTCCCACGTTCACACAAGGGTTCATGCTTGGAGTTTAATGCTCTGTGGTCACCATCTTGAAACTCTTAATTTTATCTTTGAATTTGTGTTTTGTAAGTCCAGTCCAATGGGACAGTGGAGCATGCACAGGAGGGCTTGGAGCCTTGAGTTACTTGTGCTCCTGTCTCCTGCCACCTCTGTGGGATGGGTTCTTGGCCTCCCACTCCCTGAGACTGCCCAGTTATTGCTGCTGACTTCTATCTCTGGTGGGGTCATGGATGTGGTGGACAGAGGTTTGGTGGTCAAGCATATGTAATCCACATTGTGGGGTGAGGCCCCAGACACCTGTGAGGGTCTCCACTCACCTTGAAGTGCTCTGTTGCATGTGCAACATTGAATAGCCAGTAAAAAACACCTGAAAAAGGTTGAAAGAGAAACCACAAAAGAACTATCTTTTTTCTCTGCTTTTGTGGACAAGGAACCCACATTTGCATTTTACACAGGGCCCCATAAATTATGTAGCTGGCTCTGGAAGAAAAATTCTAGTAGGTGAAATTCAGAGGGCTTAGGGTCCAATACAGCTTTACCAAAAAGTTATTCTAGATAAAACCCGACAAAGGCAAACTCATCCCCTTAGCTTCAGACCCAGGCAGCAGGAATCCAGCCAGGAAGAGAGAGAGTGAACACAGAGCTCATGGCATTCCCGTGGTCAGAGCTTACGGCTTTTCCCACACTGGTAAGGAAGTGTCTTCAACTCTTGGCCCTGAGCGTTATTGCCCTTCTGGGGTGTGTGTGTGTGCACGTGTGTGCGTGCGTGCGTGTGTGTCTGTGTATGTGTGTAGGACGGAGGTGTGGAAGTCAGTGCTTCCTGAGTCACTTTCTGCAATATTTCTTGTGGTTTCCCTCTTTGTTTCCTTTTTTCTTCCATTTCAAGAAATCATCCCATTATTTGAGATGAAATTTGTCCCAGAGCTTTAGTTCTTGTGTGTGAAGATTTTTCTTTAAAGAAAACGAAAGAACTAAGGTAGATTTAGCGCGCCAGACAGACCCATCAATCTTGTCTGTAATTGAGGCTGCCATTGGTGAGTAGCCACTTGGGAGGAAATTGCTCACCCACGTGGAGTGAATGAACTCTTTCAGGGCGCTGGACTCCGCAGAGGGCTGTGCAGTGGCCTCCTGCCAGATGGTATCGTCCTGGTGCCTGGCTTGGCTGTAGACTCAGGTTCAGACCAGGGAGAAATTTGTTCCTCTGGTCCTGCAGATAAGCGTCTGTTTGCTCTCTCTCTTCCTAGTTCAGCAGGGCTGAGGTCCCTTTTCAGAGGCGTTGACATTTAAACGCATGAGGGCTTTTGGTGATGGGAATAGGAATGTGTACCCACGAAGAGCTTTGAGTCCCTTCGTTTGATGGAGGGAAGAGCAAAAAGCAACAGTAGTTTTATGACGTCAAAGTGAAGGCTGATGAGGCCATTCCTGCTTCCGGTCAATTAATCTCTGGACCATTCGAAGCCAACTGTTTATAGAGAAATGCCAGCTCCATTGGCAGTTTCTCCATAACTGTCCCAAAGAATTGGCTTTACTTTTCCTTTCCTCTAACATAGTCCAAATAATGCCTTGTTGCTGGAGAGCTTAAGTAAAATCTTACAACCCATCTCAATCAACAACGTGAGATCACCTCTTTTATCTGTCAGAAGCATTGGAGATAAATCGATAGGGAAGTGGAATTCCTGTGTTTATACTTTCAGATGATTGAACTAAAAGAACATTTAGCTGCCAGTCCTTTCTGTTTTGAAAGAAGCCCCTGCTTAGGGGCCAATGACTGAGTTAACATCTTCAATATTCTACATAAAATCGTTCAAGAGAAAGGCCTCTCCTCCTCTTGAATGAATTCCATGGCACAAAAGCTATTATTTGGAACGGCATGGTACCTCGGAGAAGAGAGTCAAAATCTCCCAAGGATCTTTATGATATAGGGACTCTGACGGAACTATAGTAGAACAAACAGCTTTGCGGGAGACACATTTAGACTTTCCAAGCCCATCCGTTAGAAAGAATTGAGGGTAGTGCTCTCTTCTGGAAAGGACGGGGCTAAAGGAGATATTTATATTGGGGGCACAGTGAAGAGTCTAAGAAGGCAAAAGCACAGAGATGAGCCCATAATTTAGTTGTGGACAAGATTGTTGAAAAATATTCCAAAGCACGTTGTTCTAAATCTCTCAGCAATAATCAGCTTGGATTATGGTTTTGTGTTGACTTGTTGACCTCTCCCACTTGCTAAAGTCCTCTAAGCTTAGTATTTGGAACAAACATAATCCTTAAAGGCTTAGTGAAAGAAAGAATGGACGAAAAGCCTCATTTCTATATGTTATGAGGTATAGAATACGGAGGAGCTCTCAGGGTGTGGTGACACCTAGTGCAAAGCACTTGATGTGTTCTTAAGGCCTTTGCCTCAAACAAGCCAAGATGAAAACGTTCAAGGAGAAAAGCGCTCCCTGAAGGGAAGGATGTATTGGCAACACCCAGCTTGTCTTAAGCAACATTAAACAATTTATAGCTCTTGATAGATGAGCTAGGAATTTGGAACATATATGCCCCTGGGAAATCAGCCAAAACCATTGCATGGCTATATATTTTAAATCTATAGCAACAGCACAGACAAACTGAGGTTGTTCTCAACTCTGACCCTCATGGGGCTCCTCCCTGGCCAAAGCTGCTTTCTTTTTCCCTTGGTGTTCTCGTTTTACTCCCTGGAAGAAAGCAAAATGTTCTGTATGGAATTTTCCCTGTATGGAATTTTATCTTTAAATTTCTGTAGCCAGTGAGGAGAGCTCAAGGGCACGTCTCAGGAAAATGGAAGGACCCAAGTGTGCAGCCTCTTCTTTTTCAAGTGACATAAAATTGACATACAGTTAACACTTTAATGGTCTAAATCAAGCAATTGAATTTGGGGCACTTGTCTAACTCAGGGAAAAAAATCATGTTTTGACAAACAAATTCTATACAGTTCAACTAAGATCAAGCCTGTTAACCAGAATTAAGGGCCATAGTCAACTGTCCTTAGTAAATCTAAACCGTCATCTAAATAGACTCTTGAGAAGACGTGGGTGTCTAGAGTAATGTTTTTTCACAGACCAACCTGACATGACAGGAACGTTTATCAAGGAACGAAATTCATGTCAGGCATGAACATGTTCAGCTGTCTCCTTCAGTGCTAAGCTTGAACTTGTCACAGCACAGGATTGTGCTTGCGCACCTGGTTTACCCAGAGACCTTTTTGTGTTTGACAGTTGCAGCTGTAGAATCCTAACATCCTTCTGATTCCTCAGAGGCAGATTAAATTGTCTTACTCAGTTATTTATTTATTTATTTATTTATTTATTAATTATTTTTGGCTGCTTGGGTCTTCACTGCTGCACGCAGGCTTTCTCTAGTTGCGGCGAGCAGGGGCTACTCTTCATTGTGGTGCGCGGGCTTCTCATTGCAGTGGCTTCTCTTGTTGCGGAGCAAGGGCTCTAGGCACCCGGGCTTCAGTAATTGTGGCACTTGGGTTCAGTAGTTGTGGCTCGCGGGCCCTAGAGCGCAGGCTCAGTAGTTGTGGCACATGGGCTTAGTTGCTCCACGGCATGTGGGATCTTCCCAGACCAGGGCTCGAACCCGTGTCCCCTGCATCGGCAGGCGGACTCTCAACCACGGCACCACCAGGGAAGCCCCAAGAAGAGCATAGTTTGATGGGCTTGGCTAGCATGGTGAAAGAGCAAAAGCCTGAGAATCAGGAATCCTTCCCTTCTGGGCATCTTACGTGGGACTGATTTACACTCATGCCATAAAACACAGTGGAATGATGATACCTCTGGAATGATCAATTCCTTCTTAGTTTCCACTAGCCTCATCCTGCACCTGCCCCCTAGGGCTGAAATTGGGTCTGCCTCTGGAGATGAGATATTGTCAAAAGGTGAAGGGGGCAATCAGGTTTACCATTGGATAGCCTCGACTATGAGCCAGGGTAGGAGGACTGGACTTGAAGTTAACAGATCTGGGTGCAAGTCTTGCTCTTGTCTTTATTTATTAGGTGTGTGTATTACTGGATTTTAGCAGGAAACAGAGGGTACACTCAAATCAGGTGATTTGAGGAGAGTTTAATACAAGGACTGTTTACAAAGCAAGAGCCAAGTTCAAGGAAAACAACAAATAATGCAGTATCTGGGGCTATTGACATGTTACCAACTCTAGCCCAGAAGGGGAGAGGGAAGGGGGCCATGTCTGGAATGCAGAGGGGCCACCAGAAAGGAACTGTGCTTGGCTAGAGGGATAGAGCTCATGCACTGAGATCCAGTAAGAAGGGAGCAGGAGAAATAAATGCCCAGGGCCTACTGTCCGTTGCCCTCCCCTCTCCTACCAGTGGCTCCCGTTGGCCGAGCCCAGTGAGAAGCCAGAAGCCCAGGGGATGGTAGCTGCAGGCTAACGGCTTTCGAGGCACAGAGGGCAGAGTAGGAGGAGAGGGTGGAGAAGGGAGGAGAGTGGGTCTGGAGTGGCACACGGAAGGTACCCAGCACAAGGACCATGGAAAGACTCCAGTTGAGTAATCTTCTTCTCATGCCAGGAAGGGAGCTCTACCTAGCCCACACGGAGAGGGGGAAGGTGAAGCTGAGGTGAAGTGAGAGAGTGAGTAGGTGAGATACAGAAAACATGCTTTCTAAACTGCAAACTGAAATATAGTCTAATTGAAAATATTCACTCGTCATTTCCAAGGGTAGGTTTTCATACAATTCAACCCATTTGCAGATCTAGGAAGAACTGCAGTAGACGGTGACACTGATTCAGTAGCAGGAAATCACTCCCATGCTGGCTATACTGCATTTTGATTTACTGGGTGCTGTAGGTTGGAAAGGCCAGCTTTCAGAGTTATGAACTTGTGACCTGAAATTTCGGTTCTTTTTCATTTTATACATAAGCATGTAGCACATTTTCTTCTATGAGGGGCTTCAGAATTATAAGCCACTAGTTGAGCATTATTGGGAAGAATGGTGTCACTTGATTTATTTGCTCAATACTCATTTCAAAAAATCTATGTCATAGCTTTGCTAACTCCTACCATAGCTTTCATCTCCCTCCCAGTGGAAATTGGCAGGATTTCAAATCTTCTGGAGTAAAGAAAATGTGCCCAGACTCAATATCATTTGTGGGAAAGGAATATATAAAAAGTTGAATTTTGTTTTTAAAAACTAACAATTCTCTCATTTATTTTTTATTACTTTTAAATTTTAGTTCTATTATTTCGTTTGTGTATACGTATGTGGATATATTAGACCTAAAAAGCTGGAGAATTTGAATTTCCTGTGTCCCTTAGTAAAGGGCACTGAGGAACATGTGCTCCTAAAGCAGCTTCGCCATTTAATTTCTTTTTCCTTCTCTCTCCTTCTCCTCTCCTTTCTCCTCCTCTACTTTGTCGTTCTCTTCTCTCTCTCCCTCCCTCCTGCTTTCTCCCACACAGCCACACATGAGCACATTCACTTAATACAGGTTTACATGTACCAGGCACTTCCTGAGGCTGCAGAGATAGAGCAGTGAACAAACCAGGAAAAACTGCTGCTTATATTCTTGCGTGGGAGACAGACAATAAACACGATATACAAGTACAACACGTTAGATGTTGGCAATTGCTTGGGAGAAAAATAAATGAAGAAAGGGAAATAGGGAGAGTTGAGTTGCACCTTTTCGAAGAGTGATCAAGGACTGTTCATATTTAACAGTATAGAGAGCACTAAACCAATGTAAAATGAAGTTGTACTATGTATTACAAACAGAAACAATGTTGGTTCTCAATCCTTTAACACAGAGATTTCTGAAAACTCAGTGAGGTTCTCTGGGTCCTGCATTTCTCACCTACAAAGTAACAGCGGTGGAGTGGGGGTAGGAAAGTAGAAGTGCTCTAACTACAGTGAAATGAATCTGGTGTGATATGTAAACATAATACTCAAAATCGCAGTCAGTTCTCTTGGCTCTGCTGTCAACATCTATCCAGAATCAGATCGCTTCTCCCACCTCCCTGCTACCACCTTGGTCTCAACCACCATCATATCCTGTCTAGTTTATCGCAATGAATACCTAATGGCCTCCCAGCTCCTAACCTTACACGCATCAGCTAGAGTGGGCCTTCAAAAAGTTGGATCTTGTTGGTTCAAACCCTGAATTGCCTCCTAAAGTCCTTTTAGTGGCCTTTGAGACCCACTCTGACTTTCCCACCGCCCCGCTCTCACTCACTCCCCTCTGGCCACACTGGCATCTTCCTTCTTTGTTGAATGTCAGGAATTTTCTGCTTCTTAGGCCTTTGCTTTATCTTCCCTCTGTCTGGGACGTAGCCACTTCACTAACTGCCTCATCTTCGCTCAGTTCTCTTCTGTTCAACGAGGCCTACGCTGACTACCCTCATTCAACTTTTCAACCTCTCTGCCTCAGCATGTCTACCCTTGACCCCCATCTCTGGCTTGACTTTCTTCTTATTTCCATAGTACTCATCATTTTTACACATCTGATAACATTGCTAAATAATTGACTTATTATGTTTATGTGTGTTGCCACCTGCTAGAAATAACTCCATGAGGGCAGCCCATGTGCCAGGAACAGTGCCTGGTCCTGAGCAGGTGCTCAATAAGTATTTGTTTGGAAATAATTAATGCCATATAAATATATATACAGTCTTTTCCTACCTCCTCATTTTCTCTCATGCTGTCCTTGTTCCAAACCACTTTTCTCCACGCTCTTTGGTCGTACCCTACCGTTATAGGCTGAATGTTTGTGTCCCCCTGCCAGATTCATATGTTGAAGACTTAATACCAGTGTGGCAATATTTGGAGAAGGGGCCTCTAAGGAAGTAATTAAGGTTAAATAAGCTCATAAGCATCATAATTCTATAGGATTAGTCCTTATAAGAAGTGACAACAGGCAACTTGCTCTCTCTTTCTATTCTTGCTTACGCACCCAGCAAAGGCCATGTGAGCACACAGCAAGAAAGCTACAACCCGGGAAGATTGCCTTCACCAGGAACTAAATCAGCTAGCCCCTTGATCTTAGACTTCTAGCTTCCAGATCCGTGAGAAATAAATTCCTGTTGTTTAAGCCACCCAGTATCTGGTGCTTCGTTATGGCAGCCTGAGCAGACTAATACACCTACCCGTGTGCTTAGGCTCACCTTCAGCCTCTCCTCCTCCATTAAGTCATTGCCAGCCATGTGAGTCCACACGAACACCCCTTTTCTGACTTTCAATAGCATTGTTAGATACGTGACAATTTTCAGAGTTTGATTATAGTTTGCATTGACTTGTTATCTGTTTTATGTGTTGCACATTTAATCTCCCCACATGAGGTATAAACTGTTTTATGAGGGCAGAGCCTGAAACAAATAAAAGTTCATGGTGCCAAGTTCTCTTTGAGGAAAGTAACTGTGTCTTATTCAAAGAGAGGATTATAGAATTATTTGATTGCCCAAGGTCACACAAATGGTCTTAAAATAGAATCGGATCCAGTTTTCATAAATCCTAGGCCAGGACTCTATTTTTGAGCACTTACCATTTTGGAGCACCACAGAAGGTGCCCAAAAGGTAGACACTGAATTTATAAATAAATGAGACCTTTATAAAAATATATTTAGGGCAAAATGTAGTTTCTAAGGACACCAAAACAAGTCTTCCTGACACCAAGCTAAGGAATGAGCCAGGGTATAAGAAATAAAATCCTGGATCTCATCTCATCTCTCAATTATCTATAACGTCATGTACCAACTTCATGCTGTGTGAACAAGTGACAGAAATGAGGAAGAACAGGAATCTAAGGGAAGGAATGTGAACTATGTGTTCATTGATCAAGCAGGCAGGCAACTGAAATGGATAAGAGGATAAACACATTTAGATAATTACCGCTGTGAAAAAAATAAGCGACAGTCCTTTGGTGTGTAAGATTATGGGAAAGGGGAGGCTGCTGTCCTGAATTAATCAGGAGCTTGCATAGACTGACTGGAGACATTGTACATATATGTTTCCATATTATACATTTCCAAAAACTATACAAACTACCACCAACTAAAACAGGGTTTTCAAAATTCCTTTTCCTGGGTTAACATAGTATGTTTGGTGCTTGGGTTCCCAGGTCAGCCTGCAAAAGTCTCTTCAACCCCAAATAACCTGATTTTAGAGTAAAAACTAGATCAAACTGAAGATAATACAGTTTACTGCTGACGGTTAAGGAGAAAAATACCTCATTTGAGAAGGGGGAGAAAATGGATGCACATTCCTGTAGAAATTCTGGAGGAATTTTGGGTATCTCTCAGTCTTTGAATAGTGGTATTGTTTATTATGTCTACTTTTTACTTGTAAAAGCACAAATTTTATTTTCTTTCATAGGTACTTGCCTAGTATTACTTTTTCACATATCAAACAAGTCAAGCAAAAATGAATGGAAAAAATAAGAGGAATTTTAAACGGGAAACTGAGCAAGAGAAAGCAAAGAGAAAGGGGTCACAGAAAATGTGGCTTAAAAAGAGTGTGCTTGATGCAAACTATTATATATTGGATGGATAAACAACAAGACCCTACTGTATAGCACAGGGAACTATATTCAATATCTTATGATAAACCATAATGGAAAAGAATATGAAAAAGAATATATATATATGTATAACTGAGTTGCTTTGCTGTATAGCAGAAATTAACACAACATTGTAAATCAACTATACTTCAATAAAATTAATTAAGAAAAGAGAACATACTTAATGAGTGAGCTGGAGATGTGTAAAAGAAAGGGAGAGACTGAGTGTGTGGATAATCCAGTGCAGGTTGATAGAAAGAGCAATGCTTTGGAATCCAAATTGACTTGTATTTGCATTCTGGACAAATTGTAATTTGGGACAAATTACTCCCTTTACTTTTATGACTTAATTTTTTCATCTGTAAAATGACAAAGTCTTTGCCTTATAAGATTGATGTGAAGAAGGAACACTTCTAAACTCATTCTACAAGGCCAGTATTACCCTAATACCAAAACCAGACAAAGACACTGCAAAAACACAAACAAGAAAAGAAAATTATCGGCAGCATCCCTGATGAACATAGATGCAAAAATCCTTAACAAAATATTAACAAACTGAATTCAACAATACACAAAAAGCATCACATATCATTATCAAGTAGGATTTATTGGAGGGATGCAAAGATGGTTAAATATCTGCAAATCAATCAATGTGATAAACCGTATCAACAAAATGAAGGATAAAAATCATTTGATTGGGACTTTCCTGGTGGCACAGTGGTTACGAATCTGTCTGCCAATGCAGGGGACACGGGTTTGAGCCCTGGTCCGGGAAGATCCCACATGCTGTGGAGCAACTAAGCCCGTGCACCACGACTACTGAGCCTGCACTCTAGAGCCTGTGAGCCACAGCTACTGAGCCTGTGTGCCACAACTACTGAAGCCGACATGCCTAGAGCCTGTACTCTGCAACAAGAGAAGCCACTGCAATGAGAAGCCCGCACACTGCAACAAAGAGTAGCCCCTGCTCGCTGCAACTAGAGACAAGCCCGCATGCAGCAATGAAGACCCAATGCAGCCAAAAATTAAAAAGTAAATAAATTTAAAAAATCATATTATCTTCTCAATAGATGCAGAAAAAACATCTGGCAAAATTCAACATCCATTTATGACAAAAACTCTCAATAAAGTAGGTATAGAGGAAACATACCTCAATATAATAAAGTCTTATATGATAAAACTATAGCTAGCATCATATTCAATGGTGAAAAGCTGAAAACTTTTCATCTAAGATCAGGAACAAGACAAGGATGCTCACTCTGGCCACTTTTATTCAACATAGTATTGGCAGCCCTAAACACAGCAATCAGACAAGAAAAAGATATAAAAGCCATCTAAGTAGGAAAGGAAAAAGTAAAACTGACACTATTTGCGGATAACATGATACTATATATAGAAAACCCTAAAGACTCCACCAAAAAACTCTTAGAGCAGTAAAATTGCAGGACACAAAATTAATATACAGAAACCTGTTGCATTTCTATACTCCAACAACAAACTTTCAGAAAGAGAAATTAAGAAAACAACCCCATTTACAATTGCATCAAAAAGAATAAAATACCTAGGAATAAATTAAGCCAAGGAGGCAAAAAAAACTGTACTCTGAAAGCTATAAGACATTGATGAAAGAAATTGAAGACAACACAAATAAATGGAAAGATATATACCATGTTCATGATTCGAAGAGTTAATATTGTTAAAATGTCCATATTATCCAAAACAATTTACAGATTTAACACAATCCCTATCAAAAAATCAATGGCATTTTCCACAGAACTAGAACAAATAATCTTGAAATTTGCATGAAACCACAAAAGACCCTGAATAGCCAAAGCAAACTTCAGGAAGAAGAACAAAGCTGGTGATATCATGCTCCCTGATTTCAAACTATACTACAAAACTATAGTAATTAAAACAGTATAGCACTGGAACAAAAACAGACACATAGATCAATAGAGAGAACAGACTAGAGAGCCCAGAAATAAACCCACACACATATGATCAATTAATTTACAACAAAGGAGGTAAGAATATACAATGGGGAAAAGACGGTCTCTTTAATAAATTGTGCTGGAAAAGCTGGACAGCTACATGAAAAAGAATGAAACTGGACTACTCTCTTGCACCATATACAAAAATAAACTAAAAATGGATTAAAGACTTAAATGTAAGACCAAAACCACAAAACTCCTAGAAGAAAACAGAGGCAGTATGCCCTTTGACATCAGTCTTAGTAATATTTTTTGGATCTGTCTCCTCAGTCAAGGGCAACAAAAGAAAAAAATAAACAAATGGGACTACATCAAACTAAAAAGCTTTTGCACAGCAAAGGAAACCATCAACAAAATGAAAAGGCAACCTATGAAATGGGAGAAGACATTTGCCAATGTTTTGTCTGATAAGGGATTAATATCCAAAATATATAAAGAAGTCATACAACTCAGTATCAGAAAACCAAACAATCCAATTAAAAAATGGGCAGGGAACCTAATTAAACATTTTTCCAAAGAATATTTACAGATGGGCAACAGACACACGAAAAGATATTCAACATAACTAATCATCAGGGAAATGTAAATCAAAATCAAAATGAGATACCATTTTGAAGCTGTCAGAATGGCTATCATCAAAAAGGCAATGAATAACAAGTATTGGTCAGAATGCAGAGAAATGGAAACACACTATTGGTGGGGATGTAAACTGGTACAATTATTATGGAAAATAGTATGGAGTTTCCTCAAAAAATTAAAAATAGAACTACTATATGATCCAGCAATCCCACTTCTGGGTATTTATCCAAAGAAAATGAAAACACTAATTCAAAAAGATATATGCACCCCAATGTTCACTGTAGCATTATTTACAATAGCCAAGATATAGAAGCAACCTAAATGCCATCAGTAGATAAATGGATAAAGAAGATGTGGTATATATATATATATATATATATAATATAAACACACACACACACACACACACACACACACACAATGGGATATTATTCAGCCATAAAAAAGAATAAAATCTTGCCATTTGGGACAACATGGATATACCTAGAGGGTATTGTGCCAAGTGAAATAAATCGGACAGAGAAAGACAAATATCGTATGATTTCACTTATATATAGAATCTAAAACACAAAACAAATGAACAAACAAAACAAAACAGAAATAAACATAGATACAGAGAACAAGCTGATGGTTGCCATAGGGGAGGGAGGTGGGGGGATGGGTGAAATGGGTAATGGAGATTAAGAGGTACAAACTTCCAGCTATAAAAAAAAAATAGCCAGTGGGATGTAATGTACAGCACAGGGAATATAGTCAGTAATATTTTAATAACTTTGTATGGTGACAAGACTTATTGTGGTGATCATTTCTTAATGTATAAAAATATTGAATCACTGTGTTGTACACCTGAAACTAATATAATGATAGGTCAGTTATACTTCAGTAACAAACAAACAAATCCCCCTAAAACACTTAGTGGTTGAAACTAACAACAACAAGACTGGTGTGAGGATTAAATGAGAGAATGTAGCTGAGGCTGAGAGTAGGGGATTTCATAAATGATAGTCATCAGTAACAGTACTTCTGATGCTGCTGTTGCTGTGAGCCAGCAGGGTGGGAGTATGCACAGAGGCAGTAGAGACAGAGCACTGGCTGGTTATTGTCTGGAATGAACTGGAAGAGAAAGGTGGGATGGGAGAGGGCATGGGAGGAGAACCAATGGAGGACCAGAGCATGCATGTGTTGGACACTATTTCTATAGTACATGCCCACAGTGGAAGGAATAAATGCATAATGGAATGTATTATACTGTGCTCTGTTCTGCAGCAGAACTTAGCCTCAATTTATTTTCATTGAGAAAGCAGTACAATATCTCTGGGGTCTTTATCTGCAAGCACTGTTGTGTTGGTTGTAAATATTATAAAGAAATTAGGGTTACAGCTCCAGGGCACCATCTCTGAGAAGGCTTATGCAGTAAGGGAACAATAGAAGCAATGCTCTGTGAAGCACTGTATCTATTTATCATTTCCCCAGGGGACTATTAGAACACAACCAAGTCACAATGAGGTTGTAGTAAACAGTAAAGGACCTTTTCACATCTTTCCTAGGAGCAATTTCAATCCACAGCCTTGCTATCCCAGAATGATTTTTTCATCTCTCTCTCTCTTTTTTTTTTTTTTTTACCATAGGGATTCTCAGTTGGACTTTTTTGGGGGTGGTAGGGAGAGAGGATATTAGAAATAGGAGAGAAGCTTTTTCAAAATAAACACGCCAACAGCCTGTCCAGGTGGGCTTTGGTAACTGGCCCCCCAATGAGAGAAGCAATGATCACATCTGGCCCAGTTTTTCCTTTCACAACTTGCAGGCAAATCTCTGAATCAGGTTCCTCTCTCTTATACCTGGATCTGTGGAAACCTTTTCTTTGCATTCCCCATCATTTCTCATCTGGCCTGAAATCCTCTAAAGAATCTCAGGGAGACTGTTGCATTCAAGGAAGGATGGGCTTATTGATTAATTACTTATATTTTTGAGAGGTGATTGTAAGTAATTTTTAAAAGCTTTATTGAAAAAGAAATTGAAGATTCTCTATACGACAGAGTCAATCTTCCAATTTTCTGTAGAAGCTAAAATTTATGGAAAGGAATGGAGAATTAGCTTGTGACTTGGTGGTGTGACCAGCACTCTTCCCTGGGAAGGAAAAAAGAAATCAATAGATGCAGGACCTGAAGGGACTTGCCAGGTCCCAGGAAATTCTGCGTAGGGACCTAGAGTTATGACAATATTCCTATTCACTTTTATGGAGGTCCCACAGTCCAGGGCATTGCCTAGATATATTGTTTCCAAGGCAAGAAAAACCCACTGGGATACTGAACAGAATATTCTAAGAATCTTTTAAATCAACAGCTCTGCCACTTGACCATGAGGAATGTGCCCTTCCCAAGGATGCCTGGAGAAGACGGAATGTGCACCAACAGTGGGGCCTTACCTCATCTTCCTCCAGTCTCTGTGGGCCCTTGCTCTGCAAGGTGATAGCTGGATCTCCCTGCTTCTTGCTTCTGCTCTCTGGGTCAAACTGCTAAGTGGACTAATCTTGCCTTCCAGTCTATGCATTTCATCCTCCAATGACAGTCTACACCCTCCTGCTGCCCCCTGGCTGCTCAAAACTTATTTTGGGGAACACAGTGTACTAAAGTTTGCAAACCAATAGACAGCCTGTTTACAGATGTTTTATCTCAAGTGTCTTTTAAATTTTTAATTAAAACTAGTGACCAACATTTGCAATTCGAGAGGCAAAATTTTAGATTCCCAGCTTCTCATGAAAAAAAGAAATCCAAAGTTCTAGCTTCAAATTGCTACAGTCCTCACCCTTCCCTCTTAATTTATTTTTTTAATTTAAAAAATTTTTATTTTATATTGAAGCATAGTTGATTAACAATATTGTGTTAGTTTCTGGTGTACAGCAAAGTGAATCAGTTATACATATACGTGTATCAATATCTACTCTTTTTCAAATTCTTCTCCCATTTAGGTTATTATGGAATATTGAGCAGCGTTCCCTGTGCTATACAGTAGGTCCTTGGTGTAAATACTTCCACCATGGCTGATTTCAAACTATCCAATGGTTTAACAATTGGCTCTTATGAGCCAGTATGAGTTGGTTCCAGCATGTGGTGTTTGTATAGACTTTTCACCATACAAGGTCCCTTCCCATGCACCTTCTGAGCAGGTACAGTTTGGATTATTATCTGTTTCAGGAAGAGAAGTTGAGGCCCAGAGGGCTCTGTGGTTTTCCCAAGATCACAGAGATAGTGAAGATAGTACCAGAGAACAAGACTTCTGACTCAATTCCAGAATTCTTACTAACATACTGTTTTGCACAGTACACCTTCAAATTTTTCAGACATTCAAGAATGCAAAAATTTACTACATATCCATCTTTTGTAAGGAAGCTAGAAGAGCATGTGTTCCACTAAAATGTAGGAGTGAGTAAGAAAGAGGAAGCATGTGATACAGGGAATAGGAATCCCACACAAGGCAGAAATTAAGGAAATTCCAAGGACGGTGAAGGGAGTGATACATCAGGAAGTCATTTTATGAGGATAGCCTTGCAACAGGCTGAATGCTGGACAAATCCAGATTAGAGTATATCAGAGGTTTTGGGAGAGAATTTTTCATGAAGAGAAATTGAATAATGGATTATAAATGTACCCAGAGGGATTTCCAAATTGGGGGAGAGTTGGGTGATAAATAATAAATAGATGGAAAAATAAGTAAGTGAAAACAAAATAATTATTAATTCCAGGAAAAATCAAAAGCAGTCCTAATAAGGAAAGCTCCTTATAGCACAATATATATCTCAGTTCTAAGTAGCATTTACATTATCAGAATAATGTAAACATGGAATACTGATTCAAGCAATATTATGGTTTAGCTATATTGGGAGAAGAGGAACTAAGGGTGTATCCAAGTCGTGGGGATAAGGGGTGTGTGGCTGTGTGTGTGTGAAGGGAAAGACTTTCTTTTTATGATTAAAATTGAAAAATCAAGAAGTAGCATTATGAGCACGTCACTGAATGAAAACGCTTGTCTCTTGGGACCATAAAATAGTGTATGTATGCAGTGGAAAGTTGTGGGGGGAAGTTGGGGGGACTGTAAAATTTCATAATAAGTGTGGTGGAACCATCTGGTTCTTTGAACAATATAAAATATATCTTTGATTAAAAAACAACTAAAATCAAATTACTAATAAATTAATATACTCATATTTTCTTGTAATAAAAAACCTAGTGCAGTAATATTAATACCAGGCAAAAGCAAATCCATGTACGAGGAGTATTAAAAGAGACAGAGAGAGAGCTCAGACAAATGGAATAATCTACCATGAAGATATAGCCATTCTAAACTATAGACCTTATTGCATAGCTTCAGAGTACTCACCAAGAAAAGAAAAAGACTACAACAATAATTTTGTAAATTGACAATAATAATTAAACACCTTTAGAGAACGTCTCAAAAACTCACAGATCAAGCAAACAAGGTAAGTATAGAAAAGATGTGAGTAAACTTGATCTGGTAATTGAATGTAGAATTTCAAATTTGACTACACATTATCTTTAAATACGCAGAATATATTTACAAAATATTACCTAAATACTAGCCTAAATAGGACATCTTAACATAATAGAATAATTTGATATCAAATACAGGCTACGGCAGAGAGAGTCTAAGGTGGTTCCTTTTATAATATCCTTGATGTTTGGTGTTCACGCCTGCATGTAATTCCCTCCCCTTGAGTATGGGCAGGACCTGTGATTTCTTTCTAACTCATAGAATACGGCAAAAGTGAATGGATGTCGCTCCCATAACTATATTACATTATGTATGACTATGTCTTACTAACAGACCCTTTCTAGACATTTTAGCTGTCGGCTTGATGAAGTGAGTGATCATGTTGGAAAAAACCTGTGGACAGCCTATACGAACTGCAGGCAGCCTCTAGGAGTTCAGGGCCTTTTACCTGACAGCCAACAAGAAGTTGAGCTCTCAGTTCTACAACCACAAAGAAATAAATTCTACTAACCTGAGTGAGATTGGAAACAGATTGTTCTCTAGTTAAGCCTCCAGGTGAGAATGAAGCCGTCTGACACCTTGATTGCAGTCTTGTGAGACCTTTGGTATTATCATCCATCTAGAAAACCCAAGATAATCATTAAACAAACTATTAGAACTAATAAGGGAATATAGTCCTGAGTTACTCAGAAAACAAGTTAAACGTATAAAAACAATATGTACCAGCGATAATCAATTAGAAAATATAATAGAAAAAAGATCTCATTCACAATAGCAACGACTCTACAGTGCCTAGGAATAAGTCTAATAATAAGTATGCAAGAAAAGCTATACAGAAAAAAACTATAAAACTTTATTGAAGAACATGAAAGAAGATCTGATGAGAAAGAGCTATATACCATGTTTGTGAATGGGATGATTCAATAGCGTAAAGTTGCCTATTTTCCTCAAATTAATCAGTAAAATCAGTGGGATCCTAATAAAAAATCCTCCAAAAAATGTTTATGCTACCTGACAACCTGAGCATCTTTTCAACTTTTTCATGTGCTTATTGGTCATCTGTATAACTTCTTTGGAGAAATGTCTATTCAAGTCCTTTGCCCACTTTTTTAGTGTGGTAAAATACACATAAAAATTACCATCTGAGCCATTTTAAAGTGCATACTTCAGGGGTATTAAGTACATTGATATTGTTGTATAACCATCACCACCTTCCTCCTTCAGAACACTTTTCATCTTGCAAAACTGAAACTCATACCCATTAAATGATAACTTCCTATTCCCCCCTCCCCCCAGCCCAAGGCAACCACCATTCTACTTTTTGTCCCTAAGATTTTGACTACTTTAAGAATCTCATATAAGTGGAATCATATTGCCATTCTGAATTGGGTTATTTGATCTTTTGTTGTTGAGTCGTAGGAGTTCTTTATGTATTCTGGATATAAACGACTTATCAGATATATGATTTGCAAATATATATATATATTTTTTTTTGCGGTACGCGGGCCTCTCACTATTGTGGCCTCTCCCGCTGTGGAGCACAGGCTCCGGATGCTCAGGCTCAGCGGCCATGGCTCACGGGCCTAGCCGGTCCGCGGCATGTGGGATCTTCCTGGACCGGGACATGAACCCGTGTCCCCTGCATCGGCAGGCGGACTCTCAACCACTGTGCCACCAGGGAAGCCCGATTTGCAAATATTTTATCCCATTCCATAGGTTGCTTTTTCACTCTGCTAATTGTGTTCTTTGATGCACAAAGTTTTCAAGTTTGATGTAGTCCCCTCTGTTTATTTTTGCTTTTGTTGCCTGTGCTTTTATTGTCATATCCAAGAAATCATTGCCAAGTCCAACGCCATGAAGCTTTCCTTCTATATTTTCCTCTAGGAGTTTTATAATTTTAGGTCTTATATTTAGGTCTTTACTGTTTGAGTTAACTTTTGTATATGGTTTAAGATAAGGGTCAACTTCATCCTTTTGGATGTGGATATCCAGTTTTCCCAATACCATTTATTGAAGAGACTGCCCTTTCCCCATTGAGTGGTCTTGGCAACCTTGACCAAAGATCATTTGACCATATAAACAAGGGTTTATTTTTGGGTTCTGTATTCTATTCTATTGAGCTATTTGTCTGTTTTTATCCTAGTACCACATTGCTTTCATTACTGTAGCTTTTTAATGTTTTCAGATCAGGAAGTGTGAGTCCTCCAACTTTGTTTTTCCTTTTTAAAACTGTTTTGACTATTAAGGACCCCTTGAAAGTCCACATGAATTTTAAGATGAATTTTTCTACTCTGCAAAAAGAGTTGTTAAGATTTTGATAGGGATTGAATTGAATCTGTAAATCAATTTGGGTAGTATGGACATCTTAACAATATTAAATCTTTCAATGCATGAACATGAGCTGTCTTTCCATTTGTGTCTTCTTTAATTTTTTCAGCAATGTTTTGTAGTTTTCAGTGTATGTCTTTCACCTCATTGGTTAGGTTTATTCCTAAGAATCTTGTTCTTTTTGATGCTATAACAAGTGGAATTGTTTTCTTAATTTCCTTTTTGGATTATTCATTGTTAGTGTATAGAAATGCAACTTTTTTTTCTAAATTTTTGAATTTTATTTCATTTATTTTTTAAACAGCATGTTCTTATTATTTATCTATTTTATACATATTAGTGTATACATGTCAATCCCAATCTCCCAATTCATACCCACCCCCCCAAGACTTTACCCACTTGGGGTCCATACATTTGTTCCCTACATCTGTGTCTGTATTTCTGCCCTGCAAACCAATTCAGCTGTACCATTTTTTCTAGGTTCCACATATATGTGTTAATATACGATATTTGTTTTTCTTTTTCTGACTTACTTCATTCTGTATGACAGTCTCTAGATCCGTCCACATCTCTACAAATGACTCAGTTTTGTTCCTTTTTATGGCTGAGTAATATTCCATTGTATATATATACACCACATCTTCTTTATCCACTCGTCTGTCAATGGGGAATTAGGTTGCTTCCATGACCTGGCTATTGTAAATAGTGCTACAATGAACATTGGGGTGCATGTGTTTTTTTGAATTATGGTGTTCTCTGGGTATATGCTGAGTAGTGTGATTGCTGGGTCATATGATAATTCTATTTTTAGTTTTTTAAGGAACCTTCATACTGTTCTTCATAGTGGCTGTACCAATTTACATTCCCACCAACAGTGCAAGAGGGTCCCCTTTTCTCCACACCTTCTCCAGCATTTGTTGTTTGTAGATTTTCTGATGATGCCCATTCTAACTGGTGTGAGGTGATACATCATTGTAGTTTTGATTTGCATTTCTCTAATAATTAGTGATGTTGAGCAGCTTTTCATGTGCTTCTTGGTCATCTGTATGTCTTCTTTGGAGAAATGTCTATTTAGGTCTTCTGCCCATTTTTGGATTGGGTGGTTTGTTTTTTTAATATTGAGCTGCATGAGCTGTTTATATATTTTGGAGATTAATCCTTTGTTGGTAAATTCATTTGCAAATATTTTCTCCCATTCTGAGGGTTGTCTTTTTGTTTTGTTTGTAGCTTCCTTTGCTTTTCAAAAGCTTTTAAGTTTCATTAGGTCGCATTTGTTTATTTTTGTTTTTATTTCTATTACTCTAGGATGTGGATCAAAAAAGATCTTGCCGTGATTTATGTCAGAGTGTTCTTCCTAAGTTTTCCTCTAAGAGTTTTAGAGTGTCCGGTCTTACATTTCGGTCTCTAATCCATTTTGAGTTTATTTTTGTGTATGGTGTTAGGGAGTGTTCTAATTTCATTCTTTTACATGTAGCTGTCCAGTTTTCCCAGCACCACTTATTGAAGAGACTGTCTTTTCTCCATTGTATATCCTTGTCTCCTTTGTCATAGATTAGTTGACCATAGGTGTGTGGGTTTATCTCTGGGCTTTCTATCCTGTTCCACTGCTCTATATTACTGTTTTTGTGCCACTACCATATTGTCTTGATTACTGTAGCTTTGTGGTATAGTCTGAAGTCAGGGAGTCTGATTCCTCCAGCTCCATTTTTTTCCCTCAAGACCACTTTGGCTATTCGGGGTCTTTTGTGTCTCCGTACAAATTTCAAGATTTTTTGTTCTAGGTCTGTAAAAAATGTCACTGGTAATTTGATAGGGATTGCATTGAATCTGTAGATTACTTTGGGTGGTAAAGTCAGTTTCACAATATTGATCCTTCCAATCCAAGAACATGGTATATCTCTCCATATGTTTGTGTCATCTTTGATTTCTTTCATCAGAGTCTTATAGTTTTCTGTTTACAGATCTTATGTCTCCTTAGATAGGTTTATTCCTAGATATTTTATTCTTTTTGTTGCAATGGTGAATGCGATTGTTTCCTTAATTTCTCTTTCTGACCCTTCATTTTTAGTGTATAGGAATGCAAGAGATTTCTGTGTGTTAAATTTGCATCCTGCAACTTTACGAAATTCATAGATTAGCTCTGGTAGTTTGCTGGTGGCATCTTTACGATTCTCTATGTACAATATCATGTCATCTGCAAACAGTGACAGTTTTACTTCTTCTTTTCCAATTTGTATTCCTTTTATTTCTTTTTCTTCTCTGATTGCCATGGCAAGGACTTCCAAAACTATGTTGAATAATAGTGGTGAGAGTGGGCATCCTTGTCTTTTTCCTGATCTTAGAGGAAATGCATTCAGTTTTTCACCATTGACAATGATGTTTGCTATGGGTTTGTTGTATACAGCCATTATTATGTTGAGGTAGGTTCCCTCTATACCCACTTTCTGGAGAGTTTTTATCATAAATAGGTGTTGAATTTTGTCAAAAGCTTTTTCTGCATCTATTGAGATGATTGTATGGTTTTTATTCTTCAATTTGTTAATATGGTGTATCACATTGATTGATTTGCATATATTGAAGAATCCTTGCTTCCCTGGGATAAATCCCACTTGATCACAGTGTATGATCCTTTTAATGTGTTGTTGGGTTCTGTTTGCTAGTATTTTATTGAGGATTTTTGCATCTATATTCATCAGTGATATTGGTCTGTAATTTTCTTTGTAGAATCTTTGTCTGGTTTTGGTATCAGGGTGATGGTGGCCTCATAGAATGAGTTTGGGAGTGGTCCTTCCAATTTTTTGGAAGAGTTTGAGAAGGATAGGTGTTATCTCTTCTCTAAATGTTTCATAGAATTCACCTGTGAAGCCATCTGGTCCTGGACTTCTGTTTGTTGGAAAATTTTTAATCACAGTTTCAATTTCATTACTTGTGATTGATCTGTTCATATTTTTTTATTTCTTCCTGGTTCAGTCTTGGAAGTTTATGTCTTTCTAAGAATTTGTCCATTTCTTCCAGGTTGTCCATTTTACTGGAGTTTCTTGTAGTAGTTTCTTATGATGCTTTGTAGTTCTCCTGAGTCCATTGTAACTTCTCCTTTTTCATTTCTAATTTTATTGATTTGAGTCCTCTCCCTGTTTTTCTTGATGAGTCTGGCTAATGGTTTATCAATTTTGTTTATCTTCTCAAAGAACAAGCTTTTAATTTTATTGATCTTTGCTATTGTTTTCTTTGTTTCTACTTCATTTACTTCTGCTCTGATCTTGATTTCTTTACTTCTACTAACTTTGGGTTTTGTTTGTTCTTCTTTTTCTAGTTCCTTTAGGTGTAAGGTTAGATTGTTTATTTGAGATTTTTCTTGTTTCTTGAGGTAGGATTGTATTGCTATAAACTTCCTTCTTAGAACTGCTTTTGCTGCATCCCATAGGTTTTGGATTGTCGTGTTTTCATTGTGATTTGTCTCTAGGTATTTTTTGATTTCCTCTTTGATTTCTTCAGTGATCTCTTGGTTATTTAGTAACATATTGTTTAGCCCCCATGTGTTTGTGTTTCTTACCATTTTTTCCCTGTAATTGATTTCTAATCTCATAGCATTGTAGTCAGAAAAGATGCTTGATATGATTTCAATTTTCTTAAATTTACTGAGGCTTGACTTGTGACCCAAGATGTGATCTATCCTGGAGAATGTTCCATGTGCACTGGAGAAGAAAGTGTAATCTGGTTTTTTTGGATGGAATGTCCTATAAATATCAATTAAATCTATCTGGTCTATTGGTTCATTTAAAGCTTGTGTTTCCTTATTAATTTTCTGTCTTGATGATCTGTCCTTTAGTGTAAGTGAGGTGTTAAAGTCCCCCACTATTATTGTTTTACTGTTGATATCCTCTTTTATAGCTGTTAGCAGTTGCCTTATGTATTGAGGTGCTCCTATTTTGGGTGCATATATATTTATAATTGTTATATCTTCTTTTTGCATTGATCCCTTGATCATTATATACTGTCATTCCTTGTCTCTTATAGCATTCTTTATTTTAAGGTTTATTTTATCTGATATGAGTATTGCTATTCCAGCTTTCTTTGATTTCCATTTGCATGGAATATCTTTTTCCATCCCCCCACTTTTAGTCTGTATGTGTCCCTAGGTCTGAAGTGGGTCTCTTGTAGACAGTATATATATGGGTCCTGTTTTTGTATCCATTCAGCAAGACTGTGTCTTTTGGTTGGAGCATTTAATCCATTCACGTTTAAGGTAATTATCGATACGTATGTTCCTATTACCATTTTCTTAATTGTTATGGGTTTGTTTTTGTAGATCCTTTTCTTCTCTTGTGTTTCCCACTCAGAGAAGTTCCTTTACCATTTGTTGTAGAGCTGGTTTGGTGGTGCTGAATTCTTTTAGCTTTTGCTTGTCTGTAAAGCTTTTGATTTCTCCGTCGAATCTGAATAAGATCCTTGCCAAGTAAGGTAATCTTGGTTGTAGGTTCTTCCCTTGCATCTCTTTAAATATGTCATACCACTCCCTTCTGGCTTGTAGAGTTTCTGCTGAGAAATCAGCTGTTAACCTTATGGGAGTTCTCTTGTATGTTATTTGTTGTTTTTCCCTTGTTGCTTTCAATAATTTTTCTTTGTCTTTAATTTTTGTCAGTTTGATTACTATGTGTCTTGGCATGTTTCTCCTTGGGTTTATCTTGCCTGGGACTCTCTGTGCTTCCTGGACTTGGGTGACCATTTCCTTTCCCATGTTAGGGAAGTTTTCAACTATAATCTCTTCAAATATTTTCTCAGGTTCTTTCTCTCTCTCTTCTCCTTCTAGGACCCCTATAAAGAGGATGTTGTTTCATTTAATGTTGTCCCAGAGATGTCTTAGGCTGTCTTCATTTCTTTTCATCTTCTTTCTTTATTCTGTTCTGCAGCAGTGAATTCCACCATTCTGTCTTCCAGGTCACTTATCCATTCTTCTTCCTCAGTTATTCTGCTTTTGATTCCCTCTAATGTATTTTTCATTTCAGTTATTGTATTGTTCATCTCTGTTTGTTTGTTCTTTAATTCTTCTAGGTGTTTGTTCTTTAATTCTCCTTGGTCTTTGTTAAACATTTCTTGCATCTTCTCAATCTTTGTCTCCATTCTTTTTCCGAGGTCCTGGATCATCTTCACTATCATTATTCTGAATTCTTGTATTGGAAGGTTGCTGATCTTCACTTCATTTAGTTGTTTATCTGGGGTTTCATCTTATTCCTTCATCTGGTACAGAGTTCTCTGCCTTTTCATTTTGTCTATCTTTCTGTGAATGTGGTTTTCCTTCCACAGGCTGCAGAATTGTAGTTCTTCTTGCTTCTTCTGTCTGCCCTCTGGTGGATGAGGCTATCTAAGAGGCTTGTGCAAGCTTCCTGATGGGAGGCACTGGTGGTGCATACAGCTGGGTGTTGCTCTGGTGGGCAGAGCTCAGTAAAACTCTAATCTGCTTTTCTGCTGATGGGTAGGGCTGGGTTACCTCCCTGTTGGTTGTTTGGCCTGAGGCAAACCAGCACTGGAGCCTAACCAGCTATTTGGTGGGGCTAATTGTGAACTCTGGGAGGGGTCACGCCAAAGGGTACTTCCCAGAACTTCTGCTGTCAGTGTCCTTGTCCCTGTGGTGAGCCATAGCCACCCCCTGCCTCTGCAGGAGACCCTCCAACACTAGCAGTTAGGTCTTTTTCAGTCTCCTATGGGGTCACTGCTCCTTCCCCTGGGTCCTGATGTGCACAGTACTTTGTGTGTCCCCTTCAAGAGTGGAGTCTCTGTTTCCCCCAGTGCTGTCAAAGTCCTGCAATGAAATCCCGCTAGCCTTCAAAGTCTGATTTTCTAGGAATACCTCCTCCCATTGCTGGACCCCCAGGTTGGGAAACCTGATGTGGGACTCAGAACCTTCACTCCATTGGGTGGACTTCTGTGGTATAAGTGTTCTCCAGTTTGTGAGTTACCCACCCAGCAGTTATGGGATTTGATTTTATTGTGATTGTGCCCCTCCTACCATCTCATTGTGGCTTCTCCTTTGTCTTTGGTTGTGGGGTATGTTTTTTTGTGAGTTCCAGTGTCTTTCTGTCGATGATTGTTCAGCAGTTAGTTGTGATTCTGGTGTTCTCACAAGAGGGAGTGAGTGCACATCCTTCTATTCCACCATCTTGAACCCAAAAGCCAAAATGCAACTATTTTTTGCATGTTGATTTTGTATCCCAAAAGTTTGCTGTACTTGTTGATTAGTTTCTTTTTTTTGTGGAATCTTTAGGGTTTTTTTTGTGTGTGTGTGAGATTTTTAAGCTTTTCTACATATAAGATCATGTCATCTATGAACAGAGATAATTTATTTCTTCCTTTCCCATTTGGAGACTTTTTATTTCTTTTTCTTGCCTAATTCCTCTGGCTAGGAATTCCAATATTATTTTGAATAGAGGCATCCTTGCCTTGCTCTCTTAGAGGAAAACTTTCAGTCTTTCACAGTGGAGTATGATATTAGCTGTGGTTTTTTCATAAATGGCTTTTATTATGTTGAGCTACATTCCTTCTCTTCCTAGTTTGTTGAGTGTTTGGTATAAAACCTTGATAATTATATGACATTTGAAATGCTGCTAAAGATGAGGTGAAATACATTTTTGAAGAGTCTTTCTGGAGAGCAGTTTGATATTATCTATTGAAACTAAAAATTTGTATAATTTATGCCCCAGAAATTGGCATTTACCCTAGTGAATGCTATCACAAATGTTTAAGGGAATATGTTTGAGGTTCATTGTAATATTGTTGTAATAGCAAAAATCTTGGCAGCAACCTAAATGACTATCTGTAGGAGAACAGCCAAAAAAAAAAAGCAAAAGCAGAAACATAAACACAAATAAAACCAAAGTGGAGCATTATACTATGAAATGTTACATGATTGTTTAAAAGGCAGGAGGCCAATCTCATTGTACCAAGATGCACAGAGTTCCAAATCATGTTTGGGTGAAAAAGGTCACACTGCTTGAAGCCAATGTACGTATCAACTAAATTCACAGGTAGGTTAAACTGAACCTCAACTTCAACAGATGTAGCCCTTGTTATCCATGCTTTTTCCCCCATCTAACTCTCTTAATAATTATGTGGGGTAAACAGTATTATTCTTACTTTACAATGAGAAAACTGAGCTCAGTGAAGGTAAGTAATTTGCTCAAGTTCACAGAAGTAATCATAGGTAAATCAGAGTAATCAGTTTTAGCGCAAAGCCTGGGCCTGTAACCATTATAGCGTGCTGTCTTTACAATTTACAAGACTGTACTGTAGTCAAATGAGATGATATATGAAAAAGTACCATGTGCTTATAAGAATGTAACACACCAAGAAGGGTCAGTTAAAAAAAAAAAAAGTTGAGTCTGTGAGTAGGAATACCAGAAATCATCATACTGTTTGAGAAGATATTGTAACATTTTTTCAATGTTTTGTTTTAAATCTGACTTTTTGTCAGTTAAATAAAGATATCTGGGCTTGTGAGCTGACTCAGCATCCTTAATATGTGAGATACATAAAGATTAGGACTTTCCTTAAAGATACAGCTGATGTAGAAGAGAGCAGATTTTATGAGAAATAACACCTAGAATCTGAATCCTTCCCAAAGGAGGGCAATTCCATTTCTTATTGAGATTAAAATCATCCTGAGAGGTATGGTGAATATTGGAAGAAAAAACTGTTTTGAAAATATGTATATACCCCAGAGTTAAGAAATGCCTTTAATGCCAAAAGCTGAAGGTATAAGGAAAGAGTAGCAGAAACATATTTTATTCAAAGATTAGAGTTTAACTCATACTGTAGGGTAATTATTGACAGCATTGATAGACAAGTCTATCACAAAGTGTGGTAATTAATAGTAATAATCTTTATTTGGTCTTTTCGATTTGTTAATCTGGAATTTTGAAATATAAAATGATGGACAGATGTAAAAAAGCAATTTCTTTGTGATCTCTTTTAGCCATGAACTCAGACTTCCAAAGGGAACAAACATGAAAACATGCTATTGGACATTTGTAAAGCTCTTACATCCCTCCACTAATTAGCACAACATATTGGGAAAGGAAAATGCAATTTCTATATTGCCCATGAGAAAATATATTAAGAGATCAGCTATCAGAAAAATGTCACACAGCATTTCATAAACACTGAAGAAAAAAATCCCCTATCTGTAGGAATTACTGCAATGATAACTAGACCATATAATCCAAACAATAAATTTAATTAATATGTCACTACTGAATGGCAATATTAATTTAGAGACAGTCCCTAGGAATAACATAGAAACTTAGATCACTATTCATGCCATTTCTCCACCTTTCTCTCATTTTCATCTAAAATCTAAATTTTGAATTTTAAGGATGGATCACTATGGTAGATATGTGTCCAGAGTATTCACTGACTTAGTCACCCATTCAATCCATTACCAAGAGATTAAGCTATCGTGTGCCAGACACTGTTCTAGGCCTACATGAGGATACAGTGGTGAGGAGGTAGAAAAGAACTTTGACCTATTGTAGCTTAGAGATGATGACACTGGACATTTAAATCAGAACAACAGGGTGGAGTAAAGCCTATAGTAGGACAGATCTGTGAAATGTATAAGCATGTTTTAGAGTTTCTTGGAAATACTTGTGGAGAGGACTAAACTTTTGAAAGCACACAGGAAGAGGATTTAGACAGTTATTGGTCATTCATATGACGGCTATTTCTCCTGTAGGTAGGAGAACTTGGAAACATACATTCCACTTGTTTTGAAGAAAAATTAAACAGTTTCACCAATTCAGGTTGGCCTTTGATTTAAAGAAAGAGAATTGAGTTGGCTTCAGACTTGTGCCACACTGGTCCAAACCTGTGACGCTAACCCAACGTCAAGGAATTTAACACGCTAGATTTAAAACATCCCTACCCAATACATGAATGGTTATTAGTGTTTAATACCAGGCAATGGGCATTTTAAAATGAATTATAAAGAAAGCTGGAAAATCCTGTTAAAATTTAACTATCAGTTACATATCCTTTTTAAACCTTGTGACTTTACAATTATATTTAACTTGGAACTAACAGACTCTTGACTTCCTCTTCTTAAAAGAAGATGAATGTCTTAACTCTGCTCTCTTATGTTGGCCAAGTGTAGTGACAAAATACCATATAAAGAACCACTGGCTGTCAAAAAACTAAGCGATACCAATTGCAAAATACTGAAAAATAGAAATTGAGCAATGATGAAGAGTTCTATTGACTTTATCCCTCCAAAATAATTTTGCATAAAATCTAGGAACTCTTTAAATTCAAAATTGGGGAAGAAAAATGGAGACGTGGACTATCATGCAAAAGTAAAGACTATTACACAATTTCCTTTAAACGTGATCATCCTTTTCTTTAAATACATGTGTTGAAAATAAACCTGTGTCATATCTAGGCAGGAAAATGTCAGAAATTTCAGGATTTGTGTCTTTCATGTTTTTAACCTCCTATAACAGTCATATTAATCTAAACTTCCAAGATGCCAATATCTGGGTTTAAGAGACATCATCACACTGAAAAGGTGGACTCTGTTGTAACTGCTTATTAAAAACAAACCAGGCCAAACTTGTGGTTTAAAAATTGGGACCAGATGCTGCTTAATAAGCATGAAATGCTTTTGGCGTTACAAACGAGAACCAGGTGTGGAGAAAAGCAGCTTGGAGCTGAGCATGGCCACCTACAAGCAGGGCTCATCTTCCTCCCAAAGGGTGAGAGTCAGTCATCAACTATACAACCTGGCCACTGTCTTCTCCTCCTGAGTGCAAAGGAAAAACTGAGCATTTGAAAGTAGAGGAGAACATGATGCCTGTCTCTTTAAAATTATGTTTGTGTTCTGAAATCAAACTGCCTAAAAGTAGACAGGGAGGAAATGAATCCACAATGGCAATGCAGTTATTAGAGCTTCTGAATAGAATGTGTGCTTCCCTAAGTGCCCAGACATGAAGGGTACCAAATGATCAGCAAGGTGATTCTGACTTTTACTTTAACAAACCTGTCTCTTTTAGTGAATGCTGGGGGTGTGGGGGGTGTGGAGGGCAGTGGGACTGGGAACTGGGTGACCTCTAGCAAGTCATCTCTCTGGGTCTTGTCTGTAAAATGTGGGGGTGGGGCCTTACACTCTAAGGTCACTCTCAGGAAGAGGGCTCTATGGTGTTATCTCCAAAATGTGTCTGTGCTCTGATTTATTGGCTCTGACTTCAAAGGAGCAGGATAAACAAATCTGTTGCCCAAGAAAAAAATCAGTTCTGCTGTTTTCCCCTCTATTCATACAAACTCATTAAAGCAGAGTTTTCTAAGCCTGAATATCTCTCAGTTGTCCTTCGATGGGTCTGTTAAAGAATCCCTCCCTGGCTGAGAAACAGTAGTAGGAGACAGTGTTCTCAAGGGGCTGACAATGTTAAAACCCAGCGGTGGCCAATTTTCATCATATGCCAGAATCATTTGAAGGGCTTGTTAAAATACAGATAACTAGGTCCCACCTTTAGAATTTCTGATTCAGTAAGTCTGGAGTGGGGCCCAAGAATTTGCATTTCTAACAAGTCCCCAGGTGATCCTGATGCTGTTGGTATCATATCAGGGCTCATGCTTTAAGAACCATTGTCGTACTGAGAACCTAAAGATACCAGTAGTTTAGGTGAACAAGCATGACATTATTATCTTAGAGCCATTGCTATTTCTATTGGATCTTGAAATGTAACACTCTGTTAGGCACCACAGAATATAAATAACTTAACATATGAAGATATCTTTCAAACTATGTCCCTGATATTTTTCTGCGTTTGTGTAGGACTAAATACATACCGAAAAGAGCCTACTGGCAAACTCATAGTATTGAGATTCAAGTTATATTGGCTATCATCCCCAACTGTTCTCAGGACAGGTTACTTGAGCTCCTTGTTAAAAAATTAAGAATTTCAAGATGGTAACAGCAGAGTATTAAGCCAAGCACAGGGCCTTTCTGGGCACAGGACTCTGTGTAACCGCACAGGTCACAAAACCGTGAAGCTGGTCCTACCCTTTCCTACCCTTCAGATTAGGAACACGGGTTCTATAAGAACCGGCTTCTAGGAGTCAGAGGGAGGTTTTGAAGGGCAGCAGAGAAGACAGGGCAGCCAGTGCTTCCACCCAGGAGTAACTGAGAACATTTGTCATCAATAACAAAAGTTAAGCACCTACTGAATAATTCAGTCCATTATATCCTTCAAAGAGAGTTAAGACTCAGATTCTGCCTACAGAAATTTGTAATTTGATGGAAAAACAGAATATACATTTCAGCCCCATGAAGGCAAGGAAATATTGGGTTTATTTACCACTGTATGCCTAGGATCTAGCACAGTGCTTAAACAAAGTAGATGTCATTGTACATTGAGTGAAGGAGAGAATTTATCTCTAGTGATTGTTTATGGGCAGGGTATCTAGTTACAGAATGAGCATTCTCAATAATTAGAATGAGAATGTTTATTGACATCAGGTTAGAGAGCAGTGGGTTCCTTTAATATATTCAGTACTCAATAAATATTTGCTGAACTACCTTGGATTGCAGGAGACAGCACAAACCGGTAAAGGAAGAACTCATCATTAAGAAAAAGAAACAAAACCTGAAAATAAAACCTGAGCTCATAAGACTTGGGTTTGAACGTCAGTTTTGTCAATCACCGTTTCTGAGAATTAACACCATTCGTCATTTTTCTGAAGTTTTACTCTTAACTTTCCTTACCTGAAGAAATGAGAAAAGCAAGAGAGTACAATGTTGACATAGCCTAATTTCAAGGAGACATACCACCATTGCCTCAAATCTATATTTTCACATGAAATCTCCTAATTTTTAAACACTGGCAACTAAATAAAAATTGGAAAAACATTATGATGCTGGAAAGAAAGTAATTGTGGACCCCAGGGCTGCCAGTTTACCTTCTCTGACTTAGTAGGAGGGATGAGCTTGCACCGGTTAAGGTGAAGCTGGGGGAGGGGTGTGAGGAGCGATAAAGAGGAGTTAGAACACAGAGGAGCTTGAGTGGCAGGCCCGCTGGATATCGGATTAATTATTTAATCAAAGATAATTCAGAGACCTAATCCACACATATATTCATTCATTAATTTGACAACTATTTAGCAGTTTCTATGATGTGCCAGGCACTATGTGAAGCAATGGGGATGTACCATGAGTGTCTTAGTCAGCTCAGGCTGCAACAACAAAAAAATAGGGTGGGAGAGACCTTCAAGATGGTGAAGGAGTAAGATGTGAAGATCACCTTCCTCCCCACAAATACCTCAGAAATACATCTACGTGTGGAACAACGCCTACAGAACACCTACTGAATGCTGGCAGAAGACCTCAGACTTCCCAAAAGGCAAGAAACTCCCCACGTACCTGGGTAGGGCAAAAAAAAAAAGAAAAACCAGAGACAAAAGAATAGGGATGGGACCTGCACCTCTGGGAGAGAGCTGTGAAGGAGGAAAAGTTTCCACACACTAGGAAGCCCCTTCACTGGCAGAGACAGGGGGGTGGCAGGGGGAAACTTTGGAGCCACGGAGGAGAGCACAGCCACAGGGGTGCGGAGGGCAAAGCGGGGAGATTCCCACACAGAGGATCAGTTCCAACCACCACTCACCAGCCTGACAGGATTGTCTGCTCACTGGCTAGGTGGGTGGGGGCTGGGAGCTGAGGCTCAGTCTTCGGAGGTCAGATCCCAGGGAGAGAACTGGGGTTGGCAGCGTGAACACAGCCTGAAGGGGGCTAATGCACAACAGCTAGCTGGGAGGGAGTCCAGGAAAAAGTCTGGAACTGCCTAAGAGGCAAGAGACCATTGTTTTGGGGTGCGTGAGGAGAGGGGATACAGAGTACCGTCTAAATGAGCTCCAGAGATGGGCGTGAGCTGCGGCTACCAGCGTGGACACCAGAGATGGGCATGAGACGCTAAGGCTGCTAGTGCAGCCACCATGAAGGCTGTGTGCAAGCACAGGTCACTCTCCACACCTCCCCACCCAGGAGCCTGTGCAGTCCGCCAACTGCCAGGGTCCCGTGATCCAGGGACAACTTCCCTGGGAGAACACACGGCGTGCCTCAGGCTGTTGCAACGTCATGCTGGCATCTGCCACCGTACGCTCGCCCAGCATTCCATACCCCTCCCTTCCCAGGGCCTGAGTGAGCCAGGGCCCGCTAATTAGCTGCTTCTTTAAGCCTGTTTGGTCTGGGCGGGGAATAGACACCCTCTGCAGACCTACACGCAGAGGTGGGGCCAAATCCAAAGCTGAACCCCAGGAGCTGTGCGAACAGAGAAGAGAAAGGGAAATCTCTCCCAGCAGCCTCAGGAGCAGCAGATTAAATTTCCAAAATCAACTTGATGTACCAGAATCTGTGGAATACCTGAATAGACAATGAATCACCCAAAAATTGAGGCGGTGGGCTTTGGGAGCAACTGTAGACTTGGGGTTTGCTTTCTGCATCTAATTTGTTTCTGGTTTTATGTTTATTTTAGTTTAGTATTTAGAATCTATTATCATCGGTAGATTTGTTTATGGATTTGGTTGCTCTTTTCCTTTTTTTTTTAAATATATAGACATATATATTTTTTTCCAATTTCTTTTTTTTGTGAGTGTGTATGTGTATGCTTCTTTGTGTGATTTTGTCTGTACAGCTTTCCTTTTACCATTTGTTTTAGGGTTCTGTCTGCTTTTTTTTTTTTTTTTTTAGTATAGTTTTTAGCACTTGTTATCATTGGTGGATTTGTTTTTTGGTTTGGTTGATCTCTTATTTCATTCTTTTTTTTAATAATTAAAATTTTAATAACTTTATTTCTTTTTATTATTTTTCTTTCTTTCTTTTTTTCTCCATTTTCTTCTCAGCCGCATGGCTGACAGGGTCTTGGTGCTCCGGCCAGGTGTCAGGCCTGTGCCTCTGAGGTGGGAGAGCTGAGTTCAGGACGTTGGTCCACCAGAGACCTTCCAGCTCCACATAATATCAAACGATGAAAGCTCTCCCAGAGATCTCCATCTGAACACTAAGACCCAGCTCCACTCAACGACCAGCAAGCTACAGTGCTGGACACCCTATATGAAACAACTAGGAAGACAGGAACACAAACCCACCCATTAGCAGAGAGGCTGCCTAAAATCATAATAAGGTCACAGACACCCCAAAACACACCACTGGACGCGGTCCTGCCAACCAGAAAGACAAGATCCAGCCTTATCCACCAGAACGCAGTGACCAGTCCCCTGCACAGGAAGCCTACACAAGCCACTGAACCAACCTTAGCCACTGGGGGCAGACACCAAAAACAGCGGGAACTACAAACCTGCAGGCTGCAAAATGGAGACCGCAAACACACAGCAGATAAAGGAGCAAGGTAAAAACCCACCAGACCTAACAAATGAAGAAGAAATAGGCAGTTTACCTGAAAAAGAATTCAGGGTAAGGATAGTAAAGATGATCCAAAATCTTGGAAATAGAATGGAGAAAATAAAAGAAACATTTAAAAATGACCTAGAAGAACTAAAGAGAAAACAGTGATGAAAAACACAACAAATGAAATTAAAAATTCTCTAGAAGGAATCAATAGCAGAATAACTGAGGAAGAAGAACGGATAATTGACCTGAAAGATAAATTAGTGAAAATAACTACTGCAGAGCAGAATAAAGAAAAAAAGAATGAAAAGAATTGAGGACAGTTTCAGAGACCTCTGGTACAACATTAAACGCATCAACATTAGAATTATAGGGGTCTCAGAAGAAGAAGAGAAAAAGAAAGGGACTGAGAAAATATTTGAAGAGATTATAGATGAAAACTTCCCTAATATGGGAAAGGAAGTAATCAATCAAGTCCAGGAAGAACAGAGAGCCCCACACAGGATAAACCCAAGGAGAAACACACCAAGACACATATTAATCAAACTACCAAAAATTAAATACAAAGAGAAAATATTAAAAGCAGCAATGGAAAAACAACAAATAACATACAAGGGAACTCCCATAAGGTTAACAACTGATCTTTCAGCAGAAACTCTGCAATCCAGAAGGGAGAAGCAGGACATATTTAAAGTGATGAAAGGGAAGAACCTACAACCAAGATTACCCTACCTGGCAAGGATCTCATTCAGATTTGATGGAGAAATCAAAAGCTTTACACACAAGCAAAAGCTAAGATAATTCAGCAACACCAAATTAGCTCTACAACATATTCTAAAGGAACTTCTCTGAGTGGGAAACACAAGAGAAGAAAAGGACCTACAAAAACAAACCCATAACAATTAAGAAAATGGTAATAGGAACATACATATCGATAATTACCTTAAACGTGAATGGATTAAATGCTCCAGCCAAAAGACACAGGCTTGCTGAATGGATACAAAAACAAGACCCATATATATGCTGTCTACAAGAGACCCACTTCAGGCCTAAGTATACATACAGACTGAAAGTGAGGGGATGGAAAAAGATATTCCATGCAAATGGAAATCAAAAGAAAGCTGGAGTAGCAATTCCCATATCAAACAAGATAGACTTTAAAATAAAGACTATTACAAGAGAAAAAGAAGGACACTACATAATGATCAAGGGATCAATCCAAGAAGAAGATATAACAATTGTAAATATTTATGCACCCAACATAGGAACACTTCAATACATAAGGCAAACGCTAAAAGCTATAAAAGGGGAAATTGATAGTAACACAATAATAATAGAGGACTTTAACATCCCACTTTCACCAATGGACAGATCATCCAAAAGAAGAATAAATAAGGAAACACAAGCTTTAAATGACACATTAAGCAAAGTGGACTTAATTGATATTTATAGGACATTCCATTCAAAAACAACAGAATACACTTTCTTCTCAAGGGCTCATGGAACATTCTCCAGGATAGATCATATCTTGGGTCACAAATCAAGCCTCGGTAAATTTAAGAAAATGAAATCATGTCAAGTATCTTTTCCAACCACAACACTATGAGACTACATATCAATTACAGGAAAAAAATCTGTAAAAAATACAAACACATGGAGGCTAAACAATACAGTACTAAACAACCAAGAGATCACTGGAGAAATCAAAGAGGAAATAAAAAATACCTAGAAACAAATGACAATTAAAACACGACGACCCAAAACCTATGGGATGAAACAAAAGCAGTTCTACGAGGGAAGTTTATAGCAATAAAATCCTACCTCAAGAAACAAAAAACATCTCAAATGAACAACCTAACCTTACACCTAAAGCAATTAGAGAAAAAAGAAGAAAAAACCCCCAAAGTTAGCAGAAGGAAAGAAATCATAAAGATCCAATTAGAAATAAATGAAAAAGAAACGAAGGAAACAATAGCAAAGATCAGCAAAACTAAATGTTGGTTCTCTGAGAAGATAAACGAAATTAATAAATCATTACCCAGACTCATCAAGAAAAAAAAGGTAAAAGACTCAAATGAATAGAATTAGAAATGAAAAAGGAGAAGTAACAACTGACACTGCAGAAATACAAAGGATCATGAGAGATTACTAGAAGCAACTATATGCCAATAAAATGGACAAGCTGGAAGAAATGGACAAATTCTTAGAAAAGCACAACCTTCTGAGACTGAACCAGGAAGAAATAGAAAATATGAACAGACCAATCACAAGCACTGAAATTGAGACTGTGATTAAAAATCTTCCAACAAACAAAAGTCCAGGACCAGATTGTTTCACTGGCGAATTCTAATCAAACATTTAGAGAAGAGCTAATACCTGTCCTCCTCAAACTCTTCCAAAATACAGCAGAGGAAGGAACACTCCCAAACTCATTCTATGGGTCCACCATCTCTCTGATACCAAATCGAGACAAAGATGTCACAAAAAAAAGAAAACTACAGGCGAATACCACTGATGAACATAGATACAAAAATCTTCAACAAAATACTAGCAAACAGAATCCAACAGCACATTAAAAGGATCAGTCACCGTGATCAAGTGGGGTTTATCCCAGGAATGCAAGGATTCTTCAATATATGCAAATCAATCAATGTGATAAAGCATATTAACAAATTGAAGGAGAAAAACCATATGATCATCTCAATAGATGCAGAAAAAGCTTTTGACAAAATTCAACACCCATTTACAATAAAAACCCTCCAAAAGTAGGCATAGAGGGAACTTACCTCAACATAATAAAGGCCATATATGACAAACCCACCACCAACATCATTCTCAATGGTGAAAAATTGAAATCATTTCCTCCAAGATCAGGAACAAGACAAGGTTGCCCACTCTCACCATTATTATTCAACATAGTTTTGGAAGTTTTAGCCAGAGCAATCTGAGAAGAAAAAGAAATAAAAGGAATCCAAATCAGAAAAGAAGAAGTAAAGCTATCATTGTTTGCAGATGACATGATATTGTACATAGAGTATCCGAAAGATGCTCCCAGAAAACTACTAGAGCTAATCAATGAATCTGGTAAAGTAGCAGGATATAAAATTAATGCACAGAAATCTCTTGCATTCCTATACACTAATGATGAAAAATCTGAAAGAGAAATTAAGGAAACACTCCCATTTACCACTGCAACAAAAAGAATAAAACACCTAGGAATAAACCCACCTAAGGAGACAAAAGACCTGTATGCAGAAAACTATAAGACACTGATGAAAGAAATTAAAGATGATACAAACAGATGGAGAGATATACCATGTTCTTGGATTGGAAGAATCAACATTGTGAAAATGACTACACTACCCAAAGCAATCTACAGGGTCAACGCAATCCCTATCAAACTACCACTGGCATTTTTCACAGAACTAGAACAAAAAATGTCACAATTTGTATGGAAACACAAAAGACCTCGAATAGCCAAAGCAATCTTGAGAAAGAAAATTGGAGCTGGAGGAATCAGACTCCCTGACTTCAGACTATACTACAATGCTACAGTAATCAAGACAGTATGATACTGGCACAAAAACAGAAATATAGATCAGTGGAAAAGGATAGATAGTCCAGAGATAAACCCATGCACATATGGTCACCATATCTGTGATAAAGGAGGCAAGAATATACAATGGAGAAAAGGCAGCCTCTTCAATAAGTGGTGCTGGGTAAACTGGACAGCTACATGTAAAAGAATGAAATTAGAACACTCCCTAACACCATACACAAAAATAAACTCCAAATGGATTAAAGACCTAAATGTAAGGCCAGACACTATCATACTCTTAGAGGAAAACACAGGCAGAACACTCTATGACATAAATCACAGCAAGATCCTTTTTGACCCACTTCCTACAGAAATGGAAATAAAAACAAAAATTAAAAAATGGGACCTAATGAAATTTAAAAGCTTTTTCACAGCAAAGGAAACCATAAACAAGATGAAAAGACAACCTTCAGAATGTGAGAAAATATTTGCAAATGAAGCAGCTAACAAAGGATTAATCTCCTAAATTTACAAGCAGCTCATGCAGCTCAATATCAAAAGAAACAAACAACCCAATCCAAAAATGGGCAGAAGACCTAAATAGACATTTCTCCAAAGAAGATATACCAATTGCCACAAACACATGAAAGGATGCTCAACATCACTAATCATTAGAGAACTGCAAATCAAACTACAATGAGATATCATCTCACAGCAGTCAGATTGGCCATCATCAAAAAATCTACAAACAATAAATGCTGGAGAGGGTGTGGAGTAAAGGGAACCCTCTTGCACTGTTGGTGGGAATGTAAATTGATACAGCCACTATGGAGAACAATAAGGATGTTCCTTAAAAAACTAAAAATAGAACTACCATATGACCCAGCAATCTCACTACTGGGCATATACCCTGAGAAAACCATAATTCAAAAAGAGTCATGTAACACAATGTTCATCGTGATACTACTTACAATAACCAGGACATGGAAGCAACCTAAGTGTCCATTGACGGATGAATGAATAAAGAAGATTTGGCACATATATACAATGGAATATTACTCAGCCATAAAAAGAAACGAAATTGAGTTATTTGTAGTGAGATGAATGAATCTAGAATTTGTCATACAGAGTGAAGTATGTCAGAAAGAAGAAAACAAATACCGTATGCTAAAACATATATATGGAATCTAAAGGAAGAAAAAAATGGTTCTAAAGAACCTAGGGGCAGGACAGAAATAAAGACGCAGACGTAGAGAATAGACTTGAGGACATGGGAGGGGGAAGGGTAAGCTGGAATGAAGAGAGTGGCATAGACTTATACATACTACCAAATGTAAAATAGATAGCTAGTGGGAAGCAGCCACATAGCACAGGGAGAGCAGCTCAGTGCTTTGTGACCACCTAGAGGGGTGGGATAGGGACGGTGGGAGGGAGAGGCAAGAGGGAGGAGATATGGGGGTATATGTATATGTATAGCTGATTCACTTTCTTATAAAGCAGAAACTAATACACCATTGTAAAGCAATTTTACTCCAATAAAGATGTTAAAAAAAAAGTAAAAATAAATAAATAAATTTTAAAAAAGAAAATGATAGAGTGAGTGGATCGTTAAAGAATACATTTATTCTCTCATTGTTCTGGAGGCTGGAAGTCCAAGATCAGGGTGCCAGCATGGCCAAGTTTTGGCGAGGGCTCTTTTCCTGGCTTCTTGCTGTGTGCTCATATGATGTCTACTTTGTGCATATGTGTGCAGAAGGTGGGAGAAGGGGAGAGTTGCAGAGCGAGACAGGGAGAGAGAGAGAGAGAGAGACGGAGCGAAAGAGAGAAAATGAGAGAGAAAGAGAGATAGGTAGAAAGAGAAACAGACAAGCAGACATGTCCCTCACGTCTCTTATTATAAGGGCAATAATCCCATTATGAAGGCCCTACCCCTATGACCTCATCTACCCCTTCTTGCCTCCCAAAGTCTCCGTTTCCACATATCGTCTCATGGGGTGGGGGGTTGTGGCCCAATATATGAAGTTTTGGGGACACATTCAGTCTATAATGATGAGTAAGAAATGTAACCTACTCTAAGCGGTTGTGTAGTCTAGATAGGAAAATCAGATTTTGTGTGTGTGTGTGTGTGTGTATGTGTATGTTTGAATCTTTGGTAGAACATGCCATAAGAAGTTACAGATAAACCACTGAGAATCTAGGTAAGTAACCTCTGTGTTGTGCTGGGCTAGGGGAGGGAGATATCTGAAGAATATCCAAGGAGAAGGTGGTTTTTACGTCAAGTCTCAGAAGTCTGTAAATATGAACACCAAGAGATGGGTGGGGGATTCCAGATATTGGGCATAACAAGAACAAACACATAAATGTTAAATGTTTCTAGGGAATATTGGAAAATTCCATTTGACTGAATATAGAATGGCCAGTGGCCAGATCCTGGAGTGACTTTAATTTTAGGCTAAGGAGTTTGGACTTCATTGTATCAGGAGTGGGGCCATTGATTTTGGGGATAAGGAGTAATGTAATAAAAACTGTGTTATGGGATGATTAATCTGAGCATAATGCAAAGGATGGAATGGAAGATAGGGAGAAGAGAGCCATGAAATTCTTAGAGAACCTAGTAATACTTTTGGTGAGAATACTAAAAGCTTGACCAGTGCAGTGGCAGAGGGAATGGAGAAGGAAAAATTACACAAGAGTTTCAGGGGACCAGATGGATAGAGTCACTAACTGTTACATAGGAGGGAGCATTAGGAGAGAGAATCAAAGATGATTCTGGGGTTTTAAGTTCAAGTGGTGAGACAGATGCTGGTGATCCAAACACAAACAGGGGATGCAAGAACAGGAGCAGGTCTGGAAGCTGGGCTTAGGGAAGAGTTGGGTGGTTATGTTGAATTCTATTGCACACATGCTGAGTTTGAGGTACTGATATGGAGCAGGACTGTATTGTCCTTGTCCCCCATGTCCTCTGCCTGCCTTTTGTCTGTGGAAAGACTTTAGCCAAAGAATAAGTTTAATCAGAGAAGTGAGAACATGCAGAAACAAAGGAAAACATTCAAAGGAGACCAAATAATAACAGTTTAGTCATTAAACATAGTCAAGGACTTTAGTTCCTTCTCAATGTCTATAGATAATATTCTGAGCCATATCCTGTGAGTTGTCTTATAGATACTTCTCCACCTGGTGGAGAAGTTAACTACATGATGACCAGACTGTAGCCATGATACATAAGCTGCCACAATTTCGAGAACTGGCCTCAAGAAATGGAAACAAACCGACTCTGGAATTGAAGATTAACTGTACTTAAAACCATCAAGATGATGCTTGTCAGACCACCGATGACCAATTTCAAGATGACTGTCAGAGCTGACTGTGTTGTTCCTGCATGTAGCTCCCTCCCTCTGTCTACAAAAGCTCTTGCCCCCTGATTGTTAAGGGTAGGTGGAAGTTGGCCTTTGGACAGGAGTCCACCCTCCCCCCAGGTTGTCAGCATCCAAAATAAAGGAAACTTTCCTTTCCACCAACCTTGCTTCTTTTTTGGCTTTTGAGTGGTGAGCAGCCGGACTCCACTTTCGGTCACAGTCCCTGTATGATATCCAGGTTGAGCTGAGAAAGAAATAAGATTTGAGAGCAGAGGCAGGGCCTCTGCCTTCTTGGGAATCATTCACAGAGTGGCAACATTTGCAGTCTTGGGAGGAAATAGAGTTCCCCAAGAGAGACTAGATAAAAGAAGAGAAGACAGACAAGGGCATGACAATACTGAGCAGGGAATTCTGCTGTTCGGTGAGAAAGAGAATGTGGATCAGGGAAAGAGGAATCAGAGCAATCACAAAGAATCATGATGATGCAGGTTTTTATATGCTTTTGCAAAAAAGAGTTTCAAGAAAGAAGAGGCAGGTCATCAGTGGTGTCAAACGCTACTAGGACATCAAGGAGATTGAGGACTGAGAAGTGGCCATTGATTTGGCAATTAGGAAATCACTGGTGACTTTTGAGAGGATCATTGGCAGAGACTGAATTGTAATATTTTCCCTAAGTTACAGGGATATCCTGCTTTAGCCGCCTCCCACTCTTATGGGTATATACACGTGCATTCACATAATAAATCCAATGCAAACACATGACAAATGCAATATCAATGCACAAGGTAGACAGACATCTGTAAATGTTTTATACAATTTTTCTTCCTGTCAGAGGCAAGAGGGACACACAGTGCTCTTGAATTCAGAGTCTAAAGACTGAATGATGGCATTTGAAACTTTAACCAATAAACAGTTAAAAATTCTTTCAGTTTCATTCAAATGTAGATCTACACATCTGAAAGAGAGACTCCAACTGCTGGGCAGAAGCTGCCCTATAACTCAGACCCTCATTTCGAACAATCGCTCAGTGAACAGCCTGTTTTCTGTGAGCTGTCTGGCAGCCAAACATGCTTATGAGCTTTTGAAAAAGAAATGCAAAGACATAAAGGCTGAGGACTGTAAATGCCTTCACGGAGATCTCACTCATGTTCTTAGCCGCACGGCTACAGGATGGGAGAATCCTGACCAATGATACTTGCAAACACAAACAATTGCTGGGCTTTCTGCGCAAGGCTTTGTGTTCAAACACTGTTGAAAGTGTTCATGTAGCCAAAGGCTGCCAACTGCAGCCTCCAACTGGGTGAAATCTGTGCCAGGAGAAAGGGTTGGTGGGCCTTTTCTTCATTTGGTAATTATACAGTAATGGGTATTCCATGCATTTTTAGAAATGGAGAGTGGGGTGAAGAGAGAAAGCAGGTACTTAGTGCAGTGACAGCTCTGGTGGTGTGGCTGGGCCTCATGGGCACCACCACCGTCTCTTTGGGGGCAGCCTGTCTGGCACTGGCCCTGGCTGGCACCAGGTATGAGAAGAAATGAGAGGGCAATCTGGCATTTTCATATTTGTTTATTTTAACCTCTCAGGCCTGCTGAAAACAACTGGAATCTTCTGAGTTGCTGAAAGCACATAGGCTTCTTTGATGGAGCTCTTGGCCCCTGCCACCCTAAAGCCAAAGGGGCTCATTGATTAAGTTGTCTGGTGACCATGCCCTCTGTGAATTCAGGTCAGACCAGAGGCAATGGTTAATAGCTGGCAGGTAACTGTCCCTAATGCAGTCTTTACTATAGCCTTCAAAGCTTAACATGAAAGAGTATTCCACTGAAATCCAGACTGCAAATTGGGAAATGTTTTGAGTCTGGGCATCTGTCTGTGCTCCTTAGCAAAGGAAATGCTGGGAAAGCAAAGATAAAAGGTAGAAAGGAATGCTTCAACACAGCTGGAGAGAATCCAAGTAGATAGCCAAGCACAAGTGTCAAACGGAAACCCAGGGCTTATTATTATTATTTTTTTAAACTTTAGGAGTAGATCAAGCTGGGGGAATGGTGGTCTATGAGAACTGGCTCACATGGAACCCCAGCTATTCGCTTTTCCCCTGGTGATGGCCCCATGAAATGAGCTGAAGGGCCAGCTAGCCTTCACTGGACTGCCTTTTTGCATCTGCTTTTCTTCCAATGGGAAGGGGCCCTAAGGGGCTGGCTGTTAACTTTAGGCTCAATATTTAGTGTGGCTTTGATTGAGTCCAAAGACCAAGTGAAAGGTGTGTGAGCGGGTCTGCACCCTTCAGTTCCACAAGTTCTTTGAGGTGCCCACTGAAGAATTCCAATTGAGGAGCTCATCAGGCTCCTAACAAGTTTACTCCAAATCAGATCAGGTTTACCATTACTTGGAAAATTTACTGGGCTTGGGTTTGGGGGAAATCTGAGAATTTCAGTACCCAAAGCATTGGAAATCTGGATTTATCAACAATTAGCAATGTGACCCAGATCAGACCAAGGTATTTGTCCTTTCTCAATGATGAGGAACTACTTTAGACTGAGCACTTGCTACCTACTAGGCATTGTGCTAAGTGCTCCACTGGTACTACCCACGTTTTTCTTCACAATACCCCCATGACAAAGGTACTCGGTTATCCTCCAGGGCTGTCTTTTACAGAAATGGCCAGCTGTGTGATTTGGGACTCAATTTCCATTCTGCAAAATAAGGGGTTGGAGTGGAATGATTAAAAAATACTTTTCAACTCTGATATTTAGCTGGGTTTTAAGTTTTAGAAGAGTAGCAACAAATTACTTTCTGGAAGCTGGAAAGAATCAGTCAAGGGGAAAAAAGAGATTTAAATAACTCAAAACAATTTTCCAAATGTAGATAACATCTACCCTATTTTCAAAAGCAATCTCTTATACCTCTTTAGTAACTAATAGTTTTAATAGACGGCTCTGACATTGTATTAGTTTGCTAGGCTGCCATAACAAAATACCACAGACTGGGGGTGGCTTAAACAACAGAAACTAATCTCCTCACAGCTTTGGGAGTCCAAGATCAAGGTGTTGGCAGGTTTGATTTCTCCAGAGGCCTCTCTCCTTGGCCTATAGATGGCTGTTTTCTCACTGTGTCCTCGTGTGACCTTTCCTCTGTGTGCTTGCATCCCTGGTATCTCTCAAATGTTCAAATTTCCTCTTTCTATAAGGACACCAGTCAAATTGGATTAGGGCCCATACTAATATACTTAGTTTAACTTAATCTCCCTTTTAAAGGCCTACTCTCCAAATACATTCACATGCTGAGGTAGTAGGAGTAGGGCTTCAACATATGAATTTTGGGAGGACAAAATTCAACCCATAACAGACATACCAATCATCAAAACAAGACTGGGTATCAACATCAAATAGTACTTTGGACTTATATTACAGGTGAGAAAATGGAAACTCAGAATATGTAACAAGTTAAAAGTTATATAGTCAGTAAGTGGCAGAGCTGAGACCAGGATCAGGTTTTCAGACCCAATCCTAGTGGTCTTTGCATAAGACCACACTGCTTCTCCAATATCATTAAGGAGTCTTGCTTGCTTAAGGACAAACTGACAAACCTCTGGTTGTTTACTGGTCACTTGTAGCTTGTACACTAATGAAGAAGTTAAATAGCATTTGCTTCTCATAGATAGGAATCACTGTTACCACAACATTCCTACATAGAATCAAGAGAGTGATATAATTTCCTATTTTCCTAAGATCTATGGTTTTTTTTTAATAGAATTTTAAATGTGTTCTTGTGTTTTATATGAACATAGAAAAAAAAATTTTTTTTTAGCTTAAACGACAGAAATTTATTTCTCACAGTTTTAAAGGTTGGAAGTCCAAGATCCAGGTGTCCACAGGTTTGGTTTCTTCTGAGACCTCTCTTCTTGGCTTGCAGATGGCCTCCTTCTTACTCCTTCTTCACATGGTTGTCCCTCTGTGCATACACACCCTGGTATCTCTTTATGTGTCCTAAACTCCTCTTATAAGGAAACCAATCATATTAGATTAGTGTCTACTGTAACAGCCTCATTTTAACTTAATCACCTCTTTAAAGGCCCTATCTTCAAACAGTCAAATTCTGAGGCACTTGGGGTTAAAGCTTCAACATATGAATTTGGGTAGGACACAATTCAGTCCACAACAGATGGTATAAGAAATACCTTGGTCTTAGAAATTCATCTCCCTTGTAGCTACCTTCCTGGAATTACTACACAACATTTCTGCCATCACCTCATTAGGTAGAAGTTGGTCATGTGACCATGCATGGCTGCAAAGGAGGCTATAAATGTGGTCTTTTACTGGAAACATTATTGTAACAAATAAATATGGCATTCTTTTTTTTTATTTTTAATAAACTTATATTATTTATTTGTTTTTGGCTGCATTGGCTCTTTGTCGCTGGGTGCGGGCTTTCTCTAGTTGCATCGAGTGGGGGCCACTTTTCGTTGTGGTGCACGGGCTTCTTATTGCTGTGGCTTCTCTTGTTGTGGAGCATGGGCTCTACACAGGCTTCAGTAGTTGTGGCACACGGGCTCAGTAGTTGTGGCTCATGGGTTCTAGAGCGCAGGCTCAGTAGATGTGCCACATGAGCTTAGTTGCTCCGTGGCATGTGGGATCTTCCCGGATGAGAGCTCAAACCTGTGTCCCCTGCATTGGCAGGCGGATTCTTAACCACTGAGCCACCAGTGAAGCCCTGGAATTCTTTTATTAAGAAAGAAGGAGAATTGGTATAGAATATATGCTACACTTTCATACCCAAGGCAACTAGAAGCACTACCTCAATTATCGTGGCCTTTCTACCCAGTTTTCCAACCACAGTTTTCACGGGTTCAAACAAAACTGCTGCTTCAGAGACATCTGAGCTCACTCTCCATCCTCCCAAATCCCCTGTCCCAGACTATGCCTGAGTCATCACAACTTAGCATGTTTAATCTACATCATTCTCTCACTCATTCATTCATTCAACAAATATTTTTTGGTTACCAATGATATGTGAGGCATTGTGATAGGCACTGGAGATAAATCAGAGAACCTGACAGGGTCATGGTTCTCTGGAGCTCACATTCTACAGGGGTTGATACACTCAAGAATTAAGAGCCATTAAGAAAATAATATGGGAAAATGTGACAGAGAATGACTAGGGTGGGGAAGGATTTTCTGAAGACGTGACTTAGATTTAATATTCAAATAACAAGAAGTAATAGTCAGCAGTGGGAAGATATAAGGGTTGAATCCTCGAGGCAGAGGAAAGAGCAAGAAGAAAGGCCCTAAGATATGGGCAAGCTTGGCAGTTTTAGGGAACAGCTTGTATGCCAGTGTGTATTGGGAGGACAGTGTTAGAAAATGAGGTTAGAATGGTAGGAGGGGCCCAATAATAGAAGGTCCTGTGGGCCATGGTAAGGACTCTGGGTTTTGTTCTTATTATGATGGAGCCATTGGGTGCTTTCTGAAAGGAGGGAAGTTATTATTATAATCTACTTTATTAAAGCTCATTCTAAATGTTCTTTGGAGGACAGACTGAAATAGAGCAACTGTAAGATCAAGAGACAAGTTTAGGAGGCTACTACAGACATGAAAGTGAGAGGTTACAGTCTCATAGACCACAGTCATCACAATGGAAGGGGTGAGAAGGGGTTTGAAATGAGATATATCTTGGAAGTAATGAACTTGTTGATGAAGTACATGTTTGTGGTAAGGGATAGAGAGGAATTAAGTGTATCTCTTGGAATGTGGATTTTTCCAGCTGGGTTAGGGTGGTTTTCTTTGATGGGGAAGTGAATGGAGGACCAGTTTTGGTGCAATGCCAGGATATTGACAGTTCTGTTTTGACCATGTCGTTTGTGGAGCCTATGAAAAATCTGGGTGGGGGGCATGTGGTTAGATGTATAAGTCAGGAGATCCTGAGAACATTCTTGGGGCAGAAAAAAACCCCAAAACAAAACAAAAAATCAAGCAAGCAAGCAAACAGACAAAAACCCCAACTGTACAGTTCAATCTGAAAATACATGTTGCTTCCACATATGAGCATGATACAGCTCTAGATTCTGGAAGGGATACAAAGACATATTAAAAACCAACTTCACTGAGCTAAAATTTATGTTCAACATAATACATCCATCTTTTTTTTTTTTTTTTTTGGCTGTGCTGCATGGCTCGTGGGATCTTAGTTCCCCACCCAGGGATTGAAGCTGGGCCCCTTGCAGTGAGAGCACCAAGTCCTAACCACTGGACCTAGTTATAAGGCTAGGGCTCTGGCCTGCCAGGGGCTACTAACTGTCAGAGAAGAAAGATATATGTCTGCTGCCATGTGTTTGTGTTTTTTTATGGGTTTTTTTTCCCTGTAATTGATTTCTAATCTCAGCGTTGTGGTCAGAAAAGATGCTTGATATGATTTCAATTTTCTTAAATTTACTGAGGTTTGATTTGGGACCCAAGATGTGATCTATCCTGGAGAATGTTCCCTGTGCACTTGAGAAGAAAGTGTAATCTGCTGTTTTTGGATGGAATGTCCTATAAATATCAATTAAACCTATCCAGTCTATTGTGTCATTTAAAGCTTGTGTTTCCTTATTAATTTTCTGTCTGGATGATCTGTCCATTGGTGTAAGTGAGGTGCTAAAGTCCCCCACTATTATTGTTTTACTGTTGATTTCCTCTTTTGTAGCTGTTAGCAGTTGCTTTATGTATTGAGGTGCTCCTATTTTGGGTGCATATATATTTATAATTGTTATATCTTCTTCTTGCATTGATCCCTTGATCATTATGTACTGTCCTTCCTTGTCTCTTGTAACATTCTTTAAAGTCTATTTTATCTGATATGAGTATTGCTACTCCAGCTTTCTTTTGATTTCCATTTGCATGGAATATCTTTTTCCATCCCCTCACTTTCAGTCTGTATGTGTCCCTAGGTCTGAAGTGGGTCTCTTGTAAACAGCATATATATCAGTCTTGTTTTTGTATCCATTCAGCAAGCCTGTGTCTTTTGGTTGAGGCATTTAATCCATTCACGTCTAAGGTAATCATCGATATATATGTTCCTATTACCATTTTCTTAATTGTTTTGGGTTTGTTTTTGTAGGTCCTTTTCTTCTCTGTGTTTCCCACTTAGAGAAGATCCTTTAGCATTTGTTGTAGAGCTGCTTTGCTGGTGCTGAATTCTCTTAGCTTTTGCTTGTGTGTAAAGCTTTTGATTTCTCCATCGAATCTGAATGAGATCCTTGCCAGGTAGAGTAATCTTGGTTCTAGTTTCTTCCCTTTCATCACTTTAAGTATATCATGCCACTCCCTTCTGGCTTGTAGAGTTTCTGCTGAGAAATCAGCTGTTAATCTTAGGGGAGTTTCCTTGTATATTATTTGTCATTTTTCCCTTGCTGCTTTCAATAGTATTTCTTTGTCTTTAATTTTTGCCAATTTGATTACGATGTGTCTTGGAATATTTCTCCTTCGGTTTATCCTGTATGGGATTCCCTGCATTTCCTGGACTTAGGTGGCTATTTCCTTTCCCATGTTAGGGAAGTTTTCGACTATAATCTCTTCAAATATTTTTTGGGTACTTTCTCTCTCTCTTCTCCCTCTGGGACTCCTATAATGGGAATATTGTTGCGTTTAATGTTGTCCCAGAGGTCTCTTAGGCTGTCTTCATTTCTTTTCATTCTTTTTTTTCTTTATTCTGTTCTGCAGCAGTGAATTCCACCATTCTGTCTTCCAGGTCACTTATCCGTTCTTCTGCTTCAGTTATTCTGCTATTGATTCCGTCTAGTGTATTTTTCATTTCAGTTATTGTATTATTTATCTCTGTTTGTTTGTTCTTTAATTCTTCTAGATCTTTGTTAAACATTTCTTGCATCTTCTCAATCTTTGCCTCCATTCTTTTTCTGAGGTCCTGGATCATCTTCACTATCATTATTCTGAATTCTTTTTCTGGAAGGTTGCCTATCTCCAGTTTATTTAGTTGTTTTTCTGGTGTTTTATCTTGTTCCTTCATCTGGTACATAGCTCTCTGCCTTTTCATCTTGTCTATCTTCCTGTGAATGTGGTTTTTGTTCCACAGGCTGCAGGATTGTAGCTCTTCTTGCTTCTGCTGTCTGCCCTCTCGAACATAGAAATATTTTTCTCCAAACCATTAAAAGTTGTCTGAATTTTGGATTCTAAATGTGGCCAAATATATAGCCCAAATCACATCTTGGTTCTTGGAAGCTCCTATGAAGGAAAATAACTCAAAAAAATTTACATCAAAAGAAGTGATAGGAGGAGAAGAGAAAAATGATCAACCATAGATATTACATCATTTTCTTCCACAGTATAGGTTGTTTGCAGTATGTTTTAGCCTTTTGGCTTTGAGAATGTTTTTTCAGAAAAATACACATAAATATACAACATTTTGCTGATAATTTCTGGAGTTTCATGGACCCCTAAATCTCACACATGGGTCTTGCATTTGAATTTGATGATGTTTTTCTTGATTTGGGAACAAAATAGGAACTGGGAGTAGAAAAATGTATACTAATGGAAAGGCAAGAAATTCAAGTTCCAGATCTAGTCCTGCTGTTATATTGTGTGTTCATCAAGTTTTGTTTTCAGTTTGCTCATTCATAAAAGGAATGACTTTTATGACAATTAAAACTTGAGTGAATCTAGATTAAATATATTTCAAAGTTGAGGCTTGAAATCTCGCTAGTAGATGATTGAAAGAAAAAAAACAACTAAATTTTTGCTTTGCTTCACGTACCTAGAAGAAATCAAGTATATTGCACCCGCCTGATAGATGCAATATTTAGGCCTGATAGATGGTAACATCCATAAAGCTACAAATTCTTAGTGGAAAGCTTTGAATGCCAAGTGTTAATTCTATCCTAACTCCTCCTTATACCACTTGGCTTTCCCTTTGAGAATGCCTGAGAGTAGTTCTCTTTCCCAACAAGGGAGAAAAAGTCTTGCTAATTCCCATCTGAGTAAAGGTAGATCTAGGAAACCTGGATGTTTTAGGCCAATTTAAATCCTGAGAGGACCATGGCCCCTAGATGCAGCATCTCAGAAGTTGAAACTGCTGAGGCTACTATGTTTTTTTCATCTGCTAAATGGGAAAAACAAAAGGTGCTTTACACAGTTCTGAGGATTAAGTGGGCAATTCTATGAAAATGTCTGGTATATAGAATGCCCTCAAAAAGAAAGGGGTGGTTTTGAGATATTTACCCAATTATTACTATACATTTATTTCACTGTTTATTCTCTCAAGTCTAACTTTGGGACCAAAAGCAAATGTGCAAAATGCCTATGCTGTACATAAAGTGTGTGCTGAACAAATATTGCCTTTTACATGATTAATGAGGGGTCCGTGTTCCTGGTTTTGGCCATGGAACCCAGGAATGTTCAACAGCTTGAACAGAGATAAGGACTCTAGTGTTGGCTCCATTATTACTGCTCTCACAAACTGAGATAATTGACTTTTCTAATTAAGGTAGAGAGGAGAGCCACTAGGGTTCTGAGATACTTTCCTATAGGCAGATGGCTAATTGGGTACTTCAAAAGCCCTTAGTGCACTCAATACTTTGAGTGATTCTTGGATGATTCTAGGTTGGCTCTGCCTGAAACATTTAATAACTGTTATGTTTCTTGGTTACCCACCATCTTACCCATACCCTCTAGTCTTAAGACATGAAACCCAAAGTGGAAGGGGAAGAAAAGAAGGCACCCTTGTTTTATGTCTACTTCATGGATGCAGAACTTCTTGAACAGCTCTGCCACAATGTAAGATTTTGTTTGAGTTTTTAAAATAAGAAAGTGTCTTTGAAAACATCATGTGTGATTGGGGGAAGTTGCTCCAATAAGATGTCCAGGACATGGTTCAGAGGGTGAAATGTATACCATATGACTTGTGAGCCTCATTAATAGAAGGAATCTAGGAGCTTTAACAGGTGGTTTGCTAAAGCAAATCTCTTAGATGGAGTCAACATCCCCAGGTAATATTAGTCCAGCCTGTTTGATGAGAGGAGTTGGAAATCGCTTAAAGAATGCTGTGCCCGGTTGAAGTGGTGTGAGCCAAGAAGGACATTTGAAAGAGATTAGGTCTTTCTAAGCTTATTTGTGTTGATTGGAATTCCCATTTACAATATGCCCCTGGCAGAAGCATCAAGTGGCCATGTAACATAGATGGAGAATTTCTTCATTAATAGAAGCTTTCTAACAAATACAATGAATGTAATGAACCTCGAGGGGGTTAGCAAGCATTAAATGTGTGTCCTTATAGATGACTTTGAGAGGAAAAACATTAAAGTAACTGTATTTTCCCCTTGGGTGCTGTGTACTGTCTTGAGTATAGAAACGGGGTTGGCGTCTCTATGCCTTATTTTCCTTCTGAGATTCTACCCAACAACTGGATGGCAGCAGCTTGTGAACAAGATATCTCCCCTCCTCATCAAACTTAAATAATGAACTCCACTCCCTACTTTGAACAAGAAAACCTGGGTTTTATAAATGTTTATTTCATGATTTATTAACAAGTGGTAACAATACCTTGTGCCTCCTAAAGACTAAAGGTGGGAGCAGAAATGGAGAGTAAAGGGAACTCTTTAAGGGAAACTGAAGATCAGAAAGAATGACAATTAAAATTATATTGAGGGAACAGCCAGCAGCTATAAAAGAATTATTTGGGCTGACTGGCAACAACTCAGTTTAGAACCTGTTTTTCACTAAAGAACATTTTGGAGGCCTATTAATTGACTGACCTAGGCCATGTTCTGGTAACTAAGAAACCTCAAATCTCTGTGGTTTAAGAGACACACACACAAGTTTTGTTTCTTGCACCCATTATATAGCAATGTGTGTCAGTGGGGGTTGTGCATTACACAGTCACTCAAGGACACAGTCTGACAGAGGTTCCACCATCTTACTATCTGGGTACCAGCTGGGGCATGTCACCTTCTTGGTTGCTACAACAGAAGAAGGGAGAATTGCAGGTCTTTCATCGACAAATAAAGCCTTTGACCTAAAAGTGACACATGTCACTTCTATTCACAATCCATTGGTCAGTACTAGTCAATGGGGACCCACCTATCTGCAAGGGAGTAGGAAAATATAATTCTCTTGTGTGTCTGTAAGGAAAGGAGAACTCAATATGGAGAAACTCCAGTGTAGGAAGGAAGGAAGAAATAAATGAAGGAAAGAAAATAAGCATTTATTATAACAAATGAACCCTTAAAGGGAGTGTCTGGCAGTTACCCTAGGGTAATATCCAAACCCCTTACCCTGGTCCCTGCCCATTTATATGACCTTGTCCATTTTTCTCTCACCCTTGCCTATGCTGCTCCAGCCTTCAGACCTTTTGTTCCTTCTATGTGTCCTGCTTGTCTTACCTCAGGGATTTTGCATTGACTGTTCCTTCTGTCAGGAATGCTTTTGTCTTCAATGTTTGCACTCTTGTCATCCCAGACTCTGCAATTATCTTCTTAGAGAAGCCTTTCTTGATCCCACAACCTAAATAAGCCACCCTCCCTAGCTATTCCCTATCAATCCAGCTATTTTATCTTAGTTTCATCCTACTATTTTTCATTATCTGATATTTTCATATTTATTTGTTTCTTCTTTATTGTTTGCTTTCCTCCATCAGAATATGTTCCAAGAGATTAAGGACCTTGCTTGTCTTGTTCAACATTGTATCTCTTGTACATAGTAGGCATTTAACAAATATTTGTTAAATGAATGAATTCAAAAGGGGCTGAACATCTCCAAAGAAGACACACAGATGGCCAAAAAGCACATGAAAAGATGCTGAACATCTCTAATTATTAGAGAAATGCAAATCAAAACTACAATGAGGTACCACCTCACACCAGTCAGGATGGCCATCATCAAAAGATCTACAAACAATAAATGCTGGAGAGGGTGTGGAGAAAAGGGAACCCTCCTACACTGTTGGTAGGAATGTAAATTGGTACAGCCACTATGGAGAACAGTACGGAGGTTCCTTAAAAAACTAAAAACTACCATATGACCCAGCAATCCCAAAAGGGGCTGAACAGAATCCTTTGGAAGCTAGAATCTCCAGCGGTGCTCTAGTGTCTGTAAAAATAGGTATTTCAACATGAATCTGGTAAGTTTTACCTGGAAATGAGAAAGAGAAAACATGGTATCCACAAGTCCAAGGAGAAGAAAGAGCTGCCCAGCTTGGGTGTGAAACAGCAGAAACAATGATAACAGATCAATTATCCCAAGTGGTTGAGGGAAACTTTGGACTCAGTGAATAATTTATGTATCAACAAATGACTTGTCAGTATATTGCTTACACCTGAGTGTGACAGCCAGCTACTGAGATGGTCCCTAATAATCTTAGTCTCCTATTATTTATGTAGTTATGTGGTCCCTTTCATGCTGAATCAGGGCTGGCCTAGAGTGACTAATGGAATACAGAAGTAGTGATGGTGTGTGACTCCCAAATCTAGGTCGTTAAAGGCATTGCAGCTTTAGCCTTGCTCTTTTGGATCATCTGCTCTGGAGGGATGCCATGAAGACACTCAAGCTGCCCCAGTCAAAGGCCAGCACTGACTTGCCAGAAAACTGAGTGAACTACCTTAAATGTGTCTTGCAGCCCTAGTCAAGCCTTCAGATGACTGCAACCTCATGAGAGTCCCTGAACCAGAATCACTCCACTGAGCAGATTCTGAATTTCTGAGCTATACAAATTGTGAGAAATAATAAATGATGATTATTATTTTAAGCCACTAAATTTGGGTATGTTACACAGCCATACTAACTGGAACACTGAGATTTCTTAAAGTTTCTAAGAGTTTTCTGCTCTCACGGATGTTCATCTTCTTTGAAGGAGAATGAGAGAGAAGTATGGAAGTGAGGGGTAGAAGTGTCATGAGCTTAGCCAGTCAGATGAACCAAATCGACTCTGCCCATTAACAGAGTGACAGATGTCTCAGACTTACTGCTCATCATGTATCCTCACACTTTGCTGCCTCACAAAACCACTGTAACTATAAATCTGTATCAAAACTAATAAGTTAAGTAAATAAAGAATATGTCAAATTAAATGTTAGGAGCTGTGTCTACGCAAGTGGCTGATTGAGTGAATTTTTCAGTTTAGAACCCACTGGCCAACACACAGGAAGTTCTGTTCAAATTTTAAAGCTCAAAAACATACGCTAGATTTTTTTCTGAGGAGGGAATCCCAGTTTCATAGTCTTGTTTGGGTTTTTAGAAGTGTAGTTTGGAATAAGTTCTTCAGACTTTAATGGGACATGTGATATGGATCTGGTAACAGGAATACAGTGTGTCACTTTTGGTTGGTAAGCTGGAACTTCAGATGTCTTTCTTAAAGATTGTCCTTTAAGAAATCTTAAAGATTGTCCAAATCTCAAATGTCCAAAGATTTGTCATTGAAAAAGCTGACCTATTATGTATGTACAAAAATTCCTGACTTTTGGCCTTCCTATGAGGTGATCTGCCAGTTCATAAAGTATTGTTCTGTTTCCAGACTTCAGGGAATTAGAAATGTATGTGTCCATCTGTTTGAAATTCTCTGAAGTTCTGGGTTTCATGCTCACCTTTGACTCTTTCCTCTCTGACCTGGTATGTTTATCTTAGTGGATATCTGAAAGACTTTTTAGATGTCAGTGTGAAGGAGGAGATTCTTTAGTCTCTATAGTCTTCATTAGTATAGTGTCATTCTTTCAGAACTTATTGTTTTTCCCTATGGCCATGAACACAGCTTGCTATTGAGTGGCCCAGCCTCCTGACCTATTAGGCCATAGAATCAGAAAAAGGCCTTGCGTCTACTTGTGTTTTTCAAGCCATTCCTTATATTCCTATAACATCTTAATGAAACCATTCTTTTTTTGCACAGCAGCTCTTTTGACCTCTTTTGGGAACCTACTCTAATACTCTGTGGCTCTTGTTCATAAGAACATTCTTTCTCCTAATATCTAGTCTAAACTTTTCCTTCCTTAGCTGAAGGCTTTTTGTCTCCCATTTTTTGAAACTACAAGTGATTCCCTTTCCTCACTGAAGACTAAACTTTATACCTAACAGCTAGAATGTCAAACAAACATTAATCTTGTCTCCTGTCTCTTTACAGATGGAGGAATGCCCAAAAGCAATTTAGCCTTAGACAGCAGAAGTATTTGTGTAGTGTTCTTTAACTTCTGATTCATCTTCTCAAATCATCTTGGACTAAGTTTTATTTCTCAAAGATGCCAACAGAACAAGAATCTGCCTTGAAACTTCATAATCATTCCATATTTCTACATTTCAATTTTAAATTGTCTCTCCCTTACATAAGCTACCTACTGTTAAAAGGATACTTATACTTTTGCAAAGGACTATTTATATGCCTCAGCAATACATGTATCAGGTCTGAAATTTTCTCTTCATAGATAAGGCCTACTCTAAGACCACTTAATATGCAAAAAATTCATACTTTCCAAAGAGCTATGTAAGAGGCAATTGTTCACATCCAGGCAAACCTCCCCACTCCCCCCGACTCCAAACACACATACACTTGGGCCAGTCACACTGAAATTCCACCTTTGGGAAGGTAGCCTTTAGGGATAACTAGCTCAAGATTTTAATGCAGATCCCTTGGGAGGACACTGGCATTTCTTGATATTCTCCCTTCATATTTTTATTACCAAATGAAGGGGAAAGGAATTTCAATATAAAGAGCTGAAAGTAGAATGAGCTAGTATGTTGAGAAAGGAGTCATTTATCCCTTTTAGAGTGAACTAGTTTACTCTTTTACTCTTAAAATAGTTAATTAAAATCCTATTTTTGAGCTAATTGGAATTTCAGTGGGGGAGTGGATAGTGGTTGAGGATTGTATCACCACAGGGGCTGGTGATGATGAGCAAAAGACAATTTTCATGTGAGTGGGAGGACTGACTACTTTAATAAGAAGTTGGGGACAGTTAGAAGGCAGAAGAATTGTATGACAGGGCATCTGCTCTCTATCCTAAGTTGAATCTATTGCACCCTCCTTTAATTGTCTACTGCATGCACTTGAAAAATTCTGGAAACGATGTTACAGTTACTGGTTTGCTTGTCTTTCATCCCTGGTGAACTCCTTGAGTGAGGATAAGAAACTGGAGGACACAGGAGGATGCAGGTGCTGTGGGAGTTGCAGTATGGGATAGGTAGGGTAGCAGGAGCATGGAGGCCTGGAGGAATAAGACTAAATAATTTCATAACAGCAGCTGTAGGAAGTAAAGCCAAATAAAAATTCAAAAGAACTACCTCAATTAGCTAAGAAGATTTTCAATGATGCTGATGGTAGCCTATCCAAATGTGGAGTGTACTGCATGAAGTTTTATGCTTACAGAAATGGAGTTAAAGGGGTTGAGAAACATTGCTTCACATCTTGGGAAGCAAACCCCATAAAAGAAAAAAAGGAGTTAAATGGTCCAGAGAAGATAAAGGAAGTTCAAATGGTCTGTTGAAAGACATGGTGGTGGCGGCAGCAGTCAACATTAACTAGACTTTTGCTGTGTGTCAGGCACTGTGTTGACTCCTTTTTATAAATTATTCTTTAATCCTCACAACAATGCTGTGAGATTGGTATTACTATTATTATTCCGACTTTTCAGATTTAAAAAGCTCTGAGACTTGGAGAATTGAAGTAAGTTGTCTAAGGCCACAGAATTAGGAAATGCAGGAGGCAGACATTGAACCCTAGCATCCTAACGTGAGGAAAGGATTCGATTCCCCATATTCTAGTTAAAATGAGCCCATACAGGTTGGAAAGTCTACCGTCAGAAGAACTTATTTTTTGGCTGTTTCTCTAATAGTAATGCCATCAACACTTCTCTATGAAATATCTTTGTGGACAATATCAAATCTTGTGAAATGGGTGCCTATGGTTAAAAATGTATAGATTGCAAGTATGAATGTTCTCAGTGTTTGCTTGCAGTAGCAGGTTGGGACTTTATGTCACTGTCCCCGACTTATTACAGTGACTCAAGTTAGTGATTTCATATTTATGGTGCATTGGCAGATATAACCGTGTTACCACTTATCAAAGTTATGGCAGGCAAAAGCAGACAATTATGAGGAAAATTTTGAAAACACTGGATATAGCAGAAAATTAACAACTGATTCCCAAGGCTATATTACCCCATGAAACTTAAAAAGAAAACATAATAGCAGGACACATAATATTCCTGGATCGGGTTTTCAACAGCCATTAAGTGGTTTGGCATTTCCTCATGGATGTCCATCAGAATTTCCTCACATAAGATGTTCTCCTAGATGTGGCACATATATACAATGGAATATTACCCAGCCATAAAAAGAAACTAAACTGAGTTATTTGTAGTGAGGTGGATGGACCTAGAGACTGTCATACAGAGTGAAGTAAGTCAGAAAGAGAAAAACAAATACCATATGCCAACACATATATATGGAATCTAAAAAAAGAAAAAGGTTCTGAAGAGCCTAGGGGCAGGACAGGAATAAAGACGCAGATGTAGAGAATGGACTTGAGGACACGGGGAGGGGGAAGGGTAAGCTGGGAAAAAGTGAGAGAGTGGCATGGACATATATACACTACCAAATGTAAAATAGATAGCTAGTGGGAAGCAGGTGCATAGCACAGGGAGATCAGCTCGGTACTTTGTGACCACCTAGAGGGGTGGGATAGGGAGGATGGGAGGGAGATGGAAGAGGGAGGAGATATGGGGATATATGTGTATGTATAGCTGATTCACTTTGTTATACAGCAGAAACTAACACACCATTGTAAAGCAATTATACCCCAACAAAGATGTTTAAAAAGAAATGTTCTTCTATAATGTTGAATAAAATTGAGGGAGGAGTCACAAAAATAAGAATTTTGTATGGTTTGGTCATCTAAGTTATTTTATTAAGTAATTTTTTTTTTTATTTTTGCGGTACGCTGGCCTCTCACTGTTGTGGCCTCTCCCGTTGCAGAGCACAGGCTCCGGACATGCAGGCTCAGCGGCCATGGCTCACGGGCCCAGCCGCTCCATGGCATGTGGGATCTTCCCGGACCGGGGCACGAACCCGCGTCCCCTGCATCAGCAGGTGGACTCCCAACTACTGTGCCACCAGGGAAGCCCATTAAGTAATATTTTATATTTATTTATTGTCTTGGCCAGGTCAATAATGTTAGTTTAAAAATGCTTTCTGTGGAAGAAGTGACACCTGGTCCTTGAAACCACAAGAGCTAGCATTACATTGTTTCTTAGAAAAATCTGGTTTCATGTAAAAAATTTTTAATTATGGCATATTTTCCAGTAAAATAGCCTGTTATAAAATTAAGGACTGTTTATACTTACCTACCAGGAATCAAACAATATCTGACTTATAATAAGAATGCAATCATGTTTTTAAGGGTGATGTAGCCTGCGTTTCTCTGAAAGCAGAGCCTGAGACTAAGACTTGCATGCTGGTAGTTTATTTGGGAAGTGGTTCTGGGGAAGGATGGGAGAGTGAAACAGAGAAGGAGGGAAAGTTCCTGCTGGGAACTTCTGATGAGTCTTTTGACATATGTCTCAGACTGTTACCTAGAACAAGAGTTGGTCTCTGGAGCAAATCTGTCTGACCAACCTATTTTTGAAAATAGAGTTTTATTGAAACAAATCCATGTCATTCATTCATGTATTTTCTATGGCTGCTTTCAGGCTATGATGGCAAAGTCAAGCAGTTGAGACAGGGACTGTATGGCCTAAAAAGGCTAAATTATTTTCTCTCTGGCCCTTTACAGAAAAAGTTTTCCTATTTCTGCCCTAGAGGATGAAGGGAGAAAGCATTTATCCATCAGCTTTCCTCCCCAGTGGTCAAGGGCTGCCTCAGTGGAGTAAACTCCCCCACTCTTCTGGGTTACTCTCATCTTATAATCAGATTCCCGTACTTTGGCATTAGAGAAGCCTCAGTTTAAGAAATGAAAGGTCCATTGTATGGTCCAAGGTGAGTCACTGTCATATTAAAGCCAGGACGATCTGGTCAAAATCTGTGTTTAATTAATGGCTGCAGGATGGTCAGAGTAAGGGGCTGGCTGAAAGAATATGAAGTGTGTACAAAAGATGTCTGATGTTGAACAAAAATGGTGTGATGACAGCTTCGTCATTCATTACAAATTATTTATTGAGCATCTATCGCGTGTCAGGCTGTTTTCTAGATGCTAGGGATATAGTGGTGAACAAAACTGACAAAAATCTCTGCCCTCATAAAGCTTACAATCAAGTGTAGGAGACAGACAGTAAAAAATCTGTAAATATGTGGTGTGCTAGATAGCAATGAGTACAAAGAGCTTTCCAGGTAAGAGCAATGGCCCTGAGATAGAAGAATGCCTGGTGCATTTGAGAAATATTCGGGTAGAATGTGATTGGAATCCAGTGTCAGGCAGTTGGAGGAGATCGTATAGGCCATGGTAAATAGTAAAGGCTTGGGCTTTCTCTAGGAGTGAGATGAGAAGCCAGCCATCAGAAGGTTTAAATAGAGAAGTGATGTGATCTGACTTGATTTTTTTTTCTGAAGAATTAAAAAAATTGAGACATAACTTGAATGCAGTACGCAAATCTTAAGTGTATAGCTTAATAAATTTACATATGTATCCACCCATGTAACCAACACCTGGATCAAGATATAGAATATTGCCATCAACTCAGATTTCTTGTCCCTTTCAGTCCGTTCCACATCTCCTCAACAAGGCAACTGCTCTTTTGACTTCTAACACCACTGATTAGTTTTGCTTTGTCTTAAACTTCATGTAAATGGAATCACAGAATATGTACTGCTTTTCTGGCTTTTTTGGCTTAACTTTGTAATCTGAGATTCACGGATGTCGCTGCCTGTATCAGCGGCTCTGGTCTCCGTCTCATTGTGAAGTAGTGTTCCACTGTATGAATATACCATTATTTATCCATTCTCCTACCGATGAGCATTTGGGTTGCTTCTGGGTTTTGGCTATGATGAATAAAGATGTCGTGAACATTCTTGTATCTATTTTTTGGTGGATATATGTATTCATTTTTCTTGAGTATTCCTAGGTTGGAAATGCTGTCACAGGGTGGACATATGTTCAGCTTTAGTAAATACTGCCCAAAAGTTTTGAACAAAAGCTGCTGAACAGAATTAGACCCCATCAGCAGTATAAGAGAGTTCCAGCTGCTAGACATCCTTGACAGCTCTTGATATTGTCAGTCCTTGTTGTTGTGGGTTTTTTTTTTTCCATTCTGGTAGGTGTGCATTGGTACCACATTTGTGATTTTAATTTGCATTTTTCTGATAGGTAATGATGTGTGCTTTTTAATAGGCTTATTGGTCATTTGGATATGAAGCAGGTATTCAAGTTTTGTCTGTTTTAATTGTTTTATTTTTCCTTACTGATTTGTAGTTCTTCGTATATTCTAGATACAAGCCTTTTCTAGCTACGTGTATCGCAGGTACAGTTTTCCAGTTTGGGGCTGGCCTATTTGCTTTCCTAATAATTCATATTAATGAACAGAAGTTCTTAATTTTAATGAAGTCCACTTTATCATTTTTAAAAGTGGTTACTGCTGTGTGTGTCCCACTAAGGAGGTCTTTGCCTAGGCCAGAAGCAAAGATCTGTTTTCTTCTAGAAACTTGATTGTTTAAGCTTCTATAGTTAGTCTATGATCCATCCTGAATTAATTTTTATATATGGTTTGAGGTAGGGGATATGAATGTTTTTTCTATTTTGATATCTTATTCCTATAACACTATTTATTAAACATACTATTCTTCACTGCACTGAACTGCAATGTCACCTTTGCTGTAAATTAGAGTGGCAATGTATATATGAGATTCCACTACTGAGATGGGAAAACTGCAGGAGTTGGAGGTTTGGGAGAAAAACTAGGAGCTTGATTTGAATGGACTAATTTGAGATGTATGGTCTCATCCAAGTGTATGGTCAAATAGATGGCTCTATATATGGTTCAGGAGTTCAGGAGAGAGGATAGACTAGTAACATAAATTTGGCATTCATCAGCACATATATTGTATTTAAAGCCATGAGACTAGAGAGGATCATCAAGGAAGCAAATGGAGACATAAAAAAAGAAGTTCAAGGATTAAGCCTTGATGAAACATTTACCAATAACTTATATATTCATAAAGATTAACTTAATTTAATTTAATAAAAGTCACCTCATAGGCAGCCTAATGGGGAACAGTGATTGGAAGAATCCCTATTTTTTGACAGTCTATTAACTTTTATGTAAATTTATTATTTAAGAAAATTTTAAAAAATAGATTTATTTATTTATTGGCTGCATTGGGTCTTCGTTGCTGTGCACGGGCTTTCTCTAGTTGCCGCGAGTGGGGGCTACTCTTCATTGCGGTGCGAGGGCTTCTCATTGTGGTGGCTTCTCTTGTTGCGGAGCACAGGCTCCAGGCACACAGGCTTCAGTAGTTGTGGCTCGCGGGCTCTAGAGCACAGGCTCAGTAGTTGTGGCACACGGGCTTAGTTGCTCCAGGGCATGTGGGATCTTCCTGGACCAGGGTTCAAACCCGTGTTCCCTGCATTGGCAGGCAGATTCTTAACCACTGAGCCACCAGGGAAGCCCACTTTTATGTAAATTTAGACACTACATGCTAACCAGGTGTTTGAACAAATTCCCTGACTCTAGGTCTCCACACACGAATAAGACTGTGATTAGAATTTAGTTCTAACATTCCAAAATGATGAAAACCACCTGGGCAATTTATTAAATTTAGAAGACGTTTCTTTGTAGAAGCTCTTTTGTGAAGCACAGGGATACACGTGTGAAAAAAGAGTAAGAAATCACTTATGTTCATTGATGACATTGGGGCTTATAACGTGGCACAAATTCAGTAGGATTTAAGAGACTTCATGAAGTTCCCTTCAGAAGAATTTTTAAAGAGCTGCCCTACGAATCATGTGCACAATTTTGTTTTTTTGGGGCTGCACTGGGCGGCATGTGGAACTTCTCCAACTAAGGATCGAACTCGCGTCCCACTGCTGTGGAAGCACAGAGTCTTAACCACTGGACCACCAGGGAAGTCTAATCATACACACAATTTGATCCTTTTGAACATTAAGGCATTTTCTCATTTGGAAGGGCATGTTACAGCTCAGCTCTACTATATTTTTAAAAATAATACATCAGGTGAGAAATGCTACTTTTAATGATTTGAAAATCTGAGCTTTAGCATTTTAATTTATAAAATCAATACAGTTGTGTGCATATTTCAAAGTGTGACTTCTTTCATTTTCAGTTCTGTCTCCATATCCTAAAGCTCTTAAGGGACAATACAGTATTCCCCCCTTATCCATGGTTTCACCTTTTGTGATTTCAGCTACCCATGGTCAACCATAGTTAGAAAATATTAAATGTAAAATTCCAGAAATAGGGCTTCCCTGGTGGCGCAGTGGTTGAGAGTCCGCCTGCCGATGCAGGGGACACGGGTTCGTGCCCCGGTCCGGGAAGATCCCACATGCCGCGGAGCGGCTGGGCCCGTGAGCCATGGCCGCTGAGCCTGCGCGTCCGGAGCCTGTGCTCCGCAGCGGGACAGGCCACAACAGTGAGAGGCCCGCGTACTGCAAAAAAAAAAAAAAAAAAAAAAAAATTCCAGAAATATACAATTTATAAGTTTTAAATTGCATGCCACTCTGAGTAGCATGATAAAATCTCACCCTGTCCTGCTCCTTCTCGCTTGGGACATGAATCAGCCCTTTGTCCAGTTATTTCTGCCCATTAGTCACGTAGTAGCCATCTCAGTTATCAGATCTACTGTCATGGTATCAAAGTACTTGCGTTCAAGTAACCTTTATTTTACTTAATAATGGCCCCAAAGTGCTTCCTTTAAGTGAAAAGGTGCAAGTTCTCTATTTAATAAGGAAAGAAAAAAATTGTGTGCTGAGGTTGCTAAGATCTACAGTAAGAACAAATCTTCTATCCCCGAAAGTGTGAAGGAAAGTAATCTGTGTTAGTTTTGTTGTCCCACCTCAAACTGCAAAAGTTATGGCTGCAGTGCATGACAAGTGCTTAGTTAAGATGGAAAAGGCTTTAAATTTGTACAATAAGATATTTTAAGGGCGAGAGAGAGATCACAACCACAAAACTTTCTAACAGTATACTGTTTATAATTGTTCTATTTTATTATTATTGTTGTTAATCTTTTACTGTGCCTAATTTATAAGTTAAAGTTTATCATAGGTATGTATGTATAGGAAAAAACATAAAAAATATTACATATATTTTATATATATATATATATATATATATATATATATATACAGTTTGTTTGGTACTATCTGTGACTTCAGGCATCCACTGGGGGTTTTGGAACATATCCCCAGTGGATAAAGGGGGCGGATACTGTAATCTAAAACTGCAGCCCAAAGCCTGACACAGCTTATGATAAAAATGGCTTGATTTTTTTCCTCAAATATATTATCTGATTTTTCTGTAAGGGTAATGGATGTATTTCAGACCAAATGCTTCAGCTGGGCCCATGAAGTACGTAGAAACTTTTAGTGACCACCTCCACACTCTGCATTACCACAGTCCAGTTATTAGCAGTTATCTGGTAGAGGGCATAACGGGAACACAGCAGAGTCAAGAGCTTGTAGTAAAAAGTTGGTGTTATACTGAAGGGTTTTACTCACAACAGTAAATCACAGTGAAAAATGCTCAAGAGTCAGAACATGAGTTCAACTCCAAAGATGTTAATCAAGGAGGAAGTGGTCATCTTAATGGTGAAACAAGGCCAAGATAAATGCAGTCGCATGAGAAACTATGAAGTTTAAAGTTATAGCTGTGGTTATGTAAGAGAATGTTCATATTCTTAAAAATATACACCAAGATATATAGGGGGAAAGGGGCGTGATGTATGCACCTTACTCTCAAATGGTTCAAAAAATAATTTTATATATGTGTGTGAACATATATACAGATAGACAGGGAGAGAGAAAGGGAGAGAGGGAGAAAGCAAAGGAGAGAGAAACACGTAATTGATAAAGTAAATGGGGCAATTTGTTAACAATAGGTGACGTTTCTTGCATTTTCTGAATGTTTGAAATTATTTCCACATCCAAAGGTGAAAAAGTATATGAACACATGCACACACACAAGCTCACACACGCAGAGGGAAATGCATCATGAAGGTTGCTGCCTAAGCTATATTCCCCACTGTCATTCCTCCCCGCGCCCAACCACCTCAAGAATGTCTTTGGCATCTTCCTAATGACCAAGCTGCTCATGCATCCTCTGAGGTATGAAAGAATATCAGTCTTCCTTTGTCACTCCCTGTTCCTTTCTTCAGGGGCCACGACTACTACGACTTCAGAGAAGACAAATCTGGAGGACAGAGGCCACCCCTCTGAGACCACAGGACTCCGCTGCAGAATGTGCTACTTGTCAAAGCTGTGCTGGGGATTAGGCTCCTAAGTGCTCCTACCCCCAAACTCCCCAGGTTCTGCTGTGGGCCTTCCTTGCCTCGCCCCATGTCTCTGCTAATGGCCTGGAGGGTGGCAGTGGTCCTTCTGCCTTCCCTCTTTAAGGGGCTGCTTTGAATGCCATGTGATAAGTCCTCTTGCATGTTTTCCCATAAGGAAAATTTGTGTCAGACTTTAGCTTTTCAGGGGTTAGTTTCCTATTAGACAGATGTTCAGATTATATTTGTTAGTTGACTCACAGATTCATTTTGAAAGAGGCTGAGTGCTACAAAGTATAATATGTTTGAAAATCAAACAATTCAAAGCAGTAAAGTAAGCGATACCATGAAGGCGGTGTGGAAGAGTCAAAGGAGGTTCAGCCAGCAGATCGCAGGGCGTCTCACACTTTGATGTGCTATGGTCCCCCGGGAATCTTGCTGAAACGCAGCTTCCAGTGGGAAGTCTGAATGGTGCCTAAGCTTCTGTGTTTCTAACCAGCTCCAGGTGATGCTGGCTTGTGGTCACCGTGTAGTGGGGCACAATGAGGATACAGAGGAGGGGGGAGGTCGTGGTGGCCTGGACAACTTTATGAAGAGGAAGATTCTAGATGAACTGTGGAAGGAGAGTGAGCAGAGTTTAAGCAGATGAAGAGGGAACAGAGCACTTCAGGTGCAGAGATAGACTGAGCAAAGGCACAGCGGTGGGAATGAGCTTAACTTGCTAGGAGAGCTCTCGGCATGAGCTTGGCTGGAATGGTTTGCATGGGGGAGAGAGAAGGTAAGTTGAGAATGGAAGCTTTGAATATTGGGCTGAAGAATACAGGCTTTATATTCTCGCAAAAGAAAGGCAGAGAGGGTGTTAGGGAAGAGGATTATGTGACAGAAGTCTGTTTGGACAAGGCTACCCCAGATGTTTACACTGCTCTGGGACACCATCATTATAATCCATTTCCTGTGAATGGAATATTTGAAAAACAGCAGAAGCTACAGAGAAATCATCAGAGGAGATCTCCCTCCTAAATATTGCCTGGCTCTAAATCCTTTTTCTTAGCTCCCACCAAATAACTAACCGTTGGGGGGAGGTTTAAATTCAGCATGCTCTAGGTATGTTAGAGAAATGATCAATATTTGGTTGTGGGAAACTGAACTCACATCAGAGAGATTGAATATCTATAGGCTCAGGTGGGAAAAGAAAGATCTAGGATTCTTCACAGCTATAGGCTTAATAGGAATTAGTAATGCAGAGCTATGTTTGCTTATTTTAAAAAGTCTGTCACTTAGGCATATAACAATTCGTAAGGTGTTCTCATAGCTCTTTAACTGCTATTGGCAACTGGAAACTTCAAGTAAATAAAAATAGCTATATAACACAGTACTAACTCCTTAGTTACAGCTATAAAAAGATTTACTTTACTATTTTCTGTTTCCCAATTTCCCCAATTGTCTCCCCAACCTTACCTACTCATCAGAAAGTAGGGCAAAAGAGATTTCTATGCAGTTTTCCTATGAGATGATAGGTATTCTTCATTGGCTTCCACCAAAGATATTTCTCTCTCTGTCTCTCTCTGCCTCTCATTGTTTTTCTCCTTTAAGCTCAGTGCCCCCATGCTCCTCTTGGGAACACAGCCTTTTACTGGCTTGTGGGGCCATTTTAGGCACCTGTACTACAGGATAGTTTCTATTACAGGCTGAATTGTGTCCTCAAAAAATTAATATATTGAAACCCTAACTCCCAGTACCTCAGAATATGACTGTATTTAGAGATAGGGCTTCAAAGAAGTGATTAAGTTAAATGATGTCAGTAAGGTGGGCTCTATTATAAAACTGGTGTCCTTATAAAAAGAGAAAATTTGAGCATAGCTATAGAGGGAAGATAATGTGAAGAAATAGGGAGAAGATGGTCATCTACAAGCCAAGGAGAGAGGCCTCTTAACCCTGCCTTCATGTTGATCCTGGACTTCTAGCTTCTAGAACTGTGAGAAGATAAATTTCTGTTGTTTAAGCCATCCAGTCTGTGGTAGTCTGTGATGGAAGCCATAGCAAAGTAATACAGCATCATTTCTCCCTCTTCCCTCCCTTTAATCAGTCAACTAAAGAAATATATGGAGCATCTGCCTAAGCAAGATGCTGTGCTGGGCACAGAGGGAGATAGAAACAAGTATAGGATAGAGAGAAACATGAGACATAGATTTATTCTCAAGAAAGTGTCATTCCAGTGAGGGACAGAAGCCACACACACATTTTAATATAAATATCTTTCTAATAGCTAAAAATATATAGCCATATTTTCTCTGTTCATTTATTCACTCATCCCTTCAACAAATATTTAATGAGTACAAACTTAAGCGCCCAGCACTGTTCTAGATGCTGAGGATAAACAAGGGGTTTACATTCTAGAGCAGATATATATATGTGTATATATATATATATATATATATATATATATATATATATATATACACATATATATATAATTTACCAAATGGTGACAAGTGTTATGGGAAAAATATAAAGTAGACTAAGGGCACAGAGGGAGACAGGGTGAAAGAGGTATGATTTGAGTTTGGATGGTCAGCAAGGGCCTCTCAAATAAGATGGCATTTGGGCAGAGACCTGTGGATATATGGGAAATCAAGCAGGTATTATGTTCTGAGTTCTGTGTAGGATCAGAAGATCCAGGGAGAACCCCCAGTCTATGGAGAGGTGGACATTTAAACTGAGAATTCCAACATAATTAGGTGTTACAGTCAGGCCATACATAACTGAGTGCCAGGGAGTCATAGTTGGTCTCAATAAATATTTGCTGAATGAATGAATAAATGAATGAATGTTAGAAACAGTAATAAAATAGTCCAGAGGAAGAAGGAAAATATTTTTGAGCAGGGCAGTAGTGCTGAAACTTAGCTCTGCCTGTCTCAGGGGTTCATGAGTCCCTTTCATGGGCAGCTGTGGGGTGATGGGGAGAAGAAGGTAGTCAAGTGGGGCTCTGGGCCCTCTACATACATTTCAACAACACTTTATCTGCTTTGCCCGTGAGTGCCCATAGAGGACTATGTCTGAGCAAAGAGAACTGCAACTTGTAAATATTTCAAAGGCACTGGGCTGGGAGTCAGGAAATACTTGCTCAGAGTACTGAAGGAAGATAGAATTTGAACAAGAAATCAGGTGCTGGGGAGGGCAACAATTCTGCCAAGTCGGGGGCCACCTGCATTAATTATTTTACCCTTTTAACCAAAGAAGAACCTAAAAAGAGCAAGGTTTCAGGAAGAGTAGAAGAAGGAAAGGGTTCAAGTGCACTTTGTTTACTAGTCTAAAACCTCACAAAAGCACCCCACCACAATTTAGGGTTAGAAGAGCCTAGGTGAGCTCAAGGTTCTCTTGCTTTCCTGCCAAAAGCCATTAACACATCTATTAGGGTTCCAGAGTATGAAAATTATCAAAGGTCTGTAAACATTCTTTACATCATTTTTCATCTTAAAGGAAACTGGCTCGATTTGCAAAACAGGGAAAAGGGGCCAAAAGGGAAGTTGAATGTGGACAGTGTTAGTACATAAATTCTGAGAAACCTGGAACAACCCATTATCCAAGCAATAACAGTTTACATACCCCTCGGTTTTACTTTAGCAGTGCATTTTAAAAGATTCAGTCAAATATCTTTTTACCGTAATGTCAGTAAGAGAGAAGATGCCACAAACTTAACAGATAGTCATTAATGATTCTTGAGTCACGTGTGCTCATGCGATTGGTCTGCTTTTCAGATAAATACCCAACCATATTTGGATCAGATCCTTTGACTAAATGTAGACGTCGAGAAGTCAGAACAGAATCATATCTTCTGCCTGCCTAATTTCTCATTAAATCAGAAGATTTAGGCAGATGAACATTAACCAGCACTAACCAATGACCTCATAGTTCCAGGAAGCACAAAGCCACGTAGTAGAAGGGAAATATATACGTCATTATGAACAAGATGGTGTCAATTGCCCAGGATAGAAGTGCCCTTTGAACTCTGAAGTGTGTATGCTTCCTTAGTTAGTATGAATACTATTTAGTGATCAATTCAAATCTTCTACAGACACAAATATTTTCTCCTGTAAAGAGAACACAACTACAGACAAATACAGTTTGTGTTAACATAGCCTGTTGTTATCTAAGAAAAATGAATAGGCCAAAAAAAAAAGGAAAAGAAAAGAGAAGGAACTTTTGCTACCAATGAAACATGTACCTTCACTTTCCCTGTGTGTTCTGGTCGCTCTTACCTTAGTTGTATGGTAGGATCTTGGGTGACATTCATTCCAGGAACTCATGTTCATTCCTAGACTATTCTAGCCCTGTTTTCTCTTTGTCTGCAAAAACTGAGAGTTGACAATAGAGTTCTAAATAACCACGGAAATGGTGAGTATTTAAACAAGACACACAGCTAAATACACTAGCCCCATGGACAACGCTGGTCAAAGTTTAGGTTTACATGTTGCAGCAGTGTGTTATAGTGGTATTGAAATACTGTGAAGAAAAACCGCTGAGAAAGTTTCAGTGGAGGAACACTTGCTCACAAAGGCAGTTTAGAAAGAATCATGATGGCTGGATGGATAGATGGGATTTAAAGATTAATCCAGCTGAAGTCATCTTTTTTTACAGGGAAGAAAATTGGGGGTGCAGGAAGATTAAGCGGTTTACACATGATCACATAGTCTGATAGAGACAAGGGAAGAACTAGAAACCAACGTGTCTCGACCCAAGTTTTTGTATGTTTTACTACCGTGTCCATTTGAAATCCTTTCTCTGTAGCTTAATTGAAGAATCCTCAAATGGAAGTATTCAAAATGCTATTTTTCTCATTTGTAGGCCATGACGCAATATATTTGCTTGATGAACAAGACTAGTGATCATTCTTCCAGGACCACTTGAAAGCCTGACATGGTCTCTTTGCAATTTAGATCCATTTCTATGTTTGAGTCTTAAGTTTTAGATACACATAGAAAAAAGCTTATCTGCAAGGGGTGTGTCCAAAAGCACCTATGATATAGAGAATTTCTTAGCTTAATCAGAAAAAATTCCAAGTCAGAGTCCAACACAGTCATGAAGCTCTGTCTTTATCATTTGGTGTTTCTGCTCACCCAGTAAAGGACTCCAGAGAACTTTATCACTGTCTAGCTATGTGACCTTGCCTAAGGCAGCAGACCTCTCTATGCCTTTTTTCTTCCCATCTGTAAAATCAGGCACTGTATAGAGTAACAGAATGGGGAAGTTTATGTAGGCTTTGGGGCTATACAAGTTTTTGTGAATGATAGAAACTGTACTATGTGTTTGTGGATACAATCTGCATAATTTAGGATATATATTGTCTAATCCAACCATCTTTAAGACTGCCTTAAAAACTGGAGTACTTCTCCCTTCTCAGTCCCTGAATGCTCCATTCATAGTCTACATTCCATTATAATCCCAATTCCTTTCCTTTTTTCTTCCCTTACTCACAGATTGCCACATCCTTGTTAAAGCAATGCGTTACAGAGGAATGGTCCTTCAGGAAGAGTTGTTTCAACAGACCCAAAAGTGGGAAGCCAAGTGCCCCTCATCTCTTCCTTTACCTCCTAGAGTTCCTCCTATTTTAGGGACACAAGCTGAATGCGGCCCACAGGGTAAGGCAGAAAGAGCACCAGTGCCACCACCTGGATGCAAGGAGAATGAGGCACCACATAGAAAAGAAAGGTCGCTACGTGTCCAAGGGTGAGCAAGCTATCTTGCTTGATTCTTTGCTCTTTTCTTTTAATTTTTTTATAATTTGTCTTTCTACTTTTCTTCACTTCTTTTTACCTTTCCTACACATATGTGTTAATACTTCCTCAGTTTCACCTGTTACCCCTGGTTTAGGAAAAGCTCCAGATCGGTGAGAGGTCCACCTTAAACTGAGAGATGAGGGAGACCAGAATAAGGTCACTCTTCCTTTGGTGAACTCATCCAACAGGCTTTATGCCTAGATGCAGGTTTATATGTTCTCCTGAATTTAGAGGAAAAGCCTCCTTCTTCATGCTGCCTGAGGTTCAGTTAAGCTCTATGAAATCGTTAGCCCTGAAATTAAGGGGATAGATTCAGCAATTTTCTCATTCTAGAGGAAAGACAACATGGAGCTCAGTGCTCGTCTGCCTTGTGACATGTGAGTTACGTAATGCTCCAGGATACAAGGTTCTAGTCTATGTGACATGGTTCTGTAGACTAACCAGGGATTTACGGTATTGACGACAAACGTTTCTTAGAGTAAAAAAGAGGGAGACAAAAAAACCTTCTTAAGTGGAACTTCTTGGCTTCCTTAGAGACTTTCCTCTAGATCAGGGGTCCCCAACCCCCAGGCCACGGACTGGTACCAGTCCACGGCCCGTTAGGAGCAGGGCTGCATAGCAGGAGGTGAGCAGTGAGCGAGCAAAGCTTCATGTGGGGCTCCCCATTGCTCGCATTACCACCTGAACCATCCCCTCCAACCACCACCGGTCTGTAGAAAAATTGTCTTCAACGAAAACGGTCCCTGGTGACAAAAAGGTAGGGGACCACTGCTCTAGATAGTTCAAGAAGTTATCCAAGTCATTATAGATCATCTACCAGGAGTCAGGCACTGTTCTCAAAACCAGTTTAGATTCAAAAGAGAAGGAACCAACTCAATTTTCTAATTCAAGGTTAATTTTTAATTTTTGATAACCATTTCTGATGCTGAATATCATTTTTAGTAATCCCTGTTAGGCATCCAGGGATCCCAAGAGAGATAACTGGAGACGCCCTGGAGATAAATCAGAGGCTATGGGTTGTAACAGAGGGAGGGTGGAGCAGTTTGAGGACAGCGTCTTATCTGTCAATTAGAGGAGCTTTACTTCTATCGGTTTTCTACATTGATATTCTGAGATATGTTTATTTTCAAGAAAAATTTTCAAAGGCTTTTAAAAGATTAAATATAGGATTTTTCAACATAACAAATCAGTCAATGTGATACACCATAATAATAAATTGAAGGATAAAAGACATATGATCATCTCAATAGATGCAGAAAAAGCTTTTGACAAAATTCAACACCAATTTATGATAAAAAACTCTCTAGAAAGTGGGCATAGAGGGAACCTACCTCAACATAATAAAGGTCATGTATGACAAACCTACAGCAAACATCATCCTGAATGGTGAAAAACTGAAACCATTTCCACTGAGATCAGGAACAACACAAGGTTGTCCACTCTCACCATTATTATTCAACATAGTTTTGGAAGTTTTATCCACAGCAATCAGAGAAGAAAAAGTAATAAAAGGAATCCAAATCAGAAAAGAAGAAGTAACGCTGTCACTGTTTGCAGATGACATGATACTGTACATAGAGAATCCTAAAGATGCTACCAGAAAACTACCAGAGCTAATCAGTGAATTTGGTAAAGTAGCAGGATACAAAATTAATGCACAGAAATCTCTTGCATTCTTATACACTAACAATGAAAGATCAGAAAGAGAAATTAAGGAAACAATCCCATTCACCATTACAACAAAAAGAATAAAATATCTAGGAATAAACCTACCTAAGGAGACAAAAACCTGGATGCAGAAAACTATAAGACACTGATGAAAGAAATTAAAGATGATACAAATAGGTGGAGAGATATACCATGTTCTTGGATTGGAAGAATCAATATTGTGAAAATGACTATACTACCCAAAGCAATCTACAGATTCAATGCAATTCCTATCAAGCTACCAATGGCATTTTTCACAGAAGTAGAACAAAAATGTCACAATTTGCATGGAAACACAAAAGACCTCGAATAGCCAAAACAATCTTGAGAAAGAAAAGCAGAGTTGGAGGAATCAGGCTCCCTGACTTCAGACTATATGACAAAGCTACAGTAATCAAGACAATATGGTACTGACACAAAAACAGAAATATAGATCAATGAAACAGGATAGAAAGCCTAGAGATAAACTCACACACCTACGGTCAACTAATCTATAACAAAGGAGGCAAGCATATACAATGGAGAAAAGACAGTCTCTTCAAGAAAAAGACAGTCTCTTCAATAAGTGGTGCTGGGAAAACTGGACAGTTATATGTGAAAGTATGAAATTAGAACACACCCTAACACCATACACAAAAATAAACTCCAAATGGATTAAAGACCTAAATGTAAGACCGGACACTATAAAACTCTTAGAGGAAAACATAGGAAGAATGCTCTTTGACATAAATCACAGCAAGATCTTTTTTGACCCACCTCCTAGAGTAATGGATATAAAAACAAAAATAAACATATGGACCTAATGAAACTTAAAAGCTTTTGCACAGCAAAGGAAACCATAAACAAGACAAAAAGACAGCCCTCAGAATGGGAGAAAATATTTGCAAACAAATCAATGGACAGAGGATTAATCTCCAAACTATATAAACAGCTCATGCAGCTTAATTTTAAAAAAACAAACATCCCACTCAAAGAATGGCCAGAAGACCTAAATAGACATTTCTCCAAAGAAGACATACAGATGGCCAAGAGGCACATGAAAAGCTGCTCACCATCACTAATGATTAGAGAAATGCAAATCAAAACTACAATGAGGTATCACCTCACACCAGTTTGAATGGGCATCATCAGAAAATCTACAAACAACAAATGCTGGAGAGGGTGTGGAGAAAAGGGAACCCTCTTGCACTGTTGGTGGGAATGTAACTTGATACAGCCACTATGGAGAACAGTGTGGAGGTTCCTTAAAAAACTAAAAATAGAATTACCATATGACCCAGCAATCCCGTACTGGGCATATACCCAGAGAAAACAATAAATCAAAAGACACATGCACCCCAGTGTTCATTGCAGCACTATTTACAATAGCCAGGACATGGAAGCAACCTAAGTGTCTATCGACAGATAAATGGATACAGAAGATATGGCACATATATACAATGGAATATTACTCAGCCATATAAAGGAACAAATTTGGGTCATTTGTAGAGATGTGGATGGACCTAGAGTCTGTCATACAGAGTGAAGTAAGTCAGAAAAAGAAAAACAAATTTTGTATATTAACGCGTATATGTGGAATCTAGAAAAATGGTACAGATGAACCGGTTTGCAAGGCAGAAATAGAGACACAGACGTAGAGAATAAACGTATGGACACCAAGGGGGGAAAGTAGGGGTGGTGGTGTGGGTGGTGGTGGGATGAATTGGGAGATTGGGATTGACATATATACACTAATATGTATAAAATAGATAACTAATAAGAACTTGCTGTATAAAAATAAAATAAAATCTTAAAAAAGATTAAATATAGAAAATTATGCCTGTTAGAATCAATCCTAAGAATGACTGAGATGTTCACTGAATGTTGTGTGACAGGTGTGATGCTTCAAGCTTTGACAGACAGTAGTGATTCATTTTTAGTGTTGGTCAGTGATCAATGTACATGAGTCCTGAACTCCTTAAATATATATATATATATATATATATATATATATAATTTTTTTTTTTTGTGGTACGTGAGCCTCTCACTGTTGTGGCCTCTTACTGTTGTGGCCTCTCCCATTGCGGAGCACAGGCTCCGGATGCGCAGGCTCAGCGGCCATGGCTCATGGGCCCAGCCGCTCCACGGCACGTGGGATCTTCCCGGACAGGGGCATGAACCCATGTCCCCTGCATCGGCAGGTGGACTCTCAACCACTGTTCCACCAGGGAAACCCCCTAAATATTTTCAAGTGGTTTATTAGGATATCTTTGTTTTTATTTTCTCAGGTTTTTTTTTTTTTTTTTTTTTAATTCCAGATTGGATTAAGGGTTAACTTCTGTTAGGCTTAAGGTACTTAGATGGAATCTAGTTGTCTCTTTTCTGGAGAAATTACAGTAAAATCCAAAACTCAGTACTCTCCTTAACCCTCATAGATCAAACTTACAAATGAAAAAAAATGAATAAGTGAGCTCTAAATATTTCGATTTTAACTTAGACTCTTATGAATGCTTTATAACACCTACTACAAGATTGGGTACTTAGTAGATGTTCAATAAATACTGGTGGGTTGAGCTGAATTTTTTAGATTCTAAAATTGAAGAATGCTGAACAGAAGATTTCAGAAACAGTACTACATAAACCAATAATGTCCACCTTCATAAACCTGTTTAAAGCATTCCCGATTGTAGGAGTAAGATGTAGGAATTGTGCTGGATCTATTCCTCCCTCCGTCCCTGACCCTTCCTTCCTTCTTTCCTTCCTTCCTTCCTTGCTTCCTTTCTTCCTTCTTTCCTTCCTTCCTTCCTTTCTTCCTTCCTTGCTTCCTTCCTTCCTCCCTCCCTCCCTTCTTTCCTTCTTTCCTTCCTCTCTTTTCTCTGTTACTCTATCATGACCAGAAAACCAATGAGCTTTTAGGGAAGAAAATCAGGAAGGAAAGACTTGTTTCACCATATATAAATATAAATAAATAAATAAATATATATATATATATGTATATATATATGTATTATAAAGCTCTAATAGTCTTCAGTGTAGTATTGTGAGAAGAGATACATAGATCATTGGCACAGAAGAGAGAGCCATAACAAAAGACCCACATAAAGAAAATTTATGCAAAAGACAGCATTGCAGTTCATTGAGGAAAGCACAAGTCTTTTCACTAATGGTGCAGAGACAAGTGAATGTTCATACTGAAGAGAATGAAATTTGATTCCATATCACACCATATACAAAAACCAATGCAGGTGAATTGTGAACCTAAATGTGAAAAGCAAAACAATAAAGATTTTAGAAATTAATATCAGAGAATATTTTCACTGAATATCTTCACTCTGAATATTTTCAGAGTAGGAAGAGATTTCTTAAATAGGATGCAAAAAGTACTTATCATAAAGGGAAAAACTGCTAAATTTGACTACGTTAAAATGAAAATTTTCTGCTTATCAAAAAACATTATTAAGGGCATGAAAAGAGTTGCGAAGATATTTTCATCATATACAATCAATGAATATCATTCCAGGGTATATAAAGAACACCAGCAAACATAGTTGAGAAGTAGACTAAAGATTTGAATAGGCACATCATGATAGGAAAGCCAAATAGCTAATAAAGATATGAAAAGTTGTTCAATCTCACTAGTAACCAGGTAAATGCAAATCAAAACTATCATGAGATATACAGAAATCAGACTGGCAAAAATTTAAAACCCTAACAAAAAATGCCACGTTTGGTGAGGATGTAGATCAATGGTAAATCTCATATATAACTGGTGAAGGTGTAAATAGGTAAAACCAACTTGGAAAACTCTAAGCATTGTCTACGAAAGTTCAAGATACATATACATGATGATCCTAGGAGCAGAATTTCTGGATCATAAAGTATGTGCATTTTCAACAGAAATGGATATATGCGTATACCAGCATGCATGAAAAAAACCCCAGCTATTATTCATAACAGCCCTAATTTAGAATTGACAATGTTTTATTTCTTATTTGGTTGGTGATTATACATGTGTCTGTCTTATAATAATTTGTTAAGCTGTACATTTATGCTTTATCCATATTTATGTATCTATATTGTTTTTCACAAGGTCAAAAAATAAAATGAATCACTAAAAAATGCTAACAGTTCCAGCATCCAGTTTTTATTGCTCTATATAAGCACAAAGATATAAAATATCTTGTCAAATGTCCTGCTTAAGTCCGGATGCATTATATTTTTATGCATTACCCTTATCTTAGTAATATTATCGAAAATGGAAATAATATTTCCCCAACATGAGTTGCTCTTAATGAACCACAGAACAGATCCACATGAGGCAGTGTATTGTAACATGCAGAACATGAAAAAGGGAGTCAAAATGCTGCTACACCAGTTCTGGTTAGCTCAATGGCCTTGGTAAATCAACTGACTACCTCCCTCTTCTTTAAAAAGAGAACTTAAAATAGGTAATCACTTATGTCTTCTCTAGATCTAAACGTTTTAAGATTCAGTCATTCTGTGAATAAAGACTCTCTAGAATATCCTGAATTTCTGTTCTGAAAGCCCTCTATGATATTCAAGAAATAAGTAACTGGTATAATACAAAGGGGCATCACACAACATGCAATTCCAAATTATATTCAGTGATAATTAGTTTAAAAAAACTAGAAAATTTATGGCTGGAACATCTAAAATCTTTAAGCAAAATTTGTTGAGCAGTGTCAATGTAGAGTTCATGCTGGTGTTACAAGGTGGCTTATAAGCACAGAGCTAGTCTAGAGAACTAGTCTAAAAGGCATTCTACTGTTGATTGAGAGTTCCTCAGCACACTTACTTCCAGAAGGCAAGTGGTAGGCACTGAGGTCTATCCACCTACCTCTTGAGTCTTGATTCCTGGAAATATTATCTAATGGTCATCATTCATTCACTCATTCAATCTATAAGTGCTTAGTTAATTCCTATTATGTGTTGGCACTGTGGAGAATTCGAAGATGGAGGAAACATTACCTCTGGCCTCCAGTTGCTCACAATCTGCCTATTATTTTGGACAAATGTTTCTAATTTTGATTTACATGGGAACTTGAAAAAAATGCTGTTGACAGACATTGATTTATTAATTGATATAACAGGAAAATAATTATCATCTGAAAGTGGATAGAATTATTTGACCAATTCAAAAATAAAGGAGCAATAATTATCAAGCATATCCCGTCCTAAGAAGTGGTTTTAATAATGTCAGAAAATTCTTATGCTATAACGTTATGTTAGAAAAGGTGAATACAAATGATCTCATGATCTCAACTACGGAACACAACAAAAGAAGAGTACATTTAGATGTGAACAGTGGTTATCTCTGGGAATAAATTTATTTACATCAAGGTTATATTTCAGAAAAAATATATATATATTTATTTAAAAAATAGACCAATAAGGTAATTAATGTAAAACTTTTCAAAAGTAAACAACAACAAAACCAAGTCTGTATTTACTTTACTTGGAATTAATTCTGTTGAGCCAGAGCCCAGAAGAACAGAAATACATAGCACTTAGAATTATAGGGCCACTCTAGAGTTTATTTTTTAAAAAACTGCAGTAGAGAGACTGGAATATCAGAGAATAGAAGGAAAGGAAATGCGACCCTATGATTGGGAAAAGATTTTGCTGAAAACAACTTGCCAATTTTTCCAGTAATAATATTGTTTTGCCTGATAATCATACTGTGTCTGCCAATGGCATTGTTCTCCAGTGACAGTAAGAGATAAAAGGGAGACAGATGTGTGACACACATTACTGTGGGGAAACATTTTCCCCTGCAACAGGAAGAACAGAGAATCTTAATCTTACCTCCTGGAGTCTTGAGAGGTTTACTCACGACTCTGCAGAGTAACAAGAGTTTTAATTTAATTTAATTTTTATTTTTATGGGTGTTTTGGTTAGTCTCATTTTATATTTTTACTGAAGCTTAATTCATATACAACAAAATACACAATTCTTAGGTATTTGGTTTGATAAGTTTTGACGATTGTAATAAGATATAGAATAAGAAAGCTCCCTTGAGCTCCCTTTCCCGTCAGTTCCCTTGGCCCCCTCTTCAATCACTTTCTGATTGCCTTCACCACAGGTTAGTTTTACCTGCTTTTGGATTTCTTAAAAATGGAATCAGGAAGTGGATACACAGTAACACAGCTTTGACAGTAAAGTCTAGTTTGAAATTCTTGTTCAAACAAGAATCCCAAATGTTACCAAGCTCTTCATACAAAATTGTAAATATCTCACCACAACAGCAACTAAATTAGCTTAAAGTTGCGTTTCTACTTTTGTTCAGTTTTCCTAGATGGGAACTTCTGACCCTCAAGATTTCACCACTTTCAGGATGGTAAAAATTTACCATGAAATCAGAAGACTTGGGTTCCATTCCTATGAATTCTACTAACTAGTTTTATAGTCTTGCTTGTTATTTTCTTCATCTCTGTTCTCTTTAGTTCCTTATTCTTTAAAATGAGTATAACACCAATAGCTCCTACATACATAATGAGTAGGGTTAAGGATTTCTTTCAAGGCTCCTTTCCCTCTAATACATGTAGGACTGGTGGTGAGAGTGTTTGGTCAAGGCATACTCCTGCATCGGCCCACACTTTCCCAAGCACTGCCAGGGTCATCTGACTCCTAATGATCATTGCCCAGATCACTTTTCCAATCTCCGTTGGTCAACTACTGCACAATAAGTAGCTTTTCCAGGATATTGCTATAATCCTGTACCATTTTACTCTCAGTGTAAACCCAATCTCCTTCAATTCCTCAAAAGAATAGCCAAGACAAGGCTGCAACATTTCACTGAATTTTACTGAAGGCTTGGAGATAACAAAAGTTCAATATAGATTATCTTAGAATCAAGACAGACTCAGATTCTGTGGGGAATGAAATTGATATAATTCTGGGGCTCTCTATAAGAAAAATTATACAAAAAAATTTTACTTTGCAAGTTTTAAAAACATGACCATGTATACACATTGCTAAGGTTCCTCCCAAGACCTCTGAAGGGGCCCTGCAAAGTGAGGGACGCTGATGACTAAGCTTCCCTGGCTTCATGGTGAATCCTCTGCTTATAACTGCTCCAGTAAGTACCCACCTCCAAACTCTGATTACGTGTATAGCTCATCTTCCATGAGATGTGGAGCCACCTCAGCACCTTCCAATAGGCATATTGGAGAATCATCCCCACAGGCTCTCTTTTCTTCCCCAGGATGAGTCATGGTAAGGAGATCCATTTCCTTCAAGGAAATGCCGACCCTCACAACCAAGATACAGCCTGGCCCACCTGTCATGGACTTGGCAATCACAATAGATCATGGGTGTATGTACCAAAGCCTGAAGCCTGGGGTATTAAAGCCTTCAATGACACCAGGTTTGAGAAATCATTGGTTTAGCCAGTGCACTCCACACCCAGGTCAAATGCATTTCACAGTCTGTTGTTTAGGGTGATGTGAAAGAAAAGGTCAACATTGTTTGTTCCTCTTGACCATTAGCCCTTTTCCTAGGAGCCAGTGTTTAGGCAAGGATATAGATATATCTGCCAAGAACAAATAATATTTTTCGGCAAAGGGAAACATAACAAATTTTAAAATTTGTCTAAGTCTTTGGTGTTATAGTCTTGTTAATAGATTTATTTTATTTATTTGTTTGCTTATTTACTTATTTTTAAACTTCTCTATTTTAATTAATTAATTATTTTTGACATGCTGGCTCTTCAGTTCCCAGACCAGGGATTGAACCCATGCCCTCTGAAGTGGAAGAGCAGAGTCTTAACCACTGTACTGCCAGGGAAGTCCCAGTTAGTAGACTTATTTTACATTATAAAACAAAATACTTTTTAAAAAATCAATCAATTAATTAATTAATTAATGGCTGCATTGTGCCTTCGTTGCTGCACTTGGGCTTCCTCTAGTTCTGGAGAGCAGGGGCTACTCTTCGTTGCAGTGCATGGTCTTCTCATTATGGTGGCTTCTCTTGTTGCGGAGCACAGGCTCTACGTGTTTGGGCTTCAATTGTTGTGGCACACGGGCTCAGTAGTTGTGGCTCACAGGCTTAGTTGCTCCGTGGCATGTGGGATCTTTCCAGACCAGGGATCAAACCCGTGTCCCCTGCATTGGCTGGTGGATTCTTTTTTTTTTTTAACATCATTTTTTTTTTAATTTTATTTTATTTATTTTTTTATATAGCAGGTTCTTATTAGTCATCCATTTTATACATATCAGTGTATACGTGTCAATCAGAATTGCCCAATTCATCCCCTCCCCACCCCACCACTGCCACTTTTCCCCCTTTGTGTCCATACGTTTGTTCTCTACATCTGTGTCTCTATTTCTGCCCTGCAAACCACTTCATCTGTACCATTTTTCTAGGTTCCACATATATGCATTAATATACGATATTGGTTTTTCTCTTTATGACTTACTTCACTCTGTATGACAGACTCTAGGTCCATCCATGTCTCTACAAATGACCCAATTTGGTTCCTTTTTATGGCTGAGTAATATTCCATTGTATATATGTACCACCTCTTCCTTATCCATTCATCTGTTGATGGGCATTTAGGCTGCTTCCATGACCTGCCTATTGTAAATAGTGCTGCAATGAACAATGGGGTGCATGTGCCTTTTTGAATTATGGTTTTCTCTGGGTATGCACCCAGTAGTGGGATTGCTGGGTCATATGGTAATTCTATTTTTAGTGTTTTAAGGAACCTCCACACTGTTGTCCATAGTGAATGTATCAATTTACATTCCTACCAACAGTGCAAGAGGGTTCCCTTTTCTCCACACCCTCTCCAGCATTTGTTGTTTGTAGATTTTCTGATGATGCCCATTCTAACTGGTGTGAGGTGATACCTCATTGTAGTTTTGATTTGCATTTCTCTAATCATTAGTGATGGTGAGCAGCTTTTCATGTGCTTCTTGGCCATCTGTATGTCTTCTATGGAGAAATGTCTATGTAGGTCTTCTGCCCATTTTTGGATTGGCTTGGTTGTTCTTTTAATATTGAGCTGCATGAGCTGCTTGTATATTTTGGAGATTAATCCTCTGTCCATTGATTTGTTTGCAAATATTTTCTCCCATTCTGAGGGCTGTCTTTTTGTCTTGTTTATGGTTTCCTTTGCTGTGCAAAAGCTTTTAAGTTTCATTAGGTCCCATTTGTTTGTTTTTGTTTTTATTTCCATTACTCTAGGAGGTGGGTCGAAAAAAATCTCGTGGGCTTCCCTGGTGGCGCAGTGGTTGGGAGTCTGCCTGCCGATGCAGGGGGCGCGGATTCGTGCCCCAGTCCGGGAGGATCCCACGTGCTGCAGAGCGGCTGGGCCCATGGGCCATGGCCACTGAGCCTGCGCGTCCGGGGTCTGTGCTCTGCAGCGGGATAGACCACAATGGTGAGAGGTCCGTGTACTGCAAAAAAAAAAAAAAAAAAGATCTTGCTGTGATTTATGTCCAAGAGTGTTCTTCCTATGTTTTCCTCTAAGAGTTTTATAGTGTCCAGTCTTACATTTAGGTCTTTAATCCATTTGGAGTTTATTTTTGTGTATGGTATTAGGGAATGTTCTAATTTCATGCTTTCACATATAGCTGTCCAGTTTTCCCAGCACCACTTATTGAAGAGACTGTCTTTTTATTGAAGAGACTATCTTTTCTCCATTGTATATCCTTGCCTCCTTTGTCATAGATTAGTTGACCATAGCTGCATGGGTTTATATCTGGGCTTTCTATCCTGTTCCATCGATCTATATTTCTGTTTTTGTGCCAGCAGCATATTGTCTTGATTACTGTAGCTTTGTAGTATAGTCTGATTCCTTAAAACAAAATTCTTAACATTTCAATCCAGCAGGCTTTCCAGAGAACTGTCTATAAGGTACTGCCTTATATCTGCTTGACAAAAACAATCTCTCCCAGAACAAAAGGAGGACCTTCCCTAAAGATAAAATCCATTTTCTCCTGAAATGCACTGGCTGCTTTAAAATTCCTAAAAGATAATTCTCTGACTTCAAAAGATCTAAATTACAATCCTCTCAGGGCATCCTCACACTTTTATAACAACACTCTACCTACTCCAGAAGGTTGTGTGAAGATTAAATTAATCAGTGTCTGTGAAAGTGCTTTGCAACCTTTAAAGACTATACAGATTATAAGTTGTGTTACTATTAGAGAACTGTAGCCAAAACCCTTTTCAGTTAAAATTATCAAACTCTTGGCAATGCTCTATTACTTGTGTCAGTGGCCTTAAGAAGGGCAAATTAACATCCACAAATGATCCCAAAACTTCAACCAAACTCCTCACTTTTGTATCCACCTAATATACAGTATAAGTAATACAGTCAATAATATTGTAGTAGTTTTGTATGGGGACAGATGGTGACCAGACTTACTGTGGTGATCATTTTATAGTGTATGCAAATGTCAAATCACTGTGCATCACACCTGAAACTAACATAATATTGTATGTCAACTATATTTCAAAAAAAATAATAAAACCTTGGTGGTTTCAGACAATTAATTAAATAAGTAAAGCAAGATTTTTAAACATATAAGTATATTCAAGATAAATGTTATCTCTTGAAAAAGCACAGTTAAGAACATCTAGAAAATACTTGGAATAGTTTCTGCAAAAAAGTCAGGTAGAGATAAGTCAAGACCTTTAAGACCATTATTTGTCTGTAATCTGGCATTAGTCCCCATCCCTATTATAGCATTATTAGGGGGTGTCACTATATTTACTGTCTGCCCACAGTGTGCAGAGTCCAGCAATTTAAAGACATGCTCCTTGTTGTGTAACAGACTTTAATTTATTGCTTGGTTCAAGGTCTCTCAAACCTGTATTTTGTGAGCTATCCTTCAATATATTTGCCACATTCTAGTGTAATCAGTAACCTTATATACTAAATATTTTTCTTTAAATTGACTGTCTTTTTAAAAAATAAAATAACTTTGGTTTAATTTTAAGCAATAAGTCCATGAAATCTTGGGTTTGATGTGCTGTTTTTCTATTTTTTTCTAATACATATTAAATAAGTGAACAGTTTACTAGAATTTTTTTTAAGGTTCAACCATGTGGCATATAAAGTAACTAGGAATACTAGTATTACCTTATGAACCACAATATAGGCAAAACTGAGCCAAATAATTTATGAGGAGGTAGTAGCAGACTTTGAATTACCTATATAGGAAACTGGAAATTACCATTTAGTGAAACTTCCACCCAAACTGACAAAACAAACAAGAAAAATGGAAGAATCAGTAATCATTATGGAAAATTTCGAATATACCACTCTCCATAATTGACAGAACAAGCAACAAAACTCAGTGAAGTAACAGAAATTAGAACAACACAATATAAAAAACTTGATTATATGGGCATATAAAAAACATGCATCCACAACTGGAATATGCATCCTTTCAAAGTACACATGAAACATTTTCAAAAACTTTGACCATGTACTGGGACCAAATAATTCTTAACTAATTTTTGAGGATAGAAGTCATGTAGAGCATATTCCTTGACACAAAGCAATTAAATAAGAAATCAATGAACAAAGTATATGAGTGTTTTTCAAAGCACTATTAAAAATGATGAAACATTCTAAAGAAACTGAAGAGATGGTTTAAACAGAAGAGAGCAGTTGTTCCCCCCAGATATTGGTGATATTTAGCTGGTATCCACCTGCTGTTTTGCCTGTTTTTTTTTTTTTTTAACATCTTTATTGGAGTATAATTGCTTTACAATGGTGTGTTAGTGTCTGCTTTATAACAAAGTGAATCAGCTGTACAAATACATATATCCCCATATCTCCTCCCTCTTGCGTCTCCCTCCCAACCTCTCTATCCCACCCCTCTAGGTGGTCACAAAGCACTGAGCTGATCTCCCTGTGCTATGTGGCTGCTTCCCACTAGCTATCTATTTTACATTTGGAAGTGTAAATATGCCCATGCCACTCTCTCACTTTGTCCCAGCTTACACGTCCCCCTCCCCCTGTCCTCAATTCTATTCTTTACGTCTGCATCTTTATTCCTGTCCTGCCCTTAGGTTCGTCAGAACCAAATTTTTTTTTTAAATTTTAGATTCCATATATATGTGTTAGCATACAGTATTTGTTTTTCTCTTTCTGACTTACTTCACTCCGTATGACAGACTCTAGGTCCATTCACCTCGCTACAAATAACTCAATTTCGTTTCTTTTTATGGCTGAGTAATATTCCATTGTATATATGTGCCACATCTTCTTTATTCATTCATCTGTCGATGGACACTTAGGCTGTGTACATGTCCTGGCTATTGTAAACAGAGCTGCAATGAACATTGTGGTACATGACTCTTTTAATTATGGTTTTCTCAGGGTATATGCCCAGTAGTGGGATTCCTGGGTCGTATGGTAGTTCTATTTTTAGTTTTTAAGGAACCTCCATATTGTTCTCCATAGTGGCTGTATCAATTTACATTCCCACCAACAATGCAAGAGGGTTCCCTTTTCTCCATACCCTCTCCAGCATTTATTGTTTGTAGATTTTTTGATGATGGTCATTCTGACTGGTGTGAGGTGATACCTCATTGTAGTTTGATTTGCATTTCTCTAATGATTAGTGATGTTGAGCATCCTTCTGTGTGTTTGTTGGCAATCTGTATATCTTCTTTGGAGAAATGTTTATTTAGGTCTTCTGCCCATTTTGGATTGGGTTGTTTGTTTTTTTGATATTTAGCTGCATGAGCTGCTTGTATATTTTGGAAATTAATCCTTTGTCAGTTGCTTCATTTACAAATATTTTCTCCCATTCTGAGGGCTGTCTTTTCGTCTTGTTTATGGTTTCCTTTGCTGTGCAAAAGCTTTTAAGTTTCATTAGGTCCCATTTGTTTGTTTTTGATTTTATTTCCATTTCTCTAGGAGGTGGGTCAAAAGGATCCTGCTGTGATTTATGTCATAGAGTGTTCTGACTATGTTTTCCTCTAAGAGTTTTATTGGGTCTGGCCTTACATTTAGGTCTTTAATCCATTTTGAGTTTATTTCTGTGTATGGTGTTAGGTAGTGTTCTATTTCATTCTTTTATATGTAGCTGTCCAGTTTTCCCAGCACCACTTAATGAAGAGGCTGTCTTTTCTCCATTGCATATTTTTGCCTCCTTTATCAAAGATAAGGTGACCATATGTGCGTGGATTTATCTCTGGGCTTTCTATCTTGTTCCATTGATCTATGTTTCTGTTTTTGTGCCAGTACCATACTGTCTTGATTACTGTAGCTTTGTAGTATAGTCTGAAATCAGGGAGTCTGATTCCTCCAGCTCCGTTTTTCTTTCTCAAGATTGCTTTAGCTATTCGGGGTCTTTTGTGTTTCCATACAAATTGTGACATTTTTTGTTCTAGTTCTGTGAAAAATGCCATTGGTAGCTTGATAGGAATTGCATTGAATCTGTAGATTGCTTTGGGTAGTATAGTCATTTTCACAATGCTGATTCTTCCAATCCAAGAACATGGTATATCTCTCCATCTGTTTGTATCATTAATTTCTTTCATGAGTGTCTTTTAGTTTTCTGCATACGAGTCTTTTGTCTCCTTAGGTAGGTTTATTCCTAAGTACTTTATTCTTTTTGTTGCAATGGTAAATGGTAGTGTTTACTTAGTTTCCCTTTCAGATTTTTCATCATTAGTGTATAGGAATGCAAGAGATTTCTGTGCATTAATTTTGTATCCTGCTACTTTACCAAATTCATTGATTAGCTCTCATAGTTTTCTGGTAGAATCTTTAGGATTCTCTGTGTATAGTATCATGTCATCTGCAAACAGTGACAGCTTTACTTCTTCTTTTCTGATGTGGATTCCTTTTATTTCTTTTTCTTCTCTGATTGCTGTTTGCCTGCTGTTTTTGCATCTACTCTGATGGTCCAGTGTATTCTTACTGGCTGCTTAGTATCTGGGTCAGGCTGACTGTCAATACTATTAATATTGCCCCATTTTTACAAATCAACAAGAGGAAAAATTCTTTTAACTATGGCAGAAGGTTGTGTGAAAAAAGCCACTTGGAAAAACTCATGCTTGAAATGATCGTATTTTGTAAAATAGAGGAGTTTATATATTCCTACAAGTAATAGGTAACATTTATTTAACTGTACAAAGTGGGTATTATTTAGTCTTTAAAATAACCTTATGAAGTAGGCATTATAATTTTTCCCACTTTACACATAAAGAAAGTGAAGCTCAGAGAGGTTTAAGAACTTGGCCATGGTTATATAGTTAGGAAATAATGGCGTTGGCAGTCAGACTATATGGCCTCCTGAATATCTATTTTTAATTTTTGTGACTGCTTGGAAAGACAAACAAGAAAGTGGACAGTGTTTAGCACTGGTAAATTTGACTAGGGGTAGCTGGAGATGGGTTTAGGACAAGTGTGGAGGAAGTATGTTCTCTTTTCTCTCTGTCATTCTTTACTTTGTGTACTTTGCGATTATTTAAACCTTATTTTTCAAGGAGTATGTTGTAATTTTTTAAAGAGAAAAGTTAACTAAAATGTGAGAGTGGTAATTCAGCCTAGTTCCAACAGTCTGTCCTCGTGACAGTCTCTAGTGCAGAGATGACCAGGAAGGAGCTCTGCCCAGTGAGCTAAGGGTTTAGGAATACCGATGCGGCTTTGTGAAAACAAAGCCCCCACCTGTATTAGAAATGCTTTGTGTTTCTTTAACACCTAATCTGAGTTGCCCCAAAGGCTGAATAGCTCATTTATCCCCAAAGCACCCTGTGAGTTTCCTGGCGTGGTCTGGGAGGGTGTGGGGTTGAGTGGTGATAGCCCAAGGTTAGCTCTTGCCCATACTTAGGGATTCTAGGCCCTGGAGGGAAATCACTTAAAGTCTGTGTGTCTCCGACCACCATCAACTAAATGCATCATCATCTTCATATTAATAATTTCCAGCCTCAAAGGGATACTATTAATTATCCTAAAGTTTTAAAGTGCTTGAGAATGCCAGATGCAAAGTACTGAATGAATGGGAAGTTTTACCCTAATGGTGTAGCTGGGAGTCTGAGGAGGGAAGAGGTTAGGTGACTTGCAGACAGTCACACGACGAGGCTAAGACCAGAAAGGAGAACGGAATGGTCACTGTCCTGGTGCTGAGCACACTCCTTTAACCACACCAGACCACGTTCCCTGACTCCAGTAATTAGAAATTACTTCAGCACATAAGCAGGCACTTTATAATGTTTTCTTTTTACAATGGACAGCACGCTCCTCCTTTCCACTAGGAGAGGGGAACGAGTTTTGGCTTCTCACTCTCCCCACCTTCGCTACAGCCCAGCCCCCTATTCACGCACAGAGAAAGCAGCGGTCACACGGGAATATCTGCTCTGAACATGGCCCCCTTCCAGGGGTAAATGGTAAAATGGCTTCCTTCAACATAAATCACTGTTCTTTGGATGCCTTGAGTTCTCAGCCACCAGCCATGGTGCCCTCCTCCTCTTCTCTTTCCCATTCTCCCATCAACAAGTTTAAGAAAGTTCTTCAGAGAAAGTCTCATTATTGACATGGACGCTCTTGCTTCTCTTGCTCAGAACACCCTTACCATATACCATTCCATCCACCGGTAAGTGATAACAACCCTGTTTGTGTTTAATTAGCTCTTGGTTAATGGGCAGTTTGTGTTGAAGACCTGGCTGTTTTAGTTGGTTATGCAGTTGGTAGCAATATATGTGTATGGATGTGGGGTCTCTGTCTATGCCCTCTCAATGCTCTGACCTGAAAAGTCAACAGTCCCTTGTTCCACTACTAAATGGAGGCAAATTATTGGAACTTTTAAGCTTTAATTTCAATCCATAAAACTGGAATGATAACGCTTGTTCTTAGTCTCTAAATATCTGGCTGGGCAAACGTCCATATTGCTTATCACTAGGCAGAACCTGTAGATGAACCACGGTCACTGCTCTGTTTCACAGCACTGGAGGAGAGCGCAGCTTTGGAGACTAGTCTCCAGGAAGCTGGCTATGTGCCCTGACCCTAAGTGTCATCTGCTTATTTCCTGAATGTTTATTTCTCTTATTTTTAAAATCATGTCCCTCATAGCATCCATGTCATGACTTATATTCATGAAAATGTCTAAAACAGAAGCATGGTTATAAAGTAGTGGATTATTTTTTTAAACAAATATTACAGAATCTACTCATCTAAATGTGTGTTGTCCCTTTCCAAGTAATCACCTCTGAAAGTTGTACACATATTCCCAAAATGGTAATATTATGTAACATATTTGAGAAATTCTTCTTTAGAATTACCTGAGGTATAGTATATAAAAACAATATAAGATGAAAATTTTCTTAATTTAAAACTAATACATATTCATACTGAAAGCTTTGATTTTTTGTCCTGTTTTTTATTGTTTTCTGAATTTTTACTTCTAATTCTAAAACCTAGAGATAAGCATGGTTAACATATACTTCTTTCTAGTCTATTTTCCTAAGTTGTGGCCTAATGGATAGACTCAACAGTAATGAATCTTCATTCTCTGAGGGTAATTTTGTGCTTTGGAATCTAATTCCATTTCACTGAATTCAGTGAATATTTATTGAGTCACTCTACATGCAAGGAGCTAAGTGGAATAAAAAGATTAACAAGACGTGCTCAGATTGACTTTCTAAAGAAGCCATTAATGGTTCAGAAGGTGATGTCAAACAAAATTACAAAAAAATATTTTGAACAATTGCAACATCATTGGAATAGGTGGGTAGTTTCCCAAGAGGACACATGGAAGAGGATGGTTCAAATAGTGGTGCAATATGCCTGGAATGTTAACAGAATGAACATGGCCCACAGGATATGCTGAGTAAAACTGTCTGGGGTAACCAGGAGCAGCCACCATATTTCAGAACTAGAACCAGTCTGGTAAGGTGAAAAGTAGGTAAGGTGATTCTCCATGCCAGTTTGCCTGGGATAGTCTTGGTTTACACCTGTGGTCTTGATGGTATTAGTAACACTTCCCCCTTTCCCGTCTGAAGAACACTGGCTTGGAGGATAAATTAATGACCACTCTAAAAACAGAGACATTTGCTGATGGTACCTTCCTGCTATGTCTCCTACTCCCCAAGGGCAACACCCTAGTTAGTTTAGTTAGTTAGACCAGTTGGTCCACCCTGAACGGTAAGTCTATTTCTTGGTCCTTCTTTTTCCTTTACCTCCACCAATTAAAACTTACAGGTGCTAATTTCTTTAAGAAATACAAAGAGCTAATAAACAATGAAACAATATTCAATCCCAACTTTTTATCAAAGAAAATCAGGTTTAAACGAGTCACCAATAATGAAAGTCAGTAAGAGTGTAGTGAGATGAGTACTCTGTGAGAGGGTGAAATTATTAAAGCCCTAAAAGGTAATTTAGGGTCAAAGGTCATAGGTCTCATATTATGTGGTAGTTAGGATTGTGGAATTTGGAGCCAGACTGTCCTGAGAGTGAATCCCGGCTCCCCTGCTTACCGATGGTACAACCCTGGGGAGTTCTTTACCTTCTTGGTGCCCCAGTTTTCTCATTAGTAAAATGGAGATAATAATCGTATGTTTCTGGTAGGTGGTTTAAGGATTAAATACTGCCATACTCATTACCTGCTATTACATCCCACATACACACATGAGGTCACTCCTAATGGGTAGAATGAGCATTTAATAAAAGATATGAAATAACATTGAAAAATAGCAACATTATCTATGTAGTCACACGTTTAACAAATGGAGTTTGAAGACCAATAATAAATCAGACACTATTCTAGACACAAAAGGATATCAATAATGAAAAAGGTGGATTTATTTCCTATGCTTCTGCTGCCTGAAGGGGAGGAAAAACATTAAATGACCAATTATGACAAAAGTATAATGAGTAGTAGACTGGGGGACATGCATCAGGGAGGCCCATCTTTAGTACAAGGGGTCAGAAAAGCCCCCTGCTGAAGCCACACAGGGGATTCAGAGGGGAAGGTGTATGGAAAGCCCAGATTAATAAAAAGATTTTACACATCTACTTTAATAGACCATATTCTAGTGTGGCTAAGTAAAGTCAGATTATTGTGAAGATTCTTAATCTAATGCTTTCATATACATACACAGTCAAATCCTGTATAGAGGTGGGGTGGTCTTTAATTCAGACTGAAGCACGAGTTAGGCACCTGTTCAACTGAGTTTCCAAACTTAAGGATTCATTCCTAGTGTGGAAGCCCAGTCTCCTAAGCTTAGTCTGAGAATATAATTTCTTTTTATTTTCATATCAATCACATGAGAATGTAATTTCTTACATCTTCTTTTAGCAGCTGAGTTGTGAGAAGTGGAGTTCTGGGTTGGCTATCTAAGAGACATAGTCTGTTCATTTCCCCAGGTATCCTTCATTCTTGCCTTGGATCAACTGCATTTCCAGACAGTTTCAGAACCGGTCTTCACCAATTATCACACTTTCATTTTTCAACTTGTTCTTTAATCTTACACTTTGAGCATTTTATTGAGAGTTATCACCAAAAATAGTCATCCAAAACTCACTTCTTTTTTTTCCAAGTAACATATTTTATTGCGTAATTCAAAATTTTTATTTATTTTGTTAATAGTTAACAGAATAGCTATGTGTTTTCTTTTTGCTCTGGTCATTGAGAGATTAATACATTTGAAAAAACCATACTTCAAGCAGAAACATTTTAAATAAGTGACTAATGTTTAAGAGAATACGTACTAAAATACCCACATGCCAAAACCCACTTCTTAATTTGCTTTAAATATACTGATTGGTTCACAAATAGCTCAATATCACTTATGTAAAGTCCTACGTACCACTCTATTTAGAATTTAGTACTAAAAATAGTTTTGTCTATTTTTTAGACACTGATCTACTTCTTCCTCTCTGATGAGAATTATGGCCCTGGCTACAAAGGGGTTCATAATTAAATGTAAAGCTCAGTCATAACAACCACGTTGACCCTTATGGCTGGTATGTTTGCATTCTCCTCTTCCTCTGGCCCTGGTTTTCTGTCTTATAAATTTATCATATATTTTGTTAAAAGTCATCCCAACCCTTTATGATAAAAAGGATAGCTATACAAAGGGGAAAGGCGGGTGAGGGAAGGGATAAATTAGGAGGTTGGGATTAATATATACACACTATTATGTATAAAATAGACAAGCAATCAGACCTACTGTATAGCACAGGGAACTATTCTCAATATTCTGTAATAAACTATAGGGCAAAAGAATCTGCTGTGCTGTACACCTGAAACATACATGATATTGTAAATCAACTATACTTCATTAAAAATTTTTTTAAAAGATGGGCATAAATAAACAAACTAAATGTATAATACATTGTTACCACAAATCAATACACATAAATAGACTAAGTACAGTCTTGGACAGTTTTAGTTACCATTAAAAAAAAAGAACTTGGTAAGGCATAAATCAGTGACTGAGAAAATGAAACTCAGTAATCTTTGGTACAGGTGAGGGAAAGAGAGATGTTAGAAATCTGTTAAATCTGCCAGTTTGTGCCCAAAACTCAGGGGGCCCAACAACAGATTTCATAGGTGTGTCCCACAGAGGATGCTGATCTCCACCCACATCTTTAGAACTTCACTGTCCTAGAAGGAGTTGGGGAAGGTCCAAAACGGAGGAAGACTGAACAAGCCTTCAGTCTCATTTCCGTATACAATGTGTTCTCAGAGCTAACAATTTAAAAATAGAGCTCTGAAAGGCAGCATCCTTAAAGCATGCTGAGTCTTGGCTCTGCATGTCTTGTACCTTTCATCTGTTTAGACACTAGTAGAAATAAAATGAACACCCTAAAGGTATATGAAGCATAGAGATATTTATTAGGGTTTATTAAAAGAGCAGAGGCATAGTGAATTATGGAGTGGGGAAGATTTAAACTTTCAGGATTAAGGATCATCTTGAAGATTGTCTAGGAATTTGTGGAAGGAAGAAAGGAAGGAAGGAGAATCACATTTGTTAAACACTTACCGTGTTCCAGGACCTGTGCTAAGTGCTTTTACATATACCTTCCTTTTAATTATCCATGACAATCTTTCTTTAAGATAGGCAATGGTATCCACATGCTTTCTTGTTAAGAAAGAAATAGAAAACCCTACCTTCCCCTTCCCCCCTTTTTTTCTTTTGTTGTCATAGTGTCATTTGCCTTATTGCAAAATAATAGAAACTTGAATCATAGGTTTTAAGCACTTGTGATTCATAATCTAACTTTAATTAATATTTTACAATAAATTGAAGAAATCAACACTTCTCAATGTTAATTAATAGGGAGGCTCTTGTGAGGAAAATATTGACAGTTTAGTTTAAAAAAAAAAAGCCCTTCAATCAATGCTAGAGATATTGGCTCTATACTGGCTCTAGCAGATCAAGTTCTGGAGAATGGGTACAATTTGAAAATGTGAGAAATAAAACAAGAACGAAGATTGGATCTATTTGGACCACTTTTCATCAAAGATGAAATCTGGCTTATGGTCTGAAACCAGTGATCACATTAAGTCACATACTCATGTTAGCTACTCCTCTTTTTTCTTGTCCTTTTATTGTAAAATCTCTACCTCGTTTTATTTATCTGTCTATCCATCCGTCATCACGAATAATTAAATAATGTTTTCTCATCCTGAAATTTACTAGGTAGAAAAGCCCTTATCAAGGCGAAAGGGATTTTGTGCCGCTCTTGCTCAAATCCAAGTGCCATTTCATAGCTGTCAGTTTTCAAAGATGTGAAAGTTTGTTCATAGTGTATATGCCAGGCAGATAGCCTTTGTATAGTCATAGAAACGCAGGAATCATGAGATCTTAGAAAAAGAAGGGAGCTTAGATATATTCTTGCTCAAACTCTTGATTTTCTACAGGAAGAGGAATGGAAGCTAAGAAGGCAAAAGGGAATCCTTAAAAACAACAGCCCTGGGACTCCAGGGTTTCTTTCACCATATCATAATCAAGGATACTATTTTGAGTGTCATTTTGGCAAAAACCCTACATATACCAGTGCTTTTACTTATTTTCTAAGTTGCACAGTATTATAAAGATTGAAATAATTTCAGAGATCATCTAAGTCCAAACCTTTCATTTAGAGATAGGGACATTCAGCCCTAGAGAGGTGAAATGTCCAAAGTCACATAGCTAATAAGTGGCAGAGTTGGAACCAGAATCTAGCTTTCTTAACTTTCAGACCAAATCCTTTTCCATTCCACCAACAGGCACATTAGCTCCATAAAATAGGGAGACTAACGAAGCTGTTTCCAAGCTCAAAATACGGTTAAGAAAAGAACTTAAAAGTGTTACTTCAACAGCACGAATAGCTCACCAAAGCCTGCAGCAATTAGGGATTAGCAGGGCTAATTTTACTTATTATTTATCAGTCCAGGATTAGAGGCTCCTCTTGGAATGTGCAGCTCAGCATTAGCATCGAGCTTTCTGCTTTATACCAGAGTTACACTGGGGCAAGCTAGACCACAAGGTCAAACAACCTTCTTCAAGGTTATGTATTAAGTCATCAGCTCAAACAAATCAGAACTCAAGGTCCTCTTGGTAAACATAGACAAAATGATAAAGCAGAAGGTGTTTTATTTTCACTATCTCCTATTTTTCCCCTATTAATCTTCCCCCTCCTCCCCTTATTTTAGCATGCCAGCACTGGGATACATGGAACATGGGTATATGTTAGAAAGGAAAACCAGGAGCTGGGGGCCTAAGTGAGGTGTTGGTAGCAGGTCAATAGTAAGAAGTCAAGACATATAAATGCGTTTGTGGCCAGTTTAAAACCTTAAGTCAGAGGCTAGCTAGGTATCCAGGCAAATAGATGGGCAACGCACAGGTGAAAAGGTCCAGGGAGATATTTAGGAAGCAAAAACCCCATTAAGAACTAAAGAGGCAGAACAAGGTGAACTGGGGTAAGTAAACAGCTTTCAAGAGGCTCCTAGAAGTGGTAAAAACCATTGCTTGAGACTCAAGAACCATTGCACATTTTTTGTTAGGGCACAAAGTGGGCCTACTGGTGGTTAACTTGGAATTTATAGGTAGTAGCGGGTAATGAATACTCTTGGCTGAAGTAGGGAGTGTGTAGTGGGGGAGAAGGCAGGTTCAGATACAATACACCCAGGGTTCTCACATTCTTTCATTTACTGAACACGTTTCCTGATTTCCTACTATATGCCTGGTACAGTGCTAGGTTCTAGACATTTAGGGACTAATGTAAGAAAGCCCTTGACCTCCTTAGGCTTCCTTACTAGCACAGACAGTAGATGATAAACAAATAAATGTATAATGTGAGACCCAGTATTCATAAGTGCTTTGAAGTAAAAGCAAAGAAAGTAGTGGTGATGGTGATGAAACTAGTCTAGATTAGATGGTCAGGGAAGGCTTCTCTGAGGTGTCATTTGAGCAGACACCAGAGTGAAATGAATAGAAGGCCCCTCAAGTGTTTGTCACCAGCTACCTAATGCTCCCAATCTTTTCCACCTCCTCTGCACATCAAGTTTCTAGCCTGTTGCTTATTAGTTACTTTATCTGTTGTAAAGCCTTGCTCTCTGATCTCTAGGATGACGAATAACTAAACTGACTAGCTCTTCCATTCGATGGTACCCTTCAAACCACCCACTTAGATCTTGGTGGGTGATTCTTGGTCCTTTTCCTCTCCATAGATCATTAGATCATGGTCATAATTATCACATACAGGAAGCAGGTAATGGGTAAGTCAAAATGAGGATTGAAAGAGTTTGCTGGATCAAACAAATCCAAGGTAGGCTAAGTTTCTGACCTTCATATTGCTCCCTCAACTGTCACTGCTCAGGAAAGAGGAAAACAACTGTACCAGTCGAGGTCTCACCAGAATAAAACAGAAATTACTTTGAGTATCTGAAACACAGAGCCTAATGCAAGGAGTAGTTACACAAGTAATGGAGAAGTGGAGCGCCAAAACAAGCCACGTGGCCATCATGTTTGAGCTAACGCAAAGGTTAGCTATTAGCATCCCTTGTCTGGAAGGAGGTAGTAACTGTTCCTAAAGGGCTGCGATCATCTGACCAGAGCTGGAATCGTGGTGGGCCCGTCTACTAGAAGAAAGGAGATGCAGCTGCTGCGAGAGAAACCACCAAAGGCAGGGGCCGGGGAGGGGGTGGGGTATCCTTTGGATTCTCCCTGTACCCCTTGCTGTCTAACTTTCATAGCGCTTACCATGGGTCAAACCCAAACTGTGATATGGAAGCCAGGGAAGATGGCCTGCAGGAGTTATTCCTTCTGCAATACAGAAAGGAAGAGGAGGGGAAGGGTGAGGAATAGATCTGAGTGCTGGTGGGCTCAGGACCACCAGAAGAGCTGTCAAAATGTACTTAAATGTTCTTAAGTACCTACCATGGGCCAGATGCTGTGTTAGTATCTCTCACAGACATATTCTTATTTAATTATAACAAAAGTTCTCTTTGAAGGTAGGAATAATTATTACCCTTTGAAAGATGAAAAAACCCAGGACCAGAGGGTGTGTGCAATTTGTTTGTGGTCAGACACTTAAGTGTGGTGAAGTCCAGATTCAAATCCACCTGTGCCTAATTATTAACCTCTTGCTCTTTCCACTGCATTCTTTACCCCTTAGGAGATGGATGGCTGTGCGGGGAGGAGGCACATCTCCTTCCTAACTACTCACTTTTCCTTTTCACCTCTCCTGTGGTTCCCAGGTCAATTCTGAGTAACACAGGCAGAGTCTCTGTATGTCATTGTAAGACTAGAGTACATGAAAATATAATATTTGATTTCAGTTGAATCTCATTTCAGATATAATTGTTGAGGTTGGAAAAATGACCACGTTGAATCCATCTTTCTTGAGTAGATTTAGATACTAAATGCTTTCCTTTCCTGTACTGCAAAAGTGAGCGTAGATGCCAACGTCCACATTTTCAGAGACCAAGACTGATTTTTAAGGTGGTGTGGGGAGGTGTGTTTGCTGCAGGCAATGACATGAGAGGCTAAAAGAATGAGGGTGGGGTCTTTCTTTCCCGGATCTCAGGTGGAGCTTCTAGGTTGACAGCAAAATCCTCCTTTCATTTATAAATGGACTATGTTTGCTCTGGAAGCATCTGAGAGGATAAATATGGGAGCCCGCAGAAGCCACAGTGTTATTTTTGCAGCGTCTGTTCTCATTATAACTTTGTCTCTTCTTTTTTTTCCCCCAACCTCTGCTATTTTGCGGGAGGGGGGGCGTTGTTTCTTACATGTGGATGCATGCACAGGTATGATTTGTGCACAGGAACACACACACAGAGCTAGAAGTTCTAATTAAGAATCCAAAATGTAAAAGCAGACCCTTTAAATAAGCTTTACCTGACATAAAGACGTTTATAGCATTACTTTGCTGAGTTTATTCCCCTAGGTGAGATTATCCCTAAATGTAGTTCCAATGGTGTCAGATTTTATCTTGGAAAAATATGGAACTCTAAAGAACGTACAAAATAAATAATGACTATGTGATGTTAAATATACTCTTACTTATTTTAAAAGACATTTCACAGCAAGTGTCATTTTGGTATTTACAAGAGGTATACTAATTTTTTTTTTTAAATAAATTTATTTATTTATTTATGGCTGTGTTGGGTCTTTGTTGCTGCATGGGCTTTCTTTAGTTGCAGCGAGCGGGGGCTGCTCTTCACTGTGGTGCGCGGGCTTCTCATTAAGGTGGCTTCCCTTGTTGCGGAGCACCGGCTCTAGGTGCGCACACAGGCTCAGTAGTTGTGGCGCATGGGCTTAGATGCTCCGCGGCATGTGGGATCTTCCCGGACTAGGGCTCGAACCCGTGTGCCCTGCATTGACAGGCAGATTCCTAACCACTACGCCACCGGGGAAGCTGCCCAAGGCATACTAATTTTTACCCTGAAGATATCAGAATATAAGTAATATCTGGGTAAAGAAGCTCCTCCACAGTTTAAGTTTAAGGTGAAATTTCACCTGAATAAGCCATGTCTTAGATATCCTTCAGTGTAGGGAAAATAATGCCACCTCCCCCGACCCTTCCCCACCCCACCCCGACTAGGTGTCTATATCCTGATCCCTGCAACCTGTGAATATGTTGGGTTGCATGGCAAAGGGGAATTAAAGTTGCAGATGAATTTAAGACTGCTAATCAGCTGACCTTAAAATAGGAAGATTATTTTAGATTGTCCAGGTGAGCCCGCTGTAATTACAAGGGCTCTTATATGTGGAAGAGGAAGGCAGAAGACTCAGTGTCAAAACGATGTGATACAGAGAAGACTCAACTGCCATAACTAGCTTTGAAGATGGAAGGGGGCAACAAGCCAAGGAATGTGTGCATTCTCTAGAAGCTGAAAAAGGTAAGAAAACAGCTTCTTTCCTAGAGCCTCCAGAAAGAAATACAGCTGTGCCAAAGCCTTGATTTTAGCTTAGTGAGACCCAGGTTGGATTTCCGACCTGCAGAATTATAAGTAATAAATTTACTTTTTAAGCCACTAAGTTTGTGGTAATTTGTTATAGCATCCATAGAAAAGTAATACACCTTCCAACTCAGGTTATGTCTGAAGAACACCAACAAAAGAAGCTTAAAAAATAACAATGTCAGTACATTAGTTAGGGTAAGCGATATCAGTTGTTACGACAACCACAGGAACAAACTCTAAAAAGTTTCATGACTTAATATAATTAAAATTTATTACTTAACCCAAAGAATTCAGATAGATGTTCTGGTCTGTTCACCTTCCATTATAGTTGTTTGAGGTTTGGTCATTTTCCATCTTGTGGCTTCGACTTTCTTGAAGACCTTGAAATCCTTTCCATTCACTGGCAGATGTGGAAGGAGAGAGTATGTGGAGAATTGTGTCAGAGGAGTTCATGAGCCTAGCCTGGAAATGACATATTGTTTTCACCCATGTTCCATTGCCAGTGTCAGGTTAATGGGCATACATTATTGAAATGGAGGTCAGGAAAGGCAGTCTAGCTCTGTGTCTTTGAGGTAAAGGAAATCTGGAATTTCACTAATAGCAGTCTCAGCCACAATTGGGCAAGTCTATCTTTTGATAAAGTATAAAAATACAGAGGCAAGGAAATATAATGAACAAATCCTAATATGAAGTACAGTCCATTAAATAATATGTAGTGAAAAGTATAACAGAGAGCAGCTATTCGATCTGGTTTTAAACACGTGCTACATCATCCAATCACTGTATGATTTCTGTAAGTCACTTAATGTCTCTTGGTTTTAGTTTTCTCATCTTAAATACAGAAATAAAAATCTGTCCTGTTTCAAACTTTTTCTATCTGCTCCACCTTTTGCCAGTTTTCAGGTTTTTAGTAAAGAATGGAAAGACATTCTACAACAGGTTTACTTGTTTGTTTGTATGTACATGTCTAAAAAATATGTTCTACTATTTTTACTAATTTGCCCAAATTGACTAGTTTAGTGATGAAGATACAGCTTCTTTTCATTAGATTGAACCATATGATATAGTCATTTTTGTAGCTTAAATATGGCCAAATACTGGCAATTTCATATAGCTCCCCTTAATATATTACCTTAAAATAACATTTTGGCTTCTTTGGTATAACCCCAAATGAATTAGAAGGCTGTTTCCGATTACTAAAAGTTTTCCCTATTATTTCCCATCACAGTATCCAATTTATTTCATCCTTAGAATTTTGTAATTTATATAATTTAAATGTTTTTTTGATTGTTTAATGTCTCTATTTCTGGGAGACTGTAAACCCATGAAGGCAGATACTTTATTCATCACTGTATATTCAACACCTAGTACAGGGTCCTGAATTACAGGCTCAATCACAGGCTGAATATGAAAAATTGAGCTCCTTCAAAGTTGTAAGTCTAATTGAGGTGACAATGTCATATAGCTTTTAGATCTCATTGGAAATAAATTTCAATATATATTCCAGATAATATTTCTCAGTTGTTTTACTTTAATTTTTATAAAGTCCAGAATTGCTTCCACCTAATTTTGAATGCCAACTGAAAATACTATGCTATTTGAATACCACGAAAAAGTAGTGCCTACACTGCGATGAATACTTTTCCCTGAATTATTTTGGAGAGCTAAAGACGAAGACCTTGAGGCCCATAATGATTCAACATTACCCTGAGTTGCATATTGGGGAAAGGACATGGAGATCACTTAACTTCTCTTTACCCAAACTCTCTCAGACTGGTGCAAATCTATTCAATTTCTAACACCTTCCTAGAAGAAGATTCTACACCTTTTGGAACCACTTCTAATGTGTACAATATATCAGCCTTTATTGTCAGGACTTTCTTCCTTCTAATTTAAACCATTGTGCTTAGGTTTATTTCTTCTTGTGAAGTGAAAATAGCTAATGGCTCTCATCTTTTAGGCAAAAATTCCTCAAAGCCCAGAAAACTGTCTTTCAATCATCGCTAGTCCTCATTGTCCCATGTTCATGTGGTTTTGAGATGTTTTAAATTAATTCCTAAAAAAATCCCCCATCTCCAGGCAAAACTGGTAGCAAAACAGCAAGCTTGATGTTGGTGTGCATGTTAAAACGTTGCTCTGACTCAAAGAATTGGAATGTAATTTCCTATTGGGGATAAACTCTGTGAAAACACATCAACAATCAAAATAAAAGATGAAAAAGAAAAGTATCTTTGGGCCCCAGGGAGAATGAGATCTGATGGTATCTGGTGCAACTTGCAGATGTGACTGTTTCTAAGGGCAACAACAGGACCAGAATACAGCAGCCCAGAGAGAGCTGTACTTGAAAATGTCTTGCTCATTTGGTGCAAGTCAACAGTGAAAAATATAAGACATTGGGGACATTTTTTATTTATATCAAGCACCTGCTTCTTTTTATTTCAATGAATGAAGAAGTTCATTTTGTTTTCTTTTTAACTTGTGTATTCTCTGGCTGCTTCTGCTACAATGGCTGCTGCTGCTTGCAGGCAAATGTCAAGAGCTGAAGCAAAGGAGGAGGAGAGACCCACGAAGCCTTATATGTCTATGACTCAGTAGGGCTTACGATAACACTTACAAGAGAAGACTGCCTGACAAACTGATTTCAGAAGAGGCGATGATAATGTTTTCTGCTAGCAGATACAATGTCATATAAACATAGCGTTGGGTGCAACGATAAAATCAGGAGCATGGAAGTCCCCTGGGAAATGCGGCAGCAATGGGGACACTGTGTGGAAGGAGCAGCCCTAGTAATGTGAGGGCGAGAGGATGATACTGCATTTGTTCATGAAGAAACAAGCTTTCTTGATGCATCTTTCTCAGGGCCTCTCACTGTTGTGGCCTCTCCCGTTGCGGAGCACAGGCTCCGGAAGCGCAGGCTCAGCGGCCATGGCTCACGGGCCCAGCCGCTCTGCGGCATGTGGGATCTTCCCGGACCGGGGCACGAATCCGTGTTCCCTGCATCGGCAGGTGGACTCTCAACCACTGCGCCACCAGGGGAGCCCTCAAAACATTTCTTTCCATCTTCTGTGACACTACCTTCTCCTAGGTCCTACATAGTCTATTTAACTCTATGCCTAATCTTCTACCTCTAGCCCCCTAATTGAGAGGTTTCCCTAGGGCCCCATCCTCACCCCTCTCTCATGATCTGTTTACATTTTCTTTCCTAGAATGAACCATGCTCTAGTCTCTAGCTATCACCCAAAATCCGGACCTGAGAGATATACATTGTAATAGATTATAAGGTTGAGTGAACTTCATAGGAATGAGCCACTCTTTTCAACAACAAATAAAATATACTGGTAACAATCTACACCTCAGGGCAGATGTTCTCTGTCTTTTATAGAATCTAAATATAAGCACAGTGTTCTGTTTTTTGGAAATTCTCAGTATAAGTTATTGACTGACTAACATGCATTCACATGAATTAATGTGAGTAAAACTTTATATAACAGATTATAGGGGATAATTACTAATATTTTTAGTATAGGGTTGATCAGTGGCAAAGAGAAAGTAGAATTTCTTGGATCCCATTTCTATTTCTATCTTAGAGCTTGTCCTGACTCTGGGGCAAGGAAGCAGTGCCTTCGGTACTCCTGCACAAGTCAGCCACTGGCTGAGGGCTGCCTGGGGGGCTTCCAGCTCCCTGCCTGTGTGGGAAAGGCTCAGGAAGCACTCTAGTCGTCCTCCAAAGAAAGTCATTGGTGTAAGCTGTTGGAAGCAAGAGCACACAGAGTCCAGGGGAGGGTCACACAGCATGGTAGGTGAGCACTTGTAGTAGACACTCCACCAAGAAAATAATGTCTCATAAAACGGTACTAATATGTCTACGTATGTCTCTTGAAAGTTCCAGGAAATTTTGAAATACATTGGTTTCCAGAGTGACACTGTCACTACTCAAGACTTAACTTTACCACTGCTTTTAAAGATACTCCGATTAGACTCCTCTCCCCAACTTCCTCAGCTATGTAGCTTGAACAATTCACCTGGTGACAAGCATTTCATTAGAACAGCATACTGAGGAGCAGTCAGGGCAAAGGCATTGTACCTGAGGGCTATTTGGAAAGCTGAGGCCAGAAGAGTTCTACTTTTCTTCCTGCTCACAGAACACTAAATTCTCAGTGTGGCTACAAGAGGCTGGCAAAGATCGTTAAGTGATGCCAGAGAAATTCTCAAGAAAAAATATTTGGATCTACTTTTGTGTAAAAAAGTAAGAGGTCTGGCTGAGAAAAAGAGAAATAAAACTTTAAAAAAATTTCTAAAACAAGAAAAACTTAAACACATCAATAATATTGCTCTTCAAAGTAGTGCCCTTAGGAACCCTTCTACACTATTGGTGGGACCACTATGGAGAACAATATGGAGGTTCCTTTAAAAAACTAAAAATAGAGTTACTGTATGATCCAGCAATCACACTACTGGGCACATATCTGGAAAAGATGAAAACTCTAATTCGAAAAGATACATGCACCCCAATGTTCACAGCAGCACTATTTACAATAGCCGGAACATGGAAGCATCCTACATGTCCATGGACAGAGGAATGCATAAAGAAGATGTGGTGTATATATATATATATATTCAGTGGATTACTACTCAGCCATAAAAAAGAATGAAATAATGCCATCTGCAGCAACATGGATGGACCTAGAGATTATCATACTGAGTGAAGCAAGTCTGACAGAGAAAGACAAATTTCACATGATATCACTTACATGTGGATATGATACAAATGAAGTTATTTACAAAACAGAAATAGACTCACAGACACAGAAAACAGATTTTATGGCTACCAAAGGGGAAAGGTGGGAGGATGGATAAATTAGGAATTTGGGATTAACAAATACAGACTACTATATATAAAATAGATAAACAACAAGGACCTACTTGCTATATAGCACAGGGAACTATATTCAATATCTTGTAATGACCTATAATGTAAAAGAATCTGAAAAACAATATATATATGTATATATAACTGAATCACTATGTTGTACACCTGGAACATTGTTAACCAACTATACTTCAATTAAGAAAAAAATAGTGCCCTTAGGGTTTGTCCCCTTATTCCAGCACAGTGGCTGTGGCTCAATTGCCTCCAGGGACAGTTATGGACCAGATAAGAGAATTCATATTTTTGCTTTAAGGTTACACCTTGACTTGGTCTCAGAAATGTGAAACACAACTTAGTAAGATGTTTTACTGATCAGATTTCACTCCAAAATGACTTTCAATTGTTTACAAAAATTTTAAAAAATCAAACTCAAAATATGAAACATTTCTACCACTGAAGGTTACGTAGGTCTATAAGGCACTATGTAGAGGAGCCATCATCTAGATAAATATGGGTCCAAAGTTAGAATTACTTGGCTATTTCATGGGAGTGTGGCTTTTTGGCCCACATTATCCAGATAATTTATTATGCGGATTTTCTTCTATAGTGCATAGTGTATTCTGACTTTGTCATGGTTAGTGTGTCTTGGCAGGTATTCAATTTTTCCATATTTTGTCATTTAAAAGATAATCACATAGACCATATAACATAAAGGTCCAAATCCTCTAGAAGCATGACAGAAGCACAAAAAAAAATCAAAGTTCCCTCCAAAGTCCATGCCTTCATGTTTATGGAAATGTAACGTTATATCTGGACTTCTGAGGCCTAATAACTAAAACGGGGAACAGATTAATTGAGCATCAAATGTATTCTTCACATTCATGACTATTGTACAGTAAAATCCATTGTTAGTTAAAGATTTACATCACACAGTAATTAATACCATTTTGTGGTATTTGTACATTTAACACAAGAACACACATAGTTTTATAAATGTTAAAAATAGTTAAACCTTGATGGTGTCTGCCACTTTGATTCATAAAAGAAAAGGGACAGAAACAGAAGAGGCAAAAAACCAAAAGGGCTTCATGGTGAGTCACACCACGTGTGGAGGTGATCTATTACTTTCCACTGATTTCAAGAACAGTCATTCTTGAATCCTTCCTAAATGAGACAGTTATATTTTATATGAAAATATCTACCCTAGAGAAGATTTTAAAACTTATTTCATAATGTATTTCAATTACAGACAACTAAGAAATATACTTTTATCAAAACCTATTTTTGCCTTTGTTATTAATAGAATTGATAATCAGGATTTATTGCCCTCTGAATAATTCTCTTACTTAAAAAAAAGACGTTGTTCTGCCGTTTACCTATCTCCACATTTAACAGGCCTAGTACTTTAACTTATAAGTCAGGTGTAATTTTTTCACCCTTTTAACAATCTTTTTGACTCTTTCCCAAGCTTTGTTTATCTTAAAATAGACCTGGTTTTAGTTAATATTCTCCAAATTGTTAACAAATAAAGAATTGACATTATTTGTCCTTCCCAGTCTCCTGGTAGCATTCTCCAGAAGGTTGGCCAAGGTTTAGGAAATGTGTTACATCCATAAGCCAATGAGAGAATAATTGGCTAAAACTATAAATTCACAATTGTAATTTTGTTTGCACTAAGTCAAATAAAATAAAGTAGTATATGACTTTGCAGAAACAAGGCAGCTTTGAAGAAGAAAGGTGAGGGGGTGGTGTGGGGGTGGTCAAAGACAGAGTTGTTGGAAGAACCTAAATGTTTAGAGAATAGACATTCTACTCTTATTCTCACTGGTGGAGCTGAGGCTCTGAGAAGTTAATGGGAGACATCAGAGCATGTTTCTGTGCTGATGGAAGTCCTCCAGTGTAGAGGGGATAATCACAGAAGCAGTGACTGAGGAGGTGAGAGGGTAAGGGATCCAGGTGGAGGGACTGGATTTTGACACAGCAATGATACTAAGTTCAGTGTATTTAGCTAAAAAATGCAGAGTTTGGGTACTAAACACAGTTATAATTTGATAGATTTGATGGTGGAAAGCTGATGATGACTACTTCTATTATCTCTGTAAATATCATCTCTGAGAATGATGGGAATGTTGGGGGAGTAGGAGATTTGAGGGTAGAGGAGAAATGTGAACTCGTATTTTAGGTGAATAGGAAAGTGAATAAATGAGGCATGTGTGGTAGGGTTGCCCATTTGAGGTTAGTGGTCATGAATTTAGAATGAGCTCAATCAACACAATTGTGTTCTTGGGTGGCCAGGGAAGTCTCAATTTTAGCTGTTAATGCTTTTAATTATTATCATTTGAGAGCTATTTCTCTTTGTCCATTGGCTGTTTGGATAACCTTTGGTCTTGGACAGGGAATGTCCAGGCCCATTGCTGTCTGGAATCATAACCTTGGATGGTATCACAGTGACAAGAGATAATAGAAACAGGAGGAGATGCCTGGAGGAGAGAGGCGGTTTTCTCTTAGCTGGAATATACTCCCCACAAGTTGAAGATAAGAGAGCTACAGGGAGGCCAGGTTACAGGTCAAGAAGCAGGAAGGAAAGGTCTTAAGATAAATAGCCAACACCATCGTATCCTAGACAGCATGGCTCCATCCTACTGTTGATTCTGGGAGTTAAATGGTTTCCCTGGTTACTAGAGCCTGTTTATTCAGTCAGGCTAAAGAAACAAGTATGTTCACGCCATGGCAAGCACACAATAAGCTTTTCTTAACACTTCTGTCTCATCACATTCTCCTGGACCTTCTTCCATCTAGCTGCATTATTTCTGCTCTTTTTCTCCATGGTTCCTTGTTTCTTTCTACATTCAGCCCATATCTGGGGGCCTTCTCTAAGGTCCATCCTTGGTTCTGTCCTATGGTCTGTTTACACTCTTATTCTAAGAAAGATGAACCAAACATTCTCTTGGTTCTAGCTCTCTCCTAAGTTCTAACCCTGTGTTTCCAAAAAGTATTTGGACATTTCTATAGAGATAAACATTAACTCATCATTTGTTCAAAATCAAAACCTTTACTGTTTCTCCTTTTGGATTTCCTACACTGAATTAAAGAGTTCATTCTTACAAGCCTCCAAACTGAGAACTTTGCAATTATCATGACTTTGTTCTTTTCTTTCTCCATCATGTCCAATCTACTTGGGGGTCAAATCTACCCCCAAGTCCTGCCCATTCCACTTATGCAAAGACATGTTTCTCCATCCTTTTGCTATTTTCCTCAAGGTATTTCATACCTTCCTAACCTGTCTCCTAAGCTCTACTCTCTCTGCTCTAGGCCTTCACACTACCATTCATGCTACCATCCATGGCATTCCACTGCTGCCAAATAAAGTCCAACCTCCTTAACATAGCACTTATGATGTTCAGTTATTTGTCTAATCTTTCTAGCCTTATTTTATATAATACATGTAACCTTACCAAATTTGTGGCATGACAAACTGAACCTTTGCTCAAGCATATCCTGTTCTCTTTCCCCCATGACCTTTCTCATGCCATTGCTTTCACAATCATTTCTTTCTTCTCTTACAATCCTTCCCCAATTAAATATTCCTGACCCCCTAGATAAATTGTGGATGACATTACAATATATGGTTTCTATCTATACCTGTAATATAAATATATGAAACATGACAAATAACATGTAATTAGCTTGAAAACATTATACAATATAATTACATAGACACACACATACATGTAATGTTTTCAAGTCAATTATGTTTTAGTTTTTCATTACAGAAGAAATACCAGCATGCTGAATAAAATTTGAGAAATAACAGATAGGAAAGAGAAAGCCATGGCTCATGGAGTAGTCAACATAATACAACCACAGTTAGGATACTGGTAAATTTCCTTCTTTAGATGTTTCTAGTTGAAAGCATCGTGCCCACTTCCACCAGGTTCCTAGCACAATGTTGAATACACCAAAAAACCTCCACTAATCAGGTGATTTTGATTTGAACATGTAGGGAACACAAAGTTGTGCTTTCTTATTGGTGCTCTGATATTATTATTTTAATAAAAGGACCAAATCATTTTTGTCCAAAGCAACCAAATTAAATCCACAGAATGCACAAAAGATAAATTTGGTCAAAATCTTGACCAAAGCTTTGACCTTCTCACCTTTCTCTATGAAGACATTTTGACTATTGTACTAGTCTATTAGGGCGGCCGTAACAAAATACCACAGATTTAGTGGCTTAAACAACAGACATTTATTTTCTCATGGGTCTGGAGGCTGGAAGTCCAAGATCAAGGTGTCAGCAAGTTTAGTTCCTCCTGAGGCCTCTCTCCTTTAGCTTGCAATAACACCTTTTTGCTGTGTCCTCATCTGGCCTTTCCTCTGTGCATATCCCTGGTGTCTCTCTTCTTGTAAGGACAGCAGTCATATTGGAATAGAGCCCCAACCTTATGACCTCATTTAATCTTAATTAGCTCCTTAAAGGCCCTTAATTACCTCCAAATATGGTCACACTGGGGGGTTAGGGCTTCAACGTATGAATTTTGAGGGGATACAATTCAGTCCATAGCACCCATGAAAACTTACACCTGACCTCTTCAACATATGACAAAATATAAAGATAAGAAATCTCAAAAAAACAACAACAACAAAAACAAACAAACAAACAAAAAAAAAGAAATCTCATTTTTTTCCTTTGCTCTGCTAATGATAAGGGATTTGAAATAAGAAAATGTAAAATGCTGCCACAAATTTATATAAGTGTCAAATTGGAAAATTCTGAACCATTTCATATGGTTGAACATTCATATTGAAGTTTTGCATCAAGTAAAATTGTGAAAACATTTTCATTTTTAAATGAAAGAATCCCAGTTACTTTAACTGAATTTGGTAACAATTGACACTGATACAAAAGGGAGGCAGTGTCAGTCTAGTAGTGTGCTAGCTGTTATCACAGTTTTGCCCAGTCAAGTTTCCAGTCCATCCAGAAGAGCAGTATCTTCCTTCCAAGAGATACTTTTATATTGTATTTGACATAAAGAGCAAACCCTGTTCTGATATGTGGAAAGTGTTGGCTCTCCAAAAGAAAGTCTCAGTGTGTTTTCTCCTGGGGTTGCCAACAAGCTCTGAATATGGGATCCAGAAGGGCAACTGTTCCTTCGATTTCTAGAAAGTAAAGAAAGTGATCCACACAGGAGGGTTAGTAGATGTACTTTGACATCACAAGTGGAGGTGTGGAGAAGCAAAGCCATAACACTGTTTGTCACTGGGGGGAGAAAGCCAGCCAAGAATTCAGATAATAAAGGCTCTCAGAGAGGCCCAAAACAAACCAAACACCCAGCTGAGCACACTAGAAAAATAAATTTTACAGCATAGCATTTGGTTCTTGGACTTGTTGGTTTGCTTTGTGAATGTCCTCAAGTTAGAAGCTTGATGTTGGAAGAACCCCACAGAGATGACATCAGGTAGGAGCAAAGCAGGGCTGGAGCAGTGATCAGCTGTTCATCACCAGCCAGTCCTCAGCACTTACAAAAAGCCTTTATTTCAGAGGCCCTAATGTATTTTGTAGCATTATGGAATTTGCTTGGAGGGTCTAATAAAGGTGCTTACAATAAAGGCAATCAAATCAGTGTAATAATTGCTATGGAATAAAATCAGGAAGACGTCCCAGAGGTCTTCAGATCTCATTTTACAGTTTTTCTAGAGCTCTTTTCTTCAAAAATCTTGAAGGAATTAAAAAAATACAAATACATTAAACAGTGTAACTTTCACCTCCATTGTTTCCTGGCAGCTCTCTTAGAGACGTGCTAATAAACAATAAAATTTTCCCTAAGCAGGAATCTGGAAAGAGAGAGAAGAAAACCCAGGAACCAGGGCAACCCAAAGCCAGTTAACCACCTAGAATCAACTGTAGATTATAATCATAGTGGCCTTCTACAATGTCACCTGCAATATTAGTTTTTTCTCAAGCCACTTGTCAAATGGCATCACAGTGCTAACATTTTCATGAGGCATTCCTCAGCAGAAAATTTTCTAGGTCATAGCTTCTTTCTTTTTCTGTTTCTTTTTTTTTTTTCTAAAGAAATGGAAAACATAGAATTCATATTTTTCTTAAAAGACAAGCATACCACTGTGCTGCCTCTAAAATAGCTGTGGCTCAGGATGTGGACACCATTCCACTCATTGTCATCACAATATTCTTTAAGTAGCCACTTTCAGGTGCAGAACTGCAGAACGATGTGACAGCCAGGTCACGTGGTGGTTTCAGTTTACCCTCTCTAACATGCAATTCCAATTACCAAAATATAAGTGACTCTTAATGATGGGTTCAATAACAGTGGATGTGGAAGCACTTACAGATTCAGGACAGTTCAGGTTTTGCACCAAGAAATTAAATCATTGAAATGACATTTTATTTTTTTTAATAAGAAGTGGGCAAATAGAAATGACTCACTATGTTTTCTAATTTCACTCACAACCTGGTTTTTCTGTGTGAGCAGGAAGTGAAAGAGTTTGCAGAGACTGTAGAATTTGATGAGTCTTATGAGTTTCTCATGGAGTCAATTTTCTGAAAACCAAAAGAGCTTGTATTCTACAAAGTTTCACTGTGATATAAAATTAAAGCTATTCACTACTGGCCTTCATAGAGCATTGAGTCCCGAAGCTAAATACCCTTTGACTTCACTACGATATCAGTGGGCATTTGGCCAAGGAAGGCCAGTTAAAATTGGGCCTCTTGCAGTGAGTTATAGATGAGGCATTCATCCTGTCATTCTTCATTACAAATATAGCATGAGGAATGGAGTTCAAGTGGAGCAGGAACTATCTGGAATTTGGGCAAGGGGTCACACACTAGTCCTGGACATAACTGGGACACATGAACATTTCCAACTTGATATCCCCAATTTGGGGAAGGTTCTAGAATCTTCACAGATGATTTAACTCAAAATCTCCTGTTGAATTTCCACTTATCTTTCAAAACTCAGCTCAAGTAGCTCTTCTATGAAGCATTCTTTTTGAATTCTTCCCCTTCTTGCATCAAGGCATTCTTTCCTTTCTGCATTTATTGTGCTCTATACATAACTCCATTACAGAACTCATCCCATTAAAAGAAAACTGTGTGCTTACTTGTCTGTCTCTTCCAGTAGACTGTGAACTCGTGGTGGTCGGAGGTTTTCTCATTTGTCTTTGTACCTCCAGGATCTAGCACCATGCCATGTGCTTTAGGAGACTAATTGAAATCTGATGCTGATGACAACATAGTCAACTTTTCCAGAATATGGAAATTGTGAACATACTCCTGGATATCTCCCCTGAAAACAATGAATACCAAGAATTCATAATGCTTTCACTCATACCACTGCAATATACCAACTATTAATTATAACGAAGACTTATCTAGAAAGTAAGAAAAATGTATGTGTCTCAATCAAGGAAGAATAAGATGAGACATGAAATTGAGAGATAGGGGATGGTGACTTTTTTTAACAGGTATTTTCAGTATTTAGGGCAGACTATGCTTATCTGGATTTCTCATCTGTTACAGATTTGGCTGGTGATTATATGAGTATCTGGAAGCCGCTGGCCTCTTCAGGAAATCCATCCATTCTTTCAATCTGTTAGGTCCCTGATAACTCTGCTATCTTGGAAGGATCTGGCTACTGAGGCACTAGGAATGCTCTTATGAGTTCTCCTGCTATAATTTTTAAAAATCCCACCTCTAGAACAGGCATAACCATACATCGTTACTGCAGTATCAGTGAAAGAGTGGGTTCATTTCACTACGTTTAGGTATCAGTTTACATCTCTTTGTTTTAATTGTCTTTTAGTATTAAGTATTAAGAGCCACCAGTGAACAGCCAATGGAAAAGATTCAGGGAAATAGAGCAAAGGGGAAGGCAGAGTAAGATAAAAGCATGAAGGTCATTGTAGAATAAAGAGGCTGCCAAATTACACAGAACAAATGTAGAAACTATGAAAAATGTTTCAACAAAAGAAAAGGAAGTAAAAGAGAACAGTATCTACTTCAGAAAAATGTCATTTATTGATAGATTTCTCATTTCATTTTATTAAAAGAATAACTTAAGTAGAGAAGATAGGATCGATTCTATTTTCTTTAATATTTTTCATTTTGAACACTGTTTCCTAAATGTAGTATATTTTACTATTGTGAACTGTTAGCCCCTGAATGTATTAAAATAAATTTTACTTAGCATCTCTTGTTATAATGTAAACTTTATAAGGCAGGAATTTTGCTCTGTCTTGTGTGCTGCTCTCTTTCTCATGATTTGAATAGTTTCTGGTGCATAGTAGGCACTCAATAAATATTTAATGATGGATACACAAATCTTATTCATTTTATTACTTCTAATTCATCCTCTACACTACTGTCAAACTAATCTGTCTAGAACACAAATCAGATCATATCATTACTCTGACTAAACCCTTCAAAGGCTCTTCATCATTCTCGGGTGAAAATTCAAACTCCTTAACATGCCACATAAAGTCTTTCATGATCTAGCCCTTGCTTGACTCTTCAGCCTGCTCACTTTTAATTAATTAATTAACTAGCTAATTCATTCCTTCAACACATATTTATTAAGCGCTTACTATGTTCCAGCATTTTGTTAGATACTACGGACACAATGGCAAGCAAAAAGGATAGCTCTCTCACTTCTCATTATCCCACTACTGAAGAAACTAGACTTCTACTGTGCTTGAAAATGAATCTGACTCATGGATCAAAGAAGAGACCACAATGGAAACTAGAAAATATTTACAGCTTGTTGATAATGAAGATACTAAAACTTGTGGGATACACCTAAAGTGGTGCTTAAAGGAAAATTTATATTTTTAAAATGTATATGTTAGAAAAGAAGAAAGGCACTCAACTTTATCAATTTTCAGACAGATGAAATCTAAAACCACAGTGAGATATACTTCATACTAACCAGAATATCTAAAATGAAAAATAGGATAACATCCAATGTTGGTGAAGATAAGGAGCACCTTGAATTCTAACACATTGCTGGTGGAGGTCTGATTTGTTATAACTACTTTGACAAACTGTTTGGCAGTATCCACTCAAACTTGTGATATAGTCATTGGCCAAGGGCTCACAAGTGCCCATTTCTTGCTCTCTGCTTTAGCTGGACCAAACTTTAGTAAGGCTTCTCTCTTCCCTGCAGGCCCTTAAACTTTGGCTCATCCCCAAGTTTAAACAAGCACCAAAGCACTAAGGTGCAGAACATCTCCCCTTAACAGATCATTCTGAAAATTGGCTGACCACAGAGAAAAAGAGTTCCTGTTGATGCACCCTGATTTTGCCAACTTCTCACCCTCACCTTGTGCCTGCCTCCAACACAAAGTTCCTTTTCATACTTCTTCCATATCAAAGAAAAGCCTTTTTCTGTTTGATTCTGAGACACTTGTAGATTTCTGAGATCAGAGCTTTGTTCTCATAGCGATAATCTTTTTGGATGAAGTCTTTTCTTATTTAAGTCCAGCTTTGTTTTCATTTGCTATCATACAATGGAACAGTATATAAAATGAGAATATATGTGACAACGTGGATGGATCTCACAAGTATAATGTAGAGTCAAAAAAGCAAGACTTAAATGGCTAAAAACTGTATGATTTCATTTACATAGAGTTTAAAACAAGAAAAACTAATCTATGTTGTTGCAAGTCAGGGTAGTGGCTCCCTTAAGGGAGGTGGTTTCTAGAAGGGGACAGAAAGGAGTCTCTTAGGACACTGATAACTTTCTGTTTCTTGACCAGTATCATCATTATATGGAATGTGTTCAATTTGTAAAGTTCCATCTAGTGATAGACTTATAATTTGGAAAATTTTCTATGTGTTTTACTTCAATTAAAATTTTACTTAAAAATTGAATCATTTAAAATCACCATTTATTTTTCTCAAACTTGTATGAAACAAAGACAAAAGGGCCTTAATGCTTTCTAACGAGCAAATGAACACATATCACTTATATATGCAACTTAGTAATGGAGTTAGAGAATAAAATAAGTTATCCCACAGGTAATAAGTTAATTGTCAAGATACTGGTGTGTTTGTTACCACTTAAGAGACTAAATTCAACTTCCTATTAAACACAGTCTAAGATATAAAATATCTGAAATGATTAATTTTGCAATAATCACACCTTTTTATGCGCTGTGGAAAAAATGTTAATAGAAGAATATCAGGAGAAATCTTCTTATCATTATCAGAAAAAAAGAAGAAAAAAGAAACTTTCATGATAACAAAATATGACAATACAGATGTGTACATATTTAACTTAAACAAGAACTTCATTCCACCTTGCTGGTCCTCTGGTGTTTGTGTTTTATGGTCACAAGAATGTAAATGTCCTCTGGCCTCTATTTATCTTGTATAGTAACAAAGAACAGTAACTAGTCCAGTTACATTTTCAAGAGACCTTTCTTAATGGCCTTATTCTTCATTAAAGAAGAATAAGGGTTTGGTATTTGAGATGGACGGAGTGGAAAATTTTAAGGCATTTGGAAGGTAAAAATCTCTTATTGTATCTCACACTGTAGCTACATAAAACTCTTTGCAGGTCCCAGCATATGCCAGCTTTGTATCTGTTTCTCCCCTGGACCATATTTTCTTTAATGTTTCATATAGCTACATCCCACTCATCCTTCTAAACTCAGCTCTTCCATGCACTCCCATGGTTCCCTGTTTTTGCCACTGTTGTCAAACTTGTCACACTGTCTTTTAGTCATCTGCTTACTTGTTGGTTTCTCTCCTAGACTATGATCTATTTGAGGTCAGTGCTTGTCTATTTTGTTTCTGTAGCTCCAGGGCTATAGCCATGACTGGAACAGAGCAGGAAATAAGTATCTGTTAAATTACTAAGTGAATAATAGATCCTTTTGGCAATCTAAATGACTCAAATTGTTCTTTCACTTAAAACAATAGAATGAAACAAATCTAAAGCAGACACCAACTCCTGGACGTGTTCATTTTTCAGAGAAGAGGAGGCTATAATTGGCAAGAGAAGAAAGCAATACTAATGATTATAATGAGACAATGGACAAAGAAAACCAAAGGAACTGGCCAGTGCATCTTACTGCTGTAACTGTGAACTGTGTTGTTAACTAGATGTTTTACGATCATGAAGTCTGCTTAAGGAGAGAGAGGGATTTTCAGTTGACTATTGACTTAAATGCTTCTTTTGGGATATCAGTATCATCATTTTACATGCAAACTTGAGGGACTGGTTTTTTATCGTAAATTTTGGCATAATATTTCCAGGTGAATGATAAGGCCTTAGTTATGGCCTTCGGGTCTGAGTACCTAGCCTTCTAGCTACTCTTATTTGCCTCTGGCCCTCTCTGAAATCAGACTGGAATGGGGAACTGGGTTAATTATTATTATTAGTTTCTATTTATTGAGCACTAAATATGGGCCAGGCACTGTTATAACTACTTTCACATATAATTTCATACACTCATTACAACAAACCTGTGAGGAGGCTATTGTTATTCATCTCAATTTTACTGAGAAAACCGAGGCTTGAGTAAGTTAACTAATGGGCCCAAAGTTATTCACACAGTAAATGGTGCAGCCGGAAATTACTCATTTCAAAGTCAGTTAGTTCTCTCTCTTTTTTTTTTTTTAAATTTTGATTGTTGCTTTTATTCACCTTTTGGCAAAGAAACAAAAGATATATTAAAAAGTGTACTTGAGTTGTAGTTCTGTGAATAAGGGAAATCAGCTACAAATAAGATCTTCATGTTTGATCAATAAAATATCTGTGGTTTTTTAGTAAATTTTGGCATTTGTCTTGAGTGCTAATAATTTTTTTAACATCTTTATTGGGGTATAATTGCTTTACAATGGTGTGTTAGTTTCTGCTTTATAACAAAGTGAATCAGCTATAGATAATATATATCCCCATATCTCCTCCCTCTTGGGTCTCCCTCCCATTCTCCCTATCCCACCCCTCTAGATACTGTTGCCTCTTCTGCCTTCCAAATTGCCTTCCAGCTCCAGATGTGGGTAGAGAGAAGTAGGAACACCAAACTGTGTATGTGTATAGGGAAGCAAGGAGGGAGGGAGACATGTTGAGGGCTTTTGTTTGTACAAGTCCTGTCCTTGGCTTGGTCCCAGCAAGATCCCCTTCATTTATATTTGATGCTCTGGATGAGTTTAAAATATTAAAATCTCAGAGATGACCAAATTACAAAAAAAAGACAGCAACAAAAATAATCTGAGAACCTGAGAACTGAGAAAATATTCTGTAGTGAAAAGAATAGGAACTAACAGCATGTGAAAAGTCCTAATATCGACTTACATCAAAGAAAAATAAGTTTTAAAAAATCAAGTGGTCTTTTTCTCCTCAATGAAATGAAATAGGTTATTATTTCTATTAAATAAGATTAGGCCAAATTAAAATAGGAGACTAACAGAATAAAACATTCAAAGAGATAACATTTTTCAAAGATGGCCATAAGAAGACTTGAAATTGAAGAAAACAGAACCAGTAATTTGTAGAAAAGTTTAGATAACTATTCTAAAAGTGAAGAAGGTTAATAAAAAACTGAAAAATAATAAAGAAGATAACCATCATTGTGGAGAGATTACAGATTTCCAATCTGTGAAGTTATACATAATACCCTCTTATTATATTTTAAATGTGTATAGGATCTATAGCGACATCACCCTCTACAATCCTGATATTACTAATTTGTGCCTTACTTGTTTTTCATAAGTTTTGCCCAGAGTTTATTAATCTTATTAGTCTTTTCAAAAAATTAATTTTTACTTTGTTGATCCTAATATGTTAGTTTTCTGTACCATCAGTTTCTGCTCCTTTCTTCATTAGTTCTTCTACTTGTGAGGGATTTAAGTTGCTATTCTTTAACTAACTTCTTGAGATGGATGCTTAGATCATCGATTCTCAGTCTTTATTCTTTCCTAATATATGTGTTTAAGGCTATATATCTCCCTCTAAAGCATGACTTTAGTTGAATTCCACATATATTTTCATTAAGTTCAAAATATTTTCTAATTTCCATTCTAATCTCTTCTTTGACCCAGAGGTTATTTAGAAGTATATTTTGCATTTTCCAAACATATGGGAATTTTCTAGTTATCTTTTTATTATACATTGGTCTGTGGTCATCTAATATATGCTATGTGATGTCATTCCTTTGAAATTTGTTGAGTTGCTTTATGGTCCAGCAATTTAAAAAATTTTCCACATGTATTTGAAAAGAATGTGTGGTTTGTAGCTGTTGGGTATACAATTACATACATTTTAACTGGGTTGTTCAAATATTTTATATCACTTTTTGGTCTTCTTGTTCTATCAGTTACACAGAGGTATTTTAAAAATCTTCCAGCATGAATGTGCTATTATGAATTTGCTATTATTGTGAATTTGCCTATTACTTCTATAATTTTATCAGTTTTTACTTTAAATGTTTTCAGGGTATATTATTAGGTGACACAAATTTATAATTATTATGTCTATAAAATTAAACCATTTTCCATAATGGCTCTCTTTTTTGCCTTAAAGTATATATATATTTTCTCATTAATGTAGCTATACCAGTGCTCAGTATCCCCAAAACTTAGTAGTTTAAAACAACAAAATTTATTGTTTCTAACAGTTTAAGGGAGTCAGGAATATAGGAGCAACTTCGTCTCTCATGACATTGCAGTCAAAATGTCAAGTGGGGTTGTAACTTCATTAGAAGTTTGAATGGGACTGGACAATCTACTTCTAAGATGACTCACTTACATGGTTGTTGGCTGGAGGCCTCAGTTTCTTTACTGGCTGTTCACAGAAGCCTTGGTGTCTCATCACATGGACCTCTCCATAAGGCTGCCTGAGTGTCCTCATGATATGGAAGCTAGCTTCCCACAGAGCAAGAAATCTGAGGGAGTGAGGTCAAGGAGGAAGCCACGAAGTATTTTATGACCTACTCTCAGAAGTTACACACTTCTGCCACATTCTATGCATTAGAAGTGAGTCACTAAGTGCAACCCACTCTCAAGAAGAGGGGAATTAGGTTCTGCCTTTGAAGGGAGAAGTACCAAAGAATTTGTGGGCCTATTTTAAAACCATCACAATTAGTATTTGCATGGTATATTTTTTTCATACTTTTACTTCCAGACTTTATATTTCCTTATGTTTTAGGTTTGGCCCATCATAAGCAAAATATACATATATTGTATGCCACTCTACCATTCTTTGTCTTTTAATTGGAGCATTTATTTCATTTTTACTCAATGTAATTATTGATACATTGAGTTTAAATCTCTGGTCTTGTGACTTGATTTCTCTTGTTCCTACCTGTGTGTGCCTATTTACTCTCCTTTCTTACCTTATTAAGATGACTTGAAGCTAGGCTTTAGTCCCTGTGATGACTGGTCTACTTCTGATTTACCACTGTTCCTAAGGAGCTGCCTTTCAGGATCTCTACTGAAAACACTCTAGACTCCAACTATTTTCTCATGTGGGTCAGTTGAAAGTTCTGCTTACCTCTAGGCAAGTATCCTCTTCCAGAACCAGCAGATACTGGTGAGGAAAGAGTCCTCAAGCTGAGCTTACTTCTATAGGTTTCTTTCTTTTCTGAGATTTTTGTCTCTTTAAATCTTCACTGTCTTATTGGCTCTCCAGAGCTTTTAAGCAGAATACTTTAAAAACTATTTTCTAGTTGTTTGTTTGAAAAGGTTGGTCTGAATTTCTTGGTTTGCCTTCATTAGAAGTGAGAGAAGTCATTTAATTTTTACAAATGGTAGAGTATTATTATTATTCCATTTTGTTGGTGAGGAAATTGGTCTCAGACAAGCCAAGTAAATTGCTCAAGGTTACATTTAGAAAGTGGCAAACTTAGAATTTGAACATATATCTTTCTGTCTCAAAAACAAAACAAAACAAAAAACCTCATGCTATTTACATTAGCTAAAAGCAATTTTGGCTAATATCCCCTAAGTGGAACACACTATAAGAAGATTTATTACTGACAATCATACTTATACTTTTCATCAAGTATAAATGCATGTTTGCAAATTGGAAGACCTTCTGTTTTATAGCAGTCTTTAATTAATTTTACTAAAATATAGTTAGTTTCAGTTTCCTAAGTATTTTGATTTACAGTTTTATAATTCCTTACTGGTATTGACTAGCAATCAGTATTTTATAAAATAATGGTACTTTAACATGAAAGTCTAATATAATCCAATAAGTGGTTATTTTTAAGGTATAAGTAAAAGTTGAATCTTAATTTTTTTTAATCTCCTGCTATTTCTTCATTCCTTATCCAGAAGTCATTTTAAATAAATTCAGTTTTGCTTCAAATTTCATTTATCATCCATTAAACTTCCACTGCAAAACAATGAATTCCTTTCCATAAAGCCATATAATTAGTAAATCCCACCATATGTTATTTGCCTTTCATGGATGACATATTTTGGAAATCTATATAGATCTTTAAATAGTAAACAAATATATATTATATGACATACATTGTTATCAAGATGACTAAGCTTTAAAATATTATTAAATACTGAAGAAGAGTTCTTCTTTCCTTAACCACAAGACATATGTGTATTTAGAAAAACAATTTCTCTGCTTATTTTTGCTGATAAGAAACTTGAATACTTTCTCTAGCAGAAAAATCAGAATATTTCCATCTGCATTTGCAGTGATGAGCTAAATTAAAATGGAAATCAATATTATAGGAAAGGTAAAATAGCAAAAGCTAAAAAGAAGGGCTTCCCTGGTGGCGCAGTGGTTGAGAGTCCGCCTGCCGATGCAGGGGACACGGGTTCATGCCCCGATCTGGGAAGATCCCACATGCCGCGGAGCGGTTGGGCCTGAGCCATGGCCGCTGAGGCTGCGCGTCCGGAGCCTGTGCTCCGCAACGGGAGAGGCCACAACAGTGAGAGGCCCGCGTACCGGAAAAAAAAAAAAAAAAAAAGATAAAAAGAAGACATTTCTTCGACAAAATGGACTATGGCTTTATGGTCTGAAAAGCAGGGTTTCTGAGGTTACGGAAGCGTTTTTGCATCAAGAGTGCCCTTGAGCCCATCTGGCTTCTAAATAGACTTGACTTTTTTTCTCATGTGTTGTTGCTACCCAGGAGAAAAGGAAATAAGAAAGAGGGGGTCTCTTAGGTCTACTGGTGTAAGTTTTAAGACAGAATAAATGGAATGGTCTCTAGATTAGATAGTTTACTCTTACCAGGGTAGGGAGATAGGGACTTGGAGCAGGGACTCAGATTTGACTAAGAATGTGCATTTTGCTGAACCAAAGCTCTGCGCTTGGTAGTTGGAAAGGGAAGATATAGCCTTTGAGGCAGTGAAAAAACCTTCACACTGAGGAAAAGGGTAGAATATTACCTGGGGTTCATTGAACTCAGTCTAACATGCTCTGGATCCATTGGGTGAAGGCCATAGGTTGGTACAAGTTCTGGAAAGTCAAAATTACATGCTATATTCTTTATGGTTTCAAATACCAAGTGTACAGGAAGAGGAAAAAGAGAGAGGGGATTTTATGGAGAAGTATCTCAATAACTGCAGAGATATCCCTTTTTAGCAGAGCTTTTGTCCCAAAGTCATAAATTTCTTAGATTCTAGAAGCATGAGGTGGTAGAGAAGAGGAATGCAGGCTGCATTGGGTAACTGCCTTTTGGGGGGCTGCACAGGCAGATAACATGAGAGCTTACTTTGGACTTGATGGAGACCCTTTGGGAGAGAGTTGCCCTAGAGGTAGCTTAAATGGATTTTGTCCAGTAGAGCCACTGGTGAGACAATGGACCCTATGTGTGGTGACTGCGTGTGTGTGTGTGTGTGACTGCTGGGTTTCCAGGGCTGGAGGGCTGATTCTTTAGCAGTCAGTCAGACTGCCAGTCTCTTAAGAATTGCTATTTCTTGTTCCTAGTGGGAGAATATTTGAGAAACCCAGAAGAAAACTGCTCATGAGAAAAAGAATCAGTATTGGGAATTTGCCATGCACTGAAGGCACCAGTGTCAGATATGTCTTCCAGTCAGTAAAAACTTTCCCTTAGCTATTCCTACCTCCATAACTAACCCTGGAGGGTTTAGGGCGGGTGGGGGAGGGAGGAAAGTGCAAGGGTGGGAAATAGAAAGGTGGATCCTGTCCCCTTTCCCCACTGTAGGAGTCTCAGCCAGAAGTGGCACTAAACCAGAGGAAGGTAGAAGATTTACCCTTAAATAAAGTATGAAATTGTGATTATAATAGGGGACTGGGCATTTAAGTACTGGATTAAGACTGATCAGAGAACTTTATTTTTTTTTTATCCACCCAAGAAAAAGTTATAATATTGCCTGTATGTCAATAGGCCATTAAATATTGACTTTATATCTACTATGTGTAAAACATTGTGCTGGGTTTTTTTGTTTTTGAATTTTATTTTATAATTTTTATACAGCAGGTTCTTATTAGTTGTCTATTTTATACATATTAGTGTATATATGTCAATCCCAATTGCCCAATTCATCCCACCCCCCCCACCCCCCGCCACTTTCCCCCCTTGGTGTCAATACGTTTGTTCTCTACATCTGTGTCTCTATTTCTGCCTTGCAAACCGGTTCATCTGTACCATGTTTCTAGATTCCACATATATGTGTTAGTATACGCTATTTGTTTTTCTCTTTCTGACTTACTTCATTCTGTATGACAGTCTCTAGGTCCATCCACGTCTCTACAAATGACCCAATTTTGTTTCTTTTTATGGCTGAGTAATATTCCATTGCATATATGTACCACATCTTCTTTATCCATTCATCTGTTGATGGGTGTTTAGGTTGCTTCCATGACCTGGCTATTGTAAACAGTGCTGCAATGAACATTGGGGCACATGTGTCTTTTTGAATTATGGTTTTCTCTGGGTATATGCCCAGAAGTGGGATTGCTGGGTCGTATGGTAGTTCTATTTTTAGTTTTTTAAGGAACCTCCATACTGTTCTCCATAGTGGCTGTATCAATTTACATTCCCACCAACAGTGCAAGAGGGTTCCCTTTTCTCTACACCCTCTCCAGCATTTATTGTTTGTAGATTTTCTGATGATGCCCATTCTGACTGGTGTGAGGTGATACTTCACTGTAGTTTTGATTTACATTTCTCTAATAATTAGTGATGTTGAGCAGCTTTTCATGTGCCTCTTGGCCATCTGGCCTTCTTTCGAGAAATATCTATTTAGGTCTTCTGCCCATCTATTGACTGGGATGTTTGTTTTTTTAATATTGAGATGCATGAGCTCTTTTTATATTTTGGAGATTAATCCTTTGTCCATTGATTTGTTTGCAAATATTTACTCTCATTCTGAGGGTTGTCTTTTCATCTTGTTTATAGTTTCCTTTGCTGTGCAAAAGCTTTTAAGTTTCATTAGGTCTATTTGTTTATTTTTATTAGGTCCATTTGTTTATTTTGTTTTTATTGTTTCCATTACTCTAGGAGGTGGGATCAAAAAAGATCTTGCTGTGATTTATGTCCAAGAGTGTTCTTCCTATGTTTTCCTCTAAGAGTTTCATAGTGTCTGGTCTTACATTTAGGTCTCTAATCCATTTTGAGTTTATTTTTGTGTATTGTGTTAGGGAGTGTTCTAATTTCATTTTTTTACATGTAGCTGTCCAGTTTTCCCAGCACCACTTATTGAAGAGCCTGTTTTTCCTCCATTGTATATTCTTGCCTTCTTCGTTGTAGATTAGGTGACCACAGGTGCGTGGGTTTAACTCTAGACTTTCTATCCTGTTCCATTGATCTATATTTCTGTTTTTGTGCCAGTACCATATTGTCTTGATGACTGTAGCTTTGTAGTGTAGTCTGAAGTCAGGGAGTCTGATTCCTCCAGCTCCATTTTTCCCTCAAGATTGCTTTGGCTATTCGGGGTCTTTTGTGTCTCCATACAAATTTTAAGATTTTTTGTTCTAGTTCTCTAAAAAATGCCACTGGTAGTTTGATAGGGATTGCATTGTATCTGTAGATTGCATTGGGTAGTATAGTCATTTTCACAATATTAATTCTTCCAATCCAAGAACATGGCATATCTCTTCATCTGTTTATGTCATCTTTGATTTCTTTCATCAGTATCTAATAGTTTTTTTAGTACAGGTTTTTACCTCCTTAGGTAGGTTTATTCCTAGGTATTTTATTTGTTTGTTGCAATGGTGAATGGGATTCTTTCCTTAATTTCTCTTTCTGATCTATCATTAGTATATAGGAATGCAAGAGGTTTCTATGCATTAATTTTGTATTCTGCAACTTTACCAAGTTCATTGATTAGCTCTAGTAGTTTTCTGGTGGCATCTTTAGGATTATCTATGTGTAGTATCATGTCATCTGCAAACAGTGACAGTTTTACTTCTTCTTTTCCAATTTGTATTCCTTTCATTTCTTTCTCTCCACTGATTGCTGTGGCTAGGACTTCCAAAACTATGTTAAATAAGAGTGGCAAGAGTGGATATCCTTGTCTTGTTCCTGACCTTAGAGGAAATGCTTCCAGTTTTTCACCATTGAGAACGATGTTTGCTGTGGGTTTGTCGCATATGGCCTTTATTATGTTGAGGTAGGTTTCCTCTATGCCCACTTTCTGGAGAGTTTTTTTTAATCATAAATGGATGTTGAATTTTGTCAAAAGCTTTTGCTGCATCTATTGAGAAGATCATGTGGTTTTTATTCTTCAATTTGTTATTATGGTGTATCACATGGATTGATTTGCATATATTCAAGAATCCTTGCATCCCTGGGATAAATCCCATTTGATCATGGTGTATGATCCTTTTAATGTGTTGCTGGATTCTATTTGCTAGTACTTGTTGAGGAGTTTTGCATCTATATTCATCAGTGATATTGGTCTGCAATTTTCATTTTTTGTAGTATCTTTGTTTTTGGTATCAGGGTGATGGTGGCCTTGTAGAATGAGTTTGGGAGTGTTCCTTCCTCTGCAATTTTTTGGAAGAGTTTGAGAAGGATGGGTGTTAGATCTGCTCTTAATGTTTCATAGAATTCACCTGTGAACCCATCAGGTCTTGGACTTTTGTTTGTTGGAAGATTTTTAATCATAGTTTCAATTTCAGTGATTGTGATTGGTCTGTTTTTATATCCTATTTCTTCCTGGTTCAGTCTTGGAAGATTATACCTTCTAAGAATTTGTCCATTTCTTCCAGGTTGTTCATTTTATTGGCATAGAGTTGCTTGTAGTAGTCTCTTATGATGCTTTGTATTTCTGCAGTGTTCATTGTAACTTCTCCTTTTTCAATTCTAATTTTATTGATTTGAGTCCTCTCCCTCTTTTTCCTGATGAGTCTGGCTAAAGGTTTGTCAATTTTGTTATCTCCTCAAAGAACCAGCTTTTAGTTTTATTGATTTTTTCTACTGTTTCTTTTCCTTCTATTTCATTTACTTCTGCTCTGATCTTTATGATTTCTTTCCTTCTACTAACTTTGGGTTTTGTTTGTTCTTCTTTTTCTAGTTCCTTTAGGTGTAAGGTTAGATTGTTTATTTGAGATTTTTCTTGTTTCTTGAGGTAGGATTGTATTGCTATAAACTTCCTTCTTAGAGCTGCTTTTGCTGCATCCCATAGGTTTTGGATTGTCGTGTTTTCACTGTCATTTGTCTCTAGGTATTTTTTGATTTCTTCAGTGATCTCTTGGTTATTTAGTGATGTATTGTTTAGTGCCCATGTGTTTCTTTTTTTTATGTTTTTTTTTTTCCTGTAATTTATTTCTAATCTCATAGTGTAGTGGTCGGAAAAGATGCTTGAGATGATTTCAATTTTCTTAAATTTACTGAGGCTTGATTTATGACCCAAGGTGTGATCAATCCTGGAGAATGTTCTGTGTAACTTGAGAAGAAAGTGTAATCTGCTGTTTTCTGATGGAGTGTCCTATCAATTAAGTCTATCTGGTCTCTTGTGTCATTTAAAGCTTGTGTTTCCTTATTTATTTTCTGTCTGGATGATCTGTCCATTGGTGTAAGAGAGGTGTTAAAGTCCCCCACTATTATTGTGTTACTGTCAATTTCCTCTTTTATAGCTGTTAGCATTTGCCTTATGTATTGAGGTGTTCCTATGTTGGGTACATATATATTAATAATTGTTATCTCTTCTTCTTGGATTGATCCCTTTATCATTATGTAGTGTCCTTTCTTGTCTCTTGTAACATTCTTTAAAGTCTATTTTGTCTGATATGAGTACTGCTGCTCCAGCTTTCTTTTCATTTCCATTTGCATGGAATATCTTTTTCCATTCCCTCACTTTCAGTCTGTATGTGTCTGTAGGCCTGAAGTGGGTCTCTTGTAAACAGTATATATATGGGTCTTGTTTTGTATCCATTCAGCGAGGCTGTGTCTTTTGGTTGGAGTGTTTAATCCATTCACATTTAAGGTAATTATTGATATGTATGCTCCTATTACCATTTTCTTAATTGTTTTGGGTTTTTTTGTAGGTCCTTTTCTTCTCTTCTGTTTCCCACTTAGAGAAGTTCCTTTAGCATTTGTTGTAGAGCTGGTTTGGTGGTGCTGAATTCTCTTAGCTTTTGCGTGTCTGTAAAGCTTTCGATTTCTCAGTTGAATCTGAATGAGATCCTTGCTAGGTAGGGTAATCTTGGTTGTAGGTTCTTTCCTTTCATCACTTTAAATATATCATGCCACTCCTTTCTGGCTTGTAGAGTTTCTGCTGAGAAATCAGCTGTTAACCTTATGGGAGTTCCCTTGTATGTTATTTGTCGTTTTTCCTTTGTTGCTTTTAATAATTTTTCTTTGTCTTTAATTTTTGTCAATTTGATTACTATGTGTCTCAGCATGTTTCTCCTTGGGTTTATCCTGCCTGGGACTCTCTGAACTTCCTGGACTTGGGTGGCTATTTCCTTTCCCATGTTAGGGCAGTTTTTGACAATAATTTCCTCAAATATTTATTCGGGTCCTTTCTCTCTTTCTGCTCCTTCTTGGACCCCTATAATGCAAATACTGGTGCATTTAATGTTGTCCCAGAGGTCTCTTAGGCTGTCTTCATTTCTTTTCATTCTCTTTTCTTTATTCTGTTCTGCAGCAGTGAATTCCACCATTCTGTCTTCCAGGTCACTTATCCATTCTTCTGCCTCAGTTATTGTGCTATTGATTCCTTCTAGTGTATTTTTCATTTCAGTTATTGTATTGTTTATCTCTGTTTGTTTGTTCTTTAATTCTTTGAGATATTTGTTAAACATTTATTGCATCTTCTCAATCTTTGCCTCCATTCTTTTTCCAAGGTCCTAGATCATCTTCACTATGATTATTCTGAATTCTTTTTCTGGAAAATTTCCTATCTCCACTTCATTTAGTTGTTTTTCTGGGGTTTTATCTTGTTCCTTCATCTGGTACATAGTCTTCTTCCTTTTCATTTTGTCTGTCTTTCTGTGAATGTGGTTTTCGTTTCACAGTCTGCAGGACTCTAGTTCCTCTTGCTTCTGCTCTCTGTCCTCTGGTGGATGAGCCTATCTAAGAGGGCTGTGCAAGCTTCCTGATGGGAAGGACTGGTGATGGGTAAAGCTGGGTGTTGCTCTGGTGGGAAGAGCTCAGTAAAACTTTAATCTGCTTGTCTGCTGATAGGTGGGGCTGAGTTCCCTCCCTGTTGGTTGTTTGGCCTGAGGTAACCCAATACTGGAGGCTATATGCCCTTTGGTGGGGCTAATGGCAGACTCTGGGAGGGCTCACACCAGGGAGTCTTCCCACTACTTCTGCTGCCAGTGTCCTTTTCCCCACGGTGAGCCACAGCCACTCCCTGCCTCTGCAGGAGACCCTCCAACACTAGCAGGTAAGTCTGGTTCAGTCTCCTGTGGGGTCACTGCTCCTTTTCCTGGGTCCTGATGCACACACTACTTTGTGTGTGCCCTCCAATAGTGGTGCCTCTGTTTCCCCAGTCCTGTCGAAGTCCTGCAATCAAATCCCACTAGCCTTCAAAATTTGATTCTCTGGGAATTCCTCCTCCTGTTGCTGGACGCCCAGGTTGGGAAAACTGATGTGGGGTTCAGAACCTTCATTCCAGTGGGTGGACTTCTGTGGTATAATTATTCTCCAGTTTGTGAGTAGCCCATCCAGCGGTTATGGGATTTGAGTTTATTGTGGTTGCACCCCTACCATCTCATTGCAGCTTCTTCTTTGTCTTTGGATATGGGGTATGTTTTTTGGTGAGTTCCAGTGTCTTCCTGTTGATGATTGTTCAGCAGTTAGTTGTGATTCCAGTGCTCTTGCAAGAGCCAGTGAGTGCACGTCCTTCTACTGAACCACCTAACGATCAGAGGACTTTAAATATTCAAAAGGGATCAGAAAATTGTGGGACCTGCCTGAGTTCTTTCCCAGGTTGGGAAATAAATGCTAACTATTAACCAATTGAGCTAGTGTGAAGAGGAGCACTGAAGAAAATTAAGTTGCTTTACGAGTACACCTTTTTGCATTTTGCCCCATTAAATACTGGTTCCAGCTCATCCAAATATCTCAGCCTCTACGTCTGTGTGACTCTGTTTAACCACATGAAGTTCAAGTTCCAAATTGCCATGGCTCTTAGCTCACACCTGCTTCTGCAGGTTATCACCTACCCACCCACTCAATCAAGGTTTCTGTGGGTCACAGTCAGGAGTTTTCCATGGTCAAAGAGATTTCCAGGTTCAAAGAGATTCTCTGGGCCTCACAGACTGCTCTTCTCCTTCTGTTTGTACTTCCTCTGGGAAGTATATGGCTTGTGGGTCCTGAGTGAAGCTTTCATCTACTACCTTGGAAGACAGAAATCCTGCATGTGGTAGGCTAGTCCCCAGAGATATTCACTTCATAATTCCTGGAACCTGTGAACATTATATTATGTGGAAATAGGGTCATATTTTATTAAGATGATCAGATTGACTAAGTTGGGAGATTGTCTTAGATTAACATAGTGGACCCTAAACACAATCACATGTATCTTTATGAGAAAGAGAGATAGGCAGATTTGACACAGAAGAGGAGAAGGTGATGTGAAGACAGAGGCAGAGAGAGATTTGAAGATGCTGGCTTTGAAGATTGGAGTGATGTAGATGCCAGCCAAGGGATACTAGCAGCCACCAGCAATTGGAAGAGACAAGGAACAGATCCTGCCCTAGAGTCTCCAGAGGGAAAGCTGCCCTGTCAACACCTTGATTTTGGCCCCGTGGTACTGATCTCAAACTTCGGGTTTCCAGAGGCATGAGAGAATAAATTTCTGTTGTTTTAAGCCACTAAGTTTGAGGTAATTTTTTACAACAGCTTTAGGAAACTAGTACACTGGGAGAGCAGTGTTCCCTCCTTCTCTGCAGGGCACAAACTATGGGGCATGCTCCATTCTGGATTCAATTTGGTCATCTGAGTCCCAATTCAGCACTGTTTACGCCCTGACTCTTACACGGAATTTCATGGAAGAAATTCTAATTCTTCCTATTTTGGGCCCGAAAACCAACCAATCAGGCTCAAGGTGGGGGTGGGGAGAGGTGAATGGATGAAAGGAGGCCAGTTCTTCCCCTCCATTGTCCTAGTTTGCTCTGTCCCCTTACGCACCTGCCCCAAATTCTTCTCAATCTTCCAGTAAAACACAAAACAAAACACAACTCTATACTATCCCAGAAATGCTTCCCATGCAGAGACCAACTGATATTGGGGGTGAAGCTGTCACTCTTCACTTCCCAGAGAAGGATTAGAGTTTGCTCAAATCCAGGCATATCACTTGAACCATCTATATATATTCAACTGCCTATTCCTGGGGCATACTAAGTATTCAGAAAATGGTGGCTACTGTACAAGGAAAACTCTATATTAATATGAGTTAGTAGAACTGGGTCTGAATGCCCATTTTTGCCTCTTACTGGAACTGGTACTTTTCCGCATCTGTAAAACAGGGGTAAAAATGTATGTCTCAAAGAATAGTTTTAAGAATTTAGTGAGCATAGAGCCTGGTACATAGTCAATACTCAATAGATGTGTATTCCCACTCACCAATCCCTTCACATCTTGACTATTCCCCTACTTCTCCATGGCATTTTACATGTAAAGATTTTAGCATGTTATTGCAGAAAAATATAAATGTTATTATTAATAATGAAGATAGAAATAATCTTTAAATAGTAATTGTGTAGCAATCCTACTCATTAGAGTCAGTTCATAGAGGACACAGACTGTCTTTTTCATCTCTACCTCTATTGCCTAGCACATAGTAGGCTTCACAAATGCCTGCTAATTGAATAATTAAAACATCTTCAGCAACAGGACTGCCTTTCATTAGTAGTTCTGATCAGAAAAGCAAATTCAAGTTAGATTCAGATACAAAGTAACATGTTTGTCTTCCTATGAGAACGGAAGAGAACAGGACCCTGGAACAGACTTCAAAAAAAAAATAGAACTGGTTACCTGAGCAGATGTACACCTAGATAAGGTGAGAACAAAGTGCTTGAGAAAAACCAAAAGCCCTCAGTGACCCAGCTCTGACCTGTGCTCATTTCATGGGGTGATATTCAAGTGAACCTTTAAGACTGTTGACTCAATCCTCTACAGAGACACACGGATTTTGAAAAAATTCAACCCATTGAAATCAAAACCTACTGATACATGAGGTAATTACCCCTGTTTCAAAAGGAATTTTCTCTTTACAAAATTATTATGTTCATATAGAGAGGTTCCTTAGAGCATTTAAAATATATTTCCAGAAGCTCTGCAACTTTTGAGCACACATCCATGGTGTGATGCTCTGCAATTTGGTATAGTTTGCTCTTCTAATTCATCCACTCATTCAATTTCCTATTTGTTTAAAAATCTGTTCAACAAATTTGATACTTATCAAACATGACCATGAGAAAGGCTTAGTAAAGACTACATGATTATAGCAGTCTCAAGCAGCCCCAAGTAACTAATGAGCTGAATCTCTAAGCCCATGTGGCATCATATGCCATACAAAATATTCACATGTTTTAAGGAAAAAATTTGAGTTTGACTCCAGCACTACCAGTTGTAACACTTATGCTACCATGGAGAAATTAACTACCTTGAGTCTCAGTTTCTCTATCTATAAAAAGGGATAATTTGTGAGGTTGCCATGAGGATTCCTGAGATAAAGCATGCAATGTTTAATTTATAGCTGCCATTAAAAAATGTTAGCTTCTTCTTTACTTCATGATCCAGATATCCTTCCCATCTCTATTACTTCATCTCCTACAACTCACAGTTAGCTCTCTAACTCAGACTGAACATTTTGAAATTTGCATTTTATCTGCATTCCATCAGAAAGTATTCTAATGGTGAGAAACAGCGATAGCAATAGCAACAACAATTGCTAATATTTTATTGAGACCTCACTAAATACCTGCATTACCTCATTTAACTGTCACAATAACTCTTTAATCTAAACAACAATTTTTATCCTTATTTTAGAGAGAGGTTAGAGTAATTTGCTCAAGTGAGATGCAAACCTAAGTAATACATGCTATTAATGCATACTGATGTTACTTTGCTGCCTGTAAGTACACAAGGTAATAGAATTTTCATCAATTATAGGTATCAGGAAAACTCTAAACTCTCTAACTAGCCCCCTACTCAGAAATGCTGTCAAGGATAAGGAGAGGATGTTTCTTCTATGGAAAACCTGTACTGTGACAGCTCACAGCCAGAATGTGAAGGTGACATTTGACTTAGCGGCCTTCTCTGAACTACTTTCCATTTCAGGAACCCCCATTCTCACAGAACCTGGAATTTTCATTCCACCCAGAGACTTCTGAGTAGAAGAATATTAATGTGATCCCCCAAATGTTAGTTAATTATTATCCAGAGGAATTTTATAAGTGAACATTATTTTTTAAAAGTCTCAGTTATCCAGGAAGATGAATTTAAAAAAATGTAAGTAATAGATTTCACTGCAGAGAGTTCCCATTCACCTCTTTTCTTCCCTGCCTGCCCCTGTTTTCCCTATAAATAACATCTTGTATTAGTGTGGTACATTTGTTACAACTGATAAACAAATATTAATATATTATTATTAACTAAAGTCCATAGTTTATATTAGGTTTCACTCTTCGTGTTGTAGAGTTCTATGGGTTTTGACAAATGTATAATGCTGTGTATCTACTATTGCAGTTTCATACAGAATAGTTTCTTAACTCCAAAATTCCCCTGTGCTCCACCTATTCATTCCTCCCTCCCCTCAAACCTTTGGCAATCACTGATCCTTTCACCGTCTCCGAGGCTTTGCCTTTTCCAGTGTCTTAATAGTTTAGGAATCAAATAGTAGGTAGCTTTATCAGACCGGCTCCTTTCATTTAGCATTATGCATTTAAAGTTCCTCCATGTGTTTTTGTGGTTTGATAGTTAATTTCCTTTTATTGCTGAATAATATTCCTCTGTAAGATGTACCACAGTTTGTTTATCCCTTCACCATTAACCTTGGTTATTTCCAAGTGTTGGCAGCTATGAATAAAGCTGCTATAAACATTTTTTATAGTAGGTTTTTGTGTGAACATGAGTTTTCATCTAGTTTGGGTAAATGTTAAGAAGTGAGATTTCTGGGTTACATGGCAAGATTATGTTTAGTTTTGTGAGAAATTGCCGAACTGTCTTCCAAAGTGACTGTACAATTTTGTATTCCCACCAGATATGAATGAGAGTTCCTGTCGCTTCATAGTCTCACGAGCACTTGGTGCTGTCAATACCTTGGATTTTAGTTATTTGAATTGGTGTGTAGTGCTAACTCATTGGTTTAATATGCAATTTCCTAACAATATGCAATGTTGAGCATCTTTTTATATGCTTAGTTGTCATTTGTACATCTTCTTTGGTAAATTTTCTGTTCATATTTTTTGCCCATTTAAAAATGGATTTGTTTTCTTATTGTTAAGTTTTAAGAATGCTTTGTATATTTCGGATACCAGTCCTTTAATCAGATATGTGTTTTGCAAATATTTTCTCCTAGTTCCTGGCTTGTCTCCTCATTCTCTTCACAATGTCTTTTGTAGAGCAGAACCTTTTATTTTTAATGAAGTTGCACTTATTAATTTTTTCTTTCATGCATAGTGCTTTTGTACGTAAGAAGTCATTGCTAACCCTAAGGTTAATTAGATTTTATTCTATGTTATCTTCTAGGAGTTTTAAAAATTTTGCACATTGCATTTAGGGCTATTATCCATTTTGAGTTAATTTTTGTGAAAGGTGTAAGGTCTGTATCTAGATTCATCTCCTTGGATGTGCATGTTTAGTTGTTACCACATCACTGTTAAAAGAACTATTCTGGGCTTTCCTGGTGGTGCAGTGGTTGAGAGTCCGCCTGCCAATACAGGGGACACGGGTTTGTGCCCTGGTCTGGGAAGATCCCACATGCCGCAGAGCGGCTGGGCACGTGAGCCATGGTCACTGAGCCTGCCCGTCCGGAGCCCTTTTGTCATTGAATTGCCTTTACTCCTTTGTCAAAGAGCAATTCACTGTATCTGTGTGGATCTATTTCTTGGCTCTCTGTTCTGTTCCATTGATCCATTTGTCTATTCTTTTGCCTATACCATACTGTCTTGATTATTGTAGCTTTCTAGTAACTCTTGAAGTTGGGTAGTGTCAGTCCTCTTACCTTGTTCTTCAGTATTGTGTTGACTATTCTCAGTCTTTTGTATTTTGATATAAACTTTAGAATATGTTTGTCCATATCCACAAAATAACCCACTGGAATTTTTATTGGGATTGCATTGAATCTACATATCAGTTTGGGAAAAGCTGAAATCTTAATATTGAGCCTTTCTATACATGAATATGGAATATCTCTCCAATTTTTAAGTTATTCTGTTGATTGTGTACTTTTCCTCATATAGATCTTGTACATATTTTGTTAGATTTATACCTAAGTATTTCATTTTAAGGTACTAATGTAAATAGTATTGTTTTAAATTTTCAATTCCAGTTGTTCATTGCTAGTGTATAGGAAAGCAATTGGCTTTTGTATATTCACCTGGTATCCTGCAATCTTGCTATAACTGTTAATTAGTTCCAGGAATTTTCATTCATAGAAAAATTCTACATAGAGAATTGTGTCATCTGTGAACAAAGATAGTTTTATTTCTTCCTTTCCAGTATGCATACCTTTAATTTTCTTTCTTGACTTATTGTGTCAGGTAGGGCTTCCAGTATGTTGTTAAATAGGAGTGGTGATAGTGGACATCCTTGCCTTGTTCCTGGTCTTAGTGGGAATCATCTATCTTCTTACCACTAAGTAGGATGTTAGGGTTTTTGAGATTTTTTTCAAATTGAAGGAAAATTGTATTTTAAATCACAGGTTTCAGGCATCAGTGAAGGATGTTTTGGGGAGCAGGGTGACTCTCAAATCATTCTTCACAGGGCTTCTGTTACATATGAGAATGATGAGGCACTGTAAAAAACATCTCTCCTAGATAAAATAAAAAATGTCCCAATCCTCCTTAAGGTTTCTCTTCTTCAACAAAGAACTCACTTCAAACAGTGAGTTCTGTTTCATGAATTCAACTCAAAAGCCTCTACTGAAACCTTTACAGCACTTTTCTACTGCAAAAATGCAAAGATAAGCAGAAAAAAATTCCAGTACTCTAAGAGCTTACAGTAGAATGGGACATTTTGGGATGGGGCAGGGTTTTTAAATTGGGAATAAAATATGAGTACATATACCTAAAGGGCAAGGAAGAGTATTTTAGACTTTGAAATAGCACGTACAAAGTGCTTTTAAAAGGGAACCCTCTTATAATGTTGGTGGGAATGTAAACTGGTGCAGCCACTATCAAAAACAGTATAGAGGTTCCTTAAAAAACTAAAAATAGAACCTCCATATGATCCAGCAATCCCACTCCTGGGCATATATCCAGAGAATACTATAATCCAAAAAGATACATGCATCCCAATTTCATAACAGCACTATTTACAATAGCCAAGACATGGAAGCAACCTAAATGTCCATCAACAGATAAATGGATAAAGAAGATGTGGTATATATACACAGTGGAATACTACTCAGCCATAAAAAAGAATCAAATAATGCCATTTGCAGCAACACAGATGGATCTAGAGATGATCATACAAAGTGAAGTCAGAAAGAAAAAGACAAATACTGTATGATATCACTTATATGTGGAATCTAAAATATGACACAAATGAACTTATTTATGAAACAGAAATAGACTCACAGACATAGAAAACAAACTTATGGTTACCAAAGGGGAAAAGGGGTGGGGGAGAGATAAATTATGAGTTTGGGATTAGCAGATACAAACTACTATATATAAAATAGATAAACAGCAAGGACTTACTGTTTAGCACAGGGAACTATATTCAATATCCTGTAATAATGGAAAAGAATATGAAAAAGAATATGTATAACTGAATCACTTTGCTGTACACAAGAAACTAACACAACACTGTAAATCAACTATACTTTAATAAAAAATTTTTTTCTTCCTGGTTACTTCTTAGAGCAAACTAAGGGATAATTAATACTTTTATTTCCATCAGATATGGATGGATGCAATAAATTTGCTGAACATATTCTCTTGAATGCAGTCTCTTTAGTAGGATTTTAAGGAAAGACTGATTCTTGCTATGAGCCCTCTTCTTGAATAAACTGCTGCAATCAGAGAGGTAAAAGACAGCAACATCCAGAGAAAAGAAAGAGAATGGGATTCTGGAGGCTAAGGAAAAAAAATAATCCAAAATATCTCAGCTTTTAAAATTGAAAGAAAAATTAGCTCCATTCAGGCTTAGGAATTTTGTAGTCACCTGTTCTCTAAACCATTTTAAAAATGAATTAACCAGAGTCCCAGAGGTCAACTGCTGAACTAAAGATTATTACTTAAAAAAAAGTAATTTTGTTTTGTTTGTTTTCTGAGCAAGGAACTAAGAGTCCCTCACATCTTGGAAACTGTCAGGGGAAAAATTCCCTGTGAGGAAAAAATGCAAAAAGAAAATATTGGAGTGGAGTCTTTCTGTAAATTGAGTATGTTTGCATTTGTTGAAGTTGATGAGATTTTTCAGAGTGATAGATAAGTTAGAACTGTTTGTTCTAAGAGAAGAGGAAGTGGTAAGATGTCCTCAAAATAATTCCATATGTTAACATGTGAGTCCTTGGAAAATTCAAAATATGTCCTATCATCTCAAAAGCAACCCCACTGGGAAATGGCCTATAAGGGCATAAAAGAAACAGATACCAGTGAAAAAGCTGAAATGTGTATTTTTAAACATAGAGACCTAAAGATTAATAAAAATACCAAACTAGGCATTTGAATATTTTCTTCTCATCAAGAACTAGAAGTGTACATGTTGGGAGTGGGGGCATGTGTAAAAATCATCTACATTCCTTAGGAGAAAAATTTCCTGAACCATATTGCAAAGGAAAGATAACTAGAAGTGGATGTTAGAGAGGTAAAGCTAGTCCTGAATGTATCAAATATGATCTATATACTTTATGCTTTATTTCCCTTGACTTCATTTCTATATATTTTCTGGGGATTGTTCACTGCAGAGCCCAGTGATCATCTGAGTTGAGTAGACAGAGCTGGGAGTCTGGGAAAACCAAAGCAGTCATAGTTCACAGGGCAGAGTGCCTTAGAGAAGCAAGTTGCACAGAAAGAGAAGGAGCTCTGAATCTCTGCAGAATGTCCCATTAAATTGTTCATTAGAATACTAATCAGCATATGCATGTGAGAAAACTACACAAAGCTGAGGAAAGGACTACCTGAAATGAGCAGAGGGAACAATTTACATATCTTCTACTGGAAATAGTTCATTTCTAAACCAGCCAGAGTATAAAACCTCATCATTCACAAGGAAATGGATAAGTTACTCAGAAGATTGTTGAGTCAGTAATGTGGCAGAATTACCTCTAGAATGAATGCTGTCATGGTGTATATAACAAAGCTTAAAAGCAAGTCTCAGATACCTGTGGGACACCATCTAGCATACTAACATGGAGAAAGAGAAAAGAGAGAGAAAAAGTATAAACAATACTTGAAGAAATAATAGCCCTAAACTTCCTAAATGTGATTTAAAAAACCCATTAATCTACACATTCAAGAAAATTAACAAACTTCAGATCAAATGAACTCAACAAGATCCGCATATAGATACGTTAGAGTAGGACTGTCAAAAGACAAAGACAAAAGAAATCTTGAAAGCAGCAAAAGCAAAACCACACATCATGTTCAAGGAGTCTTCAAAAAGATTAACAGTTGATTTTTCATCAGAAACCATGAGGTCCAGAAGGCAGTAGGATGACATATTGAAAGGGATAAAAAAAAAAAAAAAAAGACAGTCAACAAAGAATTCTATATCCAGCAAAACTACCCTTCAAAAATGAAGGTGAAATTAGGACATTTGTAGATTAAAAAAAAAGAAAAAGAAAAACGGATAGAATTAATCACTAGAAGACTTGCCCTATTAGAAAAACTAGAGTCTTTTAGTCTTAAATGAAACGTTAGCCAATGAGTAAAATGCACATGAAAAAAATAAAGAGCACAGATAAAGGTAACTATACAGGTAAATATAAAAACAGTATAAATATACCTTTTTTGGTAATTCTTTCTTCTCAATCTGATAAAAAAATATGGTTGCATAAGCAATATTTTCAACACTGTATTGATGGGCTTATAATGTATAAAGATTTTGTTTGATTGGCAATAATAGCACAGAAAAGAGGGGAGGTGTCAGAGGTCTACCAGAGTAAAGTTTTTATGTACTATTAAAATTAAGTTGGAATTCATCTTAACTTGATTATTTTAAGCTAAGATGTTATTTTTAATCTCCTAGGAAACCACTAATAAATAACTAAAAAATGTAGTGAAAGGAACAATAAGGGAATTAAAATGGTAAACTAGAAAATATATGCTGACACAAAAGAAGGCAGTAATGGAGAACAAAAAAGACATAAGACATACAGAAAATGATAGTGAAATGGCAGACTTAAAACTACCTGATCAGTTAGTAAATTAAATATAAATGGACTACACACTCCAATCAGAAGGGAGAAACTGGCAAAATGGAAAAAATACATATCCAACTACATAGATATTACAATAGACAGGTGTAAGATTCAGAGCCATAAATAGGTTGAAAGTAAAAGGATGGATAAAGATTTACCATGAAAACCCTAACCCAAAGAGAGTAGGAGTGGTTCATGATATGGTCAACTAATCTATGACAGAGGCAAGGATATACAGTGGAGAAAGGACAGTCTCTTCAATAAGTGGTGCTGGTAAAACTGGACAGCTACATGTGAAAGAATGAAATTAGAACACTCCCTAACACCATACACAAAAAGAAACTCCAAATGGATTAAAGACCTAAATATAAGACCAGACACTATAAAATTAGAGGAAAACATAGGAAGAACACTCTTTGACATAAATCACAGCAAGATCTTTTTTGACCCACCCCCTAGAGTAATGGAAATAAAAACAAATAAACAAATGGGACCTAATGAAACTAAAAACCTTTTGCACAGCAAAGGAAACTATAAACAAGACAAAAAGACAACCCTCAGAATGGGAGAAAATATTTGCAAACGAATCAACAGACAAAGGATTAATCTCCAAAGTATATAAACAGTTCATGTAGCTCAATATCAAAAAAAAAAAAAACCAAAACAACCTAATCCAAACATGGACAGAAGACCTAAATAGACATTTCTCCAAAGAAGATATACATATTGCCATCAAACACATGAAAGGATGCTCGACATCACTAATCATTAGAGAAATGCAAATCAAAACCATGATGAGGTATCACCTCACACTGGTCAGAATGGCCATTATCAAAAAAATCTACAAACAATAAATGCTGGAGAGGGTGTGGAGAAAAGGGAACCCTCTTGCACTGTTGGTGGGAATGTAAATTAATACAGCCACTATGGAGAACAGTATGGAGGTTCCTTAAAACACTAAAAATAGAACTAGCATATGACCCAGCAATCCCACTACTGGGCATATACCCTGAGAAAACCATAATTCAAAAAGACACATGTACCACAATGTTCATTGCAGCACTGTTTACAATAGCCAGGACATGGAAGCAACCCAAGTGTCCATCGACAGATGAATAGATAAAGAAGATGTGGCACATATATACAATGGAACATTACTCAGCCATAAAAAGAAACGAAATTGAGTTATTTGTAGTGAGGTGGATGAACCTAGAGACTGTCATACAGAGTGAAGTAAGTCAGAAAGAGAAAAACAAATACGTATGCTAACACATATATATGGAATCTAAAAGAAAATGGTTCTGGCGAACCTAAGGGCAGGACAGGAATAAAGACACAGACATAGAGAATGGACTTGAGGACATGGGAGGGGGGAAGGGTAAGCTAGAATGAAGTGAGAGAGTAGCATTGACATATATACACTACCAAATGTAAAATATAGAGCTAGTGGGAAGCAGCTGCATAGCACAGGGAGATCAGCTTGGTGTTTGTGACCACCTAGAGGGGTGGGATAGGGAGGATGGGAGGGAGGTGCAAGAGGGAGGGAATATGGGGATATATGTATACATATAGCTGATTCACTTTGTTATACACAAACACAACATTGTAAAGCAATTATACTCCAATAAAGTTGTTTAAAAAAAAAGACACATGCACCCCAATGTTCATTGCAGCACTATTTACATAGCCAGATCATAGAAGGAACCTAAATGCCCATCGACAGATGAATGGATAAAGAAGATGTGGTATATATATACAATGGAATATTATTCAGCCATAAAAAGGAACAAAATTGGGTTATTTGTAGAGACATGGATGGACCTAGAGACTGTCATACAGAGTGAAATAAGTCAGAAAGAGAAAAACAAATACCATATATTAAAGCATATATGTGGAATCTAGAAAAATGTACAGATGAACTGGTTTACAAGGCAGAAATAGAGACACAGGTGTAGAGAACAAACTTATGGACACCAAGGGGGAAAGTGGGGGTGGCGGTAGTGGTGGTGGGATGAAATGGGAGATTGGGATTGACATATATACACTAACATGTATAAAACAGATAACTGATAAGAACCTGCTGTATAAAAATAAAATTCAAATAAAAAAATTTTAAAAAGAGAGTAGGAGTGGTTAACTTAATATCAGCAACATAGACTTTAAGACTAGAACAGTTACTAGAGGCAATGAAGGACATTTAATAATGATAAAGGGTCAACACATCATGAAGACAAAATAATTATAAATATATATTCAGCTTTCAACAGAGCCACAAAATACATGTAGCAAAAACTGAAGGAACACAAGGAGGAAACAGAAAATTCTGCAAAATAGTTGGAGACATTAATATCCCACTTTCAAAAATAGATAGAACAGCTAGGCAGAACATGGACCAGAAAACAGAAGACTTGAATAAGAATATAATCCAGCTGAATCTATAGAAGAGTCAATGCAACAACAGAAGAATAGCAATTTTACTCAAATGACCATGGAAAATTTGCCAGAACAGGTCATCTGTTAGGACATAAAATAAGCCTCAATAAATTTGAAAGGATTTAAATAACATGAAATATGTTCTTTGAACACATGGAATTGAATTAGAGATCAATAACAGAGAAATTTGGGAAACTCACAAATATATAGTACTAGATAACAAATGGATCAAAGAGGAAATCACATGGGAAATTAGAAAATACATTGAGATGAATGAAAATAAAAACATAGCATAACAAAACATATGGTATGAAGCTAAAGTGGTGCTCAGAAGGAAATTTATAGCTGTAAATGTCTGCATTAAAAAAACAGTGATTCCAAATAAATAACCTAGCCTTTTATCCCAAGAAACTTGAAAAAGAATCCAAACCTAACAGAAGGAAGGAAATAAAAAGATTAGAGCAAAAATAGAGAATAGAAAAGCAATAGGGAAAAATTAATGCAACTAAAAGCTGGTTCTTTGAAAAGATAACAAAATGAACAAATCCAACTAGACTTGCAAAGAAAAAAGAGAGAAGACTCACATTACTAAAATCAGGAATGAAAGAAGGGAAATCACTACTGGAATTACAGAAATAAAAACAAATATAAGAAAATGCTATAAATAATATTTGCCAACAAATGGGAAGACCTGAATGTGAAGGACAAATTCTTAAAAAGACACAAACCACAGAAACTGACTGAAGAAAAAATAGAAAGTCTGAATATACCTATAATAATGAAAGGTTGAATGAGTTCTTTAAAAGTTTCCACAAAGAAAACCCAGACCAAGATGGCTTCCCTGGTGAATTCTGCCCAGCCTTTAACAGAGATTCATTTATTATGAATCTTTCACAAAATTTTCCCAAAATATGAGGCCAGTATCCCTGATATCAAAACCAGACAAAGACATCACAAATAAGGAAAACTACAAATCAGTATCCCTTATGGTTACAGACACAAAAGTCATCAACAAAATACTAGCAGACCAGATCCAAACATATCAATATAAAAGGAATTATCTACCATGACCAAGTGGGACTTAGCCCAAGTTGCAAGATTGGTTTAACATATGAAAGTCAACCAGTGTAATACACCATATTAATAGAATAAAGTACAAAACATGAATATCCAAATAGATGCAGAAGCAAAATCCAACTCCTTCTCATTACAAAGCGTTTATCAAACTAGGAATGGAAGGGAACTTCCTCAACCTAATAAAGGGCAACCAGGAAGAAACATACAGTTAACATCATACTTACTGGTGAAAGACAATGGTTTCCTCTTAGATCAAAAAAATTTTTTTTGCTCTTGACACATATTCAACGTTGCATTGGAAGGTCTAGCCATGGAAATGAGTCTAGAAAAGGATATGGAAGTCATCTAGATTAGGACTTTCCATATATATCTCTATGTTCAGGGGACATAATCTTACATATAGAAAACCTTAAATAATTTATTAAAAAAAATTCCTAAAAGTATCAAGTGAGTTTAGCAAGGTTGCAGGGTGCAAAATCAATATGCAAAAAATCAATTGTATTTCTATAAACTAGCAATGAACAACCTGAAAATGAAATTATAAGACCATTTCATTTATCAAAGTATTAAAAAATACTTATGGAATAAATTCAACAAAATAAGTAAAAGAGTTCTACACTGAAAAATACAAAACATTGTTGAAAGTAAAGAAAATTTAAGTAAATGGAAAGAAATCCCATGTTCATGGATTGAAGAACATAATTTTGTCAAGATGGCAATATTCCCCAATTGGTCTAAATGTTCTTATATTGAATATAATGTCTATCACAACTCCAGCTTCCTTTTTTTCCCCCAGAAACTGGCAAGATGATCCTAAAATTCATATAGAAATTTAAGGGTCCTAAATTTGCTGAACAATTTTAAAGAAGAAAAAAAATGTTGGCAAACTCATAGTTCCCAACTTTTAACTTAATACAAAGCTACAGTAATCAAGACAGTGTGGTCCTGGCATAAGGATAGGCATATTGCCAAGACCTGTTGATGGAGAAAAACAGTATTTCAAGAAATGGTGCTGGGACAACTGGATATCCACATGCACAGGAATGAATTGAACCCCTTCCTCATATCATACACAAAAATTAACTCAAAATGGATAATACATGTAAATGTAAGAGCTAAAACTATAAAACTCTTAGAAGAAAACAGTATGCTTGATATTGTTCCAGAGGTCTCTTAAACTGTTCTCATTTCTTTTTATTCTTTTTTCTTTTTCTGTTCCACTACTCTGTCTCCCAGCTCCTGGATCTGTTCCTCTGTATCATTTAGTCTACTGTTACTTCTTTCTAGGGCATTTTTCATTTCAGTTTTACTCTTCATTTATGTTTGGTTGTTTTTTATATTTTGTAACTCTTTATTAAAAACTTCGAACTTCTTGCTCTCTTCATCCATTCTTCTCCCACATTCTTTGATCATCTTTACAATCACTACTTTGAACTCTTTCTTGAGTAGATTGCCTACTTCCATCTCACTTAGTGTTTCTTCTGGGGTTTTACATTGTTCCTTCAAATGGAATATATTCCTCTGTTGCCTCATTTTGCCTAACTTGCTGTTTTTATTTCTAAGTATCTGGTAGGTTGGCTACATTTTCTGACCTTGGAGAAGTGGCCTTTTGAAGGAGAAATGCTATGTGTCACAGCAGCACACTCCTCTCCGGTAACTAAAGCTATATGCTCTAGGGGTGCCCCTTATGTTAGCTGCATGCGTCCTGCTGTGGTGGCTGACTAATGTTGGTGGTCTGGTAGGTGTGGTTGGTCTTTGGTCCTGTTCGTTGCCAGGCCCTACCTTGTGTGGAGGCTGCTGGCACTGATTGGCAGGGCCAGGTCATGAGGCAGCTATCTGCAGAAACCTGGGGGCCCTGGGGCTAGTGCTGATTCATTTGTAGATGGAGTCGGGAGTCCAGGAGATCCTGGGGCTGGTGCCCACCCACCGGTGGGTGAGGCCAGGTCCTGGGGATAGGGCTGGCCCACTAGTGGGCAGAGGTGTATCCTGGGGTCTTGGCTGCAGGGCCCAGGGGTCCCAGAGCTGGTGCTGGACTACTGGTGGGTGCAGCTCGTTCCTGACACATCTGGCCATAGGGTCCAGGATGTCCTGTAGCTTGTGTTGGCCTGCTGGTTCAGGCCCAGCTGGTCCCAGGGCTGGTACTGGCCTGCTAGGGGGTGAGCTGAGTCCTGCCAAGGAGGGCTGTGGGCCTCTGGTGGTCCTGGGCTGTTGTCTGTCTGCTGGTAGGTGAGGCTGGTCCAGAGGCTAGAGCAAGCTTGCTGGTGGGTGGGGCTGAGGCCCAGAGGATTCTGGGGCTGTTGCCTGCCCACTGGTGGGTAAAGCTGGGTCCCGGAGTCTCTGGTTGCAGAGCCCTTGGGTTTCTGGGACTGGTGCCTGTGCACTGGAGTGTGGAGCTAGGTCCTGGGCTCTCGAGGACAGGGCTGTGTCCACGGGCAGCTGTGGGTTCAGGGGGTGTTAAAGCATCCTGTCTGCTGGTGGGTGGAGCTGTGTCCCCACCCAACTAATTAGTGGCTTGGCCTGAGGTGTCCCAGTACTGGTGCCTCTAGGCTGGTGGATGGGGGCAGGGCTGGGTCCTGAGGCTAGTAAGCTGGAGGGAGGATTCCACAACAGTCCTTGTCAGCACCAGCGTCCACGTGGTAGAATGAGTGCCCCCAGATGGCTGCTGCCAGTGTCTGTTCCCCAGGGTGAGCTCTAGTTGCCTCTTGTCTCTCCAGGAGACTCTCCAAGATCAGCGGGTACGTCTGACCCAGGATCCTTTCAAATTACTGCTCCTGCCCTGGGTCTGAAGCATGTGAGATTTTGTGTGCACTCTTTTTAAGAGTAGGGTCTTTGAGTTTCCCAAAAGTAAGCCCCGCTGGCCTTCAAAGCCAAATTCTCTGGGGGCTCATTTTCTAGGCACAGGACCCCTGGGCTGGGGAGTCAATGTGGGGCTCAGACCCCTTGCTCCTTGGGAAGAACCTCTGCAATTGTAATTAATCTCCTATTTGTGCATTGCCCACTCGGCCCCTCCTACCTGTCTTGTTGTGGTTCCTTCTTTATACCTTTAATTGTAGAAGATCTTTTCTGGTAGGTTCCAATCTTTTTCATTGATAGTTTTTCTGTACATAGTGGTAATTTTGATGTGACCATGAGAGTAGGTAAGCTCAGGATCTTTCTACTCTGCCATCTTGGGAACTCCCCCTAAAATATATTTCTTACGTAGCCTGCAGAAAAAAAAAGTTTTAAAAGCACTGTATTAGTGCTTCATTCCCAAAGATATGTACGAAAACATATAGCTTAGTTCAGACCAGGTGCAACAAACTAATACTTAATGCATATTTACTGGATACTGCCCAATAAAAGGGAACTTCTTAAGTGGTACTCTGGAAGATCTAATGTAAAAGACTTGAGAAATATGTTAAGAGCTCATTGCAGAGCTATCTGTCTTCCATGGCATTCAACATCTTCATGAAAACTGAAATATTTGTCCATAAAATCCCAAATATGCAATAGGCAGTAAGGCAATATAGATTATAGTGCGACTAAAATTCTAAATGACTGATATCGTTTTTCCCCCTTCATATAAACATTGGTTTCCTGCAGTAAAGATATTGCCACACATAAACTGATACTCTTTTGACACTTGCTCTCTCATTCCAAACAATGCCAGAATTTCATTATTTTTTCCTCTTAGATTTGCAAAAGGCATCCATTCCAATCCTCCTGGGCTCATTGTATAAAACATAATGTGCTGCTCATGAGTGATAGGAAAAAAAATTAATTCTATATTTGGAATTAATTCCTCTCTCTCTTCCTGCCAACTCACCTTGACTTGCGGGGAAAGAGTAAAGAACTAGAGAGAGATATGCAGTGGAACCTGCCTTCAAGGGGATAATTAATTCCTGGTCTTTGATTCCTAAGTTCCTGCCCATAATCAAAGGCAGAGAAAACACTCTTGGGTGCTCTGAGTACCCCACACCTGTTCTACATGTGAGCTCATGCTTCTAATTAACTTTAAAGATGCTTTAACATATCCCTTTGCTACAGTAGACGCCATGCAAAATTTGTCTTCTCATGCCCTTCTCAGTCACTCTAATCATCTGCTCTCCAACATTCAGAACCTCCACATGGTCCACCTTCACTATCTCAGGCATTCTGTTGAACATCCTCTATCATCTGCTCTTATTTACAGTATCAGATTCTCTAGAGACCTTTCCATCTCTTATAAAAACTGACCGGTCCCAGGTGTCATTATTCTTCGACCACTGTTTTCTGTTGGGTGATAATGAGTGGTAATTGGTTTTCCAGATAAATGAGCAATGAATATGATAATTAATGAGAATAAACCTGCTCAATTCCAAGTGCACTGCTCAAGTGATTGGTGCTATTATTAACTATTGCTGTTATCTACTAGTTCTTCAACAATGAGAGCTAAAAGTGTTCTTATTGCCAGAGCTGGCAGAAAATGTAGAGGGCATTTCATGGGAGGCTGGGGAAGAGCACTGATGCTAGGAGGGGAAGTGATTAAGCCCAGATATTCCTTCTATTGGGTCCTTAGCCACTCAACTTACAGTTGAGCCTCAGAAACTACCCAAGTGACAGCTTGATGTAGCTGAGTCAGGACTCCTGGATTCTGTCTCTATTTTGTAAGGAACCTACATGAATCCCTAATTCCTTTTCACTTCCTCATCTGGTTGAACAGATGACTACACTGTCCCTTCCAGCTCTCAATTTCTGTGTTCAAAGTAGTCTCAGGTGGCAAACTTCATCTTCCTGGCCCTTCACTTATGTGACTCTGTACTTGCTGTCATGCTCTGTCTGCAGATGCCATGCTGATTTAGTTTCTTTGCTTGAAAAGGGAATTTTGCCCATGATTAGGTTGCTTATTCATGCTAGTTCGCTGGTTCAGACCTGGTTTATACATTGTCCCAATGTAGATAATAATGGCACTCACTTATGCTTTCTAAGTGTCTAGCTTGTATGATAAGTTGTATGGCCACCTTACAGAGGCTAGGCTGGTAGACAAACTCTTAAGAATTATACACTGGTACCTATGTTGTCATCATTTTCATAGTCTGGAAGGTTTCAGAATTGCCAATAAGGTGATACATACACATAAACAACTTTATCAAAGCAGGACTCTCAGCAAATCTATACTAAAGTATATTTTCGTCTTGTTTATGTTTAAACTTCCTGAATTGAAGTTCAGTTTAAGGTAAACTAACTCCTATGCTCTGATACAAATTCATTTCATGCCGGAGCCCCTTGAAGCTGGGCTCCTTCCTCCTGGGCAAAGCACAGACACATTTTCTACAGCTCCAGTAACGAGCCTGTCTTGGGACTTATGGTATTTAGTCTACAACTCAGTAAGCTATAAGCTTTATTCCTGGAAAGAAGGGAAAAAAGTCTCAAAAAAGTAAGTAAAGCATTTCATTTGATTTTCCCCTAAGTGTTCCAAACTTAAAATGCAAATTCTTGTCTTGGGAAGAAGGTAGAAATATCATTTGCTTTCAATACTAAGGTCTAAGACCACAAGCAGGGAGGCAGAGATTAAAATAAAACCCGAACACAGTCTTCTATCTGTCTGTGCATTTCTATCTTAAAGAGGTCAGTGGAGTCTGGCTGAGTATTTTGAAAACCTGATTATTATTATACCTTGCATGTGGTAGAAACTCACTATTCGCCCAAACACACCAGACTTTTGCTCACAGTACATTTTTGGTTAATGGAAGTTCAGTCTTAGATTTTTCATATTTCCCTACTCCAAGCCCTGAAACTTCTAAACAAGGACCCCGAAGTTGCTATTCTAGGGAATGTCTTACCTTTTTTTAAGAAGTTACTTTGAGAATCATCAGCCTCTGACAGAGCACTAAGAAAAACAGACACTTACTTGGGGTCTTAGGAGTTAGACTTTAATGTTAATCTGGGAATCATAACACCTTGATTCAATCCTCACCTGATGTTTAGCCAGGGAAATTTAGCAAAGTCACAGTGGCAGGATGCACAGCAGTTAAGAGGATGAACACTGGATGGTACACTCCTGGCTCTGCCACTTCCTGATGTGTTACTCAGACATGGTACTTAACATTTTCTGTCCCCGGGTTTTCTCATCTCTAAAATGGAGAGGACAATAGTCTCTACCTCATAGGGTTGTATGAGGCATGAAGGAGTTCTTAAATATGGGGCACTTGGAGCACAGCTTGACCCAGAATAGGAAGAAGAAACACTCAGCATCAAGTACCTGCATCTTTCTAGGTGTCCTTTTCTATATCGGCCCTCCCTGGTCCCCACAGGCAGATGGAGACCCTTCTTCTGGGCTTCTTTTGCACTCGAATCGCATTGTTTAGTACTTATTTATGTGTTTCCTTTTCCTGAAAGGATGTGACCTTGGTAACTAGCCCAAAGCCTGGCATGTAGTAGATGCTAAATATATATTTCTTGAAAACTTGAATGAATTAATATATAACATAAAAGAGTTGGACTAGATAATTCTTTAATACATTTTAGCTTTATGTTTTTATGACTCTGTGACTCAGTCTTGTGATTTTAATGGAATTCAGAAGCTTTCTAAATCAAAAAGAAAATTAACTTTAAAAAATGAGGTGGGGCTTCCCTGGTGGCACAGTGCTTGAGAGTCCGCCTGCCGATGCAGAGGACGCGGGTTCGTGCCCCGGTCCGGGAAGATCCCACATGCCGCGGAGCGGCTGGGCCCGTGAGCCATGGCCGCTGAGCCTGCGCGTCTGGAGCCTGTGCTCCGCAACAGGAGAGGCCACAACAGTGAGAGGCCCGCGTACAGAAAAAAAAAAAAAAAAAAAAAAAAGATGAAAATGATTCTTACAGTAACCAAAAGACTAACTGAAACTGTAATAACTCCCGCTATGTCAGGGCCCAGGGGGAGGACAGAGGTAGAGGAGGGTATCTCAGGAACAGTATAAATAAGTTAATTAATTAATTAATTTAAAAATGCAGGTAGGCAGGTGTGCCTGCAGGAATTCTTATGAAACCACCCAAAGAACATGCTGTTTGATTTCATTGAATTCCCTTAGATGTTGAAGGGATCAATTCCACATCTAATCCCCTGTGAAAAACAGGCACTTGGATGAGTTCCATAAAAATACAACAGAAGGACCTTGGACTCTTGAATAATGAGATGCTAGCACTGGGTCTTTGTGCTGGTGATAAGAAGTTTTGGAAAGATGAAATATGAAGAAAGAGGCAGAGGGTAAACAGGAGAGACAGAGAGAGATCTCAATGTGATCCGAGGGTGATTGTTAAGTATCTTGCTACCAAATCATTGCTACTTTATTGTTTCTAAAAATCTAAGACAGAATGAAACCCGCTTCCACTACTGAAGTCAAAGAAGGTGAAAGAAGGTGCTTAAAGCCACTATGAAGGCCTGGCTGGGTTGTCTAGCCTCTAAGTACTGACACTTTCACCTCTTACAGGGGAGGAGACTTCTTGAGTTCAACAAACATCTATTGAGTATGGACTCTGGACAAAGACATTTGAGACAGGATCTCTGCCTATAAAGAGATTTTCCTTCTTTCTTAAGAGGAAAAGGAAAAGGAAACCTAAAGGAAGCCCATCTAGGAGAATCAAAATGACAGACTCCAACACAGGACCAAGAAAGAGCCAAAACAAGATTTAAATAGGTTGATATCCTTTACCCATACTGCTTCTCCTGAATTCTTCCTTAGTTCTCTCATGTTATTAATTCCTAAAGAAAGCAAATGCTATGAAAGAGGGATTTAGAGTAATAGAAGAAGTTATTTGAAATTGTCTACAAAGTGTAATCCCTTTTAATTTGGTTGATTTGCTTAAGGCTTTTTGTCCCTTGGGCTACTACGTAGAACACTCCAACTTGGATTCTCTTAAGTGCAGATTGCTGTGGCCTGGCATTAAATCCTAGTGTGCTTCTGGAAGAATATGTTAGTGAAAAAATATACTAGTGAATAATATTATTAATAATATTTGTATGTTAATACTATTAACATATTCATAATATAATATTCTGGCAGAGTATTCCAGCTTGCAAAGGCTACTGTCTCTGAATGACGGGCTGAAGCATCACTGTAGTAGGTTTCCCTACAGAGGTTCTGGGGGAGAGGGACTCAGCTGGGCCAACAGACAATCAAAAATGACTTCGCTGTGGCTAGAAAATAAACAAAAATTCAGTATGTAAGATGTCTTGAGTCTTTTCAATGTAAAGACAAACATAATGTGTATCATATTTTTGCTGCACGTTTGTAGACCTGGAATTTGCAACTATCTATGCATATGGATGTGGTGACTACATAGTTTTTTAATCCAATGTTGCTGATATATGGTCTGGAAGGAATTAAATTAACCATAGGGGAACTCAATAGAATCTCTGAAATCAGGTCTGATCCTCAAGTCCTGGACAAATGGTTGCCATATGTGTGGAGTAAAGATGAGATGCAGGCTAACTCACTGGATACAGCAAGGACCTTCCTGCAATCTTCTTTTTCTCAGCTCAGATTCCCCTAACCCACTCCTCTCCCCTGTTACGCAGATGCAACCCTGAACAAATTACTTTTGCTTAAAAATTCCATGACACCACCATTTATTCATTTAATCATTCAACAAATGTTTGAGTGCTTTCTTTGTGTCAGGTACTAATCTTAAGCATGAGGGAAGTAGCTCTGCAGAAAAACTCCTTGCCTTTGTAGAGTATTCCTTTTTGTGGAGGGGGGAGTCAATAACAAGTATCCAATATGTCAGATGGGATAAATACCATGGAGAAGAGCAAAGCTGAGGAAGGTAGATAGGAAAAGTTGATGGGGAGTAAGTGGGGTGCAGGAGATAAGGTGGGCTGTTATTTGATGGGATGTCATCAGGGGTGTCTTTCTGCTGAGGTGACACTTGTGTAGAGACACAGGGAAGTGAAAGAGGTAGCCGAGCAGACATCTGCAGGAAAGCATTTCCAGGAAGGGCAATAGCAGGAGCTGAGAACCTGAGCCAGAGCACTTGGGGAGGGTACCTGAAGACAGACTCCTCTGACTACCAAGCCAAGGCAGCTATTGACATGTCCCAAGAAAAAGGAATCAGGCCCAGAAAAGGAGGGCTCCTCTGTCCAGCTGGCTGCAGAACTCCCTATCAGTTCAATTGGACTACACTGGGATAAATCAAATGGCTGGGATTGTGTTCCAGTTCCTCTGTTCCAGATATTCACAGAGGTAGTCACAAAGTAAGGAGGAGAGACTACATTTTATGAGAGGTCCTTTCTATAACAGTGTCCTGGAGCAGGGGCTTTTCAAATACATATATTTCAAAAATATATATTTGAAAAAATATGTGTATTTTGGCTACAGAACACTTGCTTCAAAGGAACTCTTATGATGAATCATAGACTAACAGATTATATCAAAGTGGCTCCCTCTGAGGTAGCCTGGGAGCCAGAACCCCCTGGCTTGACCTTCTTTCTCGCTTGTGATTAGACTGAAAGGGCCTCTCTGTGAAATACTATTTACAAACCAGTGGTTTAAGCAGGGGTTTCATTACCATGCTGAGTAGAGCTCAGGGGTTCTTGGAAAGGGCATCTCAAGCAGCAGTGATGGGGGGTGAGGAGACAGGAGGCCTAGCAGCTGATATTAGGTCTCCATATGTCCACATCACCTACCATGCCAGCTGTGCCTTAGGCCTGCCTCTGCTTCAGTAAGGGTTTAACTTGAAGAAAGGAGTCAATGGCTTAAAAATATTTGAAAACCACTAGTCTGGAGAGATGGAATAATCACTTGGAAATTATCATTGGAAAATTCTTTGGAGTACTTATAACCTAGATATTTCTTCTCAAACAGGATACTTTGTATTGAGAAGTGATTCCTTCATAAGAAATCTTATCATACAATGGAAAGCTTAGTCTAGGAGCCGGAACTCCTGGCTTCCAGTCCTAGCTTTGGCATGAATGATACACACCCAAGTCTCTGGTCCTCTATACCGATCCCTGAATTCTCCCAGTGGTGGTATGAGGCACAAGTGAACGACGTAGTGGGTGGGAAAGGGCTTTGTGCCCTGAGACTGCGATGTAGGTGTGACTCCTCCCAGTGAAGGAGAGAGGGAAGGAGGGAGGGTTGGGGTTCAGAGTGTACCTCGGTTCTAAGAAAGTTTCTGCCAGCCCATGGGGAGTCCTTCAGCCAAAGTCATGTATCCGAGGAGTCCTGCATCTTGACAGAATGGACCTGCCTTGTCACTCCTGCTGTGTGCAGTCGTGGCCTGGGTGTGGGTTCATGGGGCCATAGCTCAGTCTTCTCTCAGCCACACTCCTGCAGTAGGACATGTGAGGAGCACATTTTTATGGATGCCACGGGCTTGCACACTATTTCCTGATTTACTGTCCTAGCCAAGTTATAGTCTAACGCAATAATTCCTGAAATTTAGACTAGACAGTGGTGAAATTAAAAAACAAACGAACATAACCAAAGCAAATCAAAAAAGGATACATAATGAGTTTTTCAGAAAACTTACTAAAACAACTGTTCCTTGTTCTTAGTTTATGTCCTTCCTTACCTTTTTTTGAGCATTAAAATACCCTTTGATTTTTAATGAAATGAAAGTGATATTAGAACTGGCACATTTAAAAGTGGGCATTTCTATGGAAGTCCCAACACAGTTTATTGGGTAGGTCAAAGAGACAAGGATTCACAGCTCTAAGAAAATTGCAAGCCATAAAGCACAATTCAGTGAAAAAGGTTTATTGTCAATAGTTTTTTTTTTTTCTTCTCAGACATAAGAGGGAAATAATCAGTATCAAATATTCACATCCATTGTAGCCTGACGCTGACCAGACACCTTAGAGCCCCTAGAGCTATGGGGAGTCTGGAGGAGCTGTCTTTAGTCCGTCTGTCCCACAGCCTGCCCGACCCAAGCTCTGGCTCCTGCATTACCCTCTGGCTCTCTCCCTGCAGCCAGTTTCTGTTACCTGCAAATCCACACTCTGGCTCCACAAGGGAGAGTCAGTGAATATGGAACAAGATAATCTTATGAAAACTGGTGAGTCCAGTTCCCTCATATTAGAGATAAAAACACTGATTCTTATTTTAGGAGAAAAGAAAAAGTTGATTATTTTTGGAGTAGAGTCTGAAATGCTCTAGATTAACTTCACTTCTCCCCTTTGCTTTGTGTGTAAGGCTCTAGACTCTGAAACCACAAGGAAGGAGGCAAATGCAGAGGGATGCTTTTGCCACTGGCATAAAGCAGAGCTAACAGCTTGACTTGACTAATGTGGCATTCTTTCACTGAGCCCCAGCACTGGCTCACAGAAAAGTAAAAAATCCACTCAAGGATACATATTATTTTTGTATTTCAGGACAAAGGCAGCCAAACAGCAAGTTTTCCTAAGTGCACTGATACTCCACAAGCCCAGGCTTGAGTAGAAAAACAACATCAAATAGACTGCTCTTATAAATCCACATATAGGTATTTTAACAGCATGACCAAGAATTAGTAATTAGTTGGAAGTACCTGGTCAAAATCAAATAGAATCAAGTCAACTAGCTCCTTGAATTCATTTAGTCTTTTTCAAACTTTATACTATTAAATTGCTTACGCAAAGTTGCTCATAATAAAACAAAATAAAGGATGGCTTGAGGACATCTTGTCAGACTTTAATCATTGTAGATTAATTCCATTTTTCAGAAACAAAACACATTGTTTGAGATGTCTCCGAGCTTGGCAACACCCAAGCCGGCATGTCAAAAGGAAGATCGGTTTAGGCAGGTAAATGTTTTCAGGTTCCTTGTGGTTGAAGGGTTGCCAGACTCTGTTCTCAGCAAATAGAAATTCTGATTCATGGGGCCAACACTGCTCTACTGGGAAGGAGGCACTGACAGATACCATCAACAGGAAAGTTTGTGTAAAGATGAAGAAAGCCACCAGGGGAATACTTCTAAGTGTTTACCTACAAAATTTTACTTGGCACTGCCGAGCTGCTAGTCACCGGCTATTTCTGAGCAGGATACTATGCATTTTTTGGATGGTATGGTTTGGATACCATGGGATTTCTTTTCCTAGTAACCTGGTAAGAGGGGATGAGGCAGCAGACAGAAATCTAGAAAGCCACATCTCGGAGGGATATTTAAGTATCCATGACTGATAAGGTCTAAACTGATCACAGGTTAACAGAATTTATGAAAGTAATTTCTTTAGAAACTTGATTTGAATAGGGGCTGTTTTTCACCGTTTCTCAGAGAAACTACTGTGTGGAGAGGTTAGGGACATGTTAAAGTACTCCTATAATAAAGCATCTAGTTAAGCGTGTGGAACTTGCTACTTGGAGAGTTAGGACAGGAAGAAAATATAAACAAACTAGAGAAAGGGCTAGATTCATGTTGTGAATCACAAGAAAAGTAATGCATATTCAGAATCACCTCCAACTTTTTCATAAGTGTACCAAGAACATCAGACCAGGGAGGAGGATAAGATGAGCAAAGGTGAGGCTGTATAGGGTAAAGCAGAGAGACACTACAATACAGCATTCTTCCAAAAATTTCTTTCAGTATCCAGAGACACAGGTCTAAGACTGCAGACCACTGATTTCATAGAACCTCATCATTTTTATCCTTAGAGAGGCTGAAAGTGCAAGTACTTCCTTAGTCCAGGGTCTCTTATGTCCTGGACTGTGCACAGAATGCAGGAGATGGTGAAGGTCTGTGTGTCCTATGAACTTGGATGAGAACCATGTACAACTGTTTTTCACAACTTCTAACTGAAATTTAACTTTCCTTAAATTATGAAGGGAGGCAACAAAGCACAGCAGTATTAATACTTGTGACTTTCAACAAATAGAGATAAAAATTATTTCATATCATATTTTAGTAGGTGCAGGTATCTTGAATTATCATTTACACTCATCACATTTCCAAATTATAGTCAGAAACCTGTCACTAGATCTTGTATTTGATGCACTAATGACAACACACATATTAGTATATCACAAACTTGTTTGTTACCATTATAACTATAATTATAATGTATTTTGAAAGCAGTTATTTCCTTTGTAATCCTTTTTCTTTTAGGCAGTTATGCTTCTCAGACTGCCAAACATTTCCAAGACAGAAACAGATTACAAACTCCTATCTGTGGGAAAAGCAAGGAGGGCTGGGAATCAAGAGGCTTGGATTTACCCCAGAATAGTCATTATTCATTTTTTTAAAACTTCACCTTTATAGGACATTTTAGATTTACCGAAAAATCGCAAAGATAGTACAGAGAGTTCCCACATACTCAGCACCCAGTTCCATCTATAAATAACACATTATAGAACAGGTACATTTGTTTTAATGAATGAACCAATATTGATATATTATTTACTGAAGTCCATACTTGATTTGGATTCCCTTAGTTTTTATCTAATGCCCTTTTTCTGTTCCAGGATCCCATACAGGATGCCACATTACATGTAGTCATCATGTCTCTTGGCTGTGAAACAACTCATTTTTCAACCCAAGTTATTTAATCTCTTGATTCTTATGTGCTTTATCTACTCTGCCAGTTCTTCCCCCAAGCAAGTAAATGTTTGGTCAATACATACTGCTTAATTCACTGGTGGCCTAGTCTTCAAGGAACGTAATTAAGGACAGAGATCACATCTGACAACTTATTTTGTTCAGCAGGTATGAGCTTTTTTTTTTTTCTTTCAATTCTTAAGGTCTTTTATTATTAGCATTATTGTAGTTGTTATTCTGGTTGATACACAGAAGCAGAAGAACTAAGTAAAAACCCACTGTATTATGTACAATATATGAGTGTTAAATTCACTGTTTCTAAATTCACTACCAGCAGTAGTCTGTTTATCAAAATGCCTTGTATTGAGAGATACTTTAAAGCCTATATTTAGGGAAAAGAAGTCCATAATCAACTGTGCAATGAGTTATGAATTTTACTTTAAAATTTTCTTTGTTTTGTTTTAGTTTGGTTTGGCTTTTAATATAAATTTGAATTCTTTTAGGCAGAGTGAGCATGTTCCAGTTTGACCACAGCTCTGCCCTAACTCCACCCTTCTCTGCAAGTCCCTACTATATTATATACTGCCCTGCTTTACTCACTTCTGTAACCGGCCCTCGTGTGCTTTTGAGTTTTCAACTCGTTGTCTAATTTTCTGTGCTTTAGAGGTTACTGAATAAAATTCTAAGTTGTACGTTACAAATAAATGTCACATATCCAGAGAAGGGTCTTTGTGGGGATTGGGAGGAGGTGCAGCTGGACTAGCTGTTTCGTTTCTTATTACTGTGTCTTGTCTTCCTAACTAGAAAATGATTGCTTAGGACATAAATCATCTATTTCCCTTTGCATTTATAACTCCTTTCCTTCCCTTCCCCCTACTATGTCTGCCAGGGTTCTTGCTACATATTAGGGGCTCAGTATATTTCATAAATTGTCCTTGGTATTTTTTAATAGACTATTTTTAAGAGCAGTTGTGGGTTTACAGAAAAATTGAGCAGAAGGTACAGAGATTTCCCATATATTCCTTACCCCCACATATGCACAACCTCCCTCACTAGCAAAATCCACTGGAGTGGTAGATTTGTTACAATTGCTGAACCTCCATTGACACATCATTATCACTCAAAGTCCACAGTTTACATTACATTACATTACATTACACAGTTTACATTACATTACTCTTGGTGTTGTACATTTTATGGGTTTATATACTGAGTTGGCCAAAAAGTTCCTTTGGTTTTTAAGTAGAAATAAAAGACACATTTTTTATTTTCACCAAGATCTTTATTGAACAACATATTCACCGTTTTGTTCTATTACCTTCTGCCATTTTTCAGGCAACTTCATAATTCCATCTTCCCCAAACTTTTTATCTTTTTGAGCAAAGAACTGTTCTAGGTGCCTTTTACAGTCTTCCAGGGAATTGAAATTTTTTCCATTAAGAGAATTTTGTAAAGACCGAAATAAATGGAAATCCAAAGGTGCGATGTCTGATGAATATGGTGGATAAATTGGAACTGTCCAGACAAACTGTAACAGTTTTTGCCTGGCCATCAAAGAAACATGTGGTCTTGCATTATCCTGATGGAAGATTATGCGTTTTCTGTTGACTAATTCTGGACACTTTTTGTCGAGTTCTGCTTTCAGTTGGTCTAATTGGGAGCAGTACTTGTTGGAATCATTTGGTTTTCTGGAAGGAGCTCATCATAGAGGACTCCCTTCCAATCCCACCATGTATATGACATTACTTTCTTTGGATGATGACCGGCCTTTTGTGTGGTTGGTGGTGGTTCATTTCACCTACTCTACGATCTCTTCCACTCCACATTGTTGTACAGTATCCACTTTTCATCGCCCATCACAATTTGTTTTTAAAAGGAATGTTTTCATTACATTTCAGTAGAGAATCACATGCAGAAATATGGTCAGGTTTTTTCACTTAACTTATGTGGTACCCAAACATCAAAGTGATTCACATAACCATGGTGCAAATGATTTTCAACGTTTGATTTGGATATTTTGAGTATGTCGCTATCTCCCACGTGGTATAACGTTGATTATTCTCAACTAGTGTTTTGATTCGATTGATATCAACTTCAGCTGGTCTACCCGACCATGGAGCATTGTCCAGCGAGAACTCTCTGGCACGAAACTTCACAACCACTTTTGACACGTTCAATCAGTCACAGCACCTTCTCCATACACTGCACAAAACTTTTTTTTGCATTTCAGTTGCATTTTTACCTTCCTTGAAATAATAAAGCATAATATGCCGAAAATGTTGCCTTTTTTCTTCCGTCTTCAGTATTAAGATGGCTACACAAAAATTCACCAATTTTGATAAGTTTTTAAAAAATGCACGCTTATATGACAGCTGTCACAATACAATCTAACAAAATTGTTTCAAATGAGGTTAAAGACAACTAAGTGTTACTAGAGCCATCTCACGGAAAAAACCAAAAGAATGTTTTGGCCAACCCAGTATTAATATGTATCCACCATTACAGTATCATACAGAGTAGTTTCACTGCCAACCCTTGGTAATCATTGATCCTTTTTCTGTCTCCATAGTTTTGCATTTTCTAGAATGTCATAGAGTTGATATCATATGTTGTAATCTTTTCAAATTGGCTTCTTTCACGTAGTTAATATCCATTTAAGTTTCCTCCGTGATTTTCTTGGCTTAATGGCTCATTTCTTTTTAGTGCTGAATAATACGCCATTGTCTGTATGTACCATAGTTTATCTGTTCACCTTCTGAAGGACATTTTGGTTGCTTTCCAAGTTTGGGCAATTATGAATAAAGCTTCTGTAAACATCCTTGTGCATGTTTTGTATGTATCGTATGATCCAGCAATCCACAATTGCTGGATCATACGATAAGAGTATGTTTAGTTTTGTAAGAAACCGCCAAACTGTCATCCAAAGTGGCTGCACCATTTTGTAGTCCACTACCAAAGAATGAGAGCTCCTGTTGCTCTACAGCCCTGTCATCATTTGGTATTGTTAGTGTTTTGAATTTTGCTGTGTAGTGTTATCTCACTGTTGGTTTAATTTGCAATTATCTAATGACATATGATGTTGAGCATCTTTTTATATGATTATTTTCCATCTGCATACCTTCTTTGGTGAGGTGTCTGTTCAGATCTTTTGCCCATTTTTAAATTGGGTTGTTTGATTTCTTATTTTGGAGTTTTATGAGTTTTTGTATATTTTGGATACCAGTCCTTTACCAGATGTGTCCTCTGCAAATTCTTTCTCCCAGTCTGTGGTTTGTCTTCTCATTCTCTTGACAGTATTTTTCACAGAGAAGCTTTTAATTTTAATGAAATCTACCTTTTTATCAACTATTTCTTTCATGTATTGTACTTCTAGCGTACAAAAAAAAAGTCATTCTAGTGCACATAAAAAGTCATTGCAGTATGCAAGGTCATCTAGGTTTTCTCCTATGTTATCTTCTAGGAGTTTTATAATTTTGCATTTTACATTTAGGTCTGATCCATTTTGAGTTAATTTTTGTGAAAGATGTAAGATCTGAGTCTAGATTCATTTTTTTGCATGTGGATGTCCAGTTATTCTAGCACCATTTGAAAAGTATCTTTGTTCCATTGCATTGTCTTTGCTCCTTTGCCAAAGATCAGTTGACTATATTTTTGTGGGTCTATTTCTAGATTCTGTTCTGTTCCATTGATCCATTTGTCTATTCTTTCACCAATACCACACTGTCTTGATTACTGTAGCTTTACAGTACGTCTTGAAATTGGGTAGAGTCAGTCCTCTGACTTTGTTCTTCTCCTTCAATATTCTGTTGACTATTCTGAGTTTGCTGATATCCACAAAATAACTTGCTGAGATTTTGATTGGGATTCTGTTGAATCTTTAGATCAAGCCATGATTATTAAGCTTTTCTTGTGTCACATTTGTCAATATCTCACTGACCAAAAGCAAGTCAAATGCCAAACCCAAATGCCAAACTCCGTTAGCCTACGGAGAGGGCCACACAAGGATGTAGACACCAAACATATGATTCATTGAGGTCCATTAATGGACAATCTACCAAAGTATTGTAACATTACTCCCCTCTATCAATGACAGAGAGGTTTTACTAGATTTGCTTTTCAGATATAGAAATTAAGATTCAGAAATATATAAGCTCCTAGGGCCATTTGGCTAGTTAATAATAGTAAAAAACATCATATAATATTTACTATGTGCCATGCACTCTTCTAAGCACTTAGCAAATATCACTCAGTTAACCTTCACTATCGAAGGTTGGTAATACTATTATTACTTTTTTTTATGGTAGGATATATGACTTTTTTTTTAAACGTCTTTATTGGAGTATAATTGCTTTACAATGGTATGTTAGTTTCTGCTTTATAACAAAGTGAATCAGTTATACATACACATATGTCCCCATATCTCTTCCCTCTTGCATCTCCCTCCCTCCCACCCTCCCTATCCCACCCCTCTAGATGGTCACAAAGCACTGAGCTGATCTCCGTGTGCTATGAGGCTGCTTCTCAGTAGCTATTTATTTTGTTTGGTAGTGTATACATGTCCATGCCACTCTCTCACTTTGTCCCAGCTTACACTTCCCCCTTTCCGTATCCTCAAGTCCATTCTCTAGTAGGTCTGTGTTAATTCTCGTCTTGCCCCTAGGTTCTTCATGACCATTTTTTTTTTTTTTTTTTAGATTCCATATATATGTGTTAGCATACAGTATTTGTTGTTCTCTTTCTGACTTACTTGACTCTATATGACAGACTCTAGGTCCATCTACCTCACTACAAATAACTCAATTTCATTTCTTTTTATAGCTGAGTAATATTCCATTGCATATACGTGCCACATCTTCTCTATCCATTCATCTGTTGATGGACACTTAGGTTGCTTCCATGTCCTGGCTATTGTAAATAGAGCTGCAATGAACATTTTGGTACATGACCCTTTTTGAATTATGGCTTTCTCAGGGTATTTGCTCAGTAGTGAGATTGCTTGGTCATATGGTAGTTCTATTTTTAGTTTTTTAAGGAACCTCCATAATGTTCTCCATAGTGGCTGTATCAATTTACATTCCTACCAACAGGGCAAGAGGGTTCCCTTTTCTCAGTACCCTCTCCAGCATTCATTGTTTGTAGATGTTTTGATGATGGCCATTCTGACCAGTGTGAGATGATATCTCATTGTAGTTTTGATTTGCATTTCTCTAATGATTAGTGATGTTGAGCATTCTTTCATGTGTTAATTGGAAATCTGTATATCTTCTTTGGAGGAATGTCTATTTAGGTCTTCTGCCCATTTTTGGATTGGGTTGTTTGTTTTTTTGTTATTGAGCTGCATGAGCTGCTTATAAATTTTGGAGATTAATCCTTTGTTAGTTGCTTCATTTGCAAATATTTTCTCCCATTCTGAGGGTTGTCTTTTCATTTTGTTTATGGTTTCCTTGCTGTGCAAAAGCTTTGAAGTTTCATTAGGTCCCATTTATTTATTTTTGTTTTTATTTCCATTTCTCTAGGAGGTGGGTCAAAAAGGATCTTGCTGTGATTTATGCCGTAGAGTGTTCTGCCTATGCTTTCCTCTAAGAGTTTGATAGTGTCTGGTCTTACATTTAGGTCTTTAATCCATTTTGAGTTTATTTCTGTGTATGGTGTTAGGGAGTCTTCTAATTTCATTCCTTTAAATGTAGCTGTCCAGTTTTCCCAGCACCATTTATCGAAGAGGCTGTCATTTCTCCATTGTATATTCTTGCCTCCTTTATCTAAGATAAGGTGACCACAGGTGCATGGGTTTTTCTCTGGGCTTTCTATCTTGTTCCATTGATCTATGTTTCTGTTTTTGTGCCACTACCATACTGTCTTGATTACTGTAGCTTTGTAGTATAGTCTGAAGTCAGGGAGACTGAGGCCTCCAGCTCTGATTTTCTTTCTCAAGATTGCTTTGGCTATTCAGGGTCTTTTGTGCTTCCATAAAAATGGTGAAATTTTCTGTTTTAGTTCTGTGAAAAATACCAGTGGTAGTTTGATAGGGATTGCACTGAATCTGTAGATTCCTTTGAGTAGTATAGTCATTTTCACAATGTTGATTCTTCTAATCCAAGAACATGGTATATCTCTCCATCTATTGGTATCATCTTTAATTTCCTTCATCACTGTCTTATAATTTTCTGCATACAGGTCATTTGTCTCCTTAGGTCGGTTTATTCCTAGACATTTTATTCTTTTTGTTGCAATGGTAAATGGGAGTGTTTTCTTAATTTCACTTTCAGATTTTTCATCATTAGTGTATGGAATGCAAGAGATTTCTGTGCATTAATTTTGTATCCTGCTACTTTACCAAATTCACTGATTAGCTCTGGTAGTTTTCTGGTAGCATCTTTAGGATTCTCTATGTACAGTATCATGTCATCTGCAAACAGTGACAGCGTTACTTCTTCTTTTCTGATTTGGATTCCTTTTATTACTTTTTCTTCTCTGATTGCTGTGGATAAAACTTCCAAAACTATGTTGAATAATAATGGTGAGAGTGGACAACCTTGTGTTGTTCCTGATCTCAGTGGAAATGGTTTCAGTTTTTCACCATTCAGGATGATGTTGGCTGTGCGTTTGTCATATATGGCCTTTATTATATTGAGGACAATTCCCTCTATGCCTACTTTCTGGAGGGTTAATATCATAAATGGGTGTTGAATTTTGTCAAAAGCTTTCTCTGCATCTATTGAGATGATCATATGGTTTTTCTCCTTCAATTTGTTAGTATGGTTTATCACATTGATTGATTTACACATGTTGAAGAATCCTTGCATTCCTGGGATAAACCCCACTTGATCATTGTGTATGATCCTTTTAATGTGCTGTTGGATTCTGTTTGCTAGTATTCTGTTGAGGATTTTTGCAACTATGTTCATCAGTGATATTGGCCTGTAATTTTCTTTCTTTGTGACATCTTTGTCTGGTTTTGGTGTCAGGGTGATGGTGGCCTCGTAGAATGAGTTTGGGAGTGTTCCTCCCTCTGCCGTATTTTGGAAGAGTTTGAGACGGATACGTGTTAGCTCTTCTCTAAATGTCTGATAGAATTCGTCTGTGAAGCCATCTGGTTCTGGGCTTTTGTTTGTTGAAAGATTTTAAATCACAGTTTCACTTTTAGTGCTTGTGATTGGTCTGTTCATATTTTCTATTTCTTCCTGGTTCAGTCTTGGCAGGTTGTGCATTTCTAAGAATTTGTCCATTTATTCCAAGTTGTCCATTTTATTGGCATATAGTTGCTTGTAGAAATCTCTCATTATCCTTTGTATTTCTGCAGTGTCGGTTGTTACTTCTTTTTCATTTCTAATTCTATTGATTTGAGTCTTCTCCCTTTGTTTTTCCTGATGAGTCTGGCTAATGGTTTATCAATTTTGTTTATCTTCTCAAAGAACCAGCTTTTAGTTTTATTGATCTTTGCTATTGTTTCCTTCATTTCTTTTTCATTTTTTTCTGATCTGATCTTTAAGATTACTTTCCTTCTGCTAACTTTGGGGTTGTTTTGTTCTTCTTTCTCTAATTGCTCTAGGTGTAAAGTTAGATTGTATATTTGAGATGTTTCTTGTTTCTTAAGGTAGGATTGTATTGCTATAAACTTCACTCTTAGAACTGCTTTTCCTGTATCCCATAGGTTTTGGGTCATCCTGTTTTCATTGTCATTTATTTTTAGGTATTTTTTGATTTCCTCAGTGATCTCTTGGTTATTAAGTAGTGTACTGTTTAGCCCCCATGTGTTTGCATTTTTTATAGACTTTTTCCTGTAATTGATATCTAGTCTCATAGTGTTGTGGTTGGAAAAGGTACTTGACACGATTTCAATTTTCTTAAATTTACCAAGGCTTGATTTGTGTCCCAAGATATGATCTATCCTGGAGAATGTTCCATGAGCACTTGAGAAGAATGTGTATTCTGTTGTTTTTGGATGGAATGTCCTATAAATATCAATTAAGTCGATCTTGTTTAATGTATCATTTAAAGCTTGTGTTTCCTTATTTATTTTCATTTTGGATGATCTGTCCATTGGTGAAAGTGGGGTGTTAAAGTCTCCTACTATGATTGTGTTACTGTTGATTTCCCTTCTTATGGCTGTTAGTATTTGCCTTATGTATTGAGGTGTTCCTATGTTGGGTGCATAAACATTTACAATTGTTATATCTTCTTCTTGGATTGATCCCTTGATCATTATGTAGTGTTCCTCTTTGTCTGTTGTAATAGTCTTTGTTTTAAAGTCTATTTTCTCTGATAGGAGAACTGCTACTCCAGCTTTCTTTTTTTTTTTAATTAATTTATTTTTGGCTGTGTTGGGTCTTTGTTTCTGTGCGAGGGCTTTCTCTAGCTGTGGCAAGCAGGGGCCACTCTTCATTGCGGTGCACAGGTCTCTCACTATCGTGGCCTCTCTTGTTGTGGAGCACAGGCTCCAGACGCGCAGGTTCAGTAGCTGTGGCTCATGGGCCTAGTTGCTCCGTGGCACGTGGGATCTTCCCAGACCAGGGCTCGGACCCGTGTCCCCTGCATTAGCAGGCCGACTCTCAACAACTGCACCACCAGGGAAGCCCCTCTCCAGCTTTCTTTTGATTTCCATTTGCATGGAATATCTTTTTCCATCCCCTCACTTTCAGTGTATGTGTCCTTAGGTCTGAAGTGGGTCTCTTGTAGACAGTATATCTATGTGTCTTGTTTTTGTATCCATTCAGCCAGTCTATGTCTTTTGGTTGGAGCATTTAATCCATTTACATTTAAGGTAATTATCAATATGTATGTTCCTATTACCATTTTCTTAATTGTTTTGGATTTGTTATTGTGTGTCTTTTCCTTCTCTTGTGTTTCCTGCCTAGAGAAGTTCCTTTAGCATTTGTTGTAAAGCTGGTTTGGTGTTGCTGAATTCTCTTAACTTTTGCTTGTCTGTAAAGGTTTTAATTTCCCCGTCAAATCTGAATGAGATCCTTGCTGGGTAGAGTAATCTTGGTTGTAGGTTTTTCTCCTTCCTCACTTTAAATATATCTTGCCACTCACTTCTGGTGTTCAGAAATTCTGCTGAAAGGTCAGCTGTTAACCTTATGGGGATTCCCTTGTGTGTTATTTGTTGTTTTTCCCTTGCTGCTTTTAATATTTTTTGTTTGTATTTAATTTTTGATAGTTTGATTAATAATTGTCTTGGCATGCTTCTCCTTGGATTTATCCTGTATGGGACTCTCTGTGCTTCCTGGACGTGATTAGCTATTTCCTTTCCCATATTAGGGAAGTTTTCAACTATAATCCCTTGAAATATTTTCTCAGTCCCTTTCTTTTTCTCTTCTTCTTCTGGGACCCCTATAATTCGAATGTTGGTGCATTTAATGTTGTCCCAGAGGTCTCTGAGACTGTCCTCAATTCTTTTCATTCTTTTTTTTTAATTCTGCAATGGAGAAAAAAAAAAGAAAGAAAGAAGAAGATAAAATAAAATAACGTTATTAAAATAAAAAATAAGTATTAAAAATTTTTTTAAAAAATAAAAAAAAAGAAAGAAGAGTGCAACCAAACCAAAAAACAAATCCACCAATGATAACAAACACTAAGAACTATAGTTAAAAAGCAAACAAACAAATGGACAGGCAGAACCCTAGGACAAATGGTAAAAGCAAAGCTATACAGACAAAATCACACACAGAAGCATATGCATACAGAAAAAGAGAAAAAGGGGAAAAAAAATATCTTTGCTCCCCAATTCCACCTCCTCAGTTTGGGATGATTTGTTGTCTACTGAGGTATTCCACAGATGCAGGGTACATCAAGTTGACTGTGGAGATTTAATCTGCTGCTCCTGAGGCTGCTGGGAGAAATTTCCCTTTCTCTTCTTTGTTTGCACAGCTCCTGGGGTTCAGCTTTGGATTTGGCCCTGCCTCTGCGTGTAGGTTGTCTGAGGGCGTCTGTTCTTCACTCAGACAGGACGGGGTTAAAGGAGGAGCTGATTAGGGGGCTCTGGCTCACTCAGGCTGGGGGGAGGGAGGGTGATGGAGTGCGGGGCGAGCCTGCGGCAGCAGAGGCCAGCATGACCTTGCTCCAGCCTGAGGCATACTGTGCGTTCTCCCGGGGAAGTTGTCCCTGGATCACGGGACCCTGGCAGTAGCGGGCTGCACAGGCTCCCAGAAAGGGAGGTGTGGAGAGTGACCTGTGCTTGCACACGGGCTTCTTGGTGGCTGCAGTAGCAGCCTTAGTGTCTCCTGCACGGCTCTGGGGTCCGCGCTGATAGCTGCGAGCCGTCTCTGGAGCTCCTTTAAGCGGTGCTCTTAATCCCCTCTCCTCGCGCACCAGGAAACAAAGAGGGAAGAAAAAGTCTCTTGCCTCTTCGGCAGGTCCAGACTTTTTCCCAGACTCCCTCCCAGCTAGCCGTGGCGCACTAGACCCTTCAGGCTGTGTTCATGCCGCCAGTCCTCTCCCTGGGATCCGACCAAAGCCTGAGCCTCAGCTCCCAGCCCCCTCCCGCCCCAGAGGACAAGCCTCTCGGGCTGGTGAGTGCTGGTCAGCATCGATCCTCTGTGCGGGAATCTCTCTGCTTTGCCCTCCGCACCCCTGTGGTTGTGCTCTCCTCCGCGGCTCCGAAGCTTCCCCCCTCCACCACCTGTAGTCTCCGCCCATGAAGGGGCTTGTACTGGGTGGAAACCTTTCCTCCTTCACAGCTCCCTCCCACTGGTGCAGGTCCCGTCCCTATTCTTTTGTCTCTGTTTATTCTTTTTTCTTTTGCCCTACCCAGGTACGTGGGGAGTTTCTTGCCTTTTGGGAGGTCTGAGGTCTTCTGCCAGCATTCAGTAGATGTTCTGTAAGAGTTGTTCCACATGTAGATGTATTTCTGATGTATTTGTGGGAAGGAAGGTGATATCCATGTCTTACCCTTCCGCCATCTTGAAACTCCTCCCAGTACTATTATTTTTTTTTCATTTTGCAGAGAAGAAAACCAAGGCACAGAGGTGCTAAACCAGATGCCCAAGATAAGATGATTAATAAGTGGCATGATCACAATTCAAGCCACATACCAGAGTCTCAACTTGAAGCCCAATTCTTAAGACTAATGCTATTCCTGTGTTACTCCCAATCTGCAGATCTGACATTGTATAGTGTGACTTCTAGCCTCTTCTGTGGGTCTCTGGAGGTTTTATTTGAGAGCATTAATAACTGAAGGATAAGATATCATTCCCTACTAAGCAGGCCTCATCACACATTGTGATTTTGGCTCAAGAGTCCACGAATGAGGGAATCTCTTTACCCAAATATGATGTATGTTTTTCTTTTTTTAAACAGCTTTGTTAACCAGCTTTAAATAATACTAGCTGCTGAAATAAACAAACACCAAATCTCAGTGCTTGACCCAGCAAAGGTTTATTTCTCACTTATAATCCAATGAGGGTCTGTAGTGGGGCTCTGTTCTCCCTATGCTGTGGTCATATTACCTTCAATTTTTGGCTTATTTAGGTTGCCTTAGTGTCATCTAACCAGCAGATGGAGGGAAAAGAAAACAAATATGGTAAAGTTACAGTCTTAATTTCTTCACTTTTATTCATTCCACGAGTAAGAATTAGTTAGATAGTCTAGAATGTTAATGGTCTGGTAAATGTAATTTAGCTGTGTGCCTAGGAGAATAAACAGATTTGGTGAGTATTTGGTCAGTCTCTGCTAACTAAATTTTTTCTATTTATTTAAATATGTATAAAAATATACTTCATGTATAATATGAAGAACTGCTTTTCCTCAGCAGCCTTTTAAGACCTCTGCTCCCTTAATGCAAACTATGTTTTGAAGTAGTTTTGGTTTGAAATTATGTCTGGATGAGTTTAACAGACTTACAAGGACTCAGGAAAATGCTGAAGAGGGAGAAGTTTTTCCATCTAATAAGATCTATAGGAACTGCATATGACTTTTTTCACATAAACTTTGAAAGTGATTATAAAACAAGCATGCATATATCCAGAGTTATCATTAGCAAAATCATGAGGGAAGTGAAGTTTCACAATGCTTTCTTTCCCCTTTTAAAGAGACTACTCCCTCTTTATCCTCCCATTTCTAGGTACCAGCACCCTCATGCTGGCTGTCAACCACCACTTCCCCCCTTCTCTCAGAATTTGCCAGCCTTATGTCCTGTGAGGGCTTTGTATGGTGCCTAATTGGAGAAACTACTTCATAGTCAGATATTGACAGCTGATTTAGCTAAATGTGATATCACTTCCAGGAATATTTGCCATTCAACCTTTCTTGGCAATATAACACTTAAGAACAATGAAATCTCTGTCTATTCTGTTGGACTTGGAGGACTGCAGCAAGCTACAGGGCTTTTTAGTGTGGCTTCCAATTCATAGCATAGGCATTTGCCAAGAGGAGATATAAAGGGAGTCTACCCTGACCTTCATAAAGGCCTATAACACTACTGTGTGACTAGCGCTATGGCTGGTGGTTTTCAATATCCTGCTTTCTAAATAATTCTATTATGATAGTGTCTCACTTGTCAGTCATCTTTCATTCCTAGCTATTTCTAACAAGTACCTGAAAAGAAGGGGAAAGACCTCTGAGCTACTGAAGTAGCTTCTAGCAACACAAACTGAGGCCCTCAACTCCATTGAAGAGATCTTCTGACATGCAGCCAGGGTCCACTTTTATTTTATATAGAATTTTAATAAGGTAAGTGGTCTGATTTCCAACCCAAGAGTACACTGGAGGAAACAAATTAGAGGACACAAAAAGAGAGCTTTTATAAGTCAAGAACAATTTGGGCAACCCGCAGTGACAAATAACATGGACTTGGAAGGAAGAGAAAACAAAATAGAACAAACAAAACAAAACAAAACAGGCAGTCTGGAGGCATTTAAGGTGGAGGCAAACATCCTAATAACCTCTTAGAGCAGTGAAATAATAGCTGTTTAACAACATTTAGAATAGATGGAGATATGATTAGTATGTTCTAGTTAAAAAGGCATTGTTTTTCATCAAACAAATTAAAGTTTAAAAATTTGTGTAGGACAGCAGTATCTGTTGAAAGGAACAAAAATCCTCTGGGAGTGGGGAAAGTGTGAGGCAATATTGTGAAACTGAAGGTGGAGAGTTCCCTTCTATATTCTCTTGGACAGCCCTGAGTTACTGTACAAAATATGCAACTGTTAATCTGGCCTTTTTGTGTTTTTGCATATTCTCCATTCTTTCTGATGGAGAAAGTATAGTGCAGGGCTGTCCAGAATGTATGTTAAAATAAAAATACTTCTCTCAAAGCTAGTATTTTAGCAGTGTCTGGGGGTGCTGAGTCTTCAAAACATAACCTATTAAAGAAGATCAAAGATTGTGCTGCCCCAAAGAATATTACATCAGAGGCCATATGCTGTGTGACCACAACACTTACCAAGGCCATAGTGATGGAAAAGGCCAACATAGACAAGCAAGCTGAGCCCCACTTCAGTGTTTATTATCAGAAATCTTAAATATTTGCCTTAAAAATAGTGACGGGGATTGCATTGAATGTACAGATTAATTTGGGAGAACTGATATGTTAACAATATTGATATCTTAACAGTATCTTAATTGGTATTTTAACAATCTTCCAATCCATGAACAGGTACATTTAGGTTTTCTTAAGTTTCTCTCAGAAATGTTTTACAGTTTTCTGCACTAAGGTCTTGTACAATATTGGGCAGATGTATACCTAAATGTTTCATGTTTTTATGCACGTATAAGTGATATTTTTTATTTCAACTTTAAACTGTTCATTGTTAGTACACAGAACTACAATTGATTTTTATATATTGATTATGCATACTGAAATCTTGCTAAATTAACTTTTTAGTTCTATTAGTTTTTTTGTAGAGTTTATTGGATTTTCTACATAGATGATCACTTATCTAGGAAAAAAGACAATTTTACTTCTTTCTTTCAATATAGATGGCTGTTTTCTTTCTTAATACACTGGTCAGATCCTCCAGTATAATGCTGAATAGCAAGGGGTGGGAATGAATATCCATGTCCTGTTCCTAAATTTAGGGAAACAAATTTAGTCTTTCAGTATTAAAGTATGCTGCCAGTGATAGCTTTTTTGTAGATGCCCTTTATCATACTGAAGAAGTTCCCTTCTATTCCTAGTTTACTGAGAGTTTTTAGCAGGAATGAATATTTGATTTGTTAAATGTTTTTTCTGCATCTATTCAGATGAACTGTTTTTTTATCTTTCAGTTTTTTTAATACATTGAATTACATTCATTGGTGTTCAAATGCTAAACTAACTCTGTATTCCTAGGATAAAACCCACTTGGCCATGATTTGATTTGCTAAAAATTTGTAAACAATTTTTATGCCTATGTTCATGATATTGGTCGGAAGATTTATTTTCTTATAATGCCTTATTAGGTTTTAGTACTAGGGCAATTATGGCTTCATGGAATGATTTGGGAAATATTCCCTTCTCTTAATGTTTTTTGAAGAGTTTATGTGGAATTGTTATTTCTTCCATAAAAGTTTAGTAGAGTTCTCCAGTGGAATCACGGGGCTTGAAGTTCTCTTTATAGGAAAGTTTAACTACAAATTCAGTTCCTTATTAGACAGGGCTATTTGATTTATCTATTTTTTCTTCATTTTTTGTAGTTTGTACTTTCAAGTAATTTGCCTATTTCATCTGTTGTAGAATTCACTGACATCAAGTTGTTCATCATATTCCCTTATTTTTTTTTAATAACATCTTTACTGGAGTATAATTGCTTTACAATGGTGTGTTAGTTTCTGCTTTATAACAAAGTGAATCAGCTATATATATACATATATCCCCATATCTCCTCCTTCTTGCATTTCCCTCCCACCATCCCTATCCCACCCCTCTAGGTGGTCCTAAAGCACCGAGTTGATTTCCTGGTGCTATGTGGCTGCTTCCCACTAGCTATCTATTTTACATTTAGTAGTGTATATATGTTGATGCTACTCTCTCACTTCGTCCAACCTTACCTATCCCCCTCCCTGTGTCCTCAAGTCCATTCTCTACATCTTTGTCTTTATTCCTGTGCTGCCCCTAGGTTCGTCAGAACAATTTTTTCTTTTTCTTTTTAGATTCCATATAAATGTGTTAGCATATGGTATTTGTTTTTCTCTTTATGACTTACTTCACTCTGTATGACAGACACGAGGTCCAACCACCTCACTACAAATAACTCAACTGGGTTTCTTTTTATGGCTAATATTCCATTGTATATATGTGCCACATCTTCTTTATCCATTCATCCGTTGATGGACACTTAGGTTGCTTCCATGTCTTGGCTATTGTAAATAGAGCTGCAATGAACACTGTGGTACATGACTCTTTTTGAATTATGGTTTTCTCAGGGTATATGCCCAGTAGTGGGATTGCTGGGTCATATGGTAGTTCTAATTTTAGTTTTTTTGAGAAACCTCTATACTCTTCTGCATAGTGGCTACATCAATTAACATTCCCACCAACAGTGCAAGAGGGCTCCCTTTTCTCCACACCCTCTCCAGCATTTATTGTATCTAGATTTTTTGATAATGGCCATTCTGACCAGTGTGAGGTGATATCTCATTGTAGTTTTTTTTTTTTTTTTTAATTTTGCACTATGTTGTCATGTTGTATGTAATCTTCTGTGGCTTTCTTTTCTCCACTCAACATTATGGTTTTGAAAATTGTTCACGCTTAAGTGCAATAATTCATCTTTTTTTTTTTTTTTTTTTTTTTTGCGGTACGCGGGCCTCTCACTGTTGTGGCCTCTCCCGTTGCGGAGCACAGGCTCCAGATGCGCAGGCTCAGCGGCCATGGCTCACGGGTCCAGCCGCTCCGTGGCATGTGGGATCTTCCCGGACCGGGGCATGAATCCGTGTCCCCTGCATCAGCAGGCGGACTCTCAACCACTGCGCCACCAGGGGAGCCCATCATTGTAGTTTTGATTTGCATTTCTCTAATGATTAATGATGTTGAGCATTCTTTCATGTGTTAGTTGGCAATCTGTATATCTTCTTTGGAGGAATGTCTATTTAGGTCTTCTGCCCATTTTTGGATTGGGTTGTTTGTTTTTTTGATATTGAGCTGCATGAGCTGCTTGTATATTTCAGAGATTAATCCTTTGTCAGTTGCTTCATTTGCAAATATTAACTCACAATATGAGGGCTGTCTTTTCATCTTGTTTATGGTTTCCTTTGCTGTGCAAAAGCTTTGAAGTTTCATTAGGTTCCATTTATTTATTTTTGTTTTTATTTCCATTTTTCTAGGAGGTGGGTCAAAAAGGATCTTGCTGTGATTTATGTCAAAGAGTGTTCTTCCTATGTTATCCTCTAAGAGTTTTATAGTGTCTGGCCTTACATTTAGGTCTTTACTCCATTTTGAGTTTATTTTTGTGTATGGTGTTAGGAAGTGTTCTAATTTCATTCTTTTACATGTAGCTGTTCAGTTTTCCCAGCATCACTTATTGAAGAGGCTGTCTTTTCTCCATTCCATATTCTTGCTTCCTTTATCAAAGATAAGGTGACCATAGGTGCATGCGTTTATCTCTGGGCTTTCTATCTTGTTCCATTGATCTATGTTTCTGTTTTTGTGCCACTACCATACTGTCTTGATTACTGTAGCTTTGTAGTATAGTCTGAAGTCAGGGAGACTGAGGCCTCCAGCTCCGATTTTCTTTCTCAAGATTCCTTTGGCTATTTGGGGTCTTTTGTGTTTCCATACAAATTGTGAACTTTTTTGTTCTACTTCTGTGAAAAATGCCATTTGTAGTTTGATAGGGATTGCACTGAATTGTAGATTGCTTTGGGTATTAGAGTCATTTTTACAATATTGAGTCTTACAATCCAAGAACATGGTATATCTCTCCATCTCTGTGTATCATCTCTAATTTCTTTCATCAGTGTCTTATAGTTTTCTGCACACAGGTGTTTTGTCTCCACAGGTAGGTTTATTTTGAGGTATTTTATTCTTTTTGTTGCAGTGGTAAATGGAAGTGTTTTCTTAATTTCTCTTTCAGATTTTTCATCATTAGTGTATAGGAATGCAAGAGATTTTGGGGCATTAATTTTATATCCTGCTATTTTACCAGATTCATTGATTAGCTCTAGTAGTTTTCTGGTAACATCTTTGGGATTCTCTATGTATAATATCATGTCATCTACAAACAGTGACAGCTTTACTTCTTCTTTTCCGATTTGGATTCCTTTTATTTCTTTTTCCTCTATGATTGCTGTGACTAAAACCTCCAAACCTATGTTGAATAATAGAGGTGAGAGTGGACATCCTTGTCTTTTTTGTGATCTTACTGGAAATGGTTTCAGTTTTTCACCATTGAGAACAATGTCGGCTGTGGGTTTGTCACATATGACCTTTATTATGTTGAGGTAAGTACCCTCTATGCCTACTCTCTGGAGGGTTTTTATCATAAATTGGTGTTGAATTTTCTCCAAAGCTTTTTCTGCATCTATTGAGATGATCATGTGGTTTTTTTCCTTCAGTTTGTTAGTATGGTTTATCAGATTGATTGATTTACACATATTGAAGAATCCTTGCATTCCTGGGATAAACCCCACTTGATCATGATGTATGATCCTTTTAATGTGCTGTTGGATTCTGTTTGCTAGTATTTTGTTGAGGATTTTTGCATCTATGTTCATCAGTGATATTGGCCTGTAGTTTTCTTTTCTTGTGACATCTTTGTCTGGTTTTGGTATCAGCGTGATGGTGGCCAAATCAGAGTTTGGGAGCGTTCCTCATTCTGCTGTATTTTGGAAGAATTTGAGATGGATAGGTGTTAGCTCTTCTCCAAATGTTTGATAGAATTCGCCTGTGATTCCTTCTGGTCCTTTGTTTGTTGGAAGATTGTTAATCACAGTCTCAATTTCAGTACTTTTGATTGGTCTGTTCATATTTTCTATTTCTTCCTGGTTCAGTCTTGGAAGGTTGTACTATTCTAAGAATTTGGCCATTTCTTCCAAATTGTCCATTTTATTGGCATATAGTTGGTTTTAGTAATCTCTCTTGATCCTTTGTATTTCTGCAGTGTCAGTTGTTACTTCTCCTTTTTCTTTTCTCACTCTATTGATTTGAGTCTTCTCCCTTTTTTTTGGATGAGTCTTGATAGTGGTTTATCAATTTTGTTTGTCTTCTCAAAGAACGAGCTTTTAGTTTTATTGATCTTTGCTATCGTATCCTTCCTTTCTTTTTCATTTATTTCTGATCTGATCTTTAAGATTTCTTTCCTTCTGCTAACTTTAGGGGTCTTTTTGTTCTTCTTTCTCTAATTGCTTTAGGTGTAAGGTTAGGTTATTTATTTGAGATGTTTCTTGTTTCCTGCAGTAGGACTGTATTACTCTGAAATTCCCTCTTAGAACTGCTTTTGCTGTAACCCATAGGTTTTGGGTCATCGTGTTTTCATTGTCATTTGTTTCTAGGTATTTTTTGAATTCCTCTTTGATTTCTTCAGTGATCTCTTGGATATTTAGTAGTGTATTGTTTAGCCTCCATGTATTTGTATTTTTTATAGACTTTTTCCTCTAATTGATATCTAGTCTCATAGCGTTGTGGTCGGAAAAGATACTTGATACGATTTCAATTTTCTTAAATTTACCAAGGCTTGATTTGTGACCCAAGATATGATCTTTCCTGGAGAATGTTCCATGAGCCCTTGAGAAGAAAGTGTATTAGGTTGTTTTTGGATGGAATGTCCTATAAATATCAATTAATCCATCTTCTTTAACGTGTCATTTAAAGCTTGTGTTTCCTTATTTATTTTCATTTTGGATAATCTCTCCATTGGTGAAAGTGGGGTGTTAAAGTCCCCTACTATGACTGTATTACTGTTGATTTCCCCTTTTATGGCTGTTAGCAATTGCCTTATATATTGAGGTGTACCTATATTGGGTGCATAAATATTTACAATTTTTATATCTTTTTCCTGGATTGATCCCTTGATCATTAGGTAGTGTCCTTCGTTGTCTTTTTTAGTAGTCTTTATTTTAAAGTCTGCTTTGCTTGATATGAGAATTGCTACTCCAGCTTTCTTTTGATTTCCATTTGCATGGAATATCTTTTTCCATCCCGTCACTTTCAGTCTGTATGTGTCTCTAGGTCTGAAGTGGGTCTCTTGTAGACAGCATATGTATGTGTCTTGTTTTTGTATCCATTCAGCCAGTCTACATCTTTTGGTTGGAGCATTTAATCCATTTACATTTAAGGTAGTTACTGCTATGTATGTTCTTATTACCATTTTCTTAATTGTTTTGGGTTTGATTTTGTAGGTGTTTTCCTTCTCTCGTGTTTCCTGCCTAGAGGAGTTCCTATAGCATTTGTTGTATAGCTGGTTTGGTGGTGCTGAATTCTCTTAGCTTTTGCTTGTCTATAAAGGTTTTAATTTTGTTGTGAAATCTGAATGAGATCCTTGCTGTGCAGAGTAATCTTGGTTGTAGGTTTTTCCCTTTCATCACTTCTAATAAGTCCTGCCACTCCCTTCTGGCTTGCAGAGTTTCTGCTGAAAGATAGCAGTTAACCTTACGGGGATTCCCTTGTGTGTTATTTGTTGTTTTTCCCTTGCTGCTTTTAATATTTTTTCTTTGTATTTATTTTTTGGTAGTTTGATTAATATGTATCTAGGCGTGTTTCTCCTTGGATTTATCCTGTATGAGATTCTGCACTTCCTGGACTTGATTGCCTATTTCCTTTCCCATATTAGAGAAGTTTTCAACTATAATCTCTTCAAATATTTTCTCAGTCCCTTTCTTTTTCTCTTCCTGTTCTGGGACTTGTATAATTCAAATGTTGGTGCATTTTACATTGTCCCAGAGTTTTTTAAGACTGTCCTCAATTCTTTTCATTCTTTCTTCTTCGTTCTGCTCTGCAGTAGTTATTTCCACTATTTTATCTTTTGTTCTTATCCGTTCTTCTGCCTCAGTTATTATGCTATTGATTCCTTCTAGAGAATTTTAAATTTCATTTATTGTATTGTCCATCATTGTTTTTTTGCTCTTATTTCTTCTAGGTCCTCGTTAAACGTCTCTTATATTTTCTCCATTCTATTTCCAAGATTTTGGATCATATTTACTATCATTACTCTGAATTCTTTTTCAGGTAGACTGTCTATTTCTTCTTCATTTGTTTGGTCTGGTGGGTTTTTACCTTGCTCCTTCAGCTGCTGTGTGTTTCTTTGTCTTCTCATTTTGCTTAGCTTACTGTGTTTGGGGGCTCCTTTTTGCAGGCTGCTGGTTCGTAGTTCTAGTTGTTTTTAGTGTCTGCCCCCAGTGGCTAAGGTTGGTTCAGTGGGTTATGTAGGCTTCCTGATGGAGGGGACTGTTGGCTGTGTTTTGGTGGATGAGGTTGCATCTTGTCTTTCTGCTGGGCAGGACCACGTCTGGTGGTGTTTTTTGGGGTGTCTGTGACCTTGTCATGATTTTAGGCAGCCTTTCTGCTAATGGTTGGGTTTGTGTTCCTGTCTTGCTAGTTGTTTGGCCTAGGGTGTCCAGCACTGTAGCTTGCTGGTCATTGAGTGGAGCTAGGTCTTAGCTTTGAGATGGAGATCTCTGGGTGAGCTTTTGCCATTTGATATTACATGGAGCTGGGAGGTCTCTGGTGGACCAATTTCCTGAACTCGGCTCTCCCACCTCAGAGGCACAAGGCATGACACCCAGCTGGAGCACCAAGACCCTGCCAGCTACATGGCTCAGAAGAAAATGGAGAAGAAAAGAAAGCAAGAAAAAAATGAAATAAAGTTATTAAAATAAAAAATTATTAAAAATAAAAAAAATTAAGGGCTTCCCTGGTGGAGCAGTGGTTGAGAGTCCACCTGCCAATGCAGGGGACACAGGTTCGTGCCCTGGTCCGGGAAGATATCACATGCCATGGAGCGGCTAGGCCCGTGAGCCATGGCCGCTGAGCCTGCGCATCCGGAGCCTGTGCTCCACAATAGGAGAGGCCACAACAGTGAGAGGCCCACGTATGGCCAAAAAAAAAAAAGTAAGAAGAGAGCAACCAAACCATAAAACAAATCCACCAATAATAACTAAAAACTATATAGAAAAAAAAGTACAGACAGAACCCTAGGACAAACGGTAAAAGCAAAGCTATACAGACAAAATCACAGAAAGAAGCATACACATACACACTCACAAAAAGAGAAAGAGGAAAAACATATATACATCTATATAAAAAAAAAAGGAAGAGAGAAACCAAATCAATAAACAAATCTACCAATGATAATAAACTCTAAATACTAAACTAAGATAAACATAAAACCAGAAACAAATTAGATGCAGAAAGCAAACCCCAAGTCTACAGTTGCTCCCAAAGTCTACTGTCTCAGTTTTGGGATGTTTCATTGTCTATTCAGGTTTCCAGGGATGCAGGGTACATCAGGTTGATTGTGGAGATTTAATCTGCTGCTCCTGAGGCTGCTGGGAGAGATTTCCCTTTCTCTTCTTTGTTCGCACAGCTCCTGGGTTTCAGTTTTGGATTTGGCCCCGCCTCTACATGTAGGTTGCCTGAGGGCGTTTGTTCTTCGCTCAGACAGGAGGGGGTTAAAGGAGCAGCTGATTAGGGGGCTCTGGCTCACTCAGTCCATGGGGAGGGAGGGGTACGGAGTGTGGGGCGAGCCTGCAGCAGCAGAGGCCAGCGTGACATTGCAACAGCCTGAGGCATGATGTATGTTCTTCCAGGGAAGTTGTCCCTGGATCACAGGACACTGGCAGTGGCAGGCTGCACAGGCTCCCGGGAGGGGAGGTGTGGAGAGTGACCTGTGCTTGCACAAAGGCTTCTTGGTGGCGGCAGCAGCAGCCTTAGCGTCTCATGCCCATCGCTGGTGTCTGCGCTGATAGCTGTGGCTCGCGCCTGTCTCTGGAGCTCATTTAGGCGGTGCTCTGAACCTCTTCTCCTCGTGCACCCTGAAACAATGGTCTCTTGCCTCTTAGGCAGGTCCAGACTTTTTCCCGGACTCCCTCCCGGCTAGCTGTGGCCCACTAGCCCCCTTCAGGCTGTGTTCATGCAGCCAACCCCAGTCCTCTCCCTGGGATCTGAACTCCAAAGCCCTAGCCTCAGCTCCGAGCCACCACTCGCCCTGGCGGGTGAGCAGACAAGCCTCTAGGGCTGGTGAGTGCTGGTCGGCACTGATCCTCTGTGTGGGAATCTCTCCGCTTTGCCCTTTGCATCCCTGTTGCTGTGCTCTCCTCCGTTGCTCCGAAGCTTCCCTCCGCCCCCCGCCATCTCCACCAGTGAAGGGGCTTCCTAGTGTGTGGAAACTTTTCCTCCTTTAAGCTCCCTCCCCGAGGTGCAGGTCCCATCCCTATTCTTTTGTCTCTGTTTTTTTTTTTTTTTTTTTTTTGCCCTACACAGGCACATGGGGAGTTTCTTGCCTTTTGTGAAGTCTGAGGTCTTCTGCTAGTGTTCAGTAGGTGTTCTGTAGGAGTTGTTCCACATGTAGATGTATTTCTGATGTATTTGTGGGGAGGAAGGTGATGTCCATGTCTTACTCCTCTGCCATCTTGAAGGTCTCTCCTCCCTTATGTTTTTAATATCTGTAGAGACTGAATCTACAGTGATATCATCTCTCATTCTTCAAATTAGCAATTTATGCCTTCTTTCCTTTTTCCTGGTCAGTCTGGGTAGAGTTTTCTCAATTTTGTTGGTCTTCTCAAAAACCAGCTATTGGTTTCATTGATATTCTCCATTGTTTTTCTTTTAACTTATTTTCATTATAATATTTATTATTTCCTTAGTTTGTTCTTCATCTAGTTTCTTAAGGTAGAAGCTGCTGTTATGGATTTAAGACCTTTCTTATATTCTACAATAGGCCATTAATGCTATAAATTCTTCTCTAATAGGTGCTTTAGCAACATATTCAATGACTGTGTTTTTTATTTTCATTCAGTTCACAATATTATCTAATTCCCCTTTTGGTTTCTTCTTTCACCCATGAGTTAAATAATAGTGTCATATAGATTCTATTGTTTTTTCTTTTTTCTTTAGAGAGTTTCCAGATCTCTTTCTTTTATTGATTTCTAATTTATTTCCACTGTGGTCAGAGAACATACTTTATATGACTTGAATCTTGTGTTTTTTTTGGGGGGGGGTCTCATTTTACTTATTAACATCTTTATTGGAGTATAATTGCTTTACAATGGTGTGTTAGTTTCTGCTTTATAACAAAGTGTATCAGTTATACATATACATATGTCCCCACATCTCTTCCCTCTTGCATCTCCCTCCCTCCCACCCTCCCTATCCCACCCCTCTAGATGGTCACAAAGCACCAAGCTGATCTCCCTGGGCTATGCGGCTGCTTCCCACTAGCTATCTATTTTATGTTTGGTAGTGCATATATGTCCATGCCACTCTCTCACTTTGTATATGACTTGAATCTTTATGAATTTATTGAGACTTGATTTTATGGCCCAGAATATGGTCTATCTTGGTAAATGTTCTGGGTGGACTTGAAAAGAATGATGTTGTTGAGTAGAGTGTTTTAAAATGTCAGTTAAGTCAAGTTGGTTGTTAATATTATGAAAATCTTCTGTATCTTTGTTGACTTTCTGTCTACTTGTTCTATCCATTACTGAGAGAACAGTATTGAAATCTCTATTTGTGAATATGTCTGTTTCTACATTTATTTTGTAGCTCTTTTATTAGGCAGATACATGTTTAGAATTGTTGTGTCCTCTTGATGTTCTGACTACTTTAATATTATAAAATGACCTTTCTTTATTCATGGAAATAGTCTTTGCTTTAAAATCTACTTTCTCTGATATAATTATAGCCATTCTAGCTTTCTTTTGACTACTTTTAGTGTGGTATATCATTTTTCATCCTTTTACTTTTAACTATTTGTGTCTTTATATTTAAAATAATTTTTTTGTAAGCAGTATATAGTTGACTATTGACTTTTTTAAAATCCAGTATGAAAGCCTTTGCCTTTTAATTAATGGTGTTTTTATTAAGTTTTTAAAAATGATTCCATTTTATCTCTTTTGCTTGCTTATTAACTATAACTCTTTGTTTCATCATATAGGTGGTTGCTTTAGGGTTTATAGCATACATCTTTAATCTATCACAATCTACTTTCAAGTGATATTATACCACATCACATATATTATAAGAACTATTCTGTAGTATACTTTCATTTTTATCCCCCTGGCTTTAATGCTAGTTTTTTGTTCTGTATTTTATTTATACATATGCATCACACAAACATCGTTATTATTGTATTTAATAAGATATTTAAATAATAAGAAAAATCTTACTTATTTACCAATTGGTTTGTCATGTAGTTACCACTATGCTCTTCATTCATTTCTTTGTGTAGATTTAGTTTTCTATCAAGTATTATTTTTGATTATCTGAAGATCTGCTAGTGATTAATATTTATTTTATTTATTTTTTTGTGGTATGCGGGCCTCTCACTGTTGTGGCCTCTCCCCTTGTGGAGCACAGGCTCCGGACGCGCAGGCTCAGCAGCCATGGCTCACGGGCCCAGCACTCTGCGGCATGTGGGATCTTCCCGGACCGGGGCACGAACCTGTGTCCCCTGCATCGGCAGGCGGACTCTCAATCACTGCACCACCAGGGAAGCCCTGAATATTTATTCTAAAAGATATTTTTGCTGGGTTTAAATTTGTAGTTTGACAGTTCTTTTTTTCCTTTTCGTACTTTAAAGATGTAGCTCTCTTCTCATATTGTTTCTAATGAGAAATCTGATGTCATCATTATCTGTGTTTCTCTGTGCATAACATGTTGTTTATTCTTCTGACTGACTTTAGGATTTTCTCTTTCTCACTGGTATTCTTACTGGTTTTAAGCAACTTGATTATGATATACCTTGGTGTAGTGTTTTTCATGTTTCTTGTGCTTAGGGCTCAGGAAGCTTCTTGCTTCTATGGGTTTATAGTTTTTGCATCACATTTGGAACATTTTTGGACATTATTTCTTCAACTGTATCTTGTGCCCCATTCAGACTCAAGTTATGCATATATTAGGCTGCTTGAACTTGTGCCAAATCCCACTGAGAATTTTTTAAATTTTTAAGAATTTCTCTGTTTTTCATTTGGATAGTTTCCATTACTTTCTCTTCAAGTTCACTAATCTTTTCTAAAATGCCAATCCTAAACAGTGTAATTTTCATCTCAGACATTGTTATTTTCACCTCTATCAGTTTGCTTTAGGTTTTTTTTATTTCTTCCCTGTCTCTACTTAATTTTTTTAAACATCTGGAATACAGTTATAATAATCACTTTGTAATGCCCATCTGCTAATTCTAACATCTGTGTCATTCTGATTTGGTTTGAGTTGATTTTTGAATATGGGATGTATTTTTCTGCTTCTTTCTATGCCTAGTAATCTTTAATTATATGCCAACTTAATTGGCATTGTGATTTTACCTTCTTGGGTTCTGAATATTTTGTATTCTTAAGCTTTGCATTTAAATTACTTGGAAGCAGCTTGATCCTTTTGAGTTAGCTTTTAAGAGTTGATAGGTGGAATCAGAGTAGCATTTAATCTAAGGCTAATTTTAAATTTCTTTCCTTCTACTGAAGCAACTTCATTTTGAATTATTTCCCATGTCTTGTGAATCATCAGGTTTACCGTCTGGCTAGTGCAAAAAGGCACTATTTCTGACCTTGTGTAAGGGCTGAGCACTGTATCCTGTAATAGTCTCTCTTCCTGAATTCAGGTGGTTTCCTCATATTCATACACCAATCAGCACTCAGTTAAATACTTATCTCTAAAATTATTTCTCTGTACAGCTCTGTCCTCTTCAGTACTCTGTCCTGTTAACTTTAACTTCCTTGGCCTCCTGGACAATTAGTTCTGTCTCCTCAACTCAGGGAGTCTTCTAGGCTCCACTTGGGTTCCCCCAACTTGAATTGAAGACTGTAAACTCTCTCAAGGGAGTAAGCCAGGGTAATAATAGGGCTTGCTTCATTTGCTCTCCATTTCTCAGGGATCACTACCCTTTGTGTCTTGATTTCTAGTGTCTCAAGAATGGTAGTTTCATATATTTTGTCTGTTTTCTGTTTTTTTTTCTTTTTTTGTTATTTCAATTGGGAGTATAAATCTTGTCCCTGCTACTCAATCTATTCCAGAAGCAGAAGTCACTATGCTTTTATTATGTTGTTTTTACTTTATTAAAGATTTATAGATTATACTTTTTTTTAATGGTTAGTGCTTTTAGTGTCCTGTTTAAGCAATCTTTGACTTTTCCAAGGGAACAAAGATATTGTCTTTATTTTCACTTAAAAGGCTTTATTTGTTTTACCTTTCACATTTAGATCTGCAATCAATCTGAAATTAATTTTTGTGTATGGTGTAAAGTAGGGGTCAAGAAACATTTTTATTTTTTTGGTATGGATATATAATTGACCCAGCACTATATATTGAAAAGGCCATACTTTCTGCACTTCACTGCAGCATCACCTTTGCCATAAATCAGGTGAATGTACATATATTTCTTTGTTTATGGACTCTCTGTTCTGTTTCATTTCTCAGGTTGCCTATAATTTCATCAACACCACACTTTTATAATGAGTATAGTTTATAGTGAGTCTTAATATATGATAGTAAGGCCTCTAGGTTTAAAATTTATTGTTCTTAAAGATTTACTTGTCCATTCATAAGCCTTTGCATTTACATATGAATTTTAGAATTATCAATTTCTGCAGAGAAGTCACCTGTTAGGATTTTGAGTAGATTACACTGAATTGATAGATTAGTTTATGGGTAATAAACTTTACATTTTGAATCTTCTTATCCATGAACTGGTATGTCCTTCTATTTATTTACTTAGCTCCTCTTAACTTCTCTCAATAATGTTCTATAGTTTTCAGTGTAAAAGTATTCTACATCTTTGGTCTGCTCAATATTTTAAAAGTTGTCCATATTAATAAGAACCATTATCTCATTTTCTCCTCAAATATTTCCTAAGATCACACAATGGTAAGAAAAAGCAGACATGGATTTGGCCTCATGAAACATAAAGTCACTAAAACGTTTGTCATATTCATAGGTTAAATAGTAAATCTGTATCACTAAAGAAACCATATAACTCACATTAAATTAATATTGAATTTTATGGATTTCATGAACTTATTTTTGCTCATACATTTATTTAGGTTTCATTATATAAAATCAATTTAATTAACATTATGATAAAAATATTTTAATGTTGGGGGATCCACAAGAACTTTTTTCTTTTGCAAAATATCTATATATCTCTGAAGTTTGAAAAACTGCTTAAGGAAATGTTTTTTGCCTAATTCATGTTAATTGTCAAATTGAGTGTCAAATGTGTAGGTATATAATTGTGGACAAGATAAATCAAAGAACTTTCCAGAAATAGCCTTTAAATCTTTGGTCAAAGATTTTAGTTGCTGATGTTCTTCCTGAAGGTAGAAGAAAATATTCTCCAAAAAAACACTCTTTTATTAAATGTAAAGTGTCAGAGGAAACATTCTGACATATCAAAGACAGAGGTAAGCTCCAAGTCTATGGTCCATGAGGAATTAACTTGTGGTTTTTAGTCATTTGTATTTGGGCCATTGTTCATACCTGGTTAAAACACTGATGCTATCTTCATAGTGTCCATCTGAGAAGGAAAAAGTGTACAAGTACACGAGCTCTTTGTTTTGGATTGAGCTCAAATCCAGTGGATTTTAGAGAATTTTTGTTGAGGTTTTGTTCTTTGTTTGGTTTTGTTTTTATATTTGATTTAACAGGATCTCTGGAACATTATTCTATGAACACTTTGGGTGAGGTAATTGAAGTGTAAAGTAAGGCAAGATGCAAGGTATACCTATAGAAATACCCAATATTTGGTGAAAAATGAAGAACTTAAAATTGAATAGATTTTTCCAAAGAGGTATGTTTGACATCATGTAATTTAAACATTCAGATCTACTACCAGTTTCCCCTCTTTCCCCCAGATGTTTGGCATCAGTAACCATGGTGATAATCTCAAATACCAGGCTCTGTGTTTTAGAAATATGTGTTGAATTGAAATAGGTTTTGCTTATGAATGCAGAGAAAATCTTGTTTTTGTCAAAAAAACAAAATTAGTTCTGTTAACTCTTGAGAAGAAGCCATATGAAAAATAATTTCTATAAAGGTAACAGTCATCTAACTATATCCATAAGCTCATTATGAAAGATCTAAAAATGTGATACATTTGAAATTAGGAGGAGAGGTGTTGCTTTTTTCAAGATGTTATTCCCCAACTAGTGTGTGACTAATAGGGAAGGTATGTGACTCTTGGGGCATCCCTGCAGGTAGAGTGAATGAGCAAATTCTTAGCAGCATTATGACATCACCAGAGAGCGTGACTTAGGTCAAGAGCTTGGCAGGAGACTTTGGGAACAGTAGAATCAACAGCAATCAAGACTGGCAAGCTAACTTACTGGCCACCGTAAAGCTGAAAAGGGAGCTTATTGTACCTCATGCACAGCAGCAGGTTTAACAGAAAGTAGACATGTTTATAGTCTCAGATTTACAGCACACCTTATAAACACCTTATTACTTAGAATCCAGTCTGCTGTCCTAGAAACTAAGAATGTGACTTTGTTAAGCAGTAGGATTTGTTGACATAAATGTCTTGACTAAGTATGCCATTGTGGTTAACCAAAATGCATTTACTCCTGGGAAAGTAAACACAAGCAAACAAAATGCCTCTTATACTACAATACGGTAAGTTTCAAACTGACCAAATTTAATGCTATGACATAAATATGCTTAATGTTTATGGAATTTTTTAGAAACATTTTGCCATGTTGGGCTTACCATCCTGTATAAGTCTTACTGAATGGGAGTGTGTTTTCAGAATTACATGTGCTTAAAGACTTCATCAGAAATATTCAGAAAACCTGCCATGAATACCAGGTCTGACCACTCAGCAAACAAAATGGTTCATGGTCTCCTTAGACATTAACGTGGACAATTCAGTTCTGCACTATGTAATAGCTACACATTGAAATGGTTAGCAACAATTAAAAATAGAGAACTAATGGAAAATAATGTTGAATAAATATTATAAAACCACATGAAAGTATGTTCAAGGAAGGCAAAGTATCTGGTTGAAACCCCCACAGTTGAGAAAATTCCTAGCGAAGAATAATAATTCAAACTGATCTTCTGGTGCTTAAAAATTCATCTATTTAACAGTAGATAAAACCCCTGGTTTGGAGGTGGATATTTGAAATTACATACTCATAGAACCATGGGAGTATAACCAAATCAGCTTAGCAGGTTTCCTATTCTTTCAGGCTTACAGTTGGCCCTCTCCAAACCTTAAAAATTCTATAGTAGGAAAGTTCTTTATGTCAGACATAAATGGGTAGCCATGATTATATAGTTTGAACCTGAAATAATAAATCTTTTTACAACAAAATTTATACCAACAAAGATGTATAGGACATTGCTAAGAAGATGGTGTCTGTGTGACAGAATAAAATGTGAACAAATATACAGTCATAAATTTACCAAATCCCATAAACTAGATCCTATAAATGACAAGGATCTGGAAATCTTTCTAACAAAATTGTGTGACTGACATTATGAACCAGAGCAAAGGAAAACGACCACATGAAACCATAAAAACATTTTTTACAAGTTTGAAACATGAGACATGTTGCTCTGTAGTAGTCTATTCAAGATTATTGGGGTTTTGGTGACTAAGCTCTATGAGTCTCCTCCAAATCAAATGCAATTATAGGCCACATTAACAGAAACAGAATGTTCAAAATGAAAAAGTTGATGGTTGCAGTCAAGATAGGAATTACTGTTCACAGTCCTGGGCATACAAATTAAAACTGACATTGACAAACTGAAGCAAACCCAAAGGAAACAGATTTGAATAAAGAGATTAGTACCATATATTCTCTCATTATCAGAAATTTGAAAAAAAATCAGATACTTAGTTTGTAAAAAAAAAAAGAGTTTTCAGAGAAATATGATCATTGACTCAAATATGTTAAATAGAGCACAATCTAGTTTTGTTCTAGGTTCAACAAACAGAAGTTATAAGGAAACCAACAAAACATACAAATGAACTTTCTGAACAAACAACTAAAGCTGTCCAAAAATAAGATGGCCTTCCTTGGGAGGAAAGACATCACTGGGAGTGCTAAAAGGTTGAATATTGTAGGAGGGAGTGAAACACTGGAGGGAAGAGGAGGTTGGACTATACAAAGTAGTTTTCAAATGGTTTAGTGGAACCTTAGTATCTTCAAAGAAATAAGAAGACTGAGTAATATGTTAGGGTTCTGCCTTCCTCTTCAGCCAAAGCATTTTTGACTAAATCTATTTTTATATGGTGCTCTACCCATGATTTCATTTTATAAAAGGCATGTCCTATTAAAAAATCTTATAAACCATTCGGGAAGATGATTTCTGCAGTCAATTCTGATGCTATGATTCAGATCTCTGGAAAAATTCCATCTTTATGGTGTGACCCATTGTCATTTTACTAAGACTAGAGTAGCTCTGTTTAATGAAGTGCTGTTACTCAGAGGGCTTGGAGCATCATACATGAAGGAATAGCAATTAACTTGATGTCTACTGTCAAGAATGTGGCTTGGGCAGGAGAGAATAATTCACAAGATATGGGGAGAGATATGGGGAAGGTAATATGCAGAGATATGGGGAAGGTAATATCAGAGATATGGGGAAGCAGAGATATGGGGAAGGTAATATCTAGGTAAATCAGAAGAAAAAACCTGCAGTCTAGAGACCTGGGATATTGGAGTAATTTTCAGGACCACATGAATGTCGTTCACAGCAGTGTGAAAGAGGAAACACCCTTGGCCTCCAAGGGGCATCTCAATGCTGATATTACTCAAATCAAACTGCATTTCCAGTGGAGCACTAATTTTATGAGTTACTTTTAGAAAACTTAAGTCTCCGAGGACAGGAAAGGAAGAAGGCTGAGTTCAATTTTTAGATATTTAGCATGTTAAGGCCTCTGGCATAATTCCAGAGGAAGTGTACATTCTTCTTTGGCCATCTTCTTCCACAGATAATTTAGAAGTATTTTCCCACACATGATCTCCTTTTGTCTCTCAACGATGACCTAAGGGATACAGGACATGCATTTTCATTCTCATTTTCCAGATGAGGGAATTGGAGATCAGAAACAATATGTGACCAGCCCAGGTCACACAGCTACTAAGTAGAGGGGCCAGGGTTAAATCTGTCTTGATCCTAAGTTAAAAAGTCTTTTGCAATATCTTCAGCACATGAATTCTTCAACTAAAGAACTCTAATAAAGCTAAGAGTGCCCCTAAACTTTGTCTTTTTTCTTACTATTTCTTTGTGTCTGATACACAGCTATCTGTTAATTTGACACAGCCTTAGCATTAGGATATATAAAAGGACCAAAAAACCCCACTTGGATTCAAACAGTCACATCTCTATTAAAAATAAACAGTCCTCTAGAAATAAACAGGTCTATTTAAAAAAATCTGAATTCAGTGACTCAGCAAATCGTGCCATGATAGCTTTCAGTAATTACTTTTTTTTCTTTTAGCATCCTTATTGGAGTATAATTGCTTTACAATGGTGTGTTAGTTTCTGCTTTATAACAAAGCAAATCAGCTATACATATATATATATCCCCTTATCTCCCCCCTCGTGCATCTCCCTCCCACCCTCCCTATCCCACCCCTCTAGGTGGTCACAAAGCACCGAGCTGATTTCCCTGTGCTATGTGGCTGCTTCCCATTAGCTATCTATTTTACATTTGGTAGTGTATACATGTCCATGCCACTCTCTCAGTTCGTCCCAGCTTATCCTTCCCTCTTCCTGTGTCCTCAAGTCCATTCTCTACGTCTCAGTCTTTATTCCTGTCCTGCTCCTAGGTTCGTCAGAACCATTTTTATTTTTTTTTGGATTCCATATATATGTGTTAGCATATGGTATTTGTTGTTCTCTTTCTGACTTACTTCACTCTGTATGACAGACTCTAGGTCCATCCACCTCACTACAAATAACTCAATTTTGTTTCTTTTAATGGCTGAGTAATATTCCATTGTATATATGTGCCACATCTTCTTTATCCATTCATCTGTTGATGGACACTGGGTTGCTTCCATGTCCTGGCTACTGTAAATAGAGCTGCAATGAACACTTGGTACATGACTCTTTTTGAATTATGGTTTTCTCAGGGTATATGCACAGTAGTGGGATTGCTGGGTCATATGGTAGTTCTATTTTTAGTTTTTTATGGAACCTCCATACTGTTCTCCATAGTGGCTGTATCAATTTACATTCCCACCAACAGTGCAAGAGGGTTCCCTTTTCTCTACACCCTCTCCAGCATTTATTGTTTGTAGATTTTTTGATGATGGCCATTCTGACTGGTGTGAGGTGATACCTCATTGTAGTTTTGATTTGCATTTCTCTAATGATTAGTGACGTTGGGTATCCTTTTATGTGTTTGTTGGCAATCTGTATATCTTGTTTGGAGAAATGTCTATTTAGGTCTTCTGCCCATTTTTGGATTGGGTTGTTTGTTTTTTTGATATTGAGCTGCATAAGCTGCTTGTAAATTTTGGAGATTAATCCTTTGTCAGTTGCTTCATTTGCAAATATTTTCTCCCATTCTGAGGGTTGTCTTATCGTCTTGTTTATGTTTTCCTTTGCTGTGCAAAAGCTTTAAGTTTCATTAAGTCCCATTTGTTTATTTTTGTTTTTATTTCCATTTCTCTAGGAGGTGGGTCAAAAAGGATCTGGCTGTGATTTATATCATAGAGTGTTCTGCCTATGTTTTCCTGTAAGAGTTTTCAGTAATTACTTTTTATTTTTGTTTTTGTTTTCTTAAATGTCTATGGTAAGAGAAGCATGAAGAAAAACATCAGGCTTCACGTGTTTTATTTTCATTGCCTCTTCTACCCCTTGAGAATGTCTGGCCTTCACCAGTCTTTTGAATGTCCAGTGGATGGATCAGTTTTGGTAAACCACCTTAAATTATATTAGCTGAAAACCAGTGTAAAGAGCCCATAAGAAGCTAGACATCCCCCAAATGGTGTCCTTGAAGAGGGTCATTTTTTTGACAGTTTAATCTCTAGTTTGAGACTTCAAAGTCCAGAATGCCAGGGTCTTGGGTGCAAGGATTATTAACAAAAAGCAAATTCTAGAATGACGCCTATGGGAAGCAGAGAAAAAGCCACATGGATACTCTTATCTACTTTCATACGGAATTTTCTTCACTGTTTTCCCCAAGAAGAGACTAGATGGTGTCTATTAGAACATTTACTATTGCAACCAATTTCAGAGCAATTTCCACAAGATCAGTACTGTTCTCCTGGGTTAGTCTAACTGAAGATAGAGTTTCTCAAAGGGTAGTCCTTGTTCTGTGCAATACTCTGGCATGAGTTCCATTTTCAACCACATACTATACCCTTCCTGTGCAGAATCATAGTGATATGAGAAATCCTATAGTTAAGAAATCAGTGTTCTTTGTTTAACCTAGCATTTCTCAAAGCTTGTTGGTCATTGTGCTGATCCCTTGCTTGCCCTTTCTCTGCCCTCCCCCAGCTGGGGGAGAAGTGGAAAGGAGAGGGCATTCTGGCAAGCTGTTTTTTCAGGCTTCCATGGAAACTAGCTTCCTGCTGTGTTTGGCTAATGTCAGTCTATGATGGGATACTGGGAGAAAGGAAGAAAGAGAAACCAGGGTATTCTTCCTCCCCTGCCTCAGTGGAATTTCCTGCAACAGTGCTGTTTCCTTATAGTTCCAGCTCCCTCAGGACAGGACAGACTCTCACTGGTTCCAACTTCTAATGGGTGGCCCTAGATCCACTTCTTTCCTTTGCACTAAGGGTAGTTAGGGATTCCTGCTATTGGTAACCTATGAGTTGCTTTGCAAGTGGTGGGCCAGGTGGTTTTTCAGAAGTGTCCATAGCATTCTACTTGCCAGGACTCACAGAACATGCTCACCTGTCCTGGCAGCAGGGCACTAGCTGCATAGAGGTCAGTATTGTAGAAATATTGTTTTGAACTCTAAATGGCAGAGATATTATGGAAATATTTTAGTGGTTTCTTTGTACCTGGACTAAACTTATAAACAATATGTGTAGTTGTATGTATGCATGCATGCATATAAACATACTTATATATTTATTTTTACAGAGACACTTGAAATTCTCATTTTTAAAACAGATTTATTCACAAACATTCAAATTCAGCACTACCAAGAAAATAGCCATCTAATTTTCTAAGACTATAATAACATGAATTTCCTAAATATGAAGTCATTTAGATAAGCTTCTACATTAGAGAATCAAAATAATTATTAATTTATTCACCAATTTTATAAATGCTCTACCTAATTGATAATACAAGTTTTCTATGACACATATCGTTGAGATGGTAGCTCTTAAAATATTTAAAAATCTGTAGTGGTCATTATAAAACCACTACCTCAGATAAAAGAGAAAAGTAGAAAGAGAGAGAATTTAAACTGTATTAAAAAATCTTGGGTTGGTTATGAAAAAAATACTTTGGGGATGGTAACCTCTGCAATCTTAATAAGGTGAAAATAGGAAGAAAGTTGAGTCAGGCTAATAGGAAGAATTTCCTGATATAAATTCTTTGTAGATCTGATTTAAGAAACAGCTCTCATGATTGTATATTATCATTGATAATATTGTTATTGATATTGTTACTTGAGGAGATTAAGATATTTAAAAATGTGTCACCTTGGATGCTTTAACTAATTTTCCTTTGACATTGTTTATATTATTATTTCCCTAAAAAGATTCCTTCAAATAGATATTCCAGAGGGATGCTTCTGTCAAGCCTTTATCCAAATGATGTAGACTCTATGAGTGCGTCTTGGTCTGAATCCACAAGCTACTTATAACTTGATATCTTTATGTAGGCAGAGATAAAGAAGCCCACATCAAGGGCTAAAGATAACAACGAGTGTTACAGAGATCTAATCTCCTTTTATACAGATGGGGGTCATAGAAATAGTTTTGTTTCTTGACATTATTGTGGCCTCACTGAGTGTCATAGAAACAGTACTCCAGTTTACAGAAATTCTCACCGGCTTAAAATTGCTTATATTTTAAGAGAATTGTCCCCCTTCTTAAGTCTAGATCCAAGAAAGAGTAGTGTACACATGATAGTTACGACGTACTTATGACACCTAAGCTGTTCAAAGGCCAGGCTTGTGGCGGTGGCAAGTGGAAGACACCTATGTAACAGTTACGATGTACCAGGCACTGTTTCAGACAAATCAGGCCTCCCACAAGCAGCCAGTGAAACCCCAACTACTTGAAACACCTTTAAACTCAGTTACTGAATTACTGGCTGTCAGCTCTTTACAAAACTGCATTTTTATATTTCCAGTATAGTGAAACATCATGAGCTCTAGAATCAATTTGTTTCTACCATTTACTATTTGAATTCATAAAAATTAACCTCTTTGAGACACAGTTTCCTCAGCTTAAAACTGAATAGAATACCTTCTTCCTCCCTTTCCCATGCAGAGGGGCCAAGGTAGCTCTGAATGGGATGCAATGATGTTAGAGCTGGAGTTCAGGTACTCCAAGGAGAAATTTGGCAGGAGGTATCAGCCTTTAGCTGGCCAGGAGCACACACAGAGGAGTGTAGGTCACTGTTCTCAACAAAGACAGTTAGCAATGTGAGACTTACCACCTGATGATACACCAGGGCTCGTCTGAACCCTGGGAAACTAAAACTACCAGTTCACACTTGCCTGTTGTACAATCATCACACTTGCCTAAGGAAATTATTGGAATTCTAAGGTTTGATAACACACGCACACGCGCACGCGCACACACACACACACACACACACACACACACACACACACAAAGAGAGAGGGAGAGAATGAATTTCCTTATTAACATACTTTAGGTGAGATGGAGAAGGCTAAGTGGATTTGCCAGCATGCACATTCCATTCTCTAAGGACAATTTACCCTAGAATGGGGAATTTATAAACTGGGAAAATATCCTAGAAGACCTTTGGAAAGGAATAGGATAGCTTGGATAGAGCTCACATTCACTGAGTAACAACAAAATGACTAATTGCCTTTTAGTTGTTATTTTCGAACTATTAAAAAATACATTCAAGGCGAGACCTTCAAGGTGGCAGAGGAGTAAGACATGGAGATCACCTTCCTCCCCACAAATACAGCAGAAATACATCTACATGTGGAACAACACCTACAGAACACCTACTGAATGCTGGCAGAAGACCTCAGACTTCCCAAAAGACGCCCTCAGGCGACCTACACGCAGAGGCAGGGCCAAATCCAAAGCTGAACCCCAGAAGCTGTGCGAACAAAGAAGAGAAAGGGAAATTTCTCCCAGCAGCCTCAGGAGCAGTGAATTAAATCTCCACAATCAAATTAATGTACCCTGCATATGTGGAATACCTGAATAGACAAGGAATCATCCAAAAATTGAGATGGTGGAATTTTGGAGCAACTGTAGACTTGGGGTTTGCTTACTGCATATAATTTGTTTCTGGTTTTATGTTTATCTTAGTGTAGTATTTAAAGTTTATTATCATTGGTAGATTTGTTTATGGATTTGGTTGCTCTCTTCCTTTTTTTTTTTTTTTTTTTTTTGCGGTACGTGGGCCTCTCACTGTTGTGGCCTCTCCCGTTGCAGAGCACAGGCTCCGGATGCGCAGGCCCAGTGGCCATGGCTCACGGGCCTAGCCGCTCTGCGGCATGTGGGATCTTCCTGGACCAGGGCACAAACCCATGTCCCCTGCCTCAGCAGGCGGACTCTCAACCACTGCGCCACCAGGGAAGCCCCTCTTCCTTTTTTAATATATATATAGATACATATTTTTTTTAACCTTTTTCCCTCTTTGTGAGTGTGTATGTGTATGCTTCTTAGTGTGATTTTGTCTGTATAGCTTGGCTTTTACCATTTGCCCTAGGGTTCTGTCTGTCCTTTTTTTTTTTTTTTTAAGTGTAGCTTTTAGTGCTTGTTATCATTGGTGGATTTATTTTTTGGTTTGGTTGCTCTCTTCTTTCTCTGTTCTTTTTTCTATTTTTTTTTTACTTTTAAATTTTTTTACTTTTAATAATTAAAAAAAATTTTATTTTAATAACTTTATACCTTTTTACTTTCTTTCTTTTTTTCTCCATTTTCTTCTGAGCTTTGCAGCTGACAGGGTCTTGGTGCTCCAGCCAGGTGTCAGGCCTGTGCCTTTGAGGTGGGAAAGCCGAGTTCAGGACATTGGTCCACCAGAGACCTCTGAGCTCCATGTAATAACAAATGGTGAAAGCTCTCCCTGAGATCTCTGTCTCAAGGCTAAGACTCAGCTCCACTCAACAAACAGCAAGCTAGAGTGCTGGACACCCTACGCCAAACAACTAGCAAGACAGGAACACAAACCCACCCATTAGCAGACAGGCTGCCTAAAATCATGATAAGGTCACAGACACCCCAAAACACACCACCAGACGTAGTCCTGCCCACCAGAAAGACAAGATCCAGCCTCATCCACCAGAACACAGGCACCAGTCCCCTCCACCAGGAAGCATACACAACCCACTGAACCACCTTTAGCCACTGGGGTCAGACACCAAAAACAACAGGAACTACAAAACTACAGCCTGTGAAAGGAGACCCCAAACACAGTAAGTTAAGCAAAATGAGAAGACAAAGGAACACACAGCAGTTGAAGGAGCAAGGTAAAAACTCACCAGACCAAACAAATGAAGAGGAAATAGGCAGTCTACCTGAAAAAGAATTCAGAGTAATGATAGTAAAGATGATCTAAAATCTTGGAAATAGAATGGAGAATATACAAGAAACTTTTAACAAGGACCTAGAGGAATGAAACATCAAACAAACAATGATGAACAAAACAAAAAATGAAATTAAAAATTCTCTAGAAGGAAACAATACAGAATAACTGAGGTAGAAGAACAGAGAAGTGACCAGGATGATAAAATAGTGGAAATAACTACTGCAGAGCAGAATAAAGAAAAAAGAATGAAAAGATTTGAGGACAGTATTAAAGACTTTTGGGACAACAATAAATGCACCAACATTCGAATTATAGGGGTTGCAGAGAAAGAAGAGTAAAAGAAAGCAACTGAGAAAATATTTGAAGAGATTATAGTTGAAAACTCCCTACTATGAAAGGAAACAGTCAATCAAATCCAGGAAGTGCAGAGAGTCCCATACAGGATAAATCCAAGGAGAACACACCAAGACACATATTAACCAAACTACCAAAAATTAAATACAACAAAAAAATATTAAAAGCAGCAAGGGAAAAACAATAAATAACATAGAAGGGAATCCCCATAAGGTTAACAGCTGATCTTTCAGTAGAAACTCTGCGCACCAGAAGCGAGTGGCAAGACATATTTAAAGTGATGAAAGGGAAAAATCTACAGCCAAGATTACTCAAACCAGCAAGGATCTCATTCGGATTCCGCAGAGAAATTAAAACCTTTACAGACAAGCAAAAGCTAAGAGAATTCAGCACCACCAAACCAGCTTTACAACAAATACTAAAGGAACTTCTCTAGGCAGGAAACACAAGAGAAGGAAAAGAGCTACAGTAACAAACCCCAAACAATTAGGAAAATGGTAATAGGAACACACATACCGATAATTACCTTAAAAGTAAATGGATTAAATCTCCAACCAAAAAATATGGACTGGCTGAATGGATACAAAACCAAGACCCATATATATCCTGTCTACAAGAGACCAACATCAGACCTAGGGACACATGCAGACTGAAAGTAAGGGGATGGAAAAAGATATTCCATGCAAATGGAAATAAAAAGAGAGCTGGAGTAGCAGTCATCATATCAGACAAAATAGACTTTAAAATAAAGATTATTACAAGAGACAAAGAAGGACACTACATAATGATCAAGGGATCAATCCAAGAAGAAGATATAACAACTATAAATATTTATGCACCCAACATAGAAGCACCTCAATACATGAGGCAAATGTTAACAGCCATAAAAGGGGAATCGACTGTAACACAATCATAGCAGGGGATTTTAACACCCCACTTTCACCAATGGACAGATCATCCAAAATGAAAATAAATAAGAAAACACAAGCTTTAAATGACACATTAAACAAGATGGACTTAACTGATATCTATAGGACATTCCATCCAAAAAGAACAGAATACCTCTCTTCTCAAGTGCTCATGGAACATTCTCCAGGATAGATCATATCTTGGGTCATAAATCAAGCCTTTGTAAATTAAGAAAATTGAAATCATATCAAGTATCATTTCTAACCACAATGCTATGAGACTAGATGTCAATTACAGGAAAAAATCTGTAAAAAATACAAACGTGAGGTCTAAACAATACACTACTAAATAACCAAGAGATCACTGAAAAAATCAGAGAGGAAACAAAAAAATACAAGGAAACAAATTACAGTGAAAACATGACTCCCAAAAACCTATGGGATGCAGCAAAAGCAGTTCTAAGAGGGAAGTGTATAGCAATACAATCCTACCTCAAGAAACAAGAAACATCTCAAATAAACAACCTAACCTTACACCTAAAGCAATTAGAGAAAGAAAAACAAAAAAACCCCAAAGTTAGCAGAAGGAAAGAAATCATAAAGGTCAGATCACAAATAAATGAAAATGAAGGAAACGATAGCAAAGATCAATAAAACTAAAAGCCAGTTCTTTGAGAAGATAAACAAAATTGATAAACCATTAGCCAGAATCATCAAGAAAAAAAGGGAGAAGACTGAAATCAATAGGATTAGAAATGAAAAAGAAGTAACAACTGACACTGCAGAAATACAAAGGATCATGAGAGATTAATACAAGCAACTATATGCCAATAAAATGGACAACCTAGAAGAAAGGGACAAATTCTTAGAAAAGCACAACCTTCTGAGACTGAACTAGGAAGAAATAGAAAATATAAACAGCCCAATCACAAGCACTGAAATTGAGACTGTGATTAAAAATCTTCCAACAAGAAAAGCCCAGGACCAGACGGCTTCACAGGCGAATTCTATCAAATATTTATAAAAGAGCTAACACCTATCCTTACCAAACTCTTCCAAAATATAGCAGAGGGAAGAACACTTCCAAACTCATTCTACGAGGCCACCATCAAGCTGAAACCAAAACCAGACAAAGATGTCACAAAGAAAGAAAACTACAGGCCACTATCACTGATGAACATAGATGCAAAAATCCTCAACAAAATACTAGCAAACAGAATCCAACAGCACATTAAAAGGATCATACACCATGATCAAGTGGGGTTTATCCCAGGAATGCCAGAATTCTTCAATATATGCAAATCAATCAATGTGAAACACCATATTAACAAATTGAAGGAGAAAAATCATATGATCATCTCAATAGATGCAGAAAAAGCTTTTGACAAAATTCAACACCCATTTATAATAACCCTCCAGAAAGTAGGCATAGAGGGAACTTAACATAATAAAGGCCATATATGACAAACCCACAGCCAACATCGTTCTCAATGGTGAAAAACTGAAACCATTTCCAGAAAGATCAGGAATGAGTCAAGGTTGTAACTCTCACCAGTATTATTCAACACAGTTTTGGAAGTTTTAGCCACTGCAATCAGAGAAGAAAAAGAAATAAAAGGAATCCAAATCAGAAAAGAAGAAGTAAAGCTTTCACTTTACTTCTGTTAGTAAGAAGTTTCTCTTCTGCAAACAAAAAAAGTTGTTTGCAGATGGCATGAGAGTATACATAGAGAATCCTAAAGATGCTACCAGAAAAGTATTAGAGCTAATAAATGGATTTGGTATAATAGCAGGATACAAAATTGATGCCCAGAAATCTCTTGCAATCCTATACACTAATGATGAAATATCTGAAAGAGAAATTAAGGAAACACTCCCATTTACCAATGCAACAAAAAGAATAAAATACCTAGGAATAAACCTACCTAAAGAGACAAAAGACGTATATGAAGAAAACTGTAAGACACTCATGAAAGAAATTAAAGATGATACAAACAGATGGAGAGATATACCATGTTCTTGGACTAGAAGAATCAACATTGTGAAAATGACTATACTAACCAAAGCAATCTACAGATTCAACGCAATCCCTATCAAACTACCAATGGCATTTTTCACAGAACTAGAACAAAAAATTTCATAATTTGTATAAAAACACAAAAGACCCCGAATAGCCAAAGCAATCTTGAGAAGGAAAACCTCAGCTGGAAGAATCAGGCTCCCTGACTTCAGACTATACTACAAAGCTACAGTAATCAAGACAGTATGGTACTGACATAAAAACAGAGACTAGTTCAATGGAACAGGATAGAAAGCCCAGAGATAAACCCACACATATACGGTCACCTTATCTTTGATGAAGGAGGCAAGAATATACAATGGAGAAAAGAGAGCCTCTTCAATAAGAGGTGCTGGGAAAATTGGACAGCTACATGTAAAGGAATGAAATTAGAACACTCCCTAACAGCATACACAAAAATAAACTCCAAATGGATTAAAGACCTAAATGTAAGGCCAGACACTATAAAAATCTTAGAGGAAAATATAGGCAGAACACTATGACATAAATCACAGCAAGATATTTTTTCAACCACCTCCTACAGAAATGGAAATAAAAATTAACAAATGGGACCTAATGAAACTTCAAAGCCTTTGCACAGCAAAGGAAACCATAAACATGATGAAAAGACAGCCCTTAGAATGGGAGAAAATATTTGCAAATGAAGCAACCAACAAAAGATTAATCTCCAAAATTACAAGCAGTTTCTACAGCTCAATATCAAAAAAAAAAAAACCCTGTCCAAAAATGGGCAGAAGACCTAAATAGACATTTCTCCAAAGAAGATATACAGATGGCCAACAAACACATTAAAGGATGCTCAACATCACTAATCATTAGAGAAATACAAATCAAAACTTCAATGAGGTATCACCTCACACCAGTCAGAATGGCCATCATCAAAAAATCTACAAAAAATAAATGCTGGAGAGGGTGTGGAGAATAGGGAACCCTTTTGCACTGTTGGTGGGATTGTAAATAGATACAGCCACTATGGAGAACAGTACGGAGGGTCCTTAAAAAAGTAAAAAAAGAACTACCATACGACCCGGCATTCCCAGTACTGGGTATATACCCTGAGAAAACCATAATTCAAAAAGAGTCATGTACCATAATGTTCATTGCAGCACTGTTTACAATAGCCGGGACATGGAAGCAACCTAATTGTCCATCGACAGACGAATAGATAAAGAAGATGTGGCACATATATACAATGGAATATTACTCAGCCATTAAAAGAAACGAAATTGAGTTATTTGTAGTGAGGTGGATGGACTCAGAGACTGTCATACAGAGTGAAGTAAGTCAGAAAGAGAAAAACAAATACCGTATGCTAACACATATACATGGAATCTAAAAAAAAAAAAAAAAGGTTGTGAAGAACCTAGAGGCAGGACAGGAATAAAGACGCAGACATAGAGAATGGATTTGAGGACACGGGAATGGGGTAGGGTAAGTTGGGACGAAGTGAGAGAGCGGCATGGACTTATATATACTACCAAATGTAAAATAGATAGCTAGTGGGAAGCAGCCCCACAACACAGCGAGATCAGCTCAGTGCTTTGTGAACAGCTAGAGGGGTGGGATAAGGAGGGTGGGAGAGAGACGCAAGAGACAGGAGATATGGGGATATATGTATATATATGGCTGATTCACTTTGTTACAAAGCAGAATGTAGCACACCATTGTAAAGCAATTATACTCCAATAAAGATGTTAAAGAAAAATACATTCAAATACAAAAATTACACTCTACCTTGGAAAACTGTATCTTTACAATGATTTAAAGAATATCAATTCAGCTCATGGTCATTTTGTCTTTATTTGCATTCATATCTTAATGCAGACACAAACATATAAATAAAATGAAATTAAAAAATTTTAAACTCATAACAGTGAGTATATTTTGGTTAAAAAAAAATAAAGGGGCTAGATACCCTGAAAAAATTTCCCACTAAAACATGTAGAGTGCTGAATGAAATATTTCACACATCTTTTAAATTTATGGCTCATTTAATTTCGCAAAGAAATCAGAGTGGGAAACTGATGCCAAATCTTCAGCCGCTCAGGGCATTTGATGACCTCTGTGCCCTGAAGCTTGGGTATGAAGCGGGGTGGACGGGCAGCTTATGGAGAAGGAACTGAGACCCCAGATTAAAGCTGGGACCCCTGACGGCCTGCACCCTCAGTGAAAGTTTGCTGTATTATCCTTTATACATTTTTGTATGCCTGGAATATTTCTATTTATTTATTTATTTTTTGCAGTACGTGGGCCTCTCACTGTTGTGGCCTCTCCCGTTGCAGAGCACAGGCTCCGGATGCGCAGGCCCAGCGGCCATGGCTCACGGGCCCAGCCGCTCCGCAGCATGTGGGATCTTCACGGACCGGGGCACGAACCCGTGTCCCCTGCATCGGCAGGTGGACTCTCAACCACTGCACCACCAGGGAAGCCCAAAAGAAAAATACATTCAAATACAAAAATTACACTCTATCTTGGAAAACTGTATCTTTACAATGATTTAAAGAATATCAATTCAGCTCATGGTCATTTTGTCTTTATTTGCATTCATATCTTAATGCAGACAGACACAAACATATAAATAAAATGAAATTAAAAACAATTTTAAACTCATAACAGTGAGTATATTTTGATTAAAAAATAATAAAGGGGCTAGATATCCTGAAAAAATTTCCCACTAAAAGCATGTAGAGTGCTGAATGAAGTATTTCATACGTCTTTTAAATTTATGGCTCATTTAGTTTCGCAAAGAAATCAGAGTGGGAAACTGATGCCAAATCTTCAGCCGCTCAGGCATTTGATGACCTCTGTGCCCTGAAGCTTGGGTATGAAGGGGGGTGGACAGGCGGCTAGTAAGATATGGAGAAGCAACTGAGACCCCAGATTAAAGCTGGGACCCTTGACGGCCCTCACCCTCAGTGAAAGTTTGCTGTATTATCCTTTATACATTTTTGTATGCCTGGAATATTTCTATATATTTATTTTTAAATTTAAAAGAAATTAAATGCATGGGGAACTACATTTTTTTCTTGAGGGTTACATAAATTAATTTTCATTTACCTAGCTAAATATTAGAGTGAATTTTTATTTTAACAATTTTTAATTTAACAGTTTTGACCAATAATAGTATAAAAAGCACTAGATAATTGGTTCTAAATGATGGAAAGTGTGACATTGATAAGCCCAAATACTGGCTATCTAAAACTAACTTCTTCCGAGGTTTTGACTTATGTTTGACTTATTCAACCAACATAAGTGGGATACAGGCTACTCTGAGTCACTGAACACATGTCCTGCATAGTTTGAAGCCACTCCCTACTCATTCGAACATCTCCATTTTTAACTGCTCTTTCTGGTGCTGATCTTCAAGAAGTCTCCAGCTATTTAACTTCAGTGAGATAAACCCCATACTAGTGCAGATGCCCCCTCTCCCCAACCGGGAGCCCAAAGGCTTGTGCATGACTAGGTTTTGGCTATATGTGCTCTTCCTTGATTTGGCTTTGGTGAAAAAGCCACCTAGCAAGACTGGATGCAACTTTTTATATCCAGTGTTTCCTTGGAGCATAATCTGAAATAAGTAAGAGTGGGCACCAAAATGTTAGCATTCCTGAGAATGGATGTACCTTTGTTTTCTCAGTAAGAACAGCAACCTTCTTTATGTGCCAGGAAAAAGTCTAAACACTTTCACTTTATCTTGTTTAATCCTCAAAACATTCCAGAAGAAAAATATAATCATTTCCATTTTATAGATAAGGAAATTGGGGCTCAGAGATGTTAAGTATCTTGCCAACATGTTAAGATGCTGACAGAGTTAAGTGGTGAAGCCAGGATTTGGACCAAGGCAATTCACCTCCCCAAATACAGAGTTCTAGGCCTTTTATCTTTTCAATTATGAAAGAAGATGGCTTTGCCAGGCAGATATATGGGTAGATTGGCTTCTTTCATCTTGGCTAACCTCGGGGAGTAAGTACTAGGGAAATACTTAGCTTATATGAAAAGAATCTTTTTGTTCTGGTTTTGATCTAGTTCTCTGGCAGGCTTGTTAAGATTTGTCTTAACATGTACATTTCCTTTGCCAAAGCACACGTGGTATGTTTGGACATATGGTCTCATTTTTATGATCTTTTAACCTTTACATATTTAAAATGCTTCATGATGGGGTTAATTATTTGTGGTGACCAAGATTGGCAACAGGTCTGATGGGGCCATGTTTAGTATCCCTAAGGAATGAGAGGATTGATACCCTGTAGAACATACTTTCAAAGATAAATATATAAATGTAAAGGAGAAATTCTTGATGCATTCATTAATAAGCAAAGTCTAGCCATATCTCATGGCAAATTGGTAAATTTATTCTGAGACCTATCATTATAAATGTTTTTGAGATTAACCTTACTGTACTTCTAACCATTTTTAAAATGGATAAATATTGGGTAATCTGAATTACTTAGAAAATGATCATTTAAGTATTGTTTGTCTTTATATGTACTGAACACAAAGTTGCGCTGGAGTAGTCAAAAAACTGAATACAGTAAGATTGGTTAAAAGATTCCAACCTGATTAAGCTTTAAAAATATTTTAAAAATATGTCTTAGGTAGATTAATGGTGTGATCTCTAAATGTCACAGAATTATAAATAACTTTAAAGCAGTTTTAACTGTAAAATGTGATAGTAAACCAAGTTCTTATCCTTCTAGGGACCCTTTGACAAGGCAGTTAAAATGAAATAAAGAAAGTTAGTGAAACACCAAGTGAAGTCAAAAACAGATGCATGGTATTCAAAGACCTTATACAATATAAAGTTTATATGGTATATGCATAATATATGTTTACCATTGCTTCAACTCCTTGGCTTTAACAAACCATGTCAGTGGACATGAGCCTGCCTTTAGAAATAGTGAAGAGGCTAGATTCAGAGGTACAGTTTACTGAGGTTTGGATCCAGTGAATATGGTTGTGGGCCTAAATCCTGGATACCTGGATGGCTTGTTCCCCTACTCTATAAGCAGGGGGCAATTTTTTTCCCAGGGAACATTTGGCAATGTTTGCAAATATTTTTGTTTGTCACAACTGGGGAAGGGGGTACTATTGGCACCTATTGGGTAGAGGCCAGGGATCCTGTTAAACATTTGACAGTACACAGGTGAGCACCCTCCCCCTGCCCATAAAGAATTATTCAATCCCAAATACAGTAGTGTTGAAGTTGAGAAACTTTCTATAAATCAAGATGATCTAAGTTGTTTTTTATGGATACAGGCAGCTTTCAGATTGGATCTCAGAAAAGTCTCTCATGCTGTGAAGCTAATTAAAAAAGTCAATCTGCCATCCAAAGGCTCTCACTCCACCCCACCTGGTCAGCAACCCTTGCTGACCCTTGTTCCTCCAAAGTGGCTCCTGCTCTGGTGGACCAGCCCCATATGCCCACAACAGTTGTGGCCAAACCTCTCAGCCAGTCTGGCCAGGGACCAGCCTCACCCACCAGTGTACCTGCAGCACCAAAACAGGAGGACACGTGCAGCCCACACATGGGGTATCCTGGAGTATATAGCTCTGGTGACCAGGTGGAGATTGCGCCACTGGGCACCACAGGACACCTTCTACGTATGGCCACTCTTTCAAAGCTGGGAAATGTAGCTGATATACATTATACATAGAAACAAACACAGAGAGTTAGGCAAAATGAGGAGACAAAGGAATGCCTTCCAAACAAAAGAACATCCCCCCACTCCCCCAAAAAAGAACAAAATGAAATGGAGATAAGCAATTAAAGCAAATAAAGAGTTCAAAGTAACAGTCATAAATATGCTCACCAAACTTGGGAGAAGAATGGATGAACACAGTGAGAACTTCAACTAAGAGACAGAAATTATAAAAAAGAACCAATCAAAACTGAAGAATATAATAACTGAAATAAAAAAACACTAATGGGAATCAACAGCAGATTAGAGGATGCAGAAGAATGGATCAACAATCTAGAAGACAGGGTAGTGGAAATCACCTGATCAGAAAAACAAAAAGATAAAAGAATAAAAAAGAATGAGGATAGTTTAAGGGATCTCTGAGACAACATCAAGCATACTAACATTTACATTTTAGGAGTTCCAGAAAAAGAAGAGAGAGAAAAGGTCAGAAAAACCTATTTGAAGAAATAATGCCTGAAAACTTCCCTAACCTAGTGAAGAAAACAAACATACAAGTCCAGGAACACAGAGAGTCCCAAAGGAGATGAACTCAAAGTAACCCACACCAAGGGAACATTATAATTAAAATGCAAAATGTTAAAGATAAAGAAAGAATCTTAAAAGCATCAAGAGGAAAACAACTAGTTATGTACAAGGGACCCCCCCCACCCCCACATAAGACTATCAGATCATCTTTAAGCAAAAACTTTACAAGCCAGAAGGGACTGACACTATATACTCAAAGTGCTGAAAGAAAACAAAAACAAAAACCTTACAACCAGTAATACTTTACCTGGTAAGGTTCTCATTAAGAATTGAGGGAGAGATAAAGAGTTTCCTAGACAAGCAAAAGCTAAAGGAGTTCATCACCAGTAAGCTGGCCTTACAAGAAATGTTAAAGGGACTTCTTTAAAAGGAGAAGAAAAGGTCATAACTAGAAATAAGAAAATTAAGAAGGAAAAAATCTCACTGGTAAAGGCAAACATACACTAAAAGTAGTGGATCAACCACCTATAAAGCTAGTATGAGGGTTAAAAGACAAAAGTAGTAAAAATCATCTATAGCTACAATAATTAGTTAAGCAATACACAAAATAAAAAGATGTAAAATATGATGCCAAAAACATAAAACGTGTGGTAGGAGGGAGTAAAAATGTAGTGCTTTTAGAATGTGCATGAACTTAAGCAACCATCAACTTAAAATAGACTGCTATACACAAAGGTTGTTATAAATGAACCTCATGGTAACCACAAACCAAAAACCTATAACAGATATACAAAAATAAAGAGAAAGGAACACAAACATAGCACTAAAGAAAGTCATCAAATCACAAGGAAAAAGAACAAGAAAAGAAATGAACAGAGAACTGCAAAAATAACCAGAAAAAATTATCAAAATAGCAATAAGTACATATCTATCAATAATTAGTTTTAATGTAAAGGGACTAAATGCTTCAATCGAAACACATAGGATGGCTGAATGAATTTTTAAAAAACCTATATATATGCTGCCTACAAGAGACTCACTTCAGATCTAAAGACACACAAACCGAAAATGAAGTGTTGGAAAAAGATATTCCGTGCAAATGAAAAGCAAAGCTAGGATAGCAATACTTATAGCAGACAAAATAGACTTTAAAACAAAGACTATAACAAGAGACAAAGAAGGGCATTACATAAAGGGATCAATCTAAGAAGAAGATATAACACTTGTAAATATCTATGCAACCAATATAGGAGCATGTAAATAAATAAAGCAAATAGTATTAAATATAAAGGGAGATGTTGACAATAATACAATAATAGTAGGAGACTTTAATACCCCCTTACATCAATGGATAGATCCTCCAGACAGAAAATCAATTAGGAAACATTGGCCTTAAATGACACATTAGACTAATGGACTTAATAGATAAATAGAACAGTACACTGAAAAACAACAGAAAACAAATTATTTTCAAGTGAAAATGGTACATTCTCCAGCTAAGATCACATGTTAGGCCACAAAACAAGTCTCAATAAATTTAAGAAGGTTGAAATCACATCAAGCATCCTTTCCTACCACAGTGGTATGAAACTAGAAATTAATTACAAGGAAAAAACACAAACATGTGGAGGCTAAACTACATTCTATTAAACAACCAATGGATTGTGAAGAAAAAAAAATACCTTGAGGTAAAGGAAAATGAAAACACAATGTTCCAAAACCTACAGGACACAGCAAAAGCAGTTCTAAGAGGGCAGTTTATAGTGCTACAGGCATACCTCAGAAAATAAGAAAAAATCTCAAATAAACAATCCAACCTTGCACCTAAAAGAACTGGAAAAAGAAGAACAAAGCCCAAAGTCTATATACCAATAACAAAGTATCAGAAATAGAAATTAAGAAAACAATCCTATTTACAATTGCATCAAAAAGAACAAATACCTGGGAATAAATCTAACCAAGAATATGAAAGACCTATACAATGAAAACTATAAGACACTGATGAAAGAAATTGAAGACAACATAAATAAATAGAAAGATATACCATGCTCATGCACTGGAAGAATTAATGTTAAAATGTCCATACTACTCAAAGCAATCTACAGATTCAATGCAATTCCTGTCAAAATATAGATGGCATCTTTCACAGAACTAGAACAAATAATCCTAAAATTTGCAGGGAACTACAAAAGACCCTAAATAGCCAAAGCAATCTTAAGAAAGAAGAACAAAGCTAGAGGGATCATGCTCCCTGATTTTGAACTATATAACAAAGCTGTAGTAATCAAAACTGTATGGTACTGGCACAAAAACAGACATACAGATCAATGGAACAGAATAGAGAGTACAGAAATAAACCCATGCTAATATGTTCAAATAATTTATGACAAAGGAGTCAAGAATAAATAATGGGGAAAAGACAGTCTCTTTAATAAATTGTGCTGGAAAAATCAGACAGCTATATGCAGAAGAATGAGAGTGGATCACTTTCTTACACCATATACAAAAATAAACTCAAAATAGATTAAAGACTTAAATGTAACACCTGAAACCATAAAACTCCTAGAAGAAAACGTAGGTAGTATGCTCTCTGACATCAGTTTTAATAATATATTTTTTGGATCTGTCTCCTCAGGTCAGGGCAACAAAAGCAAAAATAAACAAATGGGACTACATCAAACTAAAAAGCTTGTACAGTTGTGGAAACCACCAACAAAATGAAAAGTTAATCTACTGAATAGGAGAAGATATTTACAAATGATACACCCAATAACCAATATATACAAAGAACTCACACAACTCAATATGGAAAAACAATCAGATTAAAAATGTGCAGAGGACCTGAACAGCCATTTTTCCAAGGAGGACATACAAATGGACAGCAGGCACATGAAAAAATACTCAACATCCCTAATCATTAGGGAAATGCAAATCAAAACTACAATGAGATACCACCTTATGCAGGTCAAAATGACTATTATCAAAATGACTACAAAAAAGTGTTGGCAAGGATGTAAAGAAAAGAGAAGCTTGTGCACTGTTGGTGGGGATGTTAATTGGTGCAGCCACTGTGGGAAACAGTATGGAAATTCCTCAAAAAATTCAAAATAGAAGTACCATATGATACAGCAATTCCAGTTCTGGGTATTTATCAGAAAACAAAAACCCTAATTTGAAAAGATATATGCATCCTTATGTTCATTGAAGCATTACTTACAATAGCCAAGATATGGAAGCAATATCCATCAATAGATGAATAAAGATGTGGTATGTGGTATATATAAATATATATATATATATACACACACATACACACACACACACACACAATAGAATAGTAATCAGCCATTAAAAGAATCAAATCTTGCCATTTGTGACAACATTGATGGACCTAGAGGTTTTGCTAAGGTATTATTATACTTAGTGAAATAAGTCAGACAGAGAAAAACAAATACTGTATGTTTTCACTTATATATGGAATCTAAAAAACAAAAGAAACAAACAAAACAAAGCAAAGAAAGTCTCTAGATACAGATAACAAACTGGTGGTCACCAGAGGGGAGTGAGTGGGGTGTTGGGCAAATCCATGAGGGGATTAAGAGGTACAAACTTCCAGTTATAAAATAAATAAGTTAATAGAGATGTAATGTACAGCATAGGGAATACAGTAAAAAACATCATATTAACTTTGTATGGTGACAGATAGTTACTAGACTTATCATGGTGATCAATTCACAATGTATATAACTCACTCTGTTGTACACCTGAAACTGATACATTGTTTGTCAACTATCTTTCAATTTGAAAAGTCAAACTGGGACTTCCCTGGTGGCACAGTGGTTAAGAATCCACCTGCCAACACAGGGGACACTGGTTTGAGCCCTGGTCCGGGAAGATCTCACATGCTGCGGAGCAACTAAGCCCGTGCGCCACAACTACTGAGCCTGAGCTCTAGAGCCTGCGAGCCAAAACTACTGAGCCCACGTGCCAAAACTACTGAAGCCCGCATGCCTAGAGCCGGTGCTCTGCAACAAGAGAAGCCACCGCAATGAGAAGCCCACACACCGCAATGAAGAGTAGCCTCCGCTCACCACAACTAGAGAAAGCCCACATGCAGCAATGAAGACCCAACACAACCAAAAATAAATAAATAAATAACATTGATTCTAAATAAATAAAAAGTCAAACTGAATAAAGTGCCTGGGGCAGAATTTAGTCTCCAGATTGATTAATGACTATCCTGAAATATAAGCTTTAATCTTGCTAAGTTTATTATTAACCATTCCAGACACTCTTAAACATTTAATCTGTAGAGAAAAAACCTTAACTCTTTGTTCTTGGGCAGGAACCTTTATCCAAGGTGTTCCACAGAGTGTTGGCTTTGGGGTAAGCTGCCCAGGTTCAAATCTAAGCTTTTCATTTATTAGCGAAAGACATTGAACAAGTTACTCCATATTTCTCTGCTACAGTTTCCTCATCTGTAATATAGGGATAATAGTACTTAACCCACAGGGTTGTTGGGGGAATAAATGAATAAATAAATGTCATATCTCCTCTAATGCTTCATATAGTGTGACAATAACAGAAGGAAGACTAAAAATAGAGTCCGAATTACAAGGGTCTAATCTAAACTCTGTTCCCAACTAGCTGTGTGACCTTGAACAACTGAGCATGATTATACAATTGGAGGGACTGAATTAAATAATCTCTGAAGCACCCTCTAGAATTAACACTCTATAGTTAGGAGTATGTTTTCTACAAACCCTTGTTTTAAGTGGGGCCTCAAAATAGAGTGAGAAGAAAGCATAATAGAAAAAAAAATATAAGGTGAAACAAAAACAAAGAAGAAAAGGTTCTTAGGAAAGGAGGACAATGAGAAATAGAAGGCAAATGTATGCAGGTTCAATCAGACAACTGGTTGATATTTTCTATTTTTAAAAAACATTGGTTATATATACAATGGAATATTACTCAGCCATAAAAAGAAACAATATTGAGTTATTTGTAGTGAGGTGGATGGACCTAGAGTCTGTCATACAGAGTGAAGTAAGTCAGAAAGAGAAAAACAAATACTGTGTGCTAAAACATATATATGGAATCTAAGAAGAAAAAAAAAGGTCATGAAGAACCTATGGGCAAGATGGGAATAAAGACACAGACCTACTAGAGAATGGACTTGGGGATATGGAGAGGGGGAAGGGTAAGCAGGGACAAAGTGAGAGTGGCATGGACATATATACACTACCAAATGTAAAATAGATAGCTAGTGGGAAGCAGCCACATAGCACAGGGAGATCAGCTCGGTGCTTTGTGACCACCTAGAGGGGTGGGATAGGGAGGGTGGGAGGGAGATGCAAGAGGGAAGAGATACGGGAACATACGTACATGTACAAGTGATTCACTTTGTTATAAAGCAGAAACTAACACACTATTGTAAAGCAATTATACTCCAATAAAGATGTTAAAACAAAAAACAAAAAACCAAACATTGGTTGAATTTTGTAGTACGGCCTTCGCTTTTTCGTGGAGGCTCCTTACACCGGAGTCACCGCTTTAGGAAATTGATTAATCTCTGGCTTTACTCCTCCCACGTCCTCTCCCTGATCAATCCCCTGCACGTCTAGAGATTGAAAAATAACTGCAGAGAAGAAAGGAAGGGGCTGTAGTAGAATCAAGGAAACCTCATTCCCTGAGAGGCCTCCTGGAGAAGGAGAATTTCTTGCCTTTTTAAGTGGGCTAACAAAATCGGTTATTTCACTCCTATCCCCAGAGCTTCGGTTGCTCTTTCACTCCCACTTCCTCAAGAGCACTGGGTGACAAAGTTATGGAGAAGCGCCTGCAGGAGGCCCAGCTGTACAAGGAGGAAGGAAACCAATGTTACCGGGAAGGGAAGTGCCGAGATGCTGTGTGTGGGTACCATCGAGCTCTGCAGCAGCTGCGGGGTCTGGATCCAAGTCTGCCCTCCCCGATACCTAATCTGGGACCTCAGGGCCCGGCCCTCACACCTGAACAGGAAAACGTACTGCACACCACCCAGACAGACTGCTACAACAACTTAGCTGCCTGTCTTCTTCAGATGGAGCCAGTAAACTATGAACGGGTGAAAGAATACAGTCAGAAGGTCCTGGAACGACAGCCTGATAATGCCAAGGCCCTGTATCGGGCTGGGGTGGCCTCTTTCCACCTGCAGAACTATGACCAGGCTCGGCACTACCTCATGGCTGCTGTCAATAGGCAGCCAAAAGACGCCAGTGTCCGGCGGTACCTTCAGCTAATGCAGTCAGAACTCAGCAGCTACCATCGGAAAGAGAAGCAGCTCTACCTGGGCATGTTTGCTTAACAAAGAAGAAATATACCCCTCCACTGGAGCTTAGGTGAACCATTAAAGACCCGTCAAGGGGAAACCTGAGCCTCAGCAAGAGAAATTAACCCCATACCTCTGACAGAGGTGAACTTCTATTTTGTTTCTAGTTCTGCACAAACTCTTTATTGCTTACATAGCCTGTGTCTGTTTTTGTTTCTCCATCTATGTATTTATATGGCTTTTAATATGTGGTATTATTAGGGACATTTGCCTTGAGAAATACAACCAGAAAACATTCATCAGTTATGGGTGGAATTAATCATATCTTTGGCACAGATTTTAATGATAGATGTTGGTAGATGTAGTCATTTACAAAGGAGAACGCTAGCAGAGGATGAAGTAATAAGGAAGGAAGAAAGGAGTTTTTTCCTTCGTTTCCTCAGATGCCCAAAGCCAAAGTTACACAGGCCACAAACTGGCAAATATATATACTGTGAAACTAGACAATTATAAATTGGACCCACACGGCTCAGAATGAAAGATTTCAAATTAACCATCTTGATTAAAATAATTCCTTTTTCTTAATGTTCCACATACATTCAGATTCTTTTTCCCCCACGAAAGTATCTAGCTCCTCTTGTTTCTCTTGGTAATTTCTAGTCCTTCCTATTGTTCACACTCAGATCACTAGTATAGTATACTTATTTATTTTTTTAATTAAACCCTTCTGTCTTAAAACCTCTGGAGTCAAGCATTTAAGTATATATTTTATAATCTTTTAAAAGCCCTCATGCCAAAAAAACACTCGTAAACATTTTAATTTTTAATAGATGCACATCTATAGTATGCTCATTTCTCTAAAAAAACATAGGAAAGACAGTTTACCAAGTCTTCTAGAAACAATACCATAAAAGAACAGGATAAGAACATAGATCTGTTCTTTACCTGTTAGCCGCCCCCTTGTATTTTGCAAGAGCTCACTTCCTTAAAGAGGAGGGAAACGGTGAGGAAAGGTTCTCTTTCCTTAGTGCCTTTTAAACACCAGTGAACTTTCTGAAAGCTTTGTTGGGCATGGGTGCAGGAGCAGATCTGGTGCAGTCATGGCTCAGTAGGAGGTTTCATCAACTGGGAGCTCCTTTGTCATTCTGCTAATGTCCACAATATATGAGTTGTACAGAGTAGATGAGACCATAATAGCACTGCCTCTACCTTTATGAGTGAAGGTAATAAGCATGTGTCATTAGCCATCATATAACCACAGACAGATTTCCGACAAAAACCCCTTAGTCTTGCCAAGTGTACACGAGCTCTTCTCCCTTTATCAGTAATGCATCTCTCTCATGAGCTAGGCTCCTCTTTGAGTCTCCCTGTACCCTTCAATAATACAACCATCAACTTACAAACAAAAAGTTTTTATACCAAATAATCTTTTAAGTCCAAGGACAGAACTAACAAAAGTTGAATATTTTATTCCTCTTCCAAGCTTCTTAAATTTCTAAGCCTAGACTGTTGCCAAATTATGTCATGGTTGTGTGTTATGTTTGTTTGGGGTTGGTTTTGCTTTCTGATTTTCTTTTTTTCCCCCTAAGACTTGATGTTACAGTAAGCTATGTTCTGCATCAATGAGGAAAAAATAAAACTGATATTTAAAAAAAACCCCAAAACCAAAAAAAAAAAAAATTGGTTTATGCTACATTTTGAATGAATCATTTATTCATGAAAAATACCTGGTTGATATTTTTAAATTAAGCACCCACAGTATGCTAGGTCCTGGGGATATGATCGACCAGCCCTCAGAGAATTTACAGATGATTATAGAATATGTAAACAGATAGCCAGAAAGAGAACACAAGAAGCTAACCTCATCTGGAGGGTCAGAGGAGGATTCCCTGAAAAAGGGTGGTGAAGGTTCGGGTAGAGCATTCTGGGCAGAGAAAATAGCATTCACAAAGGCCCTGAGATAGGAGCGAGCCTGGTTTTCAAGAATAGAATGATTTCATGTGTGGCTGCAACTGGGAAGAAAATGAAGCAAGAAAAGGTAAGCACATCCTCTAAGGACCTGCTAGTCGGTTGAAATGAAAACCATTCCATTTCATCCCCTGTTTCTGCTATAATGTGTGATGACCACATGCGGTTTGACCTTCCCCAACTATCAATTGTCCTATAATAAGGAATAACACAAATCCTAACCTGGTTACCCCCAGAGAATCCCTTTCAGGTCATCTGAGGGCAAAAAAACCCAGTGCATTTTGACAAGGGGAAATTCCTCAGGAAAGAAAAGAAGTAAGGAGAGAATGTTAAATATGCCTCCTTATGTTTCCTCCTTGCCCTCATTCCTGTATGTATCTCGTGCAAAGTGTTCCCCCTTTTCCTTAGATTCTATCTCCCTTCCTCAAGAACAGCTTTTTCCCCTCTTTTTTTCTTTTTTCTTTCTCTTTTTCCCCCTTTGGCCCAAACCATAGTACTGAAAATGTAAAACCTGCAGTTTTGGGTATGTTACCAAAGGAAACAGTTTTACTTAAAATCTTGTTTTTGCCAAAATATTTTCAAAGTAGCTGGAGAGCTGTCAAACCACAGTGGCTCTCAGCTGCGTTTCCTTCTAGCATTTCCCCAGGTTCTCCCAGCACAGCACTCAGTAACTGGATATTATTTGAGGAGGAGGGGAAAAAATGCTGCACGAGACAGTTTGTAGATTTAAGAATTATCCTCTGGGTACTGAAGGCCAGAGATCCAGAGGTGCTCAGATGCCAAACTCCAGGGCTGCGTGACTGTGTGTCATTCCTAGATGTAGCTTTCAGCAAGGAGCCATAGAGGAAACATGCTGGCAATGGTCAATATTTAGATTGTCATTCCAAAGTCTTTAGATTGTTTTCTGTCTTAGTCACGTGACTTTGAACAAACGAATTTATTCTCATAGAAAAAAAAATTACTAAACACAGCTTGAAATGACATGCATTTTGGCCTTGTAGGTACTGACAGCCTTCCCCCATCCTTTACCATCTCTTCCAATTCTAGCTAGCAGTTGTGGGCTTTACATACCAGCAGAATAATTTAACAGTAAGCAATCACTCTTTATGCTCTCTAACAACTTTCTTCCAAGACCTTGAAGGAGGAAAAACTCATTATTTAGGGACTTCTAGAAGCAGAGGCAGTAGTTACTATGTCTACTTAACTCATCCAGAAACTGAAGTTCAGAAAAGTGACATGGCTTTTCCAAGGTCATATAACAAGTCAAAGCTGTTTCTTCCTTATAATATACTTCTAATGCATTTGATTATAAGACATTATAAAATGGAACAAATGAAATATAATAAAAATAATTTCAATAACTGTATAGAATTTATGATAACTATCAATCCAAATGATAACCACTAATTGACAGTAGATTGGGCCTCAGGATTTAAGTGCTATTACCACCAATCTATTTTTACCAGTTCTACTATTATGTCATTTGAATCCCGGCAAAAAACAGATGGCATACTCTGAAGCAGTAATAGAATGGACTTAAACAGAGTGGACAAGGTCAAGGGAACCAATGAGAGGTGGTAAAGCACCCAGGACTGGGAACAGTGAGAAGCAGTTGTCACTCCATCATTGCTCGGTCCAGAGAGAGGGAGCAGTGACCAGAGCTCATTGAAACCTCTCGCTATAGGAGAGGGGCTACCTGACGTGGACATGAGCCAGGGGGTGGGAGGGAGCCCCCAAAACCCCGACTTTGCTTTTCTCTTGTCTCTGCTTTCCTGCAGGTGTCTCCCAATGACCAAAACCAACAAGAAGCCAGAGGATAAAGAAGCCTGGGTGATGCTGTCTGAAATGCTCAGATCTCTTCTCTTCTCTTTATGTACCGTTTATATGCTGATGACTATCAGGTTTCTATCAGAATTTCTTGAATTTCAATTCAGTGAATTGAATTTCAATTTCCTACTAGGAATCTCCTAACTGAGCACCTGCTCTTCTCCCAAATTCTGTTCCTCTCACAATCACCCCCATCTGAGTTGTTACCCATCTCCTACCAGTCAAAAGTCAAAAATATTGGCGACATTCCTAACTTCTCTTTTTTTCTCATAACCAGCATCCTGTTCTTCAGCAAATCTTATTGACTCTCCATCACTCAACATCTATGTGGAATCCTACCACTTCTCACTGTTTTAACACCACCACCACAATACGAGTCCTAATCACTACTTGCCTAGAATATTACACTAGATACACTGCTTCCACCCTTGGCCTCTTTAGTTTCAACAGAAAATAAAGTTATTCTTTGAAAAACTTAAGTTAGATCATATCAGACTTCTATACAGAGTGTCTAATAGCCTCCCATTTTACTCAAACTAGAGGAAGTCAAATCCTTACAATGGCCTCTAAGGCCCTATAAGATCTGCCCATCCCATCCTCTTAATTCTCTGGCATCATTTCCTATTACCTCTCCCTCTTTTATCCATTCAGCTAACACTAAACTCTTACCATGCCTAAAACAAACCAGGTACACTTTCATCTCTAAACAGTGTTTATTTACACTTGCTATTTACTCTACGTGGTACACTCTTCCTCCAAATGTCTGCATGGCTCAGCCCGTAATCTCCTTCGCATTTTGTTCAAATGTCACGTTCTCAATAAGACCTTTCCTGACTATCTTTTATTAAAATGTGACCCCCCCAACACCCTAGCATTCCCGACTCACTTCCCTATTTCATTTTTCTCCATAGCACTTATGACCATCTGACACATTTTGTATTTTACTTTTGTTTGTTTATTATCTGCCTTCTCCTCCTTGTACCTCCATCCCCACTATAATGAAAGATTTATGAGGCTGACATGCATAGGGCTATGAGGAGTCATGAGCAATTGTCAAGGGTTTCATTGCATGAAAAAATCTACGTTTTTTGTCTTACTCATAGCACTTGACAGTATTTGGCACAGGGATGCATAAATGCTCCCTAGCTTGAAATGGAGAGTTTTAAATAAACCCAGAGTAGCTTAGTAATAAGGGGTTTAAGTTTGAAATCAAGGGAACATTTGAGCCCTTTCTTTAGAAACAAATTAAAGGGATCCTAGAGATCTCCTTGGAAGCTGGGAGGACCAAAGACAGGCCTCTTTCAAAAAAATATTATCAATAGATTATCTGAAATCACTCAGGGCCAGAGCTAATCCCGAGAACAAAATATATGCTACAGCACTTCTGAAACCTGAGCCAGTGAGTGTCACAGGTTAGAGTTCAAGAACTGTGAGAAAATGAGAAAGGCTTCATAGCAGTTGAGCCATGGAAGGATTCTCTATGTTCTATCTAGTCTTGGTAAATGTTCAGCCAATGAAAGGCCTGGCTATATTTCCCAACCTCATTTTAATGTGTTAAAGCAATACCTGATAAGCTGATATTTGCTGAATCAGTACACAAAGCTTTGTACAACTTCAGCAGAATGGAAAACCTGAAAAGAAGCTAATTACCAGTGAAGGTTTTCCTTATGGAAAGAATAGAATAGGCATTAGCCAAGTAATATGATTTCAGGGGCCAAAGAGGCCCTGAAGTAAAAGGAAATCCTTCCTATAAGCTTGCTGATACCTAAAGTTCTACATTCCAAAATCTAACACTTTTACTTAAGGATTTGATCCTTATTAAATGCGGATTTCCCCTGGGTAAGGTCCCTCACCAGTTATTTATTCCTCAGAGTGAAAAAACAATTGGAGAACAGGTTTTATCAAAGGGTATAAGGGGGGCTTCCCTGGTGGTGCAGTGGTTGAGAGTCTGCCTGCTGATGCAGGGGACACGGGTTCGTGCCCTGGTCCGGGAAAATCCCACATGCCGTGGAGCGGCTGGACCCGTGAACCATGGCCACTGAGCCTGCGTGTCCAGAGCCTGTGCTCCGCAACGGGAGAGGCCACCACAACAGTGAGAGGACCGCGTACCGAAAAAAAAAAAAAAAAAAGGGTATAAGGGTCTTGAGAAACTTGTGATCCAGGAAACAAAGGATTAAGGGGCTTTGACAACAAACTTCACTTATCTCCTAGTTTTACTTGGATTCAGCATCACTACATATGTTTTAAAGACTCCTCACATCCAAGATGAAATGTCTTTTTGGGTAAGTTGTCATTTCAGAAACCAGGTCAGCTTTCACATATATGGCCATGGAGTTGGGGATGGGCAGCAGAGTGGTACCTATCAGATGTGTGAATTACACCATCCTCCCTTTATTCCTTTTCTTACTCTTATACTGCTCATTCATATCTTTATAATGAATTCAGCACAATCGATGAGCCCATTCGCAAATTTAGTCATAGAAGAAATTGATAGTAATGACTAAAATCCATTCAGTACCCTCAATACATGAGTGGACTTCAATTACTCAGCCTCTTTTTTTTCAATTATCTAAATTCCTGCACTGGAAGATAACTCACATTAAGATGTGTGTTCAGTATGCTCATCTTCATAGCAGTTCTCCTTCAAGAAATGCTGGATTGCTTTATCACCACCAGATATTGAATTATATTAAAGGACTTATGAGGAAACATAGTAAATGTAGGATTACAGAATCTTTCTACCCTAAACATAAACTACTATGAAAATAAGAAGTAAAATAAAACAGAAATAGTACTCTTACAAGACAAAGACATACAATTGTGAATTCTAAATTTTATAAAATATCTCTAGATAATGAAGATTTTGAGAAAAATTCAAGTTTCTCTACCTATCACTTCCCTCTTCCAACTACAATACGATGCACACACACACGCACACACACACACACACACACACACACACACACACACACACACACACACAAGAACAAGCAGAAGCTGTACCATGGGGAAGAAAGGGAGAGGACAAAATCCTGAAAAGTCTCTTGGTGGCACAGGGAAGAGGACTGAGGGTGGGTGAGTGAGAAGCTAAAAGAACTAAAAAGAGTCACGAATTTGTTTTTACTGGCCCAGAGGAACATGAGTGAAATACCTCAGGAAGAATTATACAGAACTAATTGTCTATAACAAATAAAAGTTTGTCAAAATAAAAGATCAGAATAAAAGGAAAATACCATTCCTCAAATCACTGGATACTTTTACATAGTAGCTAAAAAGCATCACAATGATTGTTGGGAGAACCTCTGAATTTTGAGTATTTCTCTAACATAACCACAACTGGGAGTGAAGCAGAAGAAATGTCTGGGCAATGGTGAGTTAAGTAGTGGTTGTTTTCATGTGGCCAAAGATTTAGTGAGGCTAAACTGGCAGACTCACTGTAAAATGAGGAAACAATCCAATACCCTCATGTATCTGGAGATGCCCCTCAAATAGAGTAAAATCTGGTAAAAGATGTTTAACAAACTTCCAAAGAAAGAGAATAAAGACAAATGGAATGAATGGAATCAATACACACCTCCAGCTCTTTTCTCTCACCTTCGTCCCACTACTGCCCTCCTCTAGGTAACTAAAAAGCTGAACATAGAATTCAGCCAAAGATTCAGAGAGATTTATAAGAAAGATCAGGTAAAGCAGGAAGTTGGAAAGGAGAAACTAGCCACACGTTTGGGAAAAGAGATGGAGAACTTGAAAAGATAGGGCAACTACACTGAAACAATACAGATAAACAAAACAAAATTAAAAAAAAAGTAAGTGTATATTTTGCAACCCATAAAAATAATTCATTCTGGATGAAGACATCAATAATCAACAAGATCTTTGGGAATTAAATACAATTAAAGAAAAGCTGACATATTTGAAAGAAGAAATCCATGGTGAAATGAAGACAGCAAAATAAGGTAAAAATGAGACTGGAGAATGAACTAGAGACAAAATAAAATTATTTTAGAACCAATTATTTATAAATAGCAGTTAATGAACAGTCACAGTGAAAGACCAAGTTGATGAAGAGCTCTAGAAAATGTTACAGAATGCAGCTAAAATAGACAAAATAGAGATGATGAAAGGAAATAAAGAGAAGTTATGATGAACAGACAAAAGGGACCAATCATATATAAACTGGTTCCCTTGAGGTAGTATACAGAACTAATGGAACAGAAAAAAATTTCAAAGTAAAACAAAAGAATTGAATTTGCAAGTACAGTGTTTTATTCTAGGATAGTTTGATAGAAAATGATCAATAGTGAGACATAGTCTATTGAAAATATTGGGCTTAAAGGATTTTAAGAAAAAGAATCCACCTTCCAGTTTCAACTCCAACACATAAAGAGTGTGGAAGTCATCACTCCTGTCCTTACAGCAAGAAAAAAGTTGAACAAAGCACAATTCAATGACTCCTTGGACCCACTAGAGAATGAGGTACAGGGCAAACAGACACCACACATTCTGCAGAGATGGGCTCCAGTATAATAACAGTGGATCATAGATGAAAGATGAAAGTCACAGACTATACTTTAAAAGGGATTCTTAGGGAAACCCAAAGATAGCAGGAGAGACAAATGCAAGGACAACAGAGAAAATGGAAGGCTCTGGAACCTACAGCCAGAGCAAACATTAGGCACAGCCCAATTCCTAACCAGATTAATATAAAATCTCACACAAAGGCATATTTACCTCAGTTTCTACCACCTGATACATCATGTCCAGCTTTCAACAACAAAAAAAATCACAAATCATGCTAACAGGCAAGGAAAAAACAAACAAACAAACCAACAAACAAAACCCCCCAAAAACTCAAAACAGTCTGAGGCAAGTAAGTGGTAAATTCTCCAAGAAGACATAATCTTTAACCTGTGTGCACCTCACAACAGAGAGTAAAAATACATGAGGCAAAAACTGATAGAACTCTAAAGAGAAATAGACAAATTCACTATTATAGTTGGAGAATTCAACTTTTAGTAACCGATATATCAATCAGGAAGAAAATCAGTAAGAACAGAGTTCTTGTCGGATAGTATTATCAATCAACTGGATCAAATAGAAATTTATAGAATCTTCCATCCATCAACAGAAGGATACACATTCTTTTCAAGTTCACAGAGAACATTCACCAAGATAGACCATACTCTAGGACATAAATCACAAAAAATAGAAATTGTACAAAATGTGTTTTTAGACTACAGTGGAAATCAATAAACTAGAAATCAATAACAGAAAAATGGTTTAAATCCCCCCAAATACTTGAAGATTAGACAGGAAACTTCTAAGTAATACTAGGTTCAGTGACAAAGTCTTGAGAGAAATTAAAGTTGGGGTAGCTGTATTACCTCTTTCTCAACACACACACACACACACACACACACACACAGATGTCCTAGTGGTTCTGCTTCTCTAATTAAACCCTGAATGATGCAGAATTTAGCACTGAAGATGGTCCCTATGGAACATAATCTTAAACGTGAGTTCCTAAGTTGATTCTAGGTTTTCTTGGTTCTCTGATCTGATCAGATTTAAAGGCATTAATGACTCTGCTTCTAGTGGTAAGGGCAACAATGGTAGTTGATGGCATGCAGTAGCAAAACAGTTACTCAAGCTACCAACTGCAGATACCTTTAATAATGTGCCTATAGAAGACAAGGTCCTGGGTGACAAAATATTTTCTGACACAGAAAATTTTAGTGAAAATAAGAAGTATAATTGAGTTAGTGGGTTGCTCTGAAGTGTGCTGGAGAATTTAGGGAAAGAAAATTATGAAAGCAAGACTTTAAATTCCCAGCTCAAGGTATTGCTTCTATGAATACTATCAAAGAAACTCTTATCTCCTGTAGTTGTGAGGCTGATATTTCTGAAAACAAAACCCCAAATCTCATGCATGCCAAGTGTAGCTGAATTACAAGACAAACTGAATTCTCAATCTCACAGAGACTCATTTGTTAAAGTTAAGACACTGCTTGGGAAGGAATGGGATCCTGAAAATCATGATGGGACAGATGGGAAGATTCCAATAAAGCTGGGTACCCTGAATCCCTAAATTCTATCCAACTATCTTTGCCAGTAGAAGCAGCCCTTTTACTACAGCAGCTCTGGCTCTGAATTGATGCTACTCCTGGAGACCCAAAACATCACTGTGCTCCTGTCAGATGGCCCACAGAGTTTTGGCTCAGGTCTATTGTACAGTGAGCCCAGTGGGTCCCTGGATTCACTCTGTGGTTATTCCCCAAGTTCTGGAATGCATAATGGAAACAGCATTACTCAGCCATTGGCAGAGTCCCCATAGTGGTTCCTTGACCCATGAAGTGAGAGCTACTAAGGTAGAAAAGGTCGAGTGTAAGTCATCAGGACTGCCTATATCTATGAAAATAGTAAACCAAAAGCAATAATGCTTTCCTGGAGGATTGCAGAGATTAGTGCCCTGTACATCTCCCTTTAACTTGACTAGCAGGCCTGTGCAGAACATAGATGGATCTTGAAAATGACAAGGAATTTATAATTATCATAAACTTAATAAGGTGATGACTACAATTGCAGCCAAAAAAATTGTGTCATTAGGTAACCCAGAATCATCCAAATTCAGATATCATGTGGTTGGCAAATGTTCAGTCCTCTGTTCAGTCCCCATTCTCAAGTGGGGCAGACTAAGGTTCTCACCTTTTGGTTGGGGGGACATAGAGTGAAGGGGCAGGCAGATATATCTAAAGATACAGGGAAACACAGTGTCCTCATAAATTCTTATGGGTCAATATTCACAGATCTGGCTAACAAAAGAGGTACCAAATATCTAAGAGATTTGGAATCACTGCTGCTATACTGTAAGTTCCAGCCAGCCACCAGATGCAGAATTTTCCTCATTGATATTTAAGTGAGAGTGGCAATTGCCATTAGGACTTGGAATGGATTTGGATTTTACAAGTGAACATTAGAATTCTCAACTGGCTATTTATGTAGACCCACCTCAGTTATTTCATTAATCTCACAATAATATAATCTCACATTGTATGCAGTTGAAATTTTTTTAACCCATCGTTGTGCCATGGCAGAGTTTAACTATAATGCTATGATTCAGGAAGAGTTGTCATTCATAAAATTGATCCAAAACACTTCAGTTTTATTCTTCAATTAATAAAAATATGTGCATTGTTTAAGAAAGAAAAGTCTTAATATTTTGAATATGTCAGTTCATGTAAATTAATTCGTAAATCCAATTTTTGCTGAGTAAATACTACTAAATGACTTGGGATTTATGTTTTGTATATGGTGTGGGGAGATTTGACAAAATTATCAAAAACCCACATGTCAGTTGGAGCTGCATCAACCTTTGAGATATTCTTAAGATTGTCTCAAACCTTTACTTTCATAATCCAAGAAAATCTAAACCCTTCCCAAGATTTCTGTAAATTCCTGGGATCCACATGCCATGACCCTTTTGTTTTGGGGCCCTGTTTCTTTGGGTAATACTTTTTTTTTTTCTACAGCACATTGATCTCACTTTGATACTTAGTTCCTCTTCAGTTTCTACAGCTGAAATCAGTCACATCAACAATTAGTATATTTGGTAGACTTTAACTAAAATTAGAAGAATAGCATGCAGAAGAAGGATTTATATCCCAACAATGAAAATGCTTTCTATTTAATTCCTCTCCCTCCCTCCAAAATCTTCTCTGTGTTATGCAGGGGGAAACTTCTTTTCTAATGCCTTGGCACCCTGCAGTGACTTGGTTATTTCCAAGGAAATTTATTAAGGCATTCCCTTCAAAGCAATGAATAACTTTTAAATAGAAATTCTATATATAAAACATCTCGCTTTATTACGGATTGTTCAGTTGATCTGGATGAACACATAGGAAAACCAACACAAGTTTGAAAAATCTGAGAAAAAGGATAACAAGCCTAATCTTACCTAATATAAAGATAGTAAGTATATGTTACTTACAACAGAGTAGCACTGGTATAGGGAAAACTCACAGTGAGTTGAGTGAAATGCAAGAATCCAGACATGAAGAATCCACTGGGATCAATGGTACCATAGGAGGGAGTATGGTGAAGACCACCAGTTTTTCCCTGCTAGTCATTGTCACCTTCTTCCATAGTTCTATCATCTTTAGGTGGGCACATCCATGCTCAAAATAAAGAATACTTTCCCAGCCTCTCTGAACATACGCATAGCCATGTGATTAAGTTTTAGCCGATTAAATTTAAGCCAAGGTGTTATATGACAGTTTTTGGGAATCTGCCTTAAAGGATAGTTTATCTCTGTACCTCTTTCCTATCTTCTTTACCCTGTCCTGCATCCTGATGCTTAGCATACAATAGAAACCAACTTGGACCAAATAGCACCACATTTTGAACCATATTTGCTTTGGACCTCAAAGCCCCACATTTTAGAAGTAGTGGATCAACTGAGATAGTCTGTGCTTTTGATGATTTATTGGGGTAGAGCCACTGTATAAACCCCAGGCTACAGTATTATAAGAAAGAAATACACTTCTTGTTTGTGTGTGTAGCTACTTTTATTTTTAGTATCTAACTCACAGGTAAACCTAATCTTGGTGAGTATGATCAGTGGGTAGAAAGACGGATTATCCAGTAAGTGGTATTGGAAAAACCAGCTATGAAAAACGGCCAGGAAAAAAACTTGCAACTTCACCCCTCAAATCTAAATAAATTCTGGATAAATCAAAATTGTAAGCTTCCAAAAAAAAAAAAAAGACAAAATATGAGAAAATAGAGAATATTTCATTTCTTGGAATGAAGTAGACCTTTCTAAGTAAGAGGGGGAATTTAAAACTCATAAAGAAAAATGATAATAAATTTGAATACATGTAAAAAATTTCATAGACTTCTATATGGAAATATTCATACATATTCCACAAGTAAAATAAAGAGATAACAAATAGAAAATATTTGTAATATATATGACAAAGGACTAATTTTTTAAACATACAAGGAACGATAAGCAAACTAACTAGATAATAAACAAATGATATGAACAGAAAATCTGTAATAAAATGTCTATAACCATTTGGAAAATTGTTTAATTTCATTTGTAATGAAATAAATGAAAAAAATTTAAAGATGCCCTAAAGAGAAAAAGACTAAAAATATAACAATAGGGCACTTTCAAGACGGCAGAGGAGTAAGATGTGGAGATCACCTTCCTCCACACAAATACATCAAAACTACATCTACATGTGGAACAACTCCCACAGAACACCTACTGAACGTTGGCAGAAGACCTCAGACATCCCAAAAGGCAAGAAACTCCCCACATACCTGGGTAGGGCAAAAGAAAAAAGGAAAAACAGAAACAAAAGAATAGGGACAGGACCTGCACCTCCAGGAGGGAGCTGTGAAGGAGGGAAAGTTTTCACACATTAGGAAGGCCCTTCACTGGTGGAGACAGGGGGTAGGCAGGGGGGAAGCTTTGGAGCCACAGAGGAGAGTGCAGCAACAGGGGTGCAGAGGACAAAGCAGAGAGATTCCCACACAGAGAATAGGTGCCAACCAGCACTCACCAGCCTGAGAGGCTTGTCTGCTCACCCACCAGGGTAGGGGGGTGTGGCTGGGAGCTGAGGCTCCTGCTTCAGAGTTCAGGTCCCAGGAAGAGAACTGGGGTTGGCTGTGTGAACACAGCCTGAAGGGGCCTAGTGTGCCACAGCTAGCTGGGAGGGAGTCCAGTAAAAACTTTGGACCTGCCTAAGAGGCAAGAGACCATTGTTTCGGGATGCGCGAGGAGAGGGGATTCAGAGCACCACCTAAAGGAGCTCCAGAGTCGGGCACAAGGCGTGGCTATCAGCGCAGACTCCAGAGACAGGCATGAAATGCTAAGGCTGATGCTACAGCAAGCAAGAAGCCTGTGTCACTATCCACACCTCCCCACCCAGGAGGCTGTGCAGCCAGCCACTGCCAGGGTCCCGTGATCCATGGACAAATTCCCCAGGAGAACACACCATGTGCCTCAGGCTGCTGCAATGTTATGTCGGCCTCTGCCACCGCAGGCTTGCCCCGCATTCTGTATCCCTCTCTCCCCGTGGCCTGAGTGAGCCAGACCCCCTAATCAGCCGTTCCTTTAACCCTGCCCTGTCTGGGCTGGGAACAGATGCCCTCAGGCGAACTACACACAGAGGCAGGGCCAAATCCAAAGCTAAACCCCAGGAGCTGTGCAAACAAAGAAGAGAAAGGGAAATCTCTCCGTGCAGCCTCAGGAGCAGCAGATTAAATCTCCACAATCAACTTAATGTACCCTGCACCTGTGGAATACCTGAATAGACAACAAATCATCCAAAATTGAGGTGGTGGACGCTGGAGCGAACTGTAGACTTCGGGTTTGCTTTCTGCATCTTATTTGTTTCTGCTTTTATGTTTATCCTTGCTTAGTACTTAGAGCTTATTATCATGGTAGATTTCTTTATTGATTTTCTGGCTCTCTTCCTTTTTTTATTTTATGTATATATATTTTTTTCTTTTCCTCTTTTTGTGAGGGTGTATGTGTATGCTTCTTTGTGCGATTTAGTCTGTATAGCTTTGCTTTTGCCATTTGCCCTAGGGTGACTGTCCATATTTTGTTTTTTGGTTGTTGTTTTTTTCTTAGTATAGTTTGCAGAGCTTGTTAACATTGAATTTTTTTTTTTTTTTTTTTTGCGGTATGCGGGCCTCTCACTGTTGTGGCCTCTCCCGTTGCGGAGCACAGGCTCTGGACGCGCAGGCTCAGCGGCCATGGCTCACGGGCCCAGCCGCTCCGCGGCATGTGGGATCTTCCTGGACCAGGGCACGAACCCGTGTCCCCTGCATCGGCAGGTGGACTCTCAACCACTGCGCCACCAGGGAGGCCCAAATGATTTGTTTTTGGTTTGGTTGCTCTCTTCTTTTATTCTCTCTTTCTTTTTTTTATTTTTAATAATTTATTTCTATTTTAATAACTTTAATTTATTTAATTTTCTTTCTATCTTTTTTTTTTCTCCCTTTTCTTCTGATCCGTGAGGCTAACAGGGTCTTGGTGCTCTGCTCGGGTGCGAGGCCTGAGCCTCTGAGGTGGGAGAGCCGAGTTCAGGACATTAGTCCACCAGAGACCTCCCAGCCCCATGTAATATCAAAGAGCGAATGGTCTGCTGGAGACCTCCATCTCAACACTAAGACCCAGCTCTGCTCAACAACCAGCACGCTACAGTGCTGGACACCCTATGTCAAACAGCTATCAAGACAGGAACACAACCCCACCCATTAGCAGAGAGGCTGCCTAAAATCATGACAAGGTCACAGACGCCCCAAAACACACCACCAGACATGGTCCTGACCACCAGAAAGACAAGATGCAACCTCATCCACCAGAACACAGGCACCAGGCCCCTCCACCAGGAAACCTACACAACCCACAGAACCAACTTTACACACTGGGAGCAAATACCAAAAACAACGGGAACGATGAACATGCAGCCTGTGAAAAGGAGACCCCAAACACAGTAAGTTAAGCAAAATGAGAAGACAGAGAAACATACAGCAGATGAAGGAGCAAGGTAAACAAATGAAGAGGAAATAGGCAGTCTACCTGAAAACTAATTGAGAGTAACGATAGTAAAGATAATCCAAAATCGTGGAAATAGAATGGAGAAAATACAAGAAACTTTTAACAAGGACCAAGAAGAACGAAAGAACAAACAAACAGTGATGAACAACACAATGAATGAAATTAAAAATTCTCTAGAAGGAATCAATAGCAGAATATCTGAGGCAGAAGAACAGATAAGTGATCTGGAAGATAAAATAGTGGAAATAACCACTGCAGAGCAGAATGAAGAAAAAAGAATGAAAAGAATTGAGGAGAATCTCAGAGACATCTGGAACAGCATTAAACACACCAACATTCGAATTACAGGGGTCCCAGAAGAAGAAGAGAAAAAGAAAGGCACTAAGAAAATATTTGAAGATGATTATAGTTGAACGCTTCACTAATACGGGTAAGGAAATAGTCAATCAAGTCCAGGAAGTACAGAGAGTCCCATACAGGATAAATCCAAGGAGAAACATGAAAAGACACATATTAATCAAACTACCAAATATTAAATACAAAGAAAAAATATTAAAAGCAGCAACAGAAAAGCAACAATTAACATTAAACAGAATCCCCATAAGGTTAACAGCTGACCTTTCAGCAGAAACTCTGCAAGCCAGAAGGGAGTGGCAGGACATATTTAAAGTGACGAAAGGGAAAAAACTACAACCAAGATTACTCTACTCAGCAAGGATCTCATTCACATTTGATGGAGAAATTACAAACTTCAGAGATATGCAAAAGCTAAGAGAATTCAGCACCACCAAACCAGCTCTAAAACAAATGCTAAAGGAACTTCTCTAGTCCAGAAAAACAAGAGAAGGAAAAGACGCACAATAACAAGCCCAAAACAATTAAGAAAATGGTAATAGGAACATACATATCTATAACTGCCTTAAATGTAAATGGACTAAATGCTCCAACCAAAAGACAGACTGGATGAACGGATACAAAAGCAAGACCCATATATATAGTGTCTACAAGAGACCCACTTCAGACCTAGGGACACATACAGACTGAAAGTGAGGGGATGGAAAAAGATATTCCATGCAAATGGACATCAAAAGAAAGCTGGAGTAGCAATCATCATATCAGATAAAATAGACTTTAAATAAAGACTATTACAACAGACAAAGAGGGACACTACATAATGATCAAAGGATCAATCCAACAAGAAGATATAACAACTGTAAATATTTATGCACCCAACTTAGACGCACCTTAACATATAAGGCAAATGCCAACAGCCAAAAAAGACGAAATCGACAGTAACACAGTAATAGTAGGGGACTTTAACCCCACTTTTACCAATGGACAGATCATCCAAAATGAAGAAAAATAAGGAAACGCAAGCTTTAAATGATACATTAAACAAGATGGACTTAATATTTATGGGACATTCCATCCAAAAACAACCTAATACAATTTCTTCTTAAGTGCTCATGGAACATTCTCCAGGAGAGATCATATCTTCGGTCACAAATACCGCCTTGGTAAATTAAAGAAAGTTGAAATCATATCAAGTATCTTTTCCAACCACAATGCTATGAGACCAAATATCAATTTCAGGAAAAAATCTGTAAGAAATACAGACACATGGAGGCTAAAAAATACACTACTAAATGACCAAGTGATCACTGAAGAAATCAAAGAGGAAATTAAAAAAATACCTGGAAACAAATGACAATGAAAACACAACACCCCAAAACCTATGGGTTGCAGCAAAAGCAGTTCTCGAGGGAAGTTTATAGATATACAATCCTACCTCAAGAAACAAGAACATCTCAAATAAACAACCTAACCTTACACCTAAAGAATTAGAGATAGAAGAACAAAAAAACCCCCAAAGTTAGCAGAAGGAAAGAAATCATAAAGATCAGATCAGCATTAAATGAAAAAGAACTGAAGGAAACTATAGCAAAGATCAATAAAACTAAAAGCTGGTTCTATGAGAAGATAAACAAAATTGATAAACCATTAGCCAGAATCATCAAGAACAAAAAGGGAGAAGATTCAAATCAATAGAATTAGAAATGAAAAAGCAGAGGTTAACAACTGACACTGCCGAAATACAAAGGATCATGAGAGATTACTACAAGCAGCTATATGCCAATAAAATGGACAACCTGGAAGAAATGGACAAATTCTTAGAAATGCACAACCTTCTGAGACTGTACCAGGAAGAAATAGAAAATGTGAACAGACCAATCACAAGCACTGAAAGTGAAACTGTGATTAAAAATCTTGCAACAGGGCTTCCCTGGTGGTGCAGTGGTTGAGGGTCCACCTGCTGATGCAGGGGATGTGGGTTTGTGCCCCAGTCCAGGAGGATCCCACGTGCCGCGGAGTGGCTGGGCCCGTGAGCCATGGCCGCTGAGCCTGCGCATCCAGAGCCTGTGCTCTGCAGCAGGAGAGGCCACAGCGGTGAGAGGCCCGTGTACCACAAACAAACAAACAAACAAAATCTTGCAACAAACAAAAGCCCAGGACCAGATGGCTTCACAGGCGAATTCTATCAAACATCTAGAGAAGAGCTAACACCTATCCTTACCAAACTCTTCCAAAATACAGCAGAGGGAGGAACACTCCCAAACTCATTCTACGAAGCACCATCACCCTGACACCAATACCAGACAAAGATGTCACAAAGAAAGAAAACTACAGGCCACTATCACTGATGAACATAGATGCAAAAATCCTCAACAAAATACTAGCAAACAGAATCCAACAGCACATTAAAAGGATCATACACCATGATCAAGTGGGGTTTATTCCAGGAATTCAAGGATTCTTCAATATACGAAAATCGATCAATGTGATACACCACATTAACAAATTGAAGGAGAAAAACCATATGATCGTCTCAATAGATGCAGAGAAAGCTTTCAACAAAATTCAACACTCATTTATGATAAAAACCCTCCAGAAAGCAGGCATAGAGGGAGTTTCCTCAACATAATAAAGGCCATATATGAGAAACTCACAGCCAACATCGTCCTCAATGGTGAAAAACTGAAAAAATTTCCACTAAGGTCAGGAACAAGACAAGGTTGCCCACTCTCACCACTATTATTCAACATAGTTTTGAAAGTTTTAGCCACAGCAATCACAGAAGAAAAAGAAATAAAAGGAATACAAAGCAGAAAAGAAGAAGTAAAACTGTCACTGTTTGCAGATGACATGATACTATACATAGAGAATCTTAAAGATGCTCCCAGAAAAATATTAGAGCGAATCAATGAATTCGGTAAAGTAGCAGGATGCAAAATTAATCCCCAGAAGTCTCTTGCATTCCTATACACTAATGATGAAATAGCTGAAAGAGAAATTAAGGAAAGACTCCCATTTACCATCACAACAAAAAGTATAAAATGCCTAGGAATAAACCTAGCTAAGGAGTCAAAAGACCTGCATGCAGAAAAGTATAAGACACTCATGAAAGAAATTAAAGATGATAAAAACAGATGGAGAGATATACCATGTTCTTGGATTGGAAGAATCAACATTGTGAAAATGGCTATACTACGCAAAGCAATCTACAGATTCAATGCAATCCCTACCAAACTACCAATGGCTTTTTTCACAGAACTAGAACAGAAAGTTTCACAATATTTATGGAAACACAAAAGACCCCGAATAGCCAAAGTAATCTTGAGAAAGGAAACCGGAGCTGGAAGAATCAGGCTCCCTGACTTCAAACTATATTAGAAAGCTACAGTTAAGAAGACAGTATGGTACTGGCGCAAAAACAGAAATATAGATCGATGGAAAAGGATAGAAAGCCCAGAGATAAACCCACACAGATATGGTCACGTTATCTTTGATAAAGGAGTCAAGAATATACAATGGAGGAAAGACAGCCTCTTCAATAAGTTGTGCTGGGAAAATTAGACAGCTACATATGAAAGCATGAAATTAGGAGACTCCCTAACACCATACACAAAAATAAACTCAAAATGGATTAAAGACCTAAATGTAAGGCCACACACTATAAAACTCTCAGAGGAAAACATAGGCAGAACACTCCATGACATAAATGACAGCAAGATCTTTTTTGACCCACCTCCTAGAGAAATGGAAATAAAAACAAAAATAAACAAATGAGACCTAATGAAACTTCAAAGCTTTTACAAAGCAAAGTAAACCATAAACAAGACGATAAGACAACCCTCAGAATGGGAGAAAATATTTGCCAATGAAGCAACTGACAAAGGATTAATCTCTGAAATATACAAGCAGCTCATGCAGCTCAATATCAAAAGAACAAACAACCCAATCCAGAAATGGGCAGAAGACCTAAATAGACATTTCTCCAAAGAAGATATACAGGTTGCCAGCAAACACATGAAAGGATGCTCAGCATCACTAATCATTAGAGAAACGCAAATCAAAACCACAATGAGGTATCACCTCACACCAGTCAGAATGGCCATCCTCAAAAAATCTACAAACAATAAATGCTGGAGAGGGTGTGGAGAAAAGGGAACCCTCTTGCATTGTTGGTGGGAATATAATTGTTACAGCCTCTATGGAGAACAGTATGGAGGTTCCTTAAAAAACTAAAAACAGAACTACCATATGACCCAGCAATCCCACTACTCGGCATATATTTTGAGAAAACCATAATTCATAAACGAGTCAGGTACCACAATGTTCATTGCAGCACTGTTTACAATAGCCAGGACATGGAAGCAACCTAAGTGTCCATCGACAGATGACTGGATAAAGAAGATGTTGCACATATATACAATGGAATATTACTCAGCCATGAATAGAAACGAAACTGAGTTATTTGTAGCGAGATGGATGGACGTAGAGACTGTCATACACAGTGAAGTATTTCAGAAAGAGAAAAATAAATACCATATGCTAACATATATATATAGAATCTAAAAAAAAAAAGTTGTCCTGAAGAACCTAGGGACAGGACAGGAATAAAGATGCAGATGTAGAGAATGGACTTGAGGACACTGGGAGGGGGAAGTGTAAACTGGGACGAAGTGAGAGTGACATGGACATATATATACTACCAAATGTAAAATAGATAGCTCATGGGAAGCAGCGACATAGCACAGGGAGATCAGCTCGGTGTTTTGCATCCACCTAGTGATGTGGGATAGGGTGGGTGGGAGGGACATGCAAAAGGGAGGAGATATGGGGTTGTATGTGTATGTATAGCTGATTCACTTACTCTATACAGCAGAAACTAACACACCTTCATAAAGCAATTATAGTCCAATAAAGATGTAATATATATATATATATGTATAAATAAATAAATGGATCCTCAGTGTCCCGTGGAATAATATGAGTGGTCTGTCAGAGTTGTAATACGAGTCACAGAAAGAGGATCAGAGTGAACTAAAAAACGTTTAAAGAAATAATGACCTCCAATTTGCCACATTTGATGAAAACTATAAGTTTACAGATAAAAGAGTCTCAACAATTTCCAAGCAGTATTAGATAAAAAGAAATCCATAGAAAATCAAGTCATAAATTGCTGAAAACAAGCACTGAAATTAAAAATTTTAAAGTAACTAAAGGAAAAAAAGACATAAAAAGGAACAAATAGAACATAGAGAGGAACAAAGATAAGAGGCCACAGACTGCTTGCCAGAATGATGTAAGCCAAAAGAATATGGGAAGATTTTTTTAAATGTTCAAAGGAAAAAAAATCTATCAGTATAGAATTCTGTATCCAAGCAAAAAATCCTTCTAAAATAAAGAAAAAAGATTAAACCTTTTTCAAACTTAAAGAAAAAAGCAGTATCTGAGCAAATTCATTGTCAGAGGACTTACATTACCTGAAATGTTAAAAAATATTCTTGAGGTAGAAGGAAAATGATACCAAATAGAAATTTTTATCTATAAAAAGGGGTGAAAATGCCAGAAATTATAAAAATGTGGATAAATGCTAGAAAATTTTATTTAGAATTAAAATTTTCTATTGTGGGGTTTATTATATATATATATATGTGTATGTGTGTGTATGTATGTGTATATATATATATATATATATATATATATATATATGGAAGCAACATGGATGACAACAATAGCAAAAGGGTGTGGAAAATTGAGGTGTACTGTTGTGAAGTTCCTATACATAATATGGTATAACATTATTTGAAGATAGAGTGTGAAAAGTAAAGACAAAATGATATCATAAAACCTAAAGAAACCACTAAAGAAGAAACAATGAGGCCTAGCTAATAAGTCAGTAGTAAAGGTAAAACTGAATTCTATAAAATATTTAAATTTTTGAAAAGTAGAAAAACAAAAAATGGGAAAAAATAGAAAATAAAAAGAAAGCTGGTAGTTTTAAACCCAACAACATTGATAATTATATTAAAATGAAATGGCCTAAACACTCCAAGTAAAAGGCAGTGATTGTCAGTATGGATAAAACTGTAAGATTTTACCATATCCATCTACAAGTAAACCCCTTCTAGCATGAGGTCAGACATATATTTAAAGCAAAATGATGGAACAGTAGATACCATAACAACTAGTTGAAAGGAAGCTCAAGTGACTATATTAATATTAGACAACAGATTTCAAATAAGGGATGTGATTAGAGATAAAGAGGGATATTTCACAATGATAAAAGGGTCAATTTAAAATGGGCCAAGAAAACGTAATAATCCTAAATGTGTATGTCCCCCATAACAGAGCTTCAAAATTCATGAGGCGAAAACTGACAAAACTGAAAGGAGAAATACACAAATCTGTAATTTTATCTGTAGGTTTCAACTTTCTTTTCTCAGCAATTATTCAAACATACACACATGAAATGAGTAAGATTATAAGGATGTGAACAACACTATCAACCAGCTTGACCTACTTTACACTTACAATTGATTCATGTTCATATGGCCCATATTCTGGGCAATAAAACAAATCTCAACAAATTTTAAGAAACTATTCCAAAAAGTTGCAGAGGAAGGAACACTCCCAAACTCATCTTATGAGGCCACCATCAACCTGATACCAAAACCAGACAAAGATACCACAAAAAAAGAAAATTACTGGCCAATATCACTGAGGAACACAGTCACAAAAATCCTCAACAAAATACTAGCAAACTGAATCCAGCAACACATTAAAAGAATCGTACACCACAATCAAGTGAGATTTATCCTAGAGATGCAAGGATTTTTCAGTAACTGCAATTCAATCAGTCTGATACACCACATTAACAAATTGAAGAATAAAAACCACATGATCATCTCAATAGATGCAGAAAAAGCTTCTGACAAAATTCAATATCCATTTATGACAAAAACTCTCTAGAAAGTGGGCAGAGAGGGAACCTACCCCAACATAACAAAGGCCATATATGACAAATCCACAGCTAACATCATACTCAATGGTGAAAAACTAAAAGCATTTCCTCTAAGATCAAGAACAAGACAAGGAGGTCGACTCTCACCACTTTTATTTTTGGAAGTCCTAGCCATGGAAATCAGAGAAGAAAAAGAAATAAAAGGAATACAAATTGGAAAAGAAGAAGTAAAACTGTCACTGTTTGCAGATGACATGATACTATACATAGAAAATCCCAAAGATGCTACCAGAAAACTACTAGAGCTAATTAATGAATTTGGTAAAATAGCAGGATACAAAATTAATACACAGAAATTGCTTACATTTCTATACACTAAAACATAAGATCAGAAAGAGAAATTAAGTAAACAATTCCATTTACTGTCACATCAAAAAGAATAAAATACCTAGGAATAAAACTACCTAAGGAGGCAAAAGACCTGACTCTGAAAACTATAACAACTTGATGAAAGAAATCAAAGATGACACCAACAGATGGAAAGATATACCATGTTCTTGGATTGGAAGAATCAATATTGTCAAAATGACTACTACCCAAGGCAATCTACAGAATCAATGCTATCCCTATCAAATTTTCAGCGGCATTTTTCTCAGAGCTAGAGCAAAAAATTTTTTAAATTTGTATGGAAATACAAAAGACCTTGAATAGCCAAAGAAATCGTGACAAAGAAAAATGGAGCTGGAGGAATCAGGTTCCCTGATTTCAAAGTATACTACAAAGCTACAGTAATCAAAACAGTATGGTACTGGCACAAAAACAGAAAATTAGAAATAGAAAGCTCAGAAGTAAACCCATGCACCTATGCGTCAATTAATCTATGATGAAGGAGGTAAGGATAAACAATGGAGAAAAGACAGTCTCTTCAATAAGTGCTGCTGGGAAAACTGGATAATGACATGTGAAAGAATGAAATTAGAACACTCCCTAACACCATACACAAGAATAACCTCAAAATGGATTAAAGACCTAAATGTAAGACCGGACACTACAAAACTCTTAGAGGTAAACATAGGCAGAACACTCTTTGACATAAATCCCAGCAATATCTTTTTGGATCCACCTCCTAGAGTAATGAAAATAAAACCAAAAATAAACAAATGGGACCTAATTAAACTTAAAAGCTTTTGCACAGCAAAGGAAACCATCAGCAAAACGAAAATACAATGCACAGAATGGGAGAAAATAATTGCAAATGAAGCAACTGACAAGGGATTAGTCTCCAAAATATACAAACAGCTCATGCAGCTCAATATCAAAAAGCAAACAACCCAATAAAAAAATGGGCAGAAGACCTAAATTGACATTTCTCCAAAGAAGACATACAGATGGCCAAGAAGTATATGAGAAGATATTTCTCTAATTATTAGAGAAATACAAATTAAAGCTACAATGAGTTATCCTCACACCAGTCAGAATGGCCATCATCAAAAAGTCCACAAACAATAAATGCTGGAGATGGTGTGGAGAAAAGGGAACCCTCATACCCTGTTGGTGGGAATGTAAATTGATACAGCTACTATGGAGAACAGTAAGGATGTTTCTTAAAAAACTAAAAATAGAACTACCACATGATCCAGCAATCCCACTCCTGGGCATATATCCAGAGAAAAACAATTAGAAAAGATACATGCACCCCAATGTTCACTGCATCACTATTTACAACAGCCAAGACATGGAAGCAACCTAAATGTCTATTGACAGAGGAATAATGGAATATTCCATATATACAATGGAATATTGCTCAGCCATAAAAAAGAATGAAATAATGCCATTTGCATCAATATGGATGGACATGGAGATTATCATAGTAAGTGAAGTAAGTCAGAGAATGACAAATATCATATGATATCACATATATGTGGAATCTAAAAAATTATACAAATGAACTTAATTTACAAATCAGAAACAGACTCACAGACTTAGAAAACAAACTTATGGTCACCAAAGGGGAAAGGTGAGGGTGGGGGAGATAAATTAGGGGTTTGGGATTAACTTATACACACTACTATATATAAAACAAATAATCAACAAGGACCTACTGTATAGCACAGGACACTCTATTCAATATTGTATAATAACCTATATGGGAAAAGAATCTGAAAAAGAATGGATGTATGTGTATGTATAACTGAACCACTTTGCTGTACACCTGAAACTAACACAACATTGTAAATCAACTATATCCCAATATAAAATAAAAATTAAATTAATAAAATAAAATAAATAAAATTCAATAGATTTTGTTGTGTAACATGGTCAGATCACATTGTTTCTTATGTAGAACAAGGGGGATAGATAGTACATTCTGGAGTCCCTCCTATATCTGTGAGGCCCAAGGTTATAGGTGGAGAAAGGCTCCTCCCTTTTCTATTTTCTCCTGCATTCAGTTTCTCTTTATATGTTAATTCCACTTCTGAGGCTCCACATCAGTTAGGAGCTTATAATTTTAAAAGTTATTTTAGAACTTTCTTCCCTAACAATATACAGTACTTCTGTCCAATTTTGTCCTGTGGTTTCATGTTCATTTCAGCCTGGTAAAACCCAGGTGATTTAAAAATAGCTAAGTTTAAAAGAAGTGAGAGATTCCTATAGCATTGGAAAAAAGCAGCGCTGTCAATTCTAATGATATTCTAAACTTGGGATGTCGGTTATTTTCTATTTGCCAGCATTCTCCTTCCTCTAATTTCCCAACTTTTTTCTGCCTTGCCCTGGGCTGGGAAGCTGACCTCTATGGCGTAATCACCCAGGACCCCTTATTCTCTGGTTTGCCTTTGGGTTCTGCCAATGAGCAGCACCCACAGGAGATTGAAGAAAGGTTGGGATAGTCATTCCTCTTGTTTTCTCCCTGTCTTACTACCCTTCTGGTAGTTTCTGTGCCCCTAAGGCCACAGTTCCTCTCAGGTGGCCCTTTTTCTACTGTTCCAGTTCTCAGTGGCCTCTATTAGGAGAACTGTTCTTTCTCCTTGCCTCTTCAGGCCTGGTAGTGACAATGCTTTCTTGCTGTTAATAGACCCTCGATGCTTCATCCTACCTTGCTGGTCGCCCTGGCTCTGCTCACACCTCAGGAAATAGTCTCATCCAAAATTTACTCAATTCAACCTTTTTCAGCATGTCATTTGTTTCCTGTAGAACCCTAACTGGCAGGCCTGGTATCACCACAGTGAATGTCTCTGAATCTAACTTTTAATTCTACACTGCTTCTACATTGTTGTTAGAAGTATGAAGTATTGGTAGCTCAAGGTTTATGGGATCCAGGGGTTTGTTTTGGAATCACTGGCAAATGAAAATTAAATTGCATTTAAAAAATAGGCAAAGTAACATGATTTAACCTGCCTTCCAGATATTTCTGAAAAGACAAGAAACAGGAAATATTCTCAATCTATATATTACAACACTATCATTTAGCAATGAAATGATTCTAGAAAATTTAGCTTGGGAATACTTATTCATTGCATCATAAGTACCATTTTAAGTAGAAATTGTGAGTTGCTATGGTTTCCACTCAATAAAACATTTGAAGGCAACTATCCTGAGAGACATCCAGACAGAACCATCTTCATAAAGCAGACTAGAAAGTTTACCATAATGCCAGGCCACTCTGTGGAGATTTTGGTGCTGACAAGGCATTTTGCTCTCATCCCTTCACTGGGAAAAAGCAAATGTAACACAGATGTTACATTGGGACTGCCCTGACCTTTTCAGAGTGTCAAACTCCCCAATTCAGAAACTGGAATGTCCAGTGGTCTCCCAATGACCTCTGTGACTATCTGACAAACATCCAGTGGATCTTTTGTTTTCATTCCAGAATCCACGCTGGTCAGTCAGATTTAGCATCTAGTACAAACTTGACACAAAACTTTTCTCCATTCCTGCTTCTGCAGGAAGCTCAAACACATCAACCACATTATGATTTGCAGATTTAATGAAGAATTTTGGGATCACTGTGAGAGAATCACAGTGAAAAACATCCTTCCATCCACTCTCTGCCTACCTTCCTCTCCTTCTTGTCTCTCCTCACTCTCCCCTCCACTTTCTCTCCCTCTCCCTCACTTCCCCTCTTACTACTGCTCTCTCTCTTCTTCCTGCTGTTCCTTCCATAGGACTTGTTCACTGCGTGTGACTGCACCTCTGCCTTTTGTGATAGTACCTGTCATCCAATTGTCACATCCACTGCCTTTTCCAAAGGAAATTCTAGTAAATATATTTTCTCTGCTTTAATGCACAAGTAATTTATGTAAATACAATTACTGGGAAAATGCCCAATTAATTCCTTAGAGAAACCTGAAGGTCTGCTACAAAGAATATGCCTTTAAGAAATTAACTAAGGACTTTGCTGGCGGTCCAGTGGTTAAGACTTGCTTCCATTGTAGGGGGCATGGGTTCGATCCCTGGGGAACTAAGATCCTGCAAGCCGTGCCACGTGGCAAAGATAAATAAATAAATAATAAAAATTTAAAAATTAACTAGAGAATGAAGCTTAATAAAGGTACAGTTTGAACCTCTCAACAATTGAAAGAGGCTCAGACATTTAAAATATAAAGTATTTCCAAATATTTTGTGATGGTCAAAATCTGTGAATTAATACATCTTGCTGAACCCTTTAGAATAAACCAACATGTACACATGCTCGGGCATACTAGGGACAGCAAAGATGGTACCATCCGAATTTGCTCTTATGAGGCAGAATCATTTTACAGATGTGCAGGTCACCCCTGTCATAGGTTGAGTTCCCAGTAGAGGACTATGATATGAAAATCTGTGTACAAAAATTTATTAACGAATTTCTCATAGAAGGCAAGGAAGGAAAAGAAATCAAGCAGGTGCGTGATTTTAAGCAAAGTCTGTGGAGGGTAGTTTCATTTCAATCCCACAGGATTAAAATGTGAGTTATGTTCCATTCTGTGAAAAAAGCGTTTCCCCATGTCACCTCCCCAGCACCTCTGGCTTGGGAGCAAAGTGGCTCAACCTTAGGGCAGTCCTCCAAGGAAGAGTTGCAGCGGCAGACTCTCGCAAGCAAGGCACTCCAAAGCTAGGGGAGGGGCACTGTAGTAACCTTAAAACACCTCCGCAAATTCTCCAACACTGTTCCCACAAAAAGGAGCCCAATTCTCCTTCCCATAAATGAGGACTTGCCCTAATGACTGACTTCTAATGAACAGAATGCAGCAGAAGTGACACCACATGAATTACAAGGCTAGGCTCAAAAAGGTGTTACACTCGCCTGATTCTGACTCCCTCTCTTGGGTTGGTCCTGCCCTTAGAACTCAGGTCCCATGTAATGAGGAATCCCAGACTACATGGAGATGTTTGTCTCACAGTCTCAACTAAGATCTAAGCCCACAGTCAGCAACAACCACAGACATGTGAATGAGGTATACTTCTGGTGAGTCCATCTTTTAGCCTTCTGGCCGATGCCCCAAACATTATGGGTAGAGGACATTCTGCCCCTGCCATGCTTTGTTCAAACTCTTGATCTACAGAATCCATGAGCATAATAAACAGTTGATTTCTGCCACTGAATTGTGGGGTAATTTGTTATACAGCCATAGGATTTGGAACAGGCACAGAAAATGTAAACATTTCCGAGGGAAGTTTCTGAAGGCGTATGGGTGGAGTATTGGAATCTGTGACATTCCTAATAATATTTTATTGTGAATACCATTTCTGCCTCAGATGATTGGACAGACTCATGGGATAGTGTGATTTAGTGGAAAGAACACTGGCCATGGAGTCAAAAGACCTGGGTTCTAATTCCAACTTGGTCACACATCTCTGAATCTCTTAGAACCAGAGTTTTCTTACCAGTAATATAGAAATAACTATACCTATCTGACAGGTTGTGTTTGAGTTCTGAATAAGATATGCAAAAGTATCTGACACACAGGTACTATGTGTAGAGTCTCAGCGAGTCTATTTTCTCCATCAAGTGTGCACCCGCTTCATAAGATCAATGTTATTTCACCCAATTGTGCAGGTGAACATAAAGTTCTCTTTTCTAATAGAGGAGAGGCTCAGATTCTTCTTTGACTTAGGGCTTTTTCTGTGTTAGAAAGCCTTTTTCTACCCAATTAATGATCTCAGAGGACACTTGGATGAACTTATTTTTTCAATAATAAATAGATGTTCTGTGCAGTTAAGTCTTAAAGAGAGTTCTCCTTTCGGGTGGCATTATTATTAAATAATGTGGCATTCTCCATTATAGAAACCATCTTGACTGTTGGAAGCATTGTCAAACCATATTTGGTAAACCAGGAATGAAATGCATCTTTATTAAGTTATTCAACAATTTCGAAGTTTGCATTTGGAACCATTCACAGAGTTCTTTTCAAGCTATTAATTTCACACAAGGCAAGGAAGACATGTCTAGACAAGTGTTCCTTAAAGGAAGTATCTTAAAATAAAGTCTTTTCTGAAATGGCTATATACTCTTGTGCCCAAACATTTTACTTTGAACTCACTGAGATATTTGCTTTCTTGAAAGCAAGCTAATGTTCTAGCTTCTTGCTTTAGAATTAACCAGACTTCAGAGAATTCTGATTTTTACAATGACAAATTTTCAGCATTGTGAAAAACAACTTAGTTTTCTTAACAAAAAGATTTTTCACAGAACATTTTTATGGGGATCTTTTTAAATTTAATGAGATTTATGGGCCTATGGACATAAAAAATAATAGGGGGACCATATTCTGGTCTTTAGAAAGGTCCAATATGAATATATTGAAAACTCAAAATAAGAACCTTTACAATTTATAATGGTGTATCATTTGGTTATTGTAAAATGACCTGCCAAGACCATGGAATTTTAAAATCTTATTTGGCTTCCTCACATTGCTGACTTTCTCAATGAGCCGTGTTTGGCCATATCAATATGATTCAAACAAATTGTTGATGACAAAGTAATTAATTCAGCTTAACTCAAGATTTTTGTGAAGCTGATGTATGACTAATTTTTCTCACCTGTGAGGGGCTTTCTAGGCAAATGCACTGGAGTCACATTCAGAGCCACATCCTGCCTAATTATTTCTATCTTCGCCAGCACTATCTCTAGAGGGGAAAGAAGTTGCCCCTGAGAGAAGTGCTTTCATAAGTCTCTTCTACACAAATTCTCATATCATGGTCTGAGAGGTGGTCCAATAAGTTGCCCCACTGCTATCATAGGTAAGATGAATGATAGTGAGATTTAGGAATTTTGGAGTCATGGACAGTTTGACTTCTTTATAACTCTGGTAACTCATTCATTCATGCAACAAATATTTATTGAGTACCTACTACATGCCAGGCACAGTTCTAGGCACTGAGAATATACTGTGAACAAAACAGATAAAAATCCCTGCCTTTATGAAGCACATATTATAGGATGGGGAGGCAGATGATAAGCAAATAAAAAAACATATAAAATATCTGATGTTGTTAAGGAGCATAGAGAAACCTGAGGCAGAAAAGTGAGTGTGGAGAGTAGGAATTGCTATTTTACATGGGGTGACCTGGGAAAGCCTTACCTATAAGGTAACATTTGACCAGAGACCTGAAGGAGATGAGGAAATATGCCCTTCAGATACTTGGGGAAGAGCAGTCCAAGCACAGAGAGCATCCAATGCAAAACCTCTGAGAGGAGAGTCGACTTGGCAAATACAATGCCAAAAAGACCAGCATGGCTGGAGCAGATGGACAAAGGAGAGAACAGTAGGAGCAAAGGTCACAGTGGTAGTGGACTAGACTGCAGAGTTAAATTCACGCAGTCAGTCCAAGAATTAAGGGAGTCTTTGAGGAGAAAGAACATAAGATGTCAAGAACAGAATTTATGGAAACACCACCATTTAGGGGGTAAAAAAGATAAGGAGGTAGTAAAGGATATTAAAAAAAGATGTCAGGGGACCCCAGGAGAAAACAGTGCCACAGAGCCTTGGAAAGAGAAATTAAACAAGAAATGAGTAAAAGCCTTTCAATTTGGAAATTAGAGGTTACAAGGCATCTTTGAGAGAACAGTTTCTCCTGAGTGGTAGGAGTGGAAACTAAGAAGAGTGAGTGGTGAAGAAAAGCAGGTAGCATGTGTAGACTGCCTTCTGTGCCGCCGCTTCCTCCTCCTCCTTCTATTTTTGATAAATTTAGTTGCAAATGGGAAAAGGAAGATAGGATGATACTTTGGAAGCACAGAAAGTATTTGCAAGAATAGCTATTGGCTTTCCGTCTTTGTGAATACATGGCCAGTGAATCACCGCAGAATTCTAAACCCGATGCTCGCAATCCGTTTCGCCTAGGGAATGTACAGTAGCCTACAGTGACTCACGACAAAAAACGTATTGGGATGAGATGCAATTTCTCCTTTAGGTTGTTCTTGAGATAAAATTAGTTTTTGCTAGGGTTATTTATCCATGTCCTCCCACGGCAGCCCGTTGCTAATTTGACGGGAAAATTTAGTTATTCCAGTTCATCTTGGCACACTTGTTAAGACAGTGGGAGTAGTATTCCTAAGCAGGTAATATTAAAATATTGATGATGAATTTTGGTGAAAAGGATTAACTAGATCTTTTAGGTTTCATACTACAGTGGTTATAAAGATACTTAATAGGTTTTTTTTTTAAATAATTGCTTTAAAAAATTGGCAAATGTATGCTAAGCTAACTGGCAGGTACTCTAATTTTGTGCTTTGTTCAATTTCTAGGGCAGTGATGATATTCAATAAACGTTATGTATTAATATTAATATTTTCCATGTTGCCTCCATTAAATTTTTATACCCTAATTAAATAATGATTACACTGGAAGCAAACCAGATGATTAGATGATTATAAAATATCTCACCCCCTAAAGTCAAAAATCCACATGTTAAAATCCAACGCATGCTGTTCATAACCGACCAAAGAAAGCACATTTATGGCATTACGTATAAGGTGTGATTTCCTTTTCTTTCCTTAAACTGGGGAACAAAATGAACATCCAATGATGTTTTTGGCTGGTTGGCCTTCCCAGGATGTGCTATTAGAATATTTTTGAGTCAGCCACATTTTGCCTTCACACAAACAGCAAAAAGCTAAGCTTGAAACCCCTACCAGAAAAAAGAAATTTTACAGTAGAAATTAGGATCCATCTCACTGGTGCTACAGCTTTTTCAGGCACTGCCCCATCCTAACCCAGATCACAGAGCAGAGAAAAAAGAAGATTAATGCCAAGAGGATCAATTATGCTAGTAAAGTTCTTAGCAGGGAATGCTGAGAACTATATACTATCCCTTATTGATTAAGGTGGGATACCAGTGAAATTTCTGAACTAGAAATATCTTTTTAGAGAAACGGGAAGCTTTCCATTCCAAATCGTCTAAATCAATGCTAAATGTGAAGGAAGGTGAGGGTGAACAAAGGAAATAGCTTACAAAATATACACTGTAAAATCTAGAGGAAGACCACAAGGCCAATCTTAAACACTGTCCATTAAAAATATTCTCCTAATTAAGTTTTCCAAATCTTTTTGAGAGAATGTCTTTATTTTCTTGCATTTTGTTTGTGACTCATTAGTTGTAGCATTAACTGTGTTTTGTTTTCAAAAACTGTAGTTTCCAAAAGATATTTGTATGACAATATCAAGCTGGGTGTTCTTAACTTAATCACTTGGTTAGAACGATCCTCTAAAATGCAGGTGTTTCCCCATCACACAGGGATGAAACAGGATCTTTTCAATCCAACAAAATTTTATTACAAAATGTATTACACTTTTACTGTAAATGGATCAATGATCCAACATTTGATTGACAACAGCAAACTAGAAATAGCCAAGAACAGAGAAGGTGTATATATTTCAAACTCTAAAGTTAAGATGGGGGGAGAAAAAACAGGAATGAGAATGCAAAAATGTTTGTACATCATTAATGTCTGACTGATCACCACTGTGAATAAGTGATGGGTCTTCACAGAGGTACTGAAGTGGGAATGGGAAATAATACAGCTTTCAGTTGTTTTCCTTCTTCCTTCAATAGGCTCTTGCCTCTTCTTTCCTCAGGTAATATATACACCAGAAACCACTGGTTGAAGAATGATTTGGAATTTATAATACACTCAAGTTCTAAGTATTGATTAATATCTGTGGTATGGAAAAACTTAACTTCAAAAATTAACTTCATTTTACTGGAAGATGCTCATATATACTCCAGGTTGATACTGATTAGGACCCACTCTCTCTCCTGCCAATGGTGAAATATCTTCAGTGCAATCTCTATACCCAGTCACGGTACTCTGGTAAGCAGAATTTTAATAAAATAAATAACATCTATTAGAAGAAAGCTAGTCAGTACCTCTATAGGAAACCAGCAAGTTTCCTTAACGGTCTTAAGTGTCAGCTACATACCACTACTTTTCTGCTTCTGTCTACCAAATAGATTTACATGGCTTTTGTTTTTGTGAATATTGTGGAAGCTGTGATGATTAATGAGGATGTTAAATCTGTTAAGAGTGATTTCCTCTTAATAGGAGGATAAAATAATTTAAGCCCATTTGTAGTCCCTAATTTCAATTAGCCATTTTTACAGCATGTTCTACATGACTATAAATTCATTGGAGAAAGGCAAAATTATGGACACCCTTGTATTTCAACACTTTAAAAAAAATATTTTCTCTGTTTTAAAAGGCCATTTGCCTAAACATTCTCTACCCTTATTTCAGGTTTTCCCTTAAGTTCGTTTAGAATGTGTCATGGATTCAGCTCTGTGGAGGCTTTAGCTACAAGTGCAGATTGGAACAATGTGGTTAGAAGTACAATCAATTGATAGTTAAAATGACCATACCCTTTTCCTCCTCAAATTCTTGTTCAGAATGGTTATTAATTAAAAGAACAATCAAGGCAGAAGTTTCAGTGGGCAACAATGGTTGCCGTGAGGTCAGAAAGCCTTTCCTTCTTAAAGCTGTTTTCCATAAACACACTGTGGATAACAAATGTTCTTCTGATCAATCACCTCTCAAAAGAAAGTCACATATTTAGGTTCCCAATTCCAGACATTCTTTCTTCTACGTCTTATGAAGTTGATTCTGGTACCAAACCAAAAAATATTGTGGGTTCAAACTACTAGGAAGAAATTAGGCATTGATGGAGTGTACCGTCTGCTGGCATTATGGAGGATGAGGGCCTTGGACCTGAGATCTTAGATCCAAAATTCAGTATGGCAGACCACCCACAAGATCAGTCTTCTAACAGACAACCCTCAGGAAAATGCCTACTGCAAGAGACCATAAGCCAAGGAATGAACTAAACTAAGCACGGTTTCCTTTAACAGAAAACCTTTCTCTCCAAACACACACACACGCACACACACACACAGGCACACATGCACACACGTGCAAACATACACACCCCTTATGGATATAAAGTCTATAATTCCTTCAATACCCTGTCTTTAATTGCTTCTCAAATATGACCAAACTACCTGACTTCAGAAAACAGGCTGCATGTTAGAATCATGGAGAGAGATGCACCATGCTAAGATGGGGATGCCAGGATGAGTAAGAAAACATTTTCTGTTCTCAAGAAGCTTAGAGTTTAGCATTGCACCAATGAATATGATAGTTTTCATGCACTGATAAATACAATATGTATACAATCCAAAGTGGAATTAAAATAATCACTGTAAGGGAAGTACCAAGTGGTAAGAGACTAAAAGGTGGTTGAGATGTCTATTTGACTTTGTCACCCTTATGAATACAGCATGTATAATGTAATTGAAGCATAACAAGGCACTTCAAATGCAATCTTAATATATTTGTTTTCTATATGTATCTAGTGCCATTCATAAGACACTTTTATTAGCAGACATTATTATTACTATAATAATACTTCCCATGTATTGAACGTACCAGTGTGTATTAGGAATTTTATTTTTTTATTAGGTGTTCAAATATTTTCAAATGAATGAATAAAGTGCTGGAAATGGAACACCAACCAAGGAACTAGCTGACTCCAAAGCCTCTGCTCTTTCATCAAAACATGCTACCTTTCTAAATCAGTGGTCTACACATTGGAATTTTCTAGGGATCTAGAAGAAGTACTGATGCCTAGGTACCATGTCCTAAAATTCTGATTTAAGTGGTCTGGAGTACAGCCTGGGCATCAGAATTTTTTAAAGCTCCTCAGGTGATTTTAATGTACAGTCAAGGTTGAGAATCATTGCTCTAAATATACTCTTTTCAGATAAAAAATACAGAAGTTCATGATTGCTAGACAAGAGGTTTAACAGTTCAAACAAGAAACGCACAGTTTTAGTGCTTAGGATGGATTTAGAACATCTATATATAATTAAACGCTTTTCAACATCAGGGCTTTTTAAGCAGTTAGAATATTCTTTAATACTAAAAAAGGGAACACCTCAACCAAAAGGTAGAGATCTATTTAGGTGAATAGAACCAATATTAACTAACTATAATTACCTTATATGACTCCCTATATGAAAATCTATGTGGTAATTAGGCACAAGGAGGGTTTTCTATTATTTGTTTTAAGAAATTTTCAAATGTCTTAAGCAATGTATTTGTCAGATTTGAAAAGTTTCACCTAAATTCTAGGGCCCCTCCATGTATACCCGAATTTGATCTAGAAGTTCCCGCAGACCTATCCACAGTTACTTCTTTTTATCCACTGCAGCACGTTTGGATCAAATGTGTAGTAATTCATACTAGTAAATTTATTGTCCAACCTACAAAAAAGCCACATGAAAGGAGGAAAAATCTGAGATCTATAATGTGGTCACTGCTAACTTAGCCAAGACTAACTCTTTGATATCTTTATGTTCTTAACATCTGCATTTTGCTCAGTCTCCAGTGTAGTAGGAGAGGTAACAGACGAGACAGATGAGAAAAAATGGAGGAAAAACAGCCCTCCAAAAACAGTATAATAAATTATAATAATGTATCCTCATTAATCATGCCCAGCTATGGTTTCAATTATTTATTTTTCAGTGGAGATTTCAGGATGAGTGAGTGAGGCTTTCTTTCAAGCTGCTTTATGATTCTTTAAAAATCTGGGATGGAAAAAATTCTCAGGCTTTACTACTAAGCTCCTAATTGAAGCCTCATTTCTACTGAAGCCGACAAGAGGATGAATCAAAGAGGTATCCCACCTTGGAACCTACAAATCCCTTTTAATTGGTACATGGGATCTGGTCATTGTCTCCCCTCAGCAAACTAACTTAGCTGTATTTTTTTCTCATGTTTTAGAAATGACATTTATTTTAAACTCTTTCACAGAATTCTACTTCAGTGGTAGAAATGTTTTCTTCCTGGACCATCTAAACCAGAGTCCCTATGCAGTAGAGTAAACCTGCTTATTCTAGAATCAGTGCAAATTATCTCTTGTCTTTTCATGATTTTGTACTAGACTTCGACTTCAAGTCACAACATGACTTGAATAGTTTGAAAAAGAGCCCTCTCTTCCATGCCAGCAGAGGGTGGCCTTTTCTGGAAGCCCGCAAGAGATGGAATGTCTGAGATCCTGAAGGTTTCTCTCTGGAGTATTAAGACAGCCCACACTTCCTCAAAGATGGTGCCAAATTCACCAAACTTTTCATAAGTCTGACCCAAATTGTAGACTGTGCATAGGGCCAATCACCAAGTCAAACTCATCTGGTTCAAATGTATAATTTCATTCGTACAACAGGCTGCATCTTGCAAAGTGGACAGTAGAGCCAGCACTGGTGTACGGCACGTGAGACCAGAAGCTGGGAATAGGCACAGGTCTAGTAGGAAAGGAGCTTGAACTGGGCCTGGAGCTCCGGAACTGCTAAAGGGAGGGAAGTGAAGCTAATATGTATTTTCACAAAATTGCCTATTTTCTTCAAGTTTGAGAAGTCTGGACAAATAATAACTAATACAATTTGCACCTCAAATAGTTTACCACTTTTGTAAGTTGGAGTTCTTTCAAGTGGCTGAGGTTGAAAAAGGAAAAAGATATGGCCATGAGTCTAAAGACATGGCCTTAGAAATGGGGAGTGTCCCTGTCCAATCTCCGGGTGGGGGTAACATGCAAAAGGGACCTAGTGGCTTGGGACAGATAATAGGTCCAAAAGTTAAAAACAGTGAGACCCTGGAGTTCTATTTCATCATATCTGGTGACCACACGTTTCCTTCATACTTTGGGATACAGAAGCAACAAATTTACTCTAGCTCTACTTAATGAATATGTTCACATGACTATGTCCACAAGAGAAAACAAGAAGCCCTGTACCTTGAAACATGATTGAAACACTCAGGTTAACTCCTCCTCCTTCTCTTTTTCCTCCTCCTCATCATATCAGCCATTGGCTCAATACAGAGGAAGATAATTGGGTCAGGAAGCTAAAGAGTAAGGGACATGTTTTCAAAAATGATGGACCATCAGCCATGCAGGCAGAAGATCAGAAATCAATAGAAAATAATATCATATTTAAGAAATGGTCAGAATCGATAAGCAAAAATACACTTAAAACTTGGTTAAGACTAAAATCACATGTAAGTCAAGTCAGGAAATCAATACATTGTCATACCTTATATGAGAAAGAATAACAATAGTCCTGATCAATGATGTGAAGGACAATAAAAGCATTTATTCAATACTGTTGAGATATAGTCCCTATCCTTAATGCATTATAAATTAGTCACATAGATGAGACAACTAAAAGTCAAAATTTCACGAAGATAACAAGGAATACAAGCAATAAAATAAATGCTGAACACAACAAACTATGGTATAAAGTACAAGTGCTGTGACAGTTGGGAGAAAGAGATTTATTATTCAGGGAATGGTCAGGGAAAGTATTATGGAGCTGTAGATTTAAACTTCACTGTGAAGGGTGAGTGAGATCAGACAAGATAGAAAAGGGGAAAAGTCATCTGACCTCAGGATGATGATCCGAGCAGTAAAAGAGTAGTGTCAATTCACATGGAACATTTTGAAGAATATCAAGTAGACCACTCTGGGAAGAAAGTAAAAGGTACATGTAAATACACTTACTGTGGCGTTGGAAAGAAATATGGGGAAACAGGTCTGAGGAAACTTAAGCACCATACCAAGGAGTTTGGAATCAACCTATCCATGAGCAAAGTCCCTTGGAAGATTTAGAGGGGAGAAGTAACATAAACAGAGAATTGTTTTAGAAAAACTAATTGGACAGTAAACTATAAACTAGAATAAATAAAGAAAACGGGGACCAAACAAAGGACATTATTCAATGAATACTTTTTGAGTGGATTCTCGGTACAAGGAACTGTGAAAGACAATAATATACATAGATGAATAAAGCATGGTCATTCCCCAGGAAACTCTTGCAGTCTAATGGAGGAAATAGAGCAGTGAATTTTAAAAATATACAGTTATAAAAAAAATCTATGGAGCCATAGTGGAGAGAGCACTTCATCTGAGTTTGAAAGGTCAACAGATATTCCTTAGGAGACAGAGTGAGAAAGGCCAAGAAATAGTATGAACAACCATCCAGAGATAGAAAGGAAAAGGATATGGAGGCAATTATGAATAGTTGTTAAAGACTGAAGTATACGACATGTGTTGAAAAGTCAGAGGTGATGAAGCTGGAGAAGCAAGTAAAATGTAAAGTGCGATAAATAGTTCAAACTGTACTGTAGACAATGAAAACTTAGAAAAAAATTTTAAGTTAAGGGAGTAACATGATACGATAAGCAATTTAGCAAGATAACTCTACCAAGCAGTATGAAGGAGCTTAATTAGAAGTACATAAATTGATGGAGGCCAATTAGCAGATTACTGAAATAGTTTAGGTAAGAAATAATGAGAGAGAAAACTCCTGCAATCACATAGGTATGGAAATAAGAGAGTGAATTCAATAGGAACCTAGGAGATAGAAACAGCAGAATTTAGTGACTGATCAGGTGTAGCTAAAAGAGGGAAAAGCAAGAGGAGATGATTTAAAGATTCCTGGCCTGGGTGACTGAGTGAATGATGGAGAGAAAGGCCAGCCTTGAGAAATGGGGTGGGGAACTGAAAAGTGAGTTCAATTTGGGACATGTTATATTTCAGGTATCTGTGAGTCAACCAAGTAAAGAAGACTATTAGCCAGTTGTAAATATGGTCTGGAGTCAAGGAGAGAGGTTTAGACAGGCTCTATGAGTCATCAGCATACAGGTGATCACTGAAACTAAGGAATAAATGAGATCATTCATGGAAAGGATAAAGGGAAGAAAAACTTGATGAGGACCTAATCCTAGGAAACATAGGACCTGAAGACCTAAAGTCAGAAAGAAACCAGAAGAATAGCTTTTAAAAAAACAGTCAAGAAAAAATGAGTTAAGAACAAGAAGAAAGCATACAATTAAAATAGCTGAGAAATTCTGCAGGAAGAGGTGGGATTAGGGGTGATTCAAGGATCAAATGCTGGAGAAAATTCAAGTACAGGGGGGATGCCCAAGACGGCTCAAAAATGGTCAAAATTTGATGTTCTTCGGGGACCTTGGCAAGAGCAGTGTCAGTGCTGTGGTAGAGGCAGTCCCCTTTCTTTAACGACTGGACAAGCAGATTGGAAATGAAACTGGAAATATCTATTCTTTGGCTTACTCTCTTAAGAATGCTACTTGGGAAGGAATGGGAAGCAATTACTGGAGGAGAATAAAGAGCAGAGAGAGGACTTTTATTTTACAGAACTTCTTTACAGACTGGGGTGAAAAAACCAGTAGAGAGGCAGTGGGAATAAGGAGTATGTGGCAGGATTAGCATTAAATAGTAAAAGGGGAGCTCTTGTTTTGAGATAGTCCGAGAATTTCATGTAGAAATTTTAAGGGTAAAAAGGGAAGTTAAGGGGGTTCTAATATTAATGAGTTGTTTTTCTCTAAGAAGTAGGGAACCAAGCCATTTCCCAAGAGTGAGTATGGTATAAGTAAGATAAAAAGCTTGTGAATATGGATCAGCCAGTGGAATGGCCAATGTTGGAAATGGAGGGACAATTTGTTAGGTGTAAGTAAAAAGATTTTTGAGTAGTATAGAGTCCCTAAATGACCTAAGAAAATATAAATTTGTTATAGAACAAAATTACATGTGTTTCCCCCAAACACTTGGCAGTCTAGGTATAGCAGTAAAGAAGGGAGATGTTTTGATTGATCCAGCTTTGATGACTGATGGAGTAGGTAGGATAAAAAGACAAACAAGTTCAGAATACTGGTGAGAAAGTAGAGATGAGCTGTATTGTAGTGTCTGAATAGTCTCAGGTAATGAATCCCTAGGAGAGAGAAAGAACCAAGACAGACAGATACAGAGCTAAGCTAAGGTACAAAACCTCTGATCGCTTCTGAACTTTTACTCAAAAAACACCTTTTCTCCCACACTCCCCATCATTAGCCCAACAATTCTGCTTCCAGAAATTTATCTGACAAATATTCCTATATATATGCAAAGTATATTCACTGCAACATTGTCTGTATTAACAAAAGACTAGAAACAGCATGAATTTCCATCAATAGTGATCTGGTAAATGAATTACAGTGCAATGAAATAATGGAATACTAAGTAGGATTAAATAGAATGAGGCAGGTCTACATGGACTAATATGCAACAACTCTAAGATGTGTTAAGTAAAAACACAAGATGCAAATGAGTGTGTATTAAGTGCCACCATTTGTATAAAATTAAAGCAATGTGTGGGTATACACACACAAACATACACACATATGTGCATAATATCTCTGGAAGGGTAGAGAAAGTTTGAATATGGTAATTGCTTTTAGAGCTGGTGCAACATGGCTGGGGAGTGGTGAGGAAGAAAGACTTACTCTCACCTTACCATGTATATTTTATATTTTTTCAATTTTTATTACATATACATACAATTACCTGGACAAAAAAGATTTTAAAAATTATCTGCCATAATTAGATACTGTTTCCATTAGTGGTGAGGGCTAGTGGGGCAACATACTTAAATACATCTGTGCTTGCTTTTATCTGAGTCCTTCTGGACTAGTTGATTTTTAGTTACATTAGATAAAGTGAGGTAGTATGGTATTGCAATATTTGTTATGCCCTACACTAGCAAGACCTTCAGCTGAGGTTCAGAAGAAGATAGGGCTATTTCTGATAACAATGGCATGGATAACGATTATTCTACTGACAAATGCTAAGCTGAAAGAGAATTCCATAGAAACACATGTCCATCTTCTTCAGAGCTTAAGGAATAGAATGAATTTATAGATGTTCAGGTATAATTCTACTGAAATTTAAATATATTTTAAGTAGCAAATCTTTCTTGCTTATTAGCATTTCTCATAATTTAAGATAAAACTTTTTATTTAAACATCTCTGGGGGTATAGCTTAGCTATGAGAGAATGTATCTCGTAAGTGAAAATTGTTGGTACTTTTCTCCATTTATAACAAGCTAGAGACAGTCTGAAGCTGCTATCTGTATAGACAGCACTTACATTTCAGCCTTAGTTCTGAAGAGACATAAGTAAGATTATGTAACTCATAGCTTGCTAAATAAGTCTGTATTGAATCCAGAGTCATATTATTTGGTGGGATATCCCAAAAGTTCTATGCAAAGCTGTATGGGATATGTAAGACAGAGACAGTACAAACATACTTTGGGAAATCCTGAAAAACGTATAATGTACCACAAAAGCAGCTTTTGTAATGCCCAAGTCTGGTGTGTTTTCATCACTCAAAGCTAACAGCAATTACTGCCAAGGCCCACATTGTTTTTTGTGCTGATTTATATTGTGGTTGGGGTGGAGGTATAGGGAGAAGAAGAGAAAACTAGAGAGCAAGAGACAAAATTTTTATATCAAATATTGGTTTCAAGTGTTCTCTTCCTTGGCTTCTCTGGAAATCGGATTATTTTGAACCATTTCAGCAGGATCTATAGCCACGTTCACCATTAGTGTACCTGTGCTTGGCTGCCAACTCAGAAGGTGAGCCACGGGTTCAAGGAGAAACATGGACAGCACTGCTCTTTCTTCCTGTTGATAATAAACACCCTTGTGCCTCTCTAACTTAAGACTCCTACTGACTGGAAAATCATTTCCCTTCTTTTATACCTGGAGAGCTATACATCTTTCCAAGTTTGGTTCAGATGTCCTTTCTACAGTGCTCTCCCTGCTTCTCCAGGCATCATTCTTTGTCTTACTACAATTCTATGTTTACGCACTATAGCACCGCTCACAGAATTCTAGGATGATTAGTTTATGTTTATACCTATAACAATGAATATCTGCTGCATCACTGGACTACGAAGTCCATGAGGGCAAAGGCCTTATCTTTTTATCTTTGAACCCCCAACAGATGACAATGACTTGGGAGGCCACAATCTCTCTCAGCTTGTTTCGTCATATGTAATGCAGAGAGAATAATTTCAGTCTTGAAGGGTTGTTGTAAGGATTAAAGATAATACACACACAGTGTTCACAGAGGAAAACCAAGAGGAACTCAAGACCCAGAAAACACTTAGCAACCGTATTCTACTCTGGGTGGCCAGATTTTGTCAGGCACCTTTAGGAGTAGAGAGAGAGAGTCTGCAGAGAGAAGAATGAACCAGATATGCAGAGAGAAGCAGGGATGAGAAATGGAGTGAGGTCATGCATGGGTCTCCCTACAGCTTTCCAATTCAAAGTTCCAGTCTACCTGAGGTCTACCTGCATTTTTCAGCATTAAAGTAAACAGGCTTAAAGCATAATATGCTCAAGAAAGAAACGTTTTTATTATTTAAGTGATAAACAGCTTCCAAAGAACAGAAACCGAAGTAGCAAACTAGGAAGAGCTTATATCAATGATGTGTATATTATACCTTTTGGATGTCTTGGGATGATTTGTTATGAGACACTCAAGGTTTCCTTGAAACATATGCACAAACATAAAACATGCTGGTAACTGTCCATAGTGTAGATTGTGCATTATGACTTCCAGTAGTTGGTAATATAAATATACCCTGACTTGCCAACCAAATGGTAGGCTCCTAGAGTGGGGAAATAATATCTTCTTCCTTTCTGTTCCCCATAGAGCCTAGTCTACTATTGAACACATAATTAATACTCAGTAACTTCATCAGTATTTGTTAAATGAATGAGTCCAACTTTAATTAAGCCCTGATATATGCATTTTTATATAATATATATAAGAGGAATCTAGAGGCCAATGAATCAAAGATGGATGTTTAAGCCTCTTAATCTACATACTCCTTCTGGGTGATCTGATACATACCCAAAGTTTCAACCACTACGTAGGTACTATGGTGTTCATGCCTTTATCTCCAGCCCATGACTATAGCTTGTGCTCCAGACTCTCATTCCCATTGCCTGTGGTAGCTGGACATAATTGCCTAGAGGCATCCCAGTCTCAAGATCATCAAACACTGATCTTCAAGTATCTCAAAATATCATGTTCTCCTCCAAACTTGCCCCTCTTCTGCATCCTTGGTCCCAGAATATGGGCGCCATCAATTGCCACTCAGTCTACCTCCCTGGAAAACTGTGGGTCATTCCTGACTCCGTAATCTTCTTCTCTTCCTGCACTTGGCAGGAAGAGCAGTGTATATAAAAGGGCATAGGCTTGGGACCTCCCTGGTGGTCCAGTGGTTAAGACTCTGAGCTTCTGGGGCATGGGTTCGACCCCTGGTCGGGGAACTAAGATCCAGCATGCCACATAGTGTGGCCAAAAAAAAACCCCAAACCAAAAAAACCCAATAGAATGAATGCCAGTGTATGCACCAACAGCTTAAGAAATAAAGGCTAACTTTAAAAAAATAAAATAAAAAGGGCATAGGCTTAAAAATCTGCCTGGTCTGAATTTTGGTTGTGCCATTTACTAGTTGTGTGACCTTGAAAACATAAGGGTCCTGTTATTTTCATAATCTTTATTTGTAAAGTGGGACTACTAATGCCTATCTTAGAAGCATGTTTAACAATGAGATATAATGGACATGGAGTTGTAGACCCCAACCCCCATTTAGTGCCCTGGACATGCCTTTATTGTGTTATAGAGCACAAAATGCTTCGTTTATTTGTAAGTCCACAAGACTCTAAGATCTTTGAGAAGGGGGCTCAATACCTCTCTCTTAAACTTTAAATTGAATGCACAGTACCTTAGTTTTTCCTAAAAGCTACAAAACTACATATCAATAGAATAAGAGACAAGAAACGGTGGTAGAGTGGATAAGAATCTATCTTAGTAGGTTTCATCTATAATGTTTGCATAAATTATTATTTATATGGCAACTATTTTTCAAAATCATTTGCAAAAAGGTAAGAAACATTGTAAGAAAGGAAGAATAAGCTACACTTTTCAGAGTGGAAGGAGACTACAAAATATCTTGATAGACAATCTAATTCAGACAGAAATCCTTTACACAATCAAAAACACGGTTAACATGGAATGTTTGGTTTGGCTAGCTGGGGGGACGGGGTGGTGGCGGAAGGCATTGCCAAGAATTGCATTTCTGTGACTCACTGCTCCTACAAAAACGGTGGCTTCTGGGAAGTATAACTTAGGAAAAAATACCTATAATAAACTGTGTTGCGCCATACCAAAAATAACATTCACTTACAGGGGGAAGCCCTCAATTAATTTCACCTAGAAAACAGAACCTGGAAATCACTGAGAATCTACCTGAAGATCTCAGGAGATCTGTTCATTTACTGATTCCCTCATTCACTTATTCAACAAATATTTATTAAGTGCCAACTACAAGCCAAGGCTGTGACAGGTATCTTGTGGGAGCAAAGCAAGCACAGTTCCTGTACTCAGACAGATTATAATTTAACAGGAAAGACAGACAAGTAAGCATTAAAAAGGGATATATCTTCCACTGAATGCTGTTCTGGAGTGCTGTGGAAGCAGATAGGACGAGCACTTAACGGATCTGGAGTTAGAAGGAAACGCGTTCCTCAAGCTGAAGAAGGAGTGGAAAGATTATCAAGTTTGGGGGTGGTATATGCAAAAACCTAAAGGCAAGAAGTGGCCCAATGAAGAAAACTTAGAAGTTCAAGATGAAACAGCTAGAGATTAGGCTGCAGAGAAGGTGGAAGTCAGGATATGAAAGGTCTAAATTTTTTTAAAGGAATTGAATTGTAAAATTTACATTCAGTAAAATGCATACATTTAAGGTAAAATGAATTTTGACAAATGTATATAATGTAAACTACACTCCAATCAATATATAGAACATTTTCATCTCTGGGGAAAGATTGTTAGCATTCCTTTGTACTCATCTCCCTTCTTATCCCCATCCTCTGACTTAGGTGAAAACTGATGTTCTTTTTTTTTTAAATTGCTTTAATGGATTTTTTTGCTTATGCTACAATTACATATAAATAGAATTTGTTCTTTTACTCAGCATAATATCTGTGAGATTCTTCCATGCTGTGTTATCAGTAGTTTATCCCTTTCCATTGCTGGGTAGAATTTGATTTTATGACATACTATAATTTGTTTATCTGGTTATTTACTGAACCCATCATTGCTTGGGTTCTTTCAAATTTGGAGTCACTATAAACAAAGCACCTATGAACATTCATGTACAAGTCTTTTTACAGACATAAGTTTTCATTTCTCTGAGTAAACACGTCTGAAAAAGATGTACTAAATCATATGATAAGTACGTTCAACTTTATAGGAAACCGGCAAACTGTCCCCAGAAATGGTCATGCCATTTTACATGTCACCATAAATGCACAAGAGTCCTTGCTTCCTTCTCCACACCCTTGCCAACATGTTATATTACCAGTCCATTAAAAAAATTTTTTTTTAACATCTTTATTGGAGTATACTTGCCTTACAATGGTGTGTTAGTTTCTGCTGTATAACAAAGTGAATCAGCTATACATATATATGTATCTCCATATCTCCTCCCCTCTTGTGTCTCCCTCTCACGCTCCCTATCCCACCTCTCTAGGTGGACACAAAGCACTGAGCTGATTTCCGTATGCTATGTGGCTGCTTCCCACTAGCTATCTATTTTACATTTGGTAGTGTATATATATCCATGCCACCCTCTCACTTTGTCCCAGCTTACCCTTCCCCCTTCCTGTGTCCTCAAGTCCATTCTCTATAACTGTGTCTCTGTTCCAGTGCTGCCCCTAGGTTCTTCAGAACCTTTTTTTTTTTTTAGATTCCATATACATGTGTTAGCATATGGTATTTGTTTTTCTCTTTCTGACTTACTTCACTCTGTGTGATAGTGTTGACGTCCATCCACCTCACTCCAAATAATGAAATTTTGTTTCTTTTTATGGCTGACTAATACTCCATTGTATATATGTGCCATATATTCTTTATCCATTCATCTGTCAATGGACACTTAGGTTGCTTCCATATCCTGGATATTGTAAATAGAACTGCAATGAACATTGTGGTACATGACTCTTTGAATTATGGTTTTCTCAGTGTATATGCCCAGTAGTGGGATAGCTGGGTCATACAGTAGTTTTACTTTTAGTTTTTTAAGGACCTCCATACTGTTCTCCATAGTGGCTGTATTAATTTACATTCCCACCAACAGTGCAAGAGGGTTCCCTTTTCTCCACACCCTCTCCAGCATTTATTGTTTGTAGATTTATTGATAATGGGCATTCGGACTGGTGTGAGGTGATACCTCACTGTAGTTTTGATTTGCATTTCTCTAATGATTACTGATGTTGAGCATCCTTTCACGTCTTGACAATCTGTGTATCTTCTTTGGAGAAATGTCTATTTAGGTCTTGTGCCCATTTTTGGATTGAGTTGTTTGTTCTTTTGATATTGAGCTTCATGAGCTACTTGTATATTTTGGAGATTAATCCATTGTCAGTTGCTTCGTTGGCAAATATTTTCTCCATTCTGAGGGTTATCTTTTCGTCTTGTTTATGGTTTCCTTTGCTGTGCAAAAGCTTGGAAGTTTCATTAGGTCCCATTGGTCTATTTTTGTTTCTATTTCCATTTCTCTAGGACGTGGGTCAAAAAGGATCTTGCTGTGATTTATGCCATGGAGTGTTCTGCCTAAGTTTTTGTCTAAGAGTTTTATAGTGTTTGACCTTACATTTAGGTCTTTAATCCATTTTGAGTTTATTTTTGTGTATGTTGTTAGGGAGTGTTCTAATTTCATTCTTTTACATGTAGCTGTCCAGTTTTTCCAGCATGACTTATTGAAGACTACGTCTTTTCTCCATTGTGTATTCTTGCCTATTTTACCAAAGATAAGGTGACCATATATGCATGGGTTTATCTCTGGGCTTTCTGTCCTGTTCCATTGATCTATATTTCTGTTTTTGTGCCAGTACCATACTGTCTTGATTACTGTAGCTTTGTAGTATAGTTACAAGTCAGGGATCCTGATTCCTCCACCTCTGTTTTCCTTTCTCAAGATTGCTTTGGCTTTGGGGTCTTTTCTGTTTCCATACAAATTGTGAAATTCTTTGTTCTAGTTCTCTGAAAAATGCCATTGGTAGTTTGATAGGGATTGCATTGAATCTGTAGATTGCTTTGGGTAGTACATTCATTTTCACAATGTTGATTCTTCCAATCCAAGAACATGGTATATCTCTCCATCTATTCGTATCATCTTTAATTTCTTTCATCAGTGTCTTACAGTTTTCTGCATACAGCTCTTTTGTCTCCTTTGGTAGGTTTATTCCTAGGTATTTTATTCTTTTTGTTGCAATGGTAAATGGGAGAGTTTCCTTAATTTCTCTTTTAGATTTTTCATCATTAGTGTATAGGAATACAAGAGATTTCTGTGCATTAATTTTGTATCCTGCTACTGTCCTAAATTCATTGATTAGCACTAGTATTTTTCTGGTAGCATCTAGGATTCTCTATGTATAGTATCATGTCATCTGCAAACAGTGACAGCTTTACTTCTTCTTTTCCAATTTGGATTCCTTTCATTTCTTTTTATTCTCTTATTGCTGTGGCTAAAACTTTCAAAACTATATTGAATAATAGCGGTGAGAGCAGGCAACCTTGTCTTTTTCCTGATCTTAGTGGAAATGGTTTCAGTTTTTCACCATTGTATGATCCTTTTAATGTGCTGTTGGATTCTGTTTGCTAGTGTTTTGTTGAGGATTTTTGCATCTATGTTCTGCAGTAATATTGGCCTGTAGTTTTTTGTGTGTGTGTGACATCTTTGTCTGGTATTGGTATCAGGATGATGGTGGCCTCATAGAATGAGTTTGGGAGTGTTCCTCCCTCTGTTATATTTTGGAAGAGTTTGAGAGGGATAGGTGTTAGCTCTTCTCTAAATTTTTGATAGAATTCGCCTGTGAAGCAATCTGGTTCTGGACTTCTGTTTGTTGCAAGATTTTTAATCAGTTTCCATTTCAGTGCTTTTGATTGGTCAGTTTATATTTTCTATTTCTTCCTGGTTCAGTCTTGGAAGGTTATGCTTTTCTAACAATTTGTCCATTTCTTCCAGATTGTTCATTTTATTGGCATATAGTTTCTTGTAGAAATCTCTCATGATCCTTTGTATTTCTGCAGTGTTAGCTGTTACTTCTTTTTCATTTCTAATTCTATTGATTTGAGTCTTCTCCCCTTTTTTTCTTGATGAGTCTGGCTAATGGTTTATCAATTTTGTTTCTCATAGAACCAGCTTTTAGTTTTATTGATCTTTGCTATCATTTCCTTCATTTCTTTTTCATTTATTTCTGATCTGATCTTTATGATTTCTTTCCTTCTGCTAAATTTAGTGGGTTTTTTGCTCTTCTTTCTTTAATTGCTTTAGGTGTAACGTTAGATTGTTTAATTCAGATGTTTCTTGTTTCTTGAGGTAGGATTGTATTGCTGTAAACTTCCCTCTTAGAACTGCTTTTGCTGCATCCCATAGGTTTTGGGTTGTCGTGTTTTCATTTTCATTTGTTTTTAGGTATTTTTGATTTCTTCAGTGATCTCTTGGTTATTTAGCAGTGTACTGTTTAGCCTCCATGTGTTTGTATTTTTTACAGAGTTTTTTCTTGTAATTGATATGTAGTCTCATAGCATTGTGGTTGGAAAAGATATTTGAGACGATTTCAATTTTCTTAAATTTACCAAGGCTTGAGTTGTGACCCAAGATATGATCTATCCTGGAGAATGTTCCATGAGTCCTTGAGAAAAAAGTGTATTCTGTTGTTTTTGGATGGAATGTCCTATAAATATCAATTAAGTCCATCTTGTTTAATGTGTCATTTAAAGCTTGTGTTTCCTTATTTATTTTCTTTTTGGATGATCTGTCCATTGGTGAAAGTGGAGTGTTAGAGTCCCTTACTATGATTGTATTACTGTTGATTTCCCCTTTTATGGCTGTTAGCATTTGCCTTATGTATTGAAGTGTTCCTATGTTGGGTGCATAAATATTTACAGTTGTTATAGCTTCTTCTTGGATTGATCCCTTGACCATTATGTAGTGTCCTTCTTTGTCTCTTGTAATAGTCTTTATTTTAAAGAGTATTTTGTCTGATATGAGGATTGCTACTCCAGCTTTCTTTTGATTTCCATTTTCTTGGAATATCTTTTTCCATCCCCTCACTTTCAGTCTGTATGTGTTCCCAGGTCTGACGTGGGTCTCTTGTAGACAGCATATGTATGGGTCTTGTTTTTGTATCCATTCAGCTAGACTATGTCTTTTGGTTGGACCATGTAATCCATTTACATCTAAGGTAATTATCTATATGTATGCCCCTATTACCATTTTCTTAATTGTTTTGGGTTTATTATTGTAGATCTTATCCTTCTCTGTTTTTCCTGCCTAGAGAAGTTCCTTTAGCATTTGTTGTTAAGCTGGTTTGGTGGTGCTGAATTCTCTTAGCTTTTGCTTGTCTGTAATGGCCTCTTGCCTCTTAGGCAGTTCCAGATTTTTTCCTGGACTCTCTCCCGGCTAGCTGTGGCACACTTGCCCCCTTCAGGCTGTGTTCATGCAGCCAACCCCAGTCCTCTCCCTGGGATCCAACCCCCGAAGGCCGAGCCTCAGCTCCCAGCCCCCACCCGTCCCGGTGGGTGAGCAGACAAGCCTCTCGGGCTGGTGAGTGCTGGTCAGCACCGATCATCTGTGCGGGAATCTCTCTGCTTTGACCTCTGCACCCCTGTTGCTGTACTCTCCTCCATGGCTCCGAAGCTTCCCCCCTCCCCCACCCGCAGTCTCCAACTGCGAAGGGGCTTCCTAGAGTGTGGAAACCTTTCCTCCTTCACAGCTCCCTCCCACTGGTGCAGGTCCTGTCCCTATTCTTTTGTCTCTGTTTTTCCTTTTTTCTTTTGCCCTACCCAGGAGAGTTTCTTGCCTTTTGGAAAGTCTGAGGTCTTCTGCCAGCGTTCAGTAGGTGTTCTGTAGGAGTTGTTCCACATGTAGATGGATTTTTGATGTATTTGTGGGGAGGAAGGTGATCTCCACGTCTTACTCCTCCACCATCTTAAAGGTCCCCCCCACCAGTCCTTTTAATTTTAGTCATTCTATAGGTGTGAAGTAGTATTTTATTATGATTTTAATTTGTACTTCCCTGATGACCAGTGATGTTGAACATCTTTTTACCTGATTATTGCCCATTTGTATTTTGTCTTTTATAAAATTTGTTTACTTATTTAAAAAATTGAGGTGACTGTATTATTGAGTTTTAAGAGTTCATTATATGCTGTTGATTCAAGTGTTTTGTCAGTTATATGTGCTATGAATATTTTCTTTTAGTTATAGCTTACCCTTTCATTTTCTTGAGTTTCTCTCTTGAAAAGCAGATAGTTTGAATTTTGAGAAAGCCCAACTTATCAATATTTTTTTTATGGTTACTGCATTTTCCTTTTTCCTATGTTTGCTTCTAGATTTATAGTCTTAATCTTTGCATGTATGTATATAATCCGTTTTGAGTTAATTTTGTGTATGTATGAGGTAAGAGTGAAGAAGCTCATTGTTTTGCACATAGAGATTTTGCACAATCATATTCCAATTGTTTCAGCACCATTTATTGAAAAGACTATCATTTTCCCATTGAATTGCCTTATAGAAAATCAATTCCGTTTCTATCGACTTTTTTTTCTTGACTATGTATTACATTTCTCTTGGTTTTTTTTTTTTTTTTTGATTCAATACTAGATATTTTGGATAATACATTGTAGAGAATTAGGATTCTGATATCTTCTTTGCTGTCTATTTGTCAAGAAGTTGGATTAGTGGCTAATTCCCTAGAATTTGTGTAAGCCTGATTTTATGCTTTGTTAGTGAGGAACTGTGGAAAGCCAAAGGTATTTTGCCAGCCCCTATAAGTTGGTGGGATTCAACCTTTAAACTCTGTTGCTCTATGGATCTTTTTAGAGCTTGGTATTAGGGTTTCTTAGGGAAATCTATAGCAGATATTACTCTAGGACATGGTCCTTACTCCTAAGACTTGGCTTTTTGGGTGTCTCCATTGGATGCCAGGGGTGTTAAAAAGGCTTTAGGGAAATCTCTCTGCTCTGGCAAGGTTGGAAATTCAATGTCTGCAGGTACTGCTTAACCTCCAATATCTTTGTCCAGCTCTCAACCCTATAGCAGCTGCTAGCTATTAAACCTCTGGTAATTTTCCCTGAGAATCTACAGCTCACCCTCAGCCACAGACTTGAGGTGGTCCATCACACAGGTTTTTGAGATGGCTCCCTTCTCTGTGATATCTCCACCCACCACATTCCAACTGCTTCAGGAACCCAAAACTTTGATCTCTGCCTCATTAGGTCAGTGGACCACTGTACTCTGCTTAGACTCTACTCTATGCTGTAGTCAGAAAATTGTTTCCAGACAGAGAACTAGGCAATTGCAGGGCTTACTTTCTGAGTTTCCCTCCTCAAGGATCACAGACTGTGATCTGTCCACAGCCTGAAAAACAGTTGCCTGATATGTTTTGTTCAGATCTAGGGATGTTTATGGCAAGAAGTCTAGCTTGGTACCATTTACTCCATGACAGCTGGAAGCTGAAACTCTCTTCATTTAGGTATTTAAGCAGAGAAGTACAGTATCATATTTGTACTTTAGAAGGATCAATCTGCCTGTAATGGCAAGTGAATTGGTGGAGAACAAGATTAGGGGCAGAAACACAACATATGGCAATGTCAGTAATACTGGGAAAAATTACTTATTTAATAAATAAATATTTAGTGTTCATTACATTCCAGGCATGATTCTCATTTTAGTATTAACTCACTTAATTATCACTGATCCTGTAATATAAGTACTACTATTATCTCCACTTTATAGGTTGGAAAACTGAGGGGCACAGAGGCTAAGCAATTTGACCAAGGTAAGAAGTAGAGCTTGAATTGAACCCAGTTGCCTGACTCCAGAGTCCATGATTTTTTTTTATATGCTATCTTTTTATTTTTTAATTAATTAATTATTTTTTTGGCTGCATCAGGTCTTCGTTGCTGCACACGGACCTTCTCTAGTTGCAGCGAGTGGAGGCTACTCTTCATTGCGGTACAGTGGCTTCTCTTGTTGCAGAGCACGGGGTCTAGGTGCATGGGCTTCAGTAGTTGTAGTGCACAGGCTCAGTAATTGTGGCTCGCAGCTGTAGAGTGCAGGCTTAGTAGTTGCAGCACATGAGCTCAGTTGCTCCACGACATGTGGCGTCTTCCTGGACCAGGGCTGGAAGCCAAGTCCCTTGCATTGGCAGGTGGATTCTTAACCACTGCGCCATCAGGGAAGCCCAGAGTCCATGATTTTTAATACATGTAATGTTATGGTAAAGGAGCCTAGACTGAAGTAGTGGAAATGAGCAACCTCTGCTTCACGTGCCTGAAGAGGATGCACTTCCTTTTCCAGACACTATTATCTGCAAATATCCTGTTTCCAGTGTGAACAGAATAATAATCCAGGCATCTTGGGAGATGAGGAAGAAGATTCAAAGCAGAAAAGATTCTCAGCCTACAATCTAGATAAAGAATCTCAAAAAGACAGGAAATCATGAAATAAGTAATTGTCAAACAAATTAATATACTGCAGAGGAACTCCTGAAGTGCTAAGCAGTTACTAAGGGAAGTAACAGTTGCAAGGATAGGAAAAACTATCTATAAGTTATAAGATTAGAGTCTATTTTTATATGGGTTACATTTAACAAGACAAAGTCAGCTATAGTCCTGAGAGCAATTGCCAGGAAGTCTCTGATGAGAACTTGCCTTATAACCTATGAAAAGTCATTTGCCTCTGAATCAACTTCCCCAGCTATAAAATGGAATTAAAGTTATAATAATCAAAAGCATAAGTCACTTAATTAATTTTCATTTTTAAAGCGTCCATGAAAGTCTCTGTAAAATGCATTTTGGTGCAATTGCTGAGGGAAAAAGTTGCAATGAATTGAAGAGGAAATAATAAACCTAGAATATGAAAAAATGATGAAAATTTGTCATTATTGAAGCAATGAATGAAACAAAATATTTGTTATTATGAAATAACCTCAGAGGTCAGAAACATGGCAGCTGAGGCTAAAATAAGAACCCTTAGAAAGGTTGTGAACTCAGAACATTTGGGTCTAGGTCAACATGTCATGTGTGCCAAGTTAAGGGTGTCTTCTGAATTTTGGTGATAAACAACAATTATGATTAAAATATTCCATAAAAACCATGTTTTCAAAAAGTGCTGTTTACATTCATCTGTGGAAAATTGTGTCCTGCTGATAACCCAAATGTATGACTTAAACCATCTGCCACTTCTGCTGATGTGAAAGAGAATGATACAAATGCCACCTACAGCAGTGAGTTGGTTTGCTGGAAAGTTGCTGCTCTTTTTTAGTGTTTTAACATGGTCAAATTGGACTAACTATGCTTCAGGCATATTCTCAAAAGGAGTTCCCCAGGCATCTCTCCTGGTAAAGGTGGGTTTACCTGGATGCATGCTAGAATGATAATAGCAGAGGCTAGTATGAAAAGAGAGCAAGAGTCACCATGTTTATAAATTTCCAACTCTACTCAAGATACACATGCAATTCAGAGAGCTTCACATAAGAGACAGTGGGATAGAAATAGCACAGATTTTGGTGGAAGGTTAATCCAGATTCAAATTCTTTTATCTCATCTAGACCAAATTATGTAAATTATTTGAATCTTAGTTTCTTTATCCATCAAAAAAAAGAAAAAACTTAAATGACTGCAGTGGGTTGAATGGTGGTCCCCATATGTTCATGTCCTAACTCCCAGGACCTGTGAATATCACCTCATTTGGGAAAAAAAACATCTTTGTAGATGTAATTAAGTTAAGGATCTTTAGGCATGATCACTTGGGATTTTCTGGATGGGTCCTCAATCCAAGAACAAGTGTCCTCATAAGAGACACAGAGGGGAGAGACACACAGGGAGAAGAGAAGGCCGTGTGAAGATGACAGTAGATATTGGAATTATCCAGCCACAAATCAAGGAATGCTGGAGATACTGGAAGATGGAAGAAGTAAGGAAAGATACTCCTTGGGCCAAGCAAGGGCCTTCCAATACTCTGATCAAGGAACTCACTTCACAGCAAAAGAAGTGTGGCAATGGACCCATGTTTATGGAATTCAGTGGTCTTACCATCTTCCCCACTATCCTGAAGCAGCTGGTTTGATACAATGGTGAAATGGTTTTTTGAAGACTCAGTTAAAGCACCAGTTAGGTGGCAACACCTTGCAGGGCTGGGGCAAGGTTCTCCAGAATGCTGTATATGCTCTGAATCACCGTCTGATATATGTGCTATTTCTCTCACAGCCAGGATTCATGGGTCCAGGAATCAAGCAGTGAAAGTGGGAGTATCACATCTCACTATTACCCCTAGTAAACCATCAGCAAAAGTTTTGCTTCCTCTTCCCAAGACCTTATGCTCTGCTGACCTAGCCTTAGTTCCAAAGGGAGGAATGTTTCCGCCAGGAGATACAACAATGATTCCACTGATCTGGAATTTAAGACTGTTATCCAGCCCCTTTGCACTCCCTCATGCCTGTGAATCAACAGGCAAAGAAGGGAGTTACTATGCTGCATAGGGTGATTGATCCCAATTACCAAGGTAAGATTGGACAATGAAGGTAAGGAAGACTATGTCTGGAATACAGGTGATCCCTTAGGGTGTCTCTTAGTATGATTTAAGGCCTATGATTTAAGGTCAGTGGAAAACTACAACACCCCAATCCAGGCAGGACTGCTAATTTCCCAGACCCTTCAGAAATTAATATTTGAATCACTCCACCTGGTAGCAAACCATTACCAGTTGAAGTTACTGATGGCAAAGGTAATACAGACAGGGTAGTGAAAGAAGTTAGTTAAAAATACTAATTACAACCATGTGACCAGTTACAGAACTGAGGACTGTAGTAGTCATGAGTATTTCCTCATTTTAATATATGTTTACAGAATATCATTGTTTTCTTCATTCTCTTATCCACTTATAAGAGGCACTGACTTTATATCATAGTATTTAAGTATTGTCAACTTTACATCATTGAACTTAAGTTATTGGATATCAAGAAGAGTAAGCGTCACTCAAGGACTTTACCTCCTTTTCTGGGAAGTGGCTAGTGTGTTTTTTGCTGTATGCAGGATAGGTGTATCATGGCAGGTGGAATTTTGACCTTGTTATTGTTTTTACTTGGAGATTAAATATGGCATAAGGAGATTTTTTTTCTGTATCTATGATCTTTTTATTGTCTCCATAGTTTTGCCTTTTCAGTAATGTCATATAGTTGGAATCATACGTATGTAGTCATTTCAGATGGGCTTCTTTCACTTAATAATATGCATTTAAGGTGGCTTCATGTTTTTCATAGCTTGATAGCTCCCTTTTTTTTTTCGTGCTTAATAATATTCCATTTTCTGTATGTACTACAGTTTTTTTTATCCATTCACCTACTGAAGAGCATGTTGGTTGCTTCCAGGTTTTGGCAATTATGAATAAAGCTGCTATAAACATCTGTGTGCAGGGTTTTGTGTGGACATACATTTTTGACTCCCTTGGGTAAACACCAAGGAGCCTGATTGCTGTATCATATGGTAAACACATGTTTAGTTTATGGTACCAAGTTGACAAGGGTTGGATTTATGATGGTTAGTTTTATGCGTCAACTTGACTGGGCCACAGGTTATTTGGTTTAACAGTCTAGGTGTCTCTGCGAGGGTGTTTCTGGATGATAGCAACATTTGAATCAGCAGATTGAGTGAAACAGATTACATTCCCTAATGTGGATTGGCTTTATCCAATCTGTTGGAGGCCTGACTATAATAAAAAAGGCTGAATAAGGGAGAATTCAGCCTCTCTGCCTGACTGTCTTTGAGTTGGGACATATGCCTTCTGCTTTTGGACTCAGGCTTAGACTAGAATTTACACTACTGGTGCTTCTGGTTATCAGGATTTGAAATCAGATTGGAACTTACACCACTGGCCTGATTCTCAGGCCTTTAGACAAGGGCAGCATCACTTCTGTAGTATTCCTGCTAAGAAAGCATGAGCTGACACTGGTCCCAAGGAAACATCAGATGGACCTGGGGTAAAAAACATGCTTCCAAATGAAAGACCTCACTACTTTAAAACTCAAGATCATGAAAACCAGAGAAAGACTGAGGAACTGTTCCAGGTGTAAGAGCCTAAACAGAAATGACAACTAAATGCAGCTCATGATCTGAACTGGAGGCTAAACCAGAAATCAGAAAGAGACACAATTGGTATAGGTAGTGAAATCTAAATAAGGTCTGTGGATTGGGTGTAGTGTTGTAGGACTATTAATTTCTTTGGACGTCTGCATTTGGCTATGTAGGAGAGTGTTCTTATTTTAATTAAATTAATTAATTTATTTATTTTTGAAATATACACACTGGAGGATTAAGGGGAAAGGAAGATTAAGGGGAAAGAGAGAAAACATATGTTAGTAGAACGTTAACATTTGGAGAACTTGGGTGAGGGACTATAGGAGTTTTTTGTACTACTTTATAATTTTTCTCCCAATTTAAAATTATTTTAAAATAAATAATATAAGATGTTCTTAGAAATGTATATCTCCCACCAAAGTTCCCTGATCCATCACCAAATTAATTTATACCTCCATTTATTTTCATTCCCTTCTCCTTATTTCACCACTAAATCACCCATGTTTTTACCCACAATTTCCATATATGCCTTTCAAGAAAATTCCTGAGATTTATTAAACCAGAAACAGAAAAAAGATACAGCCTGATCCTTGGTAAATTGTCTTTGTGCATATCCTCCTTCTGCCCTCTTCTTAACTTTGAGAGTAGTACCTGAATCTCAGTAGACTGCAATACATCTGCATCTAATTTCTCATTTTTAATAATTACATAGGCCAGATTAAGTTCACACATTTAATTCAGGGAGCTCCCAAATACTGGGGGCTGAAGTATGACCAAGTATATCTATAATCAGCCTAAGAGAAAAATCATTCCAGTATGAGAGCATGCCACAGACTCAAGGAAACTAGCTTCAAAAAGCAAGAAGCTAAAATATGGAAAAATATCACATTCTTCTCGGATGCCCCTAAGTCTAAAATTGGTGATGTCCAGTGGCATTTGCCGTGACCACAAAAAATGTTCCTTCCTTCCAGAAATGCACATTCATTTGATCCTTGTGAAACTGCAACTCTCCAATCCAAATCAGAATCCAGACCGTGGGCTTAGGAGACTGTTTTGATAACAATCAAAAAATTCAGAATGTTTTACAGACACCATACTGGGAGGGATCCAGTAAAGGAAATAACTTTACTCAACAGAAGATCCCCCAGGAGGACCCATATTACTATTTAGTCAATACCAGTCAAGAAGGTGGGTGGTAACAAGTGAGGTTCTTTACCCAGAAGCCAATTGTGCACAGAGGTAAAGAAAACAGTTAAAACAGATTAGAAGCTAGACACATTCACAATCATACTTTGTCACTGGATCATATTCTAAGCTGCACCAAATATTTTTAATTCCTAATACTAAAAGAAGTAAGAAAGTAAAAGAAGGAAGAAACGTTGGCATGGAATATAAAGCATTCTTTCTCTAAGAAAATGGTGCACATTTTCTTCATATTTTCTCTAACATTTTTACAATTGGGGAAACACCTCAGCAGGCTACAAATATTCATGTATAGTCTAACCTCTTCAAGCATTTTCCAGTTACCCTGCCTGATGTTTCATAGCATATGATGAGCTGATGGTGACTGTTTGATGAGTCTTTTCCAAAACTAAGTACTGAACCTCCTTGGTGGTTTAGAGTTGAATGGTGCATATATTTCTATCATCCCTATAGCATATTACCACAAGATAGAACAAAATGTAAAAAATAGAACAAAAGCATTGGCCTTACTATCTGTATAGGCCATAGGGAACAGACTGTAAGAATTTCAGTCTCAGAAGCAGTATCTCCCATAAACCAGTTATAAGGTGATAAGACATTCATATGCCAAGACTGTTTCGCCCAGAAGCATTCATAAAAATGGCATCAGTCTACTTCTTTTTGTGCATAGTGCAATTCTGAATCATCATAGCCAAAAAGTGTTGAATAAATCTAAAAATGGGGTGTGAGGGTGGAAAAGATATGAAATTAGGGAAGTTTGTATTTAAGTCATTGTCGAATGATTCAGACAATGACTGGTGGAAGATTCTAGTTTTTACTGGCCTTATGTCAGCATATGTTGCTGTTGCTTTTCACTCTTGGTGACAGTGGGAGCATCTGCTACCCCTGCTGAAAGAAATCTGTATCACCAAGGGAGTACTATAATAGCAATCATGATGCTGGCACAGTTGTTGAGATAGATTATAACATCTGGCAGAGACTACAGTATCAGGCAGAGAAACAGGAACTCATTTCTAGCTCTCCCAGCTTTCCAGAGAGACTAGGCACTTGGGGGAAAAGTGACCCTTACTTGGAGAAGTTCACTTTTCTATGGCCAAGGGAAAGACCATAAAAGTTTAGTTTGAGAATCTCAGTCAGCTAGTCTAACTTAGCCTCACTCCTCCTCTACAACACAGCCACCTTTGACAAGTAACCCTAACAATAGTCATAAACTTTATACATTTATACAAATTTTTCAGTGGTACCTGGATCACCATGATTTTTTCTTATAAATTATAGGAGTAACAACCAACTACTCTCCTTACTGCATTCCTCTATTCATATTCAAAATATCAGTATCATTAAAAGCATGAATATTTCAGTTCCTAATTACACAGGGCTCTTGGCTGTGTGCAGAGTTACAGAGTCAGTTCCTGCCCTTTAGGAGTTTCAAATCTAAAAACATTTTAAAAATGTAAAACAGAATCTATATCGAGAACACCAGCCACAGGAATAAAGAGTAGACTACCTATAATCTCTGTGAAGCTGATCTCATGGAGAAGCAGAATTTATACTGCCTCTTAAAGGATATGTAGGATCTAAACAGAGGGATAGGAGGGGTAAGGGGGGGAAGTAGGGGGTATGTTTTAGATGGGGTGAGGGGGGCAAAAACATACAGGTGAAAAGGTCCAAGTTTGAGCAATAGTGGGTTAGAGCTGTTTGATCAGAGCAGCGGTTCTTGTAGGTAAGCAGTTAAAAGATATCAAAAGGAGAGTTGTAGAGAACATTGAAAACAAGTTCAAGAGTTTGAACTTTATCCTTTGCTTGTGAGTGTCACCAAAGGAGACATTTCAACAACAATTGAGGAAAACATGTCACGAAAAATGTACCAAGACTGGTGTAAGAGTGATGACCTTGGACCACCTTTTTATGTGATATAAATAGCACTAGCTATTCTAATAGTCACATAATCCTCTTTGCTTTTCACAACCGGCTGTTGATAGAGCTGCCACTTGCGGCAAGGTCTCTTGGGCATGCCTTTTGAGTCCTCAAGTTGGTGATCTCTGAGCAGACATTCCAGACACTTAGAAGAAAACCAAATCAGTCATAAATAGCATCAATTCAATTTTCCTAGGCACCTTTCCTCCAAAATGCTTTAAGTACTAAAGAGAGCCTGGCTCTTCACAACACGGCCACGCTAAAACTCACTAAACAACTTCTTGCTTAAGACAGATAAAATGCTTGAATACATGCATCTGTAAGCTCTCTGCCATCCTCACTGTGACGTGAACGAGTCAGTGTCATAGCTCTGGAAGGTGGCCAGAGGCAGAATGTCTCAGGTCATAAGTGGAAGCAGAAAGGCTGCCTGTGGCAAGTGCTGCTCTCGGGTGGCTAAACCACTGCCCTAGCTGGCGGAGGCATACCGTAGCTCTTGGCTGGCATCTCTGGCCCAGAGAAATGAACCCCTGTCTTTGACTTTGGCTTTCCACATATCCTGACAGACTTATTTTCAGTGAGTCACTTAAAAAACAAACAGTATTGTATAATACTCTTCAATATTTCTACAATGCCTGAAAAACCAAGTTCAGACACAATAATCAGATGTTTGAGGTGTGAGGTCTTTCCTGACTACTCATTGACCCACTATTTTCTTTCATTCCACTTCCCCTCTGCGCTACATAGGACCGTCTTCTCTTTATCCCAAAATATGTTACATTCATTCTTACCCAAATATGTTCTCTAATGGTAGATCTCTTTTCTAAAACATCTCTCTGTATAACCTATTCAACCTCTGTGAAGCCATCCATATCTATATTAATTCCTTACTGATTTCTGACTTCTAGCAGCACTTATAATTCACAAATATTATTCTGGGAGTTAATTATGTACTGTATTATTACACTTAATTCCTTTTTGTTAAATTAGGTTACAAGCTTCCAGAAGCAAGGGGTTATTTTTGGTAACTTCTTTCATGTTCCCCACAATGCCTATGAAAATATAATTAGGTGCTAATAAAGACCTATTAAATTGAATTATAATGAACAACCTTTGGTCATTGGTCTATGACATGAATAGTCAGAAAGGCAACTTGTTGTAATGGAACTATTACAGGCTTTGGAGTTGAGAAGACCAAAGTTCAAAGCCCAGCTCTGCAACTTACTAGCTAGGGGACACTAAAGTTGTCCTTTCTTTGCTTTAGTTTCCTTAGATGTAAAATGGGGTTACCTCTCAAGATTATTATGAGAAGTGAGTGAGAGAGCCTCATATTACATTACACATAGTAAGTATTCAATAAACGTTAGTGCTTTACTGAGTACTCATGCAATATCTATTTATTATAGTTGTGAAGTAAAGAAGAGGCAGAAGAGTCATTTTGGTAGGCCAGTTGACTGCTCTGACAGTAACCTGCAAGGTAGAAATTTGATTAAGGAGCCAATATGGTCCTCAGCTCTTCACACCCAGGAAAATCAATATTTTAAATAGACCAGCACACAGAAATGCCAATTCATAATAAGAATAAGAACAATTTCTTAGACCAGAATATTCTAATAAGGTGGTCAGAATATTCTTGCCCTATGGAAAAACTATATGAAAGCCAAGTTATAATCAGTTTGCTAAACTTTAATTCAGAACAAGGGAAGGAAATAAATAAAAAAAAAATAAGTAAATAGATAAAAATAAATAAATTTTATTTAGTGATTATAATGCCTTTTGACAATAGACTAAAATACAGCTCCACTACAGAGGTAACATTTGCCGAGGGGAAGAGGAATTTGAGTACACTGGTCATTGTAACCCATATTCTACACAATTTTGAAGACACAGCCAAATTATTATCTTTGTACTTTACTTCTTTGGTTCCAGTGCTTGTTATAAGTCAGCTACCTTTGGAAAGGGTTTAGGCTGTTTAGTCTCCATTTGCATCAACCCCTCTCCCCCAGATCCATTCTTTATCTCTCTCTTACTGCTTTGTGCTTTGAGACGCTCATCTCTACAGACTGCATCCTCTAAGTTCCCTTGCTTTATGGGTTTTGCGTACCCCCCAAAAGATATGTTGAAATCCTAACCTCTGGTATCTGTGAATGTGACCTTATTTGGAAATATGGGTTTTGCAGATGTAATCAAGTTAAGATGAGGTCATTAGGGTTGGCCCCAATCCAATATGACTGGTGTCCTTATAAAAAGAATACCATATTAAGAAAGACACAGGCACACAGGATGAATGCTATATAAAGATTGGAGTTATGCTCCACAAGCCAAGGAATAACCAGAAGCTAGGAGAGAGGCCTGGAATGCACCCTTCCCTAGAAACTTCAGAGGCAACAGGTCCTAATAAGACCTTGATTTCAGATTTCTGATCTTCAGAACTGTGAGACAATAAATTTCTGTTGTTCCCCAGTTTGTGATACTTTGTTATGGCAACCCTAGGAAATGAATATACCAGTAAAATAAAGCACCTAGAGCAGTGGCTCAGAGATTTTGCCCAGTGGGAGAGGCAGTCCATGAGAACAGGGAGCTCTGAAGTTCTCCCCAAAGGAACTGGTTTTATCTGAAACAGAGTATGGGAAAGTTCAAACCTAAGGGAACTCAAACAGTGGAGATTTTGCTAATAAGCAACTAAGAGGAGGCTGGTAGTTGTATGAAAGCAACAAACTATACCTTTGACCAGCTAGTTTACCAGAGAACTAGGGAAAAAGACAGCTAAGAAGACTCTTTCTGATTCAGAAAAAGCCTCAGATTGTTCTCAAAAACTACATTCTTAAATGTAATTGGATCTGACTGTGAAGCAACGTATGCCCTAGGGCATAATTGAAAAAAATACAGCAATCTGCCTGAAATTTTCTAGCGTAATAGCTGGGTGTGATATCACATGAAGCAGACAGCTTAAAAATAGAGATCAGGTAAAGAGATAGTCAAAGAGGGCCCTCTAAAGCCACTATCATCCTAGGGTGACTGTGCATTTGCCCATGGCATTGCCCTCTGAGGAATGTCATCAGAAGTTTCACACTGCAAGGTAAATAGACATCATTAAAATAGTCTTTCCAAGTCCCTAAGCAAGTAGACAAGAAAGTAAAAACTGAAAATATAGAAGCCCTGTAGAGAATGGAAGAGAATCATATCTTGAGTTGCTACAATATATTACTATGTTCACCTTAAACAAAAAATTGAGACATTCAAAGAAACAGGAAAGTGTAATCCATACACAAGAAAAAAAGCAGGCAAGAGAAATACCCTGAGAGGCCCCAGGTGTTAGTCTTAACAAAGACGTCAAGGCAACCATTATAAATATTTCCAAGAACTAAAGGAAACCACCCTTAGAGAAGTAAAGGAAGCTGTGATGACAATGTCTTATTAAACAGAGAATATTGCTAAAGAGATATAACTTTTACAAAAGAACCAGATAGGAATACTGGAGTCAAAAGTTCAATAGCCCTTATGAGAAATTCCGAAAAGAGGCTCAACAGTAGATTTGAACTGGCAGATTAAAGAACTGGTGAACTTGAAGACAGATCAACAGATATTCAGTCTGAAGAACAGAAAGGAAAGAAAAACAAAGAAACATGAACAGAGCTTCTGATAAATATGTGACACCATTCAGCACACCAACATATGCACAAGGAAGGTACCAATCAATGTAATATTGGGTTGGCCAACAATTTCATTCAAGTTTTTCTATAAGATGCTACTGAAAAACCCGAATGAACTTTTTGGCCAATCCAATACATTGTATTAACAAAATGAAGGATAAAAATCACATGATCATCTCAATAGATGAAGAAAAAGCATTTGATAAAATTCAACATCAATTCAGGATAAAAACTCTCAACGAAGTTGGTACAGTGGGAACATATTGCAACACAATACAGGCCATTTATGACAAATCCACAGCTAACGTCATACTCAATGGTAAAAAGTTGAAAGCTTTTCCTCTAAGATCAAGAACAAGGCAAGGATGCCCACTCTCACCACTTTTATTCAACATAGAATTGGAAGTTCTAGCCACAGAAAACAGACAAAATAAATAAATAAATAAATGAAAGGCATCCAAATCAGAAGGGAAGAATTGTCACTATTTGCAGGTGACATGACACTTTATATAGAAAACTCTAATGTCTCCACCAAAAAAACCCCCCAAAACCTATTAGAACTAATAAATGAATTCAGTAAAATTGCAGTATATAAGAATAATATACAGAAATCTTGGGACTTCCCTGGTGGTGCAGTGGTAAAGAATCCACCTGCCAATGCAGGGGACATGGGTTCGATCCCTGGTCTGGGAAGATCCCACATGCTATGGAGCAATTAGCCTGTGCACCACAACTACTGAGCCTACTCTCTAGAGGCCATGAGCCACAACCACTGAAGCCCATGCAGCTAGAGCCCTTGCTCCACAACAAGAGAAGCCACTGTAATAAGAAGCCCATGCACTGCAATGAAGAGTAGCCCTCACTCGCCACAACTAGAGAAAGCCTGCATGCAGCAACGAAGATCCAACACAGCCAAAAATAAATTAATAAATAAATTAAATAATTAAAAAAGAATAACGTACAGAAATCTGTTGCTTTTCTATACACTAATAATGAACTATCAGAAATAGAAAGCAAGAGAACAATCCCATTTACAACTGCATCAAAAAGAATAAAATACCTAGGAATAAACTTAACCAAGGAGGTGAAAGACCTATACTCCGAAAACTATAAGACATTGTTAAAGGAAACTGAAGATAATACAAATAAATGGAAAGACACCCCATCTTCATGAAATGATATTGTTAAAATGCCCATACTACCCAAAGCAATCTACAGATTCAATGCAATCTTTATCAAAATATCAATGGCATTTTTCACAGAACTAGAACAAATAATCCTAAAATTTATATGGAGCCACAAAGGACCCCCAATAGCCAATGCAATCTTGAATAAAGAGAACAAAGCTACAAGTATCACGCTCCTTGACTTCAGACAATACTACAAAGTGTTAGTAATCAGAACAGCACAAAACAGACACACAGACCATTAAAACAGGATAAAGAGTCCAGAAATAAACCCACACACTTACGGTCAATTGATCTACCACAAAGGAGGCAAAAATATACAATAATGGGGTAAAGTCAATCTCTTCAATAAGTGGTGCTTGGAAAACTGGACAGCTACATGTAAAATAAAGAAATTAGAACATTTTCTCACGCCATATACACAAATAAACTTAAGATGGATTAAGACCTAGATATAAGACCAGAAACCATAAAACTCCTAGAAGAAAACACAGGCAGTACACCCTTTGACATATGTTTTAGCAATATTTATTTGGATCTGTCTCCTCAAGCAAGGGAAAACAAAAGCAAAAGCAAACAAATGGGACCTAATTAAACTTAAAAAGCTTTTGCATAGCAAAGGACACCCATCAACAAAATGAAAAGACAACCTACGAAATGGGAGAAAATATTTGCAAATAATATGTCTGATAAGGCGTTAACATCCAAAATATATAAACAGCTCATACAACTCAATATCATAAAAACAAACAACCAAATTAAAAAATGGCCAGAGGACCTGAATAGACATTTTTCCACAGAAGACATACAAATGGCCAAAAGGCAGATGAAAAGATGCTCAACATCACTAATCATCAGGGAGATGCAAATCAAAACCACAATGAGATATTACTCCATACCTGTCAAAATGGCTACCATCAAAAAGACCACAAATAATAAATGTTGGGGAGGATGTAGAGAATACTGAACCCTCATGCACTGTTGGTGAGAATGTAAATTGGTAGAACCTCTGTGGAAAATGGTATGGAGGTTCCCCAAAAAACTAAAAATAGAACTATCATAGGATCCAGCAATTCCACTCCTGGCCATGTATCCGAAGAAAAGAAAAACACTACTACAAGAAGATACATGCCCCTCAATGTTCATAGCAGCATTATTTACAATAGCCAAGTTGTGGAATCAACCTAAGTGTCAATCAACAGATGAATGGATAAAGAAGATGTGGTATATATATATACCCCCATATATATATGTATATGTATACAATGGAATATTACTCTTCCATAAAATAGAACAAAATGGTGCCATTCCCAACAACATGGATGGACCTGGAGGGCATTGTGCTTAGTGAAGTAAGCCAGACAGAGAAAGACAAAAACTGTATACTTTCACTTACATGTGGAACCTAAAGAATAAAGCAAATGAATGAATATAACAAAACAGAAACAGACTCACAGATACAGAGAACAAACTAGTGGTTACCAGTGGGGAGAGGGGAGGGGAGAGGGGCCAGATAGGGGGAGGGGATTAAGTGGTACAAATTACTAGGTATAAAATAAATAAGATACAAAGAAGTAATGTACAGCACATGGAATATAACCAATATTTTATAATAACTTTAAATGGAGTATAATCTATAAAAATATCAAATCACTGTGTTCTACAGAAACTAATATAACACTGTAAATCAACTAACTATACTTTAATAAAAGAAAACAAAATTTAAAAATCTTTAGCTAAACTGAACAAAAAGAATAATAGAGAAAAGTCTTAAATTATAAAATGAGTTATGAAAGAGGGGACATTACCATTGACCCTACAGAAATAAAAAAGACTATCAGGAAATACTATGAACAGTTATATGCCAACAAATTAGATGACTTAGGTTAAATGGAAAAATTCTTAGAAAGACATAAACTACTGAAACTGACTCCAGAATAAAAAGAAAATTCTCAATAGGTCTAGAACAAGTTAAGCGATTGAATTTGTATTGTAAAAAACTACCATAAAGAAATGCCCAGGCCGGGATAACTTCACTGGTAAATACTACCAAACATTTAAAGAAGAATTAATAACAATTTTCCACAAATTCTTCCAAGACTTAAAAAGAAGAACATTTCCCAATTTATTCTATGAGGCTATTATTACCTTGATACCAAATCTAATAAAAGACATCACAAGATAAGAAAACTACTGATCTTTATATTGTTATAAATATTGTACTTTCATAAACTGCTGACCTTAATCAATGTAGGTGCAAAAAAATCCTAAACAAAATACTACCAAACCGAATGCAGTAACCGAATGCAGTAACATATGAAAAGGATTATACACCATAACTAAGCAGGATTTATCTCAGGAGTGAAAAGTTGGTTAAACATCCAAAAATCAATTAACATAATACATCATTATCCATAGAATAAAGGGCTACAACTGCATGATCATCTCAATAGATGCAGAAAAAGCATTTAACAAAATTCAATACGCCCTTAAGATAAAACACTCAATAAACTAGGAATATAAAAGAATTTCTTTATCATGATAAAGGATACCTATGAAGAACCCATAACAAACATCACACTAAATGGTGAAAAACTGAATACTTCCCTCTAAGGTTAGAAACAAGACAAGGATATCTTCTCCTTCCACTTCTATTCAACACTGTATTGGAGTTCAAAGGACAAATTCAAAACCCTGGATACGATATGTAAAGCCTTTTAATGTGTGCCTCAACCTAATGTTCATTTCATTTCTTCCCACCTTTTTAGTGGAAAGAAGCCTTCAGCCACATAGAAGTGCTCATCGACCATGGCATGTTCTATTACCACTCTGTGTCTTTGCACATCCTGTTCTCTCTGGAAAGCTCTTCATTCCTTTCTAGGCTTGGTGAACTCCTATCCACTTTTTAAAACTCAGTTTAACACCTTACTTTTACCTCTTCATGAGTTGGTTGCTTCCTCCTCTGGGGGTACAATGAAGCTCTTTTTTTTCTTTTTTTTTTGCGGTACGCGGGCCTCTCACTGTTGTGGCCTCTCCCGTTGCGGAACATAGGCTCCAGACGCGCAGGCTCAGCGGCCATGGCTCACAGGCCCAGCCGCTCCACGGAGTGTGGGATCTTCCCGGAACGGGGCACGAACCCATGTGCCCTGCATCGGCAGGCGGACTCTCAACCACTGCGCCACCAGGGAAGCCCCAGTGAAGCTCTTTTAACTGATCTTCACTTAGTAGACTCATTAACCCTGGCTCTTCATTTGCTCCACGTTATATGCCGATGTACATGGCCTTCTGCATGTTCTCTGGTATCCCATATTCTTCTGCTCCCACAAATGGGGACTGACTTGTGAACTTACTAAGAGTAGGTTTCTTCCCAAACTAGTTGATAGTTGCACTTATAAATATACTCTTTTTGAGGGGGAGGGGTCTGTCTTTTCCCATTGAATATTAGTTCCATGTGGGCATGAGTTTATCTGTTTTGTTCACTGTGATTTGTCTCGTTCACAAGTTTTGTTCACAAGTATTTGTTGAACTGATTAAATATTATGTGAATAAGTAGCAATACTTTTGGCTGTAAAGCACTTGTGTAAGTGAGAAAACATGTAATTGACAACAGTTTAAAAAACAGGGATTTATTTTCTGCACAACAAGAAGTCTGGAGGTACAGCGTTGCTGTCACTGATTTAGCAGCTTAATTATGGTAACATTTGGGAAGTTCTCTTGGCCTTTACCTCATGGTTGCAAGATGGCTGGAGCACCTCAAAGTATCACATCTTCATACCATATGGGAGGCAGGAAAAAATGGGAAGCAGGTCAAGACAGACCCCTTGTATTTTACCAGCTAGAACTGTGTGTTAAGTGAAACCCATCCTGGGTGCTGGGCTAACATTACCCGAAATCAAGTTACTCTCCCTGATGCCTGAACACAATCAGAGTTTTGTTAGTGTACCTCAGGGGGAAGTAGGGAATGCCTTTTGGGATAGGCATCAGGCAGTGGCCGACACAATATACAAACCAAAAAAATGTAAGTGGGAAAGAAAGTTACAATTACACATACACACACATAGCTTATTATTGTTATTTATGGTATTTATGTTCTATAAAGTCATAACAAACACTGAATTAGTGAATACTGAACCATTGCTCCTAGGGGAAATATAGGGTTAGGTTCTTGTGAGCCTCTGATCATGTTTACATCAACCAACCAAAACACAACTTTGTTTTATGTGTTTCTGTTTAACGAGAGCTTATTTAATATACATTGTTGATTCAGTAACATCAAACTCACAGGCAACAGCACTGTAACTTGTGCCTAAACGAAACTTAACTGCAACATGTATTTTTTCCGTAAGGCACATCACAGCCTTCTTGCGCTTAAGAACACTATACAGCACTTCAGATTTATGCTCTGTGGCCATTTTAACCATCAACAAAAAGCACAAAAATGCAAAAAATATGGTACTAAACAGACTGAAAAGTACACTTGTTTTCAGAATAAGAGCTGAAACAAGAAGGCAGAGCATTTTTGCCTTCTTCAGTGTCCACTGGGAATGTGCACAGTTGGGTGACTCAAATTTTTTTGCTGCTCTGTGTCCACAATGACTGTAGACATGTCCACAAATGACTTTGAAAGGACTGGGAATTTTGATTTTTGGGTGACAAATACATTTTAGAAAGTAGGTGAATTCTTAAATATGGAATCCACAAAAAATGAGGATTTTGTTATAAACTTTTCATATTCTCTTTTTTTAACCATGTTTATTTTATCAGTGGATTATAGCATTGTCTACCACACATCTTTCCTTCTCCTTACCGTAGCTTGACTACATTTTCTAGCTTTCCTTGGAGTTAGGCATGGTCTTGTGGTAGCCTTGCTGCCAAAGGAATGGACACAGAAGCAATATGTAGTATCTCTAGACTTGGCCCACAACATCTCCAAACAAGATTCTCTGTGCTCTTTTCCTTTTCTCACTGTCTGGGATGGAGAAAACCCCCAGGGCAGTCTTGGGAGTCCTGTGTTGAATTTTGTAGTCACAGGATGGCAGAAACCATTGAAAGGAGACCAGGAAACCAATATCCCTCAATCATCATTCTGAGGTAAACTGCCCAACATGAGGGAAAAATATGCTTTTGTGTTAAACCACTGAGATTTGGAGATTTATTTGTATACAGCAGCTAGTGCTACCTTAAGTAATACTGATCTACTACTATTCCAGTTAGAACACCTTGTCTATGTCTCTACTGCCTAATTCTCTGGAGGATGTACCTTAATTGCTCTGTAGGGTCTGATGAGGATATTATTTTACTCAACTACCTCTGGACAGCTTCAGTATCAAGGCCAAAATGATAAGAAAGAAAGCTGAGTTACTGGCTACTCATTCAAAGTAGTCTTCCATGCATAGATTAATGGTGTTGTTTGTTACTATCTATTGCATTAGAAAACTTAGATCCTGGATTATTTTGTTAATTCACAAACATTCACTGAATTGGTAGAGATATATGATTATTTATCTGCTATATTAGACAGATAATTTGGCCTAAAAGAGACAGCCTTCATAGGGAAACCCAAGATGAGTTCAATAGTTCAAGCAATATTAAACGCATGAAACCCAGGATGTGAGGGGAAAAGTTATACATTTTAACTCTCATAATATTTCTGGAATGTCTTTAACTTCTGGCTAGTGTTCTCCTTTCACTCAATCTCCTTGATTTCTCTTCACAAAAAGTGTGATTTAAGAATGTGTTGGAAAGTAGCATATTAAAATAGCTCCAGAAATGTTTACTTCCCTTCAATGATAGCACTTTGGGGGAAAGAATTAAAGTGGTCCTGGAGACCTCCCTCATGGGCATGCTCTCTGTCCCAGACTAGTTACTAAACCTTTGATCATGAACTGAAAGGCTCCGCATCTCTTGGACAGATTTTCATCTCCCTGGGAAGTTTTCCTTGCATCAATAAACATTTACCAAGAAACTGTGTTTCAAGCTTCATGTTAGGTACTACACTAAGGATTCAAAGATGACAAAGTCTCTGTTCTGAGGAACTAGATACCTGAATAACATATTTAACAACATAATAAGTACTATAATAGAGACATGTACAAGAAGAACAATGAATTCTGGGAAGATGGGGCAGTGAAATAAGGGTAGATAAGACTCCACAGTGAAGGAGATATTGGAGCTAGCCCTTAAAGGCTTTATGGGATCTTCCTGACATGCAGAGGCAGGAGAAGAAGGATTCTGGACAGAGGGTGTAGTCATTACAATGGCTCCAGAGACAGGAAAAAACAAAATGTGTTCAAGCCATGGTGAGGAGTTCAGTACGACTGGAGGGTAGTAGGAGGAATGAAGGGGAAAAGTAGAAATAAAAATTTAAAAAGTAGAAATGAGCCAGCCACAAAGGTCTTGTATGCAACTTGTATCAGGGGGAGAATGCAATACATGATTCCTCACTGCTTCCTGAGGAGGGAGGAACCAGCAATCAAAGGGTCTTTATTATTTTCCTGAATGAGGTAATGAGTGTGCCTATGCCTGTTTGGTATATCTGGTTCATTACAAGATATATAAGAACAAAAATGGGTAGAGAGATTTATAGGTTCAAAAGAAAGGAATTGGAAGATTTAGGGCCTTCATGCTGGAGGAACAACAACAACAAAAAAGCCCATAAGTGGTCACACAGCTGAAAAAAGACTAGAAGAGAATGAAAACTGTGACAAGGATAGGATTTATTGAGCTATTTGCCATGTGATGAATGACCTCTGCCTCTCCTATAAAATTGTAGGTAACTTCTACATTGTTTGTTAATGTTTTGGTATGACAGTATTATTTACTGAAGAAAGCAAAGAAGTTCTGGGTTCACCTATTCTGCGGGGTTGGCACTGGATGAAAATAGAAGCTGTCTACATGGAAATCACTTATTTATGCTAAATTTGATGTTGAATCTGTAGGCAATCAGGACCATAGATTTTAAACAGATAGGCAGTATCACATTGGATTTTTAGGACTAAAACTCTAGATTAAAGCATGTTAAACAAATGATGGTGTAGCAGAGACTGTAAGCTTTCCCTCATAATCAATGTTCTCACTTTTTTCCTGCCCCCACAGCTAGAGCTACATTTTCTAGGCTTTCTTGCATCTAGATGTCATGATGTGATCGAGTTCAAACAAACAGAATGTTGAGCAGAAATGATGGACACCACCACTAGGTTGAGTCTACTAAAAAACATATTTCATTTTCTTTCATACTCTTTTTTTTTCTAGGTTGGCTGGAATGGAGATGGCCCACAGGACCATACTGAAACATACATTTTAAAAAACCGAAAAGCCTCCATTATTCTGGGCCCCTGAATGACTCTGTGGAAGGGGATCCCCCATCCACCTATTTATAATAGTGTAGTAATGTGAGCAATAAGTAAACTTGTTTTGTGTTTGAAACACTATAAATTTTGGATCAATTTCTAATAGCTATTGGGTGACCCTAACTAACACAGATGGGAAAAAATGAGATGCTTTAAAAACAATCCAGGGAGGTGGGATGAAAACCTCAACTGAGGTAGCGACAATGGAAACAGAAAGATGCTACCAGTTCATGACCTAATCATTTCTCACCAATATACATTAGTCAGGTATTGCTGTAATATCAAGTAACAACACCCCACTTTGGTGGTTTATAACAACAATCATATGATTTTCTTACTCACAAGTCAAGTCTGTAGATCGGTTGTGGTTTAGCTGATCTCTGCTGGGCTCAGGTGGGTTTGGCTTCAAGTTGTGAGGTGGTTCAGGTCTATCCTAGATGTCTCATTCCGGGGCCTTCAGTGAACTGGGGAATGCTCTTCTCATGGCAATGGCAAAAGCACAAGAGAGTAAAAAGAAACACATGATTTTTCTTAAGGCCTAGCTCAGAGCTAGCACTCAATCACTTCTGTCCACATTTCATAGTGAAAGCAAGTCACATGACCAAGCCCAACATCAATGGGATATGTAAGTGTAATCCTGTCATGAAGGAGGGCAGGATTCATGGCAAAGGGAAAGAAGGGAGGAAAAATTGTGAACAAAGAATACAAGGTACTTCAAAGTGTATCTCAAAATTGTTCTCTTTTGTGAAGCTTTCCACAATTATTCCAACCTACCTTATTCCTTTTATATCTATTTTCAGTTATCACATTGCTCTGCTCATTTTACAGAGGGAGTTTGATTTATTCTATATTCTTCACTGGTTAAGAAGCCTGCCATATACCTAGATATAGTGACAGAAGTGACTAGCTAATGGTCTTAAGGCAAACACTTTTCTAACATATTCTCAAAGCAAAAATACTGCTCCTTGTTTTGTGTGGCTATGTTAGGCAAGGGAGAAATAGGGCAGCCAGGCTCAACAAGAAGCAAGTGATGAAGTTTAAAGTACATGAATAATAATGTCAGGAGGCATTAAGTTGGTGCTACTCTTGGGAAAGGGAGGTTAATACTAGATTAGGTCCACAAAGAAAGTTATCAACAGGGTGTTCTGTAACTACAAAGGAAATGTATATCTTAACAGTGAATATATAACTATGAATTTTGTGATTTAAAGGCAATAAATTTAGAGTACATATGTGTCAAGGTAGAAGGACAGTGGGGCTCTTTTCAGGGAGCATGAAGGGGGAAAAGCTTGATGCTATTTAATAAATTGGGCCATAATAGAGAAGGAATAAGGAAGCCTCACTACCTATATCCAGCCCCAAATAACTATAAATGGGATTGTTTGAGAAAGAAGGGCAAGTTCAATGAGACTTAGTAATGAGCAGCCTAGATCCAACAGTGCCAGTAATAACAGAACCCAAGAGAGGCCCCAATCTGGAACCCACACAGCAAGATCACAGGATCAAGATCCCAGATGAATATAAAACAGAAGCATATGTCAAGGATTCTTAACAAAAATAACCATAATAGTTTCTTTTAAATACTACATAGGGCTTATGTGAGTCTTAATCATATAGGATAGGTTTAATACATGTTGTAACATATCAATAAAATTAATTAATTAAAAAATCACTTGATTAGCCCTACAAGTTGCTATCTCAATGATTCATTATGACTTAATTTAAAAAATTCCAAATGGCATTGCTCAACTACCTTATTGATGTAACTCTGAATATTAGGGTCAAATACTTTTTGCTATTTCCCTCAACATGAAATCTACCTGCCTAAATGATCCAAAGAAGTATTTGAGAATAATTAAAATAACAAGATTAAAGTAATTATTTAAAAATTAAATTTTGTGTTAAAATATGGCACAAATATTATAAAAAGGCAAATAAAGATTACATAGGTAATTGTAACACATGTATGCTTTGTATACTATGGATTCTTTGTATATTATGTATACTTTGTATTCTTTGTATACTAGCCTTAACATATAAAATCTTCCTATAAACAAAGAAAAAAGATGACATCAACAACAGAAACATGGGTAACGAAGCTAATAGGCAACTGATGAAAGTAATAAAATGAGCAGGATACATAAGTTTAACCCATTAGTAATAAAAATAAAATGCTCCTGAAGATGAAATAGCATTTTTAACTTCCTAAATTAATAAAGACTTTTAAAATAATATTTAAATTTAGCGAGGGTTTAGGGAATCAGGCATACACTGCTGGGGGATAGTTTATATGCATCCTTTTTGTTTATTTGATTTTACTTTAAGTAAGTTAGTTTAAGGAAATAATCCTGAATGGGAACAAAAATTTAGTTATAAGCGTGTTTACCATAGTGCTCTTTTTTAATAGAAAAAAAAAAGAGAAACAACATGTGTCCAACAGTGGAGAATTGATTAGATAAGGTACATTATATCTATATAATGAATTTCAGATGGAAAGATATTCACACCACATTTTTGAAGGGGCTAAATAATTTCAAAACAATATTATAGCATGATCCCATTTTTTAAAAAGAATTATCTTTCTCTTAAAAAGTAGAGGAATACAAACTAAACAGTTAAAAATTATAATTTCTAGGAGATTAAAATATAGATGGCTCAAATTTTCTTATTTTGTTTATCAAAGTTTCAAATATCCTATGATGGATTTATATCTTTGTGCCACTAGAAACATACTAAATGCCATTTAAAAAAATCTTTTTTCAAAAAAATGTCTAAAAGACAGTCTAAAAGATGACTTTGCAAGTCACTTTTAGCAGTGGAATAAGGGTATAATCTCTAAAAATTACTATCTCAAAAGAACAACACTCATTCAAAAACACAAATTCTGAGATGATAAATAAAATTATACTACTTGAGAACCAAAATTTCTACTTAATTAACTAGCTTATTAAAAGCTGGGTATTGATGAGATGAAGTAGTCTTCTTGCTGAGGAAAAACAAGCACACTGGCCATGATGTCAGAAAAAATAATTCAGAAAGCAGAGGATTCCTAGAAATAGTTAAAATTACATAAATGTATTCTCTTGCCTAATTGTGTCTATTAATTTTGGCCTCTGTTGTTCATCTCCAGAAAAAATGGTCAAAGTCTGCCAAAATCAGTCTAACACTGTTGCATTCAAAGTTGTAACAAAGAATGTTTGCTAATACTGATTATGCCATATATCTGCATCATGCTTTATAAATTATAAAGCACTTTTATATACATTTCATATCCCCAAAGCAACTTTTATTTTAAGCCTGGAAGTATAAGAAAGAATAAAAAAGAAAGAATAACAATTTTAACCAGTGCTTAGCTCCAATATCACAAGCATCTACAGATATTTATTGACTATTTTCTGTAGATATCTTACAAAGAAATACCTCCTCCTAGACTGATTCTTCCGTGTGAAATGAAACCTGGCCTTTAGTATCATTGCATCTTATTGCAATTACTTTGTTTTCTGTTTCCTCTCCCACACTATTGAGCACTGTAAGTCTTATTCATGTTTGCTTTCTAACATTTAGTAGAGTGCCTAGCCTATAGTAAGTAGAAAAATCAATGTTTTTGAATGCTGAATGACACTTGTTTTAAGCAATTAAATCAATGTTTTCTATGTAATATGTCAACTATATCTCAATAAAGCTGGAAAAAATCAATGTTTTAGTAATTGTAATTAAATAGACTTAGTAATTGATTGGTATTTCTTTTCTAATGATTTGAGCATGTTCCAAATACTTAGCTGAGATATGTCAGTAAAGCTCAGCAGAAAAGCTGCTAACAACATAGACACGGTAACATTAATAGAATCTCTCTGTTGTTTCACAAGATTTGTTTTTTCCAAGTCTAAGTGTATAGAAAGCTGTTTCAACTCTACAACCTTTGGTCTTGATTAGATGGACTGTGTTTTCTCCTCTGGTGTTGAATTTCAGCTCTGAACATTGTAAGATGTCTCCACAGTTTCATTTGCCAAAATAGGCAGTTAATGTTGTTCTCATCAGCCTTATAAGAATCTTTTTCTTAATAATACATCTCTTATTTAGAGAAGGCTTACTGAGCAGATAGGCTGCCACATTTCTATAAGAATTCAAACTTCTTTTGGCATGATGTGAATTTAGAATGATAAGTAATTTCTAATGTATCACAAATGTAGAGATATGGTTATCAACTATAGCTATGGGAGATAGCTTCTCTCCTGCCCAAATTTTACTTCAGTTTAAATTAAAGATGTTGATTCTTTTCCAAGTGAAAATTCTCTAGCTATTGGCAATCATCTGGGCTTCAGCTTGTTGAACGAGTCTCAGATCCTTTCCTAAAATCAATTTTTAATAAATTACCAGACTCTTAATTATTCAATCTATGGAAAATATGAAAGGGGAGACCCACTTTACAAAATTTGCAGATTCGTCCATGGTAGGCTGAACTTCTCCAAAGTCAAATAGTAACATTTTAAATCAATCATAACCAGTTGTCACTGATCTCTGTCTTAAAAATGAGAGGGATAAAATTTTCTAATTCCTTTGGTAGAAAACAGGCATATACCATAATATTCAAGAGGCTTCTCTAGGAATAAAGTTTGCAATTTGAATGAATCCACTGTGACCAGTCTGCTTTGATCAAAACCAAGTGAGAACTTTTAAAACGCTCTTGTGACCCTTCCTATTTCAGGGGTAAAATTCCTCCCAAACTAGCTGAAAACATAACTTCATTCATCTATGAAAAGAATTATCTTATTTGTATTTTATCTCATACATTCCCAGGAGACAGGGAATTTACTTCCGTAGACAATACAGTGGAAAGTTGATATTTTTCCTTTAAGAAGATGTGGTACTTATATCTGATATAAATATGAGTTAAGATTGTAACCCAACTGTATAGATTAAATAAAATCTATTACAATGGTTTTGATTTAGAAAATTTACTCCTGTTCTTACTTCACATTCATATTCCAGCAAGAAGTCTTTTTTTTTTAATCAAATGAATTACTTGCTATAATAATTCAGTCTTAAAATAGATGATGAAGGACTGTTGTTTTTCTGTTTGGTGCAGATTTTAGCATAAGGAAGGGGATATCATATATGATCTTTCCCATGAAGTAGTCTACTGTGGAACATGACTGTTCTCCAAATCATTTAAGGAAAAAAAAAAAACCTTAATGAACTAACATAGAGGGAAGGCTATTTCCATGGCAATTGAACTATCAAAAAACCCAAAGAACAGAGACTCTTTCTCTAGCTAGTTTACGTAGTACCATTTTTAACTCCTTGCTACTGGCAGTCAGAATCAACAGGAGCTAAAGCTATCCAAATGTTTCCATTCCAAAACAACAAGAAATATCATGATCCAGTTATTATGTCTTGAAAATATGATCAATATTTCCTGAGAGAGGAGAAGAAAAAAGGAGAAATGAGAAAGATGCTTATGAAGTGCTTTGGGTGGAGGGCAGTGAATGTTAAAGAAGATACAACATGACTCCTCAGTTGTGTTTAACAAACATGTACTGATTGCCAACTATTTAGGGAACACCAAGACCAGAAAGAAAACTTGTCTAGACCTCAAGAAACTCATAGCCTACCATAGGAAGTCATTAAGTAAAGAGAAAACTCCTAAGCACTCTTGTAAAATCTATGGTAGTGATGCAAGCAGGGTACTGGAGAGCATTGATGAAGGGCACTAATTTCATCTGGGGTGGGGTTGGGAGTTTCCAGAGAGGTGAAGCCTCTCAGGTTTTAAAGGATGAGTCAGAGCTGGATAAGTCAGTAAGAATGGAAAGGGCACCGTAGGGATCAGGATAGGTATGAGCAAAGGAAAAGCAGAATGGTTTGTACAGGAAAGAACTCTAAGCAGTTAGTTTTTTCTAAAGCAGTTAGTTACTACAGTATCAAGCATGAGAAAATGGCCAGAGTTTTGACAGAAAATGAAAGAGTCTGTGACAGAGGAGGATCTGTGACTTTGGATTTTTTCTAGATGAGACACTATGGAGGGTTCATATTACTTTCTTGTAATGGTAATAACAATATAAGAAATGACAATAACTATAGCTGCCTCTTATTAAGTACTTCTTATATAATAGGCACAGAATTAGCACTTAACGTAATATTATCGAACCTGTGAGGTAGATTCTATTATTATCCTTTGTAACATAAATGTATGAACAACTCATCAACTTTTGAAATCCCATGGAGAGAGCTAAATATTTGTTTTCACAAACTCCTTAGATAGAGGTGGGACACTCTGTCCAATAAGGCATAAGTAGAAATCTGGGGAGATTGGTGCAAGATGGAGGAGTAGAAGGACGTGTGCTCACTCCCTCTTGTATGAGCACCAAAATCACAAAGAACTGCTGAACAATCATCGACAGGAAGACACCGGAACTCACCAAAAAAGATACCGAATATCCAAAGACTAAGGAGAAGCCACAGTAAGAAAGCAGGAGGGCCACAATCACGATAAAATCAAATCTCATAACTGCTGGATGGGTGACTCACAAACTGGAGAACAATTATACCACAGAAGTCCACCCACTGGAGTGAAGGTTCTGAGCCCCACGTCAGGATTCCCAACCTGGGAGTCTGGCAACAGGAGGAGGAATCCCCAGAGAATCAGACTCTCAAGGCTAGCGGGATCTGGCTGCAAGACTTTGACAGGACTGGGGGAAACAGAGACTCCACTCTAGGAGGGCAAACACAAAGTAGTGTGTGTGCCAGGACCCAGGGGGAAGGAGCAGTGACCCCATAGAAGATTGAACCAGACCTACTGGCTAGTGTTGAAGGTCTCCTGCAGAGGCGGGGTGCAGGTGGCGCCTGTGGCTCACCACGAGGACAAGGACACTGGCAGCAGAAGTTCTGGGTAGTACTCATTGGCATGAGCGCTCCTGGAGTCCACCATTAGCCCCACCAAAGACCCTGTAGGCTCCAGTGCTCAGTCACCTCAGTCCAAACAACCAACAGGGAGGGAATTCAGCCCCACACATCAGCAGACAAGCAGATTAAAGTTTTACTGAGCTCTGCCCACCAGAGGAACACCCAGCCCTACCCACAGCAGTCCCTCCCATCAGGAAGCTTGCACAATCCTCTTAGGTAGCCTCATCCACCAGAGGGCAAACAGCAGCAGCAAGAAGAACTACAATCCTGCAGCCTGTGGAAGGAAAACCACATTCATAGAAAGTCAGACAAAATGAAAAGGCAGAGGGCTATGTCCCAGATGAAGGAACAAGATAAAACCCCAGAAAAACAACTAAATGAAGTGGAGATAGGCAACCTTCCAGAAAAAGAATTCAGAATAATGATAGTGAAGATGATCCAGAACCTAGGAAAAAGAATAGAGGCAAAGATCAAGAAGATGCAAGAAATATTTAACAAAGAACTAGGAGAATTAAAGAACAAACAAACAGTGATGAACAATACAATAACTGAAATAAAAAATACACTAGAAGGAATCAATAGTAGAATAACTGAGGCAGAAGAACAGATAAGTGACCCGGAAGACAAAATGGTGGAAATCACTGCTGTGGAACAGAATAAAGAAAAAAGAATGAAAAGAAATGAAGACAGCCTAAGAGACCTCTGGGACAACATTAAATGCACCAACATTCACATTATATGGGTCCCAGAAGGAGAAGAGAGAGAGAAAGGACCCAAGAAAATATTTGAAGAGATTATAGTTGAAAACTTCCCTAACATGGGAAAGGAAATAGCCACCCAAGGGACACTGGCTGGGACAAGGGAGAGGAAAGTGCAGAGAGTCCCAGGCAGGATAGACCCAAGGAGAAACATGCTGAGACACACAGTAATCAAACTGACAAAAATTAAAGACAAAGAAAAATTATTAAAAGCAACAAGGGAACAATGACAGACAACATACAAGGGAACTCTCCTAAGGTTAATAGCTGATTTCTCAGCAGAAGCTCTGCAAGCCAGAAAGGAAGGAGTGGCATGATATATTTAAAGTGATGAGAGGGAGGAACCTACAACCAAGAATACTCTACCCAGCAAGGATCTCATTCAGATTCAATGGAGAAATCAAAAGCTTTACAAACAAGCAAAAGCTAAGAGAATTCAGTACCACCAAACCAACTCTACAACAAATGCTAAAGGAACTTCTCTAAGTGGGAAACACAAGAGAAGAAAAGGACCTATAAAAACAAACCCAAAACAATTAAGAAAATGGTAATAGGAACAAACATCTCTATAATTACCTTAAATTTGAATGGATTAAATGCTCCAACCCAAAGAAGCAGTTCTCTGATGGATACAAAAACAAGACCTGTATATATGCTGTCTACAAGAGACCCACGTCAGACCTAGGGACACATACAGACTGAAAGTGAGGGGATGGAAAAAAAAGATATTCCATGCAAATGGAAATCAGAAGAAAGCTGTAGTAGCAATACTCATATCAGATAAAATAGATTTTAAAATAAAGAATGTTACAAGAGACAAGGAAGGACACTACATAATGATCAAGGGAGCAATCCAAGAAGAAGATATAACAATTATAAATATATATGCATCCAACATAGGAGCACCTCAATATATAAGGCAAATGCTAACAGCTATAAAAGAGGAAATTGACCGTAACACAATAATAGTGGGGGACTTAAAAACCTCACTTACACTAATGGACAGATAATCCAGACAGAAAATTAATAACGAAACACAAGCTTTAAATGACACAATAGAGCAGGAAGATTTAATTGATATTGATAGGACATTCCATCCGAAAACAGCAGATTACACTTTCTTTTCAAGTGCATACGGAACATTCTCCAGGATAAATCACATCATGGGTCACAAATCAAGCCTCAGTAAATTTAAGAAAATTTAAATTATATCAAGAATCTTTTCCAGCCACAACCCTATGAGATTAGAAATCAATTATAGGAAAAAAAACATAAAAACCACAAACACAAGTAGGCTAAACAATACACTACTAAATAACCAAGAGATCACTGAAGAAATCAAAGAGGAAATTAAAAACTACCTTGCGACAAATGACAACAAAAACACGACAATCCAAAAACTACGGGATGCAGCAAAAGGAGTTCTAAGAGGGAAGTTTATAGTAATACAATCATACCTCAAGAAACAAGAAACATCTCAAATAAACAATCTAACCTTGCACCTAAAGGAACTAGAGAAAGAAGAACAAACAAAACCCAAAGTTAGTAGAAAGAAACAAATCATAAAGATCAGAGCAGAAATAAATAAAATAGAAACAAAGAAAGCAATAGCAAAGATCAATAAAACTAAAAGCTGGTTCTTTGAGAAGATAAACAAAATTGATAAATGTTTAGCCAGACTCATCAAGAAAATGAGGGAGAAGACTCAAATCAATAAAATTAGAAATGTAACAGGAGAAGTTACAACGAACTCAGCAGAAATACAAAGCATCCTAAGAGACTACTAAAAGCAACGCTATGCCAATAAGATGGACAACCTGGAAGAAATGGACAAATTCTTAGAAAGGTATAACCTTTCAAGATTAAACCAGGAAGAAATAGAAAATATAAACAGACCAATCACAGGTAATGAAATTGAAACTGTGATTAAAAATCTTCCAACAAACAAAATCCAGCACCAGATGGCTTCACAGGTGAATTCTATCAAACATTTAGAGAAGAGCTAACACCCATCCTCCTCAACCTCTTCCAAAACATTACAGAGGAAGGAACACTCCCAAACTCATTCTAGGAGGCCACCATCACCCTGATACCAAAACCAGACAAAGATACTACAAAAAAAGAAATTTACCAACCAATAACACTGATGAACATAGATGCAAAAATTCTCAACAAAATACTAGCAAACAGAATCCAACAACACATTAAAAGGATCATACACCACGATCAAGTGGGATTTATCCCATGGATGCAAGGATTCTTGAATATATGCAAATCAATGTAATAAACCATATTAACAAACTGAAGAATAAAAATCATATGATCGTATCAGTAGATGCAGAATAAGCTTCTGATAAAATTCAAAACCCATTTATGATAAAAACTCTCCAGAAAATGGGCATAGAGGGAACCTACCTCAACATAATAAAGGCCATATATGGTAAACCCACAGCAAACATCATTCTCAATGGTGAAAAACTGAATGCATTTCCAATAAGATCAGGAACAAGACTAGGTTGCCTACTCTCACCACTATTATTCAACATAGTTTTGGAAGTCCTAGCCATGGCAATCAGAGAAGAAAAAGAAATAAAAGGAATACAAATTAGAAAAGAAGAAGAAAGCTGTCAGTGTTTGCAGATGACATGATACTATATATAGATAATCCTACAGATGCCACCAGAAATCTACTAGAGCTAATCAATGAATTTGGTAAAGTTGCAGGATACAAAATTAATGCACAGAAATCTCTTGCAGCCCTTTATAGTAACAACAGAAGATCAGAAAGAGAAATTAAGGAAACAATGCCATTCACTGTTGCAACAAAAAGAATAAAATACCTAGGAATAAAACTACCTAAGAGGGTAAAAGACCTGTTCTCAGAAAAGTATAAGACACTGATGAAAGAAATCTAAGATGACACAAACAGATGGAAAGATATACCATGTTCTTGGATTGGAAGAATCAACATTGTGAAAATAACTATACTACCCAAAGCAATCTACAGATTCAATGCAATCCCTATCAAATTACCAAAGGCATTTTTTACAGAACTAGAAAAAAAAATCTTAAAATTTATATGGAGACACAAAAGACCCTGAATAGCCAAAGCAATCTTGAGGGAAAAAAATGGAGCTGGAGGGCTTCCCTGGTGGCACGGTGGTTGAGAGTCCGCCTGCCAATGCAGGGGACGCAGGTTCATGCCCCGGTATGGGAAGATCCCATATGCCATGGAGTGGCTGGGCCCGTGAGCCATGGCCGCTGAGCCTGCGCATCTGGAGCCTGTGCTCCGCAATGGGAAGGGCCACAAAAGTGAGAGGCCTGCGTACCACAAAAAAAATAAATAAATAAAGGAGCTGGAGCAATCTGACTCCCTGGCTCCAGACTATACTACAAAGCTACAGTAATCAAGACAATATGGTACTGGCACAAAACAGAAACATAGATGAATGGAACAGGATAGAAAGCCCAGAGATAAACCTATGTACCTATGGTCAACTAATCTATGACAAAGGAGGTAAGGATATACAATGCAGAAAAGACAGTCTCTTCAATAAGTGGTGCTGGGAAAACTGGACAGTTACATATAAAAGACTGTAATTAGAACACTCCCTAACACCATATAGAAAAATAAACAAAAGAAATGGATTAAAGATCTAAACGTAAGATGGGACACTATAAAACTTTTAGAGGAAAACATAGGAAGAACACTCTTTGATATAAATCACAGCAAGATCTTTTTTGACCCACCTCCTAGAGTAATGGAAATAAAAACAAAAATAAACAAATAGATCCTAATGAAACTTAAAAGCTTTTGCACAGCAAAGGAAGCTATAAACAAGAAAAAAGACAACGCTCAGAATGGGAGAAAATATTTGCAAAAAAATCAATGGACAAAGGATTAATCCCCAAAATATATAAACAACTCATGTAGTTCAATATCAAAAAAACAACCCAATCAAAAAATGGTTGTAAGACCTCAAGAGATAGTTCTCCAAAGAATACATAAAGATGGCCAAGAGGCACATGCAAAGCTGCTGACATCACTAATTATTAGGGAAATGCAAATCAAAACTAGAGTGAGGTAGCACCTCACACCAGTTAGAACAGGCATCATCAGAAAATCTACAAACTGTAAATGCTGGAGAGGGTGTGGAGAGAAGGGAACCTTCTTGCTCTGTTGGTGGGAATGTAAATTGCTACAGCCACTATGGAGAACAGTATGGAGGTTCCTTAAAAAACTAAAAATAGAATTACCACACTACCCAGTAATCCCACTACTGGGCATATATACAGAGAAAACCATAGTTCAAAAAGACACATGGGGGAGGAGATTCAAGACGGCGGAAAAGTGAGACGTCGAGATCACGTTCCTCCCCACAAATACATCAGAAATACATCTACATATGAAACAACTCCTACAAAACACCTACTGAATGCTGGCAGAAGACCTCAGACCTCCCAAAAGGCAAGAAACTCCCCACATACCTGGGTAGGGCAAAAGAAAAAAGAAAAAACAGAGACAAAAGAATAGGAATGGGACCTGCACCAGTGGGAGGGAGTTGTGAAAGAGGAAAGGTTTCCACACACTAAGAAGCCCCTTTGCAGGTGGAGACTGCGGGTGGTGGATGGGGGAAGCCTCGGAGCCATGGAGGAGAGCGCAGCAACACGGGTGCAGAGGGCAAAGTGGAGAGATTCTCTCACAGAGGATCAGAGCCGACCAGCACTCACCAGCCCGAAAAGCTTCTCTGCTCACCTGCCGGGACTGGAGGGGGGCTGGGAGCTGAGGCTCTGGATTCAGAGGTTGGATCCCAGGGAGAGGACTGGGGTTGGCTGAATGAACAGAGCCTGAAGGGGCTAGTGTGCCACAGTGAGCTGGGAGGGAGTCCAGGAAAAAGTCTGGAGCTGCCGAACAGACAAGAGACTTTTTCTTGCCTCTTTGTTTCCTGGTGTGCGAGGAGAGGATTTAAGAGCACCGCTTAAAGGAGCTCCAGAGACGGGCGCGAGCTGTGGCTACCAGCACAGACCCCAGACGCATGCATGAGATGCTAAGGCTGCTGCCACCACCACCAAGAAGCCTGAATGCAAGCACAGGTCACTATCCACACCTCCCCTCCTGGAAGCCCGTGCAGCCCGCCACTGCCGGGGGCCCGGGATCCAGGGACAACCTCCCCAGGAGAACACACGGCGCGCCTCAGGCCGGTGCAATGTCACGCTGGCCTCTGCCGCCGCAGGCTTGCCTCGCATCCGTGCCCCGCCGCCCCCTGCCTGAGTGAGCCAGAGCCCCCGAATCAGCTGCTCCTTTAAGCCCATCCTGTCTGAGCAAAGAACAGACGCCATCAGGTGACCTGCTCGCAGAGGCGGGGCCAAATCCAAAGCTAAACTCCAGGAGCTGTGCGGACAAAGAAGAGAAAGGGAAATTTCTCCCAGCAGCCTCAGGAGCAGAGGATTAAATCTCTACAAACAACTTGATGTAACCTGCATCTGTGGAATACCTGAATAGACAATCAATCATCCCAAACTGAGGAGGTGGACATTGGGAGAAAAGATATATATTTTTTTTCCTCTTTTTCTCTTTTTGTGAGTGTGTATGTGTATGCTTCTGTGTGTGCTTTTGTCTGTACAGCTGTACTTTTACAATTTGCCCTAGGGTTCTGTCTGTCCATTTTTTTTGTTTTTTGTATAGTTTTTAGCACTTGTTATCATTGGTGGATTTGTTTTTGGTTTGGTTGTGCTCTTCTTTCTTTCCTTCTTTTTTTTTTCTTTAATTACTTAAAAAAATTTTTTAATAATTATTTTTTATTTTAATAACTTTATTTTACTTTATTATATTTTATCTTCTTCATTGTTTCTTTCTTTTTTTGCTCCCTTTTATTCTGAGCTGTGTGGAGGACAGGCTCTCAGTGCTCCATCCAGGCGTCAGGGTAGTGCCTCTCAGGTGGGAGAGCCATGCACGTTCAGGACACTGGTCCACAAGAGACATCCCAGCTCCATGTAATATCAAACAGCAAAAATCTCCCAGAGATCTCCATCTCAATGCCAAGACCCAGCTCCACTCAATGACCAGCAAGCTACAGTGCTGGACACCCTATGCCAAACAACTAGCAAGACAGGAACACAACCGTATCCATTAGCAGACAGGCTGCCTAAAATCATAAAAGGTGAAAGACACCCCAAAACACACCACCACGTGTGGACCTGACACCAGAAAGACAAGATCCAGCCTCAGCCACCAGAACAAAGGCACTAGTCCCCTCCACCAGGAAGCGTACACACCCACTGAATCAACCTTAGCCACCGGGGACAGACACCAAAAACAAAGGTAACTACGAACCTGCAGCCTGCGAAAAAGAGACTCCAAACACAGTAAGTTAACCAAAATGAGAAGACAGAGAAAAACAGCAGATGAAGGAGCAAGGCAAAAACCCACCAGATCTAACACATGAAGAGGAAATAGGCAGTCTACCTGAAGAAGAATTCAGAATGATGATAGTAAAGATGATCCAAAACCTTGGAAATACAATCGAGAAAATACAACAAACGTTTAACAAGGACTTAGAAGAACTAAAGAACAAGCAAACAGTGATGGTCAACACAATAAATGAAATTAAAAATTCTCTAGAAGGGAGCAAGAGCAGAATAACTGAGGTAGAAGAACGGATAAGTGACCTGGGAGATAAAATAGTGGAAATAACTACCACAGAGCAGAATAAAGAAAAAAGAATGAAAAGAATTGAGGACAGTATCAGAGACCTTTGGGACAACATTGAACAAAACAACATTTGAATTATAGGGGTCCCAGAAGAAAAAGAGAAAAAGAAAGGGACTGAGAAAATATTTGAAGAGATTATAGTCGAAAACTTCCTTAATAAGGGAAAGGAAATAGTTAAACAAGTACAGGAAGCACAGAGAGTCCTATACAGGATAAATCCAAGGGGAAACATGCTAAGACACATATTAATTAAACTATCAAAAATTAAATACAAAGAAAAAACATTAAATGTAGCAAGGGAAAAACAACAAATAACATAAAAGTGAATCCCCATAAGGTAAACAGCTGATCTTTCAGCAGAAACTCTGCAAGCCAGAAGGGAGTGCCAGAATATATTTAAAGTAATGAAGGAAAAAAACCTACAACCAAGATTACTCTAGCCAGCAAGGATCTCATTCATATTCGACAGAGAAATTAAAATCTTACAGACAAGCAAAAGCTAAGATAACTCAGCACAACCAAACCAGCTTTACAACAAATGCTAAAGGAACTTCTCTAGGCAGGAAACACAACAGAAGGAAAAGACCTACAATAACAAACACAAAACAATTAAGAAAATGGTAATAGGAACATATATATCGATAATTACCTTAAATGTAAATCGATTAAATGCTCCCACGAAAAGACATAGACTGGCTGAATGGATACAAAAACAAGACCCATATATATACTGTCAACAAGAGACCCCCTTCAGACCTAGGGACACATAGAAACTGAAAATGAGAGGATGAAAAAAGATATTCCATGCAAATGGAAATCAAAAGAAAGCTGGAGTAGCAATTCTCATATCAGACAAAATAGACTTTAAATAAAGACTATTACAAGAGATAAAGAAGGACACTACAATGATAAAGGGCTCAGTTCAAGAAGAAGATATAACAACTGTAAATATTTATGCACCCAACACAGGAGCACCTCAATACATAAGGCAAATACTAACTGCCATAAGGGGGAAATTGAGAGCAACACATTCCTAGTAGGGGAATTTAACACCCCACTTTCACCAATGGACAGATCATCCAAAATGAAAATAAATAAGGAAACACAAGCTTTAAATGATACATTAAAAAAGATGGACTTAATTAATATTTATAGGACATTCCATCCAAAAACAACAGAATACACATTCTTCTCAAGTGCTCATGGAACATTCTCCAGGATAGATCATATCTTGGGTTACAAATCAAGCCTTGGTAAATTTAAGAAAATTGAAATCGTATCAAGTATCTTTTCCGACCACAATGCTATGAGACTGGATATCAATTACAGGAAAAAAACCTGTAAAAAATACAAACACATAAAGGCTAAACAATACACTACTTAATAACCAAGAGATCACTGAAGAAATCAAAGAGGAAATAATAAAATACCTAGAAACAAATGACAATGAAAACACAACAACCCAAAACATATGGGGTGCAGCAAAAGAAGTTCTAAGAGGGAAATTTATAGCAATAAAATCCTACCTTAAGAAACAAGAAACATGTCAAATAAACAACCTAAACTTACACCTGAAGCAATCAGAGAAAGAAGAACAAAAATCCCTCAAAGTTAGCAGAAGGAAAGAAATCATAAAGAGCAGATCAGAAATAAATAAAAAAGAAATGAAGGAAATGATAGCAAAGATCAATAAAACTAAAAGCTGGTTCTTTGAGAACAAAATTGATAAACCATTAGCCAGACTCATCAGGAAAAAAAGGGAGAAGACTCAAGTCAATAGAATTAGAATGAAAAAGGAGAAGTAACAACAGACACTACAGAAATACAAAGGATCATGAGAGATTACTACAAGCAACACTATGCCAATAAAATGGACAACCTGGAAGCAATGAACAAATTCTTAGAAATGCACAATCTTCCGAGACTGAACCAGGAAGAAATAGAAAATATGAACAGACCAATCACAAGAACTGAAATTAAAACTGTGGTAAAAAATCTTCCAACAAACAAAAGTCCAGGACCAGATGGCTTCACAGGTTAATTCTGTCAAACATTTAGAGAAGAGCTAACACCTATCCTTCTCAAATTCTTCCAAAATATAGCAGAGGGAGGAAAACTCCCAAACTCATTCTATAAGGCCACCATCACCCTGATACCAAAATCAGAAAAAGATGTCAGAAAAAAATAAAACTACAGGTCAATACCACTGATGAACATAGATGTAAAAATCCTCAACAAAATACCAGCAAACACAATCCAACAGCACACTAAATGGATCATACACCATGATCAAGTGGCGTTTATCCCAGAAATGCAAGGATTCTTCAATATATGCAAATCAGTCAATGTGATACACCATATTAACAAATTGAAGGAGAAAAACCATGTGATCAACTCAATAGATGCAGAGAAAGCTTTTGACAAAATTCAACATGCATTTATAATAAAAACCCTCCAGAAAGTAGGCATAGAGGGAACTTTCCTCAACATAATAAAGGCCACATATGACAAACCCACAGCCAATATCGTCCTCAATGGTGAAAAACGATTTCCACTAAGATCAGGAAAAAGACAAGGTTGCCCAATCTCACCACTATTATTCAACAGAGTTATGCAAGTTTTAGCCACAGCAATTAGAGAAGAAAAAGAAATAAAAGGAACCCAAACCAGAAAAGAAGTAAAACACTCACTGTTTGCAGATGACATGATACTATACATAGAGAATCCTAAAGATGATACCAGAAAACTATTAGAGCTAATCAATGAATTTGGTAATGTAGCAAGATACAAAATTAATGTACAGAAATCTCTTGCATTCTTGTATACTAATGATGAAAAATCTGAAAGTGAAATTAAGAAAACACTACCATTTACAACTGCAACAAAAAGAATAAAATATCTAGGAATAAACCTACCTAAGGAGACAAAAGTCTTGTATGCAGAAATTATAAGACACTGATGAAAGAAATTAAAGATGATACAAATAGGTGGAGAGATATACCATGTTCTTGGATTGGAAGAATCAACATTGTGAAAATGACTCTACCACCCAGAGCAATCTACAGATTCAATGCAATCCCTATCAGACTACCACTGGCATTTTTCAGAGAACTAGAATAAAAAATTTCACAATTTGTATGGAAACACAAAAGACCCCGAATACCCAAAGCAATCTTGAGAAAGAAAAACGGAGCTGGAGGAATCAAGGTCCCTGACCTCAAACTATACTACGAAGCTACAGTAATCAAGACAATATGGTACTGGCACAAAAACAGAAATATAGATCAATGGAACAGGATAGAAAGCCCAGAGATAAACCCACGCACATATGGTCACCTTATCTTTGATAAAGGAGGCAAGAATATACAGTAGAGAAAGACGGCCTCTTCAATAAGTTGTGCTGGGAAAACTGGACATGTAAAAGAATGAAATTAGAACACTCCCTAACACCATACACAAAAATAAACCCAAAATGGATTAAAGACCTAAATGTAAGGACTGACACTATCAAACTCTTAGAGGAAAACATAGGAAGAATACTCTATGACATACATCACAGCAAGATCCTTTTTGACCCACCTCCTAGAGAAATGGAAATAAAAATAAACAAATTGGACCTAATGAAACTTCAAAGCTTTTGCACAGCAAGGAAACCATAAACAAGATGAAAAGCAACCCTCAGAATGGGAGAAAATATTTGCAAATGAAGCAACTGACAAAGGATTAATCTCCAAAATTTATAAGCAGCTCATGCAGCTCAATATGAAAAAAACAAACAACCCAATCCAAAAATGGGCAGAAGACCTAAATAGACATTTCTCTAAAGAAGATATACAGATTGCCAACAAACACATGAAAGAATGGTTAACATCATTAATCATCAAGGAAATGCAAATCAAAACTACAATGAGATATCATCTCATATTGGTCAGATTGGCTATCATCAAAAAATCTACAAACAGTAAATGCTGGAGAGGGTGTGGAGAAAGGGAACCCTCTTGGACTGTTGGTGGGAATGTAAATTCGTGCAGCCAGTATGGAGAACAGTATGGAGGTTCCTTAATAAACTAAAAATAGAACTACCATATGACCCAGCAATCCCACTACTGGGCATATACCCTGAGAAAACCGTAACTCAAAAAGAGTGATGTACCAAAATGTTCATTGCAGCTCTATCTACAACCGCCAGGACATGGAAGCAACCTAAGTGTCCATTGACAGCTGAATGGATAAAGAAGATGTGGCACATATATACAATGGAATATTACTCACCATAAAAAAGAAATGAAACTGAGTTATCTGTAATCAGGTGGATGGACCCAGAGTCTGTCATACAGAGTGAAGTAAGTCAGAAAGAGAAAAAGAAATACCATATGTTAATGCATATATATGGAATCATTAAAAAAAAAATGGTTATGAAGAACCTAGGGGCAAGATGGGAATAAAGACGCAGACCTACTACAGAATGGACTTGAGGACACGGGGAGGGGGAAGGGTAAGCTGGGACAAAGTGAGAGAGTAGTAGTGTATTTATGGATATATATATACTACCAAATGTAAAATAGATAGCTAGTGGGAAGCAGTCGCATAGCACAGGGATATCAGCTCGGTGCTTTGTGACCAGCTAGAAGGGTGGGATAGGGAGGGTGGGAGGGAGGGAGACGCAAGAGGCAAGAGGTATGGGGATATATGTATATATATAACTGATTCACTTTGTTATAAAGCAGAAACTAACACACCATTGTAAAGCAATTATGCTCCAGTAAAAATGTAAATAAAAGAAAAGAAAAAAGAATCACTATAATATGTCATCAAAGAGAAAACTATGACCTCATCTTGGAAGGAGGCACAGAAGGTGAATTAAAAAAAAAAAAAAGACCAATATCAGTAACAATTGGAAGCAATGTTTATTGTTAGCAGTTTGGGTTTTTTAAAGTAACTTTACCAAACTTTCAACATATATTCTTAGACAACTGATCAGACACTTGTGGCTCTGCCCTTTAAAAGCCTTTTCTGAGAATGACTGATGTGGAATAAATTGCAGATATTTAAAGTAGACAATTTTGTGAGTTTCAATGTATGTGGACATCTGTAAAACCATCATCATAATCAAGCTAAGAACGTATCCTTCAGTCTCTAGGGCTTCCTCAAGTCCCTTTGTAATCCATACATCTGTTCACCCCTAAACCCATATCCACAGGGAACAACTGATATGCTTTCTTATACCATAGATTAGTTTGCTTTTTCTAAAATTTTATATAAATGAAATCACACACTGATTTCTTTTGGGGTTCTTTCAATCAGCAATATTTTTGAAATGCTTCTATGTTACTCGGTAGTATTCTATTAAATAAATATATCCCCATTTGTTTATTCATTCACCTATTGATAGACACTCAGGTTGTTTCTATGTTTTCGCTATTGTAAATAAAACCACTACAAACAAGTCTTTGTGTGGACAAATGCTTTCAGTTCTTTTGGGTAAATGCATAATATTGCAATGGCTAGATGGTATGGTAGGTGTATGTGTAACTTTTAAAAAAAATGCTGGGAAGGGCTTCCCTGGTGGTGCAGTGGTTGAGGGTCCGCCTGCCGATGCAGGGGACACGGGTTCGTGCCCCGGTCCGGGAGGATCCCACATGCCGCGGAGAGGCTGGGCCTGTGAGCCATGACCGCTGTGCCTGCGCATCCGGAGCCTGTGCTCTGCAACGGGAGAGGCCACAATAGTGAGAGGCCTGCGTACAGCAAAGAAAAAAAAAAAAAAAAAAAGCTGGGAAAACAAATCTAAACCACATCTTCATATTGTATATGAAGATGGCACTTCATAAGCAATAGGATAGCTATAATTTAAAAATGGAAAGTAAGTTTTGATGAGGCTACAGAGAAACTGGAACACTAAAGCATTGGTGGGAATGTAAAGCACTACAGCCACTGTGGAAATAGTTTGGTGGTTCATCATAATGTTAAACATAAAATTATCATATGACTCAGCAAATCTACTTCTGGGTATATTATCTAAAAGAATTGAAAACAGGTTCTCAAACAAATACTGGTTTACACATGCTCATAGTAGGACTTAATTATAGCCAAAATGTGAACACAATCCAAATGTATATCAATGGATGAATGATAAACAAAATGCGAATACATAGAATGAAATGTTACTCTGTCATAAAAAGGTTCAAGTACTGATACATTCTACAATGTGAATGAACCTCAAAAACATTAAGTGAAGAAGTTAGACACAAAAAATCACATATAGTATGATTCCATTTATGTGAAATATTCAGAATAGATAAATCTATAGAGGCAGAAATCAAATGAGTGCTAGTTCCAGCAATGGTGGGAAGGATAAATAGGAAATGATTATTTAATGGGGATGAGGATTTCTTTTGGAGTGATGAAAATGTTTTGGAACTAGATAGAAGTGATAGTTGCACAACATTATAACTGTACTAAATCCCACTAAAGTGTACTCTTTGAAAGCATTAATATTATGTTCTGTGAATTTCACCTCAATTTGAAAAACCTTTTGAAATATTTTCCAAAGTGCCTTTACTATTTAAAATGGATGAGAGTTCCATAGCTCCACATCTTCATCAACACTTGGTATAGTCAGTCCCTTTCATCTTAGCCATTCAATGGGAATATAATGGTAGTTCATTGTGGCTTTATTTTATATTTCCTTAATAACTAATGATGTTCAGTATCTTCTCTTGCATTCATTTACTATCTGTATATCTTCCTTACTAAAGTGTGTTTCAGGGACTTCCATGGCGGTCCAGGGATTAAGATTCCGCACTCCCAATGCAGGTGGCCTCATTTTGATTCCTGGTCAGGGAACTAGATGCTGAAATTAAAAAGATCCCACATGCCACAACTAAGTCCTAGAGCAGCCAAATAAATAAATAATTTTAAGTGTCTCTCAAATAGTTTGCTCAACTTTTAGTTTTTTTTTTTTGGTCCTCTAAGTTGTGAGAGTTCTTTACATATTCTAGATATAATTCCCTTGTTGGATAAATATTTTGAAAATATTTTATCCAGTTTGTGGGTTGACTTTTAATTTTTGTAACAGTGTTTAGAAGAACCAAAGTTTTTATATTAGATGAAGTCCAATTTCTCAATTTTTTCTTTTCTATTTGTCCTTTTTGTGTTCTAATTAATAAATCTTTGCCTAATCCATGGTAACTAAACTTTTCTCCTGTATTTTCTTTTAGAATTTTGATAGTTTTAACTCTTATGCTTAGGTCACTGATCCATTTTGAGTTAGTTTTTATATATGGTGTGAGCTATAGGTCAAGACTCTTTTTGTTTCTTTAATACCCAATTGACCTAGCACCATTTGTTTAAAATATCACCCATTTTCCACTGAATGAATACCTTGGCAACATTTTAAAAAATCAATTGACCATATATGTGTTGGCCTATTTCTTGAATCTCAGTTCTGTTCTAATGACCCATAATGTCTATATTTATGCTGATGTCACATTTTAATAAAATACAAATAATTTTAAAACTTCTATACTTTAATAACAAATTATAGTTTGTTAATATTTTTATTTTAAATAATTTTAGATTAACAGAAAAGTTGAAAGACAGTACAGAGAATTCCCACATACTCATCTCCTAGTTTCTCCCATTGTTAACACCTTATATTACCATGATACATTTGTCAAAACTAAGAAACTAATACTAATACATTACTAGTTACTGAATTCCAGACATTTAGATTTCACAAATTTTTCCATTAATAATGTCTTCTGTTCCAAGATACAACTGAGGGTACCGCATTGACTTTAGTTGTCATTTCTCCTCTGGACTATTATAGTTTCTCAGTCTTTCCTTGTTTGTCATAACCTTGATAGTTTTGAGGAGTACTGGTCACATATTCTATAAAATGTCCCATCCACACCCCAATTTGGACTGTGTGTTCTTTTTCTCATGATTAGACTGAAATTAATGGAGCTCTGTAAAGAGTAACACAGAAGTGAAGAGCCCATCTCAACACTTCAGATCACTTCACAAACATGTAATATCACTGGTTATGTTCATCTTCATCACTTGTGTGATGTATGCCAGGTTTCTTCACTGTAAAAGTTACTATTTTATTCCTTTTCCTACTTTGTTCTTTGGAAGCAAGTTACCAAGTCTAGCCCACCCTCAAGAGAAAGAAGGGTGAGAAGCAAGTTGCACCTCATGGAAGAAGGTATTTCTACACATATTATCTGAAATTCTGTCAGATAGTTTTTCCTCTTCTATCCTATTTAATTACTTATTTAATCACTTATTTATATCAATACGGACTCATGTATATTATTTTATATTATAAGCTATGATCCAGTACTGTTACTTAATTTGTTTGCAAATTATTCCAGCTTTGGACATTGGTATCTCATCCAGGTAATCTCTATGTCCCTTTGGCAGATGGTATTCTGCCATCTTTCTGTTTACTGAACATTTCCTAACTTTCTGGTACTACGAAAATGTTCCATGGTAATCTTGTATTTTCTCTGCCCAGCCTAAAATCATCCATTTCTCCAAGAAGTGCTGGGTCCTTTAATTGAGTGGTATTTAGAGAGCAAGATCTTGGTGCTTGGACTACACTTTTTTTTTTTTCCCCTTTAACATCATTATTGGAGTATAATTGCTTTACAATGTTGTGTTAATTTCTGCTGTAAAACAAAGTGAATCAACTATATGCATACGTATATCCCCATATCCACTCCCTCTTGCGTCTTCTTCCCACACCCTTTACCTCACCCCTCTAGATGGTCTCAAAGCACCAAGCTCGTCTCCTTGTGCTATGTGGCTGCTTCCCACTAGCTAACTATTTTACATTTGGTAGTGTATATATGTGCATGCTAATCTCTCATTTCATCCCAGCATACCATTTCCCATCCCCGTGTCTTCAGGTCCATTCCCTAGTCTGTGTCTTTATTCCTGTCATGCCCCTAGGTCCATCAGAACCTTTTTTTTCTTTTTTTAGATTCCATATATATGTGTTAGCATATGGTATTTGTTTTTCTCTTTCTGACTTACTTCACTCTGTATGACAGACTCTAGGTCCATCCACCTCACTACAAATAACTCAGTCTAGTTTCTTTTTATGGCTGAGTAATATTCCATTGTACATATGTGCCACATCTTTATAAAACTATCTGTTGATGGACATCCATGTCTGGCTATTGTAAATAGTGCTGCAATGAACACTGGGGTCCATGACTCCTTTTAAATTATGGTTTTCTCAGGGTATATGCCCAGTAGTGGGATTGCTGGGTCATATGGTAGTTCTATTTTTAGTTTTTTAAGGAACCTCCATACTGTTCTCCATAGTGGCTGTATCAATTTACATTCCCACCAACAGTGCAAGAGGGTTCTCTTCTCTCCACACCCTCTCCAGCATTTATTGTTTGTAGATATTTTGGTGATGGCCATTCTGAGCAGTGTGAGGTGTTACCTCATTGTAGTTTTGATTTGCATTTCTCTAATGATTAGTGATGTTGAGCATGTTTCCATGTGTATGTTGGCAATCTGTATATCTTCTTGGGAGAAATGTCTATTTAGGTCCTCTGCCCATGTTTGGATTGGGCTGTTTTTTTGTATTGTTTTGTTTTTGACATTGAGCTGCATGAGCTGCTTGTATATTTTGGAAATTAATGCTTTGTCAGTTGCTTCATTTGCAAATATCATCTCTCATTCTGAGGGTTGTCTTTTCACCTTGTTTATGGTTTCCTTTGCTGTGCAAAACTTTGAAGTTTCATTAGGCCCCATTTGTTTATTTTTGTTCTTATTTCCTTTTCTCTAGGAGATGAGTCAAAAAGGATCTTGCTGTAATTTATGTCATAGAGTGTTCTGACCATGTTTTCCACTAAGAGTTTTATACTGTCTGGCCATACATTAAGTCTTTAATCCATTTTGAGTTTATTTTTGTGTATGGTGTTAAAGAGTGTTCTAATTTCATTCTTTTACATGTAGCTGTCGAGTTTTCCCAGCATCACTTACTGAAGAGGTGGCCTTTCCTCCACTGTATACTCTTGCCTCCTTTATCAAAGATAAGTTGACCATATGTGCATGGGTTTATCTCTGGGCTTTCTATCCTGTTCCATTAATCTATATTTCTATTTTTGTGCCAGTACCATCATGCCTTGATAACTGTAGCTTTGTAGTATAGTCTGGTCTGGGAGCCTGATTCCTCCAGCTCCATTTTTCTTTCTCAAGACTGCTTTGGCTATTTGGGGTCTTTTGTGTTTCCATACAAATTGTGCAATTGTTTGTTCTAGTTCTGTGAAAAATGTGAGTGGTAGTTTAATAGGGATTACACTGAATCTGTAGATTGCTTTGGGTAGGATAGTCATTTTCACAATGTTGATTCTTCCAATCCAAGAACATGGTATATCTCTCCATCTGTGTGTGTCATCTTTGATTTCTTTCATCAGTGTCTTATAGTTTTCTGCATACACATTTTTTGTCTGCGTAAGTAGGTTTCTTGCTAGGTATTTTATTCTTTTTGTTGCAATGGTAAATGGGAGTGTTTCCTTAATTTCTCTTTCAGATTTTTCATCATTACTGCATAGGAATGCAAGAGATTTCTGTGCATTAATTTTGTATCCTACTACTCTACTGAATTAATTGATTGGCTCTAGTAGATAGCAACTTTAGGATTCTCTATGTATAGTATCATGTCATCTGCAAACAGTGACAGGTTTACTTCTTGTTTTCTGATTTGGATTCCTTTTTTTTCTTATTCTTCACTAATTGCTGTGGCTAAAACTTCCAAAACTGTTGAATAATAGTGGTGAGAGTGGGCAACCTTGTCTTTTTCCTGATCTTAGTGGAAATTGTTTCAGATTTTCACCATTGAGAATGATGTTGGCTGTGGGTGTGTCATATATGGCCTTTATTATGTTGAGGTAGGTTCCCTCTATGCCTACTTTCTGGAGAGTTTTTTTCATAAATGGGTGTTGAATTTTGTCAAAAGCTTTTTCTGCATCTACTGAGATTATCATATGGTTTTATCCTTCATTTTGTTAGTATGGTGTATCACATTAATTGATTTGCATATATTGAAGAATCCTTGCATTCCTGGGATAAAATTCACTTGATCATAGTGTATGATCCTTTTAATGGGCTGTTGGATTCTGTTTGCTAGTATTTTGTTGAGGATTTTTGTATCTATATTCATCAGTGATATTGGCCTGTGTTTTCTTTTTTTGTGACATCTTTGTCTGGTTTTGGTATCAGGGTGATGGTGGCCTCATAGAATGAGTTTTGGAGTGTTCCCTCCTCTGCTCTATTTTGGAAAAGTTTGAGAAGGATAGGTGTTAGCTCTTCTCTAAATGTTTGATAGAATTTGCCTGCGAAGCCATCTGGTCCTGGACTTTTGTTTGTTGGAAGATTTTTAATCACAGTTTCGATTTCAGTGCTTGTGATTGGTCAGTTTATATTTTCTATTTTTTCATGGTACAGTCTCGGAAGGTTGTGCTTTTCTAAGAATTTGCCCATTTCTTCCAGGTTGTCCATTTAATTGGCATAGAGTTGCTTGTAGTAATCTCTCATGATCCTTTGTATTTCTGCAGTGTCAGTTGTTACTTCTCCTTGTTCATTTCTAATTCTGTTGATTTCAGTCTTCTCCTTTTTTTTCTTGATGAGTCTGGCTAATGGTTTATTAATTTTATTTATCTTCTCAAAGAACCAGCTTTTAGTTTTATTGATCTATGCTATCATTTCCTTCATTCTTTTTCTTTAATTTCTGATCTGATCTTTATAATTTCTTTCCTTCTGCTAACATTTTTTTTGTTGTTGTTCTTCTTTCTCTGATTTCTTTAGGCATAAGGTTAGGTTGTTTATTTGAGATTTTTTTGTTTGTTGAGTTTGGATTGTGTTGCTATAAACTTCCCACGAGAACTGCTTTTGCTGCATCCCATAGGTTTTGGGTTGTTGTGTTTTCATTGTCATTTGTTTCTAGGTATTTTTTGATTTCCTCTTTGATTTCTTCAGTGATCTCTTGGTTATTTAGCAGCGTATTGTTTAGCCTCCATGTGTTTGTATTTTTTACAGTTTTTTTTTCCTGTAATTGATATCTAGTCTTGTACTGTTTTGGCTGGAAAAGATACTTGATACCATTTCAATTTTCTTAAATTTACCAAAGCTTGATTTGTGACCCAAAATATGGTCTATCCTGGAGAATGTTCCATGAACACTTGAGAAGAAAATGTATTGTGTTGTTTTTGGATGGAATGTCCTATAAATATCAATTAAGTTCATCGTGTTTAATGTGTCATTTAAAGCTTGTGTTTCTCTATTTATTTTCATTTTGGATGATCTGTCCATTGATGAAAGTGGGGTGTTAAAGTCCCCTACTATGAATGTGTTACTGTTGATTTCCCCTTTCATGGCTGCTAGCATTTGCCTTATGTATTTTGAGGTGCTCCTATGTTGGGTGCATAAATATTTACAGTTGTTATATCTTCTTCTTGGATTGATCCCCTGATCATTATGTAGCGTCCTTCTTTGTCTCTTGTAAGTCTTTATTTTAAAGTCTATTTTGTCTGATATGAGTATTGCTACTTAAGCTTTCTTTTGATTTCCATTTACATGAAATATCTTTTTCCATCTCCTCACTTTCAGTCTGTATGTGTCCCTAGGTCTGAAGTGGGCTCTTGTAGACAGCATTTGTATGGGTCTTTCATTTCTATCCATTCAGCCAGTCTACGTCTTTTGGTTGGAGCATTTATTCCACTTACATTGAAGGTAATTATCAGTATGTATGTTCCTCTTACCATTTTCTTAATTGTTTTGGGTTTGTTTTTGTAGGTCTTTTCCTTCTCTTCTGTTTCCTGCCCAGAGAAGTTTTTTAGCATTTTTTGTAAAGCTGGTTTGGTGGTGCTGAATTCTCTTAGCTTTTGCTTATCTCTAAAGGTTTTAGTTTCTCTGTCCAATCTGAATGAGATCCTTGCTGGGTTGAGTAATCTTGGTTCTAGGTTTTTCCCTTTCTTCACTTTAAATATGTCCTGCCACTCCCTTGTGGCTTGCAGAGTTTCTGTTGAAAAATCAGCTGTTAACCTTATGGGGATTCCCTTGTATGTTATTTGTTGCTTTTCCCTTGCTGCTTTTAATATTTTTTCCTTGTATTTAATTTTTGATAGTTTCAATAATATGTATCTCTGAGTGTTTCTCTTTGGGTTTATCCTGTATGGTACTCTCTGTGCTTCCTGGACTTGATTGACTATTTCCTTTCCCATGTTACAGAAGTTTTCAACTATCATCTCTTCAAATTTTTTCTCAGCCCCTTTCTTTTTCTCTTCTTCTTCTGGAACCTATATAATTCGAATGTTGGTGTGTTTAATGCTGTCCCAGAGGTCTCTGAGACTGTCCTGAAGGCTTTTCATTCTTTTTTCTTTATTCTGCTCTCTGGCAGTTATTTCCACCATTTTATCTTCCAGCTCACTTATCTGTTCTTCTGGCTCAGCTCTTCTGCTATTGATTCCTTCTAGAGTATTTTTATTTTCAGGAATTGTGTTGTTCATCACTCTTTGTTTGCTCTTTAGTTCTTCTCGATACTTGTTAAATGTTTCTTGTATTTTCTCCATTCTGTTTCTGAGATTTTGGATCATCTTTACTATCATTACACTGAATTCTTTTTCAGGTAGGTTGCCTATTTCGTCTTCATTTATTTCTCTTGTAGGTTTTTACCTTCTCCTTCGTTTGTAACATATTTTTTTGTTGTTTCATTTTTTTTTTCTCTTTTTGATGGGTGGTGCTGTATTCCTGTCTTACTGGTTGTTTGGCCTGAGACATCCAGCACTGGAATTTTCAGGCAGTTGGATAGAGCTGGGTCTCGGTGCTGCGATGAGGACCTCCGAGGGGCCTTACTCTGATTAATATTCCCTGGGGTCTGAGGTTCTGTGTTTGTCCAGCAGTTTGGACTCAGAGCTCCCACCACAGGAGCTCAGGCCCGACCTCCAGCCTGGGCGCCTAGATCTCGCAAGCTTTGTGGTGTGGTTAAAAAAAAAAAAAAAAAGAAGATAAAAAGCAGCAGTACAGTATCAAAGAATAAAGAACAAAATACAATTAGAAAGATAAAAAATATATTAGGAAAAAGAAAACTGTAATTGAAAGAACTGCAACAAAGTAAAATAAAATCACAAAAGAAAAAAGAAAAAAAAAGGGGGGGCAAACAAGCCAAAAGGAAAGGAGAGAACAATAACAAAGTATAAATAATAAAATAAAATTAGAAAAATAAAAGATTTACTAGGAAAAATAAAAATATGTAAGTATCAACAACAATGGATCAACAAGGTAAAACAGAACCCCAATCTCAAAAAGGAAAAAAGAAAAAAAAAAGCCTTGGCTATGTGGGCGGAGTTTAGGCAGGGGTGGAACTTAGGCAGGGGCAGGGTTTATGGTGGGGCTGGACCTAGGCGGGTGGTGGGGGTTATGTTTGAGCATGGGGCAGGGCCTAGGTGGGGCGACGCTCAAGCCTGGGGCAGGGCCTCTGCTTAGGACCTGCGCAGAAGGGGAGAAGCAGCACATGGAACAGAGGGCCTCTGGAGTGTGGAGTTCTGGAGTTTCGAGGTAGGGCCCGGAGTGAGGGTGAGGGGCAGGGCTTGGGCTCTGTGCGGTAGGAGGGTGGCTCTAGGGCAGAGAATCACTGGCTGCGTTCCCTTTTGTTCCTTCATGCCTCTCCCCCACCGTCTCCCCCATCACCACTGGACCGCTAACCATACGTGGGTCCTTCTGTGTGTAGGAACTCCTCCCCTCCCCCAGCCGCCCCTCAGGGGTGCCGGTCCCGTAGGTCCAGCCTTTACTTTTGCTCCCCCTTCCCTCCCTCCCACTCACTCAGGGCCCACAGGGCTGGAGGGGGCCTCGGTGGGCAGAGGGTCAGGCCCGGGATCTCAGCAGGTTCCTGGGAGTCCAAGTGGGCAGGGGAAGCCTGGCTACACTCCCTTTTGATCCTCTGCCCTTCCAGTGGTTCCCCAATTTCCCCCTTCCGGTGTGGGATCCCTTCCCCTCCCCCAGCTGCCCCTCAGGGGCGCCAGTCCTGTCCCGCCTCCACTTCTCCTCCCCCTTCACTCCCCCCACGCCACATGTCCTACCTGTCACTGGGGGTTCCTCCCTTCCCCTTAGGTGTCTGTGATCCCCCACCAGTGCATGGTAGGTGCCCTAGTTGTGAGGAGATGCGAATTCCACGTCCTCCTAGTATGCCATCTTGACTCCACTGGACTATACTTTTTAAAAAATTATTGTAGTTTTATCATATATATTATAATCAGGGAATATAAATCCTTCATTTTGGGGTCTCTATAAAAATTACTTGGGTTATTCTAGGTCCTTTGCCTTTCTACATAAATTTTAGTCTCATCTTGTCAAGTTCCAATTTCTGCTTATATTTTGTTTGGAGTTGCACAGAACCTATATATAAATTTGAAGAGAACTGATATCTAAATAATATTGGGTCTTTGCATATATGAATAAGGTGTATCTTTCCATTTACTTAGGTCTTTAATTTCTCTCTACAATGTTTCATAGTTTTTAGTATGTAGGTCTTGAATGTCTCTTGTCAAAATAATCAGAGTATTACATATTTTTGATGTTACTGTAAATAGTACTTTATTAATTTCATTTTCTATGTGGCCATTATTAGTATATGAAAATTTCATTTTCTATGTGGCCATTATTAGTATATATAGTATAATGGCCATTATTAGTATTAGTCTTTAATTTCTCTCTACAATGTTTCATAGTTTTTAGTATTAGGTCTTGAATGTCTCTTGTCAAAATAATCAGAGTATTACATATTTTTGATGTTACTGTAAATAGTACTTTATTAATTTCATTTTCTATGTGGCCATTATTAGTATATGAAATATGCCACATTTCTAAATTCATTTACTAATTGTAATAGGTTTTGACTAGATTACTTAAAATTTTCTACATAGATGATCATGGATCTACGAATAAAGTCAGCTTAAATTTTTTTCTTTCCATTATATATGTCTTTAATACTTTTTTTTGTTTTATTGCACTTGCTCATATTTCCAGTAAAGTGTTCAAAAGAAGTGATGAGAGTGAATATCTTTGCCTCATTCTTGATCATAGAAGAAAAGCATTCAACCTTTCATCTTTAAATATGAGGTCAGTCCTAGGTTTTTCATGTATGTCTTTTATTAGGTTCATAAACTTTTTCTATTTCTAGTCTGCTGAGAGTTTTATCAGAAATGGATGTTGAAATTTGTGAAATTCATTATCTGCATCTATTTAGATGATCATATGATTTTTATTTTTAAAATATTAACATGTTAAATCATACTGATTGATTTTCAAATGCTAAACCAGTCTTTCATTTCTGGGATAAACCTCTCCTGATTATTATTTATTGATACTAGCTTTTCAATATACTTTTGGATTCCATTTTCTAAAATTAAAAAAAAAAACTTTCTCTGTGTCAGTGAGAGATATTGACCTGAAGTTTTCTTTTCTTATAAAACCTTTGATATTGCTTCACTATCTTCTGGTTCACATTGTTGTTTCCCTTATGAAATCTGTTGTCATTCTCATCTTTTTTCCTTAGCATAAAAAGTGTCCTTTTACCTCTGGCTGTTTTTAAGATTTTCTCTTTAAGCAATTTGATTATGATGTCCTACAACTTTGTTTTTATTTTTTTTGTTTAGCTTGTTCCTGTGGCTTCATAGTTCTCATAAAATTTGGAAATTTTCATCCAATATTTCTTCAAATACTTTTTCTGTGATCCTTCCTACTCATCTTCTAGGATTCCAATTATACACACTCAGGAAGAAGGGAAAAATGAAATTTGGGTATGACCACAAATCTCTGTCACATGGATATTCTAAATCCAACAACAGATCCTGTTCCAATTTTTGCACTGGCTTTATCTTATTTAATTCTATAGTTCACAATAGCCATGTTAGATCTTTTCATTTTCAAATATTATGAGGTGTAAGCAAATATTTCTAAATACCTCAGAACCACAGCTCTTTCAGTATAACAGAGTGTTCAATAACTACTGTTATCTAACTGCTTGGATCTCTAATTTCAGATGGATGTTTTCCTAAGCAAATAGAACTTCTCTCCACCTGGGCAGAGTGTACTGTCACCTTCTTAGGTATTTATGTGAAACACCTGTCCCATTCCCATGTGAAGTCACAATATAGTAGGTTATGTGAAATAATAGAATTATAACTGATAAATAGAAGAAACACAAAGCAAGAAGCAATTAGCTCAGTCACAGATGAAAGAAGCTTACAGAAGGCTATCAACAGAAGGAAATCCTGAGTAGGAGTCTGAAACATGCTCACCAGGAAACTAAGAAGGGAAAGAATATATTAGACAGAGTTATAGAAGCATAAGAGAATCTGCTGTGATGGGATCACTGAGAACCTTTCAGTACTGTGGTAGAACAAAATGGGAAGAGTAGGTAGGAGATCGAGGTTGGAAAGGAGAATGCTTTGTATGCCATGATGGGGAGTCTGAATATAACCAGGGGAGTGACATGGTTGTATTTACATTTCAGAAAAATTACTCTGGTAGCTATGCAGGGAGGAGAAATAATAGCGGATAGGAGATTTGTGGAAGAAAACCATAACCCAGAAAAAATACAATGAAATCTTAGATTAAGGAAGCAAGAAGAAATAAGATGGAACAAATTCAGGAGATAATTTTTTAAATTACTTACAGTATGCTAGGCCTAAACGCCTAAAATGTTATTAACACATTTCTTTCTACACATCATCCTTATGAACTAGGTATAACTTTACACATAAAGGATCTGAGCTCACATAAATGTGTAACCAGAATTCAAATGTAGGTATTCTGACACCATGGTCCATATTTTTGACCTTAGGAAAGCACAATCAACAGAATTTGGGAACTGTTCTGTTGGATAAAGGACCAATAGATACTCTTACCAGCACCTAATAGGTACTGAGCAAAAGGTAATAAATGATTAAGAAAGAAAGAAATGACAAGATACTCCACCAGAGTGCCATTCCTTGCATTGATTTTATGTATTCCAAATATGGAATTTTCTATAGGAAAATGTCAAGTCCTGTAGAAATTATGGGTTGTATTATTTCCTCAAAAAAATTTTGAGCAGAACACAGAGCTAGAATTCCATATGCTGAACTGTAAGCTTGTTTTGGATACCCTGGAGTAAAAACCCTCCTGTGCCTCAGAACACAAGTCTGAATCCCATCCCCAAACATACATATACTCATGAACATTCCCTGAAGAAAGGGGTGACAAAAATCACCCCTCGCTTACTCTCTACTTTTCACTGTTAGCTCTGACCAATATGTGGCTTCTCAATTATTAAATAGACCTAATAGTTGGGCTGATTATCCAGGGAAGTGTGGGCTCTTCATAGACAGGGCTGAAGTTGGCTGACACCACCATCTACTGGTCCTTTAGCACAAGGTATCGTATTCATTTCTAGCCTCTAGCAGCACATTCACAAGTTGGCCCCATAATTAACTAAATGGGCCCCTTCATTTAGGAGTGCCTCAGTCCTGAAGTCTCATTCCTGTCAGAGAGTCATCTCTTCTAGCCTATTTACTGAGGAGAGAAGGACTATTTATAAAATCAAACTTACTTTGATGTGAATCAGCACATTAACATGCATTTCAAATTAGCATCAATGGATCACATTCTAGCCTCTTAGCCTCCACTGGCTCTGAAAAAACAGCCAGGCCCATACAGTTTCATTTACATCCTGTCAGGCACTCCATTACTTGCTATAGGCTGGGGAACCCAGCTGCTGAGGAGAGATTCCAGCTGGCTCGCAGACTTTCTCACCAAGCAATATGCTGAGTTAGCTCTAAGATACATATCTCAAGAAAAAAGCCTAAGTATACAAGATGAGAGTTTAATTAATACAAGAATGCCTCCTTTCCCTATGTGTATCATGTTATGTTAGTGTATATATGGCTGTGTGTGGGGGGTGAGTTATCTCCCAACAAAGGAGTAGAGAACATTCTTCCATATCTTAATGCTTGTGGATTTAATTCAGTCTAGTTAATTAAATATTTGTTGATTGTCTACCAGTTAGTTTCCAAGTATTGTGCTTTGCAGTGTTATGACCAACAGAACTAACATAACGTTTCTTCCCTTAAGATGCTCACCATCTATAATCCAGCAATTCTACTTCTGGGTATATATCTAAAGGAAACAAAATCTCTATCTCAAAAAGATCTGCACTCCCATGTTCACTGCAAGTCAAGACATGGAAACAACCTGGATGTCTATCAGGAGATGAATGGCTAAAGAAAATGTGGTATATATATACAATGGAATATTATTTGGCCATAAAAAAGGACATCTTGCCATTTGCAGCAATATGGATGGACCTTGAGGGCATTATGTTAGGCGAAACAAGTCAGACATGGAAAGACAAATACTGTATGATCTTTTTGGGAGTCTGAAAAAACTGAACTCACAGGAATGGAACAGAGAACAGATTCATGGTTGCCAGAGATGGGGCTTGGGAGTAGGGGAAACAGGTGAACGTGATCAAAAGGCACAAACTTTCAGTTACAAGATACGTAAGTTCCGGGGATGTAATGTATAGCATGATGGCTATAGTTTACAATACTGTATTGTATATTTGAAAGTTGCTAAGAGAGAAGATAGAAGCAGGGACAAATGCACTACAACAGGAATTAAAGCAGAGAATACTGGCACAGATTTGAATAGGTTGGTACATTTTGCTGTTGGGAATATATAGGAATTCACATCTGATTTTTTTTTTCAGTTAATAAGATATAAAGTCATCAAGCAGTAGTGAAAGGGGAGGAGTGTTGTTAAAGTATGAATTACAGTTTGCATATTTTGTGAAACACTTTGACCAGTTTCTTTTTCTTGGTGTCCTGGAAATACCCCCTTTTCCTTAGTATGGGGACTTTCCTCGTGGAACAGTGGTTAGGAATCTGCCTGCCAAGGCAGGGGACACAGGTTCGATCCCTGGTCTGGGAAGATCCCACATGCCACGGAGCAACTAAGCCCATGTGCCACAACTACTGTGCCTGCACCCTAGCGACTGCGAGCCACAACTACTAAGCCCACATGCCACAACTACTGAACCCCGCGTGCCTAGAGCCCATTCTCAGCAACAAGAGAAGCCACCACAATGAGAAGCCCGTGCACCACAATGAAGAGTAGCCCCTGCTCACCGCAACTAGAGAAAGTCTGCATGCAGCAACGAAGACCCAATGCAGCCAAAAATAAATAAATAAATAAATTTAAAAGAAAAAAAAAGTATGGCCTAGTCCAGAGAGTGCTCATAGTTAATGGAAGACTGTAAAACATCACTTTTTCTTTACTATCAACTTGAATTTATCTATATGTATTTACATAATTCTACTGTAAAATTATAAATATTGACATTTAATAAGATTGTAAAATCTTAAATACTGAATGTGTAGGAGGCATTAGAGATTTTCTACTCATGGCCCTTTGTTACAGATAAATCTGAGTCATAATTTCAGCAATTTGCATAATATAGATATATAGTGGTAAAAAAGAACAGATCCTATATATCCTAATTGTCATTCAATGATATTCCATGCCTCTCATGTTTCAGTAACTTATGAAATAATTTTCTAGTTGGCATTGAGATATACATTATTTTTGCAGACCAAGTGGCTGCTAATACAGTGTCCACCTTTACATCTATCATAAATCTAAGGCATTCCTTTATGAAGTATTCTCTGAGCTCTTCAAGTATTGGCTGTTTCTCATTATTCAGGTGTCACTTCAAATGTCATTCTCTCAGAAAGGTCTTTCTTGACCACACATACCCTTCTGTGACTGCCATTAGCACACCATCTTATTTTATTTCCTTCATAACAATATACCTAATGTAAGTTATGGCACTTGTTTCCTTTTATATTGTCTCTGTCCCCCATAACACACTCTCCCTTTACAAATGTAAGCGCCATGAGTGCTAGGCGACTTGTCCATCTCAACTATAACTATAAGCTCAGAGCCTTGTATTGAGCAAACTGACACTTAATTTAATCAGTGACTAATTTAACTAACTTAAATAATAAACAAATACTTGAACAAACCAGAGTTTTTAAACACCTAGAGATTATATAAAAATGCTACATATATTTTTAACTTACACGCTAGCAAAATGTCAAATCCCTAAAGTAGCTATTTTAATAGTGATTTTGAAAGCAAATGGTACTATTTTATTTTTATATATTTGAAACTTTTTATTTAGAAATAATTTCAGACTTACAAAAATAGTATAAAGAATTCCCACATATCCTTCACACAGATCCCCCAATTGTAAGAATTTTACCACATTTGTTTTGTCATTTCCTCCCCTCTCCCCATCCCTACAAATGTGTTCACTCTTTACCCCTAAATACATCAATGTGTGTGTATCACAAAACCAAGGACACTTCGGACACAACTTTAGTGCAGTGATCAAAATCCAGAAACTATCACTGACACATTATTATCTAACCTATAGGCCTTATTCAAATATTACCAATTGTTTCACTAATGTCCTTTATAGAAAAATGATTTTTTTTCCTGGTCCAGATTCCAATCTAAGATCATACACTGGATTTAGTAGTCATGTCTCCTTTATTCTAGATCAGTTTCTCAGTCTTTAATGACTTAAACATTTTGTAGAATATCCCTCAATTTAGCTTCACTTGATGTCTCCTCAAGGTTAGATTCACTTTTCCACTTTTGGCAGGAATAACACAGAAGAAATTCTGTGTCTTCCAGGTACACATTTTCAGGAAGCACATGATATTCGTCCCATTACCAGCAATTTGGTTGTGGTGGTTTCTGTCAGGTTTGTCCACCATAAAGTTACTATTTTTCTTTTTATAATTAATTACTATTTTATGGAGAGATGCTTTGAGATTATGTAAAAATCTCATTTCTCATCAGGAAACTTTTGTCCATTAGTTTTGTTTTATTGTGCTTCACTTTATTGCCCTTTGCAGATGTTGTGTTTTTTACAAATTGAAAGTTTGTGGCAACCCTGTGTTGAGCAAGTCTATTTGTGCCATTTTCCCAAAAGGATTTGCTCACTCTATGTGTCACATTTCGGTAATTCCTGCAATATTTCAAACTTTTTCATTATTATTATATTTGTTATGGTGATCATAATCTTTGATGTTACTGTTGTAATCATTTTGGGACACCACAAACTGTGCCTATATAAGACAGCGAAGTTAATAAATGTGTGTGTTCTGAGTGCTCCATCAACTGGCCCCTGTCTCTCTCACTCTTCTTGGGCATCCCTATTTCCTGAGACACAACGATATTGAAATTGGCCAATTAATAATTGTACAATGGCCTCTTAAGTGTCAAGTGAAAGGAAGAGTCTCATGTCTCTCACTTTAAATCAAAAGTTAGAAATGGGCTTCCCTGGTGGCGCAGTGGTTGAGAGTCCACCTGCCGATGCAGGGGACACGGGTTTGTGCCCCGGTCTGGGAAGATCCCATATGCCGCGGAGGAGCCGGGCCCGTGAGCCATGGCTGCTGAGCCTGCGCGTCCGGAGCCCGTGCTCCGCAACAGGAGAGGCCACAACAGTGAGAGGCCCGCGTACCGCAAAAAAAAAAAAAAAAAGTTAGGTCATATGGTAGTTCTATTTGTAGTTTTTTAAGGAACCTCCATACTGTTCTCCATAGTGGCTGTACCAATTCACTTTGTTATAAAGCAGAAACTAACACACCATTGTAAAGCAATTATACTCCAATAAAGATGTAAAAAAAAAATAAATAAATAAATAAAATACTCAGTATTCTGAGGAAAAAAAAAAAGTTAGAAATGATTACGCTTAGAAATGATTAAGCCAAAAGAGGCCAAAAGCTAGGCCTCTTGATCCAGGTGGCCAAGTTGTGAATGCAAAGGAAAAGTTCCTGAAGAAAATTAAAAGTGCTATTCCAGTGAACACACAAATGTTAAACTGTGAAACAGCTTTATTGCTGATATGGAGAAAGTTTTAGTGGTCTGGATAGAAGATCAAACCAGCTACAACATTCCCTTAAGCCAAAGCCTAATCCAGAGCAAGGCCCTGACTCTTTAATTCTGTGAAGGCTGAGAGAGGTGAGAAAGCTGCAGAAGAAAAGTCTGAAGCTAGCAGAGGTTGGGTTCATGAGGTTTAAGGAGAGAAGTCGTCTCCACAACATGAAAGTGCAAGGTGAAGCAGCAAGTGCTAATGTATAAACTGCTGCAGGTTATCCAAAAGATCTAGCTAAGATCATTAATGAAGGTGTCTACACTACACAACAGATTTTCAATGTAGATAAAACAGCCTTCTATTGGAAGAAGGTGCCATTTAGGACTTTCATAGCTGGAGAGGAGAAGTCAATGCCTGGCTTCAAAGCTTCAAAGGACAGGCTGACTGTCTAGTTAGGGGCTAATGCAGCCAGTTACAGTGCTCATTTACTATTCCCAAAATCCTAGAACCCTTAAAAATTATGCTATATCTACTTTGCCTGTGCTCTATAAATGGAACAACAAAGCCTGGACAATAGCACATCTGTTTACAACATGCTTTACTGAATGTTTTAAGCCCACTGTTGAGACCTACTGCTCAGAAAAATATTCCTTTCAAAATATCACTGCTCATTGACAATGCATCTGGTCTCGCAATAGCTCTGATGGAGATGTACGAGATAAATTTGCTTTCATGTCTGTTAACACAACATCCATTCTGTAGCCCATGGATCAAGGAGTAATTTCAACTTCCAAGTCTTAGTATTTAAGAAATACATTTTGTAAGGCTAAAGCTTCCATAGATAGTGATTCCTCTGATGAATATTGGCAAAGTTAATTGAAAACCTTATGGAAAGGACTTACCATTCTACATGCCATTAAGAACTTCTGTGATTTATGGGAAGAGGTCGAAATATCAAACTTAACAGGAGTTTGGATGAAGGTGATTCCAAACCTCATGGATGACTTGGAGGGTTTCAAGACTTCAGTGGAAGATGTAACTGCATGTGGTGGAAACAGCAAGGGAACTTGAATTAGAAGTGGAGCCTGAAAATATGAATGAATTGCTGCAATCTCATGATAAAACCTTAAAGGATGAGGTGTTACTTCTTATGGATGAACAAAGGAAATGGTTTCTTGAGATGGAATTTACTGCTGATGAAAATTCTGTGGAGACTGTTGAAATGACAATGAAGGATTTAGAATATTACATAAACTTAGTTGATAAAACAGCGGCAGAGTTTGAGAAGACTGACTCCAATTTTGAAAGAAATTCTGTGAGTAAAATGCTATCAAACGGCACTGCATGCTACAGAGAAATTATTTGTGAAAGGAAGAGTCAATCAGTGTGGCAAACTTCATTGTTGTCTTCTTTTTCCTTCCAGTTTTATTAAGATATACTTGACATACAGCACTGTGTAAGTTTAAGGTGTAGAGCATAATGATTTGACTTACATACATCATGAAATGGTTACCACAGTAAGTTTAGTGAATATTCACTATCTCATATACATACAAAATTAAAGAAATAGAAAAATATTTTTCCTTATGATGAGAACTCAGGATTTACTCTCTTAACAACTTTTATATATAACAGTGTTAATTATATTTATCATGTTGTGCATTACATCCTTAGTTCTTACTTATAACTGAAGTTTGTACTTTTTTTACTACCTTCGCCCAATTCTCCCTCCTCCCCAACCCCTTCCTCTGGTAACCACAAATCTGATCTCTTTTTCTATGAGTTTGTTTTTGAAGTGTAATTGACCTACAACACTATGTTAGTTTCTGGTACATAACACAGTGATTCACTATTCTATACCTTTCAAGATGATCATCATAAGTCTAGTTACCATATGTCAACATACATAGATGTTACATAATTATTGACTATATTCCCCACATTATACATTTCATACCCATGACTCACTGATTTTTGTAACTGGAAAGTTTGTAGTTTAATTTTTGTAACTGGAAGTTTCTAGCTCTTAATATCCCTCATCCCTCATGCCCCACCCCTTCCCCTCTGGCAACTACCTGTTTGTTCTCTGCATCTATGACTCTGTTTCTGTTATGTCTATTCATTTGTTTTTGTTTTTATTTTTATGTTTTGATTCCACATATAAGTGAAATCATACAGTATTTGTCTTTCTCTGTCTGACTTGTTTCACCTAGTATAATACCCTGTTGTCCCAAATGGCAAGATTTCCTTCTTTTTTATGGCTCAGAAATATTCCATTGTACATATATACCACATCTTATTTATCCATTCATCTATTGATGGGAACTTAGGTAGCTTATCTTGGCTATTGCAAATAATGCTGCAGTGAACATAGGGGTACATGTATCTTTTTGAATTAGTGTTTGTCTTTTCTTTAGATAAATACCCAGGAGTAGAATTGTTGGGTTATATGGTAGTTCAATTTTTAATCTTTGGAGGATTCTCCATACTGTTATCCACAGTGGATGCACCAGTTAGCACCCCCACCAATAGTACTCAAGGTTCCCTTTGCTTTACATCCTTGCCAATGCTTGTTATTTGTTGTATTTTTGATAATAGCTATTCTGACAGGTGTGAGGTGATACCTCATTGTGGTTTTGATTCATAGTGCCCTGATGATTAGTGATGTTGAGCATACATTTTTTAATAAGCCTGTTGGCCATCTGTATGACTTCCTTGAAAATTGTCTATTCAGGTCCTCTGCCCATTTTTTAATTGAGTTGTTTGGTTTTTCTTGATGTTGAGTTGTATGAGATCTTTGTATATTTTGGATATTAACTCCTTGTTGGATATACTGTTTGCAAATATCTTCTCTCATTCAGTAGGTAGCCTTTTCATTTTGTTGATAGTTTCCTTTGCTGTGCAAAAGCTTTTTAGTTTGATAGATTCCCATTTTTTAATTTTTGCTTTTGTTGCTAATGCCTGAGAAGACATATCCAAAAATTATTGGATACATCAAAGAGCATACGGCCTATGTTTTCTTCTAGAAGATTTATGGTTTCAGGTCTTACATTTAAGTATTTAATCCATCTTGAGTGTATTTTTGTATATGGTGTGAGAAAATAATACAGTCTGATTCTTTTGCATGTAGCGGTCCAGTTTTCCCAACACCATTTATTGAAGAAGCTGTCTTTTCCACACTGTATATTCTAGGCTCTTTTATCATAGATTAATTGCCCATATAAGTGTGGGTTCATTTCTGGGCTCTCTATTCTGTTCCACTGATCTATGTGGCTGTTTTTGTGCCAGTACCATACTGGGTTTTTTGGTTTGTTTGTTTTTTAAAATTTATTTCTTATACAGTGGGTTTTTATTAGTTATCTACTTTATACCTATTAGTGTATATATGTCAATCCCAATCTCCAATTCATCCCACCACCACCACCTGCCAACCCCGATTTCCCCCTTTGGTGTCTATATGTTTTTTCTCTACAACTGTGCCTCTAGTTCTGCCTTGCAAACTTGTTCATCTGTACTATTTTTCTCAATTCCACATATATGCATTAACATATGATATTTGTTTTTCTCTTTCTGACATACTTCATTCTGCATGACAGTCTCTAGGTCCATCCACTTCTCTACAAATGACCTAATTTCGTTCCTTTTTATGGCTGAGTAATATTCCACTGTATATATGTACCACATCTTCTTTATCCATTCATCTGTCAATGGGCATTTAGGTTGCTTCCATGACTTGGCTATTGTAAGTAGTGCTGCAATGAACATTGGAGTAGATGTGTCTTTTTGAATTATGGTTTTCTCTCAGTATATGCCCAGCAGTGGGATTGCTGGGTCATATGGTAGTTCTATTTTTAGTTTTTAAGGAACCTCCATACTGTTCTCCATAGTGGCTGTATCAATTTACATTCCCACCAATAGTGCAAGAGGGTTCCCTTTTCTCCACACCCTCTCCAGCATTTGTTGTTTGTAGACTTTCTGATGATGCCCATTCTGACTGGTGTGAGGTGATACCTCATTGCAGTTTTGATTTGCATTTCTCTAATAATTAGTGACATTGAGCAGCTTTTCATGTGCCTCTTGGTCATCTGTATATCTTCTTTGGAGAAATGTCTATTTAGGTCTTCTGCCCATGTTTATATTGGGTTGTTTGTTTTCTGGATATTGAGCTGCATGAACTGTTTATATATTTTGGAGATTAATCCTTTGTCCATTAATTCGTTTGCAAATATTTTCTCCCATTCTAAGGGTTGTCTTTTTGTCTTGTTTATAGTTGCCTTCGCTATGCAGAAGTTTTTAAGTTTCATTAGGTCCCATTTGTTTATTTTTGTTTTTATTTCCATTACTCCAGGAGGTGGATCAAAAAAGATCTTGCTGTGATTTATGTCAGAGTGTTCTTCCTATGTTTTCCTCTAAGAGTTTTATAGTGTCCGGTCTTACATTTAGGTCTTTAATCCATTTTGAGTTTATTTTTGTGTATGGTGTTAGGGAGTGTTCTAATTTCATTCTTTTATATGTAGCTGTCCTGTTTTCCCAGCACCACTTATTGAAGAGGCTGTCTTTTCTCCATTGTATATCCTTACCTCCTTTGTCATAGATTAGTTGACCATAGGTGTGTGGGTTTATCTCAGGGTTTTCTATCCTGTTCCATTGATCTATATTTCTGTTTTGTGCCAGTACCATATTGTCTTGACTACTGTAGCTTTGTAGTATAGTCTGAAGTCAGGGAGTCTGATTCCTCCAGCTCCATTTTTTTCCCTCAAGATTGCTTTGGCTATTTGGGATCTTTTGTGTCTTCATACATATTTTAAGACTTTTTGTTCTATATCTGTAAAAAATGCCATGGGTAATTTGATATGGATTGCATTGAATCTGTAGATTGCTTTGGGTAGTATAGTCATTTTCACAATATTGATTCTTCCAATCCAAGAACATGGTATATGACTCCATCTGTTTGTGTTATCTTTGATTTCTTTCATCGGTGTCTTATAGTTTTCTGAGTAGAGGTCTTTTACCTCCTTAGGTGGGTTTATTCCTAGGTATTTTATTCTTTTTGTTGCAATGGTGAATGGGATTGTTTCCTTAATTTCTCTTTCTGATCTTTCATTGTTAGTGTATAGGAATGCAAGAGATTTCTGTGCATTAATTTTGTATCCTGAAACTTTACCAAATGCATTGATTAGCTCTAGTAGTTTTCTGGTGGCATCTTTAGGATTATCTAAGTATAGTATTATGTCATCTGCAAACAGTGACAGTTTTACTTCTTTTTCAATCTGTATTCCTTTTATTTCTTTTTCTTCTCTGATTGCTATGGCCAGGACTTCCAAAACTATGTTGAATAACAGTGGTGAGAGTCAGTACCATACTGTTTTGATTACTGTAGCTTTGTAGTATACTTTGAAATCAGGGAGCAAGATACCCGTAGCTTTGTTCTTCTTCCTTAAAATGTTTTGGCTATTCAGGGTTTTTTGTGTTTCCATACAATTTTAGAATTATTTGTTCTAATTCTGTGAAAAATGTCATTGGTATTTTGATAGAGATTGCATTGAATCTGTAGATTGCTTTGGGGAATATGGTCATTTTAAGAATATTATCTTCCAATCCATGAACACAGTATACCTTTCCATCTCTTTGAGTCATCTTCAATTTCTTTCATCAGTGTCTTACACTTTTCTGAGTACAAGTCTTTTACCTCCTCAGTTAGATTTATTCCCAGGTATTTTATTCTTTTGATGTGACTGTAAATGGGATTGTTTTCTTAACTTCTCTCTCTAATAGCTCACTGTTAGTGTATAAAAACGAATAGATTTCCATATATTAATTTTGTATCCTGCAAACTTTACCAAATTCATTGATGAGTTCCAGTAGGTTTTGGCGACATCTTTAGGATTTTTTATGTATAATACCATGTCATTTGCAAACAGTGACAGATTTACTTCTTCCTTTCCAGTTTGGATTCCTTTTATTTCTTTTCCTTGTCTGACTGCTGTGTTAAGGACTTCCAATACTATGTTGAATAAAAGTGGTAAGAGTGGGCATTCCTGATTTTAGAGGAAATGCTAATTTTAGCTTTTCCTCATTGAGTATGATGTTAGCTGTGGGCTTTTCACAAATGGCCTTTATTATGTTGAGGTATGTTTCCTCTCTACTCACTTTGTTGAGAGTTCTTTTTGTTTGTTTTTTTCATTTTTTAAAATTTATTTATTTATTTATTTTTGGCTGTGTTGGGTCTTCGTTGCTGTGCGCAGGCTTTCTCTAGTTACAGAGAGCAGGGGCTACTCTTTTGCGGTGTGTGGGCTTCTCATTGTGGTGGCTTCTCTTGTTGTGGAGCATGGGCTCTAGGCACATGGGCTTCAGTAGTTGTGGCATGTGGACTCAGTAGTTGTGGCTTGCGGGCTCTAGAGCACAGGCTCAGTAGTTGTGGTGCACAGGCTTAGTTGCTTCATGGCATGTGGGATCTTCCCAGACCAGGGCTCGAACCCGTGTCCCCTGCATTGGCAGGCAGATTCTTAACCACTGCACTACCAGGGAAGTCCCAGAGAGTTTTTATCATAAATAGATGTTGATTATCTTAAGAAATTGCCACCCCAGTCCTCAGCAACCACCATCCTGATCTGTCAGCATCCATCAACATCAAGACAAGAACTTCTGAGGGGCTTCCCTGGTGGCACAGTGGTTGAGAGTCTGCCTGCCGATGCAGATGACACGGGTTTGTGCCCCGGTCTGGGAAGATCCCACATGCCGCAGAGCGGCTAGGCCCGTGAGCCATGGCCACTGAGCCTGCGCATCCGGAGCCTGTGCTCCGCAACAGGAGAGGCCACAACAGTGAGAGGCCCACGTACAGCAAAAAAAAAAAAAAAAAAAGACAAGAACTTCCACCAGAAAAAAGATCATGACTCACTGAAGGCTCAGATGATGGTTAGTAATAAAGTATATTCTAATTAAGGTATGTATATTGGGTTCTTTTAGACATAATGCTACCGCACAGTTAATAGACTACCATATAGTGTAAACATAACTTTTATATGCACTGGGAAACCAAAAAATCCTTGTGACTCACTTTATTGCAGTGGTGTGAAACTGAACCCACAATACCTCTAAGGTATGCCTGTATTCATATATGTATGTATATAAGTAAAAACTCATGGATTTTAATACATCAGTATTTATTTTGATGCTCATTTGCCCAAGACTTGGACAGTGGGAGCCCTTAAACTAGTTCCTCCTCCCTTTTGATATGTTTTCATCACTATTTGAGCACTTCCTTCCTTACAGGCACACATGCAAAAAAAGTGTTCTAATCTCAACTTGAACTTTAGCTACACTAGCTCCAGAACTGGTCATTTTTCTAAGGATCCCTGGTTCTTTTTAGGGAAGAATTGTATTTAGAAACTACTATCTGGGTGCTAGGGATGTTTATTAGTATTAGAGTGCATTGTTTCTAGGTCATCTCAGTGGACAGAGATAGGAATATATAAATACATAAACATCCGTATCTATCATTATATTTAAAACCATGAGTCCATACTGACATCTCCAATCCCAATGTAACATCAGAATTTTGTTCTAGTCGTCTTCCTGAACATCTCTGTAACTTGCTTCTCTGACAATCAGAAACCTTGCTCTCATAATCCAGTGTATTTACTTATTTGCTCAGAACTAGGATGCACTTCATATATTTCAGAATTGCTTAATCTATACCCTTGTGAAAAACAAACCCACTAACTAGAATCAATATTTGTTTAAAGTTCTTTTTGTATGTAACCTGAAAGTATGTAATCAAATTACAGTGCTGGAACTAGTTTAAATTTAAAATGTGTGTGTCTTAATATACTTATTCAGTTCCTATTGATGGAAACTGAATACATATTGGCAAATTAATCCCCATAGAAATCATACATTCCCACCATGTATGTATGAAAAGGCCTATTTCCTCACAGCCTTACCCACACAGTGTATTATCTAACATATTTAACACTAATTCTTAACAATTTCACAGTGAAAAAATGGCATTACAATGTAGTTTTATTTTATACTTATGAGTGAGTTGAGCATTTTCATATGTTTAGGAACCATCGGCGTTTCCTTTTCTGTGAACTGTATTTCCATAGCCTTTACCCTGATCTGGTATATTTCCAAATAATTATTTGAGCATTGGGTTAGGGTTCTGTAATGAATACAATGCTGGCCCTTGACTATAATTATTTCAGGGGTAGAATGATTAGATGAGACCAAACATCTGACCTAGAGGAATGAAATTCATAGACAGAACTGATCCAAGTAGATTTCTTCACCTCAAAACTTGAACTGGGGGCTTCCCTGGTGGCACAGTGATTAAGAATATGCCTGCCAATGCAGGGGACACAGGTTTGATCCCTGGTCCGGGAAGATCCCACATGCCGCAGAGCAACTAAGCCTGTGTGCCACAACTACTGAGCCTGTGCGCCTAGAGCCCGTGCTCCACAACAAGAGAAGCCACCACAATGAGAAGCCCGCACACCACAACCAAGAGTAGCCCCCACTGACTGCAACTAAAGAAAGCCCGCACGCAGCAATGAAGACCCAACACAGCCAAAAATAAAAATAAATAAATTTATTTAAAAAAAAATTGAACTGGACCAAGACTGAGTCACTTAGATTTTCGTAAGCCCTTAAAATAAAGTATCTTGTAGATATAGGATGTCAGTTTCTGTTGGAGCTGGTACCATGATAAGCCAAAGTGATCTGCTGACTGAAGTTATAAGTGAAAGCAGAAATAGAGAAAAATGATGGTCAAGAAGAAAAAAATGGGAAAGATACTCAGTGAGAAATGGTATGAGTCTATGGAAGATGTGAGGAAGAGGCTTAGGTTGCCTCCGTGTGATGAGAATTTTCTTTTTGTCACTGTCTTTGGGATGGCCTGTTGTATCCTTTCAAAAAAAATTCCCTTTTTTTTCTTTGAACTAGTTTTTGTAGGTTTCTTTTTCTTGATTAAGATACTTTTCCTATGACGAACATTAGTTTTGTTCTCTATTGCTTCAAGGGTACAAGAACAGCCAAAGGATGAAGATACAATGAATCAGAGTAGCTCAACTGTCTGGCTTATGGAATAGACTGTCTCAGGTAGATGAGTGTTCTCTTTTATTGAAACTATTCCGGTATAGCCTGGGCAACTCCTAGGCAGGGATGCCAGAGAGAGGATACCAGCATCAAACAAGTTATTGATTGATTTAAGCTTTCTCTCATAAGAAAGAAATCTAAGATTCTATAAATACAGTCTTATTATCTATTTAATGTTTGCTTATTGAAAAAAATTAAAGACTTTAAAATAAAAATATATTTTATTACAATAAAATATATTTTACTATTGGAAGGAATAATTCTTCCAAAACATCTAGAAGCCAACTTTCTAGTTAGTGAAAAAGAAGAAACTGGGAACCAGAATCAGGGAACTGATGTCTCACATAAGGCCGGGCTTCACTGTTGTTAAAAAGCTAGCCTTGTGCTCACAGCTGGGCCACGTGTTCCCCCATTATACATAAATAATCTCACGTGATACCAACCTCAGACAAAGTCACTCTGAGACCATGATAGTGTGAGATGAAACGAGGTCACTTTATAATTTATCTAAGCATAGACAAAATCAAGGTCACTGTGCCACCCACAAAATACCAAAATTCCCTCTCTCCTGGCTAATATGAGTGTTTGCTGCTTCTTTACCAATTACAGCTTTATCCAGGGTCTTGTCTGTTCCATCTACCTACTGACATACACAGTTATGGAACTGTGCCCACTTTCTGGCAGCACCCTATCTAGACTGAATCCCTGTTTTAGATCCTCCCTCAAATAACCCAAATGCTATAAAGCCCAAATGCTATAACAGATTCTTTCTAATAGCCTTGTATTATTCTTCTCTGGCTGCCATAACAAAGTACCATAGACTGGGTGGCTTAAACAACAGAAATTAATTTTCTTATGGTTCTGGAGGCTAGAAGTCTGAGATCAGGGTGCTAGCATGGCCAGTTTCTGGTGAAGACTCTCTTCCTAACTTGTAGATGGCTGCCTTCTCACTGTGGTCTAACATAGTGAAGAGAGAAAGATCTCTGGTGTCTCTTCTTAAAGGGGCACTAATCTCATCACACATACCCTACCCTTACAACCTTGTCTAATCCTAATTACATCTCAAAAGGTCCCCATCTTCAAATACCATCAAGTTTGGGAGTTAGGACTTCAACATATGAATTCTGGGGAGACTCAAACATTCAGTCCATAATATCTTCTTACTGAGATGCCCCATGATTCCATGATGATTCCATGGTGTGCATTTTCTCTTACTTTACCAAGTAATAAAAACAGCTTGTTTAGCTAAAGGTGTGTTCCTGGTGGTCTTTGGCTGGAGGGCATTTGCATTAGAAAATACTGCTTTTTTCAAAAATTACTGACACCTTGTTTCATCAAGTTTGGAGTATTAGGCAGGTGGAAAGATTTTAGCAGAAAGTAAATATTCTTTGGAAGAAAAAGAAACCAGAGTGTTGAGAAAATTGCTTAAATGGCACTACTAAGACCAACACCCTGATATTTGCGTTGTATCTTCTTTTCTCCATTTGCATCACATGTACTACAAGTGAGATGGGATTTTGGAGGATGAAGCTGTCGTTTAATTAATCAAACCAATTACTTAACGTAACCACCACTTGCATCAATAGATTTCAATCTGTCAACTGCCTGGTTCACATTGACATAATTCAGTCTGCTAATATTTGTCTAGGATACTTAGATTAATACATTCTCTGTGGTCCTACATTTAGTGACTATTACATCCTTTAAAAATATCGACAGTTCTTCAAATGTCCTCAGGCAATGATAATGAAATGTATAATTCTCAAACCTATAAAAGCATAATTTAAAAATTTTTCTTAAAACTTGTCTTTTCTATCATGGGTCTATTACAAAGTACTAGTAGAGTAACCTCAAGCAATCTGAATAAACAGTCATGCCACAAACATTCCTTACAGTCAAAGGTACCAGAATTTCAGAAGTATGCCCTCTCTCCCCAGGTATATAGAGTACTCATTCTTGGAAGACAAATATCTGTAAAAACTGACATCCCCCATAAGATGCATTCAAAATTGCATAATGACTTTTATGTCCAGAATGTTTAACAACAAGCTAAATCCAAAATTCAACAAATTTACTTTCTTCTGTATGACTGATGAAACTGGCTACTTACATGTGGAATAGACTGCCTCTATGGTTCAACTTTAGAGGAAATAGAGGCCCTGGAGCTCCATACATCTTTCCCCCTTATTCATTAATGCCTTAAATTATACAGAAGTCTCATGTTTTTGTAGTTTAAAGCTTAAAGCCTTATAGCTAAATGCAAACATTGGGCTATTAAGCTTTAAGCTGGGTAGAATCCCCACCTAGCAGAACATCATGTAGAAAGTGCTTATGAATAATGTAGGAGAGGGGTACCTTAACCAGGGCTACTTAAACTTGATATGCATAAGAATTATGTGATCTTGTTAAAATGTACATTGTGATTAAGAGTGGGGTTCTGTCTTTCTAGCAAGCTCACAGATGATGCCACGCCATGTTGCTGGTTTGTCATTTATTCTTCTTTCTTTGATAGTAAAGCCATAAGTCTGTTATTTTGTTGTACAAATCAAAATACCATTTCCTCTTCCTCTTGCCTTCTCATCTATCTACTCCATCCTTTAGTTAAGCTCACTTATGTAGTATAAAGCACAATTTGGGAACTGAACTATTGTACTTCCTAGAATAGATCAGAAATCAAAAACCAAACCAGGGACTTCCCTGGTGGCACAGTGGTTAAGAAACCGCCTGCCAATGCAGGGGACATGGGTTGGATCCCTGGTCCAGGAAGATCCCACATGCCGCGGAGCAACTAAGCCCATGAGCCACAACTACTGAGCCCACACGCCACAACTACTGACGCCCACACACCTAGAGCCCGTGCTCCGCAACAAGAGAAGCCACCGCAATGAGAAGCCCACACACCACAACGAAGAGTAGCCCCCAACTGCCGCAACTAGAGAAAGCCCGCACGCAGCAACAAAGACCCACTGCAGCCAAAAAAAACCCAAACCAATATGGTGTGCATGGGATACAAAGTCAAATGCTTCTCATTAATTTCTTCTGATCATCACTAAAATTAGAAATAATTTGTCTGACATTTGAAAACTAGATATATGCTTACCAGAAAATAAAGCAATTTTACAAATGTTGTATAACACAAACATGACTAAATAGTATCCAACCTAACTCTGCCACTATTCATATATACTACCTCCTATAACAATACTATTCTTTTTTTATTATGAATAAAAATTTTTTTTTAATTATGATCATTTGTAGAACACATTAAAAAAATCCTTCCACAATACTTGTCATTCTTCCCAGGCTGGAACAATTAATATTTGTACTCATTCTTCAATCCAACTCAAGTTCTAAAATCAGTGATGAGTCCTCCTGAAGAAGAAGACAACAAACTGTCCATAGCTGCATGGAATTCAAAACCTAAATATATGAAGCCAATATATTGAACTGAAAATCAGTGAATAATCAATTTTGGTTTGATTAGTCCTTTTTCTCTTTGAATTGCCCGAATGAACTGAGGGCATTGCCATTATCCTAGGCTTGTTTCCCAAGTATTTTTAACTAAATTTTAAAGTTAAAGTTTAATGAAGACTTGACCAAAATGACATTTTTGTCTGCTGTTTTCCAATTCTAAGGATAATGGTGGGGGGAGTGTATTTTCTAAACTATTGTATCACAAAAACTGATATTACCTTTCAGTTTCAAATATTCTTCTTGTTATTTGACAACTAGCTGTAAAAGCCTTAGGGGTGCCTGTGTTTTTCCTTTCATTTATATTAATGTTTTCTCAAGGAAATCCAATTTTATATAACATGTTTTTCTAACTAAAAGAAAGGTATGAGTGATTCACAGAACAAATGTTTCTGTTGCAAATTCAATGCTTCCTACCACTACTGGAAGACTAATGGAAGAAACAAAGAAATATGGCCATTAGCTATTTATGGTCAGCCTTATGGTGCTCATCAGGCCTCTCTATCTAAAACCACCACCACCACTAAGATGAAATAGCATTGAATACACAACACCCAGGTTTAGCATTGGTGCTAGGCACCACAGTGTTGCCTTTTACATATTTCTTGATTTCTCCTCATCATTGGTAGCAATCTCTATTTTCCTTCTAGCTTCCATACTTCCTTAGCCCTGAGAAGTTAACTGAAAAGACATTATCATTATTATTAACAAGGGAAGCTACCCACATTTAATCCAGAACACTTATAATAAAACCAGTTTAACATGATTATACACTCTTTAAGAAGGCTTCTTGAGAGTTCCATATATATTAGAATACATATAAACAGTAGAGTATATATATATTCTATATTATACATATATTAGAAGTGGTCTGGAGATTCTTATGTACTGACTGAGTGATCCAAATTAACTTTGAATGAGTAGATTAATGACTAGATTAGTGAATAAATAAACTACATCTGCCAGGACATAATGAGAGAAAATAATAGACTCTCATTCAAATATATTTTCTTTCAAATGATGTTGCTTTTCATTCTCTTTATTTATTGTTTTTATTTATCTTATATCACTATATCCTCAACAGAAAAATCATACAAGCTTTAAAAAAATAAGAATGTTCAATTTTCAAGAAATTTATTTATATTAAATTAATTGATTCTTGGATGTTAAACCAACTGTGCATTCCTGGGACAAATCTCACTTGGTCATGATGTATAACTTTTTATATGTTGTTAGATTCAGTTTCTTAGTATTTTGTTGAGGATTTCCATGTCTATTTTCATAAGAGATATTGGTATAGTGTTTTCTTGTCATATATTTGACTGGTTTTGATTCTGAGCAAATAAAAGCCTCACAGAATGAGTTGAGAAGTGTTCTTTTTTACGGAAGAGATGACGAAGAATTGTCAATTCTTCTTTAAGTGTTTGGTAAAATTCACCAGTGAAGTCATTTAAACCTGAGTTTTTCTTTGTGGATAGTTTTCTTGATTACTAATTAGAAGTTTTTACTGGTTATAGGTCTGTCAGATTACCTATTTCTCCTTGAGTCAATCTCAGTAGTTGCTGTCTTTCTAGGACTTTGTCCACTACATCTATTAACTAATTTTTTTGACCTACAATTATTTGTAGTATTCATCTATAATCCTTTTATAAGGACAATCGTGAGCTTCTTTCCTAGTGAAGCACACTCCTAGAAGCTGAGACTGGAAATGAGGGGAGAGAAGGCAGCAGGAATCAAGGTCTTTTGGGCTTGGCTCCCTAAGTGAGAAACCCACAGCCCAGGAGGTGGGGTAAAGGTAATCAGGTCCCCATTATTCTCACCAGCACCACACCAAAGGTAGACAACTTTATCCCATGAGGGGGCTGAGTGGAAGAAGAGAACCCCAACCTCTCAGCTGCACTCACCTAGAACCTAGCCTCAGCAACAGGTGACAGAAGGAATAAGAAATGCTTAAATCCTTCCCTTCTCAGGAAGGTAGACCTCTTGTTGGGAGCTGGAAGGAGAGAGAGAGAATCCCTTGTTCTTGGTTGTACCAGTCTAGAGTATAGTGTCTGTCCTACTGAGCTGGGCAAGTTAGGGGAAGATGTGGATTTTTGTTCAGATATCATAAAACCTTGCAGTTCTTACCTAATTTTAGCAGATTTTCATGAATAAATGTTTCTTCATTTGCATTATGCCCTTAGGGCCATTTCCAGAGACTTTAAAAAGTTCTTTCGAAAAAAGAGCTTTTTAACTACTATGTGGAAGGGGAACCTTGATATTTATTTTTATATATGTATGAGTTTTTTGAGGTATAGTTGATTTACAATAGTATATTAGTGTCAGGTGTACAACACAGTGATTCAGTATTTTTATAGATTATACTCAATTTAAAGTTGTTATAAAATAATGGCTATATTTCCCTGTACTGTACAATATATATTTGTAGCTTATTTATTTTACATAGTAGTTTGTATCTTTTAATCCCCTAGCCCTAACTTGCCCATTTCCCTTCCCTCTTCCCACTAGTAACCACTAGTTTGTTCTCTATTATTTGTGAGTCTTTCTGTTTTGTTAGATATATTCGTTTTATTTTTAAAATTTCACATAAAGTATTTGTTTTTCTCTACCTGACTTATTTCACTAATCATAGTATTCTCTAGGTCCATCCACATTGTTGCAAATGGCAGAATTCCATTCTTTTTAAATGGCTGAGTAATATTGCATTGTATGAACATTGGGGTGCATGTATCTTTTCAAATTAGTGTTTTCATTTTCTTTGTATACATACCAAGAGGTGGAATTCCTGGATCATATGGTAGTTCTATTTTTAGTTTTTTGAGGAACTTCCATATTGTTTTCTACAGTGGCTGCACTGATTTAAATTCCCACCAGCAGTGCACAAGGTTCCCTTTGCTTTACATCCTTGCCAACATTTGTTGTTTGTAGACACTGTGATGACAGCCATTCTGACAGGTGTCAGGTGGTATCTCAATGTGGTTTTGATTTGCATTTCCCTGATGATTAGTGATGTTAAGCATCTTTTCATGGTACCATTGGCCATCTGTATATATTCTCTGGAAAAATGTCTATCCAGGTCTTCTGCCCATTTTTTAATCAGGTTTTTTTTATATTGAGTTGTATGAACTATTTATATATTTTGGATATTAACCCCTTATTGGTCATATTATTTGCAAAATTTCCTCTCATACAGTAGGTTGTCTTTTCATTTTGTTGATGGATTTCCTTTGTTGTGCAAAAGCTTTTAAGTTTAATTAGGTTTGCTTTTGTTTCCTTTGCCTTAGGAGACAAATGCAAAAAAATATTGCTACAATTTATGTCAAAGAGTGTTCGGCTTATGCTTTTTTATAGTAGTAGTATGGTTTCCAGTCTTACAGTAAGATCGTTAATCAATTTTGAGTTTGTTTTTGTATAAACTTCCCTCTTAGAACAGTTTTTGCTGTGTCCCATGGATTTTGGAAAGTTGTGTTTTTATTCTCATTTGTCTCAAGGTATTTTCTGATTTCCACTTTTATTTCTTCATTGACCCACTGGTTTTCTTAGTAGCTTGTTGTTTATTCTCCACATGTATGTGTTTGTCCCATTTTCTTCCTGTAAATGATTTCTAGTTTTACACTGTTGTGGTTGGAAAAAATTATTGATATAATCTCTATCTTCTTAAATTTGTTAAGACTTGTTTTATAGCCTAGCATGTCATCTGTCCTGGAGAATGTTCCATGTGGACTTGAACAGAATGTTCTGTTCAATTCTGCTGTTTTTGGATGGAATGTCCTATAGATATCTATTAAGTCCAATTGGTCTAAAGTGTCATTTAAGGCTGTTGTTTTCTTATTGATTTACAGTCTGGATGATCTATCCATTGATGTAAGTGGGGTGTTAAAATCTCCTTTGATTATTGTACTATTGCCTATTTCTCCCTATACGTATGTTAGCATTTGCTTTATATATTTAGTTGCTCCTATATTAAGTGCATGTATGTCAACAAATGTTATATCCTCTTCTTGTATTGATGCTTTTATCATATATAATGACCTTTGTCTTTTGTTTTAGACTTTGTCTTAAAGTCTACTTTGTTGGATATGAGTAGTGCTACCCAGCTTTCCTGTAGTTTCCATTTGCATGAAATATCTTTTTCCATCCCCTCACTTTCATTCTGTGTGTATCTTTAGCTCTGAAGTCAGTTTCTTGTAAGCAGCATTCAGATGGTTCTTATTTTGTATCCAATCAGCCACCCTACATCTTTTGATTGGTGCATTTAGTCCATTCATAATTAAACTGATTATTGATAGGTATGTACTTAATGGCTTTTTGTTACTTGTTTTCTGCTTGTATTTGTAGTTCTCTGCTCTTTTCTTCTTTTAGTTTCTTCCCTTCTTTCTTTAGTTTCTTCCTTTGTGGCTTTATGATTTGCTTTAATGACATGCTTATGTTCCTTTCTATATTTTGTGTATTTGTTGTAGGTTTTTGATATGTGGTTACCATGGGGTTCATATATGTTGATATATATATATGTATATATATATATTTATTTATACACACATATATATATATATATTTGGATGCCACTTCAAGACTGTGATAAGTAAATATTTCACCTAATTTCACAGAGACAGAGAAAGTTAAGCAAAATGAGAAGGCAGAGGAATTTGTTTCAAACAAAAGAACAAGAGAAAACCCTGGAAAAACAACTAATGAAGCAGAGAAAAATATCAATAATTTACCATATTCACAGTCTGTCTGCCCAGTGGATGTGGTGAGGAAGCTGGATATGAACTGAGCACAAGTCACATCTTCCCCCAGGGTGTGCCGGCAGCTATCACCTTGTTAAGAGGTGGGGCTGGAGATGGAGGGGCTAAAGCCAGAGCTAGGTGTGAGCCAAGGCTTCTCCTCTGTTCAGTGGTCAACACCACCCTATTGGAGGTGGGGTCACGTACCAAGTTGCTGGAGCAGAAGCCCTGAGGGTCATGTCTGAGCTGGTTCTGTTCTTCCTAACTGTGTACTCTACCCCCTTGCAGCATTGGCACCTCTGTCCCAGAGGGAGCAAGGCTGGAGCAAAAGGGGCCTGCGAGGGCACTTGGTGTGGGCTGGGGTGCATGCTGGGGTGGTCTTAGCATGGCAGAGTTTCAGACCATTCTTGATCTGCTGCCTCCGTGAAAGCCAGTATGGCTGCCCTTACCCCCTTCAGATTCCATGTTGCGTGTGAACCACCTCTGTCCCCGACAATTGTGCACTCTCCTTGGCTTTGGCAGCCTTCACCTTAGTGGGGAGCTGTGCTAATGGAGTAAGAGGGGCCGGAGTGGGCACTCAGCTCAGGTTGGGGCCCAAGCTGGGGCAGTCACAGGAAACTGACCAGAGTCACCAGAGTCCCAAGCAGTTTCAATCTGGTTCCTCCACCTTGTTTGGGGAGTAAGCAAATATGTGTGCACTCTTCACAAGCAGAGTCTAGGTTTCTTACAGCCCCTAGTTTCAAACGAGCTAAGAGAACTCATCCTCCCAGTGTCGGACCCCAGGGCTGGGGCACCCAATATGCTGTTCAAACCACTCACTCCCCACAGAGGATCTCCCAGCCCATGTAATCCTCCTCTTCTTCTGTATCCCCTCCTAGGGGTGTGGGTCCTGACCTGATTGCTTCTCTTCCCTTCCTACCCAACTCCATGTGGATGTTTGTTAAAGCCTTGGTTGTATAAGAGTTTTTCTGCCAGTCTCTAGTTTGTTTTCAATGAGAATTGCTGCACATGTAGATGTATTTTTGATGTGCCCATGGGGAGAGGTGAGCTCTATGTCCTCTTACTCTGCCATCTTGATCTCTCCCCTTCTCTTTGTATTTTTCACTGTAGTTTGAGATGCTTCACCCTTTTTGTATTCTAAGCCACATTATTCTAAATATTATTCTAAATTATTATTTAGAGATGTCAATAATGTCAATAATGTCAATTATTATTATTGAGATGCTTCACCCTTTTTGTATGCTAAGCCACATTATTCTAAATATTCTAAATAAGTATTCTAAACTTATTCTAATTAAGTTTTCAGTATTCAGCTCTTCTCCTTCAACTTAATTGCTCAAAATTTTAAAGTAAAAAAATTGTGCATTTAGTTTTTTTTTTTGCACATGCTATTTACTATATTGACCAGTGTTCTTCAGAGAAACAAAAACAATAGGATTTACACACACACACACACACACACACACACACACACACACACACAACTAGGAGAGCTGATGGTATGGTCCCAGTCTGAAGGCCTACAGGCTTGAGACCCAGGAAGAGCTAATGTTACAGTTTTAGTCAGAAGGCATTAAAAAGTTGATATCCCAGTTTGAAGGCATTCAGCCAGGAGGAAATATCTCTTACTCAAGGAAGGGTCAGCCTCTTTAGTCTATTCAGGCATTCAACTGATCGGTTGAGGTCCACCCACATAATGGAGGGCAACGCTCTTTACTCATTCTACTGATTTAAATGTTAATCTCATCCAAAAACAACTTCACAGGCATACTCAGAATAATATTTGACCAAATATCTGGCACCCCACAGCCCAGTCAAGTTGATACATAAAATTAACCATCAGAGATATTATTCAAACTTGCCTATCTCTTCTTGCAGTTCTGTTAAAAAGAAGTTGCCTTTTCTGGCAAAACTTGACAATACATGGCTGTAAATATTCAGATGTGCTATATTGCTCTTAATTAGTATCTACTTGTGGTTGATTCTTAGTTTTTTTATTAATTCCAAGAATCATAAAATCATCCAGATACCAAGAAGAAATCTGGTTTTAGTTTAATATCCATCAGTTTTCATAATAACTTTGACTCCTCCACTTCATAGTTTCATTTATTCTTTCTCAGGAGCATGGCTATTCTCAATGTTGACATTCAGTCCTACACACTAAAATGGCCAAACCAGTTGTTAAAATATTTGAAAACTTTTGTATAAGTAAGCAAAGAATTACTACCTAAAATCTCCCAGGTGACATACCACCACTCTGGCCTCCCAGGCCCCTCCCCCAGGATCCTAGTGATTTCTACTTTCCAACAAATAAAGGCATACTGCCTGTCATAGCATGGGATCTTCAGGACGCTGTTTCAGTGCTATGGCTGTGTCCTTTTTGATTGGTCAGTGTCCATGCTCTACAGGTTTTTAAATATCTCAAATCTCACTTCTGATTATATTCTACAGAATCAGAATGTATAATTTAGAAGTGGAGAAACTGAGATACAGTCTTATAAATCCTTTTCCTTTCTCCTAACTGGTAGGCAAAACTGACCCTTGTAAGCACAGGATAGAAAAGTCCTGACGGGGTATTTTCTGACCACCTGTTAATTTCCAGACACTGTATTGTTCCTCTGTTTCCCCTTTCTGTGCCCACCATTAATTCAATAAGATTCCCTTCGTTGGGCAACAACAATTGTCCTTTTTGTGAAAGGACACTTCACAAAAGCCACTTCACAGGCTTTAGGAGCACTTGTACTGTATGACAGTTATTTGTTTACTTGTCTGTCTTGCCTATTAGACTGTGAGTCCTTGAAGTCAGAAGCAATGTTTAGTTACCTGTGCATAATCAGATTCTAACATAGTGGCAGGCACACAGTTGATGCTTCATAGGTATTTCTGAATGAATTGACTAAGCATCAATTATTCAATGGATTAATATATCTGAAATGTTTAGCATGCATGTTTATTGTCTTATTCTATCTCTTCTAAAAATGATGTTCTTCTAATAAGTCTTCTAATAATCGATGTTACTATCTCTCCTGTGATCCTCTACATTTTAAGGGAGACTCCTAGAGATACAAAGCCTCAAACTGAAAGACTCAATTTCAAGCAATAAGACAGGCCAGTGGTGGAAAAGGAGGCCTTTGCATAAACCATCAAAATTAACCATATCCTCCACAAAAAGAATTACTGGTGATTTGAATCTAATTCCAAAACTCTACATTCTCAAACAGCATAATCTTTCTCATTCCTGACTTCATGGGAAAAGGACTTTCTATTATTACCCAAAATATGTATGGCCTTGGAATTAATGTTCCATTGAGACTCTCAGTATCCATCACAGTTTCAAGGACTGAAGCTTGTCCATTTGCTCACGAACCTTCAATTAAAAGAATAAAATAGCACGCTTCCTTCCTTAAAACCAAGCAATCAATCCAAATACACAAGATCTGCTCACTTTGAAGCCAATCTTATCTACATAGCAAACACTAAAAAAGGTGGAGGAAAGAAAAAAGTTAGTCATAGAATCACAAGAATCATCTGATATTTTTCTTAAAAACAAATATTTTAAAAATGATATGCCTATCTCTGCCCTTACCACTATTCCATCTCTATAATTTAAAAGCAAGTACAATGGGAAAGAGAAACAAAAAGATAAATCAGAACAGATGAACAGAGAAAATTGCTGATTCCCAAGAAGCAAGGAAGGGTACAGTGTAAACCCAAAGCTTCTCTTAATATGGAAGTAAATGTTTAAACCCTGCTTCCTTGAATTAATGACTAAGAAAATCAGGTCTGTCCTGATGTATGACAGGACATGGTCTTGGGGACAATTTGTGTCATGGGTCTTAACTCACAGCTCGTTGACAACAGGGTACTGAAGGCTATTTAGAGTCAATACTTATTTAGTCATGCCAGGGAGAGTAGAGCGATTTTGATAAAGAGCATTTCACAGATTGACAATATTAAAACTCTTTTTAAACTCTCTTAAATATTTCTGTCCTTTCTCTTTTTCATAGGATGCATATGTCATTCATAAATACCTGCTGTAGATATAAGAACAAATATGATAAAAATCAAGTATTCTGGAATACCCAACCACAGCCAGGTAGTGAGGGCTTGAACAACTGCAGGTTAGGTTTTAAAAACCAATTTTCCTAGAGTTGTTTCTCTTAAATCTGTTGTTAAGTTGCTTTCCCCCTTAAAGAATCTTTAAACATGGACTCACATATTGAATAAAATTATGTATTGTCCTAAAGTGATACATTTACTATGTGAAATCTTCTCAAAATATGTCATGTGGAACTACATTTCAATTGAGAAAAAGATTATCAGTCTACTTCTAATTTCCCCTTAGATACTAAGTGAGAGTTCAATTAGCAAAAGATTGAATCTATGTTTATATTTATTCACATATATATGAATAATATATTTTGTTTGGACATTTGCAACAAAACTGGAGGGCAAGCCTAGGGTATTTAGGTGGCCTACCTAAAATTCACTCTCAGACAGAGACAGCTGGTACTCACCATAATCCACATTGTTCTCTTACTCCTGGGCACACAGCTAGAATACATTTTGCAGCCTCCAATGCAGCTACATGTAATGATGTGACTGACTTCAGATCAACAGAATGTGAACAAAAGAGATGTGCACACTTCTAGTCCTTGTTTATAAAATCCTACCTCATGTGATCCTCTCTCTATTCTCCCATGTACTGCTTGAATGGATAAGAGTCCAAGGAATGAGGAAAGATACAGCCACAAGATGGAAGGAGCCCGGCTTCTGGAAGGTATGGCACAAGCACTTAGCAAACTGCAAGAATTTATAGAAGAAAGAAATAAGATTTTATTATTATATGTCCCTGATATTTTGGAGATTGTCAGAGCAACCCAAATTATCACAACTAAAATATTTAAGTTTGGCTACTTTTTTTCTTTCATAAAGAGTAGAGTGCAGATGGCCAAGAGGCACATGAAAAGATGCTCAACATCACTAATTATTAGAGAAATGCAAATCAAAACTACAATGAGGTATCACCTCACACTGGTCAGAATGGCCATCATCAAAAAATCTACAAACAGTAAATGCTGGAGAGAGTGTGGAGAGAAGGGAACCCTCTTGTGCTGTTAGTGGGAATGTAAATTGATACAACCACTATGGAGAACAGTATGGAGGTTCCTTAAAAAAGTAAAAACAGAATTACCACATGACCCAGCAATCCCACTACTGGGCATATACCCTGAGAAAACCATAATTCAAAAAGACACATGTACTTCAATGTTCATTGCAGCACTCCTTACAATAACCAGGACATGGAAGCAACCTAAATGTCCATCAACAGAGGAATGGATAAAGAAAATGTGGTACATATATACAATGGAATATTACTCAGTCATAAAAAGAAATGAAATTGGGTCATTTGTAGGGATGTGGATGGACCTTGAGTCTGTCATACAGAGTGAAGTAAGTCAGGAGAAAAATATCGTATATCAACACATATATGTGGAATCTAGAAAAATGGTATAGATGATCTTATTGGCAAAGCAGAAATATAGACACAGACACAGAGAACAAACGTATGGACACCAAGGGGTGGTGGGGATGAATTGGGAGATGGGGATTGACATATATACACTATTGATACTATGTATAAAATAGATAACTAATGAGAACCTACTATAAAGCACAGGGAACTGTACTCAGTGCTCTGCAGTGACCTAAATGGGAAGGAGATCCAAAAAAGAGGGGATATATGTATATGTATAGCTGATTCCCTTTGCTGTACAGTAGAAACTAACACAACATTGTAAAGCAACTATACTCCAATAAAAATTTTTTAAAAAAGAGTGGTACATCATTTTAAAGATTTCAATGAGTTATTTTCAGAAACTTCTATTTTTTGAATTCTGCTCCAGTTTTTATAAATCTGAGTTCCAAATTTTCATTAGTTCATCACAATCTGACTGCCATCCAAGAATATACAAATCTTAGTTTTATATGAGGGCTAAATGGTAAGGGGAGAGAGAAGTGGAAAGAGTCTAAAAATCTCTCTAAAGGAGATAATTATTTGAAAGCCAGTCCAAAGAGACAGGTTCTTTCAGGAGCCAGTTGTAATGATGTCCTTTGTCAAGAACATTTGGGGGCCCATTGACAGAGGTACACTCTCATAAGGGCAAAGAAGATTAAGAACCAACATGAAACATATTAGAGCAAACAAAGAGACAAACGGTAATTTTTGAAAACAGTTATATTCAAGATATAATATGCTGTGACTGCTTTTGCAGAGGCAATTGAAGCCAAAGTCCAGCTCAAGGGACATTAGATTGCTGATTCAAAGAAGCATGCTGTGGGCTTCCCTGGTGGTGCAGTGGTTGAGAGTCTGCCTGCCGATGCAGGGGACACGGGTTCGTGCCACGGTCCGGGAGGATCCCACATGCCGCGGAGCGGCTGGGCCCGTGAGCCATGGCCGCTGGGCCTGCGCGTCCGGAGCCTGTGCTCCGCAACGGGAGAGGCCACAACAGTGAGAGGCCCACGTACCGCAAAGAATCATGCTGTAAAGAATTAAAATGCTCTTGGTTAACCTCCCCTAACTGACTCTCTCCACCCTCAGAATCCTCTTTTGTCCTTAGCTGAAGATGGTATTTGAGGGCTTTGGCCATTTTGCTGAGTTACTCAGTTTTCCTGGGTCTCGCCTATGTATACATGTTATTAAACTTTTGTTTGAGTTTCTTTTGTCAAAAAAAAATTAAAGTGCTATGGACAAAGCAATAAATGATTTCAAAATAATGGCTCCAAATTAAGTATGCTGAGGAAATTAAAAGTCTGCTGAATGTCTGGAATTTTTTTGGTCAATCCCTAAATCAGAATGCAGAACCTCAGATTATATGCAATTCCATTGTTTAATCATGTTAGATGCAGTGAAATTTAAAATAATGTGACAAAATCCAGAATTTAGAGATTTAAAAATAACAGAAAAACCTGGGAGTTCCCTAGTGTCTAGTGGTTAGGATTTGGTGCTTTCACTGCCATGGCCCAGGTTTAATCCCTGGTTGGGGAACTGAGATCCCACAAGATGCATGGCCAAAAAAAAACAAAAACAAAAAAAACCCAGAAAAACCTATATTTGTGTTCTTCAATGGAGTGTAAGAAAGGAAAAACTCTTACTTATTCCTAATGTCTCTGAATCCTTAGAACTATCCCCTAACCCTTTGCTTTCATAGGTCAGTAGTTACCAGTGAGTGAGCATATGTGCCATGACCCTTAATAAGTTACAACATGAAACTCTGAAATGCAGGTTGTTTTGCAATTGAGCTGTTTCTTGCATGGGCATTTTTTAATGTTTAATGGCAGCGACTTAGTCATAGGAGCCCCAGATAGCATGGAGACAAATGAGGCATGCAGAGAAGATTTGCTACAAATGTTCAAATTATTGCAATTATAGAAAGTTTTAGCAATATTAATACCATATTTCATTCATTCTAAAACATTTTCCCATATTATTAACATTTCTGAAATCAGGATCTTTTACAGTAGATGGCATCTTATAATTTCTGTCAAACAGGGACTGGTTGTTATCTAAAAACCTTTTACTGAAACCTTGCCAACTTCAAAATTGGCAAAATGAGTGTCCATGACTTGGAAGAAAATACTTGTGGTGATACTGGAACACCGTTTTAAGCAACGCTATAATACCAACGTTCTTGATGACAGAAAAGATATGTATGGAAAAAAAAGATAGTGATAATTCTGAATTTAAAAGTGACTCAGATGGATTGGACTTTGAATAAAAAGACTTTGAGGAGTATAATAAATGTATTTTGTTCATATTTTCTTTTTACATGAATGCCCAAAAGCAATTTAAAAAATGTGTAAATGAGTTTATAATAGCTTTTTTAATAAGTATAAAATCAAAATTCTAAGCAGAAAGAGAGTACTATGTCACAACTTAGTTAGAATATTTTTCTTTCTTGGTAGTATATAAGGTGTATCTTCCAACAGAAAGAATCTTTGAATCATTGAAATCTGAAAAGAGAGCTACTTTTTCAGTATAATAAACCAAGTTAGCTCATTGGCTAGTATATTTTTGATTAAAGTTTTTTAGGAAGTTTTAAATTCACATTGAATTTATATATACATGATGTTACTAGAACATAATGAAACTGAACAACACTAAAACTAGTCTAATTACTTAATAGTATTAATAAATCTCTATCTCTATTGATTCATTTTATTTAATTTTATGCATAAAGGTTAATTACCAATTTTTTGTGATTATGTCATGTGTGTATAATCATAAAGCAATCAAATTTCAACATGTTCTGCTTGACTGGTGGGCACTGAAACATCAACAGTTTTAACCTTACAAATTCATTTGCAAAATGACACTCATTTCCCTAGCTGCAGTTAAAACAGCAAAATTTAACGTTTGTCCAAATCTCTGAGCAAATTGAACTCAGCACAGGATCATTTTTTTCCTTGAATATCCACAATAGAGGTTTGATGAGCTATATTATTACCATATGTAATAAACAGTTGAGAAAGCACTTCTTGAAAAAATAATATAAAAGATAACATTTGAGTTTTAGTGGCAAGAATTTGAGATTTTTTAATACCAGAAATGGTCAGTATATGGAATAAGTAGTTCATGCAAAAACATTTTAATAAGTTTAGGATATTCATAAAATAATCCCATAAATGGGGTGCATGTGTTAGAGTCACTATTGGGCAAATTAAAAATCGTCTGGCTGTTTTACAAAACCAACTAAAATGAGGTGGAAAGTTATGTTTATAACCAAGGGGAAGAATTATCTAAGATTAGAACTCATGTTCAACTTGGAAAAAATGTCAAGCTGACTTTAAACACTGACTAAAATTAAATATTTTTCTACATGCTATTTTTCTATGATCTGTATGGAAATAAACACAGCAGCTCTGAAGAACAACTGCACATTATTCTACAGTCTTCAATCTATACTAAGAATTTAATAACACTAGTCTTCAAATGTCCTTTCTGTCAGTGGTGTATTTCCCTAAATGGAACCTCTCTGATAGGTGCTTTATGTTACTCCTCCTTCCATTTCAAGATGTTATCACTGTTCTCAGAAAACGGTCCTCAGACTGAGCTCTTCTCTACTATCCATAAATGCAATAGAGCTGGGCACCTGATTGACCAAATAAAAACATTCAATATGGCTGACATTCTGAACACAGTCAGAGGTGAAGCCACACGCTATTACACTTTTGTTGTTGTTGTCCATGTTTCCATACCTTTCATCGTGGGAGATAATGCATCTAAATACTGCCGAGAAAGTGTTTCCTTCTATACTCTATAACATGACACATTTAAACACAGAGACACATTTAAAACTATTTTTAAGAAGTATTTTAGTAAACAGATCTGTAATTGGTACCTTTGCATTGGCCAGTAATCAGCTAAACACAGACTAATATTGCTTTATAATTATGTATATGCCCCAATCTTATTTTTTCTACTTTCCAAATATGAATTCTTTCCTACCTGTCATTTTATTTACAATGGTATGTTAAAAAAAAAAAAAGAGGGTGCAGGATTGGAGAAAGCTCAAATGGCTTCAGTTATAGCATGAGAACAAAAATAAAATAAAGCTATTATTGAAAAACATCTATGGAAAATAAGGCTTCTCTTGACCTGAGTCTAAAAAAAGCCATGAAGAGAAAATTGTCTATTGCATTCCCATGGTAATAATAAGTAATTTACTAAATATAGAATGTCCCTTCACAGATACTTTTAAGGGTTCTAAGGAACTCAAAAAGAAAATTGTTACTCTAATTAATTTGTTTAGGACACATTCCTTCTTAATATAACTTGGCTATTTCTGCCTTACCATGTTTGTGACATATGGCATCACAGAAAGCAAAGCACAGAGTAAATTCAGGGTCACTGCATAACTAACCACATTGCTGGATGCCCTTTCAATGAAATGGGTTAAAGGAGAAAATGGCCATGTTTTTAAATGGTACACTTCACTTCAAGATGACAACTCAAATTTCAACAAATGAAATATTTATGTGAGCTCAGATCTTAAATTTCAAATGAAGAAAGATGAATTCACCCTAAAAACATGCCATCCCAGGGAAAAAAATTTTTTTCATTATGCTTCCAAATAAGCCACATCAAGAATCATAGCAAAGCTTACAAACCTAAAAAAAGAAAAAGAAAAAAAAAAGCCTGACAGAGCCAAGTCAAGAGTCACTGATCTACAGGGATTTTCTCCTGAGATTTCTTTTCAGGATAATAAATTCATGAGAACTTGTTTTCTTCTATTAAGACAGTGTCACATCTTTGGAAAGCTTTCACATCTCCCTCAATAGTTAGTGATTCTAAGAAAATTTATTGAATAGAATTCTTTTTTATTCCATAATGCCACCACATCTATTTTCATTTCTAAGATGGTGGTGGATGCCAATGGTTTTACATTCAACTCTCATACAGGAGGGTAAACTTCTATAGATGGTAAATTTATCACAAGAGAGTACCTCTAATGGTAGCTATCTCAGGCCAGGCTGCTTATCCATGGAGAAGACAGTTTTAAGCGAAGAAGCTTCTCAGCACCTTTCAATTTGTACATTTTAGATGGTGTCTGCATGATCAGGCAGTTCTTTGCAGAAGTACCTCAAAAACACATGTACACACAATCTTGCTTTGCATTTGTATGACCTGGACTATACACATAAGGCCTATGTAAATTGGAGTAATGGCAGGGAAAGAAAATGGCCCAAACTGCTTTTCTTTACTTTCTAATTGTGCTCAATATCAAAGTCTGTAATAGAAGAGTGATCTGCATTTTTTTCTGCATGAGGTTTTTATTCTTGAATGTAAAAGCTATCAGTGGAACACAGAGAGAAAGTTCAAAAATAGACTGAAGTACATATGAGAATTTAGTATATGACTAAGGTCTCCACACATAGAGAAAAAGATTGATTATTTAACAAAGGATGTTAGCATAAATGGCTATCCAATTAAAAGAAAACAAAGGCAGACCCCTACTTCATATCACTGACAAAAATAAATCTCATATAAATTGAAGTTTTTAAAGGAAAATTAAAATAAGTAATAGAAGAAAAATTAGGGCAGTCATTCTAACCTTGGGATAGGGGAGACCTTTCTAAACAACATAAGAAATCAGGATCATATGAAGAAGAAGAATTTACTTAAAAATATTGAGGCATAACAAAGACGTGACTAACACAGGGCTTTCTGTGGTACCATGATATCTTAGTGGTAGGAGGGAAGAAGACACGAAATGCATTGTCTTCTACCCTCATCTTTCCATGCTGACATCTGCTGAGAAGCAGATCATCATACCTCACTATAGCCCCATGCTCTGTGGGGTTGCACTGCTACTCACAGAGGACAGCAAGGTCATGTCAGGTCTGACTGACTCAGTTTCAAGTACTTCCATAAAATCTAAATGTGATAGGCAGAATAATGGCCCCCACAAACAAAATTAGGATGTCTATATCCTAATCCGTGGAACCTGTGAATATGTTATCTTACATAGCAAAAAGAACTTTGCAAATATGATTATGTCCTGAATTTTAAAAACTGAGATATAATTTACAATCCATCAAAATTTACCACTTTAAAGTATACAATTCAGTGTTTTTACTATATTCACAGACTTGTGCATCCATCACCACAATCAATTTTGGAACATTTTCATTATCCTCCCCCCAAATTTCATATCCAACAGCAGTCACTATCCATTTCCCTCCAACTCTCTCAGTCCTTGGAAACCATTAATCTACTTTCTGTATCTATGGATTTACCTATACTAGACTTACATATAAGTGGAATAATACATTATGTAGTCTTTTTTGACTGACATTTTCATGTAGCATAAAGTTTTCAGTGTTCATCCATATTGTAGCATGTATCACTTCATTCCTTTTTATTGCCAAATAATATTCCATTGTTTGGTTATGCTATACTTTATTTAACCATTTATCAGTTGATGGACATTTGGGCTGTCTCCAGTTTATGGCTATAATGACTAATGCTGTTATGAACATTCATGAACAAATTTTTTGTGTGTGTTTTGTGTTTTTTTTTTTTTTTTGTGGTATGCGGGCCTCTCACTGTTGTGGCCTCTCCCATTGTGGAGCACAGGCTCCGGACGCGCAGGCCCAGTGGCCATGGCTCACGGGCCCAGCCGCTCCACGGCATGTGGGATCTTCCCGGACCGGGGCACGAACCCACATCCCCTGCATCGGCAGGCCAACTCCCAACCACTGTGCCACCAGGGAAGCCTCATGAACAAAGTTTTGTATGACATGTTCTCATTTCTCTGAGGTCTGGCCTAGGTGTAGATTTTCTGGGTCAGATGGTAACTCTATGTTTATGCCAAACTGTTTTCCAAAGAGGCTACACCGTTTTATATTACCACCAGCGATGCATGAGGATTCCAAATTCTCCACGTACTCACCAACACTTGCTATTACCTGTCTTCTAGGTTATAGCCAAACTACTGGGTGTGAAATGGTATCTCATTGTGATTTTGATATGCAATCTCCAAATGGTTAATGATGTTGAGCATCTTTCCATGTGCTTATTGGCCATTTATATATTTTCTCTAGAGTATTATCTATTCAGATTCTGTGCCCATTTTTAAGTGCTCGTTTGTCATTTTATTGTTGAGTGGCAAGCATTTTTTATATATTCTGGATGTAAGTCCCTTGTCAGGTATATGATATGCAAATATTTTCTCCCATTCTGGGTTGTCTTTTCACATTACTGATGGGTCCTTTGAGGCACAAAAGTCTTATATTTTGGTGAAGTGCATTTTACCTGTTTTTCTTTTGTCACTTGTGATTTTGATTGTATCTAAGAAGGCTTTAACTAACCCCATGTCATGAAGATTTACTCCCATGTTTTCTTCAAATAGCTATATAATTTTAGCTCTTACACTTAGGTCCATGATCCACTAGGAATAATTTTTTTTGTATAAGAAAGACGTTCAAATTCATTCTTTTGCATATATATCTATATATCTATATATCTATATATATATATATATCCAGTTGTCCATTTGTTGAAAAGACTACTCTTTCCCTATTGAATTGTCTTGGCACCCTTGTTGAAAGTCCAATGAGTTACATCTATATATTAAGAAAGTGCTTTCAATGATACATTGCTAAATGAGGAAAACAAGTTACAGAGTAATGTGCATAGTGTGGTCTTATTTTAACAAAAATCAAACATAACTTTATATGTGTGGTATATATTTATACTTGTATTTATATGTATGCCTGGGTATGCCTTATTTGTAGTTTCTTGGAGATGCATTTTGCAGTCCTGCTTCCTGGCTGTTGTTTCATTCTCTTCAGAGGTCCTAAAGTCCCATGATGCACTGATCATAGTCAGTGCGGCTCCTGTTTGCACAATTGATAGTTACTTCTTCCCAGCTGTAGCAATGTTTATATTGCCCTTTGCAATGTCAAAGGGCTTCCACCCATGTCTAAAATCCTGCTGAATTTACAATCTGGCCTCTCATACATTTCCTTTTGTGTACTCTCTTGCCTCCAGCCAATGAAAATCTTCATTTTCACAAATTATAAGATATTCTTCTTTAGTACTCTTGCTGTACTTCTGGCCAAATCACTTGCATGCTTTTTATCAGGCACTGTGGGTCTAAACTTTTCACCTTGACATAAATTAACAGCAGAAAGAAAGATCATGTTGGGATAAATAAACAGGTTAAAAAACTTAAAAAGGAAAAGAATTGGCTCAGTGGCCATGATACAAGCCAGAAAAAGCATGGGATGGAACACTGATATTTACAGGCCTAAATTGCTACAGAGCAATATGGAACAGTTACTCTGATGGCTATAATCCTTTGATCATGCTCTCTGGATTTCGCTGGATGACGAACTGCAAGAAAAATATATTTATTGTGCTTTTTTTGGTACTGCAATGGATCTATTTATCTGGGTGCTAAACTATTTTGGGAAACGACCAACTTAATAAACCATTCAAAGGGGAACGTATTAGTCTGGAAATTGCAAACTTCTTAACGATTAACTAACTCATATTAGCCCTTCAGTAAACCATTTAACTCTTTGTAAATGGCCCTTATAATACCCACATAGCTAAGTAATCATCTTTTGGTAAGTCACACACATAATACCCAACCCATGTGTGCATAAACTAAGATTATATATATTGATTAGCTCTCCCTTACACCAAAACGTACTCTTTCCACATTAAATATTTCCTATTAGAAATAAACCAACTTATAACCTATTGATGATTTTGTAATACCTATCCTCCATCGCTGAGTATTTCACAGGAATTTAGTTATATTTACAAAGTAATATTCTGCTACCATTCAGTCATGTTTCCTCCAAATAACATTGTGAGGTGGTTGTCTAAAAGAAAAAAAAATGTTCAAGTAAATTTCCCATTGTCTCTCTCTCTCTCTCTCTCTCACACACACATGCACACACACACACACACACACACACACACACACACACACACACTCTTCTGCATTAGAACTTAGTATCTAGGGTACAAATTATTCATTATAAAAATCACCAAGTGTCAGAGTTCCCTGGTGGCACAGTGGTTAAGAATCCACCTGCCAATGCAGGGGACATGTGTTCGAGCCCTGGTCCGGGAAGATCCCACATGCCGTGGAGCAGCTAAGGCCATGCGCCACAACTTCTGAGCCTGCGCTCTGGAGCCCGCGTGCCACAACTACTGAAGCTCGCGTGCCTAGAGCCCATGCTCTGTAACAAGAGAAGCCACTGCAATGAGAAGCCTGCGTGCTGCAGGAAAGAGTAGCCCCGCTCGCCACAACTAGAGAAAGCCCACAAGCAGCAATGAAGAAACAACGCAGCCATAAATTAATTAATTAATTAAAAAAAAATTTTTTTTAAACTCACCAAGTGTCCCAATTTATAACATATCAAATTAAAAGAACAAAAGCCAGATCTATAAAGAAGATAGTTTCACCTGCTTAACATTCACTAAATATTGTTTGCTTGTCATCAACAAGTCTCCTAAGCGGAGTTCAACAAAACTGCTTGGTCTGATTCAACCCCCAAATTTACTTAACATGTATTAGGTGACAGGAAACACAAAAGCAAAGATATGATCTCTACTGTCAAGTTTATTTGGGAGACAGACATGCACACACTGAGAACTGGGTCAGAGGGGTGATCAGGGCGATACGGAACCGAAAGGTAGGAGGTGATTTATTCAATCTAGGTAAGGACAGGGTACAGGGGGGAGGGGAGAGAGTCATGAAAGACTACTAGAATAGACAGCATTTAAGCTAGATATTACCTCTCCAGATGAGTATGATTTCACCAGGAAGAAAATAAAGGAAAGGACATTTCAAGCAAAGAGGACTATAAGAGAAAAAAATAAAAATTAATATAGGTATTTATAATAAATATAAAATTAGATAGTATATTCATAGAATCCTAAGTAGAGAGCCAGTACGTATTTATAAAAAAGTTATGCTGAAAAAGATGGCAAAGCTCTTCTGGGAAGCGTTCAATTCATCGTTAGAAAAAAAATCAGTGTGTTCCTGTGTGATGTATTTCTGACCTGTCCTTATGTACCAATGGAATTGGCAAAGGGCAGAAATGAGGCAGGGAGCAAAACTAAAGCAGGAGGCAACCTCTGGATACACTGAGTGCACTGAGAGATGGGATCAAGACAACCCAGTGAGTGACCCTGGTAGGAGGCCTGCAGAAGAAATGGCGGGCGGGGTGGGGGGAACATATAAATTAGAGAAAGCAAAATAGAACTTAGAGGTTCATGGAGGATAACATAAGCAGTCCTTTGGCCACTTGCTCTCCTAAAAATAGAAGCATCACCAGAGACATTTGGCAAGATGCCAACGACCCTGGAGCTCAGAACTCAGGAAAGAATTCTTCAGTTAGAAATGCTTGAAGTCAAAGGTGAATGACTCTGTTTTAATGAGAGGCAACATGATTTAGTGTTCAAGAGTTTAGGCTCAGGCCACCACTTTCTGTTGGACTTTCAACAAGCCATTTAATCTCTATTTACCTTGGTTTATTCATTTCTAAAATTGGGAAATAATAGTGTCTACCTCATAGAACTGTTATATAGATTAGAAAGGTAATATATGTAAAGTACTCCGAACAACCAGGATCCAGGCAGAGAAGCCAAACCCTGGGAATCTGTTTTCAAGTATGTTGGATGTGCTGAAAGATTAAACAGGGGAACATGAAGCAATCCAGAAATTAACAAGTACAGGAAGTCTCTCTACCCCATAGGACTGGAAAGCAAAGGGAGGAGGTAGTTTAACAGTGCGTAAGAGCCGGAACCATGAGAAAGACATAGCCATTTCCGGAGATCCTACTGGAAACATAAAGATGAGGATATACCCTGTCTCCAGTCCTCCAACCTTCCGCCAGTGCTTATTTTCTGAAATGTGCTAGAAGCCAGTTGGTAAGGGAGTCCATAAAATATAGTTATCTGGGAAAGGGGAAGGGCTGGAAATACGTCTGATGCCAAGTAGGCAAATGATTGGAAGGCCTCTCAAAAAATGTTAGCAGCTATTACTATATTTTATGTTTGATCTGGGATACAGCAATCACTTTGCTTCCCTCTACCCAGGAAATGGTGATTCTGGGCTGATTCTAAATTCTTCTGTGAGAAGATTGCAGTTATAGCTATAAATAAAATCTGAAATTCAGAATAAAAGTCAACTCCAGAGGAATCAGACAGTAGCTGACATCATGAGATCAGCCATAGAGTACATAGAGAGGGTAAAGAAGATCTGAAGATGGAGCATTAGGAAACACTGACATTTAAAAGGGTACAAATCAGTAATGGAGTATAATCTGTAAAAATACTGAATCACTATGCTATACATCTGAAACTAATATAATATTATAAATCAACTGTACTTCAATTTTTTAAAAAGCATCCAAATTGAAAAAGAAGTAAAATTGTATCCATTTGCAGATGACATGGTATTATATATGTAGAAAACCCTAAAGACTCCACACACACAAAAAAATCCTGCTAGAACTAATAAACAAATACAGTAAATTTGCAGGACTCAAAAGCAGTATACAAAAAAGCAGTTGTGTTTCTATGAACTATCAGAAAAAGAAATTAAGAAAACAATCTCATTTACAAATACCATCAAAAAGAATAAATACTTAAGAATAAATTTCAACAAGGAGGTGAAAAATCTGTGCACTGAAGATTATAAGACATTGCTGAAAGAAACTGAAGAAGGCACAAATAAATGGAAAGATATTCCATATTCATGGACTGGAAGAATAAGTTCTGGAGATCTAATGTACAACATGGTGATTATAGTTAGTAATACTGTATTATATACTTGAAGTTGCTAACAGGGTAGATTTTAAATTGTTCTCACCACAAAAAAGAAGTGGTAATTATGTGATGTGATGCAGGTGTTAGCTAATGGCATGGTGGTAATCATTCTGCAATATATGAGTGTGTCAAATCAAAACACTGTATACCTTAAACATACAGAATGTTATATGTCAATTATATCTCAATAAAGCTGGAAAAAAATAAATAAAAGGAGGATCTTTTTCTGTCATCCCTTCCTGAACTCCTATTACACTTAGAGTTGAACCTGAACAGTTTTACTGTCTCTAATATTTTCAGATATACTAATTTTTGTGTTCCCAGATTTCAGCCTTGATTACTGGGATTGGCTCTTATATTTATTTTACAGTCGTCACCTCCCCAATGTGCCCAACACACATTTAGCAGTCAGTGAATAATTTAGGAGTGATTTTAGGAACCTCTAAAGAAGGAAATAACAGTTTCTCTTGGCAACTCAACAACAGACCTAGAAATCCCTGAGTTATCCAACTACTCTCCCCTTTCCCTCCAACTCTGAAGTTAAAACAATCTCTGCTTTCTTCTTCCTAACCCATTGGACTGACTTAGCTCTCGTTATTCCCCTGTGCAGGTAATCTGACTGAGGATTAGGGCTAGGTGGGATGAAGCAGAACTAGGCAAGACTGAACAACTATATGCCTTAACTTCATCCTTACTTGCTCAAATTTAGCCAGCCCCACTTCCAACCTGACTGTGTCTACTCCTGTGATTACCAGTCACTGCCTATATACTTCAACTGTCAGGAAAGCCATATTTACAGAAATTGAGCCTAACATTCCAATGTCTCCATCTAGAAATGGCCATGGGATATGGATTATAGACTAGGTTTCAAATTCTATTTCTGTCACTTACTAGCTGAGTAACTGTATATTAATTCCTAGGGATGCTATAATAAAATACCATAAACTTGGAGGTTTAAAACAACAGAAATTCATTATCTCACAGTTCTGGAGGCTAGAAGTCTAAAATCAGAATGTCAGCAGGCCCATGCTCCCTTTGAAGTCTGTAGGGGAATCATTCCTTGCCTCTGCCTAGCTTCTGGTGCTCTAACTGGTCTACCTGCTAAACTGTCTTCTGTACATGTGGATATGCCTGCCTCCACCACACACACACACATACCGTGCTATCCTGCTCCCTCCTCTACCACTGTCAGGACTAACATGGTGCTCCAGTCTCTCTTCTCTCGGCAGATGTTCAGATAAACACAGGACAGAATGCATCAGATCATCCCAATGCACTGAGCCTTGCCCGAGCCCTCAGTGCTGTGACTCAAGTCCATTTCCTTAGTATTAAATATATTACAAGGTAATATTTAAATTTGACTGAGCTCACTACCATTTTTTTTTTTCCTTTGAAGAATATACTGAAAGCAACGGCCTTCCCTCCAGATGGAAAATAATTCAGTGGGCAGCACCACTGTGTCCAGCCTCTTTTTCACACCCTCATTTCTCACTCATTCCTCTAATTCACTGAAGCTCAAGGCTAAGGAGAGGAAGCATTCTTTCCTCTAGACAGGCAAATGTATAGCTCAGCTCACTTTCTGTTTCTATGTTAAAACAAGATCAAGGGTTACTGGAGGCGAGGATTTTCTGTTCATGTGCAGCAATAGCACCTTCCAGTTTTTAATAAATCTAAAACAATCTTGTTTTCTTTCTATAATTAGGATGTAAGCCAGTCCCTGTCAGGCTGACTCATTCAGCTCCCCATGCACTGTGACTAGAGTGTCACTGTTCCAGAATTGCGGTACGGAGTGCTTTTGTCTGGGTCTGGGGCATAAATAGAACAAAGGAAAAGATTTTCCTGAGAGAAAACCTTGAAAGCCAAGAAATGATAACCTTTTCTCACACTGAGGGCTGGGGGTAGGGGTGAGGGAATAGTAAAACAAACCCATGTCCTTCCTCTGGCTTTCCTGTCTTCAAAGGGAGTCAGGGCCCACATGACTTCCTTCCCAGGCACTGGCTGACAATGTTAAAATTGCCCAGCAAGTTCCCCATACCATAAGACAGTTAGCCAGGTTGTTAGTTTACTTCTCTAGAAGACAAATATCCTAACCTAGTACCTCTTTCCTCCAGTATTCATGTACAAGGAAACTTGTGAAGAGTTTAGAGAACTTAAAGAGCCATTTGCGTGTCCTCTAGGGTTACTCCTCATTTGACAAGAGGCAGCCTTAGAAAGAGAAGCATCTTTCTGTCAGGAAGTAGGGCACACAGGAAATAGTCACTCTCCCCTATGTATTAAGTGGGTGCCGCACTTTCCTCCTTTCTCCTCTGAAGCCTTCCCTAATGAACCTTAAATGCTCTTGTCACTTAACTATTGGCATCCCTTAGCTAATAAGTGACATAGTCATATAGTCACCTCTATTAGTTTGTACTTAAGTCTCTATTCTGCTTCCTCTGTGAGCACTTTGCTTTCCTCTTGCAGGTCTTAGTTAGTACCCTCAGTCTTGTAGCATAGCTCAGGGTATATAAGCCTGTATCTCTCACTATACTGTAAATCCTTTAACATAAGGGATTCTGTGCACCACTCACCCCCCTGCTAAGGCCTTGCATTCTTGCTCAAAAATGCTTGTTGAATGAAAAATTAACAGGTGCTTTTATAGGCCTTTTTCATTTATATGTCCATAAATTCTTGATCGACACTGCAATTTCTTTAGAAACACCTATTCCCAGTATGCTGCTCTCTTCTTCCCATCTACCAACACACCCATAAACACACACACACACATTCACACTTTGTAGTTTAAGCAAAACTAGCAACCAGTTAATAAATATTTCAGTTAATAAATATTTCGATGTGCATTGGGTTGGCCAGAAAGTTCATTCGGTTTTAAGTAAAAATAAAAGACACATGTTTCATTTTCACCAAGAACTTTGGGTATTCATTAACCAAAGGAACTTTTTGGCCAACCCAATATTATCTTTCTGATCTATGTGCATATATGCATTTAAAGAATGAAGAAAGCAAGAACAACAACGACAACAAAAATCAAGCAGCCAAGAAGACAAAACCTACTATCTTATTCCTGGGATTCCAGGAAGCGATCTTAATATTACCGTCATATAAAAATAAATGAGTACAAATAAATACTCTGATCAGGTCCTTAATTAAATCCAGCCTGCATAGATATTCTTTAAAAAATATTTATTGAATGCCTACTATGAACCACACAGTATTCTACGAGCTGGGGATAAAGACCTTGTACCGAGTCCTTTCCCTGGGATCCGACCTCTGAAGCCCAAGCCTCAGCTCCCAGCCCCCACCCTCCCCGGGGGGTGAGCAGACAAGCCTCTCAGGTTATCCTGTCATACCAAAGTACTACTCTGTGCCAGCTGATTTTGTAGAATATGAAAAAAGAAACCCTGGTAGTCAGAAGCGATTTCCTAGCAACTGTGGCCGTGATGGAAAACTGTTTCTCTGGGGACAAGCCCTTTATGTCATCGCAAAACTCCTGGCTGATGAATTAATTAGTCCTGAAGACATTGATCCTGTTCAGCGTTATGTCCCACTACGGAATCAACGTAATGTGAGCATGAGGTTTTCCAATCAGGGCCCACTGGAAAATGATTTGGTTGTTTATGTAGCGCTCATAGCAGAAAGCCAACGCCTTCAAGTTTTCCTCAACACATATGGTATTCAGACTCAAACTCCTCAACAGGTAGAACCCATTCAGATCTGGGCCCAGCAGGAGCTTGTGAAAGCTTATTTCCATCTGGGGATCAATGAAAAATCAGGACTCTGCGGAAGGCCAGATAGGCCCATTGGCTGCCTCGGTACATCAAAGATTTATCACATTCTAGGAAAGACTGTGGTTTGTGGCAGCAAAAAATGTTGGTCGGTGGTGCGCCATACAGCAAGTCTTTTAAGTAAACTAGTGGACAGCCTGGCCCCATCCATTACTAATGTTTTAGTGCAGGGCAAACAGGTAACTCTGGGTGCCTTTGGACATGAAGAAGAGGCTATCTCAATCCTTTGTCTCCAAGAGTGATTAAGAACATCATCTATTACAAGTGTAATACCCATGATGAGAGGGAGTTGGTCATTCAGCAAGAACTGGTCATTCACATTGGCTGGATCATCTCCAATCACCCGGAGTTATCCCGTGGCATGCTGAAAATACGAACTGGGTGGATAATCCATGCTATGGGGTATGAACTACAGATCCGTGGCGGAAACAAGCCAGCCAGAGACTTATATCAGATGTCACCTAGTGAAGTGAAACAGCTTCTCCTGGGTATTCTGCAGCCTCGACGGAATGGAAGATGTTGGCTGAACAGGTGTCAGATCGATGGGTCTTTGAATAGAACTCCCCCTGAGTTCTATGACTAAGTGTGGCAGATCCTGGAGCACACACCCAATGGAATCATTGTAGCCGGAAGGCATTTGCCCCAGCAACCAACCCTGTCAGATATGACCATGTATGAGATGAATTTCTCTTTCCTTGTTGAAGACATGTTGGGAAATATTGACCAGCCAAAATACAGACAGATAGTTGTGGAGTTACTAATGGTTGTATCCATTGTACTGGAAAGAAACCCTGAGCTAGAATTTCAAGACAAAGTAGATCTAGACAAACCGGCGAAAGAAGCATTTCATGAATTTCAAAAAGATGAGAGTCTACTAAAAGAAGCTGAAAAACAAGATGACATGACTTCCTTTTACAGTACTCGCCCCCTGGGAAAAAGAGGAACATGCAGCTATTTGACAAAGGTCGTGATGAATTTGCTGCTGGAAGGAGAAGTCAAGCCAAGCAATGATGACCCATGTCTGGTTAGCTAGTGAGGAAGGTGTTAGAGACTCTGTTGAGGCAGGTTTTCCAGAAGTGTGTTAAGTTTGTGTTGAAGCTTAATCAAGGCAGCCATTAATGTGTGGGCTGATCATGCTGGTGAGTAGTTGCCCCACCCTTGGCAGAGTTATTGGACCTCTTGCATGCCATAAGCAATCTGATGGTAAGAACTGCTTATAGGGCTTCCCTGGTGGCGCAGTGGTTGAGAGTCCGCCTGCCGATGTAGGGGACACGGGTTCGTGCCCCTGTCGGGGAAGATCCCACATGCCGCGAAGCGGCTGGGCCCGTGAGCCATGGCCGCTGAGCCTGCGCGTCCGGAGCCTGTGCTCCGCAACAGGAGAGGCCACAACAGTGAGAGGCCCGCACCGCAAAAAAAAATCAAATAAAATACGGCATTGTTTCTCATCATCAAAAAAAAAAAAAAAAAAAAAGAACTGCTTATAATCAAGTGAAAGTAAGTTCTCATGATTATGCCCACTACAATAAAAATCTTTACTGAACAATAGTAATTGTTTATGAATTGAAAGTTCACCACTGCATGTTTTATGATTACACAGCTCGTCAAAATGAGTCTTTGCACTTTGGACTAAATTCCCACCTTACTGCCAATTAAATGAATTTTCCAACTAATTATGCGTACTAGGAATGCAAATATATTGAAAGAATGGTACATTTTTTTAAGTGGCATTATAATGCTAGAAAAAGATACCAGTATGCATCATAAAAGCAAAATCAGCCAGTTGATATTTTGATTCTCAAACTGCATTATTGATAATATTTTAGTAGACAGAGCTATTGTACAATTTTTGCCTTGTAAACATGATTGTGGTTTTGTATTTGTGCTAACTGTAGTGGTTGAACTAAAATAATAAATCTATGCCTGATCAAAAAAAAAAAGACCTTGTATCTTGGAAGCTCATATTCTATAATGGGTGGGAACAGACAATAAACAATATATACATACAAGAGGTCAGGTAGAGTCAGTGTATAAAGGGAAACACAACAGTTCAGGGGACAGAAGGAGGAGCATAGAGGGAAAGCTTTGATTTTTCATAGAAACTTGTTATTAAATTTAATTTTCGATAAATACACACCTTTCTCTCACCCTTATCCACTCTGGAGAGGAACAGAAATCCTCCCATTCCCTACATGTGGGGACTTCCATGTATAACGCCTGAGATGTTAGGATGGCATACAAAAATACTGTTTCCAGAGGGGGAAGAAGAAGCTATCTATTGCTACCTTCACCTTCAGACACCCTCCCCAGGCCCCTTTTGCTCCTTTAGAAAAAGCCCCTGGGAATCCATTTGAGTGTAGAAAAGCCTTTCCTCTAGAGAGGCATTCAAACCCCAACGTAGAATAAAAGGCTCCGAGATTAATTGAGGAAGAGCGAGAATGGCTAGCCAGTCAGATCCTAGCGGGGGAGGGGATTTACACCTCCATTACCCTGAGGTCAGCTTGAATAAAGTGAAAGCTGAGCCATGTAGATATATGGCAGAAGGGCATTTTAGGAAGAAGAAGGAACAAATGTAGAGTCCCTTAGAGGGGGAGTGTTTACCACATTTGAGCAAGAGCAATGGAGCCAGCATGGTTGAAGAGGAGTAAGAAATGGAAAGAGATAAGGGGGAACCAGATGGCACAGGGCCTTGCGTAGTGAATGACCCTTTAGAAACTGGCATTAATTTTATCTCTCTGAAAAAGGGAAAGGCTTGAAATAAAGTAAAACCAAAGGAGGACGGGAGGTGAGAAGAAAGAGAAAGGAAAAAATCCTAAGACTACATGCAAGTAGCTTTGCTTCTTTGTTGTTAATGGATGTGCTAAATTAATTTCAGGAAGGAACTTGTTAAAGTCTCTCTGCTCATCTCTTACAGCCGCCTTCCTCTCTAACCCTGATGTCAATGTCTAACTTCTGATGTCTTCATCTACAGCCATAACTATTTACAAGCCCTAATGACTGGTTTCCCTCTCCATTCTATCCCATTTCAACACAACCACATTGCTGTCACAGCAATCTTCCTAAAATCGGTAACTTATTATGTTTTTCTCATCTGAGTCTTCCTTTTAAGTTTCCTTCTCTAACCCAAGTACCCCACACTCTATAACAAACTGCAGTCCCCACTCTAGATTTAGTAGTTATTCCCAGAACACACCAGGCACTTTCACACTTTTATCCATACTTCACCTGGAGTACTCCTCCCAATACCTCTCATTCTATACATCCACTCCAATCACCCTACCTCTGTAAACCTTTGACAACATCCCCATGTGTATTCCATCGCCATGGAAGAATTCATCATTTCCTCCCATATGCTTGCATGATACTTTACATATGTCACCACTGCAGCTCTTAACACATTTTATCAGAATGTGGTTATTAGATGGCTCTCTTCCTTGCAGAATGTGAGTTCTTTTAAGGTCAGGAACACCATACTCTTCATTTTTATATCCCAGCTACTCAGCAGAGTAACATATTTTAATACTTTTTTTTTTTTTTTTTTTTGTAGTACGCGGGCCTCTCTCTGCTGTGGCCTCTCCCGTTGCGGAGCACAGGCTCCGGACGCGCAGGCTCAGAGGCCATGGCTCACGGGCCCAGCCGCTCCACGGCATGTAGGATCTTCCTGGACCGGGGCACGAACCCGTGGTCCCCTGCATTGGCAGGTGGACTCTCAACCACTGCGCCACCAGGGAAGCCCATATTTTAAAAGATGTTTAATAACTATTTCTTGGATTAAAAACTAGAAATAATAGGAAATGACAGGAAAATGGGGAAAGTCTCAAAGCAGAATTAGAAAACATGAGAAATCAAGACGGTAAAGAGATTTGCAAAGTCAGCAGAAAGAAAAAAACATCACCAAAGATTAAAGCCAGAACAAAACTTTTATCTTCTTTAATCACTTCATTTGATAAGGGGTAGAACTGGGATTCAGAGTGCTCAAGCAGCAAATAAGCAGAAGACCTTGAACTCAAGTCTCATTGTTTGGTCCACAGTTCCTAGAGAACAACACAAACCACAGACACACAAAGCACCTGTAGATTGTCCTGCTCACCTGCAGACTATGCCTCTCTAACTGAGATGGAAAAAGTTTGAAGCAATTTTAATGCACCATCAAGTTCTTTTAAAGCATTTTAATTTTACTTTTATTTACTTAAAAACTTTTTTCATATGACAGTTTTACTCCCCTGCATATACTGTGTATATGTATATCGGTATACCACTTCATGGTTTAGGAAGCAGTAACCTATCATTTCACCAGGTTCTCACAACAGTCCTTTGCGTTTTTGGTTTCAATTAGTTATTTTTCCCTTCACTATTCCACTGCTTCCTATAACTATAAAAGGTCACTTAAGATATCAAATAGGCAGCTGAAAATACCGTCTGCACTTCTATAGTTTAATATAGATGCACTGAAGACGGGACATCAGGAGCACTGGGTTCTGATGCTGCCAACCCTGAGCTGTCACTTAACCTTCTGTGCCTCAGTTTATGCATCCAGAATTCAGGGAGGCTTGACCAGATCCCTGGTTTCCAAATCTGGCTAGGCATCAAAACTATCTGGAGGCCTTAATCTTTTAGATCCCCTTCCCAGAACATCTCAGGGGATGAGGACCAGAAATCTGTATTTTAAAAGCTCTCCAGGTGATTCTGATGAGCGGTCACGTCGGGAAATCTCTAAACCAGATGATGTCTCAAGTCCCTGATTGCTCTAAAACTATGAATAAACCATTTTTCTCTTTTGCATCCATTGCTTTTTGTGCAAATCAGTCTTTAGACCCAGACACTGGGTTCCTCTCTGTGGCCTGGAGAAAACAGACTTAAGATGGTAAGACTAGCAAGACCTCAGAATTAATGGCTTTGACTATATCCTGGCCAACAGGACCACATGAGAGCATAGTTTTCTTTATTTTCCAACAGTAGGCTTCTTAAGTGAAAGAACTCACATATTTTCCAGAAGGGTCTGACTGTTCTCAACAATGTAAGGGTTTATTATTATTATTTTCATCTGTTAACATTTCCCGTTGGACTCTAAAAGCCATCTAAAATACTGAAGAAACTCAATGTCTTGTGTCTTATTTAACAAAATACACTAAAATGATAAAATTAAGATGGAGTTTTCAACAAATTACTGATGCACAGATGGTGTTAAGGAGAAAACAACAAAGACAAGGAAAGAGACACCTCACCGTTACAAATTTTAAAACTTTAGTTTTATTTTATTTTTTTCTTTTTAGTTCAAATAAGAATTTTTCTGCGTCTGGAAAATCAACCTAATAACCCAACTGAAAAAAAGAGTAATACATAAACCACAAAACTAACTTATTGGTTGGTACAGCAAAGGGCAGAGCGTAAATTAGGAAGTCTAAAACTTGAAAGACTACCAGGAGTTGAATACATGTAATTAACTAATCTTAATCTTCTTTTGTTTCTCTCTTTAACTCACTGATTACACAGTATAAGATTAACTTTAAGACAAAGACTTAAAGTCTTTCACTGGAGACTCCCCTCCAAATTCATACTGCCCAATCACCTTCTGGGCTAATGAGTGATTTCACCAACGGTAAATCCACTGTTACTAGATCCAGACTGTAGTTCTTTATCTTATTCACAATTATGTCATAAAAACAGTCACATCTTTCTAAAATCATGATACTCAACATTCATTTATTTGTTTAAAAAGAATTTATGAATTAGGCACATAAAATGATGACTAAGTCTCTACCTGTTTTGAACATTCTGGAAGAGAAAGTACATAAGTAAATAACCTGACAGTTCAATTAGTGCAATAAAAAGTAAAATTTTGTAGGGTATCAAGGATAGTTTCATAGCAAAAGAGATATTTGAACTAAGTCTTGAGAAATAAGTAGAGTTTGCCCTGTAGTCAAGGAGGAAAGCACTTCCAAGCAGAGAAAGCATGGAGTAAGAAGCTCTTGAAGGAGTGGTGGGGGGCACACTTGGGGAGATAATATGAGCCAGGTGATGGCTAAGAATAGCTGGGCAGCATTTCCACTATAGCTTTTTCTGTGTTACACTTACGATATCTTCTTCTTATATCGGTCTTCCTTTCAAGAATTAGTTTAAAACCTCTAAAACATTAACAAATTCTTTGAAAATGTTTTCCTCTTGGTTGTCCAGAAATACGTTACCATTTGCCATTCCCTAGTATTCTGGTCAAACACCACAGTCCAGAAAATCAAATCTTTTTTATTAATCCCTCTACGTAATCAGTGTCCACTTCCCATATCCTACTTTTTTCTGATTCTACCTACCTCCCCCACTTCTCTGCACAAGTTCTTTATTTTTCTACAAAGAATTTCAAAGTCAATTAAAATACATTTTAGGCTTCCTAATGACTACATTAATATTCTGAAGAATATCAAATAGGTAGTCCTTAATAGATTTCATAAAAGTCAAGTTTTAGACATATATTTAGTAATAGTTGTGCTTTAGTGTGTGACTAAAGTTCAGACTTTGATAGAAAAGAAATTGAGTAAAAAAAAAAAAAAATCCTTTAATTCAGTTGATTATTCCTCTTAGAAGCCTGGCTGTTCAAACCTCAAGCCCCTCATGTAAGTACTACCAGCCTTTGATTGTAGTTTATATAAATGATATCACTTTAGAAAGAAATAGATAGCATTGGAAATGCTTGAATTTTATAAAACCAGAAATTACACTGTTAACACTAATTTTCCACTCAAAATTTCAAAACACACACACACACAGACGCACACACACACACCACATACACACACCACACACACACACCCCACACCCCAGTTTGGTCCTGAACGAATTTGCCAGCTTTGTTGCCAGTGGCAGGACTCAAAAGCTGGCAGGCCCAAAGCATGAAAGCATGTTCACCTCCTCACCTATACATGCTCAACTAAAAATGACTGAGGCTCTTCTGTTCCAAATTTAAAACACGTAAAAGCATTGAGATGGAACACTTGCCTCACCTAGCATGGCCTTGATCAGTTTTCCTGATCTTTGTCGTGAAAAGTTGCACGAGCAGACCTGGAGGGTTTTAGAAACTTAGGACTTGCTCAAGCCATGCTCGACCTTGGTTTTATCTGACCTGGTGCCTTCTTTGTGATCATCTATTTGTATGTTTTTCAATAATCCTCTTTTGATGTGGGCAGCTAGAAGATTTTAGTCCAGAACATCTCCAAAATTCAAATGTACCATTTTAATAATTTTTAATTTAAAAATAATCACTCTGGATACAGGAGTTCTGTAATTTTTTGTTTGAAATATCTTGTTTGTTTCCTAGCACCCTTTGTCTCATAACAGCTCCTTACTGCCAACAGAAAATGACCACATCAGAACCAAATCCGTCTATCCTCAAGTAACAGACATTGGTAGAGATACTACATTCTGAGACTGTTCGTCAGCCTTTGGCTGGTAGGGTTTAAATTCTGATTTACATTGGTTGCTCCAGAGATAAGACTTACAACTTCACAATCACTGAGATGGGCTCTGATTCTTTTCATATAGACAGAGAAATGGGAGAGAATGGTAGGGCAAAGAGTGGGGAAAACAGTTCAAAATTCAGCGGTAAAAAGAAAGACACATACAGAGGGTATGTGTATATATGTCGTCTTCATTTACTCTATTTGCTTTAATTTACCTTAACTTACCCAGGTTTTACTTGCTCAGAATGAGGTCACAGTGTAATGTAGATTCTATAGGCCCAGCAGGAGTATAAAGTTTTAATATTTTTTTATAAAGCCTTGAAAAACTATTTGTGGAATTTACCCCAATAAAATGACTTTTTTTTTTTTTTGGCCATGCTGCACAGCTTGTGGGAATTTAGTTCCCAACCAGGGACTGAACCCGGGCCACAGCAGTGAAAGCCCTGAATCCTAACCACTAGGCCATCAAAATGACATATTTAGAGGCAGAAATAAAAATACAAATTTAGGGACTTCCCTGGTGGTCCAGTGGTTAAGAATCCACCTTCCAATGCAGGGGACACAGGCTTGATCCCTGGTCGGGGAACTAAGATCCCACATGCCGTGGGGCAACTAAGCCCGCGCACCACTATTACTGAGCCCACGCGCCACAACTACGGAGCCCAAGCATTCTGGAGCCCATGTGCCACAACTAGAGAGAAGCCTGCGCGCCACAACTAGAGAGAGGCCTGTGCACCGCAACTAAGAGCCTATGCAGCCAAAAATAAATAAATAAATAAATATTTTAAAAAATACAAATTTAATAGCTCACATTGCCTTAAATTTATATAGCTTCAAATTTTTTTGTTAGTGTGCCTTTCCAATTAGTTTTTTTACCACGAATGTGACAATATTAATATATATCATATCATAATTTATCATGAATATAACACATTATTAATATTATGATAATGCACTTTTGAACATATGAAGAGTATGCATGCTAGATTACTCGCTGTGGAGAACACTGATTATACAGGAACTGGTTTAATGTTTGAGGTACACTGTACTCTACCAAGCAAAATCAGTCTACTTCATCCATCAAATTAATTGTTTCTTCTTCTTTGTATTAGACCCCCAGTATTTCAGCTGCCCTTCTATACTGCCACTATCTTCCTTAGGAACTTGCTTAGAAAAGAAAGAAGATATATGTTCAGAAGTAATAGAGCTTCAAAGGTATGACATGAAAGGCTACTCCTGTCTGTAATGAGACAATGCTTAGAAGTGAGAGATCCTAGGATGACTATGATCTCTTTACTGATGTCTCATCTTGGCCTATGTCCTAATTTGTTCCTAAGATGTCTCACCAGCCTTTTGGGCTTTGCTTATGCAAGACTCTTAGTCCACTCTATAAATATATCCTTGCCTTAACCCCATACCAAGAGTGTTAATCTTTCACTATTCCTTTCATTTCCACCAAAGACAGTACAGTTAGCTTCTTTCAGTACACCAGGTCTCTACTCCACGGCCCTGTCCTCTTTGAATTTAGATCATTCTGCACTCACTCCGCAGCTGTCTCTTTGCATTCATTCCTGGCCCTATATGAGAAAGGGTATTTCCCACATAACCCTACAGTGTTCTTCTCTGGGAACCAAAACAACCTCTATAGACTTTATAATCTCCTTCCCTGAAATTAATTCTATCTGAATTCTAGGTGCAGAAATCAGACCCCACATTTGTTTTCTCCCTAGCCAATTACCTTTTTGCATATTTTGATTCTTTTCTCTGACTAGGCAGTCCTTAGTTACTTAGCTCCTATGGTTGGTCAATTATGCTCTGAGATAGGTCACAACTCCTCATCTATTTTTCTGGGCCCGGTTTCTTAAATTGCCATGTAGTCAGGACTATGCTATTCCTCTTGTTCTGTATCTACTTTTTTCCTCCTCTAACATGACAGCTTCTCTTGATGCCCCCAAAAGAATAATGAATTCCCTTCCATGCACCTGACTTACTTCCTGTTACAGACTGAATGACTGTGTCCCCCTGATATGCATACAGTGAGCCCCAACCCCCAAAATGATGGTGTTTGGTGGTGGGGCCTTTGAGAGATAAGTAGGCTTAGATGAGGTCATGAGGATGGGGTCCCCATGATGGGATTATGCGATGTGTCCTAATAAGAAGGGGAAGAGAAATAAATTTCTGTTTAAGCTGCCCAGTCTATGGGATTGTCGTGGTACCCTGAGCAAAGCAAGGCACTCCCTGCATCCTCTCCACTAAGAATTCCGGAAATGACTGCTTCCTCAGCCTCATCACTACTGACCATCCAGAAGACTGCCTCTCTCTCTTCCCAGGGGTCTAGAGAAGACGTTCCAATATCACCTCATTACTTTTTACTAGACATTCTATTTGAACACTTTTTTTGCTTTAATGTATAAATCTTCCCATGAAAAGGTATATGGCGTTTCATCACCCCCATTGTTCTTCTTTATATCAAGCCAACCCTGCAGAGGCCAATTTCAGGCTCATTTTTTCCAATGAATGTTCTCTGATGGTTCCTTCCATTTTAATCTCTCCGTTTTCTAAACTTCTCTGGTATTATTGTCTATACCAAATAAATCAGAAATTTAACAAGCTTGTGCATTCTCTTCTCTTCTTGGGACTTCCCAGCAGTCCTGTGTTTCCTTTTGTACTTAAGTGTTACTCTCAGTCAGCTGCTAATCTACCATGACCCCTCTGTTATGTTCTAGTTTCATACCATATGTACATACATATATTCCTACAGTCTTCTGTTTCCAGCTAGTTCTTCAATTTACCAAAGATATTTTAGGGTCTAAGCATTTCTTTACTTTTTTCAGCACCTTGGTGACCTCGGTAAGCTAAGGGACTTTTATACCATCCCTTTAACTAGGCTGTTGATATTGTTTTCACATGGCCTCTCTCTGAGAGAAATTAGTAGGATCAGTCTAGGCCTCCCAAGAGCCTTTAATATGGCTCCTGATTACCTAAGTTATTTTTCTTTTTATTTTTGAAGGAGTGAGAATGTGGGAACAAAAAGTAGCAAGGGTTCTCTAGAGTGCATTGTGCCTATTCAGAAATAAGAAAACAAAGAAAGGAAGAATCAGTGAGCCAAATACCTCTTGTACCATTGTCCGTGTGCCCTTTCTAGAGCAGGTTCAGTGGATAAACCAGCAGTCACTATTCCCAGGCCTGTTATTCTGAAATTTAAATGTTTCTCCTGAATGTGTGAGTTTGGGTTTACCTGATCTTCAGGAGTAGCATTACTTTTCTTTATTGGCATTGGGAAGACTGGATGGAAAAAACATTAGTTGTTTTCATCATAAACATTTATTTTGTTTTTAAGATCATTTTACTAGGCGCCAACCTAGTAAGATGGAAACAAAGAGGAAGAGTTTCTCCTCTTGAATTTTAAGTCCTACATGTGCCAAACCACACAATAAAATACACATATAAAACACAACAGATGTCCATAAAATCTTCATTTGTTAAACAAACACTTTCCATGCATGCAAAAAGGATCATGCTAATCAGGGAGAGCACACTCTATAAAACCAGTAAATGCCCCTGATCAGTCTTTGGAAGTTTGAATATCAAGAGCTGTGCACTGAATAACCAACCATTCATTTCCCAAGTGTCTGCTTTATCAAATATATGCTTAATAGTACATGTTATCCTCTCATAAAAAACTTGTAAGATACGATCCCCATCTTCAGGAACACTGTAAAGAAACTTTATAATCTCACAGAGGGGCAAGACATACACAAGACACACTACAAGAAAATAATGTCTGACAAAGTCATTATCAAGGGTACAAATGCAGGGTAGGAACAAAGGTATAAGATGATCTATATTGCCCTCCCAGCTCTGAATTACATACTGCCGAGAAGGGGAACACAGGTATGGTAAAAACCTAAGGCTAGCATATATTTAGCTTTGGAACATATGCAGTAGGGAATTACCTTTCCTGCTTCTGCTTGCCTTTGGTCAACCCAAGATTTCATTCTCAAAGCTTCTATCAGTTTATCATGGAGACAGGTAATGAAAAACAAATCAAGTATCTAAGGAAAGCTGATTGGGGATTCAATATTAGCAGATCATTTGCTATTCATAGCGGGCATTTTTATGACACCTTATTAATTCACATGCGTTACTGGTCCTCTTGGCAACCCTTCGATATAAACAATGTAGATATTATCTGATTTTATAAATGAAGAAAATAAAAGGTCAGAGATATTATCTGACTTGTCCAAGAACCTAAATGTATCTGTTAGCATTCTGACAGGAAACAAATGGCCTACCTAAAGGATTTGACTGAAAATAATTGATTGAAGGGGCCAACAAAGGGAATGTAAAACACTCAGGGACTAAAAAGCAGAAAGTCTCAACTACCCCTAGGCCTGAAGAAGAGAGAATAATGTTCCCAGAGCTTGGTGAGAGGTTCCACTGTGAAAGAGGAGTTGCCTGACAGGATGGTGGACACAGATACTGCCAGAGCTGTGGCAAAGCAGAGTACCGTAATGCCGGTGAAGAAATACCCAGATCCTTTTCTTTTCTCACCCTCCACTCCTCTGCCAGAGTCTCCCATTGACCAAAATAAACCAGAAGCTAAAGAATAAAGATACTGGATGATGCAACCAAAAAAAGTCAGGCGCAGAAGTGGGCAGCGGAGGATGCAGTGGATCTGGAGGAGGTGAAGAGAAGCAGCATACTAGGTAAAAATACCCAGTTTCACATCTACAAATCCAAATCTCTTTTCCCAATAGATACTACTCAGATACATCCCAGATGGATAATAAGGTGTTAACTGTAATTATTTGAAAAAAAAAAAAACTAGGAAAGAGACTTCAGTCTTACTGAGATATATTTCTTCTTTGGGTTAGGCTAAAGACTCTGCATTTTCTGATGGCTTATGGCTATTCTGGAATCCTTTCTACTCGGACAGAATCTATTCTTTATAACCTGCCCTCTTTATGGGTGTGTATAAGTACATCTTTATCTCTTCAAAAAAGATTCAAACCCCATATTATTGAGTTTCAATATAATGCAAAGCTCTACGAAGTCCTATTTGAACAAAAACAAAAGTTGAAAAAGATAATGGAAGAATGGCTGGGTGCTCTATATGACAAACACTGTCAGAAAAAATGTTCATGCTTCCATAGGGCATGAGATCTTACAGGAGTATAAACTTCCTCTGAGAAGCATTGAAAATGAAATGAGACAGAATGAGTTAGTAATTCAGCCTACTTCAAATATTACTCAGGAGAAATAATCTTTCTTTAAGACCTCAGAAACAGATTTGGAACCCAACACTTTGAGTCTCACTGGCATCCACTGCACAATTTCATTCACTCAGTTAATTTTCTCCATAAGTGCCTGCTCATCTCTTCCACTTTGGTCCGCAGGTGTCTGAAAATCTCTTAAGTTAAAGCACATTCCTTTCTAAGTATTAGTACAAAGATCCCTAGAAACAGTAAAATAAATAAATAATAAATCCCTGCGATTCTATCACCTTAGTATGAATTCAGCTTACCAAACTACTGTCCTCCTTTGATTAGAGAATTTTAAACTACAAAAGGAAAACACATAAAATGTTTTTAACAATTAAAAAACGAGTAATTAAAATGCCTTAAGCCTTTGGAAAAAAATGGAGAAAAGAAACCTTGGAACTGAGAGGGAGGATGAAGAAGGAGGCAGTGAGGGGTGAGGGTGCAGTTGAAGACAAACTTGATGACTTATCTGCTCAGAGCAGGCCCTAGACCTAGCTGTCCATTATCCTGGCAGATCCCTCTGCGGACTGCCGTCACCAGGCTAGCACTGCGCTGATCGCTAAGCTCACTGTCACCAAGTGTCTCACCTTCTCCACAGAGCACTTTGGCTTTTAGTTTTTAAAGGAATAGTCCAGTTTCTTTAAGAAAGATTTCCTCTGTGCTGAAACTACTAACTACATTTCCTTCCACTGCTTAAACCAAGGCTCAGGCTTATCCACTGTCATTTCCGAATGTTTGTTTTCTTTTTCCCCAGAACAATGAGAATGACAGCAAGTTCTGGCTAAAGGGTTCCAACACCTGAAACACTCTTTGCCAATTACACTACTTGGCAGGCTACAAAAGAGTGACAAATGCAAACTTTCATTAAAAAGAATATTTAAAGAAGAAAGAATATCAAGAGTATACAGCAAAAAAAATTAAGTAATTAAATAACTAAAACTGTTCAACTTTATAATGACTCAGACACAATAATATGATTGGGCTTTTCTGACCTATTTGTCAATTAGAGCAGGGTCATAGATCCTGGAATAGAAGGGTTTGGTCAATATCCTTACAACTTATTTGGTATTTTTGTTTTGTTTTCCAAATAATTTGTTTTTAAGTAGTCCAGAGTATCAAGCAGGGTACTTGGCCATAGGCCATAGCTGGAGTTCTCAGAGAAAAAGGTTTTTTTCCCCCCTGGGCTTTTCTTCTGCTTGAGTCAGACTTTCACTGATGTACATGATAAAACACTGCTTATTATCAACAAAGATATCATTCTGACTGCTCCTGGGTCAGGCATTTTAACCCAGGAAAGATCTTTGTGAAACAACTGTCATTACATATTTTGATTAAAGATTATGTAATTTGGTATAACCATTTATCCTATCACAAGGTTCTTCAAATATCCAAAATTCCCTTCCTGTAAGTTCTCCTCTATCTAAAAGGATGTGGCAGTCTCAAGGCTCCAAATGATGTCAAGAACTCTATTAAATAATGTTTCACTATTTTAAAATGTAATATAAAAGAAAAACAGAGCTGGAGGAATCAGGCTCCCTGACTTCACACTATACTACAAAGCTACAGTAATCAAGACAGTATGGTACTGGCACAAAAACAGAAATATAGATCAATGGAACAGGACAGAGAACCCAGAGAAAAACCCATGCACATATGGTCACCTTATCTTTGATAAAGGAGGCAAGAATATACAATGGAGAAGAGACAGCCTCTTCATTAAGTGGTGCTGGGTAAACTGGACAGCTACATGTAAAAGAATGAAATTAGAACACTCCTTAACACCATACACAAAAATAAACTCAAAATGGATTAAAGACCTAAATGTAAGGCCAGGCACTGTAAAACTCTTAGAGGAAAACATAGGCAGAACACTCCATAACATAAATCACAGCAAGATCCTTTTTGACCCACCTCCTAGAGAATTGTAAATAAAAACAAAACCAAACAAATGGGACCTAATGAAACTTAAAAACTTCTGTACAGCAAAGGAAACCATAAACAAGACAAAAAGACAACCCTCAGAATGGGAGAAAATATTTGCAAACGAAGCAACTGACAAAGGATTAATCTCCAAAATATATACAAGCAGCTCATGCAGCTCAGTATCAAAAGAACAAACAACCCAATCCAAAAATGGGCAGAAGACCTAAATAGACATTGCTCCAAAGAAGATATACAGGTTGCCAACACACACATGAAAGGATGCTCAACATCACTAATCATTAGAGAAATGCAAATCAAAACCACAATGAGATATCATCTCACACCGGTCAGAATGGCCATCATCAAAAAATCTACAAACTATAAATGCTGGAGAGGGTGTGGAGAAAAGGGAACCCTCTTGCACTGTTGGTGGGAATGTAAATTGGTACAGCCACTATGGAGAACAGTACGGAGGTTCCTAAAAAAACTAAAAATAGAACTACCATATGACCCAGCAATCCCACTACTGGGCATATACCCTGAGAAAACCATAATTCAAAAAGAGTCATGTACCATAATGTTCATTGCAGCTCTATTTACAATAGCCAGGACATAGAAGCAACATAAGTGTCCATCAACAGATGAATGGATAAAGAAGATGTGGCACATATATACAATGGAATATTACTCAGCCATAAAAAGAAACGAAATTGAGTTATTTGTAGTGAGGTGGATCGACCTAGAGTTGGTCATACAGAGTGAAGTAAGTCAGAAAGAGAAAAACAAATACCGTATGCTAACACATATATATGGAATCTAAAAAAAAAAAAAAAAATGTTTCTGAAGAACATAGGGGCAGGACAGGAATAAAGACGCAGACATAGAGAATGGACTTGAGGACACGGAGAGGGGGAAGGGTAAGCTGGGACAAAGTGAGAGAGTGGCATGGACATATATACACTACCAAATGTAAAATAGATAGCTAGTGGGAAGCAGGCTCATAGCACAGGGAGATCAGCTTGGTGCTTTGAGACCACCTAGAGGGGTGGGTTAGGGAAGGTGGGAGGGAGACACAAGAGGGAGGGGATATGGGGATATATGTATATGTATAGCTGACTCACTTTGTTATACAGCAGCAACTAACACAACAATATAAAGCAATTATACTCCAATAAAGATGTTAAAAAAAAAAAGAGCGAAAGGACTCTTCCAGATATCCGGTTAAAAATAAATAAATAATAAAATGTAATATAGTCACATTACCCCAAATCCTACACTTACTTGTTAGTAACTATCTAAAATGCTTTATACCTGTGTTCATTCATTTGATGGGCATGCAATAAAATCTTTTTGTTTGTTTTTTAGATTTCACTATCAATGAAATAGCTCCCAGGTGCCAAGCATTATTTACATACAGTCTCATGTATTCTCTCCTAAATTCATCACAACAATAATGAGTAGGTGACAGCACCTTCAAGAGAGCTTTGCTATGTGTACAGGGAACAGTATTATTAAGATGCAGGTCCTGTTCTATACAAGTACAACTAAGTTCTAATTAGATTTAAAATATCTAATCCTTAGCATCCTAAGCTTCTTAACCAAATAGTCACAGCTTCACCTTTGTAACTTTTTCCACTCTGTTTCTGAAAGCCTGTGGCATCAGTGTATGGTGAGCAAATCCATTCCAGAACACACTTACTCCTGGTAAAGGTCTTATAAAATGCTGCATGCTCTTGATCACAAAGAAGACTAAAAGGCATCAGATGATTTGACCCACATTAATCACCTATAATGAAAGCAACTCAATGTACACAGCCCACTGATACCGAGATGCTCATGTCACTTTTACATATAAAGACCCTTTTTTCACTTTAATGTGTCAGTGTGCTGCATTAACCTCACAAAGTGAGAGATGTATCAGTATTTTGCCACTGTTTACAAAGCAAGTGAAAGGATGTAAATGACCTATAAATATCTAGGATATTTGAAGTTTAATGGGAGAGGGATTCTCAAGTGCATTTTACAAGCAAAAAACGTGAATGACAAAAATGAAATTACAGAGATATATATAATGCTAATGTATTCAAGCCCACAGATGAAATTAATTAACAGGGGTTAAAATGCATTGCAGCCATACCATTACCATTGTCACCCTCAAGATTTTAAATCGTCCTCCAACCTTCATTCTACAGGGATCAGATCAAAGTAGCCACTGTCAAGACTCGGTTTAACTCGACACCATTGCCAAGGAATTTGGATTACCACCTGGTTATTTCCTAACAATTATTAAATAACTGGACCTCAGTCATCTTTTATTTAAATTAGAGGAGGTTCGGTCCAGATTTTCAAAAAGTTTAAGAAAACTCTTGCAGGTTCAGTTACTTAAAGGAATATTGTCTCGGGGCTTCCCTGGTGGCGCAGTGGTTGGGAGTCCGCCTGTCGATGCAGGGGACACGGGTCCGTGCCCCGGTCCGGGAAGATCCCACATGCCGCGGAGCGGCTAGGCCCGTGAGCCATGGCCGCTGAGCCTGCGCGTCCGGAGCCTGTGCTCCGCAACGGGAGAGGCCACAACAGTGAGAGGTGCCGCGAACCGCAAAAAAAAAAAAAAAAGAATATTGTCTCATTTTCCTACTATTTTTTTCCTCCAAAACTAGGAAAACTCTCTAGGCAATGAAGGCTTCTGCCTACTCTTCAGATCTACACTTCTTTGTAGATCTGGCATGTCTCCATGAATCCTTTTAAATGAAGTGTGATTTTTAAACATTTTGGTTCAGACCTGGGGCAGAATATACTCTACTCACTCATGAAAGAACAAATTAAATTTTAGCTCAGGGCACTTGTGGATACAAGGCCTACAGATTTGGTCAATGCCAGGCGGGTATATTCTTCAGTGTCTCTTTAAATCTTTTTAATGTATAAATGACATTTAAAAGCTCCCCTTTCATTGCATCTGGCAGAGTACCTAAGACCATAACAAGTTGCTTCCCCAGTAAATGTCATTTCCCTTAACCACAGGGCTACAATTCAAAAACTGTAAAATTTTTTTAAAAGAGAAGTGTTAAGGGAAGAAAAAGAAGTAGAAGAAAAAAAAAACACCCTCTGGGAATGAAGCCTAGGATTTCCCATCTATGAAAAAAGGGAGTTGTTACAGAGTGGAGGACTGGCTAGAGGCCAGGGGCTAGAGTTACTGCTTTCAAAATGGCTTTCCATATATATGTGTTAGCATACGGTATTTATGCTAACACATATATAAGGAATCTAAAAAAAAAAAAAAAAAAAGTGGTCATGAAGAACCTAGGGGCAAGACAGGAATAAAGACACAGAACTACTAGAGAATGGACTTGAGGACACGGGGAGGGGGAAGGGTAAGCTGGGACAAAGTGAGAGAGTGGCATGTGCATATATACACTACCAAATGTAAAACATATAGCTAGTGGGAAGCAGCCGCATAGCACAGGGAGGTCAGCTCAGTGCTTTGTGACCACCTAGAGGGGTGGCATAGGGAGGGTAGGAGGGAGGGAGATGCAAGAAGTAAGAGATATGGGGGATATATGTATATGTATAGCTGATTCACTTTGTTATAAAGCAGAAACTAACGCACCATTGTAAAGCAGTTATACTCCAATAAAGATGTTTAAAAAAAAAATGGCTTTCCAGCCAACTATACCAGAGGGAGGGGTCCTATGTATACTGTGGCCGTGGTAACTTGCAGGGAGCATGAAACAAAGAGAAGGCAGGTAGCAGGAGCTTAGTGCAATGCCACGGTTAAGTATATACACTTTGGAGCCAGAAATCGAGGTTCAAATGCAAGTTCTACTACTTACTGACCTAGTAACTTTAGGCAAGTTAGTCTACTTCTTTGCACCTCTGTTTCCCTGTTGTAAAATGGAGGTAACAATACACAGGTATATTCATTTTCTATCGATGCATAATAAATTACCACAAGCTTGGCAGTTTCTGTAGATACAAATGTACTATCTCACGGTTTCTGTGGGTCAGAAGGCACATTTTAGTGCCTATATGTACTATGCTCAGAGTTTCACAAGGCTGAAGTCAAGGTGTCAGTGGGGTACGTCCATGTCTGGGGTCTTGACTAGGGAAAGCTCTGCTTCTAAGGTCCTTTGGTCATTTCCTTGTGATGATATGACTGAGGTTTCCACTCTGTTGCTGACTGTAAATCAAGGGGCCATTCTAGGCATCTAGAGGCTGCCTGCTATTCCCTGCTACGTGGCCCTCTCCACAACATGGCAGCTTGCTAGATCAAGGTCAGCAGCAGAATCCCTTCTTTTAGGGTGGACCCAGTCCCTTTTAACAGCTCACTGGATTAAGCCCAGCCCAACTTGGATAATCACTCTTTTGATTAACTCGGAGCCAGCTAATTAGGGACCTGAATACCATCTACAAAATTCTCTCACCTTTTAAAGTAAAATAATCACAGAGTGGTAGCCTTCATACTTATAAGTTCTGTTCAGACTCAAGTGTGTGTGGAAGGATCACATAGGGTATAAACACAAGGGGGCAGGAAGCTTGGGGAGCATTTTATTTTTTTTTATTTTTTTTTTATCGAGGTGTATTACAATGTTATATTAGTTCAGGTACACCAAAAAAGAATTTGATATTTTTATAGATTACACACCATACAACGTTATTATAAAATATTAACTATACCCCCTGTGCAGTACGTATCACCCTACGTACCTACTTTATAACTGGTAGTTAGTATCTCTCAACCCCTTTCACCTATTTCACCCCTCCTCCTACCTCTCTCCCTTCAGGTAACCGCTAGTTTGTTCTCTAAATCTCCATATTTATTTGCTTTGTTCTTTAGATGCCACATATAAGTGAAAACATACAGTATTCATCTTTCTCTGTTTGACTTATTTCACTAAGCATAATGCCCACTAAGCATAATGCCCAGGTCCATCCATGTTTTCACAAATGGCAAAATTTCATTCTTTTCAATGGCTGCGTAATATTCCATTGTATAGTGTGTATATGTGGATATATATATACACACATATATTGTATGTACATCTTGGTTATGGTAAATAATGCTGCAGTGAACATTGGGGTGCATATATCTTTTCTTATTCGTGTTTTCATTTTCTTTTGATAAATACCCAGAAGTGGAATTATCAGATCATATGGTAGTTCTATTTTTAATTTTTTGAGGAACCTCCATACCGTTTTCCATAGTGACTGCTCCAACTTATTGTACAATCCCACCAACAGTGCACAAGGGTTCCCTTTTCTCCACATCATCACCAATACTTGTTATTTCTTCTTTTTGATGATAGCCATTCTGACAGGTATGAGGTGATAGCTCATTGTGGAGCATTTAGAATTTTGTCTAAGACGACAAGCTTCCAGGACTCCTTGAGTGGATTAACTAAGTTACAATAAATGTAAAACATTTAGTGCCTAACTAGGGATAAGCATTATGTAAATTTTTACCATTTTTATTCTCCACAGGCTGGATTTCTTAGGAGGAAACATTGGTTCTAAATGACCTGTCCAATCATTGTGTTACTGTGCTAGAAGTCGGGATTAAATCCAGAGCTCTCCTGATCTGTTCAAGCTTTTCCTCCTCATGCTACATCCTCAATGACATTTGACCCAGGATGACCTTCCTGGAAAATGCTTCTCCCTGCAGCTCTTTCCTCTGCTTCTAAAGCTGCTATTTCAGAACAAACAGAACCTCCTCCTCATTACCTTGAATCAACAGGTAACAAACCCTTCTTCATGGAACCACTGTGGGGGGTAGGCTCTGCTATCTAGTCCTCAAGGAAAGGGTGGGAGACAGGAGTCACATGGCACAGTGTCCAGGCTGCAGACTCTGTCTGCATAAATCACTGCGGTTGTACAGTGTTACCTGAGAAGGAGCTAGCCAATTAGAGCCAGGATCATATAGTATTTAGAAGAGGTCTGCGTTTCCAAAACTGCTTCTCTTCACCAAAGTGTAAATCACAGTTTGAGTCTGTAGGCAGGCTGGTCCTGTCAGCTGACCCAAATAAATATACACTCAAATAAATACATAAAACTCCCACAGTCAATTTGGGGAAGAAAATTCTCTTCTTTGATTCAGGAGCATATTCTGCATTCTAAAGGCTGGAATATGCCTACAGTGGTGTACCAAACCTCTCTTTTGTGCACATCTCAGCAGGATGTCTCTAAACAGAAACCTAAAAATAATAATAATAATGATCACGAATCCCTTCTCAGTCAGCTGCTCTCCTCCTCAGGGAGTCACAGATATGCTGGACAGACATTGCACTGATACGTACTGTGAGCCCCTGGCAGGTCTAAAGTTTCCAGGTGTTGACCCCCAATGTGAGTGGCGTAAAGCAGGAGAAATGGATGCGGGGGCATGGAGGGAATTATAGCAGCCTCATGTTTACAGGATAAGAAATTTTGAAATCATGTGCTACTTAGTATCCTGTACCATGTGTATTAGCTTACTAGGGCTGCCATAATAAAGCACCACAGACTGGGTGGCTTAAAAAACAGAAATTTATTTTCTCATAGTCCTGGAGACAAGAAGTCCGAGATCAAGGTGTTTGCAGGGTTGGTTGGTTTCTTCTGAGACTTCTCTCCTCTGTATGTAAATGGCTATTTCTCTCTGTCTTCACATGGTCTTAGATCTATACGTGTCTGTGTCCTCACCTCCTCTTCTTATAAGGACACCAGACATATTGGATTAGGGCCCATCTACATGACCTCATTTTACATGAATTGCCTCTTTAAAGACCCTGTCTCTAAACACAATCACATTCTGAGGTGCTGGGACTTAGGACTTCAACATATGGATTTTTTTTTAGGGGGGTACACAATTCAGTCCCTAACACATATACTGACAAAGTGAATCACGTTCCCATTTATTGTTAAAGTGGAGAGATGTAAATGTTGCTGCATATTAAGTGTTGATACTCAGTCTCGCCACCTTTGGTCAGAATTGACATGTTTTCCACTTGCTCAAATTAATGTGAAACAGAGTGGACAACAAATTGACGTTTGTTGCAGGAAGCAGGTAGGGGTTGAGTCTTTGATGAAGTAGACTCAAAATGCAGATTCAAGGCACTGATCACTTTGTCTCTGTTGTTCATTGATGTATATTTATAACTTTGAACAGTAACTGCACTTAGTAGATATTTAATAAATATCTGTCAAATGAATAAGAAAGTATTGCTGAAAGGCAGGCAGGGAAGTAACTAAGAGAGGAGTGAAGTGATGGCAAAGCCAAACTACCATTTTTACAAGGGCTTCCTCCTCTAGAATACGCTGATAATAGAAACAGCATTGTGTTGTGCTATATCTTTTTTTCCCCCTAAAATCTGCATGTCTTTTTAAAACCCAGCTTTGATCTCAGCATATGTTTGGTATATATAGTAGGAATTCATTAAACACTTATGAAATGAATTAGAAGTCCTCTGATGTAGGAATTGTTTAATTACTATTACAATGGGTGTTTTCCAGTAGATTAAACAAAAACTAGTTGCTGAAATCTAAACCCTGCTCTATTCTTCCTGCTTCTCTGCAAACACAGAAGACCACATAACAGTATCTTGCATACACAATAACACTTTACATTTTCTCCTTTCTAACTGCCTTTGTCTTCTTTTGTTGAAAATAATCATAATTCTTTAACACTCCTGAACAGTCCACTTATATTTGTGACTTACATAACCATTACATTATTAAATCATGTGATTACAATGTTCATCACAGCAATCTTCTCTAGAGTATTCCTGAGAAATGAGCAAACACATTTCTGATTGAACAATCCCAGTGATGGGCAAGTCACTTCCCTGAAAACCAGACTATTCCAATTCCACAACATTACTGAACCAGTCCAAATATATGAAAGGTTTTTCCATTCCTTGTACTTATATCTGTCTCCTATAACATCTACCCAATTGTCCTGATTCTTCCCTTTGTAACCACACAGAAGTTAAGTCCATCTTTTAACGTTGTGTACTTTGAATATTTCAAATTATCTTTTCTCTAAAGAACCTCTATCTACTCTTTTTTTCTCCAGTTTTATATTCTACATTTTGATTTTTGTTTTTATAGGTCATGCTGCTGAATAGTCTAGAACAATGAGAACAGAATATATAAAGATTGTGAAATTTTTTGAAGCTGGGTGGAACCAAGAAAATCATCTAATCTAATCAGTATATTTATCATGGGGAAAAGGAGTCCCGGAGAATCAATATATATGTGTGTATATATATATATATATATATATATATATATATATATATATGCACACACAAAGTTAGAGTCCTAAAAAATTGAGGGCTAGAATTAGAATACGTGTTGCTAGTCTCCCTGCCAACATGTGGCTTCCAATTTTCAGTGATTAATGTTTTCAAACAGTATACATTAATTTCATTCTCACAACAACTATGTAAGAAAGATAGGACATATTTTTTAATCCTTATTTAATAGATGAGGGACTAAGGCTCAATGGATTTTCGTAAGGAAAGAGTTAACTAATAGAAGAACTGGAACAGGAATCCAAGTTTTCTAGCTTCCAGATCAATATTATTTGAATATATAATACAAAATCAATAACCTCCCACTAAAAATTTAATAAGTACTACATTAGTGAGAGGCCTAGCACAAAACAGATGGCACAATAAAGAGGGCTTAACTGAAAAGAATTGAATGAAGGGACTATTTACAGAGTAGTGTACTGAGTTAAGGGAACCAAAAAAAGATGGTGAGGCATCTAAGGACTAGCAGGACTAAAAAGTCTTTGCTATTCCTTCTTAGGGCTGAAGGAGCAGGGGGAGGAAACAGGGCTTCCAGCGCTCCAACAATGGAGGAAGTATGGCTGACCCAAAGAAACTGGGGTCTCACAGAAGGAGCCACTGCCAGAAAGCAGGGAGGACGGAGGACTGGGGTAAATATCTTGGACCTCTTCTTTTTGCTCCTGCCCTCCACTTGCTGTTGTCTCTCGTTAGCCAAATCTACCCAGAAACCAGGGAACAAAAGGGCTTTCTGGTGTACAGGGAAGAGAACGAATTGGGCATGGAATAGAGAAAATAATGACTGCAGGTACAGAGTAGAGGAACATCAACAGGAATAAGAACTTTCAGTCCAGCTCCCTTTATAGCTAGTGGTTAACTACTTCATGCTTTTAACAGCCTAAGAAAATTTGAAGGGATGAGGAGATATCCTAGATCTGAGCTTCTAGAATCTTCAAAATATAACTTTTAAAAGAAAGAAGTGACAAAAATATACATATACTTGTTTGTTAAAATCACTCTCATCAGAAAAACAAACTGCAATTTACTATGTCACTGTTAACAAATGAAACTTGTCTTGTGTCCTTACCTGGCCTAAAATTAATGGGCTTGCCTCTTTATTTTCAACCCAGCCTGTAGTTCCCTCCTGGCTCCTTTTCAAAATCTGTTATAAGCACCTCATTGAGCCTGAACCTGTCCTAGAAATTAGTAGACTTTATTTTCATTTTAAGTTGTGTCAAACATTCCGTGTCAGTCACCCTCCCTTGACTCCTCCATCCTCCACTCCTGCTGGCTTTATGGAAGTGCCCCTATCCCAGAATATATAAATTATTACTCTAGTTACTGAATATTAGGGTTTTTCGATCTTCGCTCCACTGCCATTTCAAGCCAGATAATTCTGTGTTGCCGGGGTGAGACGGCGCTGTGGGGGGCGACTTGTGCACGTGGCTGTTTAGCAGCATCCCTGACCTCTACTCAGTAGATGCCAGTAGCACTGCCCCAGTTGTGACAAGCAAAAATATCTCCATATGTTGCCAAATGTCCCCTAGAGGGGAACCTGTCCCTGCTTGAGAAGCACCACTGTATCTGCTGGAAAAAGGAAATCCAAAGCTCTAATTCACCTGGTTGCACCCAAGCTCCTCCAGGGGCTTTGTATTTGTAACAATCCTTGCTAGCCCAATTAAGTACAAATAAAATGAGGCAAAGATCATAAAGCATTTAAAGGGGAGAAATGAACTGAACTCCATTTTGTTTTGTCAGCCAGAAAGAGAAAAACCCACATCCAGGTGCTTGCTTAACACACACACACACACACACACACACGCACACACTTATATACAGCAAACCCCACAAACTCTAAATTTGGCTTTATGCGGTGTCAGGCTGTGAAGTGACTGTCCCTAGCTACAATCCCTACCAAATGGTATCATGTGGCTTGTAACTCAAATGTTTAGGCTGAAGGAATCAAAGAAGAACTGAATCCTCACCAGCGTCGAACTGAAGCCGACAGAGCTGAATCACCTGGCTGTGAAGTCTTACACAGACCAACCCACATCCTACAGAGAGGAAGTTAGGACCTTCAAGAGATTCTTCTGAAGGTGACTGAAGGGGAATGTAGTACAAGGACATCTGTGTTTTCAAAATCTTGTAAAGTTTTTTCCCCCCAGGGGCATTGTTTTAATTTATCTCTGTGATGTAAGCAATCTTTCTAACCTACAGCACTGGAGATAACTCAGTTCCAAAATGTTTTATCTACAAAAGAGTTTAGCTGGACAAAATACCCTTGAATGGCCCTCAGCCATTCCCATGGGGGAGGGAGAGATTTACTTCTGGAGCACCAAGTTGAAGATTAGAAAGTTGTAGAATACAAGGCACCTTAGAGATATATTTAGTTCAATAGTGTAATTCTCAAACTTCTGCTTGTGGAAGAGTCACCTAGCAGTGGAGAGCATTACAAATGCAGACTGCAGGGCCACACCACAAAATTCTGATTCAATAGGGCCAGATGGGCCCAGGAACCTGCATTTGTACAAGCATTTTGAGCCTGATGTAGGTGGGGTAAACAGACACTGTTTAGAAACACTGATGTAGTCCAACTCTGTCACTTTACAAATGAGTAAAGTGAGGCCCGGGGAAGTTACACCAGCAAATCAGAAACAGAACTGACATGAGAACCCAGGTCTTCTGGTTCTGCTGTTCAATGCTGTTTCCTCAGCTTCACCATGCAATACACCATAAAATGATAAATGACATCATACCTCAAAATACTGTATCACTATCCACAAAGGCCATGCCAAGAGAGTTCAGCCTGCAGACCCTGCCCTTAGAACCAATGAGCTGTTGGGGGACTCAGGGAAGCTGCCCCTCTGAATATATGACACAGGCTTGCGTTGCCACTGAACTCAGTGCAGCTGCCCTGTGTTTTGCAGCCAATCATCTGCTGTAGGCATGAACCCCAGAGGTAAAAGGAGGTCGTGTAACCGAGGCTGTCCTCTCCAGAAATCCTACTTGTCACCGTCTGCCCAATTGCGGACAATTTTCTCTTCTCTGGGGTCCCAGCAAATACTATGATATCTTCACCTATGATGTACTCCACTGAATATTTGTGAAGTTTTACTCAGTTGGTATCATATCAGACACATTTTTCTTTCTCATTGGTGCACAGTTCACATAAGTGAATCAACATGTTCTTTCCAGACTCCACTGGAGACATCACAGGTGCCTGCACAGACATACTGTCTCCTTGCAAGTAAATGCCTGTTGACTCACACAAATGAAAGAAAAAAAGACAACAGTAGAATTTTACATTTCAATAGAAACTGGTGACTGACACTAGGGTGTCATATTTTTCTTTTTCTTTTTTCAAGTAGAGACAGCAAATATATGACTACCTACTCTCACAACCATTTCATAAGAGAAACAGCATTTAACTCCCATTAATAGAAAGTAATCACTTAACTTTTAAAAAGTTATTCTTCTGAGAAACTCACTATCCTGTCCCACTTTACTGCAGATAGTAGAAATTTAAGAACAAAAGAGCAACAGATCTTGGACTAACATTTGTAGACCCAATATGACATCTGGCCATACTGAATAAATGACTTCATGAAAGGATCTCATTGGTCATTATCAGAATTCTTGTATAACTGCCCTTCATGTCCAATTTGTTTGTTTGTTTAATCAGGTATGCCCCAACTGTCTTATCCAATGACTCCTCAGAATTTGAGATGGTATTTCCCAGAAATTAAAGCTGCTCTGAGTTGCAGGCAGGTCATACTTTTTTTTTTTTTTTTTTTAAGAAACTAATTTCATTAGTGTTCTGTTCTCCTTGTTCCTCTGTTATTGGTCAAGGTATAGAAGGAAAAATAAACATGACAAGTGATACTGGCTGCTGGCTAACAGGAACTTTCTATCTAAGCATTCTCACTGCAGGGCAAAATGTATATTCTTTTTATTTTGACTTTGAAAACCATTCACTGGATAGATATCTTCACAAAACAGAGAAAGAAGATGCTTCAAGTTCCTCGTTGTGTCAGTTTTATTGGAAGTAGTACCGAGATAATGAAAGATGTTTAATATTGGTTGCTTTTCAAATGTGGAAATTGCTGTTGTCCACTGAGAAGTAAGTGTGGTGAGAAAAGCTGTTTTCAGCTCATAAAGTTGCGGTTATTACTTCACATTTTTATACAGCCCTAAATGCACAGGGTGCTGACAATATCTGCAGTGGAGCCAAGCAAATCAAATTTTGGTCCAAAGCAGGCAGAGTCCACATACAGACCCAATACCAAACCAACAACTCAAAATAAACATGGTATAACTCAGGGCCACTGCAAAGGAAGGGCTATAGAAGAAGTGGTTTTAGGCTGAAGGAAAGAAGGGATATCCTTAAAGTATAATAAAATAATAGAAACCCTTTAAATAGGCCCTAGAGCCTCAAAATGAGTTGTCCAAACCAGCATTTTCTTTAAGAAGCCTCTCACCCTCCATTTTCTCAGCAGAAAAAGCAAGTCTATACTACTCAGCCACAAAAAAGAATGAAATAATGCCATTTGCAGCAACACGAATGGACTTACAGATTATTATACGAAGTGAAGTAAGTCAGAAAGAGAAAGACAAATACCATATGCTATCACTTATATGTGGAATCTATAACATGACACAAATGAACCTATCTATGAAACAGAAACAGACTCACAGACATAGAGAACAGACTTATGGTTGCCAACAGGGAGGGGGTGGGTGTGTGGGGGAGGGATGTATTGGGGGTTTGGGGTCAGCAGATGCAAACTACTATATACAGAATGCATAAACAACAAGGTCCTACTGTACAGCACAGGGAACTATACTCAATATCCTGTGATAAACCTAAATGGAAGGGAATATAAAAAAGAATGAATGTGTGTGTGTGTATATATATATACATATATATATATATATATATATATGAAACCGAATCACTTTGCAGAAATTAACACAACACTGTAAATCAACTATACTTCAAAATAAAATAAATAAATAAATGTCTACTCCAGGATGATAAATTAGATGTCAAGCATACACATGCATAATACATCTTGATGTGGGTAAACTGATCTTGAGACAGAGAGCCACTCCATCTTCGTCAGTTATTGAATGAGAGCCTGGAAAACGCCCTCATTTAGAGGTGCAAATAATGCCTTTCTCCTTAAGCAAAAGGAAAAAACCCTCTAAATGGTGGAGGTTCTTTGAACCTTGTTAATAAATCAATCCAAGAATAGAGCACTGTGTTCACAACATGATCAATCAAAAGCCACACACAAATGGAAAAAAAAATCTTCCAGAGCAGTGCCAGAGGCCTTATCACAATTGCTTCCTGACAGAAAGAGTGGATAAACAAGCTCAGGACAAGGCCAATCAAAGACTGGTCCAGAGACCTTGTTTCTCATTGCTCTAGGTATCAAAATAGGAAGTAAACAGCTTAGAAACAGTTCTGAGAATTGCCTGGAGGAAGTGCTGCTTCCTCTCCCTGCACTTGCTAAGTTTGCTTATCTTTCATCCTCTCAGCACAGCCTTTTGCAAGCTGGCTGAGTGAGACCCCTTAGCAAAGACCATCTTTTCCCATCTGCCTCTGACCTAATGCCATCCAGCTGACCCAATACATCCCCTCTCCTCCCCAGCGACCACAATGTGATAAGGAAATGAAGGCACAAACAAGCGCCACAATTTCCATGAGATGGATCCCCTAAAAAAATGCAGACATCTGGTTTATGGAAACATCTACCACTGTGGAAGAAAACGGGCACTGAGGCTGGCTACGTTTCCAGCACCCCTGAAACAGTATCCCAGCATGACTGAACTACTTCATCAGGCTCCTCAGGAGTAACCAATAAACCGCTCCGGAGCTCATTAACTGTCCAGCCTAGTGTTGGTTCTTACCATAAAAAACATGTAAGCTTATTTTACAAGGAGGCTGGATTTGTGTTACCACCTATCAGATGCTTTTTAATACACCATCATCACCAGCCTGGCACCTGACACTTAACATAAGGCTTTGCGTGTATGTATGCCCACAGAGTATTGATGCATCTGGCTGTCCAAGTCCTTCTGTGAGCCAAAGAACGCTCTGCTATTCACTTGGTTGCCTCTGCTTGGCTTTACATATCCTAATTCTAATTCATGTAAAGGTGTTCATAACGTCAGTCCTAGGTCATCTGAGTTCCGTTTAACCTGAGGTTTTTGATATGAAATATCAGTGCTATAAATTGGAGGCAATTAATAATTCAAGATTGTCTCAGAGAAATGAACTAGCTCCCTGGGATAGGTGCAACACCCATCTTGGCCTTCGTTCTCCAACTTCTACAAAATGTTTCACACTGGATTGTCTTTCAAATGACTGAATGCTTTAATACTGCAAATGCTTTGAAACCATAGAAAATCTGGATTTTTAAGACATACACTTATGCCAGGTTTTTATTAGCCTAAGGAGGACAAATTGTTGCATGTTATATTTATTTTATGCTTTCTTTACAATCCAATTCAGTAAATCATTCTTTAACAAAACTTACCAAAGGATCGACCTTTATGTTAAAAGAGCTGAGACCATCATGGCTTCTTTAGATCTCTGTCAAGGCAGAGGTGCAAAGAGCATGTGCATTGCTTTCCACAGAGCACTCACATGACCAGACAGTATCTCAGGTATTACCTTTACAGTGCTGATCATATAAATATTATTTTTCTGTGGCTTTGCAGTGAACTAATCACATCTAACATCATATTAAGGAAGTCATTTTGGTAGGAGCTTTATTTATGGAGAAAATTTCAACCAAAGTATATGCAGAAAAATTACTGATATTATGATTTTGTTGGAGAAGCAAAAACACATGCTAAATGAAGTCTGAATTTCATAAATGCTGCTCTATGGGGGAACAGGAAAATTCACTTGGACTGAATATTTAATTTCCCACATTGAACTGTTAAGAATTCATTCTTCTCCACGTATTGCATTAATAGAAAAATATAGGAGCCCTCCGGTAGACAAACTCAGTATCCTCTTGGAGGAAAACTGAACTGACTGGGAGTCAAATGACTGAACAGAAATAAGAGTCTCAATGAGAACCATCACTGAAGACCTGACAAATTCAGGTGTCCACCTAAGGTCCTTCAAACTCTCACAGATGAGCAGTGACTTAGGGATATAGGAGGAGGGAAAAAGTGACAGCTCACAGGCCAGTCCTAAGCCTCTGTTTCTCTTCTTCAATTCATTCCCACTCTCTCTCTCCATCAAAAACACAAAATCCATTCCCACCAGTCAAGGTCCAACCACGAAAATAGAAATGTGGGAGTGTAATAGAGGGAATTTCGTTACACAGATTGAAGAAGGACTAAGGAGCAAAACAGGGGACTGTTATAGGTAACCCAGGAGTTAACAAAAGCAAGAAGCTGCCACTACCCTAAGCTGGAGGACCACGTATACAACTACAACAAAACAACTAGACTGATTCATTAATACCTACTCCTAACTACATAACAGAATCCATGTAGCCATATTTGTTCATTCCACACATCACTCCTCCACATCCCTCTCTTTCTGGCGAATATTTCATCATTTAAATAGAAGGATAAGTTTGGATAGTGAATAATTTACCAAAGGATAGTACTTTGTCCTCAATGAATTCAAAAACTCTAATCCATGAAAGCATAATTCCCCCAGAAGGATGCCGTGGCTCCTTCACTGACATGTCAACATCAGTGGTCTCTTTCTGAAGCCTTATAAGACAAGTTGAGAATACATGAAAATTGACATGTACTTTCATTTACTTCCACTCAGTCAGAATATAGAGCAATGGTTTACACAACTTCAACTTTTCTTGCAAGAGCTTCAGAAGTTCAGACCAGCATTACAAGTTTCTTTCACCTTGGGAAGAAATAATTTCAATCTCTAAATAACTATGTTGGCCCTTCCTCCAGGCTGGAGCCGGTTATCCAATTTGCTGAAACTCTATACCAAGAGCAATTACCTTGTCTCACTAACAGCACAATAGGGCCTATCAGCCTTACAAACAAATCAGTCAACACTCAGTAAGTATTTCAACATTCAGTTCTGCTAAAGGAGTGGACATTCAAGACATATTTTAGTATTCAACTTTAGTGTGTAAATTAAAATTGCAATGGATTACTCCATCACAATGCAGTTGAATAATATGATGTTTACAACTGGATTCCAGTGAGTCCAGTTGGGATTTTTGCATGGTCTCCACCCTGGAAAATCAGCTTGAATTCTTGTACTCAGGCCAGATTTCAAGAGACATCATAATTAGATCCCAGAAGAATACACTGCAGCTGAAGAGGATGTCCCCTGCAGAATTATATGGGGGAAAGGCTGGCGAAAGCAGTGTTCACATTCATGCAATTATCCAGTTAATTGCACAAGGTGAATGGAGTCAGTATAATTATGGCTAAGGTCATGCTAGGATTAGGATAGTCCTGAAAAAAAAGAGTGTATTTTGAGAAAGAAAACATAATGCTGTGGCAGACTCTCCATCAACATCCCATGTTTCATTTCCTTTTGCAACACTCAAGTGAAAGTTCATTGAAACAAAGGTTTTAGCAGATCTTAAAGCATACTGGGAAAAGTGACCCAGTGTAGGACATGACACATTTTGACCAACTCCACTATACCTCTCACTGGCCCTTATGTGAAAAACTATTCAGGGACATTCAGTTATAATCACTTGGCACTTTAGTCAAACTACTTGAGGTTTTAAATAAACTCAACAGGAGATTCTTGCAGCAATATCATGAAACACAGGAAATATTTGGAGGGGTTGGGGGAGCAGAGCAAGAAACATCTCTATTGTGTTTTCTCTGCATTGGGGCTTGTGTCAGGTGCTGTTTTGTGTGTGTGTTTTCTCATCTGTTACCTTATTAATTAAAATTTTCAGCTCAACCGAAAAACATTTACTGTGTGCCTGCTGAGTGCCAAACCCTGTGAGACAGCAAACATTTAAGTTAACAGAAATTATTGGCCAATATTAAAAAGACTAACAGATTTTAAATACTAGAAAGAAGCAAGTATGTTGCTTCTTGTATACTTATTCATTCTTTCAACATCTTTTACAATAAACAGGGTTTCAGCAACTAGGGGTAAAGGAAAATCTAATATTGTTTTAGTAGACTTGAAAATAACAGATTTCATTTTGTTAGGTAATAATTTGCAATTCTTTACTTCGTACGGACGTTGTAATCTTAAGCTTTAAATTTATTTTTCCTTGTATAATTAAACAAAGTCGTTTACATTTCACGTAACTATTGTTAAATTTATATAAGTATGTAATAATTCCTGATAAGGCCTTTAGGTTTTGAGGGGAAAAATGGTATCATTTTATGCACAAGACATGATGCTTGGGGTATACAAGAAAATAAAACACAGGTTCTTCCCTCTAGGAAATTAAAATCATGAAGATAAAAGGTTTAAACTACCTAACCTTAAAATTAAATTCAGCAAAATTAAATCACATTCCGATGGCATAGAAAGCATATCAAGATTTTACAGTATCCCATAGGAAACAACTGTTTTAAATGCAAAACAAAGTACCAATCAATAGAAATTATTAGTCGTTCAAAGGTCAGAAAACTAAGGGGGCATCATTTATATAGGGGAATATCCTAACTGGGAAACCAAGTTAAAGGAAGTTTAATAGGCTAGATCCTTTGTTAAACTTTTTTGGTGGGTATGAAAACTATTATAATTATTTAATTATGTAATCTCCTTAGAAACTGTTTAATAAAAATGCCAGATATATCGCTTATTTTATTCTACAAAGTTGTAAACTCTTTCAATGTAGGTAGCACATTTCCTAATTTTTCAATACTACCCTATGAAATAGGGGAGATAGCATTATTCCCATTTTATTGTTCCTATTTGACTAGAGCACAAAGGTTAAATAAAATCTCAAAGTGTCAAGGTAATTTGAAAAAACCTGGGTTCCAGTCCTAGATTTACTTTGGATTCCTGAGTTAAGAGCAAAACTTGTTCTAAAGCCATAATAACAATAATATTGATGCTTCTGTCTCTCAGGAATATAGCTATGCTGTGCTCAATGAATTTAATACTTGATATAAATCTAGTTAAGGTACAGGATTAGATTGCCTTACCTATACCTGATGTAACTATCGAATAAAGAAAATAATATTTAGTGTGTGGCTAATGAAACTCTGCCTCTTTATTTTATAGTAACATCAAAGACATGTACACAAGTTACAACAAAGTGAAAATGGTACTTCCTTCAAACTCAACCAAGCTTTGAAAACTGTGTTGTCACAACACCATAACAAACAGGCTGGTTCCAGAATCACTGGTTGATGAGTAGCTGTGACAAGAAGTACCAAAGAGTTTATTCCTGATTCCCAGAAATAAGTATTTTTAAAACCTACATTTATTTCTAAGCATATAACACAACAAAGAGGTCCCAGCTATGCATAGTTGGCTTTAGATATCTCTTGATGAAAAAGGATTAATAAGTTACTATGAGAACTTGCACCCTTACTTTCTCTCAGGGTTTTATTAGGGTTTATGTAGCAGTAGGATTTTTTTAAAAAGCAACTTTAATCTCCTTCCCAATACGCAGTCCCAGTCCCTCCTCTCCACAACTGCCCAGATTTAATAATGGGCCAATTTTAAGTAAAAATGGTTAGGTCTCATATATAAATTCTTACTTCTAAGAAGAGACTGAAAAAATGTCAAAATATGACAACATGCATTACAAAGACTGAGAAAAACTTTAGTAGAAAGATTTAGTAGAAGACAATAATCAATGAAAGGAAAACTCTTTAGAAGGTTCCATTATGTACTCTATGTATTAGCTGACATCTCTAGCTCTGTGGGTTGTATTAATGCATCAGTCTGGTATTGTAGGGGATAAGGGATAAATTAAATTGCCTCCTTCACTTGCTTCTTCTTTAACCATATTTTTTAAAATTCAAATTTAAGAATTCATGAAATCTCTCAAGAGTAAACATATTAAAATTTGTCCAGGAAATGTATTACTAGTTCTCTTTTAATTTCTGAGTAAAAAATAGCACCTAATCAGGTGTTTCTTCACTAAGAAACACGTTCATTAAAAGTAAAGTAAATAGTAAAGTTAGAAACTGTTGTGAAGGCCTTTTCCACAACTTATAACTTGATTTTCTAAATGTTAAATTGTTCAGAAGACAAATGACCAAAATTAAACAGTTGAGGTTAATTTGTGAATTACAGCAGATCTAGGAACAGAGGAGTGAGTAGCATATTTTGCAGTGTTTTAGTCATTTCATTTATTCATTCACCAACATTGCTGTTATAGTTGACCGTCAACTATGTGCCAGGGACTGTTCTAGGTGCTGGAGATGCAATAGTAAACTAAACAGTTTCTGATGGAATTTACAAATCTATTTTTAAAGATAAGTTCCTCTTGGAAGACATAGCCAAGAGTGGATGCAATTCTTACCAATAATCTCTCTTCATGGAGAACCACTCCAAGTGGAATCACAGACGCTCAAGATTAGGAGTTTAAAGATCATGTAGTACAATGATTAATAGAAGGATATAAGACCTCAAGTTGAAAATCAAAAAGCACTGGTTATTTTTCTTATCAGCACTTTTAAAATAAATCTTGATGAGATAACTCACACAATTTTTAGTTTTGGTAATCTTGAAAAGCTAAAAAGAACACACCAGTAGCAAGGAGATTAAAACCTAGCACAATAAAATAAATATTTGGAAAAGATATAGGAAATAGCAGAAACATAAGTAAAGCAAGTATTTAACCACTTTTCCAATTAATCCCATTTTATTATTTCATTGTCTCATGAGAAGTTAAAATTTTAAGAGCCCTCTTCTCCAGAAAGCTTAATGTGCCTTGCCATAAAGACATTTAAAATTATCCTCTAGAGGCAAGGTTCCCATGATTTCATTTTAATAGGCAAAAAGGAAAATGGACAAAATGGCCTTAAGATAAATTTTATAGTTAAAGGTCAGCTATTTACATTCATTTTTGTAAACTGAAGCATAATTTATAGTCAAGTACACAGAATGATAACCTGATATATAAGTATCAATATACAGAACAGATCAATATACAGAATATCACCAGTCCTCCAGCAAGCCCTTATGCCAGCTCTCAGAAGGTAATCAGCATTCCAAAGATCAACTACTTTGATAAATTTAGCAAGTCCTAGAGGAAATGTAGAAGAACTGATGAACCTCAATCCAAGTTTTACAACTAACTAAAGTGTGATAAACTCTACTTAGATTGACTTCGCCCAAGAAAGAAAGAATAGTGAATTTTACTATTTATTACACTATGCTAAGCATAGTGGCAATTATATCAGATTGGTAGTTAGGGGAAGACTTTCAAGAAGAGGTGATTTTAAGAGCTGATTTTTAAAGGACACGTAAGAGTTATCTAGAAGAAGCTAGAAGAGGATGATGTTTTGAAGAAAGAAGATAATTGCATGTGTAAAAGTGTGGAGGCATGGAACAGCAGAAGACATTCAGAAAACTATGTGTGGCTAGAACAAAGGATTCAGGTGGAGAAGCAGTGAGAGATAAACTGCAGAGGTAAGAAAGAGACAGATCATGAGGATCATGGGTATTAAAATAAAAATTAAGGACTTCCCTGTCGCACAATGGTTAAGAGTCCGCCTGCCAATGCAGGGGACACGGGTTCGAGCCCTGGTCCGGGAAGATCCCACATGCCGTGGAGCAGCTGGGCCCGTGAGCCATGGCCGCTGAGCCTGCACGTCCAGAGCCTGTGCTCTGCAACGGGAGAGGCCACAACAGTGAGAGGCCCGCGTACCGCCAAAAAAAAAAATGTAACTATAGTTCAAACCCAGGCAGTCAAGAAGGAAGATGGCATATAGATAGATACATACATACATACATACATATAGATATGATATTCATATCTTAAGAAAGATCACAGTGTGGCAGATGGATTAGTTATTGGAGAAGTTGGAAGACTGGAGGCAAAGGAAAGAAATGATTGCAGTAATCTGGACCCTGGGGGAGGGAATGTTATGGATCTAAATAGCCAGGAGCAGGGGACATGGAAATGAAGGAATTAACTAGAAAAATGTAAAGAGGTAAAATCTAGAGGACATATTGACTAATTGGAAATAGGAAGGGAACGAGTGCTGTGCTCTGGCTTGGACAATGGTGGTACCTTACACTGAACAAGGCATGCTTTTCATTATATTTGGAGGGGCGATGATGAGTTTAATTTTACACGTAGTGAATTCCAAATGCCTACTGGACAAATTGAGAAGTCTAGAGATCATTTGGATAATAATAGCTAAAACTTATTGAGTAGTTATTCTATGCCTGCAGTTCCTTGTAAAGAATCACACTATATAAAATAAGCAGGGATTCAAATTTAGTAAATCTATGTTGGGACCAACAAAGAGGCATTTTTAACAACCTTGTGGCGATTCTCATGTGGGGAGACCACACTTAGAGCAAGACTATCATGCCTGAATATCTTGAAAAGGAGGATAGGGACATGGAGTGTTTTTTTCCAGTTTTGCAAAGTCCCTTTAATATGTACGGGTCTGGAATTCATCTGCATTTGGCAAAATCTAACTTTCTGTTTCTAAGAACCAAAGGCTAGTAGGAAAGGTCTTTTTGGACACTAAGTGATTCTTACCCAACTCCAGCTTAATGAGATGTCTAAATGACATGGTTTAAAACATATGGGGCGTTTTTAAGTAAGGAGAAGAGCACTTCACAAAACTAGATGGGAGGTTTCAATGAGACCTGGGGCACTACAAGAAGTTTCAGAACCCCAAACCATGACGGTCTCCCCTGTTTTCTAAAGGGTATGTTTTCCCTCAAACCATGAGTGTGTTACACTGAGAGAAGCAAGCATAGGTCAAGAACCTCAATTTGATAGGCTGGGGGGCGGCCTTTCGAATTTGTTTGGATGGGCATATTTTTGTTTACTATATCTCGTGTTCTTTTCCAGGCCCTAAAGGGCAGTCATGAAACTCAAAAAGTTCAGTAAAAGGAAAAAAATATATTATATATATATTTATATATATATTATATATATTCTAGATGGCTTAGTGCTGAATAAATTATGAATGTTGACCATCTATTACTACTGTGCCTCCATACCCTCTCCAGCTTTATATCTTAAAGTTCAAGAACAAGCTAGCTGCCCTTACCCAAAAAGTCCCCTGATGAAAACACATTTTCTTGCAACAGCAGCTTCTCTGCAAAAATTGAAGACAGAAGTTGAGTTCTAAATTGAGGAACGACCTAGAAGGAATGTTAACAGATGAGACACCCATTTTGCCATTCACTATTTTTCAATTCTGGCCAGAAAAAAGTAAAAGGACAAATACAAATAAGTGAAAAAAAAAAATGAATGTGTATATTATTGGGGCAACAGATATCCTGTTGGTGTGAACAGTTCACACTGCTCTGTTCTGCCATTAGATTATCAATTTTTCAAAAATAGAGATTATGATTTTTTATATCCTATAAACATCCTTAATAGTGTTTTATACATGTATGCTTCATTTTATGTAATTTATTATTCCTGATGAATTTGGTATATTTACTTTTTAAAATGCACAAGAGGAGCTCCCTACTTAAGGAGAAGTTTTCTTTACTTCCTAAAGGGAGAAAAAAACAAAACCAAAAAGTACTACCCATACTTTTCTCCTTATTTATCTGATTTGCAAATTTGCCTCAATGTCGATCAGACTCCCTCAATGTACATCATTCCATTATTAATGTTAATTACTGCAATTAAGCATTAAGCATTTATTAATGTTAATTAATGTAAATCGTGAGGCAGAGGTCAATTTCATCATCTTTGTGGGCTATAAATTAGCATCCTTCTCTTATAAAATCATAAACCATGACTTTAGTCACACTTGAGGATCAGATATATCAAGGTGATTGAATCAAGTAAGAATTCATCACTCCTGAAAAAGATTTGACTGTGTCACCACAGGGCTTAAAATTCGTCAACGGCTTCCCCTCATCCACAGTAAAGTCCAAGCTGCTTTATATAAAATGAGATCTCTTAAAAAAAAAAAAAAATGTGATCTCAGCTCTCCCTACTCTGCAGCCTCATCTCCCCTAAGTCCCCTGTTTAACTTTAGGCTGTAGCTCCCCACACTGCTGTCTCTTGACCTGGTGCCACTGCAACTTTGTTCTGCCTCTAATGTACACGAACTCCCACCAGCCCCCTTCTGTTACCATGACCCATCCTGGCTTGGCTAGTCCCAACCACTTAACACCTCAATTGGGGTGCATTTCCTGACACTAAATCTTATCTAACTCCACCAGAGTACATCAATAATTTTGATACGTAAGTACTTACCAACTTATTTTACAATTAATATCTTTTTTTTTTTCTAGTGTCTGCCCTACTAGACTAAGAGGACAAGGACTAGACCTTACTTAAAGCTTGAATGCTAAGTACTGAGCACAGTGCCTGGCAATGGGCTGTCATTAAACTTTTGTTGTGGACGAAGGGAAGAAGGAAGGGAAAGAAGGAAGAGAGAATGAAGGAAGGGAGAGGAAAAGAGGGAGAGAGAGAAGGAAGGAAGGAAGATGGAGGGATTGAGGGAGGAGAGAAGAGAAGTGAAGAGAAAGGAGTAGGGAAGGAAGGAGAGAGGGATAAAATACATAGCTTGGATCCTCACGATGGACCTGTCTATATCATGTTTAAGGTAAAGCACACAAACAAAGTTGATCAGGATACTTCAGATAATTAATATTAAAATCAATAATTAATCAATTCATACCAGTTCAACTAAATGGGATGGAAATAAACTAGTTCATGCTTACAACTTGCCAGGCATTCTAAATATTTTAACTCATTTAATCTTCAAAACAATTCTATAACATAGGTACTTTTATAATATGTATTTTACAGATGGAGAAACTGAGACACAGAGCAGTTAAGTAATTTTTCAAAGGACTCACAGCTATGTGTTGGAACTGAAATTTCATATCCAGGCAGACTGGTTCCAGAGCCTATGCTCAGAAAATATTTGTTGAATGCATTCAGCAAGATTCCTATAAGAAAGGGGTCACCAAACCTTTCATGAGAAAATAACTGTTTTTAACACCCTTGAGTTGAGACTTTTTGATTTAACACTGAATTTGGAGACATGTCATCACCACGCCTAAAACAGGCGGTGCTTGGGATCGTTATTTCAGCCCAGTGAGATGATCACTCCTGATATAAGACAACAAAGAAATACTGTTTATTTTAAATCAATACTGCTTATTTTTAAAATTGTTTCATAATAAAGGTTTATCCCAAAGCTTTCACAATTAAAGGGAAAATTATCTGAGCCTACCATGTCATATTTTCTTTTAACTTTTAATAAAGGCAAAAATATTTGCTTCTCTTTTCAAGCACTTTTTTGTTTGTTTTTTAATATTCTTTACAATTTCTCAGCGTTTTTTTTTTTTTTTTGGCCACGCTGCATGGCATGCGGGATCTTATTCCCAGACCAGGGATCGAAACTGTGCCCCCTGCAGTGAAAGCATGGAATCTTAACCAGTGGACCACCAGGGAAGTCCCTCTTTTCCAGAAAGTGTTGATAGTATATATCTATCACAATACAATTTTATTAAGTGGAAGATCCAATAATTTTATCTTAAATGTACCCAATATATTCTTGACTTCTCTGTTTTTCCACATATCTGAAACGATCTTTAGTAGAGAAACTTGCCCACTGCTAATCATCAAAATGGAGAAAAGAACATCTTTATTTATGAATCCCAGTTTAACACCACAATTCCTAAAGCCAACTTAATTAAATAATATGACTCACCAAAGTCTGGGAATTCAAAAGCATGTAGGAAGTATGCTGTGGTTCTGTAGAATCAAGAGTCCAAGCAAGTGCAGCATTACTATCTGATCATGTCAAAGAATCCCATCATGTTAGAGCTAGATATTTAATGAGGACTTTGCTAATGAAGACAGCTGGTAATCATAGTAAGAAAACAGAAATTCCTGTGAAAGGAGTCAGGTCTACTAAATATTTCCCCTTTAGAGATCTGGAGAGAAAAAAAAAAAAATAGACTCTGTTATGGGCTGAATTGTGTCCTAGACTAAGCCCCAACTTCCTATGTTGAAATTCTAACCCCCAGTACCTTAGAATGTGACTGTATTTGGAGATGGGGTCTTTGCAGAGGTAATCAAGTCAATATGAGGTCATTAGAGGGAGCCCTAATCCAATGTGACTAGTGTCTTTGTAAGAAGAGGAAATTTGGAAACACAGATGTACAGAGGAAAGGCATGTGAAGACACTGGGGGAAAACAGCCATCTGCAAGCCAAGGAGAGAGGCCTGGGACTGATCTTTCCCTTGTAGCCTTCAGAAGTAACCAACCGTGCCTAAACCTTGATCTCAGACTTCTAGCCTCCAGAACTGTGAGACAAAAAAACTTCCGTTGTTTGTCATCCAATCTGTGGTGTTTTGTTATGAAAGCCCTAAGAAACTAATATAGATTCCTTATCAAGTTTAGCTTTTACTAACAGTTTTTGCTAAAATGTGTATGTGAGGGTAGCATAAGCAACGCTGATGTATTTATTTAAGGATTTTCCCCCCAGGCAAATTCCAGCTAGAAAATAATGTCTAATAGACTGTCTGGTGAATCGGAAAATCTCCTGAATGAAATCAGATCCTTTAATACTCAAAAGGGATAAAGTGAGTCATCACTGCTGCCTGTGAATGAAAAATAACTGCTCTGAGAAAACACATGTAAAAAAATGACACCATGTGGATTAAATAGGGAAACACAAGTGCACACAGATAAGTTGGGTGTTTCCCCACACCAATTTAATTATCCTATAATTCTAAGATTATAAATCTTTACTCTTGCTTTCTCTTGATTTGAGTATCTCAGCTTTTTACAATCAAACGTTATTTACCTTTTTCTTACGACTTCATATAGTGATCCAATTCTACCATTAAAAATAACCTTGAGGGGACTTCCCTGGCTGTCCAGTGGTTAAGACTCTGCATGCTGAATGCAGGGGGCACGGGTTCCATCCCTGGTCAGGGAACTAAGGTCCCACATGCCACGCAGTGCGGCCAAAAAATAATAATAAATTAAAAGAAAAAAAACCTTGAAAATAAAGTTTGAAATAAAAAGAAAATAACCTTGAAAGCCCATTTTTGTTTTTTGCCTTAAAAAAAAGGTGGTTTAGCCCAACTAATGGTCTATTATTTTAAGTAATATTTGATCACAAAAATTCTATTAAGACATCAGCTCATCTATTCTCATGCTCTAATCCATCCTCCATTACGCTGCCAAAGATATTTTTCTAGAATACGGATCTGATTGCTTCCTTTTCAAATCTAAAAACCGTCATCAGTCTCGCATTGCCTATTGGCTGAGACACAAAGTCCTTAATCTGGCAGAATCTTCAAAGCCTAGACTCAGTTCTGTATTTTCAGCTTCTCTACAGTCAACCCACACCCCACAACCATGTACTTTATTTGCTAAAAATATCTGGTTATGCTCCATTCTCCAAACATTGTTCCCATAGCACTGTATGCCTGGCAGTTATGCCTAGACACGGTATGAATATGATATATAATACTGCTTTTGTCATCAGATTATAACCACCTTATGGTCAATGACCAGGTCTCCCATGTTTTTTCAGTGGCCCAAAGGCACTTGGCACAGGGACAGTTAACACTCACCCATTTTACTCACCTCCTCAGAGAGGCCTTCACATAATTCCTTAGCTAAGACAGCAATTCTCTCTCAAGATGCTACCCTCTATCCCCTTGGACCTACTTTACTTTTCTTCTCAGCACGTACTAACACCAGATATATTACATATTTAATTGTTTGTTATTATCTATCTCTTCCCATTTGAAAGTAAACTTCAAAAATCCAGTACTTCAGCCTATTCACTGCTTTCTCCCCAGTGCCTAGATATTTGACACATTATAGACACTCAATAAACTTTGTTTTAATAAGTGAATTCATTCAGCAAATATTTATTGATAGCTTACTATGTGCCATAAAATATTCTAAAAGCTAGGAATTCAGTAGTTGAAATAAAACAAAATCCCTGCTCTCATGGAACTTGATATTCTCCAGAGGAAGCAATAAAAAAGGAAAGAAGGATCTTATTTTACATAATTTCATGTAGTGATAATAGGTGTTCAATTACTGCTTCTGCAATTGAATCAAACTTATACTGATTTTGGGATTCACAAATATTTTGTGAAACTTAAATTTGTACAGGTATAGCTATGCTTTACCAAAACATAATATATAAATTGATTTATTTTTGCAAATACTAAAGTCAATAAGAGAATAAACCATGTAAAAGAAAGTCATAATGTAATATCCCTTTACTAATGAAAAATTATGTTTTTAAAGACAATTTTCAAATATGTCAGATAAAACGAAAGAAGCTAAATAGATTTTCATCATAAGCATAATACGAGTAAGGGGTACTTTTATGAAGCATATTACACCATAAACATTTGCCAAAAGGAGTTTTGACTAATACTTTTAACAGAACATTTAAATAAAGGGACAAAATTGGGACAGAATTATCATAATATGTATTATCATTGCTTAATAAGAATGATAGTTGGTTTATGTACTACTTGGCAACCCATCAGTGCAAGTGATATGATTTGTATTCTTCCTCCTATTTTAGAAAATCCAAGCTTTCCTGTGGCACTAATTTGGTATTTGATATGTCAACCCCTGTGTTTGTTGTCATTTTTGAATTGGAAATCTGGCTTTTTATGTGGCCAAAAGGGATTTAATTGTATTTTTAGATTACAAAAAAGAATCATAACTATAATAGGAAGAATTCTTCAAGATGACCTGTTTACTTGAAGGATTCTACTTCTGATCAGCCTGGTCATAGCTTCTATGAATGTGGATTAGTGACTCAGATCTGGACTTCATTAATAAGAAAGGCTGGGTTTCCTAGAGAGAAAGAGTTGCTATCAGGGATTGTCAGGGACTAGAAAGTCAGAGTATCTCTTTAATGAAATATGAAAGGTGAGGAAATGTAAGTAACACCAAAATCAAAATGTAAGCATTGGGCTTCCCTGGTGGCGCAGTGGTTGAGAGTCCGCCTGACGATGCAAGGGACGAGGGTTCGTGCCCCGGTCCGGGAAAATCCCACATGCCGCGGAGCGGCTAGGCCCGTGAGCCACGGCCGCTGAGCCTGCGCGTCCGGAGCCTGAGCTCCGCAACGGGAGAGGCCACAACGAGAGTCCCGCTTACCGCAAAAAAAAAAAACAAGTAAACATAGTAAACACTGAATTCTCATCATGCAAAACTGAAATAGATAACAACTGTAAATACCATGTTTCCAAAGTTTTTGATAACTCATATAATCATGTTGAGCTAATATTTTTAGCATTTTAAGATGTAAGGAATTTTTCATTTTAATTTTTATTCCTACAGAAAAGGGGAAAAAAGAGATCCATGAAAATTTTTTTTAAATAAGTACCACTCCACTAATTAAAATTTGGCAATGGATATTACTTCTACTTCCCTCAAATATTATCACACAAAAATCACAGAAGCAGGGGGCTTCCCTGATGGCGCAGTGGTTAAGAATCCGCCTGCCAATGCAGGGGACACGGGTTCGAGCCCCGGTCCGGGAAGATGCCGCAGAGCAACTAAGCCCATGTGCCACAACTACTGAGCCTGCACTCTAGAGCCTGCGAGTCACAACTACCGAACATGCGTGCCACGACTACTGAAGCCCACATGCCTAGAGTCCGTGCTCCGCAACAAGAGAAGCCACCGCAATGAGAAGCCTGCGCACCACAAGGAAGAGTAGCCCCTGCTTGCCGCAAGTAGAGAAAGCCTGCGCACAGCAACAAAGATCCAACACAGCCAAAACTAAATAAATAAAATAAATAAATTAAAAAAAATTTTTTTAAAGAAGAAGGAAAACAATTTTTCAAGCAATGCAAGGCAATTAATTATTTGAAATATAACTACATCAAGGAAAGCCAGAACATACCAAAATCCACCTGGGCTCATAAAAAAACAAATCCCTATTGTTTGCAAACATCTTCCAAGTCAACTATTTTCCCTATTATTTGCAAACATCTTCCAAGTCAACTATTTTTTTCCTATAAGAATACAAATAATAAATAAATCTTTTAAATGCAAACAGGTAAATATCTTGAGAATCTGTACACAGTACTTAGGATATTACTTTGATATACCCATCGTTTATCTCTTTTTTTCACCTCTCCCTACTTCCTTTCTGTTCAAACAGACCAAAACTTCTCAAATTTGATTAGTTTCACATGGAAGCTAAAAGACCAGATTCAGGACTACATCTATAAAGAAGAGTCACCTGGGATGAGAAGGTGAAATCTGCAATTAGTCTGCTTGTCTCCCACTCTGGTTGACTTCCAGTATTTATTAATGTTATTCCCACTACGAAAGAACTCTGATCCAGTGTGCCATACTAGCTCAGCACCCTTCAAAGCTCCCCATCACCATCACAAACACCACAGAGTTCCAACCAGACCACCATGACCCAAAGATATATTCATAAACAGGGAATAATAAGGGCTTCACACCCTCTTTTTTCTAGGACTTCCCAACATCACCCACCTGCCCTCCCCCCGCCACCCCATACACACACTCACACACCCCTAGATAGAATTACAGTTGTTGCTATTTCAATGGGAACAAGTGATTTGGGGCAGAAAATGAGAATTCTGTTAGATGAGAAGAGCAGTCATCTCATACCAAGATTTAATACATTCCTTTTTCATTTTCCTATGACTCATACTTTCTTCCTGGCAGTTTGTTGGGGCAGGGATACGAGGAGGAACTCTGTGTTTTGAGCAAAACAAACAAAAAAAGACCTTATACAAAAAGCAATTGAAAAACTATGGGAAATACAGGAAAGAAACAAGGGCTGATGGTCTAAAAATCTAGTTAGTTGGCAACTAGGTGGTTTAGGTAGCCTCAATTAACAGAATTCGTGTTTGCATTTTGAAAATGAAGGATCCAGGAAATCTAACTCAAACTTACTAAACAACAGACTTCAAAAATAAAGGCAAATCTGACTTTCTGGGCCAGCACTGTGGGGAATGATAATACCTTAACATTAGTTTGTAATAGGAAAACAAGAACTAACTAAACTATAAAAATTTGCCGACCTGACAAAATAGTCTAATGAATAGATGAGAGCATGTATAGTCATGGTTGAAGAAAAAAAAATTTTTTAAGAACATTTTCTCCAAGGAGCAGAAAATGGAATTTAATTTTAGAAGAGGGGGATTGAGGAGGGGATCATTTAGTCATTCAATAAATAGTAAGTGAGCCTCTACTATGTACTAGAACCAAAACTCTACACAAATGCTTCATAAAGTCAGAGATCTTGTTCTCTGCTAAACCCATATTATTCTTTTCCTCCTCTGGGTTTCTGCTTTGTTTCTCTGGGTTGCCTTCTTTATACAATACTAAATCCTATCCAACTCTCATGATCTACCTCAAGTCCCACCTCCTCCCCAGGACATTTCCTGATAATTAGTAAGCATATTGCTCCATCTTTTTGCCTATATATACTTAGGGTAATCAATCAATGTTGGGTCAGCCATTTCTTCATCAAAGAACTTGACATTCTGTTGGTTGTAGAAGTAAGTGCTAAATACCTAATTCTGGTATAAATCCATAGGAAGAAACATCTTTTAGCAAATTAATAAATCTTCCTGCAGTTGTACTTCAGCATTCCTTTAAGTGGTGATTTATTCTTGCATTCAATTTGTTAGCATATAAAAATATTCCCTAATTGAGTTTCCTGGACAGAAAGTAGTACTTGTGAAATTAAAACGGTTTCATTTATTAACACTCATTATATACTCTTATTAAGAAGAAATTTAGAGGCTTCCCTGGTGGAGCAGTGGTTAAGAATCCGCCTGCCAATGCAGGGGACACAGGTTCAATCCCTGGTCTGGGTAGACCCCACATGCTGTGGAGCAACTAAGCCCATGTGCCACAACTACTGAGACTGTGCTCTAGAGCCTGCGAACTACAACTACTGAGCCCACGTGCCACAACTACTGAAGCCCATGTGCCTAGAGCCCATGCTCTCTGCAACGAGAGAAGCCATGACAATGAGAAGCCCACATACCACAACGAAGAGTGGCCCCTGCTCGCCGCAACTAGAGAAAGCCCACGCACAGCAATGAAGACCCAACAGAGCCAAAAATGAAAACAAATAAATTTATTTAAAAAAAGAAATTTAAAAGGTACTTTTTATTTTAATAAAATGAATGGTGAGTGTTATAAAAGAAATGCCATTCAATGAGAGCATGTAACAATGGAATCTAACCTAAACTGGATGGTCAGGAAAACAGAAAAAAAAAAGCGGTTATGTACAGTTATCTTCAGCAACTAGGACCATTCATTCTCCACTCAAATCTTCAGAGAACTGGCATGTGATACTGATAACCAAATATTTGTTTCTCAAAATATATGAAAAAAATAGACAAAAGAAATATACACAAGTAAACATGAGATTATTCCTTACTCCAAATAGATAATCACAACTCTCATAATGCCAAGACTCACATTTGTCTTAAGAAACATTTAAGTGAATTCTTATTTTTGTGTAGTTTCAGGTGTCTTTTCCGGAAGTTTTCTGAGTCATAACTGACAAGCTGGCTTTAACAAAGCAAAGATGGGCCCATTGTTCCCATTACTTCAAAAGTTTCAGAGTGCTGAAAAGTTAATATCTCTAGAGAAAACTAATCAGAAGCACAGCTGTTCAGTAGGAATGAGAGGTTATGGAAAGAGACCCAGGAATGTCAGCAGCCAGAAAGTTATGATTTTCCAGTAGAGAACTGCTTGAAAATGAGTCAAGAACATTTGGTGTACTGGTCAGGTGAATGTCTCATGTCACTTATGACACTAGATTCCCATCATGATGTAACCACAGTGGTGAGGACTTAGGACTGGGTCTTGGAGGTACCAGTTTGTCACTGTGAAAACTAAGTATTGATAAAACTTAAAGCTAGATGTCATTACGTTTGATACCTGACATTTGTAAGAGACAAGGGACAGGGATGCTGGAGGCTTAACTAAGAGCAAAAATGAACACTAAAATGTGAATCTTTCAGCTGACTGACAGCATTCTCCATTTTCTTCCCCACAGCTCCAGTCCAAATCAGAGTTCTGTGGCCCACACATAATTGGACATGATGGGGATGAGCCTGGGAGAGTGACCCCATGGGACCATCTGGCCAAACACAGCTGCAAAAAACATGTCTCCCTGTCCGGAAAAAGCTGTAATGGACAGAGAATTGGAAGGGCTTCCAAGAGAAATGGTGGATTCCTCACTAGAAACTCTCAGTGCAGGCAGAGTACATAGCAGGGGCCACTCCAACCCAGAACAGGGTATAACAGGCTTTTCCAGTGGTGACTGATGCCGTTTGTCTTTTTCTCCCACATTACAGTGGGGAAGATGGGCCATTACAGTCATAAAATTGTTTCCATAGATGTATCTCCGTACATTTTTTTGGAACTTGTGATTTTCTGACTCGAAACTGGCCCCACACGGCTCCTGTGAATGTCAACACAATTCAAAGTCTGGAAATCAGCACAATCCAGTTCTGTTGCTTAAATTCAGCCCTGTCCTCAGTTAACATCAGGTCAGCATTAAATGATTTCTAATTTCCTCCCCAGAACAAACCAACCTTACTTTTTTTTTTTTTTTACCAACTTCGAGTAGAGGCAAAAAGTAAAGACCACTCAAAGCAAACATGTCATCATCTCCCTAGCTAAAAGCAAGTGTGAGAACTAGGGTACAGTCCCTCTGAAGTCTTCACAGGAAGCCCTGAATGTTGATTCCTTATATTGGTGCTTCAAGAAATGAAACCTGATAACAAACACCACTGACCAAGATAAAGGCACGATTTTCTTTGTCAAGATTTTGTTTGGAGTGAAGACTATGGAGAGAAAAAAAAACACATATGGGAAAAGTTCTACACAAATGTATTGAAAAGGAACCCTCTACTATGCACAAAGGAGAATCTGATTAGGGAGTAGGAGAGCTGAAGTTCTATGTTTAGGATCTGGGAATGAAGTTCTAATGCACAACGACACCTGGGAAAATAAGAAGAGACTGGAAAGGAACTAAAATGAGGAGAGCAAAAAGCAGAAAGGCCTAGTTTCATTAAAGAAAAGTTTGGAATGCCTATACAACACCAATTCAATTCAAAATAATGATTGGCCATCTCCTCTAAGTCTAGCATTGTGCTTGAGAGTACAAAGTTAAATAACAAATAGTACAACTCGAAAAATGAATAATTTGCAGAAAGAAAATTTGTACATTTTATTACTTAAGATGGTCCTACTCATTCTTCACTTTAGTATGGTCTTGGTCAAAATGGCATACTGAAAAGACAGAATTTGGAGTCACCAGACCTGGATTCAAATCCTGCCTAAACAATTTGTAAGTATAAACAGAGATAATATTTTGGCTTGCCTGCAAAATGGGTTGAAATGAGGGTGCGTAAGAACTGCAAAGCTCATACACTCTGCTGTTCACAACAGTAGCACAATAAATGGATTAATTAAATGGCTTAAAAATGGTTTAAATTTGCTTTATGTTATATAAATACATCCTTGGAAATTAGCTGTCATTAAAATCCATTTATCTAGATAGTTAAAAGCACTTTTTCCTCTCCAATTTTAAATCCAAATACTTCAAATAATGCTTGGAAACTGGCACCTGGGTCATTTACAAAGTTATTGGTTTTTATACGTTGTGTCTGCTTCCTGATCAATAGAATTTTCTTTAGTGAAAAGTGGTTAATACACAATAATTTGTTAGAAGACCAATGGCCTACCTCTTAACACCAGAAGGACTGCTAGCGAGATCAGCCTGTTTCCACTTGCCTTCATCTGCTTAGTGAATGCAGAATCTAAGATAAGTATCTAAGCTAACAGGATTCGGTTGGCCAGGATTATTTGAACAAAAATATAATCATTTCACAGTCATCAAATAATATCAATTATTTTATAGAAGTACAAAATAATTCACAGCCATCAGAAAGGATAATAACTATGATAGGGTAGTGAGAAAGTGAAGGCTAGCATAAAAATCACTATTCTAAATTTTCAACTCTTGGCAATTTGAAGGCTTTTCTTTCTTTCTTTTCTATTAATTTATTAATTTGATTTTTTTTTGGCTGCGTTGGGTCTTTGTTGCTGCACATGGGCTTTTTCTAGTTGCAGAACTCTTCGTTGCAGTGTGCACGCTTCATATTGTGGTGGCTTCTCTTGTTGCGGAGCATGGGCTCTAGGTGTGCAGGCTTTAGTAGTTGCTGCATAGGGGCTCAGTAGTTGTGGCTTGCGGGCTCTAGAGAGCAGGCTCAGTAGTTGTGGTGCACGGGCTTAATTGCTCCACCGCATGTGGAATCTTCCCAGACCAGGGATCGAACCCGTGTCTCCTGCATTGGCAGGCAGATTCTTAACCACTGCGCCACCAGGGAAGTCCTGACTGCTTTTCTTAAAGACTCTTTCAAAATTAAGGGGGTCTTATCAGGGGCATGGGCCTAGGTGTCCTAAGAGTATAAGAGTAGAAATTTACCATGAAATGGGAACTGTCATCAAATATTCAAATAAGTAATGTTCCCGAAATAAAATATCCTGATATACCCTGTCAGATTTAATTTTGTAGACAGACATTGGAAATGGTTTTATAAACAGGAAAAATGTGCTAGCTGTAATAAGTCTAAATATTGGAAATATTAGTTTTTCCCACCTCTCTGTTGTTTTTTTTTTTTAAACAAAGGCCGACTATACAGCCTTCCCCCAAATATAGTTTGGCACTGTTAGGAAAGCATCTCTGGTATGTAACAAATCATACCCAATTGTTTTGCTTTGGAAAAAAAATCAATATTAATTGTCACTGCTAAAAATTCTATCAGCAGAGCAGCATTTTCACTCTCTGCCCAGCTACTACTTTCTAGAAAAGTGATGTTGTTTATTATACTGTTTGTTCCTTCTTAAAATTCATCCTATTTTTTCCCAAAATAAAAATAGAAAGATGGAGGCTCTTTAATAATAGCTCATGGAAACTGAAATACAGAGAACAGAAATAAATCAATTCTATGAAAAATATTTTAGAAATAAAATATAACATTATGGTTATGTAATTTGTTATCATTGCGGGAAGTTGAGGAAAAGGGGCATGGAAACTCTCTGTACTATTTTTGTAAGTTCTATGTGAATTGAAAATCATTTCAAAACAAAAAGCTAAAAAATACAAAATTATGTTTTTTGCCTAGGTATGAAAGTCCTGAGTGAGCGGAGATTATGTCCTTTGTCATGCATCGGTCCAAATGCTCTACTAGGACTAGGGTTTAGACTTTATATATTTAGGATGCTATAGTTTCTGTAGCTGTTGAATAGAGGAGAGAGCACTACAATGAATAACAGACAAAACAATACCCAATACCTTTAGTCACTTGACAAAGGAAAGACTAAATATAATCTGTACTGACAGGATTAATAGTCATCCTTAGGAATTCCAACAGCAGGATTTCCATAGATAATAAGGGATCATCCCAGGGCCAGAGAGGGAAACTTGTATAAAACCGCAGGAATAAAGAATTCTCTTACCCATAGGGAGGTTCTAAACTATGGCCATTCTTCACCCATATTTGTACATGAGTAAATCTGCCTTCACTAAAATTCTGAGCTATGTACAATATTGAGCAAACACAAGGTTAAAAAATATAAATATATTATATTTGTCTGGGACAGAAAGAAAATAATAAATGTGTTTGTCCTAGGAGTTTTAAGTACTATTTCTAAGAAATCTGAAAGTGAGTAGCCATTTTTTATTCTTCCTCCTCCTCTATCAGTTCCCTCATTGTTTACAAATGAAAGTAATACACAGCTACCCTGTACTCTGAGCTCTGTATCTTTTTTTTTTTCCTTTTTAATCATTCGGGGCCCCTACAGGATATAGACAGCACACTCAAACCAGGATAATTTGAGGATAAGTTTGTTTACAAATAGACTACGTACGAAGGTGCAGAAGGGTGTGGGGGAATCATAAGGTAAGATGTAGTAACTAGTAACTCAGAGCTTTTAACACCAGAGGATCTGTTACTACTCTTACGCACAAAAGAAGAAGGGTGAGGTAACCAGAACCCAGAAGGGCAGTGTATCATATCAGATGATAACCTCTGAAAGAGGGATGCAGCCATCCAAAGTAAAGATTTACGGAGAACACCCTGAACTACTGCCAAAGTTCCCACTGGCCAAAAGACCAGAGTCAATTGACTAGTCCGTATCTGTCAGGCCTCCAGGGTGAGAGCAGGGAGAAGCTAGGTATGGCTGGGAAGAGACAGACCTGGAGAGATGAATGCAAGCTACATCTAGCACACGTTTGACACCTTATAAGCAATATGCTAAACCCATTCTTGCTTTCATGATGGTATAAATAAAGTGTAATTTAAATCACCAGAAGAGAAAAAAAATTAATACAGAATTTATGCTTTATTATCTGTATGTGGGTATTCATAATATATCTATAATCTCAGACACTTATGTAAAATAACCTCCAAGTCATCATTTAATGTGTTTGGGGGAAAACCTTTTAAAATTAGTCTAAATAAAACTAATTAGTGAAGATATGTACATAATCAATTGCAAAAACAAATAAATGATTTTGAATTATCTTTTTTTATCATCCGAGCCAGTAAACTCTGACATTACCATGAAGAATCAGGAATTTCCGGAATATACCCTATTTTTAAGAAACATCCTTTCTCATATATCATATCCTAAGGAAGCAGAGGATGGAGAACAAAGCAATGAATTAAAGATCCCAAGGATTGAATTCCAAATTACACGCCACTCCTGCAGAAATGAGGCAGGCCAATAATGCCACTTTTTCCATGTGCAAATACAAACCAGCCTCTCAGAAAAAGACTTGAGAAGATGTGATGAGAATCATGTGCTTACTAAATATTTACTCTTTAGTAATTGGGCCCATAATGAGAGCCCCCAAATATATTTACTCAGTCCACACATGAACCAGTATGGTCATTTTTTCAAAACAGCCAACAGCCATAAATAAACAAAAGAACCCTCTTGTTTTATTTTCTTTGAAACATTTTTTCCTTTTCTCAATATAAAATATTTGAAATAAATTAAAATAATCTAGTTCACTTCCAAAGGTAGGCTTAATAAATATATGCTGAATGACTAAAAAAATTAAGTAACAGCGGTACTTCCCAAGTCTGAGTTCCTCTAACATTTACAGTTTATGTCCCACAACCAAGGACTCAACAATTAAATGTTTGATGGGATTAAAAATACCACAGTCTTGTACCAACTGCTTTACTCTGACACTCTATGAATTCAACCTTACTGTGCTTAAAAAATAGGAGGTTGGTGGGAAAAAGATCAAATGCTTGCTGAATGCAGGAAATCCACACCAGGCTATAAACAAGAAAACACTAAGAACTGCACCAGAAACTCTGTACAGATGAAAACTAAGATACTTCATTTTTACTCCTGTTTGAGAAAGGCAGTAAATTCAACCCAGAAAACACAACTTGTACTCTCTCATCAGGATCTCCTCAAAAATATGTGTAGAAAAGATTGCTAAAATGCTGCTAGGCTTGCTGGGGAGGAAAAAAAAAAAGTATGCATTTGGACAACTTTTAAACCAGCACTGAACACACTTGCTCCCAACACCTGGAGAGGTGAACCTGAGGAAACCACCATGGTGGTGGCATCTAATTGGCATCAAACTTCAAGGAGAGCTAAAAAAGGAAAGAAAGTCTAAATACATGGCTGAAATACTATATGCGTGCTTAGGTTTAAAGTGGCCTCAGGAGACCCTGGCTGATATCATCTGATCCCCAGGACTGAGAACTTGGGTGTTAATTAAATATTCATATTGGAGAGACCCTGGAGGTCTGACTATGTCAAATATTTTCAAAATTCCTAACCATAAGGTGAGAAAGTCAGAGTATAAGGGTTAAGAAGGGGAGATGACTGGACTCCCAGACAAATAAGACAAGTATGTGGCTGGCCTATCAGATCAAAATGATTCCCCAAATGAAAAGGATTCTCCGTCTGACCAGACTTGTAGACTGGAGCCAAAAATTCTCCAATTTCATATTTTAGGCAGGCAAGACATGGTCCTAAAAAGAAACAGGCAAAATCTCACTGCCATTTTCCTCCTGCCCACAGTTCTTCTTTGCCCACTGGGTGACCAGACTGTGTTGTGTGCCTCTGTCTGTGTTCAGTGCACAGGCACAGTGTACAGCTGTACATTCTGTTGAGAACACATAAAAGACTCACGCTGGTGCCTCTCAGAGGCAACTCTCCTAAGAGGAACAGAGCGGGAAGAAAATCAATGTGAGCTTACTTTTCTATTTCCACATCTCTGTTATTTTGATGAAGTGAAGTTTGATTAAAATGGACATCATGGACAGTGATGAATTTTAAAATAATGTAATGAAAGGACAGCTTGAGAGTGAAATGACAGAAATTCTATCTCTTTTGGCATGAAACACTGAAATTGTGAAATAGTTATGTTCAGATAACTGTAGGTCTTTTTGTGCATCTGCTGGCAGAATGACATCATTCTCCCTGTCACCCACCTCCCTATTTTCCTTCCACCAACACACAAAGAATAGAGAAGAAAGTCTAGGGAAAATTCTCTTAATATGTAGAGACAGCTCTGATTCTAGGACCCACAAACACTACAAGGCTACTAGAAGAGTGAATCTTGAAGCAGATACTAATGAAAATGATATAGGATTCCAGCTTAAAATTAAGCATGCTTAAACTTCAGTGATAAACACCATGAAGATTTTAATTCTCTATGGCAAATTAGCTTAGTTAGTGAAGTCCAGTGAGACTGAGGTAAAGGTTTTCAGTACTTTATAAACCAAGTCTGGTTTGATTGATTTCATGACTACAGACTATACTAGCAATTTCACAAATTGTACCAAAGACAACAGGCAAACTCATATAGGTTAATTCACCACAACAGAAAACAGTCCAAAAAGCCTAGACTTGTGGTCAGAAATCTTAGGTTGAGAGTAGCCTTGGACAAGTCACTTAATTTTTCCGAGGCTTAGCTGCCTCACCTGTGAAACGAGTATTTAAAATATCTCTTATAGAATTGTTATGAAGATCAAGTGAGTCATGTATATGATAAATTTTTGGTAAAGTGTGCTCTACCATCCAATAACTGGTATGTTAAAACAAACATTATTGAGGAACTACCTCACTTAGCATTATCTGAGATTAGAATGAAACACACAACAGCATAAATTTACATAATCTATCACCCTAATTTTATAAGTATTTGTTGAGTTAAAGAAAGAATAAAGGAATAAAGTAATATTTCTGTACTTTCAAGCAGAGGATTTCTTTGCTCAACTTATTTAGCCTAGTGGTTTCCAAGGGGTATTTTTGTAAAAGCACAAGGATCTCTGAAGGGGCAGCTACTCAGAGCAAAGGGGAAGATAAGTAGACAGAGCTCCAGAGCTCTCACCTGACTTCAATCAGAGCATCTCCTGGTGTGAATAGGGTCTTCAAACTTGCAAATGTTACAGCAAACGTTCAGTTCACCCAGAGCTGCCTTGTGTATCTCTATACTTGAATCCTGGCCAGTGGACCTCTGCTGGATTCCAGCATTTTTTTGGTGTACCTGTCTTAAAATTTAAGAGGAAATATCATTGATTTTATAGTCCACCAAACATCCTAAATCCCAGACAGGTCTAAATCTGATCATCAGGGTGAAGAATAAATACTCTGATGTCTCTAAGGAGACGATGGTTGAAGCAAAATACTATCTGATAGGCTCTGAAAGGACAAATGGAAGGGCTTAACTGTTATTTCCTGTTTTTCTGATACCTCCTTTTGTATGTGCACATGTGGCCAGTGGGCTGTCTCAGGAGGCCAACTGACACAGTGGGAGAAGTACTGATTTGAAAGTCAGGAGATGTAAACTCAGGCACAGCTCTGGGACTAACTCATTATATAGTCTTTAACGAATCTCTAGACCTCTAGAATTTTTTAAATAATGGACTGAGAATCTCCTCGGGTCCTATGATTGCAGAAATTCTATGATCTATGTATTAATGGCATCATCTAAGGGGGTTACTCTGGCATAAGTCCCTAGAGGAGCATACCTGTTGCAAGACAATTTTACCCCACACGCTGTGGAGGATATATCATATGTTAAGACTTCATGAGCAATACAGAAACACTCTGGTGATTGACTCAAAGATTTATCATGGTGCTTATAGCTCACAGTGCTGGAAGAGCTTTCTTTGGAATACAGAACACAACAGTATATCATTTTCTCATAGACTTGGCAAGAATGGTTTTGCTTCTTGAGGGAAAAATTGGCTCCATTAAGAAAAATTGTAGGATAGTATCCTGTTAACCCCATTTTTCATATAAAAAAATAAGGGGGTTATACAGACTCAATACTATTTCTCTTTAAACTGATGCAAGGCTTTTACTAAAAATAAAATTTAGTGTGGAACATGTATGAAAATACACAGATTTACTTATTCTTCTCAAGGGCAATGAACCCCAATCAAATGCTATAATCATGATAGAGATTCTGCTTTGCTATGTGCTTTATCTTGGCCCTAAAGAAAATCTTCATCTATTTATATTCAGTCTGTTCCTATCATTTTGTTTATTTAGACTTAGATACAAAAGTCCTTTGCCTGCTTGTCACCACCATTGCTCACAACTCCTTTTTTAAAGCTAAATTGACATCAGAAACCCAAACTTCATCCATTCATTAATCTTCTGGCGCCGCATTCTGGGAGGTCAGTATCTGGTCATAGTCTTCAGTTTCATATGATATGCAATATTTGTATCACGTGAATCTATCTAAATAACCCAGTCTTGGATATCAATCCAAGGAGGTCATTTGGTTTAAAAAAATACCACTTGGACTACAGAATATCCACTGACCTTGCACAGGGAACTGACGCTGCCCTTCACTTATCCTCCCCAGTCCCACAGAGCTAACCATAGAAGAAAGAAGTAGCATTATCTATGAAGTATGTTGAACCAGTGGCTTTTTATGTTGAAAGAGCATTCCTCGCTGCCTGTCACTACTCTTTTCTATCTTGCGCTCTTTATGTCTTGTAGGTTTTAGGCTCTTCAGGAATTTCCTCTTAAAATTCAGGTACCTGAAGACAGGGGAAGGGGTTGGGGGTGGATGGATCGTTGCAGCAGCTCAAGAGTTGAAGAACTGAAGAATCTGAGAAAAGACAGACATGCTGAAGCAGGATACGAGAAATCACCAAAACTCAACATTGGCTATTTAATAATTTTGCCATCTCCTATTATTTATCCCTGAAAAAAAATGCAAACCCATTTGCCTTCAGCAAACACTAAATTTCTATGTTCAAAAAATAAGCAAAACCTCTCCAAATGATAAAAGTTGAAGACAGGTCTTATTTTCCCCTACTGACTTAGCAATTTTCTGAGTTATTAATGAAAAGTCACTGTATTTGGCCATCTTTGGAGCTTTCCTCTAACCTGAGCAATTAACAGTAATTAAGAAAATGTAAATGGTGGCAGCTTGTGATAATTCCCTTTCTGATCCTGTTTATCAGGGTGCTTCATTAAACTCCCACAGTTGATCCATTAATCCAGTGGTGTTCAAAATGGCTTTACAAATAATTTTATTTCCAAGTCCTCAATTTCCACACATTCTATTTACTAAAGCTGATCTGCCTGAGAATATGCCTATGGTTGCTCTTTCACAATCTCCTCCCTTTTTACAAAAGACAGGTGAAACTTTCACCCAGCCAGAACCTTACCAGGTCATGGTTCATGACCAACAAAACTCTGGAACACCACACAAAAAAACTTTTTCAAACATCTGCATCAGTACTGAGAAAATGAAGTATTCTAATGACAACACAGCAAAACCTTTTGTAAATCAGGTGGTTTTAAATTCTTTGTTTTTAGTAAAACTGGAGGACGAAAATCAACTTGTCAGTTGATAGAGCATTAAAGTTAATCTTGATAAAAGTTACTATGTGAATTTTGGCACTTACTACAGAAGAAAAATGAAGAACTGAGTGCATATTGCTATAACAAACTTCCTCCATTCTCATCTACTTATTTATCAGCATTTACGCATTTAAAAACAGAATAAAATTGATGCCAAATCCTGTTTCACCCTAGCAACAAAAAGTACCCACAGATACACAAACTGATAGGGAAAAGACCTGCTCTATCTATATCATTAGGGTATTTCTGATAATTTTTTGTTTTTCATGTTAATAATTATCAAAGTTTGTAATATATTTATTTTGTTTTGATTATCATGTTCTAACAATAATTGTAGTTGACAATGCAATCCAGAAGAATGCTTTTAAATACTTTTTGTTTTTAAATACCTGGTACTTTATAGTCACAAGAAATTAATTTTTTAAAATTTTATAATAATGAATATGTGTCTTTTTAAAGAGGAAATAATAACTGGTCCGTAAAGGACATTAAGCAAAAGTTACTTACATTATAACTTCTGAGAGAAAAATGGAATGGGAATTGTAGTTTTAGGAGAAAAAGAGAGAAAAAATTTTCAACTGCTAAAAAGAGCTTATTCATGAATTTTTTTAACAGGTTAATGCATTTTAATAGATAATTGCATTTATATGCCACTGGACACATTTCAAAAAGTGACACTGGCATTTTTATTTTAATATGTCAGTATTTACAATACGAATGGAAATTCCATCATTTGCAACTATTTCACTTTTAATAACAATTTTGAATGTCAATTTTAAAAATGTATAACGAGAGTTACAGTTTTTCAAAATTCTCTTGGAGGCAAAAGCAAATGTTTGATATCATTGCATTAATCAATAGTGGAGTAATTTTGTGACATGTTGAGTAGGTTATAAGTACATTTGGAAAGAACAATGAGCCTTGAAGGCTCAGGAGCCCCATTTGGAACCATTGTTCTTCTACTATCTAAAATGCTAGCATACCCTCAGAGGTCTCACTGGTATCTGAAATTACTGCAAGTTCTTTTTCAAGTACTTAGTTCACATTTCACTCTGTTATCAAAGGATGGACAGTATTTCACTAAATCTTACCTAAAATTATTTACTTATTTTAATTTTTAAGCAATAGCATTGCCACTAACAATGTATCCAAGACCCAGCTCAGCCAATACCCAACGAGTGAACTTAAACAATTCTGGCAAACTAGGCAATTTCAGTCAAAGGAAGAAATGAATATTTTCCTTGCTATTTTGCTGGGTTTTTGTAAGAATAGATACTTTACTGCTTGCGAGACTCTAAAGATCTATGTAAAACTGAAGTTATTTTCATTATTATTATTTGATCAAAAATGATTACTGATTATTTACTATGCCTCTAACCCTATGCTAGACACTACCGGGAAATAAAAATACATCATCCAATTTCCATCTTTAAGGAGCTTCCAAACTAGTTGGAGGATGTGGGAGTAAGAGGGATGCTAGTATAGTAAGAATAAACTCACATAAGATAGAAAGCACTACTGCTGCTCTGACATTCACCTTGCCCATTTTGGTATTCAGTAAGAGAGAATATTCTCTGTCAAACACTGGCCAACCCACTGGGAACACATCCCATGAATTTAAGAATATTTTTTCTGCCTTTCAGCATAAATATGAACTATAAGAAAAAGAGAGCTAGCTATTTCTTACCATCTCAATTTCCCAAAATTAAAGAGACTTAAAAATAAGGCAAAGGTTTTTTCAGTTTACACATATATTTGTATATTACTTGGAAGCTTTGGGGGATTGGTGAAGAGGAAATTAAATAAAAATGTGACACTGTTTACAGAGAGTGTTTCCCTAAAATCAAAAGTTAAAATAAAACAAAATTTGCCCCACTTAACACATATTTAATGAATAGTGGAGAATATGACAGAACAAGTCTCTACCCTTATGGAGCTTATGTTCTAGTAGGACAAGAGAAGCAATAAAAAAGTAAATAAAAAATAAGGTAATTCCATTTAGAGGGTGACATGTGGGTGGGTGAGAACAAAGGTTTAGGGAAAGAGTCAATAGGCATAAAGACACAATAACAAGTTCAAAAGCCATGAACCAGGAATATACCCAGTATGTCCAAATCCTGGAGAGAGAGGCAGTATAACTGAAGCACAAAGAGAGAACAGTGGGAAATGAGGTCCTAGAACAGGTCTGGGCCAGATCAAGTAGACCTTTGTAGGCAGAGGCATAGAGTTTGACTTTTATTCTGTGTATTGGTAAGCCACTGAAAGGTTTTAAGCAAGGTGATATTATTTGGTTTATATTTTTAAAAGATTGATCTGGCAGATTTGTTGATATGGAAACTGTGAGAATATTCTGATTGCTATGTCTTAAATAAAAAGCAGCCTCAACAAAAGAGAAGGAGAAGGGGAGAGATGGGAGAGAGGCTGGAGCAAGGGATGAGACACCAAGGGAAATGGCTCAGAGATAGAATACAGTGTCAGTCCGTGATGCCATTACAAAAGCAGTATGTCCTTAGAAATGGATCTTCCTTTCCTTACCCCTTTCTCCTCCTTACTCTAGATTCCTTAGGTAGCCACTGCCCTTGTCTGTCTTCTAGCTCTCCGTATATTGCTACTGCTTATACCTAATGCGCCAAATTAATCAACAATTTCTTCTACAAATCCCTTTTTGAAGAAAAAAGTTTATTCTCTCAATGAGGTTCACTTCAGGTAGGTGTTAGAAGGGAAGCAATCTGATTCTACTAACACTAAGATAACAGTTTTCTAACGTATTTTAAAAACTTTTATACACATTTTTAAAAAGCTTGTTGAAACACATGATAGCAACTAAGAAAGTTTACATAACTATGTAATGAATTTTAGACAATATGGGAAAATGGCAGGAATAGACAAGAGTATGATGAGGAGCATTCTCTATATTTAATTCACCTCTGTATATTACAGTATCTAGCATAGTGCAGGGTATATAGGTATTTAGGAAAGAATACATTAATGCATTTCTTACAATGGAGTACATCTTTGCCCTTGTTTCAAAAATAAGATCATTTGTACTCCTTATGATGTGATCACGTCAGTATATTTATCTACCTTTAGTCCCAGAAAGCAGATAACAGAAAACTGTACTTAAAGAAATTAACTGTTATACCAAAAAAGAAAGCTATCAATGCCTGAGTACCTCACCTAAGGACAAGTTCAACTAACACTACTCTATGCCATTGATACCTAAGCCTAGTAACTCATAAACCATAAGGTGAAAATGTAAAGCAAGTTATATTGCTACAACTTTTTTAAAACATGAAGAGATAAATAAGAAAAAAGGAAGTTATACTGAAAAAAAAATGTTTAATTAAATCAGCACAGTGATCTCTAAAGTGCAAGGTACTGTGGGTAAAGGAGAGGATACTCCAAATTCATTTGGAGATTAACTGTGAATTTAGACAGCCCTGATCATCTTGCAATGACCTATTCAGGCAGCACGTACATTCTGAGAGACACATGGATTCACATAACTACTTATCAGCCAATTCCTTTCATAATTATAGACTCAGACCAGACACTTGTTATTCCTACCAAGATGCTGTAAGGTGTCACATGGTGCAAATCAATAGGGGACATTAGCTCACATTTGGAAGTGTTTCCAAATATAACCACTCTTCATTCTTCAGAATCATCTGAGAATAAGGAAAGCCATATAAATAAAATTTGACATATCTGAAACATGTTTACATGCTAAAACATGTTTTATTTATTTTCAAATATATTGAAACATCTAACTGCTCCCCAACAGAGGATGTGGTCATGACTGGAGCTTTTCTTGATTCAAATCATGATTATGAGTATCATTCATTTTACTGTAATATCCTCAGTGATGAAGTATGAAGTACGATTTTCTCCTATACTCATTACCTGGAGAGTATCCTTTCCCCTCATTTGGCAGTAGCTGTAAAGAGCAGACCTTCCTTTTTACCACCATCTACTATGCTGCTTCTAGTCACCAATAAAGTAAGAAATCGTGTTGCCCCTGATATCCTTTATGAGAAAATTCGTCATGAATTCATATCAGTATTTCGAATTCAAAAATATGAGTGCAGAGCTTTTACTTCTTTGACTGTATATTTTATCTCTTTCTCTTACACTGAAAATAGTGATTAGTAATGACAGCAACGTACTTATTAGTGTTATCCTACTATATATTATACATACACATATATAATAGGTTGGTTCAAAATAACAGTACTAATATTATTATTACAATATGATCACTAAAGACAGTTTAAGATTTTTTTTGCAGTTTGTTTTGGCCATAGGATACATCTCACTAGGGGTGTGCAGTCAAATTATTCTGTTTTAAAATCACGGAAACAATTCCTCTCTATGTGCTTAAGCCAGCAATGCAAAAAGTAATTACATTTTAATTTCATTCTCCTTTCTTTAAAGGACTTTTCTTTCTTTATTTAATTTGTCTTATAATTACATAAAACATTTCAATGGTTCAGCTGATTTAAATCTACAAAACAAGGTACGTTAGGAGGCTTCTAGTTTCTATCCCTATTGCCTCTATCCTGTTTCCTCCTCCCCATTGTAAGTAAATTTTTATTACTTTCTGGCTTATCCTTTCATTTTTTTCTTTATTCTTTTTTTAAACTTCATTTTGGAATAATTATTGGTTTTCAGAAAAGTTGCAAACATAGTCCTGAGAGGTCCATCGGCCATTCACGCAGCTTCCCCCCTTGCTGACACCTTACATAACCATGGTACACTTGGCAAAATGAGAAATGAACACTGCCACAATACTATCAACTAACTACAGACTTTTTTTCAGATTTCACTGGTTTTTCCATTAATGTCCTCCTTCTGTTCCAGGATATAACCCTGATATCCCATTGCATTTAGGCCATTTTTATAAAAATAAGCTAGCAAGCATATATTTTAATTTTATATTTATATACTTATTTCTTAGAGAAAATGTGGCATACTATATACATTTGTCTTCATTCTTCTTTTTTAAATTAACACATATCCTGGAGATTATCCCATAGCAGTATATGTAATTATTCCTCGCTCCTTTTTATAACATTTTGTATTCCACTGTGTAGATATGCTACACATAAATACTTTAGCTGTTCAATAATAAACTGAATTACTGTGGAGAGTGTTTTGAATAATAAAATGGTGAATTACTAAAAGACATTCATGTCTATAGCACATTGATTAAAAACCCTAAAAGTAAGTGATGACATGATTAAACCTCACAAAAAACATAAATTAGCACCAAAACATCACCACTGGGCAAGTACAAGCAACAGGTTTAAGGTGTTACGACATTTTTTTTAATGCATATGGACCCCTTCTTAGAATAATGTTTTTAAATGCATAAAATAAAACACATAAAGTTAAAAACGAAACCAATTATAATGAAACACACTTATCAAATCACTAAAAAAATTTGTGAGACAGTAATATATGTGCATCTCTACCAATGCATTCAATAACAAGATCTAGTGGCAGTCTAACAACTATCAATTTCAAAGTAGTCATGAATATAAATCATGTTTCAAAATTTCTGTAACTCTCATGTGACATGAAAAATATCTGTGATTCTTACTGGTGATAAAGCCACTAGTATTGCCAATATTGCTGTTTGTAGCCTACATTTATAATTAAACGAAATGCAAAATTTCAGTTAAAGGTTAGTGAAAATAAAGATGTAATTTTTCCCAATCCACATTCACAGAACAACTCTGATTTCTACTCATGGACCCCAAGTTACAAACCTCTGCCTTAATGTCAGGAAAGAGCAGTGAAAGAAAATACTACCTAGGTATCTTGCTGATTTGCTGTTCTGAGAAGCAGGAAACTAAAGTTTATTGAACAACTGTTATTTACCAGGACTTACTTACTCATTGGGTTTTGTGAGAATATGTTAAAACTTAATCCTCACAAAACTCAGTGAGTCTAGCAGAAGTTTAGTCACTTGCCCATGATCACATGGTTAGCAAGAACAGACTCAGAAATCAAGGTCTGTATGATTTCCACTGTATCATGAAGCCTTAGACAGCAACATACCAGGAATGTTTGCATTTTAAAAGAGAAAGCCTATAGAAAACTGTGTTAGAAAGAAAGAAAAGGAAGAAGGGGAGAAAGAATTGCTTTAGTGATAAAATCTCAGGCATCAGAAATGAGCCAGAAGGAATATTCTCTGGAGGTTAACTCCTTTCTTAAAATCCTTCAGATTACTTTGCTATTCCATACATGTGCAAGAGCAGCCTCACACACCATCTCTGGTTATCTTCCATGAGAGTGGCCTGCCTATTGCCAACACTCTAGAAATATTTCAATTAAAGGAATGAAATACATATAGAACAATACGGTAACTTTTGAAGAGCTCTCAGTAATCACTGCCATGTTTTAGTCACATCATTTACTAGGCTGTTCCTCACTGCTGTATTAAAGGAAGGTCGTGTAGCTAGAGCTCAGAGATCTCAAATGGTGAAACTTGAAGAGTTGGCATTATAAAAGACAGGACTGGAGAGACAGGAGCATTGGAATTCAGCCATGTGATTACTCATGTGCACACCTCTCCGGGCTACAGCTGATTCAGCACATGTTCTATCATAGGCATGGTCACATCTCTACTCACAGCTCACATTCCAAAGTGATTGCCTGATAGGAACCTCTCACCGAAGCAATCCAGTTGGTGCAGTATGGGATGGTACAGTACCAACCTCATCAAGAAATATCCACAATGTCTCCTTTAGAGCTAGTTTACTAAACTAATGTTGCTAATCCATTGGGTTGCAAGCACCAAAAAGATAATTGATTTTGCAAAACCTCATAGTCTTCATTTTTTCATTGCTTACAACACTATTTTAGCAGCCAAAATGTTTGCATAATCGGCATTTTTGCAGACGGCTTCATTTCATATTTGAATTTTTTTAAGCCCATGAGGTGCTTAGCTTGGGAAAAGTCTTTTTGTCTCAGTCTGATAATGTATCCAAATTGAACTGTAGCCTGTTGATTTCAGCCTTTGCTTGCAATAAGGGAGAAGCTCTAGGGGAAAAAAAGCCTAGTTCTGTCCACTGGCTGGGTTGCAATGAGTAGTCCCCAGAGCCATCTAAAATCATCACAGAAAGTCTCCCCACCAACTGCTTCACACTCTTTTCTTTGGCTGCTGTTCACAGCTTGAGTTTGCTCCAGGGCACATGGCCGTGTGTCAGTAGCTCATCTTACCACTCACTGCAACCTTCTGTATAAATCCTCTACCTCATCAGCACTTCACTTCCCCGTTCCCTGCGGTGGACTGTTTGCAGGAATGGTCACAATTCCTCCCATCTCATATGCCCTTTTGTGTTGTCACTTTGTCCTTCTTCCTATTAAGAGATGGAGTCTATTTCCCCTCTGCTTAAATCTGGGCTGGCCCTGTGACTTGCTTTGACCAGCAGAATGCAGTAGAAGTAATACTGTGTGACTTTAAGGGCTAGGCCTTCAGAGGCCTTACAGCTTTCATTTTTCTCTCTCCTGGAACCCTGAGACCACCATGTCCTGAAGAAGTCCAGTCTCACCAAAGGAGGATAAGAGACCATGTAAAGGAGAACCCCAGCTGACTGCCAGCGCCAATTTCCAGAAGTATTAGGGAGGACATCTTGGGCCTCCAGCCCCAGTCAGGTCATCATATGAATATAATCATGTGATCCCAGTCAAGACCAAAAGAAGAACCATCCAGACTGCCAATCCAGAGAATTCTGAAAAGTGATAAATAGTTGTGACTCTAAACTACTGTTTGGGGGTGGTTTGTTATACAGCAGTAGATAACCGAAAACCCCTCTTTAGCAATCTTTCCTGAGCAACAGTCATCCAACACTTTACCTCAATATTTTGTTCAAGAGGGAAGAAAATCTCATTCTTTACCAAAACACCTTATCTTTTTTAAATCACACATGGGTTGCATTTTATGCCAAATTTTGGTCAATCCAAAGGTAGGGATGTGGCCTACATGATTAGGAAGCCCCCAAACAGCTAGCTATTAATAAAAGAAATAGAAAACACTGAGTGGTTAAGACAGAAGAAATAGAATATAGGCATTAAAGTAAGGAAAACCTAGGTTGGAATGGTAGCTCCACCACTTTTAAGGATTGTATTAATAGGAATTGACAGTTCTTTTCAGTATATAGAAGAATCATCTTTCTAGGCTGACAAAATGGAGTTCTGTAGAGTCTGGCTGTGAGGATTGCCCAGCCTGTCATAGAAAGAGCCCTGAGTCCTGTATTTCCTAATCATGTTTTTTTCCTTTTCCATTCATGTAGGTTTTTCAGCTTCATAGCTCTTATGTTACCAATACATAGAATAGAGTTCTCTACCATGGCTCTATATGCTATCTGTGAACACCCTAAATTGTAAGCAAAATTTAGGAACATAAAATATATTTTTTTAATCAAATTCTCAGGCAAGTCTTTGGACACCTCCCCCATTCCTCCAAAAAAGAATAAGAAACACTGATTGGAGAGTAAAGTGTACCTTTAAAGCAGTTTTTAAAAAATAGCTCCTACTTAATGCTTCACTTGAAAATTAGTAACTCACTCATTTAGGGAAAATTTATTAATTCTTAAAGGGATAAACCAATATGAAAGCATATCTTTCACACAAATAACAAGTATATGAATTATGAAACTCAGAACATCTGGAATACTGAAGATCTAGACTAATGTTTAAAAATAAATTCTTCAGGGGACTTCCCTTCTAAGAAGGTGTAGTAGATGCACTTTTCCCTATTCCTCCCACAAAATTCCATAGAAAACCCTGGATGTTATATATAAAACAAACGTAAAAGACTAAAAGCTGAAGAGAAGAAGGCAGATGGGTGAGAAACCTCAGGATCCAGGTAACAACACTTGGGGGAGTTCTCTGCGTTTTCCTTTTGCCTGGTATATCCCAGACTTGAAGGTGAAGAAGTTAGCAACCTGGAAACACCAGTGAATAAAAGAGACATAAATATCGAGACTAGCCTGCTTTCTTTAGCCAAAGGTCCAGGAAAGGGGCAGTATGACACGAGAGAAAATATTTAGAAAATAAACACTAAAGAAAATGAGCACCACAGAAGAAACTGACCCTACCTCCATCCTCACCCTCACCTCCACCAGCGAAAGACAAGAGAGGACCCTAGACTACCACTGTCAACGGTCTGTAATAAGGCAGCCCAATACCACCACCATGGTAGTATCAAAGAAATAAGTAAAAAACTGGGACATTCATCTCTGCTGGTCAGTAATGAGCCACCCTCTCACATACATACCCACAATGTCTGTGGAGACCACATAGCAGCATGGACTTCTATCCTCACCCAGCAGTAATATGGTATCCCCCTGTCTTCCTGCTAGAATGGTGTCAAAGGAGCTCTAGGGGAGAATAAGGACTTCTGCCACTTTCCAGGAGAAATGAGGCCACTCCCCCTATCTCTGTGGTGTCAGTGGTGGCCAGATAGATAGCAATAAGGAGGCATTCCTACCCTTCCCAGCCAGAAGGATGTCAGTGAAGACCTAGTGGGGAGCTGGAATACCCATTCCTGCCCAGTAACAAGGAATACCTAGCCTTGAGTACCAAGGAGCCAGAGTGGGGAACCTGGATGGAATTCTACCCTCACCTGGCAGTAAGGAGATAGCATCTCTCCTTCCCTTGGTGTCAGAGAAAGCCATATAAAACACAGATTCAAATAAGATCTAGAGCCTTATAACATAGTACCCCAAACATCCAAGTTTCAATTGACAGCTATACATCATACCAGAAACCAGGAAAATCTAAAACTGAATGCAAAAAAAGTCAACAGATGTCAATACAAAGATGATAGAAATCTTAGAATAACTAGACAAAGATTTTAAAGCAGCCATGATAAAAATGTTTCAATGAGCAATTACAAATACACTTGAAACAGAATAGAAAGTCTTGGCAAACAATAGAATATATAAATAAGAATAAAATGGAAATTTTAGAACTGAAAAATATAGTTACTGAAATAAAAAATTCAGTAAATGAGCTCAACATCAGAATAGGGATAGAAGAATCAGTGAACCAGAAGACAGAACAGTAGAATTACCTAATTTGAGAGAAAATAGACTAAAACAAATTAAGAATCTAAGGGACCTCAGAAACTATAACAAAAGATCTAACATTTATGTTTTGGAGTCCTGGAAGGAGTGAAGAAAGAGGGTGGGGCTAGAAAAGCACTTGAAAAAAATAATAGTTGACTGAAAATACCCTAAATTTGGCAAAATACATAAACTTGCAGATTCAAGACAGGTTACCCCAAACAGGATATACCCAAGTATTATGCATCATAACCAAATTCTCAACAAACTAAAGAAAAAGTCCTGAAAGCAGCAAAAAAGTAGCACCTTACCCATAAGGGAAAAATATTTCCAATGATAGTGGGTTGCTAACAAAATCCACAGAGGCCAGAAAGAAATGGCATATCATTTTTAAAAAGCAGAAAGAAAAAAAATTGTCAACCCCAAAATTTATCTGATAAAAATATCTGTCAAAAATAAAGTAGAAATCAAAACATTTTCAGATGAAGGGAAACTAAGCGAATTTGTCACCAGTAGACCTACTCTAAAAGTTTTCTGCACAGAAAGGAAATTATAAAGGAAGGAACCTGAAAACATCAGGAAGGAAGAAAGAATATGGTAAGCAAAAATATGAAGAAATGAGTTTTCTAAATTATGTTTGATGGTTGAAGCAAAAATCATACTATCTGATGTGATTCTAAATACATGTAGAGGAAATATTTAAGATAATCATTTTGTAAATGAGGGAGGGCAGTAAGATGTAAAGGGAGGTAAAGTTTCTATATTCATTCAAACTGGGAAAATGATGGTACCAGTAGACTGTGATGAGCAATGTGTACATAATGTAATATCTAAATCACTAAAAAAAGCTATACAGTTACACTCAAAAACACTATAGAAAATAATAAAAAGGAGTGAACTATTGATATGTACAACAACCTAGATGAATTTCCAGAGAATTATGCTCAGTAACAAGTCAATCCCTAAATGTTATATACTGTATTATTCCATTTACATAACATGTTTGATATATATAAGAAAGTTAGAGAAATGGAGAACAGATTAGCAGTTGCCAGAGGTTAAGGAGGGGTTAAGGGCAGGAGGGACCTGGATATGGCTTTTATAAAAGAACAACATCAGAAATCTTTGTGGTGACATGATATTCTGTATCTTGACTGTATCAGTGTCAGTATCCTGCTGTGATACTGAACTCTAGTTTTCCAAGATATTACCACTGGGGAAAACTGGGTACACTGAACCCCTCTGTATTAGTTGCAACAACTGTGTATAGATCTATAGCTAACTCAGAATAAAAAGCACTTAATTAAAAAAATTCCATAAAGGTGAACAAAAATAAGTAAATAAATTATTCCTGAAGAGTTACTATGGCCTTCTAGTTTACTTCTCTTTCTGAGGCAAAATCAATGTCACCATTGACTGAAATTTTGTGAAAATATAATGACAAATAGGCATACTTGGCTAGAGTGAGAATAATACAGTAGTGAGCAAATTTTTAAAACCTCGGACTAAATTCTGTCTCTTCGACTCTCTTTGAAATTTAAAAATACTAAACTATTTAAACACAGGTATTAGAAGTTCTACCACAGAAAGCAGTTGAGGGTGCTTTTTTGAGGATCCTGAGCAGGACTCTCCTTGCTTATTTGCTATCATAGCTTATGTCTGGAAACAATAATAGTGACAGAATTCCAATAGGCAAGCTAAACCTGCCATTCCAACTCTTAATTTTATGCCAGTTCTACCTCCATAGGGTGGGCCCAAAATCATCAGGTGAATCCAATTCCCTACTCTCAACTTCAGCCACTGGACCTGCAAATATCATTTTCACCCATCACTCATCTTCTAAGACTTTCAATAGCTTTTCTTTTCCTATAGGAAAAAGTACAAACTTCTTAGTCTAGCACACAAGGCCACCATCTAGCCCCCATCTTGTCCCCCAGAAAACCATCTACCTTAGCTAGAATGGTCCATTCATTTACACCAAACTTCTGTTCATCTTCCTGCCTCCCTGTTTTTTTATCACACTACTTCTACCTGGAAAGCTTCCCGCTACCCCTCTCTGCTTCACTAAGTTCCATTCTTCTTTCAAGACCCACGGCCATTCCAAAGCCTACCTTAGAGATGTCTTTCTCAACTAAACACCTTCTCTTTCTGCCACCATTCATTTTTCTACATAGCATACGTTGCTTTTGTTATTTATATTTTTCTGCCTAAATCCTGTCTCCCTATTCAGATTGTAAGACACTCAAAGGATCTTTTATCTCTATAGATTTCTGAAAACAGAAAAGAAAAATGTTTATGGTGATGATTGCAAAGATTTTAAATTAGACCTTCAGCAGGAGTAACTTGCCCTCCCTCTGGACTTCAAATTCTTCAGAAAAAAAAAAAAAAAATGAGGAAGGTGAATTAGACCAGTGATTTTTAACCAGAGATATACATTAAACCCATCTGGGGCTATCTTTGAAATATACATGTCTAAGTCCATCTGCCCCCCAGAAATTTGGATTCAGTATGTCTGTGGGGAGTCATGGATTCTGAATTTTAATGCTTACCCAAATGTCTCCCTACTCTGCTTGAGAGCACTGTCTTATATCCCTGTATCCCTGCCAGGTGTATTAGGTGACTGTTTTTTTATTAAAATACACTTTTGTTCCAGGAGCAATAAACTGATAGCTATTTCAGCTTACCTCTCTCTGATTCTGTGATATATGCATGAAAATCAGAATTTTCTATGAGTGTAAAACATCATATTAAACTTTCAAGTGAGTAACAGATTTTAATTCAGTGAAGGAAAAAAGTGTTGTGGTTAATGCCAAGCTCTGGAATTTCTTGTACTGGGGCTCAGATCTGCCACTGATTAGCTATGTGACCTTGAAAAAGTGACTTAAACCCTTTAAGCTTCTCTCTCTACATTTATAAAATGGAGACAATGGCAGTACCTACCTTATAGGACTAACTATGAGAATTAAGTTAGTTAATACATGTAAGGCAACTTTGCATAATTTCTGGAACGTATTAAGTTCCCAATACACTTGTAGCTGCAGCTGAATATTATCAATAAAACCCAATTCACTAGGAGGTATTTATCATCCTACAACAATGGCTCCCAATTTATAGTTTTGGGGAAGCTACAGAAAACCTGTATCTAAATCTCTAGGTATGTCTAGTACTATCTCTCATCTAAATACATGATATATTTTGCTCATAGAAGTACTCATATTTTTTCAAATATATGTGTATGTTTTGTGACCAATAAAACACTAATTCAAGTAAACAGTATTACTGAATTTATAGTAGCTTTTTGTCATTATGTATTTTCACAGTCAACACATATTATAAATATAACTATTATCATGCAAAGTTCCTTCAATTTATTTTCTTCATTTTAAATGTTTCAAACAGACCTCGAAACACTACTCTCAGAATATCAAGTTACTATCAACATAATTTCCTAAAACTATTCACCATCCTATCTCAGAGTTCTGGGAAAAGTGATTTATAGTCATGACATAATACACAAGGAAAAAAAAAAAGTTTGTCGAAACCATAAAAAATATATATATAAACTGCTGAGTAATTTTTATTTTGCAAGGGACAGATCTGATGAAAGGAGAGAAAAAACAGACTATGGTCAATGTGCTATCCAGTACTGCTACAGTCTCTCAAGCAGATCTAAGTCCTAGCGACTCCCTGGAATTCACAATTCAGTAACTAAAACACTCAAAGAAAGAAAAACCAAAGAAAGTGTCATTATATTAGTATATCACAACTGCCATAATTTTTGTGCAGGCATATCAAAAAGTGGATGAGGCTGAATCCACAAATCTTTCCTGTTTAAATCAACAAAAGCAAAGCTGAGGTGGAAGATGGCTCCTTGTTAAGTATGTTCTTCTAGCATCTTGCAAACTGGAAAAACCATTATAAATAACTAAGACATAAATTTAGAAGAAAAATTAACTCAGAGAAAAAAATGACAATGAGCCAGATTTCTATAATATTATTTTAGAAAATTAAAAAAAAATTTTACTCCATTCTTTCCTTAACTTTCTTGTATTTTTTTTAGTGAAATATTTTAAGAAGGGCAAAATATTACTTAAACCCATTTTTAAGAAACGGAGAACTTAAATCACAAAAAGTTTGATCACACATGATTCCCCAGTTGCCCAAAGCGCCCTTGCTCTAGAGCTCATTGGTGATAAGGGAGCTAGAACTGGTTTAAATATTTCATCCTTCTTATGAGATTCAATTTATTTATTTATTTATTTATTTATTTATTTGGTAAATACAAAGCAATCCTGCAAATTCCCATTTAGTTGTGACACCCAAGGCAGACCATCTAAATTTACTCAAAAAACAAAAGGCAGCAGCCCAGTGGAAAAACAAGGGATGGGAGTCTGGAGACTATTTTGGGGGTAAACTTGTACAAATCACTTATAACCTCTCTGGATCTCACGTCCTTAGTTGTAAAATGTCCTTAGTTGTAGAAGCTGGTTTGCTCAGGGATTGCTAAAATCTGATTCAACAATCAACAAAGCATATAGCTAGTAACTCTAGATCTCTTCCCCTGGATCTGGAGATGTAGTAAGGACAGAACCTTCTTGAATAAACACAACCCTTCTCACATATTTTACTCCCTCAGGCTAGGCCTGTAAGCATGTCATCCGGGGTGAAAAGAAAGAACTCTGATGAAACTAGGGCAACTATGACCCCAGGGGTGATCAGAGTAGAGTGATTCTATCCTCTACTAAAGGATGACTTTTGGTTTTCTAAAAAACTTCAGGCTTATCTATGATGAATCTTCTATGAAGAGACCCAAAGTGTTTCAAAGCAACATAGCTACATTCCTTTTCATCTAAACGTTATCACAGAAAGAAAGAAGTACAGCACACTCAGTACCAGCTGCAATTAAATTCAAATTATCAATATTAAAACAAATGTTAAAGGTGATAGTGCCATCTAGCTGCTGCAATAGCAAGACATAACTTATTTTTATAAACTCCTGTAAGGAAGCAATACTGTGATCATTTTACGTAGGCAGTGAAAGACAATCTTTCTTCTGTCATGTCTCCATATACAGGTAAGGAAACAGAGTCACAGAGTGGGTAAATTTTGCTTAAAGTCAGCTAATCACCAGCAGAACTAGGATCAGAGCACAGTTCTTTTGATTCCTAGACTTTTAACTCTGTCCACAGCCTCACCACTAATGAAAGAGAGATCCTGAGGCTTCAAAGCATGGCCCCTTTTCACCAATCACCTCTCCCCACACCAAATAAATCACTATATTATAAAAGTATTCTCCCCTTTTACACATGTGGTAAAATTATCCACTAATCAACTCTCTGAGAACCTATTTCTATGAAGATCCTACAAAAAAGAAGTCAGAGACCACTTCCAAAATAAGTGACTAGACAGATCTTGTTTTCCACTTGAAAATCCCTCGAACCAGGTTCCAAAACCACCAAAAGGCTTGTAATACAAGTATTGAAGAGTTTCCCTCTCCTAACACTTGGGAAGGCTATCTGCACTAGAATAGGATCATTCCTTTTCCTTTTTCTTCTAGTCACCCTAGTGTTGGTGCCTTCATCAAAGCCTTGGCAGAAGGAATGGAGGAAAATCTTGTTCAGTGTCATAACTCCTGAGGTCCTCTCCTCAGCCTCTCATCCATGGAGAAGCCATTCTCCTGGAACAGAGCAGCAGTTCTAAGAAAGTTCCCCAATAAACAAACACCTGGACTCATATACGCATATCACTACCATTTTCTTTGAAACACAAGATATATACATTTTAAATTTCTAGAGCAGTATTTGGGGTTTTTTGAAACAATTCAAACAATATAGAAGCAATTAAAGAAAAAAACATTGTCTCCATCTCCCCTATCCAATCTCATTCTCTTGACAAAATCAGTGTTAATAATTTGGTGTATACATTCTTTATGCTTTTTATGCTTATATAACTATGTAAAACATAGTGTTTTCTTTTTTATGTACATGAAATTATACTGACCATTTTACACTGAAACTTGCTTTTTAAATTTATCAATGTATTCTGGGTATCTTTCTATGCTGATATATATAGCTTTAACCCATTTATAATAATACCAAAATAAGTCCATAATAGAGTCATTAAAATTTTTTTTATTTTAGTAAAATACACATAAAATTTATAAAATTTACCATCCTAACCATTTTTAACTGTACAGTTCAGAGGAATGAAATACACTCATAAGGTTGTGCAACGATCATCCTGTGCAATGATCATCACCCTCTATTTCCATAACTCTTTTCATCTTGTAAAACTGAAACTGTACCCATTAAACAATAATCACCCCATTCCTCCCCAGCTCCTGTAAACTACAATTCTACTTTCTGTCTCTATGGTTTTGACTACTCTAAGTACATCATATAAGTGGAATCACAGTATTTGTCTTTGTGGCTGGCTTATTTCACTTAGCATACTGTCCTCAGGGTTCATCCATATTATAACATATGTCAAAGTTTCCTTCCTTTTTAAAGGGTTATTAATATTCCTTTGGATGTATATACCACGTTTTGTTTATTCATTTATCTGTTGATGGACACCTCGGTTGCTTCCATATTTTGACTATTGTGAATAACGCTGCTATGAACATGGGTGTACAAGTATCTCTTTGAGACCCTGTTTCAATATTTTTGGGTATATATCTAGAAACTGAACTGTTGGATCATATGGTAATTCTATTTTTTATTTTTTGAGGAACTGCTATACTATTTTCTACGGTGGCTGTACCAGTTTACATTCCCACCAACAATGCACAAAGTTCCAATTTCACCCCATCCTCACCAACATTTGTTGTTTTCTGGTTGTTTGTTTTTTGATAGTAGCCATCCTAATGGGTGTGAGGTGGTACCTTGCTGTAGTTTTAATTTGCATTTCCCTAATGATTAGTGATGTTGAGCATCTTTGTATGTGCTTATTGGCCATTTGTGTATCTTCTTCAAAGAAATATCTACTGAAGTTCCTTGCCCATTGTTGAATCAGGTTGTTTGTTTTGCTGTTGTTGAGTTTTAGGAGTTTTTTTTAATATATACTGGGTATTAATCCCTTATCAGATACATGATTTGCAAATGTTTTCTCCCATTCTCAGGATTGCCTTTCTATTCTATTGATAGTGGCTTTTATTGCACATAATTTAAATATTTTTGTGAAGTCCAATTTGTCTATCTTATCTTTCTTTTATTGTTGTGCCTTTGGTGTCATAGCCAAGAAATCATTGTCAAATTCAACGTTGTGCATCCTTTGCCCTACACTCTCTTCTAAGAGTTTTATAGTTTCAGGTCTTACATTTTAGTTTTTGATCCATTTGGGGTTAATTATTGTATATGTTGCTTGGTAAGGGTCCAATTTCATTGTTTTGCATGTGGATATCCAGTTTCCTCAGCATCAGTTGTTGAAAAGACTGTTATTTTCCCATTGAATGGTCTTGACACCCTTGTCAAAAATCATTTGACCCTATCTATACCATTTGGTCTATATGTCTGTCTTTATGCCAATAACACAATGTTTTAATTACTGTAGCTTTGTAATAAATTTGAAAATCAGTGTGTGAGTCCTCAGCTTTGTTCTTCTTTTTCAAGATTGTTTTGGCTATTTAGGGTCCCTTGAGATCCCATAAGAATTTTAGTATGGGTTTTTCTATTTCTGCAAAAAAACGTCATTGGGGTTTTAATAGAGATTGCATTGAATCTGCAGATCACTTTGGGTAATACTGACATCTTAACAATATTAAGTCTTCCAATCCATGAACATGGGATGTGTTTCCATTTATTTATGTCTTTAATTTCTTTCAGCAATGTTTTGTACTTTTCATTGTACAAGACTTTCACCTGCTTGGTTAATTCTTTTTTATTCTTTTTAATACTATTGCTAATGGAATTGTCTTTGTAATTTCCTTTTCAAATTGTTCACTGTTAGTGTATAGAAATGAAACTGATTATTATGTGTTATATAATAAAGCTATTTTTTAACCATAATGCATTGATGAGTATTCATGTTGTTGTTTCTAGTTTATTTTCTTGCTTTCCTCTTTTTTTTTTTTTTCCTGGACTCTCATAAAGATCATCCTAGAAACATCCCTGTGTACATCTATTCTTATGTTCTGGTGATCTTGTTTCTCTAAGGGAGATTCATTAAAAGTGGTGTCCAGTTACCAATCTTTATATAACAAATAACCCTAAAACAGCTCATGAATTTATAATTTGGACAGGACTCAGCAGAACAATTCATGTAGCTTAAGCTGGGGTAGCGCAAATGGGATTAAAGAATTCTTTTCCAAACAGCTCACTCAAATAGCTGGTAAGTTGTTGCTGGCTGTTAGCTGTGCACTCAGATAGGACCATTAACCAAAAATTTCAACTCCTTTCCACCTGGACTCTCTGTAGACTGCTTAGGCTTCATACAGCATGGTGGCTGGTTCTAAGAGCAAGTTTCCCAGAGAACAGAAATGGAAACTGCTAATCTCTTAAGGCTTGGTTCTGAAACTGGCGGTGTTCCTTCAACCATATTCTATTGGTCAATCAGTCATAGAGCCTACCTAGATTCAAGGGGAGGGGGCATAAACCTCACCTCTCAATGGGAGGAGTCCAAAATAATATGCAGCCAACTTTAATTTACAAGTAGCAGTGATGAGTGAAAGAATCTGCTCATTTTTAGTATGAATAAGTACTGCCATATTCTTTTCCAAAAGGGTTTAATTCATGCATTCAGCAAATATTTGGGGGATATTACTTGACAGGCACTGTGTTATATATGGAATCAAAGCAGACCTAAAAACTTTTTACCCTTATAGAGCTTTTTACCCTTATAGAGCTTAATTTTAGTGGTGGTAGATAGATAATATATCAGTCAATCAATAGTATGCCAGGTGGAGATAAGTGTCATGAGAAAAATAAAGCAGGGGAGGAGACTAGAGAGTATCCAGGAAGAAAGGGCTAAATTTTAAATAGGATAGTCAGCGAAGGTTTCAATCTCAATATAATAGAAAACAGCAAGTGAAAGAAGGAGGAGCATGCCTGCAATTTTCAGAGAACAGCAGCAAAGCCATCTTGGTAGGAGGAGAGTGAACGTGAGGGAGGTTAGTGAAAACTAAAAGGTAAATGTGGGTGGGTCAGATTGTTTTATGATAATTCACCCTCCCAGACCCCTGCCTACTAGTGAGAAATCCTACAAGCATATATTTATTGGACATTTGCATGTTCTTTTCTGTGAATGGCCCCTCAAGATGAAGTAAAATATTAAAAAACATACACCAGCAATAGAAATTACTTATAGGAAATTAATCAATTTTTGATGAGGATGCTGAGAGAATAAGATTCAAAGCAGGCTATTTGAAAGAAGACAGCCTGAAATATGCTGCCCAAAGGCTTAGGTTTGACATGTTAGTTATAGTTAGGTAGAAGATGGGAAGGCAGCCTCTGGAAACGGTATATAAGGGCGGTAGATATCCTGGAGTAAGGTATAGCAGAAGGTAGAAGAGGCCAGAGAACTGAACAGGGATAGCAGGCCCAGAAAAGACAAACTTCATCTGCTTGCAAAATTTTTATTAGGATCAACCTTAAAAAAATGTCAACTTTCAAAGTTGAAAGTGACTGTTTTAATTAGTTTTACAATTCTTCAATAATTATTTTCCAAAAGAAGTCTTCAGAACTCCCATATGCCTTCTTTACTCATGGTAAAAATCCTGTTCTTGCTACAGTTAAAAATGTCTTTGAGTTTTACAAAAAAAATGCTTTTCGCTTAAGTCTATAACTTAGAAAATATCCACTTTGGGAAGAAAAGTCTACAATAAAACATCTTCAAAAGCCTTTGTTTACTAGAGTTCTTCTAAATGAAATCCAGTGAAATGGTATTAGCAAGTTTCACAGTTTATCTGTAACTTGCCATCAGTTTTCAGGAACATGGCATTCACATCCCTTAATTGGTTCAACAGTACTTTATTGTTTGGTAATATCTGAACTTCTGAGATCTTCAGACCCCTGAAGTTGAAGTCAAAATGCTTTAAACAAAACAACATTTATTCAACTCATCAAGATAATTAACTAGCATTTTTCTCCCAAAACAGGAATATTGGTGGTCATTTCCCAACCTCTATGTTTACCATATTCTAAATTGCAGCTTGTAGAAGACCTGCTGACTAAATACCTTTAAGTGGACTTTTCTATTGGGCCTTTATCAGGAGACTTCTTTGAAAATTTCTGTAAGTTAAAAGCTTAAGAATTCTTCAACCATCCTGGTCATAAGGGAATGAAAAATACATCAGAAACAGACCTTACACCCTTTACAAAAACTAACTCAAAAGGGATCATAGTACTAAACGTAAAATACAAAACTATAAAACTCTTGGAAGATAACATAGGAAAAAATCTAAATGGTCCTGGGTGTGATGCCCTTTAAAATACAACACCAGGGAGAGGAGTCAAGATGGCGGACTAGGAGGATGCAGAATTTGCGTCTCCACACCACTAGGGCACCTACCAGGAACCGACGGGGGGCCATGGACACCTAAGGGGACGGGAGGAACCCACAGCGACTGGGTAGGATGTGGGGCATGGGGGGAGAGTGAGGGAGGAGGAGGAGTGGAGGCGGGAGGGGACTGGCGTCCCTGAGGGGTGGCTGGAGGAGGGGAGGAGTTCCTACACCCAGTGGGATCCACCCACGGTTAGGGGTCCAGCATCGACGGAGGGAGACCCTGGGGGAGACGGTGGGAAAGGGGCGTGAAGGAAGAGCAAGGAACGGGGCCAGTGCTTCCCCTGTCCACTTAGGTACAGGGGAGCCTGTTGGGCTCCCAAGTCTAATCCTCTGCCCTTCGGGCCTTCCTCCTGCTGCTCAGAGCCCAAGCCCTGCCCCTACACCCCCACCCAAGGCCCCACCTCTATACTTAGAGACCACCTCCAAGAACCCCTCCTACAGCACTGGGCCTAAACCCCACCCACATACCCTCACCAGGGCCTTACCTCAAAACTCCCGAACTCCACACTCCGGAGGCAGCCCTTTGGACATGCTGCCTCCACTTCTGGGCGGGTCCTAAGCAGAGGCCCCACCCAACGCTTGAACGTAGCCCCACCTAGGCCCCGCCCCAAAGGCCCTTTCCGGCTAGGTGGGTCCTGAGACTAGGCGCTGTCCCACTCTCAAATGTCACGCCCCCACACCCAGGTCGGGCCCCATCCTAAACCCTGCTGGTGCCTAAGTTCCACCTCCGCCTAAATTCTGCCCCTCCATAGCGAAGGTTTTATCTTTTTCTTCTTCTTCTTTCCTCTTTTAGACTGGGTTTCTGTTTTACCTTGTTGATTCATTTATTTTTATTTTTCCTAATAAATCTTTTATTTTCTAATTTTATTTTATTCTTTATACTTTGTTATTGTTCTGCTCCTTTTTGCTTGTTCCCCCTTTTTTTTCTTTTTTCTGTTGTGGTTTTGTTTTACCTTATTGCATTTTTTCAGTTATATTTTTATTTTTCCTAATATATATTTTTTCTTTCTAATTTTATTTGTTTTTTATTCTTTGTTATCATACTGCTCCTTTTTTTTCTTTTTTTTTTTTTGCCTCAAAACATGGCTCGCGAGATCTTGGTTCCCAGGCTGGAGGTCGGGCCCAACCTCCTGTGGTGGGAACTCTGAGTCCAAACTGCTGAACTAAGAGAGAACCTCAGACCCCAAGGAATATTAATCAGAGTGAGGGCTCTTGGAGGTCCTCATCTCAGAACAAAGACCCAGATCTATCCAACTGCCTGTAAACTCCAGTGCTGGATGCCTCAGGAAAAACAACCAGTAAGACAGGAATACAGGCACACCCATCAAAAAAAAAAATTAAATACAAAAAAATATGTTACAGACGAAGAAGCAAGGAAAAAAACCTACAAGACCAAAGAGATGAACACGAAATAGGCAACCTACCTGAAAAAGAATTCAGAGTAATGATAGCAAAGGTGATCCAAAATCTCAGAAACAGAATGGAGAAAATATAGGAAACATTTAACAAGGATCTAGAACTAAAAAGCAAACAAACAGTGATGAACAACACAATAACTGAAATTAAAAAATACTCTAGAAGAAATCAATACCAGAATAACTGAGACAGAAGAATGGATAAGTGACCTGGAAGATGAAATAGTGGAAATAACTGCTGCAGAGCAGAATAAAGAAAAAAGAATGAAAAGCATTGAGGACAGTCTCAGAGACCTCTGGGACAAAATTAAATGCACCAACATTCGAATTATAGGGGTCCCAGAACAAGAAGAGGAAAAAAAAGGGTCTGAGAAAATATTTGAAGAGATTATGGTCGAAACTTCCCTAACATAGAAAAGGAAATAGTTAATCAAGTCCAAGAGGCACAGAGAGTCCCGTACAGGATAAACCCAAAGAGAAACATGCCGAGACACATACTACTGAAACTATCAAAAATTAAATACTAAGAAAAAATATTAAAAACAGCAAGGGAAAAGCAACATATAACTTACAAGGGAATCCCCATAAGGTTAACAGCTGATCTTCCAGCAGGAACTGTGCAAGGCAGAAGGGAGTGGCAGGACATATTTAAAATAATGAAAGGGAAAAACCTAAAACCAAGAATACGCTACCCGGCAAGGACCTCATTCCGATTCAGTGGAGAAATCAAAAGCTTTACAGACAAGCAAAAGCTATGTGAATTCAGCACCACCAAACCAGCTTTACAACAAATGCTAAAGGAACTTCTCTAAGTGGGAAACACAAGAGAAGAAAAAGACCCACAAATACGAACACAAATCAGTTAAGAAAATGGTAATAGGAACATACATATCAATAATCACCTTGAATGTAAATGCATTAAATGCTCCAACCAAAAGACACAGACTGGCTGAATGGACGCAAAAACAAGACCCATATACATGCTGTCTACAAGAAACGCACTTCAGACCTAGGGACACAGACAGACTGAAAGTGAGGGGACGGAAAAAGATATTCCATGCAAATGGAAGTCACAAGGAAGCTGGAGTAGCAATACTCAAATCAGAAAAAATAGACTTTAAAATAAAACAGTTACAAAAGACAAAGGACACTACATAATGATCAAGGGATCAACCCAAGAAGACGACATGACAATTATAAATATTTATACAGTCAATGCAGGAGCACCTCAATACATAAGTCAAATGCTAACAGCCATAAAAGGAAAAATCAGGATAGGAGCTTCAAGATGGCTGAAGAGTAAGACATGGAGATCACCTTCCTCCCCACAAATACATCAGAAATACATCTAGATGTGGAACAACTCTTACAGAACACCAACTGAATGCTGGCAGAACACCTCAGACCTCCCAAAAGGCAAGAAACTCCCCCACGTACCTGGGTAGGGCAAAAGACAAAAGAAAAAACAGAGACAAAAGAATAGGGACGGGACCTGCATCAGTGGGAGGGAGCTGTGAAGGAGGAAAGGTTTCCACACACTAGGAAGCCCCTTTGCAGGCGGAGATTGCAGGTAGCGGAGGAGAGAAGCTTCAGAGCCATGGAAGAGAATGCAGCAACAGGGCTGCGGAGGGCAAAGTGGAGAGATCCCCGCACAGAGGATCTGTGCTGACCAACACTCACCAGCCCAAGAGGATTGTCTGCTCACCCACTGGGGCAGATGGGGGCTGGGAGCTGAGGCTCGGGCTTCAGAGGTCAGATCCCAGGGAGAGGACTGGGGTTGGCTGAGTGAACACAGACTGAAGGGGCTAGTGCGCCACAGCTAGCCGGGAGTGAGTCCAGGAAAAGGTCTGGAGCTGCTGAAGAGGCAAGAGACTTTCTCTTGCCTCTTTGTTTCCTGGTGCGCGAGGAGATGGGATTAAGAGCGCTGCTTAAAAGAGCTCCGGAGACAGGCTATCAGTGCGGACCCCAGAGACGAGCATGATATGCTACGGCAGCTGCTGCAGCCACCAAGAAGCCTGTCTGCAAGCCTAGGTCACTATCCACACCTCCCCTCCTGGGAGCCTGTGCAGCCCACCACTGCCAGGGTTCCGTGATGCAGGGACAACTTCCCCGGGAGAACACACAGCATGCCTCAGGCTGAGGCAACATCACACCTGTCTCTGCTGCCGCAGGCTCGCCCTGCACTCCATACACCTCCCTCCCCCCAGCCTCAGTGAACCAGAGCCCCCAAATCAGCCGCTCCTTTATGCCCGTCCTGTCTGTGCGAAGAACAGATGCCCTCAGGCGACCTACACGCAGAGGAGGGTCCATATCCAAAAGCTGAACCCCAGGAGCTGTGAAAACAAAGAAAACAAAGGGAAATTTCTCCCAGCAGCCTCAGGAGGAGCGGATTAAATCTCCACAATCAACTTGATGTACCCTGCATCTGTGGAATACCTGAATAGACAATGAATCATCCCATACTGAGGAGGTGGACTTTGGGAACAATGAGATATATATATATATATATATATTTATTTATTTATTTATTTATTTTTTACCTTTTTCTCTTTTTGTGAGTGTGTATGTGTATACTTCTGTGTGTGATTTGGTCTGTATAGCTTTGCTTTTACCATTTGTCCTAGGGTTCTGTCTGTCCGTGATTTTGTTTTTTGTTTTTTTTAGTATAGTTTTTAGCACTTGTTATCATTGGTGGATTTGTTTTTTCGTTTCATTGTTCTCTTCTTTCTTTCATCCTTTTTTTTTATTACTTTTCAAAAATATTTTTCTAATAATTATTTTTTAGTTTTTATTTTAATAACTTTATTTTATTTTACTGCATTTTATTTTATTTTATCTTCTTCTTCCTTTCTTTCCTTTTTCTCCTCCCTTTTATTCTGAGCCGTGTGGATGACAGGCTCTTGGTGCTCCAGCCAGGCATCAGGGCAGTGCCTCTGAGGTGGGAGAGCCAAGTTCAGGACACTGGTCCACAAGATACCTTCCAGTTCCACACGATATCAAATGGTGAAAATCTCCAAGAGATCTACATCTCAACGCCAAGACCAAGATCCACTCAACGACCAGCAAGCTACAGTGCTGGATACCCTATGTCCAACAACTAGCAAGACAGGAACAAAACCCCATCCATTAGCAGATAGGCTGCCTAAAATCATAATAAGGCCACAGACACCACAAAACACACCACCAGACGTGGACCTGCCCACCAGAAAGACAATATCCAGCACCATCCACCAGAACACAGGCACTAGTCCCCTCCACCAGGAGGCCTACACAACCCACTGAATCAACCTTAGCCACTGGGGGCAAACACCAACAACAACGGGAACTATGAACCTGCAACCTGCGAAAAGGAGACCGCAAACACAGTAATGAACCAAATGAGAAGACAGAGAAAGACACAGCAGATGAAGGAGCAGAGCAAAAACCCACCAGACCTAACAAGTGAAGAGGAAATAGGCAGTCTACCTGAAAAAGAATACAGAATAATGATAGTAAAGATGATGCAAAATCCTGGAAATAGAATGGAGAAAATACAAGAAATGTTTAACATGGACCTAGAAGAACTAAAGAGCAAATAAGCAGTGATGAACAACACAAAAAATGAAATTAAAAATTCTCTAGAAGGGATCAATAGTGGAATAAATGAGGCAGAAGAATGGATAAGTGACCTGTAAGATAAAATAGTGGAAATAAATACTGCAGAGCAGAATAAAGAAAAAAGAATGAAAAGAACTAAGGACAGTCTCAGAGATCTCTGGGACAACATTAAATGCACCAACATTCGAATTATAGGGGTTCCAGAAGAAGAAGAGAAGAAGAAAGGGACTGAGAAAATATTGGAAGAGATCATAGTTGAAAACTTCCCTAATATGGGAAAGGAAATAGTTATTCAAGTCCAGGAAACACAGAGAGGCCCATACAGGATAAATCCAAGGAGAAACATGCCAAAACACAAATTAATCAAAATATCAAACGTTAAATAAAAAGAAAAAACATTAAAAGCAGTAAGGGAAAAACAACAAATAACACACAAGGGAATCCCCATAAGGTTAACAGCTGATCTTTCAGCAGAAACTCTGCAAGCCAGAAGGGAGTGGCAGGACATATTTAAACTGATGAAGGAGAAAAACCTACAACCAAGATTACTCTAACCAGCAAGGATCTCATTCAGATTTGATGGACAAATTAAAAACTTTACAGACAAGCAAAAGCTAAGAGAATTCAGCACCACCAAACGGGCTTTACAGCAAATGCTAAAGGAACTTCTCTAGGCAGGAACACAAGAGAAGGAAAAGACCTACAATAACAAACCCAAAACAATTAAGAAAATGGTAACAGGAACATTCATACCAATAATTACCTTAAATGTAAATGGATTAAATGCTCCAACCAAAAGAGATAGACTGGCTGAATGGATACAAAAACAAGACCAGTATATATTCTGTCTAGAAGAGACCCACTTCAGACCTAGGGACACATAACAGACTGAAAGTGAGGGGATGGAAAAAGATATTCCATGCAAATGGAAAGCAAAACAAAGCTGGAGTAGCAGTTCTCATATCAGACAAAATAGGCTTTAAAACAAAGACTAGTACAAGAGACAAAGTAGGACACTACATGATGATTAAGGGATCAATCCAAGAGGAAGATATAACAATGGTAAATGTTTATGCACCCAACACAGGAGCACCTGAATACATAAGGCAAATACTATCAGCCATAAAAGGGAAAATCGACAGTAACACAATCATAGTAGGGGACTTTAACACCCCACTTTCACCAATGGACAGATCATCCAAAATGAAAATAAATAAGGAAAGAAATGCTTTAAATGATACATTAAACAAGATGGACTTAATTGATATTTAAGGACATTCCATCCAAAAACAGCAGAATATGCATTCTTCTCAAGTGCTCATGGAACATTCTCCAGGATATATCATATCTTGGGTCACAAATCAAGGCTTGGTAAATTAAAGAAATAGAAATCATATCAAGTATCTTTTCTGACCACAACGCTATGAGACTAGATTTCAATTACAGGAAAAAATCTGTAAAAAATACAAAAACATGGAAGCTAAACAATACAATACTTAATAACCAAGAGATCACTGAAGAAATCAAAGAGGAAATAAAAAAATACCTAGAAACAAATAACAGTGAAAACATGACGACCCAAAACCTATGGGACGCAACAAAAGCAGTTCTAAGAGAGAAGTCTATAGCAATAAAATCCTACCGTAAGAAAAGAAACATCTCAAAACACAACCTAACCTTACACCAAAAGCAATTAGAGAAAGAAGAACAAAGAAACCTCAAAGTTAGCAGAAGGAAAGAAATCATAAAGATCAGAGCAGAAATAAATGAAACAGAAACAAAGAAAACAATAGCAAAGATCCATAAAACTAAAAGCTGGTTCTTTGAGAAGACAAGCAAAATTGATAAACTATTAACCAGTCTTATCAAGAAAAAGAAAGGAGAAGACTCAAATCAATAGAATTAGAAATGAAAAAGGAGAAGTAACAACTGACACTGCAGAAATACAAAGGATCATGACAGATTACTACAAGCAACTCTATGCCAATAAAATGGACAACCTGGAAGTAATGGACAAATTCTTAGAAATGCACAACCTTCCGAGACTGAACCAGGAAGAAATAGAAAATATGAATAGACGACTCACAAGCACTGAAATTGAAACTGTGATTAAAAATCTTCCAACAAACAAAAGTCCAGAACCAGATGGCTTCACAGGCAAACTCTATCAAACATTTAGAGAAGAGCTAACACCTATCCTCATCAAACTCATCCAAAATATAGCAGAGGGAAGAATACTCCCAAACTCATTCTACGAGGCCACCATCACCTTGATACCAAAACCAGACAAAGATGTCACAAAGAAAGAAAACTACAGGCCAATATCACTGATGAACCTAGATGAAAAAATCCTCAATAAAAAACTAGCAAACAGAATCCGATAGCACGTTAAAAGTATCACACTATGATTAAGCGGGGTATATCCCAGGAATGCAAGGATTCTTCAATATACACAAACCAATCAATGTGATACACCATATTAACAAATTGAAGGAGAAAAACCATTATGATCATCTCATTAGATGCAGATAAAGCTTTGGACAAAATTCAACATGCGTGTATGATAAAAACCCTACCCTCCAGAAAGTAGGCATAGAGGGAACTTTCCTCAACATAATAAAGGCCATATAAGACACACCCACAGCCAACATCATCCTCAATGGTGAAAATCTGAAACCATTTTCACTAAGATCAGAAACAAGACTAGGTTTCACACTCTTACCACTATTATTCAACATAGTTTTGGAAGTTTAAGGTGCAGCCATCAGAGAAAAAAAAGAAATAAAAGGAATCCAAATCAGAAAAGAAGAAGTAAAGCTGTCACTGTTTGCAGATGACATGATACTATACATAGAGAATCCTAAAGATACTACCAGAAGACTACTAGAGCTAATCAATGAATTTGGTAATGTAGCAGGATACAAAATTAATGCACAGAAATCTCTGGCATTCCTATACACTAATGATGAAAAATCTGAAAGTGAAATTAAGAAAACACTCCCATTTACCACTGCAACAAAAAGAATAAAATATCTAGGAATAAACCTACCTAAGGAGACAAATGACCTGTATGCAGAAAATTATAAGACACTGATGAAAAAAATTAAGGATTATACAAAGAGATGGAGAGATATACCATGTTCTTGGATTGGAAGAATCGACATTGTGTAAATGACTATACTACCTAAAGCAATCTACAGATTCAATGCAATCCCTATCAAACTACCACTGACATTTTTCACAGAACTAGAACAAAAAATGTCAAAATTTGTATAGACACACAAAAGACCCCGAATAGCCACAGCAATCTTGAGAAAGAAAAACGGAGCTGCAGGAATCAGGCTCCCTGACTTCAGACTATACTACAAAGCTACAGTAATCAAGACAGTATGCTACTGGTACAGAAACAGAAATATAGATCAATGGAAAAGGATAGAAAGCCCAGAGATAAACCCACGCACATAAGGTCAACTTATCTTTGATAAAGGAGGCAAGAATATACAGTGGAGAAAAGACAACCTCTTCAATAAGTGGTGCTGGGAAAACTGGACAGCTACATGTAAAAGAATGAACTTAGAACACTCCTTAACACCATACACAAAAATAAACTCAAAATGGATTAAAGACCTAAATGTAAGGCCAGATACTATCAAACTCTTAGTGGAAAACATAGGCAGAACACTCCATGACATAAATCACAGCGAGATCCTTTTTGACCCACCTCCTAGAGAAATGGAAATAAAAACAAAAATAAACAAATGGGACCTAATGAAACTTCAAAGCTTTTGCATAGCAAAGGATACCATAAACAAGACGAAAAGACAACCCTCAGAATGGGAGAAAATATTTGCAAACGAAGCAACAGACAAAGGATTAATCTCCAAAATTTACAAGTAGCTCAATATCAAAAAAACAAACAACCCAATCCAAAAGTGGCCAGAAGACCTAAACAGACATTTCTCCAAAGTAGATATACAGTTTGCCAACAAACACATGAAAGAATGCTCAACATCACTAATCATTAGGGAAATGGAAATCAAAACTACAATGAGATATCATCTCACACCAGTCAGAATGGCCATCATCAAAAAATCTACAAACAATATATGCTGGAAAGCGTGTTGAGAAAAGGGAACCCTCTTGCACTGTTGGTGGGAATGTAAATTGATACAGCCACTATGGAGAACAGTATGGAGGTTCCTTAAAAGACTAAAAATAGAACTACCATATGACCCAGCAATCCCACTACTGGGCATATACCCTGAGAAAACCATAAATCTAAAAGAGTCATGTACCAAAATGTTCATTGCAGCTCTATTTACAGAAGCCAGGACATGGAAGCAACCTAAGTGTCCCTCGACAGATGAATAGATAAAGAAGATGTGGCACATATATACAATGGGATATTACTCAGCCATAAAAAGAAACAAAATTGCGTTATCTGTAGTGAGGTGGATCGACCTAGAGTTTGTTATACAGAGTGAAGTAAGTCAGGAAGAGAAAAACAAATACCGTATGCTAACACATATCTACATGGAATCAAAAAAAAAAAAAGAATGGTTCTGAAGAACCTAGGGGCAGGAGAGGAATAAAGATGCAGACATAGAGAGTGGACTTAAGGACACGGGGAGTGGGAAGGGTAAGCTGGGATGACGTGAGAGAGTGGCATGGACATATATACACTACCAAATGTAAAATAGATAGCTAGTGGGAAGAAGCTGCATAGCACAGGGAGATCACCTCGGTGCTTTGTGTCCACCAAGAGGGTTGGGATAGGGAGGGTGGGAGGGAGATGCTAGAAGGAGGAGATACGAGGATATATGTATATGCATAGCTGATTCACTTTGTTATACAGCAGAAACTAACACCATTGTAAAGTAATTATACTCCAATAAAGATGTTAAAAAAATAAAATGGAGCAAAGACTGTAATAGATTACTGAAGAAGATACACAGATGTCAGATAAGCATATGAAAAGAAGTTCTACATCATATCCTCAGGGAAATGCAAATTCAAACAACAACGAGATACCATTGAACACCTATTAGTATGGACAAAATCCAGAACACTGACAACACCAAATGCTAGCAAAGATGAGAAGCAACAGAAACTCTCATTTATTGCTGGTGGGAAGGCAAAATGGTACAGCTACTCTGGAAGATGGTTTGGTGGTTTCTTGCAAAACTAAACAAATTCTTACCATATGATCTAGGAATCACGTTCCTTGGTATTTACCTAAAGGAGTGGAAAACTTATGTCTACACAAAAATCCACACATGGATGTCTATAGAAGCTTTTTTCAAAATTGCCAAAAGTTGGAAGCAACTGACATGTCCTTCAGTAGGTAATGGATAAATAAACTGTAGCATGTCCAAACAATGAAATATTGTTCAGTGCTAAAGAGAAATGAGCTACCAAGCCATGAAAAGACATGAAGGAAACTTAAATGTTCATTACTAAGTGAAGACAGGAGCCAATCTGAGGAGGTTACATACTGTATGATTCTAACTATGTGACATTCTGGAAAAGATAATACTATGGAAACAATAAAAAGATCAGATTTGCCAGAGGTTTGGGAGGGAGAGATGAATAAGCAGAGCCAGAGAATTTTTAGGGTGGTGAAAATACTCTGATGATATCATAATGATGGATATATGTCATTATGCATTTGTCCAAACCAATACAATGTACAACACCAAGAGGGAACCCTAACGTAAACCACAGACTCTGGGTGATTATAATGTGTCAGTGTAGGTTCATTCTTAGAAAAAAATGTACCATCCTCGTGAGTAATGTTGAAAATGAGGGAGGCTATGTAGGTGTGGAGGCAGGAAGTATATGGGGAATCTGTGTACCTCTCTCTCAATTTTATTGTGAACCTAAAACTTCTCTTAAAAATTGCCTTTAAAAAATCGACTGCAAATGTGGGGAAGAGAGGAGACCTTGTTTAACATAATTCTTATGAAAGAGGCATGTAGGTTTTAGTTATTTACAGACTCGTTGTGTGAAACAATGGGATATAACTACCAAAACGGTAAATAAATTCTATGTTAGGCTTTATTAATAAAGAAGAATAGTGTCTTGATCCAGGAAAGTAATTTTCCTACTTTCCCTAATCAGAACACATTTATAACATTTTGTCCACTTCTTGGTGCCACATAAATAGAAGGTTGAAAACCATCACCTATTCAATAGGTGATGATATAGATCAGTCGTTCTCAAATTTTGCCACACAATTAGAATCCCTTGGGGAGCTTTTAAAAATCTTGATGCCCAGGTGACACCCTGTGACAATTCATCAGAATCTGCGGGGGGGTGGAGGGGAACAAATATTTCTTTAAAACTTTCCAGATGATTCTAATGTATGGTAAAGTTAAAACCAAGACAGTTGATATCACTCTCTTCTATTAATCTCTTGTGTCCATTATCCATCTCCCTCCCTCCCCACCTCTCCACTGCTACATCTTCTCACTTTCTCTTTTTCTCTCATTCTTTCTTCCCTTACTTTCTCTTTCTTCCTGTCTTCTTTTTAGTTTTTCTTTCTTCCTGTCTTTCCTTTCCCTTTTTTCTTTTCTCTTCATCCCTCTCCCTCTCCCCCATTTCTTTCTTAAGTACAGAACCCCCACCCCAAAGTTTTCCTGAATTACCTTAGTAACCTAAATAGGCTCCTGGATTCTAGGTTTGCTTTACTTTTTCCCTTTACCTGCTGCCAAGGGTGATCTGACTAAAAAGAAAATGTGATCAAGTTACTTCCCTGCTTAAAATACTTCAATGACTATCCATTGTATTCCATATAAAGTTCAAACTCCCTTAAGAACACAAGACTCTTCAAAGTCTGGGCCTGTGTATGATCTATAGCTCCTTCTCTAGTCTTCTTTCCCATCACTACACCACATGCTGTCTTCACTCTTGCCATATTTCACTTGAATGTGTCACACTGTTTCATATTTCTATGCTTTTGCTATTGCTCAGTCCGAATATCTCTTTTTCTTCAAGTCCCAATTCAGGTGACCCTTTAAGAGAACAAAATGTCTTTAATACATCTACTATGTATTCTGCAGCATGTAGTATATACTTTTATTTAGTGTGAATCATGCTAAACATCTTTCCCATCACACTGTAAACTTTTCGAGTTTAGTATCTAATTCTTACCTGCCTTCATAACTTCAATTCTAAATGTGCAAAACAAAGACATTCCATTTTGTTACAGAAGACCATCTAGAATAAATGACTAGAAACTACAGGAAGTGTATTTTTGCTCAATATATAAGTAGAACTTTTACAAATTGGATGGTTCCCATGAGGTAGGATGTTTACTCTCAGCAGAACTGCTCAAGAAGAGTTTGAATGTATTTCTTCACCAAATGGAAGGCAGATAATTTCTAAGATTCCTTCCAGCTTTAAGGTTTTTTATTTTAAAATGAACATTTAGTAAACAAATCATGAAACATTTTTAGTTAGAGGAACTATTCCAAGAGGAATGAAGGCTAAAGCAGAAAGAAGTTGGGAATTAAAAAAGCACCCTTTAGGGCTTCCCTGGTGGCGCAATGGTTGAGAGTCTGCCTTCTGATGCAGGGGACACGGGTTTGTGCCCTGGTCTGGGAAGATCCTACATGCTGCGGAGCGACTAGGCCCGTGAGCCATGGCCGCTGAGCCTGTGTGTCCGGAGCCTGTGCGCCGCAACGGGAGAGGCCACAACAGTGAGAGGCCCGTGTACCCAAAAAAAAAAAAAAAAAGCACCCTTTATTGTATACCTAACATTAAGATAGGGGCACCAACATACTTAGAAAAAGATACACTGCTATTCCAAGCTATTGCTGAAGTCTCATAAATCTGGTAAAATTTTGAGAGCAAGTGCATCAGAGGAAAAAAATAACTGCTGTTTATATCAACCTCCTACCCTAAACCCTAAAAGCTTTATGCATTGACAATGACTAATTTAGAGGATTAAAATACCAAATCAAATCACTTATATTCTAACTCTTTTACTATCCAAGAATAGCCATATCTTCCAATGAAGGAAAACTCAATAATTTAGAAAGAGCAGCTCAATCACCCAAGCAGCTCCTGGCTGCCACCCGAAAGATCAGAGGAAGTTATTATTAGAAACTTAGGAAAGACATATGAGAAACCACAGCAAAGAGCTTGGACATTTAAAAACTCAAACAGTTTCCATCTGAGTTTAAAGTCATAACCAAATTTGCCCAAACATTGAATACATGGGGAAAAGAGATAAATTAGATGCAAGATCTATAAATAAGAGATACATAGAAAAGAAAACCCTTAGAAAATGTAGATGTAGATACCGAAGAACTAAAAGTGAGGGCAGTGGGTACAGAGGGCATTGTTGATAGGGAAAATTGCACACGGTTCACTTCTTCTGAGCTATAAAGTTCTGCATTTCACACAAAAATTGCAGAACTTTCCTAGCAAATAAAGCAAGGATAATGCTTTATTTCACCATAAATATTTATATTTTAAGACATACTCCAAAACCCATAACAAAAGATTTTAAAATATCCAGGCCCTGCAAGAAATCTATGTTTAGCTCTTCCCTAAAACTCAAAAAAAAAAAAAAATTCAAATAAGCAAATTGTGGAAACATCACCAAAGGGCCACAGAACATTTGTCAGAGGCCTCTAGATGAGCCTGTATCTCTCCACATGGTGGCTTTACCTCGCCTTTACTTACCTGGGCTTGATACCAAACCCCAGAAGCTCTCCTCCAGGAAAGCTTCTTCCCTAAAGGTCAAGATTCCCACCTTCTTATGAGACATGCAGCATTCTGTACATTCACCAAAAAATGCCTATTGTAAAGACTAGCACATAGTGTGTTCTCAACAAAAGCTTGTAGAATTTATGAGTGAACAAATTTACCTGTGATAAATGGATGTAATCAGGCCCCAGTGCCCTTTCCTTTTAAACAAATTTAAAACTCTCTAGATACAAATATTTTGGAATTCAAATTCATGTCCTCTAGCACAGGACAATTATGATACAACCCCTAGACTATATCCATTAGCACATCTTTGAAATATATTTTCTGAAATCATTCAAAATAAGAAACATTCACATACAGAAATTCTATGTCCTCAAAATTATTCCTGAATTTCGTTACTATAATCTAAGCCTCCTAACAAGTTCCATAAAACTTAAGATAATGCTAATGAACATGTAACATCTGCACATGCGTGCTTTTTCAAGTTATTTTTCCCCTTGTAGAGATAATGAATTTTCACTAATCCATACAAACACTTGCCCCCATCTGGGCTCTTCTTGGGATCAAAAAGAGGACTTTTTTAATGTATCTGGCCCTTAATTAAGGTTGTAGTCATGGCCATGAATGTACTTTTCCTCTTACCCATGTAACTGACCTTTACAGAGTGTCTAATATTTTTATTAAATGAACAGATTCCCAAATCTTAGTCCTTCCTGTAGTAGCAGCATATGAGACAGAAGATTTCCTTTACATATAGTGAGTCTCCTTCCTCCCCTATCCCAACCACATGTACACCTGAATAAAATTCCATCAAAACCAAGCCTTCAGGACTTCCTTGATGGTCCAGTGCTTAAGACTTTGCCTTCCAACGCAGGGGGTACGGGTTTGATCCCTGGTCGGGAGCTAAGATTCCCACATGCCTCGCGGCCAAAAAACCAAAATATAAAACAGAAGCAGTATTGTAACAAATTCAATAAAGACTTTTAGGTCCATATCAAAAAAAAACAAGGCTGCAAGGAAAGATGAGCTAGAAAAAATACATGAAATCCTTTTTAGGCTTCCAGCCTGGTTTTCATCATCTTCGCACAGATTTCTTTTAGGGCTTGGCTGTTTTAAAATCTCTTGTTATGAGGTTTGGAGAATGTCTTAAAAATATAAATATTTATGAAGAAAGCCAAAGTCATACAGTTTTACAGTCAAAACTCCTCCCTGGACATTACAAGCTTATTTATTGCAAACGGGTTTCTCCCAGTGTAAGGAAAGAAGCAAGGGCATGCGGTATATCACTAAAATATCTAAGGATAAACAGCCCAGCTCTATGTTATATTCACAGTCACCAGTGTTACTATGCAGTGCCACTTAATTCCCCATAGGCAGTTTGCTAATGCTCTTCCTATTTTATCTTTTTCAAAGCTCCATAAACCCCAAAACTACAATAGGATCCCACATTGGTTGAGGATAAGATGGAAATTATGAGCAACTGAACTACAAAAGAACTCCAGGGCAGCAGCCCCTTTACTCTGTCCCTCTATGAGACATCCCTTAACCACTGCCTTTGGCCACTGCCAAAGCTAAACTTACACCATCCAGACAACCTTGTTCCCCAAGCAGCTAGTCTGGACAATTGTGTCCTGTTCTGCCTCAGCAACCTCAGCTCCCAACATAACTTGCTAACCATTAAACTGTTCCTCTAATATCTCTTCAGGGACCAAGTCCAGGCTGCAAGCAATACGAAGCCAGTCTACTGGAAAGAGCTGTATACAGCAGAAGGCAAACTGGCTCGAGGTCAAGAAAAAAAGAACAGAAAACAAGAGCTACAAAAGACAGAGTGATTACATTCATATATCACTTCTGTAGTGCTTTTCAGCCTTTGCTCTCAAAATTGTAAAAAAGCATATTTTAAAACCATCCAGTCCATGGTTCCCTTTATTCTTTCATTTTGAATCCTAACTCCACACATTCAGAAACTACCACATGGTTATGAAATGCAAGGCATGTACAGCACATATATTTTTTTAAATTCCAAACATATTTTAAGAGACCCTAAAGGTAAATGACACACTGAACCATGTGTGTTAAGACAGAAAAATCTCCACCATGGAGTATGTCACTTAAGTAAATTATTAACTTATCCTAAGCCAAAGCTAAATACAAGTTGCAATATGCTGGTAAATATCAGAGGGTTTTCCTCTTACCAAAAAGATACAGCTACAGGAACTTCCCTGGTGGTGCAGTGGTTAAGAATCCTCCTGCCAATGCAGGGGATACGGGTTCGAGCCCTGGTCTGGGAACATCCCACATCCCACATGCCGCAGAGCAACTAAGCCCGTGCGCCACAACTACTGAGCCTGCGCTCTAGAGCCCGCGAGCCACAGCTACTGAGCCAGGGTGCCATAGCTACTGAAGCCCATGTGCCTAGAGTCTGTGCTCCACAACAAGAGAAACCACCGTGGGAGGATCCCACATGCCGCCGAGCGGCTGGGCCCGTGTGCCATGGCCGCTGAGCCTGCGCGACTGGAGCCTGTGCTCCGCGATGGGAGAGGCCACAGCAGTGAGAGGCCTGCGTACCGCAAAAAAAAAAAGAGAAGCCACCGCAATGAGAAGCCTGCACACCACAAAGGAGAGTAGCCCCCACTCGCCGCAACTAGAGAAAGTCCACGAGCAGCAACGAAGACCCAATGCGCCAAAAATAAATTAATTTTAAAAAAAAGATATGGATACAATCTTATCCAGCTATAGAACTGAACTCTAAATATGTAATTATGCTTGAAGAATGGAGAGCACTAAAAGCTACAGGTACCTGTAGAAACATCTAGATTACTACCTGAATTTCTCATATGATTCTTTCTTCTCACTGATCATATTTCGCCCACCATCATTAAATCCTCTTCTGGAAAGCAATTATCATGTTTGACTAGCCTGTATGTGGTACAAACTTTTCAGACGTTTTGTCTTAGAGAAGAATTTACCTTTGTGGACCATCTATTTGCCCAGCACCCCATATCTGAATTAGAGACAATTTTATTTATTTATTTATTGTAAAAGAGCTTGAGTAAGATGTTAATGACGAGGAAAACTGTGTGAGGAGTATATGAGAACTCACCAGTACTATCTTTGAAACTTTTCTGTATGTTTAAAATAATCTCAAAATAAAAAGTCTATTTAAAAAAAAAGAGAGGGCTTCCCTGGTGGCGCAGTGGTTGAGAATCTGCCTGCTAATGTAGGGGACATGGGTTCGAGCCCTGGTCTGGGAGGATCCCACATGCCGCGGAGCAACTAGGCCTGTGAGCCACAACTACTGAGCCTGCGCGTCTGGAGCCTGTGCTCTGCAACAAGAGAGGCCGCGATAGTGAGAGGCCCGCGCACCGCAATGAAGAGTGGCCCCCGCTTGCCACAACTAGAGAAAGCCTTTGCACAGAAACGAAGACCCAACACAGCAAAAATAAATTAATTAATTAATAAACTCCTACCCACCCCCCCACCCCCCAAAAAAGAGAGAGATTGACTTCAATCAGACACGGGATGAAATTTTGGTCCATCCTAACCAGGCTGTGATAAGAGGCAGATTACTTGTATTTTCTTTAACTGTTTTTATGTTGTTTTGACATCAAGGAATATCAGTCTCATAAAATGAATTGCAAAACACTGCCTTACTTTCTTTGCTGTGAAATAATTTGTAATAACATAGGTTATTGCAAGTATGTATTACTCAATAATTTTTAAAATCCAATGAAGTATTAATGTATAAAATGTAAATTATAGGAACTTCCCTGGTGGTCCAATGGTTAAGAATCTGCCTTCCAATGCAAGGGATGCAGGTTAGATCCCTGGTTAGGGAACTAAGATCCCACATGCCGCAGGGCAATTACCTGCACGCCACAACTAGAGAGCCTGCGCGCCACAAATACTAAGCCCAAGTGCCGCAACAACTGAACCCGCGAGCTCTGGAGCCCACATGCCACAACTACTGAGCCCGCATGCTCTAGAGCTCGAGCTCCACAGCTAGAGAGAAGCCCATGCACAGCAATGAAAAGCCCGCACACTGCAGCAAAAGATTCTACATGCCACAAAGAAGATCCCGCATGCCACAACGAAGATCCCGCATGCCACAACTAAGACCTGATGCAGCCAAATAAATAAATAAATATTTTTTTTAAAAAAATGTAAATTATGCACTACAGTAAAGTGTGTTACGAGAGTATATCTAGTGCTCTTGACTAACCTCAAGCAAAACTAGAGCAACAAGTAGTGACAAAGAATTTTATTGACCAGAAAATCCTCATGTCCCAATAAAGAACACTAGAACTAATATTTTCACTATCAAACCACTCATTATTCCATCCAGAAAGATATAGTTCACCAACCTGCAAGCATGAGAAGCTGACAGAAGGCAGATGCCTCTTCTGCTAGGGTTTATTTGGCAACACACTCCAGTTTCCTTCCCAACTCCTCTTACTTTTATAAAATAGAACCCTCATTTTGGGGAAGTTCTTCCTTGTGACTAAACAGAAGTCCTCATTTTGCTGTTTAAGAACATTTGAGAAACCATCTTCCAAAGGAGCCCTCCCCACCTAACAGAAAACTTTTCTTTAGAAATCAAGAGTGGAAAATGAGATTGTGGCAGATTTACAGACAATTCAGCAAAGATATCCCAGCTGAAAGGTATTGCTCATAAAATATCTTTCCCTATTCCATCAAAGCCTGCCTCTTCCTTAGCAATGTGCTTTGACTCTAATGCACAGAAGCTGAAAAACACAACAACTGAAACAGAATGATTCAACTTAATTGCATAGACATGCATCTAAACTAACATGATTGGATTTATTCTATTGAAATAGTTTGAGATCAGAAAACTAAAGGGAAAATCAGGCCAAATGCTCTTGGGTGGAGGGCAGAAGACACAAAGAGAAAAGGAGTAGGTTTCATCCTGAGCTTTGATCAAGAGCTTTTGCCCCAGTGAAAACCAGTTTTTTTTCCTCCTCTGTATATTTGTACTTAGTTCCTAAACTGTTTTGAATTGTATCTTGAAACAGGCTGTTTGCGCTCAAAGTTTACTATGTCAAGCAAGCATGCTCCTTTGCAACTGCTGTTCCCTCCAGGAATGCTCTCTTCAACACCTCACCCTGCCACTCCCCCAAATATACACAAATCCAGCTCCCTCACTTCTTCACATCTCTGCCCAAACATCACCTATCAGGTCTTTTCTGATCACCTTATCTAAATTGTAGCCCTACCCCATGACTCTCTCTAACCTTAATTTTTTCTCCACAGTACTTATTGCCCCAAGACATTTTATATATATATACATATTTTTTTAAAAAATTGTCTGTCTCTACCTATTTAAGTTCCATGAAATCAGGGACTATGTCTGTTTTGTTCCCTAAAGCCTATGCCAGTCCCAGTAAATAATGAATAATCAAAAAGTATTTGTTCTTAGCTGCAGATAGGTAAAGTATATCAAGGAAAAAGGATTTCTGTGCTTTTGGTTGCAGTATACGAAGTATGACTATAATACATGTGATTTATTTTATTTTTAACACATACACACACACCAAAACCTACACATCCAAATGTGTATTGTCCCATCTAAGGTCTGCAACTTTGGTAGCTATACACATATTCTCTTTAAGTTGACCTTACTTGAAATTTGTCAGAGCTCTGTTTTATTATAGACATCATATAAAATTCTTTTGAATAGTCTCAGTTGTAGCAAAACTCATCCTCTGAAGGTAAATTTGATTTTCTTAAATAACACAAAATCACTCAGAGTAAGGGATAGCAATGAAGTGGATAAGCAGGTTGGGTGATACTACTTGTGGTCAAATATTAATGATGACTGTGAAGTAATAAGAGTTCAATTTTTCAGAAGCTGGATTTGAAAACAGTTACTCCCCCCAAAGAGCTACAAACATTTTTACACAGTGGCCATATTACCAGAATAAGTGCACCATCCTTCGGAGTAATCACTGAGGGAAACCTGCCATTTTAATGCAAATACTCAAAAGTCATTTTATCCCCTCCCCCCCATATGGTAGTCTCAGATTTTCTTCCCTAAAGAGTTAAATGGAAGTTTAAAATAGTGTCCATGAACTTCACTTCCCTCAAACTCTTAGAGGACATATTTTAAAGTATACATCCTCACACTGTATTTTTGATTTATGGGACATTATTTTCCTTCTCCTTAGAAATCTAAAGCTGTGTTAGGGGCCTCATGATTAGGTCCTGCAGTGAGAACTATTAGAGGAGAGCATGTCCAATATAATAATCCCTTGTGTTTATAGCAATTCATAGTTTACACAGGAACTTGTAAAATGAACTAAAAGAAACGTTTCCTGATTCCATGAGATTTCTGAAAACTATCAGTACTTGGCATGAACCAAACCAAAATATGGCATCTCCACCAGTCACAAACACAAGCTGATCACAAAGCCTTGGATATCCCCAAACTTGAAAAGTCCATTAGCTCTTGACTTGGTTATTAAATACAGCATGGATGTCCAATAATGTTTGTTTCACAGAAGCGAAGAACGAAGTTTCTCCCAGACCCTCTGGAGGAAGGGCAGCCCTGCCAACAAGTTAATTTCAGCCCAGTAAAACTGATTTTGGACTTCTGGCCTCAAAACTTCAAGGGGATAAATCTCTACTGTTTTAAGCCACTTAGTTTGTGGTACTTTGTTACAAGAGCCTTCGAAAATGAATATGGATTTCTTTTGCTTCCCCTCATTTTTTCTTTTCCTTTTTAAAAAAATAAAACTGCTTTATTGTGATACAATTCACACACCATACAATTCATCCATAAGGTGTACAATTCAAAGTTTTTTTAGGGATATTCACAGAATTGTGCAACCATCACCACAATCAATTTTAGAGCATTGTCATCACCTCAAAAAAGAAACCCCATACCCATTAGTTAATTGCCATTTCTCCACAACCCTCAGACCTAGGCAAACACTAATCTCCTTTCTCTCTCTATAGATTTGCCTATTCTGGACATTTCATAGAAATAGAATGACACAATATGTGGGTTTGTGATTGGCTTCTTTCATTTAGCATGTTTTTTCAAGGTTCATATCAGTAGCACATATCAGTACTTCATTCCTTTTTACTGCCAAATAAATTCTGTGTTGTTCATTTATTTATTATTGCCATACTATTCCACTGCATGTCTGTATCACACATCATTTATCCATTCATCAGTTGATGGATTTTAGATTTCCTGTTTTTTGGCTATTGTGAATAATGCTAATATGAAAATTCATGTACAAGTTTTTGTGTGGACATGTTTTTTCATTTCTCTTGGGTATACACTTAGGAAAAGATTGCTAGCTTTATATGTTTAACATTTTGAGGAACTGGCAGACTATTTTCCAAAGCAACTGTACTATTTTACATTCCCATGAACAGTATATGAGAGTTCCAATTTCTCTATATTCTCACCAACACTTATTATGATGTCGTTTTTATTATAATCATCCTAGTAGGTATGAAGTGCTGTGTTGTTGTGGTTTTTATTTACATTTTCTTGCTGTATGTTCATCAGTGATACTGGTCTGTAATTTACTTTTTGTGTGGTATCTTTGTCTGGTTTTGGTATCAGGGTGATGGTGGACTCATAGAATGAATTTGAGAGTATTCTTTAGTCTGAAATTTTTTGGAATAGTTTCAGAAAGATAGATGTTAACTCTTCTCTAAATGCTTGATAGAATTTGCCTGTGAAGCCATCTTGTCCTGGACTTGTTTGTTGGGAGGTTTTTAATCACAGTTTCAATTTCAGAAATTGTGATTGGTCTGTTCATACTTTCTATTCCTTCCTGGTTTAGTCCTGGGAGATTACACTGTTCTATGAATTTGTCCATTTCTTCCAGGTTGTCCATTTTATTGGCATATAGTTGCTTGTAGTAGACTTTTACGATCCTTTTTATTTCTGTGGTGCCGTCGTAACTTCTTTTTCATTTCTAATTTTATCAATTTGAGCCCTTTCCCTATATTTTGGGGTGAGTCTGGCTAAAGGTTTACCAACTTTGTTTACCTTTTCAAAGAACAAGCTTTTAATTTCATTGTTATTTTCTATTGTTTTCTTCATCTATATTTCATTTATTTCTGCTCCGATCTTTATGATTTCTTTCCTTCTACTAGTTTGGGTTTCATTTCTTCTTATTTCTCTAGCTGCTTTAGCTGTAAGGTGGTTGTTTATTTGTGATTTTTCTTGTTTCCTGAGGTAAGATTACACTGCTATAAACATCCCTCTTAGAACTGCTTTTACTAGATCCCATAGGATTTGGATCATCAATCTTCCATTTTCATTTGTCTCTAGATATTTTTTTTTAACATCTTTATTGGAGTATAATTGCTTTACAATGGTGGGTTAGTTTCTGTGGTATAAAAAAGTGAATCAGTTATACATATACATATGCTCCCATATCTCTTCCCTCCTGCGTCTCCCTCCCTCTCACCCTCCCTGTCCCACCCCTCTAGGTGGTCACAAAGCACCTGAGCTGATCTCCCTGTGCCATGTGGCTGCTTCCCACTATCTATTTTACGTTTGGTAGTGTATATATGTCCATGCCACTCTCTCACTTTGTCACAGCTTACCCTTCCCCCTCCCCATATCCTCAAGTCCATTCTCTAGTAGGACTGTGTCTTTCTTTCTGTCTTACCCCTGGGTTCTTCATGACATTTTTTTTCTTAAATTTCATATATATGTGTTAGCATACGGTATTTGTCTCTCTCTTTCTGACTTACTTCACTCTGTATGACAGACTCTAGGTCCATCCACCTCATTAAAAATAGCTCAATTTCGTTTCTTTTTATGGCTGAGTAATATTCCATTGTATATATGTGCCACATCTTCTTTATCCATTCATCCGATGATGGACACTTAGGTTTTTTCCATGTCCTGGCTATTGTAAATAGAGCTGCAATGAACATTTTGGTACATGATTCTTTTTAAATTATGGTTTTCTCAGGGTATATGCCCAGTAGTGGGATTGCTGGGTCATATGGTAGTTCAATTTGTAGTTTTTTAAGGAACCTCCATACTGTTCTCCATAGTGGCTGAACCAATTCACATTCCCACAAGCAGTGCAAGAGGGTTCCCTTTTCTCCACACCCTCTCCAGCATTTATTGTTTCTAGATTTTTTGATGATGGCCATTCTGACTGGTGTGAGATGATATCTCATTGTGGTTTTGATTTCCATTTCCCTAATGATTAATGATGCTGAGCATTCTTTCATGTGTTTGTTGGCAGTCTGTATATCTTCTTTGGAGAAATGTCTAGTTAAGTCTTCTGCCAATTTTTGGATTGGGTTTTTTTTTTGTTGTTATTGAGCTGTATAAGCTGCTTGTAAATTTTGGAGATTAATCCTTTGTCAGTTGCAAATATTTTCTCCCATTCTGAGAGTTGTCTTTTGGTCTTGTTTATGGCTTCCTTTGCTGTGCAAAAGCTTTGAAGTTTCATTAGGTCCCATTTGTTTATTTTTGTTTTTATTTCCATTTCTCTAGGAGGTGGGTCAAAAAGAATCTTGCTGTGATTTATGTCATAGACTGTTCTGCCTATGTTTTCCTCTAAGAGTTTGATAGTTTCTGGCCTTACATTTAGGTCTTTAATCCATTTTGAGCTTATTTTTGTGTATGGTGTTAGGGAGTGATCTAATCTCATACTTTTACATGTACCTATCCAGTTTTCCCAGCACCACTTACTGAAGAGGCTGTCCCTTCTCCACTGTACCTTCCTGCCTCCTTTATCAAAGATAAGGTGACCATGTGTGCATGGGTTTATCTCTGGGCTTTCTATCCTGTTCCATTGATCTATATTTCTGTTTTTGTGCCAGTACCATACTGTCTTGATTACTGTAGCTTCGTAGTATAGTCTGAAGTCACAGAGCCTAATTCCTCCAGCTCCGTTCTTTGTTCTCAGATTGTTTTGGCTATTTGGGGTATTTGGTGTTTCTATACAAATTGTGAAATGTTTTTTTTCTAGTTCTGTGAAAAATGCCAGTGGTAGTTTCATAGGGATTGCATTGAATCTGTAGATTGCTTTGAGTAGAAGAGTCATTTTCACAATGTTGATTCTTCCAATCCAAGAACATGGTATATCTCTCCAACTATTTCTATCATCTTTAATTTCTTTCATCAGTGTCTTATAATTTTCTGCATACAGTTCTTTTGTCTCCTTAGGTAGGTTTATACCTAGATATTTTATTCTTTTTGTTACAATGGTAAATGGGAGTGTTTTCATGATATCACTTTCAGATTTTTCATCATTAGTGTATAGGAATGCCAGAGATTTCTGTGCATTAATTTTGTATCCTGCTACTTTACCAAATTCATTGATTAGCTCTAGTAGTTTTCTGGTAACATCTTTAGGATTCTCTATGTATAGTTTCATGCCATCTGCAAACAGTGACAGCTTTACTTCTTCTTTTCCAATTTGGATTCCTTTTATTTCCTTTTCTTCTCTGATTGCTGTGGCTAAAACTTCCAAAACTATGTTGAATAAGAGTGGTGAGAGTGGACAACCTTGTCTTCTTCCTAATCTTAGTGGAAATGGTTTCAGTTTTTCACCACTGAGGACGATGTTGGCATTGGGCTTGTCATATGTGGCCTTTATTATGTTGAGGAAAGTTCCCTCTATGCCTACTTTCTGCAAGCTTTTATCATAAATTGGTGATGAATTTTGTCGAAAGCTTTCTCTGCATCTATTGGGATGACCATATGGTTTTTTGCTTTCAATTTGTTAATATGGTGCATCACATTGATTGATTTGCGTATACTGAACAATCCTTGCATTCTTGGAATAAACCCCACTTGATCATGGTGTATGATCCTTTTAATGTGCTGGGGATTCTGCTTGCTAGCATTTTGTTGAGGATTTTTGCATCTAGGTTCATCAGTGATAGTGGCCTATAGTTTTCTTTCTTTGTGACATCCTTGTCTGGTTTTGGTATCAGGGTGAAGGTGGCCTCGTAGAATGAGTTTGGGAGTGTTCCTCCCTCTGCTATAATTTGGAAGAGTTTGAGAAGGATAGGTGTTAGCTGTTCTCTAAATGTTTGATAGAATTTGCCTGTGAAGCCATCTGGTCCTCAGCTTTTGTTTGTTGGAAGATTTTTAATCACAGTTTCAATTTCATTGCTTGTGATTGGGCTGTTCATATTTTCTATTTCTTCCTGATTCAGGCTTGGTAGGTTGTGCATTTCTAAGAATTTGTCCATTTCTTCCAGGTTATCCATTTTATTGGCATAGAGTTGCTTGTAGTAATCTCTCACAATCTTTTGTATTTCTGCAGTGTCAGTTGTTACTTCTTTTTCATTTCAAATTCTATTGATTTGAGTCTTCTCCCTTTTTTTCTCAATGAGTCTGGCTAATGGTTTATCAATTTTGTTTATCTTCTCAAAGAACCAGCTTTAGTTTTATTGAGATTTGCTATCGTTTCCCTCTTTTTCATTTATTTCAGATCTGATCTTTATGATTTCTTTCCTTCTGCTAACTTTGGGGTTTTTCTGTTCTTCTCTCTCTAATTGCTTTAGGTGCAAGGTTAGGTTGTTTATTTGAGATGTTTCCTGTTTCTTAAGGTAGGATTGTATTGCTATAGACTTCCCTCTTAGAACTGCTTTTGCTGCATCCCATAGGTTTTGGGTCGTCATGTCTCCACTGTCATTTGTTTCTAGGTAATTTTTTATTTCCTCTTTGATTTCTTCAGCGATCACTTCGTTATTAAGTAGTGTATTGTTTAGCCTCCATATGTTTGTTTTTTTACAGATCTTTTCCTGTAATTGATATCTAGTCTCATAGCATTGTGGTCAGAAAAGATACATGATACAATTTCAATTTTCTTAAATTTACCAAGGCTTGATTTGTGACCCAAGATATGATCTATCCTGGAGAATATTCCATGAGCCCTTGATAAAAATGTGTATTCTGTTGTTTTGGGATGGAATGTCCTATAAATATCAATTAAGTCCACCTTGTTTAATGTATCATTTAAAGCTTGTGTTTCCTTATTTATTTTCATTTTGGATGATCTATCCATTGGTGAAAGTGGGCTGTTAAAGTCCCCTACTAAGAATGTGTTACTCTTGATTTCCCCTTTTACAGCTGTTAGTATTTGCCTTATATATTGAGGTGCTCCTATGTTAGGTGCATAAATATTTACATTGTTATATATTCTTCTTGGATCGATCCCTTGATCATTAGGTAGTGTCCTTCTTTGTCTCTTCTAATAGTCTTTATTTTAAAGTCTATTTTCTCTGTTATGAGAATTGCTGCTCCAGCTTTCTTTTGGTTTCCATTTGCATGGAATATCTTTTTCCATCCCCTTACTTTCAGTCTGTATGTGTCTCTAGGGCTGAAGCGGGTCTCTTGTAGACAGCATTATATGGGTCTTGTTTTTGTATCCATTCAGCCAGTCTGTGCCTTTTGGTGGGAGGATTTAATCCATTTACATTTAAGGTAATTATCGATTTGTATGTTCCTATTCCCATTTTCTTAATTGTTTTGGGTTTTTTAGTGTAGGTCTTTTCCTTCTCTTGTGTTTCTTGCCTAGAGAAGATCCTTTAGCATTTGTTGTAAAGCTGGTTTGGTGGTGCTGAACTCTCTCAGCTTTTGCTTTTCTGTAAAGGTTTTAATTTCTCCACCAAATCTGAATGAGATCCTTGCTGGGTAGAGTAATCCTGGTTGTAGGTTTTTCTCCTTCATCCCTTTAAATATGTCCTGCCAGTCCCTTCTGGCTTGCAGAGTTTCTGCTGAAAGATCAGCTGTTAACCTTATGGGGATTCCCTTGTGTGTTATTTGTTGTTTTTCCCTTGCTGCTTTTAATATGTTTTCTTTGTATTTAACTTTTGACAGTTTGATTAATATGTGTCTTGGTGTGTTTCTCCTTTGATTTATCCTGTATGGAACTCTCTGGGCTCTGGAGTTGATTAACTATTTCCTTTCCTATATTAGGGAAGTTTTCAACTATAATCTCTTCAAATATTTTCTCAGTCCCTTTCTTTTTCTCTTCTTCTTCTGGAACCCCTATAATTCGAATGTTGGTGCATTTAATGTTGTCCCAGAGATCTCTGAGACTGTCCTCAGTTCTTTTCATTCTTTTTTCTTTATTCTGCTCTGCAGTAGTTATTTCCACTATTTTATCTTCCAGGTCACTTATCCGTTCTTCTGCCTCAGTTATTCTGCTATGATCCCATCTAGAGTAGTTTTCATTTCATTTATTGTGTTGTTCATCGTTGTTTGTTTCATCTTTAGTTCTTCTAGTTCCTTCTTAAATGTTTCTTGCATTTTGTCCATTCTATTTCCAAGATTTTGGATCATCTTTACTATCGTTATTCTGAATTCTTTTTCAGGTAGACTGCCTATTTCCTCTTCATTTGTTAGGTCTGGTGGGTTTTTATCTTGCTCCTTCATCTGCTATGTGTTTTTCTGTCTTCTCATTTTGCTTATCTTACTGTGTTTGGTGTCTCCTTTTTGCAGCCTGCAGGTTTGTAGTTCCCGTTGTTTTTGGTGTCTGTCCCCAGTGGCTAAGGTTGGTTCAGTGGGTTGTGTAGGCTTCCTGGTGGAGGGGACTATGCCTGTGTTCTGGTGGATGAGGCTGGATCTTGTCTTTCTGCTGGGCAGGTCCACGTCTGGTGGTGTGTTTCGGGGATTCTGTGGAATTATTATGATTTTAGGCAGCCTCTCTGCTAATGGGTGGGGTTGTTTTCCTGTCTTGCTAGTTGTTTGGCATAGAGTTTTCCAGCACTGTACATTGCTGGTCATTGAATGAATCTGGGTGCTGGTGTTGAGATGGAGATCTCTGGGAGATTTTTGCCGTTTGACATTATGTGGAGCTGGGAGGTCTCCTGTGGACCAGTGTCCTCAGGTTGGCTCTCCCACCTCAGAGGCAAAGCACCAAGAGCCTTTCATCCACATGGATCAGAATAAAAGGGAGAAAAAGTGAAAGAAAGAAAGAAAGAAAGAAAGAAAGAAAGAAAGAAAGAAAGAAAGAAAGAAAGAAAGAAAGAAAGAAAGAAAGAAAGAAAGAAAGAGAAAGAAAGGAGGGAGGGAGGGAGGAATGAAGGAAGAAAGAAAAAGAAAGAAAGAAAGAAAGAGAGAAAGAAAGAGAAAGATAAAAGAAGGAAGGAAGGAAGATGAAAGAAAGTAAGAAAGGAAAAAAGAAAATAAAATAAGATAAAATAACATAAAGTTATTAAAATAAAAAAAAATTATTAAGAAAAAAAATTTTTTTAAGTAAAAAAACAAAACGGACGGATAGAACCCTAGGACAAATGGTGAAAGCAAAGCTATACAGACAAAATCTCACACAGAAGCATACACATACACACAAAAAGAGGAAAAGGGGAAAAAATAATAAATCTTGCTCTCAAAGTCCACCTCCTCAATTTGGGATGATTCGTTGTCTATTCAGGTATTCCACAGACACAGGGTACATCAAGTTGATTGTGGAGATTTAATCCGCTGCTCCTGAGGCTGCTGGGAGAGATTTCCCTTTCTCTTCTTTGTTTGCACAGCTCCCGGGGCTCAGCTTTGGATTTGGCCCCACCTCTGCATGTAGGTCGCTGGAGAGTGTCTGTTCTTCGCTCAGAGAGGACGGGGTTAAAGGAGCCGCTGATTCGGGGGCTCTGGCTCACTCAGGCCAGGGGCAGGGAGGGGCACGATGCGGGGGGAGGGTGGGGCACGATGCGGGGCGAGCCTGCAGCGGCAGAGGCCACCGTGACGTTGCACCAGCCTGAGGCGCACTGTGCATTCTCCCTGGGAAGTTTTCCCTGGATCCTGGGAACCTGGCAGTGGCGGGCTGCACAGGCTCCCGGGGAGGGGTTGGTGTGGACAGTGACCAATGTTCACACACAGGCTTCTTGGTGGCGGCAGCAGCAGCCTTAGCGTCTCATGCCCGTCTCTGGGGTCTGCACTGCTAGTCGCGGCTCGCTCCCATCTCTGGAGCTCCTTTAAGCAGTGCTCTTAATCCCCTCTCCTTGCGCACCAGGAAACAAAGAGGGAAGAAAAAGTCTCTTGCCTCTTCGGCAGGTCCAGACTTTTCCCCGGACTCCCTCCCTCCTAGCCGTGGTGCACTAACTCCCTGAAGGCTCTGTTCATGCCACCAATCCCAGTCCTCTCCCTGCGCTCCCACCCGAAGCCCGAGCCTCAGCTCCCAGCCCTGCTCGCCCCGGAGGGTGAGCAGACAAGCCTCTCAGGCTAGTGAGTGCCTGGGTGGCTCCGATCCTCTGTGCAGGAATCTCTCTGCTTTGCCCTCCGCACCCCTGTTGCTGCGCTCTCCTCCGTGGCTCCGAAGCTTCCTCCCCTCCACCACTCGCAGTCTCAGCCTGCAAAGGGGCTCCTAGTGTATGGAAACCTTGCCTCCTTCACAGCTCCCTCCCGCTGGTGCAGGACCCGTCCCTATTCTTTTGTGTCTGTTTATTCTTTTTTCTTTTGCCCTACCCAGGTACGTAGGGAGTTTCTTGCCTTTTGGGAGGTCTGAGGTCTTCTGCCAGCGTTCAGTAGGTGTTCTACAGGAGTTGTTCCATGTGTAGGTGTATTTCTGATGTATCTGTGGGGAGGAAGGTGATCTCCACGTCTTACTCTTCCGTCATCTTCCCCCTCCACCTCTAGGTATTTTTTGATTTCCTCTTTGATTTCTTCAGTGAACCACTAGGTGTTTAGTAGCATGTTGTTTAGCCTCCACATGTTTGTGTTTTTTTATGGTTTTGTGTTTTTTTAATTTATATGTTTTATACAGCAGGTTCTTATTAGTTATCTATTTTATACATATTACTGTATACATGTCAATCCCAATCTCCCAATTCATCTCACCCACCCCCCACCCCGGCTTCCCCCCCTTGGTGTCCATACGTTTGTTCTCTACATCTGTGTCTCTATTTCTGCCTTGCAAACCGGTTCATCTGTACCATTTTTCTAGGTTCCACATATATGCATTAATATACGCTATTTGTTTTTCTCTTTCTGACTTACTTCACTCTTCATGACAGTCTCTAGGTTCATCCACATCTCTACAAATGACCCAATTTAATTCATTTTTATGGCTGAATAATATTCCATTGTATATATGTACCAAATCATCTTTATCCATTTGTCTGTCAATGGGCATTTAGGTTGCTTCCATGATGTGGCTAATGTAAATAGTGCTGCAATGAACATTGGGGTGCATGTGTCTTTTTGAATTATGGTTTTCTCAGGGTATATGGCCAATAGTGGGGTTGCTGGGTCGCATAGTAGTTCTATTTTTAGTTTTTTAAGGAACCTCCATACTGTTCTCCATAGTGGCTGTGTCAATTTACATTCCCACCAACAGTGCAAGAGGGTTCCCTTTTCTCCACACCCTCTCCAGCATTTGTTGTTTGTAGATTTTCTGATGATGCCCATTTTAACTGGTGTGAGGTGATACCTCATTGTAATTTTGATTTGCATTTCTTTAATAATTAGTGATGTTGAGCAGCTTTTCATGTGCTTCTTGACCATCTGTATGTCTTCTTTGGAGAAATGTCTATTTAGGTCTTCTACCCATTTTCGATTGGGTTGTTTGCTTTTTTAATATTAAGCTGCATTAGCTGTTTATGTATTTTGAAGATTAATCCTTTGTCTGCTGATTCGTTTGCAAATATTTTCTCCCATTCTGAGGGTTGTCTTTTCATCTTGTTTATGGTTTCCTTTGCTGTACAAAAGCTTTTAAGTTTCATTAGGTCCCATTTGTTTATTTTTGGGTTTTTTTCCATTACTCTGGGATGTGGGTTAAAAAAGATCTTGCTGTAATTTATGTCCAAGAGTGTTCTTCCTATGTTTTCCTGTAGAAGTTTTATAGTGTCCGGTCTTACATTTAGGTCTTTAATCCATTTGGAGTTTATTTTTGTGTATGGTGTTTGGGAGTGTTCTACATTCATTCTTTTACATATAGCTGTCCAGGTTTCCCAGCACCACTATTGAAGAGACTTTTTCTCCATTGTATATCCTTGCCTCCTTTGTCATAGATTAGTTGACCACAGGTGCGTGGGTTTACCTCTGGGCTTTCTATCTGTTCCATTGATGTATATTTCTAGTACCATATTATCTTGATTACTGTAGCTTTGTAGTATAGTGTAAAGTCAGGGAGTCTGATTTCTCCAGCTCCTTTTTTTTCCCCTCAGGATTGCTTTGGCTATTTGGAGTCTTTTGTGTCTCCATACAAATTTTAAGACTTTTTACTCTAGTTCTGTATAAAATGCCATTGGCAATTTGATGGGGATTGCATTGAATCTGTAGATTGGTTTGGGTAGTATAGTCATTTTCACAATTTTCTGGGGTTTTATCTTGTTCCTTCATCTGGGACATAGTCCTCTGCCTTTTCATTTTGTCTATCTTTCTGTGAATGTGGTTTTTGTTCCACAGGCTGCAGGATTGTAGTTCTTCCTGCTTCTGCTGTCTGGTCTCTGGTGGATGAGGCTATCTAAGAAGTTTGTGCAAGCTCCTGATGAGAGGGACTGCTGGTAGGTAGAGCTGGGTGTTGCTCTGGTGGGCAGAGCTCAGTAAACCTTTAATTCACTTGTCTGCTGATGGGTGGGGCTGAGTTCCCTCCCTGTTGGTTGTTTGGCCCGAGGTGACCGAGCACTGGAGGCTACAGGCTCTTTGGTGGGGCTAATGGTGGACTCCAGGAGTACTTCCCAGAACTTCTGCTGCCAGTGTCCTTGTCCCCACGGTGAGGCACAGCCACCCCCGCCTCTGCAGGAGACCCTCCAACACTAGCAGGTAGGTCTGGTTCAGTCTCCCCTAGGGTCACTGCTCCTTCCCCCTGGGTCCTGCTGAGCACACTACTTTGTGTGTGCCCTCCAAGAGTGGAGTCCCTGTTTCCCCCAGACCTGTTGAAGTCCTGCAATCAAATCCCACTAGCTTTCAGAGTCTGATTCTCTGGGAATTCCTCCTCCCATTGCCAGAACCCCAGGTTGAAGCCTGACATGGGGCTCAGAACCTTCACCCCAGTGGGTGGACTTCTGTGGTATAATTGTTCTCCAGTTTGTGAGTCACCCACCCAGTGGTTATGGGATTTGATTTTATTGTGGTTGCACCCCTCCTACCATCTCATTGTGGCTTCTCCTTTGTCTCTGGATGTGGGTTATCTTTTCTGGTGAGTTCCAGTGTCTTCCTGTTGATGGTTGTTCGGCAGTTAGTTGTGACTCCAGTGCTCTAGCCAGAGGGCGTGAGAGCATGTCCTTCTACTCCACCATCTTGAACCAGTGTCCTTTGGTTTTTTTTCCTGAAGTTGATTTCTAATCTCATAGCATTGTGGTTGGAAAAGATGCCTGATATGATTTCAGTTTTCTTAAATTTACCGAGGCTCACTTTGTGGCCCAGCATGTGATCAATCCTGGAGGACATTTCACGTTAACTTGAGAAAAATGTGTATTCTGCTGCTTTTGGATGGAATGCTCTATAAATATCTATTAAGTCCATCTGATCGAATGTGGCATTTAAGGCCTGCATTTCCTTATTGATATTCTGCCTGGATGATCTGTCCATTGATGAAAGTGGGGTGTTAGTTTCCCCCAGTGTTATTGTGTTACTGTCGATTTTTCCTTTTATGGCTGTTAGCATTTGCCTTATATATTGAGGTGCTCTCCTATGCTGAGTGCATATATATTTACAATTGTTATATCTTCTTGGATTGATCCCTTGATCATTATGTAGTGTTCTTTGTCTCTTGTAACAATCTTTATTTTAAAGTCTATTTGGTCTGATATGAGTACTGCTACTCCAGCTTTCTTTTGATTCCATTTGCATGGAATACTTTTTTCCATCCCCTCACTCTCAGTTTGTATGTGTTCCTAGATCTGAAGTGCATATCTTGTAGACAGCATATATACAGGTCCTGTTTTTGTATCCATTCAGCCAGTCTATGCCTTTTGGTTAGGGTACTTAATCTGTTTACATTTAAGGTAATTATCGGTATGAATGTTCTTTTTTTCTTTTTTTTAAAATTTTTTGGCCATGCCACATGGCATGGGGGATCTTAGTTCCCTGACCAGGGATTGAACCCACACCCCTTTTATTGGAAGTGTGGAGTCTTAACCACTGGACCAAAGGAAGTCCCGCAATATGTGTGTTCTTATTGCCATTTTGTTAATTGTTTTGGATTTGTTTTTGTAGGTATTTTTTCTTCCCTTCCTCCTTTGTTCTCTTCTCTTGTGATTTGACAACAAACTTTAGTGTTGTATTTGGATTCCTTTTTCTTTTGTGTGTGTGTATTTATTGTGGATTTTCAGTTTGCAGTTATCATGAAGTTTTGATATAGCACTCTATACATAAACAGGATTGTTTTAAGCTACAGGTCTTTTAATTTCAAATGCATTTCCAATATCTTGCATTTGTGCTCTCCTCTTCTCACAATTGCTGGTTTTGATATCATATTTTTGTGCAGATGATTTCCTACCTTTACTGTATGTTTGTTTGCCTATTGGTGAGCTTTTGCATTCATGATTTTCTTGTTTCTGGTTGTGGCCTCTTCTTTTCTGCTTAAAGATGTTTCTTTAGCATTTGTTACAAAGCTGGTCTGGTGGTGCTGAATTCTTTTAGCTTTTGCTTATCTGTAAAGCTTTTGATTTCTCTGTCAAATCTGAATGAGAGCCTTGCTGGGTAGAGTATTCTTGGTTGTAGGTTCTTCTCTTTCTTCACTTTAAATATATAGTTCCACTCCCTTCTGGCCTACAGAGTTTCTGCTGAGAAATCAGCTGATAACCTTAAGGGAGTTCCCTTGTATGTTATCTGTTGATTTTCCCTTGTTGCTTTCAATATTTTTCTTTGTTTTCAATTTTTGTCAATTTGATTACTATGTGTCTCAGCCTGTTCCTCATGGGGTTTATCCTGCCTGGGACTCTCTGCATTTCCTGGACTTTGGTGACTGTTTCCTTTCCCATGTTAGGGAAGTTTTCAGCTATTATCTCTTCATAGATTTTCTCAGGTCCTTTCTCTCTCTCTCTTCTCCTACTGGGACCCTTATAATGTGAATGCTGGGTTGGTTTAATGTTGTCCTGGAGGTCTCTTAGACTGCCTTCATTTCTTTTCATTCTTTTTTCTTTAATCTGGTGTGCAGCAGCGATTTCCACCATTCCGTCTTCCAACTCACTTAACCGTTCTTATGCCTCAGTTATTCTGCTATTGATTCCTTCTAGTGTATTTTTTATTTCAGTTATTGTATTGCTCATATGTGTTTGTTTGTTCTTTAGTTCTTTTAGGTCTTTGTTAAACGTTTCTTATATCTTCTTGATCTGTGCTTCCATTCTTTTTCCAAGATCTTGGATCATCTTCACTATCATTACTCTGAACTCTTTTTCCAATAGATTGCCTATCTCCATTTCACTTAGTTGTTCTTCTGGGGTTTTACCTTGTTCCTTCATCTGGGACATATTCCTGTGTCACCTCATTTTGTCTAACTCTCTATGACTGAGTTTTCCATTCTGCAGGCTCCAGGATTGTAGCTCTTCTTCCTTCTGCTGTCTGCCCTCTGGTTGATGAGGCTGTCTAAGAGGCTTGTGCAGGCTTCCTGGTGGGAGAGACTGGTTCCTGCCCACTGGTAGGTGGAGTTGGGTCTTGTCCCTCTGGTGGCCAGGGCCATGCTCAGGAAGACTTTAAGTAGCCCATCTGCTGATGGGTGGGGCTGTGCTCCCACCCTGTTGGTTGTTTGGCCTGAAGTGTCCAAGCACTGAATTCTACCAGCTGTTGGGTGGGACTAGGTCTTGAGGAGGAAACAGCAGCCTCCCGGAGGGTTCACACCAATGAGTACTCCCCAGAACTGCCGCTGCCAGTGTCTTTGTCCCTGCAGTGAGCCACAGCTGCCCTCCATCTCCACAGAAAACCTTCCAATACGAGCAGGTAGGTCTGGCCCAGTCTCTTATGAGGTCACTGCTTTTTTCCCTGAGTCCTGGTGTGCACAAGAGTTTGTTTGTACCCTCCAAGAGTGGAGTTTTTGTTTCCTCCAGTCCTGTTGAATTCCTGCAATCAAACCCTGCTGACCTTCAAAGCCAGATTCTCTGGGGGCTCCCCCTCCTGTTGCCAGACTCCCAGGCTGGAAAGCCTGATGTTGGGCTCAGGATTTGCACTCCTGTGGGAGAACTTCTGTGGTATAATTATTTTCAAGTCTGTGGGCAAGCAGGTATGGGATTTGACTTTATCACGACTGCTTCCCTTGTATCATCTCGTTGTGGCTTCTTCTTTGTCTTTGGATGTAAGGAATCTTTTTTGATAGGTTCCAGCATTTTTTTGTTAATGGTTCTTCAGCAGTTGTGATTTTCGTGTTTTCATAAGAAGGGGTGAGCTCACGTTCTTCTACTCCACCATCTTGAGACCTGCTCGTTGTCTGCTCCGTGATTTATTTGTTGGCATTACATGTCAGTTCCTCCCTCTGGACTGTGGGCTCCTCAGATGCATGAACCTTGAAATCTATCCTTTAAAGCACAAAAGGTTTTGATTTTGGTGAATTCCAATTTACCTATTTTTTTTCTCTTTCTTCATGCTTTTGGTATAATACCTAAGAAGGCTTTGTCTAGCCCAAGATCATGAAGACTTATGCCTGTATTTTCTTCTAAGATTTTTATAGGTTTTATAGTTCTTATATTTACATCCATTTTGAGTAAATTTTTTGGTATGGTGTGAGGCACGAGTCCAATTTCATTTTTTTTTCATGTGCATATTTGGTTTTCACAGCACCATTTGACTGAGTTCTGATCCAATAAAGCATCCGTAACGTCCAAATCAGCTTCAGGCAACACACCAAATGCTCAGAGATATGAAAAGTTTGGTAAACCCCGGAAGTATCTGGTGGAGCTGAGGACTACATTAATCCATCCTTTAGATCCCAACAACAACAAAAGCTATTTTTTTCTGACTGGCATGGTCTTTGTCTCCATCAATACAGAAAATGGGCTTATACTACAAATGACACTTTATACATTAGAAATGGGGAGTGGGACACTTATTGAAAGTAAAGAGTAGCAAGCTTTAAATTTCAGTAAAAATGGGATTTGTGGCCTTCTGAAGCTATCAAAGATGGAGTAAGCTACTAAAGCCTATTTCTCCCTTGGACAAAATACAAAAAGGAAATACCTGACAATTCTAAAAAGAAACAAAAGCAGTTGAATATAAAAGATGCTTTGGGAACTGAAGTAAAAACTTGAAGAATACCCTGTACATGGGTTGTAAAGTTCCCGTTTTTCATTTTTTCATTTATTTATCTTCTGGATTTAACCTGAAGGTGGCATAAATTGGGGAATGAGTATAGCACTGTCACAAGACACAATGTAAATACAGAAAATCAATTCTGTTTCTATATACTAGCAATGAATCACTGGAAATTAAAATCGAAACATAATATATGTCATTTTCAACAGCACCAAAACTTACTTAGGTATAATTGCATGAAAATACATTCAGGATCTGTTTGCTAAAGACCACAAAACCCTCATGAAAGAAAATGTTTTAAAAAACTAAATTAATGTTCATGGATTGAATGACTCAATATTAGTAAAATGTTGTTTCAATGCAATCCCAAACAACATCCCAGAATGATTTTCTATCGACAAGGTGATTCTAAAATTTAAATGGAGGGGCAAAGGACTTACAATAGCCAAAATAATTTTGCAAAAGAAGAACAAAATTGGAGAATTCATACTAATTGATTTCAAGACTTATTATAAAGTTAAAGTAAGATATTACAGTATTTCTGAAAACACAGAAACAGATCAATGGAACTGAAAGCCCAGAAATAGACTTACACATATATGGTCAACTGATTTTTCACAAAGGCGCAAAGGTAATTCAATGGAGAAATCATACATTTTTTTTCTTTTTGAACAAATATTTCTGAACCAACTAAATAGCATATGCAAAAATGAACCTTGATGTAAATTTCATTTATTATACAAAAATTAATTCATAGTGGATCATATACCTAAATGTAAAACATAAAACTATTAAAATTTTAGAAGAAAACATACGAGAAAATCTTTGTGACTTTGGGTCGGGCAACAAGTTCTTAGATAAAAAACCAAAAGTAGAATGCATTTTTTAAATTGATAAATAAGACTTCATCAAAACTTAGAACGTTTGCTTTACAAAAGACACTATTAAGAGGATGAAAAATGAACAACAGATAGGGAAAAAATATTTCCAGATCACATTTCTGACAAAAAACTTATACCTAGAATATATAAAGAGCACACAAAACTCAACAATAATAAAACAACCCAACTTTTACAAATGACAAAAATATTTGAACAGAAATTTCACCAGAGGAGAAATAGGGATGGCAAATATGAATATGAAAAGATGATCATGATCACTGACCATTAGGAAAATGTAAATTAAGGGAGTAAGGAAAATCATTATTTACTTATTAGTATACCTACTTATAATACCAATTGTTCACAAGGATGAAGAGCAAATAAAACATTGCTAATAGGAGTGTGAAATTGTACAGCCACTTTGGAAAGAGTCTGAGCTTTAAACATACACGCAGAATATGATCCAGCAATCTCCCTCCTGTATATATATCCAGGTGAAATGAAAACTTACGTTCATGTACATAAATTTTTATAGCAGAATTATCAATTATTGCCCCAAACTGAATACAACCCAAAGCCAGAAGGGACTGGCAGGACATATTTAAAGTGATGAAGGAGAAAAACCTACAACCAAGATTACTCTGCCCAGCAAGGATCTCATTCAGATTTGATGCAGAAATTAAAACCTTTACAGAAAAGCAAAAGTTGAGAGAGTTCAGCACCACAAAACCAGCTTTACAACAAATGCTAAAGGAACTTCTCTAGGCAAGAAACACAAGAGAAGGAAAAGACCTATAATAACAAACCCAAAACAATTAAGAAAATGGGAATAGGAACATACATATTGATAATTACCTTAAATGTAAACAGATTAAATGTTCCCACCAAAAGACACAGACTGGCTGAATGGATACATAAACAAGACCCATATATATGCTGTCTACAAGAGACCCACTTCAGATCTAGAGAAACAAACAGACTGAAAGTGACGGGATGGAAAAAAGATATTCCATGCAAATGGAAACCAAAAGAAAGTTGAGTAGCAATTCTCATGTCAGACAAAATAGACTTTAAAATAAAAACTATTAGAAGAGACAAAAAAGGACACTACATAATGATCAAGGGATTGATCCAAGAAGAAGATATAACAATGTAAATATTTATGACCCCAACACAGGAGCACCTCAATACATAAGGCAAATACTAACAGCCATAAAAGGGGAAATCAACACTAACACTTTCATAGTAGGGGACTTTAACACCCCACTTTCACCAATGGATAGATCATCCAAAATGAAAATAAATAAGGAAACACAAGCTTTAAATGATACATTAAACAAGATGGACTTAATTGATATTTATAGGACATTCCATCCAAAAACAACAGAATACACATTTTTATCAAGGGCTCATGGAATATTCTCCAGGATAGATCATATCTTGGGTCACAAATCAAGCCTTGGTAAATTTAAGAAAATTGAAATTGTATCAAGTATCTTTTCCGACCACAATGCTATGAGACTAGATATCAATTACAGGAAAAGATCTGTAAAAAATAAAAACAGATGGAGGCTACTTAATAACAAAGTGATCACTGAAGAAATCAAAGAGGAAATCAAAAAATACCTAGAAACAAATGACAATAGAGACATGACGACCCAAAACCTATAGGATACAGCAAAAACAGTTCTAAGAGGGAAGTTTACAGCAATACAATCCTACCTTAAGAAACAGGAAATATCTCGAATAAACAACCTAACCTTGCACCTAAAGCAATTAGAGAAAGAAAAACAAAAAAACCCCAAAGGTAGAAGAAGGAAAGAAATCATAAAAATCGGATCAGAAATAAATGAAAAAGAAATGAAGGAAACGATAGCAAAGATCAATAAAACTAAAAGCTGGTTCTTTGAGAAGATAAACAAAATTGATAAACCATTAGCCAGACTCATCAAGAAAAAAAGGGAGAAGACTCAAATCAGTAGAATTGGAAATGAAAAAGGAGAAGTAAAAACTGACACTGCAGAAATACAAAAGATCATGAAAGATTATTACAAGCAACTCTATGCCAATAAAATGGACAACCTGGAAGAAATGGACAAATTCTTAGAAATGCACAACCTGCCAAGACTGAATCAGGAAGAAATAGAAAATATGAACAGACCAATCACAAGCACTGAAATTGAAACTGTGATTAAAAATCTTCCAATAAACAAAAGCCTAGGACCAGATGGCTTCACAGGTGAATTCTATCAAACATTTAGAGAAGAGCTAACACCTATCCTTCTCAGACTCTTCCAAAATATAGCAGAGGGAGGAACACTCCCAAACTCATTCTACGAGGCCACCATCACCCTGATACCAAAACCAGACAAGGATATCACAAAGAAAGAAAACTACAGGCCAATATCACTGATGAACCTAGATGCAAAAATCCTCAACAAAATACTAGCAAACAGAATCCAACAGCACATTAAAAGGATCATACACCATGATCAAGTGGGGTTTCTTCCAGGAATGCAAGAATTCTTCAATATAGGCAAATCAGTCAATGTGATACACCATATTAACAAACTGAAGGAGAAAAACCATATGGTCATCTCAATAGATGCAGAGAAAGCTTTCAACAAAATTCAACACCCATTTATGATCAAAACCCTCCAGAAAGTAGGCATAGAGGGAACTTTCCTCAACATAGTAAAGGCCATATATGACAAACCTACAGCCAACATCGTCCTCAATGGTGAAAAACTGAAAGCATTTCCACTAAGATCAGGAACAAGACAAGGTTGCCCACTCTCACCACTCTTATTCAACATAGTTTTGGAAGTTTTAGCCACAGCAATCAGAGAAGAAAATGAAATAAAAGGGAACCAAATCGGAAAAGAAGAAGTAAAGCTGTCACTGTTTGCAGATGACATGATACTATACATAGAGAATCCTAAAGATGCTACCAGAAAACTACTAGAGCTAATCAATGAATTCGGTAAAGTAGCAGGATACAAAATTAATGCACAGAAATCTCTGGCATTCCTATACACTAATGATGAAAAATCTGAAAGTGAAATTAAAAAAACACTCCCATTCACCATTGCAACACAAAGAATAAAATATCTAGGAATAAACCGACCTAAGGAGACAAAGGACCTGTATGCAGAAAATTATAAGACACTGATGAAAGAAATTAAGGATGACCCGAATAGATGGAGAGATATACCATGTTCTTGGATTGGAAGAATCAACATTGTGAAAATGACTCTACTACCCAAAGTAATCTACAGATTCAATGCAATCCCTATGAAACTACCACTGGCATTTTTCACAGAACTAGAAGAAAAAATTTCACAATTTGTATGGAAACACAAAAGACCCCGAATAGCCAAAGCAATCTTGAGAACGAAAAATAGAGCTGGAGGAATCAGGCTACGTGACTTCAGATTATACTACAAAGCTACAGTAATCAAAACAGTATGGTACTGGCACAAAAACAGAAATAGATCAATGGAACAGGATAGAAAGCCCAGAGATAAACCCATGCACATATGGCCACCTTATCTTTGATAAAGGAGGCAGGAATGTACAGTGGAGAAAGACAGCCTCTTCAATAAGTGGTGCTGGGAAAACTGGACAGGTACATGTAAAAGTATGAGATTAGATCATTCCCTAACACCATACACAAAAATAAGCTCAAAATGGATTAAAGACGTAAATGTAAGGCCAGAAACTATCAAACTCTTAGAGGAAAACATAGGAAGAACACTCTTGGACATAAATCACAGCAAGATTCTTTTTGACCCACCTCCTAGAGAAATGGAAATAAAAACAAAAATAAACAAATGAGACCTAATGAAACTTCAAAGCTTTTGCACAGCAAAGGAAACCATAAACAAGATGAAAAGACAACCCTCAGAATGGGAGAAAATATTTGCAAATGAAGCAACTGACAAAGGATTAATCTCCAAAATTTACAAGCAGCTCATGCAGCTCAATAACAAAAAAAAAAAAAAAACCCAATCCAAAAATGGGCAGAAGACTTAACTAGACATTTCTCCAAAGAAGATATACAGACTGCCAACAAACACGAGAGAATGCTCAACATCATTAATCATTAGAGAAATACAAATCAAAACTACCATGAGATATCATCTCACACCAGTCAGAATGGCCATCATCAAAAAATCTAGAAACAATAAATGCTGGAGAGGGTGTGGAGAAAAGGGAACACTCTTGCACTGCTGGTGGGAATGTGAATTGGTACAGGCACTATGGAGAACAGTATGGAGGTTCCTTAAAAAACTACAAATTGAACTACCATATGACCCAGCAATCCCACTACTGGGCATATACCCTGAGAAAAACATAATTCAAAAAGAGTCATGTACCAAAATGTTCATTGCCGCTCTATTTACAATAGCCAGGACATGGAAAAAACCTAAGTGTCCATCATTGGATGAATGGATAAAGAAGATGTGGCACATATATACAATGGAATATTACTCAGCCATAAAAAGTAATGAAATTGAGCTATTTTTAATGAGGTGGATGGACCTAGAGTGTGTCATACAGAGTGAAGTAAGTCAGAAGGAGAAAGACAAATACCGTATGCTAACACATATATATGGAGTTTAAGAAAAAAAAATGTCAAGAAGAAGCTAGGGGTAAGACAAGAATAAAGACACAGACCTACTAGAGAATGGACTTGAGGATATGGGGAGGGGGAAGGGTAAGCTGTGACAAAGTGAGAGAGTGGCATGGACATATATACACTACCAAACGTAAAATAGATAGCTAGTGGGAAGCAGCTGCATAGCACAGGGAGATCAGCTCAGGTGCTTTGTGACCACCTAGAGGGGTGGGGTAGGGAGGGTGGTAGGGAGAAGACACAAGAGGGAAGAGATATGGGAACATATGTATATGTATAACTGATTCACTTTGTTATAAAGCAGAAACTAACACACCATTGTAAAGCAATTATACTCCAATAAAGATGTAAAAAAAAACAAAACAAAGGTCTCTCAAGTGGTGAATGAATAAATAAACTGTGGTACATCAACACAAGTGAATACTACTCAACAATAAAAAAGGAACAGACTATTTATACACACAATAACATAGATAAATCTCAAGTGTGTTTTACTAAGCCAGATTTTAAAGGCTAGATACTATATGATTCTATTTATATGACATTCCAGAAAAGGCACAACTATAGGGATGGAGAACAGATCAGTGGTTTGCAGGCGTTCAGGATGGGAGGAAGGCTTAACAGTAAAGGGTTAGCACAGGGAGTTTGGAGAGAGATGATGTAACTGCTCTGTATCTTGATCGTGGTGGTGGTTACACAATTCCATGCATTTTTCAAAACTTGTAGAACACCTCCCTCTGCCCCCAAAAAAGCTGAATTACTATATGTAAATAAAGATTACATCTTTAAAAGTTGGGAAAGGGTGGGGGAGATTTGTAAAAATGTCTTTTCTGAGAATGTTTAAGAAGAAGAGGGATCATCAGCAGTCCTGAACGTGTTTTCGAATCCAGTAACCTATGGAGTACTTCAATTTAGCTTTTTATGTTGATTTCAAAGCACTAGTTAATAACAGGGATATAGCTCTGGTTTTCATTTTATCCATGAAAGTAAATAGGTTGACAAGGCATTGTGAAAATCAGGTGTCCTTTTGCTCTATCTCAAAGAAAGCCTGATGCAACAAAGCAGCTTCCATAGTAATGACACTTTTTATTCAACACCAAGACAAATAACTATAAAAATACATAGTTAGACAATGCAGAAAGCATACACACCAGAACTAAATGAGGCCTCTAGGGAAATGATTGGCCACTTTAGAAAAAAAAATCCCTTTCTAAGAGCAAAGTTAGTCTCTTAATCTTGCTTTCACCTTCCCCACGGTGAGACCCTGAAGGCCTTTCTGTAGCTCTCACCTGTCACTGAAAATATAATGGAGAGAGGTCATCCAAAACATCTGGTGGAGAAGGGGGTCCCACTACCTATATCTGAGCATTGAATGTATATGTATGTTTTGGGGCGGGGAGGTGGAATTAAAGATGAATAGTTAATGGGTTAATAAGAACTGCTTTGTTTGCCTTCAAGAATTTACAAATGAGTCACATAATCGAAGGACTTGGCATTGCACAGAATCTTAGAGGCCATTTGATCCAACTTGTTTCAGAGATGAACAAGCGGTGGCCAAGTAAGTGATCATACAGCTGGGTTGTGGCAGAGCCAGAACCAAACCCCAATCTTCTGACCCCTTCTGACCCCTAATATTCTACCCTGGGGCCAGCCTCATGGGCATGTGACCTATAACATCTCATAGAGCCTCACACTCAGAAGGGCCCCACTCCTGGTTTAATGCTCTGCTGTTCCTATTTTGAAATTCTTAGTAATTTTTGAACAAAGGGCCCTATATTTTCATTTTACAGTGGGCCCCACAAATAATGCAGCTGATTCTGACCCCACAGTTCCCCTCTCAAAGGTTGTCTCACAGAAAGAAAACTTCATACTCCAGCCAATAGAAGGAAAAATTCAAGAGATAAGGGGATTTAAAACAAAACAAAACAAAACAAAAAAACAACAACAGGCAAAGTTTATAAAGAGAAAATCTTCTTATGCATCCAAGAGAACATCAACCAGCATGGGACTGGAAAATGGTTTTGTGGGAAGTAATGAAGAGACAACCTCAACCAGTTTTACTAGTGCTCAACTCAAGTTCCTAGGGAATCATCAATAGCAGTGATTAAGTGGGAGGGAGGGAGGGTATATTCAACTAAGTATATAATTCACTTGAATGTTCTCTTACCAACCAGGCCTTAATAGACCTGGTTTGTCTTCTCATTCAGGAATCACCGGAAAGATCTTATCATGTGGAACAAACCAGTCTCTAGAATGGTGGCCATCATGAGGTGTTTTACACATTGAAGTGCACATACATTATCTGCCACTGGGGAACTGGGGGGAGTCCAATATTGGGTTTGCTTTACTAAAGAAAGATTTGGAGCCTTAAAAACACAAACTCAACTTTAAATCCCAGTGTTATCACTCAGTGTTATTATTGGCAAGTTATGTAAACCCTCTAAGCCTCAATATCTTTATCTGTAAAATAATGACCATAAACGTATCTTGCTTAACTTGTTAGATATGTTAGCTTACAAGGATTTGCTTTTCCCAAAGTGTGTTCCACAGAAGACAAGTTCTGGAGAGTAGTAAACGAGATCTGGGGATCAGACTAGTTTAGTAAACAGAGTTAAAACTAATCACATCAATTTATTTAACATAAAACTTCGCAAAGTTTTTAATATAATAATTTTCTAAGTGAATCAGCAAGAGGCAGATACCATGTACAGCATTTCTCAAATTCATTTGATCAGAAAAAAACCTTTTTTGAAACTAGTGTTGCATGGGAGCACATTTTTGAGAATGCTGAATTAATTATATAGAGTAAATAATAAATGTTACTTCCATTTATGTTAGTTTCATTATATAAAAATACAAAGATTCTTATTATTACAACACATCATACACTGAAAAAAAAAAGTTTTCCTTCACTCCTTCAAACTGCTCTCCTCCTGATAACCATGTTGGTGCTGTTGCTGTTTTTCTAGAACATCACCTCTGCTTCCTATTTAATCATATGCTTATTGTTCCAGTCTTCCCTGGATTTCTATTTGAGAAGAATGTACATTATCACTGTGCTCACTTGATCTAGGGTAAATAGCTATGGACAAATCCGAAACCTCAGTTCTAATACCACCTCTGCTACTAACTGTATGACCAAGTTTGGGGTGTCTTGTTTTTTTTTTTCAACTTTCCTAGACCTCTGTAAAATGAATGAAATGTAATTGTTCTAAGATAAAATAAAATTTTATAACATTCTAGAACTGGATGAGTTGACTTAAAAGACTTCAGAGACTTCTACTTTCCAGTCCAGCATATAAGGGGCTTGGAAGTCATCACTCCCATCCGCATAAGAAAAAGTTGAACAAACTGAAGATCAAGAACTTTTCTTAGATCTATCAGAGAGTCAAGATCACAAAACAAATCACTTCCCCCAAATTTTGAGAGGCAGACAGGCAGAAAGAGAGAATCACAACTTACTAGAGCAGAAACCCAGGAGCAGAAGCCTCCAAGGGAATCAGAATCAGGGTAAGAAAATCTAGACTATAATTGATGAAATGGTGGAAACTCAGAGTGGACAAGTTTGAGAGTTAAAAATTCCAGGGAAGGGCAGTCTTAGGTGGGGCTCTTACTCTTTGTAAGTATTCCCTCCAGGAGCCCTAGGAGGTTCTCACAGAGATGATTAGAGAAGAATCTCCTCATGCTTCCATCACAGGGAAGGAAAAAGTAGTCATTTTGAATCCAGCACAGAGCACTCTGTTCTTCTTAACAAAATAAACTATTTCACCAGAGCCTAACAGACCCAGGAGAAGAGAAATACCCAGCTCTATTTCCCTCTAGCCTTTGATGTGGAGGAAGGAAGATATACAATTGCAGCCTCTTCTAGTCTTCCTGTCTCACTTAAGTGTGTGTGTGCCTGTGTGTGTGTGGGGGGGGGGAGAGGGGGAACATAAGAAGAACTTTTAAATCTCACAGCCCAGAGGCATAGGCTCACTAAAAAACTCAGACCTAATCATAGGGCTATGGAATGCTACCCGTCCCCCACACCTTACCACCATATCAATAAGGCCTATATACTGAAGTTCCTTTTACCCAGTATATCAGGTCCAGCTTTCAACAAAAAAAGTTACAAGGCATACTAAAAGGCAAATCGTAGACTTTAAGGCAAGCATCAGAACAAGACTCAGATACAGTAGGGATGTTGGAATTAACAGCACACTGAAAATTTTAAATAACTATAATTAATATAATAAGGGGTTAAGAAGATGAGAAGACAAGCCACCAACTTAGAGAAAATATTTGCAAGATACATATCTGATAAAGGACTGCTATCCAAAATATATAAAGACCTCTTACACCATGACCAAGTGGGATTTATCCCTGGCTTGCAGGGTTTAACGTATGTAAATCACACTACATTAACAGAATGAAAGATAAAAACTACATGATCATCTCAATAGAAGCAGTAAAAGCATTTGATAAAATTCAACATCCATTCATAATAAAAACTCTCAATGAAACAGGTATAGAAGGAAATTTTCTCAACACAGTAAAGGCCATTTATGAAAAGCCCACAACTAACATCACAATCAATGCGGAAAAAATGAAATTTTTTACTCTAAGATCCAGTGCAAGGCAAGGATGCCCACTCTGGCCACTTTCACTCAACATAGTACTGGAAGTATGAGCAAGGGCAATCACACAAGAAAAAGAAATAAAGGGCACCCAAATCAGAAAGGAAGACATAAAATTATCTGTTTGCAAATGACATAATCTAATATATAGAAAACCCTGTAGACTCTACCAAATAACTGCTAGAACTAATAAATGAATTCAGTAAATTATGAAAAGTTTTAAAAATAAAAATGTATTTGTATGTGCATGTGTGGGCACGCACGCGCGCGCGCACACACACACACACACACACATACCACAAACACCGTAAAGGAAAAGTTGCAAAATTTGATTTTACTGGCAGCGTATAAAAACAGTCACAAGATGGGAGAGGATATTAGCAACAGAAAGCTGTTTATATTTGTAGAAACTCATCAAATAAAAAAAGACCATCCAATAGAATAAAAAAAATAAAGGCTAGAGACTTGAGCAAGAATATTATGAAAGAAGGAATCCAAATGACAAATAAATATATGTATCAACCTAATATCTGATCTCACAAATATAAATCAAAACCAGAATGAGATACCATTGTACTCTAAACCAATTAGGAAAATTCAAAAAGTCTGAAAATACCATGTGTTGGGTGAGGTAATTGAGCAAATTTAGAAACTCTCAAATTGTGCTGCTGAAGTACAGATTGGTACAAACCACTTTGAAAAAGCAAGTGGGCATTGTCTACTAAAATTGAATATGTGCATATCCTATGATCCAGCAGTTCTGCCCCTGAGTACATCCCCTAGAGAAACTCTTGCATATTTGCATCCAGATACATATACAAGAATGTTCCTAGCAGTCTTCTCCTCAACAAACCAAAACTGGAATTTTGGAAACAACAGTGTCCATCAACAGTAGAATGAATGAATTCTAGTATATACCTCTAATGAAATACTACACAGAGATAAAAATGAATAAACAAAAACTATATACTACAAGATGACCAGCTCTTAAAAACAAAATATTAAGCAAAAGAAACAAAGATGACAACAAGATAAATATATGAATCCATTTTCATGAAGTTTAAAAATGAGCAACACTAAAATTATTATTATTACTTAGCAATATATACCATTAAAGTAAACTTTTCAGGTTCTTTGGTTATAGGTAGGTATCAAAGTTGTTTTTTTTTTTTAAATTTTACACACAGGGAAAAAGATACGTAGAGGCCTATTCAAATATTTATTCTTTGTAGGTACATTTTATAGGAAAGGAGAATGCTAGGTAGTCATTTTTAGTCTAGATAGCTGAAGATGAGGGTCTGGTTAAAGGCAGCAGATTTTTGACTGACAGTCAACTGAAAACCAAATTGACTGGTGAGTAATACATTTCCAAAACAAATCTCATTAAAGTTCAGCAGAACTTTTGTTCAGGCACTCTATCAGGAATGCTAATCTTCTCCAAGAAGTTGGTTATAAATTACATCACACAAAAAGTTTCTACTCCAGAGCAGGCTTGAACAATTTTTCTTTTACAGTTCATGGCGTACAGAGCTAAAAAGAAACACGAGGAAATCATTGCCATGAAATGCAGGGCAGTAACTACCTCAAGGACAAAGTGAGAGGGTGGCTCTTGGGAAGAGACACATAGGGCTTCTAGAACACTGTTCACGTTCTCTAATTACAATCACATTTGTGGCTTTATTTTATCTTATTGATTCATTAAACTGTTTTTCATTATGCTATTATTCATTAAACAGTTTTGGGTACTTTTCTATACATGTGTTATACTTTTCAATTTGAAAGAAGGTGATAAATAAAGGGTAGATGAAAAATCTGAGGAACAGAGTGATTGATTTATATATTTCATACCCACATGAAATATATTACATGAGCACCAAACTTTATACCATAGAGCCTTAGTATAAAGCTGGTTACTCTAGTCCTCCAAAAAGCCTTCACATTCCTCCCCATCCCACAGGGACTACTTCCTCCTCTGCTCTCACAGAACTCATTGTTTAGACCTCTCACTGGCAATTAAGTGAATATGCCTCACAAGAAAAGCCTCACAACCATTCCTGTGCTGTTGTTCAGCCTTTCACATTTGTATGCTTTGTCTTCCAGTTTATGGCTTGGCACATAGTATTCCCTTGACACACTTTTACTCATAAGAAGCAATACAGAGTGCAAGTGTGAATCTCACATCAGAACAGGTCATGTTAAAGCAATGTTCCAGTATTTATCATCATCATTTCTAAAACACTTTTCTCAAGTCCAGCTCCACGTGTTGGACATGAAGTCTCATGTCCCTCTTTCATCAGTCAGAAAACTCTCCTACTCTTTCTATAAACCCAAAGACTGGTGATGATATGATCACTTGTTATCCAATTATGTGGCAGCTCCTCTAGGGACTCACAGGACTTGGAGGCTTAGGAATTGCTGACCAACTCCCGTGCATAAAAAAGAGAAAAAAAAAAGCAATACCTTGGGTAGTAGTCTAGTGCAGAGCAAGGACACAATTACCTTATTTGTACTGTCCTTGTGAGGGGTGGACTTAATTCTGACCATGAACTGCTTTCCTCATATGAATTGACTTTGCAGTTTCCATTCAAGGCACAAAATTCAATCCTTATTTCAACAAACATTTGTTAAGGATCTACTATGTGCATATTGCCGTGCCAAGACCTGAGGATATGACATCCTGAATTTTCTTTTTTCTCCCTGCTAAACATATTCTCATTCATTGATAGTCATTACCAAAGCAGAAATACACAATTCATTAATTAGCCCTTCCCTTTGTAACATGATGTTGCAACCAAGGCACGAAAATATAATAGCTATGATATTCAGGGTGAAGTACCAGGCCAAGACGCAAATTTTCAAAGGTGGTAGTCCACCCCACACATGAAAAAATGGTTGCAAAACTCTGGAACCCCTCACTTGCAACCAGGGCATAAAAGATGGAGGAAAAATAGGGCTCAGGGAAAAAGATTTCCTGAGAGAATGCTGCACTTTCTCCTGCTTCTTTTCCTCCATTGAAGAGATATGAGAGAAGTACTAGCTCCTAAAATAAAGTCTAATGAGAGGGTTTCAAAGACATTTCCCAGGGAGAATTTCTAAAGATTTCTGCAGAGAAAATTCTTGATGTTCTTTAAGTCCACCCCTTCCAAGGACAAAGTGAATTCTTCCTTCTTCACTCCATCAGTAGAGACAGATGACAAAGAGAGCACTCAGAGTAATTCATCATTAATTTCCTTTTGTTAAGAAGGAACCCAGTGAACTGGTGTCTGACACTGGCCTGGAAACTCTAAAGAGCAAGAGATAGGGTGGTCTGCAGCTTTGGCAGTGGGAGAGAAGTTGCTACTGCATTTACTGTGTTTACTGAAGCAATGATGAAGGAGGTATTCCCATGAACTAGATATAGGACATATACTACTGAGAATCAGCAGTTCAGGTCTGGTCAAAAGGAGCTCACTGGAGAAAACTGAAGACGAACCCTCAGATTCCCAGGTAGTTTACTAATCTGCCTCCCTGCTTCTGTCCTTGTCCCCTTCAGTGTATTGCACACAGAAGTCAAATGTTTCACTAAAACATAAGGCAGATCGTGTCACTTCTCTACTCAAAACCCTCTGGTGGCTTCCCATGTCACGTGGGGTAGAAGCCCAAGCCCTCACGAGACCCATGAGGCTCTACACAATCAGACTCCATGCCGCACGCCCTTATCTCCTCCCCTCCCCTCTGCTCTCCGCAATGCAGGCACACTGGCCTCCTGTTCCTCATGCCCCCAAGGCCTCTGCGCTCGCCAGGCTCCCTGCCTCGAATACTTCAGTGCCTGGGAGTCCAAGTCACTAGAAACAGAATTTCCACAAAGGCAGAGGTTTTCATCTGCTTTGTTCACTGCCATGTACTCAGGGCCTAAAACAGTTCCTGGCATGGAGTAGTTGTCCAATAAATATTTGTTGACGGACTGAATGCATTTTAATAAAATTTTTGTAAATGATAATATTTCCTAGGTTGTTGTTCCAAGGGGAGATCAAAGGGGAAGAAACTTCCTTCTCCCCAGGGTAGAAAGTTACCAAATCCACATATAAGTTTGCTGGAAGCAGTATGCTTGAGCCTATTTGTCCCTTCCTCTCTCACGTGCCTGGTGTACAGATTTCAGTCAGCGATGATTATGATCTATGTTGTTCCCCTTTGTTTCCCTTTTGTTCTTGGTGTTTAATAAAGAAATCTGCAATTTCACCATTAGAACATCATAAATCACCCTCATTACACAGCCTGCTCAGGCAGCTCTGATAGGAACCTCCTGGGCAGGGGGAGAGCTCAAACAAACCAGGAAATGTTTGTACAGATGCAAAGGCAAAAGGGGAAAAATCCTAGGGCATGAATCATGTGGGATTTTAATTGCCCTGATGCTAAATATGATAACTATCATAATTTCTAAGTAGTATTGAAAAAACATATTTTACTTTGACTCCAAAATTTTCTAGAAATGTGTTCCTACCATTAAAATTCCTGAGTCCAGAGTTCCAGTGTTATATGGGGCAAAGTTACCAGGTGACAAAGGGGTGAAGAGCAGGAAGACTACAATGTTAAAGTGGCCTTCTTACCTCCCTTTCAGCATGACTTCTCGTACAGTTTCTTTCAAGATAAGCAAGAAACCCCAAAGTTTTAAGGAAAAGGAACACAGAATATTAAAATTAGCTGAATAATATATAAACGGTATCTCAGATCCAAATAAACTGCTTAAAACACAACCACTCATGCACACACATGAACACACACATGCACACACTCATAAGCACCCACACAAGCATATTCTGAGGGCCCCTCATTCCAACATGTCACAAGGGAACCACAACCTTAAACTTTGCAGACTCTCCCAAATGTCATGGTTTATTAAACACAGGAGTTCCATTCATTCTACTTTGTGCCCCTCTCAACCCATTTCTTCACAATGAGGCTAGAAGAAAACTGAAATTACAAATGAATGTGCTGGAGGCTTACTCAAAGCCAGAAAAAATTCTGAAGTGTAAGTACAGTAGTGGTAGTAGTAGTAGTAATAATAGTAGTAGTAGTCATGACTATCACTACTGACCATTAATGCAGATAAGTGCTTCTAATGCACTATGTCATTTGAATCCTCACATTCCCTTAGATTATGGGGCTCAGAACATTTATTTCATAAGAAACCATCGTCCAGTGAAGTTTTAAATTGTGAACTCTAACAACTTAGCAAATTATAGAAATGAAAAAAGATATAAAAGAAATGCTTTTAAAAATTCAATTACAAGGGAATTCTCTGGTGGTCCAGTGGTTAGGACTCAAATATTGTACAATATATTAATGCATATATGTGAAATCTAGAAAAATGGTACAGATGAACCTATTTGCAGGGCAGGAATAGAGATACAGACGTAGAGAACGGACATGTGGACATGGATGGGGGGTAAGGGGGGTCGGGATGAATTGGAAGGTTGGGATTGACATATATATACTACCATGTGTAAAACAGATAGCTAGTAGGAACATGCTGTATAGTGCAGAGAGCTCAGCTCGGTGCTCTGTGATGACCTAGATGGGTGGGATGGTGGGTGGATTGGGAGGGAGGGGATATATGTATACATATAGCTGATTCACTTCACTGTACAGCAGAAACTAACACAACATTGTAAAGCAGCTATACCCCAATTAAAAAAAAAAGAGAATATACAAGGACCTCACTGCAAATTGTTAGCAGTAAATTAGGAAAGAGGCTACAAAGTCCCTGGACACATATTTACCTACACAGTGTAAACCATCAATATGTGTTTGATGAATGCATAAATGAGTGAATAAATAAATTAGTGAATGAACAAACAAGTCAAATAACCAGCACTCCTCTTTGTACTCTTGGTTGCCTGAGAAACACTGACTCTTGCTCTTGAATAAGTTCTCTTGCTGGATCTCAGTCTCTCTTCAAATGCAGCAAACTCTCCAGTGTTTTTGTGGATATTAACACTGTAGAGGGACTTCCCTGGTGGTCCAGTGGGTAAGACTTCATGTTCCTAATGCAGGGGGCCAGGGTTCGAACCCTGGTCAGGGAACTAGATCCCGCATGCATGCTACAACTAAGAAGTCCACATGCCACAACTAAGAAGTCTGCATGCTGCAACTAAGAAGGCTGCAGGCCGCAACTAAGAGCCCACATGCCACAACTGAGTCCACATGCCACAACTAAAGATCCCACATGCTACAATGAAGATCCTGCATGCCACAACTAAGACGTGGCGCAGCCTAAATAAATAAATATTTTTAAAAAATACTCTAGAGTCCTCTGATATTCAGAAATAGCCAGATTCTACCCCTTCCATTCTATTCCCACCGCCACCATCCTCATTCAGTTTCAAATCCATATCACAAAATCATCTGCTTTCACACTACACTCCAGTACATCTTCCACACTGTCCCAGATTAAGCTGCCTTTTATACCACTTTGTTTATATCATTCGCCTTCTCAAATGGTCTATATTGCCTACACAAATCACAGCTCTACTCTGACATTCAAGGCTTTCAACAACCTGACACCTACCCACATTTCCTCCTCTATCCCCTTCCACTTCTCAACATATACTTTATATGCAGCTATTTTTGACAGTACATAATTTCCCAAAACCTACTACACTTTCTCTCTGTTCATGTCTTTATTCATGCCATTCCTTTTATCTGTAAATGTCTCCACTCAGCTCCAACTATGAAAATTCTACCCATTCTTCATATTCTAGTTCTGATTTTCCTCCTTCAATATGCATTCCATGCTTGACTTAGTTGGAGAGATCCCGCCATCTTGTCATCCCCAAAGAAAGTCTCTGAGATCAAAGAACACAGTCTTTTTGCATAATTGCAGGGGCAAATATTATTCAGTGCAGTGTTTCACTAACTGTGCTCCAAAGAACAATGTCTCATGATTCTTAAAAAAAAACATAACCAAAACCAAACCAAACCAAAACAAACAAGAAGCGTAAAGGCCCTGGTCAAATAGTGTTAGAAAACCCTACACACTCTACCCTTCTCTTGGAGATTCCTAGTGCATATGAGCATATCAAAGGCTCTGAGAATCCTAAGGTGAAGAAATGTGACTAACTTGGTTTAACCCACTATTTCCAAAATATATTTCATCAAATTTTCCAGTTTTCACATATTAATAAATCTTTCTTGGAAAGCTAGTTCTCTATGGAACACAGTCTAGGAAACACTGATCTAATACGACTCCCTCAAGGGAAGAGATGATGAAATTGAGCTCTAGAGAAGTGAAGTAACTGAATAAAAGACCATGAGCTAATTTGTAGAAGAGCCACTAGTACACCCAGTCTCTTGTCTTCCAAACCAATGCTCCTTCACTATATCACTATGATCAAATTACATTACAGTACAAAATTATAGAATTTTTATATTTTATACCTTGCCAAACTTCTTAGACATTGAAATCCAGTAATTTGCCTTGGGAAGACTATATCAGAGTCACAAAATAAAGCCATTTTTTTAGCCCAGTAAAGAAGTTCGATATACACACAAAAAGAAATTAATCAGGGAAGCTAATATCTGTATAGTCCCCAAGGATTAGAATTCACATTACCAAATTGAATTTACAGGAATCCAAAATTCTGTGATACTCTATGGACAAGGTGGTTAAGAAACATTAAAAGATACTCACAAAATAAAATAAAAAATAAAAATCTACCATTAAAAAAGAAAGGCAAATTCAGTATCATACTACTCAAGTATGCACAAATATTAAATAAATAAATGAGGAAATCCTTCCCAGAGCTCACTGTACAGTATTCGTTCCCTTATCACAAAAACAAAAGCAAAAGCATATTCTTGTCTAGTGAGAACTCAGCTGGAATTATCACTTATGGCAGATACTGCTGATTGCCTATTCAATGGCTTCCCCTCCCATTTTGTTTTCCCTTCCTGATATGCTCAGGAAAGGTGAGCTCCTCCCCCATTTTCAAAAGATGAACCATGATTGGTCCATGCCAATCTTGATTAGTCTTACTGCATTTGCCAGTGGATTTAAGAGTGGGAATATGACCAATATATACGGAAAGTATATTGGGGATTCTGGAGATTTTTACCCCCAGTAAGAGACAGGGGGTGGGTTAGGGCCACGTTTTATACCTTCCCATGTTCCTATAACTGTATGCAGTTATAATGAGGAAGTGATGTCTGGAATCATTGAAACCATCTTGATACCATAAAGAATAAGCCTAAGAACAAAAACTAATACATTAAGGCTGGCAGAACAGTAGGTTCTCAGAACAGGAAGCTGTTCTCCCCTCACACAGTACTCCCTGTTTTCTCTCTTCTCTCTCCTTTTATTCCTCTAGGCCATGCACTCTAAATCAACCTCTCTTTGGCTTCTCTCTGTTTCTGCCTTCACTTCCAGAAACCAGTAGTCCTCTACAAGTCCACACTGTCACCCCAGTGCACACATTTAAACACTTAAGATCATACATTTGCTATACATAGCAACATGCACCACTCTTCAACCTCCCAGGCTGGATTTCTCTCTCCTTCCCACACATCAGCACCTTTTAGAAAGCATATTTTAATGAAAACAACAAAGACAAATTCACAGTTTTACCCAAGGCCACCCTGCCTCCATAACACTCCTTGGTGATAGACTATCCTAGAACTCTTTGTATCCACTGCAGTATTTAGCAGTAAATTTATTAGTGCTCAATAACTACTTTCTGATCAATTTACCAAAAAAAAAACGTAGGCCCAATTAATTTATTTCAAGAAAAATTAAAAGTTCAGGAAAAGACATTTGATTAATTGAAAGGAACTGCTTGAGTAAAATGACATGGAAATAAGTTCTATGGATCCAAGACTATTTCAACAGTGATTTCAGAACTGACATGTTGAAAATATGAGGACCTTAATTACAATATCTCATATTTGTATAGTGTTTTATGACTTACAAACAGCCTTGTGTCTATTACCTCATCTGAGCGTTCCTCACGTGATAAATTACTTTTAGGTATAACAAGTTTGTACAATGATATTGGTAAACAATTTGAAAGACAGCATATGATCAGAGGTCACTCACAAACATATTTCAATTATAAGTTGATTTTAAGCTTAAAAAAAAAAAAAGAAAAGAAAAGAAACTTTCCAGAATAGAACCCAGTGTATTAATTAGTCAGGCCGGATCTGGGACACTATGTTTATTTCTGAACATTATACTGTAAAAAAAGGACACTGTCAAAACAATGTATCTAGACAAAGGCAACCAAGATGACGTCTGGAAATTATCTCAAATGTAGAATGAGAGAACTGGGAGTGTTTAGCCTATAAAAGAAAAAATTTTAGGGATGAAATCATAGACATCTTTAAATTCAAAGTTTGTTAAGTGAAAAGGTGACAAGATCCTTTCTACCGTGCTTCTGATGGCAGAACTAGTGCCAATGAGAAGTTAAAATGACAAAGTGATCAACATAAAAACATAGAGGATTTTCTAATACCCATCTCTACCACTGTTCTCCAGCCTTCCAGGCTGTTCAACACAAAGCAGAAATTTTCTTAAATCCAAAGTTGTTTAAAATAGACTGGACTACTTTGAATTAGAAATATCTAAAGAGTTTCTGGTGCCCTTCCTCAGGAATTCTATGAAAGGGATTCCTATATTGGCAAGGTGAACCAGATAATCTCTAGAAACCTTTCCAGTATGAACGCTCAATGATTCCATACCCTGAGAGCAGCCCAACACACAACTGTCAAGTCCCACTCAATGTATTCATGTAATCAATCTTTTTTTAAGGGCTTCCCTGGTAGTGTAGTGGTTAAGAATCCACCTGCCAATGCAGGAGAGACATGGGTTCGAGCCCTGGTCCAGGAAGATCCCACATGCCACGGAGCAACTCAGCCCATGCGCCACAACTACTGAGCTTGCGCTCTAGAGCCCGCGTGCCACAACTACTGAGCCCACATACCACAACTACTGAAGCCCGTGCGCCTAGAGCCCATGCTCTGCAATGAGAAGACACAGCAATAAGCCCGCACACCACAATGAAGAGTAGCCCCCGCTCGCCGCAACTAGAGAAAATCCCGCGTGCAGCAACAAAGATCCAATGCAGTCAAAAATAAATAAATAAATTTTTTTAAAAATCTTTTTAAAAAAATTTTTATTGGAGTGTAGTTGCTTTACAATCTTGTGTTAGTTTCTGCTGTACAGCAAAGTGAATCAGTTACATATACATATATCCACTCTTTTTTATATTTCCTTCCCATTTAGGTCACTGCAGAGCACTAATTCTCCAAAAAAGACATACAGATTGCCAAAAAACACATGAAAAGATGCTCAACATCACTAATTATTAGAAAAATGTAAATCAAAACTACCATGAGGTATCACCTCACACCAGTCAGAATGGCCATCATCACAAAATCTACAAACAATAAATGCTGAAGAGGGTGTGGTGAAAAGGGAACCCTCTTGCACTGTTGGTGGGAATTTAAATTGATACAGCCACTATGGAGAACAGTATGGAGGTTCCTTAAAAGACTAAAAACAGAACTACCATATGACCCAGCAATCCCACTCCTGGGCATATATCCAGAGAAAACCCATAATTCGAAAGGATGCAGGCATCCCAATGTTCATTGCAGCATGATTTACAATAGCCAGGACATGGAAGCAACCTAAGTGTCCATCGACAGATGAATGGATAAAGAAGATGTGGTATATATACACAATGGAATATTATTCAGCCATAAAAAGGAATGAAATAATGCCATTTGCAGAGACATGGATGGACCTAGAATTTATTCAGGTAATCAATCTTATCTTATCTAAGATTAAATCTTTATTCAGGTAATCAATCTTATCTAAGATTAAATCTTATCTAAGATTAAATATATAATTTGCAAAAAATATGGGTAGACAAAATCTAACCTATAATGGTTGGCACTGAGCACCCCCAACACCTAGAATAATACCAGGCACAGAGCAGGAACTCACAAACATGTGTGATTTAATGAATGATATAACTATCTAAATGTTAGGTAATTCTGACAGGTCTCTAACCTTTTTCACACACCCTGGCTCTTTGAGGTTGTTGTCAGCAACAGCCCTCTAAGGTAGGCTAGGCAGGTTGCTATGCCCCCTTCACACACCTTATTTTATTGCCCTCTCCCAAGAATGCTCTTCAATTAACATTATGACTTTATGTTTCACTAAAGGTTGTTAAAAGAAAAAGTTACCACAACAACATCTTATGTAAAACCATGACTGACACCATCACTGTCCCTCATGCCCCTCACGTCAGAAACAAGATAAATTCCTCCTCCAATTAATACCAAGAAAATGCTTGCCTTGCCATACAAGGCATACAAATTTGTCTGCTCTCCCTTTCCTTCCTTCCTTCCTTCCTCCCTCCCTCCCTTTTTCCCTCCTTCCCTCTCTCCCTTCCTTTCCTTTTTTTCCTAAACAAAATAATGGAGATTCTGTAAACAAACATGGTTCCTTTTTATCCTCAGAAGTTTCCAGGAAGTTCAGTCAACCTTGTGGTTCTAACTTTGACATCCCAAATTCCTAACATAAATCTCTCCAACATTACAACAAATAAAAACTTAGAAAAAAAATTTAAATGGACTCTGGTTTGAAAAAAAATTACTTGGAATCTTGATACATAAAACAAGATAAAATATAACTTGAGAAAGGAGCTCAGAGCCCTACCAACTAAGCCTCCCTCAAAAATCCCCCACCTCCAGTGGCCCTAGATTCCTTAGGGTTCCAGTGACTGTCATTTGATCATCATTTGAAAACTACTGCTCTACAGTATTTTTAAAAATTATTTTAGCTACCTTGTTTTGTGCATTTTTATTATAAACCACAAGAAAATGTCTTAGCATTAGGCACATAAAAACTGTGTGCATTTCCATATATGCTTACATATGAGAAGATCAAAACATTAGATATTAACAATAGATAGCAAGGAGGTGGAGCCAAGATTATAACCCCAAACTGACTTTAGACTCAAGCAGTACTTAGGCTGGAATCTCAGCTTCTCACTGTTTAAGGTTGAAAATGTTACTTAACCTCTCTCAGCTACAATTTACACACCTGTTAAAGCAGTTACAATATCTACCTTACAACACCGCTTTGAGGATTAAATGAAGTGTATAAATAACACTATACAGTATTTGACTCATAATACTTTTTATTACCTTCATTACTTTTTGACTCCTGCCACTCTAGTCTGATCAATATGTAATGTCAATAGGAAATTTAAATTTAAAAAAAAAAAGGAGACACTAAGTCTGGAACCAGGAAACCACAGGGACAACTGACAGCACTGAAAAGCAAGTGCAGGATGAGACTGGCCAAGAGAAAGAGTTGGCCCAGTAGTCATCAGTGCTGTTGAGAGAAATGTGTAATTGTCAAACTTTGCTAACAAAAGAAACTAGGTCATCATAAAAGGCCAGAAATGAGTCAAAGACTGAAATTAAAAAAAATAATAATTAAAGATTCTGTCACTAAACCAACCATCAAATCCAATAGGTAAGGAGGGCTTCCCTGGTGGCGCAGTGGTTGAGAGTCTGCCTGCCGATGCAGGGGACACGGGTTCGTGCCCCAGTCCGGGAAGATCCCACATGCCGCGGAGCGGCTGGGCCCATGAGCCATGGCTGCTGAGCCTGTGCGTCCCCGTGCTCCGCAACGGGAGAGGCCACAACAGTGAGAGGCCCGCGTACAGCAAAAAAAAAAAACAAACGAAAAAAAAAAACAATAGGTAAGGGAAAGTTTTGGCTTTCTTGAGCCATGTCCCAGCCATGTTACTTTCAAGGAAACGCATTAAATTGCCTGTATATGAAGAATTACAACTTCAGCAGAGCCATCAGGAAAAGCACTGAAGAGCATTTATTGGCCTAGCCCAGCAAGACTGTCCTACAGCTCCTCTGTCAGACCCCTCCAACAGGAAATCTTTTAAAGCAATGCTTTAGCTCTACCACTGACATCTCCCTATAAACTAATGTGATGTTTGGCATGGAAGGTTGTTTATTTAGGTGTGTGAAGGTTCTGGCTGTTAACTTGGTTCTGGCTGTTAACTTGGTGAGAAAAGTTATTTCTCTACCTCCCTACAGAGACCATTCTAGTACTTCTTAGAGTGAACACCCATTACACACAAAAGAGGAGCTGGACAAGGCTTCTGCAAAACTGAGTAGGTGAACTTGTGTCTGACACTTCCTTCCCACCTCTTCTGGCTGTGAGCCCTATTCCCTACTCCAAGCTGTCCTACTGCTAAACCCAGGTATCTACCCTGGGCTCTTGTTGCCAGGATTTTGTTATCATTTAATTATCAACTGACACTCTTTCTCTCTTTGTCCTATCCTTTCAAGCAGGTTACAGTTGATAAGTGTTCCCAGGAACACTTAAATTTTAATTGTTACTTAGGAATGTTAAAAAGTCTTTAGAATTTAAAGGAATAAAACCGAACTGACAGAATTTGAGGTTCCATAATGGGTCTGAGGGTGATGTTTACAGGCTCACACAAGTTAATCAATCACCCCATTAAAGTGACCATCTACAATGCCTACACTCAAGGCTGACCTGGGAAGAGACAGTCATTTCCCTAGAAACACCTAAGAGAAGAAGATTATAATACAAATATAAATAGACATAAAACCTATCTATACTATATGTATATTATCTATCTATACCATATACATATATATAGGAAATACTATATGCATATATAGAGGAAATACTATATGCATATATATAGGAAATACTATATATATGTAAATATATGGTATACTTAGTACAGTATATAGTATATTTACATATATAGTACATATACACATATATAGCATAGGTAACAAATATTGATATAACATGCACATAAAGCATATACACATATATAGTATATACTATACTATATGTATACTATATGCGTATATATGATAATGCGTGTGTGTGTGTGTGTGTGTGTGTGTGTGTGTGTGTGTGTGTGTATATATATATTTCATGCACACCTAAACCTTGTAAGTTTTTGAAATGTATTTAGGGAATTCATCCTGTAGGTCATACACATTTTGCAAATGTTACCATAATTAATCTTGGCTGGCTGCAGAGTCATTCTGCATCATTAATTAAGGATGTTTCTGCACTAACAGTTCATTTCCAAGAGTATTCCAGAATAGTGTAGCCAGGCAACAAGGTGACTGCCAGACAGCAGGCTCTCAAATTCCCATGAATATGGTTCATAAGGCTGAGCTGCGAGAAACAGCAAGTCACAAACTCCATGCCTCCCACCCTTTTCTTTATCCTGAAGAGTACAGGATACCCCACAAGGCACAGACACAGGCCAAATACCCAGGGATGATTTCAACACTGACAACAAGTTCAAATCATTTAAATCCAGCAAAGTAGATGCCTTGGTGTGCAGAGACATGGGATGATATGGAGAGTTGGGAGGAATGGAAGCAAAGGCAGAATATGAAGAGGAAGGTCTGTTAAGCACTGGGAAGACCGGAGGGGGGAGAAATGGAATTCAAATTCTTCATGTGTAATTATCACAAGAAGGTGACAGTGAGTATTTTTTAACAGACTTAAAGTGGAGACTCAGGCCAAAACACCTGCGGGATCGAAAGGGCATAAAAGGCTTTATGATTGCCAACATCTCCATTCTGTTCCCCTCCCTCCTCAGCACCAGCAATGAGCAATAGATTAAAAAGGTGTTTAGACTGTCAGAAAACGTGATCGATTTTTCTACCATGCTATAAGAGCTGCTACATGCTGGAACAAAAAGCAAATGCTTTCCGCACATCCAGCTCTGGGTGGAACTTTTATATTATTTTAACACCCATCAAGGGAGAGCCATGGAGACAGGAAAAGCAATCTATAGCTACAAAAAGGTTTTTGGCCTTTCATTGTTCCTCTTTCCCTCCAGAACCCACTGGAATCTTACTCAAGACTAGAAAACCCCACAATGGAAAATTAATACAAATGGTCTATCTATTTACAGGACCAAAATGGGATGAAGAAATACGAAAGCCTGGATTATCTGAGAACTGAGCCCTGCAGGATGGAAACAAAGCTGGGTGGAACTAACCATTTCAGAATAAATGAGGCTACACTTAATGTTTTGTTTTTCCATCCATCAAACTGACAGTCAAGTCACCAGAATAGAATTGATCACTGCTGAACTAGGAAAAGAAAGGCAGAGCTTGGAGCCACATGCCAGAATTAAGGATCAGGTGTCTTTTAAATTAGTGTGGACGGCAGATGGTAAAGTAATTACTATTAAGTAGTTATATAATTCCTTACTTAAGGTGAAAGGTCACACCTCAGTCTGTAACTTTGCCAGAAACAGACTGTCAGAAAATGTTAATCTTAGAAAAGACAAAAGGGCCAGATGTAATTATAAACAGTTGTATAATGTAAATTCTGAATTCAGATTTTATATTACGCAACTCTATATTATCCTTCAAATCCACTAAATAACTGATGTTTTTTGAAGGATATAAGTTTACCATAAAGGATCAATAATTAAATCTAAGCAACATCTCCCAAGGGCTTTTGCAAACATTAAAGTCATTATTTCCAGTTCATATGGTACAGTTTACAGTCCATTCAATGGTAATTTTTTTATTGTTTTTTCTGGGTCCCTGTAAGGTCAAGTTGCATGGGATAAAGAGTGAGGGGGGCAGCTGTATTGGTTTGCTGTAATTTGGTTTATTACTTTACTGTTAGAATGGAAATTGGATATAAGGAGGCTCTTACCTGGAGACTTTCCGGGGCAGGCAAAATTTATGGTAGTGGTACCTTTTCAGTGACTGTTCTGTGTTTTTAGAGACTGAGAAACATCTGGAAGAAATGTGAGTTATAGGGGAAAAAACCCTCAAGGGATATGTGCCCTATGATCTGAGTGATTATTAGCATTTAGGTTTATTTCCAAAATGTAATGGCTGGAATTTGTTCTATTAGAAGCTATTATTGCTCTTACATATTGCATATTGGATAGGTGACATTTGATCAGGACTCGTGCTACCTCAGTTTTTTTGTTTGTTTGTTCTGGAGGAAGAAAAAAGAAAATTATTAACCACCAGGTCTGGAGTAGTTTAACAACTGAAGAAAAAAAAAAGTGCCCAAAAGGTCAATAAAAGGTTTGTCTGCTCTATTTTCCAGTCAATAAGAAATAGGATTTTTTTTTGTTTTTTTTGTGGTATGCAGGCCTCTCACTGTTGTGGCCTTTCCCGTTGCAGAGCACAGGCTCCGGACACACAGGCTCAGTGGCCATGGCTCACGGGCCCAGCCGCTCCGCGGCATGTGGGATCTTCCCGGACCGGGGCATGAACCCATGTCCCCTGCATCGGCAGGTGGACTCCCAACCACCACGCCACCAGGGAAGCCCAGAAATAGGCTTTTTTAAATTATTATTATTACCTATGTGGGCAAAAGAGGGAGAAGCCAAGAGTATTACTGCTCATATTCTGGGAATAATTATCATTTTATTAATTCTAACTAGCCAACATAGTATTATATTCCCCATACTGAACTTACTAAGACAAGAAAACAAACTTTCTCCAACAAGCCTAGGCCAAGGTAACCTCTCTTTCTTCTTAACTTTTGTAATATCTACCATACTATAATAGTCATTTGGGACATATATAAGCCACCATCTCTATCCCACTCACCTGTCAAAGATAACGCAAGACACATCTGTGAGACTGCCACCTCCAAAGTTTCCAAAGAAGAAGGTAGAGCACAAGTTCCTCTATTCTTAGACACCTGAAAATCTCTAGGGGAATGTTACCTTGTCCTCTGCCCAGCCTCACCCGCACTGGGATGCTGAGAGCAGAATTCTACCAAGTAAATTAGCTGAGATTTGACTGTATTATATTTCCAAACTGAATCTCCATGTTCCATCTCTGTATGCAAAACAAAATAAAACCAAACAGGCATCCTAGGGACTAAAAAGAGAATTCTTTCCCTCTCTCAGTACTACTCAAGACAAACAGTCTCTTGATATCTTTAGTATATCAATTTCTGATGCTCTAACCTGTCCTTCCTAGTCCCGGAAGTCCTTAACAGAGACACTGAACCACATACATATTATTTGATCAGTTCTTCATATGGGCAGAAGAATATTCAACAGCCCCCAAAAGATACGAATCAGCTTGTCCTTCATAAATATAAAAATGATTAAAAGCAACGGTGCTTTTATCTATCCAAGGAAAATATCTATCAAAGAGTAATCTAATTCTACAGAACTTGGGTCAGCTTTCAAAGTCTAAATGCAGCTCATGAATATAAAAATTCCTTTCTGCATCCATAGTAGCTGACATTCATTACTGACCTAAGGTCAATAGATAAATGGATGAGAGAAACCAATGATTTCTTGCCAGCCACATGGTAGACACTCATAAATACATTTTTCTTAATGGACTGTTTTAAGTATTCCCTCATGGAGTGACATATGCCATAGAGGACAGAACTGTTTTCTTTTAAGTGAAGGAAGATCCATGAACCAGGAAATTTTGGTGCTCTATAATGAAATTTGCACAGAGAAAATTTTTTGAGAGTACAAACCCTTTGTTGTTTTTTATAAACGTTTTCAGATTTAATCATAGGCAGCATGGTCTGAGGCTCAGAACATTGTATGAAGCATTCAAATTTATTACGCTTTATCATCTTGGTGATAGCTATGTTCTAACAAGACACTTCTTGTGAGCTACAGACAAGGAGAGTGAAAAAAATGAAATGTGCACCAATCTTTGTCATTTTTTATCTTGAATTAGATCCAAAAATATGCATAATAAATGAAGGATTTTTATGGGTAAAACACCACCAGTACTCTCACTGAATGACTCATAATGATAAGTAGGACACATTTCATTTTCTAGACTGAAAAAATTTCTCTCACATATGTTTTGTTATTTTTCAAATGTATGAAGTAGCGATTTTCTTTAATAAAATACATGCTCACTAAAAAGCTTTACTACACTCATAATAGCTCATAGTCTATAACTCAGTATGGATTTTCTTAAGTAACAGATAAAAAGTAAAACTAGTATTATGTATGTGTGTAGGTATGTTTGCAGGGGGGGAGGGGGACGGCATAACATTCCGACATAGTCCTCATTCTGAAAAAGATTCCAAATCATTGCTATGTGATTTGCAGCATAACTTCTTCGGGCACAACCCACTGTCAGCTATCTGCATCATGATTAACAACTAGCACATGAATACGGTAGCCAACAGAACATGAACAGATTCAACCTGAGTAAATATCAAAATAAAATTTACATTTATAAGAATGCTACTTTCTTCTCCTTTTAAGTATTGTATGAATTGTAAGATGCTGCAACAGGCTGTTAAAGGAGACTCTGACGTAATCTCTTCCAGTGGAGATTTTAAGAGATTTAATAAGAGGACAAACGAGAGGCTAGCTTAGGTGGAGCATTGGGCAGTCATGCCTGGTGATTTCGAATGTGCTAAATGGTGTTTTAAGGTTACTTACAGCCAAAAGTTGATAAAAACACAAGTCAATCATTCCTTACTCTTAATGGACTGTTAGTTCTGTACTTAACTCGGAAAATTTATTAAACTGTATGTGAATTTCAAGTAAAGGTTTTAATGAGAAACTTTTGATTTCTGGGAAAAAATGAGTGTTGTATTCACTCAAGTAGTTCCAGAATGGAGAAAATATTGGCAACGAAATTGTAAGGGCTTCTTTCCACTGAATATTCAAAGCAAGGAAAGCCATCAGAGACCTTTTGAAGAGAAGGTTCAATTTTAATGGAGCAAAGTTTATTTCAGGGACACAAAAGCTTCCTGGGGAAGACTTTGTAGTAGTTAAAAAGCACTAACAAAATAAAATTAAAAATGCATTCTCCTTCTTCATACCTTGTGTACATATAAAGGTCTACAAATGTTGGGGTGTGGGGAAGGTATTAGAACCAAAAGAAAATGCCCCAGGCTTTCCTATTGGAATCCACGTATTTCACCCAATCAATCCTTTCTCATTTACAAAGGCCCCAACAAAGCCCATCACACAGCAAGCTCTAGAGTTAATGTTACCATCCAAACTCACTGTGTCTTACCCTCATTACGGTTAGATATAAGCCCAGCCCTCTTGATTAGAGACAGAAGCCACCATGTAAAAAAAGAGATTGGTGCCCACTGGTCAACTTTCTCTCCTATAATAAATGAAAACAATCTTTTGCTATAAACTGGGCTTAGTGGAAATAACACATTTCTATAATCAAAACACACAGGACACTTCAAAGACTTAAATGGATGTAAAAACTGAAACATGAGTCCTTTCTCTAGCAGTGTCTAGAGAAAACGCTATCCAAACCAGCCAACAGAATGTTTAGATCTACTGGTACAAAATCAAAGTAATAGCTGTTAATAATAGCTGCAATAATCTACTAACTTATTTTTTTCTGAGCAACAAGATGTTTGGAGAAGTTGGAAAAGTTAAATAAGAGAAACTAGCATGCTGTTCCCTTGCTAAGAGAGCCATAAGAGAACAAATACAGTTGGATAAAAATAGTTAATATTTATTAAGAGCTTACTATGTTCCAGGCACTATACTAAACTATCATGTATGATTTCATTTAATCTTCACACTAATACTATTATGTAGGTACTACTATTATCCAAGTTTTACAGAAAGAGAAATTGAGATTCATAGAAAGCTTGCTCAAGTTCCTATAGCAAAGAAATAGTGTAACTCTACTTCCAAATCCAGTGAATTTAAGCATTACTCAAAGCTGCTTCTGTAGGATAGGTGGTGTTACATGGACTTAAATAGAATTCTCAGGCCCAATTTAATACTGTGATCAGTTTTAAGGGCACAGAATATAAAATGCATCCTTAAATAGAATGTGTAAAATGAGACTGAGACAAAAATTAAGTATATAATCAACAATCTTTCCTAGGTATCTCTATCCCTACATGAAGGTCAAAAAACATGAGTTTTATATTTCTTTGTTATGTATCTTTTGTAGACAGACTCTTTCAGCTATAATTCTTGAAATCACTATTCTGACTTCATCACTTACAAGATTGTCTGGCATATTGAATGAACTGCTTAGACTAAATTCAAGCCCTGTACTACAGATACTTTGAGCTATCTGAATGATATCCACCATGTATTACCATATAGTCTTAGTGGAAATCCAGTCACCATCAAATCAGCTCTTGTATGATATTGCTTCTTTTCCAGATTTGTTGTAACATGATACGGTTTGCATCTTGAAACAGCAGGAATAATCTCTTTTTCAACTACCTAGTCTCCCTCTTAAGTAAAACTGAGGAAAAACAAAGTTTAGTTGCCTCTCTAATTTTTATTTTCACATTTCTCTGATATGAAGCTGAAATTGAATATTCTTAGCCACCTGGGAGGTGAACATCAAGTTTGCCATTGAACTAAAGACAGCTCCATGGTGTTATTATGCCTATGACAGGGCCCTGCTGCAGTTAAACTTCTGCTAATGCATATTAAGCAATAGTTTAACTTTCCTTGCATCCTAACCCAGGTTTATTATTATTAACTTTCCTTGCATCCTAACCCAGGTTTATTATTTTTGACCCTAGTTTAAAAGAAGGAAAAATAAACCTTAAAACACATAATCTGGAGGCCAGGATACAAGAGGGACTTGATTGTGAAAAATAAACAAATTTATCCACAGGTGAACACAAAAAACGGGCAAAGTGCATAATAACCACACATTAGTTATGAACTGACATGCCTGTGCATGTGACAGTGAGCAGGAGGGAGGGGGTGGTGGAAATATTAAAAGTACATATTTCTACTAAGGTAAACAGTATTTAAAACCCTATTCATAAGCCTTTAAAGTCAGTTGTTAGCACTGGGCACTGAATCAGGCTCTAGCCAGGGCCTGGCAATAGAATAACTCTAACAGTTAATATACACAGTGAGAAGAGGATATGAATTTATGCTTCCTGAGAATTACTGTATTCACAAATGACCACTTCAGCACAGCAGTTTTGGCCATCTCTCAGGAAAGAAAGCACCATGAGAGTAGTTTGAAACAGGAAGAATGTCACCTTCCAGGTAACCAACAGACGTGGTGTCCTTTCTTGGGAAGGCAGGAGGACCTTGAAAAAACAGATTTTCTAAGTGCCAGTAGGTGATGTAGAAACAGAAGGGGGGAAGAAATGGAGAGAAAAAGAACCCTTGTAGTTTTATGCTGTCACATAAAATACATAAACCAAACAGGCCCAAAAGAACAATATAGATGAGAAAATCTTATTCATAAATGAGAAAAATCATGAACTCTTTCCTGTCTTCTTTAGAGTCCCTGGAGGTGAAAGGGACGTCAAGCACCACAAGCTTTTACTTTTCCTCGCAGTGCATTTAATTGTGGACAGATCCTGTCAGGTATAATCCCTAAGAATGCATAAGATCCAGGGCTATTTACTAAAAATTTAAAAATAGCAAATGTTTCTGATACCAATTAGAGCTAAAAAATACAGAACTGCTACTACCTTATGTCTTGGAAAGTTAAAAGCAGATCACCTGACACTCATGGCCTAACCCCTGAAGGGGGCCATTGCTCAGTCAACGGATGAGCATGGACTGAATTCCACCTTTGGCTCAACATTGCGCTGGACGCCATGAGAACCAGAGAAGCAAGTTCATGAATTCTATGTGGTGTCTGTCCTCAAAGAGCTGGAAATACACTAATGCATGTAAGAGAATATGGCAGCAAAGCAAGATACTGAATAATTAAGTCCCAAAAGAAGTAGAGCAGAATAAAGAGTGTGAAATTTCAAGGCCTGGAACCAGGGACAGTCATATTGAAATAAAGAGAACAAAAATAGTAGCTAAAACTTATTAAGTACTTATTAGATGCCAAGCCCCATCCTGAGCACATTTGTATTAATGCACTTAATCCTCACATTTCTAGCACAGGATATGGTTATTCCTATTCTGCATATGAAGAAACTGAGATGCATAGGCATTAAGTACTGAATTGCATGCAGTTTTACTTTTCTCATAAGTAATTTAAGTGACTGTTTTGGAATCTCTTCTGTTCTATTCGTCTATTTGTCTATGCTTGTCCCAGTATCACATTGTTGTAATTATTATAACTTTGTTCAAATTTATATACCTAAAAATCATCAAAGCCAGGATTCAAAAAAAGATAGTTGAGCTCTAGAATCCCCTCTCTGAATCATTTTATTATTTGGAATTTGAGGAAAGGGAGAATTTGAGAAGAAAAAGGAACAGAGAGAAGCCCTTATGAGCAGAGCGTGTTTTTCTAGGATTAATCTGACCTGCCTCCTTTCACTCCTAGAGCCATCACTTGTAACTTTTGACCAGTTTTTTTCTACTCTGGCCATTGGAGGAATACAAAATTATCTGTCAGCCTTATCAATAATTTTGGTTTTCAGAATTTTTCTTAATTGCTAGTAAGCACAAAATCAGGTTTAAAAAACCCTTCCTGTTTTCTCTCTCCTTGCTTTATACTTAGATCCTGATGAGGAAGACCAAAACATTTTAAGATCCCTCTGAGTCCACAAAAGAAAAATTTATCCACTCACACAGAAAGGGTCCTTAAAGCTTTTCTCAGAGGACTGAACTTTTGGGATTGAGATGTAATTGGTAAACAGGCAGGAATGTGGCTTAGAGCATTGGGGCTAGAGACATACATTTTGAGTTTCTCATGTTACCCCTTATAGTCATGATCTCCGTTGCTTGCAGCTACGTTCTGAACTAGTACTGGCATCAGGAGAAGAGCAAAGATCTGAGGAGATGAAGGAAGATCCTAGGAAGAGGAACTGTCATGAGAAAGAAAAAGAGGGAAAAGAAGAAGAAAGTTCCATGCCTTTCCCTCTTGCAGTCATCAAACCCTGCCACTAGCAAACCTAACCTGGACAACATACTAGATGAAGGAGAAAGCTAACTAGCTACAAGTGGTGAGCTGGGGGTGGAGGCGGCTGTTTAGCAGAATGCAGGTTCACACTGTGGAGCCCCAGAAGGATCGGGAACTAGATGCATCATGGGTCTCTAAACATGGAAAATAATGGTAAAGGATTCATTAAAAAAAAAAAAAAAAGTTCGTCTCCTGCCACACAGAAGTCTGAATACTGATTTTTTTTTGGCTCCGTTGGGTCTTAGTTGCAGCATGTAGGATCTTCGTCGAGGCATGCAGGATCTTTCATTGCAGCACGTGGGCTTCTCTCTAGTTGTGGCGTGCGGGTTTTCCTCTAGTTGTGGTGCACAGGCTTCAGGGTGCATGGGCTCTGTAGTTGTGGTGTATGGGCTCCAGAGCGCATGGGCGCTGTAGTCTGCATCACGTGGGCTCTCTCGTTGAGGCACGTGAGCTCAGAGTGCATGGGCACTCGGGCTTAGTTGCCCCAGGGCATGTGGGATCTTAGTTCCCTGACCAGGGAACAAATCTGTGTCCCCTGCATTGGAAGGCGGATTCTCTACCACTGGACCACCAGGGAAGTCCCTGAATATTGATTCTTATAAACAGATTGAAACTGAAAGACTATAGACTCAGAGACATCAGGCACAGCTGAAGGCAGCAGTTCTATACTGTAAACAATAGGTTAAGTAAAAGTCTATTACTCCCAGGTTCTTGTTCATAATGCTAAAACCTAGGTTATATCTCTACGGCAAGACATGAGAGAATTCTTCTTTGGGGCAACAAACCACTCCAAAGGAAAGATCCAAGTGACGTCCTCTTAATACTACAAGTCAAAGAAAAAGTACTTGAAAAAATGGTCAGGCTCTCCCCTGATCATTCTACAATGACTCGTATTTTGACAAGCACATTCCACATCCACAGAACTTTTGAGAGTATTTCAGTAAAATATGAATGAACAGCCAAATATCACGCAATGTAGATAAAAGCATATAAGGAACACCAACAAAACAAACTTGAAAAAGAAGGGAATATGTGGGACACCAACAATGCAGCACAGAGATTTGAAGAAGGAAAAAGGTGAAAGTGAATAGATATAAAGGATAGAAGGAAAAACTCCAACATGCATCCAAAAGGAGTTCCAAAAATACTAAAAAATAGAGAATGAAGGAGAGGCAGCACATCGACAGCACCTAGAGAGTTTGTAACCACAAATTCCAGGCTCCATATCAGATCTACTGCATTAGAATCTCCACTGTTGGAACCAAAGCATCTACATGGTTCTACAGTTTTACAGGTGATTCTAATGAACAATAAGGATTAAAAATTACTGCTTAAAACTGTGTCAAGTAATCCACCTAACTAATTCCCCCCTGGACCTTCATATAATGAAAGAGCACTGAGCTAGGAGTTAAGAATCTCAGAATGAAATCACACTCTCAATCATACATTAGTCATATGACCTTAGAAGTCCCTGTTAATCCTCTGGGAGCTTTAGTTTCCTCACCTGTAAAGTTTAGGAAACAATACACCTCCTGTCTCACAGCTGAGGAGGGACAAATACTCACCCACTCACAACACCACGGGCACTGAGTTAAACGCTTAATGCACAATCTCCTTGGAACTTCACAACAGCTCTTTGAGATAGTGCCATTATCAGTGTTACTTTATAAATGAGGAAGTAGAAACCTAACACTTTAAATAACTTTCATTTGAAAGTTACTAATATTAAGTTACCTGAATTTCTCTCTCTAGCAATTCACTCTTGCATTTAAGAGTATCTATACAGAGTAAGAAATTCAAAGATCTTAATATTTTCCCCCATTCTAAAAATTAGAGTAATCCAGTTATAAAAATCAGCACAGTAACCTCGAGTTTTCTAAGAAACACTAAGATTAGCCTAAAGAAATCCATCTGCAAAAATTGTAAATCCCTCCCCAAAAAACTGAAAACGTGCCCCCACCATCACTTTAACACCAGTTAGTCAAGGGAGTGCTGATGACTGTGTGAGTGAGTGGGAATGCCAAGTGTAAAAGGCCCTTTGAGGACTGTTCTGGAGGAAGAAAACCCTGAACATTTATGGAAATGTTTGCTCAACTTAGTAATAAATGTCTGTAGCACTGGAGTGTCTGCCAGCATCTGTCTCCTCAAACAATGGCTGCGTAAGCAGTTTTTTAACTGACTTACAATCAAACTGGCACTAAGGAAGAGCAATAACCATAAACTGAATTCTCAATAATATGTTTTCAGGCAAAGGCTACATGACTATTTCCAGATTTGATTGCTATGATTCATAAATTCCGAAGGCCTCATGCTTCTCCGTATCACAATGTTACTTGGGTTTCACTAGTCCCTGTGGAGAAGTAGAGAATTAATTGCTTACAAACCTCAGGAATAAAGCCATCAGTTGGACCCCATGAGAAATAGAGACAAGCTGGCACGTAAACAGAACAGGTAAGAAAGCTGGATGCAAGCCTGCTACCTATGTATAGAAATATGCCTTTAAAAATTGGTTTTTGCAGCAAAACACTGCAAAATAGAACATGCACACAATATGATTAGTCACATTTTAACCTAATGCAGGACTTTTAAGGCGAATTGCTTCCAAAAGACTCGTGGGTGTAACAACTCTTTTGGTCAATGCCAGGGGTAAAATGAGCCATAAAAAGCACAAATTTCAATGCTGGCAAATGTCATTGTTTCGAAAGATTGTTTTCCCCAAAAAGGGGTTTTAGATGAGATTTCTTTGAGTTTTCTGTGGCCTAATGGAAAGGCCAAGTTAATAGGATTATCTGAGCCTCACTCTAGATAATGGTCAAAGAAAAACTAAAAAGCTTTCCAATGTGAGGGCAAGCTTACAAAGGGGCATATTACACATGAGTAGGCCTAGGGCTCCCAAATCCGAAGTGAGTCTGGAGCAAGAGGAGCAGTTGTTCAAAGACCGCTCGGCCATTTGGACGCTGCAGTACAATGGGTTTCACTATGCAGACAGCCAGCAAGGACAGCTACAGAAGTCCTCAGAAAGCCTGACTCTAGAATACCTGAGTGTGAGGAGAGTGAATGAATGGAGGAATATTAAAGTCATTAGTATTTTTTACTTGACCCTGAAACCTTTAGTAACTCAAGAGAAACAGTGAAAAGAAGCTGTGACTAAGAATCTAAAAGCCTTTACTAAGTACCACATCAGCCTTGGTCAAACAAAAGCCAAAGTAAGGATTAATAACAGCAATAGCCTCCTATACTCCGTGCCAAGCTCTTTATGTGCATTAGCTCATTTAATTTAACCTTCTAGCAACATTACTAATCCCATTTTACAGAGACACATAGTTAGGCCAGGAGACATTAAGTAACTAAATTGCCAAGGTCACAAAGCTTGTAAGGGAGGAGGCTAGGATATGGATACAGGTCAGTCTGACTCTAACATATGTCATTTAATGATCCCTGAAAGAGATTTTCAAAAATTCATTTTATTTATCAAAAACATTTTTTAAAGACCAACTATCAGTCTAAAAAATTCCAAATAAGGGCTTCCCTGGTGGCGCAGTGGTCGAGAGTCCACCTGCCGATGCAGGGGACACGGGTTCGTGCCCCGGTCCGGGAAGATCCCACATGCCGCGGAGTGGCTAGGCCCGTGAGCCATGGCCGCTGAGCCTGCACGTCCGGAGTCTGTGCTCCACAATGGGGAGGCCACAACAGTGAGAGGCCTGCGTACCGCAAAAAAAAAAAAAAATTCCAAATAAGATTCAAATAGCCTCCTAACTGTATGAAACAGAAACTCAGTCAACCATACAGGAATAAAATTCAATCAGAGACAACATGGGGTTATCTCCGATAACAAATCATGTTCAATTAGAACCTCTCACAGGGCTAGGGACTGCACCCTACAGTCTGTGCTACTGTTGGAGAGTTCTAATTACTATTAAGTTCTCAATACTGAGTTAAGGGACTTCCCTGGTGGCACAGTGGTTAAGACTCCACGTTCCCAATGCAGGGGGCCCAGGTTCGATCCCTGGTCAGGGAACTAGATCTCACATGCATGACGCAACTAAGAGTTCGCAAGCCACAACTAAGGAGCTGGCGAGTCGCAATGAAGAAGCCAGCGAGCTGCAACTAAGGAAGCCACGAGCCACAACTAAGGAGCATGTCTGGTGCAACTAAGACCCAGAGCAACCAAACAAATAAATAAAAATAAATATTAAAAAAAAATACTGAGTTGAAATCCTCCTCCATTTAACTTCCATTCATAAGTCCCTTTCTACTCTCTCTTATACATAGAAGTAGGCTGAATCCCTTCTCTACATTCTTAGAGGCAGCTTGGATGTCACCTCTCTGTCTTCTCTTACCTAGGTATCAATAAAATAACATCAGTTTCTTCAACCATACCTATTACAGTTTTTGTCAACCTTGACCCTCCTGTTTTTATCTAGACTCATTTCTCTTTACGAATATCTCTCTCCAAGTATGATACCAAATCTGACTAGATACTTCTGGAATGGTCTAACCACTAGGGGTATAGTAGAACTACTATGGACCAATTCTGCTATAGATGTTATTACTTGAACCCGAAAATCATCTTAGCTTTTTTGGCTGTCATGTAACACTCCTGGCTCATTCATATTGAGTCCTCAATCATTTCTGCACACACCCTCATTCTAGGCAAGTGGATTTGCGGTCCTAAATATAAGATTCTGTATTTATCTCAATAGAGTTTTTTTCTTATGAAACTTGATTAAACCCTAAACTCTCAAGATTGGTTTGTGTTACTTTCAAGCCAAAGACTAATGCAGATGCTAGATCCTACAGAGTTGACTTTTTCTCCTTTGGCCACTTGGACCAGCAATGTTCCAAATGGTGCCTGCTCTGTCAACTCCCAGAGTGAGGACAATCATGGTGCATTACAAAGCCCTCTGTTGACCCATGGTAGACATGTAGTGGGAACAATAAATACTCCTTTGTGGTTTTAAGCCATTTGGGCTTTGGCATAGCTTGTTTCTACAATCTGGTCTGCCCTGGTGAATAAAAGACATCAAGTGTTGTAACATAGCAGCTGACTCTGTAGGTACCAGATGCTAGTTCCTGCAGTTCATCTCTCTTACATAATTTAAAAAGCTGAAATACAGAGACTTCATCCTTCACTCAATGTTATTAGGACAGAGCTCCTCGGAACTGCTGTCCTATCTGTAAAATGTGCCCCTACCACTTCTGTATGTACACACCCCTCCTTCTCAGGCGCTTTCTTCCCTTCAAAAACAGAATCCTGCCAAGAGGACTGGTTTTAAAGTCCAAAGATCGCTTCACCTTGGACTGGTATAGTGACTCCCAAGGTGGATGCATGCAATTCTTGTCCAAAGGACCACAATTACAGCATCATGCAGACATCCAAATATTCAGCTTAATTGTATACGTCATGTTCTTTTGTTCTCAAAATGCCATCACCACACAAAAGAATCCTATGTTGTTTTCTCTGGTGGGTGGTTAGGGTGGGATTACATTATTGAGAAAGGCAGGAAAATGTTCAAATAAAAATTATAGATGGAATTTCTAATATGTGACAGGAGGAATTTGACCTTTAACCAAATAGCTAGTCTGGGAAGATACTGGAATAATAATTTAATAACTCTATCAGGCACCAAAAGATAGACTACTTCAGCTCATATTAATAGATTCTATACCTAAGTAGTGACTGTATGACACAGTATGTCATTTAATCACTAGTCACTGTTTTCTCATAAATTCATGTGTAGTCTTCTTTTTTCCTAATTAGATTGTAAATGACTAAAGAGCAAAAATATCTTACATTTTATTTAAACCAACTACATCTGCTAGTCACACTGAGTCTATATAGGGAGTCCTCAATCAATATCTTTTTAGCACATTTTAATGATAATTTTGATACTAATAATGAATTTATAACATAATTAACTAAAAATATAATCAAACCTCAAAGAACCAGAAAGTTCACATTTAGATAGCAAAACAAATTTTAACAAGAAATCCCTAAAGATGGTTTTATAGCTACTTTTTCAAAGTTCCTATAAATGCTCCTTGTATATTTTCCTGTTAGCTATTATTTAGTTCAGAATCCCTTCATAAAGTGATCTGTAACTGTCATATACTTAATTACATACTTAGCTTTCCATTATTAGGAAAAAGCAACAGCATAACATGGTTATGTTATAAACTGTGTGCTTAGAAATTTTTAAATAGTAAAAGAAGTAAATAAGTAATATACCTGAGCTTGCAGAATCCATAGAAAAATGTTCAAAGAGAAACAACATAGGGGGTCCCAATAAATTATACTAATGAAACTGGGGAAAAAATAGTAGAGTAAGAATTCTAGAAATTCACCATGAATGCTGGTGCATTTAGAATCACCTGGTAAGCTTTTAAAAATACTGGTTCCTGGGCTTCCCTGGTGGTGCAGTGGTTGAGAGTCCGCCTGCCAACGCAGGGGACACAGGTTCGTGCCCCGGTCCGGGAAGATCCCACATGCCGTGCAGCGGCTGGGCCCATGAGCCATGGCCGCTGAGCCTGCGCGTCCGGAGCCTGTGCTCCGCAACAGGAGAGGCCACAACAGTGAGAGGCCCGCGTACCGCAAAAAAAAAAAAAAAATACTGGTTCCTGGATCCCACCCCAGAGTAAATCAGAACCTGAGGGCTGGGGACAGCATCCATCATCAGTAGTTTAAAAAGCTCCCCGGTGATTCCAATGTGCAGCCACAGTTGAGAACCACTGCTAGGGGAAACTGAAGTGGAATTTCTAGGTATTTTCAAGGGCTTCAGCAAGTGAGGTTACCAATTCTTTAAATTTTTTCTAGTTTTACTGTTAAATAACTTGCTTTCAGGTTTTTCTTCTTTGGACCAAGCTATTATTGCATATCACCTCTTACTCAAAATTCAGGTCATTTGGGGGCTTATAAATGGACTGAACACTCTCTGTCCTTTCAATCTAAATACAACATAAATTCTACAACTGACAAAGCTAAATGTCCTTCTTAATCAGCCTTTCTCTTAACTTAGTTCTGCAGGTTCCTGTCTCTCTAAGGGTTTCTGTCTCTGACTCTTTCCATGTTTCTTTCTCCACTGCCTTCATGTTCTCCCCTCCTTCCAACCCCAGGAGAGGCAAGATGTTCTCTTCATCCCCCTGCACCGTGTTGTCCAGGCTCACGGGGAAGGCAAAGTCCATGCAGTTGGGAGTAGCCAATGAACAGGCTAAAGACAAAGACTGAGACCCAGAGAGCAGGACAAAATCATCAACCAGAATCAGAGAGAACAGAGCGGGGGTCTCCAAATATAAAGGGAGTTTGCCTGCTGAGAAAAACACTTAATTTTAGGTGTTTAAAAGTAGGAACTGTCTTCCTATAATAATATCAGTTAGTCCCAACTTAGATTTTAGGACTAAACTCCTTAAGCCATCTATAGTATTTTTAAAGACCAAATGGAAATATGCTCTAAGATAAAAACGCACAAATTAACTAAAAGAGTAAATTTCTTTGCTTGCAGCTGGACTGATGTCAATTCAGAATGTTAATTCTAGTTATATTAACCAGACCTTGTGACTGACAGTTACATATGTTTTATTTATTATGTAGGGAAATGACTTCTTTATAATAAATGCACTCTGGTTTTTCTGTTTAGGTTTTGAGTTTTTAGAAAACTTATTTAAGAAGCAAGGGAAGAGGAACTCTACTCAATTAAAAGAAACTTAAGAGACACAGGAACCAAATGCAATGTTTAGGCTTTGTTTGAATCTTGATTCAACTATTGATTCAACTGTTTAAAAAAAAAGTATTTTTGAGGTAATCAGAGAAATGTGAATATTGACTGGGTGTTAAATGATAAAAGAAATATTAATTTTGTCAGATTGATGGCATTGTAATTATAAGGAAAAAATCCTCATCAATTGAATATACATAACAAACTATTTACCTATAACTTATATGATGTCTGGGGATTTGCTTTATAATATTATGGCCAAAATAAAGGGAGAGCAGGAGAGATGGGTAAAACAAAGTTAACAAAATACTGATAATTGTTGAGTTGAGTAATGGGTACATGGAACTCATTATACTATTTTCACTACTTTTATGTTTTAAATGTTTAAAATTTCCCTAGTAAGAAAATTATCTTTAAAATATGCTTTCAATCATAACATTCATGGAAAAATAATTTTAAAGAGAGACTCTTTATGTGAAAAATGTTAGAAATTGCTCTCTAGATCATTTGTCCAGAGAATGTGTAAATCAGGAAATTAAAGGAGTGGTGTGGAATGGTGAAAAATTTTATCAAGGAAGTAAAACTGGAACCAGAACTTAAGAAATCATAAGTTAAAACAATTAAAAGGGGGGTGGTGGTGGTGGTGGTATGATGAATCGGGAGATTGGGATTGACATATATACACTAATATGTATAGAATAGATAACTAATAAGAACCTGCTGTATAAAAAAAAATTTTTTTATATATATATAATAATAAAAATATAAAGTAGTGGTAGAGGGATATTTATTAAAAGAAAATATGTTTGTTGTATAAGAATAAATGATCCAAAGAACATTAAAAAGAAGGAAAGAAAATCAACTATACTTCAATAAAAAATAAACTGATAAAAGAAAAAAAAACAATTAAAAATAAGTAGGGTTTTGATTGAGAGAGATTTTCTTTTCTTTCTTTTTTTTTAAACTTAGAAGGGTTTATACTCTATTTCTATTACAGCAAAAAAGAAGTCTCTTTACATAAATCCAAATTGTTGATTGAAAGATATTTTCTTTAATGAAGATAGGAATAACACCAACCCACAGATCATGGTGTAGGAGACCCAAAATAGTTCACTTTTATGGAAGATTAATAATAAAGGTATCAATAATAATAACAATAATAAAGCAGCTAGCAGCAATTGAGTGCTTACCACTTGCCAGGTACTATTCAAAGTACTTTATATACATTTCTTATTTAAGCCTCACAGCAATCCTATGAAGTGTGAGCTATTATTAGCACCCAACCCCTATCCCTTTCATATATGAAGAACTTGAGTTCAAAAAGGTAAAAATAACTGCCCAAAGTCACTTGCTAGTAAAAGTCAGAGCTGTAACTTTAATCCAGGTCTGTTTAAACCTAAACCCCAGGTCCTTAAACATCTTGTTATTCTATTCCCTCATGATATGGTAAATTTCTCTACATATAAGGGAAGTATAACGGATATTTGGGGCTGTGATTTCTGGTATTAGTGATTCTCTATTGTTGCCTAGAGTATTTGAAGGATGATCTAAAAAAGATCTAAAGAGAATCCCACAGGGAAAGGGTTATAAACAAGGCAAGTACACAGTATAAGAACAGAAGTAGTGTACCTCAGCCAAGTGCCCACCTAAGAAGGAGGAAAAAGAAAAGGGAATCGTATATCTCTCACACATCCAGAGGTGATGAAATACCAAAAACACCAGCTAAAGAAAAAGTGAGAAGGATATGTGCCAGGGCAAATCCTGCCATTAGAATCCATTTCTACCCAAAAAGCAACCCATCTATCCTAATTGTAGGTTCCCAGATTGTTCTATGCTCTCCTCCATGAAACATTCTTCTCAGGAAACAAACTCCTATCTAGATTTACCTAATAGGATGGAATAGAATAGCTGTCTACCATCCCCCAGGTATTTTTGCTTTAAGCCTTAACACACCTTCCCACCACTCCCAGCAACAATCAAAACAATCTCCAGCCCTCCTTAAGCAAGCAGGGAAGGCATGTGAACTAAAGAGCCAAGGAACTCTTTCCTGGCCCCTGAAATGTGCAGAGTTGAATGACAGTGTTAGGGATTTGGTATACTTGAATATAAAGCACCATCTGGGAGCTGGAAGACCTGAGCTTCAATGTCCCATTTCTACTACTAACCCGCTACATTATCTTTGGCAAGTCACTTCACCTCTCTGGGCTCCAGAATCCTTATTTGTAATGAGCTGGGGCTATAATAAAGAATTTTATAACTCATTTCTATCTGCAGAATCCTTTCATCAAATGATATCTTTCAGGGAAACTAACAATGTGTAACAGACAAAGAGTAAAACTACTCTTAAAAAAAAAAAAAACTACTCGGAGAGAGTGTCAAGGGGACCACTTCCCATGCCCCATTATACTAGAGCATGTTAAGGTGCTTCTCAGCTTCAGCATTCCATGATTATAAGTAAAATCCCTGCAGCCTGAGAAGGAGGCAGGGTCCTAGAGGGCAGCTGCACAAGAGGATCCCCTGGCCCCCATATGGCTGTGCTCCTTTATCAGTGAGCCTCTTCCTAAAGCAAATAAGCAAAGAATGAAATCCCACAGAAACAGAGTCCCACGTGAGGACTCAGGGAGCCAACAGAATGAAAACTCAGCTCCATCCAGGCAAACTAAAACACACTCCAAGGAAGAGATAAGGTTTATGAAAAGGAAACTAACACAATCACTTAAAAGAATTTCAACATTAAACCACTCAGGACAGGCTGCCAGGCCACTGGAAGGCTGCAAAACATCCAAGGTCAGCCCTGAAACACTTCTCAGAGACCCAAGCCTTGATTTTCCTCCTTTGTTTCTCACTGCCCTGGGGTCACGCTCCTTCGGGTCCAGATGTATGGGACGTGGCAATGCACTATACACAGCACACGTTTCTCCTGACACTGAGTCCTACAGGACTTCAGCACTTTAGAAAAAGGAGTTATAGGGGGAGTGACTACAATTTAATAAATCTGGAATTTTACATATATTAGAACAAAGTAGCCAACTCAGAGGGTCATCACATGAAAAACATGACACCATTTACTTCTGAATTTTAGATAAACAACAAATACTTTTTTCACCTGAAATTCAAATTTAACTGAGGATTCCCCTTTTTCTTTTTTCAGAAATCTGGCAACCCTATCCCTCAAGGTGAAAGCACATTCTAGCCATATTTCCAATACCCAAATCATTTTTTAAAAATTCCTCCTTGGGAATGGCCCTTACAGAATAAGAAACATCCCTTCCAATAGTCTCTATAAAGTTAAAACTTCAGCCTCGAAGCTGGATTAAATTTCTTAAAATTGCCAAATGTTATTCATAAATGAATGAGAATGATCAAGCAAGGTGACTCCATTTGGAGCCAAAACAGGAGGTATGATTCTACGTTAATGAAACTAGTTGTCTGTGACAGTCATTATTCTTACTAAATCCCTACTGTATACACACACACACACACACACACACACACACACACACACACACACACACACACACACACACACACACCCTTCTGATTTACCCAACTCCTATTCTATGTAGGCATTCTCTAACTCCAAAATGGGTCTTCCCAGATTTCAGGACCCACCAAAGAAGATGGAATTCCAAAAAGCTATTTTACCAAGGTACACAAGAAGGAAGCACCTTTTCAAAAATGTATTTGGCAACAAGAATGTATACTTTCTCCAAGGTGATTTGGGAATCATTATTTCAGAGAGTTCCTGACAAAGAAATTAAGCTAACTTATTATTTAGCATTGGTAAGGTCTACTGAAAATTGGATTCCAAGACAGGTTGTAAAAGAAAGCCAAAATGAGGACTAGAATCATAATCAAGAACTGACCATATTTTTTAAAATAAAATTCAAACCAAACATTTGAAGAATACTTAAAGTGCTTCTATGGATGGAGTCCCATGGAACACAGTTTGAAAATACTTGACTGGATATTATATAGGTCTTTCCTAGTACTGTATTTCTGTAATTCTAGTTACTCATTAATACAGTGTTTTCATAATGAATCCAGACTGCGAAGAAGAAAGATCTGTTTTTTTGGCTACCTATTCAATCTCAGAAATCACAGGCCAATGAGCCTCAGTCAGGTTGGAGCCAGTTCTGACCTTGAAGAGTTCTTCCCTGCAATGCAAACAGCCCCATGTGGTTGTTTTCCCTTCCTAAACCAAAAAAAGTATACAGACATATCTTCAAGTGTCAATTTCCTCATTGAGACCGTGCCCCTGTTATAATGTAAGTGTTTTGCTGAGAGCTATTCATAGTAGTGTCCTTCCTGATATACTCTCTATTTCTGGTAAAAAACAAGGAAATCTACCAGCCTCTTCCTGGCAACACTTTGCTACTCACAAAAGAAAGTGACCTACAGAAACAGGATGGTCATGTACAAGGTAAGAGTGTAGGTGAAGGACCCACCAGAGAAATGGGAAGAAGCTGGGGTGATTTTACTTTATTCTCCTACAACCCCACCACCCATTTTTGTGTATGAGAAACAAAGTAGAAAGGTTCCCCTATGGAATACTACTCAGCCATTAAAAGAATGAAATCTTGCCATTTGCAACAAAGTGGATGGATCCAGAGGGTATTATGCTAGATGAAATAAGTCAAACAGTGAATGACAAAATACCCTATGATCTCACATGTGGAATCTGAAAAACAAAACAAACATACAAACAAAACAAAATGAAAACAGACTCAGAGACACAGAGTAGATGCTAGAGAGAAGGGGGTTGGGGGAGGCAAAGAGGTGATAGGAATTAAAAGGAACAAGCCTCCAGTTATAAAATAAATAAGCCACAGGCATATAACATACAACATAAAGAGTATGGTCAATAATATTGTAATAATTTTGTAGGGGGAACAGATGATGACTAGACTTATCATGGTGACAATTTCATAATGAATGCAAAGGTCAAACTAACATAATATTGTACATCAAGTATATTTCACTTTAAAAAGGTTCTGTAAAATGATAATAACAAGAAATGAATAAATAAATAATAGGGCACGTTCAAAGATATACAGCAAAGCTAAAGTTAGAAGCAGGCCTTTTAATTCCTGGCCCAATGTGACTTTGATTTCAAAAATGAACTGTAAAAAAAAAAAAAAAAAAAAAAAAGAGTGAACTGTGACAACACAAGGCATTAATGTAAGAGGGAAAGAGAGGAGGGAATAGAAGAATTGCTTGTCTTGTTTGGAGAAAATACGGAGAAGACACAGATCGACACATGACAGATGCATCAGGGAAGGCTATGTGTGTGAAGGAAGATTCATTTGATTCTGTTGCTAATGCTCTGACTCATCTACACTGGTGGCGTCTGTTCCTCTTTGTCAGTGTGTCCCAGGCAATTTGAGAGCAAGAATCATACTGCATGCAGTGGACTCCAGGCATAAATACTGTCACCCCCAGCTTGTCCTCCAGGCCCTCTAATTCTGCTTTTTCATCCCTCCTCTTAACTCCTTTCCAATCCCCTAGAAACAAATTCTGAGTCAAGTGTCTTTACTTTTCCTAATGGCAGAAGCTTTGTGACCAAGAGTAGTAGAACAGAGCCCCGGGCATTCTATGAGATAAGGTGAGAGTTTAGTGGTTAAAGTAAAAGTCCATTGTGCCTTATTCTTCCTTCTAGATCTTATCAACTTGGAAAATAATGCCCTTCACACAATGGCAAAGAAAAGTACAATGTGGTCTTTAATCTGTCCTTCAGTGTTTATATGTCAGCCATTTGGCACCAAGTAAGCAAACAGGGGTTTTGTTAAGTGGGGAAAAAGTTGTCACTTTCACACAATGCATCTGAGCTGGGTGATGTGATGTCACTACTGTCTTAAGGTAGAACTACCCACTAAGGAGTTCTAAACTTCTCTTGCTTTTATTGGCTTCAGTAGCCCGTGGTTGAACTGCACGTAGCTGAGTGACTCAGTAGTTCCCTGATGTATACAATCCTCATGACCTACAATGCATTAGCTTTTAGGACTGGAAGTTTCCTCAAAGATCTAGAGGTGTGGGTGGGAGGTGGAGTGGGGAAGGGGCAAGCGTGAGGAGTGGTCCATTTACACAGCAGATCTGCTAGATCTTGTGACCTGAATCTTTCTTGAGAATCTTAATATGCAATTGATATTTGATTATTCTCTGGCCTACTTAGTCTCTAATTGTTCCTTCCCTGGTGGCTTTGCTTGCCTAACAACAACAAAAGCTCCCAAGCAGAGACTTTATCGTAGTGCTAGGCCCTAGCAGATAATAACTACACACCTTTATCACAGTAGTTACCATTTTATGAGCACCTAACATGTTCCAGACCTTGGATTCTTACAATAATCCTATGAGATGGGCATTATAATCCTCACTATATAAACGAGAAAACCAAGGCTACCAAAGTAGGTAGTGGCAGAGGTGGTTTGATCTCAAGTCTAACTAAAAATCCTCTTCATTAATCTACACTTTTCATGGCATTTCCAATAAGAAAACTTTTGTAGTTTTGATTACCTACATAAGTCTCAAACTTTCGTGATTTCTTTCTGTCTATTGAATTAAAACGTTTCAAATTACCTTTAGCATTATTTGTCTTAGTAATTCTTTTAGAAAAGCAAGAGACAGAATTGTCCCCATGACCAACGACTATTTTTTATTTGTCCCGCCAGATCCATTTCCTCCATTTTCTACTCAGCATTGTGCCCTGGAAAGCAGCCTTTACAGACTACATCCTCTGGCTTTCTGTTGGGTAAACCCAACTGGGTAAACGGCATGGGAGGCACTGGATAGAGGTCAAAGGAGGGAAAAGAGTATGAGTGATAATGGTGGTTTTTTGTTCTTATAATTCTGGCATCACTGGACAATGAAGAGGCCCTTCAGGTTAGCTGGGTTTGTCTACAACAGCCACAGCACCTATCCCCTGACTCTCTTCTAGAGCTACAACTATTCTCTTAAGGGCAAAACTGCTCCCTTCCCTGCCCAGTCAGTTTTAGGTGTACCAACTTCTCCCCACTGTTGCTAGCCCCAGGATGCTTCACTATTCCTTGTTACTTTCCCTTAAACTTATTAACACTTGTGTAAATCGTTCCTAAATTAAACTTTCCTCAATTGCTCCATCTGAGATCCGAGTGTATTTCCTACAGGGATTTGGACTGATACAACCTGAGCTCTAAACTCTCCTTGATGCTTTGGATCACTGAAAAAATAAAAGATGCCTTTTCATGCATACACATACATTCATTCCACAAATATTTATTGAGCTCCAATAGCGTGCCAGGCAGTGGGTTTACAATGGTAACTGATGTGGCCACTGCTCTCCTATAGCATAAAATACAGTATGGTAAATGACTTAAACAGATAATCACACTAACTAGTAGAAAACTACAATTGTGCCATGTGCTTTGAAGGGAGGTACATGGCCTGATGAGGACAAACAATAGGGGTCAATCCAGTCAGGGAGATCAGAAAAGGATTGCATGAAAAAGGAAAACTTGAATAGATATCCACAAGACAAATAGGTGTTTATTGGGCATAAAAAGAAAGATCATTTCAGGCACAAGCTGATGGCCAATCAAGGCCAGTGTGGCTGGAACAGAGAAAGCAGGAGGGTGCCTGAGGAAATATGAAGCTGAACAGTCTTTACAGACCATATTGAAAATTTGTTTTTATCCTCCAGTTACAGTGTAGAGAGTGGATTAGAAGGCCACAGTGAACCGAACAAAGACCAGGTGGGAGTCTGTTACTGCAGCAGACAAAGTGAGAAGTGATCTAAATGGTGGTGGGAAAAATGGAGAGAAATTGATAGATCTGCCCCTTCCTGGGAGATTTCAGTGCTTGGTTCCTTATATATATTAATACAACCATCTAAGGGTAATGACTTCTCAATAAATGGAAAAATGCTACCTTCTCATTGTGGGATGGGGGTCAAGAAACATTGTTCTAGGTCTAAGCAAAAGGATGAAACTCAGCAATGCAGCCTATATACAGGCTCAGGATATAAAAACTGTCCTCACGTTGACTTCCTGCCTTTCCCTCTAACAACTCTCACTGCTTAGAAAGTCCATGAGAGAGAGAAACCAGAGACCTGAGAGACCTAGAGAGACCTAGGTTCCCATCATGGCTCTTCCACTAACTGCGGACTATGAAATTAATTAATTTCTCTGATCTTTACATTCGTCTTCTGCAAAATGAGAACAATAAGTACTTCATAGGGTTGTTATAAGGATTAAATTGAGTAACGTATCCAGATTTCAAGGTTGATTGACTCAGCAGCTTAATTAATTTCTTTCTGACTTTCTCTTCTGTCCCCTTTGATGTGTTAACTCTGTCTTGAGCTGGCTCCCCTCATGATCATAAATTAGAAGTATCACATTTAAAGAAAGAAACACTTAGAGGTAGAAAGGAATATCTTTTCCACTATTGCCTACTTAAATGTGAGAAACCTTTACCAAACAACCACAAACTTATATCTCATTAACTAAAACTAGAATAAAGATATGTGAAGGCAGGAATTTTTGTCTGTTTTGCTTACTGATGTATCCCCAACATTCAAAACAGTGGTTAGGACTTAATAACTATTTGTTGTCTGAATGGACCACATGCCTAACTTTAATCCAATCACTAGTAAGGAAAGTGGTATTGGCACTTTTCTGTAAAAGACAAAATAATGTCAATTTTAGGCTTTGTGGGCCACACACAATCTCTGTAGCATATTCTTCTTCTTTCAACCCTATAAAAATGTAAAAAATATTCTTAGCTCATGGTCCTCCAAAAACAGGCCAGGGACTAGATGGCTTGCAGGCTGTGGTTTGCTGACCCCTAGCTTAGACTAATCATGTGGGGTAAAATGGAGTCAAGCACCATGATCAGTAGAATATGTAAAGCACTCAGCAGGGTCCTCAACATGTAAAAAGCACTCAGTAAATATGTCCTGCCATTGTTTTTGATGATGCTATCATTTTCCTTATTCTTGTTATTCTAGGATAGCTGGACTCTAGAGACCTCTGCTCTGTGATAAACCTGCCATGGGGAGTTGAGTGCCTTTAATCCTGGACTAAAGCAGCATCTAGGGTAGGGACCATGTGAGCCACTGCACAGAAAGACATACTATATAAGAATAGGTAAAGATATAGAAAACAGTAAGTTAAGGGTCAAAAACCAAGATCCACAAAATCAGCAGAGAATGTGATAGGTGTTTTATGGTTGAGAAATGAGTTCTATTCCCAAACATTAGAAAATTCAAAGTTAAAGATGTAAAATAAGTTCCTTTACCATATGAGAGTCTTAAATAGACTAATAGGCAACAATCTCACCAAGGTAAAATCCTATGCATTATTTTCTGTATAACAGAACTTTTTTCCCCAGAGGTCATTGCTATGACATTTTTAAACATTGCTTTTAAGGTTTATAGCTGATCTGTCATCTCCATTGTTTTATATTATCTCATCTTCAACAGCAGCCCACTGAAGTGGGGAAGAATGTTATCATTATTATTGCTAATCATTCTTGATATTAAAAATATTTAACAACCAATATGGTTTGGGACCAACCATACCTCCCTGAAATGGAGTGGATCCTTAATGCCCCCCCGCTGGGTCCCACATTAACTCTTTTGTTGCTCAATCATGGGAATATGGGGGCGATCTGAAAGGAGGGGGACAAATGGAATGGCTAGTCATCAAATAATACAGAAGGATTTCAATATTTTAATAAGCAGTATGGCTGTACCACTGTTTCTGAGGTGACTATCAGCCCTGCCTATTTTTGCCAAACAGGAAAAAAATGGCTTTTCTAGGACTCTAAATCAGTAAATGGCAGAGCTTGGATTCAAAGTTAATCCTCAAAGATTTAAATCCTCTGCTGTTTTCTTTCTGCCATCCACTGTCTTTATTTTTGTGTTCTTTTTCACATCCTATGGATTACCTAGTCACTAATTCAGACCAGGGAAAAGAATACCAAATTTGGAGACAGTAGGTTTATGTCCAAGTCCTACTTCTGCTATTTATTAATTGTGAGACCTTGGGCAATTCACCTGATCCTACAAGACTATTTATTCACTGGGAAAATTATGGTAATCATGTCTGCATAGCAAGGCAGCTGAAGAAAAGCTTCGTACAATATTAAATGCTATTCAGATGTTAGCCACTCACACTATGTGCAGATTGGCAGTTTTCATCTTAAAAATCAGAATGTTGAACTGGAATTCTTCTTCCAGATGAGGAAACTCAGACTTCTGAGAGATTAAATTACTTGCCCAAGGTCACACAGCTAGTGATGATAGAGCCAGGGCTAATTTCAAAGATCTTGAATTCCAATTCAGGGCTTTCATCTGGGCAGTCTCCAAACTCACATCACAGGCTGCCTACAAAGATGGAAATGTGAATGATATTAACTTACAGTCTCAGCACTGTTGGCAGGCCTTTGTCATCAGCTTCTTCCAGGTCTGCTTCTGGCCCAATATACAACTTCTTTAGTTCAGGGGACACCTTGCCAACTGCTAAGTCACTCTAGCAGCTCTGGGACTGCAAGTCATTTCAGCAGCTCTGGGCCTGGAAGAGTAGAAACTGGTGTTAATGACACTACTTCTGCTATAGATACAGCAAGCAGAAGACAGCATGGATAGGGACAGTACCTATCCTACTAGGGTCTGACGTTCAAGCCTCAACTACCATAGGCCAAAGGGGTCATGTTTGCTGGTGTAACAACTGAGAAGGAAGAGTTATTCTCAGCCTAGGAAGATTCAGCATGGGTTACCTCAAAAAGACAACCCTCGATGAAACGCGAATGGATATTCCCCATTCCCAAAACTCTAGGTAAGTTGAGTAAAGCAATGCAGTTTTGTGATATAAACCTGATTTTGAAGTAGGTAATTTTTGAATTCATAAACCAAGTTGTCCACTTACTAGCTCTGGTAGTTATTTGCATCACCCTCAAAATGTCTCACTCTGTCTTCCAGCACATGATAGGGCTCCATTTTCCTAGTATGCCTATATTTGTGTGGAGTCATGTGACTAATCCTGACCAATGCATTTTGAGAAAAAGGGCTGTATGTCACTCACAGGCCAACTTTTATTGCTGGTGTGACACTCTCTAGAGATATCTTTTCCTCTGGCACAGCAATATTTGTGATGGTTGCTGTTCTGTGGCCTGGATCCCTAAGGACGACAAGTGGGGCCCTCCAGCTGACTCAATATGAACACATGAGACAAGCAAAAAATAAACCTTTGTGTTTTAAGTCACTGAGATATAAAGATTGTTTATTATCACAGCATAATCTAGCTTACCCAAGTTGATATGCTAGCTATATGATTTTTAGTAAGTTATTTAGCATTTCTGAGCATGAATTTCTGGTGTTTAAAATAAGGATACACACCTTTTCAGGGCTGGGAGGATGACCAAAGGTTCATGTAAAGTACCTCACAGCTCCCAGCACATATCTGGTACTCAAGCAATGTTAGCTATTTCTATTATCAAAATAGTCAGGGAGAAAAGCCAGGTGGAATCAAGATATCCTAAAGCAAACACACAGTTCACAGACTCTACTCAGCCAGTCACCTAGACACAGAGCTTTGGCAGCCAGGTCAGGCAGCTAGAGGGAGGCCCTTGAATGCCTCCAGTCATTCATTCATTCTTTCATTTTATAAATATACAGTAAGTACCTGCAACGTGATAATCACTGTTCTGTAAATATAACAGAAAAAAAAAAAAGCCCCAGCTCTCATCTTTGCCTATACCACCTAATGCATTTGAATGGCTTGCTATCAATCAGGTTACCTAACTGTATCCTCAGAAAGAATAAGAAACCTGGAATTTGACCCTTTGCATTTTAGGGATTTTTTAACTACTTGGAAATATTTTCACATATATTAACAGATTTAATCCTCACTGCACTCTTACAAACAGGAGAAGAAATTATTACTATATATATATATTCGTAAGTAGGGAAACTAAGGCTGGAAAAAGTTGTTATTTTGTTTTTATTAGCATCCAGCTACTCAGTGGCACTGCCAGATCTAGAGTCTGCACTCTCAGATTCCTCATTCAGGGTCATTTTTTTTTTTTTTTAATCCCAGATTGACAATAAAAACCTGAATCACTGCTTTGTCCGAGGATACCCCTGGATAACACCTATATTAAAGTGCTGTAGGTGAAATATAAGATTGTTGTTCTATGACTATAATAATAATAGTACTAAACCACAAATAGTATACTAGTCCAATACCAAATTCTGCCTACTAATAGATCAAATTTCAGGAAGTTCCTACTTCACAACTCCATGTGTGGACAGAGACCTAAGCACACATCTAATGTAGGCATTATTGCCACATTGGTGCAGTATGTAATAAGGAAAAACCAATGCAAATAGTATTTGGCTTCCCACATTTTTCATTTGAGTAAATGTCCTAGAAATCTAGGCCACACCTAGTCCCTCACCAACAGCTCAGTATTTCACTCTAAACCCATGCCTTGAAAATCCAATATATCAAGGATCAGTTCAAATGTCACCTCATTTATGAAATCTTCCTTGAGTGCCCTATCAAAAATTACCTCCTATTAGCTTTGTTTGTATCTTAACCTGGTACCTACTGTATCCTGAAGTCATATTCAGGATGGCAGTGAAACAGCCAGATTAAGCTGCTATTCCACATAGGGAAAAGATGGAAAATAAAATAAGAAATATAGATGGAGCGAATTAGGGAAGCCACCACATGCTAGACTAAAAAGCTAGATTTTCCTCTATAGGCAAGAATAGCTGCTGGGAAACATACAGTATTTACAAAATAGAAATAAAATCATATTATCACTTGTGCTACTAAAGGAAAGGGAGAAAATGCATTAGAAATCAGGGTTTGGATAATGTGAAATGATAATCTGAAGAGTTATTTTTGTCTTGGAGATGTTCTTAGATTTACATTTGACTAGTTAGATTTGGTTCAAATACGATAAACAAGTTTCAACTGAACACCTGAATCCTCACACTTGAGAAACTGTCTCTGCAGGGCCATAATCTGTGAAATCTTGCAGGGATTCTCCTAGATCACTACTTTCATGGAAAATAGCCTCCACCTTCTCAGCAGATCAGAGAACTCTGGCTTTGGAAAGTGAATCCGTATTTACACAAGAAACCATTATAATCGCCAAGAGACCCTGGTTTTTCTTCAGTTGGTAAACACATCGTTCATGGCAACTAACTAACACTTTGTACCTTTTCCTAATTGGTGTGTGAAACTCTGAGGTGCTTTTACTTGTGTGTGTTTAAGACACACACACTGCTCTACATGAGTTGAGCGATGAGTGGTCAGGAACAGCCTTTCAGCATCTCCTAAGTAAAATCATCAGGACTCCTCTCCACCAGCACTGACTCCAACTCACCAACTGGACTTGGATGGAACCGGTTCAAGTCCCATCTCACAGGAAGCCTGTCCTGACAGTAGTTGTTGTCCCAAACCAACTCGATGCCACTAATCTGGCCAAATCTTTGCGGACCTGAACCCTTTTTTTTTTTTTTTTTGCGGTATGCAGGCCTCTCACTGTTGTGGCCTCTCCCGTTGTGGAGCACAGGCTCCGGACGCGCAGGCCCAGTGGCCATGGCTCACGGGCCCAGCCGCTCCGCGGCATGTGGGATCTTCCCGGACCCGGGCACGAACCCGTGTCCCATGCATAGGCAGGCGGACCCTCAACCACTGCGCCACCAGGGAAGCCCCGACCTGAACCCTCTTGACGACGGTCTCCATTTTGTTTTTTCTGCGCTTGTTCCCAGAATCACTTCCCGCTGAGCCCGGCAAAGGTCTCTCTAGCTCTCAGTCTTCCAGCACCTCTCTATGGTACATCCACGATTCTATACACATGTATAATGAGCGCTACTAATTATCCCTTCTTCACTGCTCTTGATTCTTCCCAACTACTCTTAGTTATTAAGACCTAAGTGTAAGAACTATTAAGAACTTAGTTAGTAGGAAAACACCAGCCTTAGCTAAACTGCATTTTGCACGTTCCCTGTACAGTGCTCTTCAAACTTTTTGGATTACTTACTCCCCAAAAGATTGAAAGCTATCTACCCATTCACACATTTTTAAGTTGTCCTCTAAAATTTTTCACCAAAAATTTAAATAATTGCAAAGGGTGATATTTCCAGTGTATTGTAAATAATAACATTTAAAAACAAAACTATTGCATCCTTTTATAAATTTGTCCAATGAATTCTAAATACTACAGTGATTTGATACCGATCCATTTGAAAATAGGTAAATGAACACTTCTTTAACATACGTTTACATTGTTGTTTTTCTTTTGTTATCAGAGAATGGCCCCGTAGAATTTATCTAAATGAACTATATCATTATGCTTTGTTGATCACCCTATCATAGTTCTCTCTAACAAAAAGATGTATGTTATCTGCAATATGTATTTATGTTTTTAATTCCTTATACCCATAATCCTCTTATGTTTATAATTTCTTCTAGATTGAGTTAGGCATTAAAATTATTAGTAGTACACATCTGTTCCAAATACATAAATATATTACAAAGTTTGATAATAATTATTCAACATAAAAAGTAAAATTTTACTAGACACATATCTTTTAATAATATATAAACATAATATATTACATATAATATATTATACAGATATAATATATATTACATATTTTACAAAATACCTCATAGGAAATGTAGGGCTAAAGTTGCAATAGGAAGACCATTAGAACTATGACAGTCTTTTACAAGATGAAGACAGGACCAACCTCCTTGCTTTCTATAAAAGCTCTCCAGCCAGGCATCTGAAAACCTCTCACATTGGGCCTAAGCTTTCCTTTCTAGATTTTTCTTTCACAATTTCCTTTACAAAATGCTCCCCTCGGCCAACACATATTTTTCTAATTTCTGCTTTCTGTTTTACATGAGGTACCCTCTCCCCAGGCAACACAGTATAGTAAGATTTGGAAATGGTGAGAGGTATGCCTTTCTCTTGTCAAGCAGTAGAAAGATGATTTTAAAAGGAAAGTTTGAGAAAGGGAACTAGAATGACATCCACCCCAGGCTGATCAATTTTAGAAAAAAGTAAATATGGAGTTTTAGGATCTAGAGACAAATTCCCTAAATCTCTCTAAGCCCAGTCAACCCCTTAAAGAGTTTCTGGTTTCTGTGTACACTAGGAGTACAAGAAATCCAGTTTGCTGATAGCTGGTCTAAAGACTAGATATTTGGATTTCAAATGGCTCAACTGATGGGCATTTTCTGGATACAAAGTACAAATAAACAGGTAGAAAAGACAAATAGCATTTATTGAGTCTAGACTATGTGTCAGCCACTGGGCTAGGTGATTTCAGGTACACTAACTGATTTCTTTTTTAAAAAATATTTATGTATTTATTTGGTTGCGTGGGGTCTTAGTTGCCACAGGCAGGCTCCTTAGTTGAGGCACGCGGGCTCCCTAGTTGTGTCATGCAAACTGTTAGTTGTGGCATGCATGTGGTATCTGGTTCCCTGACCTGGGATTGAATCTGGGCCCCCTGCATTGGGAGTGCAGAGTTTATCCACTGTGCCACCAGGGAAGTCCCTACACTAACTGATTTCAGTTCTTACATTAACTCTGATAGAAAGAGTGTGTATGAGCTTCCTCCACAACCTGGCATGCAAATATTATCACACTCTTTTATTTATTTAAAATCAAATTCGGTTCAGCCCCACCTGAGATGGCTAAAAATCATCCACCATTTGATTCCCTCTTGACTCTCCGCAGCAATCCCCCACTTCCAAACAAAGCTCTGGGTTGTGGTGGCCTTGGGGGAGAGGGATGCCTAATCTAAAAAGAAACTTAATTCCCTTAGGCACCAGGGAGCACAGAACACAAAGACCTGGATATAGAGAGTGAGGAGCATGGCAGGGAGAAGGAAAATTACCTTTCAAATTTCCCAACTTTCTATAACATTGAAACAAGGCAAGATAACAGGTACACCTCAGTAAAAATTTCCAGTGGCATAGTTACTCTTATCTATATTTTAGAAGTGAGAAAACTGAAATTCAAGGAGTGTAAACAAGTTGCCTAAGGCAAAGAGACAGCGAGGAATGGTTTTTCAGTGGATATTTGTGGCTAGACCTATAAGTGGAACACTGAAGCCTTGGTGGGATTTGTTGCTCAAAGACAGGCTATAAATGAGATTCTTGTGTGTCAGGTGCTATCCACTTTTCTTGCTTCCTCCATTGACATCTGTGCTTTTGATTGGCAGCAAAGTCCCTTGATCCCACTGAGGTAATTCCAGTGGAAAACTTAACAGCTAAGTGGCATATTTACTGGGCATCTTTCATGGCAGTCCCTTTTGCCAGCCTACTGAGGGATTCCTGGGAGATTCTGGTCTGCCGTGCTTCCACCAAACAGAGGATATGGAAAAGAGACAGTCCAAAATTTGACATACAGATGATGGAGCCAATAATTAATTGAGATATCCGTTTCTTTAAACCCCAAATCCAGACATTTCCTTTGTGATTCTATCAGTGTTCACACAGTACAAACAACATGAAATGAAAGATCATTTCGTGAAAGATCATTTACCTTTTTACCCTCTCCCTGAACTTAGGGTGCACCCCTCAGAGAATAGTCCAGGTTCAATGTTGAGTCAACACTTGGCTTGACTGTCTTCTACTCAGCCCCTCACCATAACCAGAGGGAAATATTCTAATGCTGCAGAAGTCAGTCTTTCTAAGATTTAAGACCTTCAGTACATAGTTCTTGAGAGAAAAATCTCATCAGTGACTTCCTTTCTATTATTTCAATTCAAAATGTATTTTTAAACCATTTCTATCTGCTTGATGCCATAAGATATATAAAAATAAAATACTTGCAATAGAGTTAGGGGTCTAAAATGTGTAAGAGGAACAACTGAGTTTCTCAGCAGCAGAGACAGAGTTTTCACTCTGTAATCCTGGAGCCTGGCCTGATGAGTGGTACTCTGAAAGTGCCTAATGAGTGTGAAATGAATTGAATCAGAGTAAATCTAAATAAGTCAAATATAAGGAGATGAGTGGAACCAAGAAATAAAAGATAGTCTGACGACCAAGTTAGAGAAGGCCTTAGGGATGGGGCAAGCCTGGTCTTGAGGGACAGGTAGGTGCTCAGTACAGAGAGGGTATTTTATATCAAGCAAAAAGCAGAAATTAGAAAAATGTGTGTTTTCAGAAGAGGAGAGAACTTTGTAAAGGAAATTGTGAAAGAAAAATCTAGAAAGAGAAGTTTAGGAAGTTTGGGGAAGTTTTCAAATCCCTGGCTAAAGAGTCAGGCCTTTCTTCTATATGCTGAAGAGTCTTTCTAGAAAGCAGAGGTGTTGCTACTACCTCTGCACCTCGTAAAAGACTGTCATACCTCTGACAGCCTTTCCATTGTAACTTCAGCCCTACATTTACTACAAGGTATTCTGTAAAATATGTAATAAAAAACTTTGTCACTAAGGTTAGGAAGCAGATAGGCAGGTGTTTGTGTGTGTGTGTTTACTTAGGAGGGAAGTTTCAGAGTTATTGCAAAGAATCAGAGAATCCACATTTACAAACTGTACTATCTGTAAATACACAAATAACACCTCACAGATACGAGTATCACTATTTTCAAAATATATATATATATATATAGTTGGTATTAAAAAATATAAATTAGTCTAAACATGTGACAATTTAGAATAACTCTTCAGTTAGTTCCTCAGTTTGATACAGCTAATATCATGTAAGGCTCTGTGAGTACTTTGTGATTAGAGAGAAGTGTTCAACCTCAGGAATCTTGAGAACCACTGTACTGAGGAAAATTCTTCAACGTGCGATCTCATGGGTCATCATAATCCCAGTATATGAATACACACGTTGTAAAGAAGCAAACTCCCCTTCTCTGAAATTGTCAATGCAGGGATTATCTTTGCAAGAAGAGGTAGCCAGACCTGTCAGCCCCAAATCTTCTAGTTCAGGATCCATCTTCTACTCAAGGAAAGCAGGTAAAGAATAATTGGGTAATTACTGGATAATTGTCGCACAAGTTAATAGGAGACAGAAAAGTGAGAGGGGACATGAGCTCCACCACTATGACAGGTTGACTGCACTGATGGCCCTGATTTTTCACCTGTCCAGGCCCTAGAACTCTGGTCATGTGATTTGCGTTGCCAAATAGGATATTAGTAGATATGACATATGTAGAGATTTCAAGATCACTTATATGCTTCTGCTTGTTGCTCTTGCCCTCTGCCATGCCATGAGACGGGCATGCCTAGGCTAGCATGCTGTAGGATGAGCAAAAAGTGAAACCAAAAAAAATTCCCAGTCATTCCAGCAGAGGTCATCCTCTATCAGCCAATAACCAGCCAAACTCCAGACATGTGAGCAAGCCTAACCAAGACGACAGAGCCACATAGCCATCCCAGAGCTGGCCACAAGGGTGAGACCAGCTAAAATAAGCCAAGTCCAGATGACATTAGCTTTACCCCACAGACCCATGTGCAAAAACAAATGTTTACTATTGTATGTCAATGAGGTTTTGTGGTTGTTTATTATGCAGTATTAGTGTGGCAACAGATTACTGAAACTACCACTTACCAGTTCTGTAACCATCAGCTATAAAGTGGAGGTGTAAAGGCACTGACTTTCAAGGACTGGCACGAGCATTAATTGAGACAATATGCATGAAGTTCTTAACACTGTGTTTGGCACCTAGCCTGTACCCCACAAGTGTTTAACAGTGTATGGAGAGCAAGAAAGTAAGAGTGGAATGAGAGAGAGAGACAGAGAAAGGGAGGCAGGGAGAGAGAGTGAATTACTGCTACCCCCATCACTCTGACCTCAAGGGGCATTCCTGTTTTTTGACTCAAATGGCATAGCAGAGCCAAGATCAAGTTTAAGCATTTAAATAAAACTTTTGCTGCAGGTTCTCTGATCACCAAAGGAAAACAGAGTAATATGACCCAAGATAATCTATCTTCCAGAATATCTCCAGCTGTGTCTTCCAAAATATCTTCTGCGGGAGTGTCTCTTGGTGTGCCCCCTCTGACTCCAGATAAAAGTAAAAATCTTTCCTCAGTACTCGGTAAGGCCCTCAAGCCCATCTCAAAGTCCAGGCTCGCAAAGAAGCAGACTTAAAAGAAGCAGGTGTTGTCTCCCTGTCTAAGAGCTGCCTCCAGAAAATTAGGAGAATCAATGTCCTGTCAGAAGAGTGATCCCTTCCACAGATGTTGTACTCAAAGACCCATCCCCCTTTAGAGGGGGACCCCATTACCTAGTCACGGTAGAGTAGCCTTAACAAAACAACCACGTCAGAACACAGTACAATAGTTCATACACCTGTACAAGATGTACAAGCAGGCAGGGGGCATTGGGGAGATGAGTCCACAGATAAAAGAGAAAACAATGCTCATGGAGCCTTTGTTCATTACATCTTCTACCTGCAATGCCAGGTCCCTTCTCTCCCTCCCATTTCCACTGTTCAAATTCCAGCTGGTACTTCAAGGCCATCTCATATGGTCTTGTCTCTGAAGTTTTCTCTGACTGTCATCCCAGTTCAAACTTCTGTAGGCATTTGTCCATAGAATAATCACATAGAAGAGGGGGAAAATATAATTTTGACAGTCAGAATCCCAGCTATGCCACTCATTCTCAGTAGAACCTTAGGCAAGTTGCTTACTCCATCTGAGTCTCCGTTTCCTCTTCTAAAAATTGAGATGGGGGCTCCCCTGGTAGCACAGTGGCTAAGAATCCACCTGACAATGCAGGGGACACAGGTTAGAGCCCTGGTCCAGGAAGCTCCCACATGTGTGGAGCAACTAAGCCCATGCGCCACAACTACTGAGCCTGCGCTCTAGAGCCTGTGCTCCACACCAAAGAGAAGCCACCACGATGAGAAGCCCACGCACCGCAACTAAGAGTAGCCCCCGCTCACCGCAACTAGAGAAAGCCCGTGCGCAGCAATGAAGACCCAACACAGCCAAAAGTAATAAATAAATAAATAAATTTATTTTTAAAAAAAATTGAGATGGTAATAGCACCTACCTTGAACAATGAGGAAGTTTTCTATTAAAGTACTTGGTACAGTCTGGCATATAGTAGATATTATTATTATCATTGAAATAATTATCTTGTAGTATGTGGAGTACTAGCATAATATCTGGCACACAGTAGTGAAATATTATTTTTTTTATTACTGAAGCATTTCATAGCCTATATTTTCTACTTTTCCTCTAAGGATTCTTAATTCACACTAAGGACCTCTTTTGTAGTTAGTCACTTACCCATTTTATGAGTCTAAACTCTTGAAGGCACGTTATTCCAAAACACCTTATCTGTGGAGGGCAGAGAAATTTGAGGTATTCATTGTTTAGTGTTATTTGCTCTCTGGTCAGCAATTGCTAACCTCCCTCCTAATGAAAAAAATACCACCCTTAAATGCAAGTCCAGCTGTGCTGCTCTGCAGGGGTAACTGAACTCTTGGAGGGACACGTGGTCTCTTTTTCCCTTAGCAACCAGGAAGAATCTAAATTAATGTATCAAATCTCCAGCATTCCCTAGGCAGCCAGACACACAGACAGCCTGGAGAGAGGGACTGTCATTAAATGAGTTGTGACTAAGAAAACAAGAACTTCTTCCCACATTAATAAATATGGCAAATCCCAGCCTGGGTGCCTAGGTTCTGAGCAGAAATTGCTTTAGAATTTTTTTTCCAGTGAGTCATAATCGTCATGGTCCTAACACCTGTCACTAGAAAAAGAAAAAAATCAGTGTAATCACCAGAGCAGTTGCCTCAGGAATACATTCTTTTAGTAATTTGGTTGGAGGAAGTTCAAGAATGCAAGTGATGGGTTAGTTTCAAATGTAGAGTGACCGGAGTTGCCCTAAGTGCTGAGCTCTCTGAATTTAAGGGCAAGTGGGGGAGGAAAGAGAAGTTATAGTATTATTAACAGCACAAAATCAAGTTATTGAAGATTCATTCAGTAATGAGTAAAATCAGCGCTGATACCAATCCTTCTAGTCCACATGAAAATATGAAAAAAAAAATTATTAGATTCCCCAACCAAGCAATTAGTAATGGGGTTGGCCTGATAAAAAGATAAGAATTAATGGCCTAAAGAACGATGGTCTGGGATTACACCCACCTTTTAAAATAAAGCCAGATGAAAAGATGACTAAGCAGGGGAAGGGTGTTTAGGTGGTAGGGTAGAGCTTACAGTTGATAGCACACTGCTGGCAATATTATTTTCTTGTTGTCCATGTTATTAAATTCCTTAAAGGTCCCGTAGGCCATCTAGATGAAACTAAAACCACAAACCAGTGTAGTCATCTTGTTCCTAGACCACCAACAATGAAATTCCTGTTGCTAATGGTCAATTTCCTTGAAATCATTTTAGCAAATCGAATTCTAATAAAGAGCCTCCAGTTTTGATGTTGGCCAGCTTTCAAGCCCTACCCCTCCTACTGCCTCTTTTTGTCCCACACCAGAGCAAGCCATAACAGGGTACACACACTCTCTCCCCTGGCACCAACAGACTATTCAAACCACACAAATGTTGGCCAGAGATAACACTTATCCTGGCCCTATCCCCTAACCCTAATAAAAACCAAAGTTACTCGTTTCTCCTTTCACTCAAACCATTCCACACACTCCTGAGTACCAGGCCTATCCTTTCCCAGGAAGAAAAGACATAAAAACATACAGATTTGAAAGGAAACATAGAACTGTCTTTATTTGAAGATGGCATGATTATATAAAATCCTAAGGAATCTACATGAAAGGAACAGGAAGTAATATGTGAGTTTAGCAAACTGGCAGCATACAAGATCAGTATAAAAATCAATTGTATTTCTATCAACTAGCAGCAATTGTAAATGGAAATTATTTTTTAATTATCATTTACAGTAATATCAGAACCATAAAATTCTTAGGTATAAACATAACAAAATATATGTCATGACCTGCACATAGAAAACTATAAAGCATTGCTGAGAAAATTTAAAAGACATAAAGAAATTGAGAGATATACCATGCTCATGGATCTGAATATTCAATAACTCAATATTAAGATGTCAATTGTTTCTAAATTAATTTATAGATTCAATGAAATCCCAATTAAAAATCCCAGTTGACAAGCTGATCCTCAAATGTATATAGACATACAAAGGAACTAAACTAGCCAAAATCCTTTTGAAAAAAGAACAAAGTTAATTTCATAACTTACTATAATGCTACAGTAAAAAAGAAAGAATGATACTGGCATACAGTTAAATATATAGATCAAAGGAACAGAATTTTAAATCTATAACAGATAAATTTATTCTATAAATATAAAGTATATATATACATCCAATTTATTTTCAATCAGTTGGATTGAAACAATGTTCCAAGGCAATTCAGTGAGGAAATCTTTCCAACAAATCATGCTGAAATAACTGATTATCAAAAAAGAAAAGAGAAACCTCTCAACTCTTACATTCTCCACTATGTAAAAATTAACTTGAAATGGATCACAGAACCAAATATAGTTTTAGTAAGAGCTAAAACTATAAAATTTCCAGAAGAAATCATAAAAGAAAAATCTTAGTGACTTTGGTTAGGCAAAGTTTTCTTAAATTGGATACAAAAAGCACAAAATATTTAAAAATTGAATCCCATCAAAATTTAAAACTTTTGCTCTTCCAAAGACACTGTTAAGAAAATGAAAAGGCAATCCATAGGCTATTATATGAAAATATTTATAAAACATATATCCATTGAAGGACTTTTTATATTTTTTAAATCCCTTAAAATTCATTAAGAAGGAAACAACAACAACAAAAAGAGCAAATGTTTTGAACAGACACTTCACCAAAGGAGATATATGGATGGCAAAAGAGTCTCAACATCATTAGTCATCAGGGAAATGTAAATTAAAACCATAATCGAATACTACCAGTCATACTCTAGAACTCTAGAATTTCTAAAATCAAAAAGACTGACAATGCCAAAGGGTTGGCAAGAATGTGGGGCAACTGAAATGCTCATAAATTTAGATTTCTTAAAGAGTTAAGCATAAATCCACTTCAGTTTTAGTCAGAAACTGGCGGAGGTAGAATCCAGGGCCTAAGCATTTTAAAGCCTAGTTAGTCAGAAGAGGGGGGCTTCTGGGAAGACGGCGGAAGAGTAAGACGCGGAGATCACCTTCCTCCCCACAGATACACCAGAAATACATCTACACGTGGAACAACTCCTACAGAACACCTACTGAAGGCTGGCAGAAGACCTCAGACCTCCCAAAAGGCAAGAAACCCCCCACGTACCTGGGTAGGGCAAAAGAAAACAGAAAAAACGGATACCAAAGAATAGGGACGGGACCTGCACCACTGGGAGGGAGCTGTGAAGGAGGAAATGTTTCCACACACTAGGAAGCCCCTTCGCGGGCGGAGACTGCGGGTGGCGGAGGGGAAGCTTCGGAGCCGCGGAAGAGAGCGCAGCCACAGGGGTGCAGAGGGAAAAGCGGAGAGATTCCCGCACAGAGGATCAGTGCCGGCCGGCACTCACCAGGCCGAGAGGCTTGTCTGCTCACCCGCCGGGGCGGGCGGGGCTGGGAGCTGAGGCTCGGGCTTCGGTGAGAGCGCAGTGAGAGGACTGGGGTTGGCGGCGTGAACACAGCCTGCAGGGGGTTAGTGCACCACGGCTAGCCGGGAGGGAGTCCGAGGAAAAGTCTGCACCTGCCGAAGAGGCAAGAGACTTTTTCTTACCTTTGTTTTCTGGTGCACGACGAGAGGGGATTAAGAGCGCTGCTTAAAGGAGCTCCAGAGACGGGCGCGAGCCGCGGCTAAAAGCACGGACCCCAGAGACGGGCATGAGACGCTAAGGCTGCTGCTGCTGCCACCAAGAAGCCTGTGTTTGAGCACAGGTTACTCTCCACACCCCCCTTCCGGGGAGTCTGTGCAGCCCGCCACTCCCACGGTCCCGGGATCTAGGGACAACTCCTCCGGGAGAACGCACGGCACGCCTCAGGCTGGTGCAACGTCATGCCGGCCTCTGCCGCCGCAGGCTCGCCCCGCACTGCGTGCCCCGCCCTCCCCCCCGGCCTGAGTGAGCCAGAGCCCCCGAATCAGCGGCTCCTTTAACCCCGTCCTGTGTGAGCGAAGAGCAGACGCCTTCCGGCGACCTACACGCAGAGGCGGGGCCAAATCCAAAGCTGAGCCCCTGGGAGCTGTGAGAACAAAGAAGAGAAAGGGAAATCTCTCCCAGCAGCCTCAGAAGCAGCGGACTAAAGCTCCACAATCAACTTGATGTACCCTGCATCTGTGGAATACCTGAATAGACAACGAACCATCCCAAATAGAGGAGGCGGACTTTGGGAGCATCGATATATATTTTTTTTCCCCTTCTCCTCTTTTTGTGTGTATGTGTATGCTTCTGTGTGACATTATGTCTGTATAGCTTTGCTTCCACCATTTGTCCTAGGGTTCTATCCGTCCATTTTTTTTTTGTTTCTTTTTGTTTTTTAATAATTATTTTTTATTTTAATAACTTTATTATATTTTATCTTACTTTATTTTATTTTACTTTATCTTCTTTCTTTCTTTCTTTCCTTCCTTCCCTCCTTCCTTCCTTCCTCCCTCCCTCCCTCCCTCCTTTCATTCTTTCTTTCTTTCTTTCTTTCTTTCTTTCTTTCTTTCTTCTTCTAATTCTTTCTTTCTATTTTTCCTCCCTTTTATTCTGAGCCGAGTGGATGAAAGGCTCTTGGTGCTGCAGTCAGGAGTCACTGCTGTGCCTCTGAGGTGGGAGAGCCAACTTCAGGACACTGGTCCACAAGAGACTTCCCAGCTCCACATAATATCAAATCGTGAAAATCTCCCAGAGATCTCCATCTCAAGACCTGCACACAGCTTCACTCAACCACCAGCAAGCCTCAGTGCTGGACATCCTATGCCAAACAACTAGCAAGACAAGAACACAACCCCACCCATTAGCAGAGAGGCTGCCTAAAATCATAATAAGTCCACAGACACCCCAAAACACACCACCAGACGTGGACCTGCCCACCAGAAAGACAAGATCCAGCCTCATCCACCAGAACACAGGCACTAGTTCCCTCCACCAGGAAGCCTACACAACCCACTGAACCAACCTTACCCACTGGGGACAGACACCAAAAACAACGGGAACTACGAACCTGCAGCCTGCAAAACGAAGACCCCAAACACAGTAAGATAAGCAAAATGAGAAGACAGAAAAACACACAGCAGATGAAGGAGCAAGATAAAAACCCACCAGACCTAAGAAATGAAGAGGAAATAGGCAGTCTACCTGAAAAAAAATTCAGAATAACGATAGTAAAGATGATCCAAAATCTTGGAAATAGAATAGAGAAAATGCAAGAAACATTTAAGAAGAAACTAGAGGAACTAAATATGAAACAAACAACGATGAGCAACACAATAAATGAAATTAAAAATACTCTAGATGGGATCAATAGCAGAATAACTGAGGCAGAAGAATGGATAAGTGACCTGGAAGATTAAATAGTGGAAAAAATTACTGCAAAGCAGAATAAAGAAAAAAGAATGAAAAGAACTGAGGACAGTCTCAGAGACCTCTGGGATGACATTAAACGCACCAACATTCGAATTATAGGGGTTCCAGAAGAAGAAGAGAAAAAGAAAGGGACTGAGAAAATATTTGAAGAGATTATAGTTGAAAACTTCCCTAATATGGGAAAGGAAATAGGTAATCAAGTCCAGGAAGCACAGAGAGTCCCATACAGGATAAATCCAAGGAGAAATACGCCAAGACACATATTAATCAAACTGTCAAAAATTAAATACAAAGAAAACATATTAAAGCAGCAAGGGAAAAAAAACAAATAACACATAAAGGACTCCCCATAAGGTTAACAGCTGATATTTCAGCAGAAACTCCGCAAGCCAGAAGGGACTGGCAGGACATATTTAAAGTGATGAAGGAGAAAAACCTGCAACCAAGATTACTCTACCCAGCAAGGATCTCATTCAGATTTGATGGAAAAATTAAAACCTTTACAGACAAGCAAAAGCTGAGAGAGTTCAGCACCACCAAACCAGCTTTACAACAACTGCTAAAGAAACTTCTCTAGGCAAGAAACACAAGAGAAGGAAAAGACCTACAATAACGAACCCAAAACAGTTTAGAAAATGGGAATAGGAACATACATATCGATAATTACCTTAAATGTAAATGGACTAAATGCTCCCACCAAAAGACACAGATTGCCTGAATGGATACAAAAACAAGACCCACATATATGCTGTCTACAAGAGACCCACTTCAGACCTAGAGACACATACAGACTGAAAGTAAGGGGATGGAAAAAGATATTTCAGGCAAATGGAAACCAAAAGACAGCTGGAGTAGCAATTTTCATATCAGACAAAATAGACTTTAAAATAAAGACTATTAGAAGAGGCAAAGAAGGACACTACATAATGATCAAGGGATCGATCCAAGAAGAAGATATAACAATTGTAAATATTTATGCACCCAACAGAGGAGCACCTCAATACATAAGGCAAATACTAACAGCCGTAAAAGGGGAAATCAACAGTAACACATTCATAGTAGGGGACTTTAACACCCCACTTTCACCAATGGAGAGATCATCCAAAATGAAAATAAATAAGGAAACAAATGCTTTAAATGATACACTAAACAAGATGGACTTAACTGATATTTATAGGACATTCCATCCAAAAACAACAGAATACACATTTTTCTCAAGTGCTCATGGAACATTCTCCAGGATAGATCATATCTTGGGTCACAAGTCAAGCCATGGTAAATTTAAGAAAATTGAAATTGTTTCAAGTATCTTTTTCGACAACAACTCTATGAGACTAGATATCAATTACAGGAAAAGATCTGTAAAAAATACAAACATATGGAGGCTAAACAATACACTACTTAATAACAAAGTGATCACTGAAGAAATCAAAGAGGAAATAAAAAAATACCTAGAAACAAATGACAATGGAGACATGACGACCTAAAATCTATGGGATGCAGCAAAAACTGTTCTAAGAGGGAAGTTCATAGCAATACAATCCTACCTTAAAAAACAGGAAGCATCTCGAATAAAGAACCTAACCTTGCACCTAAAGCAATTAGAGAAAGAAGAACCAAAAAACCCCAAAGTTAGCAGAAGGAAAGAAATCATAAAAATCAGAGCAGAAATAAATGAAAAAGAAATGAAGGAAATGATAGAAAATCTCAATAAAACTAAAAGCTGGTTCTTTGAGAAGATAAACTAAATTGATAAACCATTAGCCAGACTCATCAACAAAAATAAGGGAGAAGACTCAAATCAGTAGAATTAGAAATGAAAAAGGAGAAGTAACAACTGACACTGCAGAAATACAAAAGATCATGAGAGATTACTACAAGCAACTCTATGCCAATAAAATGGACAACCTGGAAGAAATGGACAAATTCTTAGAAATGCACAACCTGCCAAGACTGAATCAGGAAGAAATAGAAAATATGAACAGACCAATCACAAGCAATGAAATTGAAACTGTGATTAAAAATCTTCCAACAAACAAAAGCCGAGGACAAGGTGGCTTCACAGGCGAATTCTATCAAACATTTAGAGAAGGGCTAACACCTATCCTTCTCAAACTCTTCCAAAATATAGCAGAGGGAGGAACACTCCCAAACTCATTCTACGAGGCCACCATCACCCTGATACCAAAACCAGACAAGGATATCACAAAGAAAGAAAACTACAGGCCAATATCACTGATGAACGTAGATGCAAAAATCCTCAACAAAATACTAGCAAACAGAATCCACAGCACATTAAAAGGATCATACACCATGATCAAGTGGGCTTTATTCCAGGAATGCAAGGATTCTTCAATATACGCAAATCAATCAATGTGATACACCATGTTAACAAATTGAAGGAGAAAAACCATATGGTCATCTCAATAGATGCAGAGAAAGCTTTCGACAAAATTCAACACCCATTTATGATCAAAACCCTCCAGAAAGTAGGCATAGAGGGAACTTTCCTCAACATAACAAAGGCCATATATGACAAACCATTCCTAAACATAATAAAGGACATATATGACAAACCCACAGCCAATATCGTCCTCAATGGTTAAAAACTGAAAGCATTTCTACTAAGATGAGGAACAAGACAAGGTTGCCCACTCTCACCACTCTTATTCAACATAGTTTTGGAAGTTTTTGCCACAGCAATCAGAGAAGAAAAGGAAATACAAGGAATCCAAACTGGAAAAGAAGAAGTAAAGCTGTCAGTGTTTGCAGATGACATGATACTATACATAGAGAATCCTAAAGATGCTACCAGAAAACTACTAGAGCTAATCAATGAATTTGGTAAAGTAGCAGGATACAAAATTAATGCACAGAAATCTCTGGCATTCCTATACACTAATGATGAAAAATCTGAAAGTGAAATCAAGAAAACTCTCCCATTTACCATTGCAACAAAAAGAATAAAATATCTAGGAATAAACCTACCTAAGGAGACAAAAGACCTATATGCAGAAAATTATAAGACACTGATGAAAGAAATTAAAGATGATACAAATAGATGGAGAGATATACCATGTTCTTGGATTGTAAGAATCAACATTGTGAAAATGACTCTACTACCCAAAGCAATCTACAGATTCAATGCAATCCGTATCAAACTACCACTGGCATTTTTCACAGAACTAGAACAAAAAATTTCACAATTTGTATGGAAACACCAAAGACCCCGAATAGCTAAAGCAATCTTGAGAACGAAGAATGGAGGTGGAAGAATCAGGCTCCCTGACTCAGACTATACTACAAAGCTACAATAATCCAGACAGTATGGTAATGGCACAAAAACAGAAATATAGATCAATGGAAAAGGATAGAAAGCCCAGAGATAAAGCCACGCACATATGGTCACCTTATCTTTGATAAAGGAGGCAGGAATGTACAGTGGAGAAAGGACAGCCTCTTCAATAAGTGGTGCTGGGAAAACTGGACAGGTACATGTAAAAGTATGAGATTAGATCACTCCCTAACACCATACACAAAAATAAGCTCAAAATGGATTAAAGACGTAAATGTAAGGCCAGAAACTATCAAACTCTTAGAGGAAAACATAGGCAGAACACTCTATGACATAAATCACAGCAAGATCCTTTCTGACCCACCTCCTAGAGAAATGGAAATAAAAACAAAAATAAACAAATGAGACCTAATGAAACTTCAAAGCTTTTGCACAGCAAAGGAAACCATAAACAAGACCAAAAGACAGCCCTCAGAATGGGAGAAAATATTTGCAAATACAGCAACTGACAAAGGATTAATCTCCAAAATTTGTAAGCAGCTCATGCAGCTCAATAACAAAAATACAAACAACCCAATCCAAAAATGGGCAGAAGACCTAAATGGACATTTCTTCAAAGAAGATATACAGCTTGCCAATAAACACATGAATGAATGCTCAACTTCATTAATCATTAGAGAAATGCAAATCAAAACTACAATGAGATATCATCTCACACCAGTCAGAATGGCCATCATCAAAAAATCTAGAAACAATAAATGCTGGAGAAGGTGTGGAGAAAAGGGAACCCTCTTGCACTGTTGGTGGGAATGTAAATTGATACAGCCACTGTAGAGAACAGTATGGAGGTTCCTTAAAAAACTAAAAATAGAACTACCATATGACCCAGCAATCCCACTACTGGGCATATACCCTGAGAAAACCATAATTCAAAAAGAGTCATGTACCAAAATGTTCATTGCAGCTCTATTTACAATAGTCCAGAGATGGACACAACCTAAGTGTCCATCATCGGATAAATGGATAAAGAAGATGTGGCACATACATACAATGGAATACTACTCAGCCATAAAAAGAAACGAAATTGAGCTATTTGTAATGAGGTGGATAGACCTAGAGTCTGTCAAACAGAGTGAAGTGAGTCAGAAAGAGAAAGACAAATACCGTATGCTAACACATATATATGGAATTTAAGAAAAAAAAATGTCATGAAGAACCTAGGGGTAAGACAGGAATAAAGACACAGACCTACTAGAGAATGGACTTGAGGATATGGGGAGGGGCAAGGGTAAGCTGTGACAAAGCGAGAGAGAGACATGGACATATATACAGTACCAAACGTAAGGTAGCTAGCTAGTGGGAAGCAGCCGCATAGCACAGGGAGATCAGCTCAGTGCTTTGTGTCCGCCTGGAGGGGTGGGATAGGGAGGGTGGGAGGGAGGTGGACGTAAGAGGGAAGAGATATGGGAACATATGTATATGTATAACTGATTCACTTTGTTATAAAGCAGAAACTAACACCCCATTGTAAAGCAATTATACTCCAATAAAGATGTAAAAAATAAATAAATAAATAAATTTTAAAAAAAGAGTTAAGCATACATTTACCATATGACCCAGAAATTAAAATTCTAAATGTTTACTTAAGAAAAATGAAAATGCATGCTTACACAAAGACTTGTGCTCCTGTGTTCATAAAAGCTTTCCTTGGGCTTCCCTGGTGGCGCAGTGGTTGAGAGTCCGCCTGCTGATGCAGGGGACGTGGGTTCGTGCCCCGGTCTGGGAGGATCCCATGTGCCGTGGAGCGGCTGGGCCCGTGAGCCGTGGCCGCTGAACCTGCCCGTCTGGAGCCTGTGCTCCGCAACGGGAGAGGCCCGCATAGCACACAAAACAAAACAAAAGCTTTCCTCATAATAGCCAAAAACTGGGAGAAAAAACAAATAATCATCAGATGGGAAATGAAATAAACATATTGTGATATACTCATGCAATAGAATACTACTCTGTAATAAAAAGAAACAGACTATGATAAACCCACAATATGGATGTGAATCTCAAAAGCGTCATAAGTAACAGAAGTCAGACCAAAAAACAAACTACATACTGTATGACTTCATTTATGTGAAATTCTAGAAAAGGCAGAACTACAGTGAAAGAAAGCAAGTCAGTGGTTAACAGGAGCCAAGAAACAGGGAGAGGGGTTGGGCTGCAAATGGACACAAGGGAACTTTTTGAGATGACAGAAATGTTCTATGTCATTCTTACAATGATTGTTACACAGCTGTGCATATTTGTAGGATTTCACCAAGTTGTGCCTTTTGTCCTATGAATTCTATTCTAAAGATCTGTTCTAAGGAGAAACCTTTGATATGTGGAAAGAGTTTGCCACAGTGGTATTTATTGCATTAAAAAAAAATAATAGCAGGGCTTCCCTGGTGGTGCAGTGGTTGAGAGTCCGCCTGCCGGTGCAGGGGACACGAGTTCGTGCCCCGGTCCGGGAAGATCCCACATGCCGTAGAGCGGCTGGGCCCGTGAGCCATGGCCGCTAAGCCTGCGTGTCTGGAGCCTGTGCTCCGCAACGGGAGAGGCCACAACAGTGAGAGGCCCGCGTACGGCAAAAAAATTAAAAAATAAATAATAATAATAATAGCAAAAACTTGGGAATAATGTCCAACTGTAAGGAGTTTAATTAAATAAATCATGGTATATGTACAAGATGGATTGCTTTGAAGCTATTAAAAAATGATGGTGTTGTTGAATATTTAATAACACAAAGATATATGGTTACTTTAAGGTAGATAACAAAGCAGTATATCCATAGTCCATTTTATTATCCATTTATGTGATTTGTACATGGGCATGTGAATATATATGAGCCTATAGAGATATTTAGATCTCTATATATTATTAGAAAGTTATGCAACATTATATTAACTGTTTGTTTTTTCATTTTGTTTGTTTTTTAAGTGTCTGATAATGAACATATATTTCCTTTGAGGGAAGAGAAAAAACAAAAGTCACTATTTTAAAAAAAATACATGTCCTTAAGCCTATAATTTACTCAAGACTTCCTTTTTAGCTCAATAAAGTCTTGCATTTTCATCATAAAAAAAAATACATGTCTTGCCTTTAAAAGATTTGCAGTCTAGATAGAGAAAGAGACATGTAAATAGTGTAATACATGGTAGAATGAAATGAGTACCCATGGAAATAAGGGACAATTGGTTGGGTCAAGTATACTTCCTAACCAAAGCTGGAACCATTGTTCTCTTCAACATCCAGACAATGACCATGAGGTTCTATCTGAAGCACTGAGCCCACTTTCTTCACTCATGATGATTTTCTCTCAGGGGATCCATGATTCCTGACTGCCACCCTATCCCCTAGCCCAGTGCATCAGACAAGAGTGTCAGTATTTGAACTTCAGTTGTAGACTGAGTGAAAGTTCCCTCCCACAACAAGCCAAGGATATACTTGGACGCTTGCTGCAGTGTCCTTGAACTGCAGGTCAAGGACAGATTCTAGAGGTCCTCTGGAAATTCCGTGATAAAAGATGACCTGCTTGGGGAAATAAGCACTCCTGAAAGGCATCATATGCCCCAATGCCTGGCACATAGTAGGTACTTAGTAATATTTGCTAATTGTTTAGTGGATATATTGAGAATAAAAGCATGGGCTCAAGATTTTATCTTGAGGCTGGTTTTTGCCCTGGCTCAATCAGGGAGGGCTTCCTGAAAGAGCTGTAATTATTTGGTTTGAAGCAATGTCTGCACACTGCCTCCACCCTTGTTGTGCTCTTACATTTGGGGTAATTCCAAGACAGAAATGTTTCCTGCTGGCCACTAGGATGCTTTCCATCTCACCAGTTGGGATATTTGTAGACTAAACCTATTTCCAGTGTTTTCTACCAAACTTTCCTGTAGTGCTGAGCAGGGCTGATCAAGTCAAGCAATGAACAGTTTGGTCCAAATTCTTCAACTCTTTCTCAATATTCTTGATTCACTAAAACCCAAAACAATCCTACCTGGCAGTTTTGTCTTTCATTTTTAAACCTCAGTGGGTTTTCAACAAAACTGAATCCCTGTTGCAGATTGATTTATGCTCTAGTCCATGCACACTCGACTTCGCCAGGATTAGACTTTGCCTTCTAATTAGAATTAGCGACTCCTCGTGCTGAGGAAAGGATGGCAAGGCATCCCAATTTACATTCAGACAAACTAAAAGTGGAAAAATCAGGTGCGGATAGAGACTGTGTAGTATAATAAAATCCAGATCATGAATCTTAATTTGTGGTGTAGGAAAATGAATGCTGGGTTAGGAGTGACAGGCTGAGTCCAAAATCTGCTTTTAGGGCCTGATTGATTAAGGCAGGTCACTTAAACTTTCTGGGCTCAGTTTCCCTCTTTCTTGTCTAGGGGAGATGGTTTCTTTTATTTGGGCCACTAAGTTCCCTTTAACTCTAGTATTCTGTGATTTTGTAATGTTCCCTAACAGATGCTTGGGGGAGACAGTCTTTGGCAAGATGCTTTTGCCATCCCTGCCTTGTCTCATTACTTGTCAGTGTGTGCCACAACAATAAATAACCCATTGGTTGCAAGAAAAGCATGTATTGGATCAAGCTGATGTGTCAGCTCTCTGCCTTCTGGGGAGGAAAGAGGAGGCTTTGATGTTGTCAGAATGGGTTCCACATTTTGACCTAGGGACCCCTCAGTTCCAAGTGGGCCCCGTTGCCAAGCAGTATTATGCAAAAATTATTTACAGTGAAAGAAGCATTTCGTACATCAAAACTGCCAGAGGTATTTTATTTTATTTTAAAAAGAGACAAAAGTATAATCCCAAAGATTAAATCCCTGATCTGGAAATGGAAAAAGCAAAAACAAAAGAGCCAGAAACCTGCTCTTCGTATACTGTTCCTGTTTAATAGCAGGCAAAGAACAGGCTCAGTGATGCAGCCAGTCTGTCTGTTAATATGGAGCTAAACAAGATTCTTGGTTTATAATGGAGAAAACAGACATGAAACACTGTGTAATCCTACATGGCTCCCAAAGGATTGAGGCCTTTCTCTGCTCAACCCTGGTCTCCAGATCAACCCTTTCTTTGGGCCGGGGCTTTGTGATGGCCTGTGAGATTGGTTCCATACAAGATGCAGCACAATTCCTGTCACATGAGAACTGATACTTCTCTTCTCCTTCCCCAAGTGTGCTGTTAAAGATATCCAAAGGCCTACCTTCCTCCACATTCACTCAGCTCCATTAAAGCAGAATAGCATTTTCTGGAATGTGTTCTATGGAACTCTAATCCTGACAAGTAAATAAAGGGATACATGTAAATACTAATAAATTTGAGACGTGCTGCATAATCTCTCCTTCTCTTGAGGTTCACTTATAATACCAAAGGCTCTAAGATGTTCCACACACAGTAAATGGTAGTTTGTTACTGGCCAAGGAGAACAAAGACTATCGCACCAAAGGAGTCCTTCACTTCTCCGTAAAGATTGTCCGTATTTCCTGATCCCAAACTTCCTTCCTGACTTATCTCTCCTAACTGTTCCCTCCATTGGAAATAATCTCTCCTCCTCTGAACTGGATCTTTATTTGCATTTGTCTCATAAACTTTTTTTTTTTTTTTTTTTTTTTGCGGTACGCGGGCCTCTCACTGTTGCGGCCTCTCCCGTTGCGGAGCACAGGCTCCAGACGCGCAGGCTCAGCGGCCATGGCTCACGAGCCCAGCCACTCCAGGGCATGAGGGATCCTCCCGGACCGGGGCACGAACCCATGTACCCTGCATCGGCAGGCAGACTCTCATCCACTGCGCCACCAGGGAAGCCCTCTCATAAACTTTTTAAATTACTTTTTATATTATGGATATATACAGATAGGTCTTAGCTGTTCTAATTGCCTGTACAATACAAAAGAGCAGATTCCTTGTTCTTCGGTGTTTACCATAGAAGACCTTGTACATGAGAGGAATCTATACATGCTTGATTAAATGGATCCATCAGTCTAGGAGTTAGCATCTTCTAAATATCCACACCGTCATTGGCAAATAACAATGGAATGTATGTAAATTCTTAAATCATTAAAAAAAACAGTACTATACTCAAAGCTAAAGTTGGGAAAATGAAAATATTAACACTAAAGGCAGAAGTGCGAAATGTCTCTCCTCTCTTCACTCACTAATTCAATTACAAAAAAAACTGGATCTCATCACTCTTTCATCTTTAGGTCTGGAAATATGCTTCATATGCATGAAATTTATTTACCATAATTGAACATGACATCAGGCGGAAATATAAATTTCAGGAAATTCCCTATAAAGGGATTATATTATTCTTTGTGAACAGTATTATGTAGGCTCAATATACACAGAACTGTGGTATTAAAGGCTCTGATGCCAAACTTTGTTAGAATGGTGTTTGTTTTAATTTTATATTCTTGTTATTTAAAAAATACCAAATAAAAGATCCACATAGATGATCAATTTTGAAACAATTTTAGTTCCATAAAATATGCCTAGGGCTTCCCTGGTGGCGCAGTGGTTGAGAGTCCGCCTGCCGATGCAGGGGACACGGGTTCGTGCCCCGGTCTGGGAAGATCCCACATGCCGCGGAGCTGCTGGGCCCGTGAGCCATGGCCGCTGAGCCTGCGCGTCCAGAGCCTGTGCTTCGCAATGGGAGAGGCCACAACAGTGAGAGGCCCGCGTAATGCAAAAAAAAAAAAAAAAAAATATGCCTAATATTAAAACCAGATCGACAGAATTAGGTCAGTTTTTCAAGGATGGGAGAAATAAGTATTGAGCACTATGGAACAAATATGAATAAGATAAGATCTTTACCCTCGTTAGGCCTACCATACAGTAGGGTTTCTCAACCTCAGCACTATTTATATTTTGGACCAAAAAATTCTTTGTTGTAAGAAGCTGTTTTGTGCATTGTGGAATCTTTAATGGTAACCCTTAACCACATCCACTAATGCCAGCAGCACTTCCCTAATTTTGACAATCAAAAACGTCTATTCATTGTTACATATATCTCATAGGGGATAAAATTGCCCCAGTGGAGAAGTATTGCCATGCAGGAAGAGATCCTTAAAATTGTACAGAGTTTCAGAGTTACCTTTTAACCAATTCCCATTTAACAATCCTATTGGATGTAGGAAATGTAGAAAACCTTGGGCTAATTGTAGACTGAGTCCAAAACACAACAGTAAGTGTTTGATATTAATTCCCCTATTCAAAGATGAATAGAATAAAAAGTAAAATATTTGTTCTTTCTGAGGGTTTGAATCAGCCATTAACTATTCATTTAATGAGTTCTTCTTTGCATACAGCACTTAGCTAGGCATGAGGAAGATAGAAGGGTCTGATATGGTTCTGCATGCAATTAAAATCTCCTTGAGCTGCAGCAGTAATAGAATTAAATTAAAAGCCATCTTAGAGACGATCTACCTACTCCCCTGTTTTTTATATGAGAAAAATAAGACCCAGAAAAGTCAGTATGACCTAAGGACATCTACCCAGTAAATGAACTTGGGCTAAAACATTAAGTGTCTTGACTTCCTGGCTTCAGGGAAGGGCCAATCGTATCTTTTCCACGGACTTGGTGTCAAGCTGGGAATGACATGAGAGGAGACAGACAGGCAAGACAGCATCTGATATGAGCCAGGAACTGAGTTCACACAGGGAAAAATAAGATTTGGGATCATTTTCAAAATCATTCTGAGGAATCCCAGACTACCTTCTTTTCTGGGGATCATCCCCACATTTGTTCTTCAGTCTTCAACTGTGAATACCCTACTGGCCCAGAGAGGGCCTTTGGGAGCAGCTTTACTAGAGGTGGGAGGCATCCCCAAGTTTTAAGCACCCTTGGAGCTGCCCAGCCCCAAAAGGCATCATCTTTATGATTCAAATTATGAACTCAAAAAATTCTCACACACCAAAGCACTAGCAACAGAAACAATCATTGTGCTTCTAAAACCGCAATTTTCATCACCTCCTTCCCTTTAGTATTTGACCTTGAACACTGAAATGAACTTGATTCCTTTTGCCTTACACAAGCTAAATTTTCCCTTTGTATCAAGGGATGAGTCTGGCATCAGTGAATGGATTATGTAAATCATAAGAAAAGTGAATCTGACTGTATGGTTTTATAAAGTTGAATTAATCCAATAACATAAATAAATAAATAAACAAACATAAAGCATGATGATTTCATCAAAACATGAAAAAGATCCATTGACAAGACTTCTTCAGGAAAGAGCTGACGGAAGTCAGCTCACTAATATTGTCAGCTTCTCAGGAAGATTCCTGGGAGAAAAGGAAAAGAGAAAGAGAGAAGCCACACCTCACTCTTTTAGTCCATTAAGCATAGAGGTGATCCTTCTAATGTGTGTGTGCACACATACATGTGGAAAGTGAGAGAGACAGAGAGAGAGGGATTCTGGGATAAAGGAGCGGCATGGATTTCAGAAGGAAAAAATGAAGAAGGTAGCTGGTCTAGCTCAGGTTAAAAAACAAAAATGCAGAGAGGCAAGTACAGCTCCAAATAACCAAGGTAAATAAGGTAGTATCGTCTTTCTCCCACTTTCTCAGGCAAAACAGGCCACTAAGGCATTGAGGTGATCTTGCCCACTCTTCAAGCCTTCTATACATATTGGCTGAGTACCAACTGTGTAATTCCTTTTCTCTCTTATGACCAAATTTCACTTGTGTGAAAAATTTTGGAGAGGAGAAATCAGGACACACAAATCCAGAGAAGATGTCATCATGCCAGTTTCAGATATTATTCCCAACCCTATGACTGAGTCCAGTGAAGGGGGGACTACAGGCAAAAGCTGTAGGAAATGTTTGTAAAGGGACTCCATGAGGTGTGGAGACCTGCTCAGTAAGGCATTGATGTTCTGGGTGACAAAGTGTGGCACAGAGCTAGGAAGCGGGGCTTTCTCTACACCTTTGTGTGAAGCATTCCTCCAGTACTGTGAGAACTTTGGAAGCGTAAGGAGACTGCACTCTTTATGGGTCAACAGCTTCCTCAGAAAGAGTACCAACAGTTGGGACACTGTTGGGGCATGTCTCTCAAGGAGACTTTGTATTTCTTCAACACCTCAATAAATGCTTATGAGCAGCCTCTGTGCCAATCATTCTTCTACATTCTGAGGATACTGCAAGAAGCAAGGGCAGAAGAAAGCAATCAGAGAAATAGAACAGCCCATGAGAAATTATTGGAGCTCTTTTGGAATATCCCAGAGGCTCCCAGAGTTGACTAGGGTGAAGTGGAGCCGGAGGGCTACAGCTGAAGGCTGAACTATGCAGATGGGGACACAATCCAGTTACATTTTGGTTCATATTCTTACTGTGACCCCACTGGTATGTGCACACTAGTGTGTATGCACTGCGTATCCATGCATGGATAAGGGCTGGAAGGAAATATACCAAAATGGTAACAGTTGCTATTTATGGGCAGTAGGATTATGAATATTTTTATATAACTTCATATAATATTATCTTTTCCAAATGTTCTATGGTGGATATATATATATATTATTATTATTATTATAAGCAGAAAAAGAATTTTTTCTTTTGTAAAGGAGGAGGTGGTACTACCCTGTCATTAATTTAATTTGCTTTGGATAGCATGATTCTCTAAATTCTGACCATGCTATAAATTTAAAAGAGGTGTCTTTCATGATAAACTTACGAAAACAAGAATTGACAAATTTCTCTGCTGCTTTGTAATTTTTTTTTTCATATAAACCCTGGTTTCATCTGTGTCAGACGTTCCCTGGGATGGTGCTAGCTAATGAGACCTGCCATGCCCCCATACAGGGGCCTTACAGGGGCCATCCCCTGGGGTTGTCCCCTTGGAGTCTTTCCTCCTGTGAACTCCTTCAGCCAGTGATAATAGTAATAACAGTAACAGTGATGGTTACTGAGCATTTCTGGGGTTGGGGCCTGTACCTACATCCATGAAAACCCTATGACAGTGGGGTCAGGGGGGACCATGCACTGCAGGGAAGCCGCTTTTAAATTCTCTGATGATGTTCTCAGGCGGATGGGTGTAGGGATGCTGGTTTTGGTTTTTGATTGTCCTTTCTTTATTTAAAAATTTTTATTAGAGTTGATTTACAACGCTGTGTTCGTTTCAGGTGTACAGCAAAGTGAATCAGACATACATATACCTGTATCCACTCTTTTTTTTTTTCCCCCATATACGCCATTACAGAGTATTGAGTAGAGTTCCCTGTACTATACAGCAGGTTCTTATTATCTATTTTATATAGAGTAGTGTGTCTATGTCAATCCCAATCTCCCCATTTATCCCTTCCCCTCATATCCCCTGGTAACGATACGTTTGTTTTCTACACCCATGGCTCTACTTCTGTTTTGTAAATATGTTCATTTGTACCCCTTTTTTTAGATTCCACATATAAGTGATATCATATGATATTTGTCTTTCTGTGTCTGACTTACTTCACTCAATATGACAATCTCTACGTCCATCCATGTTGCTGCAAATGGCATTATTTTGTTCTTTTTTATGGCTGAGTAATATTGCATTGTATATATGTACCACATCTTCTTTATCCATTCGTCTGTTGATGGACATTTAGGTTGCTTCCACGTCCTGGATATTGTAAATAGTGCTGCAATGAACACTGGGGTACGTGTTCTTTTCGAATTATGGTTTTCTCGGGGTATATGCCCAGGAGTGGGATTTGTAACTAAATGTTTAATCTTATTTCATCTTTTACTCCTTCCAGAAAAGTAAATTTTACCGGAAATGAAAAAGAAGAGGGTAATTACCTTTCTCTAGGAACAATCATAAAAATAAGCTCTGTAGGGCTTCCTGGTGGTGCAGTGGTTGAGAGTCTGCCTGCCGATGCAGGGCACGCAGGTTCGTGCCCCGGTCTGGGAAGATCCCACATGCCACGGAGCGGCTGGGCCCATGAGCCATGGCCGCTGAGCCTGCGCATCTGGAGCCTGTGCTCCGCAACGGGAGAGGCCACAACAGTGAGAGGCCCACATACCGCAAAAAAAAAAAAAAAAAAAAAAAAAAAGCTCTGTAATTCCTTGGAAGATATATTCTACATGAATAAGAAGATAATTAATTGAACTCTTCAGATAATTCAAGAATTTAAATACCACATCTTTGCCCTGGTGTCTCTATAAAAAGATGAAACGGTTTACATGTGTGCCTTGTTTTATATTCTATTACCATAAACGTGGCAGTTCTAATTCATTTGTAAGTAGTTCCCCTTGAAACATCTGGTCTTCAAAAGTTTAATGCTACCTCTAATGTAACCATGTACCTTAATGTTTTATATACATAAATGTTTTATTCTCCTGAAGAACTTTAATTCAATCTAATACCTGATACAATTGATATTCCTTTGTTAGAAAAAAAAAAGCAATGAGAAATTTTATCTAGTTTTCCCCCCTTCAGATCTAATTGCAATTTTTAAAAAAGTGGCACATTAATTTTCTTAAAAACAATGCAATGAGACTTTATGCCAACACAAGAAACATGTCTGTGCCAGGATTAGAGAAATGAATATGACATAGAGATACACAGCAAGCCTGGAAAGGCCAGGCTTGAGTGGGGCACAGAAATGAGGGTTCAGAATGGGGACCCCAAAATGTGGAGATTCCTGGAAGTGAGAGACTCTGCAAAGAGAGGTGATGGTGCTGATGTACACTGTTGTCCAAACGAATCACTAATTACTGCTTGATGATGGTTTTAGTGGCAGCTATGCACCTGAATCACTACTCCCAGAAAATAAACTATAAACACTGATTTGGTCAAACCCAACCTTCAACAGAGTTCATCCAAGACCTTCAGAGAATTGCCAAGGACGTTTACTGTCCACAAAACATGCATGACTCCAATACACACTCCAGGGCAAACTCACCAAGCTTCAGAAGCCAGAATGTCTCCATCATAAAGAAAGGATGCTCCAGGTGACCTAGCCATGGAAACATACATACATGGATATGTACGTATACTTTGTTCTGGAAGCCCAGATCTTGGGGTCTGTTTGTGCCTTCCAGACCTAATTGGTTAAGAGTAATCTTTGAAGTGAGGAAGTTCACCTTCCTAGGTCAGGTTCATTGGGAACCTTTGATGTACTACAGACCTTCCTTTGAGCCCATGTTTCCTTTCAGAGGCCCTCTGATAAGATCTCCTGGGAAATCTAAAAGAAGAGTTGTGAAGGGCATCACAGATCACAGCCAATGTACAGAAAGTCTTGACAGTTGGTTCTTTCTACTACATTGAAAATATGGGAACTCTCCAGTCAATACTCTGCTGTTTTCTTATTCAGTCCCAGCTGCCCTGAGAGCCAGGCAGAGCCAGTTGGAAGACGTGAGGTATTGGGGAGCTCTCCTCTCCCTGATGGAGATAAACCAACTTGGATTCTCTGTATACTTCTAAGTCTTGACAGATGAGCTGTTCTGCCTGAGAAACAGTCCAACAACCTTACTGTAAAAATGCATACACTTTCCACATTACAAATGCCAGACAGCTAAAAACACAAGCCCTTCAATGACTGTCAAATCGCACAAGAGGATGCAGATGGCATTCATGTTGAATTACAATACAATTCACCATCTTTTTTTTTTTTTTTTTTTTTGCGGTACGCGGGCCTCTCACTGTTGTGGCCTCTCCCGTTGCGGAGCACAGGCTCCGGACGCGCAGGCTCAGCGGCCATGGCTCACGGGCCCAGCCGCTCCGCGGCATGTGGGATCTTCCCGGACCGGGGCACGAACCGTGTCCACTGCATCGGCAGGCGGACTCTCAACCACTACGTCACCAGGGAAGCCCCAATTCACCATCTTTATGGTATTTGCCAAAGCTTTCTCATTGTTTCCATTTCTTTTTTTTTTTCTCTTAGGGGAAAAACAGAAATAATATGCTTTGGGGTTTTTTCACTTAAAATGAGGAACTCAGATCTAAGTAAACAGTACATCTTAACACTTCTCTTGCTTTCAGGGGAGAAAAAAAAGTGGAAAAATTATTAAATACATTTGGAGAGAAGAAGAATCCCTCCCTTGTAAGCTAAAATATGAATGAAACAAGTAGAGTCGTATATCTGAAAAAAAATTATTTTGACCCCTATTACCAAAGCTAAATTACAAGAATCATCTGGAAAATATGTTTGGTGGCAAAATATACTACGGCACTCACCAGTTGGAGTTATTAAGATTTGGGTCACATTTCCCAGTCTACAGTGATGTAGCCTAGCAGTTCTCTTACGGAAGCTCTCTTAGGTAGGTAAGTCTGTCTTGAGGCTGAGGCAGGTAGATGTGATGCCAGCACTCAGCTCTGCCATTTACCAGCTACATGTGTTCTTGTGCAAGTGGATTAACCTCTCTGAGCTTTGGTTTCCTCATTCATAGGCTGATGACAATAACAGTACCTTCCTCGGACTTCCCTGGTGGCGCAGTGGTTAAGAATCCCCCTGCCAATGCAAAGGACATGGGTTCAAGCCCTGGTCCAGGAAGACTCCACATGCCGTGGAGCAACTAAGCCTGTGTGCCACAACTACTGAGCCCATGCTCTAGAGCCCGCGAGCCACAACTACTGAAGCCCACGCGCCTAGAGAGCGTGCTCCACAACAAGAGAAGCCACTGCAATCAGAAGCCCACGCACTGCAGCTAAGAGTAACCCCAGCTCGCGGCAACTAGAGGAAGCCTGCTCGCAGCAACGAAGACCCTACGCAGCCATAAATAAATAAATAAATTACAAAAAATAGTATCTTCCTCATCAGATGTACTAATGTACGTAAAGCAGTCAACGCGGTGCCTGGCACATAATAAGTATGCAAGCATGCATTAAACCCAGAGTCAGAGAATTATGGCCTGCAGACCACCAGTTTTTGTAAAGTTTTACTGGAACACATTCACACTCATCATTTACATATTGTCTATGACTGCTTTCTGTTCACAACAGCACTGAGTAGCTGCAACAGAGACCATGTGGTCTGTAAAGCTGAAAATGTTTGCTACTTGGCCCTTTCCAGAGTTTCCAATTCCTGGATGAACAATAAAAAACAACTATTATGATAGTGATAGCTCAATTTTCTTTTCTTTTCTTTCTCTCTCTCTCTCTGTGTATGTGTATAGAAAGGAACTGACTTTCAAAGAAGTATAGCAACTTACTGAAAACCACCCAGCAAGGTGGTGACGGGGATTCTCTTATCCCCATTGCCACCCCATATTCCTTCCTGCACTTACAGAACCTTAAAGGAGGTCATTTCTTTCAGGAAGTATGTTTAGCTTGCGGTCCCATAACACATTTGCTATTTTTTTCAACTGATTGGCTTTCAATTCAAATTGAACTTACTAAAACCAAACATTATCATTTAGGGCTTTGAAGTTGATTAAATGTTGTACATAGGTTTGTTCATCCCAAGAACCCTACCCCAAAATATTCTTGATAAAACTTTGGCTCAGACATCCCCCCACTGTGCTTATCTCCCTCTGGGCTCAGTTTGCTTTGAAGTCAGTGGATGCAGAAAACGTCCCCAGGGGGAGTGTCCCCAACTGGAGGCTTGATCTCTGAAAATAAGTTCAACAAAAGCCTCAGGGTCACTCCAATGATCATTGAGCCCGTAGGTTAAAAGCTGAGGAGTGCAGACAAATTGGCAGTTACAAATTAGGTGTCCAGAAAGACAGTTCAACTGAAAAAAGTATTTTACTTCTACAACACCCGGGCTCACTTACTGATAAGCTCTAAAGAGACACTTTTACAAAGTGAATTTGATGTGTAGCTTTGTTCTCTTCACTTCTATCCCCAGAACACCCTTGCTATTAAAATAAAAAGTAGAATTTGAACTAAATCCTTAAAAAGGGAAAACATATGCAAGTAACTCAAGAGAGAAAAGGTTAATAAACAGGTTTAATAATCCTGCTTATTAAACCCCCTCCATGGGTTTATCACTGAGGTTGAAAAAAGACAGCATCAGAACACACATAAATGGTTTCTCCTGGCCCATTGTGTCGTCTGCCCTTCTACTATGTAACCCTTACAAAGCTACTTTGTTAAAAACAAGAAACTTTTACAAATAGAATTATTTTCTCACCCAGATGTTATGTCGGTTTATTTGCTGAGATACAACGTCTTTCTCTGATCCAAAGATGAACTTCCAAACTATACTAAAAGTCATATAGAATGAAAGAACTTAGTGAATTCAAAAATTATGCTTTAGGGTTTGGAGTTGATAAAAAAAAAAAAAGAAATAGCAACTAGATTTGAACCATTGGAGGTTTTGATGTTAATTTTTTTTTAATTTTTATTGGAGTATAGTCGATTTACAATGTTGTATTAGTTTCAGGTATACAGCAAGGTGAACCAGTTATACATATACATATATCCACTCTTTTTAGATTCTTTTTCCATATAGGCCATTGCAGAGTATTGAGTAGCTGTTAATTATTTTGACTCTTTAACATTTTATTCAACTTAAGGTAAATTTATTTTCTTCTTTCCTAAATGGCTCTGGGATTAAGAGCAAGTCTCAGACTTGAGGCAGAATTTTACAGCCAAGTTACAAAAGCCTGACAAACAAAGTTTATAATGGGAACACACAACAACATGACCAGCACTACTACGATGGAATCAAAATATGTGGGAAATAAATTTTTTTCCAGTAATATACAGGAGAATATGAAATTCCCACATTGAAATAAAGCATATTTGCTGGTTATTTACTAGGAATAACCAGTATTTCTATGTTGAGGGAATACAGTAATTCAATCCGCACATGCCTGAAAAATGCGAACACAGGTAATGGCCAACTTGTCTTGCTTCCTCATTGAAACCAAATGGAATTTGCCTACAACAAGCAACTCTTATTTTGTGAGTATAAATTCAACAAGAGATTTAAAAAGAGGGAGAAAAAGACTGAAGCCAGACTACATAAAATAGGAAAAACAGCAGAATACCCCAGTTGTCCAACCCAGGGCAGATATAAAATAAAACTGAAAATAGCTTAAGGAAGATGCTATACAGGTCCTGGTGTTCCTTCATGTTGCATTTGAGCAGGAAAAAAAAAAAATGGGGAGAATACAAGATCTGGTCCCTTAGCTTCACAAAGTTCCATCCCAGCTGGAGAGCCATAGTGTTACATGCATTCATGAGCACAGATGGGTCACACCTCAGTACTGGTTCAGAGTGTCCCCATTTTCCAATCCCTGGCAGAATCTCTCTGATCATTTCTTATCTTTCAGAAAGTAGATCAGTCCTGTTATTTACCACCACAGAGAAGTTAACCCATGGCCCACCCTCCTTTCTGTTATTCTGTCTTTTTAAATTCTGGGTTCTCCTGTTTTCTCAGCTCATCTCCCCACAGAGAGCTTTTCTTGGGAGGGCATGTGCGTTCACTTTTCCTTACTGTCATCATCTTAATAGCTTACAGTTATGTAGCACTTCCCACTTTCCACACTCTTTCAAACATCCCAGGGGGCTTCCCTGGTGGCGCAGTGGTTGGGAGTCCGCCTGCCAATGCAGGGGACACGGGTTCGTGCCCCTGTCTGGGAAGATCCCACATGCTACGGAGCGGCTGGGCCCGCGAGCCATGGCCACTGAGCCTGCGCGTCCGGAGCCTGTGCTCCGCAACGGGAGAGGCCACAACAGTGAGAGGCCCGCGTACGGCAAAAAAAAAAAAAAAAAAAAAAAAAAAAAAATCCCATAGTGCCCCTATGCAGTAGTAGTATTATTCTCAATTTACTCAGGAAATGAAACCAGTATTAACAGACTCATTGTTTATATACAGGATCCATTCCCAGCCCCATCCCGAAAAAAGGATTTATTATAACTTCTCATTTATAAGCATTACATAAATGACTTTCTCATATAAACAAAACATTCCTTTTGGACACCAAAGCTGCATTTTAATCATTTTGTAAGAAATCCTTCTCAAAAAACTTATATGTCATAAAGGATAGTCAAGGCAATTTAACCTTTTCTTGAAGAGCCGAATATAAATGTAAATATCATTATCTTATAATTATGTAATATAGTTTTGTTCCTTTGAGTTTAGCAATTTTCCCCCTTATTCCTTTCAGGCTATCTGTTGTAACTTCCCATTTTAGTGGGCCTGCCTCTTACAGTCCCATTTCTGTTTCAAACACCCTGAAGTCATCTAAACCAAGAATTAGACAACCATGTTTATTAAAAACGGCATGTCAGATAAGGTTCAAGGAATGACATAGAAATTATTGTTAATAAGTTTGGTGCAGAGATCTTAAGAATGCTGTTTCACTTTTCAAAGAAAGCCCTTTTCAACTTTTCCACTCAGGACCATGTTAAGAAAGGAAAACCTGAGGTTGCCAAAGTCTAACCTTCAGATAAGCTAGGTGGTTGTGAACTTTGATTTCCATTTTCATTCACATCTACCCAGTTTCTTATATCCTCCTGTGAGTTATCTGCCAACAGGTCTCAAAGCAGAGTAGGAATCTATGAACAATATTACTTTTTTGCCCAGTGTTACTGGTACTAAATTAAGTCACAACAATTTGAACAATCTACTCCAGACCCCCAAAATTACTCTGAATAATTTCAAGAAGAGAAAAAAAATAATCAGTTGATAACTGATGCAAAAACATCTTTTCCAAGATTTACTTACTTTAATGAGAGGAAAGTCCACTGGAATAGAAGTCAAGAAATCTAGTTTTAATGCTAACTAGCTATGTGATCTTAGCTAAATCACTTGATTTATATAGTTCAAATAGTCTATTTTTGTTTTTAATTAACTGACATGATTGAACAACATGAATTTTAAGGTCCCATTCAGCTTCCCGTATAACCTGGCATTTAAAATAGGGTTTGATAAGCAAAATCTATGAAGTGTATGACATCTAGTGGCTTCTCAGTTCATGTACATCCTGACTATTCAACAATTCCCATGAAGTCACCGTGGATTAGTACAATCTCATACATGCAAATATTTAGAATTTTAAAAGAGTGATCTAGAGGATAATCTAGTTCAACCTCCTCATTTTACACTCATGACAACAGAACAAATAGCGGTCATATCCTTGCTTAATTAAGGACCCAGAGCTAGAGGTTACCCACAGTCTGCTGACTCTAAATCCAGTGTGTTTGTCTTCTTTATTTTTATGTTCCCCACAAACGCCAAAAAAGGCAAGAAATAGTACCATAAAAGACCAAGAAGGATTTTATTCTTTTATGCAAGATCATGTCAATGAAAAATTAATCAGTTGATCTAAGAAAGAAATGCAAAATTTTATTCAAGCCAAATTGAGGATTTTAACCTGGAACAGCCTCTCAGAAAGCTCCCAAAACTATTTCGGGTGTTAGAGGTCAAAGCACAGTTATAGGGCTTCCCTGGTGGTGCAGTGGTTAAGAATCTGCCTGCCAATGCAGGGGACACAGGTTCAAGCCCTGGTCTGGGAAGATCCCACATGCCGTGCAGCAACGAAGCCCATGTGCCACAACTACTGAGCCTGAGCTCTAGAGCCCGTGAGCCACAACTACTGAGCCCACGTGCCACAACTACTGAGCCTGTGTGCTACAACTACTGAAGCCCGTGCGCCTATAGCCCGTTCCCCGCAACAAGAGAAGCCACCGCAATGAGAAGCCCACCGCAACAAAGAGTAGCTCCCGCTCACCGCAACTAGAGAAAGTCTGCATGCAGCAACGAAGACCCAATGCAGCCAAAAATAAATAAATAAAATTTTAAAATTAAAAAAAAAAAGAATTACCAAAAAAAACCCCACAGTTATATACATTTTTGAGATGGGGCTATACATTAAATGATGTAGATAGTTTGCACAATCCAAATCTGAAAATACAAAATGGTGGATCATTGTGACCCTTTACAAGATTGTAAGGAGACAGGTTAGGGGGTCCCCTGAGAAAGAGAACCAGAAATGGCTTTCTTGACATAAGAGAATCCATTTTGGCCTAAGCCATTTTGTGACCTAAGCCTGGCCACAATGCTTGCCCTTAAACAGGTCAAAGTAATTAATGATTTTAAGGGAGGGAATGCAGAAACTAGGGAGGAGCAGTCAAGAAACAATAGTGCAGTCTTGGGGCAGGGTCCTGGCTCCTCAAGGTATATACACAACATATCTTTGAGTTCTGCAGGAACTAAGGCCCCCCCCACCCAGGTGGAGGATAGAATGATGACTTCAATCAACCTGTGCCCCAATTCTAGGCTGAATTCTCCTCTGCTCAAGCCCCTTCACGAATATACATGTACCCTTAGCTTAAAGCTTCCCCAATTTTGCTGTTTGGGAGACACTGCTTTGGGAGTGATCCCCAGTGTTCTCCTTACTTCCCGCAAGTAATAAATCCTTCCTTCTCGTGATCTTTAGCTCTGTTGTGTCTACTGGCTCAACACCCACCAAGAGGAGAACCCAGTTTTCAGGTAACAAGATCAAAAAGGAACATAATCTTTTAGGAGTTGTTGGTGCTAGGAGATAGTTGCTCTTTATGGTTGAGCCAGTATTTCTGCCAAAAGGGGGGTGTGGTTGATGCATAATGCAGCTACACAATGCACAGTAGAGGCGAAAGAGGAGGCCAAAGGGCAGAGAAAAAATTTTATGTTTAAATGTTCCTTAACTTGCCTTAGAATATGAGTTTTTATTTCACCAATCATTATCTGTCATCATACCTGTTAGTGATTATCACACTGTTTTATAATGGTTGTTTACTTGTTTAAATTTCCTCATTAGTCATGAGTTTCATGAGACTAAGAACCCCAGGTCTCACTCATTTTTGTGGCCCCGGTACCTACAGTTATATTGAGCCTATCACTGATGCTAAAATCTAGATATTTACTATCTATCTATCATCTATTTATCTACCTACTTATCAATCAAGGATTGGTAACATATTGTCAATATATCCTTTTTAAATGTAGTGAAGAGTGTGCAATTTTATAAAATAAAAATGTAATTGTGTATTACTTGTGTGGCCAAAAAGAAGATAAGTTTATTGGACTGTTTTCCCCACCTTCCATTGGAAAACCACTTATCTTCATTCTGCATCACTTGGGTGGGTCTCCCTTGGCCCCAGAGGAGATTCAGCCCCAGAAGTTCATGACCCAGGCTTGGCCAGTTTGTCTTCCCCATTTTTCTGGGCGTGTCTGTGAGGGTATTTCTGGATAAGAGTAACATCTGAATGAGTAGACTAAAGCAGACTGTGCCTTCCTAATGATCCACTGAAAATCTGAATAGAATAAAAAAGCTAAGTGAGAGGAAACTCCTCCTGCCTGATTATTTGAGGTGGGACATTGTCTAGTGGAAACTCAATTTCCCACTGATTAACAGGATTACGCATCCTGGCTAGGACAGTAATGTGGGAAGTTGGGTGGGGCTGGGGAAGTAAAGCTAGATCCCAAATAAGGGCGACCAGATCACTCTGCTTCCAGCTTCACTCCACTCTCTCTGGTACAGCCAGCGTAACATTCCTAAGACAAATATGATAGACCTAATCCTTCTTACGTCTCTTCATTGGTCCTGAAAAAAAGTGTAAACTCTCTATACATTGGCCATCATCTCTACATTCTGCTTCTCTGTCCAGGACCTTTTTTTTTTAAACCACTACCCCATTTCTACGTGGCCCGTTATAGACACACAATTTTAAACATGTTTTGGTTTTGTTTTGTCGTTTGTCATGTGCTGAGATCACTCTTCACTTGCAAGACTGTCACTCAGTGAAGAAAAATTAGAATTATGATCCTAGTTACACTATACATAAAAAAGAAAACAGGTAAAAGAAGCTATTTATTCCTGAAACCTTTCTGGAACAACTAACCAATAAATATACGGTAAACACATGCTATGCAGTAAACCCTTAGTAAAGGTGCATTGGCTAATACAGTGACACATAAAACAGTGTTTCTGTCTTCAGTTAGCTGTATGAAGAATATGGAGACAATATTCCTAAATATTAAAATAAAAGTTAAAAATGATAAAAGATACAAACACTAAGATCAACATAACAACAGGAATGCCTTCATATGCTTTCATGTGATAGTCCATGATTGCCAGGAAATCACCCAGTGTTGAGGTGACGCAGTTTGGAAGAGTGGAAGAAACATACATTTTGGAGACAAATAGACCTGTGGTCCCCTCCTAGCCCTGATTTTACTAACTCTATAACTGTGACCAAACCACTTAACCTCCCTAAATCTGTTTCCAAAATGATGAGGTACCATGCAGAATAATTATGGGGATTAAATAAGTTGCTCAAAAGCAGTAGAGATTTCCACCTGGAACACAGATGTTTGAATGTGAAGCACCTAGGCTGGAGCCCCTGGGATGTAAATGACCATCCTACAGCCAGAGGGCCCCTGAATGGTGAGGAACTGGAGAAGTGGTGCTCCTTGAGCTCTGTGCTGAGATAAAAGAAGCAGATCACAGAGAGGAAAGGACCCAGAAAACACAGGTGAAGGAAGGAGAATATTAGAACACTGTAAAATTGATCACGTGTCTCCCTATTTGCTACCTCTGTCCTCTGTCATTCCCCCATCTACTCTCTACAAAGGCAAATGCAAATGCTTAAAATAAGAAACACTATGGACTTCATTTCAGCGACATACACGAGAGAGGAGGTGAGAAGAATCCCATCTCACAATCTGTCTTGGAGGAAGAAAAGTCTCTGGAAAGAAAGTAGCTTCTGGCATCTTCAGAGAAAAGGGAAGTAAGCTGAGTCCTATGAGCCTACACAGAAAAAGGGAGAGGTGAGAAACGCTGAAAACGTGACCCTTAATTGCCATGAGGCACATTCAGGTTCCCAACATCTGATTAACTTCCAAAAGAAATATATACCCAACATATGCTCTAGATACAAATGGTAACTATGAGGTTTGCTAAGGCCTTATGCTGGCCATAGACAAATGGCAAGATTTAGATGGATCTGAAGGGCTAAGATCATGAGCAAGTGAGCAAAGGCCAGGATACAGAAAAACACTGTCACCTCTCCTGGGGTACATCTATTTCACTGGAATTTATGAGGGCAGAGAAGAAACATAAACTGGAAAGTTACGAGGGCCTAAGTCGTGAAAGCTCTTTATTGCTAGGATAAGGACAACCTTTGCTCTAGGCAATGAAAAATCATTGTAAGGGTCTCAGCAAAGAAGAGGTATGACAAAACTGAAGATTAATTCAGGGGGATTTTTTAGGATAGTTCCTAATGAACCTAGAGTAAACCTGAGAGGGTCATTAGCCAGAACATTCATTTCCCCAAACATAATTAACTTTTATAGCCCTTTAGAGTTTGCAAAGGACTTTTCATACACCTAGTTTCATTTTATTCTCCCAACAAGTTCCAGAATCACGTGTTATTCTTATCTACATTTTATAGCTGAAGAACATGAAGATATCAGACAGGGTCTGCAGGATCTGCCTGAGAGAGTGGCTGCTTCAGTATTTCCCTGCACTACACATTAGGCTGGGGCATTCTGTCAAGTACTGTCAAAAGGAATAATATTTGCTTTTTATAGTCTTTTTCTGCCCATGTGCAGGATATTAAAGCACAAAGGCAGCTAAGATACACAAGGACTATAGAGCTCTGCTCTGTGGTAGTACTAGGACTAGCTGTCGTTTTAGAACGAGGTCTAGGTATGCAGAGCTAGATCAGCTGTCCCAAATTCTGCTCCTCTTTGCATGACTTTTGAACTCTATTTAAGGATAAAAGCCTGGAGGGAGTGACTTTTTGGACTTTTGTGGTTTATCCAGCGATTTCACCAGCTATGTGATCTTAAGTAGACTCTTGAGAATTAAAAAAAACATTTTTTAATTAGTTTGTGTTATTGACAAAAAGTCAAGGATATAGGCCTTTATTAAAGACAATATGTTCTTTTGGGGGATTGCAGTAGAGAAACAATTCAATTAAATTATTGCAAGCCCAAAGGTGAAGAAGGTAATTAAAATATTAAAAAGACCTGTGTCTGAAGTCTCTGTCTCAGGGAAGCAGGTGTTCTTAGGAGACCAAGAGGAAGGAGAGGTGCATGGAAAATACACTTCAGTTTTAGTGTTAAAAATCAGCAGTGTTACACCGAAAGTAAAACAAAAGAAGACAAGCTGATTAAGCTGCAGAGAGAAATTCCCTTAAGAAAAAAATTACTATGGTAGAGGCAAGAAGGGAAAAAGCGTATCTTTAACGAAAGGATAGATAGGAAACGGAGGTAGAAAGGTAGAAGGTAGAAGAGAACTAAGGTATTCTTCAAAAAAGCAGTAGAAAATGGGGAATGTGTTAGATGTTATTAGGTCAAAACAATGAGATCCACTGAAATAAAATCTAACAGGATGGGAAGCAAAGCCACTAAACAAACTGGAAAACTCAGAAGAAACCAGGGTTCAAACACCACAGAGTGCCCTCTTCAAGGTGTAGATAGGTTTTCTATTTTGGAAGCACCTACTAAAGGTTGACACTGTCATTCAAAATGCCCACAGAACATCTGGACAGTTTTGAAAAGTAAACCAGAAACATTGGTGTAAAATACCCAAAGAGTTAGACAGTGAGTTTCAATTTGACCAAGTAATTATGCTTGTGCCCTGAGTAAACATATGGTTTTATATATATATATATATATATATATATATATATATATATAATAAATCTGCATCAGCATCATCTTCTGTGCTGTGGTCTATAGTGACGCTATATGCTATGAATCTGCATGATGATGATTGGTATCATCTTCAACAGCATTCACAATTTTAACCATATTTTTCAGATACAAAATGATTTGCAGGATTAACTGCAAAGAAATCAGAAGGGAAAAAATTCATATCAGTAAGGACCATATGTCTGATAGCTCTAATGATTTCAGACTAAAACATAAGCCAAGATTTATTTGGAAAGCATTGTGTCACTCCAAATGTGACTGGTAAGTAATTTTATCATAATAATGAACACCTTATAAGTGGTGTCACATTTTCCAAAGTGCACTGCATGGAACAACTAGTTTTGTCAGATGTTGTTAGAAGTTAAGCACCCTTGCATCCCCTCCCCAACAAAAACCTCCACAAAAACACCCTCTTAGTTCTTTTTAAGTGAAATAGCACCCAAATTCCTTTATAGTAACTGTAAATACTGCTCAATGAATCACAAACACGTTTTGCCTTAGAGATAACACTCGCAGCACCTGTCATGCTCAGCGTCTCCTTCTAAAGGTGCCCCCAGTCCATGAGGAAAACAGCTGATCCCTGCAGCACAATGGCTAAACCACATGACCAGCCCCTCAGCCATTACAGATAAGACCAGGGGAGGCACCCGACCTAAGGAACAACCAATCCATCCATAAGTTGGCCTGTGACTTATGATGATGTGGCTTGGCAATTAGACAACTACTCTGATTCTCCCTGGTAACTTGAACCAGGACATGTGGAATAAATTGGCCAGTTGGTAATAGGAGGAGAAGCAAAAGACAAGACTGACTGAATCTTGTTACTAGCAGAGTACTAGAGTTCAAAGGCACAACTTCCTTATACTACAGAGCACCTCGGATTCTGATCAACCATCAAGCTGCAGTCTTTGCAGCCTCGCATGAGGCCCAGTTGTCAATTTTCCTGCAATCCACCTGGCCTGGCTACACAGATGAGATTCTCCTTTCCCTTTCTACTTCATGTTATTTAAGAATAAATTTCCTATTTGTCAAAATCACCAAATGAGTTTCCTTCTTGCAACCAAAAGACCATGCCTCCCCATTCTCACTGTAATCAGATTCATTCTTACCTGGTTATGTTCCAGCTGAATGTTTTCCTAAGATGTACTAACAGCAAAGGAGAACTTTCCATGCAATCTTCCATTGTTACACACCCTCTGTACTTCCTTTCTTTTTTAATGTTCTTACCTGAGTGAATAAGAGATTATAGATCATCTTGAATCTTCTCTAATTCATATTTCTAAAAAGTTGATTATGTGCAATCTTCTATTATTTTTAACATTTTTTGTAGCGTAGCTCTTAAATAATTTTGTTCCACTTCTCAAAGCAGAGATGTTGAGAATCACTGTCCTAGAAAGTATGTAGAGTAGTAGGCATAAATTATAACACTGGATGTCAGTCAATATTTTTTTTGTTGGTAAATACAAATAAAGTTGCATAAGAGCATGTTGTGCTCTGGATCTGCAGGAAGCTCCCATCATCTTTGCTTAGCCCTTAATGTGCATGATGAAAGTACCCCTTCCTAACACCAGAGGACACTGTGCCATCAGGATACTGCCAGCAACTGATTTTTTTTTTTTTTTTTTTTTTTTGCAGCTGCTTCTATCAATACATTCCTGCACCACATTCAACCTCTCAGAAAAGCCTTCTGCTTTTTCTTTTTGCCATTCTTAGGCCAGGACTGGTTCTGAGGTTACATGAGAACAAGGGATTAAGAGAGGCTGCTAAAAACCAAGTTTCACAGGGATAAGAACAATCTGTAATTTTTTAGCCATTATTATTCTGCCTCTAGCAAATTCAGTATCTTGATCTTTCTGGCCCTCATTATTCTCATTTAAAATTAAGATACAATTCCGGCTTCCCTGGTGGCGTAGTGGTTAAGAATCCGCCTGCAAATGCAGGGGATACGGGTTCAAGCACTGGTCCCGGAACATCCCACATGCCGCGGAGCAACTAAGCCTGTGCGCCACAACTACTCAGCCTACGCTCTAGAGCCCGCGAGCCACAACTGCTGAAGCCCACGTGCCACAACTACTGAAGCCCGCGCGCCTAGAGCCAGTGCTCCACAACAAGAGAAGCCACCGCAATGAGAAGCCAGCGCACCGCAACAAAGAGTAGCCCCCGCTCACCATAAATAGAGAAAGCCCGTGCGCAGCAGCAAAGATCCAACGCAGCCAAAAATAAATAAATGTTTTAAAAATTTTCTTAAATAATTAAGATACAATTCTCGGGAAAACATGTCTAATGAGCATAACTAAACAGTTTTGCATTAGAAGGTAAGACTAGATCCTGTTGATTCTCATTGCAATTTAAATAAGGGAAGTCAGATTGGTTTACTTAAGCCTATGAAATTGCGTCTAACTACTGGAACTTCTTAAAGAGAATATCCACCAAGTACTATCAATAATCTACTCTTATTATAAAGCTTCTTCTAAATCTCATTAGTACAGGGGTTTGGGCTTCTTTCTTTCACAATCCAGATTAAGAGGAAGTTTTTCAAGCAACGATTGTCTCAACACTCATTAATTCCCTCAACATGTACTGAACATTAACTGTGTGCCAGGCTTATATCTGCTAGATGCTGGAAAAAATACACAAGTTGTGCTTTCGTGAAGTTTTCAATCTGAGGCAATAAAATATTTTTTAATTGTAAAACTGAACTGATAGGTGCTATAAAGAGAGCTCCAGGAAGCTATCAGAATATATAACAGGGAGACTTGCCCCATCTGGTAAGGGTGGTCAAGAATGGTTCCCCTAAGGAAACGATTCTTGAGATCTAACAACTAAGTATGTGCTAAATATGCAAAAAAGGACCTGGGGCAGGCAGAGATGAGGATGGGGAGAATAATCTCAGCAGGTACAAAAAAATCTGTGGGAGAAGACCTGAGAAATAAGGTCACTAAGGTTCAGTTCAGTGTATGGTGGGAAAGTGGGAAAGCAGGGCAGAGGCCCTCAAAGCCATGACTATCTTTATACTGAAAAACACTTAAAGAATTTTAAGTTGGAGGTTGCCATGATCCTATTTGTATTTAAAAATACTATTCTGGCGCCATGTGAAAAATGAACACAAAGTCAGGTTAGGAGGCTACTGATTATTGAGCTTCATGGAAGGATGACCCTGAAGGTGGCAAGTTGAGAGCTGATGTTGAGAAAGTAAAATCCACAAAACTTGGTGATGGAGTATATAAATTATAAACGAGCTCATTGTGCTTCTGATTTCAAATCACCAACTGTTTTAAATTGGCTGGTAAATGAAAATAGAGCCATTGGATTACAAACACTGAGACCCCTGCCTGAGAGAATCCCTGGGGTCGGCGTGGTTATTTTCTTAAGCAAAAGTTTCGCTGCATTCTCATGGGCTCTGTGGGAATGCTCCCCGATAGATGGGCGGTGGCGTGTACAAAGCAATGTCCGAGGAAGGGCGCTCGCCCCTGGATCACCAAGGCTTGGGTCTTGGGAACCCTGGAGTGCAATAAGGAGGGCTCGGTCGATTCACCGCCACAGACTTCGGGGCCCTGAGTAGTCCCCAGAACTCAGCAGTCACTCCAGGTCAGGTGGCGCCGAGGCAGCAGCGAACTTCGGCCTCTATTCCGGTGTTCATCCCACTGCCAGGGATGGTATTCAGCTTGCCGGAGATTTGCCGGAAGCTCAAGACAGCCCCTCTTCTTCGCTACGGTGGCCGAAAAGGCCCTGGAATAATAAGCCAAGTCAGACTGAAGAAGGCGCACGCGCATTGCGGACTTCTGGGCTCTGGGAAAGGCTCAATACCTGACGGGCAGAGAGTGCAGGTTTAGCGTCTGTAGTTTCTTCTCCCGCCCCGCCGCACCCTGATTTTCTAGAAGGGTTGTCGCCCTACAAGCTTGGTTTAGAGAAAGGAGGACCCGCCATTCCCCGTTGTCAATTAGCTGCCCGTCATCCATCAGGTTAGGAGGCGGAGTTTGGGCGCTTTCCTGTTGCATCAGCAGGTCCCTCCCGGGCCACGTGGCGCAAGCGCAGTGTTCCTGGGCGTTCCAATCCACCTCTGCCTGGCGACCACTGTCCTTTCCTCCTGACCGAAATTTTGGGGTTTAGTTTTCTCTTAGTGGTTTTCCAGTGTCCGAGGAGAAGGCGAGTAGCCCTTCAGGGAAAATGGGAGACGAGAAGTCGGTGAGTGGGTTGAGTGGATCCTGGAGGCCGGGCTGGGGCTCTCCTGGTACCCGTGTTGCCCAGCCGGGGGAGGGAGGGGGTGGAGGAACCCGAGGGGGGCGATGGAAATCCCGGACAAGTCAGGGCCCCCTTTGGAGAGGAATCTCAAATGGATAAAGCCGGACGGGGCTTAAGATCGTCTCTGGGACCATCCTCTTTTTGTAGATGAGGACACTGAGACCTTGAGTGTCTTGCTCAGAGCCACACAACTAATTAGAAGCCGAGACAATTAGAATCTAGGGCTTCGGACTCCTAGACTAGGGTATGTGGCTCTCTTTCGTCGGGAAGAATGTTGCAGAGCCTCATTTACTTTTAAAACCACCTACGGGTAAAAAGCCCCAGTTTAAGGAAGGGAAAACCAAGTCATCGAGATCTGCCCAAGTTTTGGGTGGTTTATAATAAATGGTGGAGACTGGATGACCCCAGCTGACAAACTCTAGAAAAGTTACACACTTCCCTGCGTGGTGGTGGAGGCATGCCTTATACCATTCATAAATGCTCATTTCACCTCTGGACTTTCCCTTTAGTGTCATAATTTGCTTAGGAACATCTTCCCAGTCCTCTTCTGTGTACCAACTTTTGGGTTGAAATTTTAGATTGCTTTTACGTTGACATATAATATGTAAACTCGCCTATTTTTGTTTTGTTTTCATTGGAAGTAAAGAACAGTTGCCCATCACGATGTCACTTGTTATAGGAAAGGTGAAATGGGCCTCAGGGTTCCAGAGAGATCCATTTTAACGCCCTGGCTCTACTGTTTACTAGCGATGTACAAATGGGAAATTACTTACTTTCTTTGAGCCATTGTTCTCATTTGTAAAATGGAGAGGTATTTAGAAGACAAAAAAAAGTGATGTTAATTTTCTTCATCTTTACCATTATTCCTGTTCATTTAGCAAATATCCATATGACCAAAACCAAAAACATTTAACCAGAGAAATAGAATTATTTCCCTCTCTTTCTGTTTTAAAGCTATACAGGCAGACTTGCAATTAATTTTTACCCTTTTTTTTAAATAAATTTATTTATTTTATTTATTTATTTTTGGCTGCACTGGGTCTTCGTTGCTGTGCGCAGGCTTTCTCTAGTTGTGGCGAGCAGGGGCTCCTCTTTGTTGTGCGCGGGCTTCTCGTTGCGGTGGCTTCTCTTGTTGTGGAGCACTGGCTGTAGGTGCGCAGGCTTCAGTAGTTGTGGCACGTGGGCTCAGTAGTTGTGGCGCATGGGCTTAGCTGCTCCGCAACATGTGGGATCTTCCCCGACCAGGGCTCAAACCTGTGTCCCCTGTATTGGCAGGTGGCTTCTTAACCACCACGCCACCAGGGAAGTCCCTTTTTACCCTTCTTTTCACCTGATATATTTGACTAATTACATTAATCATACAGTATGGTGAAGGCATACAGGTAATCTTATAATCATGTTGGTTAGTACTTGATTAGAATGGACTTAAGGTGTGTTCATTGTTCATCTATTGACTATAAATGAACCTTCAGAGTTCATTAAATCGTGAATACCTGAGTGGGGCAAGTGTTAGCTCAACATGAAATTCGGAGTCATATTTTAAAATTTTTTTATTGTTTTTTAAATTATACAAGTCATAAGTTTTATGAAATTGAAAAGAACAATCAGAATGTCCACAAGGGATAAATGGATAAATAATGGAATGTTATGTGGCAGTAAAAAGCAGTGAAATACTGATACGTGTAACATGGATGATCTTGAAATCATTATACTAACTGAAAGAAGCCAGTCACAAAAAACCAATATTGAATGATTCCACTTATATGAAATGCCCAGAGTAGGCAAAACTGTAGAGACAGAAAGATTAGTGGTTGCCAAGTGCTGGGGAGAGGGGAGAACAGGGAGTGACTGTTCATGGATACATGGTTTCCTTTTGGGGTGATGAAATTGATCCTGGTGATAGTTGGGCAACTGTCTATGCACTAAAAACCATTGAATTATATGCTTTATGTGGGTGAATTTTACGGTACAGAAATATATCTTAATAAAACTTTAAAAAAAAATTCAAAGATCAAAAAAATATATGAAACAAAAGTCCTCCCGTCACATCCCCAGTTCTACCCTCAAAACTCCTTCACTGCTGATGATAACATCCCCACTTAGAGCTGACCACTGTCAACATCTGGGTGGGTATCTTTTTTCCTGCCACTTGTAGGTTTTCTGAACCTAGAAAAATCATCTAACTTTTTAAAATTTAATCTTACCTATAAAATGGGAATAATAATGATAGTCATCTCACAGTGTTTCTGTGAGAATCAGATGTGATTGTGGAGGAACTTTGTAAACTGTAAAACTTTATGTAGTGAAATTTGCATTAGGATGTTTCTATCTGAGCAGTTACAAAGAAGTAAGTCATTTATTTCTGAGAAGATACTCTTTGGAGTATCCCATAATGTGGCTCCGTGTTTCTCGACCTCAACGCTCTTGACATCACAGACTGGATAATTCTTTGTTGTGGGAATCTGTCCTGTGCGTTGTTGGATGGTTAGCAACCTCCCTGGCCCCTACCCACTCTCTTTCTGTTGTACGCACCACACCACACCGCCCTCCCACCTTCCCCCAACTCCCCACCCCCGGTTGTGACAACTGAAAAGGTTTCCAGACATTGCCAGGTGTCTGTTGGGGGCAAAATTGCTTCTGGTTGAGAACCACGGGTAAGACCAGTTCTTGCCATTGGTTGCCTTTTTGCACAGGACTTACTGTAAAACTTTCTATGACTTCCTGGAATTGAATTGAATTGAATTCTAATTGAAGTACACATCTTTATGGTAACTTTTAGTGCTTGCTTCTGTCTAAGCCCTCATCTGTCTTAACTGACAGTGTTTCCTAAAAGGTTTAGTAATTTTCTCTCTCTCTCTCTCTCTCTCTCTCTGACATTTCCAACAATAAGTTTCTGTGTACACCTAGAACAAAATTTCCTCCATTCTCAAAATCCAGCCTGTTGAAATCTTCTCCATCCTTTAAAGTCCTTTAAAGCCCTAACAGTTACTAGTGTCTTACCTTATCTGACATCTGATCAGAGTACTACAGCTGTGTTCTTTTCTCCTTCAGGAGTTTCTCACATATGTATGCCTTAGTTTCCCCAAAGAGATTAAGTTTGCACATGGTAGGGATTGGGTCTTATGTTTGCTTCTTCTACAGGGTTTAAAAAAAAATACTGTGAGCACAGAGGCTCTGGGTAGTACTTGTGGGATGGATGGATATATATTGCATTAGATTTTTTTTTCTGAAAATACTACTGAATAAATTGCATGCTTCTTGTAGCTATATATTTAGTATATGTCCATTTAAACCTGAAGCGAGAGTCATGTGAACAGGTAAAATGACTGAAATTTGAGGACTTGAATATTATCAAGTAACTCTTCTACTTTTTTAGGGCTTGTCTTTATTGTAAGTTGTTAACTTGTCTTTGACAGTGGTGAAATTTTCTAGTCTTTCAAAATCAGATTTCCACTTAAAAAAAAATAGATGCTAAAATAACATCCTCAAAACTTTTCTGGAGGCAGCATGGATGGGTGTCAAATGAGATTAAAATGTAAAACCTTCATGCCTTTTTTGCTTATTTAGGTAGGTTCCAGTGAAGAGAAACGAAAGGAAGGAGGCAAGAAGAAGAACAAAGAAGGCTCTGGGGATGGAGGTCGAGCAGAGGTAAATGTTTTCAGGGCTCTGTCATCAAAGATTGACAGAGGCAGGGAGCTGTCTCAGACTCATCCTATGCGAGATTCTAATTGTTTTCGTGGGGTTTATAAGATGGCACTAGATGGAAAAATCAGGGAGAAGAATTAGGAAATTCTGAGAGGGGGAGGAAGACTTGCAGTTACTTGTTATTGAAAAAGGAAAACAACTGAAGTATGATTGTAAAATAATCTGTGGGATTAGATATTAGAACAAAAGTTGGTGAAAAGAGGACTGTGGTAATTAGTTGCCAGGTCGAATGCTAGCTGTCTGACCATTTCATTCAATGAGACGTTAAGAGACTTGGTGTTTGGGCTTTTACTGACTACAACAGAAACCAAAGAAAGCCTTGTTCCTTCACCCCATTAGCACTGTTTCCAACTGGACCTGCCACTGGAGTTTGGTTTTAAGCCAGGACAAATCTCCTTGCTGCCTCTCAAGTGTAGAGAAAAGGCTTTCAGTTCACCAGGCTCACACTAAAAGGAACTGGCATTTCAAGAGTCATCCCAGAATTGACCTGGCTCCTGGGTCTTGCTTTAGGAGGCAGTTAAGCTTGTCTTCCTACTTAGATTTTGAAGTTGAACTGCTGTGAACCGTGCTTGACTTTTTGCTTTTGTCATTGCAACCGTTTTGTTAGAGACTCTTTAGAAAACGACCAGAATGCAAGACAAAGGAATAGGTTTTTAAGAAGTATGCTATAGCACAGTAAACTGACTTTAAAGAGCTGTTTTTATAAATGTTGCATTGCTAAATTTATAGTGCTTCCACTTAATTTAGGGTAAGTTTGTAGGTGATCAGGAATCACTGAGTGTTGCCGAGAGCCCTGCATAACCGCTTCTGTTGTGTTTTGTCCATTATATCCCACTGTAATTGTGGGGAATTGTTGATTGTGAATTTCAGAATTTGTAAGTAAATAAGAAAATGGCGTATGTTCCCTAATTTCGTTTTTGTACTTTCAATACAAGTAGTACATGCTGTTCTGTTACAGCTTGAGATTTAGCCTGGAAATAGGAAACAAAGGGTATAATTAGAGGACTGTTTTGAATAGAGAATTGTGCATGTGACATGTGGTTGATTATATGTGTTTTAAATGATCTGTCTGGAAAAAAAGTGTACAGTGAGATGTCGAAGACCTTTCTTCCTCCTCCATGCTCCCATCATCTGTGTACTTGTCTTATTCCCCTTCTAAGGGCAGTGGGCAGGTCTTACTCTTCTCTTGCATCCGCAGAGCCAGGCACAGAGAGTATCTGCTCCATGAACGTTGAATAAATTAAGTTTGACACTAAGTTCTGATCAGGAAGTGCCAAATGGACGTGGAGATAAACAGCAGTAAGATACAGAGGGTCATGTGGGTGGGTAGGACTGTAGTGATGTCAGAGTATGTGGGACCAGATAATGTGCTTTGGCCTGAGGGATTCAGAGCAGGGTTGTAGAATGCTAGGCTTTGAGCTTTTAGTTAATTTATTGATGCTTCTTCATTGAGGATTATGGACCCCTGTGACAATTTAATGAAAAGCCCCCAAAGAGCACCCAAATGACTAAAGAAAGGGAAGGACTGTGGTCGGAGGGAATTATAAAGATATTAAGACTTTTCCGTTTAAAAAACTGAAGGCCAAGAAAAAATATGATTGAAATGAGAAGGAAATTTTGTATAAGGGAAAAACAATAAAAGCACTACTTCATACAAGGTAACCTTTGTTTTTATTATTTCTTCCACTTTTCTAAAAAGGAAAGCAAGTGTGTACTGATTATTTCTTCATTTGTTGTCTTGCAGTTGAATCCTTGGCCTGAATATATTAACATACGTCTTGAGATGTATAATAAACTAAAAGCAGAACACGATTCCATTCTGGCAGAAAAAGCAGAAAAAGACAGCAAGCCAATTAAAGTCACCCTGCCTGACGGTAAACAGTTGGATGCAGAATCCTGGAAAACTACACCGTATCAAATTGCTTGTGGAATTAGGTATAAGCTATACCTGTCTGGACCTTCTGTTGTTTGTAGCTGAACTTTTTTTTTTTTAGCTTTCCAAGTTTTATCCTCATAATATTTTTATGTTCCTGTTCAATGTTTTTATTGTTTAATTTACCTTATTTGGGATTTTTAAAAAACCAAAATAATGTAGAGCTTTATAGTCAAGATTCAAAGTTAATATCTGAAAGAGTCAACTTCGGTCTTATTTTACAAAAGATTTTATATAATTAGTTCTCCTACTTTGATCATAAAATGTCACATAACCAAGTAGAGAGTACTTCACCTATTTTGACTAAAAAGTCTTAGTTTTAAAGTTAAAAATGAAGGTAGCTCATCTCAAAATGGGAAAATTAAGAAACTAATATATGAAATATATTATTAAACTATATATGAAATATATGAAACTAACACGTGAAAAAATGTACTATTTTTTATAAAAGCTAATGTTAAAACTTTTGTCGGGCTGGGGAGAAGTTATTTCAGGTAACTGAGAATTAGATGCATACTTTGTAATAGAGTAAATGCTTTCCTAATCTAATATGATTGGGATGAATAGTTGGTAAGTTTATCAAAAAAATGATAAAGTTGGGAAGGCATAAAATGATACATGTATCTTCTACCAAGTGTTGGCAAACTGGTCTTAGCCTGTTTTTGTACAGCTCAAGAGCTAAGAATCGTTCTTATGTTTTTAAATGGTTTGAAAAAAATAAGACAACTAAGAATATGCAACAGAAACCATGTATGGCCTTCAGTCTAAAATATTTATATGGCTCTTTACAGAAAAAGTTTGCCAACCGCCATTTAAACATTTTAACTTAAAACTTGTATATATTCATTTATTCACTAATATGTATATAAGGCCAAAGTTTGGGGGGTGGAGTGCTAATTAAACTTTTACATTATCTTAGCACACTTGAGAAGCCATCTGAGTGCAGAAGCCTTCCAGATTTTTATGTAGTTGTTTCATCCACACCTGACTTGACAGTATCTTTTTAGTGACTTCCCTTTATCAAGCCTTCCCAAACATTCAACTTGGTTTGAATGTAATTCAAACCAAGAAACTGTAATTCCCTCGTTGTATTACTTATATATTTCTATTTATTTATAATAATTACATATTGAGCTGAAACAAATGAAATCATATATGAATTGTCAGAAATGGTTGATTATCATCAATTTCATATTGTTGAACCTAAGACATAAAATAACAAGTGCATAAACAAATTTGGGAACCATCACAGCTGATTCTTGGTAAGCCTACTATGCAACTGGTGGGAGTTAGGCCCACAAGCTATGTATTCGTATATGCCGTGGCCTTCTTACAGAAGGAATGGAATGTTGCTGTTAATCTGACAAGTACTTCTACCTAACATACTTCTGCCTTACTCGTAAGAAAGTTGTAATGTTAAGCAAGTTTCCATGTGAGATCATAAGTGACTAGATAGACCTTTAAATATCAGTTCAGCCTTTCACTTGAGATGTAATTTCGCAGATGAGGTTAAAAGATTCCTCCATTGTTGCACAATGAGACTGTAGCTGTGTCAGTACTAAAATCCAGGCTCCTGTTAGTGCAAGAACTTTTTCTCTACATGCTACCGTATTGTTCTTCAGATTATGTTGTAATTTATCAAGTGGCCCATTGGAAAACTAATTTTCTCTTTTTTTGAATTAAAACTTTTATTGCGGTGTAAGTGTCATAACATATTAGTTTGAAAATATTTGAGGCAGGGAAACTGCTAGACTATTATAGACGGTCATTTCTCTAGCTGCACATTCACACCTATAAGCTGACTAACCTTACTCAATTCTGCTTGAGCCCCGCAGCTTCCTGAACGTCTCCTAACTTATATCTCTGCTTGCATCCATGCCCATTCTCAGCATTTGAAGTGCCATCTCCTCTCCTTTTCTTCCTGTCCAAATCTTTTGATGCTTCGTCCCCTCATTACTTTATGTTTCAAAGCCTGTCCAGACTTCTCTGAACTGCTGCTTTCCCCTCCTCAGAACTCCTGCGACTTCTCCACTTGGTGGGTCTAACATCTCATCACTTGAGGAGACAGTTGTCTTTTGTACTGTGTACTGTACATTTAGATGACATTTTTATCCTTATTATAAAATGTTTCATTAAATAGTATTTCACTTCACCTGTATATTTGTTATAACTAATATCATCTTAGGCATTTGCAGAATTATGAGATTAGCATTGCTTCTCAGAGGAAAGATCTGTTATAGATTTCAAGCAGGATAAAAGCAGAGAGGTTATTTAGAACCATCTCCACCCCCCTTTTTTTCCTTTGGGATCTAAATAGCTTGGCTTTATGGGAAACTAATTTTGGAGAAATTTAAAGATAAACTACTGGAAATTGTTATTGTTTATAACAGTTGCCATGTCTGCTTAAACAAGAAGCATTAAATGAGGTCAAATAATAGTGTTCAGAATTTTCAGCATCTTCTAGTTATATTCTTAGGGACTTTTTTGAATTTTGTCACTTTTTCATTTTATTTCAGAAAGGTAAATGTACATCTATATATAATATACAGGCGTACCTCAGAGATATTGCGGGCTCAGTTCCAGACCACACAATAAAGCGAGTATCACAGTAAAGCATGACACACGAATTTTTTGGTTTCACAGTGTATAAAAGTTGTTTACACTGTATTGCAGTCTATTAAGTGTGCAGTTGTTTGTCTAAACAAAAGTACATGTTGTAGTTTAAAAATACTTTATTACTAAAAAATGCTAACTATCATCTGAGCCTTTGGTGAGTCATAGTACTAACATCAAAGATCACTGATCGCCATAACAAATACATATAATAATAATGAAAAAGTTGGAAATACTGTGAGAATTAACAAAATGTGACACAGAGACACAAAGTGAGCAAATGTTGTTGGAAAAATGATGCCAATAGGCTTGCTTGATGCAGGGTTGCCACAAAAAAAAAACAAAAAAAAAACTGCAGTATCTTCACAGTGCAATAAAAGGAGAGATATGCCTGTATATAATGTTTATTTTCCTGTTCTTGTTCTCAAATTAACTGTTGTGCTGCAGAAAATTCTTTTTTAGAGTCTTGTGTTTTTATACATGTGTGTATGGTTTTTTTTAAAGTCAAGGCCTGGCTGACAACACTGTTATTGCTAAAGTGAATAAAGTCGTCTGGGACCTAGACCGTCCTCTGGAGGAAGATTGTACCTTGGAGCTTCTCAAGTTTGAGGACGAGGAAGCTCAAGCAGTAAGTTTTTATTCAGATTCACATTTGCAGACTTCTCCAGCTTATTACTAAAGCCAACGGGTGGCTAAAGTTGATTGATGTCTCATTGTCATATTTGAAATCTTCGTTTTGTCTTTCATGTAGGAAACATAGTAAAAGTGCTTGTCTTATAAAATTAATAAGTGCACTTATTCAAGTTTATTTTTACTCTGGATACTTCAGTGGGGAAAAAGTGCTGGGAATTTTATTAAAAATTGATTAAGCAAGTAAAAATTGTTTTCTGCATTATTAGTCAACACTTAATCAAGATGCATATATTTAACAAACTCGAGCATGATTTAAAGTTCTCTTCCTACTGGGCAATTGATTTCTGTATTTTTCTTACCTTAAAATGCAGATCTGAAAGCACTGTAAAAGTCAATCTGCATTTGATGGCAAAGTTTTCTCCTTATTTCCCCATGATGGAATACCATATAAGAAGAAGTAAAATACGTTGTTTTAGTGACAGTGGTTTACTTATGTATGTGAATCAGTGGCTTTCAAATGTATTCTGGAGTCCTTAAGTTTTTTATGAGAATTTAATTTTACTTATTATTTATTTATTTATTGATTGATTGAAGTATAGTTAACTCACATTATTAGTTTCAGGTGTACAGTTTTTATGAGAATTTTAAAAATCTTTATTTTGGTACCTTATTAATTAATCTTAAAAACATTGCTTTGGGTATATTCTGTCTCATCTGAATTACCACCTTAAAACCAAGTACTACCTTTTGATTTCAAGGCCCGTATGTGGTCCTTGGTTTTATAATTGTACTGTAAGGTCAAGTTGTACCATCTTAGTTTTGTTTGGGGCCAATAAGAGAAAAGCAGATATAATTCTTAAGTGATGTTCCACAGCCAAGTGGAAGGCCAGAGCCAAGTTCCAAGCCAACTCAGGTATTTTGAGTCAGTTCCAGGGACTGACTCAAAAGATCCCGGGGCCATGGCAGTTAATAAGACAGTCACATTGTGAGTGCCTGTTGTTTTCAGGAAACAAAATCCATCCCGTTCAATTAATGATGCTAAATTTGTATTTTAATTAGTTTGAAAACAACTAAACCAGATAATTTCTAAGGTACAAATACAATTTAGTAATTAGAATCATTTTAAATTATGTTGGCTCTGAATGGAATCACATTGCAATCTATAGATTTGTAAATTTAGGTTTTCACGTCTTGGGTTTATTTATAATAAACTTTATATATCTTTCAAAACAAACAAATTAATTTACAGCTTGTATGCCCAGACTCAAACCATCCCATTTTTCTTTGATTTTCAGGTATATTGGCACTCGACTGCTCACATAATGGGTGAAGCCATGGAAAGAGTCTATGGTGGGTGTCTGTGTTACGGTCCACCAATAGAAAATGGATTCTATTATGACATGTACCTTGAAGAAGGGTAAGTTATGTAACTGGATAAAGAAAAATAAAATCTGAATTACTGTGGGTCCATACATTATTTTTAAAGAGTTCTCAATTAAGGAGGAATGATATAAAACTTACTGCTTCATAGTCACCAAGTACTCCCACTAACAAAACTTAAAGTGTTGTAGTGACTCACGATGTAGTAGAGAGCTCTCTTCTAGATCAGTGGAGGTGGAACCCTAAGCTATGTCGGGAAATAAAATGAAGCTTGGACCTCTCCTGTTCTTTAAACCCGGTTCTAAAGTTAGAGGAATGTTCACTAGTTGGAATGGTCTTCATGATGACCAAGGTCAAAGCCACTGAAAATATGAAAATAGTTTATAAAAACTGTCTAGTTTAAAATTCTTAATAAATAATGCAGGGGTCTAATTTTTTATATTGAAACCCTTGAAGTATTGTAAAGAAAGGTTCCCCCAAGCTGCGGTGTGAGTGGAATGGAATGGAAAGAGATTAATTATATTTTCTTCTTCAGGGGTGTGTCCAGCAACGATTTCTCTTCTTTGGAGGCTTTATGTAAGAAAATCATTAAAGAAAAACAAGCTTTTGAAAGATTAGAAGTTAAGAAGGAAACTTTACTGGAAATGTTTAAGGTAAATTGAACTGTAACATGGCTTCCACTTTTATTTCACTCATTAATGTTACTTATGTAAAGTACATTGGGCTCTATGCAGTGCTCTGTGGTGACCTAAATGGGAAGGAAATCCAAAAAAGAGAGGATATACGTATATGTATAGCTGATTCACTTTGCTGTATAGCAGAAACTAACACAACATTGTAAAGCAACTACTCCCATAAAAATTAATTAAAAAAAATAAAGTAGGGCTTCCCTGGTGGCGCAGTGGTTGGGAGTCCGCCTGCCGATGCAGGGGATACGGGTTCGTGCCCCGGTCCGGGAGGATCCTGCGTGCCGCGGAGCGGCTGGGCCCATGAGCCAGGGCCATTGAGCCTGCGCGTCCGGAGCCTGTGCTCCGAAGCGGGAGAGGCCACAGCAGTGAGAGGCCTGCGTACCGCAAAAAAAAAAAAAAAAATGTACATTGGGGCTTAGTGTACTAAGTTCTTTAGAAAAATTTAACAGTGTTTTTAAAACATGAAATACGTATTTATATTCATACGGTGATTAGATGTACTTTGAATTGTATTTTAGCTATAGTATTTAGAAGTAAAAATTAAAGGATGGTTATTTAAAAAATAATTTTTCCTATTTTCAGTACAACAAGTTCAAATGCAGGATATTGAATGAAAAAGTGAATACTCCAACTACCACAGTCTATAGGTGAGAACATCAAGTGTCATTAAATACCATCGGTGTATATGTCATTTTAAGTCTATGTTAAAATTCCTTTTAATTTATCTCTAGGTGTGGCCCCTTGATAGATCTCTGCCGGGGTCCTCATGTCAGACACACTGGCAAAATCAAGACTTTGAAAATACACAAAGTAAGCAATGTAACTTTGAAGGTGCTATATAAACGTATTTGTATACTAAAGATGTATGTTTAAACTTGCATTCGTTTCTCTTTTCAGCCATTTTTCTCTCGCATATTTAAGGGTGGATTTTTTTTCGTGCTGTCTACTGACTGTGGGCACTACGTGCCACTAGGCTTTTCTTTAACTGAAATTCTCTCAAGCACTGACTGAGTGACTCACCACCAGAGCACACGGGGATGGAGATTTGGAGGATTTACAAAATCACAGTCATGGGCCATCGTGGCTCTAAAAGCTTTGAGACTCACTGTAGGAGTGTGTGCTCTTGCCTTTTGTATGTCTAAGGTAGTAATTACCCAAGTTGTTCTTTTTTAACCAAACTAATCCTGCCAGTCAGATTTTTTTTTTTTTTGGCTGGTTGGTTGGTTTTCCATTTTTGCTAAATCATCTTGTGGGAGATGCCCCTGTAGTCAGTCGTGTTCGTGGAGTTGTGGTGTGAGTGGGTCTTGAGGGCAGGGCAATTTCAAGGGCATTAAGCAGCCAGCTTTGTGCTGTGGAATGAGTACAGCCACCCTAGCAAGCCCTCAGCAACTGAGATGCTTACTACATGTGCACTTTTTGTGCCATTTTTCTTGTCATAAGGACTAAATATGAATTTGACTCATGATGTGACTAAGAGAGAAAACGTCTAACTCTTAAAATAAATGAGATATTTAAAAATTTGGGGACTTCCCTGGTGGCGCAGTGGTTAAGAATCTGCCTACCAATGCAGGGGACAGGGGTTTGAACCCTGGTCCCAGAAGATCCCACATGCGGTGGAGCAACTAAGCCTGTGCGCCACAACTACTGATCCTGTACTCTACAGCCCCCATGCTCCGCAACAAGAGAAGCCACTGCAATGAGAAGCCCGTGCACTGCAAGGAAGAGTAGCCCCCGCTCGCCACAACTAGAGAAAACCTGCGTGCAGCAACAAAGACCCAGCACAGCCAAAATAAATAAATTTATTTTTCAAAAAAATTTGAATATTATCTCATGATTATTCCTTCTTTTCAGAATTCCTCCACCTACTGGGAAGGCAAGGCAGATATGGAGACTCTGCAGAGAATTTATGGCATTTCATTCCCAGATCCTAAAATGTTGAAAGAATGGGAGAAGTTCCAAGAGGAGGCTAAAAACCGAGATCATAGGAAAATTGGAAGGGTATGTTTAAAAGAATAATGATGTGTGTAGACTGAGTTTTCTTTATTTTCATTTGAATTGAAATTGTATTACGTACCAGGAATTTACTTCTGCAGAGATGCTGTAGCTTTCAGTAATTATTGTGCTGTCCTGTGAAAGCTGTAAATTACTTATTCAGTGTCCACATTATCTTTCTAGAGTGTGTTCAGTACCGCACAGAAGTTCATTTTGACTACTCCTTTTATTGAGAACAAATGCTGATGACCTACATTTTTCTTTAAAAAAAGTATAGCAGCATAGCAGCATTTCATAGAGCTGGGAGATGCTTTAGAAATCCCCTGGTCTCACTGACTTATTTTAAAGATGTGGAGGGCTTCCCTGGTGGCGCAGTGGTTGAGATTCCACCTGCCGATGCAGGGGACACGGGTTCGTGCCCCGGTCAGGGAAGATCCCACATGCCGCGGAGCGGCTGGGCCCGTGAGCCATGGCCGCTGAGCCTGCGCGTCCGGAGCTTGTGCTCCGCAGCGGGAGAGGCCACAGCAGTGAGAGGCCCGCGTACCGCAGAAAAAAAAAAAAAAAAAAAAATGTGGAAACTTAAGTCCCAGGAAGATTCATCTGCTTGTTGCCCAAGATGACATAGCAAGTCATTGATGGATTCTGTAGTGTCCTTTTCTTTATTCTTCTACCCCTGACTGTTTTCTAAGCTGTCAGTTGGGTTTGGTAAAAATACTCCCTTCTAGAAGAGTGTTTACTCTGTGCTGGGCGTCAGGTCACGGCTGTTAGGTTGTGAAGTTTGAGCACAGGCAGCATCCACTGTCCTGTGCTGCTGACTGCCTGAAATAAGATCCAGCAGGAAGGAGGCCAGCAACAGTTGGTGGGGTCCCTCCCTGAGGAGTTGGGCATTTGGTGGGCAAGAAGGTAGGAGGGTGTGCCTCTTTCACCATGACCCAAAGTTAGCCAACTTCTTCTCCATCTTCTCTTTCATTATCAGTGTCTTTTTCTCAGTCTCCTTCCTGCTGTTCTTACTTTAAAAAAAAAAAAGAAAGAAAGAAAGGAAAAAAGGGAGGGAGGGAGGGAGGATCGTTGAGCTTTGAGGAATTAAGACTCTGAGAGCCCCTGCTGTGCACAGTAGAAGAGAACTAAGACCCTTGCTCCGTGTGACTCTTGGGTAAACTTGACTGGATTCGGGAATGTAACAGTCAGAGAATATACTTGTGCTAAGTGGCAAAGCACCTGCAACACCAGAAATGTCAACATGTTTTCCTTGATTTGGGAATGGCACCAATTAAAATATGAAGCATCATGACCATACTCTGAACTCAAGAACCCTGAAATTTGTGTTGATATTATATACATATATAAACTTTCTTTTGCTTTTGTTTTACCCAGGACCAAGAACTATATTTCTTCCATGAACTCAGCCCTGGAAGTTGCTTTTTCCTGCCGAAGGGAGCGTACATTTATAATACACTTATTGAATTCATCAGGGTAAACCATATTCATTACTTTCTTCTGTAGATTTAAGGCATAAGTTGATTTTATTAAATAAGATCTGCCAAAGGGAAAGATAATCTTTTGTTTGAGAAGAAACATTTCAAATAATAAATGAAAATGGACGTATGAGGTCTCATAAAATGTTTAAAAAATTCTTTCCTTCTAATACATGATCTTGTCCACATACGTGGGTGTGCACGCATGAGACAAGCTGGTGAGCCTGCAGTGGGGCCTGTAACCCTTTACACAGGAGCTCTGTGGCTTTCTGACCGTTCATTTGTATTTTCCTAGAAAAAGCAAGTTAATCTTTGCATTGCTTTTTTTCTTTGTAAACTATGAAGTGTTTCAAGCATACATTTGTAGAGAATAATACTGCCAAATTCTCTGTACTCCCACCTAATTTAACACATAACTACATTGGACTATATTTGCTTCAGATTTTTTAATTGAGGTAAAGTAATACATATATAGTAAGGGGAAAAAAAACTCCCCTTTGAGAGCCCTTTCTGATCCATTTCCCTCCTTTCCTAGAAGAAACTACTGTTTAGAAGTTAGCATGGTTGGATTCTTTTTGTCCATGTTATTTTTACATCTACCCCATAAATATGTACCCTAAATTATAGTGTTTGTTTGTGTGCTTCAAACTTACGTACGTGAAGTCTCATTGTATATCAGTCTGCACTGTGATTTTCATTTTAGATAGGTACAGATCCAGTTTGTTTCCAGTTGTTACGTATTAGTCTGTCATATAACTACCACAGTGTTCATTTCTTTACTGGGGGACACTGATGTAATTTCCCATTCTCCCATATTACCAGCTGTGCTGCAGTAGCCTCCTTATGCGCATGTGCAGGCGCTTCCTCTTTGGTGTACACCTCCAGGGGGAGCTTCTAGATTATAAGGTGTACATCTTGAACTTTACTAGATAGTATAAAATTGCTCTTGAAATTTTTACTTCCACCAGCAGTATAAGCATCTATTCCTTACACAGGCATTGTATGTGTTTTCTAACAGAGTGAATATAGGAAACGAGGATTCCAGGAGGTGATCACCCCAAACATCTACAACAGCCGACTCTGGATGACCTCGGGCCACTGGCAGCACTACAGCGAGAACATGTTCTCCTTTGAGGTGGAGAAGGAGCTGTTTGCTCTGAAACCCATGAACTGCCCGGGACACTGGTATTCTGCAATTTTGAGTTTCTAGCAAAGATTTTCTTGCAATCAGTCCCAGATTGTTTTCCCTCCTTTGAAAGTATTTTGTGAAAAACAAATTATGTAATCAGAAGAGTATTTAAATGCATCATCATTGTGGTGTTGTAACATCTTCTGTGCCCAGCTAGATCCTCAGATCTATAGATAGTCAAGAATGGAACTGGGGTAGCAGCAGTGAACAGGCAGAATACAGAACAGGGGCGACTGAATATGGGGCACAGCAGTTTTTTGTTTTTTTTTTTTTAAAGAAACATGTATCAAAATCTACTGCTGATGAATTGACCTCCTTAGAAAATCTTCCTTGCCTTGAGGCCGCTCACTTTCTATCCTTGAAAGTTGGGTGAAGAGCAGCGTGGCGGCAGACTAGGGAGAGCTGTGGCTGTAGGTGGCTGAGTTATCGCTCCTAGCACTGCTCCCAGTAGCAAGACCTCAGGGGCAGAGGGCTGAGACAGAGGAGTCTCCACGAGGGGACTAGCTTGTAGGTCAGGGAACCAAGGTCAAGTTCATTCTTAGTTTTCCCAGATTCTTCAAAGTTTCTGAAGCACTTTCAGACTAAGAGGGAACTGAAGCACTTTTGAGAGCAACAAGAAAGTACAGACTTTAGTTTCTGCTGATATAAATGATTTGTATATAGCTAAGATTTTCTTTAAAATATGAGCCTTAAAGGCAGTCCTCAAATTAATAGAGATTGAGCACAAGGCTATGACTCCAGACTTATGGGAATACATTTTTTATTTTCTCTTAGTTATAGATGGTTGTATTATAATTTATTTGCTACTTTATTCATGCAAGTGCTTACACTGTTGTATGAAGCCCAGACTTTGAAAAGTGTTGTTTGTGTGAACAACTAGAACCAGTAGCTTTTTGACAGCCTTCCTTATAGTATTAGAGAAGCAGTTTTATTCTTGTGAAATTAAATATCAGTGGATTTTACTTTTCTGTTTTCTTTAGCCTTATGTTTGATCATCGGCCAAGATCCTGGCGAGAGTTGCCTCTGCGAGTAGCTGATTTTGGGGTGCTTCATAGGAATGAGCTGTCGGGAGCGCTCACAGGACTCACTCGGGTACGAAGGTTCCAGCAGGATGACGCTCACATATTCTGTGCCATAGAGCAGGTATGAGACACTGGGGTGAAACACTTGGAAAAGAAGTGTCACAAAACTTGAGGAAAATTAATGACCACTGTGTCCCTGTTTGTTTTTTTTTTTTAATTTAAAGATTGAGGATGAAATAAAAGGTTGTTTGGATTTTCTGCGTACAGTATATAGCATATTTGGGTTTTCTTTTAAACTGAACCTGTCTACTCGCCCGGAAAAATTCCTTGGAGATATTGAAGTATGGAATCAAGCTGAGAAAGTAAGTGGTGATTTTCAGCGTGCTTCAGTATTATTTGACTGAAATTGGCTTGCGCCATAATGTGAGAAAGCAAAGCCTCTTTAAATGGATAAAAGCAAAAGAAAATTGGAAATGGTTTCTAGGCTTGTATAAGCTAGTTTTATTTCTCTATGATTTTGTATTTTAGAAATGGTTGACTGTTCTTTTAGTCATCAAGCTGTAACCTTTAAAGGGGTTTGTGTATGAGTATGTCTAGGTGGACAAAATGGTAAAACAAAGAATAGTGACACATGAAAGTCGTTGTAGTATTTTTAGTCTCAGATTAGGCTGGAAGAAGTTGCATTTGACCAGAAGTTAAAATCATTTTGCTTTCTCCTTAGCAACTTGAAAACAGTCTGAATGAGTTTGGCGAAAAGTGGGAATTAAATCCTGGAGATGGAGCTTTCTATGGTCCAAAGGTCAGTACCAAAGTCTATTTGCGAGTAATATGTCTTTCATTTTTGCGTGAAGAAGAGATTACTTTAAAATAAGTTTTAAAACATTCAACCCTAATACAACGCAATCTTTGCTTCTTAGATTGACATACAGATGCAAGATGCCATTGGCCGGTACCACCAGTGTGCAACAATCCAGTTGGATTTTCAGTTGCCCATTAGATTTAGTCTCACTTTTGTAAGGTGAGTTTCTAGTGCCTGCTCTGAATATTCTTCTTCAAGGACATATAAAGGAAGATATATATGTATATAAAATAAAGCAAAACGAATCTTTTCTTTCTAGCCATGATGGTGATGATAAGAAAAGGCCGGTGATTATCCATAGAGCCATCTTGGGGTCAGTGGAAAGAATGATTGCTATCCTCACTGAAAACTATGGAGGCAAATGGTAATTTTTGTCACTGTTTCCTTCTGTTTTTGTCTGGACCGTGTAAATTGACTGTCAGAAGTGTCTGCTGTCCAATTTAGTTATATGATGGAAAGGAGGAATGATTCTAGTTGGTCACTTCTAATTAAGGATAAGTGTTCACTAAAAAGTAAGGAATCACAATCGAAACCCAAACTTTTTAGCTCTATGAATGTTTGTTGTGAGTAATTATTTTTATTTTAGCACTTGATTTGTTTGAATATTATATAAATGCTTTCTAACTAGGAATTATTATTCAGTAAGAAGCTTATTGTTTTGATTGCTTTTCAAGTAACTTTGGGAATTTATAAAAGTTTGATGTTTTTGTCTGAGTAAACAAGAGTAGGCTTTTAGCAATACTTTGTTCAGTGTTGCTGATCATAATAAACAAGTATTTTAGACTCTGTAGAAGCCAAGATTTTTTTTCTTTTGATTGAAAGTACAGACTCCAAACTGATCATCATTTTTGTGTCCTATTTCTAGAAGCTTATGTTTCTACTGGCAAGATATAAGCACATGACTTACATTTTATTTTCTAAACAGCTTTATCTGGGCCCACATTTTGTAAAGGCAGTTGAAAACAGCACATGGTTATAAAACACCCATTTTGTAGAGCCTGACAGACTACACTGTAGTCATCTCAGTTTCATGTTTAATTTGGTTGCTTCAGACATAGGGTGGGGTGGCAGTGTCATACTTGTAAATGAAATAAGCTAATCTTTTAGTTATATTTCATGAAATCAGATCAAATGTGGGCAGTATTCTCTATGCACAGTCTAGAGAATAGGGGGATCTTCAGATAACTGCTCTACGAAACCTGTAGTAGGTGGGGGAAAAAGCCCACAGTTTGGGTAGAATTTAGTGCCTACTCCAGCCTTTTCCCTAATGTAACAAAACAACTTGAACATAGAGGAGTGACCAAGAGAAACACTGGCCTGATGTGCAGCATGGGGAGGGGTTAGACACCTGAAATACCTGAAAGGCAGAATTGAGGATGGGGTCACCTTTTAATAAGTAGTGAAAACACACTCATTTTTGCCAAGTACCATCACCAGTTATTATCGGTTCCAATTTGTTGAATCCTGCAAAGTGAATCTTGAATAAACTGAAGGTACAGTCTTTGTCCCCCAGTGAAGAAAAAGTAATAAAATAACACCTGGACAAAATAACTTTTTGAGTAAAATAACTTGAATCACTAAGTGTTTCTTAAACTACGTTAAGCCCTCTGGCAGCAGGCATATGGTGTTCTGTTACCTGATGCGTTGAGTTGTGGGCTGTAGTCCCTGCCCTCTGTTTGCTTTGCTATATCTGCTTAGCAAGACAAATCTTAGTTACAGGTTTTCCTGATTTAGGGTTCGTTTTCTCCTCCTGAATCTCCCTTTAGTCCTTTTTGGATATTGAAAAAAAGCCAAGTTTTTTAAAGTGGCCCTTGCGTGTTTCAGGAAATGGTACTGAAGAGTAATCTAAGAATTGTGCCATTCTTGTTAAGGAAAGTGCCCAAATCCACATTAAATGTTTTTAATTTCTTCTAAAGGCCCTTCTGGCTGTCTCCTCGCCAGGTAATGGTAGTTCCAGTGGGACCAACATGTGATGAATATGCCCAAAAGGTAATCCTTAAGTATGACTTACTTTAAATTTAAGAGCTGTAGCTCAGCTTTTCAATCTCATAAACTACGTGTATTCTTGGTAAATCAAGCTGCTTGCGATATAGAGAAATGTTTCTATTTTCAGTCTTTGGTAAGCCTCAGTAGATCATATTACCTCTTTAATGCTTTTTTATGTGGTTCCATGGTTAGTAGACTTAATTTAGAGAGTGCATACTTGTAGTTTTTAGTTTTTAGCATTAGTAAATAGCAAATGCTTCAGTATGACATGTAAATTCAAATGCATAGTGCAGTTTAAACTGCTCTTTGACTTCAGTAATTTTGCTTTGTTTCTAATGCACATTTCTTTAATTTGAAACTTTTTTTCAGGTTAATGGCATGACAGAGCAATGTTTGCCTTACCTACCAAAAAGCTACCTTACTAACAGATGTACACGTATCCATTCATACTTCATACCTTAAAGACTGGAACACTCTGTTCTGTTATAGCAACAATTTCATACTAAGGAATTTCAAATTATCAAAAGCTGATATTAAAAAAAGCATTGTTTCATAACTGGCAAAGTAATAAATTGGCTAGTTAAAACACAAAAATCTAAATATCAATGAATAACATTGTAACATCAAAACCACCATGTTTTCAGGTCATCAGAATAAATTGCACTCGGGTCTCAACTGTCTTTAAGAAATAAATGATCATTAAAACAGCTGATAGGCAAACCATTCAAGATATACTGTGTTCCTATTACTGCACATAGTAGTTTTAGTTAGAAATGATCAGAATCAGCTATGCTCCATGTTTAATGAATTTTACTTTATTGTATTTGCATTAAGAAAGCTCACACAGTAGGAAGAAAGTCTGTATTAGTTAACTCACTTTTCAACTGGAGATAGTACTGACTTTCTCCTTTCCATCTGGGGGTGGAGTAGCGTTTAGAATTACGTGGGGTGGATTTTGGTTATATTGAGTGGACGGGAGGGTGAGCACTGCTATTGCTACTTAATGACTAGAGACCACAGTTGTTAAACAGCCTAAAATTACCAGGCTTCCTCCCCAATTACAGAATAGCTCAACTCACATGTGCAGAGGACTCGTGTTAAAAAAAAAAAAAAAGACACTGGTGCTTTATTCTTTAAAATAGGTTACAGTTGAGAGTGAAGTCTTATCCTGGCACTCTAATAAACTAAGTCAGAACCCTTCTGAAATTTGCATACTTATAAAATCCAAGGAGGTTCATTGGTTAATGATCACTAAGGCACAACAACCTATTAGTGAAATAAAAATGGTTCATTCAGATCTTTTTGTCATATTAGTGGTAATTGGTTGTCAGATGGATGGAAAATGTAAGCTAGTTTATTTAATTTAATTCACAATTTATCTCTCGAGCAGAGTATATAGTTTTGTAGTTCTAAGTCACAATAATATATGCTTCAGTATATCTGTTAACATTCCTTTTTAATGCTGGCATGATTGTCCAAATTGTTTGTTAAATAAAAATATTTAAGATCAAAATATAATTCTGATTTTAGATCTGAAGAACCCTCTATCTCTATTTAAATAGGTACGGCAACAATTCCACGATGCTAAATTCATGGTGGACATTGATCTGGATCCGGGCTGTACGTTAAACAAGAAGATCAGAAATGCACAGTTAGCGCAGTACAACTTCATCCTAGGTAAGAAAGGAGACTCAGCAAAGAAAACCTGCCAACCTTTAGGAAAACTTGAAATGCTGAGACTTAGGCTGAAGAGAACTGCGGCCATCAGTAGTTCTTTCCAGTCCTGATCTCAGACTGTATGTTTGTTCCATTGATGTAACAAAGAAACACTTTGGTTTGAAAAAGAGTACTTGAAAGGTTTGTCTAAAAATCTCCCCTTCACCTCCTATTTTTTCATATGGTGAATTTTTATTAAGTTGGCTGGATTAAGTGACTTGGTAAACACAGCAGTTCTAGTCATTGCAAAATGGTGAGTTGGGGTTTTTTGTTTTGTTTTTTAATGACTAGATTTGGTCACCTGTACATTTTAATGAATCAGAAGCTACAGGGTGGATTTCTGTTCCAATATTCAATAGGAGTCCTTTCACCTAACAAAGCTTTGTGGGTTTTGGTTTAGTTGTTGGTGAGAAAGAGAAAACCAGCAGCACCGTCAATATCCGTACCAGAGATAACAAGGTGCACGGAGAACGTACTATTTCTGAAACCATCGAGTGGCTCCAGCAGCTCAAGCAGTCCCGCAGCAAACAGGCAGAAGAAGAATTTTAAGGAAGAACTTTGCCCAGATTGGCTCAATGGAAAAGGATGAGCATGTTTCCATAACAGTAACTTTGTACAATTGAAAACATCAGCTTCTACTGACCTTGGAATCGTTTGGCAGAGTCCGCAGACATGAATGCAGGATCAACCATGTTTGACCTAGACAGATTTTAGAAAATATGTATTTGAAGGAGTTAATTAAAAGTGACACAGTAAAGTGATTTTATTCATTAAATTTCTGAGCACTGGAATAAAAACATGAGGAATGCTCTGATGTAATGTGGAAGAATGTTTTTGTAAATTTAATACAGCTAAAATAAATTTTTTTTCAAATTTGATTAATGGAAAAGAAAGATTAGAATTGGATTATGATCTAGAAATAAAAACTTTTATTCACATAAGTTTCAACTGCTCTGTCCCTCGTGTCCGTACAAACCTACCTGGAACAAATGGCGTGATTCAATACTTATCTTTTATAATACAAATGATGTAAGTTGGGTGGAGGGGTAAGATCTGTAGTGTACTGCTGTTCTCAAACTGGGGTATGAACCAGGTGCCTGCTTCTTAGTCACAGGGTGACATCGTGTAGGAATGTCACTTAACTGTTTTGCGATGCAAACCTTTTAAAACAAATTAAAACCAACCATGAAGCTAATTTAGAGTAGATTTGCACAAATTTTTAAGAAGAAGGATGAGTCTTCAAAGAAATGCATGTTCATAGATGTAGAGAACAAACTAGTGGTTACCAGTGGGGAGAAGGAACAGGGGAGGGGCAATCATAGGGGTAGGAGATTAAGAGGTACAAACTATTAGGTATAAAATTGGCTACAAGGATATATTGTGCAACACAGGGAATATAGCCAACATTCCATAATGAATATAAATGGATTATAACCTTAAAAATTGGGAATCACTATATTGTACACCTGTAACTTATATAATATTGTACATCAGCTACACTTCAATTAAAAAAAAAGAAATGTGTGTTTATGGCAGACTGTTCTGGGCCATAGAATCCTTTATACAAATTCCCTGTTGTCTCATAAAGGATAATTGATGATTTTTTTTTTTAAACCATTGAATGGTGTTTGGGAGAACACCACAAAATAAGGAATTTCTTATGTGGATACATATCAATTCCTCTTTAGTTTTTTTTTTTTTGGTGGTACGCGGGCCTCTCACTGTTGTGGCCTCTCCCGTTGTAGAGCATGGGCTCCGGACACGCAGGCTCAGCAGCCATGGCTCACGGGCCTAGCCGCTCCACGGCATGTGGGATCTTCCCGGACCGGGACATGAACCCGTGTCCCCTGTGTCCCCTGCATCGGCAGGCGGACTCTGAACCACTGCGCCACCAGGGAAGCCCTATTTTAAAAAGACAACATCTTGTCAGTTCGCCAGTTAACTCCAGTAGTTTGTTTGCTAGGATCACTTCCAAGCAGAGCCCATTTGCATAAATGAATCCTCACTTTAATAAAGGAGATAAGATCTTTAATCATAGGGATTTTTTTTTCCTGAAACTTCATAATTAAGCCTTGCTTATGACTGTCTTATAACTTAGCCTTGGATAGGTTTGTAATTAACTTCTATGCTTATCCTTAGGAAACTAATTTTGTATTTGAACCAGAACTTTGCATTCTCAAGTCATGACACCAAAATTTCTGATTCATTTTAAAACTATTTGACTTTTATTTTTTTTAAATTCACAGTATCTTAGTTTGGATTTTTCCTCAGTTTTAAAAAACTCATATTACAGCATTATTTTAAATGGCTTCTGTAATAACGTAGTCCAAAGACCAACTACGGTTTACCTAGATTTCTTTAGTACCTGTTTTACACTTAAAGCAACAAATGGCTTGTATATTAATAATTTTCTTGAAATATTTGGAGAAGCTTCATAAATCTTACAAAACTTAAGATATAAAAGTATAATAAAGACATAGGTAGGCAAGACTGGGAATCAAAGACTCCTCTTTGTAACTGACACCTTCTTAGCTTAGTCCCCACTTCCAGTGGAAGCATAGGGGACCACTCTCTTATCCCATCAAAGCTCTTAAGTCTGTAGTTTGCTTTGTTTTCTTTTCCTTCTCTTTTCTGGAGAGCAGAGACTTCTATCGTTGTACCCTTCTGATCGCTTCTGGCATATAATGAAGAATTGACTGAACCCAATTGCTGGGAATTCCCTGGCGGTCCAGTGGTTAAGATTCCATGCTTCCACTGCAGGGGGCACCAGTTTGATCCCTGGTCGGGGAACTAAGATTACCACATGCCCTGCGGTTCGGCCAAAAAGAAAAAGAAGTGACAGAACCCAATTGCTACGACTATCGAGAGTTATATGATCTGGTAATGAAATATACAGACAGGAACTATGTGAGAACAATGACATCTGCGAAGACAGATTTTGTCAAGTAAAACAGGTATGAAAAATAAAGTAGGTACCAAGATGTGTAAAACAGGCACCAAAACCACAATCAGGCTAAACCAGAATCTGTAGAGACATAAAGTCAGGAGTACTGAACAGGCAGGTAAAGATGGTTTAGGCAAGTGAAAGGGCAAAGGACCTGGGACGGTGAGCTGAGGTCACACCTGAGCCCCTGGTGACCTCGTGTGCCCAGTGCATCCACTTGCTTCACTTCACCTTTATACATCCCCAGACATCTGCGCTGTGACTGCTAGACTGTGCTGCTCAAATTGTACTGGACGTGGGAATCAGCAGGAGATAGCGTGAAAATGTGCATTCACTCTGTAGGTCTGGGTCCTGGGATCCTGCATCTAACGAGCTCCAAGTTGATGCTGACAAGCACGGTTTGAGGAGAAGGTAAATCAAATTGTAGTAAAAGGCCTATAAGGAAACCAGCCTATTGTACTTTGGACCCTCATCTGATTCCCATGCTCCCAGGCAACCCCTTTAGCCATGCTGGTGTAGGCTTCTGTTCCTGTTTCTAAATACATTACTCTCCGATTCATCACTTTTAAAACCCTTCTTCCGACTTACTGTTTTAGAAGATGTGGATTTTGATTTACACCTGTTTATTTCCTCTCTCCATCCTAATATATCTCAACTTTTTGTTAAACCCGTAGTAGGTGTTATTGTTACTATGTCCACAAATATTATGGTCTAATAAATTATATTCTGTGATTATATTTTCCTAGTACAACTTTTTTTTTTGGACCTTTAATTTTTTCTTTCTTTTAAAATGTCTTCCTTGAGTATTTGACTTAAACAGCTCTTTGTTATACCTTTCATTACAGTTTTCCCAAGTCAGTTTTCTCCCCAGCTTTATTGAGGTATTGACACATATGTAATAAGTTTAAGATGTACAATGTGATCATTTGATACACATAAATATTGCAAAATGATTTACTGCAGTAAAGTTAGTTAACATCTCCATCCCCTCTAATTACCATCCAAAAGTCAAATCTGACAGACAATTCACTAGTTCCATTTATCTTCCAAGGCAAGTCTCTTCTAGAATCTTCCAGTGTCCTGCTCATGGCAGCCCTCACCTGGGTCAGCTCCCACCTTCCCTCCATGTTTGATCCTCTTCCCTGGATTCCATGTCTTCCTTTCTCTTCATTTACTACTTCATGTTGGTGGACAGGATTTTCCAGCTGCTTTTCAAAGAAGGATGCATGAGGTTAGGTATAGAATCCTTGGTTGAAAATATTTTTTTTTCTCAGACTTTGGAAGACATTGCTGTCACTTCCTTCTGCCTTCTAGTGTTTCTCTGAGGAATCTGTTCCAATTCCCAGGTCCTTTGTGTGTTACCTGTCACTTTTTTCTATGAAAAGTTTAGATCTCTTTTCTTTAGGCTTATTGTTCTGAAATTTCATGGTGATGGTGTAGGTCTTCTGCCTTCCATCCTGGCGAGCAGACTTTTCATTCTGGAGATGGTGCCCTGCAGTTCTGAGAAATGCTTTTTGTGTTGTCTTTGATGGTTTCCTCCCTTGCCTCTGTTCCTAATGGGCCTTCTATTATTTAGGTGTTCTACTTCAGGAGAGATTTCCTTAACTTTCTCTTTCCATTATTTCGTGTGTGTGTGTGTGTGTGTGTGTGTGTGTGTGTGTGTGTGTGTGTGTGTGTGTGTGTGTGTGTATACATGCGCAGACTGGAGAACTGTACTGAACTGTGATCTGGTGGGCAGTTTATTTTTCCTTTTGTTCTTAGTGGAATTTCTATCATTTAGGTGATTTACTTTCTTTTTTTTTTTTGCAGGTGATTTACTTTCAAGAGTTCTCCTTAACTTTGTCTTCCCATTTATTCTATTGATTTTTAAAAAAAGGTTTCAACTGTCACTTTTTTAGGTTTCCAGCATTCTTCTTTGTTCTCAGCCTATTCCTTATATAATAACATACTGTAGGGGTTATAAGTGTCTTTAGAAAAGTTTCTTCCAATCTCCCTGCAAGATAAGCCTATGGCTTTTTGGTGTTGCATGCAGGAAGGGTTTGGGAGGGGAAGTCTTATCATTCAGTATGCAGACTGTAACTTAACTCTCCCAATGTCCAGGCAGAGCCTCATCCTTGTTCTCCTCGGACCCTGGTGTCCCAGAAGGCTACAATCTCTCTGATTCTCCAGAGAATAAACCAAACAGTCTTCTGGGAGGTGCAGCATGGAACAATCACCTGACTGCACAGGTAGGGTTGCAGACAGAGGTCTAACTACTCTTTATGCAGACTTTGAAATAATACCCTTATATTTAGTCCCCTTTCTTCCATTGTACCCAGTGCCTCTAATTCCTGAGACTTCCTGGGTTCCTCAGGGCAAATGATCTTGCTCTTCCTACCCTTTACAGGCATTTAAATTTGACCTTCCTTTTCTCTGCTGCATCATATACCAATGCCCCATTTACCTTCTGTTACCACAAAACTGGGTTCGCCTCTTGGTGGGTGTTGAGCCAAAAGACACAACCAAGCCAAAGATCTGGAGAAGGAAGGATTAATTACTTGCAGGAAGTAAGGAGAACACTGGGGATCTCTCCCAAAGCAGTATCTCCCCAACAGCAAAATTGGGGAAGTTTTAAGCTAAGGGTACATGCATATTCATGAAGTGGTTTCAGCAGAGGAGAATTCAGCATAGAATTGGGGCAAAGGTTGACAGATTCCAAGCTTTAGTTGAATGAAGTCACGAGGGTCAGAAAATGTCAGCATCATCCCTTAGGCTCCAGGTGATCAGGTGGTTGAGTGCTCAAGGCGGGTTTTAATTCTGCAAAAATGTGCTTCAGGCTAATCCTTACCATTGAAGCAGAACTGGGAGTCTTTACAACTGATTCATTAATCTGTAGATACTATCCTTAAAGCAGACATTCCCCAAATCAGTTATTCCTAAAAAGTTTACTTAAAAGCTCTTATCTCAGTTACCTCTATTTTATTTACTTAAAAGTTTTTGACAGCCAAAAAAAAGGAATTCCCTAATTCCCTGGCTGTCCAGGGGTTAGGATTCCATGATTTCACTGCCGAGGGTGCAGGTTCAATCCCTGTTCGGGGAACTAACATCCCACAAACTGCGCACTGTGGTTAAAAAAAAAAAAAAAAGTTTTTGTCATATTATTATTTTTCTTGCTGACAAACAAGAAAAATGCATAATGCAGACACACATGCACAGGTGGGGGAGAGGGGAGACCAAAGGGCAGAGAAGAATTTCTACATTTAAATTTTTGCGTCTCACCATAAAATATGAATTTTATTTCACACAAGAAAGAAGTGACTGGACATGGGAGGGAGATGGCATGGGGGGAGTTTTGGGGAATAAGAGGCAGGGTTACTGTGGAACTGAGGATGGAATGACAGGGATGGTGCTATGCTAGGAGGGACAGCACAGATAATTGTATTTAGGTTCACAGAGGCCTGTGTGAAGTGACATTTATATGTTGACCTTGAAAATATGAAGTCACGTGCTTTCTAGAGGGTCTTCAAGATAATCAATCTGGGAGAGATTTAGGTAAAACAGTTTCTTCGAGGTATGACTTCTTGGAGTTTTCAGTATCTCAAAGTTCATTATGAGTCTCCAATGATGCCAGAACTTCATTTACGCAGGGAAAGCCTCATCTATGAAGATGCACATCTATTTTACCTCTAAGCAGCAGAGGGCGATCTTGCCCTCCTCATGCAGATTGACATACATTTGACAAGGTTGAGATAAATCAGCTAAAATAACCTTAGCTAGTTGCCACTTCTCTACAAAGACAGAATTACATTCTTTCATAGAGTCCAGGCAGGGCTTCGAAACCCTCTCCTGATAAAATGTGAGGCCGAGAATACCTGCTTCCTGGACTAGTTGGTTCACAAGAGGAAGGGGATAGGGCTGAGTGGACACAACTGGCTCTTTCTCCTCTATCAAATAACTGTCCCCTTAGTTGGGGAGTGGGGAGTGAAGTGAGCTGAAGAGAGGGACCAGGAGACTGAGTCCAAATAGGAGTAGAGAATAAACATCCCCTCTTAGAAATTATCTAGAATTTTATTCCTATTCAAAGTTACTCCAGCCCGTGAGAATGCCCAGGAAGATCAGAGAGAATTCACACACGCATATTTTGGCTCCAAAGGTCAAAACGTCAGCCCAGGCCTTTTCTCTGAAATATAAGTGAGACTCTGAAGTTTTTTTCTGTAGCCACTATTTTCAAAAAGCGTCTACCACCTGGAACCTCCATTATCCTCAATTGACTGCCTACACAGAGGCCCAAGGTCTTGGTTTATGTGATCTGGAATGAATAAGTTCAGTACACCGACAAGTGTCAGCCCCAGCTCATGCTCTAAGAGAAGAAGCAGCACTTATGTGATAAAGCCTGTGGCTGATCCTGGGCAATGTGCAAGCTGGACATGGGCGGGGCAGTGGGGGGTGGGCGGAACTGAAGGGGAAGGCCGGGGACCTGGGCTCCAAAGTCCAACTAGAAGTGGTTGAATCCCTTCTCCTCTGTGGGCTTCAGTTTCATTTCCTGCATAAAATGAGAGGTTCAAATATGGTGGCATCCTTCCACCTTAACACGAGTTTTATTTTAAATGTACAAAAGGAAGAGTTTTTTACTAACGATATGCCTATGTTAAAAAAAAATCAGCAAAGTGGATGTGATGACATTTCAGATAAAGAATAAAGGTTTGTAGATGGCAGAACGGACAATTACTGCTCTCTATCAAGATTCTTAGCAGAGGGACTTCCCTGGTGGTGCAGTGGTTAAGAATCTGCCTGCCAATGCAGGGGACACAGTTTCGAGCCCTGGTCCAGGAAGATCCCACATGCCGCAGAGCAACTAAGCCCGTGCACCACAATTACTGAGCCTGTGCTCTAGAGCCCGTGAGCCACAACTACTGGAGCCCATGTGCCACAACTACTGAAACCCGTGCACCTAGAACCCGTGCTCCGTAGCAAAAGAAGCCACCTCAATGAGAAGCCCACGCGCTGCAAGACACAAGTAGAGAAAGCCCAGGCACAGCAAGGACGACCCAATGCAGCCACAAAAAAACAATAAATAAATAAATTTAAAAACCAAAAAAGTTTCTTAGCACAAAACAGAACTGGCTCTAGGTCCGGTGGAGAAGAGCTCGTTAAAAGATACTAAATATTTACTTCACAGAACCTGCAGGTCAGGATTGGGGTTGGACGTGGAAGCTGTGCAGGAAGGAACAGCCCAGAGGGCAGTGCTGGATTCCTGGTGGAGCCCTTGCTGCAGCCTCCAGAGGACTCCAGCTCACCGCACCTGCTCTGGGGTGGGGCTCCACCTCGCATCTCCACCAGGGCTGCCTAGTGAAGCTGGGCATCTCTCTGCCATCATCGTTCATTCCCCTCTCTCGGCCAGCTGGATTCTCAGGGTGCCTGCCTCCTCCTTCCCAGTGAAAATCTTGCTCCTTGTGCCCTAGTTTCAAGAGAGGTTTGTAGATGGCTTTGCCTCAGGGAGGCAACGTGCATAAGGGAGTAATTGCACAGATGTAGGAACAGAACTCAAAAATATTGCGTTACCAAAGAGTACAGCAAATGTCCCTGCCCGCTGTTATTATATCATCCTATAGGCAGAAATCCAGGAAACTGAGATTTAATGCATCACTTAATGCATTTGATGTGCTTGTGAATGCTCCTACATCGTGGGACCAGAGAAGCACCCTATGTTAGTTTGCCTTCACATGATAGTTATTTAAAAAATCAATTCTGGGAAGTGAAAGTTGTTACTGTGCTCATGGCTCTGGAAAAGGGCGTGTTTTGTTAAATGACTCATTGAATATTAGTTCAATGTGCAGCTAAATGGAGAGGTTGGTTGAATAAGCTGTCTTCAAGAGGATTTTTGAGGGGAGGAAGAGCAGTTGGGCAGAGGGGTCAGTCAGCTCTTCAGTGTTGGTTTTGCAGTGGTTAGCTCTTTTAACACATTTCAAAATCACCTAGGGTCCTTGTTAAGATCTTAGGCTGATTCCTGACTTAATGAATCGATATCTGGGGAATATCATCGGGCATATACGATGGTTATAATGGTGTGAAAGCAATACACATTCAGTAGAAACAGTACTTTGAATTTGGATCTTTTCCTGGGCCAGCAATATTTCGAACGACCCTCTCTTGTGATGGGGGCAGCGACAGCCAGAACTCCCAGTCAGCCATGTGATCATGAGGACAAGCACCTGATGCAGCCATTCTGTTTTTCACTTTCAGTACAGTATTCAATAAGTTACATGAGATTTTCAACACTGTAATATAAAATAGGCTTTGCGTTCGATGGTTCTGCCCAACTGTAGGCTACAGTAAATTTTCTGAGCACCTTTCAGGTAGCCTAGGCTAAGTTATAGTTTTTGGTGGGTTAGATGTATTCAAAGAATTTTCAACTTACGATATTTTCAAATTGCAATGGGTGTATGGGGATGTAACCCCATCGTGAGTTGAGGAAGACCTGTATAGTTTAACAAGCTCCTTAAGTGATTTCTTCCATGTACCAAACCTTGAGAACTACTACGTTATATGGGAAATATAGGTACCTTGAGGAAACAAAGCTTAAAAATTAAAAACTTATTAATTAATTAATATAGCAGTGTACCATTTACACTGTATTATTTATTCTAGTCTCTGTTGATTTGGTGTAACATCTGCTATTTACGTTGTAGTCTACAAAATCCGAAGTGACAGTGCTTTACTTTTATCAGTACATTTGAATTTCAATTGTCTAAACGTTTCCTAGGAGTCCTTAGTCTGCATTTTTCTAAGCCAATCATCACAGTCACGGTACAGCCTCTTACCTAAGCTTCTCAATCATGGTCTTTGATAGCAGAACTGGAAATAGGCCTTGTTTCCCCTCCTACTGGGCTTTTAGCCTTGAATTGGCATTTATTTTTTGAAATGTAAAAGTCATCCTCCTTCAAGGAAAAATATTCCGTCAAATTTTCCCATTAGCTAAGTTTTTGAAGCCAGTACTTCCCAAACTTAATGTGCATCAGAAAAATCTAGAGGGCTGTGGAGTCTGCAAGGCCTCTGACTCAGTGGGCCTGGGATGTGGGTGGGGTCTGCACACTGGGCACTCAGCCCAGTGGATGCTGGTGCACGAACCACCCTTCAAACTGCTTGGACTGCCCCAGATCCCCTTGTGATTATCGTTCGTCATAATCACAGGAGGATAGCTGAATTATGTAAGACAGTTTCTAATGAGTGAAGTCTCAGGCTCAGGAAGAATGCAGACAAATTGGGGTGATCAAAGTGTTGCATCATGTGTACAGAAATTCCAGCGCTGTGCCCCTGTGTTGGCTGTACCAGGAGAGACGCTGCAGTGACCTGCGGGGGAGACATGGAGCCCAATTGTTCATCATCATTTCTCACCTGTGGGCTGTGCTTCCTGAGGGCAGTGATATGTAACCACCCCTTACACAGGGCTCTAGGAATTTAATACTTTTGCTTATTCCTTTCAACAACCCTGTGAGGAAGGCATTATTATTATCAGCCTCATTTAAGAAAACTGAAAGTCAAAGAAGTTGTCTTGCCCGAGATCATGGCCTGAAAACCATCACCAGCTACCAGTGAGGATGGATGAACTCCTTAGGGAGCCTTGGCACATGGCTCTGGGGTCAGGTCACTGGCAGCAAAGCTCAGGTGAGAGCAATTGAGCTGCCCTGAGCAAGCCAGCAGAACGTCCCCTTACCTGGGAGGGAGATGCGGCCTTGGGTTGACACCTGACCCCTTCTAACAAGGCACTTGCAGGTGTGGGATCTTGGGAATAACCCTCCTCTCCTCCTTTCCCCGAAGGCATGTCATAGGGTCTGAAATCTCTCCAAGGAGTATTTTGTCCCTTTGGATTTCAATAGAGCCCATTTGGTCTTAGTGTTATCTGTAAGGGATACCATTTCAAGACCCTGAAAGTACCATTTCCTCTGCAGAAATGGGGATGCAGGATGGCAACCGGCCCATAAGAGGTAGGTACACACTGATACTCCCCAGCCTTGAGCTTGTCTGTGGTGGGCTTCACTGTGTGGTGGCTAGTTAAGGTTAGAGGCGCAGGCGGTGGCTATGAAACAGAGGGGTGTTGATGAGTAAGGATAAGGAAAGACAGCACCCTCCTAGTGACCAGCCTCAAGACAGGGCAGAACTCGTTCTAGGTATGCTCTGGGCTGAATTAGAAAGACTACAGAAACTCATGCACCGGCATTTGGGTAAGGCTTCTCTCTCTCCCTCCCTTCCTTCCTTGTTTCCTGAATAATTGAGTCCAAATATCACTAGGTAGGACTGAGAAATATTGGGACCACCTATTGTAAGGGGAGGGACAGGACCAGAGCAGGGTGTCAGAGCCTACACGGGGTGAGGGAGGCACTTGTGTGGGTGAAGGAATGGTCAGAGCAGAGGCCCTGCACCCCTGGTAGTCTTGGCAGGGTGAAGAGGGCGTCCGTGTTGGGTAGTGGTGGTGGTCCAGAACCGGAAGTCAGAGCACAGGGGAGGGAGGGGTCAGTGGGAGGTGGCGGGAGGTGACGGTAGGAGATGGGGGAGGAGCCCACAAGTACATTTATGGAGCAGAGTGGGAGTCAGGGAGTTACAAATATGCAGGGAAACTCAAATCAATCTGCCGTACTGCTTTGGAACTGAAGGTATCATTGTGGACCCATGATTTTCAGTATATATAGATAGGTATGAAAATAAATATAGCTATGACTGTTCATGTGTACATACCCACACTTACACAGACACCACCTCAAACGAGTGATCCAAAAAAAATTTTGTTTTGGTTGCGTCTCACGTCTTGCGGGGTCTTGGTTCCGCGACCAGTGAAAACGTGGTGTCCTAACCCCTGGACCGCCAGGGAATTCCCAAGTCATCAAAATTAACATTACTAGCAATGGGGCAATTTCAAATGATGTGCCCCCGATAGGATTCAATGAGAAGATTATATCACTTCTGTGATATTCCTGCCCCAAATCATAACCTGAATCTAATTATGAAAAAGTATCAGGCAAATCCAGATTCAGAACATTCTACAAAACCACTGGCCTGAAACCTTTGGACGTGTCAAGGCCAAAAAAGTCACGGAAAGACTGATGAATTATTCCAGACAGAAGGAGAATATGATAAGTAGATGCAATGTGCAATTCTAGATTTGATCCTTTTCTATAAAGGACATTACTGGAACAATTGGTGAAACCTGAATGGTGTCTGGGGATTGGATGCTGGATGGGTATGAATCTTGAGTTCCTGACTTTGATGGTTGTTTTGCAGTTATATAGGAGGAGGTCCTTGTTTATGGGAAATATACTGAAGTATTCAGGAGTGATGGGGCAGAAGGTCAGCAACTTATACTCAAATGGGTTCAGGAAGAAAAGTTCTTTGCGCTATTATTGGAACTTTTCTGTAAGTTTGAAGTTATTTCCAAAAAAAAGATTAAAAGATGTATGTATTTCTTTAAAATTGCTTTTGGGATTAAAGAAGTTCCTCTTAACTTTCTTTTCTCATTGAGGTATAATTTACATGCTAAAAATTCAGCCCTTTGGGTTGTATAATTCAATGAGTTTTTGACAAATATGTATAGTCATGTAACCACTACGAACATATAGAAACCTTAACTGTGTATGTCTCTGACTTTTAAAACTGTTAAGGAATTAGTTGGGCTTTTAGAAACACTCTAATTTATTTTACAGGTATAAATATTAAACATTTGATTATAATGCCCTTTCAAATATTCAGATATGGAACATGTAATACTAAAATATGTTTGACTCCCTTAAACAGGTTAGAAATCGTATGATAAAACAAGCAAAGGGGCATGGCATGAAATCTGTCTTTCACTGCAGAGAATGTTTGCCTCTCCTGTCCTTTCCCCGTTAACGGGGAATTAGTGCAGCACAGGGAGAGGGATGTAGCTCTGCCAGGAAAAGCCTCATTGGCAGCAGGGAGAAGCCCTACCCACCTCCCCTCGGCTCCCCAGGCACCTTCCTCAAGATGCCACTCTCCCTACGGCTAAAAAACACACCTACACGCTCCACTGTGGTCTGCAGGAACTTAACTTCCTTGGGCTGTGAGGTACGGGCTGACACTTGCTCAGACACAGCAGAGACCAGCGCTGTGAGCTGGTGCTCAGCTCCCACGGTGGCTTGGAGGGAAGGAGTCAGAAATGGATCATGTTCACTGCAGCTCTATTTACAATAGGCAGGACACAGACGCAACCTAAGCGCCCATCGACAGATGAATGGGTAATGAAGAGGTGGCACATATATACAATGGAATATTACTCAGCCATAAAAAGAAACGAAATTGAGTCATTTGTAGTGAGGTGGATGGAACTAGAGTCTGTCATACAGAGTGAAGTAAGTCAGAAAGAGAAAAGCAAATACCGTATGCTAACATATATATGGAATCTAAAAAATAAAGAATGGTTCTGAAGAATCTAGGGGCAGGACAGGAATAAAGACACAGATATAGAGAATGGACTTGAGGACACAGGGAGGGGGCAGGGTAAGCTGGGACGAAGTGAGAGAGTGGCATGGATATATATACACTACCAAATGTAAAATAGATAGCTAGTGGGAAGCAGTCCCATAGAACATGGAGATCAGCTCGGTGCTCTGTGACCACCTAGAGGGGTGGGATAGGGAGGGTGGGAAGGAGACACAAGAGGGAGGAGATATGGGATATATGTATATGTATAGCTGATTCACTTTGTTATAAAGCAGAAACTAACACACCATTGTAAAGCAATTATACTCCAATAAAGATGTTATAAAAAAAAAAGAAAGAAAGAAATGGGTCGCTGAGTATGAGATTCATAGGTTCTTTCCTTAATTCGTTCTCTAGCTTCCCTGCAGACATTCTTGCAGCCAGACAGAAAAATTCAACTCTTAACAGCTGAGGTTCAGGGAAAGGGAGATTGTTTTCTCTGTAATTGGAACTTTCTCCTGAGCCCTGTCCTGTGGGATACTAGGCAAAAATTAATTACATCTCCAATCCTGTCTAAAGCGTATTCCCTTTAAGTGGGGTTCAGTTTCCATTAGTTAAAAATGCTCAATTCCCTCATATAACTTCTCTTCCTGTCTTTATTATTAAGATTGTGTCTGATTTTGAAGAATATAGCTTACTTGACCTTGTGGCTCTGCAGGGAAGTTGGGGTCCCCAGGACGCCCTAGAGACCTGTGCTGCCCAATACATCTCCTGGTTTCTGGATGATTTGTCTTTCCTGCTGGGTAACATCTGGGTGGGTATGACTCAGGGTTGTTATTGTTCCATAGGCAGTGCACTCAGAGGTGCTTTCTGGGTGGTCCTATATCATGTCAGCTCCTGCTGGCACCATGAACAACTAGAGAGCAGGCTAAGGCACTCATTTTTCTCCAGCTTCTGCTTTTTGTCCTGCAGGATTTTCTGCAGGACCCCTTTGTCCCAATTAAGACAACTCCTTCTGGCAAGTTCCTCAAGACAGACAGGCAGGTATGTCTAGGTCCTGTGCAGCTCCAGTGGACAGGGCCATGGACCTGGGATGCTAGGGAAGTGGCTGAACCTCTCTCTCCCTAAGATTCTTCATCCATAACATGAAAATAACCGTAGCTAATGTTAATTGAGCACTTACTATATTTGGCACTCTTCTGTGTTCTTTATAATATACCAGGTAGTTCCTAAGGCAGTGCCTCTCAAGTTCTCTGAGAATGACTAGTTTCAGAGAAACAAAGAAACAAATGACTAGTTTCTTCTTTAATTTCCAATTTGACGCAGAGCAATGTTTTTGCAAAATACAATAAAAATGAATTAATAAAAAGTTACGTAGAAAAAAACTATAAAACTTGTACATATTGTCCATTGAAAGTTTAAGTGACTAATACAATCACTATTCTATTATTAATACCTTGTTACTTCACAAGCATAACTTCACAGAAAGTTATGAGTAGAATAGTGACTCCCCATATTAAGGGCCTTTATACACACTTTGAATAAATGCTGTGTGTGTCAATATTTAGAGTTTGTAATGTGACAAATGAGCTTTCTTCTTGTTTATAAACTCATCGATATAAGTTTCTCTACTTAACTATACTTTCATATTGATCTAGTTGCAGACTGGTAGCAAGCAATTTGTGGATGGCATTCGTCCATAAAATACTTTGTTTTTTAAGATTATTATTTTTTTTATTGAAGTATAGTTGATTTACAATATTGTATTAGTTTCAGGTGTACAGCACAGTGATTCAGTTATACATATACACATTCAGTTATACATATTCAGTTATACATAGTGGTTCAGTTATATCGTATTCAGTTATACATATATTCTTTTACAGATTCTTTTCTCTTATAGGTTATAACAAAATATTGAATATAGTTGCCTGTGATATACAGTAGGTCCCTGTTGGTTATCTATTTTATCATAATAGTGTGGATATGCTAATCCCAAACTCCTAATTTATTCCTCCCCCCTTTCGCCTTTGGTAACTATCATTTTGTTTTCTATATCTGTGGGTCTATTTCTGTTTTGTAAATAAGTTCATTTGTATCTTTTTTTTTTTTTTAGATTGCACATATAAGCCATATCATATGATATTTGTCTTTCTCTGTCTGGCTTACTTCCCTTAGTATGATAATCTCTAGGTCCACCCATGGTGCTGTAAGTGGCATTATTTCATTCTTTTTTGTGGCCGAGTAATATTCCATGGTACATATACACTACGTCTTCTTTATCCATTCATCTGTTGATGGACTTTTAGGTTGCTTCCATGTCTTGGCTGTTGTAAATAGTGCTGCAGTGAACATTGGGGTGCATGTAACTTTTCGAATTATAGTTTTGTCTGAGTATCTGCCCAGGAGTGGGATTGTAGGATCATATAGTAACTCTATTTTTAGTTTTTTAAAGTACCTCCATACTGTTCTCCATAGTGGCTGTAGCGGTTTACATTCCCACCAACAGTGTAGGAGGGTTCCCATAAAATACACTTTGAAAAGCACTCTTTCATATGTTTTTACATGCATTAACTTATTTAATCATCACAATAAGACTATGAGGACAATATTATTATTATACAGCTAGTGAATTCATTTAATAAGTGTCAGAGTTTGGGGACCCAGGTTTTGAGACTCCAAGGCCCCTGTTCATACTGTGTTGTGAAGGCATGAAGGGACGTGCCAGGTAGATTTTTCTTTCCTGGGTCTTGGAGACCCCTGGTGGAGTGAACTAATGATCAGTAGTCTGTGGAAACCAGCAAATGAGATGAGGTAGTTAAGGGCATGCGATGGAAATAGAGTGGGCTGGAGCAGTCTCCGCCCTCCAGGACCAATGAAAGTAATGGGCAAAATCAAAGAACCTGTGGTGGGGTCCCGGCTCCTGGTGCTGGGGCTGTGGGGAGGCCCAAGACTAAAGAGGCCCCTGTTGTTCAGTGTTGATCATATCATTCAACCAGAAGATAAGGAGTAAAGCACGCAAAGGATCGCCATTTGTTCTGCAAACCAAATGGCCGATATGGACTGTTGATTGTAGATGGCAGAACAATCGGACTAATTAACCAAATGCAGCTGAAAGAGGTGCTTGACCCAGCTCTCCATCCTGCTGCATTCCTCATTTAGAAGGGAGGCTTGGCTCCCAATAAGTCTTTATTTCTGGAAAGTTGTAGAAACTTCCCTTTTTAAGGTAAAGTGTTTTAATGGAAAGAGAATAGAATGTTTCCAATACTTTACCTTACTCTTGCAATTTAAAGAACATCTTAAGGATTTGGGAAACATCTTCTCCATGATAACGCAGATAAAGAGGTAGAGGGTATATTTCCTGACTTGTCTTATCAAAAGGAGTCTGGGTTAGAAACAGGTGATGCTATTCAAGCTGTCCTTGCCAAATGCAGGGAGGTGGAAAGAAACCAAGAGAGGGTAAGGTGTGTGTGTGTATGTTTCTCCACTCTGGGTGGAAGCTCTCTGACTTCCTCACCAATAATCTCTGATCCAGCCTGACTCCATAGAAGTAGAGGTGACTGTGGGTCAGCAGTAAGTAATGGGACTATCTCGTTTACAGAAGACTCTCAACTTACTAGGGGTAGACATGAGTGAGGCCGACGTTTGAGAATTGGGGTACAGGTTTCCATCTGAAGTACCACAACTACAATTTCTCTCCTCCGTTCCTTGCACAGGCCTTTCTCCAAGACCTAGTATAAGGCCCAGGTCTGGAGTTCCATTTGACAGCACCCCATCCCCCTGCCAAGCTACAGAGGAAAAGAACACACCAGTTTAGCCTAAAACACAGTATGAGCACTTGCTTAAAACCCTTTAATGACCCTATCCTTAGGCTAGAGTAAAAATTTCTTAAAAGAAGGTGACAAGGCCCACTGTAATCTTAACCTTTATGGTAGGCAGAATAATGGCCTCCCAAAGCTGTCCATGTCCTATGCCGAGAGCAACCCGTAAATATGTTGGGATATTAAGGATACTAAGGGGATATAAATGATATTAGACTGCAGAGCAAATTAAGGTTGCTCATCAGCTGACACTAACCTAGAGGAGCATCCTGGGTTATCCAGTGGGTCCAGTGTAATCACAGGGTCATTACAAGTTGAAGAAGGAAGCAAAAGAAGAGAGTCAGAGGAATGTGATGTGAGAAGAACTTGGCCAGCTGGTGCTGACTTTGGAGATGGGAAAGGGAACAATGAGCCAACCACGCAGGCAGCCTCTAGATGCTGGAGAAGCAAGGAAATCAGTTCTCTGCTAGAGCCTCCAGGAGAGACAGCTCTGCCAACACTTTGATTTTTTTTTTTTTTTGCGGTAAGAGGGCCTCTCACTGTTGTGGCCTCTCCCGTTGCGGAGCACAGGCTCCGGACGCGCAGGCTCAGCGACCATGGCTCACGGGCCCAGCCGCTGCGCGACATGTGGGATCTTCCCGGACCGGGGCACAAACCCGTGTCCCCTGCATCGGCAGGCGGACTCTCAACCACTGCGCCACCAGGGAAGCCGCAACAGTTTGATTTGAACCCAGTGAGACCTCAGTTGGACCTCTAACCTACAGAACCGTAAGATAATATGTTTCTCTTGTTTTAAGCCACCGAGTTTGTGGTAGTTTGTTGGAGGATTTAAGCTCAGCTTCCAAAGAGGAAAGCCAGCAGTATCTTTCTCTTTTTTTTCTCTTCTGTTGTAGTTGTATCATCAGTTTCGCCTCTCAATGCACGGTTAAATGAGAGAAACATCCTAGAGCAGGTTAGCAGGTTCTTTCTAGTACTCGGTGGGAGAGTTATTATGACAATTATTCAAGATTATGAATGTAAAAGGATTCATTCCAGAATGCCTGTGATACCCAGCAGATCCTATAGGCAAAGCGTAGTTCTCTTCATTTAAATGTATTTGCTCTATTGCTCTCTGGAATTATAAGCCCTGGATGTGGGTCCTGGTTTGAAATGCCTCATATAGACTGAGCTTGGTCAGCAGTGTGGCAGGGAGCAGCCCAGCTGAAAATGATGAAGCTGAAAGGAACGAGGATATGTCCTTATAACAGGCTTAGTAACAGCCCTTTGCTGACAGTTGCAGAAAGGTTTTCACTATGGAGGTAGGACCAGGGAGTATCAGTGGCAGTGCTTTCTCTTCTGATTCCCCAGCAGGGATTGCCTTTCCCAAGACCATGGAGTTCTGAGCTGGGCAGTGAGCTGAGCTTTCTTCCCTGCCCCACTGCCCCCAGCTGGCCCCTCAGGGCTTTGTTCCCTTAAAGGGCTGTGTGACCTCAACCTTTCTGTGGCTGAGTCTCCTCTTTTCTGAAAAAGAAGCTAGAAGGGGTAATGAACATGCTCTCTCCTGTCCTTATCCCGCGCTCCCTCCTTGGCATCACACTTCTGGTGACACCCAGAAGGACACGGCAGACAGGATACTCCCAAATGGTTCTGCTCTTATTTTAATCCCCGAATCCATATACTATGCTTGACGGTGACTTGATAAGGACTTACTGATAGTTTAGCTTCCTAGAGTGAAATGTGGGAGCTATTTGTGAAATCCCAGCAATTTATTAATAATTCAGGGTGACCTCTAATCAGGATGAAAATTGGCTTCTTTGTCACATGCAGAGGAAGGATAATTGGTGTATTTGAAATAGGCCTTGTCCACATAGCCCCTCTGCCCACTTCTTTTGCTTCCGGGCCTTCTGTGAGTCACGTTCTTGACAGTGGGCAGATCCAGTAGGCAGGACAGAAGGGGAACACACAACAGACTGTGAACTCAAGATACCCTGGGTCTAGCCTACTGATCCCAGCCTGGCCAGTCACAGCCATAGCTTAGCCTGTCTTCCTAGGTGGCTTTCAGAAACCCAGGCTTCCGGGCTGGAGTGACCCAGCCGCCCGCCGGCCTTGTTGAGGCAATGGTCCCCACTCACTCAGCTATCCCATTGTCCAAGAGAAGCCTGGATCTTACCGTTCCCTTTCCTCAAGAGTCTCTGCTCCCAGCTGTGAAATGCCCATGACCTGCAGTGCTGTGGGCAGCTCTGTCCTCAGGCCTGGGCAGCAGGGGCCCCTGGCCTAAGCCTTGGATTCAGATGCACATGTCACAGACACTGAATCACAAACACTTCTGCCTTTGTGGTCTAGTAAGAACATTTTTAAAAAGTTTTGGAACTAATTAAGTAAGTAACAGTTATCAGAAAGGAATCCTGAGTTTTTTCTGATACCAAATATGTCATTCCAAGAGCAGCTGGCTGACCTACAGTATAATTCAATTTTGACTTGGAATTAGCACAGACTGCACAGGTTAAGGGCTCAATCCCACCAGACTGTGCCCACTTCATATGCCAGTCACAAATGGGGTGTGCAGGGACCTGCAATTCTGCCCAGCTGACTACAAATTCAGGGCTTCCCATAACCCCCTCTTCAGGTTCCATAATTCACCAGAATGACTCACAACGCTCAGGAAAGCACTTTACTTACAATTACAGGTTTATTAAAAAGGAGACAAGTCAGGAACAGCCCAATGGAAGAGATGTATAGAGCAAGGTATGGGAGCTGGCACAGAACTTCCCTCCCAGTACATTTCCTTTTTTTTTCTTAATAAATTTATTTATTTTGTTTATTTATTTTTGGCTACACTGGGTCTTCGTTGCTGCGTGCAGGCTTTCTCCAGTTACGGTGAGCAGGGGCAACTCTTCGCTGCAATGCGCAGGCTTCTCATTGCGGTAGCTTCTCTTTTTGTGGAGCACAGGCTCTAGGTGCGTGGGCTCAGTAGTCGTGGCTCACGGGCTCTAGAGGGCAGGCTCAGTAGTTGTCGCACACGGACTTATTTGCTCTGCGGCATGTGAAATCTTCCCAGCCCAGGGCTTGAACCTGTGTCCCCTGTATTGGCAGGCAGATTCTTAACCACTGCGCCAGCAGGGAAGTCCCCTCCCAGCACCTCTCTGTATTCACCAACCCAGAAGCTCCCTGAATCTCGTTGTTCAAGAGTTTTTATAGAAGCGTCTTTATGGAGGTGTGATTGATTAAGTCACTGGCCATTGGTGATTGAACTCGATCTGCAGCCCTTCTCTCCTTCCATGAGGCCAGGGGGATGGGGTTGACAGTTCCTATAATTTTGGACTAGCACCCTGCCTCACCCCTGAAGCTATCTGGGGGCCTTAGCATGAGTCATCTCATTAGCATAAACTCAAGTAGGGTTGAAAGGGGCTCTGTGAATAACAAAAGACATCCTATCGCTCAGGAAATTCCACATTTAGGAGCTCTGTGCTAGGAATGAGGGTTAAAGACCATATATTCATTAAAAAAAATTATTATACTACAGATATACACACGTGCGTCCCCAGGCCAGAGAAGAATGCAGGTCTGAGAACCTATGAATTCAGGCTAGGGAGGTAAAAATCATAGCCTGGACCCAAGGAAACCAGAGAGAGAGAGTAGCTGCTCTGGCTTAAAGGTGGACACCCCAAGGCACGTAGGGAACATCTAGGGGCCCTGGGCACACCTGGTTTCCCATTAAACTGTGTTCCCTCTCTTCTCTCTGCCCTAATGATGTGGTTTGGGAAGGTGTTTCGAACTGGCTGCAGATTATGAATTGGAAAAGTAAGACACAGGGGATGGGAACCCACCTGTCCTGACCTTCTGGGGAGCTTGGTCAGGTCAATCTCCATAATGAATTTGGGTTCAGTCTTGGGTCTGGGCCATCGGCGTCTCTGTGGGCAGTGCTGGCCCAGAGATGGCTCATTTAGCCTCTCAGTCATGAGAGTGATCCTGGGGGAGTGGGCAGGGCCCAGGGCGTAGCTCATTTGATAACTTTTAAGCATTTAGACTTTTGGTATGTGGCCCTTCAATCGTTCTCTTTCTCCAGGCCCCACAAATGCTAGGAGGGAGCCTAAAGAAAGCATCTCTCAGGGCCTAGAATGGGCAGGGAGGACGCCAACCTCTTGCCTGATGGAATAACCTTTGGCAGTTTTAGAGAAACTTGCCATATGCCTCCCTCTCCTGCCTGGGTTGCAGAAGGCAGGGTTTAGCACAGACAGGAGGAAGGTGCAGACTAATGCAAAGACCAGGAGGAAGTACCCATCCAGTCCACCCTGAGATGGCCCCGGCTGTGTCCTTGCTCTCCTACCATGATCAGTGGGTAGGGCGGGACACTGTGTCTGCATTTCAGCCTCTTTGGCATTCCACTCCTGAATTCTGCTCCTCGACCCAGTACACACACCCATCCACCCACTATGTTCTCCATTCCAGATGGGCTGCTTTCATGTTCATAAGCAGAACCTGGGCATTCTCGCCTCTGCCTCCTCCCCGTCCTCTCTCAAATTCCAACTTCTTGACCACACATCTCTCCTATGAATTCATGAACAGAAGAAAAGATGTTCTTAAAAGATGCTCTTAAAATATGTTTAATGACAGAAGTTATGAAATTCTTACTATGTTCCAGGCACTATGTTAAACACTGAAATTCTCAGGACATATTATCCCTACCAGTCACTTGCCAAGTGAAATCAGGAAGAGCAGAGGTTTTGATGTCATAGTGGGTGGTCACACTGGGCCTCAAGAGGTGGCATTTTGGGGAGGAGGGATCAGTAATAGTCCAAGGTCTGACCTTCAGTTTAGAAACAGAATTTTATGTGATTTAGAGCTATTGACTTACACTAACCAAACTCACAGCAAATTGATGTATAAACCAAAACGTCAATTTACTATATTTCCAGGAGTACTTTATCAGATGATGGTGATAGTTGTACAGGGCAATGAATGGTATTTTTCTTTTGGAAAGTGGTAGAAAACGACATGTGTAGTTTGTTTGCCTGCCTCCTCTAGGCACTATGAAGAACAACCACTGCTTTTTCCATGTTTCTCCCTCAAGAGATCGATTTATCAATTGGGCCTCAGCTGGCTTTCACAGGTTGGCATAGCTAGGCTGGATTTCCATCTCCAACTCTTCAATGCTTCGGCTAGGAAAATGAACACAGATTTTGTCAGGGGTCCATGAAGTCAAACCTAAAGCTAGATACTAGTGAGCCTTTTGCTAGTTAGAAGTGAATAAGCTAAAATAGGAAAAAATTATCATTTTCTTCCAAACATTTGTTTCCCTGAGACTTAGGTGACTGCTATTTCTTCTTTGCAAGGAAAAGATAGCAGAAGCCAAAACAAATGAACATGGAGCAAACACATATTCACAGATGATCCTTCTGCTTCACTCAGACATGTGTACGTATTATGTTTATAGCATGTGTTAGAGAGTATGTATTGAACTGATTAACATTCTTAAGACTATTAAGTAAAAGTAATAGATTTAGAGTTATTTGGCTAAATCACATTTCAAATGTTGGAATTAAATATGAATCTTAAATGCTATTCTTCTGACAGACCATGACTGCCAGTGTCTTATCTCCCTGACCACTTCTGACAGTGTATAGCCCAAGACAGCTTCTACAGGAGGCCAATCCCATCTACCTTGTGATCTTACTAGTGAAGGGAAGAAGGTTGATCAATACTGCCATGTTCTCTTTCTCTACTACACCCTAAAGACATAGGCTTCTGCAGAGCACTTATGTTTTGTTCTTGTCTCCTGTCCTCACCCTCCAAGGGGAGTCCTGGCATTGACGAGCCCTTGCCTGGGTGTTAATGCTGTCAAGTGAGGGGAGTGGTTAGGTAGACTGAGGCCTGGAGAAGTTGGATGAATAGGGAAGGGCTGGGCCTTCCTGACACTTCCTCCTGTGGGAAGAATTAGTTTGAAAAGGCCTCTCTGAATGTGAAACAGCTGGAAAGGAGATGAAAGTGCTGTGTTAAACATAGCTGTAGGTTTTAAGTTGCACTCCTTCAAGCTCTTTGGGAGAGGCTAGCAGAGTTTGAAATTACTTTCCACTTGCTTTTGGTGGTGGGACTCTATTCCTTTGAATGAGACACTGAGCAGAGATTGGGTTTCTCAGGTGATTTTTCTCCCTGTGGGTGATCTTTCCAAACTGTGATGGCTTGTTATTCTGATTCTCTACGTACTAACTATTCTGCTTAGTGGTGTATTTTGAACTATTCCCTTTTACAGTGTTTTACTTTTGAATATTTCTTCTTAGAAGTTTGGGTTAGCTCTCTGCTGGATGGCAAACTCCTTGAGGGTGGAGACTTATCTTAATACTTCTTTGAATCAATGAGAGCTTAAAGTACAATGCTGGTTGCATAATGGGAAGTCAATAAAATCTTTAATGAACAAGTCAATGAATGCAGGAATCAGGGAATTATGCCAAGGCTAGGTTTCCAGTGTCTCACTTACAGTCCTACATGACAGGAGGGTAGCTCTTATTCACTGAAGACCCTGGACAATGCTATGCCAAGCTAGACATGGCCCAGAGGGTCGTCTGCCATATAACCTGATAGGAGCCCCAGAACACCTTTCTTTGCTTACTTGGCCAGAATGGATATTTTCTCCTCCTACTTGGGACCTCAGAGGTCATGAGCAATAGACCAGTAAATGCATCTTGAGGGAAGCTGGCCTTTGGAATTGGCTTATAAAAAAGTATAAATATGAGCCTGGGGATACTGTGGCACAAATAAATAATCAGCAAGATTGCAATTTGGTGATTATCTTGAAAAAAAAAAAATCCCAACAATGGAGGCCCATAGCTGTACCACCTTCAATTCTGATCTCCCTGCTCCAAATAATCTGACAATTTAGTTTAACTTGTTCCCAGCATTGTAGCTCCCTAAGTAAGAAGGAAGGAAGAAATGTGTGTCCATTTGTATCTTCCTTCCTCAGCTTCTGAGGTTCAGATGCATCAGGTGCCCATGTCCCAACCACCAGACAAGTGAGGAAGAGTTTTCTTAATGCTCTGGTCTTTAGTGGATCACAAGGGCAATAAAGGAATGTTGGCTCCCCAACAATACATAACTAATCCATTTCTCAATCCACAAGGGCCAAGGAGAGCTAATTTAACCTCATGCTTCATCAGCTCATCCCTTGTCTGAAATCAAAACCAAATGCGAGCCAATCAGCCGAAAACACATTGCCATTTTGTACAGCCGCAGGTTTAAGCTGGTGTCCTGTGGCTCCGCCCATCGGACTCTGTTTGCAATTATTTCCACGGAGTTGGAGGAAGGTGTTCCTGCTTATCCGATGAGCACCGTCATCATCTCCCACTCTAATTTGTCCTCACAAGGGGCTTGCTTCCTATTGAGACTCCTTTTCCTTTTAAATGAGAAGTACCAGCTCTGTCAGTTGCCAGAGGGGCACAACTTTTTCTCTTCCTGAAGACAAACCACCAGGGGCAGCCACGCATGACCAGGTCCAGGTTTGTGACCAAGGTGGTAAGGATGACCTGGGGCCACGTGGAGCCGAGTAATTTGGCCATGGATGTCTGAGATGAGGCAAAACCAGGAGAGGTTTGGAGAAGGAAGGCAGTTAGGAGGCCAGGAGAACGACCCTTGTCCGGGAAGGTGCCTAAAATCAGTCTCCAGAGCTGCTTCGTGAAGAGGCTGGGAGGGGAGTGGACATGTGAGTTTGTGAGCCTGGCCGCCTGGGTGTGAGAGCAGAGGGCACCCAGGGCTGGGCTTGCTGTCCCCAGATACCTCGTCACTGTGGGTTGATAATACTGCATTCTCTGGATTCCAGAGAGTTGTTGTTATTGTTCCTGTAAGTATTGATAGTTTCTGCAATTAATATTTTGGGATTGGGGTGAGCCTGAGATGCGGAACCCCCCGAGGTCCCAGAGCGGGCAGGCCTGGCCATAGCTGGCTGCTAGTGGCCTCATCAGTTTACTGCAGTGGGCTGTGCATGTATGATAATCTTTCTATGTTCCGTATCTGAAGAGGTTGGGAAATGCTGTTCTAACCAATCCTTTCCCTTGACAGACAAGGGTCAGGCAAAGTGACTTAATCTCAAGGAAACAGGATCTGCTTCTGAAATTTCAGGCATTAAATTTGTGATCAGGAGACTTTCAAAGGGGCTCAGAGATCAGGCAGAGCATCTGGAAAACTAAAGGTCAGAATCCAGGGAGTGTCCAGAGAAATAGGCATGACTGACAAGCAGGAAGATCCGAGCTTGATACCCAGCCATTCATACGCATCCCTGCAACCCTGGAACTCTGACCCAACCAAGACCAGACTATGAGAGCAGGTACAATAGATCCAGGTCTGCAGAAGAACCGAGTAGGCACCCTAGGTTCAAACAGAAAACACCAGAAGAACTGAGTAGGCACCCTAGGTTCAAACAGAAAACTCTAATAAGGAGGTCGCACATTCAAAGCCATTGTCCACCATCTTTCTTTCCTATACAACGTCAGATGCTGCCCTTGTGATCATATTCAACATCCTTTCATCTCCCAGCATACACACAGTTATCTTAGTTTGGGTTCCCCTACAAGCAGAGCCTGAGACAAGGACTAGGACGAGAGCTGTTTACCCATGAGGTGATCTCAGGAAACAGGTGAGGGAGCAGCAAGAGTGAAACAGGGACAGAGGAAAAGCCAGCCTCAGGGTGTGTTACAGAGGTTGCGCTGTGGGCAGCTGGGGCTCAACATTGCCAGGAACTCTGCGAAGTCTGCAGCGTCCTCTAGATTTGTGTACCTGGCAGATGGGGGCCAGAACATTTATTCACTACTTTATTCTCCAATTGTTGAGAGTTGCCACCAGCAGTCTTAACTCCCCTGTACCTCAGAGCTGCACGTACATGAGGGTGCTCTGGAGCAGAAAGCAGACCCATGCATGGCACGGGCTTGAAGCAAGATGACCCTGGCTCATATGGAACTGAAGTGGGGCCTTGGGAATGTGATGAGGGCACCAGAGCTGTCTGCTATATCAGTCAAGCAAGGCTAGGTTACAGCAGCTGTTCTTAAAGTGTGATTCCCAAAACTAGCTGCATCAGCATCACTTAGAAACTTATTATTTATATTATTTTTATTTTTTTACATTTATTTTTGACTGTGTTGGGTCTTTGTTGCTGCACGCGGGCTTTCTCTAGTTGCGGTGAGCAGGGGCTACTCTTCGTTGCAGTGCACACGCTTCTCACTGTAGTGGCTTCTCTTGTTGTGGAGCACAGGCTCTAGGTACGAGGGCTCTAGGCTCGCGGGCTTCAGTAGTTGTGGCACATGGGCTCAATAGTTCTGGCTCTTCAGCTCTAGAAAGCATGCTCAGTAGTTGTGGCGCATGGGCTTAGTTGCTCTGCGGCATGTGGGATCTTCCCGGACTAGGGCTCCAACCCGTGTCCCCCGCATTGGCAGGCAGATTCTTAACAACTGCCCCACGAGGGAAGCCCTATATTATTATTTTTAAAAGAAATTTTTATTTTATATTGAAGTGTAGTTGATTTACAAAGTTGTGTTAGTTTCAGGTATACAGCAAAGTGATTCAGTTATACATACATCTATTCTTTTTCAGAATCTTTTCCCATATAGGTTATCACAGATTATTGAATAGAGTTCCCTGTGCTATACAGTAGGTCCTTGGATTATCTAGTTTATATATAGTAGTGTGTATATGTTAGTCCCAAACTCGTAATTAATCCCTCTGCCCCACCTTTCCTTTGGTAACCATAATTTTGTTTTTGAAGTCTGTGACTCTGTTTCTGTTTTGTAAATAAGTTCATTTGTATCATTTTTTTAGATTCCACATATAAGTGGTATCATATGGTATTTGTCTTTATGACTTACATCACTTAGAATGACAATCTCTAGGTCCATCTATGTTGATGCAAATGGCATTATTTCATTCCTTTCATGGCTGAGTAATATTCCATTGTACATGTGTACACATGTGTACACCTTGTACACATCTCCTTGATCCATTCATTTGATGGACATTTAGGTCACTTCCATGTCTTGGCTATTGTAAATAGTGCTGCAGTGAACATTGGGGTGCATGTATCTTTTCAAATTATAGTTCTCTCAGGGTATATGCCCAGTAGTGGGGTTGCTGGGTCATATGGTAGCTTTATTTTTATTTTTTTAAGGACCCTCCATAGTGGCTGTATCAAGTTACATTCCCACCAACAGTGCAAGAGGGTTCCCTTTTTCCACACCCTCTCCAACATTTATTGTTTGTAGATTTTTTGATGATGGCCATTCTGACTGGTGTGAGGTAATATCTCATTGTAGTTTTGATTTGCATTTCTCTAACTCTTAGCCATGTTGAATATCCTTTCATGTGCCTCTTGGCCATCTGTAGGTCTTCTTTAGAGAAATGTCTCTTTAGATCTTCTGCCCATTTTTAAATTGGGTTTGTTGTTTTGATATTGAGCTGCATGAGCTGTTTGTATATTTTGGAGATTAATCCCTTGTCAGTTGCTCGTTTGAAAATTATTTTCTCCCATTCTGTGGGTTGTCTCTTGTTTTGTTTATGGTTTCCTTTGCTGTGCAGAAGCTTTTAAGTTTAATTGGGTCCCATTTGTTTGTTTTTGTTTTTATTTTCATTACTCTAGGAGGTGGATCCAAAGAGATATTGTTGCAATTTATGTCAAAGAGTGTTTTGCCTATGTTTTCCTCTGAGAGTTTTATAGTATCCGGTCTTACATTTAGGTCTTTAATCCATTTTGAGTTTATTGTTTTATATGGTGTTAAAGAATGTTCTAACTTCATTCTTTTACATGTAGCTGTCCAGTTTTCCCAGCACCACTTATTGAAGAGACAGTCTTTTCTACATTGTATATTCTGGTCTCCTTTGTCATAGATTAATTGACCATAGGTGTGTGGGTTTGTTTCTGAGCTTTCTAGCCTTCTATCTGCTTCCATTGATCTGTAAGTCTGTCTTTGTGCCAGTACCATACTGTTTTTTTTTTTTTTGGCTGTGCCACGCAGTTTGTGGAATCTTAATTCCCCAACCAGGGGGATTGAACCCAGGCCCTTGGCAGTGAGAGTGTGGGGTCCTAACCACTGGACTGCCAGGGAATTCCCAGTACTGTACTGTTTTGATTACTGTAGTTTTAGAGTATAGTCTGAAGTCAGGGAGCCTGATTCTTCCAGCTCATAGAATGAGTTTGGGAGTGTTCCTTCCTCTGCAATCTTTGGAATAGTTTCAGAAGAATAGGTGTTCACTCTTCTCTAAATGTTTGATAGAATTCGTCTGTAAAGCCATCTGGCCTTGAACTTTTGTTTGTTGGGAGTTTTTAAATCACAGATTCAATTTCAGTACTTGTGATTGGTCTGTTCATATTTTCTATTTCTTCCTGGTTCAGTCTTGGGAGATTGTACCTTTCTAAAAATTTGCCCATTTCTTCAAGGTTGTCCATTTTATTGACATATAGTTGCTTGTAGTAGTCTCTTATGATCCTTTGTATTTCTGTGGTATCTGTTGTAACTTCTCCTTTTTCATTTCTAATTTTATTGATTTGAACGCTTTCCCTTTTTTTTTATAAGTCTGGCTAAAGATTTATGAATTCTGTTTATCTTTTCAAAGAACCAGCTTTTAGTTTCATTGATATTTTCTATTGTTTTCTTTATCTCTATTTTATTTATTTCTGCTCTGATCTTTACAGTTTCTTTCCCTCTACTAACTTTGCAATTTGTTTGTTGTTTCTCTAGTTGCTTTAGGTGTAAGGTTAGTTTATTTGAGATTTCTCTTGTTTCCTGAGGTAAGATTGTATTGCTATAAACTTCCATCTTAGAACTGCTTTTGCTGTATCCCATAGGTTTTGGATTGTTGTGTTTTTGTCTTCATTTGTCTCTAGGTATTCTTTGATTTCCTATTTGATTTCTTCAGTGATCCATTTGTTGTTTAGTAGCATATTGTTTGGCCTCCACGTGTTTGTGTTTTTTTTTTACAGTGTTTTTCTTGTAGTTGATTTTTAATATCATAGTGTTGTGGTCAGAAAAGATGCTTGATATGATTTCAGTTTTTGTAAATTTACCAGGGCTTGCTTTATGGCCCAGCATGTGATCTATCCTGGAGAATGTTCCATGTTCCCTTGAGAAGAATGTGTATTCTACTGCTATTGGATGGAATGCTCTATAAATATCAGTTAAGTTCACCTGGTTTAATGTATCATTTAAGGCCTGTGTTTCCTTATTGATTTTCTGTCTGGATGATCTGTCCATTGATGAAAGTGGGGTGTTAGTTTACCCCAGTATTATTGTGTTACTGTTGATTTCTCCTTTTATGGCATTTCGTATTTGCCTTATATACTGAGGTGCTCCTATGTTGGGTGTATATGTATTTACAAGTGTTATAGCTTCTTCTTGGATTGATCCCTAGATCATTATTCAGTGTCCTCCTTTATCTCTTGTAACAGTCTTTATTTTAAAGTCTACTTTGTCTCATAGGGGTGTTGATACTACCACTTTCTTTTGATTTCCATTTGTATGGAATAGCTTCTTCCATCCCCTCACTTTCAGTCTGTACGTGTCCCTAGATCTGTACGTGGATCTCTTGTAGACAGCATATATATGGGTCTTGTTTTTGTATCCATTCAGCCAGTCTATGTCTTTTGGTTGGAGTATTTAATCCATTTACTTTTAAGGTAATTACCAATATGTATGTTCTTATTGCCATTTTGTTAATTGTTTGGATTTGTTTTAGTAGGTCATTTTTCTTCCCTTCCTCTTTTGTTCTCTTCTCTTGTGATTAGATGACTGACTTTAGTGTTGTGTTTGGATTCCTTTTCCTTTTTTGTGTATCTATAGTAGATTCTTAGTTGGCAGTTACCATGGGGTTTGATATAGCAGTCTATATATATATACAAGATTGTTTTAAGTTGCTGGCCTCTTAATTTGAAATGCATTTCCAATATCCTGCATTTCTACTCTCCTCTCCTCATGATTGCTGGGTTTGATATCATATTTGTGTGTGACTGATTTTCTACCCTTACTGTATGTTTGCCTTTACCAGTGAGCTTTCCCATTCATAATTTTCTTGTTTCTAGTTGTGGCCTTTTGTTTTCCTCCTAGAGAAGTTCCTTTAGCATTTGTTGCAAAGCTGGTCTAGTGGTGCTGAATTCTCTTAGCTTTTGCTTGTCTGTAAATCTTTTGATTTCTCCATCAAATCTAAATGAGATCCTTGCTGGGTAGAGTATTCCTGGTTATAGGTTTTTTTCCTTTCATCACTTTAAATATATGGTGACACTCCCTTCTGGTCTACAGAGTTTCTGCTGAAAAATCAGCAGATAACCTTATGGGAATTCCCTTGAATGCTATTTGTTGCTTTTCCCTTGTTGCTTTTAATCATTTATCTTTAATTTTTGTCAATTTGATTAATATCTGTCTTGGCATGTTCCTCCTTGGGTTTATCTTGTATGGGACTCTTTGTGCTTCCTGGACTTGGGTAACTGCTTCCTTTCCCATGTTAGGGAAGTTTTCAGCTAATATCTCTTCAAATATCTCAGGCCCTTTCTCTCTCTCTTCTCTGTATGGGACCCGTATAATGCAAATGTTGGTGTGTTTAATATTGTGCCAGAGGTCTCTTTAACTGTGCTCATTTCTTTTCATTCTTTTTTCTTTGTTGTGGACCATGGCAGTGATTTCCACCATTCTGTCTTCCAGCTCACTTATCCATTCTTCTGCCTCATTTATTCTGCTATTGATTCATTCTAGTGTATTTTCATTTCAATTATTGTATTGTTCAACTCTGTTCTTTATATCTTCTAGCTCTTTTTTTTTTTTTTTTGCGGTACGTGGGCCTCTCGCTGTTGTGGCCTCTCCTGTTGTGGAGCACAGGCTCTGGACGTGCAGACTCAGCGGCCATGGCTCACGGGCCCAGCCGCTCCGTGGCATGTGGGATCTTCCCAGACCTGGGCATGAACCTGTGTCCCCTGCATCAGCAGGCGGACTCTCAACCACTGCACCACCAGGGAAGCCCCTCTTCTAGCTCTTTGTTAAACATTTCTTATATCATGTTGGTCTGTGCCTCCATTCTTTTTTCTCTCCATTCTATTTTTGAGATCTTTGATCATCTTTACTATCATTACTCTGAATTCTTTTTTTGGGTAGATTGCCTATCTCTACCTCACTTAGTTGTTCTTCTGGGGTTTTATCTTGTTCCTTTGTCTCGAGCATATTTTGTCTCACTTTCTGTGTTTATGATCCTCGTTCTGCAGGCTGCAGGATTGTAGTTCTTTCTTATGGTGTCTTCTCCTTGGTGGCTGAGGCTGGTCAAAGAGGCTTGTGCAGACTTCCTGGTGGGAGGGACTGGTGCCTGCCCACTTGTGGGTGGAGCTGGGTCTAGTCCCTCTCGTGGGCATGGACATGTCAACTGGTGTATTTAGAGGCAGCTGTGGGCTCAGGCAGACTTTAGGCAGCCTGTCTGCTGATGGGTGGGGCTGTCTTCTGCCTTGTTGGTTGTTTGGCCTGAGGTGTCTGAGCACTGGAGCCTACAGGCTTGGCTTGGGCCAGGTTTTGTTTTCAAACTGGGGGCTCCAGGAGAGCTCACGCCAATGAGTACTCCCCAGTACCTCCACCACTAGTGTCTTTGTTCCCACAGTGAGCCAACACCTGCCGCCTGGCTCTCTAGGAGACCCTCCAAGACCAGCAGGTATTTCTGGCCCAGGCTTCATTGCTCTTTACCCAGGGTCCCAGTGTACATGAGACCTTGTGTGCACCCACCACGAGTGGAGTTTCTGTTTTCCCCAGTCCTGTGGAGTTCCTGCAATCAAGCCCCTCTGGCCTTCAAAACCAAATGCTCTGGGGGCTCCTCTTCCTGATGCCAGACACCCAGACTGGGGAGCCTGACATGGGGCTCAGAACTCTCACTCCTGTGAGACCCTCTGTGATATTAACTTCCAGTTTGTGGTCACCCACCCGGTGGGTATAGGATTCGATTGTATCACAGATGTGCCCCTTCTACTTTCTCTTTGTGGCTTCTTCTTTGTCTTTGGATGTAAAATTTTTTTGGTAATTTCCTGTCTTGTTTTTTGATGGTTGTTCAGCAGTTAGTTGTGATTTTGGTGTTTTCATGAGAGGAGGTGGGCTCAAGTCCTTCTAGTCTACCATCTTGTCTCCAACCTGTGGAAACTTATTAGAAATGCAAATTTTTCATTCTGAATCAGAAATTCTGGGGGTGGAGCCCAACAGTGCTCCATATGTCTCTTTCTAGTCAATCTCCACTCCCACCCAACCCCTATTCTGAATTTTTCCACTATAAGTTGGTTTTGTCTGTTTTCAAATTTTATTAAAAAATTTTATAGTATATATTCTTTTGGATAAATCTTCTTGTCTTCAGCATAACCTCCTGAGATTCTTACATATCATTACTTGTATCCACAGTTCATTCCTTTTTATTGCTGAGTGGTATTTCATTTTATAAATATATCACAGTTCATTTGTCCATTCTGCTGTTGATGGACACCAGATTGTTTCCAGTGTTTTGAATATTTTGAATAAAGCTGTGTGAGCATTCTTATGCAAGCTTTTTTCACTGGTAATGTACTCTTGAAGGTTAATGATAATAGAATACAACATGAATGCTGTACTCCAACCCGCGTGGTTGTAAAATGCATGTTCTGTGGTAATTACTCTAACCCAGTGTTTTCTCAGACTTGAGCACATAACAGCCACCTTGTTCTTAGGAACTCCAGACAGCACTGCACTTGGAGGCTATTCTAAGGAGTGAAATCACCAATAAAAAGCACTAAAATGTGAAAAACATGGCACTAAATAGACCATGAAACTTGTGTGCTTGACTCACATTTTTTGCAGCTTTGTACTTATCCTAGAGCATGGCTAGTATGGGATTCTGGAGTTAAAAATACATTTTAACAAATAGGCAAATTTGCAAATGTGGAATCTGCAAATAATGAAGTTCTATTGTCTATAAAGCTTGGAACTTGGTGCATGTGGTAGTTTTAAATCAATTATGTGGCACTTTTTTCTTTGAGAGGTTGGTTGATGTCCTCTCCCCTTGAATATGGGAAGGGACCCCTGTGTTGTGAGCTCAATTCCAATTTGTGTAGAGGTGACTCTTGGAGAGTGGGGGGGGAGGCAATGAGTGGGGGCTCAAGCAGAGAAGGAAGTGAAAAATTGCTAAAATCAGGTAAAAGTGTTGGTCAGTGTCAATGTGATTAGGTCATCTATGTCTGCTAACTGGCATTTTTCTTTTTTATTATTATTTTTTTTTCCTATTTTATTTTATTTTTTTTTAACATCTTTATTGGGGTATAGTTGCTTTACAGTGGTGTGTTAGTTTCTGCTTTATAACAAAGTGAATCAGTTATACATATGTTCCCATATCTCTTCCCTCTTTCATCCCCCTCCCTCCCACCCTCCCTATCCCACCACTCCAGGCGGTCACAAAGCATCGAGCTGATCTCCCTGTGCTATGTGTCTGCTTCCCACTAGCTATCTACCTTATGTTTGGTAGTGTATATATGTCCATGTCTCTCTCTTGCTTTGTCACAGCTCACCCTTCCCCCTCCCCATATCCTCAAGTCCCTTCTCTAGTAGGTCTGTGTCTTTATTCCTGTCTTATGTTCTTCATGACATTTTTTTTCTTAAATTCCATATGTGTGTGTTAGCATATGGTATTTGTCTTTCTTTTTCTGGCTTACTTCACTCTGTATGACAGACTCTAGGGCTATCCACCACATTACAAATAGCTCAATTTTGTTTCTTTTTATGGCTGAGTAATATTCCATTGTATATATGTGCCACATCTTCTTTATCCATTCAACTGTCGATGGACACTTAGGTTGTTTCCATCTCCTGGCTATTGTAAATAGAGCTCCAATGAACATTTTGGTACATGACTCTTTTTGAATTATGGTTTTCTCAGGGTATATGCCCAGTAGTGGGATAGCTGGGTCATATGGTAGTTCTATTTGTAGTTTTCTAAGGAACCTCCATACTGTTCTCCATAGTGGCTGAACCAATTCACATTCCCACCAGCAGTGCAGGAGTGCTCCCTTTTCTCCACACCCTCTCTAGCACTTATTCTTTCTAGATTTTTTGATGATGGCAATTCTGACTGGTGTGAGATGATATCTCATTGTAGTTTTGATTTGCATTTCTCTAATGATTAATGATGTTGAGCATTCTTTCATGTGTTTGTTGGCAATCTGTATATCTTCTTTGGAGAAATGTCTATTTAGGTCTTCTGCCCATTTTTGGATTGGTTTGTTTGTTTTTTTGTTATTCAGCTGCATGAGCTGCTTGTAAATTTTGGAAATTAATCCTTTGTCAGTTGCTTCATTTGCAAATATTTTCTGCCATTCTGAGGGTTGTCTTTTGGTCTTGTTTATGGTTTCCTTTGCTGTGCAAAAGCTTTGAAGTTTCATTAGGTCTCATTTGTTTATTTTTGTTTTTATTTCCATTTCTCTAGGAGGTGGGTCAAAAAGGATCTTGCTGTGATTGATGTCATAGAGTGTTCTGCCTATGTTTTCCTCTAAGAGTTTGACAGTTTCTGGCCTTACATTTAGGTCCTTAATCCATTTTGAGCTTATTTTTGTGTACGGTGTTAGGGAGTGATATAAGCTCATACTTTTACATGTACCTGTCCAATTTTCCCAGCACCACTTATTGAAGAGGCTGTCCTTTCTCCACTGTACATCCCTGCCTCCTTTATCAAAGAAAGGTGACCATATGTGTGTGGGTTTATCTCTGGGCTTTCTATCCTGTTCCATTGATCTATATTTCTGTTTTTGTGCCAGTACCATACTGTCTTGATTACTGTAGCTTTGTAGTATAGTCTGAAGTCAGGGAGCCTGATTCCTCCAGCTCCATTTTTCGTTCTCAAGATTGCTTTTGCTATTCGGGTTCCTTTGTGTTTCCATACAAATTGTGAAATTTTTTGTTCTAGTTCTGTGAAAAATGCCAGTGGTAGTTTGATAGGGATTGCATTGAATCTGTAGATTGCTTTGGGTAGTAGAGTCATTATCACAATGTTGATTCTTCCAATCCAAGAACATGGTATATCTCTCCATCTATTTGTATCATCTTTCCTTTCTTTCATCAGTGTCTTATAATTTTCTGCATACAGGTCTTTTGTCTCCTTAGTAGGTTTATTCCTAGATATTTTATTCTTTGTGTTGCAGTGGTAAATGGGAGTTTTCTTCTTGATTTCACTTTCAGATTTTTCATCATTAGTGTATAGGAATGCCAGAGTTTTCTGTGCATTAATTTTGTATCCTGCTACTTTACCAAATTCATTGATTAGCTCTATTAGTTTTCTGGTAGCATCTTTAGGATTCTCTATGTATAGTATCATGCCATCTGCAAACAGTGACAGATTTATTCTTCTTTTCCGATTTGGATTCCTTGTATTTCCTTTTCTTCTCTGATTGCTGTGGCTAAAACATCCAAAACTATGTTGAATAAGAGTGGTGAGAGTGGGCAACCTTGTCTTGTTCCTGATCTTAGTGGAAATGTTTTCAGTTATTCACCATTGAGGACGATGCTGGCTGTGGGTTAGTCATATATGGGCTTTATTATGTTGAGGAAAGTTCCCTCTATGCCTACTTTCTGCAGGGTTTTTATCATAAATGGCTGTCGAATTTTGTCAAAAGCTTTGTCTGCATCTATTGAGATGACCATGTGGTTTTTCTCCCTCAATTTGTTAATATGGTTTATCACATTGATTGATTTGCGTATATTGAAGAATCCTTGCATTCCTGGAATAAACCCCACTCGATCATGGTGTATGATCCTTTTAATGTGCTGGTGGATTCTCTTTGCTAGTATTCTGTTGAGGATTTTTGCGTCTATGCTCATCAGTGATACTGGCCTGTAGTTTTCTTTCTTTGTGACGTCCTTGTCTGGTTTTGGTATCAAGGTGATGGTGGCCTCGTAGAAGGAATTTGGGAGTGTTCCTCCCTCTGCTATATTTTGGAAGAGTTTGAGAAGGATAGGTGTTAGCTCTTCTCTAAATATTTGATAGAATTCACCTTTGAAGCCATCTGGTCCTGGGCTTTTGTTTGTTGGAATATTTTTAATCACAGTTTCAATTTCAGTGCTTGTGATTGGTCTGTTCATATTTTCTATTTCCTCCTGATTTAGTCTTGGCAGGTTGTGCATTTCTAAGCATTTGTCCATTTCTTCCAGGATGTCCATTTTATTGGCATAGAGTTGCTTGTAGTAATCTCTCATGATCTTTTGTATTTCTGCAGTGTCAGTTGCTACTTCTCCTTTTTCATTTCTAATTCTATTGATTTGAGTCTTCTCCTTTGTTTTCTTGATAAGTCTGGCTAATGGTTTATCAAATTTGTTTATCTTCTCAAAGAACCACCTTTTAGTTTTATTGATCTTTACTATCATTTCCTTCATTTCTTTTTCATTTATTTCTGATCTGATTTTTATGATATCTTTCCTTCTGCTAACTTTGGGTTATTTTTGTTCTTCTTTCTCTAATTGCTTTAGGTGCAAGGTTACGTTGTTTATTCGAGATGTTTCCTGTTTCTTAAGGTGGGCTTGTATTGCTATAAACTTCCCTCTTAGAACTGCTTTTGCTGCATCCCATAGGTTTTGCGTCATCGTGTCTCCATTGTCATTTGATTCTAGGTACTTTTTGATTTCCTCTTTGATTTCTTCAGCGATCACTTCGTTATTAAGTATTGTATTGTTTAGCCTTCATGTGTTTCTGTTTTTTACAGATCTTTCCCTGTAATTGATATCTAGTCTCATAGCATTGTGGTTGGAAAAGATACTTGATACAATTTCAATTTTCTTAAATTACCAAGGCTTGATTTGTGACCCAAGGTATGATCTGTCCTGGAGAATGTTCCACGAGCACTTGAGAAAAATGTGTGTTCTGTTGTTTTTGGATGGAGTGTCCTATAAATATCAATTAAGTCCATCTTGTTTAATGTATGACTTAAAGCTTGTGTTTCCTTATTTATTTTCATTTTGGATGATCTGTCCATTGGTGAAAGTGGGGTGTTAAAGACCCCTACTATGAATGTGTTACTGTCAATTTCCCCTTTTATGGCTCTTAGTATTTACCTTATGTATTGAGGTGCTCCTATGTTGGGTGCATAAATATTTACAATTGTTATATCTTCTTCTTGGATCGATCCCTTGATCATTATGTAGTGTCCTTCTTTGCCTATTGTAATAGTCTTTATTTTAAAGTCATTTTGTCTGATATGAGAATTACTATTCCACCTTTCTTTTGATTTCCATTTGCATGGAATATCTTTTTCCATCCCCTTACTTTCAGTCTGTATGTGTCTCTAGGTCTGAAGTGGGTCTCTTGTAGACAGCATATATATGGGTCTTGTTTTTGTATCCATTCAGCCAATCTGTGACTTTTGGTGGGAGCATTTAGTCCATTTACATTTAAGGTAATTATCGATATGTATGTTCCTATTCCCATTTTCTAAATTGTTTTGGGTTTATTATTGTAGGTCTTTTCCTTCTCTTGTGTTTCTTGCCTAGAGAAGTTCCTTTAGCATTTGTTGTAAAGCTGGTTTGGTGGTGCTGAACTCTCTCAGCTTTTGTTTGTCTGTAAAGGTTTTAATTTCTCCATCAAATCTGAATGAGATCCTTGCTGGGTAGAGTCATCTTGGTTGCAGGTTTTTCTCCTTCATCACTTTAAATATGTCCTGCCAGTCCCTTCTGGCTTGCAGAGTTTCTGCTGAAATATCAGCTGTTAACCTTATGGGGATTCCCTTGCATGTTATTTGTTGTTTCTCCCTTGCTGCTTTTACTATGCTTTCTTTGTATTTAATTTTTGACAGTTTGATTAATATGTGTCTTGGTGTATTACTCCTTGGATTTATCCTGTATGGGACTCTCTGTGCTTCCTGGACTCGACTAACTATTTCTTTTTCCATATTAGGGAAGTTTTCAACTATAATCTCTTCAAATATTTTCTCAGTCCCTTTCTTTTTCTCTTCTTCTTCTGGAACCCCTATAATTCGAATGTTTGTGTGTTTAATGTTGTCCCAGAGGTCTCTGAGACTGTCCTCAGTTCTTTTCATTCTTTTTTCTTTATTCTGCTCTGCAGTAGTTATTTCCACTATTCTATCTTCCAGGTCACTTATCTGTTCTTCTGCCTCAGTTATTCTGCTATTGATCCCATCTAGAGTATTTTTCATTTCATTTATTGTGTTGTTCATCGTTGTTTGTTTCATCTTTAGTTCTTCTAGGTCCTTGTTAAATGTTTCTTGCATTTTGTCTATTCTATTTCCAAGATGTTGGATCATCTTTACTATCATTATTCTGAATTCTTTTTCAGGCAGACTGCCTATTTCCTCTTCATTTGTTAGGTCTGGTGGTTTTTTATCTTGCTCCTTCATCTGCTGTGTGTTTTTCTGTCTTCTCATTTTGCTTATCTTACTGTGTTTGGGGTCTCCATTTTGCAGCCTGCAGGTTCGTAGTTCCCGTTGTTTTTGGTGTCTGTCCCCAGTGGCTAAAGTTGGTTCAGTGTGTTGTGTAGGCTTCCTGGTGGAGGGGACTAGTGCCTGTGTTGTGGTGGATGAGGCTGGATCTTGTCTCTCTGGTGGGCAGGTCCATGTTTGGTGGTGTGTTTTGGGGTATCTGTGGACTTATTATGATTTTAGGCAGCCTCTCTGCTAATGGGTGGGGTTATGTTCCTGTTTTGCTAGTTGTTTGGCATAAGGTGTCCAGCACTGTAGCTTGCTGGTCGTTGAGTGCAGCTGGGTGCTGGCGTTGAGATGGAGATCTCTGGGAGATATTTGCCATTTCATATTATGTGGAGCTGGGAGGTTTCTTGTTGACCAGTGTTCTGAAATTGCCTCTCCCACCTCAGAGGCACAGCACTGACTCCTGGCTGCAGCAGCAAGAGTCTTTCATCCACACGGCTCAGAATAAAAGGGAGGAAAAGTAGAGAGAAAGAATTAGCAGATGTAGGAAGAAAGAAAGGAAGGAAGGAAGGAAAAGGAACGAAGAAGAAAAGAAGGATAGAAGGAAAGAAGGAAATGAAGAAAGAAAGGATGGAGGGAGGGAGGCACGGTGGGAGGAAGGAAGGAAGAAAGGAAGGAGGGAAGGAAGGAAAAAAGAAAGAAGGAAGATAAAGTAAAATAAAATAAAATATAATAAAGTTATTAAATAAAAAATAATTATTAAGAAAAAAAATTTTTTAAAAAACCGGATGGATAGAACCTTTGGACAAATGGTGGAAGCAAAACTATACAGACAAAATCTCATACAGAAGCATACACCTACACACTCACAAAAGGAGGAAAAGGGGAAAAACTCCTAAATCTTGCTCTCAAAGTCCACCTCCTAAATTTGGGATGTTTCGTTGTCTATTCATGTATTCCACAGATGCAGGTACATCAAGTTGATTGTGGAGCTTTAATCCGCTGCTTCTGAGGCTGCTGGGAGAGATTTCCCTTTCTCTTCTTTGTTCTCACCGCTCCCGGGGTTCAGCTTTGGATTTGGCCCCGCCTCTGCGTGTAGGTCGCCGGAGCGTGTCTGTTCTTCGCTCAGACAGGACGGGGTTAAATGAGCCGCTGATTCGGGGGCTCTGGCTCACTCAGGCCGCGGCGAGGGAGGGGCACGGAGTGCGGGGTGAGCCTGCAGCGGCAGAGGCCAGTGTGACGTTGCACCAGCCTGAGGTGCGCTGTGCGTTCTCCCGGGGAAGTTGTCCCTGGATCCCGGGAACCTGGCAGTGGCGGGCTGCACAGGCTCCCGGGAGGGGAGGTGTGGATAGTGACCTGTGCTCGCACACAGGCTTCTTGGTGGCGGCGGCAGCAGCAGCCTTAGCGTCTCATGCCTGTCTCTGGGGTCCGCGCTTTTAGTCGCGGCTCGTGCCCGTCTCTGGAGCTCCTTTAAGCAGTGCTCTTAATCCCCTCTCCTCGTGCACCAGGAAACAAAGAGGGAAGAAAAGTTTCTTGCCGCTTCGGCAGCTCCATACTTTTCCCCGGACTCCCTCCTGGCTAGCCGTGGTGCACTACCCCCCCGCATGCTGTATTCACGCCGCCAACCCCAGTCCTCTCCCTGCCCTCTGACCGAAGTCTGAGCCTCAGCTCGCAGACCCGCCCACCCCGGCGGGTGAGCAGACAAGCCTCTCGAGCTGGTGAGTGCCGGCCGGCACCGATCCTCTGTGCGGGAATCTCTCCGCTTTGCCCCCCGCACCCCTGTGGCTGCGCTCTCCTCCGTGGCTCCGAAGCTCCCGCCCTCCGCCACCCGCAGTCTCCACCCGCGAAGGGGCTCCTAGTGTGTGGAAACATTTCCTCCTTCACAGCTCCCTCCCACTGGTGCAGGTCCCGTCCCTATTCCTTTGTCTCTGTTTTTTCTTTTTTTCTTTTGCCCTACCCAGGTACATGGGGAGTTTCTTGCCTTTTGGGAGGTCTGAGGTCTTCTGCCAGCGTTCAGTAGGTGTTCTGTAGGAGTTGTTCCACGTGTGGCATTTTTCAAAGTCAGGCTTCTACCCTCCCACAGAGACTGGGAGGTAACTGCTTTATCCTTCCCAATGATTACTTTTCAAAGGAATGGCTTTCAGGTCCTTGACAAAGACACTTCTGGATTATAGGTGGCGCATATACATCTCAAAGAGACAGAGGAAGGATTTACATTAGTAAGTTTTTAATAAATGTTCTGAGAAAAGGGAGGTCAGGGGCCTACCTCTCCAAGTGTTGGCTGGAACAAATGCTTCATTCTTTTGGCATGCTTGAGCTTTTCCAGACAGGAACTCAGCAGGGGCTGGGTCATCCCAGGGACACGGCCTTAAGCTGCTGGAATCCATGCTAGTGTTTTGTCAAGTCTCTTGCTGCAAGGGTTTGGACAGAGTCATTCCTGCCAAGTTTTTGCAGTTCTCAACACCATGGAGCAGAGACAAGTTATCCCTCTGTGTGCTCTCTGAATCCCTGACCCACAGAATCTGTGAGCACAGTAAAGTAGTGGTTTTTCTTACACCACTAAGTTTGGGGGTAGTTTGGGAAGCAGCTATAGTACCTGGGACATTTCAGTTTATCTCATCTGGTAGCAGTGACCCCACAGCCTTCTGCCTCTCATCAGTGTAAACAAACCAGCCCAACTGGTTAAAGGGCCTTGGATGGGTTGCTCATTCCATCCTCAGTCATGGTATAAAGAACACTCAGCAGCTGGATGCCATGGGTTGAAACAGGAAGAGTACCACTGTTTTGATGGGCATCCTGCCCATGATTAGCTCCAGGGTAGTGTAGGGTAGTGGAGATGAGGCGGGGAGAGAAAAAAGCAAGTCAGCAGCCAGCAAAGCATTAATGATTGTGCCAGAAAAATTTGGATTAGCAAGTAAAGAGCCCTTGGTGGAGAGATTGCAGTGAGGAACTATGTGGCAGGGGAGGGACAGAAGGTGATGTCCAGTGGCATTTTCACAGTGGCCAGATTGTGAGAAGTCATCATATTACAGAATAGCAGAGCAGATCTGACTTCAGAGGGCACTGAATCCAGCCTTAAACATTTCCACCAAAGAATCCCTAAGGCATGAGAGAGGCCCAGAGGCTTGACTGAAGTGGCCTCCATGATTGAGGAAATGTCCTTGAAGTTTCCTATTTTATGTTAAAAATTTTACTACACACTCCACATTTAAAAAATTCTTCCCTTCTCCAAACTTTGTGCCAAAGTGATGATTTGGAAGCTGCATCATTTTTTTCTGTGCTTTTAACATCCCTTGGACACTTGGACTTAGTTCAACACCCTTGTTTCATTAGTAGAGTCATCCACACATCCATTGGTTCAACTTTTCCAGGCGTCCTTCCTGTGTCAGGCATGGCATTAAGAACTGGATGGATGATGATGAATCAGAAATGACTCTTGGGGACTTCCCTGGTCGTCCAGTGGGTACTCTGAGCTCCCAATGCAGGGGGCCCGTGTGCAATCCCTGGTTGGGGAACTAGGTCCTGCATGCATGCCGCAAATAAGAGTCCACATGCTGCAACTGAGTCCGCATGCCACAACATAGATCCCATGTGCCACAACTAAGACCCAGCACAGCCTAAATACATAAATAAACAAATATTTAAGACAAGAGAAATAACTCTCCATTAGGGAGCTGATCATACACTGGGAGAGACAGAAATGGGAGTGAATTATTGCCTGAGACATGACCAATGTCCACAACTTGGTGGTGGCAGAACTGAAAACTAGCAACCAGTTCTTCTGCCCCCAGTTTAGTCAGCTTGCTTCTCACCGTGCTGCCTCTCCTTCAAACACTGGGAAGACCTCAGAAAGAGGATTAGCATCAGACATTAGTAAAGTAGAAACACTAGGCTCATAGTTTCAGCCCCTGGATCCTGCACAAGAAAATATTTTGCAAGGCACATCATGTTTCCCAGTACTGTGGAGTTACAAAGAATTGCTTGAATGCTTCAGGTGTCTATAATTAATTGATTACTAGCTATGAAGATTAGCTTAGCTCTGTGTGTTGGTTCTGAAAGGATTACCAAGTTCAGCTTCCAGAATAATCTTCCATTTCTCAGTTGCTAAAAGCCCTTCATGTGTTCCACCAACTTAATTACCTTGGCATCAACACATTTTTATTGAGTACTTACTATTCACTAGGCTGTGGGCTATGGGTCCAGGAACAGAAATACCAGACAATAGTGTCCCTCCTCAAAGGGCTGAGTCTAGAGGAGCAGCATGTAGGCAATAATATTGTTAGAAGGGTCCTTGCCAGCCTGGGTTTAAGAACACAGTGTTATTGATGGTTAAGTTAGTTTTTCCCTGGTTCTGTTTCTACCTGCTCTGAGGGAATTCCAATCTCTGTAAATTCATCCCCAGTAGTTCTGGGAGCAACAAGAGAATGTCTCCTGTAGACTAGTTCTCTCTCTCTCTCTCTTTTTTTTTTTTTTTTCCGCGGTACGCGGGCCTCTCACTGTTGCTGCCTCGCCCGTTGCGGAGCACAGGCTGTAAGCCCAGCCGCTCCGCGGCATGTGGGATCTTCCCGGACCATGGCACGAACCCGTGTCCCGTGCATCGGCAGGCGGACTCTCAACCACTGCGCCACCAGGGAAGCGCCCTCTCTCTCTTTTTTTAAAGAAATGTTATTGAAGTATAGTTGATTTACAATGTTGTATTAATTTTTTCTGTACAGCAAAGTGACTCAGTTATATATCTATATATATCTATATCAGTATATCTGTATCTGTTCTTTTTCATATTCTTTTCCATTATGGTTTGTCACAGGATATTGAATATAGTTCCCTGTGTTATATAATAGGACCTTGCTGTTTATTCACCCTATATATAATAGTTTGCCTCTGTTAATCCCAAACTCCCAATCTTTCCCTTCCCTACCCACCTTCCCCCTTGGCAACCACAAGTCTGTTCTTTATATCTGTGAGTCTGTTTCTGTTTTGTAGATAGGTTGATTTGTGTCGTATTTTGGATTTAACATATAAGTGATATTATATGGTATTTGTCTTTCTCTTTCTGACTAACTTCACTTGGTATGATAATCTCTATGTCCATCCATGTTGTTGCAAATGACATTATTTCATTCTCTTTGATGGCCAAGTAATATTCCATTGTAGATATATACCACATCTTCTTTATCCATTCATCTGTCAGTGGACACTTAGGTTGCTTCCATGGCTTGGCTATTGTAAATAGTGCTGCTATGAACATGGGGGTGCATGTATTTTTTCGAATTACAGTTTTGTCTGGGAATATGTCCAGGAGTGGGATTGCTGGATCATATGGCAACTCTATTTTTAGTTTTTTGAGGAACCTCCATACTGTTCTCCATAGTGGCTGCACCAAGTTACATTCCCACCAACAGTGTAAGAGGGTTCCCTTTTCTCCACATCCTCTCCAGCATTTGTAGACTTTTTAATGATGACTATTCTGATTGGTGTGAGATGGTACATCAATTGTAGTTTTGATTTGCATTTGTCTAATAATTAGTGATATTGAGCATCTTTTCATGTGCCTATTAGCCATCTGTATGTCTTCTTTGGAGAAATGTCTATTTAGGTCTTCTGCCCATTTTTGGATTGGGTTGTTTGTTTTCTTTAATTGTTGAGTTATGTGAGCTGTTTGTATATTTTAAAAATTAAGCCTTTATCAGTTGCATCATTTGCAAATATTTTCTCCCTGTCTGTAGGTGGCTTTTTGTTTTGTTCATGGTTTCCTTTGCTATGCAAAAGCTTATATGTTTGATTAGGTCCCATTTGTTTGTTTTTGCTTTTATTTCTATTGCCTTAGGAGAAAGACCTAAGAAAACATTTGTACAATTTATATCAGAGAATGTTTTGCCTATGTTCTCTTCTAAGAGTTTTATGGTGTCTTGCCTTATAGTTAAATCTTTAACCCATTTTGAGTTTATTTATTTATTTATTTTTTTGTGGTGTGCGGGCCTCTCACAGCTGTGGCCTCTCGCACTGTGGAGCACAGGCTCCGGACGTGCAGGCTCAGTGGCCATGGCTCACAGGCCCAACCACTCCACGGCATGTGGGATCTTCCCAGACCGGGGCACGAACCTGCGTCCCCTGCATCGGCAGGCGGACTCTCAACCACTGTGTCACCAGGGAAGCCCCTGAGTTTACTTTTGTCTATGGTGTAAGGGTGTGTTCTAACTTCATTGATTTACATGAGACTGTCCAACTTTCCTAATACCACTTGCCGAAGAGACTGTCTTTTCCTCATTGTATATTCTTGCCTCCTTTCTTGAAGATTAACTGTCCATAGGTATGTGGGTTTATTTCTGGGTTCTCTACTCTGCTCCATTTATCCATATGTCTCTTTTTGTGCTAATACCATGCTGTTTTGATTACTGTAGTATTGTTTGAAGTCTGGTAGGGTCATCCTCCTGCTTTGTTCTTTTTCCTCAGGATTACTTTGGCAATTCTGGGTCTTTTATAGTTCCATACAAATTTTAGTATTATTTTTCTATTTCTGTGAAAAATTCATGGGTAATTTAATAGGGATTGCATTAAATCTGTAGATTGCTTTGGGTAGTATGGCCATTTTAACAATATTAATTCGTCCAATCCAAGAGCATGGAATATCTTTCCATTTCTTTGAATCATATTTAATTTCCTTTATTAATGTTATGTAGTTCTTGGCATATGTCTTTCCCCTCCTTGGTGAGGTTTATTCCTAAGTATTTTATTTTTTTGATGCAATTTAAAAAGGGATTGTTTGTTTACATTCCCTTTCGGATATTTCATTGTTAGTATAAAAAATGCAACTGATTTCTGTATGTTAATCTACTATCCAGCTACCTTGCTCAATTCGTTTATCAGTTCTAGTAGTTTTTGTGTGGAGTCTTTATGGTTTTCTATATATATTGTTATGTCATCTGCATATAATGACAATTTTACCTCTTCCCTACCAATTTGAATACACTTATTTTTCTTTTTTGTCTGATTGCTGTGGCTAGGACTTCAAATACTATGTTGGAGAGAAGTGGTGAGAGTGGGCATCTTTGTCTTGTTCTAGATTTTAGCAGGAAGGCTTTCAGCTTTTTACCATTGAGTATTATATTGGCTGTGGGTTTGTCATAAATAGCTTTTATTATGTTGAGATATGTTCCCTTTATACCCACTTTCATAAGGGTTTTTATTATGAATGGATGTTGAATTTTGTCAAATGCTTTTTCTGCATCTATTGAGATGATCATGTAGTCTTTGTCCTTTCTTTTGTTAATGTGGTGTATCACATTGATTTGCATATGTTGAACCATCCTTGTGACTCTGGGATGAATACAGCTTTGTTGTGGTGTATGATCTTTTTTATGTGTGGTTGGACTCAATTTGCTAATATTTTGTTTAGAATTTTTGTGTCTATATTCATCAAAGATATTGGTCTGTAATTTTCTTTTTTGGTAGTGTCTTTGGTTTTGGTATCACAGTGATGGTGGTTTCATAGAATGTCTTTGGGAGTGTTCCTTCCTCTTTAATCTTTTGGAAGAGTTTGAGAAGGATCAGAATAAGTTCTTCTTTGTATGTTGGTAATTCCCCAGTGAAGCCATATGATCCTGGACTTTTGTTTGTAGGGAGTTTTGTTTTGTTTTTTTATTACAGATTCTATTCCATTTCTAGTGATTTGTCTGTTCAGGTTACCTATTCTTTTTTTTCAGTTTTGGTGGGCTGTATGTTTCTAGAAAGTTGTCCATTTCTTCGAGGTTGTCAAATTTGTTGGCATATAATTGTTCATTGTATTCTATTATGGGTTTTTGTATTTCTGCAATGTATGTTGTGATTTCTCCCCTTTGAGTTCTTGTTTTGTTTACTTGGGTCTTCTCTCTTTTTTTCGTGGTGAGCCTGGCCAGAGCTTTGTCAATTTTACCCTTTCAAAGAACAAGCTCTTGATTTTATTGACTTTTTTCTATTGTTTTTTAACCTCTATTTTATTTATTTCCTCTCTGATCTTTATTATCTCTTTCTTTCTGTTGACTTTAGGTTTTGTTTGTTCTTCTTTTTCTAATTCTTTTAGGTGGTAGGTCAAGTTGTCTATTTGAGGTTTTTCTTGTTTCTTAAAGAAGTCCTCTATCACTATGAACTTCCCTCTAAGGACTGCTTTTGCTGCATCCCATAGCTTTTGTATGGTTGTGCTTTCATTGTCATTTGCTTCAAGGTATTTTAAAATTTCTTCTTTGATTTCATTGTTGACCCATTGGTTTTTTAGTAGCATGTTTTTTTTCAGTCTCCATGTAATTGTTTTCTTCTCATTTATTTTTCTGTGTTTTTTTTCTATTTTCATGCCATTGTGGTCAGAAAAGATGCTTGAAATAATTTCTATACTCTTAAATTTGTTGAGGCTTCTTTTATGCCCTAGTATGTGGTCAATTCTAGAGAATGTTCCACGTGCACTTGAAAAGAATGTGTATTCTGCTTTTTTGGATGTAATGTCCTGAAGATGTCAATTAAATCTAACTGTTCTGTGGCATCATTTAGGATCTCTGTTGTGTTATTGCTTTTCTGTCTCAAAGCTCTATCCATTGATGTGAGTGGGGTGTTAAAGTCTCCTACTATGATTGTATTCTTGTCAATTTCTCCCTTTATGTCTGTTGGTATTTGTTTTATGTATTTGGGTGCTCCTATGTTGGGTGCATATTTGTTGATGAGTGTAATATCCTCTCCTTGTACTGATCCTTTTATCATTATATAGTGTCCTTCTTTATCTTTCTTTATAACCTTTGTTTTAAAGTCTATTTTGTCTGATATGAGTATTGTGGCCTTTGCTTTCTTGTCATTTTCATTTGCATGAAATATCTTTTTCCATCCCCTCATTTTTAATCTATGTGTGTCCTTTGCCCTAAAGTGGGTCTCTTGTAGGCAGCATATTGTAGGCTCTTGTTTTTATCCAATCTTGCACCCTGTGTCTTTTGATAGAAGCATTTAGTCCATTGAAATTTAAGGTAATTATAGATAGATGTGTATTTATTGCCATTTTAATCCTTGTTTTCCTGTTGATTTTATATTTCTTCTTTGTCCCTTTCTTTTTCTTTTTGTTTTTCCTTTTGTGGTTTGATAAGGTTTTTTTGTATTATGCTTATGTTCTTTTTGGTTTTTGTGAATCTGTTTTATGTTTTTGATTTGTGGTTGCCTTGTTTTGCAAATATGTTAACCCCTTCCTATGTCTACTTGCTTTAGACTGGTAGCCATATAGGCTCAAACACATTCTAGAAAAAATCCTACATTTTCTTACCCTCCTACTCCACATTTTATGATTTTGATGTCCTCTTTTGCATCTTCATCATCATCTTGCATCAGCATCTTGCATCATCTTCATCTTCATCATGATGTCCTCTTTTGCATCATCATTTTGCATCATTCATCAAAATGTTCATCATTTTGCTGTTCATTGTGGTTATTGTCACTTTCACAGAAGTTTTTTGATTTTTTTTTTTTAAATCTGTGTACTGGCTTATTTAAGTGATTTACTTTCCATTTATGATGTTCTCTTTCCTATTGATTCTTTTCTTTTTTTTTTTTGGAATTTACAAAGGGGCAGGTTTACATAGAAACAATGTTAAAAGTATTTACCAAAATTGAAAAAAAGGTATACATCACCAGATAGAAAATAACAAAGTGTCAAGAAAGATAGTTACAAGTAATTTCAAAGACTTCCAGTAAAGTGTGAAATTACTAATATCCCCAGTATCCATTCTTCACTTTGTTCTTTTGGTTATAGGACACTCTGAGTTTTATCTGGGTTCATTTTCTTAAGTTAATTAAACTAACATGCGTGACAAAAATCAATTTCTATTCTCCGTGGGCTTTTTTCTCACTGTTTCCTGATTTTTCTTCTTGTTGGAAGGAATCTTTCAATTGTTCTTTTAGTGAGAATCTGTGTGTACTAAATTCTTTTAACATTTAAATATAAGGAAGTGTTTATTTTCCCCTACTAATAAGTGACAGTTTATCTGGATATAATATTCTAGAATTACAGTAATTTTCCTTCAGCACACTGAAGATTTTATTCCCTTGTAGTTAATATGGGACTCCATTGTCCTAATTTGTGGCCAGGACCCAATGTCTTCAGGGTAATGGGAACCAGCACCTCTTGCAGTTGATGAAGTCTTTTGCCAGTCCAACCATTGTTCTTTCTTTTTTTTTTCTTTTTACAAGAGATAAATAAACTGACACCAAGCATTGTAAATGGATGACCACAACAAAAGCAACAATGATTGCAATTATCAAACATGAAACACATGCATACTATGTCATAATATTGACATTTAGTCCAGTAATCCTCCACTGTAACAGCTCCTTTACTTTGCAGTGAAAATTGATTTGTATATTTTTTGCCTCTGAGTCCTTGTGGGATGTTTTTTATTCAAACAGAAAGTCACAAAAATTATAATCATCCTCATCAGTTCACTCAGTCCCATGTAATTAATTTTTTTCATCTTGATCTTTTGTTAACACTTTTATGAATTCATCAGTTTTCCACTAGAGTTCTGAAAACGTTTATTCATTCAGTTCAGCCATATAGTCAGTTACCAGAAACCTGTACTTGTCAGTCTTTTCCATGAATTCCTTGAAGATGAAACCCTTCTATAGGAACACTTTTGCAAAAGCATCAGAGTACACCCAGAACTCTCTGTAAATGACAAAATAATTAAAAACGACCATGATTAAAGATTTGATGAAACTTCATAATAATGCAATTGACAAGGAAATTTATTTATTTCTGAGGTATACATTTTACATTTTAAAGTAATAACTAGAATTATAACATTATACCGGAACATATAACATTTTTAGAAATTTCATGTAATATCTGAAACATTTATATTAACATATTTCCATACAAATAACCCAAAGAAAGTTTAGTATTAGTTTTTTTGTGTTTGTTTGGTTTTTTATACTGCAGGTTCTTATTAGTCATCAATTTTATACACATCAGTGTTACATGTCAATCTCAATCGCCCAATTCAGCACACCACCATACCCACCCCACCACAGTTTTCCCCCCTTGGGGTCCATACGTTTGTTCTCTATATCTGTGTCTCAACTTCTGCCCTCCAAACCGGTTCATCTGTACCATTCTTCTAGGTTCCACATACATGCGTTAATATATGATATTTGTTTTTCTCTTTCTGACTTACTTAACTCTGTATGACAGTCTCTAGATCCATCCATGTCTCAAAAAATGACTCAATTTCATTCCTTTTTATGGCTGAGTAATATTCCATTGTATATATGTACCACATCTTCTTTCTCCATTCATCTGTCGATGGGCATTTAGGTTGCTTCCATGACCTGGCTATTGTAAATACTGCTGCAGTGAACATTGGGATGCATGTGTCTTTTTGAATTATGGTTTTCTCTGGGTATATGCCCAGTAGTGGGATTGCTGGATCACATGGTAATTCTATTTTTAATTTTTTAAGGAACCTCCATACTGTTCTCCATAGTGGCTGTATCAATTTACATTCCCACCAATAGTGCAAGAGGGTTCCCTTTTCTCCACATCCTCTCCAGCATTTGTTGTTTGTAGATGTTCTGATGATGCCCATTCTAACTGGTGTGAGGTGATACCTCATGTAGTTCTGATTTGCATTTCTCTAATAATTAGTGATGTTGAGCAGCTTTTCATGTGCTTCTTGGCCATCTGTGTGTCTTATTTGGAGAAATGTCTATTTAGGTCTTTTTCTCATTTTTGGATTGGGTTGTTTGTTTCTTTAACATTGAGGTGCATGAGCTGTTTATATATTTTGGAGATTAATCCTTTGTCCATTGATTCATCTGCAAATATTTTCTCCCGTTCTGAGGGTTGTCTTTTCGTCTTGTGTATGGTTTCTTTTGCTGTGCAAAACCTTTGAAGTTTCATTAGGATCTATTTGTTTATTTTTGTTTTTATTTCCATTACTCTAGGAGGTGGATCAAAAAAGATCTTGCTGTGATTTATGTCAGAGTGTTCTTCCTATATTATCCTCTAAGTGTTTTATAGTGTCCAATCTTACATTTAGGTCTGAAATCCATTTTGAGTTTATTTTTGTGTATGGTGTTAAGGAGTGTTCTAATTTCATTCTTTTACATGTAGCTGTCGAGTTTTCCCAGCTCCACTTATTGAAGAGACTGTCTTTTCTCCATTGTATATCTTTGCCTCCTTTGTCATAGATTAGTTGACCATAGGTGAGTGGGTTTATCTCTGGTCTTTCTCTCTTGTTCCATTGATCTATGTTTCTGTTTTTGTGCCAGTACCGTATTGTCTTGATTACTGTAGCTTTGTAATATAGTCTGAAGTCAGGGAGTCTGATTCCTCCAGCTCCCTTTTTTTCCCTCAAGACTGCTTTGGCTATTTGGGGTCTTTTGTGTCTCCATACAAATTTGAGATGATTCGTTCTAGTTCCATAAAAAATGCCATTGGTAATTTGATAGGGATTGCTTTGAATCTGTAGATTACTTTGGATAGTATAGTCATTTTCACAATACTGATTCTACCATTCCAAGAACATGGTATATCTCTCCATCTGTTGGTATCATCTTTAATTTCTTCCTTCAGTGTCTTACAGTTTTCTGCATACAGGTCTTTTGTTTCCCTAGATAGGTTTATTCCTAGGTATTTTATTCTTTTTGTTGCAATGGTAAATATGAGTGTTTCCTTAATTTCTCTTTCAGATTTTTCATCATTAGTGTATAGGAATACAAGAGATTTCTGTGCATTAATTTTGTATCCTGCAACTTTACCAAATTCATTGATTAGCTCTAGTAGTTTTCTGGTGGCATTTTTAGGATTCTCTGTGTATAGTATCATGGCATCTGCAAAGAGTAACAGTTTTACTTCTTCTTTTCCAATTTGTATTCCTTTTATTTCTTTTTCTTCTCTGATTACTGTGGCTAGGACTTCCAAAATTATGTTGAATACTAGTGGTGAGAGTGGACATCCTTGTCTCATTCCTGATCATAGAGGAAATGCTTTCAGCTATTCACCATTGAGAATGATGTTGGCTGTGGGTTTGTCATATATGGCCTTTATTATGGTGAGGTAGATTCCCTCTATGCCCACTTTCTGGAGAGTTTTTATGATAAGTGGTGTTGAATTTTGTCAAAAGTTTTTTCTGCATCTATTGAGATGATCATATGGTTTTTATTCTTCAACTTGTTAATATGGTGTGTCACATTGATTGATTTGCATATATTGAAGAATCCTTGCATCCCTGGGATAAATCTCACTTGATCATGGTGTATGATCCTTTTAATGTGTTGTTGAATTCTGTTTGCTAGTATTTTGTTGAGGATTTTTACATCTATATTCATCAGTGATATTGGTCTGTAATTTTCTTTTTTTGTAATATCTTTGTCTGATTTTGGTATCAGGGTGATAGTGGCCTCATAGAATGAGTTTGGGAGTGTTCCTTCCTCTACAGTTTTTCAGAAGACTTTGAGAAGGATAGGTGTTAGCTCTTCTCTAAATGTTTGATAGAGTTCACCTTTGAAGCCATCTGGTCCTGGACTTTTGTTTCTTGGAAGGGTTTTAATCACAGTTTCAATTTCATTACCTGTGATTGGTCTGTTTATATTTTGTATTTCTTCCTGGTTCAGTCTTGGAAAGTTATACCTTTCTAAGAATTTGTCCATTTCTTCCAGGTTGTCCATTTTATTGTCATAGAGTTGCTTGTAGTAGTCTCTTAGGATGCTTTGTATTTCTGTGGTGTCTGTTGTAACTTCTCCTTTTTCGTTTCTAATTTTATTGATTTGGGTCCTCTCCCTCTTTTTCTTGATGAGTCTGGCTAATGGTTTATCAATTTTGTTTATCTTCTCAAAGAAGCAGCTTTTAGTTTTATTGATCTTTGCTTTTTTTTTTCTTTGTTTCTGTTTCATTTATTTCTGCTCTGATCTTTATGATTTCTTTCCTTCTGCTAACTTTGGGTTTTGTTTGTTCTTCTTTCTCTAGTTCCTTTAGGTGTAAGGTTAGATTGTTTATTTGAGATGTTTCTTGTTTCTTGAGGTAGGCTTGTATAGCTATAGTCTTCCCTCTTAGAACTGCTTTTGCTGCAACCCACAGGTTTTGTATCATCCTGTTTTCATTGTCATTTGTCTCTAGGTATTTTTTGATTTCCTCTTTGATTTCTTCCGTGATCTCTTGGTTATTTAGTAACGTATTGTTTAGCCTCCATGTGTTTGTGTTTTTTACGTTTTTTTCCCTGTAATTCATTTCTAATCTCATAGTGTTGTGGTCAGAAAAGATGCTTGATATGATTTCAATTTTCTTAAATTTACTGAGGCTTGATTTTTGACCCAAGATGTGATCTATCCTGGAGAATGTTCCATGTGCACTTGAGAAGAATGTGTAATCTGCTGTTTTTGGGTGGAATGTCCTATAAATATTAATTAAATCTATCTGGACTATTGTGTCATTTAAAGCTTCTCTTTCCTTATTTATTTTCATTTTGTCTGTCCATTGGTGTAAGTGAGGTGTTAGAGTTCCCCACTATTATTGTGTTACTGTCGATTTCCTCCTTTATAGCTGTTAGCAGTTGCCTTATGTATTGAGGTGCTCCTATGTTGGGTGCGTATATATTTATGATTGTTATATCTTCTTGGATTGATCCCTTTATCATTATGTAGTGTCCTTCCTTTTCTCTTGTAATATTCTTTATTTTAATGTCTATTTTATCTGATATGAGTATAGCTACTCCAGCTTTCTTTTGGTTTCCATTTGCATGGAATATATTTTTCCATCCCCTCACTTTCAGTCTGTATGTGTCCCTAGCTCTGAAGTGGGTCTCTTGTACACAGCATATATATGGGTCTTGTTTTTTTTTTTTTGTTTGTTTTTTTGCGATAGACAGGCCTCTCACTGCTGTGGCCTCTCCCGTTGTGGAGCACAGGCTCTGGACGCGCAGGGTCATCGGCCATGGCTCACGGGCCTAGCCGCTTCACAGCATGTGGGATCTTCCCGGACCAGGGCACGAACCCGTGTCCCCTGCATCGGCAGGTGGACTGTCAACCACTGCGCTACCAGGGAAGCCCTGGAGTCTTGTTTTTGTATCAATTCAGCAAGCCTGTTTTTGTATCCATTCAGCAAGCCTGTGTCTTTTTGTTGGAGCATTTAATCCATTCCCATTTAAGGTAATTATCAATATGTATGTTTTTATGACCATTTTCTTAATTGTTTTGGGTTTGTTTTTGTAGATCCTTTTCTTCTCTTATGTTTCCAACTTAGAGAAGTTCCTATAGCATTTGTTGTACAGCTGGTTTGGTGGTGCTGAATTCTCTTAGCCTTTGCTTGTCTGTAAAGCTTTTGATTCCTCCATTGAATCTGAATGAGATCCTTGCTGGGTAGAGTAATCTTGGTTGTAGGTTTTTCTCTTTCATCACTTTAAGTATATCATGCCACTCCCTTCTGGCTTGTAGAGTTTCTTCTGAGAAATCAGCTGTTAACCTTATGGGAGTTCCCTTGTATGTTATTTTTCGTTTTTCCCTTGTTGCTTTCAATAATTTTTCTTTGTCTTTAAATTTTGTCAGTTTGATTACTATGTGTCCCAGCATGTTTCTCCTTGGGTTTATCTTGTATGGGACTTGCGGCACTTCCTGGACTTGGGTGGCTATTTCCTTTCCCATGTCAGGGAATTTTTCGACTATAATCTCTTCAAATATTTTCTCTGGTCCTTTCTCTCTCTCTGGGATCCCTAAAATGCGAATGTTTTTGCATTTAATGATGTCCCAGAGGTCTCTTAGGCCGTCTTCTTTCCTTTTCATACTTTTTTTTTTTTAGTTTCCCTGTAATAATATGTATTTCATATTATGCATTTAAAAATATTATCAGATAAGGGGTCTATAAGTTTCACCAGACTGTCCAAAGTGTCCATGACAGAAATAGGTTATAATGTCCAGAATCTCTTAGTCACAGTCTCTGATGAGTGAGTTTCTGAGGTCTGTGCATGTCTCTGTCAAAGAACTTTTCCAGTTTGTGTGATATTCCATTAAAATGACTTTCTCACCAACTAGACTGTGAACCTTCCAGGGAAGAGGCTGGGTCCTAATTGTTCGAATGTTTCCAGCTCCTAGAACTGTGCTCAAAGCTTGGTAGCTGTTGATACTGCTTGCTGAACATGCTGCTAAATTAGTGAATGGATGAACGAGAGAGCTTTTCAACAAGCATGCCTGGGCTCATAAACAGATTTTTTTTCTTCTTCCAAAGTAATTCTCCTGGACAGACCACACATTGTTGCCATTCACTCACTCAGGCTATTTCTGCCATGCCCCTTTAGCAGGTACATTCTTGGCCAGGTTCTAAGTAATTCAGTCCATAAAACTGAAATCAAATTGGAGTTGTAACCCACCGTGGTCACCCAGCTTTTTTTTTTTTTTTATATCTTTATTGGAGTATAATTGCTTTACAATGGCGTATTAGTTTCTGATTTATAACAAAGTGAATCAGTTATACATATACATATGTTCCCATATCTCTTTCCTCTTGTGTCTCCCTCCCTCCCATCCTCCCTATCCCACCCCTCCAGGCGGTCACAAAGCACCGAGCTGATCTCCCTGTGCTATGCGGCTGCTTCCCACTAGCTATCTACCTTACATTGGGTAATGTATATATGTCCATGCCTCTCTCTCACTTTGTCACAGCTTACCCTTCTGGCTCCCCATATCCTCAAGTCCATTCTCTAGTAGGTCTGTATCTTTATTCCTGTCTTACTCCTAGGTTCTTCATGACATTTTTTTTTCTTAAATTCCATATATATGTGTTAGCATACGGTATTTTTCTTTCTCTTTTTGACTTACTTCACTCTGTATGACAGACTCTAGGTCTATCCACCTCATTACTAATAGCTCAATTTTGTTTCTTTTTATGGCTGAGTAATATTCCACTGTATATATGCACCACATCTTCTTTATCCATTCATCTGGTGATGGACATTTAGGTTGTTTCCATCTCCGGGCTATTGTAAATAGAGCTGCAATGAACATTTTGGTACATGACTCTTTTTGAATTATGGTTTTCTCAGGGTATATGCCCAGTAGTAGGATTGCTGGGTCATATGGTAGTTCTATTTGTAGTTTTTTAAGGAACCTCCATACTGTTCTCCATAGTGGCTGTACCAATTCACATTCCCACCAGCAGTGCAAGAGTGTTCTCTTTTCTGCACACCCTTTCCAGGATTTATTGTTTCTAGATTTTTTGATGATGGCCATTCTGACCAGTCTGAGATGATATCTCATTGTAGTTTTGATTTGCATTTCTCTAATGATTAATGATGTTGAGCATTCTTTCATATGTTTGTTGGCAGTCTGTATATCTTCTTTGGAGAAATGTCTGTTTAGGTCTTCTGCCCATTTTTGGATTGGGTTGTTTGTTTTTTTGTTATTCAGCTGCATGAGCTGCTTGTAAATTTTGGAGATTAATCCTTTGTCAGTTGCTTCATTTGCAAATATTTTCTGCCATTCTGAGGTTTCTCTTTTGGTCTTGCTTATGGTTTCCATTGCTGTGCAAAAGCTTTTAAGTTTCATTAGGTCCCATTTGTTTATTTTTGTTTTTATTTCCATTTCTTTAGGAGGTGGGTCAAAAAGGATCTTGCTGTGACTTATGTCATAGAGTGTTCTGCCTATGTTTTCCTCTAAGAGTTTGATAGTTTCTGGCCTTACATTTAGGTCTTTAATCCATTTTGAGCTTATTTTTGTGTATGGTGTTAGGGAGTGATCTAATCTCATACTTTTACATGTACCTGTCCAGTTTTCCCAGCACCACTTATTGAAGAGGCTGTCCTTTCTCCACTGTACACTCCTGCCTCCTTTATCAAAGATAAGGTGACCATATGTGTGTGGGTTTATCTCTGGGTTTTCTATCGTGTTCCATTGATCTATGTTTCTGTTTTTGTGCCAGTACCATACTGTCTTGATTACTGTAGCTTTGTAGTATAGTCTGAAGTCAGGGAGCCTGATTCCTCCAGCTCCGTTTTTCATTCTCAAGATTGCTTTGGCTATTTGGGGTTCTTTGTGTTTCCATACAAATTGTGAAATTTCTTGTTCTAGTTCTGTGAAAAATGCCAGTGGTAGTTTGATAGGGATTGCGTTGAATCTGTAGATTGCTTTGGGTAGTAGAGTCATTTTCACAATGTTGATTCTTCCAATCCATGAACATGGTATGTCTCTCCATCTATCTGTATCACCTTTAATTTCTTTCATCAGTGTCTTATAACTTGCTGCATACAGGTCTTTTGTCTCCTTAGGTAGGTTTATTCCTAGATATTTTATGCTTTTTGTTGCAGTGGTAAGTGGGAGTGTTTTCTTGATTTCACTTTCAGATTTTTCATCATTAATGTATAGGAATGCCAGAGGTTTCTGTGCATTAATTTTGTATCCTGCTACTTTACCAAATTCGTTGATTAGCTCTAGTAGTTTTCTGGTAGCATCTTTAGGATATTCTATGTATAGTATCATGTCATCTGCAAACAGTGACAGCTTTACTTCTTTTCCGATTTGGAATCCTTTTATTTCATTTTCTTCTCTGATTGCTGTGGCTAAACTTCCAAATCTATGTTAAATAAGAGTGGTGAGAGTGGGCAACTTTGTCTTCTTCCTGATCTTAGTGGAAATGCTCACCATTGAGGACGATGTTGGCTGTGGCTTTGTCATATATGGCCTTTATTATGTTGAGGAAAGTTCCCTCTGTGCCTACGTTCTGCAGGGTTTTTATCATAAACGGGTGTTGAATTTTGTCAAAAGCTTTCTCTGCATCTATTGAGATGATCATATGGTTTTTTCGCCTTCAACTTGTTAATGTGGTGTATCATGTTGATTGATTTGCGTATATTGAAGAATCCTTGCATTTCTGGAATAAACCCCACTGGACCATGGTGTATGATCCGTTTAATGTGCTGTTGGATTCTGTTTGCTAGTATTTTGTTGAGGATTTTTGCATCTATGTTCATCAGTGATAGTGGCCTGTAGTTTTCTTTCTTTGTGACATTCTTGTCTGGTTTTGGTATCAGGGTGACGGTGGCCTCATAGAATGAGTTTAGGAGTGTTCTTCCCTCTGCTATATTTTGGAAGAGTTTGAGAAGGATAGGTGTTAGCTCTTCTCTGAATGTTTGATAGAATTCACCTGTGAAGCCATCTGGTCCTGGGCTTTTGTTTGTTGGAAGATTTTAAATCACAGTTTCAATTTCAGTGCTTGTGATTGGTCTGTTCATATTTTCTATTTCTTCCTGATTCAGTCTTGGAAGGTTGTGCATTTCTAAGAATTTGTCCATTTCTTCCAGGTTGTCCGTTTTATTGGCATAGAGTTGCTTGTAGTAATCTCTCATGATCTTTTGTATTTCTGCAGTGTCAGTTGTTACTTCTCCTTTTTCATTTCTAATTGTATTGATTTGAGTCTTCTCCCTTTTTTTCTTGATGAGTCTGGCTAATGGTTTATCAAATTTGTTTATCTTCTCAAAGAACCAGCTTTTAGTTTTATTGATTGTTACTATCATTTCCTTCATTTCTTTTTCATTTATTTCTGATCTGATTTTTATGATTTCTTTCCTTCTGCTAACTTTGGGGTTTTTTTGTTCTTCTTTCTCTAATTGCTTGAGGTGCAAGGTTGGGTTGTTTATTCGAGATGTTTCCTGTTTCTTAAGGTAGGCTTGTATTGCTATAAACTTCCCTCTTAGAACTGCTTTTGCTGCATCCCATAGGTTTTGGGTCGTCTTGTCTACATTGTCATTTGTTTCTAGGTATTTTTTTATTTCCTCTTTGATTTCTTCAGTGATCACTTCGTTATTAAGTAGTGTATTGTTTAGCCTCCATGTGTTTCTATTTTTTTTTCAATTTTTAAAAATTTATCAAGGTGTGATTTGTGACCCAAGATATGATCTATCCTGGAGAATATTCCATGAGCACTTGAGAAAAATGTGTATTCTGTTGTTTTTGGATGGAGTGTCCTATAAGTATCAATTAAGTCCATCTTGTTTAATGTATCATTTAAAGCTTGTGTTTCCTTATTTATTTTCATTTTGGATGATCTCTCCATTGGTGAAAGTGGGGTGTTAAAGTCCCCTACTATGAATGTGTTACTGTCGATTTCCCCTTTTATGGTTGTTAGTATTTGCCTTATGTATTGAGGTGCTCCTATGTTGGGTGCATAAATATTTACAATTGTTATATATTCTTCTTGGATCGATCCCTTGATCATTATGTAGTGTCCTTCTGTGTCTCTTCTAATAGTCTTTATTTTAAAGTCTATTTTGTCTGATATGACAATTGCTACTCCACCTTTCTTTTGATTTCCATTTGCATGGAATATATTTTTCCGTCCCCTCACTTTCAGTCTGTATGTGTCCCTAGGTCTGAAGTGGGTCTCTTGTAGACAGCATATATACTGGTCTTGTTTTTGTATCCATTCAGCCAATCTGTGTCTTTTGGTGGGAGCATTTAGTCCATTTACTTTTAAGGTAATTATCAATATGTATGTTCCTATTCCCATTTTCTTAATTGTTTTGTGTTTGTATTGTCGGTGTTTTCCTTCTCTTGTGTTTCTTGCCTAGAGAAGTTCCTTTAGCATTTGTTGTAATGCTGGTTTGGTGGTGCTGTTGTCTCTCAGCTTTTGCTTGTCTGTGAAGGTTTTAATTTCTCCATCAAATCTGAATGAGATCCTTGCTGGGTAGAGTCATCTTGGTTGCAGGTTTTTCTCCTTCATCACTTTATATATGTCCTGCCAGTCCCTTCTGGCTTGCGGAGTTTCTGCTCAAAATTCAGCTGTTAACCTTATGGGGATTCCCTTGTGTGTTATTTGTTGTTTTTCTCTTGCTGCTTTTAATATGTTTTCTTTGTATTTAATTTTTGACAGTTTGATTAATATGTGTCTTGGTGTATTTCTCCTTGTATTTATTCTGTATGGGTCTCTCTGTGCTTCCTGGACTTGATTAACTATTTCCTTTCCTATATTAGGGAAATTTTCAACTATAATCTCTTCAAATATTTTCTCAGTCCCTTTCTTTTTCTCTTCTTCTTCTGGAACCCCTATAATTCGAATGTTGGTGTGTTTAATGTTGTTCCAGAGGTCTCTGAGACTGTCCTCAGTTCTTTTCATTCTTTTTTCTTTATTCTGCTCTGCAGTTGTTATTTTCACTATTTTATCTTCCAGGTCACTTATCCGTTCTTCTGCCTCATTTATTCTGCTATTGATCCCATCTAGAGTATTTTTAATTTCATTTATTGTGTTATTCATCGTTGTTTGTTTCATCTTTAGTTCTTCTAGGTCCTTGTTAAATGTTTCTTGCATTTTGTCTATTCTATTTCCACGACTTTGGATCATCTTTACTATCATTATTAAGAATTCTTTTAAAGGTAGACTGCCTATTTCCTCTTCATTTGTTAGGTCTGGTGGGTTTTTATCTTGCTCCTTCATCTGCTGTGTGTTTTTCTGTCTTCTCATTTTGCTTATCTTACTGTGTTTCAGGTCTGCTTTTTGCAGACTGCAGCTTCGTAGTTCCCATTGTTTTTGGTGTCTGTCCCCAGTGGCTAAGGTTGGTTCAGTGTGTTGTGTAGGCTTCCTGGTGGAGGGGACTAGTGTGTGTGTTCTGGTGGATGAGGCTGGATCTTGTCTTTCTGGTGGGCAGGTCCACATCTGGTGGTGTGTTTTGTGGTGTCTGTGGACTTATTATGATTTTAGGCAGCCTCTCTGCTAATGGGTGGGGTTGTGTTTCTGTCTTGATAGTTGTTTGGCATAGGGTGTCCAGCACTGTAGCTTGCTGGTCATTGAGTGAAGCTGCATGCTGGTGTTGAGATGGAGATCTCTGGGAGATTTTCGCCATTTGATATTATGTGGAGCTGGGAGGTCTCTTGTGGACCAGTGTCCTGAAGTTGGCTCTCCCACCTCAGAGGCACAGCACTGACTCCTGGCTGCAGCACCAAGAGCCTTTCATCCACACCACTGCTAGTGTTCGAGGGTCTCCTGCAGAGGCGGGGGTGGCTGTGGCTCACCGTGGGGACAAGGACACTGGCAGCAGAAGTTCTGGGAAGTCTCTTTTTTCTTTATTCTGTTCCACAGCAGTGAATTCCCCCATTCTGTCTTCCAGATCACTTATCCATTCTTCTGCCTCAGTTATTCTGCTATTGATTCCTTCTAGTGTAGTTTTCATTTCAGTTATTGTATTGTTCATCTCTGTTTGTTTGTTCTTTAATTCTTCTAGGTCTTTGTTCAACATTTCTTGCATCTTCTCGATCTTTGCGTCCATTGTTTTTCCGAGGTCCTGGATCATCTTCACTATCATCATTCTGAATTCTTTTCCTGGAAGGTTACCTATCTCCACTTCATTTGGTTGTTTTTCTAGGGTTTTATCTTGTTCCTTCATCTGGTACATAGCGCTCTGCCTTTTCATGTTGTGTATCTTTCTGTGAATGTGGTTTTTGTTCCACAGGCTGCAGGATTATAGTTCTTCGTGCTCCTGCTCTATGCCTTCTGGTGGATGAGGCTATCTAAGAGGCTTGTTGGGAAGGGACTGATGGTGGGTAGAGCTGACTGTTGCTCTGGTGGGAAGAGCTCAGTAAAACTTTAATCCACTTGACTGTTGATGGGTGGGGTTGTGTTCCCTCCTTGTTGGTTGTTTGGCCTGAGGCAACCCAACACTGGAGCCTACCTGGGCTCTTTGGTGGGGCTAATGACAGACTCTGGGATGGCTCACGCCAAGGAGTATTTCCCAGAACTTCTGCCAGTGTCCTTGTCCCCACGGTGAGCCACAGCCACCCCCGCCTCTGCAGGAGACCCTCCAAAACTAGCAGGTAGGTCTGGTTCAGTCTCCCCTAGGGTCACTGCGCCTTCTCCTGGGTCCCGATGCATACACTACTTTGTGTGTGCTCTTCAAGAGTGGAGTCTCTGTTTCCCCCATTCCTGTTGAAGTCCTGCAATCAATTCCCACTAGGCTTCAAAGTCTGATTCTCTAGGAATTCCTCCTCCCGTTGCCAGACCCCCAGGTTGGGAAGCCTGACGTGGGGCTCAGAACCTTCATTCCAGTGGGTGGACTTCTGTGGTATAAGTGTTCTCCAGTCTGTGAGTCACCCACCCAGCAGTTATGGGATTTGATTTTACTGTGATTGCGCCCCTCCTACCATCTCATTGTGGCTTCTACTTTGTCTTTGGATGTGGGGTATCTTTTTTGGTGAGTTCCAGTGTCTTCCTGTTGATGATTGTCCAGCATCTAGTTGATTCTGGTATTCTTGCAAGAGGGAGTGAGAGCACGTCCTCCTACTCCACCATCTTGTTTCCTCTACCCTACTTCTTTTCTATTTAGAGAATAACTTTCAATATTTCTTTTAGGATAGGTTTAGTATTGCTGTGTTCTTTTAGTTTTTGTCTAAGAAATTCTTTATCTTTCTATTCTAAATGATAATTTTGCTGGGTAGAGTATCCTAGGTTGCAGATTTTTCCCTTTGAGGACTTGGAATATGTCTTGCCGTTCCCTTCTGGCCTGCAACATTTCTGTAGAGAAATCAGCTGATAGCCTTATGGGGGATAGCCTTGTAATTAATTCTTTGTTTTTATCTTGCTGCCTTTAGAATTCTTTCTTTATCTTTAACTTTTGCCATTTTTATCATAATATGTCTTGGTGTAGATCTGTTTGGATTTATCTTGTTTGGGACCCTCTGTGCTTCCTGTATCTGGATATCTGTTTCCTTCTTTAGGTTTGGGAAGTTTTCAGCCATAATTTCTTCAAATACATTTTCAATATCCTTTCTCTTTCTTCTCCTTCTGGGATTCCTATTATGTGTAGATTGGCATGCTTTACATTATACCACAGGTCTCTTATACTGCTTTCATTATTTAAATTTGGGTTTCTGTCTGCTGTTCTAATTGGGTGATTTCCATTATTCTATCTTCTAGATCACTTATTTGTTCTTCTGCATTATTCATTCTGATATTCATACCCTTTGGTTCAACTTTTATCTCTTCAAATGAATTCTCTAATTTTTCTTGGCTCCTCCTTATACTTTCTATTTCATTTTTACAGTCATCTACATTTCTGTTGATAGCCTTTCTTAATTCCTTCAGTATTTTCAGTGTCTCCTTTTTGAACTTGGTGTCTGTTAGACTGAAGAGGTGTGTTTCATTGTTCTTTCAGGGGAATTCTCTCCATCTTTTAATTGGGAGTGGTTCTTCTGCTTCTTCATTTTACTTATATTTGTCTTGCTCTATAAGTTTAGGGGAAACAATTATCTACTGTGGTCTTGCAGGGCTATTTTTATGTGGGAATATTCCTCTGTAACCTGTGTGGGCTTAATATTTTTTCAGTGTGAGGGCTGTTTTTAGTATGGATTCCTGCCACCTCTTTCCTCAGTGTATGCTGGCCATTATCCCCTTGATAGGAGGTGTCACTGGCATTGTGGTGACCAGAGCCTGCACTGGATATTGAGCAGGGCCTTCTCTTTGCTCTGTGGTTGTCAGTGCCCTGTCAGGGACAGGGTCTGCTCCCTAGTTGTTAGAGTAGATGTCCCCAGATCCATCTTAGCTGCATTTCTTATCTTTGGTGCAAGGTAGGCAGGATTGGAGCATTCTCGCTGGGTGAGGAGCCACTGAGTATTTCTCCGCTGGAGCTGTTTGCCTGTTAGTGTGCTCTGTTGTGTCACCTTGCACCCATTGTGCGGATTCACAAAGTACACTGCTGTTGGCATTGCCCTCAGCCCCACCTCAACCATGGGTATGCCGGCAGCTGGCCCTCATGTCTCTCAGGCTTTGTTTTCACAAGGCTACCAGCACAGAACCACTGAAGTCAGGTCACAGAACTGCATAGCTGGACCCACTGTGGGAGCTGTGGGGGCAGCTCAGACTCTGTCCTGGCCCAGTCCCCACATGTACGCATCCACAAAGCCCACAGCTGCTAAGGCCAGACCCGTCCCAGCCATGGGAGCATCCGTTGTCTGTTCTGCAGGCACTGAATTTACAAAGCCGGAGGTGGAGGTGTAAATCCGTGCTTTGCACAGCCATGGAGAGAGATTTCAGCTCTGCTTCCTAAGTCACACAGCCCCTGGGGCTCAGCTGTGATTTCAACCCCGCATCTGCATGTGGGCGACCCACTGGTGTCTGGTCTTGGGCTGCCAAGGTGGTAGCCGGAGCATGCAAGCCTGCTTGGGCCGGAGCTTCTCCTGGAGCCTGCGGAGGCAGGAGCCAGCGGGTGGGGTAAGCGGCTGCAATGGCAGCCCCATCCCTCCCTTTGCATGCCACTCAACATTGGCACTTTGCTTCTGTGGTGGCCCGGGCTTCTCCTGCGAACACTCCCGCTTGTGGCGCTCCACATTCTAGCTCCTTCAGGCTGTCTCTGTGCAGCCAACACCATGGACTAGTTCTCTTTATGTCTTTCCTGCCTCACTGTCTTCCTGTCCTGACACAGCTGTCTCTGGAGATGTTTTCCAGTTGTTGTGGTACCAAAGAGGAAGCTGTGCAGTGATGGTGCCAGAGGCACAGACATAGCTGGTGTTTGGGCAGAAGAACCCCCAGTCGGTGGCTGCCTGATGTCAAGTGCCAGCTGGGTTGTGCTGCCTGTTCAGGAATCTCTTGGTATTACCTTGGCCCCAGGTACCATATCCCATCACTGCAGAGTCTGCAGGAACCATCAGTGAGGACCCCTGGTCCTGGCCACATCCCACAAAATGAGTTGGGGGTGAGTCAGGCTGTACCACCAAAATGAAGGAGCCGGGGTGCTGTCCAGTGAGGGAGTGGGCAGTGCTTGGTAGGGGAGTGAGCACAGAAGATAGGGCCATTCTCTCATTAAATTCTGTGTCTTGCTGTTACACTACTTATTCCAAGTCTTTTCATTATGATCTTAAAATCACATCATCATTTAGAATTTATGGGAAAGGAGCCATTTTTAGATAATGCTCCCCCTCCCATATCTTCCATTCATGCTAACCTTACCTTTCTTACATAGAAACAAAAAGACTCCACTTCCATGGTGGAAGAGTGTTGGGATATCCCTTTGAGATCTTTGATAACCCTGTCAGGCTCCTCCCAGTGCAGGAGGGTGGGCTACTATTAGTGATCATTTAATGGCCATGGATACTTCTATTAACAGAGTTTAATGGGTTAAGTGGTCCATTTCTATCTCCTCTCTCTTCTTTCCCTCTCCCACCCCGTCCCCTCCCCCACATCCCTCTTGAGCCTGAAACCTGTAGGTGTAGAGAAGGCTAGGAAAGCCCTTTTCCATTTGCCTCCAAAATATGCTCCCCAAGCCAGCTTCACCATTAGTAAAGCTGTTGTTTCGATCTGGCTGATTATGTCTATTCTGTTTGGTTAGAAACCTCGATTGGAGGAGGATGATTATTCCAAACCCCGAATAGGTCACTTTTCCATTTTCCCCACTTTTGGTTTATTCCCTCTGACTCTAGGATTGAACACCTGAGCCCCCAGCAGCTGATTCAAGACTCTTTTGGAGCTATGCTCACTATCCTCTCTCTCTTCTCTGTCATTGTGATTTTATCAAATTAGTGAGCTTTGAACCCTGATATATATATTTTCTTCTTTGGAAGTTTTCTGACCCACCTCCTCAGTTCTTTGTGAGGTCTGAGTGTTAGCGTAAGCTCAGTTTTACTCAACCCAGCAATCCTGATACTCACTGTAGGGTAATAATTGTTCTAGTGCAGAGCTTTTCACTTCAGAACTATTGACGCTTTGAGCCACATAATTCTTTGTTGTGGGGAGGAGTGGTCCTGTAGGAAGTTTACCAGCATCCCTTGGCCTCTACTCATTAGATGCCAGGAGTGCCCTCTAACCCAAAGTTGTGAAAACCAAAAATGTCTCAGACATTGTCAAATGTCTCCTGGGGACAAAACTGTCCCCAGTTAGGGACCACTCTTCTAGACAAAAATGGACACAGTGAAGAAAGAGCAGAGAGATGCCTCGGTCTTTCTGGCAGGGTTAGTATAGGCTTCTCAGGGAACAGCATTTGAGCTAAGCCTTGCAGGATAAGGGTTACCTTATAGAGGTCATAGAAGAGTTTCCAAGGTACAAACAGGGAGGTGTGCATGGCCCTTTGTGATTTCTTGACCCAAACCAGATTCCTACCACCCCTGTACATGCCTGCAAACATTCTAGGATCACCTGTGGATGCCTCGCTCTTCCCATCTCAATGCTTTTACTCATTCCATGTGAGTGGATTCCATGTCCATATGTCCAAATTCTACAATTGCTGGTTACACTCACCATGCTGTGAACCACTTTTGAAAAAGGATTGGATTTCCAAAGCAAATTCCTCTTCATCATTGTTATTACTTTCTCTTAAGCATTATGTCTACACTTTGGATAGATTGAGGGACCAGATTATGCTGTGAGCTGCACTTGTGAATACACTGGATCTGGGATTGTGGAGGATTTCAGGCATCACTTCAGATTCTCATACGGTGGATTGTGTCAGTTGTTGCACAATCATTCATGAGAAGAGACCTCAGTTCTACCTCGCCTGGGATATGACTCATCTCGTGACATACTGATTTAGGGGTGGAGTAGGAGGGAATCTGCAGGGAGTGGGGGAGGAAGGATTGACAGCATCCTTCCCCAGGTTGCTGAATTCCAGGGTTTCTCTGGTGGGTGGTGGCAGTCTCGCAGTAGGGGTAAATGAATCACATGGAAACACCAGTGAGTTTGGCCATTTATTGATGCCACACAATGGCAGGCTATGGTTACAGTCTGGTTTTAAATACGGAGGTACCCACCAAGGTACCCCTTAAGGAGGCTGGGCCTGGCAAAGCAGCAGAGATGCAGAGAGGACAATGGATGAGGCCGTGTACCACATACAACCACTTTGGAGGACAGTGATAGGTAGAATTGTGCTTCCCCCAACCATGTTTGTTTTAATGACATAACTTAAAAATAATACTACTAATAATATTTGAACTAGCACTACAACAGAAAAAGAGTAGCATCAAATACGTTGGCTAAGTTTTAGCACCAGACAGTTCATTGTCATGTGGTCTCTCTCTTGAAAGTGAATCGCTATGCATAGATTCATTGTCCCAGGGCTTGATCCTAAAGTCAGAAGGGAGAAGAGCTAAGACCTGTAATCTCGGGGGTAGCAATGTGTAGCTTTCAGAGTTTGGAGGATTTTAGCCAACTCATTGGGAAATTATGATCTGAAACAATATAAATCCCTCAACTTGTGTTCCAGAAATGTGATAAAGGTTATCAAAAACATTCACTAAATATCTGAAAGCGTCACACTGGGATGACCCCACCAAGTAGAGACGGGTCAGGAGATTGGATGGAGGTGCATTCTTGATTAAGAAAACCAAATATTAAAACAAGTCATTCCTACAAGGGGGCCATTGCTTGTACCACAAAATGATTTCCTGTTTTACAAAAATATTCACTATTTAGTCTCTTCAAATATTGTTTTCTTGTGGTGTGTTGAATTATGTTTTGATGTTTAAGAATTAAATTAACCCACACCTTTTCAGAGAAGAGCTAACTCTACCACTGGGAGAGGCAACGTAAACCAAATTGGGTTTGAGAACCTTCATGTATTTAAGCACCAGGCCCTGTGGCGGCCTCTCTGATTCATGGTAGATGTGTATCCAGTGTCTCTTGCTGTACATCTCAGTTGCTTGTTCAAGGTGGGAAGAAAGGAGGCCATGGAAGAAATAAACCAACAACGCTACTTCATGTTGGCCCCCATGAGCACCAAAAGGATGGTCAGACACCATTCAGGTTCTTGTCTTCAGAGTCTCCCTGTTAATCTGAGGTCCCTCTCTTATTGCAAACACGGGGACCTGTCAAAACCCTGATGACCCAAAGCTGAGTGACTGTCAAGGCAACAACCATGTCAAATGACTCTAGTAGCAAGTGCTGTCTTGATTCTGGGGTCCAGGACAGCTGCTACCCAACTGTCTTACAACACAGCCCCACATAGGAAGTGAATGTCCATGATGCAGGGTTAGGGGCCAATATTCTGCCTTTGAGAAACTAGAGAAAGGCCTAGAATGGAGCACCCGGACAGACCCTTCCTACATTTCTACCATCTTTGCCACATGGGTCATAAATAACATTTTGCATATTGGGAAATCTGGCCTAGTTTAGTTTGCTGAGGTCAGTAGGAATCGGAGTTTGTTCCTGAGTTTTGTAAGACTGGTCATATCCAGGTCTCTGATGACATGCATGATCCTAGGGTAGCAGAGTACCAGGTTAAGTTAAATCCATCCAATTTACTAAATTAATCTCCCTGAAAGCCTACACTATACTTCAGGGACAGTTTTTGAGAACTGCCTCAGGTTCTTTTCTACTCACATCACTGACAATGTAAGCATCTTCTTGCTAAAACTTATTTCACCAGAGACTGTCACTGGCCAGCAATGTTTAGATTTAAAGACAGAATACAAGAACATAATTATATAGAAATAAATTCTCTGGTTTTGGTAAACATTTCTACTCACCTCCTGTTTCTGCTCTATCTCAAATTTCATCCCAACCCCAGTGTTTTATTTCCCACAGGCATTTATCATAATAATACACAGTAATGGCTTGAAAAAAAAAGCGCATAATATAAAAAATTTAAGCTTCTGGTATCCAAGCAATAGAACTGGCATTGGCCAGCAACACCATTACAGATTTAACAGAAGATGCATGTGGACTTGCCCACTTGTACATCTATCTATATGTTTATATTTGTTCTGCCACCAACTAGATATTAGCACCATTTTTCAATAGCACCATTCTGCTGAACGGATAGATAATTCAAGGGAGAGATGGGATACTGTGCTCCATGGTGAATGTTAACGGGACCTGTGCGTGAGGCTGAAGACACGCTGCCCATTACGTGAAGCCCACTCTCCTGCCTTCCCCTCTGTCAAGAGCTGATTCTGAGGGCTTCTTCCCCTGGGGGGCTCCACAACCCTCATTTTCCACGTTCAGTTCATATAAATACCTCCCCTTACAAACCAGGAAATTCACCTTGAATCTGAGACCACAGCTTACTTTGACTCCTGACGGGTGATGGAAACATCCAGAATAAGCATTCTAACTTTCATTTCACTTTTTTGGACTACCTGACTCACCTGTCCTCCACCCCCACCCCAGAAAACAGATCCTCAAAAATAACTATTGGGTGTGCTAGAGACTAGATCGGATTTACCTCACTTTTGAAAATTTTTTTTTTCTCGAGACTAGAAGTTTATACTAAGTTTTTCTATACTTAATACAATTTACCTGGTTCTCGGAAATATTTTAATCTAGAGCTCCATTTTCCAACCTGAGGGTGGGTGGGGGCAGGTTGCAGCTGTGGACCTGGCCGTAGCAGTTGCGGTGTGTAAACCCCTAGTGGTGAAAAGACGTTCACCCTGAACTGAAGGCTCAGGCAGGGAATCTGCTAGAGAAGGGAAGACTCATTTGCTCTTCTGCAAAGGAATGGGTATTTGCCAGGGAAGTGGGAAGAACAAAAAGCCCATGTTCTTCTCTTCCTTATACTAGCAAGAAATTGATTTCTGTTAATTTGCTTTTTAAGAGTTTTCATAGAAATTATCCTTAAGTCAGAAATGTCTTCTGTATAACTAACCTAAATCCCTTAGGTTCACTAAAGCCTACAGTTCCTGCCCATGTCCTCTTCTTCTAGTGTCTCCAGGAAGGAATGGGAGTCCAAACAGCCCAGATGAAGAGTCCATAGGGATTAGGGACAGGCTGAGGATGAAGCCAGCACTTTCTCTTCCTGCCCCAGTTGAACACGGGGTGAAGAAAGCGGTCCCCTGCCTGGATGAATTACAAGAATGTTCCTGAAAGCTCTCCCATGACATTTTAAGCAGCAGCTGCCCCAAGTAGGGAGACAAAAAAGGATGATTTCACCAAGGTAAATTAACAAGGTTATTTGTTCCCTGGATAAGCGTGGCTCTGTTTCCTGATACTCTTGAGGTAGTCTGGGAAAAAATCTGGTCTCTCTGTTTTTATCTTTAAGGGAGGAACAAAAGACATCATTTCACAGACTTGCCCACCTTGGCGCCTTTCCCACGAGCTGATCTCACGAAAGGACCGATTCTCCTGGATACCTCACCTGCCTATCAGGGAGCGGTGAGTATTACAGTCCCATGTCTCCTATGAGGGGCGTTTTGTGGCTAAAAACAGTGGGCTTTGTTTAGTTATGAGCCAAAGTTGAACCTGAAATACACAGTAAAACCGCAGTGAAGTGGTCCCTGGGCCTAGAACACGTCACGGTCAGCAGGCTGCTGCAGTCTGTGGTGGAGGGTGGCTTTCTTCTGGACTTAGGGTGCTCTGGGGTTTTTGAGTGGCTGTCGCTTTCTTGGCCTTTGGGTGTGGGCGATGTGGGTCTTGGAACACGAGAGGCAGCACTGAGCCCTCACGGTGGGCACAGAACATTTCTTCATGGCTTTTAGTGTCTCGCAGAAACTGGCTGATAACTTGTCTTTGGTGCAAAGTAAATCTGTGGGAGGAGAAAAAAAATAGGAAAAAAACCGAAGATTATCCTTTTGTAAGTGAATAAGTGTGACTTCTATTAATGGAAGACTTTGTGTCTACTGAGAAAGGCTCCATAACAATTCATAATGGTTGACATCCACTGACATTCACTCCTGTGTAGCAATGTTATACATTCCCACCCTTGCCATGGCCACCCGGTGGTGAATACTTCCCCACTCCTGGACTTTGGGTTCAGCCCTCTGACTTGCTTTGGACAATGGGATGTTAGTGGACATGATCCCTGCAGGGCCTTGGAATGTGAGGGAGGATGAAGCTGCCCCGATGAGCTTCTGCCATCACCGTTAGAAGACTCTGGCTCATGCAGCCACTGGACCAAGGAGGATGAGACACATGGAGCAGACCTAGACCCAACCTACAGCTTGCAGCCGAGGCCAACCACGGCCAAGCTAGATCAGCTGAAAATTCACCCTTGTAGTTTTAAAGCACTGAGTTTCGAGGTGCCTTGTTATGCAGGATTGTTATGCAATAGTTGAATGCAATATTTTACTTGCATCGCTTCATTGAGTCTTCACAGCGGTAACGAATCAGGTAAATACAACTGTTCTTTCCGTTTTACAAAAGGAGACGTAAAGCCTACAGAAGTTAAGCACTTGCACAATGTTATCCAGCTGATGAGGGGCACAGTCAGATCTGAACATGGGCAGTTTTGACTCTAGCTCATGCTTTTATCAGTCATATCATCCGGAGCACCAAGCAGTCACCCCGCCAGCCAACCAGCCAATGCTTCCTGAGCAAAGGATATAGATATATAAAATGTGGTCACTGCCCTCCAGAAAGGTACCGTGTAGACGAAGGCATAAGACATGCACAAATAATTCCCAGGGTAAGGATACAATTAGTTACTTGGGTGCTAATCCTTGTTCTACCCTAACTCTGGGCAAGTAAGTTCCTGAATTATTTTGGCCCTCCTTTCCTCATATATGAAACAGGGAATTGGACTAGATTTCTCAGGGACCACCCTTGCATATTCTATGGGTGGTACTCAGACTGCACTGGCCCACGTACTCCTGGTCTGGAAGGAATTCACTAAGGCCCCAATAACACATTTTTCTTTTATAAAGTGAAATTGTTTCAAACTTTGCTTCAGTGCCTCTCAGAGCTCTGGTTGATCTTCTTTCTCCATTACAGAAAAGATTTGCTTTCTCCATTACAGAAAAGATTTGAACAGTCCTAAAGAAAAGCTTTTCCCCAAACAGGCTGCTGTCCTTTGTAAATAGAACTGTCAGTAAAAGTAGAAATTGAGGTAGTATTCTCTTTACCCAAATCTGTGACAGTATTTTTGCCTCTCTATGCATTTTTCACCTTCAGGTCATGAAGGCAAAAAAATGCTTTTTATCTTCTCAGAACTCATTTCATTGACTGTGCCTGGTTTTTTCATGAAGAAATGTCTTCTGTTAGCTGTCAGAATTCCATTTGGTTTGCAAGTGTTAAGTGCACTTGGGAGTAGGTAACATATAATGCTCCTAGAACCCCAAACCTCTTCATTACTGATTATTTTCTTCTTCAGGCCTCTTCCTAAACATTTCATAAAAATCAGTGCCCTCTAATCCCCCAGGAAACTTCTATACACGATCTGACATTTCAGAAGGAGTTCATATTTCTGCCAAGTGTTCCTACTGTGGAATAGAAATCTGAGCTCTTCATCTCCCACGTGCCCACCAGAGCAGGTGTTCTCCATGGGGCTTGGGCTGTGCATCGTGTAGGCTGCTGTTCAGAACAAGGCAGGGCTTCCTCCCTAGGCTTCTGGCATTGAGGCAGGGCCCAGCATGGAAGCCTAGGCATCATAGGGCTGCTCTGATTTCTTAGCCAGCCTCTCCTAAATTCCTTATGGATGGTAGACGGAGAAGGTGCATCTGGGGTAGCTCTTTGCCCCACATTCTCCCTGCCATGAGTATGTGAGTGCTCTGGGGCTACTACAAGAAAAGAAGACAGAGGAAGTATGAAAGCTTAGCTTCCATTCCTTCTCTCCACAAAGCTTCTTTTGGCCACATTGGACCACATGGATCCCTTCTGTCCCAATCTCCAAACTTGTATTATTATTGTTAACGTTTGCTCAAACATGGCACTATGTTCTATCATGAACAGTTCTGTAAATGGCGTTGAGCCTTTTCTGCTAAAGGCTGAAGTGTGACCTCTCTCTAGGGTGTCTACCATTCTAAAAAGGCCTCTTAGAGGACCCCAAAGTCTTTAACTTTGTTCTGGGTTGAATTGGATCCTCCAAAGTTGAAGTGTTCCCCCAAAGTTGAAGTCATAACCATTGGTACCTGTGAATGTGATGTTATTTGGAAATATTTCCCTGCAGATGTAATTATGATGTAAATTAAGATGACTTAATCAACATGACAGTGTCCTTATAGAGAGAGAAGAGATAGACATGCAGTAAAGAGAAAGCCATGTGACGACACAGACACACAGAGGAAGGTGGCCATGTCATGATGAGGGCAGAGATTGGAGTTATGCAGCTACAAGCCAAGGAAAGCCGGTGACTACCAGAAGCTAAGAGACAGAGAGCATGGCCCTACCAAGAACCATGGTTTTTGAACTTCTTGCCTCCAGAACGGTGAGACTAAATTTCTGTTGTTTTAACAACACAGATAGCAATTTCTTAAGCACTTACCACACACTAGGCAATGTGCCTGGCTTATACTATCTCTTTTGATCTTCATATAAATTTACTTATACCTATTGTTCTCCCTTTAATACTGAAGTTCCACAGAGGCTTAATAACTGGCCCAGTGTCTCATAGCTGGAACACAGATGGTGGTGCTGGAATCTGAATGCTGCCTCGGTGCCTCTAAAGCACTGGCACCAAGAAAATGAATCTCTTGTGCTGCTTATGGGGAAGGAGGGGCCCACATGGACAGGTCTTCCCTGACCAGAGCAGCTTCATTTGTTCAACCAAGGGCCCCCACTTGTCAGGTCAACGTCTACCTGACTGAAAGAGGCTCAACCAAGCCTGGTGTCCTTGCCTGATCTTGGCAACCACTGGATCATGAGCCCAGCTTTTCAACGGTCCTCAGAGCCCTGGGCACATGTGAGTCCTGGAATCCTCCTGTTTAAAAGTGGGAAACTGGAAGGAAGAGTGGAGGATACCAGTGACCTATATTGGGAGCCTCTGTTCCAGCTCTGTTTAGCAGCTCATTTAGACAATGGCTGGGAGCCCAACATCACGGCAGGCAGGGCTTAATTGCACCAGTTCTCGTTATTATTGTGAAACAATGAAGGCTGCTGTGTTCATCAGCCAACGGGATCCCAGCTGAAGCACACAATGCTTATAATTGGGGGCAACTTAGAGAGGACATCCCAATTTGCCTATGCCTGTTTAATAGAAATCATACTTGGAAATGTAAAGGGACAGTCATAAGCTTGTTCCCCTGCTGTCTTGAAGGGATGATATTTTGCTCACAAAAGTTGGAAAATAATTTCAATGTTGTTGGCAAATACAGTGTCTGTAAGACTTTGGGTTTTGTGAGGCCAGGGAATGTGTCAGACTCATTTCTGTGTCCTCAGTTTTTAGTACTTGCCTGAGACATATCTTGTGATCAGTAATATTTGCTGAATAAATGAAAGTTCTGTTCATCTGGAAGAATATCTTTCAGTAGGAAGATGCTAAGCTCACCTCCGCCCACAGGCACACCAAAATTACAACTATTTACAGAGCAACTATTGATGAGAAAGATTGGAAGACTGGCAGAAAAGCTCTTCTACGACTAAAAATATAAAGAAGGAACCACAACAAGACAGGTAGGAGGGATGGAGATGTGGTATAGTCAGGACCCATACCCCTGGGTGGGTGAACCACAAATGGGAGAATAATTACAGAGGTTCTCCATGAGCGAGGGGCTTGAGCTCCACATCAGGCTCCCAAGCCCAGTGGTCCTGCACTGAGAAGATAAGCCCCCAGAACATTTAGCGTAAAGGTCAGTAGGGCTTAATCAGGAGAGCCAGGGGCTATGGGGAATAGAGACTCCACTCCTAAAGGGCACACACAAAATCTCACAGGACCCAGTGCAGAAGCAGTAATTTGAAAGGAGCCTGGGTCAGACCCACCTGCTGATCTTGGAGAGCCTCCTGCAGAGACAAGAGGCAACTAGAGCTCACCCTCGGGACACAGACACTGGTGACAGCTGTTTTGGGAAGCTCGTTCTACCACGAGGACACTGGTGCTGGCAAGCACCATTTTGGAATCCTCCCTCCAACACTAGGACCAGGCTCCACCCACCAGTCTGTCAGCACCAGTACTGCGATGCCTCAGGCTGAGCAACTAGCTAGGTGGAGACACAGCCCCACTCACCAGCAGCCCTGCTGCCTTAAAACCCCCTGAGCTGCTTTGGGACCTGGCCCTGTCCACCAGAGGGCCCAGCCCTGCGTGTGCTGAGACTAGCCGACTAGCCTCAGGACTCCCGGGCCCTGGAGCCAGAGACCCTGGCTCCACCCACCAGTGGGCAGACACCAGCTCCAGGACCCTCAGGGCCCTGCAGCCAGAAGTCTGAAGACCAAGTTTTACCCACCAGTGGGTAGACACAAGCCCCAGGACTACTGCAGCTTGCCATGTCAGTACCCCCTGGGCCTGACCATCAGCAGGCTAACATCTGCTCTGAGACACCTTGAGTCCCTCAGCTAGCAGTCCCAGGATCTGGCCCCACCTACCAGTGGGGTGACACCAGCTCCGAGACACCTTGTATCTCTCACCAGCAGGCCAGCACCAGCTTTGGGACACCCTGGAACTCACAGCCAGCCATGTCAGGAACCGGCTCTGCAGTCACCCACTCCAGAACCCAGCTCTGCCTACAAGCCAGCCAGGACTACCCAGGGGAATCCCGGGACTCTGCAGCCAGCTATCTCATGCCCTGCCCCACCAGCTAGCAGTCTCCACACAAGGCAGAGCCTCACACCAACCTAATAGGAAGCCAGCCACACCTACCAGACTACCCACAGTAGTCAGCTCATCACAAAAAGAAGGACCCATGCAGCCCATGTAGGGGGCACCCCTATAGCATATAGCTCTGGTGATCAGAGGGGAGTATGCTGCTGGGACACACAGGATGTCTCCTACAAAAGGCCACTTCTCCAGGGTGAGAAAACATAATCAACCTACCAAATACATCGAAATAAAAACAGCAAATTAGGGAAAATGAGGCAACAGAGGAATATATCTCAAATGAAAGAATAAGATAAAACCCCAGAAGAATTAACTGAACTGAAGATAGATAGACAACCTATCCAATAAAGAGTTCAAGGTAATGATTGTAAAGATACTCAAAGAACTTGGGAGAAAAATGGGTGAATACAGTAAGAAGATTAACAAAGAGAAAGAAACAGAGCTAAAGAATAGAAAAACTGAAATAAAAAATACACTAAAAGGATTAAATAGTAGATTAGATGATACAGAGGAATGGATCAGTGAACTGGAAAGCAGAGTAGTGGAAACAATTGAAGTTGAACAGAAAAAAAGAATTTAAAAAATGAGGACAATTCAGAAACCTCTGTGATATAACATCAAATGTACTAACATTCACATTATACAGCTCCCAGATGGAGAACAGAGAGAGAAATGGGAAGAGGACCTATTTGATGATATAATAGCTAAAAACTGCCCTAACCTGGGATAGGAAATAGACAACCAGGACCAGGAAGCACAGAACCCAAAACAGGAACCCGAAGATGATCATACCAAGACACAATGTAATTAAAATGGCAAAAATTAAAGATAAAGGGAGAAAATTAAAATCAGCAAGGGATGCTGGAGAGGGTGTGGTGAAAAAAGGGAACCCTTCTTTTTTTTTTTTTTTTTTTTTAAATATAAAAGGTTTTAATTCTTTATATTATTAAATTTTTATTACATACATAGTTTTAGGGTGTATAGATATTCCTGGTTTAAGAAACATTATCATGGTGAAATAAATCATGTGCAATATATGTTACAATAATTTGTTAATAAGTAAACCTAATATAACTAGTAATTACTTGTCTAGAGACTAGCTGTGATGGGAAATATGTGTTCAAAATTGCATAGATTAAAACAGTAATTTATTTAGACTCTTCCTAATAATTTATATTCTCTCATGCTGCTTCCAAACATGCATGTTTGGGGTTTTTTATATATTGCTTGCCACTACTTTTCCTCTTGCCTATAGCTGAAGAAACTGACCATTCTAAGCTCTGAAACAACCACACTAGGAAAACATTATTAATTCTTGCATACCATCAAATGACATCTAAATCATGTCATAACTCTTTTATATTTCAAGCTCTTGATCAGATCTTATGCCTGTATCCTCTGACCTGCAACACTTGGTGAAAATGAGTCCAGTTTTTAAGTCTTCTTTACTACACTTCTGCTTCAATGAATGATTAACCTTCTACTTTTCTTGCTAAGACCAGAGCTCAGTTTCAGATCCCAGTTTACTCATCTGGGGTCTTCTTCCCTGGGAGGTGCCTACTAACCAACATACTTCTTACAGCTTCTTGGTTGTCTGCTCTATAAAAGATGGTCTTGGAACCAAATATGACCAACACTTTTCATGCCCTGAGTATAACTTGTTGCAGAAGAATTTGTTTCATTACAGAGACCACCTCTGAAATCCACTGGGATAATATTGCTGGGTTGTATTATACACAAGTGTGTCTTGCAGTTTCCACAATTTCCAATCAACTCATTCCTGTTTTTCCCCCTTTTCTTATTTATTTATTTAAAACAGAGGATTGAACAAGCCCAATAGAGCTTTAGCACAGACATTGATGAAATACCTCATCTCTTTTTCCTTCTTACCTTTTCCTACTCTTCTCTATAAAAATTCATATTCATTTATCAATCATACTTATAGTAGAGGCTTCCTGTTCTTTGTCCATACTAAAGGTATTGGAAAAAAATTTTTGTCAAATTATTTAATGTGTCCATGAATAATGGCTAGAGACAGGTAGCATCTGTTGTTGATCAAAAGCAGATTATTAGTTAATTTTAATGGTAATTTATATTAATTTACTTTACATTAATTTACATTATTTTAAAAGCTGTCTCTTTAAGCTGAATAAGAGGCATCAGGATAGACTTTTAAAAATGACTTCTTGTGTCCTGTAGAATTTTTTTAATATATATCATAATTTGTGTCTTGTCTTTCAGGACACAAATTGAGCAAATCAAATCAACGTAATAATCACCTAATCACATGCTTAATTCAACTAGAAGCATATGCACACTTCTGTAACTGTCATTTTTTTTTTTTATGAAAGAAAAAGAATATTCATTTATTTTTAATGACTTATTAGAACAAATACCTATAGATATCATTATATATATGATATATAAATTAGTTATACAATATATCATGTATTAATTATTAAAACATACTCTGGTAAATATTATATATTCAATATGAAACAGGAGGAAAGGGGGCAGGGCACAACCTTTAAAAGAATTACATAGCCCGAGGACACAACATAAACTGATTAGAACAAAATAGGTCCAAGATGGCGGACGAGTCTACTTCCACTAGACCTTGAGCCTCAGTATACACTCATTGTAACACATCAGCAAGCTAAGCGACACACCCACAGGTGCCACGACAGTTCCAAGGATGACCATAAAGGTCAAAAAGTGGGCGGTGGCTCAATTCCTAGAAATCCCCACCCCTTCCCCAAAATAGCTGGAATACTCCTCCCACTCATCAGCATATGAAATTACTCACCCCTATAAAACTAACAACCCCATACCCTGGTGCTGCCCTCGCCTTCTTTTTTTTTTTTTTTTTTATTTTTTTTTATAGGTATACCTGGATTTAATTCTCACTTCTACCGCTTGGTAGCTGGATAGCCTTAGGCAAGTTTCATACCTCCCTGAAATTCACTTAATTCAGTCTGTAAAATGGCATAATAACTTATTATAGCATCCTTTTAGGAATTTTAAATCAGTTCTTGAAATAAAAGTACACAATATATAGACAAGTATGGATTCCTCAATAGATGTTTGACCTTTCATTTCTCCAGTATCCCACCCGCATCAAAAAAAGAAAAATACTTTTTAAAATTTACGAATATTTCATTGTTGTAAAGTTAAAGCCATAAAAATAATCAAATGGCCTACTATCATACCGTTAGAAGAAAAAAAAAAAGGTGTTCATGAGAGTTCCATATTAGAATACAAGTTTTCCTTAGGCACCTGTTTATGTATGCTATTCTGCTCTTTACAATAAATAATTAAATTTAAAAGACTTAATTCCTCACTTTTAAGACCTTATTAGTTTACAAATTACATATTGACCTATGCTAAATTTTATACCGACCCATGCTAATGAATTCAGTACAGAAAACAAAAACACTGCACTCAAGCAAACTACATATATATATATATATATATATATAAAACTTATATGAGAATTGCTACTCCAGCTTTCTTTTGGTTTCCATTTGCATGAAATACCTTTTTCCATCCCCTTACTTTCAGTCTGTATGTGTCTCTAGGTCTGAAGTGGGTCTCTTGTAGACAGCAAATATATGGGTCTTGTTTTTGTATCCATTCAGCCAATCTGTGTCTTTTGGTGGGAGCATTTAGTCCATTTACATTTAAGGTAATTATCGATATGTGTGTTCCCATTCCCATTTTCTTAATTGTTTGGGGTTTGTTATTGTAGGTCTTTTCCTTCTTTTGTGTTTCTTGCCTAGAGAAGTTCCTTTAGCAGTTGTTGTAGAGCTGGTTTGGTGGTGCTGAACTCTCTCAGCTTTTGCTTGTCTGTAAAGGTTTTAATTTCTCCATCAAATCTGAATGAGATCCTTGCTGGGTAGAGTAATCTTGGTTGCAGGTTTTTCTCCTTCAACACTTTCAATATGTCCTGCCACTCCCTTCTGGCTTGCAGAGTTTCTGCTGAAAGATCAGCTGTTCACCTTATGGGGATTCCCTTGTGTGTTATTTGTTGTTTTTCCCTTGCTGCTTTTAATATGTTTTCTTTGTATTTAACTTTTGACAGTTTGATTAATATGTGTCTTGGCGTATTTCTCCTTGGATTTATCCTGTATGGGACTCTCTGTGCTTCCTGGACTTGATTAACTATTTCCTTTCCCATATTAGGGAAGTTTTCAACTATAATCTCTTCAAATATTTTCTCAGTCCGTTTCTTTTTCTCTTCTTCTTCTGGAACCCCTATAATTCGTATGTTGGTGCGTTTAATGTTGTCCCAGAGGTCTCTGAGACTGTCCTCAGTTCTTTTCATTCTTTTTTCTTTATTCTGCTCTGCAGTAGTTATTTCCACTATTTTATCTTCCAGGTCACTTATCCGTTCTTCTGCCTCAGTTATTCTGCTATTGATCCCATCTAGAGTACTTTTAATTTCATTTATTGTGTTGTTCATCGTTGCCTGTTTCATCTTTAGTTCTTCTAGGTCCTTGTTAACTGATTCTTGCATTTTGTCCATTCTATTGTCCATTCTATCTCCAAGATTTCGGATCAACCTTACTATCATTATTCTGAATTCTTTTTCCGGTAGACTGCCTATTTCCTCTTCATTTGTTAGGTCTGGTGGGTTTTTATCTTGCTCCTTCATCTGCTGTGTGTTTTTCTGTCTTTTCATTTTGCTTATCTTACTGTGTTTGTGGTCTCCTTTTTTGCAGGCTGAAGGTTCGTAGTTCCTGTTGTTTTTTGTGTCTGTCCCCAGTGGCTAAGGTTGGTTCAGTGGGTTGTGTCGGCTTCCTGGTGGAGGGTACTAGTGCCTGTGTTCTGGTGGATGAGGCTGGATCTTGTCTTTCTGGTGGGCAGGTCCACGTCTGGTGGTGTGTTTTGGGGTGTCTGTAGACTTATTATGATTTGGGGCAGCCTCTCTGCTAATGGGTGGGGTTGTGTTCCTGTCTTGCTAGTTGTTTGGCATAGGATGTCCAGCACTGTAGCTTGCTGGTCGTTGAGTGAAGCTGGGTGCTGGCGTTGAGATGGAGATCTCTCGGAGATTTTTGCTGTTTGATATTATGTGCAGCTGGGAGGCCTCTTGTGGACCAGTGTCCTGAAGTTGGCTCTCCCACCTCAGAGGCACAGCACTGACTCCTGGCTGCAGCACCAAGAGCCTTTCATCCACAGGGCTCCTTAATTTGGGATGATTCGTTGACTATTCAGGTATTCCACAGATGCAGGGTATATCAAGTTGATTGTGGAGCTTTAATCCGCTGCTTCTGAGGCTGCTGGGAGAGATTTCCCTTTCTCTTCTTTGTTCTCACAGCTCCCAGGGGCTCAGCTTTGGATTTGGCCCCGCCTGTGCGTGTAGGTCGCCGGAGGGCGTCTCAGGGAACCCTTCTATATTGTTGGTGGGAATGTAAACTGGTACAGCCACTATGGAGAACAGTATGGAGGTTCCTTAAAAAACTAAATATAGAACTACCATACGACCCAGCAATCCCACTACTGGGCATCTATCTGGAGAAAAGATAGATGCACCACAATGTTCACTGCAGCACTATTTACAATAGCCAGGACATGGAAGCAACCTAAATGTCCATCAACAGACGAATGGATAAAGAAGATGTGGTACATATATACAGAGGAATATTACCCAGCCATAAAAAAGAAAAAAATAATGCCATTTGCAGCAACATGAATGGACCCAGAGATTGTCATACTGAGTGAACAAAGATCACATGATATCACTCATATGTGGAATCTAAAAAGGCTACAAATGAACTTATCTACAAAACAGTAATAGAGTTTGGGACTTCCCTGGTGGTCCAGTGGTAAAGAATACACCTTACAATGCACGGGACACGGGTTTGATCCCTGGTCAGGGAACTAAGATCCCACATGCCATGGGGCAAATAAGCCCATGCGCCACAACTACTCAGCTTGCGTGCCTCAACTAGAGAGCCTGTGTGCCACAAACTATAGAGCCCACACGCCCTGGAGCCTGCGTGCCACAACTAGAGAGAGAAAACCTGCACGCCGCAACTAGATAGAAGCCTGTACACCACAACAAAAATCCCGCATGCCTCAATGAAGATCCCGTGGGCTGCAACTAAGATCTGATGCAGCCAAAAATAAAATAAAGAATAAAGAAATCTTAAAAAAAAAAAACCAGAAATAGAGTTACAGATGTAGAAAATAAACTTATGGTTACTGGGGGTATGTCAGGGGGAGGGATAAATACTGGGGGGTATGTCCGGGGGAGGGATAAATAGGAAGATTGGGATTGACACATACACACTACTACATGTGAAATAGATAACTAATAAGGACCTACTGTATAGCACAGGGAACTCTACTCAATACTCTGTAATGGCCTATATGGGAAAAGAATCTAAGAAAGAACGGATATATGTATATGTATAACAGATTCAGTTTGCTGTACACCTGAAACTAATACAATATACCCCAATAAAAATAAAAATAAAAACATCAGCAAGGGAAAAGCAACGAGTAGAAAAAAACTCCCATATGATCAGTTGACTCTTCAGCAGAAACTCTGCAGGCCAGAAGGGCACGATATATTTCAAGTGATGAAAGGGGAAAGAATACTCTACCTGGCAAAGCTTTCATTTAGATTTGATAGAGAGATCAAAAGCTTTACAGACAAGCAAAAGCTAAAAAATTCAGCACCACCAAACCAGCTTTACAAGAAATACTAAAAGGAACTTCTCTAAGTGAAAAAGAAAATGGCACAGTTAGAAACATGAAAATTATAAAAGGAAAATTTAAGTGGTAAAGACAAATATGCAATAAAGGTAATAAATCAACCGTGTATAAAGCTAGTAGAAAGATTAAAAGGCAAAAGTAGTAAAATCATCTATATCCACATAAGTAGTTAAGGGATATACAAAACAAAAACATATAAACTATGTCAAAAACAGTAAACATGGGAGAGGGGAGTAAAAATGCAGGGTTGTTAAAATGCATTTGAACTTAGAGATCAGCAACTTAAAATAATTATATATATATGGCTATATATAAACCTCATGGTAACCACAAACCAAAAATCTATCATAGATACACAAAAAAGAGAAAGAAATCCAAATATAACACTAAAGATAGTCAACAAATCAAAAGAAGTGAAGAAAAGAAATGAACAAAAAAGAACTACAAAAACAATTAAAAATGGCAATAAGTACATATGTATCAATAATTACTTTAAATATAAATGAACTAAATGCTCCAATTGAAAGACATAGAGTGGCTGAAGGGATACAAATACAAAACCTGTATGCCTATAAGAGACTCACTTCAGATCTAAAAACACAGACTGAAAGTGAGGGGATGGAAAGAGGTATTCCATGAAAATAGAAGTGAAAAGAAAGCCATGGTAGCAATACAGGTATCAGACAAAATAGACCTTAAAACAAAGATTGTAACAAGAGACAAAGAACATTATACAATGATCAAGAAATCAAGAAGACGATATAACAAAAGTAAATATATATTCACCCAACATAGGGAGCACCTAAATACATAAAGCAAGTATTAACAGACATTAAAGGGAGAAATTGACAGTAACTCAGTAATAGTAGGGGAATTTCACACCATGCATACACCAGCGGGCAGATCATCCAGAAAGAAAATCAATAAGGAAACACTGGCCTTAAATGGTACATTAAACAAGCTCCCAGAGGAAGCTGATGCTACTGGTTCACGGACCACATTAACACAGATTGGAACAGGGTCCAAGGACGAGATGGTGGAGTAGAAGAACCTGAGCTCACCTCCTCTTAAGAAAACACCAAAATCACAACTAACTGTGAACCATCAACAAAAAAGACTGAAACCTACCAAAAAAGATATTCTACTTCCAAAACAAAGAAGAAGCCACCCACAATGAGTTGGTAGAAGGGGTGCATCTGTGATACAATCAAATCTCAAACCTGCTGGGTGGGTGACCCACAAACTGGAAAATAATTATATCACAGAGGTTCTCCCATAGGAGTGAGGGTTCTGAGCCCCATGTCAGGCTTCCCAGTTTAGGGGTTTGGAATTGGGAGGAGGAGCCCCCAGGGCATTTGGCTTTGAAGCCCAGCGGGGCTTGATCGCAGGAACTTCACAGGAATGGGGGAAACAAACTCCACTCTTGGATGGTGCGCAGAAAGCCTCGTGTGCACCAGGACCGAGGGGAAAAAGCAGTGACTTCATAGGCACCTGGGCCAGACCTACCTGTTGGGCTTGGAGGGTCTCCTGGTGAGGTGGGGGGGTGGCTGTGGCTCACTGTGGGGACAAGGACACTGGTGGCAAAGGTACTGGGGAGTACTCCTTGGTGTGAGTTGTCCTGTAGGCCCCCATTTTGATGCCAAGACCTGGCCCTACCCATTTAGAGAAGAGTTGACACCTATTCTTCTAAAATTATTTTTAAAAATTTTAGAGGGGCTTCCCTGGTGGCGCAGTGGTTGAGAGTCCACCTGCTGATGCAGGGGACACGGGTTCGTGCCCCGGTCTGGGAGGATCCCACATGCCGTGAGGCGGCTGGGCCCGTGAGCCATGGCCACTGAGCCTGTGTGTCCGGAGCCTGTGCTCCACAATGGGAGAGGCCACAGCAGTGAGAGGCCCACATACAGAAAAAAAAAAAAAAATTTTAGAGGAAGGAACACTCCCAAACTCATTCTATGAGGTCACCATCACCCTGATACCAAAACCAGACAGATAGCCACCCCCCCACACAAAAAAATAAAGAAAATTACAGGCCAATACCACCAATAAACAAAGATGCAAAAATCATCAATAAAATACTAGCAAACTGAATCCAACAATATATTAAAAGGATCATACACCATGATCAAGTGGGATTTATCCCAGGGATGCAAGGATTTTTCAATATCCAAAAATCAATCAGTGTGATACACCACATTAACAAAGTGAAAAATAAAAACCATGATTATCGCAATAGATGCAGGAAAAGCTTTTGACAAAATTCAAAACCAATTTATGATTAAAAAAACTCTCTGGAAAGTGGGCATAGAGGGAACATATCTCAACATAATAAAGGCCATATATGACAAACCCACAGCTAACAACATATTCAATGGTGAAAAACTTAAGGCATTTCCTCTAAGATCAGGAATGAGACAAGGATGTCCACTCTCACCACTTTTATTCAACATGGTTTTGGAAGTCCTAGCCACGGCAATCAGAGAAGAAAAATAAATAAAAGGAATTCAAATTGGCAAAGCAGTAAAACTGTCACTGCCTGCAGATGACATAATACTATACATAGAAAATCCTCAAGATGTTACCAGAACATTACTAGAGCTCATCAATGAATTCAGTAAAGTTGCAGGATACAATATTAACCCTCAGAATGGGAGAAAATATTTGCAAATGAAGCAACTGACAAAGGATTAATCTCCAAAATTTACAAACAGCTCATGCAGCTCAATAACAAAAAAACAAACAACCCAATCCAAAAATGGGCAGAAGACCTAGACATTTCTTCAAAGAAGATATACAGACTGCCAACAAACACATGAAAGAATGCTCAACATCATTAATCATTAGAGAAATGCAAATCAAAACTACAATGAGATATCATCTCAAACCAGTCAGAATGGCCATCATCAAAAAATCTAGAAACAATAAATGTTGGAGGGTGTGGAGAAAAGGGAACACTCTTGCACTGCTGGTGGGAATGTGAATTGATACAGCCACTATGGAGAATGGTATAGTGGTTCCTTAAAAAACTACAAATAGAACGACCATATAACCCAGCAATCCCACTACTGGGCATATACCCTGAGAAAACCATAATTCAAAAAGAGTCATGTACCAAAATGTTCATTGCAGCTCTATTTACAATAGCAAGGAGATGGAAACAACCTAAGTGTCCATCATCAGATGAATGGATAAAGAAGATGTGGCACATATATACAATGGAATATTACTCAGCCATAAAAAGAATCGAAATTGAGCTATTTGTAATGAGGTGGATAGACCTAGAGTCTGTCATCCAGAGTGAAGTAAGTCAGAAAGAGAAAGACAAATACTATACGCTAACACATATATATGGAATTTAAGGAAAAAAATGTCATGAAGAACTTAGGGGTAAGACAGGAATAAAGACACAGACCTACTAGAGAATGGACTTGAGGATATGGGGAGGGGGAAGGGTAAGCTGTGACAAAGCGAGAGAGAGGCATGGACATATATACACTACCAAACGTAAGGTAGATAGCTAGGGGGAAGCAGCCACATAGCACAGGGAGATCAGCTCGGTGCTTTGTGACCCCCTGGATGGGTGGGATAGGGAGGGTGGGAGGGAGGGAGACACAAGAGGGAAGAGATATGTGAACATATGTATATGTATAACTGATTCACTTTGTTATAAAGCAGAAACTAACACACCATTGTGAAGCAATTATACTCCAATAAAGATGTCAAGAAACAAAACAAAACAAAATTAATACACAGAAATCTGTTGCATTTATATACACAAAGAAAGAAAGATCAGAAAGAGAAATTAAGGAAACAGTCCCATTTACTATTGCATAAAAAAGAATAAAATACCTAGGAATAAACCTACCTAAGGATGCAAAAGACTTGTACTCTGAAAACTGTAAGATACTTAAGAAAAAAAAAAGACGACATAAACAGATGGAAAGATACCATGTTCTTGGATTGAAGAATCAATATTGTCAAAGTGACTATACCACCCAAGGTAATCTACAGATTTATGCAATCCCTATCAAATGACCAACGGCAGTTTTTGCAGATCTAGAACAAAAAACTTAAAATTTGTATGGAAACATAAAAGACCCCAAATAGGCAAAGCAATCTTGAGAAAGAAAAACAGAGCAGGAGGAATCAGGCCCCCTGACTTCAGGCTATACTATAAAGCTACAGTAATCAAAACAGTAGGGTACTGGCAAAAAGACAGAAATATAGATCAATGTAACAGGATATACAGCCCAGAAATAAACTCACACACCTACAGTCAATTAATCTATAACAAAGGAGGCAAGAATATACAGTGGAGACAAGACTGTATCTTCAGTACGTGGTGCTGGGAAAACTGGACAGCTACATGTAAAAGAATGAAGTTAGAGAATGTACTAAAACCATGCACAAAAATATACACAAAATGGATTTAAGACCAGATACTATAAAACTCTTAGAGGAAAACACAGGCAGAACATTCTTTGACATAAATTGCAGCAATATCCTTTTGGATTCACCCCTTAGAGTAAGAAAAATAAAAACAAAAATAAACAAATGGGACTTAATTAAACTTAAAAGCTTTTGCACCACCAAGAAAACTATAAACAAAAAGACAACTCACAGAATGGGAAAAAATACTTGCAAATGAAGCAATTGACAAAGGATTAATCTCCAAAATATACAAACAGCTCATGCAGCTCAATATCAAAAAAACAAAAAACCCAATCAAAAAATGGGCAGATCTAAATAGACATTTCTTCAAAGAAGACATGCAGATGGCAAAAAAACACATGAAAATATGTTCAACTTCTCTAATTATTAGAGAAATGCAAATCAAAACTATAATGAGGTATCACCTCACACCAGTCAGAATGGCCATTGTCAGAAGGTCTACAAACAGTAAATGCTGGAGAGGGTGTGGAAAAAAGGGAACCCCCTTACACTGTTGGTGGGAATGTAAATTGGTGCAGCCACTATGGAGAACAGTAGGAATGTTCCTTAAAAACTAAAGATAGAGCTACCATATTATCCTGTAATCCCACTCCTGGGCATATATCTGGAGAAAACCATACTCCAAAAAGATACAGCCACCCCAATATTCATTGCAGTACTATTTACCATAGCCAAGACATGGAAGCAAACTAAATGTCCATCAGCAGATGAATGGATAAAGAAGATGTGGTATATATGTATAATGGAATATTACTCAGCCATAAAAAGAATGAAATAATGCCACTTGCAGCAAAATGGATGGACATAGAGATTATCATACTAAGTATAGTAAGTCAGACAAAGACAAATATCATATGACATCACTTATATGTGGAATATAAAAAACATACAAATGAACTTATTTACAAAACAGAAACAGACTCACAGGGTTAGAAAACAAACTTATGGTTACCAAAGGCAAAAGGTGGGGGGAAGGGATAAATTAGGAAGTTGGGATTAACATATAGACACTACTATAAATAAAATAATCAACAAGGACCTACTGTATAGCACAGGGAACTCTCCTCAATATTCTGTAATAACCTATATGGGAACAGAATCTGAAAAAGAATGGATATATGTATATGTATAACTAAATCACCCTGCTGTACACCTGAAACAACGTTGTAAATCAACTATACTCCAATATAAAATGAAAATTAAAAAAAATAAGTATAAGAGCTCTAAAAAAAGATCACTGATCACGGATCACCATAATTTAGTAGTAATGAAAAAGCTTATAATATTGTGAGAAGTACCAAAATGTGACTCTGAGACACTAAGTGAGGAAATGCTGTTGGGAAAATGGTGGCAATAGTCTTACTCAACTCAGAGTTGCCACAAACCTTCAATTTATAAAAATGTAATATCAGAGAAGCATAATAAAGTGGCAAACAATAAAAAAAAAAAAAAGAACACAGCATGGATCCGCTTGACTAGAGAATATGTACTTCACATATGCTCTTTGACTTTGGCAATGGTATCTTGTGATTTAAGGGTTTTCCTTTTGGTTGGCTGGTTTTTCTTCAGATGAACCTATTCTTGATGAAAGTGAGATCTTAATGAAACCTTAATTCAGACACTGCAAATCACAAACACACTCTATGTATGAAAGAAACAGATAAATATCCCCACATTTCTTTCCCAGTTCCAATTACCCATTTCAATAAAAAAATTTTTCCTTAAAAAAATGATACATTAAACCAAATGGAGACACACACACACACACACACACACATATATATATATACCTTCCATCCAAAAGCAGCAAATAAACATTCTTTAAGATGTACATGGAACATTCTACAGGATAGATCACATTATGCCACAAAACAAGTCTCAGTAAATTTAAGATAACTGAAATCATATCAAGCATCTTTTCCAAATACAATATATAAGACTAGAAATCAGCTACAAGAAAAAACTTGAAAAAAACACAAACATGTGGAGACTAAATAACATTCTACTAAGCAACCAACGGATCACTGAGGAAATAAAAGAAGAAATCAAAAAATACCTATAGACAGATGAAAACAAAACACAAAGATCCAAAGTCTGTGGGATGCAACACAAGCAGTTCTAAGAAGGAAATTTTAGTCATACAAGCCTACCTCAGGAAACAAGAAACATCTCAAGAAAACCCCCAACATTACACCTAAAGGAATTAGAAAAAGAAGGACAAACAAAACCCAAAGTTAGAAGGAAAAAGATCATATATATCAGAGCATAAATAAATGGAGACTAATAAAACAATAATAAAGATCAATGAAACTGAGAGCTGGTTCTTTGAAAAGATAAAAAGAGGGCCCAAATCAATAAAATCGGAAGTGAAAAAGAAGTAACAACTGATACCACAGAAATACGAAGGATCATAAGAAATTATATGAACAATTATACACCAATGAAACGGATGACCTAGGAGAAATGTACAAATTTCTAGAAATGTACAATCTCACAAGACTGAATCAGGAAGAAAGAGCAAATGTGAACAGACTGATTACCAGTAATGAAAAATGAATCAATAATAATAAAAAAACCTCCCAACAAACAAAAGCCTGGAGCCAGATGACTTCATAGGTGAATTCTACCAAACATTTAGAGAAGAGTAACATGTATCCCCTTCAAACTATTCCAAAAAATTGAGAAGGAAGAAACACTTACAGACTTATTCCACAAGGCCAGCATTGCCCCGATATCCAAACCAGATAAAGAGATCACAAAAAAGAAAATTACAGGCCAGTATCATTGATGGACAAATGCAAAACTCCTCAACAAGATATTAGCAAACCAAATTCAACAATACATTCAAAGGATCATACACCATGATCAAGTGGGATTTATCCCAGGGATACAAGGATGGTTCAGTATTTGCAAATCAATCAATATGATCCACCACATTAACAAATTGAAGAATGAAATAATATGATCATCTCAACAGCTGCCAAAAAGCTTTTGATAAAATTCAACATCCATTTATGATAAAAAAAAACTCTCCAGAAAGTGAGTTTAGAGGGAACATACTTCAACACAATAAAGCCCATATGATAAGCCCACAGCTAACATCATAGTCAATGATGAAAAGCTTAGTGCATTTCTTCTAAGATCAGGAAGAACACAAGGATGTCCACTCTCGCCACTTTTATTCAACGTAGTATTGGAAGTCCTAGCCACAGCAATCAGAAAAATAAAATAAATCCAAACTGGAAAGGAAGAAGTAAAATTGTCACTGTTTGAAGATGACATGACACTAAACATAGAAAATCCTAAAGATGCTACCAGAAAACTAGTAGAGCTCATCAATGAATTCAGTAAAGTAGCAGGTTACAAAATTAATATAGAGAAATCTGTTGCATTTCTAAAACTAACAATGAACTATTAGAGAAATTAAGGAAACAATCCCATTTACAACCACATCAAAAGGAATAAAATACCAAGGAATAAATCTAAGGAGGTAAAAGACCTGTACTTGTAAAACTATAAAACAATGATAAAAGAAATTGAAGATGACACAAACAAATGGAAAGATATCCTGTGTTCATGAATTGGAAGAATCAGTATTGTTTAAATGACTATACTACCTAAGGAAATCTACAGATTCAGTGCAATCCCTATCAAAATACCAATGACATTTTTCACAGAACTAGAACAAATAATTCTTAAATTTGTATGGAAACACAAAAGACCTCAAATAGGCAAAACAATCTTGAGAAAGAACAAAGGTGGAGGTATCACATGACCTGATTTCCAACTATACTACAAAGCTGTGGTAATCAAAACAGTATAGTACTGGCACAAAAACAGATGCACAGTTCAATGGGATAGAACAGAGAGCCCAGAAATGAACCCACTCTTATATGGGCAAATAATCTATGACAAAGCAGTGAAGAATATACAATGGAGAAAAGACAGCTTCTTCAAAAACAGTGGTAGGAAAACTGGACAGCTACATGGGAAAGAATCAAACTGGGCTATTCTCTCACACCATGCACAAAAATAAATTCAAAATGGATTAAAGACTTAAACCTAAGACTGGAAACCATAAAGCCTCTCAAAGAAAACATAGGTAGTATGCTCTTTGATGTCGGTCTTAGTAATTTTTTTTTGGATCTGTCTGCTTAGGCAAGGGAAACAAAAGCAAAGATAAACAAATGGGAATACATCAAACTAAGAAGCTTTTGCACAGTGAAGGAAAATATCAACAAAATGTAAAGGCTGCCTACTGAATGGGAGAAGAAATTGATATTTGCAAACAGTGTATTTGATAAGGGGCTACTATCCAAAACATACAAAGAACGCATACAACTCAACATCAAAAAACATAAAACCTGATTAAAAAATGGGCAGAGGATCTGAATAGAAATTTTCCAAAGAGACATACAGATGGCCAACAGGTACATGAAAAGATGCTCAACATCACTTATGAAAAGGGAAATGCAAATCAAAACCACAATAAGATATCACCTCACACCTTTCAGAATGGCTTGCATCAAGAAGACAACAAATAATAAACATTGGCCAGGATGTGGAAAAAAGGGAACCCTTGTGCCCTGTTGGTGGGAATGTACATTGGTGCAGCTACTATGGAAAACAGTATGGAGGTTCCTCAAAAAATTAAAAATATAACTACCATATGATACAACAATTCCACTCCAGTGTATTATCCAAAGAAAACAAAAACACTAATTAGAAAAGATACATGCACCTCTATGTTCATTGCTGCACTATTTACACTAGCCAACATATGGAGGCAACCTAAATGCCCATCAATAGATGAATGGATAAAGAAGATGTGGTATATATATACACAATGGAATATTACTCAGCCATGAAAACGAATGACATCTTGCCATTTACGACAATATGGATGGACCTAGAGGTTATTATGTTAAGTGAAATAACTCAGAGAAAGACAAGTACTGCACGGTATTACTTATTTGTGGAATCTAAAAAACAAAACCAAACAGAAACAGACTAATAGATACAGAGAACAAACAGGTGGTTGCCAGAGGGGTGTGGGGTAGGGGGAGGAAAGATGTAGGTGAGGGAGGTTAAGAGGTACAAACTTCAGTTATAAAATTAATGTCATGGGTATGAAATGTACAGTGTAGGGAATATAGTCAATAACTATGTAATATCTTTGAATGGCGACAGATGGTAACTTGACTTATCATTGTGATCAGTTTGAAATGTATAGAAATATCAAATTCCTATCTTGTGTGCCAAGAACTAACACAGTGTTGTTATACTTCAAAAACAAACTCAGAAAAATAGATAAAATTTGTGGTTACCAGAGGTGGGTGTAGGGGAGGGGGAAGTGGAGGAAGGCAGTCAAAATATACAAATTTCCAGTTACAATACTAAGGATGTAATATACAACATGATAAATATAATAAGCACTGCTGTACAATATATATGGAAGTTTTTAAGGGTAAATTTTAAGAGTTCTCATCACAAGAAAACAAACTTCTATTTCTTTAATTTAGTATCTATGAGATGATGCATGTCCAGTAGACTTATTGTGATAGTCCTTAATGTATGTAAATCAAATAATTATGCTGTACACCTTAAATTTATACAGTGCTATGTGTCAGTTATATCTCAATAAAACTGGAAGAAAAAATTTTAAGTCTGCTGACTCAAATGTTTATTTGTATCAACTTTAAGTACTATCCTTATTACTTTCTGTATTTTTCTATTGCATTCTGTACCCCTCATTCCCCAAATTAAACAACAACAACAACCCAAGAATGGTGTGCATTAGGGTTTTGCTTTTGTTTTTTAATCATGAATATAATGCCTAGAAGATAGCTGATATTCAGTAAATATTTCTGGATGAATTTGACTTTTTAAAAAATTGGGGTATAGTTGATTTACAATGTTGTGTCAGTTTCTGTTGTATGATGAAGTGAATCAGCTACATGTATACATATATCCCCTCCCTCTTGGACCTCCTTCCCACTCCTCCCCCATCCCATCCATCTAGGTCACTGCAGAGCACTGAGCTGAGCTCCCTAAGCTATACAGAAGGTTCCCACTAGCTATCTTTTACACATGGCAGTGCACATCTGTCAGTCCCAATCTCCTAATTCATCCCACCCCCACTTTCCGTCCTTGGTGTCCATACATTTGCTCTCTACACCTGTGTCTCTATTTCTGCCTTGCAAATAGGTTCATCTGTACCATTTTTCTAGATTCCACATATATGTGTTAATAGACGATATTTGTTTTTCTCTTTCTGACTTCACTCTGTATGACAGTCTCTAGGTCCAACTGTGTCTCTACAAATGACCCAATTTTGTTCTTTTCTATGGCTGAGTAATAGTCCACTGTGTACATATATACCACTTCTTCTTTATCCATTCATCTGTTGATGGACATTTATGTTGCTTCCATGTCCTGGCTATTGTAAATAGTGCTTCAGTGAACATTGGGGTGCATGTTGCCCTTTTGTTTTTCTTTGTTTTTTAATATCTTTATTGGAGTATAATTGCTTTACAATGTTGTGTTAGTTTCTGCTGTACCACAAAGTGAATCAGCTATATGTATACATATATCCCCATATCCCCTCCCTCTTGCATCTCCCTCCCACCCTCCCTATCCCACCCCTCTAGGTCATCACAAAGCACTGAGCTGATCTCCCTGTGCTATGCAGCAGGTTCTCACTAGTTATCTATTTTACATTTGGTAGTGTATATATGTCAGGCTACTCTCTCACTTCGTCCCAGCTTCCCCTACCCTGCTGTGTCCTCAAGTCTGTTCTCTACGTCTCTGTCTTTATTCCTGACTTGTCACTAGGTTCATCAGTACTGCTTTTTTAGATTCCATATATGTGTGTTAGCATACAGTATTTGTTTTCCTCTTTCTGACTTGCTTCACTCTGTATGACAGACTCTAAGTCCATCCATCTCATTACAAATAACTCAGTTTCATTCCTTTTTATGGCTGAGTAATATTCCATTGTATATATGTGCCACATCTTCTCTATCCATTCATCTGTCGATGGACACTTAGGTTGCTTCCATGTCCTAGCTATTGTAAACAGTACTGCAATGAACATTGTGGTACATGACTCTTTTTGAATTATGGTTTTCTCAGGGTATATGCCCAGTAGTGGGATTGCTGGGTTGTATGGTAGTTCTATTTTTAGTTTTTTAAGGAACCTCCATGCTGTTCTCCATAGTGGCTGTATCAATTTACATTGATACAAACCCAACAGGGCAGGAGGGCTCCCTTTTTCCACACCCTCTCCAGCATTTATTGTTTGTAGATTTTTTTGATGATGGCCATTCTGACTGGTAATACCTCAATGTAGTTTTGATTTGCATTTCTCTAATAATTAGTGATGTTGAGCATCTTTTCATGTGTTTGTTGGTCATCTGTACGTCTTCTTTGGAGAAATGTCTATTTAGATCTTCCACCCATTTTTTGATTGGGTTGTTTGTTTTATTGATATTGAGCTTCATAAGCTGTTTGCATATTTTGATGTTTTTTTAACCCATATGCTTGGAAAGAGTTCTATAGCTCCCACTATGGAAATAGTAGTTCTGATTTAGATTTTAAGTCATTAACAATTTAGACGGCACCTAAAGAAAGTAAAATGGCCTGGAGGAAAACAAACCTTACACGAATTCACACCTGATTTTACAAGTTGGGCATGGGGGCATGTTTGCTGTGATGGCTGGCTGGCTGAGAAGAATCTGGGCATTGAATGGCTTATTTTCAAAGCATTTTAGAGGGTACAGGGGTTAGGGTGGGTGGTCGGCTTTTTTTAAATCAAAGAATATCTTGCAGCTGCTCTTTCCTATTGTTTCTATATGAGTAAGCATGACTCTGCCTTCGAGAGAAACTTGTAATTACCTTTTGTTGCCCTGATAATTTTTGGTGAGTGGAATTCATTTTTATTTACATCCATTGTCAGCTAACCATTAGTCATCATCTCTTCAGTGTGAGATTTCAATGTAAAAAATACCAGATATGCATTTAGCCCAATTTTGATGATTGAAAATTGTCTTCAACTGTCTTATTGCTGGGCAGTGCAATGTATATATAATTTAAAAATAACCAATAGAGACTTCCCTGGTGGTCCAGTTGTTAAGACTCTGCAATTCCACTGCCGGGGGGCATGGGTTCAATCCCTGGTTAGGGAACTAAGATCCCACATGCCGTGTGGTACGGCCAAAGACAAAAAACAGTAACACTAGGCATGATCAACCAAGACTGTGCTGCTGCCTCAATTATATAAAAACCATCACAGCTTAGAAGGATTCTATACTCTCAGCATTTTAAAAACATGGTACCAAAGAATGTGATGAGATGACATGAAAGGAAGTGTCCCAAATTGACCCCTTGGTCTAGAACAGGGTGCTTCTCATGAAAAGATGCTCATCACTGCTAATTATTAGAGAAATACAAATCAAAACTACAATGAGGTACCTATAGATTATCATACTAAGTGAAGTAATTCAGAAAGAGAAAGACAAATAGCGTATATCACTTATATGTGGATTCTAAAATATGACACCAATGAACCTATCTATGAAACAGAAACAGATTCAAAGACACAGAGAACAGACTTGTGGTTGCCATGGGGGAGGGGGGAGGGAAGGATTGGGAGTTTGGGATTAGCAGACACAAACTAGTATATATAGAATGGATAAACAACAAGGTCCTTCCTACTGCACAGCACAGGGAACTATATTCAATAACCTGTGATAAACCATGATGGTAAAGACTATGAAAAAGAATATGTAAATGTATAACTGAATCACTGCTGTACAGCAGAAATTAATGCAGCATTGTAAATCAACTATACTTCAATAAAATTTAAAAAAATAGAACAGGGTGCTTCTCAAACTTTAACGTGCATCCAAATCACCTGGGAATCTTGTTTAAATGCAGATTCTGATTCAGTAGGGCTGGGGTGAGGCCTGAGATCCTGCATTTCTAACAAGCTCCCAGGTGATGCCAGTGCAGCTAGTCCAGGGACCACACTGAGTGGCAAGAGTCTGGAAGGCTAAAACTTAATAATACCTCTGAAAATGAGCCCTAGGTAGCTCTGTTTGGAGGTTCAAGTAAGGTCAATGACAGCCAGCCTCAAATGCGAGTTGGTCAGAAAGAAGTTGCATGTGATCATTAGACCTGAAGCATTTTCCCCTCAGTGCACTGTGTTCAGGATTTCCAGCCCACACCTCTCTCCTGACCTCTGCACCTGTGTAAAAACCAACCACAGACCACTCCTACCTAAATGATTTATCTGCTCCTCAACAAACATGTCCCAAACAGAATGCATTACCTTTCCCCATTCCCAAACCCACCCCTGGGCTTCATCTCTCACAGAATGGTAGCCTCATCTACTCAGCTGCCCAAGTCGGAAATCTGGGCTTTGTTCTCCCTCCTCTTTCCCCGGCACAAAGTCCTGTCAGGTGTCTCTTTTAAGTAGCTCTTGAATCCACTCACTTCTCTCTATCTGCACTTCTACTGCCTTAGTTCATGCCACGTACAACTGCTTGGGGTGCAGCTGTAGTCTCTGAACTGGTTCCTTTCTCTATCTTCCACAGTGCAGCCTGCATGACTTTCTTATCATCACTCCCCTGTTTGGAATACTTGAATGGCTCCCTTCTGCCCTAGGGATAAAGTCCAAACTCATCAGCGTTGCTTCATGAGGCTCTTTATCCTCTAGTTGCAGCTTACCCCTCTAGCCCTACTGTTTCCTAACTCCCCTGGAACTGTGTACTGCATTTAGACTCATATGCCATGACATCATCTTCTTCCTGCTTAGTACAGACACTGAAAGCTGCTCCTGGAACCTCTCCCCCGACCTCTCTACTCATCCTTCACTTCCTCTGGAGGCCTTCCCTCCTCTCCCCAGTTTCCATATGATACCCTTCCCAAGTGCTGTCATAACACCCTTACTGCCCTGATCAGTATCTCACTGGTTGGTGATTTTGTTCCTTGTTTGACATTATGTTTAACACAAAGTAAGTGCCCAGAAAATATCTGTTAAATAAATACATGATTTGTAAATAAACAATCCTTAGGGAAACTCTTCTCAGGATATTAACTCTGACAGCAGTCTCTGTTGAATGCCAGCCCTCAGTGCTTGGAAGGAAGCAGGAGCAGATTAATAAACAGCAGGTTTCACTACCTCTCATCCTTAAGAATCTTTGGAAAAAGACCACCACTGGTAGAGAGCCTTAAATACCTGCAAATCCACTTTCCCTGGGTAGCTGTTGGCCAATGGCTGAAAGGTGTGTGTATGTGAACTCTCAGCTCGTTGGCCTCAAGAGCAGACAACTCTGATATAACTTTCACCCTGGAGCTTCCCTGTGGGAGCAGGCTGAAGCTAGGAATGTGCCTGAGATGGCAGCCCAGCTGTGCTTCCTCCCTTTTCTGTCTTGTTTCCCTCTGCCTTAGCTATCTTCCCTGGGAGCACTTCCTGAATGAATCCCTTGCACACAAGTTTGCACCTCAGGGTCTATTTCTATGGAACCTGACCTCAGACAACAGTGCAAGATTGATAGGTCCATTCAGTACTTGACTGGGTTCCTGAGAAAGGTTAGAGCATTTCTCAGAAATCTTTGAAAAAATGGAAGTGATTCTCATTTGTGTGGGATGAAGTCAGTGTAAACGTGCTTTGAGTTAGGAAAATGGATGAGATAATCCCTCAAGGAATTAATGTCGAAATTCACGGAATCAGACAGATGGCTCCCAGGGGAGCTGGCTGGCCTCTTCAGCATTAACATTCTTAGCTCTGTAAAAGGGGACTAAAACTACCCACAAATCAAGTCATGCAGGACAACTTGTTTATGAAAAGCTCTGTGCCCCCGAGCAAAGCCATTCACCTACCAGCATTCTTCCTGCAGGCCTGCTGGTTGCATTTTTGGAATTCTAGGGGTCTGGGTTCGTGATCACACAGGCATCGGTCCTGGTCTTCAGTTTTATTGTTCTCTGAGGCAACACAATGGACAGTCCTCTTCTGAAAGCCACCTCCACAGGATGCAGTGCACTGGAAGAGAGGGGCACAGGGAGAGAGTCAGAATTCTCCCCCAGGATCACCAGGGGAACTCCAGCATAACTGCTTTAACCCCACGGTTGTCAAATAGGGTCAAGCCTCAATTACCACAAGGCTTTTTGAAGGAGTCATAGAACAAAGGCACTAATAATTTGGAGATGTGAATTTAGGAAGAGTTTATATTATAGATTGTGTGAACTGAATTCAGCTTAATTTACAATTGGGTTCTCTGAAGAATGTGGACAGAGGTTGAACTGCAAGCAAAATAGAAAAAAATTTCATATCTGGACTCTGGTGCCTCAGCAATCCAGTTTCTCTGAACTGGTTTTGATTTGGGGCTGGGAGTCAGATGTGAGGAGAGGGGACAGAGCTACGAGGAAAGCTGAGGGAGGATCAAAAGGGAAGAGGGAGAGGAAAAAGCAAGGTGGAATGGAGAGGGAATTTGGAATGGACCTAGCTGTACCATGTGCGGCCTCAAGCCACCTAACAGACAAGATTCATGTAATGTCATGATGTGGCTGCCTGGAAGCAGAAGGGAGATTCTCTGGCCTGGGAAACCATCCTGGGGATGTAAGAAAATGTGTCTGAATTTATTATATATACATACGCTCTTTAAAAAATTTTTTTATTGTGGTAAAATATATAAAACATAAAATTTACTATTTTAACCATTTTTGTACAGTTCAGCGCCTTAAATACATTCACATTGTTCTGTAATCATTACCACCATCCATCTCTAGGAGTTTTTCATCTCTCCAAACTGAAACTCTGTACCCCCAACCTACCCTGCCCCAGTCCCTGGCAACCACCATTCTATTTTTTGTCTACTTGACCATTTGAGGTACCTCATAAAAGTAGAATCATACAATATTTGTCCTTTTGTGACTTGCTTCTTTCAATTAGCATAATGTCTCCAGGTTTCCTCCATGTTATAGCATGTGTCAGAATTTCCTCTTTAAGGTGGGATAATATTCCATTGTATGTAGGTACCACATTTTCTTTATCCTTTCATCTGTTGATGGACATTGGGTTGCTTCCACCTTTTGGCTATAGTGACCCACATATACTCTTATGGTTTACAGTCTATTTCATGTTTTACTATTTTCCCCTCATCTGTCTTATGTAATCAAAATCTCCCAGAGGGCAGAAACCAGTTCCTCTTTCTTTGTTCTGCACGGTAAGTGGGTGAGTGCTAAACACAGCCTGACCATTCAGTAAATACCCATTGATTGGCTGAAAAAGACAGCTGCATGGTAAATTCTGGAAAAATCTCCAGGCCCTAAATATCCCATTTGCCATTTGAAATATTATTGGTCAACAAGATTACTAGGCTTAAAAAAATACCCACACTGGATACCATTGAAACTCAGAATACTGTTACCAAACCCTGTTTCCCATAAAACTCCAATGTGGGATAAAAGGAGAAACATCAAATTCTTCTTAACATCCACTACTTTATTTTACTCTACTCTTCATAAAGCCTAGAGCAAGGTGATCAGCATGGAACTTTATGTCTGTTTTGTAACGTCAGAGATTACTCTCATTAAACCTAAAGGTAATTTTATTCAGTGAATTCACATCAAATTTTCCATGGATATGGACAAGAGAAAAGTAAGAAAATAGCTACTCAACTGATCCTGAGTAAATAAAAGTGTGCAACAGAGGACAGAGGGAAGAACAAGTGAAGTTAATCAAGCCAGAATATGATAAAGGGTACTGGAGGTACTGGACCAGAATTCAGGAGACTTGGGCTTTTTCACTCACTACACATTGTCCTGGATCTCATTCAACCTCTCGTTTTCTTCCTCTGTTAAACGAGGTTGTTACAGGCAAGAATATACAATGGAGAAAAGACAGCCTCTTCAATAAGTGGTGCTGGGAAAACTGGACAGTTACATATAAAAGAATGAAATTAGAATACTCCATAACACCTTGCACAAAAACTCGAAATAGATTGAAGACTTAGATGTAAGACTGGAAACTATAAAACTCTTAGAGGAAAACATGGGCAGAACACACTTTGACATAAATCCCTGCAATATCTTTGTGTATCTACCTCCTAGAGTAATGAAGATAAAGACAAAAATAAACAAATGGTACCTAATCAAACTTAAAAGCTTTTGCACAGCAAAGGAAACCATACACAAAAGACAACACACAGAATGGGAAAAAATAATTTGCAAACAATGCAACTGACAAGGGATTAATCTCCAAAATATACAAACAGCTCATGCAGCTCAATATCAAAACAACAAACAACCCCAAGCAAAAAATGGGCAGAAGATCTAAATAGACATTTCTTCAACAAAGACATACAGATGGCCCCCAAAACGCATGAAAAGATGCTCAACATCACTAATTATTAGAGAAATGCAAATCAAAACTACAGTGAGGTATCACCTCATACCAGTCAGAATGACCATGATCAAAAAATCTATAAACAATAAATGCTGGAGAGGGTGTGGAGAAAAGGGAACTCTCTTGCACTATTGGTGGGAATGTAAATTGATACAGCCACTATGGAGAACAGTATGGAGGTTCCTTAAAAAACTACACATAGAACTACCATATGACCCAGCAATCCCACTACTGGGCATATACCCTGAGAAAACCATAATTCAAACAGACACATGAACCCCAGTGTTCACTGCAGCACTATTTACAATAGCCAGGTCATGGAAGCAACCTAAATGTCCATCAACAGACAAATGGATAAAGAAGATGTGGTACATATATATGATGGAATATTAGTCATAAAAAGGAACGAAATTGGATCATTTTTAGAGACATGGTTGGACCTAGAGACTGTCATACACAGTGAATTAAGTCAGAAAGAGAAAAACAAATATTAATGCATATATGTGGAATCTAGAAAAATGGTACAAACTGGTTTGCAAGGCAGAAATAGAGACACAGATGTAGAGAACAAACATACGGACACCAAGGGGGGAAAGGGCAGGTGGGGACAACTGGGAGATTGGGATTGACATATACACACTAATATGTATAAAATAGATAACTAATGAGAACCTGCTGTATAGCACAGGGAACTCCACTTGCTGTACAGTAGAAACTAACACAACACTGTAAAACAGCTATGCCCCCAATTAAAAAAAAAGATAAAAAAAGATTAAAAAAAAGATATGGTACATATATACAATGGAATATTACTAAGCCATAAAAATAATGAAATAATGCCACATGGATGGACCTAGAGATTATCCTACTAAGTGAAGTAAGTCAGAAACAGAAAGACAAATATCATGATATCACGTGTGGAATCTAAAAAAGTGATACAAATGAACTTATTTACAAAACAGAAACAGACCCACAGACTTTGAAAACAAAATTATGGTTACCAAAGGGGAAAGGTTGGGGGGAGGGATAAATTAGGAGCTTGGGAGTAACATATACACGCTACTATATATAAAATAGATAGTCAACAAGGACCCACAGGGAACTGTGCCCAATATTCTGTAATAACCTATATGGGAAAATAATCTGAAAAAGAATGGATATATGTGTATGTATAAATGAATCACTTTGCTGGACACTGGAAACACAACATTGTAAATCAATTATACTCCAATATAAAATAAAAATTAAATTAAATATACAAAACAAACAAACAAACAAAGATGGAAGAGCTAATTCCAAGCCAAGCACAAAAATAAGCAGAGAGGTCACTGCCTGTGCATTTATTAGCTAATTTAAATAACTTGTGATGGAGAAGATGCATGAATTTGTGTTGTATTAAATTAGAGGATTAAGCAGGAAGCATGGTTACTGATTTGGGTTTTGTTAATTGTGGTAATGCTGTGAGTTTGGGGTTTTAGAGACAAGGTAACTCTCTTAATGCTCAGTTCCACTTCTTTGTGTCCAATAAAAATAAGGGATCTTTGTGCAGAACTGAGCACCCAAAGTAGGGATGGGGCTTAGTTGGGGCTTAGCTCTAAGCTAAGATTGTTGAGCAACTGAATTGTTTGCACCCTACATTGAACTCTGTACTATGCTCTTTCAGTCCTGGATGCTTCTCTTCAGCTTAAACTGGCCTGTTTGGGAAGGTTGATTCCCAGGGCTCAGCAGATGATCAGCAAAGATTCTCTGTGAGAAGCTATAAAATAGAAACATGAAGACTGGACACTGTTAGTGCTATCACTCAACCAACATAGATCAAATGAAGAAACCATTTGATGATTTAAAACTGGTACAAACTAATGCAAGCATCTCAATTGAATAATTTTCTTTTTTAAAAAAAATAAATAAATTTATTTATTTATTTAGTTTTGGCTGCATTGGGTCTTTGCTGCACGCAGGCTTTCTCTAGTTGCGGTGAGCAGGGGCTACTCTTTGCTGCGGTGTGCGTGCTTCTCATTGCAGTGGCTTCTCTTGATGTGGAGCATGGGCTCTAGGCATGCAGGCTTCAGTAGTTGTGGTGCATGGGCTCAGTAGTTGTGACTCGTGGGCTGTAGAGTGCAGGCTCAGTAGTTGTGGTGCACAGGCTTAGTGGTTCTGTGGCATGTGGGCTCTTCCTGGACCAGGGCTCGAACCCGTGTCCCTGCATTGGCAGGCAGATTCTTAACCACTGTGCCACCAGGGAAGTCCTTTAATAATTTTCTTGCACTTACAATTAATATATGTCAGGCACTGTAAGTACATAGGCAATATCCTTGAGTTCAATTCTTGGAACAACCATGTAAAATAAAATTTGTTTTTGGGTGTTGTAGAATCAGATATTCCTCTCCTCTGATGTTTTTCCTTTTTTCATAGCATTTAATGAAGGACATGGGGACACATGTCCTTCAGTTTTGGAAAATTTTTCTTGTATTAATTCTTTGATAATTTCCTCACTTCCATTCCCTCTCCATCCTCCCTTTTTTTTAATTAGTTTTTTTTTAATTTTTGAATTTTAGTTTATTTTTTATACAGCAGGTTCTTATTAATCATCAACTTTATATACATCCGTGTGTACATGTCAATCCCATCCATCCTCCCTTTCTGAAATCTTATTATTTTGATGTTGTGCCTGCTGGCCTGATCCTCTAATTTCCTTATCTTTTATCTCATTTTGTCTTTGTCCTCATTTTCTTGAGAGATTTCTTCACATTATTTTCACAGTCTCATGTTTGAATTTTCACCTTTGCTATTCTAAAAATTTCTAAATTCTCCTTATATGCTTTTTATATACCTTTGATAAGAAGCTAGCTCATGGATATAGTCTCTTATTTCCCTAAAGAGACTAATTATATATTTTTTATGAGGAGTTCTTTCATGGTCTCTATTCCTTGGCGTTCCTTTTGTTCTGTTCATCCTGTTATTTTGTTCTTGGTGTGATAGGTTTTCTCAAATGTCCAGAAATCCTACGCTATCTATGTATATTTAAGATGAGGCACCAATGAGCTGACTGGATGTTCCATGGGTGGCAGTTGTTGAGACATGGCTTTATATAAGGTGAGCAGGAAGAGGTCTCTTATGTAGTTTTTTTCCTCTTGAGGCTAAGCTGGTCCCCTGCCATTGTGGAGCTCAGTAGGGGAGGGGGATATCACACTATTTACTGTATTTTCATCACTGAATCGCTGGTGAGACAATTAATCCTTTTGCCCTGATCAACTATGCCTGATTCCAAGGTATCGGAGAGAAGACCTCCAGGCTATGGTTGGGATGTAGGAAAATTTCTAAAGATCCAACTGCTTCTCTTACAAACTTTCAACCAACTCCCATTTTCCTTTACCCTCACCTCTGCCTTCAGATGTACCTGGAAATCTCTGCTATAGACAGTTTTTAGCTTTCTCTGACATGCTACTAAGTCAATTGTAAGTTTGGGTATCTACTTTTTTTTTTAGAAAATAAAAACTTTATTTTTTCAGGCTTATAAGATAGTTTCCATTACATATGACATTATGGTCAAGGACTCTACGGCCACAAATGCCCGCAGTCACATAAATATATCCAATCAATGCCTTTTCCTGCTAAATGAGGCATCTGATGTCCAGAGGGTCATGTTTCGAGTAGAGGTTGTCCTTAATGGGATGGCTCCCATCAGTGCATTAGGAACTAGCCAAGTAACCTTGCTTGCTAGAGCTGTCTGACTCAGAGGAGAGGAAGGGACAGAGGGCCTGCTGATCAGAGATGGGACAGAACTAGACCTTCTCTTGTGGTTTAAGATATTTCAAAATCTCAGAATTCAGATTTGGCTTCTACAGCATGTTTAGGGGAGTTCCAACTTTTGGATGAAAAAGGAAACCAATTTAGTGGTAAGAAATAGAAGACTGCTTAAGAGGGGTCCTAACTGCCCCCTTCCTGCAGCAGTGAGGAGAGGAAGGCCTCAAACTCACCGGCCCTTGGCTTAGACCATCACTCTCCCAGGAAGAGGGAGAGAGTGGCTCCGCCCCTCGACTCCTCTCCCCCATGGTTCAGTGGCACTGACACCCATTCAAGGTAGTGAACATCTAGAAGTTCCATATGCTGCAGCTGGAGTTTGCCAATCAGATTCTACTTGGAGCTTTAATGTGAACAAGTTTGTGTAAACTGCAAACAAGCCGTGGCACAAGTCTCCTGGGACACTAGCTTTGCTCTCCCAACTTGCAGAGCAGAAGACAGGAATACCCCAAACCAAATAAAAGCCCAAGTAGGCATCTAAATCTGGAGCAGACATTCATTCTCCTGGACACCACCAGCTGCCCCAGGGTGATGCTAAGGCACAGTCAGTTTTACATTAGAAAGTAAAGCCACCTCTTAAACCCAGGACACAGCTGGCTACTTACTTCTATTTTCCAAAAGTGTACTGACCCCATCACTTTGCTGTTGTCTCCTGTCCTCTTCTCTTTCTTTGTGGGTTTGTGCCACTTTTAGCAGTTTTTTTTTTTTTTTTTTCTTTTTCTGGCTGTTTAATGGAGTTTGGGGAACAGAGGCAAATGTATATATTTGACCCATCCATATGTCTTACTTGAACTCTGGTAACTTCTCCTTTTCTCTTAATAATAGGTAAAGAGGTCAAGGACGATCCTAAAGGCTGGCTTGGTAGGTGGAGCCACCCCCATTGCCCCCTATTCTTTGACATGCACAACTGATGAATTAGTAGTACATGGCTCTTCCAAGGAAACTTTAACTCATCTCCACCTCCAAGAGACTGCTACTTCTACCTTCCCCTAAGGAAATTCTGTACTTCTGCTGTTGGAAATTTTTACATCTCAGAAATACAGGTCTACCTCATTCTTAAAAGGGCAGTACTATAAGAAATTAATAAATTAACCAGTTCCTCCATCAATGGACATTTAGATTATTTTCAGGAATTGCTATTATAACAAGGTGGTAATGAACATTCTTTATAGTCATCTAGGATTACATCTGGTGGTATATCTGTGGGTTAAATTATTAAAGATAGAATTACTGGGTCAGATACTTTATGGATTTTAAGTTTCTCACTGATTTTAATACTTTCTATTCTAACTTCATACAGATGATTATAACCAAAGAAATGCACTGGAATCTGGCTAAAGAACAACCACACAAAACTTCACAATTTACAACCTCAGTGTTACCTAACACTGACATTACCTAAATGTCAAAATGAGGAGCAGCCTGCATTCTTACAGGAAAATGGGAATGTTTTTGACAATTTCCTCTTCTCAGTGTGTACCCTGAGAGCTTATGTTTCACACATCATTACTACTGTCATATTTACTGGGGTATCATCATCATTCTTGCCAGAAAGAAAACTGCATTATCCAAATTTCCTTTACAATGAATGATAAGGTACTAGAGCCTTGGGAAGTTGACAGTGACACTTAAAAATGTTTATCTGTAGTTTCTAATCTATAGGATTTTGTTCCCCTGGATGGGCCCAAATTTATAGCATTCTCATGACAGTTCATAGTGTATCAAATTTTCTTTTCTGATGGTCACATTTGATTTGATTAGTGATGCTTATAATTGTTACACAGGGCTCCAGGGTATTTATGAAAAGCCTAATCCTGAAACACATCTTTATCTGTTGAGGACAATTTTTCAGGTTGTGAAATCAAAGATGGATGAGGAAAATTGGTATTAGAAATAACTGAACCTCCAAAAAATAGGAAATAATGTATATTTCCAAGGGAGATATTGTAAGATGCCTAAATATAAATTAAATTTTCTTCATATGAAAAATAATACAACTGTATGACATTGTTTTCTGTTGTTCACATGACCCATGGGGGTAGGGTGAAAACTGGTCCTGGACCTGGCAGACAGCTTAGTAGAATGCATAGCCAGAAGCTTGCCCAGACACCAGAATCTCCTTTGCCAATTCATCGTGAATCAGCATTAGATGCCAATTAATATAGGGCATTCATAGAAAATACTATGGGTTCTGTCTAAGGGAATGGTTGATGTCATTCTTCATTGTCTACTAGGCATTTTTTAAGCTATAAAAATAGTAAAATATGTATTTTTATTTGTTGCAGGCTAACTGATTAATGTACAATGGTCCTTTAGCAATAACAAGTCATCTTGTTCTTCCTGGATTTGAGTGGGAAGAGACCAATACAACCTTGAGTTGGATGCACCAGCAGGAGCCTTTTCTAAGAGTACATGCCACAGGACTTTCCCTGGTGGTGCAGTGGTTAAGAATCCGTCTGCTAATACAGGGGACAGGGGTTCGAGCCCTGGTCCGGGAAGATCTCACATGCCGCAGAGCAACTAAGCCCGTGCGCCACAACTATTGAGTCTGCGCTCTAGAGCACGTGAGCCACAACTACTGAGCCCGCGTGCCACAGCTACTGAAGCCTGCGCACCTAGAGCCTGTGCTCCACAAGAGAAGCCACCACAATGAGAAGCCCACGCACCACAATGAAGAGTAGCCCCCTCCAGCCGCAACTAGAGAAAGCCCGCACACAGCAACAAAGACCCAAGGCAGCCAAAAATCAATCAAAAAAAAAAAAAAAAGTACCTGCTAGCATTCAAATTGATCATGGCTCTGCAGGTATAACTACACAACTATAACAACGACAACTGCTAAGAACATAGCAACCTAAAAATATCTTGGGATTATGTTTGGTAAAATACTGCATTAGCCTCTGTTATAATTATAACCATCAAAATATACTTACACAAGAACAAGTTACTTAAAAAAATATTAATAGTTGCGGGGTTAGTATATCAGATCCTCTTGGCTCACCTGTCTCCCAGATGTTGGCCTTTGATGGGCCCCAGCTGAGGTGGGAACCAGCTTCATGGAAGCACAACTCATTGGCCTGCACTTCATGCATGCCCTTGCTGTGTGCCTCTTACCCTGACAATGGATTTTCTTGTTGTCAATGAGATGTGAGACACAGTGGGACCTGCCCACACATAAATAACCCAAGACAATGGGGGGTGCTACCCATCTAAGGGGAGACTTTTTACACAATCCTGGGAGATAGGAGCCGGTAGATAATCTCCTCTCTTCCTGCCTCTGGACAAACTGCTCCAAGAGACAGTAGTTCAAACAGCTTTTAAAAGACCTTCTTTCGAGAGCAGGCAATCAGTTGCTCTTGACACCAAGCAGTGGTCAGTTAGGAAAAATGGTCAGCCTGGTAATGCCCCACCTCATACTTGATTCTCCTCCTTCCCTGCCTCCTTCCTCTTTTCTGTCACTCCTGATTCCCTGACATTGTATTTCCTTATAAAGTATTAGATTTTGCCTCAGCTTTATTTTCTAGAGAACCTAGGATACAATAAGTCAGAGTGATGGAAGAATCTGTCTGTGGAAGAATTTTTTTATTTTCAGTGTCACTGATAGTCTTATTTCTACAATAAACTTTGTAAGAATCATAAATCTTTCTCTCATTTACAATTTAACTATTTCATTTGTCCTTCCATCAAACATGCTGGCCATCTAGCAAACTGATAATCTGCAGGTTGACAAGAGACCTGAAATTCACTAAATCATGCTAAGCCTCAAGCTTCAGGGCACATGCAACTCCTATTTGCTCTGCAAAAAGCCAGAGGATCCAAGATGTTAGGACCCCAAATCACTTTTCCATAGGCTTTGTGCCTTTGGGCTAGTTTTTGGTATTTGATCTTTTCTCTTTTGAAAGTATTTGATCTTTTTCTCTTCTGAACTCAGGATAGTTAACACTGACCACCATGTCAGCCATGGGTCAAGTTTTAGCAGACTTAGACGTATTAGAGAGCAGAAAAGTAAAATACAGAACTGAAATATATAGAAACACACTTTAAATCAATGTATACATTGAACATTTACAGGGATTATATATGACTTTTAAAATCAAAAGGAAACAAATGCTATTTTAAAAAAATAAATGAAAGAGATTATAACTGACTCTTACCAGGTCCCAGTTCCCAGTGGCCCAGTGACAGCAAGGGTGCCCATTGCAGGGTGCAATGGATGTGGGCCTTTTCGTCCAGTCACACAGCCCTCCTGGACAAGTCACTCCTCTCTTCTGAATTCCGCCTCCACATGACCTGGAACACTGGTCCACAACAGGGACAAAGTCAGGTAAAAATCACATGGTGTCATTTTCAGAGATAAAGGGTAGGGACGTGCCTTTTTTCACTGTATCTTCAGTGCCTGACACTGCACCTGGCAGATGTGAATATTCAGTAGATGCTGAATAAATGTTTACTTTATTTAGAAAAAATACTTGACAGTTCATCTCTAGTTCCACACCTTGTATGTCAACCCATTCCCCACTAATTATTTAGTAAGAGGGTTCATTTTTCCTTTTTCAGTTTGGAAATTAAAAAATGAATGTTTCCAGGTAAGTCTGGAACAAGCATTTTTTTTCTATGACATATTATTAAGTTACAAAGATATACATGTATATAGTATAAAATATAACCTATCTTTAGAGCAGAAATTCCCATGATTACTGAACAAATATTCATGATTACTGAATATTTCAAGTGGGGATTAAAAACTCAGTTTGGTAATCACTGGTTCAGCATTACTTGAGATAAGGCCTAGCTTATTGCAGTACATCACAAAGTTGGTAGCAACAGTTAGGCCCAGCTATATTAACTCCAAATCTAGGTAGCTTCGTCTAATCACCAAAACATGTTCCTAGTGTCTGTCTGAATTCACAATCATGTGTATTTAGATGTTTTTCATCAAAGTATGCTAGAATAAAGAATTTACATTTCCAAAACAGCTATTATTAATTTTTAAATAAAGAACTCAAGAAAAGACAGAAAAACTCAATAGAATTATATTTTCTTTAAATGCTTTTACTATTATTTTTGCTGTGTACAATGTTATTAAGAATATGAGTATCTCTATTGGAATCTGGAACATTTGTGCCAGGTTCCTTACAATGACCACTCTGTCATTTCAAATGACAAAGGTGAAACAAGCCCCAGGACTCAGCCCTTCCACCAGCAGGTAAGCTCCAGACACGGACCCCACAGGGCCCACTGCCACCTGCACTGGAACCTTGCCCCACCCACCAGTGGGCCAACAGTAGCTCCAAGATCACCAGGCCATGCAGCTAGCCATGTTATGAGCTGGCCCTTCCCATCAGCATGCCAGCAGCCACCAGATGAGGCAGGGCCTAGGAATCAACCAGATCAGGAAAAAGCCCACCTACCAGAGCTCCTACAGTAGTTGGTCCCACCACAATAGAAGGGCCCATGCAGCCCACATAGGGGGCACCCCTAGAGCACACAGCTCTAGTGACCAGAGGTGAGTGTGCTGTTGCCCCACTGGACATATCGTACATAAGGCCACTTCTGTAAGATTGGGAAATGTAACCAACCTACCTAATACATAGAAATAAACACAGAGAATTAGGCAAAATGAGGAGTCAGAGGAATATGTTCCAAATTAAGGAACAAAACAAAATCTCAGAAAAAGAACTAAATGAAGTGGAGGTAAGCAAATCTACCTCATAAAGAGTTCAAGGGTAAAGATCATAAAAATGCTCAACAAACTCAGAAGAAGAATTAATGAATAAGGTGAGAATTTCAACAAAGAGTTAGAAAATATAAAGAAGGACAAGACAGAGGTAAAGAATACAATAACTGAGATATGAAGTACATTAGAAAGAATCAACAGTAGATTAGATGATACAGAGGAACATAGCAGCAAACTGGAAGAGGAGTGGAAATCACCCAAGCTGAACAGAAAAAGGAAAGAATTTTTAAATATGAGGATAGTTTAAGAGACCTCTGAGAAATGCAAATCAAAACTACAATGAGGTATCACCTCACACTAGTCAGAATGGCCATCATCAAAAAATCTACAAACAGTAAATGCTTGAGAGGATGTGGAGAAAAGGGAACCCTCTTGCACTGTTGGTGGGAATGTAAATTGATACAGCACTATGGAGAACAGTATGGAGGTTCTTTAAAAAACTAAAAATCGAACTATCATACGACCCAGCAATCCCACTACTGGGTATATACCCTGAGAAAACCATAATTCAAAAAGAGTCATGTACCACAATGTTCCTTGCAGCTCTCTTTACAATAGCCAAGATATGGAAGCAACCTAAGTGTCCATCGACAGATGAATGGATAAAGAAGATGTGGCACATATACACAATGGAATATTACTCAGCCATAAAAAGAAACGAAATTGAGTTATTTGTAGTGAGGTGGATGGACCTAGAGTCTGTCATACAGAGTGAAGTAAGTCAGAAAGAGAAAAACAAATACCATATGCTAACATATATATATGGAATCTAAATTTAAAAAAAAGGTTCTAAAGAACCTAGGGTCAAGACAGGAATAAAGATGCAGACATAGAGAATGGACTTGAGGACACGTGGAGGAAGAAGGGTAAGCTGGGATGATGTGAGAGAGTGGCATGGACTTATAAATACTACCAAATGTAAAATAGATAGCTAATAGGAAGCAGCTGCATAGCACAGGGAGATCAGCTCGGTGCTTTGTGACCACCAAGGTGGGTGGGATAGGAAGGGTGGGAGGGAGACGCAAGAGGGAGGAGATATGGGGATATATGTATATGTATAGTTGATTCACTTTGTTATACAGCAGAAACTAACACACCATTGTAAAGCAATTATACTCCAATAAAGAAGTTAAATAAAAAAAGAAAATTACAAACCAATATCACTGATCAACATAGATGCAAAAATTCCCCCCAAAATATTAGAAAAAATATCTAATGATACATTAAAAGGATCATACACCATGATCAAGTGGGATTTATCCCAGGGATAAAAGGATTGTTTTTGATTCAAAATCAATGTGATACACCACATTAACAAACTGAATAAAAATAATCATGATCACATCAATAGATGCAGAAAAGGCTTTTCACAAAATTCAACATCCATTTATAATAAAAACTGTCAACAAAGTGGGTACAGGGAACATACCTCAACATAATAAAGGCTGTACATGACAAACCTATAGCGAACATCATACTCAACAGTAAAAAGCTGTAACCATTTCCCCTAAGATCAGGTATAAGACAAGGATGCCCACTCTTGTCACTTTTATTCAACATAGTATTGGAAGTCCTAGCCACAACAATCAGACAAGAAAATAAGAGGAATCCATATTGGAAAGGAAGAAGTAAAACTGTCACTGTTTGCAGATGACATGATACTATACATAGAAAATCCTAAAGATGCCACCAAAAAACTACTAAAGCTCATCAATGAATTTGATAAAGTTGCAGGATATAAAATAAATACACAGAAATCTGTTGCATTTCTGTAACTAAAAATGAACTAGCAGGAAAAGAAATTAAGGAACAATCCAATTTACAACTATATCAAAAAGAATAAAATACCAAGGAATAAATCTAACCAAGGAAGTAAAAGACTTGTACTTGGAAAACTATAAGACACTGATGAAAGCAACTGAAGATGACACAAACAACTGGAAAGATACACCGTGCTCATGGGTTGGAAGAATTAATATAGTTAAAATGACTATACTATCCAAGGAAATCTACAGATTCAGTGCAATCCCTATCAAAATACCAATGACGTTTTTCACAGAACTAGAACAAATAATTCTTAAATTTGTATGGAAACACAAAAGACCTCGAATAGGCAAAACAATCCTGAGAAAGAAGAAAGGTGGAGGTGTCACATGCCCTGATTTCCAACTATACTACAAGGCTATGGTAATCAAAACAGTATGGTACTGGCACAAAAACAGACACATAGTTCTATGTAACAGGATAGAGAGTCCAGAAATAAACCCATACTTATATGGTCAACTAATCTATAACAAAGGTGGCAAGAATATACAATGGGGACTAGACAGCCTCTTCAATAAAAGGTGTTGGAAAAACTGGACTACTTTTTCACACCATATACAAAAATAAACTCAAAATGGATTTAAAATTTAAATGTAAGACCTGAAACTATAAAACTTCTTGAAGAAAACATAGGCTGTAGATACATTCTTTGACATTGGTTTTAGTTATATATATATATATATATATATATATATATATATATATATATATTTATCTGTCTCTTCAGGCAACAGTAAGAAAAGCAAAAATAAACAAATGAGACTACATCAAACTAAAAAGCTTTTGCACAGTGAAGTAAAATATCAACAAAATGAAAAGGCTGCCTACTGAATGGGAGAAGCTATTTGCAAACAATATATTTGATAAGGGGCTAATATAAAAAATATACAAAGAACTCATACAAGTCAACATCAAAAAACATACAGCCTGATTAAAAAATGGGCAGAGGACCCAAATAGAAATTTTTCCAAAGAAGACAGACAGATGGCAAACAGCAATGTGAAAAGATGCTCAGCATCAATAATCATCAGGGAAATACAAATCAAAACCACAATGAGTTATCACCTCACAGCTGGCAGAATGGCTAGCATCAAAAAAAACAACAAATAATAAATCTTGGCCAGGATGTGGAGAAAAGGGAACCCCTGTGCCTTGTTGGTGGGAATTTAAATTGGGGTAGTCATTATGGAAAACTGTATGGAGGTTCCTCCAAGAATTAAAAATAGAACTGCCATATGATCCAGCAATTTCACGCTTGGGTATTTCCTGAAGAAAACAAACACCAATTCAAAGAGATATATGCACCTCAATGTTCACTGCAACATTATTTATAACAGAAGGTATGGAAGCAATGTAAGTGTTCATTGATGAATGGATAAAGAAGACGTGGTGTGTACGTGTACACACACACACAAAATGGAATACTACTCAGCCATAAAAAATAAAATCTTGCCACCTAGGACAACAATGGATGGATCTAGAAGTGAAATAAGTCAGACAAAGAAAGACAAATACCGCATGATCTCACTTACATGTGGAATGTAAAAACAAAACAAACAGACAAAACAAAATGAAAAGAGACACATAGATACAGAGAACAAATTCTGGTGTTTGACAGAAGGTAGAGGTGTGGGGTAGGGGGGAAATAGGTGAAGGGGATTAAGAGGTACAAACCTCCTGATGTATAATAAATACGTTATAGGGATGTAATATACAACATAAGGAATATAATCAATAATATTGAAATAACTTATTATGGGGACAGATGGTTACTAGAGTGTGATGATCATTTCATAATGTATGCAAATGTCAAAGCATCATATAGTACACTTGAAATTTACGTATTATTGTATGTCAACTAAATTTAAGTTAAAAAAAGAGTCATCAAGACCTGAATTTAGGGTGGATTATTAAGAACACATTAAATAAACAACCGCCACTACAACAACAACAAAATTCAACCTTTCACACTGCCAAGATACATACCCTGCTAGTATCTTTGCTATGCTTGTTATGGGCTAAATTGTGTTCCCCCAAAATTTGTATTTTGAAGTCCTAACCCCCCAGTACCTCAAAATGTGATGTATTTGGAGGAAGAGTCTTTAAACAGGTAATGAAAGTAAAATGATGTCATTTTACTTGCATACTTTTCATAATGGCCCTAACCCATTATGACTGGTGTACTTATAGGAAGAGGAGATTAGGACACAGACACACATGGAGGGAAAACGACAGAAGACAAAGGAGAAGACAGCCATCTACAAACCAAGGAGTCAGGCCTCTGAAGAAACCAATCCTGCCAACACCTTGATCTCAGACTTTTAGCCTCTAGAACTGTGAGAAAGAAATATTTTTGTTGTTGAAGCCAAAAAGCAATAACAGAAACAAAAACAGCGGTGAAACAAGACTTAAAGAAAGGAGACTGATAAAGGAAATTCTGGGGATAAGAGGAGGGGAAAAAAATCAGAAGATGCTAAATAGTTCAGTATGTCAAATGGAAGGAATTCTGGTCTAGAAACCAAAATGTAAAATGTAGATGTGTTTATTCTGATTAGTTCTGACAGCCCTAATGGAGCGCATACTTCTACAACGCAATTTTGTTCATCTATTAAAACAGGATTCAGCCTTCTTTCCCCACTATATAAAGCTTTAGAATTAAATTTGTCCATCTTTGGAATAGTGATGTTATAGGTTTTCTAAGGGTCTGATGAACTGGCTGTAATGCTTACAAAATAAGTTCGAGATGACAAGTTGGATTCCTGAAGGGATATAATTCTAAAACATGTCAAGTTTTTGCTCACCAGAATAATTTTCTAAGTTGTATTGTCTCATTTTCCTGAGGTTTCTAAGAGGAAGGTAAATAATTCACCAAGAATCTTTGAAGAATGCTTTTGAGTACTTGAAAAGTACTTTGAAAGATCTTAGTACTTTGAAAAATCTTAATTATGACATGGTAACAACAACAAAACAATTATGATTGCCAATATCATGCCTATCACTACAGGCACTGTATGTGTGATGGTAACCATAGAAAAGAGGGAAATTATATACAATTAACATTTTCTGCTCAATAAAAGAACTAATCTATTGCTTTCACAGTATTCCAACATGGATCTTTTCCCACTTATTCACTGTTTTTAACCCTATATGAGGAGGGAAGGAGAGAAATTCCACACTTGGGATCCTGTTGCATACCTACATTTGTGCATATAGATCCAGGGCCACCTGGCCAAGTAACCTCCAGGAAAGGGTGGATAAAGAAGGTATAAACTAGTGGTTCTTAAAGTGTGGTCCCCAAAGCAGCAACTTCAGCATCTCTGGGTACTTGTTAGAAATGCAAAACTTCAGGCCCTACCCCAGACCTCTGAACTGGACACTGTGGGCGTGAGGTCCAGACATCTGTGTGCTGACAAACCCTCCAGGTGATGCTGAAACATGCTAAAGTTTTCTAAAGTTTGAGAACCAGTGGAGACATCTCTACAGTTGAAATGCATCTTCCATTGCAAGTAGTCTGGGCTGGCTGACATTCACCGCAAGGCCCCAGAACATTCCCACGAAGCCATCTGTTAGATAGTATGTACAGACAGAGCATCATCATGATGGCTCAGGGAAAGCACCGAAAGGTGCCCAGTCCCTAATAGTCCCTCAACATTCCCAGGGAAATGTTCAACCAACTTCAGCATTTTCTGTCTTTACTGCTCCTTCAGAGGGAAGTCTTCCAACTTTGTGGTTTGCTCAGAACAGAGCAATTTAGAAAGGAGGACGTTGGGAGGCCTTCAGGAAACAGGCTCATGATTGGGCTCCCAGAAGCTACTGAGGAAGCATATAGAATACATCTTTTTCACAACCAGAGAGCATATATGATTGCTCATCTTGGATAACTTGCAAATGCAATTTCTCTGATAAGGCAATCTAAGCGTCTCTGCAAATGCCAGGATTCTGGAAGCTGTCACCAGGCCCAGCAGACATGGAGGCCTAAGTTCAAAGCATGGGAGTAGCAGGTACTTTATGTCCTCCAGAGCTGGACAGGGAAGGAAGCAGAAGAGGGGACAGTGGTGGTTTTTGCCCCAGAAAACACCAGGTATTGAACCAGGGCCTCAGGAATCAACATGGCTGCTTGACCCAGCAGACAGTAAGAAGCTTGAGGGGGCTCAGTCTTCCAGGGTTGAACACTAATTCTGTATCCTACACTTGTGGTTCTTTATCTTCCCTTCCTTGGCATGTGGTAAGTTTCCCCCCAAATACTTATCGACTCACTCTTTCTCCTCAGTTCGCTCTTTGCTCCATGTCCACTGGACTAAATTCTACAGTAGAAAGAGTACAGGCATCAGAGTCAGCCTTAAGCTTGAATTTAATACTCCATCATTTATTTTCTAGTTGTATGACCTCATGTACGCTTCTTAACCTCTGAGTCTCAATTTCTTCACCTATAAAGTGGAATTAATAAGGCCTAACATCCAGGTTGTTGTGATAATTAAAACAAGTATTGTAGGTAAAGTGTCCAGTGTATGGACACACTCAAAACGTGCTGCATTCTTTCTTTCCCTCTTCTTTCCACCATACATGGGTACAGCTGGGAGTATTCTTTTTTTTTTTAAGCTACTGAGGCCAATGGGCAAATGAAATCATTATATCTCACCAAGGAAGAGTAATTTGTTTCCATGTACTGAAGTAGGACAAAGACGCAGCAGAGCCTCAGCCCTCACAAAACAGGATGGACACACACACACACACACACACACACACACACCTCTTTTTATTTGTGTAAATGAGGATCTGGGCATTTAACTGAGAGGTGGAACTCTGAAATTAAATACTATGTGTGGAAAGGATCTGACCATTGCCCCCAGCCCCACTGCAGAAGCCTAAGAGGGGCATGTGGTGATGCTCTGTCCTAAATGCCTCTGACCACAGTGGTACATGTACATCTCCCCAGAGGGACCCCGATTCCCCAGTATATCCATTGAGACTAGGTTGTAATAAACCATTGAGCAGTCACAGTTTAAAGCACACAACATAGCCTTCAAGTTGCTGGACCTGCCCAGCCTTCCCACCTGTCACCGAGCAGGACCCTATGGGGCTTTCCCAGAACAGCCTCGCCCTCTCACCCCATCATGTTCTCCACCTGCCTCTTGTCTATAGAAACACTTTAGCCTCCTAGGCCTTCCTCGATCTCCAAAGAGTAAATTTAATCAGCGAGGTGAGAAAACTCAGAAAGGAAAACAAAATAATAATAGTTTAGCTATTAAACAAAGCCAAGGACCTTTAGTTCCTCCTCAAGGACTATAGATAATATTCTGAGCCACATCTTTTGAGCTGTTTTGCAGAGACTGAAACACCCACCAGGTGGAAGAAGTTAACTGTATGGTGCCCACAAGCATGTAGACCTCAGACGGGTTGGAACCAGAAGGTTTGTGATGCTGATGTTGTTGACTCCCCATTACCGCACCACCAACCAATCATAAGAATGCCCACAAGCTGATCACAACCCCCCTCCCTCACCCTGTCTTTAAAAACGTTTCCCTGAAAGCCTTCGAGGAGTTCAGGCCTTTTGAGCACTAGCTACCTGGACTCCTTGCTTGGCGCCTGCAATAAACGCTGCACTTTCCTTCACCACCACCTGGTGTCAGTAGATCGGCTTTACTGTGTATGGACAAGTGACCCAAGTTTGGTTCAGTAACACACCCAGTGGAAGGTGGCTGAGTGGAGGCCTGGCGCTGGATTGATACACGTGTGGTCTTCCCCGACATCTAGACTCACAAAGTAACACAGAGATTCATGGTTGCCAGGTTGTCCGGATAGTGTACTAGGCACCGTACCTGGCTCCAAGGCTCCACCTGCCACTCCTCGCAGGGCTCCAGGTTACAGCTCATGCTCAGTGGAGGAGGAGGGCCAGCCAGGAACTGGCAGTGAAATGGTCTCAGGCTGCGGTGGTCCCGGTCCACACACTGAATCTCCCGGATCTGGAAGCCCCCGCTGCAGTTTCTGGAGCACTGTATGGAGAGCGAGAGAAAAGGGGACACCTGAGTCCTTGGCATCAGACCATCCACGCCCGGATTCCCAGGGGTTTCACAAAGCATCACGAAGTTCCAGGCTTCCAGTCACGAAGAGGGGTTAGTAAACTGTCTTCCCTCAGAAAGGGAGTCACTTGAGCAGCTCCCCAAGAGGGGCCTCCCAATGTCAGAAAATGCAGGTGTGGAAGGGTGAAAACCGGGTGAAAAGTCCAGTTCTGTCACTCACTCATAGTGAGCCCTTGGGCGAGCTGCAGAAACATTCTGAGCCTCAGCTGTCATATCTGTAAACTGGGATAGTAACCGTTACCTATGGGGCTGTTGTGAAGATTACAGCCGCAGGGGTGGGCTTGGGGTGAGGCTGGCGCAGCATCCACTCAGTGGGTGGATGTTCCCTAAGATGCCTGTGTTCATTTGAGGCAAATGGAACCGCTGTTGGGGGAGCCCTCTGCAAAGCCACAGCCAACTGTCCCTCAAAATCCTACCGAAAACCCATTTTCTCCCTGAGTGTGAATGCAGGTTGGGTTACCTTGTTTCAAGGGAAGGGCCTCTATAAGGAAAATAAACTGAACAACTGCTCAGTGGTTTGATTCAGGGAGTGGGCCAACCCTGTCCTTGCCCCTACTGCCAGGTTTCCCCCTACAGCACCATCGCCCACCATCCTTCCTTCTATAGCCTCCATCACCGAGGGTTTTCTCAGTGCGTGCCTGCAGCAAGCCCTTACAGAGGCCGCCCTCACGCCCCCTGCCCTGTGCCCGTACCTTGCGCAGCGGCCCCTGCACCCTGCTCTCAGTAAAGGGCACTGTTCACTCGCAGGCTGCTGATTTCCTTAAGATCATGATAAACACGGCTGAGCCTGGGTCACCTAAAACCAGAGTTTACGTGGCCTATTCTGGAGGACTTCTTTGGTTCACTCTCTGACCTCTTGGATTCTGGAAGCTTCTCCATCCCCCACCTAGTTAGATTTTACTTAATCGTAACTTGAGCTTCCAAGACTTGGTCTGTCTACAGTCTGTGTAGAATGCTAGTGCCATCAGTTTCCCTTCAGCTCGTCTTGCCTGTGCATCCTAGTCTCTCAAGGACAGTCCTGGCCTGTCTTGTCACTGCCCACACTCAGGTGGGGACCCGAAGTAGGTGGCATGGAGCCTGATCTCTGTGCTCCTCAGCCCCTCTCCCCCAGATTCTCAGATTGTGATTAACAATATGTTAATTCTCCCCCAGATTGTGGATTAACAATATGTCCTGTGGTCCTTGTGTCCCAAATATTCCTTCCTCCACCCTTCGCATTACTTGCTACTGCCCCTCCTTTAACTTAGCATAAATGTCACATTCTCTGCAAGGCCTTCCTTGAATACCTTCTCCAAAGGATACCTATCCCTCTTGTTATTTATCTCAGATCCTTCCTTGTTTCTATCAAAAGAACTTGAAATGTGAAACAACTTTTATTTATTCTGTCCATCCTTTCTATTAAACTATCACTGCCCTGAAGTTGGAGGCCTGTCTGCCCTGGTCACCATTGTGACCTTGAGCATCTAGCATGGGGCCAGGTGCAGCATAGATGTTCCCCACAGCTTGCTGAATGAATATATGAATTCTGAGAAAAGAGCAACTGGGGGCTCCCAGTGAACTAAAGAGATCTGTGGTCGCTATAAAAAGCATCCTTCTTCAGCCTCTCAATCCTTCCATTGATGATCTCATTACAGTCTTGGCTGAGAAAATGCACCACCACCAAGGTGTGCGCATTGCTGTAAGGTATATTTTCATCTGGCCCTCTCTCTACATGGTAAAGTATCATGCTTTCTGGTTATGGTGGCATAATCATAATTGTAGGGTTGTGGATGGTGAAAGAAAATTCCTCAAAACCTTTCAGTAGAGGTATATCCCAAAATACTGATCCCCATCCTTCTGCCACCAGGCAGATTGCACAAGTCACCTGACATCAGACCTTGGGCTGTAACATAGAAGATGTGGGCCCATATGACAAGGGGGCAGATTGATGCTCTAATGCTACCATAAATCAAATGTGTTTAGCTTCTCAGAAATAAGCAACACTTGCCAGACAGCCCCCGCAAAAGCAAATTCAAAATTTCATTTGCCTGCCATGCTGTAAGTACACAGAGAAAAAAGTAACTGCCAATTTAAAATCAGTCACAGAACAGGAGCTTCTGGGTTGGTGAACACATGGAGGTGCTGGGAGAGTGGTGTGCCTGAAGAAGGCATGGGAACTCTGCTCCCATTCCCCGTGCCTTGCCCTATGCATCCCTTTCATCTGGCTGTTCCTGAGTTATATCATTTTATGATCAGCTGCGGATCTACCGTGTGGATGACAGGGTCTTGGTGCTCTGACAGGGGGTCAGGCCTGTGCCTCTGAAGTGGGAGAGCCGAGTTCAGGACATTGGTCCACCAGAGCTCCCGACTCCACGTAATATCAAACAGCAAAAGCTCTCCCAGAGATCTCCACCTCAACACTAAGACCCAGCTCTACTCAACAACAAGCAAACTACAGTGCTGGACACCCTATGCCAAACAACCAGCAAGAAAGGAACACAACCCCACCCATTAGCAGAGAGGCTGCCTAAAATCATACTCAGTTCACAGACACCCCAAAACACACCACAAGATGCGGTGCTGCCCAACAGAAAGACAAGATCCAGACTCATCCACCAGAACACAGGCACTAGTCCCCTCTACCAGGAAGCCTACACAACCCACTGAACCAACCTTAACCACTGGGGTAAGACACCAAAAACAATGGGAAGTATGAACCTGCAGAATGTGAAAAGGAGACCCCAAACACAGTAAGTTAAGCAAAATGAAAAAACAGAGAAACACACAGCAGATAAAGGAGCAACGTAAAAACTCACCAGACCAAACAAATGAAGAGGAAAGAGGCAGTATACCTGAAAAAGAATTCAGAATAGGGAGAGTAAAGATGATCGTAAAATTGGAAATAGAATGGAGAAAATACAAGAAACATTTAACAAGGACCTAGAAGAACTAAAGAGCAAACAAACAATGATGAACAACACAATAAATGAAATTAAAAATTCTCTAGAAGGGATCAATAACAGAATAACTGAGGCAGAAGAACAGATAAGTGACTTAGAAGATAAAATAGTGGAAATAACTACTGCAGAGCAGAATAAAGAAAAAAAGAATGAAAAGAATCGAGGACAATCTCAGAGACATCTGAGACAGCATTAAATGCACCAACATTCGAATTATAGGGGTCCCAGAAGACGAAGAGAAAAAGAAAGGGACTGAGAAAATATCTGAAGCGATTATGGTTGAAAACTTCCCTAATATGGAAAAGGAAATAGTCAATCAAGCACAGAGAGTCCCATACAGGATAAATCCAAGGAGAAACACGCCAATTCACATATTAATCAAACTATCAAAAATTAAATACAAAGAAAAAATATTTAAAGCAGCAAGGGAAAAACAACAAACAACATACAAGGGAATTCCTATAAGCTAACAACTGATCTTTCAGCAGAAACTCTGCAAGCAAGAAGAGAGTGGCAGGACATACTGAAAGTGATGGAAGGGAAAAACCTACAACCAAGATTACTCTACCCAGCAAGGATCTCATTCAGATTCGATGGAGAAATTAAAACCTTTATAGACAAGCAAAAGTTAAGAGAATTCAGCACCACCAAACGAGCTTTACAACAAATGCTAAAAGAACTTCTCTAGGCAGGAAACACAAGAGAAGGAACAGAACTACAATAACAAACCCAAAACAATTAAGAAAACGGTAATAGGAACATACATATCGAAAATTACCTTAAATGTAAATGGATTAAATGCTCCAACCAAAAGACATGGATTGGCTGAATGGATACAAAAACAAGACCCATACATATGCTGTCTACAAGAGACCCACTTCAGACCTAGGGACACATACAGACTGAAAGTGAGGGGATGGAAAAAGATATTCCATGCAAATGGAAATCAAAAGAAAGGTGGAGTAGCAATTGTCATATCAGACAAAATAGACTTTAAAATAAAGACTATTACAAGAGACAAAGAAGGACACTACATAATGATCAAGGGATCGATCCAAGAAGAAGATATAATAATTGTAAATGTTTATGCACCCAACATAGGAGCACCTCAATACATAACGCAAATGCTAAAAGCCATAAAAGAGGAAATCGACAGTAAAACAATCATACTGGGGACTTTAACACCCCACTTTCACCAATGGACAGATCATCCAAAATGAAAATAAATAAGGAAACACAAGCTTTAAATGATACATTAAACAAGATGGACTTAATTGATATTTATAGGACATTCCATCCAAAAACTACAGAATACACCTTCTTCTCAAGTGCTCATGGAACATTCTCCAGTATAGATCATACCTTGGGTAACAAATAAAGCCTTGGTAAATTTAAGAAAATTGAAATCATATCAAGTATCTTTTCCGACCACAACGCTATGAGACTAGACATCAATTACAGGAAACAACCTGTAAAAAATACAAACACATGGAGGCTAAACAATATACAACTTAATAACCAAGAGATCACTGAAGAAACCAAAGAGAAAATCAAAAAATACCTAGAAACAAATGACAATGAAAACACGATGACCCAAAACATATGGGATGCAGCAAAAGCAGTTCTAAGAGGGAAGTTTATAGCAATACAATTCTACCTCAAGGTACAAGAAACATCTCAAATGAACACCCTAATCTTACACCTAGAGCAATTAGAGAAAGAACAAAAAAACCCCCAAAGTTCGCAAAAGGAAAGAAATCATAAAGATCAGATCAGAAATAAATGAAGGAAACAATAGCAAAGATCAACAAAACTAAAAGCTGGTTCTTTGAGAAGATAAACAAAATTGATAAACCATTACCCAGACTCATCAAGAAAAAGAGGGAGAAGACTCAAATCAATAGAATTAGAAATGAAAAAGGAGAAGTAACAACTGACACTGCAGAAATACAAAGGATCATGAGAGATTACTACAAGCAACTCTATGCCAATAAAATGGACAACCTGGAAGAAATGGACAAATTCTTAGAAAAGCACAACCTTCCAAGACTGAGCCAGGAAGAAAGAGAAAATATAAACAGACCAATCACAAGCACTGAAATTGAAAATGTGAATAAAAATCTTCCAACAAACAAAAGCCCAGGACCAGATGGCTTGCCAGGTGAATTCTATCAAACATTTAGAGAAGAGCTAACACCTATCCTTCTCAAACTCTTCCAAAATATGGCAGAGGGAGGAACACTCCCAAACGCAATCTACGAGGCCACCATCACCCTGATACCAAAACCAGACAAAGATGTCACAAAGAAAGAAAACTACAGGCCAATATCACTGATGAACATAGATGCAAAAATCCTCAACAAAATAGTAGCAAACAGAATCCAACAGCACATTAAAAGGATCATACACCATGATCAACTAGGGTTTATTCCAGGAATGCAAGGATTCTTCAATATACGCAAATCAATCAATGTGATAAACCATATTAACAAATTGGAGAAAAACCATATGATCACCTCATAGATGCAGAAAAAGCTTTTGACAAAATTCAACACCCATTTATGATTAAAAAAAAACCCTCCTGAAAGTAGGCATAGAGGGAACTTACCTCAACGTAATAAAGGCCATATATGACAAAACCACAGCCAACATCACTCTCAATGATGAAAAATGGAAACCATTTCCACTAAGATCAGGAACAAGACAAGGTTGTCCACTCTCACCATTATTATTCAACATAGTTTTGGAAGTTTTAGCCACAGCAATCAGAGAAGAAAAAGAAATAAATGGAATCCAAATCAGAAAAGAAGTAAAGCTGTCACTGTTTGCAGATGACATGATATTATACATAGGGAATCCTCCTCAAAATGCTATCAGAAAACTGCTAGGGTTAATCATTGAATTTGGTAAAGTTGCAGGATACAAAATTAATGCACAGAAACCTCTTGCATTCCTATACACTAATGATGAAAAATCTGAAAGAGAAATTAAGGAAACACTCTCATTTACCATTGCAACAAAAAGAATAAAATACCTAGGAGAAAACCTACCTAAGGAGACAAAAGACCTGTATGCAGAAAACTATAAGACACTCATGAAAGAAATTAAAGATGATACAAATAGATGGAGAGATATACCATGTTCTTGGATTGGAAGAATCAACATTGTGAAATGTCTATACTACCCAAAGCAATCTACAGAGTCAATGCAATCCCTATCATATGACCAATGGCATTTTTCACAGAACTAGAACAAAAAATTTCACAACTTTTGTGGAAACACAGAGACCCCGAATAGCCAAAGCAATCTTGAGAAAGAAAAACGTAGCTGGAGGAATCAGGCTCCCAGACTTCATACTATACTACAGAGCTACAGTAATAAAGACAGTATGGTACTGGCACAAAAACAGAAATATAGATCAATGGAACAGGATAGAAAGCCCAGAGATAACCCCACACACATATGTTTACCTTATTTTTGATAAAGGAGGCAAGAATATACAATGGAGAAAAGACAGCCTCTTCAGTAAGTGGTGCTGGGAAAACGGGACAGCTACATGTAAAAGAATGAAATTAGAACACTCCCTAACACCATACACAAAAATAAACTCCAAATGGATTAAAGACTTAAATGTAAGGCCAGACACTATAAAACTCTTAGAGGAAAACATAGGCAGAATGCTCTATGACATAAATCACAGCAAAATCCTTTTCGAACCACCTCCTAAAGAAATGGATATAGGGCTTCCCTGGTGGCGCAGTGGTTGAGAGTCTGCCTGCCGATGCAGGGGACACGGGTTTGTGCCCCGGTCCGGGAAGATTCCACATGCCACGGAGCGGCTGGGCCCATGAGCCATAGCTGCTGAACCTGCGCATCCGGAGCCTGTGCTCCTCAACGGGAGAGGCCACAACAGTGGGAGGCCCGGGTACAGCAAAGAAAAAAAAAAGAAAAAAAGAAATGGATATAAAAACAAAAATAAACAAATGGGATCTAATGAAACTTAAAAGCTTTTGCACAGCAAAGGAAACCATAAACAAGACCAAAAGACAACCCTCAGAATGGGAGAAAATATTTGCAAGTGAAGCAACTGACAAAGGATTAACCTCCAAAACTTACAAGCAGCTCATGCAACCCAATATCAAAAAAACAAACAACCCAATCCAAAAATGGGCAGAAGACCAAAATAGACATTTCTCCAAAGAAGATATACAGATTGCCAACAAACACATGAAAGAATGCTCAACATCACTAATCATTAGAAAAATTCAAATCAAAATTACAATGAGGTATCACCTCACACCAGTCAGAATGGCCATCATCAAAAAAGCTACAAACAATAAATGCTGGAGAGGGTGTGGAGAAAAGGGAACCCTCTTGCACTGCTGGTGGGAATGTAAATTGATACAGCCACCATGGAGAACAGTATGGAGATTCCTTAAAAAACTAAAAATAGAACTACCATGCAACCCAGCATTCCCACTACTGGGCATATACCCTGAGGAAACCATAATTCAAAAAGTGTCATGTACCACAATGTTCACTGCAGCCCTATTTACAATAGCCAGCATATGGAAGCAACCTAAGTGTCCATCGGCAGATGAATGGATAAAGAAGATGTGGCACATATATACAATGGAATATTACTCAGCCATAAAAAGAAACGAAATTGAGTTATTTGTAGTGAGGTGTATGGACCTAGAGTCTGTCATACAGAGTGAAGTTAAGTCAGAAAGAGAAAAACAAATACCGTATGCTCATGCATATATATGGTATCTAGGGAAAAAAAAAGCGTTCTGAAGAACCTAGGGGCAGGACAGGAATAAAGATGCAGACATAGAGAATGGACTTGAGGACATGGGGAGGGGGAAGGGTAAGCTGTTACAAAGTGAGAGAGTGGCATGGAGTTATATACACTACCAAATGTAAAATAGCTAGTGGGAAGCAGCCGCACTGCACAGGGAGATCATCTTGGTGCTTTGTGACCACCTAGAGGGGTGGGATAGGGAGGGTGGGAGGGAGATGCAAGAGGGAGGAAATATGGGGATATATGTATATGTATAGTTGATTCATTTTGTTATAAGGCAGAAACTAACACACCATTGTAAAGCAATTATACTCCAATAAAGATGTTAAAAAATAAAATAAAATAAAATCAGCCACAGAACAAATGCAGAAGCATGCTAATAATTTCCACACAAAGCAGCCATTTGTCTGACAAACAGATTTCCAGGAAATAATCCATGGTTAAAACAAGAGGGCTCTTTATTAGGAAGAGGAATTTTCTAAGACGTAAATGTACAATGGGGTTTTGTTTTCTTATTTTTCATTGGTTGCTACTATCTGTTATTCCTAGATTTTTGAAATTTGCATTACCTTTTTGTCAAAGAGTACATTCACATTCAGTGGGAAATGAAGTTTATTAATATGGTGAAGTAAATAATAAGGGAAGATACTAAATCTGTGACTCTTCTGTTTCATTTTCAGAAGGGCCTCTGATTCAGTTAGCAGGAGTGAAGTGGCAGGATATAACTGTTTTGCCTTTGTTTGCTGAATGCCAATTATCATATTCATTTTCTTATTGTCCTAAAGGAGGGTTATTTGTATTCAAGTTTTCCTAACCTGGAGTCTGTGGACCAGACTGAGGACAGGAGCCAGACTGAGGAGAATGGAATGACTGGCTAATGCCCAGTTGTGTCCAAACAGGCCTAACCATTTTCTGCTTCTCACACCAGTTTGTTTAACTGATGTGATCAGCAAACCAGACTGAGTTAGAAAGAAAATTCCTCTTAGCTTACAGGAGCCCCTGGCAGAGAGAAAATGAAATCACAACCATTTCTTCCTTGTGTTGATTCTGATTTATGGAGTCATCCTGACACACTTTCCACGTTAGACTGCTTCCAAGTGTTCAGATGAGTATAATAAAGTTAGCCAACGTGGGATTGGGAGGTCAGCAGATTGCATTCAAGTACGACCCTGACACCAAGTGGCTATGTGACTTTACCTGTCTAAGCCTCTGTTTCTCCATCGGTATTAAAAGGAGGATAAGCTGGCTGGTTAAATTCTCCCAGCATTCTAGAGTGATATGTGTCTGGGATCACTGGACTTGCATTCTGCTTTGATTTCAGAATACTTTCTTGCTCTCCAAGTACTAAACCAGGATATGGAAATAATTCTTTTCTGTTCCTTTCCTTATGTTAAACAGATTCATAAGACCCTTAAGATCAAATAATTCATTCCAAAAATTCTGTGTTGAACAGCACCCAAATTCATCTGTCCGTCTTCCCCCCACCCTATTCCCACTTCACTTCCTCCCTGTTATTGGGCACTTAACTATATTCCAGCTCCTGTATCCCAATCTAGCAGAAGGAAGAAGTCATGTAATGAGTAGAAGTCGTAAAGATTATATGTCAAAAGTCGTTCATGATCTAGTGAGGGAACAAAGGAGGAGGCGGTCAACTTCACCTGAAGAAGCCAGGCAGGGCTTGAATAGAGGAGCCAAAGCTTGAGCTGAATCATGTAAGATGAGTAGATGCTCACTCAGCAGGCAAAATAGCGCGGGGGACATTCAAAGTGGGGGTAATGGCATATACGGGCGCAGTGCCATGAAGCAATAAGGCTTGTTCAGGAACATGTCCATCAGAATGCTAGAGCAGCGGGAAGGGGTGGACAAAGAGAGATGGGCAGGGGCCATGATAGGGCCTCACGGTCTGGACATCAGTCCTCAGCTAGAGTCGTCTTGACTTCATGCTTTCTGTGGTCCTAAAGGTTTCCATTTGATTGCTGTTCTTTTCTCTACTTGTGGATTCCTTCATCTAAAACACTTGGGGCTTCCAAGAGTGGGTAACAGTTTAGATGTACAACAAAGTATATCAAGAGAAAATAAATGCAGTGATTTTGAATGTATTATTCACCTTCCAGCTGGTCAGTTTTTGCTTTCTGGGCACAAACGCTCCCCTATAACGTGCAGTTCTGTTTTAACTTTTGCACATCGGGCTTTGATGTATGTTTCTGGGAACACGTTATGTATGAGAGTCAGGGACTGTATTTAGCAAGACGGGGCTCTTTCTCTATTTTATTCATTTGTAAAAGTTCAGATCTAAAAAAAAGGTAGCGCTGAATATTATGAAACTCAAGGCCATAAGAAATGGCTGCCACTTGTATTTTCCAAAATAAAGCTACAGGTAATAAGGTCAGCTACTGCTAAAATAAAATTGCAACACTACCTAGGTGGGAAGACAGGGCATTCCAAGGAAACGTAAAAATCTTTGATTCATTTCAGAAATAATCAAGATCTGTCAGACTTAACTACAAAAGTTATTATCATTCTAAGAAAGATAATAAAGTTTACAAAACTGTAGGAGGTACAGGCAAAACGTTCAATCAGGAAGTGTGTGGGGCTGTGAGGATGCATAGCTTTGGTGTCAAACCCAGGTGAAGGTTTTTCAAGTTCATCTTTGTCACTTACAGCATTTCTTCCAGAACAAGAATCACTTCTTTTCTTATGCAAATTTTATGTTATGTAATTGGCATGTGTCTTACAACTGATGTACATATTTACTGTGTAGTGTTTCCTTTCTTTCTGAAAGGCTGTCATTAAATTGATGACCCATCCCCCCAGCTGACGGTTTCTCAGAACTGAGAGTATTAGTACTAGCTGATCATGTGTTAGTGACTTAAACTCTCCAAGCCTTCATTTCCTCAGTGGGAATTATAAAGAAGGTCGTTTATTGGATAAAAATAAAACTGTTTACCTAGAATTCTTGTGCGGTGTCGGGTGGTGATATTTGGCGAGTGCCAGGATGCAAGGTAGGTCAAGTCCTCCAAAGCTCATGGTTCACCTTGTCTGCTTAGTCCTGGGGAGTGGAGACCTGATGGACGGACAGGACTTACTCCACTGCCACCTTTCCACAACACCCCTGCCCCAAGTCCAGGAAGCCAGAAGTTAGCAAACGCCTGAGAACTACTCCTAACCTTTACCCAGAGCTCAAAGTTTGCCCAAGGCTTCATCTGAACAGTCTTTTACCATTTACAAAGTTGTTGCACACACACTCTTTTGATCTGTACAACTTTATGAGATTAGTAGACGCCGTAGGATCCCCTTCATTTCTTTAGAATACTAAAGCTCCTAAGAGGTTGGAAGGAAGGACCAGCGTTCTATGCCGGTGACAAAGTGGAGCTGCCAACCCAGACGTGTCTGATCCCGGGCCCAGTGCTGCTTCCAGGATTCAATTCTGCAGAACTGCGTTTTCTCAGGTACACCTCTGGGACAAACGTGAGGACTATGCCCTGGAATTTGTTTCAGACAGATCAATGCATGAAGAAGAAGCCATTCCAAAAAAGAAAAAACAACTTCTAGACTTTTTAAAGGTAAAGATCTGAATGTACAGGCTCATTGTACTGCCACATGTATGAGAAAATGTCCACAGCAGTTGCACCAGGGCTCCATCATGGAGATGAGTGGTGCTCGGAACAGAAGCCCGTTAAACAGCTACAATTCAGACAGCACACACAGCAGTGGGATGAGTAACCCGGGGCCTCTGGTGTGATCCCTGCGGGTTCAAGGGAGGCTGCAGAAGACCCTTAGTCCTACAAGACTGAAGTGCCTCCGGATCTGGGGTAGGGGTCAGTGGGATAATGCAGAAAGATTCACGATCAAATTGGAATTCTTCCCTCGGAGAAAGTATTTGTGAAAAGGTAAACCATCAAGTTGGCAGAATCTAAACCCTCTGGATAGTTAAAGGCAAAACCACGGGGTCTATTTTCCTACTCTAGGGTTTGGAGGTTGGCCACTGAGTAAGTTTAAGAGTCCCGGTAGAATAGTGAAACTAAGGAGGCCTTCAAATATTTCCTAGTATATGATTTGGACTTTAGACATGCATATGAACTGGTTAATAACGTGGTAGTCCAAAAGCTGTATCATTCAGTCACCAAAAATTTGAGATAAAATTTAAATCAACATTCCTAGGAAAAATGGAAGTCATGTATTCAATGTCCCCAATGATAGAAAAAACAGAAGTCAGGGCAATTGACTATCAGTAGTTAAATAGTGTCTCTGACATAAGGTTTATCTATTATCCTGAGAGAGGAGATATTTTCCTTACTGATAGGAATGGAGTAACTTTGAGGGTCTGAGTTTAGATGAGTGGTTACCACATTCTGGAAGAACTTGGTGATATGTCAGAGACAGCTTCTACAAAACACCAGGAGTCTACAGGGGTTAATAAATACATCTACAAGCCTCCCAGCCACGAGAGAGAAGAGACCCAGAGACAGACACGGAAGGGATGAGCTGGCAGAGCAGGGCTTTCTTTAGGGGGTCTGACCCCAGAGAAGAGCTACCGGATCTCCCATTCAGGCTTTTATATCAGCTAGAATTCCTAGAATTTTACAGTGGAGGGAACTTTTTAAAAGTGTGAGCTATTTCACACATCTCTCCTTTCTATGAGCCATGTAATTTCCAAGGAGAGGATTAGTCCCAGTGATGGGAAAGTGGACTTGGTCAACATTTGGCACGGTCAGGGATAGAAATGTTGCTTGAGATTCTTCTGGATATGGAAGAGAACTTGTAGCCAGACATTTAGTCCTTTTTTGATCTTGAGTTTGTTATGAGTTGGAAGAGAAAGAAAAAAGAACCAGCATTTGTTCCTGAGAGAAAAACGGTATGAAAACAGAAAAAGGGAGGTTGGCAGGCATCAAAGAAATGCGTGGTGATTTTCTCAGGGAGTCGCACTACTTTCTCTCTCTTGCCAAAGATCAGAGCCTTTCTTTGGGAAAAGGGGCCTAATGCAGATAAATGACATTCCACACTCCTGTCTGTCAGATAAGTCTGCCAGGAGAACCAGAGACATCCAGTGGGACACCTCATGGCCCTGCTTGTCTGGGGACGTGAGTTTTCTACAAGATGAGGGCGCTAACCATCTAGAGGGGATGCCAGCCTCTCCAAATTTCTGGGTAGCTCTTTTCCCTTCTGTGTCAAGGCCATCAAGGGAAACTGGCTCCCCAGAGAGAAGACAGGAGCCTGCAGGGTGTCTTACAGGTGGGTGCGCTTCACAAACAGAAGGTGTATGCACAGCTCATACCTCGCACCCCTTCTGCCAAGCAGCTCTTAACCCCACCTCTGACCAATGTCTCTATGACCTGGCTGCATCTGTATCCCCCAGGGGCTGGCTCAGCCCCTTCAGGGTGACAGGCAGGTCGGGCCTGATTGGTGCCCAGAAGAACCAAGCCTGACTAATCCTAAAACCTGATAAAGCCTTTCACGAGGGACTATGCAGGCAGCACAGAAAAATGAGTAACCACAGCTAGATTAGCAAGGACAGGAAAATTGCACTTCTGAAAGATCAATATAGGGCATACACTTTTGTTTTGTTTTGTTTTGTTTTTTGCGGTACGCGGGCCTCTCACTGTTGTGGCCTCTCCCGTTGTGGAGCACAGGCTCTGGACGCGCAGGCTCAGCGGCCATGGCTCACGGGCCCAACCGCTCCGTGGCATGGGGGATCTTCCCGGACCGGGGCACGAACCCGTGTCCCCTGCATCGGCAGGCGGACTCTCAACCACTGCGCCACCAGGGAAGCCCAGGACATATACTTTTAAAGACCAAATGTATCTTTATGTTTCCGTTTTCTTTTCATTTTGAGTCTGACAGATTCAATGTTATACTTGCCTTGTGAGCAGCTGCTGAACGATGATTTAATTACACTTGTGCTAATGTATCATTATTAATCATAATGCTAAACTTAAGCAATTTAGAAATAGTGTTGCATGCTGGACAAGCAATTCATTACACAAATTAATTTTTTTTTTTCTCAGTTTATCTGGTAAGGGAAGACAGGCAGATACAAACTTGTGGGCTACTGAAAACTGTTTGTTCTCAGGCTATTGTGTAACTTGAAGCAGGCCTATGGTAACACCTGATTTACGCATTCACCAGTTTATCAAAGCAAAGGGCAGAAAGGAGGCAGGAAGGGAGGAAGGAAACCTGCTTTAGCAAATGACCTCGTATAAGTCCCTCCCCGCCCCCCGACACCCCCAACACTGCTGAGCCTGATCGGTTACCTTGCTCCAGTTTCCCACTTTCCAGCCAGCGCAGGGACGGAGGTGGTACCTCTTAGCAGGGTCAGGCCTCTGCAGGGCAGCGCAGTCGGAATCCACTTGGGTGCTGCACTGCGCGCTCCGCCAGTAGGCCCCCAGGCCACACGTGGTGGAACACTGCCGGGGGTGCGGGGTGGAGGGGAGGAGAGAGAAGAGGCTCAGGGCCGCTTTCTCAGACACACCCCACCCCACCCTGGAGTCGGGGGGTGGGGTCCTCAATCTCGGCTACTCACTAAAATGGCCTGCAGAGCTTTTGAACAAACCAGCGCTGAGGCTCCAACCCCAAATAATCTGAACGCCTGTGGGTAGGGCTCAGGCAGGAGTATTTAAGAAACAAATCCCAGGTGATTCTAATAAGCAGCCAGGCTTGCAAATCCCTGATTTGTCTGTGGGAGGAAAACCCAGTGCAAATAGAGATGTGCTTCCCTTTAAAAAGTATCCTGGTGGATAGACCTAGAGGCTGTCATACAGAGTGAAGTAAGTCAGAAAGAGAAAAACAAATACTGTATGCTACCCCATACATATGGAACATATAAAAAAAAATGGTCATGAAGAACCTAGGGGCAAGCCGGGAATAAAGACACAGACCTACTAGAGAATGGACTTGAGGATATGGGGAGGGGGAAGGGTAAGCTGGGACAAAGTGAGAGAGTGGCATGGACATATATACACTACCAAACATAAAATAGATAGCTAGTGGGAAGCAGCCGCATAGCACAGGGAGATCAGCTCGGTGCTTTGTGACCGCCTGGAGGGCTGGGATAGGGAGGGTGGGAGGGAGGGAGACGCAAGAGGGAAGAGATATGGGAACATATGTATATGCATAACTGATTCACTTTGTTATAAAGCAGAAACTAACACACCCTTGTAAAGCAATTATACTCCAATAAAGATGTTAAAAAAAAACAAGTATCCTGGCGTGAAGGCCTGGGGAAGGGGGTGAGCTGCAGGCACACTGCCGCATTTCACCAATGCTGCTCATAGAAAGGGAAGAGCAGAAAATAGCCTCGGTCAACATTTTTTCACCTGGCTCATGTATGGAGGTCAATTCTTCTCCTTAAAATTCTTTAGGATTGGATGTGAATCTCTCATAAGTTCCTAGCTTTTTTTCCTCTGTACTATATTATGTGTGTATATATATGATATACATATATAGACACATTAGAGATAATAACAGCTGAAGTGAATAGATTGATTGCACTAGTGGCCCAATTGTTCACGCCCATGCTCTTTTCAATGGACTTCACAGCTCCTCTCATCACATGGTGGAATGTATTTCCCCAGCTGCTGAATCAGGACTGTTCTTGCAACTTTCTTTTGCCAAGAAATTGCAGTGGGTGCCGTTGTGTCAGTTCTCAAGAGGCTTTGCTTGTTCTGGTTCTCTCTTGGACCCTCGTCTCTGCCATGAGAATAAAACGGGGCTAGCCTGCTGGAGGATGAGAGATCATGTGAAACCCAGCTGGGTGACCCAGCCGAGCCCATCTCAGACCAGCCAGCCTTCAGCTGACCCTTCAGCAAATGCATGACAAGCCAAGCTGCGGTCAGCTGAGCTCAGCCCGGGTCAGCAGATACTCCCAGCTGACCCAGAAACTCATGGACAAAAATTAATGTTTACTGAGATTTTGTGGTTGGTTGTTATATAGCGTTATTGTGGCAATGGACAACTGATACAACTACACAACAGGTACCTTTCCTATATTTTCTCTAACCTCTGAGACTCAGGATACAATTATAATTCTGCAGTTGACTAATTGTGCAATCTTTCACAGTTTCCTAACTTCCCTAACATGTGAAACTGGTGATAACATTAAGACCTCATTTATTAAGTTGCTGTGAGAACAACAGAGGTAATTCACACACAAAGTGAGTGCTCTACAAATGTTACCATTAAACATAGCATACCAGAGAAGAGAAGAGAGGAGGACCCTAAGGAGGCAGAAGGGACAACCTGCTTGTTCTGGGAACTTTCTCCCTCGTTACAGCTAGTGACCCTGTGACAACCGATTTACCAGGTCAAGGAGCAGGTTTGGGGGTGGTCAGAACTGGAAATGATGTGCAGCGCTACATCAGAATCCTGCGAAAACTGCTGTGAAAGGCTGCGGACAATTTTACTGTCACTTCCATTTACAGGACTGCACAGCATACATTTCACTGACTGGCCCAAGGGATCCGACTGAATGATGAGGCAATTTGACAAGAGGTGACCTTCTGTCAAAATGAGATCCACACCCATGCATACTGTGAAGCACCTACATTTTCTGTCTTATAAACAGATATCAAAGCCAATGCTTACTGAGTACTTCCTATGTGCCTGACACTCTCCTACATATAGTTATTCCTTTTATCTCATAACAATCTTATGAATCAGGCATCGTCATCATCCTCATTTTAAAGATGAGGAAATGGGTGCAGTGAGAACATACAGTTAGTAAATGATGGAGCCAATACTCAAACCCAGAACATCTGCTTTCTAGATTTATGTCTATTTACAGTGTTAACTCGGTTTTTATATCAATTCTTTAGTAATTTTCAAAATCACAGGTAGTTAGAGGAACATGCTGTGTATGCTGGGGGACATGAACACCCCTTCAACACAGGACAGAAAGGGAGGACACACAGAGAGAAATTTCAGATCCAATGCTAAGGAACTTTACAAATGACAATACTTCCAATCTTAAAGAGCAGGAAAGGCTTTATGGAAGAAGAAGCTCAAAGCTTGATACTGAAGCACAGGTAGAACATAAAAGGACAAAGGACAAAGAGAAGGAAGTTCCAGGCAGAGGAAACAGCGTAAACAAAGGCATTGAACTGAGACGAGCAGATGGTTTAGTGGAAACTGAGCAGTTTCGATTTGGTGAAGCTTACGATGGATGACGTCATAGGAGGCAGTATGTTGAAAGCGGAATTATTCGAGGACCTGAAGGCTGTTGGATATTAGAGTGGATTTTATCTGGTACGTAATGGAGAGACATTAATGATTTGTGATCAGGAGTTTGGAATGATTAGAAAATTCCGCTCAGAAGAGTAATATGGCAGTCTTACATCTCTCGTGACCATGTATGGAAAGCATTGGGGAGGGGAGAGATTGGAAGTGCCCAGACCAGTAAAGGTAAAGGGAAGAGTCCTAGGGTTCTCCATTCTTAACTATTGGGGCACTATTGGTATTTTGGACTTCCCTCAATGTCACAGGACCCTCATTGTCTTTGGCTCTCAGACACTGAATGCTGGTAGCAGCCCCCATCCCCCATCATTGTAACAAACGAAACCATCCCTACTCTTTTCCAGATGCCTCCCACTGTTAGACTGGAAACTCCTGAGCCTAAACTGACAGGAAATGAAGAGATGACAGAAATGATGAGATGACACAGACGTGAAAAACTGTCAGGGTTTTTCTAGTAGGACAAGGGAAGACTGATACCAGTGGTGATCCTGGTGTTCCTAAGGGGTGGTGACTGAGGGGCCAGCGATGCCATTATAGGGAGGGACAATCCTAAAGAAGCAACTTCAGATACGGGTAGAATAAAAAATCATGGCAGAGTGGGAAACTCAAAACCCAAAGTTTTCATTCTGAATCCTGATCCTCTCAGACAGTTCTGTGTATTAAACATTTTGTCTCAAAAGATGCAGAAAGGGAGCAGGCCCCAAGCCCTGTCATGAAGGGGACTCCTGCCAAACGTGGAGCTCTGTTCTTGTAATATCCTTGTAGCTTTACAAACCTCTGCAATCTGGGCCAATTCCCCCTTTCCAGCCAAACTGCCTAGAATTAATAGCTCTCAATGGCTCCACCACGGTTGCCAAATTTTTGGTGAGCTATGATGTATTCAATGAGAGACTTTATTTCTGTCAAAATCAAAGATATGACATGAGATAGAATTAATTTTTGTATCTTGATCAAAATCAAAATGCATCCGTTAACCTCTGGGCTCAAACAGTCATCAGGGTTGATAGGTACGTTTATTTAGGTTTAGTTTATTTGGATATAGTAACTTCTCGTTAGATCAATTAACATTTATCAATTAATTCACATGTATTAAATATCCTCAGGACAAATGCATTAAAACACATTTACATAAGAGTATGGGAAAGGAAACTAATTTCTGAGTCATCCTAAAGCCACTTTTTTTTTTTCTTTTTTTTTTGGCGGTACTCGGGCCTCTTACTGCTGTGGCCTCTCCCGTTGCAGAGCACAGGCTCTGGACGCGCAGGCTCAGCGGCCATGGCTCACGGGCCCAGCCGCTCCGCGGCATGTGGGATCTTCCCGGACCGGGGCACGAACCCGTGTCCCCTGCATAGGCAGGCGGACTTTCAACCACTGCGCCACCAGGGAAGCCCCTAAAGCTACTTTTTAATGAAACTTTTGTATGAATTTGTGGACTGAGAAGAGCTGTCCATCTTTATTAACAGTCCTAATGTGGGGACTGTCCCATCTGAGAACTGTGATAGCCTCCAAAAGGGTCTCTCCTTTGGGCTGCACTTTGGTGTCTCCTTCCATCTCAATACTATAAATGTTCTCCCCAAAGTCACCAGTGACCTTCTAATTGTAAGATCCATTAGGCCCACTGTCAGTCTTCATGTCCCTAGACGTCTGTGGCACCATATTTCTTGATTTAAGCCTTAAATAGTAGACTGTTCCTTACCAGTCTTTCACATGGAATCTCATTGTCAGCCAGCTCCTTAAAATGTTGGTGTTTTCCAGTGTCCCAACCCTGGACCACTCTTTGCGGCCTACAGGCTGTGCTTGGGTGACCTCATTCACTTCCAAGGTTCTAACTTCTACCTATCGATCATGGCTACCAAATTTTATCTCCAGTTTTCACCTCTCTCAAGAACCTCAGACCCATACACACAAACATCTGCTGGTTATCCTTTGGATATCCCACAGGTCTTATCAACTAAACTTGATCTGAAACTAAACTCATCATCCTTCCTTTCTCTGTCTCTTTTGAAACTTACTCTTTCCATACATTGTACTATATCTCAGTTTATAGGAGCATCACCTAACAGACACCCAAGATTCCAACAGAAGAGACATGACAGACTCCTCCTCTCCTCTCTCCTCTTCATACCCCACATTCAATTCCCCACAAAATCCTGCTGATTTTAAGTTCTCAGTGACTCGTGAATTTATCTTCCCTTCTTCATCCCAAGCATTCTTTTTTTAAAGCTTGTCATTTTATTTATTTATTTTTTTACATCTCTATTGGAGTATAATTGTTTTACAATGGTGTGTTAGTTTCTGCTTTATAACAAAGTGAATCAGTTATACATATACATATGTTCCCATATCTCTTCCCTCTTGCATCCCCCTCCCTCCCACCTTCCCTATCCCACCCGTCCAGGCGGTCACAAAGCACAGAGCTGATCTCCCTGTTCTATGCGGCTGCTTCCCACTAGCTAGCTACCTCACGTTTGGTAGTGTATATATGTCCATGCCTCTCTCTCGCTTTGTCACACCTTACCCTTCCCCCTCCCCATATCCTCAAGTCCATTCTCTAGTAGGTCTGTGTCTTTATTCCTGTCTTACCACTAGGTTCTTCATGACATTTTTTTCCCTCAAATTCCATATATATGTGTTAGCATACGGTATATGTCTTTCTCTTTCTGACTTACTTCACTCTGTATGACAGATTCTAGGTCTATCCACCTCATTACAAATAGCTCAATTTCGTTTCTTTCTATGGCTGAGTAATATTCCATTGTATATATGTGCCACATCTTCTTTATCCATTCATCTGATGATGGACACTTAGGTTGTTTCCATCTCCTGGCTATTGTAAATAGAGCTGCAATGAACATTTTGGTACATGACTCTTTTTGAATTATGGTTTTCTCAGGGTATATGCCCAGTAGTGGGATTGCTGGGTCATATGGTAGTTCTATTTGTAGTTTTTAAGGAACCTCCATACTGTCTCTCACCACTCTTATTCAACATAGTTTTGGAAGTTTTAGCCACAGCAATCAGAGAAGAAGAGGAAATAAAATGAATCCAAATCGGAAAAGAAGAAGTAAAGCTGTCACTGTTTGCAGATGACATGATACTATACATAGAGAATCCTAAAGATGCTACCAGAAAACTACTAGAGCTAATCAATGAATTTGGTAAAGTAGCAGGATACAAAATTAGTGCACAGAAATCTCTGGCATTCCTATACACTAATGATGAAAAATCTGAAAGTGAAATCAAGAAAACACTCCCATTTACCATTGCAACAAAAAGAATAAAATATCTAGGAATAAACCTACCTAAGGAGACAAAAGACCTGTATGCAGAAAATTATAAGACACTGATGAAAGAAATTAAAGATGATACAAATAGATGGAGAGATATACCATGTTCTTGGATTGGAAGAATCAACATTGTGAAAATGACTCTACTACCCAAAGCAATCTACAGATTCAATGCAATCCCTATGAAACTACCACTGGCATTTTTCACAGAACTAGAACAAAAAATTTCACAATTTGTATGGAAACACAAAAGACCCCGAATAGCCAAAGCAACCTTGAGAACGAAAACAGAGAGGAATCAGGCTCCCTGACTTCAGACTATACTACAAAGCTACAGTAATCCAGACAGTATGGTACTGGCACAAAAACATCCCAAGCATTCTTGTCCTAGCTCTCATTCCTCATCTGGACTACTGCAGTATCCTCCCAACAGGTCAAATCCCTCATCCTCACTGCTTCCAGAATGAGCTACCTAAAATACACAGTGGGCCATGTCATTCAGTGTTAGAGACTGCTAGATACTCACTACAATCCTTTTTCCTCTTCTTCCTGGGTATACAATTAGATTACATTTTCCATCCACCTTGCTATTTGGTTTGGTCATATGACTGAGTTCTAGACAATGGAATGTGAGCAGAATTGATAAGTGCCCCTTCTAGGCTTGGCCCATAAAACCTCCCATGGGAGTGCCTCTGTGCTCTTTTCCCTTTCTGACTGTGACTAGGATCGTGACCCCAGGGCAAATTTGAAGACAGGAGGATGGCAGAGCCATTTTCAGACTGGATTCCCAGCATCATTTTCTACTACCACCACTGCAGACATGGAATCACCTTGTATTATTATGCTGAGTGAGAAATCAATTTCTGGCGAACCATAACTTGTTTGGCTCTATTTGTTAACAACAGCCTAGCCTCTGTGTGTGTGTGTGATTTCTAATTACATACACATACTGTGCACATGTCATTCATACTTTATTCTGATACTGATCCCATATATATGCCTTTTATCATCTACACTTTCACACTCTGTTTGACCTAGCTTGTATTCTTCTCAAGGCCCACAGGGTCTTTAATGGTAGGTACTTTCAGACTTCATCTCCATTGGCTAATTAACAAAATCCTACAAATTAACTAAGTAGCCTCAGTTTCCATAACTTGTTCTCTTTGTCTTTGAGTATGCACACACTGTCCAGACTGCTTTCTTGGATGCAGAACAATAAGCCTATTTATCTGTCCTTAAGGGATGCCCCAAGCTCTTGGAAAGAAAGATACCTTTGGGTGGTACTACTTAAAAGGATATCATTCATAAAACCTAAACAGAACATTTGTATTTCAAAATATCTAGGCTGAACCCACTGCAGTGACATTATAGGCACCATTTGCCCCTGTGAACTCAAAAGTAACCATGGAGCCCTCAATGTTATTTTAAGTACCTTCTTGTGAACTATGTGATTTTTCTCATCTGTCTACCCAGGGTCACTACATAAATGGCATTGTTTTTATGTCATATGACCAAAGAAGAAACAAAAATAGCAGAAGGTAGAGAGAGTGGTGATGTTTTCTGATTTGCAAAGCAATGGATCATAGGCTCTGAAGTCTGTCTGCTTGGGTTCAAATCCCTGCTGTGTCACTCATGAGTGTGTGTGATTCTGGCTAGCTACTTCACCATTCAGTTCCAGTTTCCTTATCTCTACAATGGGGGGCAATATTATCAATCTCCTTGGGCTGTGGTGAGGATTCACGCATTCATATAAATGCATGTGAATTAGCATAAAATCATGCTATAAAGCATGGCACACACTTGATAGATGTTCATTGTCAATATCCTCCTCATCATTAAGAGCCCATTAGGACTTTCCTAATGGAAAGAAACCTGACTAAAATGTCAGGGATCATGAGACCAACTCCTCTCCTTTTTTTCAACAAATTGGATTACTCTTAAGCATGAAAATCTTTTCTCCTCCTGAACCTGGATTCTTTACTTCCAAATGGGGATAATAAGATGCCCCTCCATTGACAGAAAATGAAATGAATGTGATTTCACTTTAGAACTTAAAGTAAATCAATGTGAAACATAGTTCAAATGCAAACAAAAAATTTTGGAAGATTGAATATACCATTTTTTGTGTGTTTTTTTGCCACTATAGTCAATTTCAGGACCAATGATGCTGATTAATTCATACAAAAGAATCTTATATAGCTAACTTGTCGACTGGTACTGAAATCCACTAGAGAGACAGCAGATAAAAGCAGAAAGATTTAGAAGATTCATCATCCAACGGACATATCCATAGACAAGTTACTTAACTGTTAAAAATCTTAGTTTTTCTCTACATAAATTGGTATAAACAAGACCCTACCTACTCCCCAGGACTGTCAAAAAGAGAAAATAGTAGACTACATATGGAAGTGGTTTGGAAATTAACATGCTTCATAAATGAAATATATTGTTATTTTATATTAGCTGTTAACACTTCTTTTTAGCTAGAGAGATGAGTCATGCATTGTCATCAAAAATGCTGAATGACATCAACATGTGATCATTTTGCCACAAAGTCCTCTTTTGCATTGTCAAGTTATTTTTAACAAGTTCAAATACTGTGCATTTGAAATTCAAGTGGGTGAGAAATGATTTTGATGCTTCGGAGGATGTAATTAGTTCTAGAAATGAACAAACAAATATCTAGCCAAATTCCTCAAACCTGAAAACAGGGACCAACACTTTGTCATCATGTCTATTTTCTTCTTCCTCTGTCTTCTAATCCTTTTAATAAGCCAAAAAGATTTTTTTTTTAATGCAGGCAAACACTGAGTCCAAAAAGAAAAGAAATGCTTGATACAGTGAGCTATAGAATTCTTTTAAAGAAATTTGTCTTAAATTTCCATTCCAATTGTGATTGCTTGACAGGTTTAAACCAGAGTCTCAACACTGGCTTTCTGAATGAAATATGAACCCATGTCCTTCCAGTGGTCCCTCTTCACAACATCATTACAGTTTGTAGCTGGAAGGGACACTGGAGAGGAGCGGTGATCTACACTAGTTCCACTGTTCTGTAGATCAAAAGCAGGCTCAGAGAGACAGACTGAATTCTCCACTGTCACACAGCTGGCTGACTCAGGTCTCCTGATTTAGTTCTAGGTTCTTTTCACTCTATCTCACTACATTTTTTCTCCTTCCCTGGACTTTTTTTTTCTTTCATTTTTGGAACTAAGGAGGTGAAGAGGGAGGTGAGGGCATGGACCTGATTGCTTCACTTTTTTGTACATTAGACTATGTTTTACACAAGTCCATTTTGAAATCTGCACAGGAATGCAACACCCCTAGCTAATTTCCATATAGAATCACGCCTGGGTAAGAAATAGAACTCTTACCTCGCTCCAGTTTCCAACAGTCCAGTACACAGGGCTGCGGCCCGTGGAGAGCTGCTTGTAATCCGAGGCATTCAGCAAAAACCCTTCAGCAATCAGACTGGTTGCGTCTTCCTCGGTCAGGACTGGTCCGGAACTCTGTGTTAGATTCATGTTGCTTGGAAGTTCTTGGGGGTGATGGTTTACTGGCTTTTCTGAGTATGCTGGCTGGTGGTCTCCTCCCGGAGGGAGTGGAGTGTTAGCTGTCTTTTCAGTGACCATCCCCTCAGCTCTGGGTGCACCATTTTTGAGAGTGGTGGGCCTTTGGCTGGGCACCAGTCCTTCCGACACTGTGCTGAAGGGTGGCCACAGGGATGCCCCTCTAAGATAAGGTGTTGGTGGAGGTCCAAGTGGCATTTCTGTACTTCTTTCCACTGGAGCATCACTTCCAGGTACTCTGATCTGGGTCCATGTCACAGAGCTGTTCTCATCTTTGTTCTCAGGTTGTTCACGGTCTTCCCCTGAGCCACTATGAATCTCCATTTCTGGCTCTTTGGTCAAGGGATTATAAAATGGAGTCACCTGCCATGTCACAGGATTGCTGGAGGTTGACAAATCAGAACCACTCATTGTTGTGACTACAAGGTCTCCCTCTGAGATAGGACCAGTGTCTGGACTGGAAACATGCTCTTCATTCGGCTGGGTACTCAAAGACCAGGAATTGAGGATGGGTTGGGAAGTACTTCCAGTGGAAATGACATAATGGGAGTCCAGTTCAGTTTGGGTTGAACTATTCTGCCACTGTTTCCCATCCAGGTCTCCTTCTTTGGAGGCTGTGGTAGGACCAGGGCTGTGAATCGTCAGAGCACTTGTGCTCATAGGCTCGGGCACTGTGGGCGTAGTCAGCGTCCTAGGACTGGGTGTAGTTGGAGGCATGGGCTTGAAGGGGTCAGTTGTTGGTAGCTTTTTCCCATTGGAAATTGTGCCTTTGTTGGGTTTCAGAATTCTCCGGCTAGATGGGCACTGCTGGAGACCACATAGAGCTCGGCTATTGGGTTTCCTTGTCACGTCGCAGGGCTCATTGTGGTTCTTGGCACACGTGACACTGCGAATCCGCACTCCGCCACCACAGGAAACAGAACACTGGGAAAGAGAGACAGCTGTTAGTCTAGTTTGGTGGAAAGATGTGTTGGTTCTCATGCTAAGGTTTATGGCAAATCAGGACAGGCCCAGTAGAAACTGAACTGTGCAGCTAAAATCGTTCTCTATCTTTGTATAAGGTTTCTGTGCAATTTTAGTTTCCCATGGAAATATGTATCTCCGGGAGACCACCTAAGGCTCAGGACTAACCATTTACCCTTCACAAACTGAAAATGCAAACCACGAAATAGTAAAACTGAAGTCTCCCTGGGCTATGACTGTTGGATAGTAGATCCACAAAGAGTGCAATGATTTAAACGGATCACCTGATTTTTTTAAAAAAGATAGTAATATTATCTTCCCTAGGGTTTGATGCTATTAAATTAATGTAAACTGTTTACGTTTTTTGGGGAATCTATTAATTTAATGATATGAGCCTTTCCCTTTATATCCATATAGCCACATAGCTTCACTCGGGCATCCTAAGCTCCATTTTCTTGCCTGTGTCAGATGGACTCAGATTAAAAACTAGACAATAACATACGCACACATGTATACAGATCCAGGACCTTTTATGAAATTTAAAGATGGGTAGTTAACCAAAGGTGGGGAGATACCATTTCCAAAGAGTTAGGGGGGTCCTGTAGCATGGCGCTGATACACACATGGACGCCGTGGCAGGTCCCCCTCCCTAGTGGTCCCTCCAGGCTCTGTAGGGCACAGGCAGCTAGATTGCCTTCCGGGGAAACCTAACAAGACAGTTATTTCTCAGGATTCATGGTAAAGACTATGTCATCAGTCTTAGCAGCTGCAAACCACACATAGTTGCTACATAACACTAAATTTCTTGATATTTTGAAAAAAATCTGTAGTTTTACCAAACTGCTCCATTTTTAGCCTTCCTTTCCAATGACATTTTAAGTTAACCACCAAATATTGGTTCTTGAACATGGACTGTCCAGAGTCTGTGCTGATTGTTTTGCATTCGTCTGTCTTACAATCTCTGACCCTAAAGTAGGTTTCTTGAAGATGGGGACTACATAATGTTTCCTGGATTTCAAAGGGCTTCACAGCCATTATTCTGTGTGATACCCTGTGAATATGAGCCTTGCGAGATATATAGGGCTGTGAGATTTACAAGGCTGTAATTATTATTCCATCTCTTACAAGAGAGGAAGCTGACACCCAGGAACCTGCCTGAAAGGCTGTAAGTCAGTGGCAGAGTAAGAATTAGATTAATTCCATTCCCCTCCCCACCGACCAAAAAAAAACCTAGCACAGCACAGCGGAAAGCAGTCTGTCTACTGAATTTACTTATTGACTTAACCAAACTTTTGATTTCTGAAAACGTACCCAAAGGCAGAAACTGTTTCTTATCCATAACTGAATTCCAGGATAGTTCTTGGGATACAATGATCACTTACTACATATTTATTACATGACTGTTCTACTTGGAAAATAATCAGGAATGGGAAAATTCTTCTCCCTGTGAACTTAGGCATTTTTCAGCTTGAATTTCTTGCCTTCTCAAGTCCTGTTTTCAACTTCCTTTCTATTGGAAAATAACTTCACCCTTTATTTTGCTCCAATCCAGCATAATCACTCACTGATGTATGATAGCTCTGTTGAAATCAGCATCTTTGAAAAGCAGGAGAGACACGTGGGCACAGAAGACTGTGCAGCTCAGGGAATGTTCAACTGCAGGTTTGGGGTCAACCAATAAATCTGTGAGTTTAGGATGTCAACAAACACTCAAATGCCCAGCTCTAAGACTGAACTTCCAAGTTCTGATATAATAATATTAATCTTTGGTGGGAACAGTGCTTCATGGACCAAGAAATGCACACTTATTTCCAACCAAGTGGAGACTACCAGCTAAAGCTCTCAGAGCCCAGCAATGAGGAAATGGTTTCTTCCAGCACCTTCCATGACTCACTTCATTTTGGAGCCTGGGACAGGCAGGCTGGGGGTATTTATTTTCCTGGTTTACTACAATATTTCTGCTCTTCTTGTGCATGGAGACACTTTATACTCCATCCATTTTAGTCATCCTGAGTCACTTCTCCACTTGTTACATTCTGATCCCATCTCCTAGGGTTTTCAAATCTCCACTTTGTCAAAATGTATCAGTCTAACCAAATAATCCTCCATGTATGTCTGAACATATTTCCACGATGGCAACCTCAGGTAGGCTCTGATCCAGAGGTGATTCATAAATGAGGACCCTGCTAGCACTAACAGCAGTTATTCTCAAGCTGCAGGTGTATTCTGCTTTGGGTTTTCTTTCCAAGAAATGTCAGAGTAGACAAAGCTCATAGTAGGAAACTCTTTGATTTTTCTTTTCTTTCTTTGCATTCCCTTTTTTTTGTTTATTTTGATTTGCAATGCCCCTAATACCCACAGACTTTCCTGTACAACTTTACAAGCATTTCTAAAAATCCAAAAATATATGGGTGTGTGCTCTCCCCCCCACATTGAACTATGAAGTAAAAGAGCTATAAAACCTGTAAGAAATAGCTTAAAGCCCTCAAGCCCATGATGAACTCCATGCATGATGCAGGGACTAAGCCTCAGAGCTTCCTCATCTAGAAACTGAATACTCATCTTTCAAGGCTGCTGTGAATATTATATAAGAAAACAACCTTAACATAGTACATAATATATAGAAGAAATTGGGAATTGGAAGCTATTATTATCACTGTTATAATATTGGTGCTGATAATAACAATAGTAATAATAATAACAAAGGGCATGGGGGTCCCCAATTTCTACTATCCTTGTGAGGCACAGAGTGACGCATGGACCTGTCCTAGGGCATGCTGTGAAGTGAGCAGGTGTCTGAGTAAAGCAGTTGTTGGCACCAGTCTAGAAGACACCTGTAAAGGCCCATATATCCCATGGGTTTATTGCTGGATTTTCTTTTAGATTCAGGTTTCCCAGGACTAATAGACGGATACGTTTTTTATTTTTAATTTACAAATTACAAGTATTCAATAATCTTATTCGCTGTGAACTTGTTCAGCCTAAAAGAATAAAGCAGGAGTAAATAATCACTATCTAGGTGGTTGCTTAATTAAAATACATTAGCTTTTGATCTTTCAAAACAGAAGATTATTCTAGAACAGAAACGCCAAAGTGGCAGCCTAAGGGCTACATGTGGCCCATTGGCGTGTATTCTTTGGTCTGCTCAACCTCAAAACAAACAAGCAAACAAACAAAATACAAACACCAAATTAGTGGCCAACATTTAAAAATGAGCAAATATCATTTTAAAACTCTTGAAAAAGCAGATGATCTGTAACTATCGCCCCATTCCCAAATGGCAATTCAAAACTTCATGAATGGATACCTGGGTCTGGGAGAGTTTATATGTTTTCCACCTACCATTCATCCCCATCTGCTTTCCTTACTCAGGAGACAAAGAATCTTTCAAATAATCGGTGGATGCCATTCCTTCACATTGGGGCATATTGTGCCCAGTGAGAGAGTCAGTGTTAACTATCTACCAAGTATATTGGGCCTAAAAACTCTGTTGCCTTTTCTCATAGTCACAGCAGAACAAGCAGTGTTGTGCCTTCAGCGATGCTTCTTCCAGTACATCTTCCAACTGTGTTTATCTCCTTAGAAGCTGTCAAACCCTTCAGATGAGATAAATGCAGGACACAAAGCCACACTTAGAACTCATCTCAACGGGTAGTTTCAGGATTCTCAAAACCAGTATCTGCTATGATTACCTTACCCCCTTACCTTATAATTTTGACCCTGGTACCAGGCAAATAGCTTGTCAATCTGTTAATGTCCTCCCTGGGAGTTATCTTTCCCTCATTTGCCATCAATCTTAGATTAAGGTCTCTGGGGGGAGCCCGCTGAGCAAGAGGTCTGCTGCTAAATTAGTCAACTCCACCCATCCGAGGTGCACTGTGCAGTGCAGGGGGACCCCCAGTTGGCTCAGAGCTGTAGTGCTAAGAGAAAGTTTATTCAAAACCACAGTTGAGGGTTTCTCAGAGAGCTTGGGCTAAAGGGATGAGCAGGGAAACAGCTAATGCTTTAGGCATAAAAACATTTAATGCATAGTCTCAGGAATTTATAAATGAATGATTGGACCTCATACTAAAACCATTTTGAAAGTAAGCTAAAACCCTTAGGTACCTGTTATTGGCTGAATTGTGTCCCCTCCAAACAAGATATACTAGATTTCTAACTCCTGCTCACCCTCTTCACTCGTACGTCAGAATGTGGTCTTATTTGGAGATGGGGTCTTTACAGAGGTAATCAAGTTAAAATGAGGTCACTAGGTTGGGCCCTAATCCAAACTGACCATTGTCCTCATGGAAAGGGTAAATTTGGATACAGGGACACACATATAAAGACAATGCCACGTGAAGATGAAAGCAGAGATGAAGGTGATGCCTCTACAAGTCAAGAAACACCAAAGATTCTGAGCAAAGCCCTGGGGGTTAGGAGAAAAGCATGGAAAAGATTCTCCCTCACAGCCCTCAGAAGGAGCAAACTCTGCCCACACCTTGATCTTGGACTGCTGGTTGCTGTGAATGAAAAATGTTGCCTGCCGTATCCGTAAACGAAGGATGTTGCAGCCGTCAAGCCACTACAGCCACCGATGGTGAGCCCTGAGGGGACTCAGGATGGGGAAGAATAGGATCCTGACCTGATAGCTAAGGTGCACATCAAAGGCATGATTTCAGTGAGCCTAGACTCTTGCATCTTCCCATACATAGAAAAGTGCTAAATTCCTTAACTTTAGATATCTGGTTTTCTTTAATTAACGGTAATCTTTAGATGTTCCAACAACCTGGTCTTTGTCACAAAAACCCCTATATATGTCAATCCCAGTCTCCCAATTTATCCCTCCCCCTTTCCCCCTTGGTAACCATAAGTTTGTTTTCTACATCTGTGACTCTATTTCTGTTTTGTACAACATCGTAAATCAACTATACTCCAATAAAAATTAAAAGAAACAAACAAACCCTATATATCCTGGCTCGTCCCTTACCTCTTTGGAGCAGTCCCTCAGAGCTATCTGAGAGGCCGTGTCCCAGGCTTAATGCCTCAGTTTTGTCCACCAAATAAAACATAACTCTCGACTTTTAGGTTGTACATTATTTTTAGTCAACATTACAAAAATGGTGAGACAATACATTTCTACTGCTTAAGATACCCAGTTTGTAGTACTTTGTTATGGCAGCCCTAGCAAACGAATACAGTACTCTAGATAATTAAAAACAAATCAGACATGATGTAGAGAAGCAGCATGGCTCCAGATTGGTTTTCTGTGAGTAGCTGTTTCAGACAAGGGTGCTCACATGTGTTTTCCAGGAAACCTGGCAAAGCATGGGCTGCTGACACCTGGCAAGGACTGACATATTGGCTCTTGCAGAGGTCCCATGCTAAAAGAGCAGGCGGTGGAGGCTAAAGCGTCAGGTGTCCAGCCTCACAAGAGTGTCCTGGACCTTGAATGAAACTAGGAAATACTGAGGGTAAGCGACTCAGCGATGTCTCCTCACCTTCCATGCTCTGTCTCCCTTCAGTTTGCAGGAACTCCTATGGCCTTCACATGAATTTTGTTCGCCTGTTTGTTTTGCTTTTCATTTAGCGATAGATAAGCCATTGGCACTTGCTGCAATGCCTTCTGTTTGAAGAGCCAGGAGAGCTTGTTTGTGAAACATTTAATCTATCTGGTCACTTGTGCAAGCCCACACCCGAGTGAACAGCTTTGCACTTAATACATTCTTAGTAGCTGGGCAAATTAATTGCTTTGTTCATTTGTTTGATTGTGTGCTTTGGTCAGGCACAAAAAGGGTGGATTAAAGATCTTTGCAGACCCTGGGCAGGTCTGCTTTTGGGGGTTCCACCCTACAGCCCATCAAATATATTAAAAACATCTCTAGTTTCAAGTGAAATATAATCTTCTTCTGTAAAAACAATTTGAAAGGCTTCTTATTCTTTTGCTTTTGAAACTAAATATTTGGTGAGGCCAACTCATTTAATTTATGAATGGCTCTCATTTCTCAGCAATCATTAACGCCTAGTCTGAAATTCCAGCAAAGTGAGAAAAGCTGATCTACAAATTGTTTCCAAACATAATACATTTTTTATGAACTGAGAGCTGTCAAATTGTTACATTTTGCAGACTTCTGAGATGCTTTATGCCATAGTGTTCAGAGTAAAAGCTCTGCTGCCTGCCTTCAAACCCTAGCTTCAACACTTGGAGGCTGTGCGACCTTGGACAAATTTCTAAATATCTCTAATGCCTCAGTTCCTTCACCAGTAAAATGGGGCTAATCAGGCCATTGTGAGATATTGTGCTAATACCCATAAAGGTGCTTAATATACATACTAAATGTTTGATAATTCTTTGCTTTTAATATGTAATTTAATATTGATTTCTGATTTTGCAGTGTCCTTTGCTTTACTGGAACAATATATTAGTTTTGTTTTTTTTTCCCCCCTCAGGTCTCAAACATTTTTGTAGGCCCATGAAAAACTTGCAGGCTCTAAGCCCTGTGCTTACAATGCTCCCCACCTAAAATGGCCCTGAGCTCAGGGAGGGAGTTAGATGAAAATGCAGGGGCCACAAATCAATTCTGTCAGGGGACTTGGGTGCCACTGACTGGACAAGACTTGCAAAATTAGAGTAGCGTGGAAAACAGACCCTTGTCTTCTCGCCTAATAATAAAGTTTCTATTTAGTGAACGCTTACTATTTGCTAGGCACTATGTGAAGGGCTCACGTGGAGTATCATCAAACCTTACAATAACTCTGTCTTTCTAAATGAGTAAAGGCTGGGAGAGGTTTAACACTAGCTCAGTTAGGGCTCGCCAGAGCTGGAAAACCTTGACAGGGAAGGGCAGCTCATGGATTCCCCTCTTCTGCTTTCCACCTTGGTCAGCCCAGGGAGGACAATTCTACAGGATTCTAGGAGCCTCACAGTTCTTGAGTCTTTTGGCCCAGTTACGTGATAGCTTTAGACTCATCCAGAGTGACCCAAATAGCCCAGTACAGACCAAGTGATCAGGTATTGCTGGAACACTACTTTTCATCAATTAATGTTGATCTCAAGACAAAATCCAGACCATAAATACTATGTGTAGCAAGAATCACTATATCATCTCTTAAAAAGGTATCCCAGCATAGAATGTCAAAGACATTCAGCATATTTCAGCAAAGCTCATTAGAGGGCTAATGTGTACAGACATTAGCAAGACAGCAAAGGCAAGAAAGAAGACCCATTCAATGAATATTTTGATGCTGATTTAACTAAAAGCACCTCTCTTGACAACATCTCTTGAATGAAAGCAGCGGTTCAGCCTCTCTGTGGCCGCTGGAAACTGTATTCCATGTCTGCTGCCACTATACTATGCAGTGGCCTCTATTTGGAATAACAGACTTGAGTACTTGTCACATCGTGCCAACTTTTCAGGCCCTTGTTCTCCAGTTAGGCACATCATTTTGCTCCCCAGAAACACAAACACAAGGAAGAGAATCCCTCAGCCAAATGTGAATTGCAGTCCTTTGAAAATACATGAAGATTCTGGGAATCAGTAAAGTCTACATGACAAAAATTATTAACTGCTTTGGATACAGCTAACGCACTTTGGGTAAACAGATTTGATGGACCAGTCACAATACCCCATTCAGCCTTATTTTGACAACACTGTAATTTACGGCAATCGAGGTTGGCAGTGGACTAATAGGTCAGGCCAGCCACAGGCTGTGACTGTACCTTCCAGGAACAGCAGGGGGGTATATTCTGGCCTATTACTGATGTGTGCATATGCATCAGTAACACGCCTGTATTAGGTTGTAGGTATGTTTTCTTTACATGTATACCTTTGTCTTTTCTTTCTTGGGGTCTTAGCTCTCCCATTTGATAAGTTCTTACAATAAAGGGACCATATCTTTTTTATTTTCACCCAGGTGCTCCAGAGAATATTCTGTACAGAATTAGAAACTAAATAAACCTAAACTGTGACTCTGAGCTAATGAAAGAGTTTCGGAAATAAGGTTATCAAAATGGCTGTATTCAAATGAGTGTTTTCCGCTTTCAAATAGTTATCTTCAGAAATGGAACCTTTGCTTATACAAAATTTTGAATTCTTCTTTAGATAATACTTTATAAACTATGAAAAGCAATTGCATTTATTTATAATCAAGTATCACTTTAAACACAAAGGTTTTATCCAAATGGATCAGATTACTCCTTTGTCCATCAGACTTAATTCTAATCAACTTTTTGTGGCATTCTCCTGAATCAAATATTCTCCATTTCTCTGAAGGTGAGTCTAAGAGGAATTCCTAAGACTCTGGTCAATGGTAGCTTTATTGTGGAGACCATGTGGCTTCCCAAGGAAGCTCATAAGAAGTCAGCATCCATGGATAAATTCTGGCCTGTTGGTTTTACAAAATCATTTATTTTCTAGTCATTCCTTAGGTAACTGACTGAAATATGCATAGGGAAGCAGAGCAAGGCCCCTGGAGACTCCAGCACCCTTGGAGAAAGCAGAGGTCTACTTCTACTACAGACTCTGGGAGCACAAGGCCTGATAGTTCCGGGTCCCATGGTGACCCAAAGAAAATTAAAGCCTGGGAGTCTTTCGTGACCTCCTAGCCCATGAATTTCTAATTATATGCAGAGAATTAGATCAGATTAATCTTGGGGAAATGCAACACTATTTGAATTTATGTGGCTAATACTATTACATGTCCTAAACCTTGATCAGGATTGAATAGATGGATGATGTGAGGGGCTTCTCCAAGTGACAAGTAAACTTACTGTCTATCATGCCAAGTAGAGTGACCCACCTTTGGTTTTTTTAGTATGAAGCATAACTACCAGTAAATGTTTGACAAACCAACTCTTGGGGTAGGTGGGGGAGCCCTGATTTGCTACCAATGGTTTAATAATGGGCCAGCAAAAATCCTGAGGGTTTTTCAATTATCTGTCGTGAGTCTGAGCGAGCAAGATCCAGCTCATGCCTGGCGGGTATGTGACCACTGGGCAGGTGAGAGGAAGATCCCGTGAGAACGGAAAACAAGCACGATAGGATACTGGGAGGTGGGAAATGCAGGAAGTAGGCCAGAGGTTATAAACGCTGGCCATCGTGCACTTTTACCCCCGGGTCACTCTGGATTAGTTAATAAAGAGGACTGGGTTGGGGGAGCTGACGAAGCAGCCTTCCTTTTGACCCCTGAGCTCACCTGACTCCAGTTGCCCACTGTCCAGTCTGACGGACACAAGATGTCTCTGTTGCAGGAGGTGAGGGTCTTGGGCTTCAGCAGGTGCTGGCAGTCTTGAGCCGGGAGAGCCTGCTGCTCATCAGAGCCCATGGTCTGGATGCACAGCACTGTTCGCTTCTTCTCTCCGTGGGGCCCACATGTCGCCGAACATGCTTCCCACTCCCCTGCCCACCACCTGCAGACACACATGGACATGTCAGAGAAGGTCACTCAGAGGAGACACACATTCAGTTCAGCCACTGGCAAGAAACTGGGAGCAGACGCTCTGATTACAGAACTGGGAGGTCCCTGAAGATGCTCCAGCCCAGCAGAGGGAGCTCTGCGGACAGGGCCACGGCTAGCTTGTTCAATCACAGTTCCGGAAGCCAGCAGACTACTTGGCATAAGTAGATGCTAAGTAATAATGTCTGTAAATGGAAGAAAGAAAAAAAAAAAAATCCCTCTCTTTTCAGTCAAGAAAACTGAGGTCCAGTTTTCTGTTGTGCAACCTCAGGAAAGTTTAGGCCTTACTCTCCACATCTGTTAAATGGATGTAACGACACTGACTTTAGATGAGTGATGTGGATGCAACGAAACAGCAGTTTATGTACAGTGCATAGTACAGAGTCTGACATAATACAAACTCAGTCATTTGTAATTATTGTTATTTGGACTTCTGCTTTTGACTAAAAGAATCCAATCAGAATCTAAGTCTCCTGGCTCCTAATTGAATGTTTTTCTATTTCAGTGTGAAGCAGGTACTTAAACACTTACTAATTTTCCATTATTTAGGAGATGATCAATCAGGGGCATGGCCTTCATTGACACCCCTCCCCCATCTCCTTCAGTCTACCTGTTAACATTCTCACTGATCCCTGTAATAAGAAAGGAGTAGCAAAACAAGAAACTTATGAAATAATTTCGTTTTTTGTCAGCTGTTCTTGATGAGTTGAATAGTTGAAACTGTTGGCTAAATTAATATTCTGGATTCTCCATGGAAAAATGAAGATGTGTGCTCTTCCTCTACCTGTTATCATGGAAGATTGGCTCAAGATTCTGGGATGTGGGCCCAGTGGTTTCACAGAAGTTGCTTTTGAAAGTGGCGAGGAGCCCTTTTTGGAGTCCCCTCTTTTCTTCCTTCCCCATCATTGTGCAAATCTTCCTTAACACAAAATACACAACAGGTGTCTTGACCCAGTGTGGTTTGGGTCCACCGTTGCTATAGACATATGGTCTGCTTATTCATCCCTCTATGCAGGAATAAAATGGAATATTTGTTTTTCATGGGAAAACAGTACAGCATGTGAATTCCTTCATTCCTGATTTTAAGGAAACCTCCTGACCTTGAGAGAGTATTGAATTTTGAAGAAGATTAAACTTTGTGCTATTACTTATGTTTACAAAATATTGGATTTTAGGTAGAACTTCTTTGATTCTTATACTTTTTTTTTTTTTTTTTTGTGGTACGCAGGCCTCTCACTGTTGTGGGCTCTCCCGTTGCAGAGCACAGGCTCCGGACGCGCAGGCTCAGTGGCCATGGCTCACCGGCCCAGCCGCTCCGCGGCATGTGGGATCTTCCCGGACCGGGGCACGAACCCGCGTCCCCTGCATCGGCAGGCGGACTCCCAACCACTGCGCCACCAGGGAAGCCCTGATTCTTATACTTTTAATCTCTGGTTAAAAATATTAGAAGAAACTCTTCCTCAAGTCTGTTATACTCTTCAGTTAATAAGTAAGATTACTTATTTATTCTTTGGTGTTTAACATCTGGACATCTGGTGTGGATAAAGAGCTAATATTGGAACCATATGATATGACACCAAATAAATGCCCACTCTATTATTCTAATTACTCTGTCCTACCTCTGACACTTCTAAGGGAGGCCAGACACACTATCGAATAGATCAAATGTCATTCTGGAAGGGCCTTAATGTGAGCTGACTGAAAGTCTAACTTATCTAGTTACTTGCTACAAGGCTTTCTGCTATGTCACCTCAAGGTGATAACAGACTTCCTTGTTTCTCTTTCTGAAATTTCCTCCACAGTCTCCTGGGGACATCTTGCATATGTTTGTCCCTAGTTTAAAGTGAAACCCATCCTCTTTATTTTCCAGGCCCAGGACTCAGGAGTTATTGCCAAATTGTTCTCTGTTGTCCATCTCATTGTTTTCAGTGTCTGCCATAACCACACCTCTTCTAGGAGATTTATAACAGAAGACTGTTTACATGCTCTGAGTGATTGATGAGAAGGACAATATAACACACAAAGAACTCAGCAGGACAAAAGGCCAAGCGCACCCATTTATTCACCCCCAATAAGACAACCTTTCTGGTTTCATCAGCATAGAATCAAGAACAACTTAATATGACGTCTTCCATTTTTGCCATTGATTTTTCTCTTGCCCAAAATTCCATGACACCTGTCAAACCTAACGTACAATTGGATAATTGATCATGCATTGTTTTGGATTGTTCGTTAGTCCCTATAATTAGTCAATCTTATCATTCCAGTTACTTTGTAAATGTCCTAAGGACTGGGGCTCTATCAGTGATTCTCACTGTAACGTCACCTGGAGAGCTTTAAAAAAGTTATCAGTGTTCAGGCCCCATTGCTATATTGGATGACCAGAATCTCTTGGGCATAGGGCCAAGGTATCAGTGTTTTTTAAGAGTTCTTCGATGACTTTCATATGAAGTCAGGATTAGAAACCACTGGTGTTATGATACCAAATAAATGGATTTGATTGTTTATCTTTAAATTTTCCTACCCAAAAAATGGACACTGTGGTTTTAGTATGAATTATGTGTAACACAGAAGTGTGTGTGTGTGTGTGTGTGTGTGTGTGTGTGTGTGTGTGTGTGTGTCGAGACCCCCAAAGAACCTGTAGTTGCCCTGGAAAAGTTTACTATAGTTTGGAAATCAAGTACAAAGGTCTGTATCTTCTACCCACACCCATGCCAGTGCTTGCTCAGGAAGCTCTGACTACCAATAAACCAATAAGTTACAAAAATTAACTCTTCCTAACACTCACTACTCAGAAAACTGAAAGTCCTAATCTGAATTTGTTAAACTCTTGCTCAGAATAGTAATTTGCTTAAAAAATATCAATTTTTATAATTACTATCTTTGTACTAATCTTTTCCCTAATAGCATTTACGTACATCCCAAAATCCAATTCAGTTGGCATTCCACATTCCAACATAACAATCGTTATTACAATATAGGCACTATTGCTTCCTTGATCTTTAAACACAGTGTATCCACATTCTCACCGTATCCTGTTCATTCCACCTCATTTTCTCTAGCTTTCTTGTTGTCTCCCATGCACACCATGCTCATTCCTCTCCCACCTCTCATAGACTTTTCCCAGTCTCAGTGACCCCTTTCCTTTCATTTAGGTGGGTGGTTCTCAACCAATGGAGATTCCCACAGCCACCTCCCCAGGGGACATTTGGGAATGTCTGAAGACATTTTTGGTTGTCACAAATGAGGGTGGAGATGTGCTCTTGGTATCTAGTGGGCAGAGAACAGGGATGCTGCAAAATATCCTACAATGCACAGGACACCCCCCACGGCAAAGAATTATCCAGCCCAGAGTGGCTCTAGTGCTGAGGCTGAGAAACCTGGATTTAAATCATGAGCCATTCTTTTGGCATTGAAACCTACATGAAGCTGTCAGGGTGGAAAGAGTTTATGGAGTTGGAGTTTATGGAGCATTTGGATATGCTGGGCATCATCACAGCTGTAGGCTAGCAGAGCCTTACTTTGTTGTAAACCAAAGTTCAGAGAGAGGTCCATATAAAGAAGAGACTCAAATGACCTCTTTCTGGAGTCAGATACACTTTCAATTCCAAAGAATTTCTTTCTTGACAGGCTATCCCATCCTGGAGTGTGCTGCACAAGACTTTCATTCTGAAAGCCATTGACCATATAACACATATTTCTTTATATATATATATATATATATATATATATATATATCTTAATTTTTTAATTTTAATTTTTTGGCTATGTCGGGTCTTTGCTGCTGTGCGTGGGCTTTCTCTAGTTGCAGTGAGCAGGGGCTACTCTTCGCTGCAGTGCGTGGGCTTCTCATTGCCGTGGCTTCTCTTATTGCAGAGCCTGGGCTCTAGGCACGCAGGTTTCAGTAGTTGCAGCACGTGGGCTTGGTAGTTGCGGCACGCGGACCCCACTAGTTGCAGTGCGCGGGCTCTAGGGTGTGCAGGCTTCAGTAGTTGTGGCGCATGGGCTCAGTAGTTGTGGCTCACGGGCTTAGTTGCTCCGCGGCATGTGGGATCTTCCTGGACCAGGGATCGAACCCGTGTCCCCTGCATTAGCAGGTGGATTCTTAACCACTGCACCACCAGGGAAGTTCCCAACACATATTTCTTATGTATAGATTACCAGAAGCTTTTATTAAATCTTTAAAATCTGTCTTAAGTACCCATTTGGGAAAGAACACAGAATGTCCAAATTGGATGTAGAGACAAATTATTACTGAAGGATAATAAACCAGAAATAAAAGATTAAATCTTGCATAAAATCATTTTAGGAGGGGGAAATGACAGCTCTGAATGATGGGTATGAACTTTTCAGATAGCATGAAAATTAGGTGATAGAGGAATATATTGCAACTTGAAATTCATATCCAAGGAAACTACTGGACTAAGCTTTCAAAGACAAATAATATTAACACAGCCATCGACATTTATTATTTATTCTTTAAAAAAGCAAATCAACTTAATTTCCTTTCTTTAATCCCCTTGTGAGTTTGCAGGCATGATTTAGCTTTGAAGTTAGAACTTTCTCCTTCTTTATAACATTTTCATTGTGTTTTAATGTGTGAGAAATATTGTAAATTTTGGGAATCTGATTTTACCAAAAGCTGTTCATCCGGAGATCCTGGGCAGCAACATGGTATACTAGCACCAGCATAGAATTCTCAGTAGACCAATCTAGGTTCAAATCTAGACTCTACCACTTATTGTTAAGTGACTTGGGAAAATTTTTGTGAAGACTTTAGTGTCCTCATCTGTACAATGACATAAAAGTATCTACCAATCAAGACTGCTAACGTGAATAAATTTTTTGGTAATATGGAAAGAGCTTGAAACAGAATGGGTTCTCAATCCAGAAATCACGCTCCATGGTATTTACCCAAAGGAGCTGAAAACTTTTTGTTCACACAAAAACCTGCATATGGATATTTCCAGTAGCTTTACTCATAATTGCCAAAGCTTGGAAGCAACCAAGATGTCCTTCAGAAAGTGAATGGATATTCCATCCAGACAATGGAATACTATTCACACTAAAAAGCAATGAGCTATCAAGCCATCAAAAGACACAGCGAGGGCTTCCCTGGTGGCGCGGTAGTTGAGAGTCCGCCTGCCGATGTGGGGGATGCGGGTTCGTGCCCCGGTCCGGGAAGATCCCACATGCCGTGGAGCGGCTGGGCCCGTGAGCTATGGCCGCTGAGCCTGCGCGTCCGGGGCCTGTTCTCCACAACGGGAGAGGCCACAGGGGTGAGAGGCCCGCGTACCACAAAAAAAAAAAAAAAAAAAAAAAGACACGGCGAAACCTTAAATGCATATTACTCAGTGAAAGAAGACAATTTGAAAGGTTATATACTGTATGATTCCCACTATATGGCATTCTGGTAAAGGCAAAACTATGGAGACAGTAAAAAGATCAGTGGTTGCCAAAGGAGGGAAGTGGAGATGAATAGGCAAAGCACAGAGGATTTTTAGGTAGTGAAAATACTCTGTATGATAAAATAATGATGGGTACATGTCATTATATATTTGTCAAAACCCATAGAATGTACACCACCAAGAGTGAGAACCCTACGGTAAACTATAGACTTTGGGTAATTATGATATGTCAATGTAGGTTCATCAATAAAAAAGTAAATAAATAAAGCAAAAGAAAAAAGTAAAAATAGTGGGTTCTTAAAAATTGTTAGTTACCTCTGTACCACCTGGGAATACTAACCACCCTCTATCCCCTGACTTTATCATGAATCTTTTGGGAAGCTGAAATGCAATCATAAATAAGAAGGACTTCTGTAAATTAACCATTATGTTGGAATATTTCATGGCATTCTATTTAGCTTATCATATGCTACTTCAGAATGCATTTTCAGAAACTGTACCTGTTATGTGCTATATTTACTTAATATTTTCAGGAGTCAAATATCTCTAACCAAGTTACAGAGCCTTATCTATTTCAACAGAAATGAACTACCTAAGAGAAGCACCATAGGTGAATTTACCAGTTGTTATTTTGATAAAGATTTAGTCCAGATGCGTTAAATAAACAAATACAGATTCAGAGAAAAGAACACATATACAACACTAGGACAAATAAATATTAAAAATGAAATTTCAATAAAATTAGCTAGCTGGGGTCAAATACAGGTACCATAAATTTTAAACATAAATGTATGTATGTATGCATGTAATTTTGTGTGTGTGTGGTGTGTGTATCACCTTCAGTATAAAAACAAACAAACAAGGACATACATTTTACTTTCCAGTTTAAAAAATCCACTACTGGGGGACTTCCCTGGTGGTCCAGTGGTTGAGAATCCACCTGCCAATGCAGGGGACACGGGTTCAATCCCTGGTCCAGGAAGATCCCACATGCTGCGGAGCAACTAAGCCCGTGTGCCACAACTACTAAGCCTGTGCTCTGAAGCCCGCGAGCCACAACTACTGAGCCCACGTGCCACGACTACTGAAGACCGCGTGCCTAGAGCCCGTGCTCCGCAACAAGGGAAGCCACTGCAATGAGAAGCCCGCACACCGCAACGAAAAGTAGCCCACGCACAGCAATGAAGACCCAACGCAGCCAAAAATAAAATAATAATAATAAAAATAAATTAATTATAAAATTAAAAAAAAACACCACCACTATTGGGATGATTAATATCCCTCTCTGAAGGCTGTGCCTTTAGCCTGAGGTCTGAACTGGGTAAATTCAGGCTTGATCTGCTAATTTGTTGATCTTGAAGTATCACAAGCTGGAGCCCACGCATTAATCATGTACAGAAACTCAAGAAACTCGGAACTTGGGAAATAGATACCAGACAGAGAGAAATCAAAACAAAAAATGCTACCAAATAATAAGGATTTAAAAAGACTTGTCAAATTGCATGTGCTTTGCTCTTCTTCCGTAAGTATAATCTTCAAATTGTTTAGAGGGAATCGGAGGAAATTATGTTTCCAACACGACAGCAGAAACTGGAAATAGGACGGATTGTTTTCCTCCCTTGACGTACAGTGGTGTAGAACGGCAGAAGCAGCAGCTGCAAAAATGATCACCAGCTCACCAAGAAAACCTGGTCACCGGATGTCACATTTGTGCTGATTGGGACAGCACAGTGACTGCCTGGTAACCTGGTTCCAGGTATTTGCAGCCATCAGCACTTGAATTCTAACTGCCGGGGCTTCATTACTGATTTTGTGGGAAGGGGTTGTGTAATTGGTCCATTCCAAAATTTTGCTCTGAATCAACACACTGCATCCATGCACTCAGCTTAGGAAGCCTTCCAGGAAAACAAAAACCCAAAGTATCGTTTACCTTGTTCTAACAATGCCGCTCTTAGAACTGAGAGATAGAGAGATGTGAGGTAACCACAAAGCCCCAGGGAGGACAGGGACCATAGCCAGCGAGGAGGGAAGTCGTTAGGAAGGCATCCAGGTGCCTGCCTGCTGAGCCCAGACAGGAACAGCTCCGTTTTGCTGGTGTGCGTGTATCTCACGTAGCCCTCCTGGCTGTTAGCTTCCTTAGGAAGTGACATATTTGTGTTACTTCAGAAAATCCTTTGCCACATGCTCTGAGGAAACCCTAATCACATGGTTTTCCAAGTTTTGGTGCTTCTATGACTTGGTGGAAGGATTGCCTCTGCTCTCCCCCTGCTTTTACATTATGCTTACATTAATTAGTATGCTGCCTGTGCTAGTTTCCTAGGGCTGCTGTAACAGATCACCACCAACCTGGGGGCTGAAAACAACAGAAATCTAGTTTCTTATAGTTCTGGAGGCCAGACATCCAAGTCAGTATTACGGGGATGAACTCAAGGTTTTGGCAGGGCTGTACTCCCTTCGAAGGCTCTAGGGAAGATCCATTCCTTGTCTCTTTTCAATCTCTGTTGGCCGCCAGCACTCCCTGGCTTGTGGCCCATCACTCCAATCTTTAGGCCAGTGTCTTCAAAACTTTCTGCTCCAACTTCATATTGTTTCTCATCTGTGTGTGTGTGTGTGTGTGAGTGTGTGTGTGTGTGTGTGTGTGTGTGTGAGAGAGAGAGAGAGAGAGAGAGAGAGAGAGAGAGAGAGAGAGAGAGAGAGAGAGAGAGAGAGAAGTTCCCTCTGACTCTCCTATAAGGACACTGTGATGGAATTTAGGGCCCAAGTGGGTAATCCAGCATAATCTCATTTCAAGACACTTTAACTTAATCACACATGCAAAGACCCTTTTTCTAAATAAGGTAACACTTGCAGGTTCTAGGGACCAGGATGTGGATATCTTGGGGGTTAGATTTTAGCCACCATATGACTACACTCAGGGCCAACTTCAAGTCTCCAGAGTTCAGCCTGTATCACTTAAGAATTCCTCTATCAAGGCTCCTCCTCTGTGTCTATCAGGCTTCAGTCTCAGCTCATCTCCTGTCTGCCAGCCTCTGGACTCTTGCCCCAGTATCTGTCTCCTTCTAGCACTGGTTGTATCTTTTTTTTTTTTTTTTAATAAATTTATTTATTTATTTATTTTTGGCTGCATTGGGTCTTCACTGTTGTGCGTGGGCTTTCTCCAGTTGCAACGAACGGGGGCTACTCTTCGTTGCAGTGCATGGGCTTCTCATTGTGGTGGATTCTCTTGCTGCGGAGCATGGGCTCTAGGCACATGGGCTTCAGTAGTTGTGGCGCAAGGGCTTAGCTGCTCCGCAGCATGGAGAATCTTCCCGGACCAGGGCTCAAACCTGTGTACCCTGCATTGGCAGGTGGCTTCTTAACCACTGCGCCACCAGGGAAGTCCCTAGCACTGGTTGTATCTTATTATAGAGTCACCTTCAACTAGAAAGTTCTGTAATTAGAGTGCAGAGGTACGTAAAGATAACCACCCTATGGCAACTGAATTCTGAAAATAGTGAAGCCAAGATTTTAGCTACAGGTGAATAAGAAAATGTCAGATACCGATTGATGTCTCTTCTAAAATAGAGAGCTGCTACAATCTTCAATCCAGTCTTCTTTGACCATGTTGCTTTTATGGACACGGCTAATATCCCCAGCTCTACCTTGGTCCCAGCTGGTTAGTGCCCACATCAAAACCTTCTGGTGCCCACCAGGCCTAGCAGAGTGCTTGCTTCTCCTCAGACACAGACTAAGGGGTGAGATGCATGCCTCTTTGAGGAGTCTGCTGTACGTCGACCTGCTGCAGGCTTTGAGCTAGTTAGCCTTGAGTATTAGGAGGTCTGCCTGGAACCAGGTATCCAGACATATCTCTTATTTTTTTTTTTTTTTTTTGCTGTACGCGGGCCTCTCACCGTTGTGGCCTCTCCCGTTGTGGAGCACAGGCTCCGGATGCACAGGCTCAGCGGCCATGGCTCACGGGCCCAGCCGCTCCGCGGCATGTGGGATCTTCCCGGACCGGGGCACGAGCCCGTGTCCCCTGCATCGGCAGGCGGACTCTCAACCACTGCGCCACCAGGGAAGCCCCATATCTCTTATTATATCACAATATCACAGTGCTCAGTAAATGGTAACTGTTACATGGTTATTATCACTGTCGTATCTCTCATGGAAAATAATGAATGCTGAACAAATATTTGCTGGTAATATTAAGGCCCAGGCAGACTAAGTAAAATAATAAAAATGAGAACCTGAACCCCAGGGATAGCTTCAAGAAATAAACAGCTGTGGTTTTAAAAAGGTAGCCACTCACCAGGGAGGGTGGCTTTGAAAAGTGAGGTGAGAATCCCAGGTGTGTATGTACTGGTAGTCAGCTAGTGAGAGCAAAAGGAAGTGACATGACAGTCGTTAACTCTGAGGGAGAATAAGTATGCTGGAAGCCCATAAGCTCTGCGGCGTGATAGGCTATTGATTAGATAAGGCTAGCGACAGGAAACATTCCTCTTTCCTGGCTCGTTCTTCCCTAAGAAGGATTTATAGAAACTGCAATTACATACAAAACCTAGAGGGGCCAAATCCTGTGCTCAAGTCCCTAGTTCTTCCCAGCAAGAGAGTTACAGGGAAGAGCAGCAGCTCTGTCCTGCCTCAGTGGAGGTGGGGTCCAGCTCTGGACCTCACAGCCCACTTTGTACCTGGAAGAAACCACAGAACTGGATAGAGAATCAACCTGACTCTGAGATGAGAACTGCCTGGCCTCTGGGACCTCGCTGTTCGGGCCTATAAGAGGCTGACACTGTTTGACTTAACTGACTTGTCTAGACACTTCTTTTTGACCTAGTTCTCTGGCATTTATCCCATTCTTCCAGCTCTTCTTTAGAATTCAGCCTGTCACTTGGTAGATTGATTATGCCAACTGGCTCCCTCCTGTTAAACTAAACTCTTCTTAATATGTCTTCTTGGGACTGGAATGAATGCCTGATGGAATCTGCAACCGAACTACATCCTGTTTAAGGACAAGAGAGAATGAAGACACTCCCCAGAATTAATTCTTTCTTTCTTTTCCTCTCTCTTTCCTTTCTCTCTCTCTCTCTCTCTCTTTCTTCCTCTTCCCCAGATAACATCCCAGCTACCTTCTAGAATCTTGAACCAATACGATTAGGAGCAAGTGAATACCTGTATAACAGTGGTTCTCAACCAAGGGTGATTGTGCCCCCAGGAGACATTTAGCAAAAAACGTTTGGAGACATTTATGGTTGTCACAACCTGGGTGGGGAAGATGGAGTGCTACAAACATCTAAATAGACACAGGCCAGGGATGTTGCTAAACATTCTGCAATGCACAGGACAGCCCCCTACAACAAAGAATTATCCAGCCCCAAATGCAGCAGTGCTGAGGTGGAGAAAGCCTGGTCTGTAAGTCCACTCTTCCAGGCAGCGACCTGAATGTGTCAGCATGTTATCTAGAAGCTTCTGTTGCACTGGTTGGTAAGTGCTCTTGGAAGAGCCAAGCCCAATTAGCTAAAGAATTTTTGGATGATTTACATACCATTCTCTTCAACAGCGCTTTGGGACTTAAGTCTTACCAAATAATTAAACACAGATCACACAAGCTTTGTAAGAAGTACTGCTCTCTGGGGAGAAAATGTCCCCTTCACAGCTTGTCACAGGTTCCAACAGCATAGCCACAGGAACCTGTGACAGCTTTCCCGTAATTATTCTAATAACAAAGCCACACAGCCCCCTTGCAGCACGGAGCCCTGGATTACTGTTAAACCAGCCACCACTGCAGGTAGACACACAGCTCTCCAGCTGTTACCGACGCTTACCTGGGTGGACAATCCTTTTCACGACACTTCTTCTGTCTCCCATTGGGTTGTGTTTCTGGGTCACAGAACGTAGCTTTCACCATCCCGCGACCCTTCTTCACGCAATGGGCAGTCTGGCGGCGTATACCTGGGGGTCGGGCAGAACGGTTCACACATATTAAATCCCGAGCCTACATTCTCAGTGTCAGGTGAGGCCCCTGGTCATGCCTACAGCTGATGGGAAGGTTGTCCATAAAGTATTTGGTTTTAACATAGGGGTGAGGAATGGGGACCTCTTATTCTCTCTACTCATGCTGCAGGAGGCAATGGGTGGAAAAGATCTTGCTTAGGAAGGACCACGGATAATATAGGCAGATTAATATATAGTCTAATATAAAGATTACAATCTAGCTGTGGAGACAAGACTAACACACATATGCCAAAAAAAAAAAAAAAACAGAAAAAAAACAAGGTGAGATTTATATAGTGAAAGCAGATACCATCACCAGTTGTTATAACACAATCATAGATTACTATTTTAATGAAGGAATGGAGGAGTTGGGAGCTTTATATTAGTTGTTTATAAACTCTGAAAGACAGGAATCAAATTCAAAATAATGTTGTGAAGTTTGAGAGGTGATGTTTTTTAAAGTAGAGGGTTTTGATAGCAGGGATTGATAATACTGCTGCTTTCTGAAATCGGGTTGGTAAGTAAGTAAGTAAGAGAAGCACATGGGAATGACCAGGTCCACAGGAAAGAAAAGCACATGTGTGGGCTGGATGTGACTTTGGATATATAACAATAGTTAACACATGTGGTGCTTGCCTTGCCCAGGGCACTATTCAAAATTGTGTATGTGTGTGTGTGACTACCTATATATGTCCCAGACAAATATATATACATATGTAAGTGTGTGTGTGTGTGTGTGTGTGTGTGTGTGTGTGTGTAATGTAGTACCTATTATCCACCATGATATATAATGACTGAAACCTCACAACGACTCAATGAAGTCAACACTGTCATTACTGCTATTAGATGAGGAAACGGAGGCACAATGAAGTCACATAGGTTGAGAAGGGAAAACAAAGGACCAGTGGCTTTGCTAGCAGCTAGGATATCATTAGCAAGAGAACGCAGAGGAGTGGCCAGAACCCCACGGACTAGGAGGTAAAGGACAGTGGGAAAGAGAGTCATCAGCTCTCTGGAGAGGGCTAATGCTTCTTTCCATGAGAAATGTGCAAGTCTGGGTGAGAAGACTGAGGACGGAGGCCCTGGGGATGGAGCCATCAGTCTGCACGGAGGGGAGCGCCCTGAGCTCTCAGGGCATCCAGGCCTCGAGTAGGCTCACTGGTGAAGCCCAGAATTGGAAAGGTCACAAGTGCACCAATAAGCTAGTCACCTCCTCACCTTAGCGCCCATGACCTGGAGGGGCTTCCCCACAACCACAAGGCTGGCGGGACCCGAACTGGGGCGGCTCCCCTACCACCTACTGCCTCACACTCCCTCACGCGGACTCCTCCAGTCTCCCGGGCTGCCTGCATACTCAGGTGCCAGACACTGCATCTCGCCATTTAAAAATGTCAGAGGGAGTTGCAGAACAGTAAGTGAAGCCTTTAAAATAAATCAACAATATTTTACTGTTAAATTAATGTTATTTTATTCTTGTGAAGAGATAGGTAACCTTTCCACCACTCAGGCTTTCTCAACTGATAGACTACGTGTTCTTTTTCTTTGGTCATATAAATAAAGCACTACGAACAGTTGGAAGCAACATTATGAAAGAAACTTTCATGGCACAATGAGTGAGTCATTGTCTGGAAAGACATGAACACCTACAGAGAAGTCTTAGACAATATGAGTGGAGTGGAGACCAAAATGGTTGAAGCCAGAAAAGCTGACGTGTATGTGCCATCATAGAAGAGAAAAAAGAAAAAGCTCAGCTCTTAGACGTTTCATTAGAACTTTGGGTAGTTTGGCAAATGCTTGATGTCAAAAATAAAAGGCAACTGTCAGGTGACTCTCAGAGATTGGAAACATGCCCCAAAAGCCTTGTTTTTGCGCATGGATAGCAAAGATAAGCATACTCAGGGCTTGACTCCAGAAGTAGTAGGAGGGCACAGAACATTATAAAAAGTCTCCGCCAGGAAGTTAATAACATTTCATGGGTCGATCTGCTGGACCAGCAGCCAGATGAACGGATGGACGGGCCAGGCAGATGCTGCCAAGTGCACGGAGGAAAATTAATAGCAACGTGTCAGGGTTTTTCTGTTGGGACTAACGGTCGTGGTGACCACTAATCTTCTATTCTTCTAGCTTTTGAGTTCTCACTTGACACATACGAAGCTAAGCCCAAACCCTCCATTGAGGGGCTCCAGCTCAGAAGATTGATTTCTCCCATGTTATAGGAACACAATACCTGGCCAGGTGCTTCTGCCTCTACTTTGATGCTTGTGGGTTCATTTGGTAAAATTTAATCTATAATTTCATGCCTTATCAAATTCTGGTTAAATAAATAAAATCCAAGGGTCCTGGGTTCTAGTGTCTACTTTTCCTTCTACCCAGTCACTTGGCTAAATGCAGGAAAATGAGAATAATGACATTCAGACTGGTTAAGGGCAGGATGCTGAGCTAGTTGATTTCTGGGAGTGTTTTCCACATTTAAAAATCTATAATCCATGAAGGGAAGATAAAGTTTAATCATTGAAAACACTGGCTAATAAGAGGATTCTGGTTAATGTAACTTTACCATTAACTTGGAATAGTTTGTTGCAACTATTGTCAGAAAGTTTCAAAATTATTAGTTCATATTGCCTTAGTAAATGTGAATATGACAAGTTGTATTTTCCAAAGATGGCTGCAACAATAATCTCTCATCTGGCATGCTCTTCTACAACGTGACCATGATATCACTCCATCATGACACGGAGTCTAGTTACCCTGGCCTGGGACTGAATGCAGAAATGAAGTTGTGTGAATTCAGAGGCTAGGTCATAAAAGACCATGCAGCTTCTATCTGATTCTTTTGGATCTGTCACTCTCAGGAGCCTCTGCTGCCATGGGGTAAGAAGCCTACACCCTTGGAGAGGCCAGGTGTAGGTGCTCCAGTTGACAGTCCCCAGTGAGCCATCCAGCCCAGGTGCCAGTCATCTGAGCACAGAAGCCTACAGATGACTCCAGCTCCCAGGCATCTGAGTCATTCTTAGCCATCTAGGTCTTCCTAGGTGAGATGCCAAACATTGTGAAGCTAAGACACACCATCCCCATTGCATCCTGTCTAAATTTCTGACCAGGAGCATAGTAAAATGATGGCTGTTTTACTGTACTAAATTTAGGTTGATATGTTATATAGCAGTAGTAAGTGGAACAGTACTCAATAAATGCTAGCTTTCTTCCTTTCTCAAGACAAGACCCAGAGCTACCATCCAGCTTGGCTTGCTAGGATACTAACCACTACTGATTTTATTGACTTTTCATTTCATCTTCTCCTGTGTTACACTTTTTCTGTTTCCATTCCAGATCCCTTCTGCAGCTGCTCGGAACCCTGGGAAGCTGATGCTATAGATTGCTGTGGCTTCCAGTTGGATTTGGCGAATGGAGGTGCTGTCTCTTAGGATAACTGCTCCTTCTTTTACTTCTTCAGGCCTAGGATGGTAGCCTTGTTCCCCCAATCCTCTACTATTAATGGACAGAGGTAATGAATCATCTTTCTTGGTTTCCCTAAGTCCAACCCACACCTTTGAAAGTAGTCAAGGTATTCTGTTTGGGTGTGCAGGGCACCCTGACTGATGATGTCTCCTTTGTAGTAAAAAAAAAAATCAAACCATCAGTCTTGAGTGACATAGTCATTAATTAACTCTGTAAACCAACTGCTGGAATAACAGAATCTTTCTTTGATATAGCATATTGTAATACCTCTTGTGGAGGGGGTTAGAATGAGGTCATCCTATTAAGAGCAGTGATCATGATGTAACACTGCAAATGCAGAAAGTAGAAGAGCTTAAGGCTGAATCTGTATGACCTTGAAGTTTCCCTGGTATTCAAAAAAGACAAATGATATTGGTTTTTAATCTGGCTTTGCCTTTGGCCCCTTTCTCTTACACATTGAACACAGCCCCCAAAGAAATTCTAGTTAATTAAGGATGCCAATCAATATATTGGCCCAGAACTAAGTTAGCTGCTTATCTAGAAGTATTTACTTGAAAAGGGCATTAAGTGGAAATCAATCACATTCTAAAATATATGACAATCAAATTCAAAATGTTATTTATAGAGGATTCTGAGTTGTTTTCTCCACATAGCAATGAGAGTGTCACCATGCACCTGTAAATATTTGGTAAATCTTATTAGATACTAGCAGTGAGAGATCAGTTAAGACCTTCTACTTTTTAAGAATTATCTTCAGGAATTAATCACCAATGCCTAAGAATTTAATCAACCATGGCTGTGTAGTGAAGCCACCATTAAAATACAAAAGGAGGGGTTTCAGAGAGCTTCCAAGTTGGTGAAGCAAAATGCCTCCACGTGCCACCGTGCTGGGCTCCAAACTCCAAGAGGATTGAAGTTTCTTTGTTCTCAACCTAATGCTATGAATCTCTTCATCCGGCTATTGGTACCTGTGCTTTAAAATCCTCGGTAATAAACCACTCATCTGCCGTGTGGCTAACAGGGTCTTGGCACTCTGGCCGGGTGTCAGGCCTGTGCCTCTGAAGTGGGAGAGCCAAGTTCAGGACACTGGTCCACCAGAGACCTCCCAGCTCCACATAGTATCAAACGGCAGAAGCTCTCCCAGAGATCTCCATCTCAGTGCTAAGACCTAGCTCCACTCAACAACAAGCAAGCTACAGTGCTAGACACCCTATGCCAAACAACTAGCGAGATAGGAACACAACCCTACCAATTAGCAGAGAGGCTGCCTAAAATCACAATATGGTCACAGACACCCTAAAACACACCACAAGATGCGGTCCTGCCCACAAGAAAGACAAGATCCAGCCTCACCCACCAGAACACAGGCACTAGTCCCCTCCACCGGGAAGCCTACACAACCCACTGAATCAACCTTTGCCACTGGGGGCAGACACCAAAAACAATGGGAAGTATGAACATGCAGAATGCGAAAAGGAGACCCCAAACACAGTAAGTTAGGCAAAATGAGAAGACAGAGAAACACACAGCAGATGAAGGAGCATGGTAAAAACCCACCAGACCAAACAAATGAAGAAGAAATAGGCAGACTACCTGAAAAAGAATTCAGAATAATGATAGTATAGATGATCCAAAATCTTGGAAACAGAATGGAGAAAGTACAAGAAATGTTTAACAAGGACCCAGAAAAACTAAAGAGCAAACAAACAATGATGAACAACACAATAAATGAAATTAAAAATTCTCTAGAAGGAATCAAGAGCAGAATAACTGAGGCAGAAGAACGGATAAATGACCTGGAAGATAAAAGAGTGGAAATAACTATTACAGAGCAGAATAAAGAAAAAAGAGTGAAAAGAATTGAGGACAGTCTTTGAGACCTCTGGGACAACATTAAATGGAAAAACATTTGAATTACAGGGGTCCCAGAAGAAGAAGAGAAAAAGAAAGGGACTGAGAAAATATTTGAAGAGATCATAGTTGAAAACTTCCCTAATACGGGAAAGAAAATAGTCAATCAAGTCCAGGAAGTGCAGAGAGTCCATACAGGATAAATCCAAGGAGAAACATGCTGAGACACATATTAATCAAACTATCAAAAATTAAATACAAAGAAAAAATATTAAAATTAACAAGGGAAAAACAACAAATAACATAAAAAGGAATCCCCATAAGGTTAACAGCTTATCATTTAGCAGAAACTCTGCAAGCCAGAAGGGAGTGGCAAGACATATTTAAAGTGATGAAACGGAAAAACGTACAACCAAGATTACTCTACCCAGCAAGGATCTCATTCAGATTTGACAGAGAAATTGAAACCTTTACAGACAAGCAAAAGCTGAGAGAATTCAACAAACCAGCTTTACAACAAATGCTAAAGGAACTTCTCTAGGCAGGAAACACAACGAAGGAAAAGACCTACAATAACAAACACAAAACAATTAAGAAAATGGTAATAGGAACATACATATCGATAATTACCTAAATGTAAATGGACTAAATGCTCCCACCAAAAGACATAGGCTGGCTGAATGGATACAAAAACATGACCCATATATATACTATCTACAAGAGACCCACTTCAGACCTAGGGACACATACAGACTGAAAGCGAGGGGATGTAAAAAGATATTCCATGCAAATGGAAATCAAAAGAAAGCTGGAGTAGCAATTCTCATATCAGACACAATAGACTTTAAAATAAAGACTATTACAAGAGACAAAGAAGGACACTACATAATGATCACGGGATCAATTCAAGAAGAAAATATAACAACTGTAAATATTTATGTACCCAACACAGGAGCACCTGAATACATAAGGTAAACACTAACAGCTATAAAAGGGGATATCAACAGTAACACATGCATGGTAGGGGAATTTAACACCCCACTTTCGCCAATGGAGAGATCATCCAAAATGAAAATAAATAAGGAAACACAAGCTTTAAATGATACATTAAATAAGATGGACTTAATTGATATTTATAGGACATTCCACCCAAAAACAACAGAATACACAATTTCTCAAGTGCTCATGGAACATTCTCCAGGATAGATCATATCTTGGGTCACAAATCAAGCTTTGGTAAATTTAAGAAAACTGAAATTGTATCAGGTATCTTTTCCGACCAAATGCTATGAGACTAGGTATCAATTACAGGAAAAAATCTGTAAAAAATACAAACACATGGAGGCTAAACAACACATTACTTAATAACCAAGAGATAACTGAAGAAATCACAGAGGAAAACAAAAAATACCTAGAAACAAATGACAATGAAAACATGATGACCCAAAACCTATGGGATGCAGCAAAAGCAGTTCTAAGAGGGAAGTTTATAGCAATACAATCCTACCTCAAGAAACAAGAAACATCTCAAATAAACAACCTAACCTTACACCTAGAGCAATTAGAGAAAGAAGAATAAAAAAACCCCAAAGTTACCAGAAGGAAAGAAATCATAAAGATCAGATCAGAAATAAATGAAAAAGAAATGAAGGAAACAATAGCAAAGACCAATAAAACTAAAAGCTGGTTCTTTGAGAAGATAAACAAAATTGATAAACCATTAGCCAGACTCATCAAGAAAAAAAGGGAGAAGACTCAAATCAACAGAATTACAAATGAAAAAGGAGAAGTAACAACTGACACTGCAGAAATAGAAAGGATCATGAGAGATTACTACAAACAACTATATGCCAATAAAATGGACAACCTGGAAGAAATGGACAAATACTTAGAAAAGCACAACCTTCCAAGACTGAACCAGGAAGAAACAGAAAATATAAACAGACCAATCACAAGCACTGTAATTGAAACTGTGATTAAAAATCTTCCAACAAACAAAAGCCCAGGACCAGATGGCTTCACAGGCGAATTCTATCAAACATTTAGAGAAGAGCTAACACCTATCCTTTTCAAACTCTTCTAAAATATAGCAGAGGGAGGAACACTCCCAAATTCCTTCTACGAGGCCACCGTCACCATGATACCAAAACCAAACAAAGATATCACAAGAAAGAAAACTACAGGCCAATATCTCTGATGAACATAAATGCAAAAATCCTCAATAAAATACCAGCAAACAGAATCCAACAGCACATTAAAAGGATCATACACCATGATCAAGTGGGGTTTATCCCAGGAATGCAAGGATTCTTCAATATACGAAAATCAATCAATATGAAAAACTATATTAACAAATTGAAGGAGAAAAACCATATGATCGTCTCAATAGATGCAGAAAAAGCTTTCGACAAAATTCAACACCCATTTATGTTAAATACCCTCCAGAAAGTAGGCATAGAGGGAACTTACCTCAACACAATAAAGGCCATATACGACAAACCCATAGCCAACATCATTCTCAATGGTGAAAAAATGAACCTATTTCCTCTAAGATCAGGAACAAGAAAAGGTTGTCCACTCTCACCACTATTATTCAACATAGCTTTGGAAGTTTTAGCCACAGCAGTCAGAAAAGAAAAAGAAATAAAAGGAATCCAAATTGGAAAAGAAGAAATAAAGCTGTCACTGTTTGCAGATGACATAATACTATACATAAAGAATCCTGGGCTTCCCTGGTGGCACTGTAGTTGAGAGTCTGCCTGCTGATGCAGGGGACGCGGGTTCGTGCCCCGGTCCAGGAAGATCCCACATGCCGTGAATCGGCTGGGCCCATGAGCCATGGCCACTGAGCCTGCGCGTCCGGAGCCTGTGCTCTGCAACGGGAGAGGCCACAGCAGTGAGAGGCCCGCGTACCACAAAAAAAAAAAAAAAAGAATCGTAAAGATGCTACCAGAAAACTACTAGAGCTAATCAATGAATTTGGTAAAGTAGCAGGAGACAAAAATTAATTCACAGAAATCTCTTGCATCCCTATACACTACTGATGAAAAATCTGAAAGAGAAATTAAGGAAACACTCCCATTTATCACTGCAACAAAAAGAATAAAATACTTAGGAATAAACCTACCTAAGGAGACAAAAGACCTGTATGCAGAAAACTATTAGACACTGATGAAAGAAATTAAAGATGATACAAACAGATGGAGAGATATACCATGTTCTTGGATTGGAAGAATCAATATTGTGAAAATGACTATACTACCCAAAGCAATCTATGGATTCAATGTAATCCCTATCAAATGACCAATGACATTTTTCAGAGAACTAGAACAAAAAATTTCACAATTTATATGGAGACACAAAAGACCCCGAATAGCAAAGCAATCTTGAGAAAGAAAAACTAAGCTGCAGAAATCAGGCTCCCGAACTTCAGACTATACTACAAAGCTACAGTAGTGAAGACAGTAGGGTACTGGCCCCAAAACAGAAATATAGATCAATGGAACAGGATAGAAAGCCCAGAGATAAACGCACGCTATATGGTCACCTTATTTTTTATAAAGGAGGCAAGAATATACAATGGAGAAAAGACAGCCTCTTCAATAAGTGGTGCTGCAAAAACTGGACAGCTACATATAAAAGAATGAAATTAGAACACTCCCTAACACCATACACAAAAATAAACTCTAAATGGATTAAAGACCTAAATGAAGGCCAGACCCTATAAAACTCTTAGAGGAAAACATAGGCAGAACACTCTATGACATAAATCACAGAAAGTTCCTTTTTGACTCACCTCCTAGAGAAATGGAAATAAAAACAAAAACAAACAAATGGGACCTAATGAAACTCCAAAGCTTTTGCACAGCAAAGGAAACCATAAACAAGACGAAAAGACAGCCCTCAGAATGGGAGAAAATATTTGCAAATGTAGCAACTGACAAAGGATTAATTTCCAAAATTTACAAGCAGTTCATGCAGCTCAATATCAAGAAAACAAACAACCCAATCCAAAAATGGGCAGAAGACCAAAATAGGCATTTCTCCAAAGAAGATATACAGATTGCCAACAAACATATTAAAGGATGCTCAACATCACTAATTGTTAGAGAAATGGAAGTCAAAACTACAATGAGGTACCACCTCATACCAGTCAGAATGGCCATCACTGGAAAATCTACAAACAATAAATGCTGGAGAGGGTGTGGAGAAAAGGGAATCCTCTTGCACTGCTGGTGGGAATGTAAATTGATACAGCCACTATAGAGAACACTATGGCGGTTCCTTAAAAAACTAAAAATAGAACTAGCATATGACCCAGCAATCCCACTACTGGGCATATACCCTGAGAAAACCATAATTCAAAAAGAGTCATGTACCACAATGTTCACTGCTGCTCTATTTACAATAGCCAGGACATGGAAGCAACCTAAGTGTCCATCGACAGATGAATGGATAAAGAAGATGTGGCACATATATATAATGGAATATTACTCAGCCATAAAAAGAAATGAAATTGAGTTATTTGTAGTGAGGTGGATGGACCTAGAGACTGTCATACAGAGTGAAGTAAGTCAGAAAGAGAAAAATAAATATTGTATGCTAACACATATATATGGAATCTTAAAAAAAAATGGTTCTAGAGCCATGACAGGAATAAAGACGCAGACGTAGAGAATGGACTTGAGGAGACAGGGAGGGGGAAGGGTAAGTTGGGATGAAGTGAGAGAGTGGCATGAATTTATATATACTACCAAATGTAAAATAGATAGCTAGTGGGAAGCAGCCGCATAGCACAGGGAGATCAGCTCGGTGCTTTGTGACCCCCTAGAGCGGTGGGATAGGGAGGGAAGGAGGGAGACGCAAGAAGGAGGAGATATGGGGATATATGTATATGTATACCTGATTCAATTTGTTATAAAGCAGAGACTAACACACCATTGTAAAGCAATTATACTCCAATAAAGATGTTAAAAAAATAATTATCTTCATATACCCCTGAACCTGATCATCTCAAGTGGAAATTATACCTTGATATAAGAGCAATAAAGTTTCTTATGTCCAAAACCAAAACGAAATAAAACAGTTACATAGCTCATCATATTCTCAATTCAATACTGAGATTGTAAAATAAAGGGAGCCTGTTATATGGTTAATTTAGTTCATATAAGATTTTCCTCGCTCAAAAATTCAAGTTAGGAAGGGTATAGAGAAAGCAAGTAAAGACAACTTATTGTAACCACCTACGGCAGAAAATGCAATATTTCCTACTATATCAAAACTTAAGATCAAAGGTAGTCAAGCACTGAATATTTAATCACATCACCTGAAAGAGATTCAAAGTACTGTATACATGGTTTTTAAAATACTGACAAATACCAAGATCTCTTTTTATAACCACTTGAGTACAAGTTAAGCAGTATAAGTTAAATTTTACACTAGGACATAATCTATAATTCTCCTAAAATTGGATATAACATTGATTTTAATAACGTGAGATGATAAAAATTCTATGACTCAACAGAGGGCACTGCCACAATTCCCTTACAATATACAGAAATAACATGTAACTTCATAGAAGATGGCAAGGGTAGGAACTGTATAACCATATATCTTGTTGACAAGTCCATCCTAAATCTACCAACTTTCAATTTCAGTTCCCACTAAATATTTACTTTGTATTTTCTGGCTGTTTGACCCCCTTCATCTCTGATTTCCTTGATCAATGAGTTCAGATCTATCCTTCATAATGAAGGCTCAGTCAAGAAGAACTTGAGTCCCATCACTGCAAGAGCTCAAACACATTGATTCTCTTATCAATTGCTGAAACCCATACTTCTCACAACATTGGTAAGACTGAAAGCCGATAGTTTTTTTCCTCCCTGAAATCCCAATGAGCTGATTACATACATTGACTGTCATGGTCAGAAAGAAATTATATAAGAAATACGTAAGAAATGCTCAAACAGGAGCATCGCTGGTGCTTGAAGAATGCTTAATGGAACCAGGTAGGAACCATTTTCAAAATTTACCACGATCAAGAAGTATTCTTTCCTGCTTATAACTCCTCTTCTGCAGCCACTGTGTACAAATCAGGCAAAGCACACACTTAAAGAAAGTTAGAGGCCTGCAACATCTCACAAAACTCACAGGGTTAACAAGAAAAGCAAACATTCAGCATTTTGCAGGGTACGTTGAGCAAAGCAAGCCTTCAGAGAAACCAACTGAGAAATCCCCAGCAAGTGCACTATTAGGGAACAAAACTAAGGCCCTGGAAACAGGGGAGGGACTACTCTGCTGGCTGCATGTGATAAAAATGGGATGGGATGGGACTAAGACGACCAGTAGAATAAGAGAATATTAGATTAGCCACCTTGGAAAGAATTCCGGTTAAAGGTTCCACATGTAAGGAACTTGGAAGTTGCCACTCTGTTGTAATGACAAGTAAATAGATGAACAGACTGAAAAATCAACACTGCTTCTTGGATATGAGAGAGGAAAGGGCACAGGGCAAACTGCTGCTCCCAAGACTGGAGAGACAGACGAGTGAATAGAGGCAGTCAGAACTTCCTAACTTTCCAGAGTATAGACTCATAAGCTGACTACCACAGGAACCTGAATTTTGGCAACTTAATATCAGATACCAAACCGTGGATCCAGGATACCCCAAAACAGCAAGCATAATAAATGCCCCCCAAAAACCCCAAAAAAGTACACCTAGGCATATCACTTTCAAATCACAGAAAATCAAAGACAAAGAAAAAGTCCTGAAAGAAGCCAGAGGGAAAAACACCTTACCTACAGAGGCACAAAGAAAGAACTGCATGCGACTTCTCAGAACTCACGCAAGCAAGAAGAGAGCAGAGCGAAATATTTAAAGTGTTGAGAGGAAAAACCCCACCAACTTAGAATTCCACACCCTGTGAAATTACCATTCAAAAGTGAAGGAGAAATAATTTCTCAGACAAACAAAAACTGAAGGAATTCGTTGCCAATAGACCTGCAGGAAAGAAATGTTAAAAGAAATTCTTTAGAAAAAAGGAAAATATTAAAAATCAGAAACTTGGATCTATATAAAGAAAGGAAAAACACTAAAGAAGCAATAAATGAAGGTTAAATAAAAACTTTCCTTTTTCCTATTCTGAGTTGATCTAACAGAAAACAGTTTGTTCAAAATAATAATACCAATAATGTATTCAATTATTTTGATTATGATGCTTATGTATATATGATATATATGTATATATGCTTAGGTACACATATAGAAATGAAATGAATCACAGAAATGATACAAGGGACGAGAGGCAGGAACCAGGATTATTTTGTTATTATAAGGTACTCATACTGCCTATAATTTTGTTATTATAAAGTACTCATAACACTGAAGTGGTACAGTGTTATCTGAAAGTGGATTGGATTAGCTGTAAACATATATTGCAAACTCTAGGGCAATCACTAAAAAAAGCAGATTAACTACTCTGGGCTAAGAGTTTCCATTAGTTCATCAGTGAAGTACAACCGGAAGGTTTTCAGGTCTCCACTGTGTATCACTCGTAGTTTATTTTATATATTTATGCATGTGGTAAACTATATAATCCTCATTCCATAGCATATGTTTAAATGCATCTCAATAAATCCTACTATTTTTATGAAGTCCTACATATTAAAAAAATCCTCCAGGGCTTCCCTGGTGGCACAGTGGTTGAGAGTCCGCCTGCCGATGCAGGGGACGCAGGTTCGTGCCCCGGTCCGGGAAGATCCCGCATGCTGCAGAGTGGCTGGGCCCGTGAGCTATGGCTGCTGAGCCTGCGCGTCCGGAGCCTGTGCTCTGCAACGGGAGAGGCCACAACAGTGAGAGGCCCGCATTCTGCACAAAAAAAAAAAAAAAAAATGCCTCCAGATATTTTTAGAGATCAATATCTGGACTTGGTTGATCCTACCTGACAGTTACAGAGGACAAAGTCAGACGGATTAGCGCCGAGCGCAATTTTAAAAAGTCAAGGAAGTATCTGACTCTGATTTTCTGTCCTCTAAACATCACTATATGGTCACCCATCAGGATCAGAGTGAAATATGTGCCCTTATTTATTATTTTCACGCTTTAGCAAGGATATGTGGACATATCTCAAATGCACGTGATTATTTTGAGCCTTACTAGGAATACTGTCAGACTCTGTAAGAACTAGTTTCAGTGATGTAAGTATCTGTTCTACATGTATTTATTTCTAATGAACATGATCTAGTTTCTAGGGCAGCTTAGAACAGTTCAAGCAATCTCCAGGAGCTTCGCATGGTCTTTGGAGTTTTCTTTTTTCATTTAATTGGGGTATAGTTGTTTTATGATGTTGTGTTAGTTTCTACTGTACAGCGAAGCGGAGTTCCCTGTGCTATACAGCAGGTTCTCATTAGTTATCTATTTTATACATGTTAGTGTATATATGTCAGTGGAGTTTTCAGTATTTGCCTTTTCCTATGAGAATGTGACGTTCCTTAAACAAAGGAACAATGACTACGCTCCAAAGAGAATTCAGCCAAGCAGGGTGACGTCCAGGGTGGGGCAGGAGAAAATGTTCTCCCTTTTGTGCAAGCCATTGTTGTGTTTCTAGACCAAAAACACAGCACAGAGGAGACAACAGAGCACACAACTGGCAAAGGTCACATTCAGAAGTGATGACAGTCTGACAGTAGTGCCATTGCTGTAAGTTTTATAAGACACATGGGAATTCTGGTTAGAATATATTACAACTGACAGATTCCTGCAGTACTAGGGTTGCCATGGGGCAAAACTATGGCTTTTACATTTTTAGGAAAGTGATCTTGAGGTTTTGCCAAAATATTTTTTTTGTTTAATAAGGAGTCCTGAAGCTTCCTATTGAGACCAGCATCTGTGTCAAGCCATTTCTGCAGCTGTTCCTCCACAGATAATCCATTGGTTGCACTTTCATGGTTGATCTTTCGATGGGTGACCAGGGTAAATTTTCTTCAACAAGCCTCTTGTAATGAATGGTAGCACTTGCTATTCCATTCCCTTCCAACCTTTCCCAAGGGACAGCTAGTCCTAAATTCTCCCAGAGTCACCCCAAAGTCATGCCCCACAGATAAGGCAGGAGTGAAAGCAAATATGGTGGAGAGGACAGAAGAACGAACACTAGTGGAGAGAGAGGCCTGTTGCTGGTATACTCTGGGTCCTCTTTACCTTGGAAAAGTGGGCTGTGGAAAATAAGTGGGCTGGCTTTGATGACAGTTAGCTAAATTTATAAAATACTCCTGCCAATTTTTCATATGGATTTCTGCTCTTGAACAAAGATGATAAAAATGTTTAAATAGTCAAACTAAGGAAATAACATCTTGGTGAATTTTTTTTGAATCACAAATTTTATTTTATTTTAAATAACTTTAACTACCTCAGCTGTTAATAAAATAAAAGCAGAAAGAACAGGCTGCCTTTTTTCCAGATTTAATCACAAAATTTTGTCTACAATAATCGACATAACTCGCTTCTTGTCCTTCACCCATCTCATCAAAAATTATTGCATTTTCCCTCAAATTGTATTTTTTGGATTCTTCTGTAAATATACTCATTTTGTCCTCGTTCCTGGAGGCATCTTCATTTAAATCCATGTTTTAAAAAAGGAGAAGGGGTGCATATGTGGAGGCAAAATATTCTCTTGAAGCAAACAGATACAGAGTTGCTAGAAGAAGCTGATTGTAAACACAAGCTGCCTGGTTGGGAAGGGGAGGGCTGTTGACTTAGAGACGTGTGACAGCCTTGGGTGGACGGGTACAGGCAAAGCCCCACCGGGCCCTTCTTCCTTGGCAGGGTCAGGACTGAGCCAGCGGAGGCAGAGCTTCATCTTCCCCTTGGAACTCGTTGTTTTGGTTCTCCTCCAAAAGCCTTCCTCCAGATAAGAAGCCAATGACTGATTACATCTTTTTTTTTTGCCATACGCGGGTCTTTCACTGTTGTGGCCTCTCCCATTGCAGAGTGCAGGCTCAGCGGCCATGGCTCACAGGCCCAGCTGCTCCGCGGCATGTGGGATCTTCCCGGACCGGGGCACAAACCCGTGTCCCCTGCATTGGCAGGCAGACTCTCAACCACTGCGCCACCAAGGAAGCCCCATCTTCTTGAATTTATACTTAAGCAGCTCTTTGCTCCAAATGCACAATGTAAATTATATGTAAAATATAAATTATAAAAGATATTAAATTATAACTATATAAAAAGGGAAGACCAAAATGTCACAATGCTTAAATGTAGGTAAACATCCCGGCAAAAGGGTGAGCAGGACTTAGGTGAAGGGTTTGCCGGGCTCTCAGCCAGAAGCTGTTGGTGGGTGGTGGCCATGTGCACAGCCCCCATGAAATACGAGGGCTTTAACTGCTCCGCCTGAGATGGGAAGGAGACCACCATCACCACAAACTTCTTAGAGCCTTAACTCTTGATGACTTTCAGGCCAGGAAGTTTGCAAAGTAAGGACTCAGCTTCTCATGCGAGCACTCAGCCCATCTGCCAGACTGGCTCTGTGATAATTCCTAACGTATTTTCAATGTCACTAGGAGAGGCAATTTTGAACCACCTTAGCAAGTCCTGTCCTGAAATGAGGTCCCACAGTGCAGTCAGGAAAAAACTGCAAAAACTAGAAAGGGTGGGTGCACACAGAGAGAAAAAGGGAGGAAAGGGACAGGAAAGAGAAAAATAAAAGAAACTAAAAGGAAATCACACTCAAATCAGGCCTGTAAATTACTATTCCAAAATCCATAAAGAAATATAATACCAAGAAAGACAACGAAATAATTACAACAGGAGTTCACTCTGGATAAAATAAATTTGTTAGGACAGTGCTATGGAATGAATGTGTCCCCTTAAAATTCATATGTTGAAGCCCTAACCCCCCAGTGTCATGGTATTTGGAGGCGACACATTTGGGAGGTAATTATGTCATGAAGGTAAGGTCCTCATGACGGAACTGATGTCTTTATAAAAAGAAAAAGACACATGAGATGTGAGGATACAGAGAGAGGGTAGCCATCTACAAGCCAGGAAGAAGATTCTCACTAAGAACCGAATCTGCCAGCACCTTGATCTTGGACTTCCCAGCCTCCGGAACTGTGAGAAATACATGTTTGTTGTTGAAGCTACCCAGCCTATGGTATTTTGTGATAGCAGCCAAGCTGACAAAGGTAGGCAGTCTGACCTACATTTTAAAATAAGCATGTTACTTACTGCCTTTGGGCATTTTCACCTGGAAATCTCATAGGCGCTTTAATTGAACTCATATAATCATAAACTCCTCTTGGGATCTGTTTCTTGTCACATGTTCCCTGTTTCAGTGAGTGACACTACCATTTAGCCAGTCATGCGAAGGAGAACACTGGGGGTCACCCTTCAACACTTCCTCATGCACAAACCACTCTCTATCAAAAGATAAATGGAATCAACCATTAAGTTCAGTCTAGTACAGCTCCTAAATATGTCCACATTTTCATGGTTTTTCCATCTGTACCACCTTAGCTTTAGTTCAAGCCACTATTATTACTTCCCTAGACCACTGCCAAGATCTTCTACCTCTTTTCCTTCCCTTCTAGTGTTTCTCCCACATGGAAATAAAACATTGACCCTAGTTAACTCCGGGGGAAAAGGAAAGGGAGTGGAGTTAGGCAGTGCTCTTCAAGTGTATTTGTGCAACTTCTTACTCTTTAAAAATGAAGATTGAAACAAACATGACATAATAAGATCTGATAAAGTTGAGTGGTTGATTTACAGGAATTTGGTATTGCATTCTCCTTTTTGCTGGGGCCTTTGCAATATTTTCCCGTGAAAAAGTGTAAAACTAGAATAACACGATAACAAAATAAAATAAAGCAAAATAAAATAAAATGATTGCTACTACCTGTTTGTAACCTTGGGAATCAATGGGAATCAATTGATGGGAATCAATGTGGTAATAAGTTTCTTAACATTTGGTATAAGTATGTTACTTTTTGAACCTAGAAATTCCATCTACAAATTAAAATTTAATGAGATCATTCTTTACATGGGCCCAAAGATGCTCATCAGACGATGATGATCAATAAGGAACCGGCTAAGGGAATTTTGTTTTGTCTTGCCAGTGAAATATAATGTATCCACAAAAATGATAGCTATGGAGACTGAATAACACATGGAATGGTACCCACGTTATGACGTTAAGTGAAAACATGTGTATATGTACATAAATACATCCATATGCACACAACTATATACATCTATGATGAGAGAAAATAATATTGAAAGGCAATAAAGCAAAGTACCGAAGTGCATGTATGTTAGGGTGGTGACTTTAATTTTTCAGTAACATATTTCACTTAGTTTTATAATATAGAAAGTTTTAACTTAAAGGAAATAAAAATACATCATTGAATGATTCAGTGTTTCGGGCAGTCTTCCATCTTTATATTTAGCCGTGAGTGTCTCATGTGAATGTTAGCATTTCATTCTCTATGTCTGAGAGCGTGAAGGTAGATATGCTGCCATCCTTCTCTGCCAGAATTAAAGAGCTCACTGCCACTCAAATAGATAGCATGGCTGAAATTCAGGTAAGCACATGGGCACTATGATAGCATCTGTTAAGGTTTAATAACCAGAGTGACATTTGCCCAAGTCAGGCAGAGATGCTCCTGAAGGATCAGGCTGTATCAAAGCCAAACGCCTGCTGTTTGGTAGGGCTGTTTCATCTCCTTGCTAAATACGAATATATCTTTATGACCACTGCACAAATCAGCCATTTATATTGTATTTCCCACGCTCTGAAATACTACACAAGCAATGCAAAGGGTCCGGCCCATGCTGAAATAGAAGGGGGTGTGGGGTGGATAATCTCGTGTTTCTCTGAGAAGGCCCTGCTCAGGCAGGACTGGCTGAGTTTCTCTCCGTGGTGTCCTGGAATAAATGATTTAAACTTAAAGCTTAAAGCTGTACGTCACTGCAAAAAAGAGAACAAAAGGGATGCAAAATCGTAAAAGTATTTGTGAACTACAGTCCCGATGACCTCATTTTCCTCCCAACTTCTCCTCAGGGAAATATTTTTCACCTACTTATTTTCTGCTTAAATTGCTTTTGCTTCTCAGCAAAAAATCCCAGCCCTCCTGGGCAGCAGTGGGAAGAGCAGGGCTGACTCTTACTGATGCCCTTTACGGCTGCCGCCAGATTTGACCTAGACAGATTTCCAGAGGTTCAGGATTTTCAAGATGTCACACATTTTGAAATGAACATAGGATTCCTGTGATTTCTAAAAGGGAGCTGTTGGTTTTCTATACTGAAGGAGGGAAAGAAAGAAATCAGTAATACGAAAATTGTTCACAAGGCTGATGGGCCACGACTCAATGTCTGTCCCTGGATCTCTTTCCACGACTACTTCCTGGGGGGTGGGGGTGGGCGGGTGGAAGGAGCAAGTGAACAAATGGAGCAAAGTACACGAGAGGGAAGCCAGGGAGGTGGAGGCTGTGCTCTCCTGACCCCTTCTCTCCATCACTTTGATTCCCTTTGCTACATTGCTGATTCTGGTACTTCAGCCAATAGCTGTCCTAGTTTTATGAGCAGCAGTAACAATAGAGGCAGAAAGTTCCCGAACAGACTTGGACAGGATCCAAAAGAAGAAAGAGAGGCCGAGTCTACTATTAAAGCCCCCAAATGAGTGAAGAGCCCCAAGTACCAGAACAGCCCCGACCCCTGCCCCCAGAGGCCCCAGAGATGTTCATCTAGCACTGCGGCCACAAGAGTCCGCACTCTACAAACACATACCCCTTTACAGTTCCCAGCCTCTCTCTGCAGTTGGATTGTGCCCACAGGGCTGAGGACAACCAATGAAACGTGAGCAGAAGCGGTTTGCGTCACTCCAGGCCCAGGCCGTTATTAAGGGCCAGTCTGCCTCTTCAATTTCTCCCTTCCCCTGTGGGGCAACTTCAGATGTCTCAGCTACAAGAGGAAGCAAGGCCATCTAATCTGTGCCAGATTTAGACTGGGTTAAAAATAAACCTTCATTGTGTTCTTAAGATTTTGTTTTCTTTGTTACCATAGCAGAACTTGTCCCATCCTGACACACTTGACAGCAAAGGAAGCTCTCCAATGCTTGATTGGTGAGAGAAAACTGTTTTTCTTGTAGCTACGAAAAACTGGTAAATTGGAGACAGAAGAACACTGGGCTAGGAATTAAGAGAGACAGTTATGGACTGGATTTGGCCATGATTTAAAGGATACCTATGGTGGGTGGTTTGACTTTTGTGGTCCTCAGGTCCTCAACCAGAGAAGTTATAAACCTTTCTGGTCTGCTTTTTTAAAAAAGACATGTAACCCTTTCTGCAAACAAAACCTTTCATGAAGGACAGTATGTAAACCTGATAAAAGAAAAAGTGCCTCTTTCTTTAGACCATGACCAACACATTTACTCCCTATTGAGGCCCCTGGGCCATCTTTGTGGAACCCTGCAGACCTAGGGGCGAGAGTGCAAACTGCTGGCTTAAACTTCCTCCATGGCCTATTCTGAAACTGACGTGGATTCAAAGAGAGAGGAGCTGTTCTCACCCGTCCCACACGTTACACTGCACTCTGTCCAGCGGCCATACTGCCAGAAATACACCAGCTTTTCCACGTCATTGTCAAGGCCATCTTTCCGGATTGTGTACTCATACTTGATGCCTGGGTTAGTCACCTGGAATAAAAGCTAAAGGACAAGAGCGGGGTCATGTCAAACTCTGTTGTGACTTTATACCGCAAACCACAGTCATATAAAAATGCTGTACAATGTCCATCATCTTAAAGTAGTCATGGAGGTGTGCACTGGAATACATACCATTACATAAATACCTCTACTTCCACCTGCATGTCTACATATGTCTATAGTTAATCTGCTCCTATTCTATTATTTCTTGACTGAATTCTCATGGGTATTCATGGGAGGCCTAATCATATGGGAATTACTCTGAGGGAATGACCAGAGTGCCCTTTCCAACAATAGGGTGGTATGGTAGGTCACCTTGTGCCCTTGCGTATGTGCTAACTTTGTGGTTATGGGTAAGTTACTTAATCTCTTTGTGCCTTACTTTCCCCATCTACAAAGTGAGGATAATCACAGCATGATTAATAGGGTGCTTTTAAGGGTTAAACAAACGAAAGTAATGTGACTAGATATGATTAGATCGGTGTTGGCATATAGCTAGCACTCAGTAAACAGTAACTTTTGTTGCCGTTGTTGTTGCTTTATGGTGCCCTTCTCTAGCTCTCAGGCTGATTAGTTTTCTTGAAAGCATATAGTTCTGGGATTAAAATGGTCATGGGTTTTAGCCAAGGCATAAAATTGGAGACAGAATTTGGGACCCTCCCCTCACTTCCCTCTCATGCAGGCAATCTACTTACCACATGTTTGACATGGATTAATCTCACACTTAGAGGTGGTAGACTGGTTGCTCCATGGGGAGGGCCTATAAGATGTAAGGTCTCCTGACATTTACGGATCATAGCTGTCAAGCATTGACCTCCAGCTTCTGTGAATGCTCTGATCTCTGGCTCTGAAATGACTTCCTTCTAACTTCTGAATTATAGTTAGATGTGACTGTCTTGGGCCATCCATCAGCCCCAACCTGCCTTGCTCTGCTGCTATAATTACCCCACTCCTTTTCTACAGTTCTTTGCTAGTATGAAAGACAAATCACTTGTGCCTTTGAAGAGCACATGCTACGTCTTTACCCTTCTCTTCTCCAGGAGTTTCACGAAGTCAAATCTTTTGCCTGAGGACAACCGCATGATAACATGTGAAAGAACCATGTCAGTTCATCACCACTGCTGGAAAGCTGTTTGGAAACTCATGCCAGGCTGACATAGACTGGTAGCATCCCTTTTATACCTGAGGAACACACACTCTGAAATAAATAGCCTGTCAACTATACTGGAAACTAAATTCAACAGATGATTTTAGGGCCCGTGGCATTTCATCACAAGGGTTTTGCCAATTTTAGGCAATAAAGGATTAGCAGCATAAACTAATATCTCACTTCCCTCCCTGTTCCTTGCTAAGAGAAGGTTTAAGGATGCTTTTTTTGTGTGTGGTACACGGGCCTCTCAGTGTTGTGGCCTCTCCCGTTGCGGAGCACAGGCTCCGGACGCGCAGGCTCAGCGGCCATGGCTCACGGGCCCAGCTGTTCCGCTGCATGTGGGATCTTCCCGGACCGGGGCACGAACCCGTGTCCCCTGCATCGGCAGGCAGACTCTCAACCACTGCGCCACCAGGGGAAGCCCCTAAGGATTCTTAATGAATATCCCCTAGCAAACACCTTGGTAAAGAAAATTAGAAAGATCCTAACTAGTGCACACGTCAGCAGTTTCCTTTGCTTCTGCGTTACCTGGATCCACACTGACTCATTGGTGGGACCTGTGGCCATCAGTTTCTCCAGGTCTCCTTTCCTGTCATATTGAAAGACGGTCCCTGCCAGCTTGTAGTTCCCATTCCACTGGATAATAAATCCTCCATTGAGGTAATATTTTTCAGGGTCTTCACTCCTGATGGCCAGAAAGTTTCCAGCTCCCTCAACCTCCATTACCCGTATGTCCCTGGCTCCTTTTGGAATCAGTCCGATGTCAACATAACCTAAGGAGAGAAGAGAGGCATGCAAGCTTAGCTGAACAAACACAGTCTGTTTCTGACTCATCATGCATCCCCTTCCCAGCATCTCCATCAGTTTAGTGCCCTTGTCTTCGTGCTGGGTGGTTACTGGGACTGGTAGATGCACTAATTACGGGGAACTTTAAAAGCATGGCCATGAGTAGAATTCTCAGGAGCCTTGTGACTCATTATGTAATCCGTTTTATGAGAGGAGAGGTGAAATAAATGCAGATTGAACTCTGAACCTTTTGTGGTTGACCCAGCATTTATTTTTCTGTGATTTTCTGTTGACAGTTCAAACCGTTACAGCCCCTAGCCAGCTTCCCATTAGCATTTCTGCTTCTGCATTTGTTGCTATCAGATTAATCTCCCTAAACATTGCAGTGGCTACATCCTTTCGCTCACCCTCATTGCCTGAAAATTAAAGACTCTCAGAAGTAATTTAATCATCGCTTAAATTCATTAGAGAATTCTGGAGGGAATCATGGATTGATTGCCACCTGGCGCTCTTGAATACAGCTTGTGATGAGAAGCTCAGCTCTGAGCACAGCTTTTTATATTGCTGGACAATTATATTCATCAGAAAGGGGTTTTTTTCACATTTTTTCTTACGTTTTGATGAAACATAAACTTATGTTGTTCTCATGTGTTCTAATCCAACATTCTGAAAAAGCACAGAGGACATCTACTTAAAGACCATGATCAATTCTAGCTACAGTCTTATCCTTGCTTATTGGTTGTTACGGTAGGAGACCTACTGGGGAGAAATGGAGTGAACACATAATGGCTTCCTCTCTTTGCCAGGCTCTAGACTAAGCCCTTTATGCATTCATCCTATTTATGCTTCAAAAGAACCGTCATCTCATAGCTGTGATAGAATGGAAAGACGCTGGGCCTGGCATTGGGTAAGGAGTACTGGGGCATGGGAGTCAGACATCCGATTCTAGTTTCTACACTGCCACGAACGAGCTCCATGATGTCCATTGACTTATCTAACTTCTTTGAATGTCATCTGCACAATGAAGGACGTTGAATGAGATGAGAGCTTGAATGAGATGATGTCTGACGTCCCTCCCAGCTAAATTTTCTCTGTTCCTTTACCTCTTCCATACAAAACTTGATTTTAAGACCTTGATCATTTTCCACTGGATATACACTAAGGTTTTTTTTGACTAACAAACACACCCTCATCTCTGTCACCTAAAAGTGCCCTGACTGCTCTCTTTCCCTCAGACATTAACACAGCATGGGATCCTAGGAGTTAAAACCCACGTCTGGCCAGCAGGAACGATTTACTCAGAAGCTGGGTACAGGCCACAACCTCAGCTCTATTTTTTCGAACCGGCAGCTCCCATCTAAAGGAGTGATGTATGGGGCCTGAAGTACTTGATTAAATTCCGCTGGGCCCTCACACGCTTGCCTGAGACAGCTCATTGAAACTTAAGTTACAACTAGCTCAGGGAAAATATTTAATCACATGTAATTGAGGGTGAGGCAATTGTTTAAAATGCCTTTGGAGCACTGCTCCCCGCAGCATAGCAGAGCTTCTCATAGCAGAGCTCATGCATAAAGTCAACTAGCATTAAAGAATATGGCAACCACCATATGCCTTGTTTAAAAACAAACAAAAAACCAAGCCAAAACAAAAAACAGTGAGAACTAGATGAGGAAAAAACCCCAAAGAGTTTGCCTTTGATCTTCCACTTAAGAAAATCTAAAATTAGAAATATTTTGTATAGATTCTGTCTTATCAAAAGGCGAAGTACATCAAATTGAAAATAAAAGCTTTCATTGAATATAACTGCTGCTTCCGAACAGTTTGTAGAAAGAAGATGTAAACAGACGCAGATTTAGCCATGAGCAAAAGCAATACATATTTGTAATATATTTTTGCAAAAGAATACCTAAGAGGAACCCAAAAGATAAAACTGTGGTGTTTGGAGTTGAAAAGAACCATAACATAGCCACCAGACTCCTTTACACATGACAAAATAACCCACAATAGAGAGGAGTATAAAGTGAAAAGTAAAAGTTTCCATTTCCCTCCACCCAGAGTCCTATGTCCCAAAGATAATTACAGTTAATAGTTTCTTGGATTCTCTTCCAAAACCTTTCTTTGCATGTATAAACACACATACACATACTTTTTTAAACAAGTGAGATCATACTATGTGAACTATTTTAACTATTGCCTTTTAAATTTAATATACCTTCCATATCTTTCCACATTTTTTTAGCATTTCAACAACTGCCAAAATGACATAGACCCATTTATTTAATAAGCCAACTGTTAATGGACGTTTAGGTGCAAGGGAATGACCATCAATCTCTTTATCTATAAGATGAGGAAACTGAGTTCCCAAGAGAGGAAGAAATCTATGTCACATCACACGGCCACACACACACACGCACAACACACACACGCACACACACACGCACACACACGCACACGCACACACACACACCCCTCTATAACCAGGCTTTGCTAACCAACTCCTAATACAGCATTTTTAATGAAAAAATGTGATTGGTAGAACAGAGATGAAAAAAAATCCCCTTGAATGTCTCATCCTCATGGGTCTTAACAGAAATGAGAATCATATTAAAAAGTTGTAGGGGGTGAAGGGTTATTGAGATATTCATTCTATGTCAAGGTCAGAGTTTCAGGGTTGGTAAGAATATCTCCAAAGTATTAAGAACGATGAATATATTCATTCAGTAAATCAGTTTTCTTCCGTTTTCCTCAGTAAACACGATTCTTTTGCACCAGTGTTGGGGGAAGTGGGAAACATAACCTTGACCTCAAAGAAGGAGCCTCTAGGCCCATGGAGACCACCTGAAGAAACTATCCCACTACTGAGTCTTGAACACCTTGAGCTAAAAGAATATTCAGGGCCTTTGAGGATGGAGCAGAAGACTGGTCTCACTTCTGAAGACATATCGTAAGAGTGACAATGGATTATTGGTGCTAATGTGCATCTTATTCAACTCTTCTAAAAAAAGGATTTACCCACTGGCATATTTGGTTTCTAGTCTGTCACTTCAAATAAAAATGTGTTTATAAAGAGGTCATACTATTAACCCAGGCAATTTAACTACAACTACCAGCTTGTCTTTTTTTTTTTTTACGATTTGTGCTGTCAGTGTGTGGCAAGCAAGACCATTCTCACTGCAGGCCAAGATGCCATGGTTTCTGTGAGGGGGCTCCTGGGAAAGACAGGTCCATCTTCTGAAGCCTGGCTTGACAGCAGTGACACATTGCTGTCTGGTTCAGATCCAAAACTGCATTTGACCTGCTCACAAATCACAGTGAGGAAGAGCTACGTACAGATACATTTGCCAGGCAGATGTACTGAGAATTAAACTGCCCTGGATTTGGAGTTTTAGCCTCAATTATTTCAAAAGAGGGTTGTAAGGGGTCTGGAGTCTTGGAACACATTGCGAGCAACCATAATCCTCTTGCTGGAAACCAGTGGAAACATAGCAGAGGGAATAGACACCGACAGGGGCTTCCTGACCCTAAATGCTTCCTCACAGCCCTGAGCCCTGGAGGTCTTTCAGCTCTTTTGATGGGAAAACTCCCGTGTAAAGTGTCCAGTCACTTTCCCTACCCCTTCCAACTCAAGGTTTCCTGGAAAGCATGACATACGACAGTCTCCAAGTAAGGTGGTATTTTGGTAAACATGGTTTCAAGAAGGCCATGTCCTCTCTTATCATTGTGTCCTACCTTCTGCCTCTGATTCTGTCTCTGGAATGTTTTCTTATATGATTCTCATCCCCTTTACATGAACTTCTTTAGTCCAGGCCCTTATCTCCTGAACCTGGGTTAATGTTTGGGTTCCCAGCACTGGGCTCTCCTATTCTGGGCAACTTTGTATGTTGCTGGCAAACTAGTCTTTCTATAACACTGACCTCCTCAGGTCATTCACCCTCCCTAAAATCTTAGAAAGGTCCCTATTTTCTCTTGAATCTACAGCAAAGAAATTGAACCTTACGGAACAGCCTAGGAGCAACTCTGAGTCATGAAGTCGTATCATTGCTTCCTAAAAGGGTCTCATGTCCCACCGCCCAGACTTGTATAGACCCTACACCCACACTGCGGCCACAGCCCTCCAGCCTGTGCTGTGAGTGTTCTTAATGGGTTCCATTCGTTCATGATCATTTTCATTTTGTCACAGAGCCCAGGGAGCCGCAAGCAAAAGTCCAGAACATGCCTCATTATGGGATTAAGATGGTAATTTTAGCATAATTTGTAATTGTTGTCAATTCCTAACTCTATATGAATTTAATCTTTTGACCATAAAGATCAGTGGCAGAGTCTAGGGAGCTATAGCCGGAAGAACTAAGCACATAAACACACAGAATCAATAAGTAGATGGGATCCAGGTGGTCAGGTACACACATAATTCCAGGCAGCTGCTGCTTTTACTCTATTTCAGGGATCTCCTATTCTAAAGATATGGATACTGGCAGCAAGAGTTGAAAAACAGGGACATTGTGTCTTTCCTCTGCTTTTTAGATTATAGACTTTTTTTTTCAACATGCTGAATTGTAAAAGTGAAAAATTGTACGTGAGATATATCAGACAGTGGAAATTGAATTAACTTCTTGTGCCAAAAGATGTAAAATTACTATGTGCATCAAATCTACTCAATAGATATACAAACGTATCATTTAAAATATAAAATTAAAGGTGAATTTTATACGGTAACTGTTCTAGTTCCATAAAAAGATTTCAAACAAAAGTCGCACACATTCTGGTTATGATTGAATAAAAGAGATAGGAATCAAGGCTGGTGGTTTGGGCACTGAGTTAAGTGACACAATTAGTCGTAGGAGAGTTCCAGAATGCTCAGAGAATGTGGTCCCTTGTTCCCAGCATCAAAACAAAGCAGGCCAGTGTGAATAAGACCAGGACTTGATTCAGTGGTCAGAGGGTCTGGCATTGGTGAGGTCTAGAGAAGCCAATTAAGGCCAGAGGAGTCTAGAGTGGTAGTTTTAGGAAGTCAATGGATTAAGTCCAAATTTTGGTGATGTGTGCTAGGAAAAAATAGGTCATTTAATGACCACACCCGATACTCAGGGGCATACTCAGTAACTTCATCCCGGGTGTTAAGCAAGTCTAGAAGGGAGGTGCCCCACTATATCTGACTTCCACCCTAGGCATCACCCCAGCCCCAGTGTGGGATACTGCCCCATCCCCTCTGGCTCTACCTGGGTGGTGCCCCCTGGCCACCCTATTTCCAGTACCTCCATTCCTTGGAATTTAGAGAATTAACAACCAGATCCCCCCACCTCCCCAAAGCAGCGTGAAGCAAAGGCTAGTGGGAGCTGGTGTGTACTCTCAACGCCTTCCCTCCTGGGCGGGGAAACTTTGGAAGTACAACTTCTACACTGGCTCCTATATAATAACTGGCTTAATGACACTCCCTTTCTGGCTGCCTCCCTTTCTCTGTTTCACTGCCTCCAATGCCCTACTGGTGTTTCCCAGGATTCTCCGACCTCCATACAAACTAATGGTACCTGAATTCCTGTCTCAGGATACCTCTTGGGGAGGAGGGGACGAGGGGGACTAAACTAAGATGCTCTCAGCTGTCTTCATCATCTCCAGGCCTAACTTAGCCTCCTCCCAAGACGCCTTCAGCAACTGCTGGTGTCAAGGGATCATGGGAACTGTCTTTACTGAAGACAGTCTGCGGGGTCACAGCTGATTTGGGATGAGGATGGGCTCTCCATGCCCCGAGGATTGTCAACAGCCCAAAGATGCGCAAGGAAGAAACCTTGAAAAAGGTAATCATGGGAAAGGAATAGTGCGATGTGAGTAAGGAGGGCATGTTAGGTGGGAGAAGCCACCTGGAGAGCCTTAAGGCATCACTGGCTGGGACTCCCTTACAGGGAGGAACTGGGAATAAGAGCATATTGAAGCAACCCTGCCTCGCCTCTCCTCTGGTCCTGAAGTTACACCCCAACTCTTCTGTCTTTAAACCCACTGTTGGCTTCTCTGCCCTCAGTTACAGAACCTGCTCCTAGGTCTGCACCCTCCTCAGCCAGCTCTTCATCCCTTCTCTCCCCCAGGTCTCGGTCCATTGGCCTTCTGCCCTAGATCCTCTCCAGGGATCACACTCTTTTTTTTTTTTTTTTTGCGGTACGCAGGTCTCTCACTGTTGTGGCCTCTCCCATTGCAGAGCACAGGCTCCGGACGTGCCGGCTCAGCAGCCATGGCTCATGGGCCCAGCCCCTCCACGGAATGTGGGATCTTCCCGGACCGGGGCACAAACCTGTGTCCCCTGCATCGGCAGGCTGACTCTCAACCACTGCGCCACCAGGGAAGCCCGGACCACACTCTTAAACCTGGTCCTGTGCACAGCCACTAAGCCATCTTAGATCCCTAGTGCAACGTGATGTTTCCTGTAATTGCTTAGCATTCAACCCCTTTCCTAAAACTGCCAAGGAACTTTATCCCTTTGTAGTGAAGGCTATACCCATTTTGAATTCTGTGAAAGTCACAATCTGCTTAAAAAGAGTAACACTCCATCTTGACCTTCATTCTCAGTCCCCTGCCACCTTAATTATTTGTGTGTTTATTACCAGATCCTTCTTTCTGTTGAAACACCTTCTTCACGGTCTGACAGGCTGAACCATCCCCAAGGCACACACCACAGCGATCCTCCGTGGCATTGGAATCGATCTCATAGTCACAGCCGACCATCTGTGGGGAAGAGAGGTTGAGGGCGAATGACTCAGGTGGGAGAGGCCACACCTACCCTGGACTTTTGACTCCTCCTTCCCCCCATTTTGCTCTGGATGAGATTGTGGCGGGGGCAGATACAAGATAAATGTTTCCTCTTCCTGGTGGTGGCCAGAATACCCAAAGCACCCACTGATGCTAAATGAAATACTTGCTTTGAGGGGAAAGAGGTACACACTGAATGCATCTGCAATTTCCCCTGAGTGAGAAGCAGAATTGAACACACTTCCAAAAGTGGAACCATGAAAATGTCTTGGAATCATTGTCGGTGGAGCAGCAAATCCCTTTCAGATGTGCAAACCTCATGCCCCCTCCTCTCTAATGAGATTCCCAGGGATGACGGAATGACTCCACCTATACTTAGTCGTTCATTCCCTTTACATTCCTTACCGGGGATATTCTCTCTGGTTCCTGTCTGAACTGGCAGCCCTGGGGGAAAACCTGGCTTCATGCTGAGACCATTCCAGTCCCGTGAGGGATGAGATCTCGGACCTGCAGACCCATCAGCAGATCCTTTGGAGCCTCCTATGACCCCAGCCCCACCACCTGTCACATGTAGCCATATCCCAGCCATCCTGACCTCCTTCCCTCCAGCTGCAGAGGAGGAACTGGTCATTTCTTCCCTGATCCAGGCCTAATCTTGTTCCTGTGCTCTGGACCTGACCACTTCTCAGTGTTCTGTCCATTGGTCCTCCCAAGTCATCATCCTTCCCTCTCCACTGGTTCCTTCTCCTCCACCCCCCAATACAGCCAAGGCTTTTCCATCCAATTCCCATTCTGGAAAAGGAGAGTAATTAAACTTGGGGTGTTTGGTAGCATCAAATACCAGAGAACCGTTAACACTCAGATGGAAAGTCATGGAAACCACGTGAACATCCACTGAAGTCTTTTGTTCCTTGCTCTCTTCTACGGCCTATATTCCTTAACCACATTTCAGTGGTAGAATAAAGAGGAAAAACTACACCATATTATATATTTTTTTAAATTTCTATTTATTTATTTATGTATTTATTTATTTGTGGCTGCACTGGGTCTTCGTTGCTGCGTGGAGGCTTTCTCTAGTTGCGGCGAGCAGGGGCTACTCTCCTTTGCAGCGTGCGGGCTTTTCACTGCGGTGGCTTCTCTTGTTGCGAAGCACAGGCTCTAGGCGTGTGGGCTTCAGTAGTTGTGGCGTGCGGGCTCAGCAGTTGTGGCTCACGGGCTCTAGAGTTCAGGCTCAGTAGTTGTGGCACACGGGCTTAGTTGCTCTGCGGCATGTGGGATCTTTCCAGACCAGGGCTCGAACTCGTGTCCCCTGCATTGGCAGGTGGATCCTTAACCACTGTACTACCAGCAAAGTCCCTACACCATATTATATTAATTGGATTTTTCTTTTCTGTTTGGGAAGAAGAATTGTGCCCAGGTAGTTTTTTCTCTCTCAAAGATAATTTCCTTTCTTATTTTAAAGCCACCTCAGATCGACTGAAAGGAAGAACCATTTAGGTTTTTAAATACACCCTCCCTCCACCTTAATTCTAAACAGAGAATTAAGGCCCACAGACAAAAATAGCGCCATTACTCAGGTTAACCATGTCTAACTTCCTTTAGATCCAAAGACGGTGCTACTTGACCCAGTTGGGAAAAATAATCTGCTAAGAGATTAAAAAAACTTAACAACACTAATCACAATGGAAAAGAAAGAAATTGTCTGGATGTGTGCCTTCACTGGTTATAAGCAAAATGTCAACCCGTCACAAGTGATATGTTTACGTCAAGCTTGAGCATCCTCTAATAAGCTGACCTTTACAAATCCCATTCTCAGTGACCATCATTCCTTCACTGATTTGGAACCAGCCAGGGAAACATACTTTGCAACATACTGAAGTGTTTAAAAACAATCTCTACCAGGAGGGGATGGATAAAACATGTGAAGGAAAAAGGAAAGAAAGCCAGAAAAACAAATACCTTGAGCCCATCTTTCTCCTCCAGCAATATTTGCCTGCATCCCTGGGGGGCAGGGGCGGGGAAGGAAACACACACACCCCAGTAGGCTGGCCCACGGCATAGTGTGTGGTTCTTGTGGAGACTTCACCCTTCTGTTCCTCCATCAGCTGCGCACAGCACACTCAACACCGAACTGAGTACATAACCGAAGGAGGCTGAAGCCCGTCCTCCTTGCTATACATAAAATGTAAGACTCTCAGGGGAAAATGAACAGACATTCCTCTCTTCCACGTCCTGTACTCTGGCAACAGGGCCACAGCAATACTGTCTTTCTGCCTTCAGCCGGATCAGAGGGGCTCTGATCCAGTATGGCTCTCCTCCGATGTGCCTCTAAGGCGGCCAGATAGCCTCCCAACAGGCTGTATTTCTTTTCAAAAAAAGAAAATCCCTTTAATTTCCTATCATTATTTCTTTCTTTAAAAAACAGCTTTCTTGGGGGTGTAGCTGATATATAAAATACTACACATATTTAATTTTATAATTTGATGAGTTTGGACTCATACAGACACCTGTGAAGCCATTGCCACAATCAAGACAATAGACATATCTATCAGCTCCAGAAGTTTCCTTGTGTCCCTTTTGTGTATGTGTGTGGTAAGAGCACTTACCATGAGACCTACCCCCGTCACAAAATTTTAAGGGCACAATATAGTGTTGTTAACCACAGGCAATACGTTGTACAGCAGAGCTCTAGGACTCATTCGTCTTGCGTAAATGAAACTTTATACCCGTTGAACAGCAACTCTCCACTGTTCCCTTGACAACTACCATCCTCTTCTCTGCCTCGATGAGTTAGACTATTCTAGGCTCTCATATAAGTGGAATCCCGTAGCATTTATCCTTCTGCGACTGACTTATTTCACTTAGCATAACGTTCTCCAGGCTCACCCACGTTGTCAAGAGGTCAAGATTTCCTTCTTTTTTAAAGTTGAGTAATATTCCATGGTATGTATATACCACATTTTCTTTATCCATTTGTTGATGAACATCTGGGTTGTTTCCATCCGTATCTTGGCTAGTGAATAATGTTGTTATGAACACGGGCGTACAGATGTCACTTCAAGATCCTGATTTCATTCTCTTGGGTACATACCCCAGAACTGACATTGCTGGGTCATAGGGTAAAAATTAAATATTTTAAATTTAATTAAAAAATAAATATTTTAATTTAATTAAAATAAATATTTTTAAGTTTTTGAGGAATCTCCATACTATTTTCCATAGTGGCTGCACCATTGTACATTCCCGCCAACAGTGCACAGGTTTTAAATTTCTCCACATCCACACCAATACTTGTTATCTTTTGTGTTTTGGTGATAGCCATCCTAACAGGTATGAGGTGATATCTCATGAGTTTCACTTTTATTTCTCTATGTTTAATGATGTTGAGCACCTTTTCATATACCTGTTGGTGATCTGTATATCTTCTCTGGAGAAACGTCTATTCAAGTACTGGGCTCATTTTTTAAATCAGGTTATTTGTATTTCTGCTGTTGAGCTGTAGGAGTTTCTCATACATTTTAGATATTAACCCCTTATTGTATATATGGTCTGCAAATATTGTCCCCCATTCTGTAGGTTGCCTCTTTATTCCGATGACTGTTTCCTTTCCCATGCAGAAGTGTATCATCAATTCTTGACCCTGTCATTTGAACTGAAGAGCATCCTATCTTGAGTATTACTTAGAGAAGTCAGGTCCCAGTCTTTCACTAGGCTTTCAGCCCTACGTGAGTGAATAAGTAATACGTATTCTTACCAGTTCTCATTTCTTCCTTATGAGTTTTACTGTTTTACTTAGTAAATTCTCAAGTAACTGAGGACTGAAATACCAACTGGCACCTTGACCTAAGCCACTTAGAATGTTATCATTTCTTTCTACAGTCCCTTGGCAAAGGTAGAGACTGGAAAGATGCCTGATTCCAAGAGGAGATTCATTCCCAGCTAATGAAACTTTAGTGTGAAGATAATGCCAGTTATGCTTAACTGAGAACAGGTAAATGATAATGTCCTGTAATAAATGGGACAGCAGAAATAATGCTTTCCTCACCATAATTTAAGGGCCAAGAGATAGGATGTGGCCTTCTAGAAAGACATCTGGCCCAGAGAAATTGATTTCGGGGTGTTCAGTCAATCACTGAGATGGCCAAAATGGCCTTGAGAGAGAACAAAGAAGGTTCAGGAGAGTTTCTGAGAGCAACGAGAAGGGGAGCTAACTTAGGGCAGGTAGGAAGATTGTCGAGTAAGGCTAAGGACTCGGCTGGGGTTGAAGACACTGACTTCTAAGGGCATAAATTCACAAAGTTGAATTATTATTTTAAGAAGTGTATAGTAGACTGCTTGTCAGAACAAAAAATCAATGTGGTTGGGTTGGTCAGAATCAGGGTCCTGGGGAAAGAGGTTGATGGAAGGCTGAGAGGAGAAATCTAGGGGATGGCTGATGTGCAAGTTCAGGGCATCCAGGCTGTTTGGGGAAGAAATGAAGCCAAAGCTTTGCTGACTGGGAGAAAAGGGACGAGTGAAGGAACTGAAAGCCAAAGAACTGGTTACCAAGAGAAAGGGGTGAGCAAGTTGGATGGTTAGCAGCCTGTCATAAGACAGCAGGTAAGACTGCAGAGCTGGGACAGGTGGAAGAGGGGTGGGAATATCTGCTCATATATTTAAAAGCTTACCGCATGTTGTACTTGTGATTAAAAAAGGAAAGGAGAAAATAATTTAACTGTAAATACCACTTTACTTAAAAATCTTGGTCTTGTGTAGATACAGTTAAGTAAACGAAATAGTAGAAAAAAATTCAATAAATAGAAAAAAAGCAGCTTAGGAGTTCAGTACCAGTTAAAAAATTGGGGGAGGGGCACAGACAGATACTTCCTAAAACAAATTCAGTTCTGATCAACGTTCGATAATTTCCTCGACAACAAAATCTGCAAATCTAAGATGCCAAAATGTTGGCAAGTGTCATAATTTCCAAATAGACAGCTAAGTATATAAGTATAAGCAAATACAAGTATTTATATGAATATAAGCAAATATTTTCGTACACACAAAGAAGATGAATTAGGCACATATATATTTTTTTCTGATGGTGTAACTTTTTATATCAATACACGTTCAATTCCCTTTGAAAAAACTGTGGTAAATGAATAAGAAGACTAACAAAAGCTGAAAATAACTACAATCCGGATCTTTAAAAGATAAACTGTATTTAGGCTATTAAGGTAAACTTGATTTGACATATTTTTTTCTGCTTAAAAACTTAACTCAGTGTGGTGTAGACAGAAAGTAATTAAACTTTCTAAAAGCCTTAACTGGTTTCCAAAAAGAAAAAGGAAAGCTGAGAGAATTGGGCTTATTCTATTAAGCTGATTTAACTGGTTTCAAGAGAGATACCCAAGACCCCTCATGTTTTGTTCAAAATATCTTTCTTTTTCCATCACAAGCTAAAGATACTGTCTCTATGCATGCAAAGGTATTTAGGTATAAAAGATAATTTTAGCATCACATTGATTTTTTGATGACTAAAGTTCTCAGCCCTAGCAGCATATGGCGATCACCTGAGGAGTTTTAAAAATACCAACGCTCAGGACCAAATCACATCTATTCTGAATTAATAGGGTGGATAGAGAGCCAGGCATCAGTAGGTTTTAAAAGCTTTCCAGCTGATTCTAATAGGCAGCCAGGCCTGAGAACCACTGTATTAAATGGCAATGGGGCTGTTCGGGCCTAAATTAGCTAAATAAACTTTTTCCTGCTCTAGGGAACAGGTCTAACCTAAAATATATTAATTATTTTTGGCTCTTTGTAGCTACAGTGGTAATTAGCGTGTCAGGAAGAGAATTCTGCCTGAGCCCTTTCCAATTTAGAAAGGATGGCTTGTTAGCTCACTCAGTCCTGGGAATCATCATGTTGCCTCCTGTGCCTTGGTCGCTACTGGAATAAGTCCATCAGTAACTGCAAGGTGATAAATTCACCTTCCCAGGGTGCTAACAATTTATGGGCAGGAGCTTTTCATGGCAACAATTCGGTCCAGTGGAAAAAATTGTGATAATTATTTGCAAAAACAAATAAAATATATTAAGAGTTTATTGTGTGCCAGGGGCTCTGTTAAGGGCTTAACCTATATGACCTTATTTAATCTAAAATATGTTAATATCCCAATTTTATGAAAGATAACTGAGTCTTAGAAAGATGTATAGAGTTATACAGGTAGGAAATAGTGGTATTGGGTTCACATTCTAGAGCCTGAGCACTAAGCCATTATGCTTTACTAATAGTTAATTGAGTATTTTTATGTAGTTTCTTTTTTCACTGATTAAAAACACCTTCTCTTTAAACTGAGATTTATGCCTGAGTGTTGGATCACAAAACTTGTTCATCAGTTCCTTGCAAAACAGACTGTGAGCAATGGGGATAAATTCTTCAATGTTTGTACACATAAAAGCATTAAAAAATCAGATCTAAGTACTTTATATAAAGGCAGAATTTTTTTTTTTTTTTTTTTTTTTTTTTGCGGTACGCGGTCCTCTCACTGCTGTGGCCTCTCCCGTTGCAGAGCACAGGCTCCAGACGCGCAGGCTCAGCGGCTATGGCTCACGGGCCCAGCCGCTCCGCGACATGTGGGATCTTCCCGGACTGGGGCACGAACCCGTGTCCCCTGCATCGGCAGGCGGACTCTCAACCACTGCGCCACCAGGGAAGCCCTGGGCAGAATTTTTTAATTGGAGTCAATTTTTTAATGGCGTCAATGTGAAAAAGTTAAATCGAAATCAGAAGACCTCATGTTGGTGATCAATTGAGAATGAAATGTCAAAATGCTCTGTGAAAAACACTATACAATTATTAATTTCAGTTTTTCCTCAAATTTAACTGACTGTTGGCAAGTAACCAACAAACAATTCAATACCACTGAAATAATCCGAGTTGCCTTTTCCTAGTAATTCCTCCTTTAATTTGGTTCTTCTTCAACTTGACCCAGCTTCATGCCTAAAATAATATCACAGAGCACATCAACAGATCAAGAAATGAAGATGACAGCAGGAGGACATTCAGTTCCTAACTGTGATTTTGATGAACACTGAAGAGTCTTGTCTCACAGACCATATAAAAATACCAGACCACATGCAAATACCGCGAAAGCAAAAGATTAGCACATCTGACTTCCCGAATTAATAAAAATCATGGTTTTATAAAGCTGTAGATTAAGGAAACATACCCAATACCTTACATATGCCATTAATACAGACATTTCTGCTGTTGCCGCCTTCAAAGCAAGGGGTACCATCAGTGACAGCATCCAGCATTTTCTCGGAAAACTGGCCATCTATGGGTCGGCAGTAGAGCTCACAAGGACGTGCTGAAGTGAAAAAGAGACAAATCCTTGCAAGTTAGCTTTCTTGCTCAGCACCCTTCCCCCAGGATTTTGTATGTATGAATCCCCAAGTGTCATTTATCTGGAGATTCCCATCTTTTCCCTTCCTGTGACACATGCTGTAATGCAGGCTTCTTTCTTTTAAAGCGTTTTACAACAAATTAAACTGGGAAGATTGCTTTAAAATGCTATGCCTTTTGTTACAAATGATGAGACCTTTCAATCCCATGTTGAACTGTGCTTATAAAAATAAGGCAGTTAGCATCTGGGGTTAACCTAGAAAATAAGTCATAGCAACCGGTGATGCAGGACTCCAGACAAGCATCATGTTTGCCTGGTATTTTGCAGCAAAGTAAGCAGACCACCAGGGGACACGCTCCCATGGGGCCAGCTCATTACTAACACCACTGCCACTATCATAAACCACCCCCAACAAATATTCTCCCTTGTTCTCAAGTCCAAGAAGTCCTTGGACATAGGTTTACAACCACAGAGAAACAAAAGATCTGCTGTTTTGCTAAAGCAGAAGCCACCTTGCTTATCATAGTGGTCCATCCCATCATGCTGGGTCCTGCACTGAATCCATTCTAAGGTTCAATTTTCTGTTCCCTGGTGAGTGATCTCCTGCACAGAATCGTTCTAAAGATTTACTTAATAAAATGTGTATCTATACGTAGGTACTTCGAATAACCAGAAAAAGAGGTAACTTTTAGAACATAAATTGTCCTAAAAATTTTAAGAGGTAATATCTTTATATGATAAGAATTCAAATAGTTAATTTTCCTTGAATGTTACGTCTTCTCTTTAAGTGAAAAATTTGAGAATATCCTCTTCAGAAAGATCCTTTTGGGATCTCTTCTGGGTCTGTTTACTGGGGGAAGGGCTGTTAAGTTTCTTGGTGGTGTGACCAGCTGAGGGCTCAATGAGGCCACCCGTAAGGCCGTTTGCCTCGGACCCACCTCAGGGTGGATGGGCCCCAAATGCAAGGCCAACGTGCACAGCTCTAGGTAGGGCTGCTCAAGGATGCAATGGTCCATGTGGTAAAGAAACAAAAGTGTACAGCTTACACAAATATAACAGAGTAAAACTCAAACACTGAAACTCTGGAGGAACTTGAGACAATTTCTAAAGCATCTGTTTAAAACTTAAAGGAGAAAGGTAAAAGCAAATAAAGAATACCAACTGATTTTATATAAACTGCAGTGGAGAAGTTGTCTGAGAAAATGAATAAAGTTAAAATGAGCTGGAGAGATCACAAAGTGCCGTCGGAAAAGGGCCAGCAGACCCCGGAGACAAGGCATAATTCAGTACTACTGTAAATCTTCATTCCCGGCAGCATGATTAGCTCTGTGACTGCCTGAACTTGAATAGAAGTGCTTAGAGGGAGCCACCTGGGAGCAATTCTGCTCTCTGAGAGATGCGAGCATCCATCCAGGTGTGCTGAGTCCAGGGAATCATTTCAGGAAACAACAAGTAGAAGGATGGAGGCAGGGGAAACACTTTTTCAAAAGCTTTGATTTGAGCTTTAGAATTTAGATCTGAGATTTTCTATTTGGACACATGAAGCACAAAGACGAAGCAGCCCTGAATTATTCTGGAGCTTTTCTAAAGGAATTACCTGTTCCAGCCTGCTGGGGAGGGCTGGGACTAGAGGTGCCTGAGGGTGTGAATTCTAAGAAGGCATTCACTCTCAGGGTTGTAAAAACGGGTCCTCACAGCAAGTAAACCCCCATCCAAAGGCAAGCATTGCACTGAATTCCAGAATGGTCAAGTTCCAATGTCTGCCTTAGTTTTACTCCCTCTGGGCTTGTGCTGTTTGACTCCCTCCCTGAAGGATGAAACTACCCAGAGGCTTTTGCTAGTCTTGTTTATTTAGTGAGCTAAGGGAAAGTTGCTTTGTTCAAATAACAGCCAATGTATTACTTGAACGTTATTTTCCAGATCTTCTTGTGCTTTGCAGTGGTTATCTGATTTCATTTTAACCATCACAACTACCCTATGATGTTAGTTCTTTTATTATCCCCATTTAGAAGAGAAAATTTAGGCGCAGAGAGATTAAGTTTTCCAAGATCTCACAGTATGAGTGGTACAGTAGAAAGCTGATGGTTTAGCTTAGAGCTCACGCTATTAACTCCTAACCTACAGGCACAGAATTATTTTTAACAAAAAACAAATGCTTTGATGAGATATTTAAAGTAACCACTCTTCGTGTTATTAGGCAATGCATTTATTCATGGATCATATCTGAGAAGCAAACTTGGTAGAATACCCACTGGACTCCATTTTAATAATCTTTCATGGGTCCTAAATATGTTGAGAATCTTTAGCCTCTGGAGCCATTACTTCTACAGAGAGCAGATGTAAAAGCCATTACTTCTATAGAGAGCAGATGTAGCAGATTCTAGCTCATGAACGTCTAATATTACCTTGAGAAAGTTACTTAACCTTTCTGTGACTCAGTTTCCTCGTCTGAAAAATGGGGATAATAATACCTACCTTGCAGGGTAATTAATAGTGAGGTTTAAGACGGAGACTGTATGTCAAGCACTCAGCGTGGTACCTGGTATACAGTAAGTGCTTGACAAATGACAGTGGTTATGGTTGCTGATTTCACCTCCTTATCATGACCTGGTGAATTCTAAAGGTCCTTGCAGTTACCCCATAAGCTGTGCTTCTATCATTCCAATCTTCTTTCAGAGCAGTCAAAAGCTGGCTCAATTCTCTTTCCCACACATATACCGATCTTTCCTGAAATAGCCTCTTCTCCTTCAGATTATTCCATTGTGCCATTTCTAATCAATTCTGCACTGATTTCATGCTTTGTTTTACCATTTTCTAAATAATCGCTGTCTTGTCAGTTTAGCATAAAGAATTCTATATCCTGCTAGGTCAGTAGGTGGTTCTATGACTTTCCTTTTCTGTGACTATGAACCTGGTTCAAAGCTGGTACAATGCCTACTGAGGTCCTCCCGGCTCTATGCTTCCAAGACTATGGATTTTACAAGCTCCTCAACCAAACTGTGATGTCCTCAAGGGCACCCCAGTCATCTGCACATTGATCAGCTGCTACTGGCGCCCACAGTGTGAGAAGGAGGAAACAGACACACACTGGTGAGGACTGAAAAGCACAGGAGGAGGCTCTCCTTCACATGAGCGTTGGAGTTAGATGCATAGGGGTTCAGATCCCAGCCCTGACTCTTACATCTTGCCCAAGGCCTTTTTGGTCTCTACACAGAGGGGACTATCAGAGGATAGCACACTGAAACCTCTAATAAGGTATCTGGTTGTTTTAATGTGGTAGTTATTACCATTAACCTTTCCTAATGAATACCAGCAGATCATTACACTCAGCAAAGGCTCTTAACCCATGTTTACTAATTAACTGACATGGCAGTGATCGATACTGTTAGGGAGAAACCTTTGGACCAAATGGCAAAGAGATCAACTCAATCCTAAGAGATTATCAACTCATTCATAAAAATGAACCTTGACCTCAGTGACAGAGGTCAAGGATGTTCATTGCAGCAATTAACTTTTTATCCAGGAAGAAACGGACAAATGACTTAAATTGCATTTACATAATGGAAGGCTATGCAGTCACTAAGAGGAATGAGGTGAGCTGTAATGCCATGGTGTTCTGCTCCATGAGTCAAAAAGTTGCAGAACTGGCAAAGTATGAGTTCACTTGTGCGCAAATGGAAACCTGCAGTTAACAACACTCGCCTCTGAGGGATAAGTGTGGGTGGGCTAAGAAGAATCTATTTTTATTTTACTCTATTGTATACACTTGCATTTTTATAAGCAGCATATATTCATTTTATAAATAATGTCTTGGCCCTCAAACAAGAAAACGGGAAAGGTCTCCTTTCCCCTGTGATAATCATGACACATCTCTATGAGGAGAGGCCCTCATTTTGAGACTTCCCTTTATCTTGCTTCTGTGATACTGGATTTGTACATCTTTCAAGATTAGACAGGCTAACTGAAGTAAGGAAGAAACAGATTTCTAAGGAATGTAAGTACAGTGGTCTATGGAGTCTTAGGGACACCTAGTAAATAATCTGTGCTGAAAACAACAGCAGCACACACACCTGCTGCTGTGACCCCCAGCGCCTGCACACCTACGACCCACAGGCGTGCCCAAGGCCAGAAGGAACGCTGTGCTTGAAAGCGACCATTGTGAATTGAAGGTTCAGGGCTACTGAAGCAGTTTACAAGGTGGATTCTGAAGTCCTGCTTCCCTGCCCTTTCGTCTGGCCTCTCTGTCTTTCCTGGCATTCTGGGTATGTCATTAGGTGGGCCTGTGACACAGGGCGCTGCCCCAAGAGGCAGGAGGAGCAACAGATGGTCTTAGTTCTCAGAGGTCAACCCGACTATCAGAGAGTCTCTCTCCCAGATACCAACCTCATCGGTTCCATAACAACCACAGAGTTGAGTGTTTCACCGTCTCAGGTACACTCATCTGCCTAGACACATCCTTTCGTCGGGCTCGTGGGACTTTTTTCTTCTAGCTTTTCAATCCATTTTTTCAGCTGAGTGAAAATTCTAAAACTAATGGACTGGTGAACTTTCCCCTCGCACTGTCTGATTAATCCTCTCAAAGGAAGCTTAGGGAACTGAATGAACTCACTGAATCGAAGGCTGAATTTTCAATTCTACTAAAATAGGGCGGCCCAACGTTTTTGGATAATGATCTTACGAAGTGATCGTTAGAAGTGAAAGCTAAAACTTGCTAAGAAGGACAAAAATTATTTCTTAGGTCAAGGAAAAATTTGAGTGTGTTTCATGTTCTGTGAGTAGATTGCAATTTGAGTTTCACCATTTAAAAATATCTAGTTTCTAAAATCCATTTACATGCAGGACTCCTTGGGTGTGAGTCCTGTGCAGTCACACTTGGTTGAATGCTCTGTTGTCACTGTCTTAAAACTCTTAATAATTTTACGTCTGAACTTGTGCCTTGTAAGTGAAGTCTGATTGGACAATGGAACACGTGCATGAGCAGAAGAGATTTGTGATGTGCATGTGTGCAGTTCCTTGCCAGATTTTAAGAAATACTAAACCTTAAGCAAAAGGCATAACTTAAAAATGTTTTATTGCTTTAATAAGTAACATTTAACTTAAAAAAGAAGCCCAGTTTAATGACCAGGCTCAGATCAGCTTGAGGGAAAACAAACAAACAAAACCAAAACCAAACAAGAAGTCCTGACCAAAAACCCAACCAAAAATCAGTCAAATAATTACCAAAACTCTGTAACTTCGGCTGGTCTAAAATAGTATGTTTTTTACTTTCTGATAAGGTAATATTGCAATCTCCAAATATATCAAAATATACATCAAACATAAGAAGGCATTAAAATTAATATATTCTACCATAACTATAGAAAGGTATGAAAACAGGAATAGAATTGTTAAAAATGAATTAAACCCACTTCATTGATGTTTTAGACTACGCTAAATGTAGCAATGTTGGTTATTTACTGTACATTTATGTTCTGTCTTTTAGTTAAAATGGTTAGGAACTGTGACACTAAATTTGGAATTGCAACTTATTATAAATTGTTTACTAAACGTAATAATTTAATCAGAATGCTTAAATGTTTAAAAAATTGATTTCCAAAGGCAAGATACATAAGTTTAATAAACCTAGCATTTGTCATAATACAAACAGTTTTGGGGGCTCTTCTCCTCCTACCAGAGCTCCTTGGCCATAAAATCATCTATTTTTTAAAAAAAACATGAACATCATCTTAGGTAAAATTCAAAATTCAATGCATTTGTTCTTAAGGTAATGGGTCTATCCCAGTCTCTGTTTCTATGGTCAATATTTAGTCTGCAGAGTCAGGCCAGGGCTAACTCTTGGCTTTATTGTACAGTCTGAGTTTAAGAAGTTACTCATTCTCTAAATCTATTAGCATACCCATAAGAATTAGATCAAAACCTTAAATTTCCATGTAGGATTTTCTTGTGGAGATAAAATTAGGGAAATGCATACAAAGTGTTGAGTGTAAGTACCTACACAGAACAGATACTGATATAAGTTTAATATAACCTGTTCTCGTTATCAGTTAGAAGTGAGTTTCGTTGCAAGTAGCAAAAAAAAAAAAAAAGAAAAAAAACAGAAAAAAAATGTCGCTTCCCTGTTTTAAATGGACAGGAATTTATTTTTGCCACATAACAAGAAATCCAGGGGCTATACTCCTTCTGTCTTCCTCTCAGCCGTCTCAGCATGGTTGCGATAGGACTGGTGTACCCCAGGCAGCGTGAGGGCAGAGTGAAAGGCAGAAAGGCAGGGGGCTGAGGGCAGCTTGGTTAGTACCAACTAAAATCCTTCCCAGAAGCCTGACCCAGTGAAGCTGCCATCTTTATCTCTTTGGTTGGAACTGGGGCTCCCTGGAATACAGTTTAGCAAGTCTTCTAGCTTTCCCTCTTCTCTTGTAGAGGATAGTGAAGGGGTTGTGAATGGCTTTGGGGTGTCTGCAAACATCATCCTTATTATTCCATCATTTTCCCTCCTGAAGCCACAGATTCCTAGTCTGTGAAATGAGAGGCTTCTGGCTAGAAGATCTCCCAGTTTGCTCCCCGCAATGACACTCTCTTTAAAGGCTGTTTCCTTCTAAACACCAAGTACTCTTGTAATAAACTCTATGCACGGCGCCCAGGTCTTCCCAGGTGTCCAGCTCCTGGGAGTGCTGCCAGCACTGGCCCTCAGTTGTCACCTTGGCCTAAGAGAGCTTCCTTGCCCAAGGACACTCACTCCTTCCTGAGGCAGACCACACCCAACGTCTGGGCCATGTGGGGCTTCAAGGACTGGCTGCCCCACCTCAACTGCAGCAACTCTGAAGGTCCTTTGAGCTGTAGAGCTTCCCGAGGGGTGGAGAAGCCCTCTGCTGAGACTGTGCTCTGCACCCCAGCTTCTCCCCCCGCCCAACCCCTCTTCCTTCCCTCTCCTTCCGCACCTGTTGAACTTCCCACACGCTAGTATCTGTCTTAGAGTCTCTTTCCTAGGGAGTGCAATTGCAACAATTCCTTACAGATGTCCCTGAAGGATCCTAGCCCAGGAGGAGCAGACTGTTGTCTGACCTCAGGTCAGACCTTTCACATATGCTGGAAACCTCACTGGCAGCAAGCATTGATAGGGCTGAAATATTCAGAAGCAACAACTAAAAAATTAGTCTTAATGAGGAGTTATTTGGGGCTTCTGAGAAAAACATCCAAAAAGGAAGAGATTCCAAGAAAGTGATGGCACCAAGATCAGGTTCTGGCCATTTCCTAATAGACGATGCAGGATGTAAACATATTTCTATTCACATAGGCTAATCAAGTCCCTAGGAATATAAGTTAGTATAAGTATCTCAGCTTCCTAATCAAACAGACGGTATTCTTCAATTCCAGCTCCATTATATAAGACACTATAACCCTGAATAAGTTACTGTCCTCTCTGAGACTACTTTTCTTCATCTCTGAAGGATGGGGATGGGGGTAAGTGAGAAAATGTATAGACTCAGCTCTTCACACTGGTGCTTCCATGAATATGATCAAGTGGAGTTTGGATGCCTTTTTTTTTTTTTTGCCAGGAGTGTTGGAAAAGGAAATGCCTATATTGGAAAGTAAGTTGATTTAAATTAGTAGTTTTCAAACACTTTAGGCAGAAGAATTATTTTTCTTTCATCAAGATCTTGCAAATAAAGCAGATAAAATTCAGGATTTTATTAAGCAGAAATTTTATAAGTTCAAGTACATAATGCTTAAAAATAGTTCAGTGGGATCAAAAGAGACTATTAAGATGAACAGAAAATTTTGAAATCAAGTTTACAGATGGCAGTTACAGACATATGGCTGCAGCACCTAATTTTTTTCTGTGGGTTTTTTCATTTGTACAGCATTGAAAAATCTTGACTCACACAAACAGCTGTAAATGATAACAGTTTAGAACAACTTGACCTGTAATCTCAGGATATTTCTCAGTTAAATTGGGTTGATGGGAGACTTTTATTCTAAGGTCTGTAGAAAACCAATTAATTTGTGTAAGTTAATGTACTGGTGTTTTTTGATATGTTAAAACTCAACATATACTGTTTTTGAGTGTAAGCATTGTTCTTTATTGCACTTTTAAAAATAGTTTAAATTATTTCTTTTGGAAAATGAAATTATAATAGAATCAAACATTTTTGGAAGCCCTGGAACAGAGTGTGAAAACTACAAGGTTTGATGGAGATTCTATGCTTATTCCAAATGTTTGAATCTATGATTCTTCTTCTATCATTGGCTACTTAGCAAATCTGCCAAAGGTCACTTACTAAGACACTTAACACTGTCTACTGAGTTGGTAGAAAACTCTGCTGTAAGTTAGTTTATCCTCTGGTGGCTTCTAAGGAAAGGCTGGGAGGGTGTAAAGTGCTCAATGCCTGGCACAGATTAAGTGTTCTGCACAGAGTTGTTGCCATGAATGCCACACTGCTGTCACCCGGCATGCCCAGAACTAAGAAAATAGCAGCTCTGTAGGATAGAGGTTGATGGGGGAAAGAAATCAGTGTATTGGTCAAGGTGGTAGTTACTTGGGTTAGCAGGTAAGTCATTATGCTCAAATAATAGCACAGGAGCCTGTAAGAAAACCCCTGAGATGGAGAATGGAGGCTTACAGCCCAGGTAGATGGTGAGTTAAGCAGATGGCACTCAGCTAAATTCCCTCACATGGTTTATACAGCCTCAATACAGATGCAAACTGATCACTCCAAAGTGAGTGAAATCTGTGTCTCCTTTTATAGCTCTCATTTCTTTAATACCTATTGCTAGGCTATGCAAAAAGTGGGCACACGATAAATGCTTGTAAATCAATGAAAAGTCAAGCTGAACCAAATCTTTAATTATAAGTATAGCTACTTGAGCCATCAGAGTGCAGCAGACACAAATTCAACCCTGACTGGCAGGTGTGGGTATCCCAAACTAAGCACCTGTCACAACACTGAGGCAGCTATGCCATTTTAGTCCTGGAAGAGTGCTCATTCAGAGTCTATAGTACTACTGACTCAACTAGTTCCAACAAAACAGAATGTGCAAAATACAGGTATAGGTAGTACCAACTGGGCTACACCTTTCATAACTATCTTTTTTTTTTTTTTGCACCCATATGAGTATATACACGAGATTTCCTGTATTCGAGTACTTGGATCATAAAGTAAAATTGCACCAAAAACCAAATGACTCACTCCCCTAGAGCATGAATGATGCTAAACAACGGGCGACAAGGAGCAGACATTGCCCATGACAAACAGCCATCGGGGTATTTTGGAGACACAAAGAAGGAAAAGCACTATTTTTTCCAAAAGCAATTGACTATATCATTTTTCTAACTGTCCAAATATGTACTTTTCATTCATTGGCTGACATCTACAAGTCCTCTTCTGTTCTATCATGCTGCATTTCAGAAACTGAATAATCAAAAAAAACCTGGTTACTTTTCACTACCTTGTCTCAAATCTCCTTAACTCAGGAAAATCTTTCTTTCATTCTCTATTTGAATAACAAATAGCACAAATACTCTTTGAGGCTAATCTATAGCTAACAGTCAATGATTCTTCCTCATTTTCAGTAGAGAATGTGTCACTGGTGCTGATTCAAGGGAAGCACTGCCAAAGCTGCTGCTCCATTCTCCAACTCTGTTTGGAGAGGCCCCATCCTCTGATATGCATCCTTTAGATGCCTGATTTTACTTTTTACCCTTCTTATACTGTCCTATACATTACAAAATGTTGATTTCTGGCCCAGAGCTGGCTTTTACTCATTTCTGATCAAGTTTCTCATTCATTTTCTACCATCTTGTCTTTCCTTGTGCTTTTCTCCTCTCACTTGGAATTGATGACTCTATTTTGAATGCCTTCCCCCTCCCTTATGCCAAGAGAAAGACTACTCATGCTTAAGAATCATCAACTACTTCCTTGGAAGACTTCTTTGAAATTACTCCAAAACCATAATGATCTTCTTTTCTGAATTTCTGCCAAAATTACATTCAGTTCCACATGCTCATCAACCAGCACTTTCATCAGTGATTAGTTTCTGAATCCCTCCCTACAAGCTCCACTTATTGCTTAGTTGCACCTCAGCTGTTTTGAAGTGAGCCATCATGTTTGATAAACTTCTCTTTTATCTCCAATATAGCTCAGCAGGGAGTTGGAATATTCACCTTCAACATTTACTGATCCACTTAACCAGGTCAGTGTCTCCACCTCCTAAAATATAAAACTCTTGATGACACTATTCTCTTCTTGTTGAACTTTGCAAGGCATCACAGGTACCCTGACAGATAAATGCTTTCTGATAATGGCTGTAGTCTTAGATCTGGAATATACTCTTATAGCTCCTTACCTGGATTAAAAACTGGAAACCAGTGGTAGAATTCATTCTTGTAGGGAACAGTGTCAAACTCACTGCACTGCATCTGTCGAAATGTTGGTGTATCCGGGCGACAGGGGTGAATGTTGCACAAGCGATAGCGTTTTCTTTCTCCAGTGCAGTACTTCCCTCCAAACTTTGGTCTACACATGAAACACACAAACTCTTCTTTAATTTCCTTAAAGGCCAGCATTTTCTTTTAAAAATCTTCTGGCATCCGGCCATGCCCCTTCCTTGCCAAACCTTGTCCCTCTCTAGCCTCAAAACTCACCGTTTGAATAAATTCTTCAAATTTCCCACATTTTTTGCTGTTGCCCATGAACATTCAGTCCCAAGTATATAGTTGCCTGTTTTGAAATAGTTTGACTCCATGGTCAATTAGTTGCCTGGTCATCAGTTGTGACTTTCATTTTATTTCCTCCTTTTCATTCCCACAATCACCAAACTAGTTCACCCCTTATCTCCATTCCTGTCTGCCCTCTTCTTCCTCATTTAACCTACTGTACACACTCTTCTCTGGCTAATTTTTATGATTGCTTTAATTATTTTAGTTTCCTGTTTAAAAATCTTTAACGGCACCCCATGGCCACAGAATCCAGTCTAGCCTCTTGAGCTTGGCATCCAAGGCCCTCATGATACTGACTTACCTCACCTGAACAACTTTTCTTCCCACACTCCTCCTCATTTGCACACTGCTCCCATGATACAGGCTGACTTATTTGCTTTTATTTTTTCTGTGCTTCTAGATAGATTTCTGCTCTCTTAAGTCTCTAAACATCTACATACTGCCTGTGCTTTAAGGACCAATAAATGCTATCTCCATCTCCATCATGAATTCTTCCTGAATTCCTGCCTTAAGTAATCTCCTTCTCCTCTTAAATGACACTTTATTATCCTACTGTAGGCACTTCCTGCATTTATCACACCCAAAGATAATTCTTTGACCAAGGCAGTTCACATTCATTAACTCCCTGTAGGCGGGACTAAGAATTGTCCTTGAGAGTTGAGGGTAGGCTGGCTTCCTATCTGTGACGATGGAGTGACACTCTATGACTTGGCACCTCTCCAAGTCATTTCCATCCAAGAGCCTTTTGTGAGCCAAGCCCTGCTGGGTTCTCACTAGACAGCTGACTGATAACACATCAAGGATGCACTGACCTGAGTCTGTGACCTGAATCACAGAACTGAATCTGTTACTGTGTTTCCATTGCTATGGTTCTCAATGAACTTAAGCAAACCAGCTACTGAGATCAGACATGGTCACTCATCCAAGGAGACTCTAAGACAAACTGTAGCCTCTGAGATGGGAGTTGGGACTATTTTTTCCCCCTGAAGCCAAGTTAGAGGATCATCTTTCATTTCCTCAACAAGGATGTCCCTTTTCTGACAACCATGGATCACTGACCATCCTCCCAGGAAGGCTACGGACTGGGTAGTGGCTGATACAGAACACTGACAATGGGTCCTAGAACAAATCACCTGTATTTCCTGATCTCTGAAATGGAAATCACTTTTCTGATCACATTGAAACAAACTATAAAGATATTCTGTAAAAATACTTTTTAAGGGATTTCTGGTTTTGAATTTTTGAAGTCACAGGAACTTTGTATTTAAACAAAAAGGTAAGATTTTAAAACAATTTTGCCCAAATTCCTCAAATGTACACTTACTTATATGCATGGGAGATGGTAAAGATAACATAATAACTACCATTTACTGACAATTTTATGTAGTAGATATTATGTTAAACTCTTCATAGATGTTAATTTATTAACCCCTAGGATACATTATATATATATCTATATATAGTTTATATGTATATATATATACATGCAGATATATACATATAGAAATATATTTATTATAAAAAGGAGAAGTAAGATTTAGAACTGAAACACTGAGAGAATTATAACCATATTTATCACTTTTAAAAAATGTGACTCTTACTCTTTAATGCAGACTCATGTAAATCTAGGTAAAAGAAGTTTAATACATTTTCTACTTACCGGAGGCATTATATGTACACTTTTTAAAAATTATACTTGGGAACTAGTATACTGAGAAATAATGAAATTAAGAATGTAATATATATTTGGACATCAAGGAAATATATAATATCATTATACAAACTTAAAATATGAAAAAAGTAAGCAATTTGATTAAAAAATTGAAAGCCACTTGTGAAATAACGTCTATGGAATCCTTGACAGGCTAATAGGGAACTCTGAGGTTTACAAAATCCTAATCTAAAACATTAAAAATAATTATCCTCAAAAAATGTGCCTAGCTATTTAATTAGTCACCTAAGGGAAGAAGAATATTTTTATAAAATTGTACATTCATTATGATGGAAAGAAAGCTGCCATCTTATCAGCAAAATTGGGTCTAACTAATCCCCACTGATAGAATGCGGTTATTTAGAAGGATTTAATTGTGTAATCTCCTAAAGTCTTTCACATAGATTTTACTTTAAAAAAAATTTGCTTATTTCTCCAAATGATGGAATCAGCTTACTTACCCAAGTTCTAGTAAAATCCAGTGCCAAGCCAAAATGAAACAAAGCAAAAAAGAACCACCTTTTTTTTCACACTCTACGAATCTTCCTCCTGGCTCCCTTTCATCTTTGGGAACATATCTGGTTTCCCTTAGAAGGTCTGGGGTCACTGAAGTCATGCTGTCCACGACTAGTCTCCCGGTGCTCATGGAAGGAAGGGAAATATCTTTGGCTGGACTTACTCAGGGTTGTTGCAGAGCCTCTCTGCACTCTGGGCTCCAGCTCCACAGGTCCTGGAACAGTGGGACCAGGGTGACCAGCGGCCCCAGCCTCCGGGAATACTCTCTGGTTTCTTGCCCACTGTGATACACTTGCCAGCCATACACCACTGGAAAGGGAAAAAGCAGGAGATGCATAAGTCAGGAAGGTTCCCATAGTAAGCTGAGTCAGGAAACCTAGCAGTCTAAACCCAGTTCTCCCAGAGCAAGCAGACTTCCTACAAGTCACACATCAGATGTAGCACAAAGAGAGCCTCATAAAAGAATTTCCCCCAAGAGTCTTGGGTTTTAGAATCAGAGTCTTTCAGGAATTAAAGGGAACTTTACAGTGCCTAGTTGCAGTGAATGCAGGAGTGTTACTCAAAGTGTGACTGACAGATTGCACCCCAGAAGTAAATCAACACACCGCTTCCTTCACTGAGGAAGTCTCGCCATGAAAAGCATGTCAGCTGAATATGCTTAGTAATATAGTTGTTCAGTAACGTAATTGATTTCCTTTCTGGTGCAAGCTTCTTATCTTGTTGAAGACCATAACAAACATTTTGCAGACTGGCACTGTGATAACACTTCTCTATAGCCTCTATGGGTATTTAATGTTTGCAGCAGATAACATCCTCCTGCAAAATGTCCACTCATTGCCGGAAAACACAAGTTGTTAAGAAGCTGAAGTTAGGCATCAAGAAAAATTTCTGCTTTCCTATAACTCTACCCATTCTTTCCAGTTCTGGTGTTTCAAGTGGCTCAGGAAAAAGTCCACTCTCTCCCTCTTCAAGGGAATCCTTCAACAACTAACAGTTTAGGAGGGTGAACACAGGAAAAGGGAAACAAGAAATGCAAGTTGGTTGTTAGAAATGGCCACATTTTCCTGGAGGATCTGGGCATGTTTCAGCTGCTGGCCTCCTCTTTCTCATTATTTCTGGTCACTGTGTATTCTGATCAGGTTCTGTAATCTCAGTGATGGGTCGTGCCACACTCAAGCTGTGTAAAGACACCCACTAAACACATAAATCCTAGGCCCACAACGAACCCAAATGGTGTTGTTGAGCAGCATGTATTAACCTGTTCTTAGGTAGTCTGGAGGATATCTAACATCTCTGAGTTCTTGGGTATATGGCTTTCCTGCTTAGTAAGGTGCATAGGACTTCAAGAAATGCAGGTCAGATGATGAGAAAGAAGATAACAAGTGGTCTAAATACAGCATCTTTGGAAAGAAGAAGCCACTGGCTTGTCCTTCCCAATGTTCAATATGGAGGGGGGAAAAATGTCAAAATGAAGGTTGATGATAAGCCCAGCAGATGTTACTGACCACAAACTCCATGGAAAGTCATCGGGAAAAGATGGGCCAGATGTTTTATAATTGGAGCGTGGCCCTCTCTCCCTGACTACTTGTTTCCAGTGAAGGCTCAAAAGGAGTTGCGGAAGTGGAATCCTTTCCTTTGGCAAATCTGACTGCGTGATGATCTGCCTTCACCCAGAGGCAGCTGCTCTCCAGGGTCTTCTCCTCTGCTCTCTCCAAGAATGCTAAGCCCTTCACCCACCACCTTCCTTCCTCACATCACTGACACGTCACGGACATGTCACCTTCTTCTCACCACATCGCGTCCCGTCTGCAGCAGCGTCCAGCTTGGAGCGACAAAAGCCTTTCACAGAGCACCACAGTGTCTGGCAAACATTCTGGAAAACAAACATGAGATCGTACTTTTTTTACGTTCAAAACTTGCACAAATACCGCAAAAAACAAACAAACAAAAGAAACAAAAAAAATCCTTGCACAAAAGCATGTGTACAGTGATGGTAAAATCTACACACACTCACCCACATACCCACAATAAATGCTGCGGTTGTTAGTGAGTAACGTGATGCAAAGTAATCACACAAGAACCCTCAGTTTAAACTTAACTTGGACTTTGTCATCATTCGTAAACAGTGGTCTGTAGGCCATTCTAGGCAATATGTAAATGGGAGGTAAAACACATTTCCCAAGAGTTGAATTTCTATACCTGTGGCACAATATCCAGTACTCACTGCCCTTAGGCAGGGCAACTGGTGACAGTAGTCATCAAAGAGCACTCCGGACTGTGATGGAAGGTGATCTGATTACCAACAGCTGGGCGGTTATAACTTGAACCTGCTCATTGAAGGAAATTGAAACTATTCCATCCAGAAAACCTCAGCTTATTTACTTATTACCCAAAATAGCCAGCTTGTTTTAGCTGCCAGGGAGTGAACTGAATCTTCCCTCACATTCCTCCTCCTACAGTAGGAACAAGGGAAGGTTGACAAGATTCTTACATAGCATCTGAAATGGCTCAGCTGCTTCCATCCACCTTTTAGTCTTTCTTCTATCCACCCATCTGCCATCATTCCATCTACTTACTGTACTCTATATTCAATATGCTCCTTCATCATAAGATCTTGTATTTTTAACTATTTTAGAAAATTCTTAATTTTTATCTTTCTAACTCTTGCCTCTCCATGTTTACAACTTTTGCAACTATTCTCTCCCTTTGCAACTCACAATGATTGTTGATGGATCTTCCTATTCCACCCTTCATGTTTCAACTTTACTTTTGTATTTTTTAGCTCTCAATTTTCTTATACGTAAAAGTTGAAAAAGTCTGGATTTCTATCAGGAAAAGGCCAGCCTCTCCTCCATCACACAATTCTGAGAAACACTCAAGTGGGATGGGAAGTAATTTTCTCAACTCTAAACTTCAACTGACTGATTTTCTCTTCAGCTCTGTCAAGTCTGCTGTGTAACTCGTCCACTAAATTTATAGTCAATCGTGATATTTTTCATTTCTAGAGGTTGTAATTGTTCTTTACATCTACTTTAATATATCATATAGTGCTTTTTCTTCCCTTTTCTTATATAAAACTCCTCTTCTATGCATCTATTTTATTATCCCTACCTAAAAAATTCAATTATCCAAAGCTCTTGAAGGTTTATTGTCTTTCCTTATTTAGTTGAAGATAGACCGTCTTACATTTTTAAATAGGTGCTGAATTGTGAACTCAACTGAACAAAGCTTTATCTATTGGAGTTTTGTGCATCCTTAGCTGAGTGTTGGCTCCTCCAGGGCAGTTTTTCAACCTTTGTTTCTACCAGGAAGCCCATGGTATTATCAGGTCAGAAATATTTTCATGTTAATTTTTTTGAGGGCTTCTCAAACCATGTAAGAGTATAAATATGAACTCTAAATTGGCATGAGGCTAGCCCATGGTAGGAAGTTTCTAGTGAGGAAGTTATCCACCAGCACCCTTCTCCCTCAAAACTCAGGCTGAGATAAAAGGTGTTTCTCTGTCATCTCCCTTTGTTGGTGGTGGATTTCTTCTAATCTACTCTGTCATGGAGGTGTAGCTCTTAAAGGCTCCCAGCTTCAGACAGGGGTCTCAATCCTAACTCACTGTGCTGCTCAAGGTGAACATCTCATTGTCTGTTGCCATTCAGATGTTAAAATCAAAGCCCTTTAGTTATTTGATGCTTATCACTCCTTTTTTGTCCCCCCCAGGATATTTTTAAAGTTTCTTATAAATTCGTAATGCATTTATAAAGAATGATATTCTGGGTGAGGATACACAAGAACTCTCTGCACTATTATTGCAGCTTCTTTTGAGATGTAAACTATTTCAAGATAAACAAAAGTTATAATAAAGAAGGATGATGCTACATTCTCTAGTATTTTAGTTTTTTTTTTTTTTAAATATTGAAAATGATTAGGTTATCTTGGCTGCAATATGCAGGGATTTGAAGACTTTATTCACTTATTGATTGAGTGCCTACTATGTGCTAGGTACTGCTGAATGTCAGGAATAAAAATTCCCTCAGAAAGCTGACAATATAGTAGGGGAGGGTATAAAAAAGTAAGAAGCAACTATAACATAGTCTAGTAAAAGCTTTGTCAAAAAAATACATAGATGTGAACAATAGGATGTGAAGTGATATTTAAGCTCAGACTCAAATGATGAGTAGGAGAGATGGTCCAAAGGAACCAGAGCATGTAAAGTTCTGGAGGTAGTGGAGAACCCAGCATGTACAGGGAATGAGGCTGTTCAGTATGGATAAACAGAATATAAAAGAAGATTTGACCAGAGATAACCAGAAAAATCCTTACCTCTATAAAACATCTACAATCCTGGATAAAATATTCTAAATGTTTTAAACACATTCCTGAATTGGTAAGGAAGTAAGGGAAATCCTCAGAGGCTAAAAATGTAGGAGAAATTGTTAATCTGAAGATACAAACCTAGTAACTTAGATTTTAGTTTTGATGGTCACTTGGGCACTGGAGAAAATGCCTCACATCTATGTAGGGTGGGAAGTTAGATTTAATACCTCATATAAGGCCATAACCCCAAAGGACTACCCCCTGACTGAAAGAAACCTCGGAACACAGCTGGGAAACTTGTCTGTTTTGACTTTAACTCTAGAAGGAGTGGTAAAATGTTACCCCTGAGAGTTTGCATCCATACTGGCCCTGATCTCACTCACGTAGGTAGTCAAACAACATCCAACCAATAATTTATTTTAAATGGACCCAGGGATGGCAGTGAAATTTCTCTCTGAAAGAATGTGCCTTCCATCTAAACCCTAAAGTATAGCCTGACATGAAGTTTCACAACCGAGAGTTCGCAATAAAAGCAGAAATTGACAAAAGGAAATAATACATAATAAGTGAGACCCAGAAGAAACCCCAAATAGGAGAAGCAGACCCACACAGACTCTGGACATCAGAATTGTCCATTATAATTTGCAATTATAAATTGCAAAATAAATGTGTCTTATATGATTAAAGAAGGAGAAGATCATATTGAAAGTCTGAATTAGAAATAAGATCATAAAAAAAAGCAGAGAAAATCTAGAAAAATAACAAAAGAAACTGTTCTAAGTTTAAAAAAAGTACCATAAATGAGATTAAAAAGTCAATAGACAGGTTAAACAAAGGACTGGACATATCTGAAAAGAGAACTAGTGAGTTGGAAGGGAAAGAGGAAGAAATTACACAAAATGCAGAGATGTGAAGAGATGAAAAATATGAAGGATATGAAGTGATAAAATCCAACATACATACACTTAGAATTCCAGGTTAGAGAGTAGAGGGTTAAAATAATATTTTAAGAGATAAGGCCAAAGAGTGAGAGAGAGGATGAATCCTGAAGCCCCTTTTAAACCATTTTAGAGAATTTGAATTTTATTGTAGGGCCATAGGGAGGCTGTGAAATATTTTAATAAGAGAGGAACACAATCAGATTTCCTTCATAAAGGTCGATTTGGCTGTGTTTTGGAGAGTGGAGCAGAGTTGAGGGGAGGTGGTCAGAGTCTTAGAAAGGAGACCAATCAGGGGACTACTGAAATCATAGGAACAGGTGGTCTTTAGACATATTTTGGGGGCAGAATTAGCATAACTTGGCAACCAGTTCGAAGTAAGGTGAGGGATTTTTGCAACAACCTTACTTTCTCCGTTGTCTTGCTTGTGCTGTCTGAGCAGTTACTTCTTCTTCAGCGTTCTCTCTCTATGTCTCTTTTTGTATTTATCTGACTGTATTAAAATTTCTCTGTCTGCCTCCCCAACCAGAGAATGAGCTCCTCAAGGTCAGAGAATTTACTTTATTCGTTCTTGAGGTCTCATCTTTTTCACCCTATTCAGTACACAGCACAGAATCTGGCAGGGGTCAACGAGACCTGCCTTGTTCATGTCTGTGTATTAACACTGACACTTGCGCACTAAAAGGGATGAGTTCAGAGAATAGGCAAGACCCAGATCACAAAGGGATGCCATACAAAGGAGTTGGGACTTTATCCTGTGGTCAGTGAAGACCCTAAGAGCAGAGAAGGGCCACAGTTAGATTTGTGTCTTTTTGAAATAACTTAAGCAAGAGTGTGAAAGAGGGAGAGGTTGGGTAGGAGGTAATTACAATAGAAGGAGAGGTGATGAGAAAGTGAATCAGGAGAAGGGTAGTGAGAATGAAGATGACATGTCAGAGCCACAAATGCCATCAGAGGCTAAATGTCAGGGCTTGACTTATCACTTGGATGTTGAAGAAAATAAAGGAGAAGAATGAATTAGGGATAAATCTTATTCCTACCTTGGCATCTGGAGGTGCTCTTCAATCAGAGAGGAAATTCAGGAAAGGGAGCAACTTTAGGGATTAAGTTGGTTGCTATGGAGTCTGCAGGTGTGAATAACTGTGATTCTTGAAAATCACTGTAGAATTTTCTTTACCACCACCCAGTTGCAAAGGATACCAAGGAGGTGGGTCAAGGAATATAAATGACCTCAACTTCAGTCCTTCTGCCTTACAGATATCTTGCCATGAATAGAAAGTTTCCATTTCTGGATCTTCAGATTTCCAAATATTTCCCTGGCCCTTCCTTTACCATGCTGGATCTCAAGCCCTGCCCATACCCACCAGAGGCACCAATATACCCAACACTTACTTCTACTTCCTGGCAGAAGGTAGCATTGGGGCCATACTGCAGCTGGCATTGGTGGTGAACATCATAGATCACTCCAGGGGCAATGACGTTGGACTTCAAGCCTTTCTTTTTGGGGTTGTCATCAAGACAGAACCCCCAGCCTCGGCTGAAAATGAGTTAATAGAAATGAGAGCAGTTGCTTATGATCTCCTCCTAAATGAAAGATTTAGTCTTTCATTCAAGAGAAACTTCCATTCCTCTAGTGTACTCTGTCCTTCAAGACAACTTTATTTCTATCAGGCCCAAGGTGAGAGTTGTCTAAAAGGAAATGCAAATCGCATCTCACACCATTTGTTCAGATATGATCTAAGAAATACAAGCAGTGGTAAAGTGAGAAAATCACCATCTTACCCCAAATGGGGTACAATGACCACTGACTTGCCTGGGTTGCTTCTGCCAGTCCCCAGGGACTTAACTCACGATCAGGTCATAAAGAGCCACCTTCAGACAGAAGCAAGCTGAAGGGGGAGTTGGGGGGAGACGGAGTATTCACCCGGCTGAGGCTGGAGGCAAAACCCACCTAGATCTCAGGGTCAGAAAGCAGCAGTGAGGTCCACCCCTTCTGTTGCCACCCTCATACTGTGACCTGTGAGAGGAACTGAGACTTTTCCGGGCCTTGGGTAGAACTCAAAGTGACTTCCGGTTTACAGAGAGCCAAGTGAGGCTGTCCTGAGATGTGCAGTCACTTACTCCAGGAAGCGGGTGATGTACTCCTTGCTGCACTTGGACCACGTCAGTGGGGTGGGATTGTACTGGAGCTGGCGGGACATGATGGACGGGTGCCTGCCCACAGGCTCACAGTCATTTTCCTTCCCGTCATGCTGGATGCCGAAGCTGCAGGGGGAAGAGACACAAGGATATCAAGGAGGCAGGCGTGAAACAAGGAGGAAACCACAGTTTCTCCAAGGTGAAAATAACCCACCGAGATCCACCTCTGTACAGAAGGTATCTGATTACAAAGTGGGCCTTTGAAGTTGGAGGGGTCTAGCTAATTTTCAACTCAAAAGCACAGGAAACATTTCAGGCATGGCTTTGTTTCAAGTATGCAATCCCTGGGAGCCATGTGGCTAATTCAAAAACTTCTGTTTGGCAGAAAGCTAAAAGCTTCCAGTTTGGCTTTGGCTTCTGTGAGACTAGAGTCAGGGGCAAATCTTGCATCCAGCTGTCCTCTTTCTCCTGCTGTAGCAACCGTAGCACAAAAGAGCAAAACCTTCCTCTTCCCTTTTCATCATAATTTAAGGGAGAACATGAGAGGGGAAGCCTATGGAAGACTTTGTCAAAGGCCACCAGCTTGGAGGGGATGGATTTCTTTCTAGTATTGTTATGAGTCCTCCAACATCAGATATTAGGGAGACCTTACAGTACAAGGGTTAAGAGCGGGGTATCTGAAGACAGATGATTTGGATTTGAATTCCAGCTCTGCTACTTAAGGATCTGTGAGTTACTGAAACTTGCTGAGTTTCACTGAGCAGAAAATGGAGTCATCATCATAGTCCTGGGCTGAGATTTGAGTGGAAGAAAGTTTGAAAATCACTGAGCAAGGTGCCTGGCATATATATATATGTTGTGTAAATGACAGACATTTTTTATTGCTGTTTTTATCATTGTCTAGCTAGCTTATTTCCCTTTTCTAGATAAGTAAGTTGAGAGTCTGAGATCTGTCAAAAGTCATGAGCTAGTTTGTGGCAAAACTAGGTCTTCTGCAGATCTTTGTGCTCCTAAATCAGTGCTCTTGTCTGTGTCTTGCTGGGTTGGCTCCCTGACCTCCCACTGCCAGGGATGACCAGGTGAAGCAACCTTGAAAGGCCCTAAAGTGCTTAACTGACTCCCATGGCAAGGAGGTGCCTGGGAAGCAGGCAGACTGAGAAGTGTCAGTTTATAAGCCAAATCCTCAGGATCACCATCAAGATGACTTCTGAGTCCCCACAAGACCCCTCTCCGCTGGAATCTGCTTATTGGACACTTACAGCCTAGAGATGTTGGCTCAACTTTCCAAATCTGACCAGAGGAAAGTATGACCTCTTACACTGCTAGTGAAATTCAATCCCTCTGACAGGGAAGCTCATATCTAACTTTAATAAAATCTCCTGATCAACATTAGCAACTCTTGCAGAAAATAGTCTTTGGGGGATTTAGGGATTTTCTTGTATTATTTTTAATGCATTAAGATGTTATCAACTTACTTACAGACTCTGATCACATTCCACATGAATACAAAACTCACAAAGGAGTCAGGGAATTAATCTACAGAGCTCTTACCACCCAACCACAAAGAATTTAATTCAATGAAAGTTGTTTCCCCCCACCCCCCAAGCAAGCCTTCCCCAGCCTGTTGCAAATCCAGTCCTACCCAGTTCATAAGGTATTCCACAAGTTCACCTGTTCAATAATTAGGAAAAATCCTAAACAAGCATGGTTCTAAAAATCTCCATGAATAATTGTTTTTCTAGCATTGGCTATTCCAATAAGACAAGCGGGACTTCCCTGGGGGTCCAGCGGTTAAGACTTCACCTTCTAGTGCAGGGGGTGCAGGTTCGATCCCTGGTCAGGGAACTAAGATCCCACATGCCTCATGGCCAAAAAACCAATAAGACAAGCCATATGGTTGGATCCTGTATACTGGGTGGCTTCAAACCTATACTCTAAATATATTAGTTCCCCAAAAGGAACTGATTTTGTTCCCTCTGAAGTTTTTAATTCACTAAAGCATTCCCCCTACAGTTTTATCACTCCTCTGTGCTCCCATCCAACAAAAGAAAAGCAGTGCTGCTAAACAAAGGTCCCTCTGGACATGTCTACTTTCTCTAAATGGGGGCAGCACTCCTGTCACATGGGATCAGTGGGTCAATGAATAATGAGAGACAAGGAAAGCACATGGGGTCAAAGGGATGGAAGGTGTTTCCAGGAAGCTACTTTCCAGCAGACGGGATGAACCTCAAGAGCAGCTTGGAGTAAGGAGCCTACTACAGTCTGAAACAACTAACTGGGCTGTTGGATTAGCCTGCTTTACTACATCTTTGTTTTGTAATTCCTGTTAGATGGGTTTATGAAATTATAGACATGAAACAGTAAGCTAAGTCACTGCCTGGGTTTCAGGGTATCACTTGGTGAGACACTCCCTGCCTTTTACTGTTTATTTTATGATGGAGCAGAACCAGCAGAGAACAAGAATCATCAAAGTATGAATGTGAGCTTTTCTAACGCATTCAGAAAATATCAATTTGGTATATGCAACAAGCAAAGCTCTATAAAAGAAATAAATGGAATATCACAATCCAGAAGAGTGGGATATATTGGGTGGATATTGCATTTTAAGTGTTCATCTCTATCGTGATATTTTCATTACTTGAAGGAAAAGGATGCTACGTCTCAGAGAGACATTTTAAATTTCCTGCTGGAATTCCATCTTCATTTTTGGTAACTCACCCAATAAGGGATGAGAGCTTAGGTATGGATGATGGACGTAATCCAGGCTTCTCATAAACGGAATTTTAAATTTTCTCAGAATAAAAATCAAACTATTTATTTAGCACAAGTTAGTTAACTTCACTTTCTCTTTTGCATCCTACGCAATCAGTGATGAAACAACTACGTTTTCAAGAACAATGGGGCATCTTTGTCACTGAACTATAATGAGTATCTTCTTAGGATAGTAGCTTATTGTGTTTTTCTTTTTCCGGGCAGCTTCAGGCCATTTCATTGATCTGCCCAGGGTTTCTCAGTTTGGTCCACAGCTAGTTAGAACTTTACACCTAAAGAAAGAACTAAATACCTCAGAAGCATCTTTAGCTATGAACAAGCCTCTCAGGACACTCCTAATGTCTTCTCTTCTTCCGTTTTGTGTCTTACCAAAGCATTTTTTTCTATCACTCAAACTCAAGGTTATATGTCTTCCTTCAACTTTGTCTTTCTTATCAGTGACCCAAAACTTTTTTTTTTGCCATTTAGAAGACAGTGTTCTATTTAGGTCATCTGTACATGGCCCAAGGTCCTCTTTCAAAAATTACACTTTTAATTTATTATATTTATATATTAATTTTATAATATTATATCATTATAGATTCAGATGCAAGTTGTAAGAAATAATACAAAGAGGTCCCATGTACCCTTTACCCACTTTCCCCTCATGGTAACATCTTGCAAAACTGTAATACAATATCACAACTAGGATACTGATGTTGATACAGTCAAGATAGAACATTTTCACCATCACAAGGATTCCTCACATTGCACTTTATAGCCACACTCACTTCTTTCCCTCCCCCATTCCCTCCTCAAACCCTGGTAGCCATTAATATGTTCTCTATTTAGATAATTTTGTTATTTCAATAATGCTGCGTAAGTGGAATCTTACAGTATGTAACCTTTTGGGATTGGCTTTTTTCACTGAGCGTAATTGTTCAAAGATTCATCCAGGTCATTGCATGTATCAATAGTTGGTTCCTTTTCCTTGCTGAGTAGTATTCCATGGTATGGATCCAGCACATTTTATTTAACCATTTACCATATTGAGTTGAAACAACCCCTGCGTTTCTTCCAGTTTTTGGCTATTAAGACTAAGCCTCTATAAACATTCATGCAGAAACTAACACAACATTGTAAAGCAATTATACTGCAATAAAGATGTGCAAAAAAAAAATTCATGTATAGGCTTTTTGGTATGAACATAAATCTTCATTTCTCCAGGATAAATGCCCAGGAGTACATTGCTGGATCACATGGCAGTATTACCACTAGTTTACTTTTTAAAAACTGCCAAATTGAATTGAGTATATAAAGGATCCATTCTTGACACAAGTGGTGAGCATTTGAGAATGTCTTCTCCACTTTTCTTTAGCTTGGGCATACCATTGCTGGGAATGTCTTGAGCAATCATTTCTCAGTTTGACCTAGTTATATTCACTTGACATTGCTTGGTCAGCAGATGCTGCTGATACCAATGACTTTATTGGAAGTTACAAGGGACAGTCCTTCCACATATCAGGATTGAGGATGCCTATACATTTGCACATACTAATAGTTTTCATTTTGCCAACTTATTATCAACATGCCAACAACTATGGCCTGGTCTTTTCAAGACCTAGCATTCTATCCTCAATCATTATTTAATCATAAGCAAGTCCCTTAACCTCTTTGTATTTTTGATAATTAAGGATACTAGAATATATCACATTTATCTCCCAGGGCTTTTTGGTAAGGATCAAAGAAATCACAGTACCTAATTCAACCTACTCATTTCAGAGATAAGGAAATAAGCACAAAGAGGTGAAGGGAATTCTCTAAGGTCATAATACTGGTTGATGGAAAATCCAGAATAAGCACTAAGCCGATACTCTGGTTTTGTACTTCAGGTAAAAGTATTTTGAAAAGTTCCAATATTATATGAGAAAAATGGTGCGGAAGCTCAGGCCAGAGAGGCTGGGCCTTGAATAATCCAGTGAACAGGGCTATTCCTAAACAGGCAGGGGTATGATTGAGCCATTTATAATGACTCCTCACTCTGAGCTTCCAATCAGTGTGCTGTTCTCTTATTTGTGGTTAATACATACACCAATAAATTATGAATAAGATAAGATCTTTCCTCCATGGGAACTTCTGATACCTAGAGAATACAGAATCCTCATTATTCCTTTATTCAACCTTTCTGAAACCTGCCTTCAGTCAATTCACCTAATCAAATTCACACATTTGTGTGACAACTTGGACCTTCTGTTAACTGGTGTTGGTCTGCTGGGCTTTCCAAGTTTATAGCAGTTTTCCAGTTTTTCTTTATTCAGTGTTCTCCTTTAATACATATAAGTAAAATGGGACTAACAATAGTATCTACTTCATAATGTTGTTGAGAGGATTCAGTGACACAATGCAAAGCGTCTGGCATAAAATGTTAAGGTTTATGACTTTTTAGTGATATTAACAATATTACAGTTTCATAAGAACTAAATAGGGATTGTTATTCCTGAATTAATCAATTAAGTTAAAGCTTGTCTCCTTGTTTCTGCTTGCTTCATTCTAACTCAGAGAATTGCAGTGGCCTCTTTAATTCTGTGATGTCGATGGTACAAGGGGTCAGAGCAGAGAAGACAGTGGAATCTTTGTCATGTGTGATTCCCCATTCCCCCCTTTACAGATGAGGAAGCAGAGAGTTAAGAGGGTGATTCTCAAGCCACAATGCAATCAGATTCTCCTGACACCCTGTTTAAGTTTCCCTCCATTCCCTCTACTGATACTGATGCATGAACATGAGGAAGAGATCTCAGTTTCTTTGGCCCTTTACCTGTGTCCAAGCTCATGGGCAATTGTGAAAGCCAAGGGGAGTCCAGAATCTTCATTGATGTTACAACTCCGGTGAGGCTGGCACATTCCCGACAGGTGGGACAGACCCAGAGTCTCACAGGGGCGATTGACACCAGCACAGATGTCTTTTCTGAAAGTAAAGAACAGAGATGAGGAGGTACGCAAAGAAACATCTAGAGAAAAAAAAAACCCTCCTGGAAAAAATCTGGGTATTAATTCACATTCAATATGGTCTGTAAAGCATGATTAAAATTGTTTTAATAGTCCATACGAATGAGGGAGCAATTTTGAATTCACTAGAATTATTCTGATTTCACCACTTGATGACTGAATCTCACTAACACCTGAAAGAGGTAGGAAAATATGGCAAATGTTTTACTTTGAGTTGTTTTTGCTCTTAATCTCAGGAGGCCAAAGTATATTATTTGACCCATAAGGGAAGGATTTGATTGAAAACTGGAATTAATTTGAACTTTTAAATAGGGAAGGGAGAACCATCAGTGGCTGAGGTTTTTTCAGACATGAAACACCTTTTTGGTTGTTCTGAGGTCTGTCATCAAAACTCATCTGAGAATTTTTAGTCATTCATGAAAAAGGGAATTGGTGCAATCAACCCATCCAGAGATCAAATTAATGGTCTCTCCAGTTCCACCACCCTAACAATACTGCATATGGGAGGGGATGGACACACAAACACTCCTAGGATCTTACAAAATACTAGTTACAGTTTTTAAATATAAAAATGTGCTCCCATATCCTAGAAGGGCTCATTTCAATCAGTGACAAGAGTTTTGAAGAGTCGTTAATTAGTCATATGGTTTTCTTTAGTTCAAGAAGTCTTCGCCAAGAAAGACTAGCACAAACGCCAACAGGGTTCTGAGCTTTAGCTGGTTGCAGACCTTCATTCAGATCATGGGGTTTGTGTGGGTGTGATTTCTGGCAATAAATTGTCTGCTTTTTGTGTCCATTGGGCCACAGAAAAGGTTCAGGCTCTGAGAACCCCCATAAGTTCTCAGTTCTCCAAGAGGCAATGGCTGGGACAATGGAACAGGAGAAAGCAACTGTCATCTCCCAGCATGCGCAGCAGACGTGAATCCGCACCCCTACTAGCAGTGGTAGTTCCGTGTTGGAGAGCTAGATTGGATCATATAGCCCAAGCATTTCAAATAATTTCTGAGTCTGTGGGAGGACCGACCAAACGCTTTTCCACCCCTACTGCTAGATTTACTTTTTATTATTTCATTAAAAAAAAAAAAGTCTAGGTCTGCATGGAGCTGCTGGGAAAAGATGAATGATGCTTTTTGGTAATCTACCAACTTTCTGAAAGTGCAGGAAGTTGGGTCCCTTAAATAACTGTTCATTGAGTGCCTATTAAGTATCCAGCACTAAAGAAGATAAAAGCAGGTAACAAAAGGATTGTAAGATAGGGGTGGTCTTGCAGGCAAAGAGCTCCAGGAGGAGATCAGCTCCACCTCCACCACGCACTGAGGATAGTAAAAGAGAAAACATGCCTTGGCATGCAGCCACCAGCCCCATTTCACAAGGCGTATTCACACCAAAACCACCTTCTACTGAATGCACCTCTATAGTGAGCTCTGTTGAAGTGGATCTCAGCGTAGTCCTCCAGAAGCAAGTTCAGCCTTATACTTCCCTCCCTTCCTGAGCCTACCTATTTCTTCAGAGCAGAGGTTCTCAACAGGGGTTGATTTTTGTTCCCCGCACCCTCCTAGGGAACATCTGGCAACGTCTGGAGACAATTTTAGCTGTCACAACTTCGAGGAGGGTGCTACTGCCATCTCATGGATAGAGGCCAGGGATACTGTGTTTTGTTTTGTTTTTTTCTGATATTTATTTATTTTTGGCTATGTTGGGTCTTAGCTGTGGCATGCAGGATCTTTTCTTGTGGCCCATGGGGTTCTCTCTAGTTGTGGTGCATGGGCTCCAGAGTGCGTGGGGTCTGTAGCTGTGGCACACAGGCTTAGTGGCCCCGTGGCGTGTGGGATCTTAGTTCCCAGACCAGGGATCGAACCCACGTCCCCTGCATTGGAAGGTGGATTCTTAACCACTGGACCACCAGGGAAGCCCCCAGGGATACTGTTAAATACACTTCAATGCACAGCCCCTCACAGCAAAGAATTAGCCAACCCAAAATGTCAATGGTGTTGATATTGAGAAATCCTGCTTCAGAACTTGAAATTCTCTCTACTGTCTAGGAGTTGGTGAGGTTCATCAAAGCTTGAAACCTGACCCCTGTTCTAAGGAAGAAAAATTATCACAGTAAGAAAAAAAGGAGAACAGATCCTTTGTATTCTTACTGATTAATAGTACGGCTATTGGGGTCAAGCTACCTGGATTTAAGTCTCTACTCTACCTGTTAAAAGCAGTGAGATTTTGGGCAAGTGACATAATTAAGCCTCAGTTTCCCCATCTGTACAATAGGAATGATTGACAGTAATGAACTACCAGGGTTGTTGTGGGGATTAAATGGAATGATGATTGTTCCAACAGATGTAGCATAGGGCCTGGCCCGTGTCAAATACTCCCTAAAGGCCAACTATCATTAACTCACTGATTTATGCATGTGGGAATGAGAGGAGAAACTATTCCTGCTTTCAGGGAAAGAAAGGAGACGGTGCTGAGACACAGCTGCCAGGTGGCCGATGCTGGTCCCATGATCCAGGGTTCTTCCCTACAGCCAGGTCCTGCCTAGACCGAAGTCTTCCCCTGGCCACTTGCCTGGGTCCTCATGTTCCCTGGCTGCCTGTTGGCTCCCCAAAGCCTCTGTGCTTACATTCTACACCCACACCAACCTATTTCCCAGGGGAGCTATGATCAACCCAGGTGTCATAAGACCTAATGAACCTAACGTAATAGGTTTACACCACGGACTTATTTTGGAACGTATTTGCATTCAACCGAAGTTTTGATACTATCACTCAAAAGAGTGATTCTAATGATTGGAATTTTGGGTCAGGGTAAGACAGAAATTTGGATAGGGTGGGGGCTGATTATTGTCCCTTGTACATAACCTATGCACTGGGATAACCCTGTCAAAGGGACAGATGACAAGCCAAGGTGTTCAGGGGCAGCCTGTCCTCCCCAGGGACAACAAACAGACACCCAGGGCCTTTCCGCTCATGAGGGTCTCTTCAGCTGGAGGGCCAGGCTGAAAGGCCTCTTCCACTACACATCTCTGGATTTCAGGATGTCTCTGAATGTGCATAGGAGTGCCCAGTGAAAACTTACTTTCCCCCCATTAAGAGCTTCATTTGTCTAGATTAAAATAGTGTCTGTTACATAGTAGGCACTCAAAAAATATTTAATGAATCAATGAGCAAACATAGCATTCCAAGAGCCTAGGTTGATCAGGTAAATTCACTAGCTTTTCACAGCTATGAGTCCTAGAAGGTCTGACGGTTCTTCTTTAGCACCATAGGGTCACTCTGTAGTCAGAACAAATAGTATCTTCATGAGGGTAAAAGGGAGAAAGGTGCAAGCAAACCACTCTTCCTATTCAGGGGAGGACCTTCTCCCCATATTCTGTCTTCAACATCAGTCAGAGATGGGTTACAAGGAGGACTGATTTCTGTAGAGATAGTTGCAGCTTTTTAAATTGGAGGAAATTTTTAAAAAGAAAATTAAAGGATGAGAAATTCCATGGTTAAGAGTTAAAGGAGCCTTTAATGAGGATCTGCTAACAAGCTTCCTGATTGTTTATAGAGCTACACCAAAAAGCCAGTTTTAAAGATGAAATCATCACTGGGATAGGAAAGAGCAGATGCAGTTTATTAACAGAGAGCTGTGCACATTTAGCAAGTTTGCTGACTGCTCCCTTACTGGTATGGGAGTCAGGAAGTGTCTAGTTGATAGACATTGCCTTTTAAATGACAAGAGCAGCAAAGAGCAGAAGAATCTCATGAGGTTGAATACCTGGCAACCCTTTCACCTGCCAGCCCTCCCTGCCTTGCAGCCCCTGGCTCTGGGGTACCTGGTGAGAAGGACGGCCACATCATGATGGGCAGGGTTGAGGTCACTCTTGGGATTGATGCTCTTCTGCCACTTACAGAAGCTGGACAGTGTCTTCTCTGCATGGTGAACTATTTTCAATCCTTGCTGGAGAAAGAAGAGGAAGAGATTGGCATGGGTGATTTTTCTGGTCAGAGCCCATCACTTTAGTCTTCAGAAGCAGCTAGGTGAGATGAGCTCTGGGTGGGTATCCCAGACATCTGGCAAGAATTCAGGGAGGCCAATGTACTCCTCTGGGCCAACCCCCTTCTCTAAACACTATCATTCCCATGACTTCCACTAAAAGAACACAAAGGGGAGCACTGCAGGATAGAAATTATTACTGGGACAAGTAGCCCTTGAAGAAAAACTAAAAATATATTAGCAAAGACCAAGATCTGTTTGAAGTTCTATTTCTACTGGTTCTCTTCTTCCTAAGCCAACACAATTCCAAAGAGACATTTTTATTTCTAATGCAAAATAAATAGACTTTCAACAAAAAGCATCTTCCTTTCATGAGGTGTCCTGCAAGGATGTACTGGATGTCTCCTTGCCCATGGTTTCCATCTTGGTTTGACATCTGTGGGTAAAGGGCAGAGGGTGACATAATCTCTCCAGGCTTTTAACCAGTTAGGATCATTGATTGTCTGACAACAATTAGGACGCTGGGGTAGATGCCCCAGCCTGCAACTTCAAGGGCTCCCGAGTCATATCTAGCTGGCCCCCAGTTACTATTGGAGATGGAAGGAGAGGGCTTGTTCCAAATTAACTGGATGAACACTTGTCAAATGGGAGAGAAGAAAAAAGGGATAATCAGCCCTAGAAGGGCTCCAGTTTAATTCGAATTTCTAAAGGAGAAATTCCTTTCCCTTGCCTCATTTCTTCGGGATCTCTGTATAGTGCCATCTCTTAAACAGGGTGGATTCTACGTGGAGAATGACTACCTCCCTTGGCTCACTCCAATCCAAGTCTATTACTCTGGGCTCGGCTCAAGATCTTCAGGGCTGTCTCTACATCAAACTATGAGCTTGCTTCTCTATATTCTGTATTTTGCTAAGGCCCACACCCAAATCCAACAGAGGTACTTGCTTGTCAGAGGTACTCCCAGGTCCCCCCACCCATGCTAATTGACTACCATAGATCACCTTCCCTTCGTGAAAACACAGACAGGTGGCTCATCGCTCATAGAAACTCACTGAACTCCCTAGTGTAAAGAATTTAAATAAAAGCAACAGACTTCATTATTTAACAATTCTCATCATTATAGCATCCATTATAGGGTATACGGTGGTGGAGGGAGAGAGGTTCTGGGGACTAGCTGGGCACAGGTAAGTCAGTCTCCTATTCAACTAGTCAAACTGTAGTTAGAACAGGAACCCTACTGGAACAAACATCCCACACCCACCATAAGGAACTGGCTAGGTGGCATGAATTACGAATGGAGGAAAGAAAAGGAATGAGGGTGGAGGGTAGAAGGATGGGAAAGGAGAAAAGGAAGGAAAGAAACATTTCTTGATCATTTATTTACTTATGTGCCAGATATTTTCACATAAATTCTCTAATTTAGTTTCATCTTCTCAGCGTTACTTGTAAAGAAAGCATTGTTATTTTCATTTTATAATAAGAGGAAGTTAAACCTCAGAGAAGTGAAGAACTAGCTGAAGGTCACTCAGGTCAGTTACTGAATCAAAGACTATGAGAACAGGGGCTCCTTGATGAAGCTGTACTTCTAATCGGTGACCAGCCTCATTAGAAAGGTGCCTTACTTCCCCTTCAGACAAGAAGGCAAGTTATCAGACAAAACATTAGCTATGATTAGATTGCTTTGAGGTTTGTTTTAAACCCTACATTTGTTTGTTTGTTTATTTTGGGGGGAGGAAGTCTCTGAAAGAATACTCATTAATTTAAAAATCATGCCATTTTGCATTGTTCCAAAGAAAATGAAAGTGGTATAAATCTAACAAAACATGTACGGGATCTGTATCTGGAAAATTACAAAATTCTGAGGAATGACATGAGTCTTGATCTAAACTTCACACCTTATACAAAAATTATCTCAAGATGTATCACAGACTGAAATGTAAAATATAAAACTTTCGAAAAAAATCATAGGGGAAAGTCTTGGGTCCCTAGGGAAAGAGTTCAGCGACTGGATACTAATCAGATGATCCAGAAAAGGAAAAACTGAAAAATAGGACCTCATCAAAATGAAAAACTTGTGCTCTGAGAGAAACTTGTGAAGAGAATGAAAAGATGAGCTACAGAGTGGGAGAAAGTATTTGTAAGCCATATAGCTGTCAAAGGACTTGCCTCTAGAAAATCTAAAGATCTCTCAAAACTCAACAGTAAAAGAACAATGAGAAAACAGGCAAAAGACATGAAGAGACATTTCACTGAAGGGGATATACAGACGGCGAATAAGCACAACAAAAAGATGTTGAACCTCATTAGCCGTCAGAGAACTGCAAATTAAAACCACAATGAGATATCACTACCTGCCTATCAGAATGACTAAAATTTTAAAAAGTGACAGCATCCAAACAATGGTTAAGGATGTGGTAAAATTGGGTCACTCGTACACTGCTGGTGAGAACGTAAAATGGTATAGCCGCTATGGAAAACAGTCTGAAGTTTCTTAAAAAACTAAACATGCAACTATCATATGACCCAGCAAGTACATTCCTGGACATTTGTCCCAGAGAAATGAAGACTTATGCTCACACAAAAGCCTGTAGTGGAATGTTTATAGCAGCTTCATGCATGATAGCAGAAAACTGGAAACAACCCAAATGTCCCTCAATGAGTGAATGGCTAAATAAACTGTTATATACCATGGAATGCTACTTAGGACCAAAAAGGAACAAACTCTCCATATACACAACTTGAACGGATCTCAAGGGAATTACACTGAATGAAAACAATCCAATCTCAAGAGGTTATATACTATATGATTCCATTTATATAACATTCTTGAAATGACAAAATTATAGAGACGTAGAACAGATTAGTGCTTTCCAGGAGTTAGGTCGGTAGACAGAAGGGAGGTACAAAAGGGTAGCATGAGGGATCTTTGTAATGGAACTGTTCTGTGCCGTGGCAAATGTTCCAGAAATCTATACATGTTAAAATTGCATAGAACTAACTGTGAATACACACACACACACACATACACACACACACACACACATCAATTAGTGCTTGTAAAACTGGTGAAATCTGAATAAGGTAGGTGGTTTGTATGAATATCAATTTATTGGTTCTAATGTTGTACCAAAGTTATATGAGATGTTACCACTGGGGGAAACTGGGCGAAGGGTATATGGGATTTCTCTGTACTACTTCTTGCAACTGCATGTGAATCTACAATTACCTCAAAAAAAAATTTAATACCTTAAAAGTGATAACTGATCTGAATCAAGGCTAGAGGTATGCAATAGAAGGTCTTATAAAGCAGGGCTCCCCAACCCCCGGGCCGTGGGCCGGTACCAGTCCGTGGCCTGTTAGGAGTTGGGCCACACAGCAGGAGGTGTGCAGCGGGCAAGGGAGCGAGCGAAGCTTCACCTGCCGCTCCCCATCGCTCCCCATCGCTCACTTCACTGCCTGAAACCCCTGCGCCCTGATCGCTGGCATTACCATCTGAACCATCCCCCCTGCCGCCGTCAGTGGAAAAATTGACTTCCACGAAACAGGTCCCTGGTGCCAAAAAGGTTGGGGACCGCTGTTATAAAGCACTTTTCAGTATGAGTCTATGTGGGTTACTAATTAAATACGTGTGAGTTCCCAGAGTTTTGAATCAAAGGGAACCTATAATCTTTCAGATGGGTTACAGTGGGGAGGAAGAGCCCACACATCACAGACCCACATACCCACACACCCTCTCTGAGGTTCAGTTAAGTTCCCTATTTAAATAGCCATGAATGTAAAAGCTTGTTAGAGCCAAGGTGGCCACACAGGCAGAAGCAGATGGAGCCCCTCTCGAAATGTCCTCCTGTGGCTCACAGTCCCTGGAGGGGGCACACAGCTCAAGGTGGGATATTGCCAGACTGGAAAAAACCAATTTTTTCCTTCAATATTGTCCTTTTTTTTTTAACATCTTCATTGGAGTATAACTGCTTTACAACGGTGTGTTAGTTTCTGCTTTATAACAAAGTGAATCAGCTATACATATACATATATCCCCATATCCCCTCCCTCTTGCATCTCCCTCCCTCCCACCCTCCCTATCCCACCCCTCTAGCTGGTCACAAACCACAGAGCTGATCTCCCTGTGCTATACTGTCCTTTTATACACTGGCTGAACTCACGATTTTGGAAGAACTTACATACCAATCCACATGTGTCTGTTTGAGGAAAAGTGAATGTTTACAAACATCCACTGTCCCTGGATTCTGAGCCAAATTCAGTGTCAGCAAGGACATATCTTAACCGTCATGGGGAAAGCAGTCATCTTCCAGATGCCACAGCATAAATTCTGCCTCCAATTTTACCATCGTTACTACGAGCCCATTTCCCTGAAGGATCTTGGGAACTATAAACCCAATCGTCTCATTTAAACAATGAGGAAATCCAGGCCAGAGAGGGGAGTAATTCAGCAGGTTTTGGCAGAGCAAGATTGTGATGCAAGGTATGCAGCTACTAATCCAGGAATGGTGGTTTCCAAACTATTGAAGACTTCTCTAAACCTTCTGTTTGAATAACTGCAAAGAATTAGCAATTCAGCTATCAATGGTTATCGCTTATTTATCTCCCCCACCTCACACTCCCACCACCAGGAAGGAGACAAACACAGGCAGAGACCCTCTCCTTCCAAGATCCCCAGCTCTCCTTCCTCGTTTTACTCTCCGGCCACTTCTTGGGCTCCTTTATGGGCTCTTCTGCCCTGCTTTTGGTTCATTGCTAGTTCACTCTCAATCACAGTTGTATTTTGGGAAATCACCTATACACTATTAACTCTCAAATCTCAATCTCATTACAAACCTCTCCTGGAGTTCAAACTCACGTACCCAAACCTCTTGATGGACACCCCCTTCTAGATGGCACCAGAGGTACCCACAGCTCAGCAACCCTGAAATCCTTTCTCTCCACGTTAACCTGCTATTCTTCCTGCATCCTCTTAGTTACAGGAACCACCATCAGTGTCCTCCTGCTGGTCTCTCCTCTCTCCTTATTCGGCATCTCAATCTGTCATGATGTGCTGCTAACTTTACCTCCTCTCCATCTTTACTCCCAACTGCCCTAGCTCAAACCCTCATCATTTTATGCCTGGATTAATTCTTACAGCATCTCTTAACTGTTTTCCTTCTTTCTTCTCTTTAAATCTATCCTCCCAGGACTTCCCTGGTGGTCCAGTGGTAAAGAATCCGCCTTCCAATGCAGGGGATGTGTGTTCGATCCCTGGTCAGGGAACTAAGATCTCACATGTCGCGGGGCAACTAAGCCCACGCACCACAACTACTGAGCTCGCGTGCCTCAACGAGAGAGCCCGCGTGCCACAAACTACAGAGCCCACGCGCCCTGGAGCCTGCGTGCCACAACTAGAGAGAGAGAACCCACATGCCACAACTAGGGAGAAGCCCACACACCACGACGAAGAGCCCCCACCACAATGAAAAAACCTGTAGGCCTCAACGGAGACCCTGTGTGCTGCAACTAAGACCCGACGCAGCCAAAAACATAAATAAATAAAATAAAAAATTAGATAAATCTATCCTCCTTGCCATTGCCAACTTAATCTAGCCAAAATCAAAGTCTGCTCATATCACCATGTAAGACTCAAGACCCTTTAAAGTCTAACCTCCAGGAAGCCCTCCCTTCATTTTCAACCTCATAGTTTATGTTCCAGAAACATTCAAACTGCCTGTATCACCATTTCCCCCAGGCCCACGCACACGTTATTTTTCTCCTTGCTTTCTTCTGGCTGCTTGCTCTGCTTAGAACACCTCCTTTCTCTCATCATTTACTCCCTTTAACTTACTCAGCATCCATTAATGCTTTAAGATTCAATTGGGGCATTTCCAAGGAGCATTCCCTGCCCCCAATCTGGAGTCGTTTCCTACAAATACATCTTGCGCATCTTGGTTCACAGCACTTGCTGCACTAGGTTAAAATGTTAAAACTGTGTGATGTTATTCTCAGAGCTTTCTGAGAATCTGTTCCCGGTTTATAACCCTCAGTTTAGCTCAAATAAAATTCCCTTTTTTTAATCTTCTTAACTTGATAGTTAATTGAATTTTCATTGACATGAGAAAAAAAAATATTGGCCCAAAGTCTACCCCCAAATCTTGCTTGCTTTCTCCCTGTTGCCTCTGTCAGTTCCTCTTACAGACAAAGCAAGTGTAATTAACTGAGTTGCTGGTCATTTGTAGCTGGGTGCCTTGCCCTTGTGCAGAACTTTCATCTACAGTATGTGGCATTTAACACAAGTTCAGTGCTTACTGCTTGTCTGCTAGATGTCGTGACTCTTCCAGGAAGTTTGAATTAAGCACCACTTTTTTCAGCCTCCTCAGCCTTTTTATCTCCAAGTCTCATAAGAGGTTAAGTCCAACACTTTCTCAGTTTCTTGAATGTACTTGATCCCAGGAGCCTTGGTTAGTGTTATTAGCTACACCTCAACACCATGCAGCCCTCAGCACACACAAGATACAGAGGAGCTTTGGAGAGATCACACTGGCACACAATGATAAGGGGAGACTTGTACAGTACCAAACATTTCCTATAAAGCATCCTCGTCATTATTCGAGCTTGTCAAAACAAACCCCCATCCAGACAAATTTTTTTCATATTTCCTTTGAAAACAAAAATAGGTTTCCCTTTTTGTTCTTTCATCATTTTTTTCTCACTCATTTTCTAAAACAAGTCCAATTCACTTCCCACTTCCCCTTTCCTATTTATTTGAGTATGTGACCTGATTGGACAGGGAGGTGACCTAGAGGAAATCAGTGGTGGCTCGCAGAAAGAGTCCCAAATGGGAGAGAGAAGATGATCTTGCAAGAACATGGCTTTTATTATAAATTGTTCTCTTTGTAAGCTCTCTCTTTACAATGAAAAAAAAAATCATTTATTGATTGCCTTGAGAATTTGCGATTCAACGCACAATCTGATCATGCTCTGCTAGCCAGGCTTAGGTTCCTGGAAGAAAGAGAACAGGCAGAGAAGGGAAAAGCAGTAAAGTGGAATAACTCATCTGATGATCAAAGGAAGAGAAACTTGATTTTTAAAAAAATTAATTTATTTATTTTTGGCTGCACTGTGTCTTCGTGTCTGAGCGTGGGCTTTCTCTAGTTGCAGCGAGCGGGGGCTACTCTTTGTCGTGGTGCGCGGGCTTCCCATTGCAATGGCTTCTCTTGTTGCGGAGCACGGGCTCTAGGCGTGCAGGCTCAGTAGTTGTGGCGCAAGAGCTTAGTTGCTCCGCGGCACGTGGGATCTTCCCAGACCAGGGCTCGAACCCGTGTCCCCTGCATTGGCAGGAGGATTCTTAACCACTGCGCCACCAGGGAAGCCCGAGATACTTGATTTTTTAAAAAAGTGATGAATGTACGAATTCATTTACCTTATTTTTGACATTTATCTTGAAAAAGCAGCAGTTCTATAGGTTATAACAGACCCACCAATCACCCTGGGGGCAGGGAAGTCACCAGTCTGAACTGCCGGAGTTAACAGGCTTTTAACCCCAGAGGCTCACAGAAGTGAACCCAACACTAAATCACTCTGAGACCAAGAGCGAAATCCTCTGTGAAAAGTCATCTCCCTCCCGTCTGTCAGCTCTACTGCAGCTCCTTCAAGCCAGCCTGACACCCGCAGGCTCTACCCCTCAATGGCACAGCGACCTGGGGCCCATCTGGCTGGCGTCATCCCAACTCGCTCCCATCCCAGTTTTGTCTCCATCCTGTTCTTAAAAGAAGTCTCCAACTTCTTATGATTCTAATCTTCTCCTTTAGGTTTTTTGTTTTCTGTCAAGGACTTTGGTACAGTTTCCTCATCTGTGAAATGAGTATTATAGTAACAAGTTTCCAGGGTTGTTGTGGGACCTGATGATGATGACAATGATAAGAATAAGAATGATACTGACAAGTAACACTGATGGAGTGGTTTCTACAAGCCAGATACGAGGCTGACTATTACATGAATTAACACGTTTGATTCTCATAGCAACCCTAGGAAGTAAATATTTACCAAATGAAGAAATGGAGACACAGATAAGTAACCTACCAAAGGTTACATGACTAGAAAGAGGGGGGACTGACTATAGACCTGTGCTCACTACAATGTTAACTGCTCACGAGAGTAGGAGGGAAGGGAGCAATCCTATCCGTAACCCCAGCCCAAAAGTAGAGCAGGGAGGCCATTGAATGAGTTGGTCTAAAGTGGAGAGGGCTAAAGGTTAAGTTTGTGTGCGAGTCCTTGAGGGAGAATGGAAGTTCAAAGGATAGGACTAGGGTCCTAAAGTGGAAATGAGAATTTGATTTAGGGCTGGATGGAGGCAGGATAGGACAGAGAGCAAGCTGGCTCATCTCTGAAGCCACTCTGATTGCTTGGCCCCTGATGTCTTTTTTTTTTTTTTTAATTTTTAAAAACTTTTTTATTATGGAAAATTTCAAACATATACAAAAGTGGAAGGAGTAGTGTAATAAATCCCCATGAATCCATCAGTTAGCTTCAAAAATGATCAACACATGGCCAATCTCATCTCACCATGATGTCTTAATATGCTAGACAAATCTTTCCAGCTCATGGTTTTGTGTACCTGAGTTTCCACTGGTCCAAAATGTGACCCTCTATTCTTTGAGACGTCTCCAGGATGCTCCCAAATTAGTATTGCATCCGACTAATTTATTCTCAAAATGTGATGAAATTCCCCAGTGGTTTTTTACATGGCAGTAACTGACATAGAGAAACTATATTTTATGTATGTAGGTTAATCACCAAGTCTCTGGAACCCACCACAGAAAATGAAGTCCAAAATGCTGTTAGCTGTCAGGTATGACTTTGAATAAGAAAGATGAGAACCATAGAAAGTCACTGATGGAAGAGACCTACCTCAGTGTTCCCCACCTCATGTCACTTCCCACAGAGCCTCAGAGCCATCTCTCTAATGCCTTTCTCTCCATTTCATCTCTCAATTTGGAATCAACCAGAGACTCCCACAGGATTAGATCCAAACCCCTTTATGGGGCCACAGGCTTGTCATGACTTGGCCACTTATCTTCACCCACGGACTGCTGGCCTCACTCATTCACTCTTTCTCTTATCTGTTATATACCAGTAGGGCTAAGTGGCAAGCAACACCAGACCCAACCTTTGCCAGACCCAGTCTTACACACTAACGGAGGAAAGTGTGTCAGGCAAATAGATGTAAAGTTACAATTCGGATATGTGCCATGAAGGAGAAATGCAGTATTGTGGGAGTATATAATAAAATATTACTGGGTATGGACATCAGGGAAGGCTTCCCCAGCCAGGAGACACTTGAGCTGAGATCTGAAGGATGAAGGTGTTAACTAAGTGAAGTCAAAAAGGAAGACAGTCCAGGCAACAACAAGACCAGCAGCAGGAGAAAGCATGATAAGTAGAAGACTATCACTCTATCTCAAGAGCAAGGAGGGCATAGTAAGTGATTAGAGAGGGAATCAGAGAAACACTGGATTACTTTAAACCAGGGATGGGCTTTGGAAAGGGGTGTCAGGAGGGTAGAGATAATCACATTACCATTTAGAGATCATCCTGGCTGCAATGAGAAAACAAGATCAAAAGGAATCCAAGCAGACCAGAAAGTACATACAACTATAGCCCAGGAAAGAGATAACTGTATCTTGAATTAAAGTGATGTAAATGAGACGGTCAGAGAAAACTGTCAGTACATGATGATGGGCTGGATACGGGGTGGAGGGGAGACAAGGAGGTGTCATGGATGCCTTCTGGGTCTTTGGCTCCTACAGCAGGAAGGATGATGATGTCACACACAGAGACAGGTAACACTGGAACAAGACCAGGTGTGAAAGGAGGTGGGCAGGTTTCTATCGGCTGTTTTCTCTCCTGCCTCCGACAAAATCTCATTGTTTCCTTTTTTCACAGCAAGGTTTCTGAGCCTCCCATTTTGTGGTTCACAAATCAGTGGTGTGTTCACAGCTTCTCACAGATAAATGGTCTAGCATATATGCATGCTTAGTGCTTAGTTTAAGCCCTAAGGCTATTGTCTCTACTTCTAGGTTCCCCTTCCTGGGATGTCCTTCCTCACTGGTTAATTTCTTCTCGTCCTCTAAAACCCAGCATAGACATCCAAGTATCCTTCCTTATCCCAGGTACTCTTTTTCTTTTCTTTGTATTAATGACAAGCTCAATTTGAAATTTTCTATTCTGTGCCTTTGTGCAGGAGATGCTAAGCTCCTCACAATCAGAAATACGACATTGATTCATATTTGTACCCTCACCAGCTAGCACAGCATGAGACATAGAGTTGACGTACCACAACGTGCTTCTCATTTACAGATGAAGAAAACAGGAGGGATGCAGCAATGATGGGACTTTCTCAGAGTTACCTACGGGATGATGACAGAGTCAGGACTCGAACTCAGGTCTCCTTGCTCAAGAGCAGTCACCTCCCAGTACCTCACACTGTACTTCCTGCCTGTGGCTGCTACCCTGATGTAAGTTAAGGGCTGGAATCATTGCTGTTTGCTGTTGATGGGGCTGCTCATTAGTCCAAGATGTGAAGAATAGTTAGAGCCATGATCTGGGAATCAAGAAAATGAGAATTGTGAATTGCAACTCTCCAATGAGCTGGCCGTTCTGTTGTCAAATTATGAACCTTGTACCCCTTGGAGATTCTATAAAAGCTTGAATGAAGAAGATATTTGGCAAGTGGGAGAAAGGAAGCCGTGGATTTTTGCAGCAAATCATTTGTGTCTCATTGCACTTGCGAAATGAGGAAGGGAAGAAGAAAAACAATGTAACTGTGGTGGGGTCAGAGAGGTAATGGCCAATCCAGTTCTTTCAAAGGATTCCACTGGAAGCAAGACTTTGGCGGCATTGTTTCCTGGAATGAAGAGCTACAGAGTTAAAAGGGGCCCAAAATCCACAGAAGCCACATGTTGAGCTCCCACTAGTGCTGCTGTTGAAACTGCAGAGGGTAAAGGTTTTTCCTTCCCACACCCAGAAGAACCTTCCTTTTTTCCCCCTGTAGCTAAGCATGCATATATGCTAGGCCATTATACAGTAGTGAAAATTTGTCTTCCAAGGTATCCAGGTATAATTTTCAAAAACTTAAAAACATAATTCTCAGACAGATATATAGTGAGCACATGTTCAAGATATATTTAACTCACTAATAAGGAGACAGGCAAGATGGCAAAGCTGGTTCGAAGGCAGATACATGAAACTGATGCAACTATAGTCAGTTTAAAAAAAAAAAAAAAAGAATGCTGGCCTAAGACTGCTACATTAGATACAAAATTACATAATGTTCCACAGACCAATAAAACCATAGTCTTTGGAGTTATCTTCTTGCTGGACACAAATCATTTCCATCTCTACTGTCCAAAATCCATTTGTACTCTATCAGTTTCCTGCATGTTAACACCTAACTTTACCATGTCTAGACCCTAATCAATCATGAATAATAATCAAACAAAGTTACATTCCCATAGAGTGAGATAGGTCATGTTAGACACTGAAAGGACACATAGTTTTTGTTTTGCCTGGTTTCTAAGTTTTGGGTAAATTTTCTTAACAAAAGGTTTACAGGAAGGGAAATAATATATCCATCGGTATTCCAAGATACCCAAAGTATATCTTGAGTGACTAAGGGAAATTGCGATGGTAGAGGGGAGAAGAAGGAAAAAGGATCAGGCTCCAGAGATCGTTGTTTTAAAATCTTCTGCCTGGAGGCTTCTCCTCCGAAAGCAATCAACCCTGCCCTGAGCATTTTGACCTCAGATCTCTTGCTGATGAAGATTTGAATGATGCCCTTCTTCACATATCTCAGCTGCTGGCTAAGTGCTATAGATTGCAAAGTCATTTCATCAGGTTGGCTGGTTCAGTCATTCACTAAATTTTACTTCATTCATTTATTTATTCATTCATTCATGGCCAGGCACTGTGTTCAGTGCTGGAGACAAAGCCAAGGATAAAGGGACATAGTTACCGCTCTCATGGAATTCACATTCTGATGGTGGCTGAGATAAATAAGAAAAGAGAAAACAAATACACAAACTGTTAATGAATTGCAAGAGTGGTATCAATAAAGGAAGTAAATCACTTTCTGTGATGGAGAACAGTTAAGTGGGACCAGCTTTGGGTAGGCTGGTCATTGAGACCTCTCTGAAGAGGCAGCATTTCAACAGAGGCCTGAGAGGTGAGAAGGTGTCAGCCACTGAGCAGAGCCAGGGCAGGGGTGCTTCAGGCACTGGGAACCTCAAGTGCATAGGCCATGAGGCTGACGGGGGCCTTGCGTGTTCTGGAACCTGTCTGAAGTCCAGTGCGGGGGTGGGCAAAGTGGGGGGATGTGGGGTAAGTGAGGCAGAGAGTGACACAAGGAAAAAATGGAAAGGTGGACGGAGGCTGGACCATGAATGTCTCTGCAGGACGCAGTAAGAAATGCTGAATTTGTTCTAAAAACAACATAAATCCATTAAGTAGTTTTGCTCAGTGGAGCAACTCAATTTGTATCTAAAATTGCCATTCTAACTGCTACGCAGAGATTGGATTAGGGTGCTGGGGGTGTCAGGGAAGGCTTAAAATAGGAAGAGCATTTGGGATCTCACTGTGGTAGTCTAGGCAGGATATGATAAAAGCCATAAACCAACACAATGACTGTGGACATGATGAACAGTGGGTGATTTTGAGATGCACTTTGAAGGTAGGAGCACGGTGGGCCTTGCTGTGGAACATGGAAGATAAGAAAGCAGGGAAGCAAGAGTGACTCCCAGGCTTATGTAACAGTGCACAATAGCACCGTTTACTGAGATGGGTAAGATGGAGGGTAGGGGAAGGGTGGAAGGCAGGGCTGAGATGATTCGGGCAGGGAGTAATCAAGAATTCCACTTTGGACTAAGTTTCCAAGTTCAAGTGGAGTAGAACACATCCAGGTTGAGATGTCAAATAAGCAACTGGATGTAAGTCTGGAGCTCAAGTAGGAGGTCTGGGCTTGAGGTATCAGTTGAATCTCAGCATACACATGCTCTCTAAGTCTCTGAGAAGAGAGAGAATCCCCAAGTAAAATTGCGGAGAAACAAGCGGGCCCAGATCCGAGAGACATGTATTAATATGCAAGAGGTAAATAAACGGTGTAAAAGGTTCAGTATTTCCACGTCTCTCCTAACTTTTATTTGAATCACCCAGCCATAACATGATTTAGTCTGTTTCCACTGTGGAACATTCTTAGTCACTGCTGTCAATCTGATTTGTGAGTCACTAGATACAAAGACCGTCAGGTGATTTCAAGTCTGTATATCTTGGAAACGTTCTCTATCTCCCACTTGACATCCCTGAATTCCCAAGAAAATAACACGGATGGGCTTCCAAACATCTTTCTGGTACCCTCTTTCTTGTCCATCCACAGCTCTTCTGAAGGAAGCAGGTAGGGAGTGTGAAGAGCCAGGTCACAAGACCGGTGGGGAAACTATTCCTTACCTCTTCTTCTTCAAGTAGAATGAGCCGAACCACAACGATGTGAATTGCATTGCCAATGCTTGGGTTATGGAACAACCCGGTGACCTAGAGTCAGAAACGGAAAACCGTTAGGCTCACATGAACAGAGAACAGATAAATGCTGGAGGAGGGGAAGAAACAGAACTGTAATGTACTTGAAATAATTCCTTATCTTATAGATCAGGAATTTTTGGTGGAGTGCAAAGATGAGTGAGATACGGCCACGTGGGAAAGCAGGAAGCATTACAAGGCAAAACGGAAGCTTCAAATTAGGGGTCCTTAACTTTATTCCAATTCTAGCTCCAACTACCTTGAAGAAATCATGTTCTAGTTCTTTGTCTCAGTTTCCTCATTTGTGAACTTATATAAATCAGTGAGGAAAAAATCATACTAAAATGGTTGAGTCACTTGATAAGTAACTAGTAGAAAATGTACATGACACATTATAAGTTTTCCTAGGAGACATGTTTTTAAGAGAAAGAATAATTTGTCCTTAATTATCTAGGCATGGAATATATTTATAAATATAAATACAAATATATACATATATATATATATTAAAAGGACCAGGGAATTCCCTGGCAGTCCAGTGGTTAGGACTCTGCGCTTTCAGGGCCAAAGGCCCGGTTCAATCCCTGGTCGGGGCACTAAGATCCTGCAAGCTGTGCAGCCAAAAAAAAAAATTAAAAAAAAATTAAAAAATAAAGGGGGCTTCCCTGGTGGCGCAGTGGTTGAGAGTCTGCCTGCCGCTGCAGGTGACACGGGTTCGTGCCCCGGTCCGGGAAGATCCCACATGCCGCGGAGCGGCTGGGCCCGTGAGCCATGGCCGCTGAGCCTGCGCGTCCGGAGCCTGTGCTCCGCAACGGGAGAGGCCACAACAGTGAGAGGCCCGCGTACCGCTAAAAAAAAAAGAAAAAAAAAAAAGGGATCCAAAGAAGGTCTCTTATTTGGGGGATGGAGCACCTCTATTCACCAGCTGCCCTTGTCCCCACGTGGTCTGACGTACCATGTTCATGATGGTGAGGATATAGGACTCCACATTCTCGCTCCCATGGTACTCAATCATCTTCGTGTCGGCCACCACCAGGGTCTCCACCCACCTCTCCTTGCTGATGGAACGCCGAGAGAGGCTTCTGCCTGGCAGCTTGCTCCTCTCCCACTTCTCTCGCTGTAGCTCTTGCTTCTGGGAGGTGCCAAGACTGTCTAAACATTAACCAGAAGATAGGGGGTTCATTCTCTATCTCTCTCACATATTACTCACTTATGTTTATAAAGATGCAAGGCTGTAAGTTTAAGTTATATTTAATAATGCATGAATACAACGTTCTTATCTATTTGACTGGAATGGAAGAAGAGATCAGTTTAAATGAATATGACCCAGATAAGTGAAATTGGAATAGGACAGGGAGGTTCAAATATACTGCTCTGAAATAATTATTACCTGTTTCATTAAATAGGTCCCTCATTAAAAAGATATTATAATCAAGAATGGGAACTTTCTTCTCCTTCTCCAGCTCCTTCTCCTCTAAATTATTCAGGGCTTACTGAACGCAAGGCAGGGTACTTGACTTTAAAATGCTAAGTTGCAGGACTTCCCTGGTGGTCCAGTGGTTAGGACTCCACACTCTCAGTGCAGGGGGCCTGGGTTCCATCCCTGGTCAGGGAACTAGATCCCACATGCTGCAACTAAAGATCCTGCATGCGGCAAAGAAGATCCCACGTGCCTCAACTAAGACCCAGTGCAGCCAAATAAATAATTTTTTTTAAAAAAAAAAGCCAAGTTGTTTATCCTCATGAACATCTGAGGGGCCTACTGCTATCTCCGTCTTGCAAATGCAGAAACTGATGCTCAAAGTGGCTGGTTAAATAACTCCCCAAAGTCACACAGCCCATAACATCCATGGAAGATCCAGGATTTTCTATGCCCTAAAATCACGCATTTTCATATACACCACACTGCCTCCCACAGAGTAAATATGCATAAAACTGCAGAAATGTAAGCTGGAAAAGCTGCATGTGGTTCAGGATATCCTACTTCACGAAGGTATTTTTAAAAAGCTGGAAAAGATCTAGCAAAGCACAGTGAAACTCTCACGGTGACTCATAGGTTTAAGTATGGAAAAGACAATATATGAGGATCATAGTCTGGAAGGCAAAACCCAGAAGAGGCTATAGAATCATGAAGAGAATTAGAATCATTCTCAAACTCCCAGAAGTTTGAGAAGCACCTCCTTGAAACCTGAAAGAGGTCTATTTAAAACCAAAATAAGAATAAAGTGCTACTTCACACATTGGGAAGTTTAACCCAAGTGGTGGTCAAGTCTAAAAGGTTTCAGTGGGCTCAGAATGGTTTAGAGAGTTGACAAAAGATCAATTTACCAAAAGAGTAAATAAGGAAAGGAGCCTGGGCTGATGGAGAAGCAGTCTCAGTCTTTGAAGATTTCTATCAGGAAGACAGCCACACACCTGCTACCTACTCTCATCGGCACCCTGGACCGCTGGCCGGGGCAGAACAGGAGAGCAGAACAGCAAAGCTCACACCCCCTTCCTCCTCTCTGGTGATGGCCACCCAGCCTCAGCTTGAATACTTCCGGTGCTGGGGGCACGCACCAACTCACAGTTCCCTCCTGTAGTGAGCTGGAACCTCCTCCCTGGCATTTCCACTTATTAGTCTGGTCCTGTTCTTCCGAGCCATCTAGAACCACACCTCCTCCTGAGGCCCTGCCTCAGACACGGAATAGGGACAACTAAAACCATATCCTCTCCTCTCCCCACAGTGCTCTCTGGATTGTAGAGCTGATTACACTGGTTTGCTATGTAACCCATCCTGGTTCCTCAGTTTTGCTTTATATGTGAAGTTAGAACACACTACACTGAGTAATATTTACAAAAGAAATGACACATGACCATAGGGCTAAATAAATTCAAATTCTATTATTGTGAGTTTTCCTTGAAAATAATAAAGCTGTACTTTGATATGAGACTTTTGAAAAATAATTCAGGATTGCAGAAACCTTAGGGGGAAGTGCTGTGAAGACTTACAAACGGGGAGACGGTTAACCCCTCATCTGCGGTAGAACAACTTTCTATCTTCCTTCTCCCCTTACTTTGCATGGATAAGTATGACTTCCCTAAGGACTCTCCAGAGAGTTGACTGATGGTTTCTAACTCTGAACCCCTACTGACCTCCTGTCTCTCACCCTTTCATCTCTTTTTGAAGCTCATGGGAACATTTTCAAACTACAACCTGTTTCTAAATCTTTCTGCACAAGCCAGGGAACAAGCCACCCTGAGCTCAGGTGGGGTCTGTGCTTCTGGGAGGGGTGTCAGAAGACTGGGCCAAGTAGAGGAACCTTACCAACATGGGTGAGGTGCAATCTCCTTCTCTCGGTCTCCTGTCTTTGCCGTGTGGGGATGGGTCTCCTCCAAGGTGCAAGGATGCTCAGTGCTCTCCACAAGCTCACCTACCCGGGCAACCCAGTGCCCTCACAAAGCCCTTGGTCACACGGTCCCCTCCTCTCCCTTGGCTCCACAGCCTCTGCATCCCTTCCCTGGGCGCTGGCCCCCTCGTATAGCCCTCAGCTCACTGCAGTTGGCAGACACCGTGCAGTATGCAGCCCTTTCATTAAAGAGGACCCTGTGCTCCCAGGCTGCAGCCTTGGATCCCTGGCTGGCTGTGGTTCCCCCCTCCCACCTCCTCAGGCCCAAATGTGTCTAAGGTCTGGCAGGAGGCCGGCACAGGCAAGACACTGGTAGAATAAAGGCGATTTCTCTGCTTCTCCCAGTCCTTTCTTTCTTTTCTCACTTCTCCTTCTCTACTCTCCCTCCTCAACCTTTTATCTCCTCGATATTAAGAAACAGAGTTTAAAGCCCATCAGGTTATCTTCATTTTTCCAGCAAATAGGTGAGTCACTCAGTAAATGGTCTTGCAGGAGGAAACATGGAAGTGAGAGACACGGTCTGGTAAAGACACATATCAAAAGGTTTTCAACAAGCCTACACCAAGCACGTGCTAAAGGCCAGATCCTGTGCTAAGCCCTCCATACACAATGCTTCATTCACTGTGCCAGCAAGTCCATCTGATAAGCCCTAATGTTATCACCGTAGTACAGACGAGGAAACCAAAGCTCAAAGAGGTTAAATAATTTCCCCAGAGTCACATAGTAAACAACAGAGCCTAGATCCAGCCAAGTCTGTCTGGTGACAGCAACAATATGGACCAGGCTCTATGGGCAAGCCCTACTCTACCTTCCTAGGAATAGAGGCAAAGAAATAAGTGACACGATCTTCGCACTGATGTGACAGTCAATCTAATTGTGCATAAGATAACAAGAACATATGAAAATGTCATGATCAGGTTTCAAATAATTCCCAAGGAGAGAGATATCAGTTCTATTACAGATAGTGCCAGAAGTGGTGGGATTTGAATTGGGCCCTGTTGGGACTGAGTTGGGACTGTACATATCTAGGCTGACTTTGCTGAGTCCTGAGGAAGTCATCCCAGACTTGGCTAAGAAATGTTATGAACTACAAGAAGTCAGCCCTACACATTTATCTTCAAGGCCTGATGACAAAGCCGGACAGTCCTTTGGGGGCAGGTGAGGTGCCAACAATTCTGGGAAGCTCCTATCTCCCCAACCCCCCCGCCCCACTGCCCCTCAAACACACACACACATTATCTTAGCTCAGACTGCCACAACGAAATACCATCAACAGAAATTTACTTTCTCACGGTCCTGGAAGCTGGAAGATCAGGATGCCAGCATGGTCAGGCTCTGGTGAGACCTCTTTTCCCACTGTGTGCATGTGGAGAGAGAGAGGGATCTCTTTTTCATCCTCTTCTCATATGGCCACCAATCCAATTGGATTAGGACCACACCCTTATGATTTCATTTAACCTTAGTTTCCTCCTAAAAGCCCTATGTCCAAATACAGTCACACTGGGGGTTAGAGTTTCAACATGGGAAATTCAGGAGGACACAGTCCATTCCATATCACACACACTCTGTTTAGAGATCCCTCTTCTGGGCTGGGATAGCTTCTGAGCACTTTCTACCCTGCTGTGATATCCTGCTGCTTGGGGAATGTCCAGTGAGCTTTAAGTACCTACAGGGCCAGAGCTCCACTAGCTTTGTATCCAGTGCCTAATACTGTGCTTGGCAAACAGTGACACCCAGTAAATGCTTGATGCATGGGTGAAGGAAAAACTAAAGATGAATTGGAACAGATTTATGAATCACAAATAAAGAAGAACTGCAAGAGTTGTTTACTTTTCTCCCTGAGAGGACTGTTTCAGTTAGAGGATTCTCCACACTGAGACTGGGAAGTGTTTGTTTTAGGGGAAGAAATCTAGCCAAGTGGGCAGTGTAAGTACAGATGATTTCCTGTCCTGACACAGGACTGACTTTCCTAAACCGGAAGCTAAGGAAGAGCAGGGATGTGTCCAGGGTCCACTGAGATGTCCAGGACACCCTGAACACTAGCACAGCAGAGGCCCTGAAGATCCCTGGGAAATACAAATAATTCAGCTTTTTTTTTTTTTTCTCCTTTCCCAAATGCTTTAGGCAGCTCTTCACAAAGCTCACTCTCATTTAGAGCTTTCTCAGGTAGTGGAGACTTTAACTGCCGCCTCTCTCTTAGACTCAGGGTCACCTTCAGACAGGAACAGACCAAGCCTTGAGGAAGTTGCCTGGAGGCAGCTCGAGTATTATCAGGTAGCAGGGAAAGTGAACACAGAGCAGAAGACTCTGGAAATTATAGTTTCCTGTACTTTCAAGGGTGCCTTTTTAGCATGCTGGTAGCTTCTAGAAGCTACCTCTTCTGCTTAGGGAATTGCTCCAGGCTCTGTCTCCTACCCCAACTCAACTCTTCCCTCATCTGGATTCTCTTCTGCTGCCTCATACGCAGAGCTCCCATGCAGAAGGAAGATTTCTGACTAGCTTAGAACTGTTTACCATTAATTGGAAATTGGCCATGAATTGTACCGACTGCCAGGTTTGAGATCTAGTTTCCCCCAAGAAAATCCTCTCAAGTTAATCTTTGCCAGGCCACACTCTATAGCTTCCAGATAAGTGAGACCTAGTACCCTTGTTCCCACCTTCCTGCCACCAGCATGAGTGAGTTTCCTGAAACACAACTCAGGAAGAACACAAACACTAATGCCCACCTCTGATGGAGCGCCTATCAAGAGCCAGGCCTGTGATGAACATTTTTTCAGATCTGACATTTATTACAGTCACCCTTCTGTATCCACAGGGAATTGGTTCCAGGAGTCCCTGCAGATGCCAATATCCATGAATATTCAAGTCATTTATATACAATGACATCATATTTGCATATAACCTACGCACATCCTCCTGTATACTTTAAATCATCTTCTAGATTACTTGTAATACCTAATATAATGTAAGTGCTATGTAAATAGTTATAACTACAATAACATGCTATGCAAATAGTTGCCAGTGAGCAACAAATCCAAATTTTGCTTTCTGGAATTTTCTGGAGTTTATCTTTTTTTTTCTGGAGTATTTTCCATCCAAGGTTGGCTGAATCTGTGGTTGGCTGAACCTTCAGATAGGGAGGGCCAACAGTATTTAATTCTCAACAAGTTTTGAGGTAAGTCTTATTATTGCCATTTTTAAGTGAGAAAAATGAGATTCGAAGAGGTTATATTTATTCAAATTTGTTCAAAGTCTCATAGCCACTAAGCAGCAGGTGAGCATTTTAGGTGAGTCAGTCTGAATCTTATTTAGATGGGTGGCATAGAGATGGGGGTGGAATTCCCAGGCGCCACTTGCCTGGAAAAGGGAAGAAGAATGTCTTAAGTCTGAGAGGGCCTAGACACCTTGTCCAGGCCCACTGCTGACTCACTCCCTATGGGCCTGGCCTGAACCACTTCTGCACTGAGCCACCTGCAAGTCCCGTGACCATGGACAAATGTTCTCATCACCAGTCCCCACAACTCCTCCCCAATGTAATGAGGAAAATGAACTGAACTCCTACTTTAAAATTTTATTTCACTTATGGAACCCTTTCTTCAAGCAAAGATTATGCAAAAAGCAAAGAAAAGAAAGTGGCTCTGATCACTGGGTTGTGGCAGATGACCCTGAGGGGGATTCCACACAACACAACTTTAAGCCAATAGATTCCACCAACTCTCAGGGACCTGTCAGCTCTGGTGTTGTCAGAGTTGAGCCAACACATCTTTCCATTGCCCATGCACCACTGTCAGCAGCTGGCTGCCATCACATACTTGCAACCAGATCCCCTTCTTGGCAGAACACTGTGGCCTTTCCCAACAGAGTTGAAGGTCAATGCTGGAGCCATGTCCTTTAGCAATGATGGCTGAGCTGCCAGACCTGTTCATCTCTTCAGGCTGGCTTTGGATAGATTTAAAATGCCTCAGATTTTGCACAGCAAAGGAAACCATAAACAAGCCCAAAAGACAACCCTCAGAGTGGGAGAAAATATTTGCAAATGAAGCAACTGACAATGGATTAATCTCCAAAATTTACAAGCAGCTTATGCAGTTCAATAAGAAAAAAACAAACAACCCAACCCAAAAATGGGCAGAAGACATAGACATTTCTCCAAAGAAGATATACAGATTGCCAACAAACACATGAAAGAATGCTCAACATCATTAATCATTAGAGAAATGCAAATCAAAATTACAATGAGATATCATCTCACACCAATCAGAATGGCCATCATCAAAAAATACACAAACAATAAATGCTGGACAGGGTGTGGAGAAAAGGGAACCCTCTTGCACTGTTGGTAGAAATGTACCATACAGCCACTATGGAGAACAGTATGGAGGTTCCTTAAAAAACTAAAAATAGAATTACCATACAACCCAGCAATCCCACTACTGGGCATATACCCTGCGAAAACCATAATTCAAAAAAAGTCATGTACCAAAATGTTCATTGCAGCTCTATTTACAATAGCCAGGACACGGAAGCAACCTAAGTGTCCATCGACAGATGAATGGATAAAGAAGATGTGGCACATATATACAATGGAATATTACTCAGCCATAAAAAGAAACGAAATTGAGTTATTTGTAGCAAGGTGGATGGACATAGAGTCTGTCATACAGAGTGAAGTAAGTCAGAAAGAGAAAAACAAATACCATATTCTAACACATATATATGGAATCTAAGAAAGAAAAAAAATATTTCATGAAGAACCTAGGGGTAAGACGGGAATAAAGACACAGACCTACTAGAGAATGGACTTGAGGATATGGGGAGGGGGAAGGGTAAGCTGTGACAAAGTGAGAGAGTGGCATGGACATATATACACTACCAAACATAAAATAGATAGCTAGTCGAAAGAAGCTGCATAGCACAGGGAGATCAGCTCCGTGGTTTGTGACCACCTAGAGGGGTGGGATAGGGAGGGTGGGAGGGAGGGAGATGCAAAAGGGAAGAGATACGGGAACATATATATATGTATAACTGATTCACTTTGTTATAAAGTAGAAACTAACACACCATTGTAAAGCAATTATACTCCAATAAAGATGTTAAAAAAAAAATGTCTCAGCCAGGGAGCTTATTTTCACTAAAAAAAAATAAATAAATAATTTACCTCATTCACTGGGGACTAAAAATATTTTTACACTTCGGTAATAGACTATCCATTTCTCAAAACTGGTCACTATTAAAGTAAAAACAGCTGTCTTTAAAGACAAACAAGTGCAGTTACATAAACTAAGTATTAGTAACTAGTATACGTCAAAAGCAAGAACCCCCCAGGTTTAGGACTGTGGACATAAATAAGAGAACCTGAAAAAATAAAATGAAATATACTCTCCAAAGGCTGACTGGTCTTGCCTTACAAAGCCCTAAGTTTATTCAGAACATGCCAAAAAAAAAAAAAAAGAGGAAATGATGGACCATTTTGGAAATGTGAAACTTCCCCAAATAACAACATAATCAAATCAAGTATAAGTGAAAGGGAGGGTTTAAGATCTCTCTGGAGAGTCAATCAGAAAGAGAATTTATAAAACAATTTAATTCATTAGTATATTATTTAATTAAATAATTTAATTTTTAACATCTTTATCGGAGTATAATTGCTTTACAATGGTGTGTTAGTTTCTGCTTTATAGCAAAGTGAATCAGCTATACATAAACATATAACCCCATATCTCCTCCCTCCTGAAAATTCCTCCCACTCTCCCTATCTCACCTCTTTAGGTGGTCACAGAGCACCGAGCTGCTCTCCCTGTGCTATGCGGCTGCTTCCCTCCAGCTATCCATTTTACATTTGGTAGTATATATAAGTCCACGCCACTCACTCACTTCATCCCAGCTTACACTTCCCCCTCTCTGTGTCCTCAAGTACACTCCCTAAGACTGCGTCTTTATTCCTGTCCTGCACCTAGGTTCTTCAGAACCATTTTTGCTTTCTTGTTTTTAGATTCCATATATATGTGTTAGCATACAGTATTTGTTTATCTCATTCTGATTTACTTCACTCTGTATGACAGTCTCTAGGTCCATCCACCTCACTACAAATAACTCAATTTCATTTCTTTTTATGGCTGAGTAATATTCCATTATATATATGTGCCACATCTTCTTTATCCATTCATCTGTCAATGGACACTTAGGTTGCTTCCATGTCCTGGCTATTGTAAATAGAGCTACAATGAACATTGTGGTACATGTCTCTTTTTGAATTATGCTTTTCTCAGGGTTTATGCCCAGTAGTGGGATTGCTGGGTTATATGGCAGTTCTATTTTTAGATTTATAAGGAACCTCCATGCTGTTCTCCAAAGTGGCTGTATCGATTTACATTCCCACCAACAGTGCAAGAGGGTTCCCTTTTCTCCACACCCTGTCCAGCATTTATTGTTTGTGTATTTTTTGATGATGGCCATTCTGACTGGTGTGAGGTGATACCTCATTGTAGTTTTGATTTGCATTTGTCTAATGCTTAGTGATGTTAAGCATTCTTTTATGTGTTTGTTGGCAATCTGTATATCTTCTTTGGAGAAATGTCTATTTAGGTCTTCTGTCCATTTTTGGATTGGGTTGTTTCTTTTTCTGATATTGAGCTGGATGAGATGCCTGTAAATTTTGGAGATTAATCCTTTGTCAGCTGCTTCATTTGCAAATATATTCTCCCATTCTGAGGGTTGTCTTTTGGGCTTGTTTATGGTTTCCTTTGCTGTGCAAAAACTTTTAAGTTTCATTAGGTCCCATTTGTTTCTTTTTGTTTTTATTTCCATTTCTCTAGGAGGTGAGTCAAAAAGGATCTTGCTGTGATTTATGTCAGAGAGTGTTCTGCCTAAGTTTTCCTCTAAGAGTTTTATAGTATCTGGACTTACATTGAGGTCTTTAATACATTTTGAGTTTATTTTTGTGTATGGTGTTAGGGAGTGTTCTAATTTCATTCTTTTACATGTAGCTATCCAGTTTTCCCAGCACCACTTATTGAAGAGGCTGTCTTTTCTCCATTGTACATTCTTGCCTCCTTTATCAAACATAAGGTGACCATATGTGTGTGGGTTTATCTCTGGGCTTTCGGTCCTGTTCCATTTATCTATATTTCTGTTTTTGAGCCAGTACCATACTGTTTTTATTACTGTAGCTTTGTAGTATAGTTTGAAGTGAGGGAGTCTGATTCCTCCTGCTCCGTTTTTCTTTCTCAAGATTGCTTTAGCTTTTCAGGGTCTTTTGTGTCTCCATACAAATTGTGAAATTTTTGGTTCTAGTTCTGTGAAAAATGCCATTGGTAGTTTTATAGGGATTGCATTGACTCTGTAGATTGCTTTGGGTAGTACAGTCATTTTCACAATGTTCATTCTTCCAAATCCAAGAACATGGTATATCTCTCCATCTGTTTGTATCATCTTTAATTTCTTTCATCAGTGTCTTATAATTTTCTGCATATAGGCCTTTTGTTTTCTTCATATAGGTCCTTTGTCTCCTTAGGTGGGTTTATTCCAAGGTATTCTATTCTTTTTGTTGCAGTAAATGGGAGGGTTTCCTTAATTTCTCTTTCAGATTTTTCATCATTAGTGTATAGGAATGCAAGAGATTTCTGTGCATTAATTTTTTATCCCGCAACGTTACCAAATTCATTGATTAGCTCTAGTAGTTGCTGGTAGAGTCTTTAGCGTTCGCTATGTATAGTACCATGTCATTTGCAAACACTGACAGCTTTACTTCTTCTTTTCCGATTTGGATTCCTTTTATTTTTTATTCTTCACTGATTGCCATGGTTAAACTTCCAAAACTATGTTGAATAACAGTGGTGAGACTGGGCAACCTTGTCTTTTTCCTGATCTAAGAGGAAATGGTTTCATTTTTTCCCCATTGAGAACGATGTTGGCTGTGGGTTTGTCATATATGGCCTTTATTATGTTGAGGTAAGTTCCCTCTATGCTTACTTTCTGGAGGGTTTTTAGCATAAATCGGTGTTGCATTTGGTCAAAAGCTTCTTCTGCATCTCTTGAGAAGATCATAGGTTTTTTAATCCTTCAGTTTGTTAGTAGAGTGTATCACATTGTTTTGCGTATATTGAAGAATCCTTGGATTCCTGGGATAAAACCCACTTGATTCTCATGTATGATCCTTTAATGTGCTGTTGGATTCTGTCTGCTAGTAGTTTTTTTGTTTTTTTTGTTTTTTTTTTTTTTTTGCAGTACATGGGCCTCCCACTGCTGTGGCCTCTCCTGTCGTGGAGCACATGCTCCGGACATGCAGGCCCAGCGGCCACGGCCCACGGGCCCAGCGGCTTCGCCGCATGTGGGACCCTCCCAGACCGGGGCATGAACCCGTGTACCCTGCATTGGCAGGTGGACCCTCAACCACTGAGCCACCAGAGAAGCCCTGTCTGCTAGTATTTTGTTGAGGATTTTTGCATGTACGTTCATCAGTGATATTAACCTGTAGTTTTCTTTCTTTCTGACATCTGTGTCTGGTTTTGGTATCAGGGTGATGGTGGTCTTGTAGAGTGAGATTCAGAGTGTTCCTCCCTCTGCTGTATTTTGGAAGAGTTTGAGAAGGATGGGTGTTAGCTGTTCTCTAAATGTTTGATAGAATTCGCCTGTGAAGCCATCTGGTCCTGGGCTTTTGCTTGTTGGAAGATTTTTAATCACAGTCTCAATTTCAGTCCTTGTGATTGGTCTGTGTATATTTTCTATTTCTTCCTGGTTCAGGCTCGCAATGTTGTGTTTTTCTAAGAATTTGTCCATTTCTTCCAGGTTGTCCATTTTATTGGTATAGAGTTGTTTGTAGTAATCTCTCATGATCCTTTGTATTTCTGCAGTGTCAGTTGTTACTTCTCCTTTTCCATTTCTAATTCTATAGATTTGAGTCTTCTCCCTTTTTTTCTTGATGAGTCTGGCTAATGTTTATCCATTTTGTTTATCTTCTCAAAGGACCAGCTTTTAGTTTTATTGATCTTTGCTACTGTTTCCTTCATTTTTTTTCATTTATTTCTGATCTGATCTTTATGATTTCTTTCCTTCTGCTAACTTAGGGGTTTTTTGTTCTTATCTGTCTAACTGCTTTAGGTGTAAGATTAGATTGTTTATTTGAGATGTTTCTTGAGGTAGGATTGTATTGTTATAAACTTCTCTCTTAAACTGCTTTTGCTGCATCCCATAGGTTTTGGGTCATTTTTTTTGCACTGTCATTTGTTTCTAGGTATTTTTTTATTTCCTCTTTGATTTCTGCAGTGATATCTTGGTTATTAAGTAGTGTATTATTTAGCCTCCATGTGTTTTTTTTTTTTTTTTCCTGTGGTACGCGGGCCTCTCACTGTTGTGGCCTTTCCCGTTGTGGAGCACAGGCTCTGGACACGCAGGCTCATCTGCCATGGCTCACGGGCCCAGCCGCTCCGCGGCATGTGGGATCTTCCCGGACTGGGGCACGAACCCGTGTCCCCTGCATCGGCAGGTGGACTCTCAACCACTGCGCCACCAGGGAAGCCCTGTCCTCAATTCTTTTTTCTTTATTCTGCTCTGCAATAGTTATTTCCACTATTTTTTCTTCCTTGTCACTTATCCATTCTTCTGCCTCAGTTATTCTGCTCTTGATTCCTTCTAGAGAATTTTTAATTTCATTTATTGTGTTGTTCATCATTGTTTGCTCTTTAGTTTTTCTAGGTCCTTGTTAAAAGTTTCTTGTATTTTCTCCATTCTATTTCCACGATTTTGGATCATCTTTACTATCATTACTCTGAATTCCTTTTCAGGTAGACTGCCTGTTGCCTCTTCATTTGTTTGGTCTGGTGGGTTTTTACCTTGCTCCTTCATCTGCTGTGTGTTGTTCTGTCTTCTCATTTTGCTTAACTTACTGTGTTTGGGGTCTCCTTTTCACAGGCTGCAGGATCGTAGTTCCTGTTGTTTTTGGTGTCTGCCCCCAGTGGGTGAGGTTGGTTCAGTGGGTTGTGTAGGCTTCCTGGTGGGGGGGACTGCTGCCTGTGTTCCAGTGGATGAGCCTGGATCTTGTGTTTCTGGTGGTCAGTGGCTGCATCCGGTAGTGTGTTTTGGGGTGTCTGTGACCTTATTATGATTTTAGGCAGCCTCTCTGCTAATGGGTGTGGTTGTGTTCCTGCCTTGCTTGTTGTTTGGCATTGGGTGTTCAGCACTGTAGCTTGCTGTTCATTGAGTGGTGCTGAGTCTTAGTGTTGAGATGGAGATCTCTCGGCGAGCTTTCACTGTTTGATACTATGTGGAGCTGGGAAGTCTCTAGTGGACCAATGTCCTGAACTCGGCTCTCCCACCTCAGAGTCACAGGCCTGACACCCACTCGGTGTACCAAGACTGTGTCAGCCACACGGCTCAGAAGTAAAGCGAGAAAAAAAGAAAGAAGGAAACAAAATAAAATAAAGTTATTAAAAGAGAAAATAAAAATTATTAAAATTTTTTTAAAAATTAAAAACTAATTTAAAAAAAAGAAAGAAGGAAAGAAGAGAGCAACCAAACCAGAAAACAAATCCAACAATGATAACAAGTGCTAAAAATTGTACTAAAAACACGGACAGACAGAACCCTAAGACGAATGGTAAAGGCGAAGCTACACAGACAAAATCACACAAAGAAGCATACACATACGCACTCACAAATAGAGAAAAAGGAAAAAAAATATATGTATCGCTGCTCCTAAAGTCCACCTCCTCAATTTGGGATGACTCATTGTCTATTCAGGTATTCCACAGATGCAGGGTACATCAAGCTGATTGTGGAGATTTAATCCTCTGTTCCTGAGGCTGCTGGGAGAGATTTCCCTTTCTCTTCTTAGTTCGCACAACTCCTGGGGCTCAGCTTTGGATTTTGTCCTGCCTCTGCGTGTAGCTCTTCTGAGGGTGTCTTTTCTTGGCTCAGACAGGACGGAGTTAAAGGAGCAGCTGATTAGGGGGCTCTAGCTCACTCAGGCTGGCGGGGAGGGAGGGGTATGGAATGCGGGGCGAGCCTGCGGCGGCAGAGGCCGGCGTGACGTTGTACCAGCCTGAGGCATGCCGTGCGTTCTCCCGGGGGAGTTGTCCCTGGATCACGGGACCCTGTCAGTGGCGGGCTGCACAGTCTCCCGGGAGGGGAGGTATGGATAGTGACCTGGGCTTGCACACAGGCTTTTTGGTGGCTGCAGCAGCAGCCTTAGTGTCTCATGCCCATCTCTGGTGTCCATGCTGATAGCCACGGCTTGCACCCATCTCTGGAGCTCGTTTAGGCAGTGCTCTGAATCCCCTCTCCTCACGCACCCCGATACAATGGTCTATTGCCTCTTTGGCAGTTCTAGACCTTTTTCTGGATTCTTTCCCAGCTAGCTGTGGTGCACTAGCCCCCTTCAGGCTGTGTTCACGCAGCCAACCCCAGTCCTTTCCCTGGGGTCTGACCTCCGAAGCCGCAGCCTCAGCTCCCAGCCACCACACCCCCTGGTGGGTGAGCAGACAATCCTCTCGGGCTGGTGAGTGCTGGTCGGCATGGATCCTCTGTGCGGGAATCTCTCTGCTTTGTCCTCTGCAGCCCTGTTGCTGCACTCTCCTACGTGGCTCCAAAGCTTCCCCCCCACCCACTCCCCCATCTCCACCAGTGAATGGGCCTCCTAGCATGTGGAAACCTTTTCTCCTTCACAGCTCCCTCCAAGAGTTGCAGGTCCTCTCCCTATTCTTTTGTCTCTGTTTTTTCTTTTTTCTTTTGCCCTACCCAGGTACGTGGGGAGTTTCTTGCCTTTTGGGAAGTCTGAGGTCTTCTGCCAGCGTTCAGTAGGTGTTCTGTAGGAGTTGTTCCACATGTAGATGTATTTCTGCTGTATTTGTGGGGAGGAAGGTGATCTCCACATCTCACTCCTCCACCATCTTGAAGGTCTCTCTAGTATTTTATTTTAAATTATCAATTTCATTCATTGGTAATATTTGGAATGACAAGGAATTCCCCTGATTTGAGATCTAATCCCACACACTTCCTTTCCATTCCTCATCTTCTGATAGAAATGTACTGATGCATTTCTCACAATTAAGACCAGATGTGGAGGAGGCAGCTGGGGACAGAATGAAGACCAAGAAAAACTGAATAATCAACCAAGTGGATAATGAGTCCCAGCATGCTTAAACATTGACAGAAGTCTGGCAACACATTTTCCTCAGCTTCGTGACCGAAGGATTGGTGAATAACTCAGGGACCTTCACACTTCACCCAAGCCACCATGAAAGGCTTCTGAGAGGCTCTAAGTCCTCAGTGGTGAGCTCTCGTTTTCTGCAGGCATCAGTAGTTTACTCCTGCACAATTACATTTTCATGTAAGGTATGGAATTTTGCCAGCCTATAAAAACTAATTATATTGCGAATCTCCAACTGGGGAATTTGGTACTCTTGTTTCCCAAGCTTTCTTGACCTTGGGACTCGTTTTCAGAGCTCCTGTTAATACCTAGACTTCCATGGCACATTACTTGTGGAACACAGCTTTAAGGAAGAGAAGCTCAGGAAGGAATTAGACTAAATGACTGCCAAAGCCTCTTTAGATTATAAGAATCTCTCATTCTAAAATTACCTGCATGAAAATAAAGAAAAAAATGTCTTGTACAGGAGCTACAGAGTGAGAAAAGAAACTCAGGTTGCTTTAAGTAGCTTATGCTTTCTTTCTATGTCTTAATGAAGGTTTACATATTGATGGACCAGAAAGACCTATTACATAAGTAGAGCCACTGAGGCAGTGGGAGAGACCAGAGAGTGGTCACTTGGAGAATGGAGCTCTCTTCCATCTGTGGGGATATGGGTGATGGACCAGCATGGGGCCATCTTACAATTTACCTAGGGCTGGTCCTGAGCCTCAGCAGGACCTTCCAAGGAAGAGGCCACTCTGAAACTCCGTATCTACCTCCCTACACTTTCTGGCAGTACTTTTTAAAGATTACTGAGCTCTCCAAACATAGTATGTGCTCAATAAATATGGTGCAAACTACTTAACAGGCTTTTCTTAATGGTAAGATGGACCTACAGGCAAGCATTGACACAGAAGGAAAAATGAATCAGTGCTCTCCAACAGATCTAGGCCACTCTAAGGTGGTGGGCAACCTAAGGTGGGTACCCTCACAATGCCCTTTCTCCATCTGTCCCTTCTCTGTTGTTTGTGTCAGGTCCTTAAAACTATCATATCAAGCCTAAGGCAACTTGTGCCTGACTTTATGATGACTGTGTCAGACTACCAGTTACCGCAATATTTTTTCCTCCTCGTTGACATTTTGCTGAGCACACAGCCTCCTAGCATAAAGACTAAATGTCCCAGCCTCCCTTGTGGCTAAATTCTGACCAATGAGACACAAGGGGAAGTGTTACATGTAACTTACAGAACTTAAAGGGAAGGCATGGATACCTCTTTTATTCTTCCTCCTTCCTGGTCTGAATCTGGATGGTCTGGACAAGGAAGTAGAAGCCAGGTGTCAAAGAAGATAGAAAAACAAGATAGAAGACAGACAATACGAGTCTGAGTTCCTGAAGACTGTGGAGCACTACACCAGCCTTGGACATTTTATCTCCAAATTTCATTGATGTGAGTGATAAAAGTCCGTTTTTCAACTAGAATAAAAGAGGGCTATTTTGTCTGTTTTATTCACTCCTTTATCCCCAGCACCTAGAATAGTTCTTTGCAGTCAGTAACAACAATAGTTTAAATAAGAAAATCTTATATGGGGTTTTCTGCTACACATAAACATATCCTGAATGATATGATGACTTAACCACCCCCTCCATGTTTGTAAGCACTATCTCTTCTCACCCATGACCCTCAGAAGGTGGGCTGCTTTCATCACAAAGTGGTAGCATTTGATCCAATCCCTCAGCTCAGCAAGTTGATTAAACGTAAATAAACAGTGGGCTCTGTTTTAGTACCTCCACTCTGTCACTAGCAGGAATAAGACTGAACTGCCCAACAGCTTCCAGAAACAGTATGTTCATAAATATTACATGCCTACTCTCATTCTGGAGAAAACAATCCCTTGAGTCCTATGTATGGTCATCTTAAGAGATCTGAAGGTACCAAGGTTTTGTGGACAGGGGAAGAAAACACTATGCATGGTTGGGAACCTCGATTCACATGCACTTTAAAATGCAGCAAGAAAATTATGGGTGATGCCTACTGGATTGTTCATTTATTAACACTCTATCCAGCGGCATCAAAGGCTCAGCGCATCTGTTACTAAGAAACCTAATAGTCAGCTATTTTTGCTGCTGCTGCCTCCCAGATCACACATGACTGCTTGATATTTCACCCACTTGATGCCAGGGCTTAAATAGGTCTAAGCTCTTCCTGCACCCCCAGAGTCCCTGAGTAAAAAAAAATCGTTAACTTGGTGAGACAGCAAGAGTCAAGCTGCAAGTCATGAGGAGAGAAATCTCTGAGCCCTCTAATTAGAGAAATAGATCACAGAAACCTTGAGAAACCATCTGCCTCATTTCTGAGCAGACAGCAACAGAACAATTCCAGCCTGATGAGATAATTATTATATTTATATCTGGTCATATTTACATAAGTATGGGTGTATAACATATGTACATATGGACATATTTGCAGTTCTTTCCCTCTACTTAACAACAAACGTGCACACATATCAAAACTGGGCAAGTTTTGTTTCCTAAAGGAAACACTGTTCCGGAGTCAGGTGCCCTCCTCACTCTAAGGGACAAGGGAACTCACAAAATAACAAGGTGCTCCCCCCTTCCATTTTGAAATTTCTCAGAAGTTCATTAGAGCAAGTGAGACTGTGGGTAATTTTTCTTTTATACACTCTACTGTATTTTCTATATTACTTTTTAAGTTAGAAAAATGAACTTTAAAAATAAGGTGAAGGGTGCACATTCAAGACAGTGGAGGAATAAGATGCGGAAATCACCTTCCTTCCGACAAATACATCAAAAATACATCTACATGTGGAAAAACTCCTACAGAACACCTACTGAACACTGGCAGAAGACAGACTTCCCAAAAGGCAAGAATATCCCCACATACCTGGAATCGTGAGGGAAACCTACACGCAGAGGTGGGGGCCAAAACTAAAGCTGAACCACAGGAGCTGTGCAAACAAAGAGGAGAAAGGGAAATTTCTCTGGGCAGTCTCAGAATCAGTGGATTAAATCCCCACAATCAACTTGAGCTGTGTGGCTGTCAGGGTCTTGGTGCTCTGGCCTGGTGTCAGGCCTCTGCCTCTGAGGTAGAGGGCCAAGTTCAGGACACTGGACCACCAGACACTTCCCGGCCTCAAGTAATATCAATCGGCAAGAGCTCTGCCAGAGATCTCCATCTGAATGCTAAGACCCAGTTCCAGCCAACGGCCAGCAAGCTTCAGTGCTGGACACCCAATGCTAAACAACTAGCAAGACAGGAACACAACCCCACCCATTAGCAGAGAGGCTGCCTAAAACCATACTAAGGTCACAGACAGCCCAAAACACACCACCAGATGCAGCCCTGCCCACCAAAAAGACAAAGTCTAGCCCCACCCACCAGAAAACAGGCATCAGTCCCCTCTACCAGGAAGCCTACACAAGCCACTGAAGCAACGCTACCCACTGGGGGCAGACACCAAAAACAACGGGAACTATGAATGTGCAGTCTATGAAAAGGAGACCCAAACACAGTAAGTTAAACAAAATGGGAAGACAGAGAAATATGCAGCAGAAGAAGGAGCAACATAAAAAACCCACCAAGCCAAACAAATGAAGAGGAAATAGTCCACCTGAAAAATAATTGAGAGTAATGATAGTAAAGATGATCCAAAATCTTGGAAAAAGAATGGAGAAAATACAAGAAACATTTAACAAAGACCTAGAAGAAGTAAAGAGCAAACAAACACTGATGAACAACACAATAAATGAAATTAAAAATTCTGTAGAAGGAATCAAGAGCACAATAACTGAGGCAGAAGAATGGATAAGTGACCTGGAAGATAAAATAGTGGAAATAACTGCTGCAGAGCAGAATACAGAAAAAAGAACGAAAAGAATTGAGGACAGTCTCAGAAACCTCTGTGACAACATTAAATGTACCAACATTTGAATCATAGGGGTCCCAGAAGAAGAAGAGAAAAAGAAAGGGTCTGACAAAATATTTGAAGAGATTATAGTTGAAAAATTCCCTACGATGGGAAAGGAAATAGTCAATCAAGTCCAGAGACACAGAGCGTCCCATTAAGGATAAAACCAAGGAGAAACACACTAATACACATATTAATCAAACTATCAAAAATTAAACAGAAAGAAAAAAGATTAAAAGCAGCAAGGGAAAAGCAACAAATAACATACAAGGGAATCCCCACAAGGTTAAGAGCTGATCATTCAGCAGAAAATCTGCAAGCCAGAAGGGAGTGGCAGGACATATTTAAAGTGATGAAAGGGAAAAACCTACAACCAAGATTACTCTACACAGCAAGGATCTCATTCAGATTCGAGGGAGAAATCAAAACCCTTCCAAACAAGCAAAAGTTAAGAGAATTCAGCACCACCAAACCAGCTTTACAACAAATGCTAAAGGAACTTCTCTAGGCAGGACACGAGAGAAGGAAAAGACCTACAATAACAAACACAAAACAATTAAGAAAATGATAATAGGAACATACATATAGATAACTACCTTAAGTGTAAATGGATTAAATGCTCCAACCAAATGACACAAACTGGCTAAATGGATACAAAAACAAGACCTGTATATATGCTGTCTACCAAAGACTCACTTCAGACCTAGGGACACGTACAGACTGAAAGTGAGGGCATGGAAAAAGATATTCCATGCAAGTGGAAATCAAAAGAAAGCTGGAGTAGCAATTCCCATGTCAGACAAAACAGAGTTTAAAATAAAGACTATTACAAGAGACAAAGAAGGACACTACATAATGATCAAGCGATCAATCCAAGAAGAAGATATAAAAATTATAAATATTTACGTAGCCAACATAGGAGCACCTCAATACATAAGGCAAATGCTAACAGCCATAAAGGGGAAATCAACAGTAACACAATCATAGTAGGAATTTAACACCGCACTTTCACAAATGGACAGATCATACAACATGAAAATAAATAAGGAAACACAAGCTTTAAATGACACATTAAACAAGATGGACTTAATTGATATTTAGAGGACATCTGATCCAAAAACAACAGAATACACTTTCTTCTCTAGTGCTCATGCAATATTCTCCAGGATAGAACATATCTTGGGTCACAAACCAAGCCTTGGTAAATTTAAGAAAACTGAAATCATATCAAGTATCTTTTCTGACCACAACACTATGAGAGTAGATATCAATTACAGGAAAAATATCTGTGAAAAATACAAAAACATGGAGGCCAAACAATACACTACTAAATAACCAAGAGATCACTGAAGAAATCAAAGAGGAAATCAAAAAATACCTAGAACAAATGACAATGAAAACACGATGACTAAAACCTACTGGATGCAGCTAAAGGAGTTCTAACAGAGAAGTTTAGAGCAATACAATCCTACCCAAGAAACAAGAAAAATGTCAAATAAACAACCTAACCTTACACCTAAAGCAACCAGAGAAGGAAAACAAAAAAACGCCAAAGTTAGCAGAAGTAAGAAATCATAAAGATCAGATCAAAAATAAATGAAAAAGAAATGAAGGAAACAACAGCAAAGATTAATAAAACTAAAAGCTGTTTCTTTGAGAAGATAAACAAAAATGAAAAAAACACTAGCCAGACTCATCAAGAAAAAGAGGGAGAAGACTCAGATGAACAGAATTCGAAATGCAAAAGGAGAAGTAACAACTGACATGGCAGAAATACAAAGAATCATAAGGGATTACTACAAGAAACTATATGCCAATAAAATGGAACCTGGAAGAAATGGACAAGTTCTTAGAAATACACAAGCTTCCAAGACTGAACCAGGAAGAAATATAAAAATAAACAAACCAATCACAAGCACTGAAATTGAATCTGTGACTAGAAATCTTCCAACAAACAAAAGGCCAGGACCAGATGGATTCACAGGCGAATTCTATCAAACATTTAGAGAAGAGCTAACACCTATCCTTATCAAACTCTTCCAAAATATAGCAGAGGGAGGAAGACTCCCATACTCATTCTACGAGGCCACCATCAACCTGATACCAAAACCAGAAAAAGATATCACAAAAAAAGAAAACTACAGGCCAATATCTCTGATGAACATAGATGCAAAAATCCTCAACAAAATCCTAACAAAGAGAATCCAACAGCATATTAAAAGATCATACACCATGATCAAGTGGGGTTTATCCCGGAATGCAAGGATTCTTCAATATACGCAAATCAATCAATGTGATACACCATATTAATAAACTGAAAGATAAAAACCATATGATCATCTCAATAGATGCAGAAAAAAAACTTTTGACAAAATTCAACACCCGTTTATGATAAAAACTCTCCAGAAAGTAGGCATAGAGGGAACTTACCTCAACAGAATAAAGACCATATGTGACAAACCCATAGCCAACATCATTCTCAATAGTGAAAACCTAAAAACAATTCCTCTAAAATCAGGAACAAGACCAGGATTGCCATTCCTACCACTATTATTCAACAGTTTTGGAATTTTTAGCAATATCAATCAGAGAAGAAAAAGAAATAAAAGGAATCCAAACTGGAAAAGAAAAAGTAAAGCTGTCACTGTTTGTAGATGACATGATACTATACATAGAGAATCCTAAAGATGCTACCAGAAAACTACTAGAGCTAATCAATAAATTTGGTAAAGTTGCAGGATACTAAATTAATGCACAGAAATCTCTTGCATTCCTATACACTAATGATGAAAAATCTGAAAGAGAAATTAAGGAAACACTCCCATTTAGTATTGCAACAAAAAGAATAAAATTCCTAGGAATAAACACACCTAAGGAGACAACAGACCTGTATGCAAAAAACTGTAAGACACTGATGAAAGAAATTAAAGATGATACAAATAGATGGAGAGATATACCATGTCCTTGGATTGGAAGAATCAACACTGTGAAAATGACTACATTACCCAAAGCAATCTAAAGATTCAATGCAATCCCTGTCAAACTACCAATGACATTTTTCACAGAATTAGAGCAAAAATTTTCACAATTTGTGTGGAAACAAAAAGACCCCGAATAGCCAAAGCAATCTTGAGAAAGAAAAACGGAGCTGGAGGAATCAGGCTCCTGGATTTCAGACTATACTACAAAGCTACAATAATCAAGACAGTATGGTACTGGCACAAAAACAGAAATATACATCAATGGAACAGGGTAGAAAGCCCAGTGATAAACTCACGCACATAAGGTCAGCTTATGTTTGATAAAGGAGGCAAGAATATACAATGGAGAAAAGACAGCCACTTCAATAAGCGGTTCTGGGAAAAACTGGACAGTTACATGTAAAAGAATGAAATTAGAACACTCCCTAACACCATACACACAAAAATACTCAAAATGGATTAAAGATCTAAATGTAAGGCTAGACACTATCAAACTCTTAGATGAAAACATAGGAAGAACACTCTTTGACATAAATCACAGCAGGATCCTTTTTGACCCACCTCCTAGAGAAATGGAAATAAAAACAAAAATAAACATATTGGACCTTATGAAGCTTAAAAGCTTTTGCACAGCAAAGGAAATCATAAACAAGATAAAAGACAACCCTCAGAATAGTAGAAAATATTTGCAAACAAAGCAACTGACAAAGGATTAATCTCCAAAATATACAAGCAGCTCATGCAGCTCAATATCAAAAAACCAAAGAGTCCAATCCAAAAATGGGCAGAAGACCTAAACATACATTTCTCAAAAGAAGATAAAGATTGCCAACAAACATATGAAAGGATGCTCAACATCACTAATCAGTAGAGAAATGCAAATCAAAACTACAATGAGGGGCACAAGCCTCTTAGATAGCCACATCCACCAGTTGGCAGAGAGCAAAAGGAAGAAGAACTACAATCCTGCAGTGTGTGGAACAAAAACCACATTCACAGAAAGATAGACAAGATGAAACGTCAGAGGGCTATGTACAAGATTAAGGAACAAGATAAAACCCCAGAAAAACAACTAAATGAGGGGAGATAGGAAACCTTCCAGAAAAAGAATTCAGAATAATGATAGCAAAGATGATCCAGGACCTCAGAAAAAGAATGGATGCAAAGATCGGGAAGGTGCAAGAAATGTTTAACAAAGACTTAGAAGAATTAAAGAACAAACAAACAGAGATGAACAATGCAATAACTGAAATGAGAAATACGCTAGAAGTCATCAATAGCAGAATAACTGAGGCAGAAGAATGGATAACTGACCTGGAAGACAGAATGGTGGAATTCACTGCCATGGAACAGAATAAAGAAAAAAGAATGAAAAGAAATGAAGACAGCCTAAGAGAGCTATGGGACAACATTAAATGCAACAAAATTCATATTACAGGGGTCCCAGAAGGAGAAGAGACAGAAAAAGGACCCGAGAAAACATTTGATGAGATTACAGTCAAAAACTTCCCTACCATGGGAAGAAAATTGCCACCCAAGTCCAGGCAGCACACAGAGTCCCAGGCTGGATAAACCCAAGGAGAAATTAGGCTGAGGCACATCGTAATCAAACTGATAAAAATTAAAGACAAAGAAAAATTATTGAAAGAAACAAGGGAAAAGCGACAAATAACTTAGAAGGAACTCCCATAAGGTTAACAGCTGATTTCTCAGCAGATACTCTACAAGCCAGAAGGGAGTGGCATGATACATATAAAGTGATGAAAGGGAATAACCTACAACAAAGATTACTCTACCCAGTAAGAATCTCATTCAGATTCGACGGAGAAATAAAAAGCTTAACAGACAAGCAAAAGCTAAGAGAATTCAGCACCACCAAACCAGCTCTACAACAAATGCTAAAGGAACTTCTCTAAGTGGGAAACACAAGAGAAGAAAAGGACCTACAAAAACAAATGCATAACAATTAAGAAAATGGGAATAGGAACATATGTATCGATAATTACCTTAAACGTGAATGGATTAAATGATCCAGGCAAAAGACACAGGCTTGCTGAATTGATACAAAACAAAGACCCATGTATGTGCTATGTACAAGAGACCCACTTCAGACCCATGGACACATACAGACAGAAAGTGAGGGGATGGAAAAAGATATTCCATGCAAATGGAAATCAAAAAAAGCTGGAGCAGCAACACTCATATCAGATAAAACAGACTTTAAAATAAAGAATGTTACAAGACATGAGGAAGGACACTGCATAATGATCAAGGGATCAATCCAAGAAGAAGATATAACGATTATAAACATATATAACCCAACATAGGAGCACCTCAATACATAAGGCAACTGCTAACAGCTATAAAACAGGAAATCAACAGTAACACAATAACAGTGGGGGATTTTAACACCTCAATTATACCAATGGACACATCATCCAAACAGAAAATTAATAAGGAAACACAAGCTTTAAATGACACAATAGACCAGATAGATTTAACTGATATTTATAGGACATTCCATCCCAAAACAGCAGATTACACTTTCTTCTCAAATGCACATGGAACATTCTCCAGGAGAGATCACATCTTGCATCACAAATCAATCCTCAGTAAATTTAAGAAAACTGAAATCATATCAAGCATCTTTTCTGACCACAACGCTATGAGATTAGACATCAATTACAGAGGAAAAAACGTAAAAAACACAAACACATGGAGGTTAAACAATACGTTACTAAATAACCAAGAGGTCACTGAAGAAATCAAAGAGGAAATAAAAAATACCTAGAGACAAATTACAACAAAAACATGATGATCCAAAACCTATGGGATGCAGCAAAAGCAGTTCTAAGAGGGAAGTTTATAGCAATACAAGCCTACCTCAAGAAACAAGAAAAATATCAAATAAACAATCTAACCTTACACCTAAAGGAACTAGGGAAAGAAGAACAAACAAAACCCAAAGTTAGTAGAAGGAAAGAAATCATGAAGATCAGAGCAGAAATAAATGAAATAGAAACAAAGAAAACAATAGCAAAGATCAATAAAACTAAAAGCTGGTTCTGTGAGAAGATAAACAAAATTGATAAACCATTAGCTAGACTCATCAGGAAAAAGAGGGAGAGGACTCAAATCAATAAAATTAGAAATGAAAAAGGAGAAGTTACAACAGACACCACAGAAATACAAAGCATCCTAAGAGACAACTACAAGCAACTCTATGCAAATAAAATGGACAACCTGAAAGAAATGGAGAAATTCTTAAAAAGGTATACCCTTCCAAGACTGAAAAAGGAAGAAACAGAAAATATGAACAGAGTGATCACAAGTAATGAAATTGAAACTGTGATTAAAAATCTTCCAACAAACCAAAGTCCAGGACCAGATGGCTTCACAGGTGAATTCTATCAAATATTTAGAGAAGAGCTAAACACCCATCCTTCTCAAGCTCTTCTAAAAGTTGCAGAGGAAGGAGCACTCCCAAACTCATTCTATGAGGCCACCATCACCTTGATACCAAAACCAGACAAAGATACTACAAAAATAGAAAATTACCACCCAATATCCCTGATGAATATAGATGCAAAAATCCTCAGCAAAGTACTAGCAAACAGAATCTAACAACACATTAAAAGGATCATACACCATGATCAAGTGGGATTTATACCAGGAATGCAAGGATTCTTCAATATATGCAAATCAATCAATGTGATATGCCATATTAACAAACTGAAAAATAAAAACCATATGATCATCTCAATAGATGCAGAAAAAGGTTTCAACAAAATTCAACACCCATTTATGATAAAAACTCTCCAGAAAGTGGGCATAGAGGGAACCTACCTCAACATAATAAAGGCCAATTACGATAAACTCACAGCCAACATCATTCTCAATGGTGAAAAGCTGAAACCATTTTCTCTAAGATCAGGAACAAGGTAAGTATGTCCACTCTCGCCACTATTATTTAACAGAGTTTTGGAAGTCCTAGCCTTGGAAATCAAAGAAGAAAAATAAATAAAAGGAATTCAAACTGGAAAAGAAAAAGTAAAGTTGTCACTGTTTGCAGATGACATGATACTATACATAGAGAATCCTAAAGATGCTACCAGAAAACTACTAGAGCTAATCAATGAATTTGGTAAAGTTGCAGGATACTAAATTAATGCACAGAAATCTCTTGCATTCCTATACACTAATGATGAAAAATCTGAAAGAGAAATTAAGGAAACACTGCCATTTAGTATTGCAACAAAAAGAATAAAATACCTAGGAATAAACCTACCTAGGGAGACAAAAGACTTGTATGCAGAAAACTATAAGACACTGATGTAAGAAATTAAAGATGATACAAACAGATGGAAAGATATACCATGTTCTTGAATTGGAAGAACAAATATTGTGAAAATGGCTACATTACCCAAAGCAATCTAGAGATTCAATGCAATCCCTATCAAATTATCAATGGCATTTTTTACAGAACTAGAACAAAAAATCTTAAAATTCGTATGGAAACACAAAAGACCCCGAATAGTCAAGGCAGTCTTGAGGGAATAAAACGGAGCTGGAGGAATCAGACTTCCTGGCTTCAGACTATACTACAAAGCTATAGTAATCAAGACAATATGGTACTGGCACAAAAACAGAAATATAGATCAATGGAACAGGATAGAAAGCCCAGAGATAAACCCACGCACCTATGGTCAACTAATCTATGACAAAGGAGGCAAAGATATACAGTGCAGAAAAGACAGTCTCTTCAATAAGTGGTGCTGGGAAAACCGAACAGATACATGTAAAAGAATGAAATTAGAACACTCCCTAACATCATACACAAAAATAAACTCAAAATGGATTAGAGACCTAAATGTAAGACCGGACACTATAAAACTCTTCGAAGAAAACATAGGAAGAACACTCTTTGACATAAATCACAGCAAGATCTTTTTTGATCCACATCCTAGAGTAATGGAAAATAAAAACAAAAATAAACAAATGGGACCTTATGAAACTTAAAAGCTTTTGCAGCAAAGGGAAACATAAACAAGATGAACGACAACCCTCAGAATGGGAGATAATATTTGCAAACAAATCAACTGACAAAGGATTAATCTTCAAAATACATAAACAGCTTATGCAGCTCAATATTAAAAAAACAAACAACCCAATCCAAAAATACAGAAGACCTAAACAGACATTTCTTCAAAGAAGACATACAGATGGCCAAGAAGCACATGAAAAGCTGCTTAACGTCACTAATTAATAGAGAAATGCAAATCAAAACTACAGTGAGGTATCACCTCACACCAGTTAGAATGGGCATCATCAGAAAATCTATAATGAAATGCTGGGGGGTGTGGAGAAAAGGGTACCCTCTTGCACTGTTGGTGGGAATATAAATTGATACAGCCACTGTGGAGAACAGTATGGAGGTTCCTTAAAAAAATAAAAATAGAACTACCATATGACCTAGCAATATCACTACTGGGCATATACCCTGAGAAACCACAATTCAAAAAGAGTCATGTACCACAATGTTCATTGCAGCACTATTTACAATAGCTAGGACATGGAAGCAACCTAAATGTCCACTGACAGATGAATGGATAAAGAAGATGTGGCACATATCTACAATGGAATATTACTCAGCCATAAAAAAGAAATGAAATTGAGTTATTTGTAGTGAGGTGGATGGACCTAGAGTCTGTCATACAGAGTGAAGTAAGTCAGAAAGAGAAAAACAAATACCGTATGCTAACACATGTATATGGAATCTAAAAAAAAAAAAAAATGGTCATGAAGAACCTAGGGGCAGGACGGGAATAATGACACAGACCTACCAGAGAATGGACTTGAGGACATGGGGAGGGGGAAGGGTAAGCTGGGACAAAGTGAGAGAGTGGCATGGACATATATACACTGCCAAATGTAAAACCGATAGCTAGTGGGAAGGAGCCTCACAGCACAGAGAGATCAGCTCAGTGCTTTGTGACCACCAAGAGGGGTGGGATAGGGAGGGTGGGAGGGAGGGAGACATAAGAGGGAAGAGATATGGGGATATTTGTATATGTATGGCTGATTCACTTTGTTATAAAGCAGAAACTAACACACCATTGTAAAGCAATTGTACTCCAATAAAGATGTTAAAAAAAAAAAAAAAGGAAGGAAGGAATAAATTAGAATGTGGGATGAGCGTCAAGCATAATACCTGCGATGTCCCCAAGTCACAATAAGTGTTATTTTGTTTTCTTCAATCTTCTTTACAATGAAAGATATGATGTTCATAATAGGTCTAAACTCTAGTTCCTCCCATTTTCAGTTATGGCTTATTTAATTCCATTGGCTGGGGAAAGCCATGACTCTAACCTCATCCCTTCCCTCACCTTGTAAAATATCTTAATTACTCACCCACTAGAGCAAAGTGACAAGGAAGCAGCCCTCAGAAGCAAATAACTTTTACCTATTGTTTTTCCACACTCTTTTTTTTCGGGGGGGGGGGCAGTAAATTCTAACACTGAGATTTATTTTAAAAACTAACTTCCTGTCCATTGACAGATGAATAGATAAAGAAAATCAGTATATACATACGATGGAATACTATTCAGCCTTAAAAAGGCAGGATATTCTGACATACGCTACAACAGGAATGAAACTTGAGAACGTTATGCTAACTGAAATAGCCGGTCAACAAGGGGACAAATACCGTAAGATTGCTCTAACATGAGGCGCCTAGAGTAGTCCGATTCATAGAGACAGATAATAGAATGGTGGTTGCCAAGGGCTGGCAGGGGAGGGAAATTATGGGGAGTTATTGCTTAATTAGTACAGAGTTTCAGTTTGAGAAGATGAAAAAATTTCGGGAGATCCATAGATAGTAGTGATGGCTGTACAACAATGTCTAAATGTATTCAAGGCCACTGACGTGTACACTTAAAGTAGTTAAAATGGTACATTTTCAGTTATCTATGTTTTACTACAGTGTAAAAAATAAACTAAAAGAAAAAGTAACTTCCATGGTAGATGGTGAGTGTTGACATGAACTCAGATCCACCCAATCTCCTGCTTTTTCTATTGTGACATCAGTTAAGTCCCTCAGTGACCTTTGAGGTCCTAAGAAACTCAGTCACTCATCACTGTTTCACAATCACTAAAGTGTGCTTAATAAGGCGTTAACATTTCAACCTGTGGGGTTATCCAAGTAAATCTTTTCTAAATAAGCTTTAATTAACATTTTAACTAGCCAGAAATGCCACTTTCCAAAACATTCCAGTGAAATGAGGTTTGACAATAACATAAATTATGAGTTCTTTCCTGGACCTTTGACTGCAGCCTGGCAAGTTCTGCCCTCTGTGACTTTCTCCCCTGTCCTGGGACTATAATCATCCATCAATGCTGACAAGCCAGTGTTGGCTTAACTTTCGCATCTGCCCACTTCTGCTCCCTTGAGGCATTAGAATTTCCTAGGCAGCTCTTTCTGGTTTAATATTGTCAACCTGAGATACTGTCCTCTGTAGGTCCACCTGCCTTTTTTGGACTATACATTTCAAGCATCTAAATTTCGCTCTCTAATCCTCCACCTAAATCTTTGCCCCCAAAAGAGAACTCTCTCATCACACATCTATCCCATATAATTCCTCCCTGAGATGCCACTTTGGGCCTCTCGGCTTTTGAGCTAAAGCTCTGGAACTTTTGCTTCTCAAAAATGTGACAGTAAATTCAACCGTGATATTTCATTAGGCATAAGGTATTGTGTATGTATTCAGAGCCTGCCCAGCCGGCACTAGCCTCTCTGGGGAAAGAGAACGTAAAAACGACATAGTTCTGAACTTCAAGAGATTCTCTCATTTATTGTTGAAGAAAAAACCATCAGCAAGAAACATAATCATACACACAACACATGATTAAATGTCAGAAAGAATGATGATAGGAGTTTAGAGGGAAAAGGGATCAAAGAAAGCTGGATTCAATGAGCACCTGCTATTCTCCAGTCACCACGCCAGACTGAAATTACAGAGATGAATACAATCACCTTCACTTCCACTGAGGCACCCTTTGTCTAGTTAGCAGATGGAACAGACTTACCTCTCAAGGTGATAAGCAGGTCTTTCAGGGTAGGTAGCATGTAAGCAGACAGAGGAGATAGGAGAGCAGAATGGGTAAGCAGGATGAACAAAGGTACAGAGGGAAGGATTGGTCTTGTAGCCTTTCAAGAATTCAGAATGGCCTGGATATTTCCAAACTGCCTAATCCTCAACTGTTTTCATTTGTCAAGTGATTAGGGGACATCAGCTCTCGTTTATGTTATACTTTGCTTATTAAATTGAGCTTGCATTTCCAAACCTACCCAAACAGGGATGGTGGGAGGAATCCAGAGATCCTGCAAAAGGGCTGCAGATGGAAGCTGGGCAAGTGTTCTAATTTTGCTGCAAAGACTCCACAAAGTGGACATTTCCCACATCCATAACTCAGTGGTAACTCGTCATGGTTCCCAGAATATGAATATGAAAACTGAACAATGCCAACCAGATAAGCTGAAATAATTTAAAGGGAATGAGTGAAATGTGTTCTTCCCAATAACAGCATGTACCTTCACACGATCATAGTTGCTTTACTTAAAAACCTGGGAGTAGGAGAGGAGGTATTCCTAACCCCGTTTTCCAGATAGGCCAATTGCATTTTAAAAAGCTTAAATTAAAATCACAGACACAAAGATCAATGGAACAGATTAGAGAACCCAGAAACAGACACACATGAAGAAGCCTAACTGATTTTTGACAAAGGTGCAAAGCAATTCAATGGAGGAGATGTTGGAGCAATTGGACATCCATAGGCAAAACAAACAAACAAACAATCGTAACCTAAGCCTTACTTCTTATATAAAAATTACTTCAAAATGTATGAATGTGTGGACTTAATCATAAAATGTAAAACTACAACATTATTAGAAAAATAGGAGAAAATCTTTGGGATCCAGGACTAGACAGAGAGTTCTTAGATCATCCTTAAAAGGAAAAATTAATAAATTGGACTCCAATAAAATGTAAAGCTTTTGCTCTGCAAAAGCCAATGTGAAGTACAGAGCTTCACTTTGGGGTGATGAAAATGTTCTAAAGTTGACTGTGATGATGGTTGAATCCCTCTGTGCATATAATAAAAACCACTGAATTGTACACTTTAAACAGATAAATTATATTTATGTGGATTATGTCTCAATGAAGTTGTTATTTTTTTAAAAAAACCTATGTGAAGAGGAGAAAAGACAAGCTACAGACTGGAAGAAAATATCTGCAAACCACATATCTAACAAAAAACTAGTATCAAGAATATATAGAGAATTTTCAAAACTCAATGGTAACCAAAAAAGACAACCAACCAAAAATCAAATTAAACATGAACAAAAGTCAGGAACAAACACTTCACTGAATAAAATATACAAATGTCCAAAAAGCACATGAAAAGATGTTCAACATCATTATCTATCAGAAGATGCAACTTGAAACCACAATAACACTACATATCTATCAGAATGGCTAAAGTTAAAAATAGGGACAATGTCACTATTGTGGTATTGGATATGGAGCAACTGGGTCACGCATCAACTGCTGGTGGGAATGTAAATTGATACAGCCTCTCTGGAAAATGGTTTGACATTTTCTTATAAAATTATGCATGCATTTAACACATGAGCTATCAATCGTATTCTTGGGCATTTATCCTAGAGAAATGATGACTTATGTTCACCCAAAACCCAATAAATAGATACAGGCCAACTGTCCCTCAAAAGGTGAATGGTTAAACAAATTATGGTGCATACACACCATGGAATACTACTCAGCAATTCAAAGGAACAAACTATTGATACACACAACTACTTGGATGAATGTCTAGGGAATTATACTGAGTGAAAAAAGCCAACCCCAAAAGGTTACATACTGTACGATTCCATTTATATAACATTTTGAAATGAAAATATTTTAGAAAAAAAATTTTAGAACAGATTAGTGGTTGCCAAAGTTTATGAATGAGGGACGGTGAGCATGGGAGGGAGGCGGTTGTAGTTATAAAAGCACAACATGCGGGATCCTACTGGGGACGGAACTATTCAGTATCCTGACTGTGCCAGTGGATTATCACAGTGCCACATGTGATAAAATTGTGTATAACTAATTACACATGCACATAAACGTACACATGGGCACAAGTAGAAGTGGGGGCATCTGAATAAGATCAGGGGATTATGTCCATGTCATTATGTTGACTGTGATATTATGCTATCATTTTGCAAGATGTTACCGTTGGGGGAAACTGCATGAAGGATACAAAGGATCTCTTTCTGTTATATTTTACAACTATATGTGAAACTACAATTATCTCAGTAAAATTTTGTTAAAATAAATTATTTGCCCAAGCTCACACAGAGTAGTAGAAAAGCAAAAACTAAACCTAAATCTCCCAATTCCTAGTCCGGAGCCAGTGGCTCACCACTACTCCTCTGGCTCAAACAGCCCTTCTGAGCTCCTGATCTGTGCTTCCTGCTCGAGTGAACTCAGCACCAAGCAGAGGAACTGCTGAGAAACGGGAGTGGGGGAGAGACAGGGAAAGTGCCCATAATAACAAGAGTTTGCATGATACAATCCCAGGTGTGGGGAGTTAGAGGTGTGCGCATAAAGAAATAAAAACAAACAAGATGAAGGTAACTCAAATACAATCGGCCTAAAAGAGGCCTAGCTGGGCTGTCACCTGCTAGCAGAATTCTTCCAGGTTCTGCTTCCCAGCATCTGAGCACCCTTAGAAGCTTCAACCTCTTCTGGTTTCCCTGGTGAGGCAAGGCTACTGCTCTCTTCTAAAATCTTTCTTCATACCTTCCTCCCTTCCTCCCTCCCTCTCTTCCTCCCTTCCTTCCTGGGCCTGTAGCTGCCTAGCTACTCCTTTTCTTAAGATGACCCAATGAGCTCCATGTGTACCCATTATGGGCCATACAGCAGTGTTCACTTCTTTCTCTTGAACTTCCCCTGAAGTGGCATTGACAACCCACCCATCCATCCCCACCCTGTCCCAGTGTAGCCCCCGGGAGCAGGTCTGGATCCATAAGAAGTTATCCTAAGCTGGATCCTAGAATTACTGAGAAGCTCTCCTCAGATTTTATGTGTTCAAAATATAGACGAAAATTATACAAAATTAAAAAGCTCTGAGGTTCTCAGATTGTCATACAAAGCGGTAGATAACCCATGGCCTTGACCTTCCAAAAAACCACATTCAGAACTGACAATCAGGACAGAGACTCTAGTCGCTGGTTCCATTGCCAGCTGGAGACCTACCTTGTGGGGATAAAATTGAAGAACCACACAACCATCAGCACAACACCTTGCCCATAGTCTCACATGGCCTTAAGCTGTTGCAGATGAAGATGGAAAATCCCCCAGAGCCACAAAACCCAGAACATCCCCGTCATTTTCCTCTTTCAGGTTTCCTATTAATGTCAACCTAAAGGACAGTGACAACCAGCAACAGCAACCTTTAAAGGATTTTGCAGTGCATGCACTAGACTAAATAGATTTTCTGGGTGTTCACAGATGGCTAAAAACAGACAGATTAAAGTCTCCCATAACGAATCCCATAGAAGTGTTATTAACATGACACTTAATGACTGTGTTCACGGAACCCTAACAAGCACAAAGTTCAATCTGATTCATAACCAGGGCATCATTCTCCCCTTAGACCCCCCTTTTTTTAACAGGAGAAAGAGAATTGGCCAAATGATAAAGGCATTGATATCAATAATTTATATAAAGCAACTTCCAGCATTTGTTCTAGAATCAGCCCAGCTTCCCTACAGGATATTCTTTCTTCTGCTACAGTGTTACATGGCACCAATGGTGATCGTGAGCCTGTGAGGCTCTACACACGCCTTCTCAATCATCAGAGAAATCCTTATGCCCATCTTTCTCCTGTTGAATACTTTCTATCACCTTCTGTGTTTTTAAACATTGAGGAGTGTGGTGACACAGAGTGTAAGTCAAACAGCAGGTGCAATTTCCCTGAACTCTGCATCAGCGAATAGTTCTGGATAAAGAAGAGTCTACTGTACCATGGGCTTCAAGTGAGCCAACTTACCGAAGACAAAAGCAGTGATCAAAGTGCAGGTGAGTGGCGACTAGCACTGATTCTATTTTTTTACCTCAGTCGCCACCAACTCTCCTAGGTGAGAGCTGTTTTCTTTATGAACTAACTATGCATTTCTTTTGAAATCGCAGTTTCCCTAGGACCTTCTCATAGTACTCTTGAGATCTGGAGAACTTGGTGGTATTGGTTCAGTAGAACCAGTGAGCTGAAATCCGCAGTTTCTCAATGATGTTGGCAAGTGACGTAAGTTTGCCGTCTGCAAAAGAAGGCTAAAAAGAGCATCCACGTCAGGGCTGGGTCTAGCACAGAACCTGGCATATAATAAATGTCAAATAAATGGTAACCTCTCCTTCCCTGAATCCCATATCCGCCTGTTGAAGCCAGCCCGGTCTGTCTTTTCTCCTGCCTACCTAATTCTCCAGTCTATTTCCTCTTCTGCTCCTTACTCTGAACTCCATCCTCACTAGCCTTATCTCGATTTCTTGAATGTGTCCTGCTCTTTCCCACCATAGGGCCTTTCTATAGGGTGTTTGTTCTGCCAGGATTGCTCTTTCCTTCCTCCTTCACCTCAGTGACTCCCAGTTTTCCTTCAGATCTCAACTCAAATGTCTCTTCCTCCCTAACTAGAATAAATTCCCTATAAATGTGCTCTCCTCCCACTATCCTACCTTTTGGAGCACTTATCACACTTGTAATTTTACACTTATTTAAGTGTTTTTACTTTAGCATCAATCTTCACCCCTAGACTGTAAGTGTTTTGAAGGCAGGGACCACATTTGGGGGCCACAACTACACCTACTTTTTGTTTTTTAAACTTTTCACTTAGAAATAACTTCAGATTTATAAATCATCTGCAAAAATAGTTCAAAGAGTTACCATATACCCTTCACCCAGTGTCCCCGATATGTTAGCATCTTACCTGACCACAATACAATGGTCAAAGCCGGGAAATTAACATTGACATACAATGCTGTTACTCTACAGACCTCATCAAATTTTGCCAAGGTCCAATTAACGTTCTGTGTCTATTGTAGGCTCCGATACAGAATCCCACATTGCATTTAGTTGTCACGCTTCCTTAGTGTCCTTAAATCTGGCTCAGTTCTTCAGGTTTTGTCTTTTATGACCATGACACTTTAGAACAGACCTGGCCAGTTATTTTGTATAACAATAACCCTCAATTTGGGTGTGTCTGGTTTCTTCAGGTTTAAATTAGATCATGCATTTGGGGCAAAAATACCACAGATGTGATGCTATGCCCTTTTCAGTACATGATATCAAGAGTTAGATGACTCAGTATATCTCATTATTGATGATGCTAACTTTCATCACTTGACTGTGGTGGTATCTGCCAGATTTCTCTACTGTAAAGTCACCGTTTGTCCCTTAGTAATCAGTATTTCATAGGGAGCTACTTTGAAATTATACAAATATCTTGTTTCTCATCAGACTTTCACCCACTAATACTAGCAAACACTGGTGATTCCTGCCTGAAACAATTATTGCTCTGCAAATGGTGATTTTCTATTTCTATCATTCCAGCTACATGTATTAATTGGAATTTTACTGTAAGGAAAACCTTGCCCCTTCACCACCATTTTTTTTCAATTATTTATTTACAACAGTTTGGACTTATATTTATTCTGTGGGTCATAATCCAATACTATCATCATTTATTTTATTGCTTAAATTGTCCCAGCTTTGGCCATTGGGAATTTTTTCAAGTTGGCTCTATGTACTTTCAATATGTCCAACATTTTCAAGTACTTCCTTATTTTTTGGTACCATAAGAGGGTCCAGGTTCATCTTGTATTTTCCCTGCCCTAGACATGGAATCAACCACTTTACCAACAAACCCAGGTTCTTTTATTGGAGAATGGTATTAGAAATCAAGATCTGGGTGCTAGATGTGCTTGTTGCTACTGGGGTGTCCCTGCTTCTAGGCCTTCTCATCACAGAGAGCTGGGAAATATATGTATGCACACATCTATATCAATGTCTATATCTATTTGTCTGCCTATCTATCATTCCATCCATCCATCCACCTCTTAAAAACGATGAGTTCTTACTGATACCTCTGGGTAGCCAACATCATAGGGTTTATTTTAGCTTTCCTCTTTTTTTTTGTTTATAACTTCTTTCTCCACCACTGAGAAACCTAATTCTTATTATCCACAATGTATTTACTTATCTGCTCAGTTCTCTAGTACATGTAGCATAGTTTCAGATTTGCTAACCCATACCCTGTGAAACGTGAAAAACAAATCTACTAACTAAAGTACTGTATTTGTGTGTTTTGTTGTGGTCTTTAGCCTTACAATGCAGTCAAAACACTGTTTTTCTGTGTTATGTTAGTTCTTTTCTTCCCCACCCATTCTACTGTGGTTATATCATGCATTTATAATATAGTTAGGTTTATTTGCTACTGCTTGCATTCCATATTGATTCCTCCCACATCCCAGTTGATTTTAGTTCTTTCTTTCTTTCTCTTTTTTTTTGAAAATGTGAAACGTCTCTATAGTTGTAAAAGTCGGAACTATACACAAAGGCATACTCAGAGGAGAAAGTGAGAGGGACTTCAGGGACACAGCCAAAGTTATGGATACAGAAAAAGATCAAAATTGCATAAGTGCCATCTACCGTGAAAATAACATATACACATAAACAAAACACATATTGTCTGAAAAAATGTAATAAAAAGAGCAATCCATACACACCAACGGTCTTGTATTCTGATCCCATCTGACAATGGGATAGTCTCTTAAACTCTCCAAGGTTAGTTCCTCAGCTCTGAAATGGGATTAAAATTCCCAGGGTTATTATGGTAATCCAAGGATATTCTAGGTATGACCATTCTATGACAACTTCTATATACATATTAGGAATTAGTAACTGATATTACTTCAGACTTATTCTTAAAGATTTACATTAAAAAAAAAAACAACTCTGGAAGTCTCACACAGCCTGTCAAATCACCGATCAGATCAATTTTCTGCTTCTTCACTCAAGTCTACATGCCAACCATCATCATAAAGAGAGCCAGAGAATCTGCATGTAGAAATGATTCTGAATCCAGGTACTGCCACTGGAGTATGGAATCAAGAAGACGGAGCTATAGGTCGGATCCCATCACAAACCATTCCCAAGGCTCACCATGCCTCTTTTTTCTTCCTCCCCCTGCCTGCCTTTGAAACAAACATTCATTAAGCACCTATTCTGAGCTCATCACTGTACTAGAAGCTGAGGAGACAGCAGTGAGCAATATTGACATGGTCTCTGGCCTCATGGAGTTTAGAGTCTGATGGTGAAGAGTCACTATAAATAAGTGAGACAATCAAACCGATTAGAGGTTGTAATATGCACCAGGAAAGACATGACAAGCAGGCTGATGGGAAAAACAGCAGCATAGGTGAGGAACGTTTTTTAGACCGGATGATCAGGAAAAAATACTTCGAGGAAGTGACATTTAATCTGAGACTTAGATGATGAGAAGCCCATGTGTAGACATAGAGGGAGAAAATTCCAGGCACAGGAAGGATCAAGTGTGAACTCCTATGACAAACTAGAAACTATCAGAAAGGATGAGCTGGGACATAGTGAATGTGGGGCAAGTGGCATAAGAGATTACCCTGAACAGAGGGCAGGGCCAGATGATACATGGCCTTGAGCGATGGCAACCAAGGAAGCACCTTTAGAGATGATGTGATCATTTCTGCCTCTTCTCCAATAAAAACTTTCACCCCCATCATTTTCAAATGCCATGTTCTGCCCCCTAAGCCAGCTTTCTCCTCCGCTTAGGACCCAGCCGGACAATGTCCTTCACACCCAAATCAGAGCCCGGTGAGTAACTGACTCACCCTACTCAAATTATTACCAGCACCCTGAAACTTCTTTGCCCTTCCAGACCCACCGCGGCCTCTCCACCCAAGTTAACATGGAACTTTCCAAGGCACTTTGCTATGGATTCCTCACAGGGGTGACAACCATTGGTAACCTGGCCCCGTTGTTAGATATCATACAATTTTTACAGCTGACTTACTGTCTGTGCTTCCTTTTCAATGATTATTTTGAAACACATATGACATACTTTGGATGCAAGTGGTTGAGGAAATTCTAAAGTCAGGTCCTTACTGAGCTTAGCTGGCACAGACTTGGGGTCTGTGCTACACAAACAGACTTTGGTGCCCTTCCAACTATACTACACGCTCCAAGCACCACTCCCTAACATCAGTCTCTGAAAGAATGAAATTATGTCAACAGATACACAAGCAACACCCTCCCATAGAAGCGACATGTAAAATTAATGCCAGTAAGTAAACATCATCATTTGCCTTCCTCACTGCCCTTCTAGTTTCCTCTTTGAAAATGTCTGCAAAGTTAGAATTGCAGTATGTATTATCTTCTCAAACTCAGAGGTACAATTACTACTTAAACACTGAGAACACAATAGACCCTGGAGAGATGGAGTGACCTTGAGGTCATGTGCAGAACACAGAACAGTATCTTAATCTTAGTTCTGACCATAGAATGGTCTTTACATGCAGAGCTTCAAAGCCAAATCAGCACTGCTTCTTAGTAACTCCTGCGTGACTCTGGATGATTTATTTGAATTCTCTCTGCCTCAGTTTCCTCATCTGTAAATTGGGAAGACACTGGAATTTAACTTACAGAATTATTACAAGCATTAATAAGTTGATGCATAAAATACCTATAATAGTATCTGGCACACTAAAAATTTAATAAATGTTATCTATTACTATTAATAATTGATCCAATAAATAAAAACTGGCTGGGAAACTAAAAAGACTCAATTAATAGCAAATTGGGCTTTGGACGATGAGAGCAATTTTTAACATATCCCCCAAATGCACACACTGCCCCAGAGAGCTAAAAAGTTTTCAAATGCTCTTCAGAGGTGTCCTCAAATATAGATGAGGATAAAAGTTTGGGGATGGAAAAGAACAACATAGAGGAGAGAAAGCAGGTTGTGAAAAGCAAGTCACAAAACCCTCAGCTTTGCTGTAGAATTGCCTCTTGCAGGCATGGGATGAGTTTACAGCACTAAGCTGCATGGATTCAGGCAAGTATGAGTGAAGAGGATACCATAGGTTTTAGGGGTTTCAGAGGCAGGGAAAAGAATCGATGAGGCTTGACATGGTTAAAGAGACAAAGCCAAGGCCAATACCACTGAAATTAGGTGAGAAGCTATGATGATTTATATAATAAACTAGCAAAGATGAACTAGCTTGGCCTCTCAACTCAAACCCCACTCCTCTTGAGCCTACTGAGTCCCTCTTGGACTAAGAGATGAATCCAGACGAGATAAGCTAATATAGTGTCTGCCCGCTGGACCCTAGGACTTTGGTGCATTCAACACAACATCTGGCCCTTAAGATCACGAAGGTGCCTGTGGACCACTGGCTGGATCATGGCCTGGACCCAAGAGCAATTCAGGTCATCACAGAACATGGGGATCTAGCTACATTCGTGTAGTTTGGCCTCATTTTAAAATAAATTTGGGACTTGGTAGGGATTCACATCTTGATTTTAAACAAATACTAGTCAAATACCCCAAATTCCACACGAGATATGTAATTGTGGAAGGCCCATAATCTGGGGCCTTAGGACTCTGAATTGATGTTTCTGAAACTAAGGAGATGCTTTCCACCCAGTTCTTAGAGTTTGATTCATAGTGTGAAATGCAATAAAGGTAACAGTCAGTATTATCAAAAGGGCCAATCAGGGAGCTATACATACGACTCCTCAGTGCATACTGTTTTATCAAGATTTATTGTATATAGATGTGTCCAGTCAACAGCAGCAGTGAGTCCTATTAACTCATTGCTGAGGAAGTCAAGTTCTAGGGAAGCAAAAACAGAACACAAAAAACAAAAACCCCCAACATACAAAATAATGTCATTACCTGTTCTCACAAGAGCTTTTGGAAAACACAGATTTAAAGCTACAACAACTTTTTCTTGTTCATTCTAAAGCATTTTCAATCCTCAAAACTACAGGGGCATCACAAACAGAAATTTGGAAATGAATCCAGTATGGGAATTTGATTGATATATACATACCCTGTTTATTTCACAATGGAGTTATTCATGTGCTTCCCAAATATAGACACTATGACCAGATAACTTAAATTAGAAGACAGCAAGAAAGAAAAAAAAATAAGAGGAAGAAGATAAAATGAGTGAAAAACGATGAGACTAATTTAAGAAACAATTCTTATCTTCTGTCTTTCCTTGCTTTGTTTAGTCCACAAACTTGGCTTCAGTTCTAGTCATTACTGAGAAAAGGGAAATGTGATTAGTTATTTGACTTTCACTGTTCCTTTGACAAAAACCCACTGGTTAATAGAAGCAAAACTATTTCTGAGATCTGAAAAAAATGTTAAGGTCTAGTGATTCTGCTTATTATCATTCAGAGTGAGAGTCTCAAAGATCTAGTTTGACAACGATCACCTTTCCAAGGTGAGATCATAGGCAACTTTGGACACCTGTCTGCCAGGTAGAGACTAGAAGCCTGGGTGTGGACTTTGGTTCTGCTATCACTTGTTTGTATCTGAATGTCTGATTAAATAACGGCCCACAGCTATGTATATGCTATGGGGAAAGCCTCTCTTAAAAAATGTAGAGTAATTATCCATTCTCAGGGTCTGCTGATCTTGCATGCAGGGTTTCTTTTTTTTTTTAAAACTCCAGACAGGAGTTTGTTGGTTGGTTGGTTGGTTGGTTTGATTATGTATCTGTGTCTGTATCTGCATTTCACTGATACAGAACTGAAGCTGTAAGCTCCTAGCTCGTGTATGTGTTAAACAGATGTGTATGGCTGTACTACGTTGTGTTGCTTGTGTTCATCGACTTTGCTAGTCTGTTAGGATGCTTCTGTATAACAGATGGTTGGTTCTTAAATATTACCTCCCAGTTTTCAGTATGAAAAAAAATGAGTTACTTTAGTTAAAAGCTGTAAATAAGATGAGCGGTTGAGACTACACCGAGAACAACAGTGCCTAATAAATAGGTATGTATGTATGTAAGATAGCAGGCTGTGTTTTGGTTTACTAATGAAAAAGGAAAGCAATTCTATCTTATAGTAAAATATCTGGTTGTGCTAGAATGTGAAAAAAGATGGCGAAAGCCAAAACCTGCATGGGAGCAAGATGCAGAGGGTTCGAAGAAAAGGAAATTTTGCCTTAGTTATAAAACCTGCAAATTTAAGACTGAAAAAAAGAAATTTGTTTAAAATGTTGACAAAGCCTGGTTCGATTTTCATTTTAAAAACTCTCATAAATTCTTTACTGTTAGATACTATATTAATGCAAAATAGAATGTGGTATTCTTTCCACTAGAATGATAACTTACTCTTGAGTTCCCTGGTGGTCCAGTGGTTAGGACTCGGCACTTTCACTGCCATGGCCCAAGTTCAATCCCTGGTGGGGGAACTAAGATCCTACAAGCTGTGCCATGTGGCCAAAAATTAAAATAATAATAAAAATAAAATTAAATAAAATGATAAATTACTCTTGGAATAGTCTGTGTGTTCTTAACAAGAGGTAATTAAATTTATTCTTTATCTTTTGGGTAATTTGTTCAGATAATAGAGATTTTGCTTCTCCCCAGAATATTTTTGTGCTTTGTGCTGATTTTGTATGGCCTTGATTTTGAAAAAACAAAGAAAAGGGCGCTGAAACAACTGAAGTTCCTTACAATTATGTTATTTTTGACATATTTATCATTAAATATTGGATTATCGTTCTGGTAAGTAGGTAGCAAAGCAAAGCCATTCACTGTTTTTTGGTACCTAGGCTTCTGTTTGAATAAAGTATCTGTTCTCCTTTGATAGTTCTTTTTGATGTTACCTTTTTCAAGTTAAGACCCTAAATTCAAAAAAAATATTATTGCCAAAGTATTTTTAAGAGCCAAATCATTTTGGCACTTACTACATGGCGAAAATGCCAACAACCCACTTCTTAATCTTGGCACCAATGCTATATTACCCTCTCACGGCAAGATATGTTATTTACACAGATTATTAAAAATCTGTCCTTTTTTTTTTTTTTTTTTTTTTTTTTGCAGTATGTGGGCCTTTCACTGTTGTGGCCTCTCCCATTGCAGAGCACAGGCTCCGGACACGCAGGCTCAGCGGCCATGGCTCACGGGCCCAGCCGCTCTGCGGCATGTGGGATCTTCCCCTGCATCGGCAGGCGGACTCTCAACCACTGCACCACCAGGGAAGCCCTGTGCTTTTTTTTAAAACAGAGATATAATTGAACAAATTGATTAGTAAACTTTGGCCATACTTAGAGTGTCATACCTGTGTTAAATCTCATGTCACCTGGTATGACAAGCAACAAAAGTTGAGTGTCGTATGTGGCCCTAATGTCAATAAAGCCATGCTGGGAAATTGGTATGTGCTTACAGGGGTCTAGCCTTACAGGCAGTAAGGAGGATCACTTCCTGGTAGCCAAGGAACTTTAGCAATATGGGGTACCTCGGGAAAAGAAGAATTCACATGCAGTTGTAGGCACTGTGGGTGAAATCCAGATGGAAATGAACTTCTCAATTTTGTTTCTCTACCTTCAGAATAAATAAGCATATAAGAATGATTAAAACAGACAGACATTTGGGGAGATAATCTTTGTAATAATAGAGGTTACGGAGATGCAATCCTAGATTCTTTACAAAGTTTCCAGGACAAAGCTAATTCTCTGGCTTCTGTATCACTTGGCTTCTCATGGTTATAGATTTGCTGGCTGCACAGCAAGAATGGTGGTATGTGTTATACATGCTGCTCCTCTGAAAAGGAAGCAGGCAAAGAACACAAAACACAGTGAGACCAGCCTTTCTGGCAATAAAATGAATCTTAGAAGACTGTTTATGACCACACAAAGGACTATTAGGAAAAATTCCCCAAAACTTGGAAGAAAAGCAAAAAGATAAGTGAGGGAGTTGTCTAACAAGCCCACCCAAGTTTCATCGGACTCCAGGCTTGGGGGTAGCTTTGCTTGACTTACTATTTACCATTGATAAGAGGCCAGGCATTTTACAACTAGGTAAAAACAGATGTTAATTTGTAGAAAACTTATAAACTACAAATGCTTTTTGTCCAATAGACAAGATAACCACAAAGGTTATGGTTTTATTGCCCTGTAGGAAATGAACCAGTTGTGCATCAAACTTAGCAGTCTTATTGCAGTTTCTTTACTGCATGTTCTTTTTCGTTCTTCCTTCACTGGCTATATACATGTTAGTTTCTCATGTCCTCCTGTGAATCAGCTTCGTCATCCTGCTGGTTCCCTCATGACTGCAGTAGTTAAAACCTTGCACATGGTCACCATAACTTTTATCAGAATGTGCTTTTTTATTCATTGAAAATTATATTTTGATAAGAACAGAGGATCACAGTTCAGCCACTAACAAAATAAATTTATAATAATTCAAGCAATTTACTTGCAATGATGAATCATCATGACAAGGATCAATGTCTCAGCTCATAGCATCCCTCCAAAATTGCCCTGGAAATCTCCTCCCCTAGCCTAAGCCCAAGCCCAAGGGTTTCAGATTTTTCTCCATTTTCACTTTCCTCCTGATTCCACATTACAAAATCCCCCAAAGAACTGGTCTAGTAGGACTAAACCCTACTCGAAAGATAAGGGGAGAGTCAGTGAGCTTGCCAAAACAGAATCCTTAATTTATTGGTTTGGGGAGGGAAAAATCTAAGAACATGCATACAATTTTGGTCCCACCACAGAGATAAAGAAACTCTATGGATTTAGAGGCTGGCAAGTCAGGTGTACGTAGAGATTGATTAGGAAAGAATTCTATATTTTTTGGCTTTTTTTGTGCACACCACACAAGAGAGGTGCTGTGGGCCAGGAAAGGCTGCAAAGGAAGGTTGTCCTATGTCCTGGCATCATGGGGATTAGCATGGCTTATGTTTCCTTGCTGAAGCCTTGCCAGATGAGCCATGAGGAGGAAGAAAGAGGTACCCATTTTATGGTAGCCACTATGTCCATCAAATAGTTAAAAAACTGAGGCTCGGGCTTCCCTGGTGGCGCAGTGGTTGAGAATCTGCCTGCCAATGCAGGGGACACGGGTTCGGGTCCTGGTCTGGGAGGATCCCATATGCCACAGAGTAACTAGGCCCGTTGAGCCACAACTACTGAGCCTGCGCGTCTGGAGCCTGTGCTCTGCAACCAGAGAGGCCACGACAGTGAGAGGCCCGTGCACCGCGATGAAGAGTGGCCCCCGCTTGCCATAACTAGAGAAAGCCCTCGCACAGAAACGAAGACCCAACACAGCAAAAATAAATAAATAAGTAAATATTAAAAAACAAACAAACAAAACTGAGGCTCGTGCAGGCAATATTTTTAAATAGATAAGACAAAATTTGTATCTCTTCTTTTTTTGTTTTTTTTTGGTTTGTTTATTTTTTGCAGTACGCAGGCCTCTCATCGCTACGGCTTCTCCCGCTATGGAGCACAGGTTCCGGATGCGCAGGCTCAGCGGCCACTCCATGGCATGTGGGATCTTCCCGGACCAGGGCACGAACCCGCGTCCCCTGCATCGGCAGGCGGACTCTCAACCACTGCGCCACCAGGGAAGCCATGTATCTCTTCTTTGACACTTTCTTTTAGCACCATCCTGCCTATTGTTTCAGGCAGAAAAGCTCTGTTATTTCAGGTAAACTGCCTTTCTATGCATCCTAATTTCAGCTAGTCTTATGAAGGGAACTCAGAGCAGAATTTTCATCTTCTTGTCAATGGAATAGTTAAGTGCACTGAAGAAAAGGAAGCAATGAACTAATAATAATAGCCCTAAACTAATACTAATGGCCCTGTGCCAGATCCTTTTAGAAGTGCTTTGCATATATTAAGTCATTTAATCTACACAATAAATCTGTGAGGCAAGTACAACTATTATCCCCATTTTACAGAAGACATAGGTTCCTGACTAGATGTCACACAGATAGTAAGTGGCAGAGTAAGGATTTAAACACTGGCAATTTAGCTCTTAACCACTGCACTGTCTCTCATAAATATTCTCCCCCCCCCCCCACCAACCATCCTGTGCCAAATAAAAGACCTTGATCACTGTAAATAATTTAACAGTCCTAATCTTGATATCTTTATCATTATACAGGTGTTCCTTAACTTGCCCAATTTGTCTATTTCATAAGTTATTGTGAAATTAAAATTGTACATAAGCCAACTCCACTAATGAGAACTTAACAGTTCTTCCCATCCACTTGGGTTTTAATTTAACTCTTAGGTAGGAAGGGGTGGATGGATAAAGTAGATAAATAAGTAAGCTGTAAAAATGTGCAAAGTATGAGCCATAGAGAAGAAAAAGGTAGATGCCAAGGAAAAGCAAAGTGGAGCTGTGAAAGGAGGGCTTCTAAAAAGAAGCCAAGAGCAATTTATTTTTATGACAGGTTTTAAAAGAGGTGATGAGAGAAAGAGATACTCTGGTAGACTGTGGATTGAGTGAAAGGTGACGCAACCTTTCTGGACCACAATCTGGCAATATTTCTAAAATTTCTAAGTGTACTTGCTCTTTGACCTAGCAATTTCATTTCTAGAAATTTAGCTACAAAATAGTGGCATACATGATTAACTTGCTCTTTTGACCAGGGAGTCATAAGATGGTCAGATGGCTAGGTTGTCCAATGAGTATCTATTAAGTCCAGTGGTTTCACAGCACTGTCAATTTCTAAGAATCTTAATCATGCAAAGTGGCATTTGAAATCCCTTCAGGCTGAATATCTTACCTGCAGGACAACTCCTAGCCACTGGCTTTTGTCATCTTTTCTTGCTGGAACTTAAGTTAATTTATGAGTAAAAGGCAGCATGGAAAACAGAAATTGTACTAGTTTCCTTAAAAGAGAGAAGTTACTATGATAGATGAATGCTATATTTAAAAAAAAAAGTCTTTTGCCCCAAATCCAATAAAGACATTGTTAATTATTGAAAGATACAATTTAAATACTCAGAGAGAGTGGGAAGAAGAAGGGGGTAGTCAAAACACTTATATCCAGTTTAAATATTACTTGCTGGTTGACTTACCCATCTACAACTTCAAATCCAAACTATTGCAGATGTTTGGATCTACAACTTCAAATCCAAACTATTGCAAATGTTTGCCAAACATTCCACAAGAAAATATGCTGCCTGTAAAAACATACAAACAAACACCCACAGTGGAACCTAACCAGAGACTTCTAAAATTGTGAACAACTCATCCAATTGGACAGTGGGATTAAAATGAATTCCTTGGTGAGAATGAAAGAGATTTTTGGCATCAACATATCGTTTCTTAAATAGGCTCTTAATAGCTTTCCTTCCCCTCAAAAAAGAGCAATTGTCAATTCCAAAAAGTGGCTTCATTTCCCAACTCCAGTATGTGTTTTTTCCAGACTCAGGAATAGGTTTTCCAAGTCCTTCCACCCTTCTTGTTATAAACAGGTTATGAAGACTGTCCTTTGATGGCAACCATCAAGAACAGATGCTCAATGGTCAAGAAAAAACCAAAACTGAAGATCTGATCAGTGTTTATATCGCTAGGGACTTGACGGCTCCACGGATAAATCTCATCAGTCATACAGAGAGCAGCTGAGGTGAGCGGCCACGATATTAGCTTCCACTTTAAAAAGAATGTGAAGTTGCCTATTGGAAGTAGGATTGTATGTTGCATGTTATATGTGCTTATTCCATGTGCAGCCTTTCATCCTGGCCCTAGGATCTAGGGAGACAAAAGTGGAATGGAAAGCAAATGGAACCCCCATACTCTAAACTGACACAACCATTTTATAAAACTGCCAGTATCAACTGAAGCTGAACATATGCGTATTGTACGATCCAGCAATTCCACTCCTAGGTGTGAAGGAAGTGTGTGTATATGTGTGTGTGTCCCCAATGCACACACATATAGCCCCCCAAAATGTGCATGTGCATTCACCAAAAGACATGTACCAAAACATTTATAGCAACACTAGTCAAAAAGCCCAAATGGAAACTGCGAAATGCCCATCAATAGTATTCACATGACGGAATTCTCTACAGTGAAGAATGATCTCCAGCCACACACAACGTTATGGATGAATCTCAGCAATGCAATGTCCAGGGGAAAAGCCAGGTACAAAGAATATTTATTGAATTATTCCATTTATATGAAGTACCAAAAAGGCAAAAGCAATCTATTCTGTTAGGTTTTTTTTTTAAGTTGAATGAATAAAAAAAGCTTAAAAATTCCATGTCCAGTCAATCCATTGGAATAGGGCAATCAGATCAGGACGCAGGATAAATCAGGCGAGGGATCCTTGCTTTTTTGCTTCTCTATAGCTCCAAGGTGGCTGGAGCAAAGGGCTCCATGGTCTCCCAATATGGAAGGGTTCCTTTTCCCTAAATCTGGATTTCTACCCAGAAGATGCTAAGCATTGGTATTTTAAAGGCTTCAAGATTGGTAGTGACAGAGAAGTGGTAAGATAGATGATATTGCTGAGCGAGCAGAGAGAACGTTCAATGCAGGCATTTCTGTCAATACCAGAGTAAATATTTTAATTCTGCATCCTGCGTTGGATTGATCTCAGCTTTCCTGGGTCTATTCCACAGCTTCCCCCGCTTCACCACCTGCATCTTCCCTTGTTTGTTTTCAAGCAGAAGCCTGTGCTGAGAGCGAAAACCAGCAGATCGGCCTCCCATCTTACTAAATGAGACTGCCCTTCTCTCAATGGTCCTCTGAGCCTCCAAAGAGCTCATCCCAGATGCTATGGTCTCTGCTCACAGGGATCTGACGCTGAGATTTCTTTATAGAGTGTGTGAAGACTTTTCCTTTCATTCTGATGGCAATAAGATTTCCCCCTTATCCTGGCTTCAGTAAAACTTTCCCTTGTGACTTGAGATAAAAGCAATTCTTTAGTCACAATACTTCCCATGGCAAGAATATAAAACTGCAGTACGACTGACACAGCAACCACACTCCCATCAAACTCAGAAGACACCTTTTTATATTTGAACCTAATGAAATGCCATTATAACCAAAATGGCAATATGGTCCACCAGTAATTATCTGCTATGAGAATAAAGCAAAGCAGTGACACAGATTTTTACAATGTGCAAATAATAGAACCGTTATCACTACTGACCCCGTGTTTAGGAACACTTGTGTGTTTAGGAGCAATAATGATGATGGTAAACAGTTATATTATTCTTACCACTGTTCTAAGTTTTAGATATGTTTTTCCTAATGTTTTAGAGATATTAACAAGTTTTAAGGTTTAGAAACACACTATGATGTAGAAACTACTACTATCTCCACCTTCCAGATGAAGAATGAGTGAGGCCCAGAGAGAGTAAGCAATCAGCATAAAGTCTCAGAGTTCACTGGGGTAGAGCTGGGATGTGAACCCAAGCAGCCTCACTGCCTCTCCTAAGAAGGCTGGATCTTCCTAATTTTTTCTTAGACCAAATATCAAAATAAGCTTGACTCTTTTCAGTGGATTTTAGCTATGCAGAGTTGAGGACTGCCGTTAGCAGGAAGGATGAAAAGAGTATAGAGGGGACAGCTACTCTATTAACAAGAATTCATCAGGAATAATTCTGGAAGCAGGTGAGTCAAGGCAGGCAACCGAGGGATCACCAAGTCAGGACAATGGTCCCAGCAGTGACCACCAAAGTCTGATGACACTGGAGCAGCAAACTGGCCTCCCCGAGGCAGGGCAGGTTGTGTACAAGGGGGAAGTGCCCAGCATGCAGCCTCAGTAGCCACAGAGAAGCCAGGGACAGTGGTAACAAGGAGGGGCAAGGTGACGGGGGAGCACAGGTCACAGGATCCAAGGCAAACCTGGGGCATCTAATTACTCTGCTCCTTTCCTATCCTCTCAGTGTGGGCAGATGCTTCTCCTCCCCTTTGTACTGTCATTTGTCACTGTAATCACAGGTTTTGTGTATAGACTCCATTGATCCCCGTATTCACAGGATCTATAAACTACTCTCTTATTCTTCCTTTTGTGTAAGAGGAAGAGAAATAATCCCATCACTTTCTGCTTGCTAATATTTTATCTGTGTTTTTAATCCTATTTTTCTAAGATCTTATCCATTTTCCTTCAACCTCCTGTCTACCTGGTCCTGCCTCTCTGCCTCCAAAGTGGGGATCTCTTCTCCCTCACAGCAGTCCGGCTTTGGGCACCTCATCTCCCACGTCTCTTTCCCTAACAGGATGGGAGAGAGACAAGAGCCCTAATCTTCAGTCAGATCTGGACTCACATGCTGGCCACATCAGTTCCAGCCTGTGTGGCATTGGTCAAGTGGCTCATCCTCGCTGATCAAGTTTCTCCTCTAGAAATTAGGGGATAAAAACAGCAGAAGGTGAAGCATGTGTACACCCCCAAATCCTGGGCAAGGCAGAGGTAGTCAGTGTTCACCGAGCGTTTCCTGGGCTCCCAGCCTCCCTTGCGGTCAGGTTGGGGCCAATGGCCTGCACACAGATGCGACCTGTGTTTTCAACTGCTCTGGAGTTCAGGGCCAGTGAACCAACTCCCTTTGCTTCTACCTCCACAGCACTTCGGAGACCACATGTTCCTGGCGGGAAAGATAGAAGACTCGAGAAAGCTGCCTGACCCCTTCAGATGTGACATGAGGGGGAGACACCTTTAGTGGGTGCTGCTGAGATCTGGGGAGTGACTTGTGGCTGAGCCCAGCATCACTGTCCTGACTGCCCCAGGGCCGTGGTACAAGGTGAGGCTGGTCTTCTTCTGTGCCATGAACCAACGGTGTGACTGCGGGCAAGCTGCATCACCCCTCTGGACTTCTGTGTTCTCTTTTCTAAATGGAGATTTTTAGGTAGATCTGGTTTCTGAACCCCTTTCAAAACATAAAGCCCTTTCTTTCACTGAAATCTGATGTAGGGAACCAAAGTAGAAAACGGACAGCTGTGCAGGTGGTCCAGTTGACTGAGAAGGCAGGGGAGGGGCAGGGACTCATACAGCAACCACTCCCCTGGGTCCTAAGATCTGAAGCCCACATAATCCCCTTTATTTCTTTATGCTAAACAACACTGGAAACAGACACACTTTCCTGTTCCTATCTTAAACAATTCTGAGACCCAGGGGGGAATACGCTAGCTGTGTGTTCTGGACGTTTCTTTTCCTGGAGGATAAGGCTATGAATCATGACTAACAGCTTGTTTATCAAAATCCATTTTAAGACACTCGCCTTGCTGAGCCCACCAATACCAAGCTATTAGGTCATAAACTCTTCTGAATCCCAACCACTTCCTCCCTTACAAGACCTGCCTTGAAATCACCCACCTCAGGCCCCCAGATCCCATCAATGCCCTGCCCCTTATGCGATACCGCTGAGCTCTCCTTTACCCCAGCATGTCTAATCGACCTAGCTGTGCTTACTCAGCAAGCTGGTGGTCTTTGAAAAGTGGACAATCCAACAACGCTGAAACAGCCCCTCATGTGGTTCTGCAGAAACACTAGCTTTTAAAAACCTCTGAGTTGGATGATCTTTACGCCCCACTAGCTTTAACATTCTGCTTTAAATTCCAATCCTGATTTCCTCGCACTGAATCCTCCCAGGTTGCCTGGCTCTCTAGACATAGTTTCTCTTTATCTGATAATATAAGGCCGAACATGAAAGGATGGTATTTAGCACAAGAGCCAGCCCTTCCTTCCTTGCCTCATCATCTCATCCAGACCTAGAGAGTGAGATTTTTCATTACTCAGAACTCTCTCCCTTTAAAATATCCAACTGTTGCTATCTGAGAGCTCAGAACTCTCTGAAATATTTAAAGCTCTGTATGTCTAAACTTGACAAATCAGAGGAGGGAGGAAAAGAGGGCTGAGATGAAGCATCTGAAAGTAGATTGCATCCATCAAAAGACAGAATCAGGAGCTGGGCCCCATGTAGAGACCCCCAAGGAAATAGGCACAGGACCTGTAGCTGTGAAAGGCCTTGCCAGATGGGTCAGCGAGAAAATCCTCACTTTGTGGAGTTTACAATCACAGCTGTAACTCAGCTTGAAGATACCTCAGGAACATTTCATCTCCAAGTAGACTCCCAAGACCAGCAGCATCAGCATCCCCTAGGAACTTGTTAGATATTCACATTCCTGGGCTCCACTCAAGACCTACTAAACCAGAAACTCAAGGAGGACACCCAGAGATCTGTGTTTTGACAAGCCCTCCAGGGGATTCTGATGCACGTTCAAGTTCAACAACCACTGCTATCTTAGAAAATATATCCCTAGCTCTTTAATTTATAGCTGAAGAAAAAAAATGGAGGCCCAGAGAGGCTGAGTCCCTTGCCCCAGACCACACAGCTTATTAGCGCCAGGTTCAGGCCAAGAACCCAGGTCTTCTGTGTCCTGTTCTAGGTCACCTTCCACTACATGGCCTAAGCAATAACCATCAAACAGACTCAGTGTACAGTGGTCACTAGAAAGTCTATAAACAAGGGGCTTGAGGCAGCAATCTGGTCGAAAGGGGCAGGTCCAGAGGGCTGTCTTGGAGCCCCCTCTACTTGGTGAGTACACTGATTTCTCTCACATTGGAGGCTTATTTGAGGAGACCTGGGTGAAGGGCTGCAGCCATGGGCTCCTAAAGAAATGCAGTGGCTGAGCTCCAAGTCTCTGGTCAGGTGACCACCTAGAAATCATCAATCTGTCTTTAGTACCTTCCTAAAAATTTTCCCTTCCAATTCTTTGGTGTTCTGCACTTTACGGAGTGCCTTCACTCTCTGAAGCCACATGAATCCACCCTTTTGGAAGGCCAGGTCCAGAAATCTGCCTGTCGAGACAGCACCTCCTTGACTTGGCTCTCTGACAGCTGCTGTCTTCTCCCTGCGGCTGCAGAGGAAGCTCCAGCTCTAATCGAGGCAGCTCATCACCCCATGGACAGAGGCTCCCACAGAGTCCTCTTTCCTCTCCCTCCCTTCAAGGGGTGTTTCCACCTCACCCGCTGGGGCACCAGGAATCCGGGCTGCCCTGGTCTTGGAAGTCTGGGTCAAGGTCAGGTCCAGCCTGGAGGTCTGGCCTGGGATGATACATCCATGTATGTGTCCCTGCATTTCCGAATAAACTCTCAGTGATCCAAGAGCAGGTCATTCAGGTTTGTGCCTCTTTTCTTTCTCTTTAGAGGCATCTCACAGCTCTGCAGCTGCCTCTCTAGAGAACGCAGTTTTCTGACTGTGAGCTTCTACTTTGAAGAGAGAATTATTCAAACGTTAGCTTTACGGATTCTGTTCTGAGGTCTCAGTTTCTTGGGCATTTCCATTTTCCAAACTTTCCAAGGCCTTCGATTATTATAGATACAGGAGTGATAGCTCAGGGCTTATTCAAGGGGGGCTCCTGGCTCTCTCTCCAAGCTCATTCCCTTTATCATCTCTCTGGTCACACAAGCCTTCTTTCAATCCCTAAAATAAGCTAAGCTGTCTGTGCTCAAGGCCTTTGCGCATCTTAGCATCCCCTTTGTCCTCTACTGCTCTACGTTGCTAATTCCATTTCTGGTTTTTATTGGTTTGCATTTGTTTTTTGTTTATTTGTATTAGTTATCTCTTTCTTTATCAGTCTTCCTATGAGACCGTGGGCTCCTTGAGGACACACTGCCTGTTCACAATCCACCCCCAGCATCTAGAATGCAGGCACTCAATACACATGTGCAGATTGATCAAAAACACAGAGACTGAAATTCCTCATATTTTCTAAAGAAAAAAATGAATTTAACAAAACTTGACTCAGAGACCTGGCATGTCCATGAAATGCTCAGGTGGCAGTTCAATGAGTCTTGGACATCCTGTCTCCCCCCCCACCCCACCCCCGACCCCGGGCAGCCTGAGACCACCCTCCTCTCCCAGAAGGAGGCCCCATTCTTTGTCTGCTGCCCAGATTCCCTAAGGCTGGAGGAAGTTATTCTACTTGCGATGTTTACTGAAATAATACATTTCAGCTGAAAACTCCACAGGCTAAAGGAGAAGAAAGGGAGAGGGGAGGAGCAGAGCCAAAGCACCGCCTAAGAAAGGACCCTATGAGGGAGGCCTGGGAGGGAGCCAGGCTCCTGCGCGCTGGGCGCCGTCTGTGGTGGGTGGGACGCTCCCTCCAGGTTCCTGGTTGGAGGTGGATCTGCCACAGACTGTGAGGCAGACAGAATGAGTTTTCAGTGCCCCCTGACTCCCAACGGTGCCCCTTTCCCTCCACAGAGCTGTGATCCCCTAGACTCATAAGCCCTCTGGCTGGTGGCCCCCACATCCTCTCAGTGTGTGGTCTGTGCAATCAGCCCATCCCTGGACCCTCTCTGCTGGGACCATTTGCTCTTGAAGCCTCACTTCTCCATAATGAGGGAAGGACAGTGTCCCTGCCAGCAGGGATTCAGGCCACGGGCTAGCACAGGCTCTTCCACAAAACCTGTTTTCACCCCAGGTTGGGAAAGGCCACCCAGCCTTGTGGACAGCTTATGTGTAACAGAGGGTGGGCCAATGGGAGAGAAAGAATTTCTAGAATCAGATGACTAACCAGGAACATCAGGTATGGCTAGACAGGTCGTTTAACTTCTCAATTTATAAAGTATCTCATTACAAAATAACATGCATCACGTATATATATATCTGTGTGTGTGTGTATACATATACACATGGACGTACATATGTGTATCCATACATGTATATATGTATGTATGCATAGGAAAACTGATGCACATGAAATATGAAATGTTAATATTAGCTCCATGCGATACAAATACACCAATATTTTATATTCTTTATACTTGCATGAAGTTTCCAAACATTATATTATGCAGACACAACTTATACAATCAGCAAAAGAGCTTAACGGGATAATAATTTCCAGCTCATGAAGTGTATAGGTAGATATGTCATCCAGTGGGATCATGCTCTAAAGTATTCTGAAGAATCAGAAGCATCGCCCAAATGAACATTTGGGATTTTGGCAACTGGCAGGTCAGGCAGACCCTGCCCACTAGCACGTGGCGGATTCTCCCAAAGTTTCCTTCCAAATGAAAGGAAGAGATACTAGCAGTGGTGAGACCCAGAACAGCCAGTTTCAGGCGGTAGAGCAAGAGGGCTGGAAACTGTGTGTGTGTGTATCAGGAACCACTGGTACAGAGTATATGTAGCTTTTCAACAAGTACTTATTACATACCCAACTTTTCTAAATACATAATAGTTAAGGGTGTGTCTATGGGCAAAAGTTCAATTCTGGAACTACAAGCAAGGTCACAGAATAGAAGCCTCCTTCCTCCCACCCTGATGCTCTTAACAATGTCCTTCACCACCCACCCAGGGTTAGAAGTGAGACCCTTCTAGCATAGGATCAATGTAAATCTTTCTGTGTGAAATGGGATTATACACAGTTTATGCCAATAGTTGCAAAAACAGCATATCTGTGACATTCTTTAAGTATCAAAATTGCACAAGGCCACAAGATGGCATCATTATACTATCAAAGTCCGACAGTGTGTGTGTGTGTGTGTGTGTGTGTGTGTGTGTGTGTGTGTGTGTGTGTGTGTGAAGAGTTAATCCTCTTTGGAAGGGTAGATGGACAGAAAAGTGAGAGGTGGGAAGGATCACAGAATCCTTCCTACCCTATGTCTCCTCCTGTTCTTGTACTTATTCCTATATATGGTTAAAATATAGTCTAAACACCTATTTTTATTTTTTCACATAGAATTTTAATTTTTTTTTTTTTTTTTTTGTGGGATGCGGGCCTCTCACTGTTGTGGCCTCTCCCGTTGCGGAGCACAGGCTCCGGACGTGCAGGCTCAGCGGCCGTGGCTCACGGGCCCAGCCACTCCAGGGCATGTGGGATCTTCCCGGACCAGGGCACGAACCCGTGTCCCCTGCATTGGTAGGCGGACCCTCAACCACTGCGCCACCAGGGAAGCCCCCACATAGAATTTTCATTTATTATCTTAATCTCTAAGGGAATGGATAAAAATCTATAATTTTGTTATTTTTTAATAAGAGGAAAATATACTAAAATCAATCAGCAGTCTTCCAAAGACTGGTTCCCACCACTGATCTACAGGAAGCAAGTGTCAAAAACAGAATGGTCCCTCTTCCACCTAATTACACAGCAGAGATTGTTTCATTGGGAGCCCCTACTTCATATAGCGTTTTCCACACTGGTATGATATCATTAACCTCACTGATATATTTTAACACATTCCTAACTGTGGCCATGAAAGGCAACTCTACATAATCCCCTAACTTTGCTCATTTAGGATAATCTAATTATTTTCCTGACGCCCTTCAGCAATGGTTAATAGCTTAGGAGTCAGACTGACCTGGATACAGATCCCATCTTCACACTTACTAATTGGAAGATCTCTGACCTGCCTTGGTTTTCTCATCTATAAATAGGGATATTTAAAATGGCCTCAGAATGTTATTGTGATAATTAAATATATGATATTTGTACAGTATTTAACTCAATGTCATGCATACAATAAATGGCAATTTAGTTTTAATCATTGTTATTATGAATTAACAAACACCAGTTTCCCCTCTGCTGGTTTTCTGTTTTTTCCTCTACAGTACAGCAAGTATTGAAGACAACAGGCATACATACAGAAGCTCCTGCTGCCTTTTCATCCAATCCCAAGCTTCATTCAGATGTACTCAGATATGGCCCTTATCTAATGCCTTGAAAAGGTATGAGTGATAATGAGGCAAGACAGCCAGAAGAGGGCAGGTCATGGTATCCAGCTCCAAAAGAGGGGCCAGCGGTGTCCACTAAGATGAGAGATCAAGTCCTCAGACATCAGAGAAAGCAGAAAAGAGCAAACACCCTCTTGAGGACCACACTGACAGATCCAGAATTGAGGCCAGTTGGAAAGGCAGCACGAGTGATAGGAATAAGATGCTCTGTCCTAGCAGAGGCTGTCCAGCAGAAAGATGCCAGAAATCTGCAGATGGCTTGTGACCCTGACCAAGAAATGTTAAGATTGCACATTATTAGACTGTGTGTTATTATGAACAAGACTATACATTATTCCACAAATATATAAGATTTATAGGATACTTAGGATTTTAAAACTATTCAACCATTGTCAACATCAGAAAATTTGTTCTTCAGTAGAGATGGCGAAAAGGTATATAATCTCATGGTCCAACTCTGACTGGCTGCTTATGGCTAGAGGTGCAGCGGCACTGAGCAATATTCTAGGGCTGCATCCAGGCTGAGCAGGATAGGATGCTGTGATAGATTAGTAATGTCTGGTCAGACACCAGGAGCCAGAAGCAGCAATGAATGTGCCATATACCCATCATCTCTCTTCTCATTCAAAATCCAATTGTAAGCCATGAAGAAGGTACCAGAAAAAAAATAGGTGAATACATATCTGATACTAAGATGGGAAAGAATTTTGTAAGCATAAAAGGAATGGAAGAAATTACAAAGAAAAATATCTAAGCAAAATTCTAAAATATCTAGGTATCAAAAAATATTACAAATTGGGCTTCCCTGGTGGCGCAGTGGTTGAGAGTCCGCCTGCCGATGCAGGGGACACGGGTTCGTGCACCGGTCCGGGAAGATCCCACGTGCCGCAGAGCTGCTGGGCCCGTGAGCCCTGGCCGCTGAGCCTGCGCGTCCGGAGCCTGTGCTCCGCAACAGGAGAAGCCACAGCAGTGAGAGGCCCGCGTACTGCAAAAAAAAATAAATAAATAAAAAATAAAAGTTTAAAAAGCAGAAAAAGTATTTTTCACAAATGACAAAGGTATTGTATATTTATATAGGAAGCTCTCTTATGAATTATTAAGAAAAATGCTAATGATCCAATGGAAAAATGACAAATGAATATGGAGAGATGATTCTTAAGGAAGAATTTTAAATGACTCAAAAGCTTAGATTACAAATGTGCATACTTATATTCAAAGAAACAATAACTAGAGCACTCATAAGATAACATATTTTGCACATAAAATTAGAGAAGATTAAAGATACATTACTCAATGCAGGTAAGAATATAAGTAGATACTTATATGTTGCTTTAGGAATATACATTGCCTTTCTGAGAATACTTGAAAATACTTCCAGTAATTCATCTATAGGAATCTTATCTAAGGAGTATTTTTAAATGGTGGCAAAATTTACAACACAAGAATAATGATAAAGAATTTTACTATGACAACATTTGGAAAAAAATCTAAATGTCCAAATTAGAAAATGTTAAATAAAATTTGATTTATCCAACAGAGGAGTTTTAATCAATCCTTAAAATTGCTTTGGAATAATTTTCCTGTATAACCTACATGAAAAGATTTTGCACATCCCAATTGTGTGTTTCATTATCTATTATAGCATATTATATTTTTATCCAATATTAAATTAAATTATATTGTCATGTCATATATGTCATGCAATATCAAAAATAAGTAAAATATCCACAAATACTGGTTATTTTGGGTTGTGTGATTAGGAGTAGTTTTTATTTTCCTCATTTTATTATTCTATGTTTTCCTAGTGGAAAATAATTTATTATTTCTTTTTTTAATGTATTTATTTATTTTTTTGGCTGCATTGGGTCTTCGTTGCTGCGCACGGGCTTTCTCTAGTTGTGGTGAGCGGGGGCTACTCTTCGTTGCGGTGCGTGGGCTTCTCGTTGTGGTGGCTTCCGTTGTTGGGGAACACAGGCTCTAGGTGCGCGGGCTTCAGTAGTTGTGGCACACGGGCTCAGTAGTTGTGGCTCGCGGGCCCTAGAGTGCAGGCTCAGTAGTTGTGGCACACGGGCTTAGTTGCTCCATGGCATGTGGGATCTTCCTGGACCAGGGCTCGAACCTGTGTCCCCTGCATTGGCAGGTAGATTCTTAAGCATTGCACCACTAGGGAAGTCCCTATTATTTCTTTTAACTGGGAAATTTTAAATTCTATTTGATTGAAACTGTCACATGAAATTTTTTTCGAGCAACCTAATCATAGAAAAGAATCCTGGAGCATAGTGGGCCAGAACAAGTACTTTAGTCACACAGACCCTTGACACCTTTAACAACGTGAACTTGGGTAAGTCACTTAACCTCTCCAAGCCTCAGTTTTCTTGTGTGTGAAATGGGGATGATAAGAGTGCCTACTCATAAGACAGCTATGAGTCTTAAGTAAGAGATACCCTCAAGTGGTTAGTATGGCTCCTGGCCCCTAGGAGGTACTTAAAACACTGATCACTACCTACTCTGAGGGGAACTGACCACCGGCTTTGGGTGAATTACACTCAGCCAGTGAAAGTGGCTATGGCATCCTGAGTCCTTACATTCCAAATGCATGCCTACGGGGCCATGCTTTGTGCAAGTCTAGCTGGCTTTGTGGTTGGCCAAAAGAACCTGTGTTAGCTGGAGTTTCCTGAGAATCATCGTCAATGCCATTTCATAAACCATCTTTCCACACGTCGTCAAGGAGATGCGTCAGTGAGACACAGCTGCTACCCGCTCCCGTAACAGAGGCCAGCACTTACTGAGCCCTTCATCCTCTCCAACTCATGCAGACACTGAGCCAAGCGAGGACCATGTGCATTTTACAGATAAAAACAATGAGGCTCAGAGAGCTTCAGAAATTTGCCCAAGATGACAGAGAGGCTCAGAGCCAAGGTTTCACACCCACATCATGTGATGTCAAAATCCAGACTCTCCCACCACCATCAACACACACACACACACACACACACACACACACACAAACACACTCAGCTCTTAGCGTCAAGTTTCCTCTGAAGATGGCCTGAGCAGTCAGGGAGGGACGCAGCCCCCGAGCAGGGGTCAAGTCGTCAGAGATGGCAGAGAGGCCCCAGTTTCCTCCTTTCTCTCCTCCACTCTATAACCAAGGGATGTGTTCCCTGCCTCTCCTCCTGGTAACCGGAGATCAACACCCCTGTCTCTCAAGTGAAGTCATCACTCTGCCACCCTGGAGGAAAGCTGCCTCCACAGGCAAAGGGGGACATGCCCTCAGGTGCTGCCTGACATGGTCCAAGTGCTCCTGGGTCAGAGTGGGGGACACAGCCTTGCAAAGCCGCCCTTAGGAAACACAGCCAAGGACGGAGGCCCAGATCCCCTGAGTGAGAAGCAGCAGCATCGAGAAACCTCAGCTGACCAAGAGAACTTTCCGCTTCTCTTGACTTTAACCAGCTTGAGACTTAGTCACCATGTTTTTGAATAACAATTACAAACTTTAAAAATTATAACGACAGCAGCTAACATGTAGCACATATTCAATTCACCACGCTAAAACATATACAGCTTTTAAAATTCCCTACAACCACCCTATCCCTAGGGTGATTTATATGAGCCCAGTTTCCTGATAGTGATTCATGACGACAAAGTATGCGTGCTTACGTCCAAGGTCGGTGAGGAAGTGGGACCCTGCTCCAAAGAATGAAACCTCCCAGAGGCCTGACAGGAAGGGTGCTGGTGCCAAAGCGGGGGAAGAGGGCTGGAAGGGCACTTCCTTGGAAGAAAGAGCGGCCGGGCTGTCCGGTCAGGGCTGCAGACACATCCTAGAGCCTGGCTGGAGGAGGACCCGTGGGTCACCCTGATGGGATCTGCGGCCCTCAGCACCCAATTTCTAGACCGGTATCTGAATTCCTCCAGGGCATACCTTGCTGTAAGGTACCTTGATGAGTTCTAATAAAATTTCAGGGCTCTAGTAAGTTCTCTTGATTTTCAGCTGACCTCAGATCTAATAAAAAGTTTTTAGTAACCATAAGTGTGAAAGAACCACTAATATGCATTGAGCATTTACTTTAATATGCTGAACATGCTTAGCTCTTTTAATCCTTACAAAAACACTTCCTGATAAAGAAAGCCAGGCCCACCGCGGTTAAATAATTTGCCCCAGGTCCTCTTTTTTTAAGGAGTAAATCGGTGAACTCATGAAGGACAGCACTTACAGTCTCCATCAGTGGTTCTTAAAACTTAAGCCTGCATCAGAATCGTCCAGAGGACCAGTTAGAACACAGATGCTGGGCCCGATCCTCAGAGTTTCTGATTCAGTAAATCTGGGGTGAGGCCTGAGGATGTGAATTTCCAACAAGCTCCAGGGTGATGTTGATGCTGCTGGATCCAGGAACCACTCTGCGAACTAATGGCCTTGATGAGGAGTCAGCAAATTTGTTTTTGAAAGAGCCAGTAAATAAATGCTTTAGGCTTTGACGATCAAGGGGCAAAATCAAGGATATGATATGAGAACTCATGCAACCATTTTAAATGTAACCATCTAAAAATGTAAAATCTATTCTTAGCTTTCAGGCCATATTTGACCTGTGGTCTAGACTCTAAACTAATTCCTGGTCTTGGTCCCTCCGTGCCCCACCCTACACCTGTCTTCTTCTTCTTAAGGTCCCCGCAGATTAATGTCCTCGTCAGGAAAGTGAACCTTAGCTTCCAGTGACTGAGAGGCCAGCTGGTATCCAGCGCAGGCCACACGGTGGCAGTGATGGGGTAGCAATGCCACTGAGGACAGGAAACCTGTTCTGGAGCTGACCCCAAGCCTCTGGCACTCAGGGGCACCTTGGTCACTGTGGACTGGGAACGTTCCATGTTGATGTTCGGAATCTGATCACTTGTTTGATTTTCTGGGGCTAGTTCTAGTTCACGAAAAGTACTGTATTTAGTGTTGTTTTTTGGGGAATAGAGGATTTCTTACAGCTTTTTAAAAACCGTAATGAGGATAATAAAGACACCACAATTAATGTAATCTGCTTTGAAAGCATACCACTCTTTGCATATTTTAGATAACCCCAAAGCAGAAGATCTGGTACTAAGGTTTTTCCATATTTGTCAGGAGTTATCCATGTTCTGAATTTTTGTGTCCATGAGCTTCCAATTTTTCAAGCACCCACTTTTGTCTCTGGAGATTACAAACAGGGAAAGAAAGCATAAGGCCCCTGCAGAGAAGCACTTCTCCATTACCCACCCACCCCCAGAAGTTCACAAAATGGGTGGTGCAGAGAAGACATTCCAATAAGAATGCTCAGCTACTGATGGGTTTTCCAATGAAAACCTTGAGGAGCCCTTCACCCCCACATGATCAGAGACGTGTGAACAACCTCTGAACTCATTCCAGTTAGAGAGAACATGACTCAGAACAGGTCCCTCTGCTGAGCTCTGCTGGGGAATAGCAAAGTAAGTGGTACCACTTTTCCTGACATGCCTGGAGAGTTCTGCAAAATGGAGAAATCCAGCTTTAAAGTCCTCCAGCAAGGTCTCAGTGGGCGGTCAGCATCTTCCCCACAAGTTCAGTCTCCGTGCAGGTTTGAATGCTTTCTCACTGTGAAAGTATACTGTATCCTGTTCCATGGCATGAGGCTAAAATGCTGATGCCACCACCAACTGCCAACGCATGCCCCTCGACTTCCCCAGAAAGAGTCAGATTAAGGGAATGACAAGGGGGAGAAAAGGGAGAGTGCATTAAGTACTGCATTCCAGTCCCCACACTCTCTTGGCTACTAGTCACAATCCCGTGGCACTTGTTCTCCGTGTTTTGCAGTCTTTTACAAATGGGTGCCCAACGTGGGAAGCAGAGTGATGTAATAAGAAGACCCCTGTAAGATCAGAGGAACTGCGTTCTCCAGGATGACTGTCTCACAGGTGGTGACATTCCCCATCCTTAATTAAGGTCCATAATCCCTTATCCAAAACTTTCGGGGCCAGATGTGTGTTGGAACTCAGGATTTTTGCAATTATAAAAGTAATCTGGAAAGTAGAAGGGTGGTTGCCAGGGGCTGCGGGTAGAGGAAATAGGGAGCCGTTGTTTAATGGGGATAGAGTTTCAGTTTTGCAAGATGAAAAGAGTTCTAGAAATTGGTCGCACAATCATATGATGTACATAACATTACTGAACCGCATGCTTAAAAATCGTTAAGATGTTAGATTTAATGTTTTGTGTATTTTGCCACAATTTTATTAAAAAACAATTAGGATCATATTCTCTATATTACTGAACATCCCTAGCAAGGTCTAGGGTGGTACCCCGAAATCAAACACATTGATACGTCTGCAACAAAATGCACAACTAGTCTCACTAACTAGGATAAATGAAAATCATACAGCCTCATATCAATTCAGGTAACATTTTGCCACAAAGTAAGTTTACTGAATATTCACTGAGAAACCTTTGGTTTTCAGCAGTCTCTGGAATTTGGAATTGCAGCTCAGGAACTGCGAGCCTGTAGCTCCCACTAACCCCACCCTACGCCACCTCAGTATGAAATGTTCATTATCCACAGTTTACAGATGAGAAAATAGAAACAGGATGCAACAGGAGTAGGAAAATAGCCACTGGGCAAAGGTCGGTCAGCTTGTGGAAACGCAAACTTGCCTAGTTCAACTGCTGAGGCTTCACCCTGAGCCCAGGCTAACGTGGACACAGATATGGTCAACGAAACACGGAATCCTAAAGAAGTCCCTTGAAACTCGAAGAAGATCCCAGAGAATCCATCCCAATATGGTGCTAGTGGAAGGTGTGTGAGACGGAGCCGTTGCGTTCTGACACTGACCTCTCCCCTTGGAAGGCCACGACCCGCACTCTTACCGAACTCATGTCACTCCTGGAGCCAGAAACATGAGCAGGACAAACCACTACTCAGTCCCTGGGGACTGTCCTTTGATCTTTTGTTTCTCAGGCCTGAAGCTCTGATCAGTGAGCTTTTGCTTCCCTTCTCCCCAACACTAATCGCCCACTTTTGATTGAAGCTGCTCCCCAGAAGTAGAAGGTGTGCACATTGAAAGTGTCTTTGATTCTCTCAATCTGGCACATCTCCTGCGTATTCCTAGGAGAAATGAGGCCAAGAGAGATCTGAAGCCTGATAGAGCTTACGAGAAGAAAGCTTCTGGCTCTCGTTGCTCACATGCGAGGTCAGCCCTGTCCCTTGGTTAGGGATGCGTCATAACCGCAGATATTGTATCGACCGATCTTCGTAGCAGATCTGCACTGACATCTGTCTGTCTTCTGCACATCAACAGTGGGCACCATGGGAGTCACTGCGGGGCAGGCTTCGCATCAGGGCGCTGAACTGGCTGAGGAAGGACAGTCCTCAATGTCTCAGTGCACGCTGGCCCCATTGGGAGAAAGCACCAAAGGGCTAGGGTTTGGGGTTCCAGAGCAGCTGATGAGAGGGGCTGACTCGTGACTAAATGTTTCCTGAGGGTGGAGTGGGGAGGAACTGGCCTCACGGACCATGATCCTTTTGCCCCTTTCTGCGCGCTTCAGCAGCTGCAATCCCCTGGGAGATGCAGCCGCCGTGCGGGGTGCTGCTGGCAGAGTTGACACTGGCACTATTCCTCGCATGGTTTCTCAGCAAGGGAAGCCTTTTTTTCTGAGGAGTTTGAACACTCCCTCCTCAGTTAAATTAAACAAAGAACTCCTCTGTTGACGAGAGAATACGTTGGGCTTTTCAGGGTGGAATATTTAACGATAATGGAAAGAACGTCCATAAAACCCTGAGTCATCACAGCTGAGCAAGCTGTCTTTGCCTCCTGGGGCCAAAATGTGTGATGGATGTGTTTAAACACATCTACACACAACACACACACACACACACACACACACACACACACACACACACCCACTCAGGCTGAATGTAGCTAAAACATGAGGTTCTGAACTTAGAATAACAGGCCCACTGTACTTGACATCACTTAAATATATATGGTACTCTCTAACTAAGCACCACATTTCAAGAGAAATGTGTGTGTGCGCGCGTGTGTATGTGTGTGTGCATGCGCAAACGCACCCTAGAGCCATGCCTGGGTAAGTAGACCCTCTAATCTTGCTAACATTCATGCCCTCACCTCTCTCCTCTCCCAGGTATTAGATCTTGGGTCCAGAGTCGGTTCTGGACTGCCCCTCCTTCCCTTTGATACACTGACTCATGAGGATGGACCAGAAACATCCACTAACTCAGGACCCTGGAGTTCTGTGGCCCCAGCTTAAGGCCTCCAAAATGCTGGTCCTGGCTGGCTTTCCTGGGTCAGGGGAAGGGTGAAGGGAGGGAAGGGTGAAACCTGTGCTTCTGTTCCAGGTGTGGCGGTTTGGGATGGGGCAAGGGTGTAAAGGGGTAGCAAGCTCTCAAGGAGAGAGCACTTGGGAACCAGGCCCTAGGGATACCTAAGAGATGGGTCAAGATCTTCAACATTTGAAGATGCTCAACATCGCTACTTATTAGAGAAATGCAAATCAAAACTACAACGAGGTGCCACCTCACACTGGTCAGAATGGCCATCGTTAAAAAGTCTACAAATAACAAATGCTGGAGAGGGTGTGGAGAAAAGGGGACCCTCCTACACTGTTGGTGGGAATGTAAGTTGGTGCAGCCACAGTGGAAAACAATATGGAGGTTCCTCAAAAAACTAAAAACAGAACTACCATATAATCCAGCAATCCCACTCCCGGGCATATAACTGAGCAAAACTGTAATTCAAAAAGATGCATTCACCCCTATGTTCATAGAAGCATGGTTTACAGTAGCCAAGACATGGAAACAAGCTAAATGTCCATCGACAGTGAATCGACAGTGAATAAAGAAGATGTGGTACATATATACAATGGAATATTACTCAGCCACAAAAAAAGAATGAAATAATGCCATTTGCAGCAACATGGATGAACCTAGAGATTATCATACTAAGTGAAGTAAGTCAGAAAGACAAAGAAAAATACCAATGATATCACTTATATGTGAAATCTAAAATATGACACGAATGAACCTATCTATGAAACAGACTCACAGACATAAAGAACAAACTTGTGGTTGACAAGGGGGGTGGGGGGAGGGAGGTATTGGGAGTTTGGTGTTAGAAGATGCAAACTATTATATACAGAATGGATAAACAAGGTCCTACTGTAGAGCACAGGGAACTATATTAAATATCCTGTGATAAACCATAATGGAATAGAATATAAAAAAGGATGTATGTATGTATAACTGAATCATTTTGCTGTACAGCAGAAATAAATACAACATTGTAAATCAACTATACTTCAATAAAATATATAAATATATATATGAGAAGAAAGATCTTTGCTGTTTAAGTGGGAGACGCCAGTGTGTACAAACCCTCATGTCATGTTAAACCACACTGGTATGAATGAAGAATGTCAACAATGCTTTGTTTCTAGATACTGCAGGATAGAAACAGCAACATACTCATAACATATGAGAGTTAAAAGAATCTGCTAAGATCTTCCACAACCCCTTCATCTTACTGATAAGCAAACGGAAGCTGGGGTTCCTGTAACTTATCTAAGTTACAGGACGACAGAGGTGGCATAGAACATGGTTCTCCCAATTTCCAGTCCATTTCTCTCTAAATTCTACTGTGAAAAGAGAAAAATGTAAAACTCGTTTGCCTGTATATGAGCAAAACTAAAAATAATGATGCGCAATGATTGCTTTCTACCTCTGGCTAATTATAAGTAATCTCCACTAATATGTGTCAGATTCACTTTATTTCTGCTTTGCAAATAGGTTCATCTGTACCATTTTTCTAGTGGCGATCATTTTGCAATATATACAAACGTCAGATCATTATGTTGTACACCGGAAACTAAATGTTATATGTCAGTTATATCTCAATAAAAAAATAAAGTGGGGGGAAAATATGCATCAGATTCACTTTAATCTTTTGCAAGCAAAGCAATTTTCAACCCAGGGCCAGCCACATGATTTGCAGAGTGCATCGCAAAATGAAAACACAGGGCCCTGGCCAGGGGCAGGGACCTCAATCTTTCCTTCCCACAGCCCACCACCCGAACCCACAGCAGATGGGCGACCACCGAGGAACTGCCAACACCACCCCGGGATATGTTCAGTACCTGAACGGTACGGGGATGAGCAGTCCCCTTCCTGGCCACCTGCCGCATGCCATCTTGGGGTGGGGAGGACTGCTGTTGCCTCACCTCAAGACACTGTGGGATGCACACTCCAACTTGAACCTCCGAGTGTGTGCCCAGGCTCCCACTGGGGGGCAGAGGGCAGCTATGGAACACAGGCCTCTGCCCTCACCCAGGTGCAACCTAATCACTGCCCTGGCAGGGTCACAGTGAAAGTGGTGTCTGGGTGCAAAGCAGGAGGCCAGAAGGGACTGGGCACAAAGGGGCAAGAAAGTGGCCGAGAACCCATCCTAGGAAGGCAGGGAGGTGGCAAGAGTCACCTGTAAGAGCAGAGGCTCCAGGCCCACAGCACTGGCTCCATCATCCTATCAGACTTCACTTACGAGGCACAAATTCGAAGAGAAAACCATTAAGAATTTCAAGATGGCAGACTTCTTCTGAGTATGGCCCTGTGAGACTACTCTAGTCACCATGAAGCTAGCCCTGACTGAACTTTACTGTTGTGTGTACAATCCTCTGTTGCTCAGACAGCTAACTAACTGCTGAAAGCAGCCTGAAAGAACTAGAGGATCACTGTGCAGGTAGCCTAACAAATAGACACTGTATTAACCTGCTAGGGCCACCACAGCAAAAAAGTACCACAGGTTGAGTAGCTATAACAACAGAAAGTTATTTCTTCACAATTCTGGAGGCTTGAAATCCAAGATCAAGGTATTATCAGGGTGGGTTTCTCCTAAGGCCTCTCTCTTTGGCTTGTAGCTGGCTGTCTTCTCCCTGTGTCTTCACATGGTCTTCCCTCTGTGTCTGTCTATGTCCAAATTTCCTCTTGTTTTTCCTCATACTGGATTAGGGCCCACCTTAATGGCCTTATTTGAATTTAATTTCCTCTTTAAAGGTCCTATCTCCAAATACAGTCACTTTCTGAGGTATCAAGAGTTAAAACTTCAACATATGAGTTTGGGGGGGACACAATCAATCGATAACAGACACCATTCCTCAAATGCTGGATACTCTATAGAGGTGATCTCAGGGAAAACAGCTCCCTAAGAATCTATATGCAGTCTATGCCTTCTCTCAGGGAGGCCTTCTCTAAGCCTCCTGATCAATCAAGTTCCTCTTGTAGACACTCTTATAGCCACAATGCTCGTGCACACTAATTTTAGAATTTTTAAATTCTCCTCCCACTAGATTATAAATTCGTGAGGGCAGGACCCAACTTGGAATGTTCAGAGCTTTGTCCCTTAGTATTTGGTCCCTAGGAAGCACCAAATTAAAATTTTCTGAAGGAAGGAAGGCCAACCAATGACACACAAACCAATGGAATTAAACTGGAACCTTCTAATCTTTGGCTTCTTGGCCCAGGAAACAGCCTGGGGATCCACTTCTTGGGCCTTTGGAGGAGAGGATTTAGAACATAAAGTGTATTGATAATTTCCTCAAGTATTTAATTTCAAATCTAACAAGTAAACGTCCTTCCCCATAAAGAAACAAGTTTGTGGTTATTTAATGAGACTTCCAGCTGCTGCACAGAAATGGGACTGTGCGGGGGGGTAGGAATGTTTGTTTTCCCAAACATTGGCATTAATCAAGCTGTGGGAAGAACATACAGTTAACATTAATTGCTTCCAAAAGAACACATTTGCCTTGCCTCAGTGACTCAGAGCACTCCTGGAACGCTGAGACACACTAGCCGAGGTAAGATGGGTGTCCTGCTCACCCCTACAGGACCCCACTGCAAATACACATCATGCACTAATTCAATGGACAAACATTTATCAAACAAACGAATATTATGCATCAGACCCTGGCCTTAGGATTCAAGTGTCCCTGACACTTGGGCTGCAAAGATGAGTCTCGTGGTGAAAATAGAATACAAGTTTAACAGAATAATCATGAATGAAGCTATAATTCATTTGTTTATTTACTCATTCATTCAACATTTACCAGGTGCTTACTATAAAAGGCTCTGTCCAAGACAGCGGGGATACAGTAGAGTTCAACAGTGAGGAAGGGTTTGTGCTGGTGGAGCTTACATTCTTATTGGGGAGAGATGGATAATAAACCAATAAATGAATAAAGAGATAAAATAACATCAGAGGATGACAAGTGCTATGAAAATAACTAAAGCAGGAGAAATGGTTTACAAAGTGACAGAGAGAAAGCTATACAACTTAGCAGTCAAGGAAGGCTTCTTTGATTGGGTGATTTTGAGCAGAGACCTGAAGAGCATGAGAGAATGAGCCATGAAAAAATCTTGGGGAGGTGTATTCCAGGCTGAGGGAACAATAAGTGCAAAGGCCCTGGGATGAGCCCACATCCAGTAATGCCTAGGAGGCAGAGAAGGAGGGGGACAGCGGCAGGAAGGAAGGTAGAAGGCAACCAGGGGCCACATCAAGATGCAGAGTGAGCTCAGGAAAGGGGCACATCAGTCCTACATGGGGGTGGGGGGGGAACCTCACAAGGAGGTAGCATTTGAAATGAGACTGAAAGGATGCCAGCAATTTGCCTAGTGGACCAGCTGAGAACTTGTCTTCCCACTCTCCACAGGAAGCTGAAAACCACGTGTGCTCTAGGTTCAGAGACCAGCAGTCGGAGTGCTAACGTGGCTGCAGATGACTGACCTGGTTCTCTCTGACGCACTCATCTTCCAAGGCATCTGCTCTTCTTTACTCTACTAAGAGAACACACCTGTTCCTCCCTAGCTGATGGGTCTCTCAGGCCCCCATCTCTACATTCCTGCCTGGACCAATATTATGTTCACCATTGCATCCCCAGTTCTCGAATAGTGTTTGGCACAAGGTAGGAGCTTGTTGAGTAGATAAATGTCACTTGTTTTTTCTTATTTATCCATCCATCCATCCACCCATTCTTCTTCTTTTTTCCAAAACGAGAATTCAAAGTAGCTGTCTTCAGCTACATCCTCAGGCCACATCTTTGTTTTACATATTCCTGTTCAACTGTGAGGTATCAGAGTATCCACTAAATTCCTTCAGGAAGGCATGGATATTCTCAGGGCTTAAACTGGCTCCACTGAGGTAAAATGTAATTTCCAATAAGCTGCCAAATGCAGCACAGATGGTCAATAAGTTCTGTCTACAAGAGACCCACTTCAGACCTAGGGACACATACAGACTGAAAGTGAGGGGATGGAAAAAGATACTCCATGCAAGTGGAAATCAAAAGAAAGCTGGAGTAGCAATCCTCATATCAGACAAAATAGACTTTAAAATAAAGACTATTACAAGAGACAAAGAAGGACACTACATAATGATCAAGGGATCGATCCAAGAAGAAGACATAACAATTGTAAATATTTATGCACCCAACATAGGAACACCTCAATACATAAGGCAAATACTAACAGCCATAAAAGGGGAAATTGACAGTAACACAATCATAGTAGGGGACTTTAACACCCCACTTTCACCAATGGACAGGTCATCCAAAATGAAAATAAATAAGGAAACACAAGCTTTAAGTGATACATTAAACAAGATGGAGTTAATTGATATTTATAGGACATTCCATCCAAAAACAACAGAATACACATTTTTCTCAAGGGCTCATGGAACATTCTCCAGGATAGATCATATCTTGGGTCACAAATCAAGCCTAAATTTAAGAAAATTGAAATCATATCAAGTATCTTTTCCAACCACAATGCCATGAGACTAGATATCAATTACAGGAAAAGATCTGTAAAAAATACAAACACATGGAGGCTAAACAATACACTGCTTAATAACCAAGTGATCGCTGAAGAAATCAAAGAGGAAATCAAAAAATACCTAGAAACAAATGACAATGGAGACACGACGACCCAAAACCTATGGGATGCAGCAAAAGCAGTTCTAAGAGGGAATTTTATAGCAATACAATCCTACCTTAAGAAACAGGAAACATCTCAAATAAACAACCTAACCTTGCACCTAAAGCAATTAGAGAAAGAAGAACAAAAAAACCCCAAAGTTAGCAGAAGGAAGGAAATCATAAAGATCAGATCAGAAATAAATGAAAAAGAAATAAAGGAAACAATAGCAAAGATCAATAAAACTAAAAGCTGGTTCTTTGAGAAGATAAACAAAATCAATACTTAGAAGTTCAACATTTTTAAGTTCCTACCCTGGCCAGAAACTCTGCCAGATCTTGGGGACAAACCTGTGAATGAGCAGATGTGATTCTTATCCTTGTTGATCTTATTGCCTAGCAAACGACACTGACAGATGTTCATTATATGATAAAGCCTGTGGCAGGGGAAGCAACTGGTGATAATAGTCACAGGAGAGGCACCTAATGCAGATGGAGGGGCAGTCTAGAAGGTTTTCTAAAGGAAGTCATGTGTGAGTCCTAGAGAAAAACAGAAGTGAGTCAGTAAAGCATTGGGGAGAAAATGTTTCAGAAGAAGGAACATAAGGGCAAGGGCTGGAGGCAGCTTCTTTGAGGAATAAACACTAGTTCAGGATGGCAAGGCTATATTTGGAGTGATAAGAGATGAAACTGGAGAAAAAGGCAAAAGTCACACAGAGAAGGAGATCCTAAAACTTACTAAACAGTTGGGTCTTTATTCTGAGGGTACACTGGAAAGCTTTCAGCATGGGAGAAAGATGAGCTGATTTATGTATTAGAAATGTTTCTCTGATTTATAATGGATGAGATCAAGGGCAGGGAGACTTTGCAGTAATTCAAGTGAGAGGTTATGACGTTGAAGGGAGACATATTTAGAAAACTATTTAGGTGGTAGAAACGACAAGACTTGGTAATGTGGGTTGATTGAAGACACGAATAAAAGAAGAAAACCCAGGAGTTTGTTTGCCACACAGAGCTTTGAAGCTAGAGACTGAGTCATCCATTTTTTAGGGACAGTATCACTGTCCAGTAAGGGCCACTGATGGCTCCAGTGGTGAGAAGACCAGAGTGGGATGGAGCGATGAGACCACTGCCTCAGTCTCTGCAGGCAGCAGGAGGAAGCCAGAGGTTGGTCAGAACAGGATAAACCTCCTCTCGTCCCCACCCAAGGCACCCGGAAGCACAAGGATGACCAAGGGCAAAGCCAGGAGCCACTACTCATCAAGATACCTCACGTGTTTCCCTACAGAGTTGTAGGAAGTGAAGTAGAGTTTAATAGCTAACAACTCACATAACATTTCTTCAAACTTAAAACTTTCTGCCCTATAAGGGAATCCTCTTTTAGTTGAAACTGATCCTTTGCTCACACTGATCTAAATCCCCTTCCCAGCCTAGCATGCACTCCCCAGTGTTCTCTGCCTTTCCAGATTCTACCCAAACTTTGGTGCAGTCCCAGCCACTCTGACGGCACATGCTCAGCACAGAGCACTGTAGGAGGTAAAATGAGCAGATGTCATGTTTCCTAGGGAAGCTGTTTCCTGTTTGGGGAGCGGGAATGTATGTACCTGAAATGAGTCAAAAATTGTCAAGTGCTGGGAAAATGCAAAGAAAGGAATTACCGTGGTGAGGTCTGGCTAATGGATAAAGGCTTTTGACTGGATAAATGAGTATCTCATTGCCACAAAGCAACTGTGCTGAGATGTCAGTGCTCTGAGTTCCTGTAGTCTTGGTCTTGGATTTTACTAAGCAAACAAAACTCACTGGGTTACCCTTTTATCTTCCCATACATTCACACATGAAGTATTTCCCCAAATTCTCTCCAAAAGTTTTCTCATTCCTCTCACTAGTAAAAGCTTGAAGCACTTTGCCAATCCTCCTACCAGTCCTGAAAGCAGGTAATTAAAAATAACATGACCCTTCACTAAAAGAAAAAATTAAAAGTACAGAACAACAATTAAAATATTAACTACCTCATAGCAAGGAATAGCATGGATCACTGTAGAGTAGCTATAATCATGAGGAAATCAGGTAATCAAGAAATTCAAGATAAGTCTCAGGCAGGTTGTACCAAGAAAGTTTGCTCTTAGCCAAGGAAAACTAACAGTGCATTTTAGACTCAACATGGAGTATGGTGCTTGCTTAGATCTTCAACTCACTCAATTTCCATTAAATCAGAACAAAACTATACACAATACCTTCCCAACACGATGTCAGATTAGTGATCTGATATGCTAATTCTAATGAGCGATTGTTAATGTTATTATAATACTTAATATTTGTGCAGGCCACTTAAAAAGCAACTCAAAGATTTCCAAATGACTTAGGTAAGAAATCCACCCAGGACTTCAATAGGGTAGACAAGATATTCTGAAAAACTCTCCCAGTATTAAGCCCCTAACAAATCTTACAGCATTAAGAAAGGGGGTAAGTCCTTAGAGGTCAAAAATCAAAAAAAGAAAAATACAAAGAAATCAGAGAAACTCAGAGAGAAAAGTAAAAGATGCAGTGTGATGATCTTTTTTATGTGTCAAGTCGGCTAGGCTACAGTCCCAGTTATTCAACCAAACATTAACCTGGGTGCAGCTGTGAAGCCATTTTGTAGCTGTAATGGAAGTCCATAATTGGTTGACTTTAAGATTATTCTTGATAATCTAGTAGTCCTGGTTTAATCAGTTAAAAGACCTTAAAAGCAAAGCTGAGACTTCCTAGATGAAGAAATTCTGCCCATGGACCCTGCTTCAGCCTGTGCCTGAAAGCTGCAGCCTGCCCTTCCTGACAGCCTGCCCACTGAGTTTGGATTTGCCTAGCCAGCCTCCACTATCATGTAAACCAGTTTCTTGCAATAATCCTCTTAATATCTACTTCCTACTGGTTCTGCTTCTCTGGCTAACCCCGATTGATGCATGAGGCTCACTGCTGATCTGGGGCAACTGCTGCTCCCTACTTCTGCTCTGGAGAAAAGAGGCAAGTTTAGGACTCACATAGGTGAAAAGTCAGATTAGGATCCACTAGGTGAAAATGTGAACCAGAAAACAAAGAACCAAGTAAGCAAACCTAAACTTGGCTCTCGGGGCTTCAACTCTGGGTACAGGGTAGAAAACTGTTCATGGAGAATCTATAGCCACAAGCCATAGATTTGGGACCCAACTCCACCATGGAATATGTGTAACTTCAACACTGAGCATAAAGAGATATCACTTCATATTCACCAGACTGGCAAAATTTATAATGAGAATATCAAGTATTAGACAGAATATGGAACAATAGGAACTATTAGATTCACTGCTCTTGAACAACTTTGGAAAGCAATTTTGCATCATCTGGTAAGGTCATAGATGTATATATCCTATGAGATAATGATTTCATTCCACTACTAGGTATACGCCCTAGAAAACCCTGTGAATCTGTGTTCTAAAAAACATGTACAAGATGGTCTGTGCAGCATAATGTATAATAGCCCCAAACTGGAAGCAGTTCAGATCCACTCACAGGAGACTAGTCCAAGTGGAAGAGTCACATAATGGACTATCTACAACGGAGAAAATGAATGAATTACAGCTACATGTCCTGGCACAAACACAATGTGGTGTAACAAAAAGCCCAATACATATATTAAAATTTCATTTCTTTTCATGGTCTTATCACATATTTTAAAGATAAAACCTGGACCAGGGCTTCCCTCGTGGCACAGTGGTTGAGAGTCCGCCTGCCTATGCAGGGGACACGGGTTCGTGCCCCGGTCCGGGAAGATCCCACATGCCGCGGAGCGGCTAGGCCCGTGAGCCATGGCCGCTGAGCCTGTGCGTCCGGAGCCTGTGCTCCGCAACGGGTGAGGCCACAACAGTGAGAGGCCCGCGTACAAAAAAAAAAAAAAAAACCTGGACCAGATCCCTACTTACCCACATCCTATATCCAGGCTGTCAACTCTTCAGACCAAGATTTATATCCTATTCACAACTGTACCCACAGAACTTAGGAGAGCACAAGACGTAAAGAAGATACCCAACAGATGCTTGTTGAATGAATGAATAAATTTTGAACACAGAAACGCATGCCAAACCTAGGGGCAGGACAGGAATAAAGACGCAGACGTAGAGAATGGACTTGAGGACACGGGGAAGGGGAAGCGGAAGCTGGGACGAAGTGAGAGAGTGGCACGGACATATATACACTACCAAATGTAAAACAGATAGCTAGTGGGAAGCAGCCGCATAGCACAGGGAGATCAACTCGGTGCTTTGTGACCACCTAGAGGGGTGGGATAGGGAGGGTGGGAGGGAGATGCAAGAGGGAGGAGATATGGGGATACATGTGTATGTATAGCTGATTCACTTTGTTATAAAGCAGAAACTAACACACCATTATAAAGCAATTATACCCCAATAAAGATGTTAAAAAAAAAAAAAGAAAGGAAAAAACGCATGCCAGGAAACAGACCCTGTGTTTCTAGCCTAGTGTCCTGATGCACGAAATCCCAAACCCTGATTTTACCTACCTGGACCCCTTTCTGCCATAGATGACCCTGCAACTGTTGTCATCTGACCTATCTGACTCCCCTTCCCCAGGTTCCAAAAACCATACTTCCCCCGGATACTTCCATCTAAGAGCCACTCAAGTCCCAGGTTTTTGCCACCAAAAACCCTAAGAGAAGGGAGCTTGTCAATGTCAATAAAATGAGGTTTTGAAATGTGCTCTAGATTTAATTCCGGCAAGTTGTATTTTCCCATGATTTAACATGGATTCCAGAAAGTTGGAGTAAACAAGAACTTTGACAGGGCTCGGCAAATACAAGGTTCAGAACAGCAAACAAAACTGGTTAAGAAATTCTAGTTCAAATTGATCAAATCGATAACAAAATAGTATCACATTAAAGTCCTGGGGGAAAAAAAGGAGTTAATTACATTGGGCCATATTGAAAAGGGACTTATTATGAAATTCCTGAGTACCTTTCTATTTGGGAAATAAACATAAGTGAAGGGACACATTTTAGGGGAAAGTAATTGATATACTTTCTCTCCTGAAGTACTAGAGTACTTTTAAAGTACATCTTTTTTTCAATACCAAGGGTGTTCCTGTTTTGAACATTATGAAGAAGGAATGTTTTATACAAGGAAAGGTGGTCTTTCTCGATACAATCACAGTAATTCAATCTGGTAGCACTGACTTCCCTAAGCACGAGGTGTACCTTAACGTGGGCTAATGACATGCCTAGTGTTGGTGAATTTCATCCCCTCTGCAGGGTAACATGGTACAAGAACAGTGCAATTACCTGTTTCGGGGAGACCAAGCACATTTCAGTATACCAAGGTTTTTAAATTCCAAATGTCAAGTGTACTTTAAGAATAATCACAAGCACATTAGCTTATTCTGCAATCTCTAGCTGTCATTTTAGTATTGAGTCACAATTATTGTCTTAGGGAGGGAGATCGTCACAAAGAACTGACACTTCCTTAACATCTAGAAATCACACATTTCTTTTTTCTGTTATGTTATGTGGACTGGATGCCAGCGCACTCTAGATTCATCTATGTGGCTACAAGTCAGTCTTCATTTCATTTCAATGATTTACTGATTTTCCACTTTGCACCTAACACTATGTTACATACTGTTTGGGAAGGGAGTTCCTACTCTAATGGGGCTTTCCAGATAGTTGATAAAACAAGATTTATATTCAAGGAAGACTTAAAGAATAAACATGACAGAGTATAAAGCCCGAGGTGTAATAGAACCTTGACTTAGGAGCTCGGTTATATTCTGAACACCAACTGCCTCGATGCTTTTGAAAATTCACTCCCTCCTCTGAGCCACAGTTGCTTCTTTGGCGAGAGAAAGAGGCTACATTAGGCACTCTCAAAGGTCCTTCTGACAAAGCTGTTCACTTCTGACATTCTGGGTTTTAAAGAAGTATAAGAGAGTATCTTTTAGAAGATGTGTGTGGAGAAACTCACAATGCAAAGATTGTTCCAAGGTGGGATTAATCAGAGAAGGTTTCGGAGTAGTGGTGGGTCTTAAGGTTGGCCTAGAAGCACAATGATGAAATGGTACTGCAAGCACTATAACTGTGGTATTGTGTGTGACCTATTGGGGGCATCACATTTGTAAACCTCATTCTTTTCCTATTCATCTCTTCTGCCTTTATGACTAAACGCATGCCATTCTCAACACATTATTACTCAACTCTACCTCAACAGGGGAGTTATAAAGGAGAGAATGGGTTCAAGTGGGTGGATGAGGAACAGCCTAACTCATTTCACAGAGCAGCCATGCCTACAGGAGCAATTACCCAGCCAAATTCACTCACGGTCCTAGTAACTCCCTCCGCCATATTCATTACCTAGTGATCTAAAAACTATCAAATCACACATACAAAGTGTCATCCATCACCCAAGATTAATAAGAATTGGGCAATTATTAATAGGAATTGGGCAATTAATAGGAGTTGGGCAATTATTCCAACTATTCCAATCCTTCCAGATGATCGGATTGGTGACAGAGTCCTAAAAATTCACACTGAAACTAAATTATCTGGAATGGTACATCAATCAATCGGACCGACCAGATGATGTGTCTCTTCTCTTGGTGCTTTCTGGAAGGAGATTTAGATAGTAAGTTATCTAATTTAGGCCAGAGTTCCAATAGCTTATTAAAGTTAAGGAATTTAAGCAGCTGTCCATTTTTGTATACAGAAAATAGAGACTCAAAAATTTCTTATTGCTTGCATATACTCTGCTAAGATTACAGAAGAAACTCCCAGGAAAGTTACCATCTATCTTAGGGTCTGGATGATGTCTGCAGAGAAATTACTCCTCCCCTTGTCCTTTCTTTCTCCTACTTGGCAAAGCTCAAGTTCTGAGTCCTCTGAAACCCTTATCAGAATCTACTATCCCTAATTCCTTCCTCATCTATTTTCCCTTTGAGGTCCACGGTTTCTAAATCCTTGAGACACATAAATAATATTATGGATTCCTTTTGGTAACCGTCTCCCTAGTCCACTATTTTTTTTTCCTCTGAAGAAAGGAGAAACTAAATAATATTTTTTAAAAGTCCCAATTTCCAGTGGCCCTTTATGCATAACTATTATCTCCTACATATTAAAGAGAATATGGGTGTCGCAAGGAAATAACTTGGGTCAGTTTAGCTCTGAAAGCTACCTGAAACTCTTTAGTACAAGGCAGAGAGGAGCAGTTCAGATCATCCCCAAGACACGGGGGCAGATAACATACTTTGTAGTGGACTACAGACAAAACGCAGCCAAAAGAACCTTAGCTGAATTCATCATTTGATAACGTGTTGGTATTTTCTCAGTTTCTCTTCACACATCATTATCAGCATCATCAAATATTTAAATCTGCTTTCCATATGCAGATATGAAAAGCTGTCTAGTAATATTCCATGCTAATGTATTATAACATTGCTGATACTGCAAAGCATCGTTTGTAATTTAAACTATTCTCCTCCAAGGGATTCAGAAGAAGCTTAAAAAAAATTTACCATTATGAATACTATATAAATATCATCAACTAATGTGGCAAGGATGTAAGAGATACCTTTTTCCTTTCCCATCAAGAATACAGAGACTTGAGTACAGAGAAGTGAAGGGTACAAGGGTACATATTTTCTGGCCACAGAATGGGGAAGAGATAACAGATTTGAAGAAGAGCAGGTCTTGTTGTAAAAAAAAAACAATAATAGAACAGAACAAATTCCTCCATCCAGTGAGGAGATTAAGTCACAGTACCCTTTAATCCGCAGGTTGGCTCCTTCATCTCTGGGACGCCCGGCCTCTGCCTCCTGTACATGACATGTGGGTGGTATACTCCCTCAGCCAGCAGATGATTTTTGACAGGCTCAATGAAAAAGTCTCCATGTGGCAGATGGAAAAATCCAGTCTGTAAATACATGCAGTACAAAGGTTTTATTTGAATCAATTCTTTACCGAGGCAAAGAAAATTAGTAAAGTGAAAATTATATAGATTATGATGAGCCCTGAAACTCGTAAGACTGGTGCTTTCATCGTCTGCCATGTGATCTCGCAGAAGAGCTACACGTAAATAATTTAGTGAAATGTCTTCATAGTCATAGTTATTAAATGTTTTGGGGTCATGATCCCTTTGAGACGCTAATGAAAAAAGTGTATATATACACACATATCCAAAGGTAGCATACAATTTTTCAGGTTCGTGGATTCCCTCCACCCCTATAACTCATTGCTGGATATCCATGAATCTTAAATTACTGCTTCCCGGTTGCCCTGTTATGGAACTGGTATTTATAATCCATATTTCACTGACAACTTTTGGGAACGTTTACCTGTAAGTGAGCAGCGGTTTGACTTGAAGTGTGTAATGCCATTCTGCTCTCAAGGAAACAAAGAAATATAATACTAATTTCCTGATCTGAGCCTGAGTTTCCAAGAGTCTAAAGAGGGCACTCTCATTTCACAGATACGGGAATCAGCCATAAGTTGGAGAATGCTGGGCAATGAGTAACTCTTTTTGGAGGTCAGGTCTAGAAGCGGTATAGCCGACAACTCTGTTTCCTCTTTGGGAAAATTTCCTAGTGCCCATTTAAGATGTTTAGAAATTGCTTTGCCAATGATCTCCTAGGATGGACTTAGCTTTCAGGATGTGAATTCTATATTGATGAAAAAGAGGGCTTGCCCTCGACGCCCCCCTTGCAGCTTCATCTTGAGGTGACCAAGAGCTCAGACTCTGGAATTAACCCGGGTTCACATCCCAGCTCCTCCACTTTTTAGCTCTGTGATTTGGGACAAATGACTTGCTCAGGTTAAGCCTTCTCAACTGCAAAATGGGGATAACCAAGGGATGCTGTGAAGATTAAATGAGTTAATACACGTGAAGCTCCTAGAAAAGGGCGTGGCCCACAGTCTTATCTGTTATTAGACTCTTGCCAGATCTCAGATTTTACATCTTTTCATTGTCTTAGGGTCTCCGGAGTCAATATAGCAGTTCAATGAATATTAAGTTTACAAAAATAAACCTGGAAAGTTTGAGGTTAGGAAAAATATGAACGGGTCCCAAAGTTCAAGGTCCCTCACCACATGTCAGCAAGCTGGGGATGCTCTGCTACACAGACGAGTCTGAAGATGGGGTGAGCGGGGTCAGGAGGCAACAGGGGCTCTGTGAAGGGAGATGCTCTCTGTTGAACAGGCTTTGACTTGGGGGTCTTTCCAAAACGTTTGCTGCACTGTACCAGTAATACAACCAGATCTAAACAGAAACCTCACAATTGGCTTCCTACTTTGATTACTGACCTTAAAGTATCTTTGATAACAGGGAGAACAGAAAAAAAGGAACACTTTACTGAAAGTCATACGAAGAGCTGTGTGACCTTGAATGGGTCACCCAACCTGTAAAATGTGGATGATGCCTACCACCTCATAGGGCTGTTAGGAGAAGCAAATGAGCTGAAGCTTAGCCGACTGCCATGCGAACTCTTTACAAATGCAGGGTGGTATTATTTTAACTACCAACCCCAGAAGCGGTTATATCTGACTTCAAATTTGCTGGCATTTCTTAGGAGACATGACATTGGTTTTCCTCAGCCTCTTTCTTTGAGGAAAAGCCTCTGGGACAGGAAGCACTGACAAGGTCCAGACTACAATAAACTAGCTGGAAACAGACTTATGCAGGACTGAGACTGGGTTCTATTTCTACTCTGAGACAAAGACCAGGGACACAAAGAGATGGTGCGCCTATTGCTAATGAAGCTCATTTGTTCCATGGAAACGCAATAGAAGGCAAGGACTCCTCGGGGACGGCTGGTGTGGGGTCCCTTTGTGCAACTGTCATCAAACTAATACTAAAGTCCTTGAAGAAAAAAATAACATCAACAAGAAGGATATATTGGTTTTTCTCCAGCCTCAAATTCTGGCCCCAGGTGGTGCAGAAGAAACAGATGGGGCACCAGTTGAGAACATAATAACTGTTTTATGGGCAATATGAATGAGGGTGTCTGAAAGCCAAACAAGCATTTTCTTAAAGGCTTCCTTCCATTTCCGTTCCTGCACAAGGCCAGCTTTGCCAGTGTGTACCTGGAAATCACCTGTACAGCCTAAATATTCCTCAGAAGCTGGATGGAGACTTAGGAGAACTGGGTGACCAGCTGGAGGGGAAACAGAACATCTGCTCATATGCAAGCAGGGCTGTTGGCCCCAGCACCCCGTGTGTGTCACGGAGAAGGGAAGGGACAGGATGGGGGATGAAGGGACATCGCTGGTTCAGGGAGAGTGAGGCGGGAAGATTTCCCAGCTGAGCGGCGCACCTCCCCTCTTCTCCAACATATAAACACAGAGCTTTGTACACCTGGTACCCAAATGGCCATGGGTCACTGGTCTCTTCTCACCTAACAGAGCCAGGTCATGCTCTGGTTAGAGCATATACCGGTTTTCTTTCCACTGGAAGGAAGGACTGGCTCCACTCTCTCCCTGAAGCTAACTGCCCAAGAGAGCCACCTTCTTTCACTGCCAGCTCTGCATCTGGACCAAAGAAGCCACTCTTCATTCCAGTCTTCTCGACAAACAGCTCACCTCTTATATCTCTGAAGGAGAATGAGAATGGACTTGAGGGCAAGGTATCCAATTCACTGGGGGCTTGAACAGGTTCCTGGAAGAACCAGAGCGGGATGAGCCGCAGGCAGAAGCTCAAAGCAGACAAGTTTGCCCTTTTACCTCCGTCATCTCCTCTTCCTCCTGTCAGTATCCAGTATCCCAGCACACTGCTAACTGTCCTTTGGAAATAAACTCACCTCCTTGTTTTAACTAAGTTATAAATATCTGTGAATGCTTCCTGAGGCTCTCTTCTAAGAATTGTTTTAAATAAGCTGTATTGTGAAGCATTATAAACATACAGAAAGATATGCAAGTTATAATTGTAAAGTCCCATAAATCTTTCATAGAGGGCACACCTAAACGCAGAAACAGAACATTCCCAGCAGCCAAGAAACTTCCTGTTTCTCTTCCAAGTCAATATCATCCCCAAGGGTAACCTTACTCTGATTTCTAACACTAATACATTTGTTTTAAACCTATCCTTAATTCTTTACAGGAAGCATTACTTGATATAAAAAAAAAATAATGTCTTCTAGTTCGTTTCGAGTGTTAGGGACTGGCCAATGGGAGAAATTTAAGGCAGGGGGATTTCTCAAGGTCCATTAAGCCGGACTCTTCATACTGCTTCCTACCAGTCCTAACCAGTGGGGATGAGACAAAGGACTGAGCTACCTTAGCATGAGTCATTTGGCATTGAACCTCTACTGCTGTCTGCTAAGGAAGGAGGGGGAAGAAGCTTAAGAATCTTTAGTACCAATTTATTTTTCCTAGTGGGAAACCGGTAGTGTCTTACAAGCAATTTGTGAATAGAATGTTCTAGAATTGCAAAGCCCAGAGACCTTGAAGAGTCACCTAACCTATGCTGTCATGCCTTCAGGTTTTACCACAGGTGAAAACGGCAGACCAAAGAATAAAAACAATGGTATTGTAAAAGACATAGGGGGATTTTATCAAAGCCAGCACTCAGGGCCCTGTGTTGCACAACTCAAGGGGGTGCTCTTCACATAGAAAAAAACTGTGAGTGGCGCCCCCTGGAGGTGTGCAGTGGAACACTGTCACTAAAACTCATCAACCGGTCCTGGAAAGAAATTCCTTTTTCACTTGAAAATTCCAAAAGTTAACAAATCAATTTGTTTCTTCCCACGGTGATGAAGACATATGATGTGGAGCCTGTGCTCCACAACCGGAGAGGCCACAACAGTGAGAGGCCCGCGTACCGCAAAAAAAAAAAGAAAATGGGGATTTTTGCTTGGAGCATCATAGGAAATGTACAAGGTAAACTCCTTTATCTTTTTTACCTATGAAACCTTCAGTAAAACAAACACTGTTCTCTAATACTTTTTTGGTGTGTGTGACTAGAAATGCTGTATCCTCCCTCAAAGGTGGCACAGGGAGAGAATCACTGAAGCAATACATATGAGGAATCTCTTTAAGTAGAGGGTAAAATCGTCTACTTGAGGCAAGTAGGAAAGGCATCTGGGAAACTGCTCTGAAGAATGGGAGAAGGCACCAACCTTTGACAGAGCCCAGTTGAAGCCTCAGCTGAGATCGTGAGCCACTGAAAAGCAAGTCAAAGGAGATGACAGACGAGGCAAATGCAGAAGAGGTTGTGGTCAGAAAGGGGAATATTAAAGTTTAAGCATTCAGAGTTTGTAAGGCAAGCCTGGTGTGGTAGCATGAATATGGTCCCCAAAGATGTCCAATCCTAATCCCTGGAACCTGTGCATAGGTTGCTTTACACGGTAAAGGGGACTTTGCAGATGTAATTAAGTTAAGGATTTTGAGATGAGGAGATTGTTGACTCAGTGTAATCAGCAGAGTCCTCTAAGAGGGAGGCAAGAGGATCAGAATGAGTAGTAGAAGAGGTAATGACAGAAACAAGAGGCTGTAATGAGACAAGGAAGAGGCCACAAGCCAAGGAAAACAGGCAGCCTCTCAAAACTGAAAAAGGTGAGAAAACAGATTGTCCTGAAGCCTCCAGAAGAAATGTGACCCTAATGACACTCATGACACTCTGAATGACCTTCAGAACTGTAAGAGGATAAATCTGTGTTGTTTTAAGCCACTGCATTTGTAGTAATTTGTTACAGCAGCCTTAGGAAAGTCATACACCTGGTGAGTGGCCATAGGAATAGGTCACCAAAGGGAACTCAATCAAAGAATTCTAGGGAAGGGAAGTCAAGAAGGTGAAGGGTCCATGAGGTTAAGGTGTTCACCTTGACCCGCAGTTAAAAATACATTTCACATTGTGACCAGTATATAGCCAAAACCTTTCAGGAGGGAATGCTTCCCTCTTCTGCTATGTAGAAGGCATTCTGATATATTCCATTCTGTGTTATTCAATTTAAATTATGGTTCTAACACACTAAGTTGATTTCACATCCATGTAATGGATTACAATCTGCAGATTCAAAAACACCAATATGGTGGGGAGAGCTTGGACTTTATTGCTAAATCTGGATCTGAGTTCTTATCCTGGTTCTATACTTTCTTCCTGTGTGACCTTGGTCAAGTAGTTGATTGATGAGTCTCCGGCTGTTCATATGAGAAATGGGGATTGCCTACTTGCTAAAGCTGTTAAGAAGAATAAATGAACTGTTGTGAGGAAGCACCTATTACAATGGCTGGCGTGTAGCATTCATTCAAAAATAGTGGCTTCTTATAAAATTAGAGAATCTTATCCTAAGACCCTTTGAGGGTCAATTTTTCAGCAGATACTGGAATTGTTTCCTCACCTCCACTCATCCACATCATAAACACTCTTCTAACGAGGAGAGAGACTTCTCAAGGCATCTGCTATTGCTAAAATAATTATTAGAACTCTCTTCCCTTTATGGTGTTAAAAGTCTGTGTGCCTATAACTCCCACTCATCGTCTTAGCTCTGCCTTGTGGAGCTATACCAGATATGTCTAATATCTTTTATACATAATATCTACTTAAGTATATTGGATAACATTTATCATGTGCCACTAAGACTTCTCTTTTCAGCCTAAATATTTTCATTTCCTTCAATCATTTTTCGTTTCTTATTGTGCTAATCCTTTAGCAGTCTGGTTAATCTTCCTGACTACAGCTTGTCAATATTTCTCTAAAAATGACACCAGAATTGGGTATTGAGAGCCTAGCACTCCAATGCCATCAACTTTGGAGAAAAGAAATAGTGGGAAAAGTATTTTTTTTTCCCTTCACAATAATCAAATTCTTCAGGGAAGAAATTGGTAAGGAAAAAATTTGGTCTAATAAGGACTTACTTCTTTTACTAGGGCTTAACGAAATGATCTGTTTTCTCCATGTTGTTACATGGAGTCCAGGAAATGGGCTTCAGAATTGGGGAAAATACATAGTGACAACACTGAAGACAGAATGTCTCAGTACTCCCTGAAGTTTAATGATTTTTTTCTTAAACAACACCCTGAATTGACCAGACATCTTTTTCATTAGAGTTCGATTTCCCTGCCATTCTGACCATTCTTTCAGCATCCAAGTGGAGATGGTCGGTAAACAGTTCATGGCAGTGCTGCTTGGGATATGAACAGACCACACCAAAACTAGCCCTCTGCAAACAGTTCCAATCTCTCTGCAAAATGGGCTGGCAGTGTCTGGATGTTATTGCAGGGAGAAAGTTGGACTAAGAGTACATGTGATTTTTTTTTCTTTTCCCAACTTTTTATTTAGAAAAATTTCAGAAGTACAAAACCCCTCAAAGAACGGTATAATCAACATCCATATGTCCCCACTTGGATTAAAAAATATTAATATCCTGCCACTTCTGAAATATATATGCTGCACTATTTGAAGGTAACTTGCAGACACTGTGGCAATTCAGCCTTAAGTACTTTATCAAGCCTGTCCTAAGATGCGGGCACTCTCCTATATAACCACAGTTCCATTACCTCACCTAAGAATTAGTAATCATTCCACAACATAATCCTAATTTCATTCCATGTTCCAATTTCCCATATTGTCTAGAGCTATTCATTGTTTCTTTCTTTCTTTGTTAGTAATCTAGAACTAATCAAGTTAATACAATGCAGTTTGGTTGTTTTATAATAAATTATTATTTTTTTTAAACCTCTGGAACGTATAATTTTATTGGTATATGTTAGACACACTCTTGGATCAAGAGTTTTAGGTTGGACTTTTAAATTAAAATCCACTGAAACATAATTTTGCCAAAGTTTCTTAAATTCAGAACTTACAATATATTGATAGTCTCCTACCCCACTAGGTAGCTGATGTTTCATAAAATCCCCTCCTCTGAGTTAGATTCATGCCTTCAACTTGTTTATATTATTATGCTCTTGGGCTCTTCAGTAACCAGACATGTGTTCAGAAATCCCTCTAGAAAGTTTCCTACATTATTTATGTCACTGCTAAAGCTATTTCCCCTCCCTTAAAAAACAGCTGCTTTACATACAAAAGAAAAATCATTATTTAGCCAGAATGTTGATAAATGATTCTAGTTTCTTTTCTCTGACCCATCATTGCCTTTTATACACTGATTGGCTTCCTAAGCCTCTTCTGCTCATATGTACCTCAAGCACATAGCTTAAAAAGTGGACTATTTCTTAAAAGCCTGTTATGAAAAACAATAATATTTTGTTCTACCTCTCCCAATCCCCAGAGGTAATGACTCTTGACTTTTCTACCTTATTCTTCTGCAAGTTATCTCTATATTTTCTCAATAACATGCTGTTCTTTTAAAAAAAAAAAATCAGTTTTAGACATTATCTGAAATACTGTCCCTGCTATAATAGATGAGGATTGGCATCCTTACACAATGACTCTGCCATTTTCCCAGAATCATTACTTTCGTCAAACCAATATAGGTGACTGAATTTACATTTCTGAAACAATGCAAAGGCAAACCTGAAACTCAGCCAGTAGATACTGACACAACTTACTGGCCAGTATCTACTCTAATAGATTGGTCTCTAAGCCATACAGGGTACTAGTATTTCCTTTCTTGTATAGCATTTTGTTTTTCTTGGAATTTCTGCTTATCTTTCTTTTCTTATTGCGTTGTCTTCCCTGTTGTTACAATCCATTCTTTTTACATCCTCAACATACCAGCACTGTTCTATGGAGTCCCTCTTTTTCTTGGAGACATCCCTGGAGCTCGCGGTCTCCCTGCTCCTGCCTAGCGGCTCACATGCCAGCCCTGGGCTATCCTATCCAGGGACTTCCCTCCATGCCACCTCCAGGTTAGAGCTACTGATTTATGGCTCTCACATCTATATGTCTGTTTGTTCCAGCACCCATTTTCAAAACTGAGAAGTTTTTCTGAATATCAGTCCTTTCTGGGTGGCCACTCCCTCTCTCCCCAAAAGGTTTAGGGTCATCTCTTTACCCATGCTCTTTGCCAAATTTCAAAATTATGTGCCTTTGAGTGAGTCTTCTTTCATCCATTGTTTTGGACACTCAATAGACCATCTCACTCTGGATACTGCGTTTTTCAGCCCTTCAGTGATGAAAAAGTACTCTTGGATGTTGCATCTTCTGGACTGCTCCTCCATTTTCCTTAACTTTTTCTCTCATCTTTTCCAAATCTTAGTCTTCTTTATCTACTTTTTGGAGATTCTCTTGGCTTTATCTTCCAACATTTCTGTTGATTTCCTATAAATTTCATAAATCGTTTTTTTCAGAGATATCATTCTTGGCCTCTAGCTGTTCCTTTTTCACAGTATCCTCTTCTTGTTTTATGGACAAAATCTACTCTAGAATACTCCCAAGGACACTGTTTACAGGTTTTTGAGGTTTGCCTATTTGTCTGATGCATTCCTTTCTGTTTCCTGCATTATCTTCAAAGTTAATTTTTCCTGTTTATTTACCTTGCTCTACTTCTTTCTTATTGAAGTTTTCCTAAAATGTCTTGACATCCATCCATATATATGAGGGAGTGCTGAAAAGCTGGTGAAGTGCTCTGTGTACATATGAAGGACTTTTGACTGTTCAAGTGGGAATCTGGTAGGTACCTAATATTTATGGCTGGAGGATTTCCTAAATGCCAGAATGTAACAGTCTTTTTTTGTGGACCATTTAATTCCTGCAGAGAAGAAAACTCTAGTCTATAGTTTAAGGGATAGACACCTGCCTGTAGTAATTCTGCCTGAAGTACTAGAAGCAGACAACCATTTTGTTTTCAGCCCCATGCCTTCATTCTCCCTGCCTTCCCTCCATCATATCCAGCACTTCTAAGTCCCAAAATGCTCTGTGGTTCCTGGGTCAAATCAACTTCCTTCTTGTCTACATCCCACCAGTATGCACACTCTGGGGTCGGGCTCACTTGGCCATGAAACATTGGTTATTACTTGTCCCACTTTCCATCCTCTAGAATTCTGTCTAAATCTCAGGTCCTAAGAAAGCTCCTCTCTTATTCTCTGTTATTATTAGGAAGGAGAGGAAACCTACTGTGCCATCTGTCATCTTTGACAACTTTTTGATGGTTCCAGGAACATTAAAAATAATTAGATTAATAAGATATACTTTTTAAAAATTTATTTATCTTATTTATTTTTGGCTGCACTGGGTCTTTGTTGCTATGCGTGGCCTTTCTTTAGTTGCAGCAAGCAGGGGGCTACTCTTCATTGCAGTGTGCAGCCTTCTCATTGCAGTGGCTTCTCTTGTTGTGGAGCCCAGTCTCTAGACACGTGGGCTTCAGTAGTTGTGGCACACAGGCTCAGTAGTTGAGGCTCATGGGCTCCAGAGCACAGGGTTAGTAGTTGTGGTGCATGGGTTTAGTTGCTCCATGGCATGAGGGATCTTCCCGGACCAGGGCTCAAACCTGTGTCCCCTGCATTGGCAGACAGATTCTTAACCACTGCGCCACCAGGGAAGTCCCCGATAAGACATAATTTTAACAGATTTAAATAAACAATGAGTTAAACCTTCACACCAACATCAAAGAGATTAAAACATGAAATTCATCCTTTTTTTAAACTCAGAAAAATAAGTCTACTTTTGTTTTAATTCACCATTTAAATTTGTTTATACCCAAAATAATGCATAACATAGAAATGATAACTGGCATAAAATATTAAAAAATCCCTACCAATAATTATACACTAAAATAACATAGAATTCTTGTCAAAATCTATACAGCACAATTTATGCAATTCTGGAAAGCATGTGGTGAGTTCTACAGAACTCTCTGAGGTACCTGAATGACAGCTGAAGTTTATCCACCACTTGTGACCTTTGCAGTGACCTTAACCTTGATGAGAGTGATGTTCTTGGAGATGAACTGGCCTTATGGAAATGTCAACCTGTCTGACACTTAATTCATGACCTCCCAAATTACTAATGAACAGTAATTATTAAGCAAAGCACAACAGTATAATCAAGAATTTCTGATCACAGCATTGACACCAAGAAAAGGGTTATTCTCTCTTTTATACTTTTTCTATAATTCTTAAATTTGCTACATTTGATATATATAATATATATGTATGTGTTGTATGTATGTATATGTTTATATATAAAACACACATATACATATATACATTTGATATATATTTCTCTTATACACAAAACAATTATTCTGAAAAATTTACCAGTGGCTATCTCTATGTGACATGCTTATTTTATAAAATTAAAAATACAAACTTCTTCCCCTGTAAAGAAGAATTATAGGAAGTGTGGGTGAATATTCTTCATTCCAGGAAGTGGCACTTAACTCCCCCTACCCTAACCCTGCCTTTAGTGTAGCTTGTGTTTGGTGACTTGGTTTCATATAGTGGCATACTGAAAGGGAAGAAAAAAAAGTAACTTTCCAATGGAGAATCACAGCCAATGCTACTCCAGCCAGGCAATCAGGGATAGCATCATCAGTGATAAGTTACACTGACAGCATACGCCCTTGATATGAGGTCACGAGAAGGGCACTTTCTCTCTGTTGTGGTCTTCCCCCAAATCCGTAACTCCAGTCTAACCATGAGAAAAACATTAGACAAACCCAACTTTAGGGATATTCTACAGAATACCCCTCAAATCGTCAAGGTCATCAAAACCAGGTTAAGCCTAGGAAACTGTCAGAGCCCAGAGGAGGCTAAGGAGATATGATGACTAAAATGTCGTGTGGGGTCCCGAATGGGATCTTGGAACAGAAGACTGATGTTAGGAAAAACTAGCGAGCCCTACATAAAGTGTGTAGTTTAGTTAACAGTAATGTACCAATGCTGGTTCCTTAATTATGACAAATGCACCATAATATGGTCGGATGTTAACAATATGGGAAACTGGGGGCCAGGTATACAAGAACTACAGGTACTATCTTGGCAACTTATCTATAAATCTAAAACTGCTCTAAAATAAAAAGTATCCTTTTAAAAATTACAAACAGGGCTTCCCTGGTGGCGCAGTGGTTGAGAGTCCGCCTGCTGATGCAGGGGACAGAGGTTCGTGCCCCGGTCCAGGAAGATCCCACATGCCACGGAGCGGCTGGGCCCGGGAGCCATGGCCGCTGAGCCTGTGCGTCCGGAGCCTGTGCTCCGCAGCGGGAGAGGCCACAACAGTGAGAGGCCCGTGTACCACTAAATAAATAAATAGATAGATAGATAGATAGATAGATAAAACAACTGTGTTAAAATTGATGGAAGGTGAATCCTAATAGAAATCTGGGAAGAGAAATTAGAATTTTTTTCCATCATAAAATTGTGCAATTCTTCTGTCAATATGACCCCTCCTATCACAGTCAGACAGACACTCTCACACTTCAGAGGAAGAGAGGGAGGACAACCTCTGACATTTGGGACAATATGGATTGAGAGCCTTGGAAATGCACATTTTTGACCCCAAACTCCACTTGTAAAATTATTTCCTAAATAACTGGTTCAAATAAGGAAAACAGTTGTGCACAAAGATATCCATCACTGCTTTATTTATAATGATGAATAACAGGACACAACCTAAATGACCAGCAACAGAGAGCTGGGAAATAAATTATATAGCATCTATATAAGGGGACATTATGTAGCAAGTAAAAAATGTGTTAGGTTTTTAATGATATCGAAAAATGTTCATTATATGACATTAAATGAAAGAATACAAAATTGTACATTAAGCATGCTTTCAACTGTGTAGAAATATAGAGAAAATATAGGAAAGAAATATATCTTTTAACGTCAATCATAGTCATTCCTGACTGGTTAGATAATGGTTATTTTCTCTTTCATATTTTTGCTGAAAACGCTGAATTTGCCACATTGGATATATATTTCTTTTATGGTAAAATAAAGTGATCTTCAAAACATTTGCTAGTGCTTTTCTTTGTGCGATTTGATTACACATAATTTTTGTTTTCCTCTTTGTGCCTTTCTGAATTTTTCTAATCTCCATATTGGCACATGATATTTTAAAAACCAAAGAGTATGTATAAAATGTTTTATTATACTCTGTAAATGCAATGGTTTGAATGGTAACACACATTTTAGCTAGGGAAAGACTTTTAAGGATACTGAGTGCTATACACAGAGTATGATGTTAGGGGATATTTAATTAGGAAGCATGATTTTAAAGTGCTTTTAAAATACATTCTGTTCCTGATATCAGTCACCAGTTTGTCCAATTACATTGTTAATTACAGGTCCACAGGTGAAGCAGCTGAGAACAGGGAAGAGGGAGTGGGCTTGGAGAATGTACAGGGGGAGGAAGACAGAGAGAAGAGGGAAAAGACAAATACAACAGAAAAGAAAAAAGGAATTACAGAAAAAGAGGTAAAGGGAAGAGTGGGAAGGATGGAAAGAAGGCAAGAAAGAAAGAGCAAAACATGCACTGCTCTCAAATCTAGGAAATAGGAAGTTGGAAATTACATGAAATAAACTCACTAAAAGGCAATAATAATACAGGGTTAGAGATGTTCTTAATCAGTCGATAAACCAACAGGGTTATATCAGGAAGGAATTTTGTTTAAAAATGTTTCATAGCTGTGAGAAAATGTCCTGGGGAAGAGACCATTCACACCTGCGCTAGTCAATATACAAGAGCTCTGTGTGTAAGGAGACATACAGGTGGTCCCCATGTTGTCCTCGGAGTGGGTTGTCCTGCCCATCAATGGTGGTCCAGGACTCTCCCACTTCCTTTCTCAGTTTCACTTGTTTACTGCACAGCGCACGAGGGAGAAGTGTGGATAATTTCTGAAAAGCATATCTCTAAAGTCGGAGGGGTGATTTTGAAGACAACTGCTAACCCCAGGGAAATAATAATACCACTAAGCTTTTGGAGGCTTTGGGTGATCTAAATCACTATTTCAAAAGTCCTTCTAAATCATAAGAAAGGGAAATTCTTATTACCTAAGTATTTTCTGAGTGTCTGACTTGCCAAGATATTAGCTTTCTATCCTTTGTAAATGATGCAGGAGAATTGTACTTTGCCTGCTTTATAATTTTCGGTACAATTGAAAATGCAAGATGCAGTTATTGGACAGAATACATTCACATTTGTTTTATAGGGTTTATGGTTTAATATTATTATTCCAACTAATTTAAAAGGGTTTTAATGTTTGTGCTTTTCCCTTTATAGCATATTGTGGGTTTTAGCTATAATTTATTTGGTTTAAATATTCCTCATGGGAAAATAGAATCCCACATATTACCATGTTCAGGAACATTTAGTGGCGCGATAAGAAACTACCCAAGTTGTTATACAATAAAATGCACATTGTTAAAAGGAGACAACTAGAAAACAAAACAATATATGTGTGGTAGGCAAAATAATGCCCCCTACTGAAGACGACCACGTCCTAATTCCCAGAAACTGTGAATATGTTGATTACATAGAAAAGGGGAATTAAAATTGCAGTTGGAATTAAGGTTGCCAATCAACTGACCTTGAGTGTGGAAAATTAGCCTGGATTATCCAGGTGGACCTCATGTAATCCAAAGGATTATTTTTAAGTGGAAGAGGGAGGTAGAACTAGAGAGATGGCAGTGTGAAAAAGACTCGGCCCAGTATTGCTGGCTTTGATGATAGAGAAATGGAACCATAAACCACGAATGCAAGTGACTTGTAGAAGCTGGAAAAAGCAAGCGACTAGTTTACCCTCAAGTCTCCAGAAGGAATGCAGCCCTGGTGAAGCCTTGCTTTTGGCTCACCGAGACACATTTCAAACTACTGACCTCCAGAACTGTAAGGTAAGGAATCTCTGTTGCTTTAGACCACACAGCCTGTGATAATTTGCTAAAGCAGCAAACAGGAAACAAATACAACATCTGTTTGTATTACGTACATCAAGTGCAAAAGGACAGGCTGCCAGCTGGAATTGGCTTGCCGGTTCCAAATAAAGGAAGATTACCTAAACTTCGATGGAAAATAGTACCTAACCCTGGGATTGATGGAAAGGGCTAACTTTGCTCCCTGGAAATTTTAGTTACTTGGTCCAGACTAAAGTGTTTGAAAGAACTTAAAATGAGGTCATTGTATTCACCTTAAATCAATTACAGTGATGTGAGTTCATCTCAGCCCTCCAAGTTTTTGCCAAACCAGCACAATGAAAATGCCAAGGTTGTTAAGGTTGAAAACACAATTTCTACTAGGAAGAAAAATTAGAAAACAGCATTGAGATATTTAGTTGTCTTTCTAGAAATCTTAACATGATTTGGGACTCTGAGGTGGAATGCAAGGGGTGAAAAGAAAGGACTTAAAGGATGCTGGTCTAGCAATTAGGAGATGCAGTCGTACCCCTGGTATGTGACCTTATGCAGTCATGGAATCTCTCGGATCTCAAGTTTTGCAAATGAAAAATGAAAATTATAATACCTGCCCTGCCTTCTTCCCATGGGTATAGTGAAAAGCAAACAAAACTATATATGAAGCTGCAAGTAATACATATATATAACCGTCTATTAGTCTCAGTTTAATAATCACAATCATTTATTTTGTGCACGATAAATTATGATTTTCTGCAAGTCACAATTATGCTTTAGTAATAGTTTTCTTTCAAATAAACCCATGCCTGGAGATGGTGGGTGGTTGCTCTTTTTATAATGTGACAGTCCATCTGACAAAGTCTCATCTATGGAAAGCATGAGCTCATGGTTTTAAACATGTCTTCATTCCAAAGGCTCCAAAAAGATCTTCCCAGAACAATCTGTTAAACCTCAAGGGCCTTAAGGAGGAAATGGCCCTTATGCGCTGGGTCCTGGTTGTTTCCAATTATGAACTGAGTATAGGAAAATGTGAAATCTGTGGGGAGCAAGAGAGCCCATTCAGATCAAGTTTTAACCTTCCTGCAGCCCACTGGGAAATTGTGGGCACATCGCTGGATCCCTTCTCACTGTTTTGTTTTAATTTGTAACTTGTACATTGTTTGGGAGAAGGAGAAGTTTTCAACTGCCTGTGACAGTTCAACAGCTTCTCCCAGGACATATTAGGAACTCTGAATAAGTCCAGCTTTCATTGACATACGTCCACAGCTTTTCTGGGGTTGTGCAGCAATGTAAAGTGTTTCTCAAACCTGTCTGAAATATACATTCAAAACAATTCAGGGGTCTAAGCAGTCAGCTGTGAATCAGACCCAGGCAGGATGACTGAGATAATGTTATTTCATGGTCCTTGCTGTGCCTTCATCTCCCTCCCCCAGACATATGTGTGCTTATGACATCATCTTCTAGAAAGTCCTTCCCTGACCATGCAAACAAAAACGTAGACAGCCCCCACCCTAGCACTCCCTACCTGCCCCACCTCCTTTATTTTTCTTCAAAGCACTTATTACATACTATACATAGGCATGTATATTTACCACTTTAATCTTGTCTCATGTCACTCTCCATGCTAGACTTCAGTCCCATGATGGAAGGAGTTTTTAGCTATTTTGTTCAACCCTATATCTCCGTTGCTTGGAATACAACCCAACACATGGTAGGTGTTCAACATATAACTGTTCAGGGATGAATGTTGACTAATTGATGCCTAAAATCCATAATTAGATCTTTATTCCTTTGGCTTAAGGTAAATAAGGAATCTGTTTCCTGAAAAATAATTAAAATAACTTTGGAAGTTAGTAAGTTTTTTGGAAGTTAGTAAGTTTTTTGGAAGTTAGTAAGTTTTTTAATCTGTATGAAGGAGTGGGTCTCAGTCCTTTTCTTGGAACAGATGATGACAAATCAGAGACAAACTAAGTCAGAGCCTCAGTGAACAGAGACGCATTCACCAAGACATTAATCGTACCATTCTAATGATATTCTTCCTCTTTCTTATTTTCTTGTATATTCTAAACCTCCTAAAGTGATTCGTTTTTATTATTAAAATTTTTAACTAAAAAAGAAATATCCAAAATAGTTACAAAAGAGGCTTCTAGTTTCTGGTTCTGCATGTAAGGAGCTTGAAAGCCACTCCAACCTAACAACACTTAAAAAGCTGAACAGACTGAAAAATCAACAACTCTTCTTGGATCCGTAAGAGAAGGGAGGACACAGAGCAAATCACTGCCCCCAAGACTGAAGGGACAGATGGCAAGTACAGGAAGTAGTGGCTTACCAGAGCAGAGGCTCACAAGTGGAAAACACCATGGGAACCAGTGCCGAGATAGAAAAACCTGAACTGTAATTGATGAATTGCTGGAAGCTTAGTGTGGACAACTCTGAGAGTTAACTCCAGGGGGACCCAATTACAAAGGGTCTCTACAATACTGTGAGACTTACATCCAGGAGCTCAACCAAATTTCCACAGTAAATACCAGAGAAAAATCCTATCGTGCTTCCATCAGGAGGAGGGCAAAAGGAATCATTTTAAAATGTGCCACTCTGTTCTTAACAAGACCTGCCCTCAGGGGAACAGTAGACCAGTGCCTAACCTGCCAGGTATAATCAGAGCCTAACTGACCTTGGGGAAGGGAAATACCCAACTCTAAACAGCTCTAGCCGTCTACATAGCAGAAAGGAAATATTCAACTCCAGCCCACTCTAGTTATTCTGTCCCACCTAAGGGGGGAGAAAAAAACTGAAAAACACTTGTTAAGCTTACAATCCAGAAGCACAGGCTCACTTAAACACTGAGACACCTAAGTATTAGACTGCAAAACACTTCCCCTTCTCCTACACCTCACCACCATATTACTAGAGGCCTATTTCCTGCAGTTCGTTTTACCCCATACATAATGTTCACCTATCAAGAGAAAATTACCCCCCCAAACATAACTACACGAGGAGATAGATATGTTAATTAATTTGACTATAGTAATCATTTCACTATGTATATGGAAACATCATGTTATACACCTTAAACATATACAATTTTTTTTAATTACAAGGCATACCAAAAGGCAAAAAACACCATTTAAAGAGACAAAGCAAGCATCAGAACCAGACATGGCAGAGATGTTGGAATTATCAGACCAGGAATTTTAAACAGCCATAATTAATATGCTAAGTGCTCTAATAGGTCATGAAGACAGCATACAAGAACAGATGGGCAATGTAAGCAGAGAGATGGAAATTTGAAGAAAGAACAAAAAATTGCTAAAGATAAAAAACACTAACAAAAATGGAAAATGACTTTGATGGGCTTATTAGTAGATTGGACACATGGCTGAGGAAAGAATCTTGAGCTTGAGGATATATCAATAGAAACCTCTAAAACTGAAAATCAAAGAGAACAAAGACTGAAAAAAAAAAACAAACCCCAGAATATCCAAGGACTGTTGGGACAAATACAAAAGGTGTAACATCCACATAATGGGAATGCCAGGAGAAAAAAAAAGAAAGAGACAGAAAAAATGTTTGAAGAAATAATGACAGATAATTTCCCCTAAGTAATATCAGACACCAAACCACAGATCCAGGAAGCTCAGAGAACAGCATGCAGGATAAATGCAAAAAAACAAACTACACCTTGGCATATCAAAAAACACTTGATAAAGACTATCTACAAAAAACCTACAGCTAACATCATACTTACTGGTGAGAAATTTAAAGTTTTCCCACTGAGATTAGGTATAAGGCAAGTATGTCCTCTCTCACCACCCCTTTTTGACATTCTACTGGAAGGTCTAGCTAATGCAAAAAGACCCTCCCAAAAAAGGAAGTTAAAAGTACACAGATTAAGAAGGAGGAAATAAAACTGTCTTTATTTGCAAATGAAATAATCATCTATGTAAAGAATCAAAAAACAAAATCCTGGAACTAATAAGTGATCATAGCAATGCTGTGGGAAACACTTTACAAAAGTCAATAATTTTCTCATATACTAGCAATGAACAACTGGAATTTGAAATTAAAACACAGTACCATTTACATTAGCACCCCCAAAATGAAATACTTAGGTATAAATCTAATAAAATATACACAATACCTATATGAAGAAAACTACAAAACCTTGATGAAAAAAATCCAGGAAGAAATAAATGGAAAGATATTCCATGTTCATGGATAGGAAGACTCAACATTGTCAAGATACCTGTTCTTCCCACCTTGACCTATAGATTCAATGCAATCCCAGTCAAGCTTCCAGCAAGTCATATTTGTGTATATCAACAAACTGATTCTAAAGTTTATACAGAGAGGCAAAAGGCCCAGAATAGCCAGCACAATATTGAAGGAGAAGATAAAAGTTAGAGGACTGACACTACCCAACTGCAGTAATCAAGATAGTGTAGTACTGCAAAAGAACAGACAAATAGATTAATGGAACAGAACAGAGAACCCAGAAAAAGACCCACATAAATATAGTCAACCAATATTTAACAAAGAAGCAAAGGTAATCTTTTCAATAAATGGTGTGCTGGACACAGACCTCACACCCTTCACAAATACTGACTCAAAATAGATCATGGACATAAATGTAAAATGCATAACTATAAAACTCTTAGAAAATAACAACGTAGAAAACTTAGACTGCCTTGGGTATGATGACTTTTTAGATACAGTACAAAGGCATGATCCAAGAAATAATTGATAAGCTGGTCTTCTTGGAAAACTTCTGCTTTCCAAAAAAAAGTCAAGAAAATGAGAAAACAAACTATGGACTAGCAGAAAATATTGCAAAAGACACGTCTGATAAAGGACTGTCATCAAAAAATATACAAAGAACTCTTAAAACTCAACAATAAAAAAAAAAATCTGATTAGAAAATGGGCCAAAGACCTTAACAGACACATCACCAAAGAAGATATACAGATGTCAAATAAGCATATGAAAAGCTGTTTCCCATCATACATCATTACAGAAATGCAAATTAAAACAACGATATACCACTACACACCTATTAGAATGGCCAAAATCTGGAACACTGACATCAAATGCTGATGAGGACGTGGAGCAACAGAAACTCTTTCATTCACAGCTGGTGGGAATGCAAAATGGTACAGTCACTTTGGAAGACAGTTTGATGGTATCTTATAATGCTTAGACGTACTTTTACCGTACGATCCAGCAACCACACTCCTTGTTTTTTACCCAAAGGAGTTGTAATCTTATGTCCACACAGAAACCTGCAACTGGATATTTATAGCAGCTCTATTCATAATAGCCAAAACTTGGAAGCAGCCAAGATGTACTTCAGTAGGTGAATGGATAAACAAACTGTGGTCCATCCAGACAATGGAATATTATTTGGCATGGAAAAGAAATGAGCTATCAAGCCATGAAAAGACATGGAGTAAACTTAAATGCATATTCCTAAGTGACAAAAACAATCAGAAAAGGCTACATACTGTACGATTCCAACTATACGACATTCTGAAAAAGGCAAAACTATGGAGACAGTAATAAACTTAGTGGTTTCCAGAGACTGGGGGGCGGGGGGGAGGTGTTGAATAAGTGAAACACAGAAGATTTTTAGGGCAGTGAAAATACTCTGTATGATAACATAATAATGGATACATGTACATGTCATTATACATCTGTCCAAATCCATGGAGTGTACAAAACCAATAATGAACCCTAAAGTAAAACTATGGTCATTATGATGTGTCCATATAGGTTCTTCAGTTGTAACAAGTATATCACTCTGGTGGGGGAGGCCATGCTTGTGGTGGCGGGCACGCGGGTATAAAGGAAATCTCTGGGCCTTTCTCTTAATTCTGTTGTGAGCCTAGTGCTGCTCTTTAAAAAAATGAAAGTGCATTAAAAAAGTACAGAGTTTAATAGGTATAAAGTTTCAGTTTTGCAAGATGAAAAGCGTTCTGTGGACGGACACATTCTATTCACAATATGAATGTACTTAATGCCACAAAACTGCACATGTAAAAATGGTTAAGACAGCAAATTTTATATTATGTGTATTTTACCACAATATAAAAAAACTGCAGAAAAAGAGAAAAGAAATATCCATTGTCCTTAAAATAACACTGTCAAATAAAATTGTGTTGCAGAATAGATAGGCTGTGCTGTCCCTTTCAATAAGTAAATTCTGTCTGGTTTTAATTTTAGACTCTCAGCAGCCAGTTCCTTGCACAAGAGCTACCATAATCCATCTAGACCAGAGATGGCAAAAGCCTGGTCCACACACTGCCTCCTGCCTCACCTACATGGCCTTGTACTGTGTTCACAGCAGTCACTGCTGTTCATTCGTGGCACACTGTCCACACCTTCTACTCACCTTATAGGCCCTCTCAACAGCGGTTCAGGCATCCTCTATCAATTAATCAAATTTGACAATGTGAGATGAAACTTACTTACCATTGTGATCTAGACATAACTCCTCCTAAGGTGTCCTATTACTCATTTGGAAAACATATGGGAGGTCAGGAGATTGAGCAAAAATAATGGCAGAATTTAAAAAAAATACTCTAGGAAAAGAGATGGAGAGAGTTCCCATATGTGCCTACATGCATACGTAATAAAGTGTATGCATGTGAATGAAAAATGAGATCCTCTCTCTCCAGGGTTCTTGAAAAGGAGCCACTAGGCTGTGTTTCAGCCTTTTGCATAATGAGAGTTCTGTCTTAAAGGCAGGTCTGCACGACTCTTAAGAAAATGAGTTAGCACTGGATATGATTCCACTGGATTTGATTTATTTTGAGCAGACTCTTTGAAGGGCATTAAGGTAAGCCCCACCACATGTGATGTATATATGAATAAGGCTTGTATTTTGCCTTCTAGGTACAGACATGAATAACTAATTCAAAGTGGATAGTGAGAAGGAACAGATCCCACGCTGTGGAGGTTCTAATGAGAAAGCAATTGATTCCATCTGGCAAGGTTTCATAAGGGAGGTATCTGCAATCTGGGCCTTGGAGAATGAGTAGTACTTTAGAATAGAATCTTTTAGGCAGCTGAAAAGACTCTGCACAAAGCTCAGATATGGAAGGTAGAAGGCATAGCCGAGATTCCAGAACATAGAAGCTGCTCTTGATTGAATCTCCTGCTCCAATTCGTCTTTGTCTTGAGAACAGCTTTTGCTACTTATCTTTTTGTTCAATGACATTTCAGGCTCTAAAGCTTGTCCCTTTTCGAATTTAGGCTCAACACAGTAAGTCTTTGGCCAACTTTCCAATAATCAGTCTACTCAACGCTAAGAAAGGTCACGATCTCGACATTTGGGTGGAAGCCTGGTAGAGAGCAGGCAGAGAAGTTTTCACAGCTTTAAGAACCATGCTCCCTAGAGTTTTCATTCTTCTCACTTAGGAGTTTAAAGTGAGAACTGGCTGCTGATGAGTGAACTATGGCCTCCTGCTGCCAAACAGTTTATGGCCTGGCGTGTGCTCTAGATGTACATGTGTGTCATCTACCAAGCCTCCTTCATGGCTTGTCAGAGCTCCACCACTGTGGCCATCAGGATGATGAACTAGGGTCTATTTTTCTATGTGAATTAGTCATTAGACTCAGAATTACCTGCCTCCTAGTAGTAGAATGGACCTAAGTATATGCATAAAACTGGTAAGAAAAGAGACCAAAAATGCCAGTTTTCTTTATCTACCTTACACCTTGTATCCTGGTTAACCCCAAGTAGGTGTTGATGATGGTGAGTGCTTTCTTTCCAGAAGCTAACACAGCACCATACACACTGAGCTACTGAAGAAAATAGCTTTTTTTTTTAGGATGCTGGTGATGATTTTTTTGCAGTTGCACAGATAACCTTCAATCCTTTCTGTTGATAGGGAAAAATAGGGTTGAGTTGGCCCTTAACATTGTTAAGAAGTGGTTGACCATCAAGTATTGCCTTAGGAAAGCAGCTGGTTGGGCTTCCTCTGAATCCACTGTATTGGACTTTTGTTTAACTTCACACTAACCTGCTCTGAGATCATCACTTTCATCTACCCAATCTAGAAGCATTTATCAGGTGTTTCCTGTGCACCAGCTTCTCCTTCAGAGCCCTGAGAATATAACACTGAACAAACTAGACATTCCTGGCCTTGTGAAGTTCAAGTCTACTGAAGAACACTAGAATTAAATAAGTAATTTTAATATATATATTGTAATAAAAGGACCGATAAGGAACACGTGGGATTCTGTAAGAGCACATGAGGGCTTCCAGGAAACTGACACTTACGCTTAATTTGGCGCCAACTAGCATGTTTTGCTTGTATGTGGGTGAACTGTGCTGTTTTTTTCTAAGCGTGGCTGTACTTAATGGTATAAAAAATTACCCCAAACTTGGAAAGAATGCAAAAGGAAGAAGCATGTCCTTGTGATTTCACACTGGCACATTGTCAAACAGGCCCACTAAAAGGTTGTCTAATTCTCTAGAGGAATGTACTCTTACTTGAGTTACTTTTTACCTTTGATAAGAGTCCAGACTCTGTGAAGTTAGAATTGTAGAAGACTGAAAAGTTGAAATGACTTTTGTCCAATGGAAATGGAAATGGTTACCTGTCCAGTAGAGAAGAGAACCCTGAAGATTAATTTGTATTGCCTTATATAATATTTGACCATTTTGTATCTGGCTTGACATTCTTATCCCAGCATTCTCTTTCATCATTAACTCTTACTATGTTCTTCTTTTACCAGCTTTATTATGCTGCTGGTTCCCTCTTTAATGAATTAATTAAATTTTTAATTAAATTAAATTCATTAAAGATATAAATAAATATATATGAAAATCATGTTTTCAACTTTTTGAAAATGACCCTATGACAGTGAAAATCACCTAGGGGAGGGAAGGCAAAATTATAGGACACAAGATCAATATAGAAAAATTAATTGTATTGCTACCATTTTTAAAAAGTATTTCTATACTAGAAACAATCCAAAAATGAAACTAACAATTCTATTCACAGTATCAAAAATAATTGAAAAATTACACATCAATTTTTAAACAGATGTGCAAGAATTATACCCTGAAACCGATAAAACAGCACTACATCACTGAGATGAATTAAAAATTTCTAAATAGTTGGAACATGTATAATGTTTAAGGATTGAAGACACAATTTTGGGAAATTCTCCCCAAACTAATCTATAGATTCAACACAATCCCTATCAGAATTTCAAGTGGCATTTTTTGGGGGGAGGGGAGAGTTTATTGAGATTATCCTAAAATTTACACTGAAATGAAAAATACCTAGAACAGCCAAAATAACTTTTATGAAAAAGAACAAAGTTGGAAATTCACTACCTAATTTCAAAATTTACTATAAAGCAACAGTAACCAAGACAGTGTGTGGTGTAAGGAAAAATACCCACATCAATGGAAGAGAACAGAGAGCTAAGAAATCAACCCTCACTCTTAGGTCAATTAATTTTTAATGAAATTGCCAAGGCAATTTAATGGGGACAGGATAGGAAAAATGGGAAAGGAAATGGGGCTGAGACAATTGGATATCCACATGGAAAAGAATGACAGTGGACATCTACCTCATACCGTATATCAAACTAAATTCACAATAGGGCTTCCCTGATGGCGCAGCGGTTAAGAATCCGCCTGCCAATGCAGGGGACACGGGTTCAAGCCCTGGTCCAGGAAGATCCCACATGCCACAGAGCAACTGAGCCTGTGCTCTAGAGCCCACAAGCCACCACTACTGAGCCCACGAGCCACAACTACTGAAGCCCATGAACCTAGAGCCCATGCTGCACAACAAGAGAAGACACCGCAACGAGAAGCCCGCGCACCGCAACGAAGAGTAGCCCCCGCTCGCCCCAACTAGAGAAAGCCCGCGCACAGCAATGAAGACCCAACACAGTCAAAAATAAAAATAAATAAATAAATTTTTAAAAAAATTCACAATATACCATAGACCTAAATGTAAGAATGAAAACTGTGAAAACTATGAGGAGAAAATCATTGTGACCTTGGATAAGGCAAAAACTTTTCTTATATATAATATTAAAAGCACAACCCATGAGAGAAAAAATTGATAAATTGAGCTTCACCAAAATTAAAATTTTTATCTTCAAAAGATATCTTTTAGAAAATGAAAAAGCATGACACACCCAGGGAGAAAATATGTGCAAAACGTATATTTGATAAAAGACTAATACCTAGTGTGTGTATGTGTATATACACATACATACATACTTCACATAAGACTATATATATATATACACACACACACATATATATACATATATACTTAAAACTCAATAAGATGACAAACCAATTATAAAATTAGCAGAAGATCTGAACAGACACTTCAATAACAATATGAATTCCTACTAGGCTCATGAAAAGATGTTCAGTAACATTAATTATTAGGGAAATGCAAATTAAAACCATAATTATATACCACTACATACCCATTTGAATGATTATAATCTAAAGGACTAGGAATGCCAAGTGTTGGCTAGGATCTGGAGAAACCAAAACCCTCATATATTGCTGGTGAAAACGTAAAATGGTACAATTATCTTGGAAAACAGCTTGGCAGTTCCTCAAAAGACTAAACATATACTTTTCATATAACTAAGCAACTCCACTCTTAGGTATCTACTAAAGAGAAATGAAAGGATATATTCACACAACGCTGTGTATACAAATATTTGCAGCAGCGCTATTCACAACAGCGCAAAACTGGAAACAATCCAAACATCCAGCTGGTGAACGTATAAACAAGTTATGATATATCAGTACAATGAAATATTGTTCATCAATAAAAAGAACGAACTACTTATAAATGCAACATCATGGATGAACCTCAACAATATTATGCTAAGTGAAAAAAGCCAGACACAGAAGACTACATCTTATATGATTCTACTATATAAAACTTCTTTAAAATGCACATCTCTTAGAGGAGAGAACAGTATTTGCCTGGGGCTGGGATGGGAACTGACATGCAAATAGGCATGAGTGAACTTCTGGGGGTGATAGAAATACTCCAAAAACGTATTGTGGTGATGATTCCACAACTGCATAAATTTACTAAAAATCTTTGAACTGTAAATTTATAGTGGGTGAATTTTATGGTATGTACATGATATGTCAATAAAGCTACTGAAGAACATTTCCCCAAAAAATCATTTCCTTTTTTGGGCTAGTGGTTCTCCAGTGAGGGTGCGTGGGGATGGGGGGTGGAGGCAGGGAGGAAGACAGGAGGTAGCATATTAGAATTATCTAAGAAGCTTTTTTTTTTTTTAACACACATATATATATTTGCTCCTCCCTACAGTATAATACTAGAAATCAAAGAATATCATCATCTATTATGGGAAGGCTATAGGTAGTTTGCAAATACTCCCCCAGATGATTCTGATATACATTACCCACACATGTACCCCTGAGAATCTCTTCTTGACCACATTGGGTCCCAGAAGTCTATGTTTTCAATAAGCAAAACAGGTGATTTTTGTGATCAGATAAGTTTAAGAAACTCTGCCCATGTTCTACAATGCTAGGAACCTTCAGCATCATGGCAGGGCACAGTGAAATAAATGTTACTCTGGGAAGACCTATTTTCTGACCCTTTTTTAATCACATCTACCCAGTCCACCTCCAGTGCCAGACACTGGGGACAGCCAATACCTAATGATTTTAGTGAATTAAACCAATAATTAAGACTCCCAATTCCTCCACCTTTGGTGGGGATTCTGGTCCATTGAAATGAATCCCTCTGAGCTCAATACCAAAAAGGCCAACCATTTTGTTATGATTATGACCTACTCATACTCATAACACATATTAGCTATGAGATAATCTGCTATATATGTGCCTAGTTGTGGTCCTCTAGGGTGAAAAGTGCTTTGGGTCTTGCCAATTCAGTGATTATGAGACCATGAGAATATACTTCCCCTTTTAAAAAGTTTTGTCTTTTCTTTTGAAGCATCTTCTCATTCCTTAGTCAATAGAAGTTTCCCATTCTTGGAAGAATGTAGGAAACAAAAAATATACAGCATTTGCAGTCATCTCCTATTGCTTTATTTTCCTGATTTTAAGTTTGCCAGAAAAATCAGATTGCTAGAGATGAAGGCTAAATGTTCCTATTATTTTTAGAAAAAGGACAGGTTTGTAGCAGAGAGAACATGGGGACTTCAACAAAATTAAAGTGCTACTGCTATCCATCGAAGGGTCACTGCCAGCTCTATGCAGGTCAACAAGGTTCCAGTCTAGCAAACTGCCTGAAATCCCTACCATTGTTTAGCGTGTGGACAAAACCTTAAGCATTCCCATGAAGGCTGGTTCATGATGAACGTGTTTCTTGAGAGAAGAAAGCAACTATGGGCACTTTAATTACCACATATATAAGGGTGCTTTGGTAACATTAGTCATGGGAACCATGAATTGAACAGCATCAAGTCAACAGGACTCCCTGTGTTGTGGTCCATCCTTAGGAAGGCCTATTTCCTGGCTTCCACACCAGCTATCCACACCTAACTGTCGCATGTTACTACATCCCTGTGTGGGGATACAGAAGAATCTCCCATATAGAAATGGGAGTGATAATTTTTTTCAACATGTTACAGAGGCCTGGGAAGCAGGGTAGAAAACAGATGTTTTCTTCTGACTCTTCCACACGCATTAAACAGACACTTACTGATGCCTACCACATGTGAGGGAGCGCTCCAGCGTGAGACAAGTGAGATAAACATAACACGGTCTCTGCCACCAAGGAGCTCCTATCCTCACTCCACGGGAGAGAACAGGCAACTCTTAGTCACCTTCAGTCAAGATGATCTCATAAGGACGTCAATTAATTCCAGAGCAGATGGGCACCCCGTCCTTGCCTTGATCACCCGCTAATGGCTGTGGAACGTGTCCAGGTCCTTGCGTTGTACTCTGTTCTGGGACATGAACACCTGCCCACGGATGGCTCCTTCTAAACAGTCTGAAGTGGTTCCCATCACTTAACAGACCTCGGACTAACGCACCTCCTCTCACTGAAACAAACAAGCAACTTTGGGAGAGACCTGGATCTCTCTCTTTCTCTGCCTATCCAATAAATGAGTACATATCCAAGATGATACATGTAATTACATTTGATAACAACCCACTGGAACGGTATAAAAATGTACCAAGAAGTGAGGCAGGCTAGGACCCTTTACTGCAGTGCTTGCACCTAGACAAATGTCTCCTCCAGCAATAGAATACAAAGAAACTATAAAGGACTAAAAATAACTGCATGCATGCTAAGTTGGGGCAAATTATGAACAGCAAGATGCAAAAAGACCAAAATCCCAACTGCCACTTCTGAGATATCCCGAGCAAAAGCAGGGACTGCACATGATCCCTCACATAGCACCACCAAGGGGGTGGGCGGACCATCTAAGCCACTCTTCCAGCCGGACCCCTGAACCTGCCCCTACCCTCACCCTATAAGGGACCAGCCCACCCCGCCTCAAGGAGTAAGCAAGGGAACCTATTTTTCACTCCCTCGTGCTGCAGCACATAAAGGCTTGCCTGGACTCTCATCAATTTCTATTGATTAAACAGTCCAGAAACCCTGGTCAGTCTCACAAGGAAGGAAGAAGGTGAGAAAGAGAGAGAGGAAAAGGAGGGAGGGAGGGAGGGAAGGGAGGGGAGGAAGGAAAAGCGGTGACTACTAAAATATACCAGGTGGAGGTGCAAGAAAAAACAAATGTTGTCTTTCCCTGGATAGTTCCATGGGATTTCATTTTCCAGGGACTCCAGCTGAGTTGGTGGGGAAAGGAATGGGGCATGATTAGAACACACGGAAGTAGGTGCACCAGGCAGTGATCTGGAATTTCTTCAGTTGAGAGCGGATCCTTGGATCACAGCCTTAGAGAAAGAGAGGGGCTACTTAAGAGGAGGAAGTGACTCTCGCCATATGCAAGCCTAGTCCACGGAAACCCCGTGTCACGTGTGCAGAACACTTGAGCTTCGAAAGCACCTCTACGCACATTCTCCTTCGTTCCCCCAATAACCCTGTTAGAGAGGCAGGGCAGGCATCACCACCCTCTCTGTACAGACGCAGCAACTGAATTTCCTCCAGGCCCTCTGACGGTCCCCACAATGCTCTGCAGGGGGTTCTCCACTCATTCCAGGAACCTGGAAACTCCAGTCTCTCAGAGTGAAGTCCCAGCTCGCCGAAAATGTGATTCAGGGCACGGAAGGTTGACTCATGCAGACACACACACTCAGGATGCACGGATCCTGTAAACCAAGGGTGGTTTTGCGCTGAGTAATGCTGAAGATCTGTGGGAACATGGGAACTCTAGTAGGTTGTGGACACTGTGTGAGTTCCGTACTGGACAGATGGCCACACACACTCAACCAGGGGACAGCCTGACAGCTGCCAGGTCTCAGGCCCAGGGCCTCAGATCCCCAGAGGACCAGCTGCTGCCCCACGTGGGTGTCGTGAAATGTGGATAAGGACACATCTGTCATTCAAACGCCAGCCGGTGCTGCCCACACATTCCGTCCCCGGCCTGCGGTGGGCCACCCCCGAGGGGACTGAGCAGTGGAGAAATTCATGGGAGCCTTCTGTGGTCCCCCATGGGGCCCTCAGGCAGGAAAGCAGAAAGTAATACGCGGTCCACAGAGGAGCGATGCTGCTGGCAGCCACATTCCCAGCAGGTTTGAAAAGAAATAATGAACATGTTTGCAGCAGTGACGTTTTGAAAGTAAAACAGAAACAAGGCTCCTGACACCCTGTCACTGGCATTTCAGCGCAATGGTTTGCTTTCCTCTATTTTGAAATTACTTTGATGCTCCTGACAAATTGACCAACTCAGGGGAAAGGACACTTCCCGCGAGTGTTCTCAAGTCCACTCTGGGAGGGGAAGTGTGCTGGGCTCTGCGGCCCCTCCCTCTAACTGGACACCTCAGTCCCGCCCCTCGCAACCCCTCTTGGACTGAGAATAGGTCCACACTGGTTGCTGAAGTATTTTTAAGCAAATCCCAGACATCATGTCATTTCATCCCAATGCTATACTTAAATTTATGGATATTTTCAAACATAACCACTGTGCTTTTATAACACCTAACAAAGTGAAGAATTAATTTTTGAGTGTTATAAATAATCCAATTTTGCAATTTTCTCAAAAAAAATCTCTTTACAGTTCATCTGTTCACATAAGGAGCAGACAAGGTCCACACTTGGCATTTGGTTGATTTATCTTTTACATCTGTTTCATTCTAGAGCAGGTCAACCTGTCTTTCCTTCCTGCAGAACCAGGTCAATTGTCCTTTAGAACATCTCATATTCTGGATTTTTCTGTTTGCTTCTTTGTGGTTTTCTTTAATCCTGTTCTGTAAACCGGTAAATTGAGTTAGAAGCTTGATTAAATTCAGGTACATGGTACATGTATGTGTGTGCGTATACATACGTGTGTGTATATATTTACACACACACATATATATATATGAATCAAATCAAGCTTCTAGCTCGACACATACATATATATGCATATATATATACACACACACATATGGCTAAATAATGGATACCAGCTACTCTTACATATATATAGGCAAGAGTCATATATACAAATACACGACCAAGAACACTTGATAGGTGGTGCTATGTTCTTCCTGCTGCATCCCACATGAGGTATCCCTAACATCTAGCTAGGTCGCCCATGTTTAGTGATGCAAACATTGATCAGAGGGTTACCAGGTGATTCCCCCCACTGTAAAGTGTGAGAGCAGGCTCTAATGACAAAGGCAAACCAAGCCCGGATCTAAAAGCCTTCCAGGAGATGGAGGGCAACACCTCTGGCCTGAGCTCTGCCCCTGATTCCTCACCCCACCTGGTCACAACTTCTCACGTGCAGGGCAACATAACCAACCCCTAACCCCTGGCTCTCAGCAAGAATTAGCTATCTGGTAGCTACTGGCTTGAAAGAGCCCATAGGAGTGATCAGGAGTTTTAAAATCTTAAACTACCCAAAGGAGAGGGACTGAGCAGCACGGAGTATAGGAAAGTTTGAGATCCTAAACCTAACCCTGACATCCACATGCTCTGTAACTCCAGACCAGTCACTTAACCTTCTCTGAAACTCCAACTGTAAAATGAAAAAGTTGATCTCAGTCTCTTCCAGCTCTAAAGCTAAAAATTCCTAAAAATAAAATTCCTAAAAAATGAAAAATTTTATTAATCTTTACATACACATCCTTGCTGTGTCCAGACCCCTTAAAAACAAAAACAAAACAGGGAGGACTCAATGAGAAAAAAACCCGGAGGAGTGTTCGAGCCAATCAGATTTTTATCTTCTGAGAATTAGAACTTGGCACGTCTGTGCAGTGACTGTACAGTGGCAGCTGAGCCACGTTAACAGAAATCCTCTGGAGAAGATGCCCACAAACACTTGTTGCTTTGGTTCCTGAAATGTCTCACTCTTAGTTGTTCTATCCATCTGTGCTTCTCTGAGATACTCCAGATATCCTTCCAAACCTTCCAATAAATTCCTTTTTTTTTTTTTTTTTGGCTTAGGATAACCACGTTGGTTTCTGTTGTTTGCTACAAAAAGAACCTTTACCGATACACTGCCCACCTTCCAAGGCGCCACTCAGATTCTGATGCTTCTTGAAGACACTTAGGCTACCTCAGCCATGGTGACAGCTCTCTGTCCATATATTATGGGGCTAATTACCTGTGCAACTCACCTACAACATCTGAGGTATTCATACCCAAACTTAATTCCCACGTGCTTCCACACCTTATTAGTCCACTAGATGGGGAACAAAGTGACCCTATACCACAGAGGAAATCCCCCTGATGCCCGGAACGTGCATTTCATGTAGGTAGCTCCCGTCTTCCGCCCACTCCCCATTCTCATAAGAGACAGGATGAAAATTGTTATCATCTGTAAGCACTCTTTTTCACTGACCTTGTAACAACACAACTCCATATTTTACATGATAGAAGATGCACTCCAATGACTGCATCGGTGCAGTTTCCTATACTTCTCTTTATCCCCCACAGAACCTTGTGCAGTGGTGGGCCCACAGGAGATGCCTGGCAGATACAGACTCAGCTGTCCTGCCACCGCTGCTGTCCCTGATCCTGTGTGGAGTCATCGGTGACGGGTCTGGGAGGAAAAGTGACAAATCTATAGAACGTCTGAGGAATCCGAGTACTTTTGACCTGTCCTGGGTCTGCTGCAAAACCGTAAGAAGGATCAGAGGCTCGCCCCTGGGCTCACTGTCCTAGGTTACCAGGCTGCCTCCACAGGGATAGAGCAAAGTCAAGAAGAACAGTGCCCTTGAAAAGCTAGCCACAGCCTCAGGGCCACGCTTATGTAAAATTTAAAACATGCCCCTTCCTTTCTATACCTGCAGTCCAACCAGTGGAGAGCAACATGGTAAGCAGAGTAGGAGCTGGATTCCAACCTCCACTCGTCCTTTGGCTGGTGTCTTTGGGCAGAGCACCGTCTACAGAACCAAATACAGTCCAGTCCTGGTACCCTTGAACTGACCCCAAAGTCAGCCTCTCCAGGCAGCCTTCCAGGATTGAGCCCGTGCCTCTCTTCCCTCTTCCCAGGGCACTCCCTAAACGCCAGGCTCAACTGCGGACTCTGGGCCAATCCACCCTCCCTCGGGCTGTGCCCTGGGGGCATCAGACACCTCTCCTCTGCCACTTCAGATGATCTGGGCTTCACCTGTCTCAGGCCTTGGGACACTTGTTCCAGCCCCTGCCACCACTCTAATGACCAGCTGCCCGGACCGTGATCAAGTCCACGCGGCACAGCCAGACGGCGCCCGATAACTGCTTTGCCTACGTCTCACCTCCTCTTCTGAGACCTCTCTGTTGACTCTGAGGTGAGAGATGCCACGGCACGCACCCTTGACACCCAGCCATGCACACTCTGGAAGGGCAGGGTAATAGGATCTCACGGGAAGATCTCTGAGCAAAGGGAGACAGAGCCAGCAAATACATCTGTTTCCCCTCTGTCCCTAAGCAGCCTGCCCTGAGGAACAGGCCTCTGTGTTGTTTCTCAGAAGCAGCTACTAGACACACGTGATGCCAAGGGCTTCCCAGGTTGGCGGTGCACCCCCCTTCCTCCCCTGCCTCACTCTGTTCCCCTACTCCTGCCCCCAGAGACTGCGGTCCTCAACAAGGGAGTGGCACGGAAGCCTTGGCCCCAGGCTGTCCTTTCTGAAGGCCCCAGGAGAACGCCAGCTTCCTATTTCTCTGCTGGGTTATCTTTGGTGTTCCATCTTCCCCCCTCCCCCAAACTAAAAAGTTCTTGAGGGCAGAGGCCAAGTGTTCAGATTCCTTTATAACTCCCCAAAATACGTGCCTGGGTCCTTGTGCTCCCTGACTTCACAGGCAGGCAGCAAACGGCGAACAGAAGCTGCAGTAGGTGTGAAGGGCTTTCCTCTCCCAGGCTCTGCCGCGGAATCACCCCTGCAAGGACAAGGCAGGGGGGCTCTGGAGACTGGCTGCCCCCAGACCTCATCCTAGGGCAGGGTAGCAGAGGAGAATTGAAGGAACGCAATCCCACAGGGGATATACCTGAGCTCTGCTTCCTGGAGAGGAAGGAATTCAGACGTCACTCTGCATGCGTGCAACCCTTCAAAGCAAGGCACACTGCGCCCTCAGGTGCCCCGGGCCTCACCTCCGCAGTCCCTCTCTCCTGGGCCTCAACCCCACTCAACACTGCAGTCACCGTGTGAACTCGGGCAATCCCTTCATCTCTCAGAACCTAGCTGTCAAACGGGGGACATCGCTCTCCCTCTCGTTCTCTCCCTCTCCCTCACCCCCAGCTCCCTCCCTCTCTCATCCCCTACATCTATCCCTCACTCTCTTTCTCTGGACTTTTGCAAGATTTAAGTGATATAACTATGAAGGGGCCCTTCCTTGATATCTGGTGTGTGCTCAATCCTTCTGCTCCATTCACTTGCATCTTATCCACTCCCTGGCCTCAGAACTCAGACACTAAGACCCTCCAGTTCAGAGGGTCCACTAACTCCATCCCGTGGTCTCTTGATTGGATTCCCCAGCCCTCTGCCTTGCCCCACTTCAGTCTGTTCTCATCACGGTAGGTGAAATAAGTTATATCATGTCACTGCACTCCTCAATCAGCCTGCCATGGCTCCCTAGCTCCCTCAGAGTAAAGGCAATGTCCTGACAATGGCTATGAGGGCCTAGGAATCTCTACCACCACCCCCTGCTACCCAATACCCCACTCATTCAACTCCAACTACACTGGTCTCTTGGCTGTGCCTTCAACACCAGTCACTCTTCTGCCTCAGCAAATACTGTTCCTTCAGTCAACGGAACCCTTTCCCCAGATACTTTCATGGCTGTCTCCCTTATCTCCATGGGTCTGGACTCAAAGTCATCTTCTCACTGAGCCCTCTCTGGCCACCCTATCCACTTCATCGTCCCCATTCTCCTCGGTACTGATCACCATCAAACAAAGTAGGTATTTATCATGCTTATTTCCTGGCTATCTTCTTCAATATGGAAGATCTAGGAGGGTATGAATTCTTACCTTGGTTCTCTAGAACACTGCCTGTCACTTAGCAGGTGCTCAGTAAATCTCTGTTGAATGAATACATCTCTCTTTTCCTCCATTATGGCTACACATATATCTCCACTGTGTCTAAAATGAAGAAGAATCTTATTTCTATGTCCATTCCCACAAAATGAGAACCTTTTCAAATTTTTAAAGGAAAATGTCAAATGTTCTTATTTGTTTCAATTAGGAATTAAAGTTGTATACAATAAACTTCGGCTTTTTTTTCATTTCTTAAGAATAATCTTCTGAATAGTTTAAAATCCTGGGAAATCTAACGAACATTCAGCAGTAGAAGTTTTAGGCAGGCAGGTTTCTTAACATCTGGAAGGACTATGCATTGATATAAGTGGAAGGTTATCTAATCATTTTTTAAAATTGAATTTGAGGTTTTTCAAATGAGACTAGATTGAGCTATTTTACCCAATTTTACCCAAATTTCTTCTTATTTGTTTAATACATTTCCACATGGAGCTCCATGTTATCCTCATATTCAATTTGATATCCATAACTCAGTTTATTATTGTATTTTCACTATAAGACTTCTAAAGAATATTCTATTTGTCAAATGGGGCCCTTTTCTAAATGAATCTCAAAGTCTGGTACTATTAGGAAGATGGTACCAGCAATAATTAGTTACTGCGTGACCCTGGGCTCTAAAATAATATAGAAGTAGTAAATACAGTCTTGACCTCTTAGACCAGGAGAGAAAAGATGCGTGTAAAACCTGGCAAAGACCAATCATCATGGAGCACTAATTATCATCAGTGTTAATAATCAGGGACAAAATCAGCAATGCAGGCCTCTTATGGGGAGTGGAACCGAGAAGGAAGGATACAATTTTAAAAAGATACTGGGGAAGGGGAATAGGAAACTAGAGGAACAACTGGATTTAAGACCCAAAGAAAGAAATGGCAGAGAAGAATAAATATCTGGCCTTGATTGGTGTTGAAGGGGCTGTCAGAAGGAGTGAAAGATTAGTGTGGAAGAAAAGGTGGAGATTAACTTCTAATTAGCCTTGGCCATCTCAGATAAACTCAATACTCATAATTGGGGGAAAGGTTGACCAGACGACCCTTCAGCGAGGCCCAGCAATTCTCTAGTACAATGTGTAATGCATTTTCTCTCCCTCTGAGCATACCTGTCTTTGAGGAGTCATGGCTGATGCGCGGAACACGAGGGGAACAATAAAATACAGCATGTAAATAAGTGTCAGAGTGTGGCACAGACTTGGAAAGTTTCAAGAGAGGACAGATATGTGTTTTTAGGAGAGTCAAGGAAGAATTCCTGGGGGGAAAGAGACTCAGCTGTCTCTTCAAGCATCCTTATGATTTAAGAAGAGTGCAGTTGAGGGCACTCACCTGGTTAGGGGGGAAAGCTGGAAAGAACCTTGTTTCTTTGGATCCAGCCTGGTGCATGAGCTGACTCTCATCGTGCTGTACTTTGTTCTCAATTTACAGCACAGCCACTCAATCAAGTAAACCAAGTATGTGATGTCCACTGGATTGGAGACCACGGTGCAGGTAGGGAGTGGTGTGCCTACTGCTAGTTGATGCCCTTCTCACACTGCTGCCTTTCGCACCTGCTGCTGTGGGTGGCACGTTAGTAGCAGAACAGGCAGCAGCTGCCCGTACAGATGTTGTGGAGGTTCTCTCAACAGCCTCTGGTTTGGCAGGCATGTGAGGCACCCACCTGAATATTTTCCTCAGTCTGCAATGGGCCAGCTCCCCAGAAGTTGAGGGAAAAGCAAGAAGGCAGTGCACTTTCCAATTCTATGAATCACGTCTCAGGCTGTCACCTGTCAGAAATTCAGCTCCAGAAATAACTTCATTGGCAGCTTGAAATATTCTTCAAGGGACAGCTCTCCAAGGATGTCCTTTTCCTCCCAGAGATACTGATATTTACATCTTGCTTTTAGTAACTACAAAGTTCTAAATGTTTTAAAAAGACACTTGAAAAGTTTGTTACTTTCGGGCAGCCTGTCCTAAGAACAGACTTTCATGTACAGCAAAGTCTGGGTTTTATTTGGAAACTCTAAAGGCATAGCAGAGGAAAGCTGGGAAGAGCTTTCTCTATATTTCCAGCCCTAAAGCAAACATGATAGTACCCATGGTCTGAAAGATTCAAGTAAATCCTTTCTGTAAGCATCTGCCCTGGCTCTCGGTGTGCTTACAGCGGCACCGCGCTAGCAGTAAAGACGAGAGAATCATTAGGCTGGCAAGCTTAGCGATTTGAAATGTCTCAATATGTTATAATACACCAACCCTAATATAACATTCTGTGGGAACAAAATAAAAAGAAGTGTCACCCGCACCTAATGCCCTACAATGGAGTACACTAAATACATGAGAGGAATCCGGCAAAGACAGTGCAGAAACGAAAAAAAATTACAGACCCCCTAAATCATATGAAATGGATAATTTAATATGGGGGAAAAATCTACTCACAGGACTAAAATGAGGAAACAGTCTGTCTTAAATCAAAAATTTGGATAAGTGTCTACCACGGGTAAAACAGATGGCTAGTGGGAACCTGCTGTATAGCACAGGGAGCTCAGCTCGGTGCTCTGTGATGACCTAGATGGTGGGGAGGGAGGTCCAAGAGGGAGGGGATATATGTATACATATAGCTGATTCACTTCACTGTACAGCAGCAACTAACACAACACTGTAATGCAATTATACTCCAATAAAGATGCTAAAATATTTGGGTAAGTGTCATCTCTAGGAAGGAAGCTACGCAGAGGAGCAGCAGTGGGCAAACAAACTCCTAGAGCTCTGTGCAGGGGAGCAGGGATGCAGCGGTCCAGCAGGGGTGCATAACGCTCCTCTCAGAGCCCGTCCCTCACACAGTCAGTAAGAGCCACTGCAGCCCAAACACGGAGGGCTCTGAAAATCTGCCATGTTTCCCCCACCATCTGAAGTAAAGGCTGAAGAGAATGAAGGGGCCAAGTACCTTAGGCGAACGGCTTCGGTAGCAATTAAATGCTGAAGTAAACTGAGGAACAGCCCAGCAACAAGTGCCTGGAAATTCCACTTGGAAAGCCCAACTGTACAGAGTCCCACTGGCACCTCCATTACAATAAACAGAATCTTTCTGAGCATGTAGAGAACCACTAGGATTCACAATCTATTCCCCACTGTTGGCGAGAGAGAAAGACTTGCACAAGTGCCCAAAGATATATGCACAGTGGTTTTGCCTACAGCATTATTTGTATTGTCTAAATGTCCGAACAATAAGGATATCAATAGGACAACAGATTGCGGTACATACCCACAGCAGATACACTACATAGAGGCTGCACAGAGTGCACCATGAGGGCAAGGGCTGCCATGTCCATGGTATTCACTCCAGGACCCAGCAGAAGGCCTGGTGTATAGTAACACTGGAGAGATGAATCAACGAATACAATAAACACACTACTGCGCAAACTTTAGAATAAGCAAGAGTTTCATAGACCGACATCGAAAGATGTCAAGGTATACTGCTACATGAAAAGCACCAAGTTATAGAACAGTATGACTCCATTTTTACTGTTAGTGATATATACACATTTATTTCTTTAGATCTTTTTCATTCTAAAATTATGTATGTTTCACATAGATATGGAGTATTTATACACACCCGTAGTCACTGTGTTGTTCACTGATGCCCACACTCCTCTCCTTCCAGGCACATGGAAAGCTGAATTTCCTGGCCCCCTTAAGTTGGGTGGGGTCACATGTCTAGTTATGACCAAGGAGTTGTGAGCATAAGTGACATGCGTCACTTCCAGAACAGAGCATTTACATACCAGCATGTGCCTCAGAGTTCTCTTCCCCCTCCCAAGTTTATCTTGAAAGTAAGTGTTGAGATCAAACCTCCAGCAACTGGGATCTTGACGTGACTATAATGAGCAGATCCCCTCAATATGCACAAAATACAGGAGTGAGAAGTAAACTTTTGTCGTGTTCAGCTGGGTTTGGGGTTGTCTGTTACCCCAGCACAATCTAACCTAATTCTAAAAACTACAAAACACACAGACACACACACACACACACACACACATATATATATACACACACACATGTCTATACATGTATGCATATATGTGTATATTTACAAATACATACATGCAAATATCAAAAAAATCTGGAAGAATAAACAACAATCAGATAAGAGTTTTATCTCTGAAGGCAGGATTAGGGAGAGGGGCTTTAGATATTTCATGTAACTCTCTATTTTAAAAATTAAGTTTTAACTCTATGACATAAATCACAGCAAGATCCTTTTGTGACCCACCTCCTAGAGAAATGGAAATAAAAACAAAAATAAACAAATGGGATCTAATGAAACTTAAAAGCTTTTGCACAGCAAAGGAAACCATAAACAAAATGAAAAGACAACCCTCAGAATGGGAGAAAATATTTGCAAACGAAGCAACTGACAAAGGATTAATCTCCAAAATTTACAAGCAGCTCATGCAGCTCAATATCAAAAAACAAACAACCCAATCCAAAAATGGGCAGAAGACCTAAACAGACATTTCTCCAAAGAAGATATACAGATTGCAAACAAACACATGAAAGGATGCTCAACATCACTAATCATTAGAGAAATGCAAATCAAAACTAAAACACCAGTCAGAATGGCCATCATCAAAAAATCTACAAACAATAAATGCTGGAGAGGGTGTGGAGAAAAGGGAACCCTCTTGCACTGTTGCTAGGAATGTAAATTGATACAGCCACTATGGAAAACAGTATGAAGGTTCCTTAAAAAACTAAAAATAGAATTACCATATGACCCAGCAATCCCACTACTGGGCATATACCCTGAGAAAACCATAATTCAAAAAGAGTCACGTATCACAATGTTCATTGCAGCTCTATTTACAATAGCCAGGACATGGAAGCAACCTAAGTGTCCATCGACAGATGAATGGATAAAGAAGATGTGGCACATATGTACAATGGAATATTATTCAGCCATAAAAAGAAATGAAATTGAGTTATTTATAGTGAGGTGGATGGACCTAGAGTCTGTCATACAGAGTGAAGTAAGTCAGAAAAAGAAAAACAAATACCATATGCTAACACATATATATGGAATCTAAAAAAAAAACAAAAAAAAATTGGTTCTGAAGAACCTAGGGGCGGGACGGGAATAAAGACGCAGATGTAGTAGAGAATGGACTTGAGGACACGGGGAGGGGGAAGGGTAAGCTGGGACGAAGTGAGAGAGTGGCATGGACATATATACACTACCAGATGTAAAATAGATAGCTAGTGGGAAGCAGCTGCATAGCACAAGGAGATCAGCTCGGTGCTTTGTGACCACATAGAGGGGTGGGATAGGGAGGGTGGGAGGGAGACGCAAGAGGGAGGAGATATGGGGATATATGTATATGTACAGATGATTCACTTTGTTATAAAGCAGAAACTAACACACCATTGTAAAGCAATTATACTCCAATAAAGATGTTAAAAAATATATATATGAATGCATTGAGTTATATGAAGGGTAATAATTTAGTTTTTGTGATTATTGCATTAAATAATTCATACACAATAAATTAGATGTTGATTATGATCCAAAAAAATAATAATAAAAACATTAAAATTCAGTTTTACACTAAACACAATCACATCTGTAATTAGTAATTTTGATTGCTCCTAGCTCTTGACTTACTTGTCCATGTGTAAGGGCAAATCAGCCAACGTGCAATCTTAACCTGTAGCTCTCTCTCAGTTTCTGATGCCTTCATCTCCTGGCATCAGGCAGCTTTAGAATAGCTGGAAATCATTTAACTGAGCAGGTTAGCATGGGGTGGGGGGAGCTTTCCAGCTGGGCCAATCTAGCAAAAGTGAGATCTGAGAAGCCTGTCTTTCCTTCTTTCAGCTTTCTTGTCTGTGCCTTTCTCTTCTCTGCTCTTTCCTTGCTTTTCTTCCCTACCTATCGTCTCTACTTCCCAGCTCCCCAAGCACCCTATGCTTCTCCTCCAGCCCCATCTAAACTTTCACTGGCTCCTTCCTCTAAGCCACTGATTCTAAGCTCGGCTGTACATCAGGGTCACCTGGTGAGCCTTTAAACATCCCAGTGTCAGCTGCATCCCAACCAACTGAATCTGAATTCCTGGTGGTGGGACGGAGGTGCCAGAAGTTTCCAAAGCTCCCCAGGTGATTCTAACATGCAACCAAGGTTGAGAACTGCCTTGGAGAAAGGAGCTGATGGAGAACCACTGCTCTAAACTGAAAACAGCTTGGACAGTTTTGTGACTGCCTCCAAGCAGGAAGCATATTTTAACAAGGAGCAAAATCTGAAGTTAAAAGACTGAAGCTCAAAGGGAAGACACAAAATGGAACCTGCCTCAAATCTCCAGAAACCAAAGCCTGTCTCTCCCATCTCTCCTTGAAGAATAGAGAAAGGGAAAGATGGGAAGAACTATTTGTCTGACAAGGAAGAGGCATCGTGATAAGCCGAACTTTGCCTGCTACAAACTGGAATCCTTTTTATTGTACATCAAGCTATGTCAATTCCAACTTTGTAATGGTTAGTATCAAGAGTGCTACTTGCCATTCCAATTCCATGACAAAGCTGTGGTGCCCAGGGCAGTTTCAAAACCCCATCCCAAGCCCAAATCTCTGCCACATCTTCATTTTATTTAAAAGGTTAAACCTGGGGCGTGAGTGAAATCGTTGAAGGAGGTCAAAAGGTATAAACTTCTAGTTACAAAATAAATAAGTCATAGGGATGTAATGAACAGCATGCTGACTATAATTAATAAGACCGTACTGCATATTTGATGGTTGCTAAGAGAGTAGATCTTAAAAGTCCTCATCACAAGAAAAAACATTCTTTGTAACTATGTGTGATGACCGATATCAACTAGCCTTCTTGTGGTGATCATTTTGAAATATATACAAGTAATGAATCATTACATTGTACACCTGAAACTAATATAATGTTATATGCAAACTATACCTCAAAAAAATAAGTAAAAGATCAAAAGTATGTGATTTCAAACAAGCGCTGTGTAGATTTAACTGCCTTTGGGAACGGAAGACTGGATGATGGGTAAAACTTTGCGACTACTGATGGCCAGAGTCCTTCAAAGCAGCCTGACCTCTTTCCAGCTATTACAGGATCAAATCACGTCCGAAATAAAAAGCAAAGAATTCACAGGGCTTCCCTGATGGCGCAGTGGTTGAGAGTCCGCCTGCCGATGCAGGGGACACGGGTTCGTGCCCCGGTCCGGGAAGATCCCACATGCCGCGGAGCGGCTGGGCCCGTGAGCCATGGCCGCTGAGCCTGCGCGTCCGGAGCCTTCTGCTCGGCAACGGGAGAGGCCACAACAATGAGAGGCCCGCGTACCGCAAAAAAAAAAAAAAAAAAAAAAAAAAGAATTCACAGAAGGCAGGATTGAAAAGAATCTGAGAAACCTTCTTTTATAAAAGAGTCCCTAAATTCAGGCATGAGAAGGCAATATTTTTAGCAAGCAATCCTTGAGCTTATGTCATATCAACAAATTTAGATGCCTAGCCTCCCACAGTCCCAGCACCAGTTGCTAGACAAAAAGAACTTACCCTTTGCTTTAGTACTCTTAAAAGTGGTCAAGGATCTGTAGTCTTCCTGGCCAAGCGCGTTGAGGAGGGCTCCTGCCCTGTAAAACTCAAGGAAACGCCATTCGTGTTGTAGTCTATTTAAATGCTATTGCCTGAAACTCACACACCTGCTAGGCGTATCCTCCTAACACCTAACACCTGTTAGGTTAGCTATCCCCTCATACCTGTTAGGATAGCTATTATCAAAAAGAGAAGTTGATGGGAGTGTAAATTGCTACAACCACCATGGAAAACAGTATGGAGGTTCCTCAAAAAATTAAAAATATGGTCCAGCAATCCCACTTCTGGGTATACATCCAAAGGAAACAAAGTCATGATCTCAAAGACGTATTTGTAATCCCATGTTGACTGCAGCATTATTCACAATAACGAAGGTATGAGAATGACCTAAGTGTCCATCAATGGATGTATATAAAAGAAAAAGTGGTATGTATAATACACACAAACAATGGAATATTATTCAGCCTTTTAAAAGAGGGAAATCCTGACACCTGCAACAACATGGATAAACCTGGAAGGCATTATGCTATGTAAATCAGCCAGACCAAAAAAGATAAATACTAAATGGTATGTATCACTTATATGTGGAATCTAAAAAAATAAAACGTCGGGGCTTCCCTGGTGGCACAGTGGTTGAGAGTCCGCCTGCCAGTGCAGGGGACACGGGTTCATGCCCCGGTCCGGGAAGATCCCATATGTCGCTGAGCCTGAGCGTCCGGGGCCTGTGCTCCGCAACGGGAGAGGCCACAACAGCGAGAGGCCAGCGTACCGCAAAAAAATTAAAAAAAAAAAAAAAAAGTCAAACTCATAGAAATAGAGAATAGAGAAGTGGTTGCCAGGAACTGGGGGGTGGGAGAAATAGGAAGAGGTTGGTAAAAGAGTACAACTTTCTGTTATGACACGAATCAAGTCTGAGAGTCTAATATATGACATGATGACTCCAGTTGATAACACTGTACTGTATAATTGAAATTAGCTGAGCGAGTAGAACTTAAGTGTTCTCACTAAAAAAAAACAAATGGTAAGTATGTACGGTTAACAGATGCGTTAATTACCTCAGTGGGGGAACCCTTTCACAACGTATACATGTCAAATCATGATATTATACTTTAAACATCTTACAGGTTTGTCAATTTTATGTCAATAACACTGAAAAAAATCCCCATTATCTCCTGGAGTTACAAGAAATAAAGGTTAGTAAACCCTGGGATTAAAAGAGTTATGAACAGCATATGTAACTGCTCACAGTTTGATAAGCCTTCACTCTAAAATACGACCCCCTTCCAACCAGTGTGAAATAGGGTCTCCCGGGAGAAAGATTCTGGGACCCAGAGGAAAACAGCAACATTGACCCCTAGGTGACCACGGCTGAGCACAGAAGCCAAAGTGAGCTGGCTTATAATGCCAGAAATTATAGATGATGGTAGGGATAGGGTTCCCCACAAGAGAAATTCGGCACATTCTGGACTACTTTGGACTATGGATGCATTCTCTGTAAATGGGAATTACAATACCTGGTTTACTGATTGACCATCCATATTCATTAGGCACCTTCATTCCCCAACTATTTTATGTACATGCTGACTCACTTCTTTGGCCATTCATAATCTCATCATCCATAAAATGGGGATAAGGCCCCATTGGCTAGGTTGTCAAGGGGAGTAAATAGAAAACTATGTTATAAACCACGTAGTCCAATGCCAACATAAAGTGTATGTTTAATGGGTTTCCTCTCTCTTTCTTTCTTGGATGATCAGAAGTGTTGAGTGGCCATCTGAAAGCAAGATTGTGAAGGCCGGTAAAAGGGGCTGTGTCTGGTCAATGCCCTGGATCCAACAAAAGACCAGGAGGGCATCTCAAAGTGCACCCCTTTTACATGCTGCATGCACCATCTCCCCCCTCAACCCAGGTAGAGGGGAACTGGGGCGAGGTCAGTAGATAAAGGAGCAGCAGAGAGCAGAAGGCCATAGAATGTTCCGGGACTAGAGGGATACGGGACCAACATTCTTGAAACTCCTCTTGGCCCCAGAACTGTGGCCTCCTATGAGGGCCCAGGCAACACAACCTGTGCCAACCAGGCACTGGAACCAAAGAAGATACCAATATGATACAGGACTTGATAACTTTAGAAAAAGACAAGGCCTGTTCAAGTTTTCACTCATTCAGCAGTCTCATACTGAGACTGCTGAAACACATACACACAGACACACAGACACACACTTCACTTTGGTGAGTGGCTCAGTTACTTGGTACAGAACAAAAGAATCATGGAGGCGTCAAGTTCAAGGTACTGTTCTAGCCTTGCAGAATTGGGTGCAGGGAGAAGGTCAGGGGTAATGAGGAATCCTAACACACAATCCTTGCCCAACGAGCTTAGTCTCATGACGAGGGTGAGACAAAGGACATGAGGAAAAACAAAAACAAACAAAAAAACTCCGGACTGGAAAATCTGAACTGAGGGGAACATTCAGAAACTGAATCACTGCAGATATGTGGGTTTTCCAAAGTGCTCAATACTGTGTAAATTTTGGTCATGAACCATTAAACCCTCTCACCAAGCTACAAGTTTTGACCATGTTCCTGAGCCTTCAATTATTCGTCTCTACAGCTGGAGGTTTTTCCTAGAAATAAACAACCAATGTGGTTTTACAGTAACTAGCTTTTGGGTTGTAACTAAGGTCTCTTCTAGACAATTCAGGAGTACTTTTTAAGTACTAGCTCATACTGGCTTGTACCAGTCCGAGGCTTGTAGAAGACACAAATTAAGGAGCAGCCCCAATCTTTTCCTGCAAGAAGCTTACATTCAGTGGTGTCCTGAGTCCCCTTTTACCTGCTGTGAGAACTATTTGCTAAATTATTAGACACTTTGTGAGCTGGTTGTTAAATAGAGGTATAGTTGCTTGAATGATGGCCCTCCAAAAGATATCATGTCCTAATTCCTGGAGTCTGTGGATGTTAATTTATATGATAAAAAATAAAACAACTTTGCAGATGTGTTAAGGATCTTGAGATGGGAGGATATCCAGGTGGGCTCTACATGCAATCATATATAAATGCTTATGAGGAGTGCAGAAGGAGATTTGATACACACAGACGGGGAGAAGGCAATGTGACCACCATGGCAGAAGAGGAGTGCAGAAGGAGATTTGATACACACAGAAGGGGAGAAGGCAACGTGACCACCATGGCAGAAACTGGAGTGATGTGGCCACAAGCCAAGCAATGCCAGCAGCCACCAGAAGCTGGAAGAGGCAAGGATTAGATGACCCCTTAGAGCCCCCAGAGGGAGCATGGTCCTGCTGACACCTTGACTTCAGCCCAATGAAACTGATTCTGGACTGCTGGCCTCCAAAACTGAGAGAGAATAAATTGTTGATTTAAGCTCCTAAATTTGTGGTAATTTGTTTCAGCAGCCACAGGAAGCTAATACGGGGGGTGGCTTGAAATCAGCCATGATGGAGTATTTATACCACAGAAATTGGCAATGCTACAAATCAGGGCTTTTGGTTTCACAGAGCTGGTGTGCACTCACTTTATAACTGGGTGGTTTGGCCTGAGATAAGCAACTAAAGAACATGCTTCATGGCATGACATGGCATGATGTACTATGATGTGATGTCATGTGACGTCATACACCAGAAAACGCACTTAACTTGTGAACAGGATCTTCATTCTGATTCTTCCCCAAACAGATTCCATCTGTCCTCACATAGATCTCTTTACTTTTGTTTGTGGTTTCCTTCCTGAAAAATAAGAGCCTCAAAACAAACACATTCACTCTAGAAACATTTACTAAGCACGTACTGTGTACCAGAAGCAGCACTGGAGGTACAAAGATGAGCAAGACACGATGCCTGTCATTGAGGAGGGGCCGCTATTTGTGACATTAGATAGCTAAGTGACCAAAAAAATGCCTGTGTGAGGTAAAGGTCAAAGGTGCCTGCTAAGGTATCCCATCTCCGTGGTGTTCACTCTTTCCGATCCCAGTGCCAAGTCACTGAGATATTTTGTCACTGGGGAGTGGACCTCTCAGTGAGAGATGCTTTCCCAGACTAATCAAAGAGCCTTCTGAAAGGGGATACATTGGAAAGTTTGTTTCTCTGTTGAACACATACCCAAGCTACTATCTCTGAGAAAAACTAAACTGGGTCAGGTACAAAATTGTATCCTAAGTACTGGCAGGTCTCATTTGTCAAACAAGAGGACGCCACCCACGGTGTCGCTTATCACCAGAGACGCCTCTGCTCCATTGATACCATGGTAAGAGCAATGTGCAAACCACGGCTCGGATGGCCACCTGGGTCCCTATTCTCTGCATCTTCCCCCATTACTCCTCATAAATGTCCTTACCCACTCCTCTGCTTAAAGTTTTATGAAGACTTCAGGCAATTTCCTCTGGTGGCATCTGAAGTTAACACCCAGGGGTAGCTAATAGAAAACAATCTAACTTTCTCTAAGACAACACATCTCTGAATCCTTACCCTCCCCTCATCACCCCACCCCAATAAACCCCTTGGACATTCTTTCAAGCTATAGTTTTTAGCAACAGCCAAGCAGAGTGGATATCCCATGACTTGTTTTTTATGGGAGAGGTACTGTAATTGCTATTACTGGGTGGTTTGCACAAGGTAACAAGTTTACTCCTCCAGGTATGGGACCTATTTGCAGCAAAATCTTATCTATTCATTCATTTAAGAAATGCTTATTGAGGAATTCTATATGCCAAGGATTGAACTACGTACTGGAGGTTTAAGACAGGTAAAAAGCAACCCCTGCCTTCAGAAGGAGACTTACACAGAATCAGCAAGGGTCACTGGTATTATGAGATAAAGATATCTGGTATCGTGGGGTCCAAAGGAGGTGGGAGTGAAGTACTCTGGAACAGGGATCCCCAACCACTGGGCCGCGGACCGGTACTGGTCCATGGCCTGTCAGGAACCGGGCCGCACAGCAGGAGGTGAGCAGGGGTCCAGCGAGCGAAGCTTCGTCTGCCGCTCCCCGTGGCTCACCATCACTTCCCATCGCTCGCGTTAACGCCTGACCATCCCCCCCGCTTCCCCCCACCCCCGTCCATGGAAAAAGTATCTTCTACGAAACCAGTCCCTGGTGCCAAAAAGGTTGGGGACCACTGCTCTGGAGGACCAGGAACGGCTCCATAAATGATCAGGTGTATAGATTCTGGGAAGATGGAAACACTGATGGTATTGCTTTTGAATCTCCCCAAATTCCCCATAAAAGGAGACAGACTAGAATAAACAAACCCAAAACCCACAGACAAAATTACAACAAAACCCAAAAGAAGATGATGGGGACAAACAACTGGCAGCATCAGAAACATTACTGGGAACAGGACGTAAACCCCGTCAATGAGCAGCTTACACTTAGAGAGACAGACAACTGAGGACAGGTTCCCTGCAACCTAAAGCGTTAGTGCTATCGCCAGGGAAGAGGCCAAAGATGATCACACAAGTTCACTCTTAACTGCATGGAAGTTTGTGATGTACCGGCCTGAGCCATTCTGGCTTCCAATGTTCCTTAGGATGCCATCAACAAATGACACTGAGAAACACGCACAGTCACGTTCATGCTCTCCAGTGGCAGCCCAGAGGGCAAAGGTCTCTGTGATTCATGGGAGATCAGGTGGGGAATGAGACAATGCAGGGGAAGAAGAAAGCAGCCCGACTGTCACCTACGGACTGGACATCCTTTATCAAATGTTTTTAACCTCTTTAAGCCTTAACTGCTCATTAAAAATGGAGGCAGATATAATAGGTACCTCACAGGGCTATTGTAAGGATTGAATGACAGTTCATTTAAATACTGATGTATCTTCATAAAAGCAACAGAAGTCACTGAATATTAGTTGACAAGGTTAAAATAAAGACATCTTCACAGATATTGAAGAAAAGTATAGGTAACTCTTCCCTAAAAGGTTAGAAAATTAATGTACACCCATGATTAGTAAATAATTAGCCTCTGTTTTTAAACCATGTAAATCACAATTTTCAAATCATTCCATTAGGATAACAGGAATGCTTCTGAACTCTATTAACCTGTATTTTTTTCCAGTAATGTAGAATTATTTTTATTCAGAAATACTTTCATATTCACTAGCTGTTAATTAAAAGTTTAAAAATTCAAAAGGGTTACAACAAATTACGTGTCTTAGAAGCTATGTCAAACATGCGAGTTTTAAGAGTGACATTCGTACAGTGTAATTTAGCCCCCATAAGTAAGTTTCTTATAATCAAATTACTACAATAGGAACACAAACATACCATATATTACTCTTTATATTTTTGTTTTACAGTATGTTCTTGTCAATGGGACACTTCAAAATGTTTAAACCTGACAGAAAAGCATTTTTTAAAAAAAACATACCATGGAAGAAAAAAAAGCATGAGCAACACTCCTGTCCTCTACATGGTGTGGAGATGGGAAATACTACAATAAAAAACTCTTATTCCATTCTCCTGGGGAGCTCTTCCTGAATATTTGCACTTGGGTCTATTGTTCTTTAAACAATTTTAGATTCAAAATCAATTCTTTGTTCCCAAGTGAGAAACATGCTCATTTTCAATATTCATTTTCATTAATATTGTCTGAATTTTCCTCTTAAGTGGTTGGTTTCTGGGTCAGAGTTCGGCAGATACACACACTGTATAAAGGAAATCCTGCCTTACAGCTAACGACACACAGTTATCGGTGACAATGATGAGTTAAACTGCTTTAGGAGTTAACATGGGAATCAGAACTATCCCTAGGATATTGTAATTTGGGGAAATAATCCTTGATTTGACATTTCGGAAGCTCTACGTTTTGGAGAAGCAGCCTCAAGAAGGAAGAAAGAGATGGCTGCTCAGCTAAATGGACCAGTTCATCCTTCCTTACCTCTTCAGCTCCCACTGTGACAGGCGATGCCAGCCTGGCCTGGTCCTGCCCACTGGGATGGGCCTGAATGTGATTAATCTGTATTTTGATCTAGGATCATACAGTGGATTACAAAAGAATTTATTTAGGCTATTTGTGAGTTTAATAGATTTTAATTAATAAAACTGAATGGTTTTTAGCATGTTAAAAAAAAAAAGTGGTCGGGCTTCGGTCGGAGCGGAGCGCAGGGAGAGGACTGGCGGTGTGAACACAGCCTGAAGGGGTTAGTGCACCACGGCTAGCCGGGAGGGAGTCCGGGAAAAAGTCTGAATCTGCCGAACAGGCAAGAGACTTTTTCTTCCCTCTTTGTTTCCTGGTGCGCGAGGAGAGGGGATTAAGAGCACCGCTTAAAGGAGCTCCAGAGACGGGCGCGAGCCGTGGCTAAAAGCGCGGACCCCAGGGACGGGCATGAGACGCTAAGGCTGCTGCTGCCGCCACCAAGAAGCCTGTGTGCGAGCACAGGTCACTGTCCACACCTCCCTTCCGGGGAGCCTGTGCAGCCCGCCACTGCCAGGGTCCCGGGATCCAGGGACAACTTCCCCGGGAGAACGCACGGCGCACCTCAGGCTGGTGCAATGTCACGCTGGCATCTGCCGCTGCAGGCTCACTGCGTGTTCCGTACCCCTCCCTCCCCACGGCGGGAGTGAGCCAGAGCCCCCGAATCAGCTGTTCCTTTAACCCCGTAGAGGCGGGGCCAAATCCAAAGCTGAACCCCGGGAGCTGTGAGAACAAAGAAGAGAAAGGGAAATCTCTCCCATCAGCCTCAGGAGCAGTGGATTAAATCTCCACAATCAATTTGATGTACCCTGCATCTGTGGAATACCTGAATAGACAACGAATCATCCCAAATTGAGGAGGTGGACTTTGACAGCAAGATTTATTATTTTTTCCCCTTTTCCTCTTTTTGTGAGCGTGTATGTGTATGCTTCTGTGTGAGATTTTGTCTGTATAGCTTTGCTTTCACTATTTGTCCTAGGGTTCTTCCATCCGTTTTGTTGTTTTAACTTTAAAAAAATTTTTTCTTAATAATTATTGTTTTTATTATAATAACTTTATTTTATTTTACCTTACTTTATTTTATTTTATTTTATCCTCTTTCTTTCTTTCTTTCTTTCTTTCTTTCGTTCGTTCTACTTTTTCTCCCTTTTATTCTGAGCCATGTGGATAAAAGCCTCTTGGTGCTGCAGCCAGGAGTCAGTGCTGTGCCTCTGAGGTGGGAGAGCCAACTACAGGACACTGGTCCAAAAGAGACCTCCCAGCTCCACGTAATATCAAACGGCAAAAATCTCCCAGAGATCTCCATCTCAACTCCAGCACCCAGCTTCACTCAATGACCAGCAAGCTACAGTGCTGGACACCATATGCCAAACAACTAGCAAGACAGGAACACAACCCCACCCATTAGCAGAGAGGCTGCCTAAAATCATAATAAGTCCACAGACGCCCCAAAACACACCACCAGACGTGGATCTGCCTACCAGAAAGACAAGATCCAGCCTCATTCACCAGAACACAGGCACTAGTCCCCTCCACCAGGAAGCCCACACAACCCACTGAACCAACTTTAGCCACTAGGGACAGACACCAAAAACAACAGGAACTACAAACCTGCAGCCTGCAAAACGGAGACACCAAACACAGTAAGATAAGCAAAATGAGAAGACAGAACAACACACAGCAGATGAAGGAGCAAGATAAAAACCCACCAGAACTAACAAATGAAGAGGAAATAGGCAGTCTACCTGAAAAAGAATTCAGAATAATGATAGTAAAGATGATCCAAAATCTTGGAAATAGAATACACAAAAGGCAAGAAACATTTAACAAGGACCTAGAAGAACTAAAGATGAAACGAGCAATGATGAACAACACAATAAATGAAATTAAAAATACTCTAGAAGGGATCAATAGCAGAATAACTGAGGCAGAAGAACGGATAAGTGACCTGGAAGATAGAATAGTGGAAATAACTACTGCAGAGCAGAATAAAGAAAAAAGAATGAAAAGAACTGACGACAGTCTCAGAGACCCCTGAAACAACATTAAACACACCAACATTTGAATAATAGGGGTTCCAGAAGAAGAAGAGTAAAAGAAAGGGACTGAGAAAATATTTGAAGAGATTATAGTTGAAAACTTCCCTAATATGGGAAAGGAAATAGTTAATCAAGTCCAGGAAGCACAGAGAGTCCCATACAGGATAATTCCAAGGAGAAACATGCCAAGACACATATTAATCAAACTGTCAAAAATTAAATACAAAGAAAACATATTAAAAGCAGCAAGGGAAAAACAACAAATAACACAAAAGGGAATCCCCATAAGGTTAACAGCTGATCCTTCAGCAGAAACTCTGCAAGCCAGAAGGGACTGGCAGGACATATTTAAAGTGATGAAGGAGAAAAACATGCAACCAAGATTACTCTACCCAGCAAGGATCTCATTCAGATTTGGTGGAGAAATTAAAACCTTTACAGACAAGCAAAAGCTGAGAGAGTTCAGCATCACCAAATCAGCTTTACAACAACTGCTAAAAGAACTTCTCTAGGCAAGAAACACAAGAGAAGGAAAAGACCTACAATAACGAACCCAAAACAATTAAGAAAATGGGAATAGGAACATACATATCGATAACTACCTTAAATGTAAATGGATTAAATGCTCCCACCAACAGGCACAGACTGGCTGAATGGATACAAAAACAAGACCCATATATATGCTGTCTACAAGAGACCCACTTCAGACCTAGAGACACATACAGACTGAAAGTGAGGGGATGGAAAAAGATATTCCATGCAAATGGAAACCAAAAGAAAGCTGGAGTAGCAATTCTCATATCAGACAAAATAGACTTTAAAATAAAGACTATAAGAAGAGAAAAGAAGGACACTACATAACGATCAAGGGATCGAACCAAGAAGAAGATATAACAATTGTAAATATTTATTTACCTAACATAGGAGCACCTCAATACATAAGGCAAATACTAACAGCCATAAAAGGGGAAATCGACAGTAACACATTCATAGTAGGGGACTTTAACGCCCCACTTTCACCCATGGACAGATCATCCAAAATGAAAATAAATAAGGAAACACAACCTTTTAATTATACATTAAACAAGATGGACTTAATCGATATTTATAGGACATTCCTTCCTAAAACAAGAGAATACACATTTTTCTCAAGTGCTCATGGAACATTCTCCAGGATAGATCATATCTTGGGTCACAAATCAAGCCTTGGTAAATTTAAGAAAATTGAAATTGTATCAAGTATCTTTTCTGACCACAACGCTATGAGACTAGATATCAATTACAGGAAAAGATCTGTAAAAAACACAAACACATGGAGGCTAAACAATACACTACTTAATAACGAAGTGATCACTAAAGAAATCAAAGAGGAAATCAGAAATACCTAGAAACAAATGACAATGGAGACACGACCACCCAAAACCTATGGGATGCAGCAAAAGCAGTTCTAAGAGGGAAGTTTATACCAATACAATCCTACCTTAAGAAACAGGAAACATCTCGAATAAACAACCTAACCTTGCACCTAAAGCAATTAGAGAAAGAAGAACAAAGAAACCCCTAAGTTAGCAGAAGGAAAGAAATCATAAAGATCAAACCAGAAATAAATGAAAAAGAACTGAAGGAAACGATAGCAAAGCTCAACAAAACTAAAAGCTGGTTCTTTGAGAAGATAAACAAAATTGATAAACCATTAGCCAGACTCATCAAGAAAAAAAAGGGAGAAGACTCAAATCAATAGAAGTAGAAATGAAAAAGGAGAAGTAATAACTGACACTGCAGAAATATAAAAGATCATGAGAGATTACTACAAGCAACTCTATGCCAATAAAATGGACAACCTGGAAGAAATGGACAAATTCTTAGAAAGGCACAACCTGCCAAGACTGAATCAGGAAGAAATAGAAAATATGAACAGACCAATCACAAGCACTGAAATTGAAACTGTGATTTAAAATCTTCCAACAAACAAAAGCCCAGGACCAGATGGCTTCACAGGCAAATTCTATCAAATATTTAGAGAAGGGCTAACACCTATCCTTCTCAAACTCTTCCAAAATATAGCAGAGGGAGGAACACTCCCAAACTCATTCTACGAGGCCACCATCACCTTGATACCAAAACCAGACAAGGATGTCACAAAGAAAGAAAACTACAGGCCAATATCACTGATCAACATAGATGCAAAAAACCTCAACAAAATACTAGCAAACAGAATCCAATAGCACATTAAAAGGATCATACACCATGATCAAGTGGGATTTATTCCAGGAATGCAAGGATTCTTCAATATATGCAAATCAATCAATGTGATACACCATATTAACAAATTGAAGAAGAAAAACCATATGGTCATCTCAATAGATGCAGAGCAAGCTTTCGACAAAATTCAACACCAATTTATGATAAAAACCCTCCAGAAAGTAGGCATAGAGGGAACTTTCCTCAACATAATGAAGGACATATATGACAAACCCACAGGCAACATCGTCCTCAGTGGTGAAAAACTGAAAGCATTTCCACTAAGATCAGGAGGAAGACAAGGTTGCCCACTCTCACCACTCTTATTCAACAGTTTTGGAAGTTTTAGCCACAGCAATCAGAGAAGAAACGGAAATAAAAGGAATTCAAATCAGAAAAGAAGAAGTAAAGCTGTCACTGTTTGCAGAAGACATGATACTATACATAGAGAATCCTAAAGATGCTACCAGAAAACTACTAGAGCTAATCAATGAATTTGGTAAAGTAGCAGGATACAAAATTAATGCACAGAAATCTCTCACATTCCTATACACTAATGATGAAAAATCTGGAAGTGAAATCAAGAAAACACTCCCGTTTACCAGTGCAACAAAAAGAATAAAATATCTAGGAACAAACCTACCTAAGGAGACAAAAGACCTGTATGCAGAAAATTATAAGATACTGATGAAAGAAATTAAAGATGATAGAAATAGATGGAGACATATACCATGTTCTTGGATTGGAAGAATAAACATTGTGAAAATAACTCTACTACCCAAAGCAATCTAAAGATTCAATGCAATCCCTATCAAACTACCACTGGCATTTTTCACAGAACTAGAACAAAAAATTTCACAATTTGTATAGAAACACCAAAGACCCCGAATAGCCAAAGCAATCTTGAGAACGAAAAACGGAGCAGGAGGAATCAGGCTCCCTGACTTCAGACTATACTACAAAGCTACAGTAATCAAGACAGTATGGTACTGGCACAAAAACAGAAACATAGATCAATGGAACAGGATAGAAAGCCCAGAGATAAACCCATGCACATATGGCCACCTTATCTTTGATAAAGGAGGCAGGAATGTACAGTGGAGAAAGGACAGCCTCTTCAATAAGTGGTGCTGGGAAAACTGGACAGGTACATGTAAAAGTATGAGATTAGCTCACTCCCTAACACCATACACAAAAATAAGCTCAAAATGGATTAGAGACCTAAATGTAAGGCCAGAAACTATCAAACTCTTAGAGGAAAACATAGGCAGAACACTCTATGACATCAATCACAGCAAGATCCTTTTTGACCCACCTCCTAGAGAAATGGAAATAAAAACAAAAATAAACAAATGGGACCTAATGAAATTTGAAAGCTTTTGCAAAGGAAACCATAAACAAGACCAAAAGACAACCCTCAGAATGGGAGAAAATATTTGCAAATGAAGCCACTGACAAAGAATTAATCTCCAAAATTTACAAGCAGCTCATGCAGCTCAATTAGAAAAAAACAAACAACCCAATCCAAAAAATGGGCAGAAGACCTAAATAGACATTTCTCCAAAGAAGATATACAGACTGCCAACAAACACATGAAAGAATGCTCAACATCACTAATCATTAGAGAAATGCAAATCAAAACTACAATGAGATATCATCTCACACCAGTCAGAATGGCCATCATCAAAAAATCTAGAAACAATAAATGCTGGAGAAGGTGTGGAGAAAAGGGAACCCTCTTGCACTGGTGGTGGGAATGTGAATTGGTACAGCCACTATGGAGAACAGTATGGAGGTTCCTTAAAGAACTACAAATAGAATTACTATATGATCCAGCAATCCCACTACTGGGCATATACCCTGAGAAAACCATAATTCAAAAAGAGTCATGTACCAAAATGTTTATTGCAGCTCTATTTACAATAGCCCGGAGATGGAAACAACCTAAGTGTCCATCGTCGGATGAATGGTTAAAGAAGATGTGGCACATATATACAATGGAATATTACTCAACCATAAAAAGAAATGAAATTGAGCTATTTGTAATGAGGTGGATCACCCAGAGTCTGTCATACAGAGTGAAGTAAGTCAGAAAGAGAAAGACAAATACCGTATGCTAACACATATATATGGAATTTAAGGGGAAAAAAATGTCATGCAGAACCTACGGGTAAGACAGGAATAAAGACACAGACCTACTAGAGAATGGACTTGAGGATATGGGGAGGGGGAAGGGTAAGCTGTGACAAAGTGAGAGAGTGGCATGGACATATATACACTACCAAACGTAAAATAGATAGCTAGTGGGAAGCAGCCGCATAGCACAGGGAGATCAGCTCGGTGCTTTGTGACCACCTAGAGGGGTGGGATATGTAGGCTGGGAGGGAGGGAGAACCATGAAGGAAGAGATATGGGAACATATGTATATGTATAACTGATTCACTTTGTTATAAAGCAGAAACTAACACACCATTGTAAAGCAATTATACTCCAATAAAGATGTTAAAAAAAAAAAAAGTGGGTGGAAGTCTTTGCACAGTAAAAACTGCTCCAAAATGCCCTTTCACTCATAGCCCGCAGCAGATTAGGTTATTGAACATATCCTCTCCCTCTTCCTCCATCTCCAAGCAAGGAGACACCTCTCTGCTCTTTGACTTTGGGCTTGTCCACATGACTTATTTTGGTAAAAGTGTTGTAACCAGACGTAGTGCAACCAAATTCGTGAACTAAGCTTGCACAGTGGCGCTCATGCCACTTCTTCACCTCTGCCACTGCCCTGGAAAGAGCTTCTCCCAACAGCTGCTGCCCCCCAGCCTGGCCCCAGAAGCCTCATACATGGAGCAGACCTGAGCTCACCCTGTATGGGAGCCATGCCCAGCACACTCTCAGCCGACCTGCAGATGTATAGGCAACAATAAAGGATTGCTGTCTTACAACAATCAAGTTTTCACCTTCCTGCTCAGACTGACAGGTCCTAGGAAATTGACAGCACTCTAGAAACCATCTTGAGAAAATGTTTGCAATGCAATTCATAAGTGAAAAGAATGTTTTGACCAAAAGGAGGAACTGATCTAAGGCAGCGGGTGGGGAGGGAGTGGTATCAGAATCACTTGGAAATTTCACATTACACATACCTGACCTGCTCAACATCCCCATTCCCGGAACCCTGTGAGCCTGACCTCACTCCTGTGAATAAGGAGGGAAGTGGACAGAACACCGCATTCTGATAAGTCCTATTAAGAACACACAATAGAGAAATATTCGTAAGTCAATGGGAATCAGCACAGCGAAGATGAAGCTCCTATTCTTCACAGGGTACTTTGTCCCCTCAACCACACAAACAAAACTAGGACCAGTGTATTCACAAGAGCAAGTGTTATAAAGTATGTAACTTCTGTAAGATATCTCGGTCTAGTCAGTATAATATTTTGTACGCACCAATTCGTTTCGTTTAGATTCCAAGACTGGCCAAGCTGACGATATGCTTAATGTGCAGCCCAGGGATGGTTAGCTGGCATTAAAATAAAGAGCCACACTCCCTGAGTGGCTCCCACGAATCCTACTCTTTGGGTCAACATCAACAGTCTATATCTTGCTAATTAGCACAGTATACATAAGAAAAAAAAAACACTTGTGAGATTAGGGTCTTGTTAATTAGCATAATGACTATTAGAAATGCAATCTCCCTGAAGAAATGAAAGAGGCTGAAAATGTATAAACTGCTAAGATAGTTGAGCAATGCTCTCTGTTCTTACATGAACAAAGTATAAGAATCCAGCACAACCAGAAACATGGACAGGGCACGTAGGGCTTAATCTTCAATCAGACTCACAACCACTGATGGGATTAGGAGGATGACTGACTGCACAACATCCTGCCTTGTAATGTGGCCACATCTGCCTGGAATGAGTGGTTTCATATAGAGAGGGGGCAGAGCACCTAAGAGGAGACAGAGCTTACAGAACAGATCTGTGCACTGTTTTGTGCCTGCCTTGTTAATTAATGTTTGTCTAATAAATGTCTGCATGTGTGACAGAAAAAAGAAGTTATGATGTCTATGCTATACAAGAAAAAAAAGCCTTTTCTAATTTGGAAAAACATGGCTTTGTAAAGAATGTAAATTATAGAACACTTAAAAATAAACTAAATATAATTATGTTTAATTAGAGTCTACTGCAGTCTAAGGAGTAAATAAGTACAAATGTCTAAAATTAGATGTGTTTCTTTTATAATTCTAAATAAGATGATGAAATATTAAAAGAATTTGTGCTTTAAAGTCATACAAATCCTGGTTCTTCCATCGACGAGCTACAGATCTGCTGTGAACTTCAGCTTTCTCATTTGTAATACTCCTATATCTTAAAGGAGTGCTGTATTAAATGGGATACTGCATTATAATAATTACAGAGTACCAACTAAGAGTGCTTAGAGTAGAAGGTCTCGAGCATAGGAAGAAGCACTATGCATTTTCAAAAGGTATTAGTTCCCTCTCTCCCCTCGCCCCCAATATATAGAAGTCACTAAAGAATCTAGAAATGTACAGTGGACACTACATATCTGCGGTTTCCACGTCATCCGCTGATTCAATCAACCACAGATAGAAATTCTCTGAATTCTCAGATGCGGAACATGTGGCTACCAAGGGCCTACCGTACCAAGCCATTTTATATAAGGAACTTAGGCATCCAAGATTTTGGAATCCCCCATGGATACCGAGGGACGACTGTATTCAGTATATACACAAAGATATAGTTAATGGAAGCACCATCTCTTAAGGATGTAAAGACCACTTATGATGGCAGCCTAGCTAAGTCCTTTCTCAGTACTGGTCTATGGAATGAAATGATGCTGGTCAGTTACAGCTGCAGGTGGTTGTAACCTTTTAATATCCTTACATGGAAAAGTAAAAACATCAACAATCTCATGCCGACCTTTTACTTTTTAAAAACTATTCACTGAAATCCGAGTCGAGGAATCCCAGGTCTAGTCAAGTGATAGAGTTGGTGATAAAACTCCCAGTCTCCATGCTTCCTGCCAAGAGTACATTTCAGGCTCTGTCTGAGCTTTTTTGATGGGAAAAAACACATTACTGAGGCAAAAACCCAGAGGAACTTTTCACCTTGTGACCATTTTTAAAGAAACAATGGTTTTCGTGTAGAATCTAGGTTCTAAATCCTCTAAATGTGCTAGTTACTATAGAACTTAGGGAAGAAATTTTACACTTTTAAAAAAATGAATATTCTCATGTTATAGATTTCCAATGTATCCTATTTATTTGGATCATACTCCTAGTACCACCTGGGTGACCCTGAGCAAGTTAAATCTCTATGTGACTCAGTGCTTCCCTTCCTGCCGTGGGAGCTGACAGGCTTTGTGACTGGGCCATACTGTGGAAAGAATGCTGCCTGCAGTCTGGTAACCTGGGCTCAGGTCCCAGCCCCACCCCTGAACTTTAGCTATGTCACTCAAAATGATGTGACTTTGGTGACTGCTCAATTCCTCTGAGCCTCAAGTCTCAGTGAAAGAAGAAGCTGATGGAGAGGGTGCCTAATATGTTTTCCTCCACAAATATTGCATAAGAATAAATTGGTTAAAAATAGCTACGTGCTAATTCTGGTCTATTCAATCTGGATAAACATTGCTTATGATGGCTCTCTTTGAATTCCATACAATTTTCTATGTGCCGATGCCCTGTTATGTATTTATTGATCTTTCACTGGATATAAGTAATTCACTGCCCATTTTTGAAGTGGTTCCATATTCCACTTGAATGAATTACTTATGGCATCATTTTTATGACTGCATTAGATTTAAATTCAAAGAACCAAGAAACAAGCCAATTGATGATGATAATTAAATCAACAACACAATACCAGATTTTCATTTAATGTTTACTATGTGCCAGGCTTTGTAATAAGAATTTTACACCTACCATCTCATTTCATCCTCACAGGTACCCAACGATAAAGGTTCTACCATCATCCCCATTTTATAGATAAGGAAAGCAAGGATTACAGAAGAGTTAAGTCATTTGACGAGGGTCACACAGCTAGTAAGTGATGCAGCTAAAACCTGAAGCGAAGTGTGTCTGATCCTAGAGCCACACTATTGTCTTTCTTTGTTTTACTTTGGGATTTTAGTTGTTTTCTAACGAAGAAACAGATGAAATTTCCACCGGTAAGTCGCTTCCTTCTTCTGAACTTTAGTTTTCTTACCTGTAAAATGACTATTTCAGGCAGAGGGAGATAAAAAGCAGCAAGGACAAAGACCCAAAAGGCAGAAGGGAATGTGGAACTCTGGAGGAGATAAAAGTCCAGCATTGTTGAAACAGAAAGAGAAAAGAGAAAAATGATTGGAGACACAAAGGAGCCAGAGGGAAAAGAGCTGTATAAGCTGTGGGAAAGGGTTCAGACCATATTATGAGGTCATGGAAAGACATTAATGGGTTTTAAACAGGGAACGACACGAGCAGATATACATTCTCAAAATACACAGAGGCAGTAAGTGGAAAATGAATTCCAGGGGTTAGAGAGCAGACAGGAAGCAATCTGAAATCTGCAGTCATGGTGTGGTGGATAGCACTGAGAAGATGGTAACAGGATGGATGACCGTGATAGTGAAGAGAAATGTAAAAGGTAGAATCAACAGGATGTAATGAGGCATCAGCTGTGGGAGATAACAAAGAGGAGGATGTGCAGGATTCTGGCTTGTGCCACTGGGTGATATTGGTGTCATTTACTGAAACAGCAACACTGACAGAGAAAGGGTTGGAAAGGACAATGAATTCAGCCTTGGACAAATAGCGTTTGTAGGACGTCTATGGAGATTATCAGTAAGCAAGCACTTGGAGCTCCAAACAAAGATCTGGGGCAAAAAAACAGAAATTTACAAGTTATTTCATATAGGTAGAAATGGGGGAAGATGAGATAGAGAGCATGGCATAAAAAAATGAAATGAAAGATATGGAACTAAGCTCTGAGGAAGATGAAAGCCAGTGGGGGGGGGTGGTGGGTAATGTGCGGGGTCGGGGAGGTGTATGAAGTGAACTGACTACTAAGAAGCAATTTAAGAAAGCGTGAAATTCTTAGAAAACCAAGGGAGAGCCTTGAGGGGAGAGGCACAGCTGACAGCATCAAATGCTATTGAGAGTTCAAGCAAGTTAAGCCCTGAAGTGTATCCATTGAACCCAACAGTCTGGGAGGCACTGGTGACCTTGACAAAAGCAGTTTTGATAAAAGGGGCAGATGTGGAAGGCAGAGGGCATTTGGTTGATGAAGGGTTGGAGTGGGAAGGGGGTAGCAGACATCTCTGTTTACATGGGAAGTTTTACTACAAAAGAGAGAAAAGAGGTGAGGTGGGAAAAATCTTTTTCCTCTGGTGATTAGGGCATGCTGAAATGTCCAGGGACAATGGGATGGGGATGGAGCTAGTAGTAGAGACAGCAACATGGAGTGCAGGATGGAGAGGTGATAACTGATTCTGCAAAGTACCCAAGGGAGTGAGGATGATAGGATCCAGAGCTTAGGAAGAGGGCAAGCATGAACTTTAGATAGGAGGAAGGACTCCTCTTCTGATGTAACTGGAGGAATTAGACAAACGTACATCTTTACATACACTAGTTAGACTTTCTGCAATGGCTGTGGGGAGCCACCAAAAAGCAGAGCCTGGGAGAAGCTATTTCCATTTGCAAAGATGCTTCAAACACAGGGGACTCTCTGTCAACAGTGGTTCTCAAAGTTGGCTTAGCTGTGGACCACCTGGGAAGATTTTAAAACGCCTGACCTCAGGTTACATGCCATACCAAAACTAAATCAGTATCTCTGAAGTGGGACACAAGCATCAGTAATTAGGAAACAACAACCACCCAAGAGATTCTAATATGGAGTCGAGTTTGAGAACCAGTCACCTAGAGATAGTATGTGATTTAACATTTACCATTAAGAATGAATTATATATGTTTAGAACCAAAAAGAGCTTTAGAGAGCCTTCAGTTTTATCTTCTTCAAATCAAAGCACAGCAGCCAACTTATAAAGGAAACAGAATAGAAAACGTCTAAGCGCTCTGCCCATAGAAAGGAAAAGCACAATTCTGATTAACATTTTGTTTAATTGCATAGGTTCGTATTTCTTATTGCGGGTCAGGGTCAAACAAGTTTGAAAAACAGTGACTTAAACTCCTTTCACAGATGAGAAAATATTGAGGTTCAGATAGATTAAAAGGTTCCTTTAAAGTCAAACACATACATGCACACACAAAGCACAGCCACGAATGATGGCCAATTTCAGACTAGAATCTAGTTTTCCTGACAACTACCTCAAGGGCACCTTTGATCCTCTGTTTCCTGTGTGTGTTGGTTTCCCTTCTCAGCAATATGGTAAACTCCCTGAGAGTAAGAATTATGTCTTCAATTCTTTAGGTTTACCCATATAGGCCAATTTCTTTGTTTCCCACATCCTTTTTCTTTCCTGTGGGTTCAATTTCCTTATTGAAGTAATTTTTTTAGCAAGGTTCTCTTATTCTTGATTTGAAAATCTGTTTGTTTTGGTCTCATTTTGAATAATTTAGTTTAAGGAGTCACAAACTGTAACGAGCATATAAAACACCTGGGGATCTTATGAAACTACTGACTATGATTCAGTCAGTCTGGGGTGGATCCTGCATTTCTCACTTGCTCCCAGGTGATTCCAGTACTGTTGGTCCTTGGATCACACGTTGGGTAGCAAGGGTTTAGCAGATTCAGAATTCAATGTTAACAGTTATTTCCCCCCAGGGGCTCTGAAGATATTGTACTGTGGTCTGACCTCTACTGTTGCTAATGCAAAATTCTATACCAGTCTAGTATTTGTTTTTAAGAATTGCCTGCTTAAAGGGAAGAACCTCATTCCCTTTGGTGACTTTAAATTTTTTTCTCGTTGTCTTTGGTGAAATGCACTAGATTTATGTTTATTTGTCCTACTTGAGACTTGGGATGCTTCTTCGATCTGAGCATTGAGTCTCTTGTCAGTTCTGGAAAATTATCAATTGCTTCTTCCCATATGGACTTATGGATCTTACACTACATTCCAGCAGAAGAAGACACACAATAAGCACCAAACATAAATAAGTAAGATGGTAACTTAAGAGTTGAAAGGTGCTATGGGAAAAAGAAAAAGTTGCTATTTGGGTGTGGACGAGTGCAATATTATATTTGATGGTCAGGGAACATGACATTTTAATGAAGATATGGAGGATGTCAAGGGGGAGAGTGTTCCAGACAGAGGGAAAAGCCAATACAAATCCTCTAGTGGAGGTGGTCTGGGGGTGGGGACCATGTAGGTACTAGCTTGTAGACCACGGTAGGAGGATTTTGGCTTCTACCTAGGATGGGATGAGGAGATATTGCAGGATTTTAAGGAGGAAGTGACATAAGCTGACCTATTTTCAAAGGATCACTATGACTGCCATGACGGGGAGCTTCTTTTAGAAGCAAGGAGACAAGTTGAAAGTTTTCTTTCAATAATCTTTGTAAGAGATTACATAGGGATGTTAGCATGGGGTGTAACCATGATATTGGCATTGGAATTGGTGAGAAAAAAAATTGAGGTCAGGATGTTCCAACTATCAGCAGTCTTCTTGAAAGGTAGAGTCAACAAATTCCTAATGGCTTGCACGGGGAGAGAGAGAAAGATAAGAGAGGAATGACTCCAAGGTCTTTGGCTTAAGCAACCAAAAGGATGTAGTCATCAACTGAGATGGGGAAAGCTGTGGGTAGAGCAAGTTTAGGGAGTGAGGAGTGGCGAAGTCCAGAGTTCAGTCTTGGATGGGGTAAGTTTGAGATTTCTAGTAGACATCCAGGTGGAGATGTTGAATAATCAATTTGATGAACATGAGTCTGAAGTCTGAGGGAGAGGAATACGGACTGCCGACATTAATTTGGGAGTCCTTGGCATATATCAGCCTATGTTTGTGATTGGTGACATCACCAATGAATAGAGACAGAGAGGAATAAAAGTTGGCTAAGGGTTAGTTTTAGAGCACACTTACTTTAAGAAGTCAAGAGGGACCAGCAAATAAAACCAGGAAGGAGTGACCAACCATATGGAAAGAATTTGGTGTCCTGGAAACTATGTGAATACAGTGTGTCAGAAAGGAGAAAGAAATCATTTGTGTCAAATGCTGCTGATTGGTTCACTAAGACTAAAACTGACACCTGACTACTAAATTTATCACAGCGAAGGTCATATGAGAAATGGGTCATTAACTGTCCCATCTACAAAAGGGGAAACTGAAGTTCATGATTTGTAAGCGTTGGAGCCAGTACACAAACCAAAGCTTCTCGGCTCTAAATCTCTCACCCAGTATAATCCTAGATGAGAATTCAAGGTCAAATTTTGTCTTTGATCTGACTTTACAGTCAAACTCCGTTGACAGATGGCTGAAGACTTTGTAGTTTTTAAAATATTGGGGGCCTGTAATTGAGGGAGTACAGAAGAAGTGGAAGACATTTCAATCCTCAAGAAGTTTAAATTTAACTTGCAAACTCAAGTTAAAAGCACTGCAGACAGTGATGCACAGAAAAATGCTAAGTCATGCAAAGGATTAATCTCCAAAATTTATAAGCAGCTCATGCAGCTCAATAACAAAAAAACAAACAATCCAATCTAAAAATGGGCAGAAGACCTAAATAGACATTTCTCCAAAGAAGATATACAGATGGCCAACAAACACATAAGAGTGCATAGAGCAGCAGCAAGAAAAAAAATGCTTTAAAATAGGTCTGTAAAAATAAAAATCCACTAATGAAGTCAACATCCCTTAAATAAGATTTGCGTGACGGGTTCCTTTTAGATACCCCTAAAATTTCCACGTCCCTGTAACCAAATATTGAGCATGTTTTAGTCAGGCAATAACTGCTACTTTTCATTTTCTTTCCAGCTTTCAGAATGATGAAAATCAAATGTTCCATTTACAGTAAATTCACTATAGCAAAAAATTTTTTTGGCTTTTTACATACCCCCCCACACACACATACACTATTTATCTTTTAGGTTTATGCTACTGGTCCTCTTAAATCATAAGCTATCTCAAATCTACTTATAAGGAAAGTTGGAGGGAAAGAGTATAAAAATGTAAGTAAAAGAATCTAGAAATTTGGACCTGATTCTTATGTAAATACTACGGAATATTTGAGACCACTAAGAGGTCTGTGGGCACCAGCAAAACAAGGAATAAAGCTGGGAGGCAACCTAGATGTCCATAGACAGAGGAATGGATGAAGAAGATATGATGCATATGTTCGGTGGAGTATCACTCAGCCATAGAAAGGAAAGAAACTGTGTCATCTGTGGAGATGTGGATGGACCTACAGACTGTCATACAGAGTGAGGTGAGTCAGAAAGAGAAAAGCAAATATTGTACATTAATGCATATATGAGGAGTCTAGAAAATGGTATAGATGATCTTGTTTGCAAAGCAGAGATAGAAACACAGACGAGGAGAATGGACGTATGGATACTGGGGGTGGGGGGCGATGGATTGGAGGATTGGGACTGACATATACACAGCTGTGTATAAAATAGATAAGTAATGAGGGCCTGCTGTGTAGGGCAGGGAGCTCTACTCGGTGCTCTGTGGTGACCTAAATGGGAAGGAAATCTGAAAAAGAGGGGATATATATACATGTACGTATGTCTGGTTCACTTTGCTGTACAGCAGAAGCTGACACAGCAGTATGAAGCAACTGTATTCCAATTAAAAAAAAAAGTAACATGACAGATGTTGCTTCACGGGGAGCTTCCCCACATAAAAGATATTTAACAGAGGGAGTAGGTGATGTGTGAGATTTTCACACTGAGAAGTTTACCAATATTTAAAATATTAATCTAATTGCCAGTTTCCATCTAATGGAGAAAATGTTTCAATATAACTGCTCGATTGCCATGCAGATTACTGAAATAACTAACCTATAGAAAGCCACAGCTTTTAGCTTCATTTTCATCCACAACACCCTATTTTCTCCTCCTTATAGTAAACAACACAACACAATAGTTTTAACAAGTAACACAATAAAAATACACATTCCAAGTTTTTTTAGCTGTGGACACAAATAAATAATCGTACAAGTTTAGAAGTTAAAATTTATGATAAATGCTTAGCAGTTTAAGAGTTAGGAGACTGGAATTAGGAATATAAAATTACCTTGGTTTTAATAAACCCTCATATTTACTTCAATAGTCTTTATTTCAAAAGTGCAAACATAAAATGTAGCTTTCTGACACAAATGCATCCTAGCACCTATACCCAGAAAGGTCATTTAAAAAAACAATTTTTTTAACAGCTTTATTGAGGTATGACTTACATACCATAAAATTCCCCAATTGTAAGTGTACACTTTAGTAATTTTTATTAAATTATGGAGTTATGCAACTATCTCATAAGCCAGTTCTAAAACAATGGAATATCTCTCCATTTATTGAGATTTTCTCTAATTTCTCTTAGCTGTGCTCTATAGCTTTTAGTGTTCAGATATATTGCACTGCTTTTGTTAAATGTATTGCTAAGTATCTTATTGTGAATGAAATTGATTTCTTAATCTCATTTTTGGGTTGTTTATTGCTTGTACACAGAAATGTAACTAATAATTGCATAATAAGCTGTATCTTGCAATGTCGTAAAATTCTTTAATCCATAATTAAAGAAAGTTTACTTACAAAAAAAAACAAGGAATATAATATCACAGTCCAGGAACTCTGCTCTGAAATTGAGGGATTTGGTCACTAAAGGATCTGCCCTTCTCTTGCTGCACTTCCAGCCTCTGGACATGGAATCAAGCCAGAACTGTCCTTACTTGACTCCACAGCAGTCTCTGGGGACAACAGGTTAGCTATCTCTTAGCCAGGGTCCGTCATTTTTACGTCCACATACTCACCACCCCCATCCTGCTTCGTAACTAAATTAAGTCCTGGTCACTCCCTCTGCTCCTTGGCCCACTTCTTTGCTGGGCTCTCTCCAATATCTCACCCGCCCTTTAGTTACAGCTGTTTGCCATAGGGGATGATATGGAAACAACATCGGCCTTGGAGTCAACTCCTTGAATACCAGTCTTGGCCCTGCCACTTTCTAGCACCATGACCTGTCCTCTAAGCCTCAGTTTCCTCATCTCAACAAACAACAAATTTGGAGCTAATGGCATATGTTCTGCCAACTCGCAGGGTATGCAAAAGCACAGGATGCAAAAGCACTTTAAAAGCAGAATGGTCAGAACTAGAGCTTCCCAAACTTTAAGTTGCTTCAAAATCCCCCAGGGAATTTGTATAAAGGGGAAAGACAAATAATATGCAGAACAAATAAGGAAAATATATAGTTTGTTAGAAGATAAGAAGGACAAAGGTGAAATTCAAAACACGGCAGGGGACCACAAGGGAAGGGTATTTTAACTAGGGTGGTCAGAGTAAGATTCATGAGAAGATGAGGTCTGAAAAAAGACTTAAAGAGGTGAAAGCCACGCAGCTTTCTGTGGGGGGAAATGTGATCAGGGAGAAGAAATGGGAAGGGCAAAGGCCCTATGGGGAGGGTGCACAGGCTGTGTTCAAGGAACAGCAAGAAGACCAGAGTGAAACGTAAAAGGATGTAAGAAAAACAGCAAGGAAATGGGGCCACACCCTCCAGACCCCATAAACCATGTTAAGGACTTGGGCTTTTACTCTGAGTGAGATGGGGGCCACTGGAGGAGAGCCGAGAAGTGACTTGGGTTTTGAGTGGATCATCTGGCTGCAGTTCTGAGAACCAGCATGTAGCAAGGGTCAGAGTGGAAGCTGAGAGACCAGTTAGGAGGCTATAATGGACCAAGGTGTCCTGGACCAAAATGGTTCCATTGGAGGAACAGAAAGTGGCTGGAAGCTAGACCTATGCTGAATAGCCAGTAAGATTTACAGATGAATTTCGGGTGTGAGAGGAAGAGAGATGGAAGTCAGAGATGACTCAAAGAATAGGGGAGCCATTAGCTCAGATGGGAAGATTTGAGTAGTGCAGGTTTTGGTAGGAGGATGAGAAGTTCAGTTTTAGACAAGTTACTATCTTTATCTCAAGCAAGCATAGAGAAAAATGCACATATCTTAAATGGACAGCCCAAAGAATTTGTACACAAAGAACATACCAGGGTAGTCACCACCAAGATCAAAAAACAGAATATTTTTGCTAACACAGAAGTTTTCATCATATCCCCCCTCGTCACCACTCACCCCAAAGGTAACTGTTATTCTGACATCCATCACCAAAGATTAGTTTTGCCTGGTTTTGAACTCCATATAAATGAAATCAAAGAATAAGAACTCTTGTGCCTGGCTTTTTTCATTTGATATTAAATTTGTCAGAAGCATCCACATTGTTAAGTATAACAGTGGTTTGTCTTTTTTATTCTTGTATATTATTCCATTGCTTGAAAACACAACAACGTATATATCCACTCATTGTTGATGTATATGAGGTTCGTCTCTAGATTGAGACTATTACTGATACAACTGTTGGGAACATTCTTGTACTATGTACCTTTTGTTGCACATATATATGCATTTCTTTGGGTCCATATCTGTATGTACATATATGCTGCTTCCTCTCACTTGGAACCCAGACACCATGCTATGAGGAAGCCCAGGAAGCTGCATAAAAAGACTCATGTGAAGAAGAATTAAGTTCCCTAGACAACAACCCCAGCTGAACTCTCAAGGGACAGCCAGCACCAACCTGCAGGTCATGTGAGTCATCTACAGATCATGCCAAACAAATTCCTAATGTTGTGTATTAATTTAAGTTCCCAGCAGCAGTATTTAAGAGTTTGTATCGTTCTACTTGCTCACCAATGGCTATAAAGTGTGTTTGTTTGTTTGTTCATTTTATCCAACTGATTGATGTGTAGTGGTATCCTGCAATTTTAACTTGTATTTCTCTGATAACAAACGTTATTGAGCACACTTTCATGCCATTGGTAATGCTAATATCCCTTATTCACAAAGTACTTGTTCAAGTCTTTTGCCAATCTTTTAATTAGATTTTTTTCAGTGGATTAAAGATGACAAAATTTGTTGTAGCCATCCCACACACAGTGAGAGATGGAATATACTTCTCTATCCCCCTGAATCTGCACAGGGCCATTCAATATTTTGCTCAATAGGATATAGTGAAAGTGATGCAGTGCCAGTTCTGGGCCTACCCTTGGAAAGGGCTGATGGCTACTATGTCCTCTCTCTTGGAACCTAGCCGCCATGCTGTGAGGAAGCTCAAGAAGCCATGCAGAAAGACCCATATGGAGGAGAATTAAAGTCTCTGGCAAACAGCCCCCTCTGAATTCCCACGCGACAGCCAGCACCACTTTGCAAGCCTAGGAGTGATCTATTTTGCAGATGGATCTCCCAGCCCCAATCACTTGATGCCACATGGAGCAGAGACGTGTCTCCACTGAATCCTGCCTGAATTGCAAAATTGTGAGTAAATTAAACATTCCTTTTTAAGCCACTAATATTTTTAGGTCATTTGTTATGCAGCAGATAATAAGTAAAATGACTTTCTGTCTTTTCCTATTAATTTTTAGGAAATTGTTAATATGCTGTATATAAATCTTATGTTGTATGTATGTTCTGCAAATATCTTCTTCCAGTCTGTGGCTTGCTCTTTCCTTCTCTTAATGATGTCTTTTGATGAACAGAAGTTCGTAATTATAATGAAGTTCAATTTATCAACCTCTTCCTTTATCTCAGTGCTTCCAGTGTTCTATTAAAGGAATCATTCCTTCCCCCAACATTCTGAATATATTCTTTTATGTTATCATCAAGAAGTTTTATGGTTTTCCCTTTCATCTTAAAACCTAAACTTCATCTGGAACTGACATTTCTTATGGTGTGAGACATGGGTTGAGATTCACTTTTTTTCCACATGGATATCAACTTCACCAGCACCAATTATCAAAAGGGCCATTGTTTTCCTGCACTTCAGTATCACCTGTGTCCTAAACCAAGTAATTGCATATGTGATACTCTACTTCTGAGCTTTCTCTTCTGTTCCATATGGACAAGTTAAATTTAAGTTTTCTATTAAATCATCAAGTAGAGAGGTCAATTAAGCAGTTAGATATATGACTCTGAATTTCAAGGAAGAGGTACACAATTAAGATATAAATTTGGGGATCACACATGCATAGGTTTCTTTAAAGCCATGAAACTGGATAAAATCACCAAGAAGATATAAGAGGGGAGAGGTGAGGTCCAAGGACTGAGCCCTAGGACTCTCCAACATTAAAAGGCTGGGAAAAAGATAAATAACCAGCAGAATGGAGAAGGAAGTATACAAAAAACAAAGTGAAGAAAGTTCTTCCAGGAGGACAAAATAATCAACTGTGTCAATGATGCTGGTAAGTCAAGAAAATCAGGACTGAGATTTACCATCAGCTTTATCAATGTGGAGACCATTGGGACAGACCAGAGAAACTGATAAGACACTCCTTGAAAGGAGGAGTGATAGAGGCAAATGCCTTGGAAGAGTTCAGGAAAGAATGGGAAATGGGAGACACAGGTGACTTCAGGTTCCTGGAAAATAACTCAGGCAAGCATCATATTGTTTAAGCTATCTGCCTATTGGAGGACGTGCATGTCTCAAAATGACCTTGATTAGTGAAGGCAGGTGAAATGGCAGGGGGATTAATGCCCTTATTAGAAAAAGAGGAGAAAGGGGAGTTATATCTGTGTGTGCACCAAAGAAAGCATGGTGAGGATGTAACCAGGAGGAGGCCCCTCACTGGGAACCTGACTGCACTGGCACAATCAGCTTAGATTTGTAGCCTCTAGAACTGGGAGAAATAAATGTTTGTTGTTTAAGCTGCCCAGTGTAAGATATGCTGTTGTAGCAGCCTGACTGCCTGAGATAGCACCTTTATCATTAACTTGGGCACACGGGTCCAAGAGGCCTGTGACCCTGAAATTCACTCCAGTGGCTATCATTCAGGCCCCAGAGAAATGCTTCTCCAGCCTCCTTTCCTTGAAACTAAAGACTACCCGTGACCAAACGTGAAGGCCTGAGGTCTGCTGCTGTCAGTGTCAGAAAAACACACTGCCTTACAGTGCAAGGAGGATTCGCAGAGCAGGAATGCCAGGAGACAACCTAGGTTAAATCCAACTTGCCAGGCTTCCCTGGTGGCGCAGTGCTTAAGAATCCACCTGCCAATGCAGGGGACATGGGTTCGAGCCCTGGTCCGGGAAGATTCCACATGCTGGGAAGCAACTAAGCCCATGAGCCACAACTACTGAGCCTGCACTCTAGAGCCTGCGAGCCACAACAACTGAACCCACATGTCACAATTACTAAGCCCATATGCCACAAGTACTGAAGCCCGCGCACCTAGAGGCCATGCTCCGCAACAAGAGAAGCCACCACAGTGAGAAATACATGCACCACAACAAAGTGTAGGCCCTGCTCACCACAACTAGAGAAAGCCCACACACAGCAATGAAGACCCAAAACAGCCAAAAATAAATAAATAAAATTATTAAAAAAAAAAACCTCCAACGTGCCACATACTTGGTGTCTACTATTGTGCAGTTGAACATCACTGGAAAAACATACACAGCAATGTGGCTGACGGGGTCTTGGTGCTCCAGCTGAGTGTCAGGCCTGAGCCTCTGAGGTGGGAGAGCCAAGTTCAGGACATTGGACCACCAGAGACCTCCTGGCCCCAAATAATATCAATTGGCAAGAGCTCTCCCAGAGATCTCCATCTCAACGCTAAGACCCAGCTCCACTCAATAACCAGCGAGCTCCAGTGCTGGACAGTCCATGCCAAACAACTTGCAAGTAAGGAACACAACACCACCCATTAGCAGAGAGGCTGCCTAAAATCATATTAAGGTCACAGACATCCCAAAACACACCACTGGACACAGTCCTGCCCACCAGAAAGACAAGATCCAGCCTCATCCACCAGGACACAGGCACCAGTCTCCTCGACCAGGAAGCCTACACAACCCACTGAACCAACCTTACCCACTGGGGCCAGACATGAAAAACAACAGGAACTATGAACCTGCAACCTGCAAAAAGGAGACCCCAAACACAGTAAGTTAAGAAAAATGAGAAGACAGAGAAATATGCAGTAGATAAAGGAGCAAGGTAAAAACCCACCAGATCAAACAAATGAGAGGAAATACGCAGTCTACCTGAAAAAGAATTCAGAGTAATGATAGTAAAGATGATCCAAAATCTTGGAAATAGAATGGAGACAATACAAAAAACGTTTAACAAGGACCTAGAAGAACTAAAGAGAAAACAAACAAGGATGAACAACACAATAAATAAAATTAAAAATTCTCTAGAATGAATCAATAGCAGAATAACTGAGGCAAAAGAAGGGATAAGTGACCTGGAAGACAAAATAGTGGAAATAACTACCACAGAGCAGAATAAAGAAAAAAGAATGAAAAGAATTGAGGACAGTCTCTGAGACCTCTGGGACAACATTAAATGCACCAACAGTCAAATTATAGGGGTCCCAGAAGAAGAAGAGAAAAAGAAAGGGACTGAGAAACTATTTGAAGAGATTATAGTTGAAAACTTCCCTAATATGGGAAAGGAAATAGTCAATCAAGTCCAGGAAGCAAAGAGAGTCTCATACAGGATAAATCCAAGGAGAAGCATGCCAAGGTACATATTAATCAAACTATCAAAAAATAAACACAAAGAAAAAATATTAAAAGCAGCAAGGGAAAGCAACAAATAACATAAAAGGGAATCCCCATAAGGTTAACAGCTGATCTTTCAGCAGAAACTCTGCAAGCCAGAAGGGAGTGGCACGACATATTTAAAGTGATGAAAGGGAAAAACCTACAACCAAGATTACTCTACCCAGCAAGGATCTCATTCAGGTTTGATGGAGAAATTAAAACCTTTACAGACAAGCAAAAGCTAAGAGAATTCAGCACCACCAAACGAGCTTTACAACAAATGCTAAAGGAACTTCTCTAGGCAGGAAACACAAGAGAAGGAAAAGACCTACAAAAACAACCCAAAACAATTAAGAAAATGGTAATGGGAACATATATATTGATAATTACCTTAAATGTAAATGGATTAAATGCTCCAAACAAAAGACAGAGACCAGCTGAATGGATATAAAAACCATATGATAACCTCAATAGATGCAGAAAAAGCTTTCGACAAAATTCAACACCCATTTATGATAAAAACCCTCCAGAAAGTAGGCATAGAGGGAACTTACCTCAACATAATAAAGGCCATATATGAGAAACCCACAGCCAACATTGTCCTCAATGGTGAAGAACTGAAAGCATTTCTACTAAGATCAGGAACAAGACAAGGTTGCCCACTCTCACCACTATTATTCAACATTGTTTTGGAAGTTTTAGCCACAGCAATCAGAGAAGAAAAAGAAATAAAAGGAATCCAAATCGGAAAAGAAGTAAAGCTGTCACTGTTTGCAGATGACATGATACTATACATCGAGAATCCTAAAGATGCTACCAGAAAACTACTAGAGCTAATCAATGAAATTGGTAAAGTAGCAGGATACAAAATTGATGCACAGAAATCTCTTGCACTCCTATACACTAATGATGAAAAATATGAAAGAGAAATTAAGGAAACACTCCCACTTACCATTGCAACAAAAAGAATAAAATACCCAGGAATAAACTTACTTAAGGAGATAAAAGACCTATATGCAGAAAACTATAAGACACTGAAGGAAGAAATTAAAGATGATACAAACAGATGGAGAGACATACCATGTTCTTGGATTGGAAAAATCAACATTGTGAAAATGATTATACTACCCAAAGCAATCTATGCATTCAATGCAATCCCTATCAAACTACCAATGGCATTTTTCACAGAACTAGAGCAAAAAATTGCACAATCTGTATGGAAACACAAAAGACCCCAAATAGCCAAAGCAATCTTGAGAAAGAAAAACATAGCTGGAGGAATCAGGCTCCCTGACTTCAGACTGTACTACAAAGCTAGAGTAATCAAGACAGTATGGTACTGGCACAAAAACAGAAACATAGATCAATGGAACAGGATAGGAAGCCCAGAGATAAACCCAAGCACGTATGGTCACATTATCTTTGATAAAGGAGGCAAGAATATACAATGGAGAAAAGACAGCCTCTTCAATAAGTGGTGCTGGGAAAACTGGACAGCTGTATGTAAAAGAATGAAATTAGAACACTCCTTAATACCATACACAAAAATAAACTCATAATGGATTAAAGACCTAAATGTAAGGCCAGAAACTATAAAACTTTTAGAGAAAAACATAGGAAGAACACTCTTTGACATAAATCACAGCAAGATCCTTTTTGACCCACCTCCTAGAGAAATGGAAATAAAAACAAAAATAAACAAATGTGACCTAATGAAACTTAAAAGTTTTTGCACAGCAAGGAAAACCATAAGCAAGACGAAAAGACAGCCCTCAGAATGGGAAAATATTTGCAAACGAAGCAACTGACAAAGGATTAACCTCCAAAATATACAAGCAGTACATGCAACTCAATATCAAAAAAATAAACAACCCAATCCAAAAATGGGCAGAAGACCTAAACAGACATTTCTCCAAAGAAGATATACAGATTGCCAACAAACACATGAAAGGATGCTCAACATCACTAATCATTAGAGAAATGCAAATCAAAACTACAATGAGGTATCACCTCACACCAGTCAGAATGGCCATCATCAAAAAATACACAAACAGTAAATGCTGGAGAGGGTGTGGAGAAAAGGGAACCCTCTTGCACTGTTGGTGGGAATGCAAATTGATACAGCCACTATGGAAAACAGTATGGAGGTTCCTTAAAAAACTAAAAATAGAACTACCATATGACCCAGCAATCCCACTACTGGGCATATACCCTGAAAAAACCGTAATTCAAAAAGAGTCATGTACCACAAATTGAATTATTAAAACATATTGGTCAGACTTCTCCCGAAAACAGCTGCTTAGAGGACAAAAGGAAGGATCCCATTCTGCCCTTTCGGAAAGGCAATGGGAGTGTAAATTTGTGCAGCCACCATGGAAAACACTATGGTGGTTCCTCAAAAAATTAAACACAGAACTACCATATGATCCAGTAATTCTCTTCTAGGTGCTTATCTGATGGAAATGAAATCACTAAGGTATAAAGGTATCTGGAGAGTTCCCAAGATGGCGGACTCGGAAGACCCTGAGCTCACCTCCTGTTGTGGGCACACCAAAATCACAACTATGTACAGAACACCTATTTATGAAAAAGACTGGAACCTACCAGAAAAGATCTTCTACAACTAAAGATACAAAGAAGGAACCACATGAGATGGGTAGGAGGGGCAGAGTCATGGTAGAGCCAAGACCCATACTCCTAGTCAGCAACCCACAAAGGAGAATAATTACAATTGCAGAGGTCCTCCCCAAGGAGCAAGGGGTCTGAGCACCACATTGGACTCCCTAGCCCGGGAATCCTGTGCCAGGAAGATGAGCCCCCAGAACATTTGGCTTTGAAGGTCAGCAAGTCTTACTTTCAGGAGTCCCAAGGTTGTGAGAAATAGAGACTCTACTCTTAAGAGGCTCACACAACATCTCACATGCTCTGGGACCCAGGGCAGAAGCAGTAATTTGAAAGGAGCCTGGGTCAAATCTACCTGATGATCTTGGAGAGTCTCCCAGGGAAATAGGAGGCAACTGGAGCTCACACTAGGGACAAAAACACTGGCAGCAGCCAAGTCTGGGAGCTCATTCTACCATGTGGACACTGGTGCTGGCAAGGGCCATTTTGAAATCCTCCCTCTCACTTATTAGCCTCAAGACACAACTCCCCACGCACCCACCAGCCTGAAGGCACCAGTACTGGGATGCCTCAGGCCAAGCAACTTAACTGGGCAGCCCCACCCGCCATCCCAACAGGCTGCCTTAAGACTCCCTGAGTTCACAGCCACCCCTGGTGTGCCTCACACACAAGTGTGTAGGCACTAGACAGGTACCCCCAGGGCCCTGCAGCCAGAGAACGTGGTAACCAGCTCCACCCACTAGTGGGCAGGCACTGACCCTAGAATTCCCTGGGCCCCATCCCTGCATACCAGTGAGCCAGCTCTAGCCTTGGAAACAGCCTCACCCACAAGTGGGCAGGAACCAGCCCCAGGAAAAGTGCAGCCCCACAGTCTGCATTGACAGGACCCAGCCCACACACCAGTGGGCCAGAACCAGCCATGAAACAGACCGGGCCCTGGCTTGGCACACCAGCAGACCAACATTAGCTCTGAGACACCCTGGGACCCTCAGCCAGCCACCCTGGGATCCGGTCCACCCACCAGGGGTCTAACACCAGCTCTGGGAACCCTGGGCCCTGAAGCCAGACCCACCAATGGGCCAGCAGTAGCTCCAGGATCTGGCTTCACCCACTGGTAGGTGGGTACCAGCTCCAGGATCTCCTGGACCCCAACCAGCCAGCACTAGACCCAGGGACCCCCAGGATTCCATAGCCAGGCACCTTGTAACCCAGGCCCACCAACCAGCAGCCAGCAGCCTCTGCACAAGGCAAGGCCAGGCAACCAACCAGATCTGGGGCCAGCCACACCTACCAGACTGCCCACATAGTCAGCCTGCCACAACAGAAGGACCCACACAGACCACTTAGGTGGCACCCCTAGAGCACATAGCTCTGGAAACCAGAGGGGAGTGTGTTGTTAGGATACATAGGACATATCCTACAAAAGGTCACTTCTCCAAGGTTGGGAAATGAAACTAACCTACCAGATACACAAAAATAAAAACAGCAAATTAGGCAAAATGAGGAGACAGAGGAACATGTTCTAAAAGAAGGAACAAGATAAAACCTCAGAAGAAGAACTAAGTGAAGTAGAGATAGGCAACCTACCCAAGAAAGAGTTCAAGGTAATGATTTTAAAGATGACCAAAGAACTCAGGAGAAAGAACAGTGAGCAGAATGAGAAGTGAGACGTTTTTAACAAAGGGTTAGAAAATATAAAGAACAACCAAACAGAGATGAAGAACACAATAACTGAAATGAAAAATACACTAGAAAGAATCAACAGTAAACTAAATGATACAGAGGAACAGATCAGTAAGATGGAAGATAGAATAGTGGAAATCATTGAAGCTGAACAGAAAAAAGAAAAAAAAAAAGAAATGAGGACAGTTTAAGAGATCTCTGTGATAACAACAGCTAAACTAACATTTGCCTTATAGTGGTCCCAAAAGGAGAAAAGAGAAAGGGGCAGAGAATATAGAAGACAAAATAGCTAAAAATCCCCTAATCTGAGAAAGGAAATAGACTTCCAAGTACATTTAGCACAGAGAGCCCCAAACAGGATTAACCCAAAGAGGAATACACAAAGACACATTGTAATTAAAATGGATAAAAGTAAAGATAAAGACAGAATATTAAAAGAAGCAAGGGAAAAACAACAAGTTACACAAAGAGAGCTCCCATACAGCTATGATCTGATTTTTTCAGCAGAAACTCTTCAGGCCAGAAGGGAGTGATACAATATATTTAAAGTGATGAAAGGGAAAAAACTACAACCAACAATGTTCTACCTGGCAAGCCTCTCATTCAGATTTGATGGGAAGACCAAAAGCTTTACAGAAAAGCAAAAGCTAAAAGAGTTTAGCACCATCAAACCAGCTTTATAAGGAATATTAAAGGGATTTCTCTAAGTGAAAAAAAAAAGGCTATAACTGGAAACATGAAAATTAAAAAAGGAAAAAGCTGATCTGTAATGGCAAATATACAGTAAAGGTACAAAATCAACCATGTGCAAAGCCAGTAGGAAGGTTAAAAGAGAAAAGTAGTAAAATTATCTATGTCCACAATGAGCAGTTAAAGGATACACAAACAAAAAGATGTTAAAAATATGCTGTCAAAAACAGAAATTGTGGCAGGAGGGGAGTAAAAATGCAGGGTTGTTAAAATATGTTTGAAATTAAGAAATCAGCAACTTAAAATAATCATACATATATCTATATCTATATAGATAGATAGATAGAATGCTATATACAAACTTCATGGCAACCACAAACCAAAAACCAAAAACCTATAGTAGATACACACACAGAAAAGAGAAAGGAATCCAAACATAACACTAAAGATAGTCATTGAATCACAAGGGACGAGAACAAAAGAAGAAAGGAACAAAAAGAACTACAAAAACAACACCAAAACAATTAACAAAGCGGCAATAAGTACATACCTATCAATAATTACTTTAAATGTAAAGGGATTAAATGTTCCAGTCAAAAGACATAGGGTAGCTGAATGGATACAAAAACAAGAGCCATATATACGCTGCCTACAAGAGACTCACTTCAGATCTAAATACACATACAAACTGAAAGTGAGGGAATGGAAAAAGGTATTCCATGCAAATGGAAATCAAAAGAAAGCCAGGGTATCAATCAGACAAAATCGACTTTAAAACACACTGTTATGAGAGACAAAGGACATTACATAATGATCAAGGGATAAAACCAAGAAGAAGATATAGCCACTGTAAATACATATGACCCAACATAGGAGCAACTAAATACATAAAGCAAATATTAACAGACATAAAAGGAGGAATTGACAGTAACACAATAATAGTCAGGAACTTTAACATCCCACTTACATCAATGGATCGATCATTCAGACAGCAAATCAATAAGGAAACACTGGCCTTAAAAGACACATTAGAACAGAAGGACTTAATTACATATAAAGAACATTCTATCCCAAAGCAGCAGAATACACATTCTTTTCAAGTGCACATGGAACATTCTCCAGGGTCGATCACGTGCTGGGCCACAAAAAAAAGCCTCAGTAAATTTAAGAAAATTCAAATCATATCAAGCATATTTTCCAACAACAATGCTATGAGACTAGAAATCAACAAGAAAAAAACTGCAAAAAGATATATATCACATCAAGACTAAACAATCTGTTACTAAACAACCGAATGGATCACTGAAGAAATCAAAGAAATAAAAAAATACCTGGAGATAAATGAAAAAACAATTCAAAATTTAAGGGACACAGCAAAAGTAGTTCTAAGAGAGAAAATAGTGGCACAAGCTTACCTCAGGAAACAAGAAAAATCTCAAATAAACGACTTAACCCTATACCTAAAAGAACCAGGGGAAAAAAGAACAAACAAAACTCAAGATTAGTAGATGGAAAGAAATATGAAAGATCAGAGCTGACATAAATGAAATAGAGACTAAGAAGCAATAGAAAGATCAATGAAACAAAGAGCTGGTTGTTTGAAAAGACAGACAAAATTGATAAACCTATAGCCAGACTCATCAAGAAAAAAAGAGGGCCCAAATCAATAAAACCAGAAATGAAAAAGAAGTTACAAACAATATCACAAAATACAAACGATCTTAAAACATTACTATAAACAACAATATGCCAATAAAATGGACAACCTAGAAGAAGTGGACAAATTCTTAGAAATGTGTACTCTCCAAAGACTTAACCAGAGAGAATTAGAAAATATGAACAGACCAATTACCAGTAATAAAATTGAATCAGCAATTAAAAAAAAAAGAACAACCTCCAAGCAAACAAAAATCCAAAACCAGATAACTTCACAGGTGAATTCTACCAAACATTTAGAGAATAGTTAACACCTATCCTTCTCAAAAAATTCCAAAAAACTTGCAGAGGAGGGAGTGCTTCCCAACTCATTCTGTGAGGCTGGCATCACCCTGATACCAAAACCAGACAAAGATATCACAAAAAAAGAAAATTACAGTCCAATATCACTGGTGAACAGAGATGCAAAAACACTCAACAACAACAACAAAAAATACTGAACAAAATATTAGCAAATCTTATCCAACAATATATTAAAAGGATCATACACCATGATCAAGTGGGATTTAACCCAGGGATGCAAGGATGGTTCAATATCCATAAATTAATCAATATGATACATCATATAAACAAACTGAATAAAAACCATATGATTATCTCAATAGATGCAGAAAAGCTTTTAATAAAATTCAACATCCACTTATGATAAAAACTCTCCACAAAGTGAATGTAGAGGGAACATACCTCAACATAATAAAGGCCATTTATGATAAGCCCACAGCTAACCTCATGCTCAATGGTGAAAAGCTGAAAGCATTTCCCCTAAGACCAGGAACAAGACAAGGATGCTCAGTTTCTCCACTTTTATTCAATGTAGTGCTGAAGTCCTAGCTACAGCAATCAGACAAGAAAAAGAAATAAAAGGAATCCAAATTGGAAAAGAAGAAGTAAAACTGTCACTGAAGATGACATGATACTATACATAGAAAATCCTAAAGATGTTACCAGAAAACTACTAAAGCTTATCAGTAAATTTGGTAAAGCTGCAGGACACAAAATTAATATACAGAAATCTGTTGCATTTCTATACACTAATAATGAACTATCAGAAAGAGAAATTAAGGGAATAGTCCCTTTTACAATCACATTAAAAAGAATAAAATACCAAAGAACAAACCTAAGGAGGTAAAAGACCTATTACTCAGAAAACTGTAAGATACTGATGAAAGAAACTGAAGACAACACAAACAGGTGGAAAGCTTACCATGTTCATGAATTGGAATAATTAATACTGATAAAATAACTATACTACCCAAGGTGATCTACAGATTCAATGCAATCCCTGTCAAAATGACAATGGCATTTTTCACAGAACTAGAACAAATAATTTTAAAATTCGTATGGAAACACAAAAGACCCCAAATAGACAAAAGAGTCTTGAGAAAGAAGAACAGAGCTGGAGGTATAATGCTCCCTGACTTCAGACTACACTACAAAGCTATGGTAATCAAAACAGCATGGTACTAGCACAAAAACAGACACATAGATCAACAGAATAGAATAGAGAAACCAGAAATAAATCCACACACTTATGGTCAATTAATCTATGACAAAGGAGGCAAGAATATGCAATGGAGCAAAGACAGTCTCTTTAATAAGTGGTGCTGGGAAAACTGGACAGCTACATCTAAAACAATGAAATTAGAATATTTCCTCACACCGTATATAAAAATACACTCAAAATGGATTAAAGACCAGAAACCATAAAACTCCTAGAAGAAAACATAGGCAGAACAGTCTGTGACATAAATCATAGCAATATTTTAGGGGGAATCTGTCTCCTAAGGTAAAGGAAACAAAAGCAAACATAAGTAAATGGGACCGAATTAAACATAAAAATTTTTGCACAGCAAAGGAAAACATCAACCTATCAAAACGATAAGACAACCTACTGAATTAGAGAAAACATTTGCAAATTATAAGATTGATATAGGTTAATATCTAAAGTATACAAACAGCTCATACAACTCAATATCAAAAAATAAATAACTTGATTTAAAAAATGGGTAAAAGACCTGAATAGACATTTTCTCAAAGAAAACATACGGATATCCAATAGGCACATGAAAAAGTGCTCAAATTGCTAATCATCAGAAAAATGAAAATCAAAACCACAATGAAATATCACCTCACACCTGTCAGAATGGCTGTCATCAAAAAGACCACAAATAACAAATGTTGGTGAGGATGTGGAGAAAAGGGAACCCTTGTACACTGTTGGTGGCAATGTATGTTGGTGCAGCCACTGTGGAAAACAGTATGAAAGTTCCTCAAAAAACTAAAAATAGAACTACCATATGAACCAAGAATTCCACTCCTGGGTATATCTCCAAAGAAAAGGAAATCACTAATTCAAAAAGATACGTGCACTCCTATGTTCACAGCAGCATTATTTACAATTGCCAAGACATGGAAGCAACCTAAGTGTCCATAATGAATGGATACACACACACACACACACACACACACACACACACACACAATGGAACACTACTCAGCCATAAAAAGGAATGAAATTTTGCCATTTGCAACAGCATGGATGGACCTGAAGGGTATTACGCTTAGTGAAATAAGTCAGAGAAAGACAAATACTCTATGTTATCACTTCTACATGGAACCTAAAGAATAAAACAAATGGATGAATATAGCAAAAAAGAAGCAGACTCACAGGTATAAAGAATGAACTAGTGGTTACTAGTGAGGAAAGTGAAGTGGGTAGGGGCAATTTAGGAGTAGGGGATTAAGAGGTACAAACTACTATGTGTAAAATAAGTGAGCTACAAGGATATATTGTACAACACAGGGACCATAGCCAATATTTTATAACTATAAGTGGAGTACAATCTATAAATGTTTTGAATCACTATGTATACCTGAGACTAATATTGTAAATAACTATACCTCAATTTTAAAAACCCTTAAAAATAATAAATAAATAAATAAAATGGGGGGGAAGATATCTGCACCTCCATGTTCACTGCTGCATTATTTACAACAGCCAAGATTAGCTGGAAACAGCTAAGTGTCCATCAATGGATGAATGGATAAAGAAGTTGTGGTATATAGATACAACTGAATATTATTCAGCCATAAAAAAGGAATTCCTGCCATTTGTGACAACATGGATGAACCTCGAGGCATTACACTCAATGAAATATGTCAACAGAAAAAAAGACAAATACTATACGATCTCTCTCATACTTGGAATATTAAAACAAAACAACAACAAAATAACCTAACTCATAGATATAGAGAACAGATTGGTGGTTGCCAGAGGAGAGGGGTGAGGAATGGACAAAACGGGTGAAGGTGGTCAAAAGATACAAACTTAAACAAACAAAAAAAAAAGTGAGTCAAAATGCAAGTTCAAAGCATGTGAAACTCAGAAGGGAACCTGGACTACAAAGTATGATGTTGAATTAAAAAAAAAAAAAAAAAAAAAAGAAACCCTGATCTGGAAACCTACAGGTGGTAATTAGTCTTTGTTTTACAGGAGGGGCTAACTTGAACTTCACTGGAAACTGCCCTGCACTAGAATCAGAAGAACCACATTTGGTTACTAATTCATTCATACCTTCAATTTATCATTTTTTCAGTCAAGAAATATTTATGATACTGCAGAATGGAATTTCCTCCACCCTCCTCGGTCCTCCCTCTCTAAGCCCTGAGTATTCAAGGAGCTCGAGCTCCTGCATTTTCCATTAAACATCCTAATAGGAGTTCTTTACCTTTTTTATACAGAAAATAGCAAACATTACAAAAATAGAATCATATAATAAACCTCCATATACTCATCACCTACTTTCAACAATTATCAATTCGTGGACAATGTCTTTTAATCTATACTTCACCCATTCCCCCACCCCATGCCCTGGATTATTTTGTGGCAAATCTCTGACATCAGATAATTAAATCAGAAAATACTTTAGTATGCGCCTCCAAAAATATAGATTTTTAAAAAATATATATATATAAAAAACTACGCTACTATCGTGCCTAAAGAAATGAACCATAATTCTTTTAATTGTATCAGATATTCAGTCAGTTATTTAGATATTCCTGATTGACTCACTAATTTTTTTAAATGTGTAACTTTTTCTCCCCCTACTTTTTTTTCATTTACTGCTACATCATGCAAATCATCCCATAGTACAATACAGAGATATTTAAGCAAGGCTTTTCTTTTTTATTAATTAATTAATTTATTTATTTATTTATTTTTGGCTGAGTTGGGTCTTCCTTGCTACACGCGGGCTTTCTCCTAGTTGCGGTGAGTAGGGTCTACTCTTCGTTGCAGTGCGCGGGCTTCTCACTGAGGTGGCTTCTCTTGTTGCGAAGCATGGGCTCTAGGTGTGCAGGCTTCAGTAGTTGTGGCATACGGGCTCAGCAGTTGTGGCTTGTAGGCTCTAGAGCACAGGCTCAGTAGTTGTGGCACACGGGCTTGGCTGCTCCGTGGCACATGGCATCTTCCTGGACAAGGGCTTGAACCCGTGTCCCCTGCACTGGCAGGCAGATTCTTAACCACTGAGCCACAGAGGCTTTTCCTTGTGAAAAGAAAACTGTATCAGCAAGATAGGGATTTACTTGTCCTGTAGATGCTCCACTCAAAAGAACCTGAGGGGCCCAAACACTTCCCACACGAAGCACTGAGGAGCCATCCCAGAATGGTGTCATCAGTGATGTACATACTTCCTATTCTTGACCTGGATGGGCAGGGCAGAGGGGCAGAAAAGAGAAGAGGAGGGAGCACAGAGAGAAAGAAGTACTCACATAGAGCTAAAAGTTGACCAGCTGGGCAGGGAAAAGGAAGAGTCACCATTCTCTGGCCACCATTTTGTATTTGTGATTATCTAGTAGTAATTTCACTTCCTTTCTGTTAATGGATTACACATTCAGGCCCCTTAAGATGTTGTTGGCCATAGTGGGCTGATATTTACTTAGGCATCTCTGCCATTGGCTAACTGTGACCTTGGGAAAATACTTTTATTTCTCTGGGTCTCAACTGTATCATCTATACATTCTGAGACTTTTCAAATGCTAACATTCTATGCTTTCTTTCAAAACATTTGAAACAAAATAATTGAAATTGCCATAATTGTTGGTGATATTTATAAAATAAAAAAATCAGGGCTTCACTCCGCAGGGGGAACTTCACTCTTTGAAACCAACAGCAGTGGATTTAAGTTAAATACAGAGCAGACTGTTAACAATCTAGGTATTATCACGTTGGAATAGATTGAAAGAGTCACATGGATTGTTTGCTTCTAAGAATGCTTAATGTGTGGCCCGTCTGGAAACTCTTAGAGAACAGCTTTATACATACAAGCTTTAAAAATGTATTCAGTAGATCATGTTCGGCATTTGCACAAGATCTTAAGACAACTGCAAAATACTTAATGGGTAGAGGAGATAATAAACTGCTCTGTAGTCAACAGAACTAGAGCCAGTGTCAGCTGAGAGAGGAAATTTCAGTTTGATTGTGGGGTTGCGTTTTTTTATTACTGAACTATAAATTTTTATTGCTAAATTATAAAGAAAACTTGGGAAATATAGCTTAGAAAAATAATATCAGGTATTATAATACCAGTAATGACCACTGATGACACTCCTGTAGCTTTAGTAATATGTATGGTCTTTATAATTTTAAATTTTGACTCATATCATGTTATTTCTCACATTTAACAATATTATGAATTCTTTTCTTCATCATCAAATAATCACCCAAGATACTGAGAATGGCTACATAATTTTCTATTGTATGAAGATACTCTGATTGTTTGAGCATTTCCCTATCGTTGGGCATTTGGTATGTTTTCGATTTATGTTTTTTGTTATTATGACCAATGCTTTTGCAAATATTCTGGCAGCTGAATTTTAGAGGATACTCTGGAAATAAAATCCTAGAAATGGAATCGTTAGGTCATACTTCATACAAAATTTTATTTTGATCTATGTTTACACACTGCCCTCTGAACACTGGTACCATAATCCATTCCAAGCAGCCGTACATGGGTGTGCCCTCTCCCCTACCACTGTCAATACTCATTAACTTTAAAGTAATTGAAATCTGATGGGCAGCAAATACATTTTACTTTAAATTTTAAATAAAAAAAGAGTCATTCCCGTGGCTTAGCTACTCCAAGCCATATTTTACTCAAATCCATCAAAGTGCTTCCTTCCTTTCTCTAGCTTTGAACTTCCTCTGCAGATCCTAATTACCCACCTACACTCCTTCAAAAGCTTTACCGAAGAGTTTTCAATACAGTAATGGATCTCTGCCAACCAAGTCATTGATCGCTAAACTTCATCTCTTTCTTTAAAATTGCTGGATTTGTGATTTGCCGAAACTGTCTACTCTCTGTTTAGACTAAGATAGTAACACATATTTTGATTAAGATTTGGGGGTCCTCAAGTCATGTTCCATTTCGTTTTTACAAATGTTTCTTTATGATATTACTTCTAAATAACTATTATATTTTTCCTTCATCCCTAGTTCCCTCTCTATTCTTAGAATCTACACTTACCATCATGGAATAGTCCATCTTCCACAGTTACAGACCTCCTACAAGTCTTTTTCATGGCAGTCTGGGGAAATGCCTTAAACCCTGATCACTTTCATTTTAATGCCTGGAAAATAAAAAGCCACAGGATCCTCCATGTGGTCTCTAACCCTTCTCTCTCAGTGGCAAACCTCATCCTGGGGACATACAACTGCCTACCTGAACACCCAGAACTCAGAAGCACTGCTCTGGGAGGTAGATGCGAGTCCTAGCTTTGATTGTGTGATGTTACTCACTATTCCTCTGGGCCTCAGTTTTTCTCACTGGAAAATGAGGGGATTGGGTTATATGCCCTATAAGACCCCTTTCATCTCTATGGTCTTCTCCAAAAGTCCCTAAGTTCCCAATGAAAAGGGAATTTCTAGACATCAGTAATTAAGAAATGTCACTGCACGGCAGTTCAACTCAATCAAGAAAAACACAAAGCCCTCCTCCAGACTGCCCATAATATTTACCACCCTATATATTGTGGTACTTAATGATATTTGATTAACATCTTCTTCTCCCCAGGTAGCCAGCTCAATTACCTTCAGGGGCCAAACTGCTAATATAAATGAGTGAAGCATGCTGGCTTTTATTCTTTCAAAATTGACACATGCTTTATACTTAGATACTTACACCTTCACAAAGAATCATGCTTTCTCCCATTTTCCTGATACATTTAACACAATTGGTCTATCTTTTGTTTCTCTCTGTTTTATACAGTTATGCGCGAGAAAAACAGTATCACTCAACAATTAGAAAAAAAAGTACAAAAACAATGATAAATGGTGACTGCCCCACCTCAGCCCTGGTGTCAGGTGAAATACAGGAAGTGGTGGGGCGTGCAGTGAATTTGACAGGAGTCACCTAACCACTAGGGGAGAGAAGAACAGTCAGCCCTCATTGACTCTGGCCTCGCTGGCATGCGGGCCTATTCTTATAAGATCTTCTGGTCTTTTGAGTAACAGGAACTTTGCATTTTCAGATAGAAACTCCTGACATTTTACCTGCTAGCTCTGGTTGATTACAGTACTATGCAAGCCAGATAAAATATGTCATATGTCTTTGTACAGTCAGTTTAGACTTACCCTGTTGAAAAAAAAAAAATTAGAGAGAACCATCTGATGAGACAAAGGTGTCATTTTAGGATCAAAAAGTGAGAGTGAATTGGGGCAGAAAGGGAGAAGCATGAAGAAAACCAACCTCTAAAGTTTGAAATTAAAGATCCCAAAGCATAAGTGGGTCATGAGGCAACTCACCCACCGAAGAGAACCTCTTCCTTCTAAATAACAATAGACAACAATGACAAGAACTAAGATATACCAAGAACTATATTCCAGATACTGTGCTAAGTCTTTACATGGTTAATTTCACCTGAACCTCAGATTCAAACAGTTTCAAGTGCATGACCCAGGACTCAAACCCAAGACCATGCTCTTAACTTCTATGCTCTACCCCATGAAGCCCCCGGCCAGAGGAAGGGAGCAATGTGGGATAACTTGTGGGTTTGTAGGAGCCCCACTGAAGAGCTACGGATCTCAAACAGCCCTTGAAGGTAGCCTCCTTTCTCCAGTAAAGTTCATTTTAGCAGAGAAAATGGCCCCTAAGTTTACAGTTTTGCAAGCTTCAATGAGGCAATTCAGTCCACATAAAAATAAAAAACAAATGAACAATAAGAATGTAAACCTGTCTGAAAAAATAGGTTCCCCCATTCTAAATCAGTCTTCATCCAGAGCAGAGGGGAAGCAGAAGAGCTCCCTGCTTGTTGCCAAAGGAGAGGAGCCAGTCAGCTGGCTGTTGTTAAAGTAATTAAACAAGGAGGCCATTAGACTGAAGGGGCTCCAGTGCCGTGGCGGTCCATATAAGCAAACCAAAACCTAATCCTGTAAATGCCTCAAGGTTATGACATTGAAACTTAAGGATAACCAATCCCAATCAGTCAACTAGGCTTTAAGCTACAGCCAATCAAATAATTTCCTTTCTTTGCTTCCACACCTTCTCTGTATAAGTCTTTCCCCTGGTTCCTGTCAGCAGAGAACTCCTATCCACTTCCGGTTTGGCGCTACTTGCTTCCACCGATTTTTGCTCAAATAGACTGTTCCAAATTGTTTTTCTGCATAACTGAGGGTTTTATTTTACCTCAGCTTTCCTTTGTCTCTATAATACTTTTGATTCATATCCTTTTTTATTTCTTTTTTAATTGAAATATAGTTGATGTACAATATTATGTTAGTTTCAGGTGTACTACATAATGATTTGACCTGTGCATACATTATGAAACGATCACCATGATAAGTCTTGTAACCATCGGTCCCCATACAAAGTTATTACAATATTATTGGCCATATTCCTTATGTTGTATATTACATCTTTGTGACTTATTTGCTGTATAACTGGAGGTCTGTAACGCTTAATCCCCTCACCTATTTCCGTCAGCCCCCCGAGGAGCTCCTCTCTTCTGGCAATCACCCATTTGTTCTCTGCTTCTATGAGTCTGTTTTTATTTTGTTTTAAACGCTTCCAAATTTTAATATGCCTCAGTGTATCCTTCAGCACTCTGAAGAACGGCTGTCTAGGGACAGGCCATCAGTTCAGGAGTACAAATGTGAAAGAAAGGTCCTGCTATGGTATTTGTGGCTAAGCCTGCCTGTCTGTTCGCCAATCCCATTTCCTCTTTCTGGCCACACAAGACAGCCTCACTTCCCAGTGCCCCTTTCTCTGTAAAGTTATACAGTCATGGCTAGGATGACACTTCCTGATCTGGCCCCTAAAATCTCCTAGGAGATCCTCAGCTCACAGACCTTGATAGCTTTTCAGCAGGTGGGAAGTAAAGGACTCCAACATGGCAAAGCCACAAGATGAAGGAAGCTAGGTTCCCTGAGTCATCACTGGAAGGGGAGCCATGTTTTGGAGGACAGCCATACAGAAGAGATGTTGACCCAGACTGGGCAATGATGTGAATAAGAAACAAAACTTACTGTGATTAGCCACAAAGATTTGGGAGCTATGTGTTAAAGTAGCTGGCAAGCGTATCCTAATAGAGTTCCCAAGAAAACTAGAGTGATTTCATCTAAGCCTAACCAAGGATCCACTGTGCACAAGCTTTTCTGCCCTTCAAATGATCAAAGTTCTTACTCTTGATGAGGTCCCCAGAAATGACCCCACAAAACCTGCTGAAAATACCCTTACCTGTGTAAAGAGTCAAGTCACCTACTGAAATTCCAGACAAGCCCTCCTTGGGATACCTACAGATGCACTGTGGACCCAAATTGTTCAGGGAGGGAAACTGGGCTGGCTGGTATGCCATTTCACTGGACAGGAGTTTTAGTCAGTGGCCAAACTTTGATGACCTTCAACTGATAAAGCAATGAATGTGGCAGAAGCTTTTGCCAAGAGGGAAGTTTATACATCCAGGATTTGTATTTCAGATGCCACACAAAACCAAAAGCGTTGTTTTTAAAAAAGCATACAAGGCTCTTAACTAGTTGCATACAACTAGTTAATCAAGATGCAGTACTTTTTTAAAAAAATCAGATGATTTCCAATGGGTAATTCTAAATGTAGGGGGTTTGCTCAGCAAATTATGATTGAGAAAGAAGTAATAATTGATTACATGAAAACTGTTTGGAAGTGAGAGAGAAAGCTGGACCAAACTACAAGCAATTCTTCCCCATACGAGTCCTTGCTCAACCCTTCTATAGAGAAATCGCTGGAAGCACTTCTGTCACGCGGGTCCTCAATTATGTAAGCTGAAGAGTATGCTCCAAACTAGAACCAGGCTTGGTCTAGAGAATGAGGCTGAACCAGGTCACATCTGCAAATTGGATTTAGAAAACGTCACACTGGAACAGAACCCTCCCTGGCCACAGCTGAATAGGCTGGATGTATCATTTGACGCAGTTGTCTGATTGCAGTTGGGTGAAGGGGAAGTATTAAAAAATAAAAACCTCCCTCCAAAAGAAAAAGGAGATGAAAACATATGATAGTTTCACCTGTGTATTCCTAGATATCTGTTGGTGATAAGAGGGACAGTTCCAAGTGAAGTCAAGAAATAGATTGGTTTTTCCACTTTTTTTCTAAAAGTTTTTACTCAATTTGTGCCTATTGATAAGGTCTACAATAGTGTGCTCAGAAAAGAAGAGCTCTCCTTCCTGAGCCATGGAACTGAAACTTTTTTTGTAATGGCAGTCTACCTGGAAGGGGCAAAAGATTCACTGCTCACCTAACTCACCAATTTTGTTTTAATTGTTAATGGAAAAAAATGTGATAACAGTACTAGCAGATTTGGGGGAGATTATACACATCGGTTTGAACAACAGGGTATGGGTGGTTCCATTTGCACCTCAGTATATACGTGCATATATATTTACGTACATATATACGCCTTATAGTCTAATTGTTTGAAAACATATGTCAAAAATATTCTTGATAAAATGTGTACCACTACACATTATTTGATTAACTATATAGCAAATAACTAAATTAATAAGTGCAATTTGTAACTAAAAAATCAAGAATAATAGCAAATACAAAAAGCTAAGTACCACCCTGGTTAGAAGCTTCTGTCCCAAAACTGCAGAACTGCAGCCACCTACGTGTTTGGAGGGCAGTGGGCCCTCTGCTGCATTGCCAAGCATTACAGGGCCACCGGGTTTCTTAGTAAAATACTGAATTAGAGTCCATTATAAGCTCCAGTAATGCACTAATTTGAGTATGAATACTAAAACTTAACAACCCTTCATAACACACGATTGGTTGCTATTAAATAGCTCTCAGTCATCCACAAAAATTAAAGTCGATGGAACTGTATGCCTCACTCCCCTCATAAAGACCTGGCCCTTTCTCAGCTCATTAGGAGGCTGTTCAAGGCTGGCAAGTGGTCCTGGGGCAGCACTTTCAGGATCAACCCTGATGAAACCCCCCCAATCCTGACCACCATCGACCAAGATCAGGTCTCATAGGGAGGTAGGAGCAGGGGAAGGTCAGTCTTATTTACATCGAAGAAATGGATGAAAAGATACAGCTAGAACCTTGTACTTGTAGCTCAGGAAGATTCTATTTGTTAGTCAATCCACAATAATAAAACATAAGACCCAAATGTTTTTCTACTTAATTATTTCTTTAGCGGTAGTCAGGAGAAGTTATAGCTTAAGGAAAAGAGCTGAGTTCTGAAGTCACAATGGAAAAGAAAACTTAGCTTTTCTACTTCTTAGCTGTGTGAAATTAGGCAAATAAGTTAATTTTTCTAGGCTTTAGTTTCCTCATCCATAAAGTGGAAATAATAATAATAGTCTCTACATCTAGGGTTCTTATAAGGATTAAATGATATAAATTCAAGGGTTGGCAAACTCTGGTCCATGAGCCAAACGCAGCCCACCTGTTTTTGTAAATAAAGTTTTATTGGAGCACAGTCACGCCGGCTCATATATGTATTGCCTATGGCTGCTTTCACACTGCAACAGGAAAACTGAGGAACTGTGACAGAGACTGCATGGCACCCAAAGACTAAAAAATTTGCCATCTACCCTTCACCCCAAAAATGTGCTCTCCTCTAACAGAATCCATGTACATCATTTTGCACCACTCCTGGCAAATAAACATTTAGCTATTGTTTTATGTTTAGGTTTTTGCATTCTGTTACTTACAAAAATTAACTTGTGAATTGTAAGGAGCTATGAAGCAGAAGAGAACAGTCAGAAACAAAAACTAGATTCTTGCGTCAGGACCTCAGAACACTTGACTTCAAGGAAAGGTCACCCAGACATTTAAACATATAAAATGGTTAAAAACAGAGTTGCATCTGCTAACCCCAAACTCCCGATCTATCCCTCCCCCAACCCCCTTTCTTGGCAACCACAAGTCTGTTCTCTATGTCTGTGAGTCTATTTCTGTTTCGTAAGTAAGTTCATTTGTGTCACATGTTAGATTCCGCACATAAGTGATAGCATATGGTATTTGTCTTTCTCTTTCTGACTTACTTCACATAGGATGATAATCTCTAAGTCCATCCATGTTGCTGCAAATGACTTTATTTCATTCTTAATGGAAAAGAATATAAAAAAGAATGTGTGTGTGTATATATACATATAAAACTGAATCACTTAGCTGTATATCAGAAATTAATACAACATTCTAAGTCGACTATACTTCAATAAAAAATTAAAAGTTAAATAAAACAGAGCTGCTTTGATTGAAGCCATGGTGGGGGGCCTGGAAAAATATTATATCATACATACATAATTATGTAGGCACTCCTTTTGTAGGTTCTACTCCTGTAGAACCTACAAAAATTAATTGAAAATACAAAGTCCAAAGTCTAAACACCAGACGGCTTTTTCTTTGATTCTCATGTGCATTTTTATTCTCATCTATTACTCTAGAAAGGCACAAAAGCAATTAATAGCAATAGCATAAGGTAACTAAATCCCTGATATCCCTCCTAGAATACACGGAGATGAATCAATGGATTCTTAAGTCACTCTGGCTGCATAAAAGTCTTTTGCTTACCTCCTATTTTCTACTCTATGCATTTCCAATGGAACTACTTTGCAAGAAAAGACATGGGCAGATGTTAGACTTGCTTGACAACTCCTGAGCGTGGACTCGGGAGGAAATCTTGACATCTCAGGCAGGATCTTTATTCTGCACAGTCAGGAGGCTGCATTTCTGATACCAAGCAAGTAAGCACTAGAAGATGATGATGCAGAAGAAGGCTGGGTACCCAGAAGGCCAGGAAAACAGCCCCGGGCTAGGAGGACCTGGAAAATGTAACCAAAAAGCTATTCTTCAAAGCCAGTGGTGAACAACATTCAACCCCTTCTTGGGGGAATGCACCTGCTATACTTGGCAAGCTGTTGGGAACAGATGAGGCAGCCAGCCAAAGTCAAGTCACTCACAAGAACATGGTGTTTTTGTAATGTTTGGCACACAGACTTCAGCTTGATAAGCCTAAACTGGCTTTCTATATAGCAGGACTGCATGCAGCTCATTATATTCAAGGCAAGATCGAGTTCCTCATAGCACATTCTATATTTACTCCCAGACCAAGTCAAGATTTAAGATGAGGATGAAGTCTCTGCAGGCTAAGAATGTCAAGTGAGGGCTTCTCCAGTGGCACAGTGGTTAAGAATCTGCCTACCAATGCAGGGGACACGGGTTTGAGCCCTGGTCCGGGAAGATCCCACATTCTGCAGAGCAACTAAGCCCGTGTGCCACTACTGAGCCTGCTCTCTAGAGCCCGTGAGCCACAACTATTGAGCTTGTGCACCAAAACTACTGAAGCCCACATACCTAGAAACCGTGTTCCACAACAAGAGAAGCCACCGCAATGAGAAGCCCATGTGCCACCAACTAGAGAAAGCTCACGCGCAGCTACAAAAACCCAACCCAGACAAAAATAAATAAATAAAATAAATAAATGTTTAAAAAATAAATAAATAAAATTCTTAAAAAAAATGCCAAATGAACAAACTAATGAACAACAAATGTGAAACTCTTTCCAGGAGATCAAGGACTGTGAAAAGAAAAATATCTGATCCCAAGGTCAGTGTGGTAGGTAGACGTCAAAAATGGTCCCAGCCCACTTCAGAAGTTCACAGCTTCTCCCAGTTATTCAATGGAACACTAATCTAGTGGCTGCTGTAAAGGGATTTAGATGACATTATTAAGGTCCCAAATCAGTTGACCTTAAAATACGGAGATTATCAGAGTGGCCGTGATATAATCACATGAGCCCTTTGAAAGTTTGTTCTGGCTTGTCACAGGGGAAGAAATCAGAGATGGGAAGCATGAGAGAATTTGATGTGTCACTGCTACCTTGAAGACAAGAGGGGGGCCATGTGGCAAGGAATGCAGGTAGATTCTAGGAGCTGGTAGTGTCTCTGGCTTACAGCCAGCAAGTACCACAGTCCTACAACCACAAGGATCTGAGCTTAGAGACAGACTTTTCCCCAGAGCCTCTAGATGAAAACTCAGCCAACCAAACACTTTGATTTCAGACATGTATTACTCTCAGCAGAGAACCCAGCCAAGCTGTGCCAGGTTTCTCACCTACAGAACTCTGAGTTAATAAATAGGTGTTGTTCCAAAGCCACAAAGTTTGTGACAATTTGTTTTAGTAATAGAAAGCTAATGCCTCAGCAAATTTCCTTTGAGCCTCACTCCCCTTCACTCATAGGCAAACTGCTGTTTGTGATTGACATGTATACTTGAATTTGTATAGGTTCCTTAAAATATATATATATATATATATATATTCATTCTTGTTTTATATATGTAGCTTAATTTATATCAATAGTATTGTGCCCTGTATGCCATGCTATTAATTTTTTTACAAGACCTATCTTGTTAAGATCTATTCATGTTGCTGTGGGTATATCTAGTGAGTTCCTTCCAACTGCTGTGAAGTATGTATTCCATAGTATGTATCCACTACATTTTTATTAATGCATTCTTCTAAATTGACCTTCAATTCCCTGGTACCAAAACCAGCACTATGATAAGCATCCCTCATAGATGTTTCCTCATGACCTTGTCTAAGAATTCCTCCAGAGTACATACCAAGGAATAGGATAAATAGGTCATAGGATATATGATAGTTAATTTACCTGTGCATTATCAGATCACTCTCTCAAATGTTACACTAGGCTACTCCCCTGACAGTGCAAGGGTTCCTGTTTCCTATCTATCTCTTCCACGATTTGACATTACCAACTTCCTAATCTTTGTCAATCTCCAAGGAATAAAGTGTTACCTAGTTCATTTAATTTGCATCTCTCTGAATCAGTGATTTTGAGTGTTACTTCATATATGTATTAACAATTTGGATTTCCCCTCTTGTGAATTTCCTGCTCATATTCTTTGCGAACTTTTTATTATGTTTCCCATCTTTTTCTAGATTTGATTTGCTATTGATTCTAGAAATTGATTTCTAGAAAGTTCTTGTATCTTTTGGAGACCAGATTCTTCTGGTATCTCCCAATGTAATACTTTCCTGTTAACTCAGAAGTTCTCCATTTTATATAAGCACATTCATCAATGTTTTGCTTTATAGGAATCCTTATTAAGAAATATTTCCCATCATTAAGACACTAAAATAGTATCCAGTATTTTCTTCTCTTGACTTCATATTTTTACCTTTCACATTTCAGTCCTTAATCTACCTAGAGTCCATATCTGTGAGACTCTAGTTTTACTCTTCTCCATATTGTAAGCCAGTTTTCTTAGCACCATCTGCTCCACAATACCCTGGGTAAAAGTAAGATGAGAAATGCAGATGTCGGTGGGGGTGGAAAGCCAAAGTCATCCCACCATCCTCTGGAAAAGGGCATGATACAGTGACTCAAGATGTTGGTCGTGGGAAGAGATAAAGGGAAGGGTCCATCCCAGGAGATACTCTCCTGAACATCCTATCTGGCCCATGTGTTATAATTACTAATCTCTGATTTATCTTCTTCTATTGAGAACTAGAGTTCCTTTCCACTTGGGGGGTGGTAGAGAAAAGGTCATGCTGACATATACCATGTAAGCCTTGATTACATCAGCAGCTGGCATTACCCATGCTGCACTGGATGTGCTCCATTCCATCTTCAAATCTTTTTCATCACAAAGTTGATGAAGTCCCAATAAGATAAACAAATGGTATAGTTCCTTAGGCCAGAGATGGGAGAAGAACCCATTAAAAGGACCACACTTGTGAGCTGCACCTCCCCAAGCTGGCCCTCCCTAAACATTACAAGACAGAAGACTCTCGGGCCAAGTAGAGGACTTGGTCTCAGAGATCAGGCGTCCTGACCTGCCTGGTTAAAAAGGCCTTCACAAGACACATCTTTCATGATATACTTTAAACTCACTGCTCTTTTTTAAAGCTTTGTGGGAAAGTTTTTCATTCCTCTTCTCTTCTCATTCAGCCAGGGTATTCCCTCCCCACCTTTCCAAAGAGCACACAACTGACTTTCTGCTTTATCTGTTTCCCTCAACTTCTAATTCTGCCTGGAAGTTCAGAAGTGATTTCCCAGGAACTACATGGAAAGAGGATCTGACCCCTGGCCTTTGAGCTGCCCCTGCCTTCTTTAACCCCCCTGGGCTTTAATAATTAGTTCCTCTCGAGGCCTCTCCAATTCCCTTGAACTCATTCCCTGGAAACAGTTCCCCTATACAGCTGTGAGCAGATTCCACTGAGTTAACCAACCACAGTCAGCAAGCACAAAGCCTTATGGAAGGGCCCTTTCCAGCCCCACTAATGTCAACCAGCTCTCTTTAATTTCATGGAATTCAGCCTTGCTTTACTGAGGAATCCATTTGGCACCATAGATGGAAAGTCCTGGCCCTTCCCAGGCCAACAGCTTCAAGGCTCCTCGGTGGCACTCAGAGAGCCCTCTCCACTACCTTCTTGGTCAGCCTCTACCTCTGACCCAATAAAATGTTAGCATCCTAAATCCTAACATTATGAAGGAAGGTGGGCAAGATATCCCAGACTAGAAAGAGGCCAAGGTCATTGGATACAAATCAAAATCAGGAAGAGGGTGCAGCAGCCATTTCTGGCTACACTATGGGAATGGGGATTTGATGGATTAAAGGAGAAGAAAGGATGGGACAACTGTGGGGCAAAAGGGAAGGATCTATGAGGAAGGCAGACCTGAGTGAAACTGCCCAACTAGAGGGGTAGAGGGGGGGAGTGATACGAAGAGACTAGTGGCAAAATGGGTTAGGACAACTGGAATGCAAATTTGATCTGCATCACAATTTGACATAAGGCCAGTCTAATTACATGATAATATTTATTTTCAAAAAAGAAGATAATCAGAAAATGGACACCCCACCAAGAAACTAGTTGATTGATACAGAACAAAGAAAGGTCTAGGGGCAGGGGGTCCTAACAACTTCAAAGCCACTTATTAAAGAATTCTGCCTTTTCATCAGTTTCTGTTAAAAAAAAGACCACACTGTAACTGTTGACAGTTGCTGACTTGATGCCTCTGGTTCCTGATTTAATTCCATTTTCAAAATGATTTCCATCATAATATGACAGACTCTTGCCTTATGAAGTACGCAAACATGCACACACACGTAACTCAGAGCACACCCAGAATCTGAATGGAAAAAGATAATAATTGCAATAATAATAAGAGAAAACAATAGCTAATATTTATGACATTCAAGACACTCTTTTAAGCACATGTCATGTGTTAACTCATTGAATCCACACCCTATAAAATAGTTACTATTTACATTCCCATATATCAAGGCAGATGGAGATTGAATATCTCGTCTAAGATCATACAGTGAGAAGGGGACAGAACTGGGATTCCAATCCATGCACTCTGGCTCCACAATCTATCACTAAAACCACTCTTTTACACAGCCTCTTCAATAATGGTGATTTATCTGCCCGGCAGAAATAAACAGTGACCTTAAGTCAAGCTTCGTTGTGAAAGATTCCTCACTAATAGCTGCTAAGGGCAAATATTTTGCTTGACTTATTGCATCCTTAGTAACCAACAGCAAGAGACACAACATGGGTTCCAATCGAAGGGCGCTCTTTCCATCTTCTGTCTTGGTGGTCCTCACCCTGGATGATTTCTCACCTCCTCAAACCACACGGGAGACAGCTCTTCCAAGCCAAGAGTTTGCCTCCATCTGCATCCCCTTGTACTGCTTAATTACTGACAGAATGCTAGGTACAAATTAACCTGGCTCCCTCGTTATCTTTTCATTTTGGCTACTCTCCCAAATACTAGCCCACCTACCTTCCCAGGAAACAAAATATATTGCCATGGCAAATGAATAGGTCCCCAAGATGAAGACTCCGGGTGGCAGAGACAGTCACGAAAGCCCTGCCCCAAAGCCAAGGCCACTGCGGGAGCTAGAAGCAGGCGGGTCCCCTCAAGTACCTCCTGACACCCAGGGAGAGTCCTGCCAGGAATGATAAGGTAAGAAGTGTTCCCTATCAGGAGACAGGGGGTTCCCAGGATTCCTGAAGGGGAGCTGGTACCAAGCATAGCTCCCCGCCTTTTGAAGAATGCAGCCATTTCCGCCGGTTTCAGGTGATCACCAAGACCACCATTCGTGACCTGTTGCTAAAATTATCTGGAAAATTTCGAATGGAAGAAGGGGAATGAGTATCTGCCATTTACTTTCTAAAGGAAAAATCTGGAAGTCTGTGCGAGGGTGTGTAGATTGATGTTTAGGTAATTAAAGAGGAAATGAGATCTTTTATTCATTTCTAAGTCGTACCACTGACTCGTGTGAGCTTCATCAAAATCTGAAAGCTCTCCATGCCTCAGTTTCCTCATTTGCACTATACGAGGTTCCCACTTGACGGTGTGTTTTGCAAAGAGAGTGACCTAATAAATAAATGAACATTTTGTGAGAAAAAAAAAAAAAAAACCTATGGACGTGGGCACCGTACACCCATTTAAAGTTACAGCCTGAAAACTGAAAATAATCAATGTAGTTGGAATTTTCACAAACGCAAAACGGAATTTCCTTTTCTTGTTTCAATTGAGTTCCATTCAACTGACATGCAGGCAAAGGCATTATGCATTTAAAAACTTTACAACGTGTAATGTGGACAGTTTCTCCCACTTGGTACGGCCCATGCTCAGAGAGAGAATTTCCACTCAGCGTTGGATGGGTGGTGGTGTCTTCCCTTGGTACATTTTGATTTGGGAACAATGATTCAATGTCTGCTTATTTGGAATGACTGTTTATAAAAGAGCTGGATTTCCCCTTCTTTAAATATAACCCATATGAGTTTTCCCATATAAACCCATATTTTGCGTCCACTTAAATCAGTCTAAATATAAGGCTCACTCTGTCTGACTCTCGCTTGTGTATCAGAGACAAACATGGGAGTCAGGGGCCAGACTAAAAGGGTGGGCTGCATGCACAAAGGCCCCTCACTTATTGCTCCATCCTTTGGAGAAACTTTTCTTCTTCCTTTTTTTTTTAGCTTCAAGTCAATACAGTCCTCTTATTAGCAGAGGCTCCAGGAACATACTTGTTTCTCTCTAATAAGAGATCTTCCAGGAGTACAATGGCTACGAATAAGTCACCATGAATAAAAGTACGAGATGTGAGCCACTGTCCCCATCGTTTTATAAAGGCACAGGAATTAGTGTGGAATGATAAGGATGAATAACGAAGGTGGGGCTGTGATGGCGGAGGAGAGGAAATAAAATTTCTGTTTGAAAAAAACTTTGTTTTGAAAAGTTCCAAGTGTGCCTCAGGCCATAGAGCGGTACTTGCTTTTTTAGTTCTGAAGTCGTTATACAAATTGGCTTCATCGGACTTAAGGTCATAAAGACGTAGACATAGAGAATGGACTTGAGGACACGGTGGGTGGGAGGAGGAAGCTGGGGCGAAGTGAGAGTAGTGGGGACATGTATACGCTACCGAATGTAATATAGCTAGTGGGAAGCAGCCGCCTATCACAGGGAGGTCAGCTCAGTGCTTTGTGACCATCTAGAGGGGTGGGATAGGGAGGGTGGGACGCAGATGCAAGAGGGAGGGGATATGGGGACATATGTATACATATGGCTGATTCACTTTGTTGTACAACAGAAACTAACACAGTATTGTGAAGCACTTATACTCCAATAAAGATGTTAAAAAAAAAAAAAGAAGAAAGTGGCGGGATGAGGGGCGAATTTCATTTTTCTCTTTAGTATTTTTATAAATGCTTCAAATATTCTACAATAAGATGTGTTACTTTTATATTTAGAAAAAACAATGAAGGTTATTTTTAAAACAAGTTCTTCGCATTCTTGAGAAACGGAAAGGCTTTCCTGCAAAGCTGCCTCCTTAATACTGAGCTGACTGCCAGGTATGTGTCAGGGAATGACTTACCCCTCACGTGGGAACCCATGACCGGCTACGAACCCTTGGCTTGCGTTCCAGAGGGTCCGGGCCTGCCCTTCTCCACAAAACTCCACTGCAGGAGTCAGAAGGGCAAAGCCCATCCACCACAGTCAGGTCCACCGCTCTTAACCTCCCTGACCTCACACACGCACATTTCACCCAAGTTCCCTGGGCAGATAGGAATTTAGGACAGATGTCCCCAGTTCCTTGGAGGGTTAGGACACTGTGTTCCAACTGTGAGACACACATGCTGCTGTTGGCCAAGAATGCAACTTTCAAATGTCTGCTTAAAAATACATATTTAGGTTACAAGTAAAAGGATCAGAGCCCAAGCCTATCTCCAGAGCCCCATTCATAGCCATCCACTCAGGAACATAAGCTCCACAAAGGCAGGTCCCCAGTGGGGTTCATAAAGAGTATCTGTTGAATAATGAAAGAAGACCAAATAGCTTGCCCCCCGCCACGCACAAATTTGTATCATTTACTGAGAACCGACAGTGCCCGGTAAGAATCTGTCAAGTATTATCTCTAGTCTTTACACTAATTTTGCAAAATCAGTATTATTATCCCCATTTTAGAACTGATATAACTGAGGCTTGGGGAAATTAAGTCTGTGCAACATTCTCAGGATTGAAAAATACAGCAGTATAGGATTTTCCCACACCTGTAGAGAATTTATGACCAAATTGAGGAAAACATCCATCCATTTATCTATCTACCTACCCATCACCTATCACCTATCTCTCTTATCATCTAGCTAGGCAGTTTATGCTGAGACCCAAATGCAAGACATGTGCTGCAGAACCTAAGTACAGACATAAATATTGTTGGTTTTGTTTGTGTTTTCTTGAAATCTACACCCCCTGTACATTAAGTTATCACAAAGCATTCCTCCAACTGAGAAGGCTGAGCGAACGTGAGTGCCGAATCTGGAAACCACTTGGCCACACCTGCTGTGGTCCGGTTGGGTGGAGGGAGAAGGCTGTTCACCAGCCACAAGACCCCCTCAGCCTGAGGAGCAGGTGGTGCCAATTTGAAATGCCTTGAAAGCAGTCAGGCAGCCGCTCCACCCCTAGAAAATGTCCCTCCCTTCAACCCTCACTTTCTCCAATGGGTGATTCACTCCCTGCGTTGGCGCCAGCCTTCTCCAAATATCCTCTTTGAAAATGCAAATCCCCAAGTGGAGTAGCACATTAAAATTCTGGGAGGGGAAGATAAAAGTCAGGACAACCAGGGAGGCTGGAAACAAATTCATTCATTCAACAAATCTTTAATATTCACTAGATATTAAGGATATAACAGAGAGCATATGTGAACAAGACAAGGATTCCTCCCCTGGTCTTGGGGGAACTTCCATTCTAGTTGGGGCGAGGGGGAGACAGACAATAGGTTTCAGGCAATGAAGAAGCAAAAATTACATTCCCTGCTGGGAAAGAGAGCAATGAGGAAATGGAGCAGCGAATAATAAGGTGGGGCAGTGCTCAGCTGACTCTCAAAGGAGGTGATACGCGAGCAAGTGAAGAACTGAAGGGCCAGAAGGAACCAGATGCAGGTAAAGGATGTTCTGGCCAAAGACAGCAACACGTGCACAGGGCTGGGGGTTGGGGGGAAGAGCTGGAGGCATCCCCAAAACATCAAAGGCGGGCAGGGTGGCTGCAGCCCTGAGAAGCAGTGTGCAGAACGGGCAGAACAGAGCCTGCAGAGAGAGGTCATGCTCGGCCTCTGCAGCAGTGGGGATTTTAGGCCAAGAACAGTGGGGAACCACAAGTCCAGTTTATGTCTTTAAAAGGTCTCTCTAGCTGTTCTATGTAGAATGACTCATACAGAGGTAATGAGACCAGGTGGGGTCGGGGAGGGGGTGGATAGAGCGAGAGTGGACATGGGGAAAAGGGAAGGACTTGAACTATACTTTGGAGCCAGAATCAACGGGGCTAAGGATGGCCCCAGCTGTGGTGATGGACAGGGGAGGGGAGATCCCAGTCCCCTTGCATCAGGCCAAAAATGAATGATAAGAAAGTCATATAAGAGCTCTGCTCACCACACTCACACAAATAAACAAATTCTTTTGACGACTGACCACCTGGGTCCACCAAGAAGTTCTTGAAAAGCATCCACTTCTTGTAGGAATCTGACCCCGTAGGGCATGTCTTTGTTTCCAGATGAATGGGATTCCTGGGTTGAGGTACAAGTATTTCCCACTACCTTCCCAGAATCTGCAGATGCTCTCCTGCTTGGCGCTCCTTGGAGGGTATTATTATTTTGTGAAAGAAAGTTTTAAAGAATGCGTGGAGTATGATAATAACACAGCTAAGGAGACAGATCCAGGACTGTGGCTCTCCGGACTCAATCACTGCATTGTCAGCACACACTTCCTACACCCAGAACACTGCTGAGAGGGAATTATTGAAAGAAACCTCACTTAAAACTTTTTACCAGAGAAACAGATTTCCTACTGAGCAAGACCTGCCTTTCAGAAAACTTATTAAGAAGTTTAAAAGCTGTAGACAATAGAGAGTATGATATAAAAACTATTACTTACTAAGAACACTGAAATGCCGCAATTCAATTAGATCCGTACTTGTGGTTCAGCTTAACATCTCTCATTTTTTTAAAGAATTGTCATGAAAAATCACATTGCATTTTAATTACTCTCCACAACATCGCCACAGAAATGCTCACATAGAAATTCCCCTGATGCCTCATGTGGACTCACACGGGTGTCTAGACTTCCATGATGAGCAAAGACTACACAAATTTAGAAAATATGAAGCAATGGAGTCATCTTTTGAGAGTCTCAAGGATTAAAGATGTTCAATCACAGGAACTGTGTCAACTGTATTGTTTCTTAGACCCCATCCGCCAGACTCAATGGAGTCAAAGGATAAAAAAGAAAAATTTGGGGGGCTTCCCTGGTGGCGCAGTGGTTGAGAGTCCGCCTGCTGATGCAGGGGTCACGGGTTCGTGCCCCGGTCCGGGAGGATCCCACATGCCGCGGAGCGGCTGGGCCCGTGAGCCATGGCCACTGAGCCTGCGCGTCCGGAGCCTGTGCTCCGCAACGGGAGAGGTCACAACAGTGAGAGGCCCGCGTACCGCAAAAAAAAAAAAAGAAAAATTTTTAACTAGAAAATGACAGCATCAGAGGAGAAGGCAAGAAAAGAAAAGGGAGGCAGGATGCAAACAAAGAGAATTGTGGAGAACAAAGGTATTAGAGGAGGAGAAGAAATTGTGGGGAGGAGGGAGGGAGAAAGGAAGAAGCAGAAGCGGGGGAAAGATGGAGAGGGGATGAGGGCACAGAAATGTGTAGGAGGAAAAAGGAGAGAAGAAGAGCTTACCACAGAACACGGAAGGTCATTTCCTAAGAGAAGATGTGTCCCTAAACCAGACGATTGACTGACACACTTGGAAAGATAGCAGTGGTTATGGTAACTTCCTCTTCTTCTGACTGAAAAACAACTGGACTCAGAATGTGCCAATGCTGACGTTAACCTGAAGAGCTACCCCAACTCTGAGTCCAACCTCCCTCAACTGCAGTTCCCTCATCTATAAGATGAAGCTCCTAAAACAGGTCTTTTCAAACCTGACTCTTCTGTGATTTAAAAAAAGGCAGAACGGTGCCGAGACTAAGACCACAGGAACAGGAAGTCAGCTGCTTCAATCTCCTCTTGATGTGTGCCCTTTAGAAAGCCACTCAACCTACTTGTGCCTCAGTTTCCTTGCCTAGAAATGGAAGGTGATGGTAATATTTATCTGTAGGGTTCTAGCGAAGATTGAGTCAGAATGGAGCCTGGTCAGAAGACTGAGCTGTCTATTGGCAGAGATCTTTTATCCCAGATTTCAAGTATCCACTAATCCATATGGGGGGGCGTGGGCTAACCATGTTTTAGATCAGAAGTTTGCTGCCTGCTCTTGTTAGACGTTTTACAGTCACAATAATCGGCATGTGCTCTTCCCAAGTCTACACATTATTGAGTCACACTGAGGCAAGGTGCTTCCCTTTCTTTAGAGGATCCCAAGCCAGTCTCCCTGATGTGTGGTTGGTCCCCTGGCTCCAACCTTGGGAGGGAACAAGAGAATGGATGTCTGCACTCCATGCTGAGGGAAGCAGACTGGACAGGGGGTTCCTTGCTTGGTTCCTACTGAGGTCAAGCTTCTCACCTACTAGGTTTGACTATCGGGCTACTTCAAACCCCCTTCTGCAAATACTGTGCTCTCCCGCCCCTATCTCCACCGTCTTGCTCATTCAGAAAGGTTGTATAAAGCTCTTTACTGAAACACAAGCAGTAAAAACATAATTTAGCCCTGCTCCCCTGCTTTTGTCCACCCTTTTATGTTCACTATAAATAAACCACAGTATTTTGCTTGGTACTTTCATGAAATGGGAAGAAGAAAACTCTCCTGCATTTCTTTTTCTTTTTCTTTTTTTTTTTTTTTTGCATTACGCAGGCCTCTTACTGTGTGGCCTCTCCCGTTGCGGAGCACAGGCTCCAGACGCGCAGGCTCAGCGGCCATGGCTCACGGGCCCAGGCACTCCGCGGTACGTGGGATCTTCCCGGACCGAGGCACGAGCCCGTGTCGCCTGCATCGGCAGGCGGACTCTCAACCACTGCGCCACCAGGGAAGCCCCTCTCCTGCATTTCAATAGGGTCGAATAAAGTGACTAGCTGTGAGGGAGAGAGATAATACAAAACAAAAATGGCTTTGGCATTAAAGAATTCAAAGCTATTTTCCTAAATGTATTTTGATGAAAAGATGATTTTTTTCTAAGCAAACCCCTAATTCCCCATTCACTGACATTCCTGTACGGATCCTAAGTGGGTGGCATCTGCAGAAAGATGCCAAACTTTGATGAAGGAGTAAGTGCCCTGGAAAGGTGTTACTTAACGTATTTTCTCTAAAGCTTTGCAAAAGCAGTGAGATCCAGGTCCGGGCCTATTTTATTCCTTTCCTTTCTTCACCTCTGTCTTTATAAGAGCTTAATTTAAGACATAACAATGCTCATACCCTAGGGTCCCACTGCAGTGTTCAAATTCCTCTCCCCTCACTAGCTGTGAACTGGCAGGTTTCCTACCCTCTCCCTTGCCTCAGTTTCTTCACCCCATCTTTGAACTGATCACGGTTCAGTGTGGCATTTTCAGAGCTCAGGACCAGGGACCCAACAGCCTGGGTTTAATCACCGCTCAGCTGCTTACTAAATGCAGAAACTCAAGCAACTGACTTAACTTCTCTGTGCCTCGGTTTTTTCTTCTCAAGAGCGGAGATTATCATAGTACCACCTCGTAGATTTGTGGTTAAGGTTAAATGAAATAAAGAGGTAGAATAGTGCCTGACACACACAGTCAAGTGTTCAAGCTAGTAATAGTCCTAGTAGTAGCGATCACAGTATCAGCTCTCTGCCCAAGACCCCAGGAATGCAGTGGCCTTCCTGCAGCCCTGGTCCTGTGCACACTGAGTCTCTGGACCCCCAAGGCCAACCAGCAGGGGTAGGAACGATCTTCAGCCCGCAGACACAGCCTCTGTACAGTTTCTGATCCAGCCAGTGGGGCCTCAAGCCCCCAGCTACCAAGGCCTGTGGTTTAATGCAGAGGTTCATGAGGCTAGAAACTTCCATGTCTGCTAATCTGAGCTGCCTCCACGCCCAGTCCTGGCATGCTCGCCCAGTCTTTGCAGCTGGCCTTCAGCACAGTCTCTTGGTTCATAGGCCAGCACTGGATTTTCACGGGGAACTCCAGACTACTCAGCCAGGCCCTGATACCCACAGCCCTTATCAGTTCTGACCAGGGTTCAGAGGCTCCGGGCACTGCTGGAGCTCCTTCACTTCCGGTCCTCCAACCTCACACTCTCTGCGTCTTCTCCCACCTTCACTTCCACCCTCCCTGTGTTAGCAGAAGGGATCAGACGCTGGTGTCTGGCATCTCCGTGGCCACTGGCAGGCTGGCTGCACCCCAAGCCCTTGTCCTGAACATGCTGTGCCTGCCCTTGTACATCCTTGCACCTTAGCTGCGCCCTGTGAGCAGGGAGCCGCACATCACCTGCAAGAAGGAGTAGCTGGCCAGCCTCGTGGGCGCCACACTGGCCTCCAGCCTAACCTGCCGCTGCACGCCCAAGGGCGCGCGGAGGAGGGAGGTCTGGAGCCTTCTTGAGCCCCGCCCCTACCAGGCTAAGCAGCTCTTTGTCCTCGAAATCTAAGCAAGGATGAGGCAGGGGGAGACCTTGGTCCAGGCTGGGGACAGCCCCCAAGTGGCCGCATGTCCCTCAGGGGCCAAGTTTCCACGGGAGCTGGAGCTGCGGAGAGAGGGGCTTAGCCACGAGCAGCGGCTGGAGCGCATCCTCCAGAGGCGGGCCCTGGAGGAGTTACCTGAGACGGACTTCTGCCGTTGTGCTGACATCAGGAAAGCTGCAGCCCCCAGGGCAGGGCACGCGGCCCCGGAAACCTACACCGGCCGGTCTGCATAGGGGCTCTGCGCACGCGCTCTGCGCATGGGCCCTGCGGAGCGTAGGAGGAACGTCGGGTTCACTTTCAGGCGGGCATCTCCAAAGCAGTGCGGTGCGACCTGCACATTAGCGACCTGCTGCAGCCCCGGCCCAGGCCAGACGCCCCCGAGCTCCACACCAGACACTCCCATCCACGCCTGACACCCCTGATCCATGCCCAATGCCCCGTGTCCACGCCCAATACCCCGGCATTGCTTTTTCTCGGCTAGAAAATGTACAAAAGCACAGACACCCTCAAAAAGTCATTATAAAAATCACACCTTTAAAAAATAAAAAAAAAAAAATTAAAAATTCCTAACTAAGGCAAAGTCGTTTTCTCACTGTGCTCTGAGTCTTGGACCCCGTTATTTCCTCAGGGTCCATGTTTCATCAGCTGTCCTCTCTCTGTATGGTCAACCTCTGGCTCCTGGTGCCTTCTCTCAAGTCTCTCCCAACTTCCAAAAAGAAAAGTCAGTTCACACATAACCCTTTCTTTCTCTCTATCCATTGACGTGTATTTTTCTTTCCTTCAGGAAGAGTTGCCTACAGTTGGAGATTCATTTCCTCCTATTCACTGTTCTGGGTAATACATTGTGGTTTCTGCCCTCCCCACATCACTGTTCATGCTCACCAGGACATTCCAGACCCTGACGCCTCTTCATTTTCCTCTTACCCCACCCCATTCCTGACTCCTTAATCTTCTTACACACCTGGATACCCAGGTGAAGAGAATTAACAACATGCGTGCATCAGATAATCCTGTCATGCCCCTTCAACCACCTCTCAGCAATGCTTCTCAGTTGCCAGAACAAAAGAAGCATGATTTTATTTTGTTAGGACATCTAGGGATATAGGCCCAATAGCTAATTGGTTAGGTTCATGTGTAAGTCACAACAGAGAGAAAATATTGGACAGTCCTAAGCACAGAAGTGTAACGTGTTCTCCTCGTGCCCTTTCAATCTCCATCTCCCTTTACTGATTGCCATTCTTCCTTTTTAATGCTTACATAAATTTAAGGGTGCTTTACTTAAGGATATATTTCAAGTTATACAGCTGAATCGATGGTCAAATAGAATTCACTTTGGGGATGGCTCCTGTGTAAGTAAACTTACAGGGTTGCACCTACCCACAAAGGGAGGGTTAACAAAAGTATGTCTTCATCTCATAAAAGCTTTTTAGAGCAAAAGGAATTTAAAACAGGAGTTGTCCACACTGCGATTTTTAAACAGACCTTTCACACTGAAACTAGCATAAAACGTACTTCATATCCACAGTGCTTCATAAAGAACTATTGAGAAAACTCCAGGGGCAGCTGGAAAAACACAGGGAAATAGAAAGCAGGCATGGTGCCAGGACCTGGGGCAGCTAAGCCCTGTAACATTGGGTGGAGAGGCCCTGCAGATGACACATATAAGGATAGAAGACCCCAAGATACCAAGACAGTGGGCCTAACACCAAGAGCCAGGGTAACAGTGAGGTGTGAACGCTAAGGACGGAAACAAAGGCCAGGACAGCTACCAAAGGCACAGCCACACTTGGTGGGCACACAAGAAATACCAAGGAAGAACTGGGAATCTGTGAGCAACCCAGCATGGGGTCACAGAATATCTGAATTGGAAAGGTATTTGGTGATCACCGAGGCAAACATGGTCAAATTACGGACAAGGTGCCCTTCTCTCCTTACTCTCTCTCTACTCTTCTCTTCCTGAACAATTCAGTTCTAAAGCCCTTAAGTAGGGCAGAGTAAAGTAGGCACCTGCAGGGCTGGGGTAAGGAGGTTGGAGGTGCAGGGAGAGCTGCGGTGGAGCAGAGCAGAATGTCATTGCCTGAGCAGAGTGAAAAGGATACCTGCACAGGAGGAATGCATAATGCATCCCTGTTGATGGAGAAGTGGTACAGTGCTGAGTTTCAGAGCCTAAACAAAATGAGGTGACAACCCCACAGGGAGGCAGCCTAGCTAGGAAAGCGAAGTCCAGTGGGTTGGCATGAGGGTCAGAGCCCAAGCAGGGTGAGGAGGGCACTCACATGAGGCATCTGGGGGTAGCCAGCATAGAATGGAGGAGGCCAGTTCAGGTAACAAGGGCATTTACAGAAGAAAGGAGGTGGCCATAGCAATGAGAGCAATGGGATGTTGGTTATAAAGAGGGGGACTGATCAAATGAGAAAACATGCAAAGAATAATGGGAACCAGTTTTGTCATTGTCAGAGAAGATAGTTTTACAAATTTGGAAAGAGAGAAAACTAGAAGAAATCCTATTGTTGGACTAGAATTGAATGTATTGATGTAAATTCATAATTTTCTATATGTATAGATAGATAGATTAATAACTATAGATGTGACTGTGTGTTTTGATTTACATACATGTATGTGTGTGGCCATATATATTCCATTGAGTGGGCCTGGAACAGCAACGCCCAATAGCAGTGAGCACATCTAGTGCCCAGATCTTTGCTGCTACATACCGCTCTTCAGGAGAGGGAGAAAAAGTTCCCTGACGAAATGACTGATTTTAGGGCTGGGAAAGTACAAGGTGAGCCTGGAACATCTTACTGTACCCAAAAACAGCAGAGTGCTCAAATAGTGATGGGTCAAGTCAAAAGGACACAGAAGCCAGATTGAAGGACTTCCACTGACCAAACTGAGACAATTGAGCATCACAGTAAATAATGATTTATTAGTATGGACACAAGTTCATACTAATATAAATAAATGAATGGATAAATTGAAAGTCTATGAGAAAGAGAATGTTTGCATAGTTTCAAAATTTTCTTTTCCCCCTAAATATTTATTAATTAGAGAGAGTAAAAAGACCTTCTCTCTGCTTTCCAGCCACACCCCTTTCTCGCAGTTCCTCCAAGGGGCTTCCTTTGCTCCTTCCTGCCCCATGGCCGGTACACATGTTCCAGAAATGCTGTCTTCCACCTTTTTCTCCTATTTGTCCTTCAAACTCAGATTAAAAATTATCTTCTCATGGAAGCCTTCTCCAAAATCCCAGACCTCACTGCGTCCCTCTTTTATATGCTCCTATAGCATTCATAGCACTTATGAACATCCGAATTATATGTTTACAATTAGTTATCTAATATCTAACACCAACAGCTAAGCACAATGACATCATTCTGATACTGTGGACATTTATTAATGGTAGCAGTGATATTTGCACTTCTCCATGTAAGCATTCGCTGTGGAATGTTCCCAAGGTGGACATTGACAAAATGCACAGAGGACCTATAGAGAATAGTCAAGGGGTCCCTTACTGCACCTAGCTGTCAGACCCAACTCCTTGAAGCAAGCTACAATCACAGGCTTAAAATGTAGATCTTCTGGCTCCAAGTTCAGAGCTTGGCCCTACTATGCCACAAGGCTCCAGCTCTGGTCTGGAAATTCCACGGTGCCTAACTTACACACAACTTCTGCTCTCCACAGAGACATTGAGATTTTAAAAGTCTACAGTAAGAATTGTCTTCCTTTTTAAGCAATTGATAGCTTATACTATTCAACCTTTAAAGGAAGTATACAAACGGCCAACAGGTATATGAAAAGATGCTCAACATCACTAATCATCAGGGAAATGCAAATCAAAACCACCATGAGATACCACCTCATGCCTGTCAGAATGGCTATTATCAAAAAAAAAAAAAAAACAAGCTAACAAGGTTGGGGAGAATGTGGAGAAACTGGAACACTTATACGCTGTTGGTGGGAATGGGAAACGGTGCCACTGCTCTGGAAAATAGTATGGCTATTCCTCAAAAAACTTAAAAATAGAACTACCATATGACCCAGCAATCAGACTTCTGGGTAGGTATCCAAAAGGAATGAAATCAGGATCTCAAAGAGATATCTTCACTCCCACATGCACTGCAGCATTATTCACAAAAGCAAAAACATGGAAATAACCCAAATGTTCATCAATAGATAATAGACAAAGAAAATGTGATATATATGTATATATATATATATAGAGAGAGAGAGAGAGAGAGACAGAGAGAGAGAGACACACACACACATACATGCACACTCACACGCACATGCACACACACACACACCACCACCATGGAATAATATTCAGCCTTTAAAAAGAAGGAAATCCTACCATTTGGGACAACATGGATGGACCCTGCATGGTAAACGATAGTATGTTAGTGATCGTAAGTACCTTGGCCACAGACTGGTCACAGTTTCAGTGGTCCTGAGTTCTATGAGATCATGGAAATTGTTCAGCCTTCATTTCACAGACAAGGAAGCTGGAAGCTTGAGGAATTAAGGGACTTGCCTCAGAGCTCCTGAGAGCCAGGAGCAGTCAGACATAAAGTACAGGTTTTTCAACTCCAAGTCCCATGTTTTTGATTAATAAAATACTCTTCTTAAACCTACATCACAGTGGACTGGACTAGAGATTGAATTAAAAGGGAAGAAAAGCCCACTTGTCAAACTTGCATCTCTTTATTAAAACAGTTGAATGGAAACAGAATTAACTAGTAAAAGACTGAATCATTTCCAGAGGAAGGATGTAAAGCATTTATCAGTAGATCTCAAATCCTTTCCTGTTCATTTGGCAAGGCAAATGCCATCACAACCTTCCAGAGAGAAAAGAATACCCAGTCAGAAGAGAAACTAGATGAGTGCCTTCTATCCATCCTCCAAGATCAGACGTGCCCTTCGCTCCAGTGCAATTTCAAACAAATGATGGTCAAGGATGTTTTACGACTTCAGCTGTAACAGTCGCTGTGATTTCATCCATCCTCTGAACCACAGCTTCAGATAAAAGTTGCTTTCTGTAGACATTCTCTATTAGCTATCTCCCTCCCTCCCCTCCCCCCCCCACACACAGTCTGTTCCTCTACCTGCAATAAACACCAATTTGTCTGGAAACTCTGCTATAAGCAGCTCATTTCCAATGTTCTTTCTCTATCAAGTTATGTAGAGGTTGGAAAAGAGGTAAGAAATTTATATAAATTATATAAGTTAAATAACTTATGTTGTATGTTATATGAGTTAAATGTATATATTTAAAATTATATGTAATGTAAACATATAAAATACATAAATTATTTTCAAAGCTAAATATATACATAAGTTTTAGAAGTTAAATAAGCTTCATTCAATGAACAGCTCAACCTCATGTGTTCCTTCTGCAGATGTGCTTTTAAAAATTGTAAAAATAACTAAAATACAGCAAAAGCAAGAGAAAGGAAAGCCAAAGAGAAAGCCCAGAAAACTCACAACCGGGGAGGGTCGGGAGATTGGTCATTAAGAGACAAGCCGAGAATGTTGGAGGATCGGAAAGAGAGAAGTTCAGTGGTAAACTTAAAAAAAAAATTTTTTTTTTTAATTTGCTAGAAGAAAGGAAGCCTGCTTGGAAGGAAAGTAGTGCTATCTGATGACCCAGTCAGATACTGGAAGCTGTGCATTTTTTAATTGTGTGACTCATTCTTTGGGGCCAAAGCAGAAATCAAGTGAGGAAAAAATTTCCAGAGAAAAATCTGTCTGTAAACAGGGTGGCGGGTGGTCAGGGGAGGGTGGATTGGTGAAGGGGAGAGTCAATGACATGAAATGGGACCGTTTAGTATGAACTTTTGTAACTGATAAATCTGTTTCTCAGAATAGCTTACTGTCATCCCAGCCAACTTCACTGCAGAACCATGAAGGAATTGCAGTGAGAATGTGTGGTCTGGAAGTCAAAGAAGCTGGGTCTGGAAGGAAGCACCTTTTTAAGTGAACTCCTGGATTATCTCAAGCAGGGAAATCAACAAATCCAGCAACATACACCATTGGGGAATCTCAGAAGTTCATTTTCTAATGGGTTTGCTTAGAGGAAGATTTTCAGTTTTTGACTATTTTTAAAGGCTTAAAAGCAAATAACCAGGTATAATCTATGAAGAATGCAAACAGGACAACTGTGGTGTTAACAAATGGTTACAGACAAGTGGAAAGAGAAACACATGCACACTTTCTCTAAGGCCCCAATGTATTTAGTCAAGGATATAGAACTTAATGGAAGTAAGGTGGCCAGGCCCAGGAGCAGAGGCCGTGTTTCCTGTCCCTGTGGTCTAGGGGGTGCACTGCTGTAAGTGGCCCTCTCTGCATGGATAGTGTCCTCCCAGAGCTGAGAAGGGAGCCCCATTCTTGCTTTGCCTTTTATACCTAGACTTGCACAAACATTCTGGAAAATGCCACACTTATAATCTCTTAAGGGAATATTTATAAACATCAAGGTCTCTTCATTCTTAACCCAAACTTACCATCAACAAGGCTCCATCCCTTCGGAAAGGGGACGAAAGTCTAAACAGTATCAGTTGTTATTGTCTCTCCCAGCCTTCCAGGGCCCAGAAAGCTTGTCTCTTCTCAACAGTTTAGTTGAAGACACAGAAACAAGAGATTGCTACTTAGCACAGGCACCAGAGAGATGAGAATGCAAGAGCCTGAGAACCACCAGAAGTTGTCCTGGTAAAAGCTGCCACGCCAAAGACACGGGCTCTAATATAACAAAAACGGCAGAGGACAGAAGAGCAGCAAAGGATGACAATGGGTACACCTGACCACTATAACCCGTCTTATTTGGCTCCCAAGGTCACATGTACCTTCTCAGTCTTTTTCTGGGTCACATTATCTAAGATTCCTCTTCCATCCTTTCACTCATCGACACCGATTAGAATAAGCAGCATCTCCCGCCCACTGCTTCTAGGCATCATTGGGCATTTGGGCAAACAATTTGCCAAAAGGATGCAATAGGTAAAAGACTGAACTCAAATAGAATTAGGGAAGCTGGGTTTGATGGGCCAGCGCCTGTCAAATTTTAATGCACATACAAATCCCATGGGGATCTTGTTAACATTTAGGCTCTGATTCAGCAGATGAGAGGGGTGGGATCTGAGAACCTGCATTTCTAACAGGCTCCCAGGTGGTGCTCATTCTGCTGGTCCATGGGCCACACATTTAGCTGCAAGGACCCAGTCCACTGAAATAAGAGACCCAAAGGGGCAAAGGATCCCATCTAAGGTTACATCGTTAGTAAGTATCGAGCTTGGACTTGAACTCAGTTCCTGTGACTCCCAAATCCGGTGGGACTGCTCCATGTGAAAAGTATGCCATCTCCCCCGACTTGGCTGTGTCTCTCCGACATGGGTTATATGGTGGTTAAAATTAAATCAGTCCTATCACCCTGAAAGATCATCTCCAAAAGTCAAGTTAAAACGTTATTTTCAATTACAAAACCTAAAACCCAGGCCTCCTGTTTTCTCACTTTTCAACGTTCTTATTAACATCTGTCAGTTAATGGAGACATTTTTGAAAAGAACCAGATCTTTCTGAAAGCTAATATTTAAGCTCCCTTGACCTATGATTCATGCTGGATCAAAAAAGAAGAGAAATATTAATATATGAACATCTAGTGAGAAACTCTGGACACCTAATCTTCAGTCTCTGTAATGAAAACAGAAATGAGATTCAAAGCGGAGTCTCCAGAGAAGAGAAGAGTAACGTGTCTATGCTGCACTTGTGTGGACCCGGAAGCCAAGTAATTAGCCTGGTAATAAACAGAACATCCAGCCGCTCATCTCCCATCACAGCTGAGGGTCATTCCTCTCCTGGACCATAGGTAGGATCCCTGATTCACAATCAGTGCTTCTTGAACTACCGATTCTTCAGGTCTCTCTCTCTCGCTTTCAATCTGTCAAGCTGGGAACTCACAAAATGAACCTGATGAATTGAAAAATAAGCAGAAAGACAAAAAGGGAGAGAAGCGGGGGGTGGGGGGGGTGGGGGGGTGGAAATGCTCATATTTATGAACCTGTAACACAAAGCATTAATGGTGAGGGGAGGAATCTCCCGCCTGCTAGAGGCCCCGTTCCAAAGTCTAATGTCTGAGTAAGCATGGGTCTTACCAGGCAACCCCCAAAGGTCAGGGGTCACGGAGAATTCCTCGGCCTGGGAGCAGAGTTAGGAGATACACAGAGCATTTCTTTCCCTCCCCCTGGCGAGGAACAACAAACTCTGACACACAGGCACCTCGCAACTCAAATGAGCGCTTTCTGCAAATAAGCCACCAAGTTCCACATCGGGAAGCAAGGCGAGAAGCCGCGCTGAGAAAGTTTTCCCACACAGCTCTGCCAGCGGGTTTCATTCCTCAGCTACATCGCCCCAAGCTTCAGCTGAGTTCAAGAACAAGAGGGCAGAAACGGCTGCATTTTTGGATTGTATGTTAGGAACCAGCAGGGCTTTCCAGCTGGGCCAAGAACTCAACAGCACTCGAGGGAGTGACATGGTATAAAGTATATCCCTCTCATTAGAGGCACCACCATAAAGCAGAGACTTTTAAATGTCACTAATCTCATTTGTAGCATCCACATAGCAAAACGCAGAGAACACTTAATGTTTGCATTTTTGGACATCGGAACCTAACAAAATTTAAACTGTGAAAATTATTGTAACAGCCCATCCTAGCAAAAACTGATACCTTGCTGGTTAGAAGCTGGAAAACGATTCCAGAGTTCCATACTGTCCTGCATCCGAAGATTGAATTTCTTTTCAGAGTATCCCTTCCATTTGTTCTGGTGACAAAGATTAAAATTCTATTCCCTTCCGGGTGAAGATGGCTAAGCAAAGAAAGAAAAGGATGCCTTCAAACATGACTCTTGGGTATATATTTCAGCAGAAATGTTTCACTGCAGTTTCGGGCATCTGTATGGGAGCAGTGTTTTTTCTCTACACATATTTATAGAAACTGAGCCTTTATGTATCAATAATTGTTTCTTCTTGAGAAGACCCCCTCCCTTGTGTTCCAGCTCAAGCAGTTGTTCACTAGAGATCAGTAGCAAAGACCCCCGAGTTTCAGGAAATAGAACAGACTTGTTCTTCACCTTGAAGCAAAAGGGAGATTGGGAAAGGCACTCGGTCAGGACTTGCTGCAGCTCAGTGGAAAAGGATCTGTTACTAATGCACACACACCCCATCTCTCCACACTGTTATTTGAAACTGAATACCTCAGGCTTTGGGGAACACACTGGCCGTGGATTGCTGTGTTCCCCTGTGATTGTCACTTGGGGGCCACAGAGCCAAGTCCTATGGGAAGGGGGCTCCAGGGCTACTGCAGTAGCACACATTTGTGCAAATTGCAAGAGGGGGCAATTGCAGGGGAGGCAGATGAAATTTTAACAGATGCCCCCTCCAGACAGATGAATTTTAAAAGGCACCGCATCTAAGTAGACAAATTACAAAAAGATGCTCCTCTTTGAGCACAAGGATTATAAAAATACCCCTTTTCCTCCTGGAGCCAGGACATGGTTCGGCTGGCAGAGCCTGAGATGGATTTCAGCCCCAACTGGTCCCCTGGATGGGGTACCTTTGTAGGGTTTGTAACGCAAAAACTGCCCGGTGGGACCCAGCACCTTTAGGTTGGGCATCCCTCTGAAGAAAGTAGATATTCCTTGAAAGGAACTCCTGGAAAGGAGAACTAGAAACAAAGATGGGCCTCAGGCTAGGGAAATTTCCTCCTTTCCCAGCAGCCTCATGATTGGACCCAGGCCTCCGGAGAGAACTACGTTTAGGGGCATCCCTTACACTGGAGATTGCTGTAGGGTGATTCATGCTACATGATGAAAGCCCAAGTGCTTGGTTAGAGATGCTCTTGAAGTTCAGCCTAGGCTCTAAGCACAGCCAAGGTGACTGGCAGTTTTAGGTTATTATTTGTGTTGTACTTCTCTTCCTTTTACATGCAAACCTTCAAAGAAATCTTGCTGAAAATTATAGTTTGGACTCTGATGTGTTTTACAGAACAAAGAAAAGGCCTGAATGAGATGCAGAAGAGAATAGCAAAGTTGATTGCGGTGTCCCCTTGCCAAAGTCAACATGATGGTGGCAGTCACCATGCTTGTAGAGTGATAGACCCAGGAGGATCTTGGAGTAGAGGTAACATCACCCAGCCATGATGGGGAGCCAGCACCCTGGGAACCCATCAGAAGTGGCTCAGGGAACATTTAAGCAGACTGCATTCTGGAGTTCAATAGATGGCATTCAAGCCATTGCTTGGGTAGCTGAGGAATTATAATCTCATTGTGAAGCCACAGACTGGGAGGGTCTACAGAAACTTGGAGCAGTATAAAGGCTAAATACTGAAATAAGCACATCCATTCAACCACTATTTACTGAGTGTTTATTATGAAACATAGCTTAACATGTGCAAACAAGACAGGGTGAGAGGAAGAAAAGTTAAGCAAAAAAGAGAAGAAAATATCAGGTATTGTAGGTTTTTTAAAAAATAAAATAGGCAATGCGATAGAATACCGGAGGAGTGTAGACTTTGTGTAGTCAGGGAATACCACAAGCTGGGATCTGAAAGACAGAAGAAGAAGAAGGAGCAGCTGTGTAGAAATCCGAGGGAAGAGTGTTGTAGGCAGAAGAAACCGTCCATGCAAAGACAATGAAGCCAGAGTGTGCCTGATACTTTGAAAAACAGAGAGAAGGTCAGTGTGGCTAGAGGACTCTGCAGGAGGGCAACATGGTGGGAGAGGGGTGCAGGGAGGTGGGCCCCCCAGATCAGAGGGAGCTTTGGAAGCCAGGGCAAGTTATTTGGATTTTCTTGAGGGAGGGAGGACCAAGCATCGTGGACTTAAAACCAGTAGAAGATTTTAAGCAGAAGAATGCACTGCTCTATAAATGTGTTTAGAAGTCCAGTCTTGTCACTCTGCGAGTAATAGCTTGTAGGGAGTTAAGGGAAGAAGCAGAGGAGCCACTTGGGAGGTCGATGCAATGGTCCAGAGGAGAGAGAATGGTGACTAGGACTAGGGCACAGTTTCTCAGCCTCGGAACAATTGACATTTTGGACCATATAATCCTTTGTTGTGGGGCTGTTCTGTGCATTATAGGAAGTTTAGTAGCATCCTTGGCCTCACTAGATGCCAGATGCAATCCTCCCCTCCCCCAGTGGTGACAACCCAAAATGTCTCCAGACATTGCCAAATGTCACTTGGCGGGCACAACCAGCCCTGCTGAGAATTTCTGGACTAGGGGGTTAGCTGTGGAAGTGACAAGAGTGGTAAATTCTGAATATATTGATATTTTGAAGGAAGAGCTGATAGGACTTGCTGATAAGAATAGATAGAGAGTGTGAGAAAAAGAGATGAGTCAATGATAGAATAATTCCATGGGTTTTTGACCTGGGCAACAGGGAAAATGGAGTTACCACGTACAGCAATGGGGAAGAGTGTGGGAGCAGGGAATTGAGGGTGTTGCTTTGAACATCTTAAATTTGAGATTCCTGTTAGGCATGTGGAAATGGCAGATAGAGAGTTGAAGTTCCAAGAAATGTTAGAGTTAGATATACAAATGTAGTAGTTAGTCACATACATATACAGAGATAGAGATAGAGGATATAGATGATAGATAGACAGACAAATAATTAGATGATTAGATTGATAGATATAATGATGATAGATAGATGGATAGATAGACGGATAGATTGCAAAGGGCATGTTGGAATGAAAACAGTCACTAAAAAGCAGGTTCTTGCCACAACTTTCCAGATAGGTTGCACATTTAAAAGCTTGTAAAAAGGCAGTCAAATTAAAAGGGCACTGAAGTCCTTCAGACTGAAAAGAAATCATAGATCATACTACTGGGGCATAGAAACTTATGTTACACCAGGACACTCTTCTCCAAGCATGCCCTAAATCGATGAGCCAAATCTCACCTATGAATAAAATGTGGTCATCCCACCAGCCCCCGTCTTTCCATGATGGGGAGACAGTGAGGCTCAGCACAGAAGAAATTGCTATCATTCTACCAGACTAATTTAGAATCAGGAAACTTTCCAAAACAGAATATTGCAAGAATTAATATGACCAAACAAACCAGGGGAACAAATTTGCAAAAATGGTTCACTATTTTTTTTCCCCAAATAAATTATCTGACCCAGAGGGGAAAAAAAGGCAACTGTTGGAGTCTATTTAAGGGACTCATTCTCTACCCACACTAACTACCCTATGGGTGGGGTAGGTCTGATGCCCCACAAGGACAGCCCACCCAGTGGGTGATATTATAAGGGTGATGGGCTGGAAGATTTCCTGTGAGAAATGCCATCAGAGTGGAATTTAGAATTCCTTCCCAGAAGGCTGTATAACTCTCACCTTGGGAAAGAGGGAGGACCAAGCATCGTGGACCTTTCAGTTCCACCAGTCAACCTAGATAGGTCTCATGGGCAGAATTGGAAGAGACCTACCATGTTCATGGATTAGAAGACTAATGTAGTAAATGTCAATTTCCCCAAATTAATATATAGGTTTAATATAATTCCTGTCAAAAAAATCTCAGCAATTTTTTATTGTCAGATTATTCTAAAATTTATATGGAAAGGAAAAGAAGTTAGAATTACTAAAACAATTCTGAAAAAGAAGAATAAAATGGGAGCAATCAGTCTACTTGATTTCAATACTGATTTTAAAGCAATAGTAATGAAGACATAGGAATGAAAATTCTATTGGTAGACTAGAACATAAAACTCAGAAATAGACTCGCAGAAATATGTCCAACTGATTTTTGACAAGTGCAGAAGCAATTCAATAGAGGGAAGGTAGCCTTTTAAAATATGGTGCTAGAGCAATCAGACATCCATAGGCAAAAAAAAGAGAAGAAAAAGGAGGAAGGATGGAAGGGAGGGAGGGAGGGAGGGAGGGAGGAAGAAAAGGAATGAGCCTTTACCTAAGTCTCACACTTTAAACAAAAATTAACTCAAAAGAGAATGGAGGCAGGAAGGAAATGAGTGTGCCTAAAAGGACGACATGAGTGATTGTTTTGATGGTAATGTTGGGCATCTTGGTATCCATGTCAGATCCTGTCTATGATATTATATAGTAATTTTGCAAGATGTTACCACTGGGGGGGTAGGGGACCTCTCTGTATAGGTTCTTACAACGGCATATGAAACTACAACTATCTCAAGATAAAAAGTTTAACTCTAAAAAAACTAAAAATAACACCTTTTCAGAATTTTAATCCATAGTTGAGCTTGAAACAAGACAGGAAATCTCAATAGGCCCAAAGGGAAAGCGAAAGAGAGTTGAGTAGGAGTTGAAGTTGAATAACCCTGCTATTCAGATTAGGGGTCAGCCTTCAACTCCTCAGCAGGGCCTGGAATTGAGGCTAGGGTTTAGGATGGAGCCAAGAACTGTATTCACTTTAATAAAGACTGAGCTGAGAAATACTGTGCCTGACTGTGAGTAAAAATTAAAAATAATTTTTTACTGACTCAAGTATGCAGTCTAGATAGTGCATGCCTAGCCCAAGCCCCTTGGTGGAAGTGGGGTACTCCATGAAGAGGCAGAACCCCAATCCTGTATCACACATAAGTGTGGAGTCTAACACCTTGCACTATCCTCCCAGTCCAGAAATCTAAACTGAAATACGAATAGCAAACTAGCCTGCAACACATCCTGTAGGGCCCTTGATAACAGCAAATCCAGCACCACCCCAGGGTTCTCACAGGTAACAACTCCCACTGCGGATGAATTCCGAATCTAATTGATTAAAGAATACAGTTTCTCTATCAAAGAACATAGAATAAAACAAATCAACTAAACTGTTCAAAAGAAACAAATTCCATAACTTCAAAGTTTATACAAGTGTTGAGGGGAAAAGATGGTGAAAATGGTGAAGATGACAGAGAGAAAGTTGCTGAGCCAACTTTCAGACAGGGACTGACCCGGTCTGAAAGCAGCTTCCAAGAGGATGGGTACCAGAGCCGTGTGAGAGGATATTAACTGGAGGAAGGAGGTCATCCCACATCTTGTCATGGGTGACCTTTCTTGGGTCTTCAGTTTGTAACCATCTGAGTCTTCTCCAAGGGAGACTAGATGAACCTCAAATTATAGAAAACTCCAAGAGAACACAGCCTCCAACATTAGGATGAGCCCATCTGAAGCAAAGAATATGCCAGCCCTGAGCCATACGAACAAGAAGCAAATGTCCTGCTCCACACAAGAGGGTTTCCTGCCTCAGAAAGCCTTCCCCAATGCCACCTCTGTCCCTAGGAGTGCTGGGAGGCTTAGAGGCAGCATATCCTAAGCCTGCCATCCTGTGAATCTGAGTGTGGGGTCGTCCCTGGGTGAAAAGGAAAATAAATATCCTGGAGATCAGGCCCCAGACAACTGGCCAGGAGAAATCAGACGCAAGTCCAACCACTACCTTTTGACTAGAACCACTGTAGATGAGCACTGTGAAATGATGGCACGTGAGCAAATGAGCTTGAAGCCAGCCAACTTGTGTGCTCACAAAACGAACTCATTGGGCTTTTGGTGCCTTTTTTATAATCATCCATTAATTGTCCAATTATGTGTGAAAAGATTCAAAATAATCCCAGTGGACTGGTTCTCCTGGAAAAACATCATTCAGTGATTTAGATCTAAAACTTTCCATCATCTTGGCCACCACATAAGTCTATTAGTTCACATTCGTTTCTTTGTGCTCCTGTGCTTAGCATGAATCTGAAATCTGAATCTGAAAATGGCCACATGGTGGATCCTGCAGCTCTCTGGGGCCATTAGAAATTGCAAAGCTCCCAGTATTCTATTCCCAAGCCTGGAATAATGCTAAACTGTATGCAATTTCCCTTAGAGAAAACAAGATGGAAGTAGGGAGAAATTGAGGGCAATGGTCCTCAACCCTGGCTGCACGCTAGAATCACCTGGGGTGAGCGGCTACTTTAGAGCAATACTGGCTAACACTGCTAATTAATACCCACTCGCACTAATCCAGTGATTGGCAGCACCTAATGCACATCGGAATCTCCTAGAGAGCTTTTAAAAATACTGATGCCTGGGCTCCACCCCCACTGACCAGTCAAATCAGAGCATCTGGAAGATGGGGTTGTGGCATGGGTACTTTTTTAAAGCTCCTTAGGTACTACTATACAGCACAGGGAATAACTATTCAGTAACTTGTAATAACCTATAATGAAAAATAATCTGAAATATATATATATATATATACACATATATATATATAACTGAATCACTTTGCTGTATACCTGAAATTAACACAGTATTGTAAATCAACTATATTTCAATTAAAAAAAAAAAGCCTTAGTTGATCTAATGTTCAGCCTGGGTTAAGAATGACTGCCCTAGTCCAGGCCTTTAGGGAGCATCAGAATCTCCTGAAGAGGTCATTAAATCAAAGGTTTCAAAGAAAGCAGTTAACAGACACCAAAAGTAGATGTGAGGCTCCCACGGAGGAGGGGAGATGGGAGGATTGGAGAGTGACTGCTAAGGGGTTTCTTTGGGGGCTAATGAGAATGTTCTAAACTCTATTGTGGTGAGGGCTGCACAACCCTGTGAACATATTTAAAGCCATTGGATTGTATACTTTAGGTGGGTAAATTGTATGTATGTGAATTACATCTCAGTGAAGCTGTTAAAACACACTCACATAGGTTTCTGCCCACCCCCAGAGATTCTGATGCACCGGTTCTGAAGTGGAGCCCATGAATTTGCCTTTTTAATGAAATCCCAGGTGATGTTGATTCTGTGAAGTCACAGACCAAACTGCTCTAGGCCACAGAAAGGCAATGGCATTTAAACTTTCTGGGATTTTATGAGCACGATAATGGTTCATGAATGGTTAATGGTGGTGACTATATGTGGGTTCCCCCATCAGTGTTCTCTGGAGCAGTGTGGCTTTTGCATGTTGGTTTTGTGGATCACTTCACTCCTATGTGCCTGTCCTTCTAGAACAAGGGCTCTTTCTTCTGTTACCCTAGTCGTAGAGGATCAGGTGACACTGATGCTTCCAGGGTTGTCTCATAGAAATGAAAGCAGAAATTGCAAAGGGAAAATGTGATATGAACCCAGAGGAAACCCAGAGGATTAGGACCATGGAGCCAGGAGATATCCCCTGGTTCAACCAAGCACTGTATGAGACCCTGGGAGAAGAAGCAAAGAATAAGGCATCTTTTTTTATTTTGTGTCATTTATGAAATGATAAATAGCTACATATGAAAATCTAGATTTACCAAAAAATGGCAAAGCAAGACTTTCCGCTTATCGTACAAAACGATTCATCCCCAGAGGTCCTTCAGAACATTGAACTTTCTCGGTACCTATAAACTGATGTACAATGTTTTACATTAATTTTCCCACAGTTTTCAAGCAAAGCCAAACTAGACAGGTACAGGATAAACAGACTCTTAAATTATGAAGAGTAGGGTTCTTATCAAACTGGCAGTAAGGATGGGAGGATTTGAGATGAGCACTTCCTGTAGGAATGTGAACGCCACTAGCGGGTTTGCCCAGCAAAACAACCCCGGTCAGACTTCCCTGGTGGCACAGTGGTTAAGAATCCACCTGCCAACGCAGGGGACACGGGTTTGAACCCTGGTCCAGGAAGATCCCACATGCCGCAGAGCAACGAAGCCAATGCGCCACAACTACTGAGCCTGTGCTCTAGAGCCCACGAGGCACAACTACTGAGCCCACGTGCCACAACTACTGAAGCCCACATGCCTAGAACCTGTGCTCCACAACAAGAGAAGCCACCGCAATGAGAAGCCCACGCACCGCAACGAAGAGGAGCCCCTGCTCGTCACAACTAGAGAAAGCCCGTGTGCAGCAACAAAGACCCAACGCAGCCAGAAATAAACAAACAAACAAATAAATAAATAAATAAATTTATATTAAAAAAAAAAGCCCAGGTACAGGTGCCAAGGCCGATGCCCAAGTCTCTGCCACAACTGTCCCCAGGACTCCGGAGGCTTTCCGCCCGCAGTCAGTCCCTAAGTACCCCTGGTTAGTGCTGGTGCCTGCCCCCTACTCCAGCATGACGAAACCTCAACATAAGTCCTAGGCATTGTTCGCCAAGCAGCTGCCAGTGGGGCTGTCACTGTTGTCGCTGCTAGAAGTAAGGGGGAGCAAAGGGCCCACTTTTTTTTTTAAGGTTTAAATTTTGAAAAACAAGCTTGGTCACATTTTGAGAGGCAGCACAGAACAGTTGAAAGACTCGGGCTCAAATTAACAACAGCACAGTAAAGATATTCAACATCTCCAAACTGCATCATCTGTTAAAACATAGCTAAACTGGTGGCGGGGTGGGGGGACATTGTAGAGAGGACAATGTGCGTAAATCACATAATAAGCCACACGTTCCAGTGTCTGGCAGGTTAGAAATAGAAATAATAATAATAGCAGCCAATCTTCATTATTTACTAAATACTCTTCTAAGATTTATATATATATGAATTCATTTAATTCTCACAGTACTCTATTACAGGGGTCAGCAAACTTTTTCTGCAAAGACCAGATGGCAAATATCTGGGGCCTCGTGGCCCCATACGGTCTCTATCCTGACCACTCAGCTCTGCTGTTACAGCTCAAAAGCAGCCGTAGACAATATAAACACATGGGCATATCTGTGTTTCAATAAAGTTTTATTTATAGAAACAAGAGGTGGTCCAGATTTGGCCTGTGGGCTGTAGTTTGCCAACCCCTGCTCTGTGAGTTGGGTGCTATCATTATCTCCATTTTACAGAGGAGAAAACAGAGGCACAAAGGAATCAACTGACAGCCCAAGGGCCCACATGAAATCTGATTATAAACTACCCGCAGTCAACAATTAGATCATAGCAGCTGCTGCCATCACCATCCCATCTGTAAGCCTCGCACTCAGAAGGGGCTGGCCACCCAGTCAGTCACCAGCACGCTCAGAGCTGCCTCGGAGGTTGAAGACCCAACTCCGATCCCCTCCTCTCCTTGCCCTGATATTCCTGGTTGAAGTTCTTCCTGGACCCTCAATGTCCATATTCCCCGTACCACCCACACTGATTTTAATTTTATGCATTTTCTCCCCAGCCTGTCTGGAAGCCCGGACCATGCACACCACAAGTGCTCAATTCCTATGCGTTAAATGCATCTACAAACCCACTGGCAGTGGGTGTGCAGACCACGACAGTCAGGGACTGAGGGCAGAGAAGTAAGGGGACTCACCAGTCCATGGCAGGCACTGAGGGCTGCAGTCCCAACCCTGGTGCCTTGCTGCAGCACTGTGCCCCTGAGATGGCAGGGGGGACCCGAGGAAGCCTCCATCTTCACATGGGAGAGGTTCCCATATCTCCTCTCCACGATGTAGCTTTTGGAAAGTAATCCCTGATTGACTGTCAAGTTAAAAAACAGGTCCTTCTCCTCATGGGAAATTCTATAGTACACCCGGTCCTCTGGGCCATCCAAATCTCTCTTCTTCCTGCTGCTGGTGACAGGATGGTGCAAGCCATAAGATAGAAAATGTCCGCTCGCGTCGACTCGGACAGGAGCCACCACGTGGTATTCTGGCAGGGCCTTGACAAAATGCTCTGGAAAAAAAGGAGACGCAGAATAAGCCTAAGAGATCCCTGCTGAGTCTGTGGCAAGACAAATACACCTTGTTTGGAACTTAGATTTTACCCTGTTGATTGCAAAATCCCACTGTTGAAGTGTAGAGATCGTTTCCACCATACAAACACCATCAATATCAAATTCCCCGAACAACACAAATTTACCTGGGACTGTCTTATAGATGACAGGTGGCTCTCTGAGCTGACACCAAGACATAGCTCTGGATGTCAGATGTTTTACTGGAGACAAACTAAGACAAGAATTAACTCATGAGGAATATGGTTAGGAAAGGGGCAAGATCATTATGACAAACAGGAACATTTCAGTTCTAGAGTTCATTAATACAAATCACAGGGCTTCACATAAGGAGTGTAAATGCCTCTGGAATTTCCAGTTAAGTCATGTTGGAGGAAAACTGCAAAAGCGCAGTGAACCCATCATGTACACTCTGACAAACCTTGCACGGTTACAGCACAAGTGTTCTGTAATGTAGCAATGAGTACTTAAAAGAACTTGGGTGTTTCTTTTTTATTTTTATAAAATATACCACATAAAATGGTAAGGGAACATACTAGGATCAGAGGCATGGGGTCAAAATATGAAAATTGCCACTTTAGAAATGCAAGACACACACACTTCTTCCTTGCTTCCACACACGAGAACACAGACACCTTTTGACTTCCTCAAATTGAAATCTCCACCATTGCCTCTTCATTCTCCTGTTTGAGAATAACAAGGAATCTAACTAGTAAGGAGTAAGCATCAGGCTCTGGATTACAGACTACTTAAAGCAAACCACTTAAACGCAGATAAACGAATCTTTTGCTTCAGGCAAAAAAAAAGAGGGAGGGAAGGAAGGAAAGAAGAAAACAAAAGGGGAAGGAGAGGGAGAAGGAGAGAGAGAAAGAGGAAAAAAATTCTTCTTTTTTCTACTTTTCTATTTCCACCTCCCAGCTGTACCTCTTGCACTTTGTAACTTGCGTTACTTTGTTCAAGTTACCTCCCCAACTACAATGTCTTTCACACTCTCTATCAAAATCTTATGTTTAACATAATCTTTAACATAACATAATCTTATGCTTATTTTTTAAAGTCCCAACTCAAATTCTCCCTCTTCTTTCTCCTAATGTCCTTGCTTAAAGTTCTTTCTCCCTCCCCTGAACCCCCATGTCCTTACTTTCTGTAGCTCCCAGCCCAATTTTACAAAGCCTTTTGTTTATTATATTATTTATTCCCAAACCCTTTAGAGGCCAGAATCTTGCACATCATAGGTACCCAATTCATTTGTGTGGATGTAGCAGTGAACACATTTGTAGCTGGCTAAACAAAAGAACTGGACTTGGTAGGGTACAATTACAAAAGAGTTCTTTTCCAGACAACTGCCTGCAAACACACTTGTCGTTCATCTGTGCCTTGGATGAAATATAGGACAGACAACATCAAAAAACAACCCAGTTAAAAAAACGGGCAGAGGACCTGAACAGACATTTTTCCAAAGGAATCATACAGATGGCCAACAGGCACATTAAAAGATGCTCAACATCACTAATCATTGGGGAAATGCAAATCAAAACCACAATGAGATATCACCTCACACCTGTCAGAATGGCCATCATCAAAAAGACAACAAATAACAACTATTGGCGAGAATGTGGAGAAAAGGCAACCCTGGTACACTGTTGGGGGGAATGTAAGTTGCTGCAGACCCTATGGGAAACAGTATGGCAGTTCCTCAAAAAACTAAAAATAGAACTACCATATGATCCAGCAATTCCACTTCTCGGTATTTCTCCAAAGAAAACAAAAGCACTAATTTGAAAACATATATGCACCCCAATGTTCATAGCAGCATTATTTACAACAGCCAAGATATGGAAGCAACATAGGTGTCTATCAATAGATGAATGGATAAGGAAGATGTGACGTATATATACAATGGAATATTACTCAGCCATAAAATATTACTAGGCATAAAAAAGAATGAAATCTCACATTTGTGACAACATGGATGAACCTAGAAGGTATAATACTAAGTGAAATAAGAGAAAGATAAATACCCTATGATCTCACTTATATATGGTATCTAAAAACCAAAACAAATGAACAAACATAACAAAACAGAACAGACTCATAGATACAGAGAATAAACAGGTGGTTGCCAAAGGGGAAGGGGTAGGGGGATGAGTGAAATAGATGAGGGAGATTAAGAGGTACAAACTTCCAGTTACCAAATGAGTTATGGGGATGAAATATACAGTGTGGGGAATATAGTCAATAATACTGTCATGGGGAAACCTTCAAGATGACAGAGGAGTAAGACATGGAAATCACCTTCCTCCCCACAAATACATCAGAAATACATCTACATGTGGAACAACTCCTACAGAACACCTACTGAACGCTGGCAGAAGACCTCAGACTTCCCAAAAGGCAAGAAACTCCCCATGTACCTGGGTAGGGCAAAAGAAAAAACAGACAAAAGAATTGGGACGGGACCTGCACTTCTGGGAAGGAGCTGTGAAGGAGGAAAAGTTTCCAGACACTAGGAAGCCCCTTCGAGGGCGGAGACTGTGGGGGTGGCGGAGGGAGGAAGCTTCAGAGCCATGGAGGACAGCGCAACAATGGGGGTGCAGAGGGCAAAGTAGAGAGATTCCCGCACAGAGGATCGGTGCTGACCAGAAGTCACCAGCCTGAGAGGCTTGTCTGCTCACCCGCCGGCATGGGCGGGGGCTGGGAGCTGAGGCTTGGGCTTCGGAGGCCAGATCCCAGGGAGAGGACTGGGGTTGGCTGTGTGAACACAGCCTGAAGGGGCTAGTGCGCCACGGCTAGCTGGGAGGAAGTACGGGAAAAAGTCTGGAGCTGCCGAAGAGGCAACAGACCATTGTTTTAGGGTGCGCGAGGAGAGGGGATTCAGAGCACCACCTAAACAAGCTCCAGAGACTGGCGCGATCTGTGGCTATCAGCGCAGACCCCAGAGATGGGCATGAAACGCTAAGGCTGCTGCTGAAGCCACCAAGAAGCCTGTGTGCAAGCATAGGTCACTGTCCGCACCTCCCCTCCTGGGAGCCTGTGCAGCCCACCACTGCCAGGGTCCCATGATGCAGGGACAACCTCCCAGGGAGAACACATGGCACGCCTCAGGCTGTTGCAATGTCATGCTGGTCTCTGCTGCCACAGGCTCACCCCACATCCGTACCCCTCCCTCCCCCGGGCCTGAGTGAGCCAGAGCCCCCTAATCAGCTGTTTCGTTAACCCCATCCTGTCTGGTCGAAGAACAGACACCCTCAGGTAATCTCCACAGTCAACTTGATGCATGCGGCATCTGTGGAATACCTGAATAGACAATGAAACATCCCAAAATTGAGGAGGTGGACTTTGGGAGCAACTGCAGACTTGGCGTTTGCTTTCTGCATCAAATTTGTTTCTGGATTTATGTTTCACTTAGTTTAGTATTTAGAGCTTATTATCATAGGTAGGTTTGTTTATTGATTAGGTTGCTCTCTTCCTTTTTTCTTTTTTAGTATAGATACATAATTTTTCCCCTTTTTCTCTTTTTCTGACTGTGTAAGTTTCTTGGTGTGATTTTGTCTGTATAGCTTTGCTTTTACCATTTGTCCTAGGGTTCTGTCTGTCCTTTTTTTTTTTTTTTTTAAATATAGTTTCTATCGCTTATTATCTTTGGTGGATTTCTTTTTTGGTTTGGTTGTTCTGTTCGTTCTTTACTTTTTTTTGTTTATTACTTTAAAAATATTTTTTTTAATTTTTAATAATTTAAAAAAATTTTATTGTAATAACTTTATTTTATTTTTTTTTCTTTCTTTCTTTCTTTTCTTCTCCCTTTTTTTCTGAGCCGTGTGGCTGACAAAGTGTTGGTGTTCCAGCCGAGTGCCAAGCCTGTGCCTCTGATGTGGGAGAGCTGAGTTCCAGACATTGGTCAACCAGAGACCTCCCGGATCCATGTAACATCAAACAGAAAAAGCTCTCCCAGACACGTCTATCTCAATGCTAAGGCCCACCTCCACTCAACAACCAGCAAGCTACAGTGCTGGACACCCTAGCTAGACATGCCAAACAACTAGCAAGACAGGAACACAACACCACCCATTAGCAGAAAGGCTGCCTAAAATCATAATAAGGTCACAGACACCCCAAAACACCACCGAATGTGGTCCTGCAAGAAAGACAAGATCCAGCCTCATCCACCAGAGCACAGGCACCAGTCCCCTCCAACAGGAAGCCTACGCAACCCACTGAACCAACCTTACACCCTGTGGCAGACACCAAAAACAAAGGGAACTATGAACCTGCAGCCTGCGAAAAGGAGACCCCAAACACAGTAAGTTAAGCAAAATGAGAAAACAGAGAAACACACAGCAGATGAAGGAACAAGGTAAAAAGCCACCAGACCAAACAAATGAAGAGGAAATAGGTAGTCTACCTGAAAAGGAATTCAGAGTAATGGTAGTAAAGATGATCTAAAAATCTGGGAAACAGAATGGAGAAAACACAAGAAACATTTAACAAGGACCTAGAAAACTAAAGAGCAAATAAACAATGATGAACAACACAACAAATGAAATTAAAAATTCTCTAGAAGGCATCAATAGCAGAATAACTGAGGCAGAAGAATGGATAAGTGACCTGGAAGATAAAAGAGTGGAAATAACTACCACAGAGCAGATTAAAGAAAAAAGAATGAAAAGAATTGAGGACAGTCTCAGAGACCTCTGGGACAACATTAAACGCAACAATATTCGAATTATAGGGGTCCCAGAAGATGAAGAGAAAAAGATAGGGACTGAGAAAATATCTGAAGAGATTATAGTTGAAAACTTCCTTAATATGGAAAAGGAAATATGCAACCAAGTCCAGGAAGTGCAGAGAGTCCCATACAGGATAAATCCAAGGAGAAGCATGCCAGGACACATATTAATTAAACTATCAAAAATTAAATACAAAGAAAATATATTAAAAGCAGCAAGGGAAAAACAACAAATACCATACAACAGAATCCCCATAAGGTTAACAGCTTATCTTTCACCAGAAACTCTGCAAGCCAGAAGGGAGTGACAGGACGTATTTAAAGTGGTGAAAGGGAAAAACTACAACCAAGATTACTCTACCCAGCAAGGATCTCATTCAGATTTGACAGAGAAATTAAAACCTTTACAGACAAGCAAAAGTGAGAATTCAGAACCACCAAACCAGCTTAACAACAAAAGCTAAAGGAACCTCTCTAGCAGGAAACACAAGAGAAGGAAAAGACCTACAATAACGAACCCAAAACAATTAAGAAAATGGTAATAGGAACATACATATTGATAACTACCTTAAATGTAAATGGATTAAATGCTCCAACCAAAAGACATAGACTGGCTGAATGGATACAAAAACAAGACCCATATATATGCTGCCTGCAAGGGACCCACTTCAGACTTAGGGACACATACAGACTGAAAGTGAGGGGATGGAAAAAAGTTATGCCATGCAAATGCAAATCAAAAGAAAGCTGGACTAGCAAGCCTCCTATCAGACAAAATAGACTTTAAAAGAAAGACTATTGCAAGAGACAAAGAAGGACACTACATAATGATCACGGGATCAATCCAAGAAGAAGATATGACAATTGGAAATATTTATGCACCCACAAAAGGAGCACCTCAACACATAAGGCAAATGTTAAGAGCCATAAAAAGGGAAATAGACAGTAACACAAGAATAGTTGGGGACTCTAACACCCCACTTTCAGCAATGGACAGATCATCCAAAATGAAAATAAATAAGGAAACACAACCTTTAAATGATACATGAAACAAGATGGACTTAATTGATATGTATAGAACATTCCATCCAAAAACAATAGAACACACTTTCTTGTCAAGTGCTCATGCAGCATTTTCCAGGATAGATCATACCTTGGGTCACAAATCAAGCCTTGGTAAATTTTAAAAAATTGAAATCATCTCAAGTATCTTTTCCGACCACAACGCTATAAGACTAGATATCAATTACAGGAAAAAAATCTATAAAAAATACAAACACACGGAGGCTAAACAATATGCTACTTAATAACCAAGAAATCACTGAAGAAATCAAAGAGGAAATCAAAAAATACCTAGAAATGAATGACAATGAAAACACGACGACACAAAACCTATGCGATGCAGCAAAAGCAGTTCTAAGAGGGAAGTTGATAGCAATACAATCCTACCTCAAGAAACAAGAAACAGTTCAAATAAACAACTTAACCTTACACCTAAAGCAATTAGAGAAAAAAGAACAAAATCCCCCCAAAGTTAGCAGAAGGAAAGAAATCATAAAGATCAGATCAGAAATAAATGAAAAAGAAATGAAGGAAACAATAGCAAAGATCAATAAAACTAAAAGCTGGTTCTTTGAGAAGATAAAGAAAATTGATAAACGATTAGCCAGACTCATCAAGAAAAAAACAGAGAAGACTCAAATCAATAGAAGTAGAAATGAAAAAGGAGAAGTAACAATGGACACTGAAGAAATAAAAAGGATCATGAGAGATTACTACTAGCAACTATATGCCAATAAAATGGACAACCTGGAAGAAATGGACAAATTCTTAGAAAAGTACAACCTTCCAAGACTGAACAAGGAACAAATAGCAAATATAAACAGACCAACCACAAAAACACTGAAATTGAGACTGTGATTAAAATCTTCCAACAAACAAAAACCCAGGACAGATAGCTTCACAGGCAAATTCTATCAAACATTTAGAGAAGAGTTAACACCAATCCTTCTCAAACTCTTCCAAATTACAGCAGAGGGAGGAACACTCCCAATCTCATTCTATGAGACCACCATCACCCTGATACCCAAACCAGACAAAGATGTCACAAAAAAGAAAACTACAGGCCAATATCACTGATGAACATAGATGCAAAATCCTCAACAAAATACTAACAAACAGAATTCAACAGCACATTAAAAGGATCATACACCATGATCAAGTTGGATTTATCCCAGGAAGGCAAGGATGCTTCAGTATACAGAAATCAATCAACATGATACATCATATTAACAAATTGAAGGATAAAAACCATATGATCTTCTCAATAGATGCAGAAAAACCTTTTGATCAAATTCAACACCCATTTATGCTAAAAACCCTCTAGAAAGTAGGCATAGAGGGAACTTACCTCAACATAATAAAGGCCATATATGACAAACCCACGGCCAACATCATTCTCAATGGTGAAAAAATGAAACCATTTCCTCTAAGATCAGGAACAAGACAAGGTTGCCCACTCTCACCACTATTATTCAACATAGTTTTGGAGGTTTTAGCCATAGCAATCAGAGAAGAAAAAGAAAGGAAAGGAATCCAAATCAGAAAAGAAGAAGTAAAGCTGTCACTGTTTGCAGATGACATGATACTACACATAAAGAATCCTAAAGATGCTACCAGAAAACTACTAGATCTAATCAATGAATTTGGCAAAGTAGCAGGATACAAAACTAATGCACAGAAATCTCTTTCATTCGGATTTCAAAAATCCGAAACAAATATTAACAAGCTGAATTTAACAATACATTAAAAGGATCATACACCATGATCAAAGGGGATTTATTCCAGCAATGCAAGGATGGTCAACATCTTCAAATCCATCAACATGATACAGCACACTAACAAAATAAAAGACAAAAATCACATGCTTGTATTAATAGATGCAGAAAAAACATCTGACAAGATTCAACATCTGTTTATGATAAAAACTCTCAACAGAGTGGGTGTAGACTAAACATACCTCAGTATAACCTAGGCCATATATGACATACTCAACGGTAAAAAGCTGAAAGTTTTTCTTCTAAGATCAGGAACAAGAAAAGAATGCTCACTCATAGGACTTTCATTTGACATATTTTGGAGTTCCTAGCTAGAACAATTAGGCAGAAAAAATAAGTAAAATTTATCCAAATTTTTTTGGAAAACAAAAAATTAAAAATAGAAATACCAGATGATCCAGCATTTCTGGTTATTTATCTGAAAAAAACAAAAACTCTAATCAAAAAGATATACGCACCTTATGTTCATTGTGGCATTATTTACAATAGCCAAGATATGAAAAAAAAACAACTGTGTCAATCAGTAGATAAATGAATATGAAAGATATGGCATATATATATACACATACACACACACACACACACACACACACACACACACACACAGAAGAATACTACTCAGCATTAAAAAAGAATATAATCTTGCCATTTGAGACACTAATGGACCTTGAGGATATTATGCTCAGTGAAATAAGCCAGACAGGTAAAGGCAAATACTGTATGATTTCACTTATATGTGGAATCTAAAAGACACAACAACTGAAAAAATAGACATAAAACTGAATTCATAGATCCACCAAACAGATCAGTGGTTGCCAGATGGGAGGAGACTTGTGGGGTTGGGCAAAATGGGTGAAGGGGATCTAGAGCTATAAACTTCTCATTATAAAATAAGTATGTCATAGGGATGTAATGTACACTATGGTTACTATAGTCAATAATACTCTATTGCAAATTTAAATGTTGTTCTCATTATAAGAAAAACAATCTTTAACATTTTATGGTGACAAATGTTAACTAAACATTGTGGTGATAATTTTCACTGTATACAAATATATTTTTAATTTTTTTTTTTTTTTTTTTTTTTTTGCGGTACGCGGGCCTCTGACTGTTGTGGCCTCTCCCGTTGCGGAGCACAGGCTCCGGATGCACAGGCTCAGCGGCCATGGCTCACGGGCCCAGCTGCACCGTGGCATGTGTGATCTTCCCGGACCAGGGCACGAACCCGTGTCCCCTGCATCGGCAGGCGGACTCTCAACCACTGCGCCACCAGGGAAGCCCTGTATACAAATATTGAATCATTATGTTGTACATCTGAGTGGAATGTCATATATCAATTATACCTCAATTAAAAAATTTGCATAAAGTGGCACCATACTCTATCTAGTGTCTTGGTGAGGTGATAAAAGAGAAACAGACATGTGAAGTGTGTAATCACTAAGTTTAAAAGTCCTATCTTTTAAGGAAGCCTATTTGCTCTAAAATGCTGGGGGTGGGGCTTCCCTGGTGGCGCAGCGGTTAAGAATCCGTCTGCCAATGCAGGGGACGGGGTTCAAGCCCTGGTCCGGGAAGATCCCACATGCCACAGAGCAACTAAGCCCATGCACCACAACTACTGAGCCTGCGCTCTAGAGCCCACGAACCACAACTACTGAGCCCATGTGCCACAACTACTGAAGCCCATGTGCCTAGAGCCCGTGCTCCGCAACAAGAGAAGCCACCGCAATGAGAAGCCCGCGCACCGCAACAAAGAGCAGCCCCTCCTCGCCACAACTAGAGAAAGCCCACGCACAGCAACGAAGACCCAACATAGCCAAAAATAAATAAGTTTTAAAAAATAAATAAATAAAATAAAATACTGGGGGCGGAGGTGGGAGTGAGGGGGGATTATAGATGAAACAAAAGTAGCCATAATTTGTAGTTATTGAAGTGCTGGGTAATGGGAGTTTATTATATTATTTTCTTTAGTGTACATTTGAAAATTTCTGTGATGAAAAGTTAAAAATAAAGGCTTGTTTTGTTAACATAAAAAAAAATGTGGGGGAAAACCGCATGCCTAGGAATCAATGAAGCAAAATATTTGTGATCACGTCTTACTTCTGGTTGACGTTGGGCCTGGAATCAGAGGACAGGCCAAGTTCCCGCTCTGCCACTCACCAGCAGTGGGACCTTGGGTTCATCACCTAACTTCTTAGCTTCTTCAAGTATAAAATAGAGATAATATCAGTTCTGTCTACCTTACATGGCTGTTGGGAGGAGCTAATGAAACAATGACAATGAGAGGGCTTTGCAAACTATGGTGCCAAATAAATGTACACGTTGAAAGGAAGAGAATTCCAAGTCTATAAGGCCTCTGAAGGCAAGTTCTAGGTGTGATTCACCTCTGTATCCTCCACCAGGTCTAGCTGCATCATTCATACAGTAGATGTAAAGATGACCATTTGTTGTTCCTATGGCGGCCTTGCATCTGAACGTCTTTACCACATTTAGGGAGTTCCTCATCATGGGTCTTGGGAACAGAGCCCACCTCCCAGGAGAGAAGATGCAAGTGCAGGAAGCATGTCCCTCACCAGTCTAGCAGCTCTGGAGCAACCCGTACACTCACGCTTCATTCATCAGAGGCACTGCCTTGACTTTGAATCCAGAAGCAGTGATACTAAGAAGCAGGGATTATGGTAGCGGCCCCGAGATGAAGGAGGAGCTGGGGCTCGCAAGCAGCACCCAGCATCTAGCCCCAGTGGATGAGCATCACAAGCTGAAGTGTGTAGGACACGGCAGAGGCAGTGGCCGCAGAGGCAGCCATATTCTGACCTTTGTTCTTCCTGCAAAGCATCCACACTTGGCTCTCAGCTCTCCTGGCATTTCTTTGAGCAATCCAGGATCCCTTTAATAAATTCTTCTTCTGGGCTCCCCTGGTGGCACAGTGGTTAAGAATCCGCCTGCCAATGCAGGGGACACGGGTTCAAGCCCTGGTCTGGGAAGATCCCACATGCCGTGGAGCAACTAAGTCCATGCGCCACAACTACTGAGCCTGCGCTCTAGAGCCCGTGAGCCACAACTACTGAGCCTGCGAGCCACAACTACTGAGGCCTGCACGCCTAGAGCCTGTGCTCCGCAACAAGAGAAGCCACCGCAATGAGAAGCCCGCACACTGCAACAAAGAGTAGCCCCCGCTCGTCACAACTAGAGAAAGCTCATGTGCGGTAATGAAGACCCAACACAGCCAAAAATAAATTAATTAATTAATTAAATTTTTTAAAAAATAAATTCTTTTGCTAAAATCTAAAATAGTAATAATAATATTGTCATATCTTTGTATGGTGACAGGTGGTAACTAGACTTACCAGTGATCATTTTGAAATGTATAGAAATATTAAATCACTATGTTGTGTACCTGGAACTAACAGTATTGTAGGTCAATTATACTTCAATAAAAGAAAGAAAGAGGGAAATATGAGACAGAGCACAGTTTTCACTCTTAGGTACTAACCAATAGTCTCAATTTTTAAGAGACTATTAAAAGTCCAGACCCTTGTTTCTGACTGCAGCAACTAAGAGCAACAGAGCACAAAGCAACATGAACAAACCTTAAAAACAATGCTCAGTGAAAAATAAGAAACAAAACAAGTTACTACAGAGCCATTTACATTCATGGAAAATACACGCAAAAACAATAACACAGAGTTTGCCAGTACATACTCGAACAAAAAAATACATATGGAACCCATTAAAATGGTTTTCTATGCAGAGGAATGGGAGTGGAGAATGGGGACCAAAATGCGTAAATAAACAAAACAAGAAAGGTGTTTTACACAAATTAATAGTGCTAATGTACCACACACTAGGAGTCAAATTGACTCAGGCCTCTGTACTGCCAGCTCCCCAAGGAATATCTGGACCTCGTTAGTATCAGAGCTTCACTGCCCTTCAGAGTTCAGACCTCAGCGGGGAATGGGCAGGTTGGCTGAGGTTGGATGTAGTCAGCTTCTCTAGTATTTCCCTCATGTTTCTCTTTTCTTCTATGATTCACAGTGATGTCTCTGGCTCTTCCAGGGTTGGAGCAGTGGAGAGCAGTAAGGGACAGAAAAAGTCTTATTCAACTGAATATAGCCATTATCCTACAATGGTACCCCCTGTACGTGGTCCTGTCCTGATGCTAGCTCCTCTCAAGAGAAGCTCTTATGTCCCTTATAACAGGGGTCCCCAACCCCCGGGCCATGGACCTGTGCTGGTCCGCAGCCTGTTAGGATCCGGGCCGCACAGCAGGAGGTGAGCAGGGGGGCCAGCGAGCGAAGCTTCATTTGCCTCTCCCCATCATCCCCCATTGCTCGCATTACCTCCTGAACCATTCCCCCCATCACTCGCATTACAGCTTGAACAAACACCCCTCAACCCGTCCATGGAAAAACCGTCTTCCACGAAACCGGTCCCTGGTGCCAAAAAGGTTGGAGACCGCTGCCTTATAGGACCTGTCTCTGAAGATACATCTCAAAGAATTAAACATGATTTAAATATAAAATGAAAGACTAACTTGCCTAAACCCCAGCACCTATTGCCCAAAGAATAAAAGAGCAAATACATATACAGCTTTTGACCCAGTTGCTTTTGATCTAATGTGCTTTTAAGAGAGCCAGCATAAGCTGGTTGTATAATCATATAATAATTATAGTAACCATTTAATGAACACTTGCTACAATACTCCTCATTTAATACACACAACGACTCTGACACAGATTCAGTTACTATCCCCATTTCATAGAAAAAGAAACAGAATGTAAGAGAGGTCACAAAGCCAACATGCAATGTTACTTGGATTAAAATCTTGTGCTTTCTATTTCAAAATCATGTTCTTGGCCACTGCATTTTGTGTACATAAGCAGTTGTACTTGGCAGCGGGGATAGCAGAGGAGAGAGAATAGCACTGCCCCTGGGGATGATGATCTGACAGTAAGAGAACTGCATGACTTCTTTAAGAGGCCTCAAGTCACTCAGCAATAAATGGAGAAAATAACTGCCTCTTTATCAGGTGAAGTAATGGGAGGTAAGACCAGTTTCACCTCTTGATTTTACTGCAAAGGAAGCGGCTAAGCCACATCTGCCAATAGGTGTGGATGGAAACAGGAGGCCACTCACAGAGTGTAGCTTCCGTGGGTGGCCCAGCTGCACCTGCCTCATCTACACAATGGGCATAACAATAATAGTATTCCCTCCTAGGGTGGTTGTGAGAATTCAATGTAGTAATATATGTGATAGATTTGGAACAGTGCTTGACAGATAGCACTCACTAGCTAAACACTAGCTACTTACTCTTGGTATTAAAGATAGAAAATTGGGGGAGTTCCCTGGCGGTCCAGGGGTTAGGACTCTGCACTCTCACTGTCGAGGGTTCAGTCCCTGGTCGGGGAACTAAGATTCCTGCAAGCCGCGAGGTGCAGCCAAAAATACATATAAATAAAGATAGAAACTTGGCTACTAGGGATCTCTGTGGCCTTAAGTACATGTAAGCTCCAGGCGATGGGGAGAGGTTTGCACTCATCTTGGCTTTCTCTCAGTAGGTGTTTAGTTTGGAAGATGAGCTAGCCATCGTCCTGGCCAATAGAAAGCAGTGTTCAGAGGGGATATGACAGGGATGGAGAAATAAGATATCAGGAAATAATAATAACTCCTAATTTTTCCCATTTCTATGGTCAAAGATGGCGTTTAGAGTATACCAATTTGGTCTTGGTCATCCTCACAATTATCTGGAATATGATTAACAAGTGTCCCTTGTCTTAGCCTTCATCCCCACCTCTGTAAAAAGACAATAAAGAGGAGTGAGGATTCCTGCTGTGGCAATCTGACCCCAGAGCCCAACCTCCTAACCTTTGCTCTCACTACTTCTCAAGGGGCAACCACTGAGAGCCAGACATCAAGGTAGGGTGACAACAGGGCTGGGGCCATGTGGCTCACAGGCTCAGTAGCTGTGGCTCATGGGCTCAGTAGTTGTGGCTTGCGGGCTCTAGAGCACAGTCTCAGTAGTTGTGGTGCACAGTTGCTCCGCGGCATGTGGGATCTTCCCTGACCAGGGCTCGAACCCGTGTCCCCTGCATTGGCAGGCGTATTCTTAACTACTGCACACCAGGGAAGCCCTGTGAAGGCTCTTCTTACATTAAGATCTGAAATGATTTCCTCCTTGCAGAAGTTATTTTTTGCAAATGGCATAAATACATGATTATGACATTGGTCTTGAAACGCACTGCAGCGCTCCCTCGGTTCCGCCCAAGTCTGTGCAACCTGGAGCATGTCTCTAACATGGGATGAGGTGCCGGTCCTCTCAGCTTCATGGAGTTGTCAGCAGCAAAAGAGGTCATGGAAGTGACCGGTGACTTGTAAACAGTACAGGGCAAAACGAAGCTGAGGGGATATAGTCAGCTATAGAAGAGAGGCCACGTGTTGTGTGCAAGATTAATATTTCCTATTGTTCTGATACTTCATTGGGAGCCTTGTGGAGGTCATCACACAATTGTGTATGTCACCACTGAGCGATGTGGAAAGAATAGTGGGCAGAGATTGCCCAATCTACCTGTTTCTAGTCCCAGAAAGGATTGGATTTATTTCCATGGTCCTTCCTAGATCTAAAATCCAGACTCTGCCTGCCGCTTAGAACTAGAAGGAACCTTAATAGTCATGGAGGTTCTGAGTCGGCCTCCTACTGCAGGACCCTGTGTGACTCCCTTGATGCCGCTGCTGGAACGGCAGTGAGTAGGTGCTCAGTAAATGCATGTTGACTGACGGACCAGCTGGGCCTCTCATTCCTCATCTGCAAAAATAAGGAGGATGGCAGACATGACATCTGAAGTAATTTGAAAGTTTAAATGTTCAGAATTTGGGTGCAATTCAAAAATGTTGTCAGAGTGGAAATGGAAGTCTAGGGAGATTGCTTAATTACGAAGCAGCAAGCAGGTCATGTGGAGGCAAAGCTCTGGTCATCCTATTCCCTGGAAGCCTTAAGGATTTCCTTCTCAACGCAAATCAAAACTACAATGAGGTACAACCCCACGCTGGACAGAATGGCCATCATTAAAAAGTCTACAAATAACAAATCCTGGAGAGGGTGTGGAGAAAAAGGGAACCCTCCTACACTGTTGGTGGGAATGTAAATTGGTGCAGCCACTATGGAAAACAGTATGGAAGTTCCTCAAAAAGCTAAAAATAGAGTTGCCGTATGATCCAGCAATGCCACTCCTGGGCATATATCCAGATGAAACTCTAATTTGAAAAGATACATGCACCCCTATATTCATAGCAGCACTATTCACAATAGCCAAGACATGGAAACACCTAAATGTCCATCGACAGTTGAATGGATAAAGAAGATGTGTTACATATATACAATGGAATATTACTTAGCCATCAAAAAGAAAGGAATAGGGCTTCCCTGGTGGCGCAGTGGTTGGGAGTCCGCCTGCCGATGCAGGGGACAAGGGTTCGTGCCCCGGTCCAGGAGGATCCCGCGTGCCGCAGAGCGGCTGGGCCCATGAGCCATGGCCGCTGAGCCTGTGCGTCCGGAGCCTGTGCTCCGCAACGGGAGAGGCCACAACAGTGAGAGGCCCGCGTACCACAAAAAAAAAAAAAAAAAAAAAAAGAATGGAATAATGCCATTTGCAGCAATATGGATAGACCTAGAGATTATCACACTAAATGAAGTAAGTCAGAAAGACAAAGACAAGTACCATATGATATCACTTATATGTGGAATCTAAAATATGACACAAATGAACTTATCTACAAAACAGAAACAGACTCACAGCCATAGAGCATAGACTTGTTGTCAAAGGGTTGGGGGAGGGATGGATTGGGAGTTTGGGATTAGCAGATGCAAACTATTATATAGAGAATGGATAAACAACAAGGTCCTACTGTATAGCACAGGGAACTGTATTCAATATCCTGCCATAAACCATAATGGAAAAGAATATGAAAAAGAATGTATACATATGTATAACTGAATCAACTTGCTGTACAGCAGAAATTAACACAACATTGTAAATCAACTATACTTCAATAAAATTAAATTAAAAAAAGAATTTCCTTCTCTAACTAGCTTGCCCTCATTCTTATTCTCATTCTCTCACTTCTCTCCCTCTCTCTCTCTTAGTTCTACATGGAAATCTGCTCAGAAATTTCTCTTTTGAACCAAATGGGGATTACTTGTAAATCCACTGGTGAGTTGATTGAGAACAAATATTTTGATGAAAAGACTTTTAAAAATCTGAATTTTTTTCTAGTTTAATTTTATTTATTTAATTATTTGAAGTTATTACAAAATAATAGCTATATTTCCCTGTGCTGTACAATATACTCTTGTAGCTTATTTATTTTATACATAGTAATTTGTATCTCTTAACCCGCTACCTCTATCTTAAACCTACCCCTCTCTCCCCCACTGGTAACCGCTAGTCCATTCTCTATATTTGTGAGTCTATTTCTGTTTTGTTACATTCATTCGTTTTATTTTTTAGATCCCACATACAAGTGATATCATATAATATCTGTCTTTCTCTGACTTATTTCACTAAGCATAATACCCTCTAGGTCCATCCACATTGTTGCAAATGGCAGAATTTCATTCTTTTTTATGGCTGAGTAGTATTCCATTGTATAGATATACCACATCTTTATCCATTCACCTATTGATGGACACTTAGATTGCTTCCATACCTTGGCTGTTGTAAATAGTGCTGCTATGAACACTGGTGTGCATGTATCTTTTTGAATTAGTGTTTTCATTTTCTTCCAATATTTTCCCAGCAGTGGAATTCCTGGATCACATGGTAGTTCTATTTTCAGCTTTTTGAGGAAGCTCCATACTGTTTTCCATCGTAGCTGTACAAATTTACATTCCCACCAACAGTGCACAAAGGTTCCATTTTCTCCACATCCTCACCAACATTTATTACTTGTTGACTTTTTGATGATAGCCATTCTGAAACGTGTGAGGTGATATCTCATCGTGGTTTTGATTTGCATTTCTCTGATGATTATTGATGTTGAGCATCTTTTCATGTGCCTGTTGCCCATCTTTATACCTTCTTTGGAAAAATGTATATTCAGGTCTTCTGCCCATTTTTTGATTGGGTTGTTTGGTTTTTTTGATATTGAGTTTTATACATATATATATGTGTGTATATATATATATTTTTTATCTTAACCCCTTATTGGTTGTATCATTTGCAAATATTTTCTCCCATTCAATCGGTTGTCTTTTCATTTTGTTGATGGTTTCCTTTGCTGTGCAAAAGCTTTTAAGTTTAATCAGGTCCCATTTATTTACTTCTGCTTTTGTTTCTTTTGCCTTAGGAGACAGTTGCAAAAAAATATTTCTACGTCTTATGTCAAAGAGTGTTCTGCCTATGTTCTCTTCTAGGATTTCAATGGTTTCAGGTTTTACATTTTAGGTCTTTAATTAAAATCTGAACATTTTTTGGAAATTATTTTTTAAATCTATGTATATCTGTGCATCACTAATAAGCTCAGAGTACTGTACAGCTATTTTTCGGTATCAACTCCTCTCAGCCCATAACCCTAAAGGTGACCGGGAAAGACAACCATCTCTCACTTTTTAGAGAGGAGAAAGCAAGTCCCAGTGGAGTCTGTCCCACACTAAGCTGAATTTGCTTACAAAGATGTGGAACAAGCAGAGCTGAAAACCAACCCAGGAGAATGCGTGTCTTTGAACCAAATCATCTCCAAATGCCCTGGGAAGTGCTTGCAGGCTTTGTTTGTGCTGCCAGCAAAAGAGAGACTTTTCACAAAAGGGCTGTTTTTCAAAGAACAACAAACGCTATTTTAAACTTGGGGGTGGGAGATCGTATCTGGACCGTTTACACAAGCAAGTGCTGGCTGACTGACATCTCACCCCAGGGTTTGCTCGTTCTGGCTTCCCAGGAAAGCAAAGGGACCTGCTTCTGATGGCTCTGGAAGTGAGCAGCAAATGAGGTCTCCAGCAGTATTTGAACTTTGCAACGTAGGCAGAAACCCTCAACAAGGTCAGGCTGGTGATGTTTGCCACCCAAGTGGTCTTGGGCATTAAAGGGGGTCAGGAGGCTATGGAAGCTTCCCGAGACTTGAGCACTGTCAGCAGACGCAGGACTTAATGGATGCTAACCCCGTGCTGTGTGTGTGTGTGTGTGTGTGTGTGTGAGTGTGTTGTCCCTATTATTGTTCTAGGACAATGCTGCTTGACTGTAAGAAGCCAACCTCTGGAGTGTGGCTACCTGGGTTTAAAACCTCACTCCACCATAGCTAAGCCCGTAAAGTCCCCAAGCTTCAGCTTCTATGGGTGTAAAGCAGGGATGGTGACAGTGGTCCCTGCACCCCAGGCAGCTGTTGTCAGTGGTCAAGAGGCTGACACACCAGAGTGCCTTAGCAGTCCTGGCACATGGGACACACTCCAGCCACGCAGGTCATTGCTGCTGCCATGACTGTTTCCCCTCAGAAGTCCAACGAACTCCCCACCAAACAGGAAAGTGTGTCTGACCCTTGCAAGTCCAATAAAAAAAACAGAGGCAACAATACCATCCTGCTCAGGGTGTTAGGTTTTAAAAATATATAATAATAACAACAATAATAATAATAACACATTTTCCATCACAACTCCTCCAATGCTTTCTATAGCATTGTAGAGTTCCATGAAATTCTGAAAGAGAAGCAGCCAGCTGTGACCAGCAAGACAGGACAGGGAAAGGTGTGCCCCTATGGTAGGAAATTTTCTCTAAAAGGTCTGTTATTTTTACAACACAGCCCTAAATCTTTCCAGGAAAATACAGCCAAGCTCACTCAGCAGGGGGGGTTGGAACCACATTTCCCCTTACCTCACCAGAAGTTTCAAACTAACTAAAAACATGGCAATGACTGCCAGTGGACAGTTGGAACTTTTTTAAAAAAAATCATTTTCCGTTTTCAGCATCTGAAAAGTAGGGATTGAAACAGTGCAGCATTCAGAAGAGACAAAAGAGACAGTTGGGGGTGGTTCCGAGCTACCTCTAGAGTCTTCACTGCAGCATCCTCGGTGTAAAAGAGATGTGGATCCTCGCCTTTCGGTAAAAAGTAAGGAATCTACACCTTAAGCACTGAAATGCAAGATGCTCCCAGCCCAGATTTCCTCGCAACTCAGCCAAACGTCTTTGCGGAGCTCAGCCGAGTGGGGGAAGGGAAAAGAGAGCAACCAACTTTGCTCGAGTCTTACCCCTGCGGTTTTCAAAGGAAATAAAGAAAAGCCACTAACCTTGCCTCCTGTCCGGGAAGAGCACAGGGCCCGGCTGAGGTTGTCTCCCATAGCAAAGGGCCCCCAAGTTTAGGAGCTGAGCCACCACGGAGAGCTTTGCTAGCCAGCTCCTCTGTGCACATGGCATGGTTCAGTTGTTGCGGAGAGAAAAGTCAACAAGTTTTAGCTCAAGAAATCAAGTCCTCGCCTGTGGCCGAGCAAGAAGATGCAGGGGTGCATGGTCCAGGAGTGGGGAGGGGGAAGCTGCAAGGCTGCCCACGATCTCCCTTTGCTCTTTTAAGCAGAAAGGGGCTAGTTACCTTTCCGTCCCCTCCCTCCTCCCGAAAGTGGAGTGATTCAGCTGACAGCGTCTGCTTTCCGTGGGGTGCGGAATGGGTCAGAGCGGGAGGGCGCAGCCCACCCCCGATCCCCACCCCTCTGCCTTGGGCGCCAGGCCTCCTCGCAGACAGCTCCGCGCATCTTCCTCCGGGACTCCCACCCCCGCGCTCCGCCGGCCCCGCCCAGAGCCCGGCCAAGCCGGCCAAATAGGGGAGCCCCGGGGAGAGTCACCCTGGGCGGGACTCCGAGTGAGAGGCCCCCCCAGGCCAGCCCCTCATACAGGCGGAAAATGTTGAGCGCAGGGATGGGGCAGAGAGGACCCCACTCCCTGACCCTCCTCAGCTCAGTGCTGCCCCCTTTCCGGCCTTTCCCAGTTCCCGAACTTTTCCCACCATTGCTCTACCAAGGCTCCTCAGACGGTCTCTGCGATTCTCTTCCAGGCCCGGCTAGGGCTTTCATTTGAAAAAGTAACATGCAATTTTTCTCTTTGCCAAGTCACACAAAGGGAAATGGTCTGTTCAAATGCTAGTTCAACCCTGGACAAGTCCCTTCATCTGTACCATGAGGCTATGCATAGGACCACAGGACGATGAGCCACTCTGAGTCTGCAGGTCTCTCTAGTGCTTTTCTAATTTCCTAAGCCTACCTCCACTCACCCAAAAGGAAACCTGGAGAGCAGAGGAAGTAAGTCAGCCCAAGAAGGTGTCAAGGTATTTCTCCAGTTCACCTGCACAGGCTGACCTTGGAAGGGGAAACCATTCAGGGGCTCAAGCTTTACCTCAACGAGCTAATGCTGCAAACTAGGGTGCTTGTCAGGCATCCTGAGAACTTCCTGGGATAATCCAGCCAAGGTTTTCACCTCTGGGCTGAAACGGGCCTCCTTATTCCATTCAGGAGGAATTTGGCCCCATATTGGTTCTCCATGGCTTCCAGCCATCCATACGTGCTCAGTGAGAGGAGGGGGGCAGGGTACCAACTCATCCAACCTTGCCCACGGCCAGTGCGGCCAAGTCAAACAGTGATCCAAGTACAAGGTGGTCCTCACAAGCCTGGGGCAGGTAGTTTGAAGGACTTCAGACTGGATACATACACACCACGACATTTCAAGGGGTAGGTATAAGACTCCTGTTATTGCCATTACAAATTCCCAAAAGTTTGGTGACTCAAAACAGCACAGATTTAGTATCTTCCAGTGCTGGTGGTCAGAAGTCTGAGACGGTTCTCCCTAGGCTAAATCAAGGCATTAGCCCAGCTGCATTCCTTTCCCGAGGCCCTTTCCTTTCCTTCCGCCATTTTCAAAGCCAGTAAGGGCCAGTTGGGTCTCTTAGTCGCATCATCCTGACACTATCCCTTTTTCTTCCCTTTTCCATTTATAAGGACCCTTGTGATTATGTTAGATCCACCCAGATTATCCAGCTTAATCTTTTTATCTTATAGTCAGCTGATTAGCAATCTTAATTCCATCTGCAACCTTATCTTCTTTGCCATACATTACAGGTTATATTGTGCTGTCATAGGCCAGTCACAGAACTGCTCTGAGCCTCTTGTTCTGTTACATAAATATTAGGGAAGAAGAGCATAGCTTGAGTCCAAAGGGGATACAGAGAAGACAGGCATGTCTAGTGAAATGTCATGAAGACCCAACAGTAGGGCAGTTGCAAAGGTACTGAAGAACCACTTTGGGCTAGAACTCTTTGTTTCTTTCCCTCTTCTCCTCTTCCCCTCCCCCTTGCCCTTCTCCTCCTCCTCTTCTTCCTCCTTCTGTTTCTTCTTCTTTTTTCTTTTTTTTTTTTTCGCTGTACGCGGGCATCTCACTGTTGCGGCCTCTCCCTTTGCGGAGCACAGGCTCCGGACGCGCAGCCCCAGCGGCCATGGCTCACGGGCCCAGCCGCTCTGCGGCATGTGGGATCCTCCTGGACCGGGGCACGAACCCGTGTCCCCTGCATCGGCAGGTGGACTCTCAACCACTGTGCCACCAGGGAAGCCCCATTTTTTTTTTTTTTAAATTGAAGTCTAGTTGATTTACAATGTTGTGTTTGTTTCAAGTGTACAGCAGTGATTCAGTTATACATATATATATATTCTTTTTCAGGGTCTTTTCTCTGCTTTTTTTTTTTTTTCCAAGTACTGTGGAAGCGACTCACATAATTGCACCTACTGGTGCAACTACCAATTCACGTCTCCAATTTCAGCAAGTTTTCAACATGGCTCAGCACATATATGCATCCTGCTATTATTCCAAGACTGAGTTCCTCTTACTCTCTCCAGAATTTATAAAATTCCTCCAAAGCCTGGTGTTAACTCAGGGTAGAGGGAAGAATTAATCCTGCTCAACTTTTCCTCTGCGCAGTGGGAAAAGGAAACAAATCCTTTTGGTGACCAAGGTTGGTAGCAATAAAAAAGCCAACTGCCTTTCCTGATATGTCCTCTATAGAGAGCACAGCTGTGAAGCAGTGCATAGTCTCCAAAATATCCCAAGGCTGATGCAAATATGCTACCATTGAAGAAAAACTACAAACACATGTAAAATCCAACTGTTAAATAAGAGGTAGGAACAGCAAACATTTACTACATGTTGACTATTTACTGGGCATTGCCCTGTATCTGCATTACTTTATTTAATCTTCACAAAAACCTATTAATTAGGCAGGTAATATTATTATCTTTGGATTGCAGATGAGAAAATAGACACTGAAAGGTTAATAACTGCCTAAGATCACATCACCATGAAGCGGAAAGCTACGGTGAAGCAGTGAAGGTCAGAGAAATGAAAAGACTTAGCCAAGACACCAGGTAGAATCAAATATAGAACTGTCTCACTTCCTTGTAATGTCTTCATCCACAGAGAGTGAAGGAACTAAGAATACCAACATATAGACATTATCATAGTGTCTCAGGTAGTGGTTTAGTTCTTATGGTAAAGTGTTTCCCATGTAAAAAAACAAATTGAGACAAAACATCTAAAATGCTTCACAAAGAGTTTCCTCTGTTACATAAGCAAATAAGGCATAAAAAATTCATACTTTCCTTAAAAACCTGTAGAAGAACAAGGGATGGCTGAAATTCAAGGAAAATTAGCTCAAGGCATTTTTCAAAGCTGTCATTAATGCTGGAAAGACAAAAAACTGACATCAGCCAAGAAAACCAAGCCTGACTTGGCCCCAAGTATTACAAATGAATATGCCACAAAAAGAGAATTAACATCTGTTAATCCTACCCAAATACCACAACCACCACCTCATAACGGCAATCATAGTATCATACTCTCTAGTTTACAAAGTTCTTTTCGTAAGCCAAGTCAGAGGATGGAAGGGAGAAGAGTCTTCCTCTGAGGTTTTCGAGCGTAGTTAGACCTTAACTGTGCTTGGAAGTCAAAAAACATTACCTTCAAAAATCATACATTTTAATATTGTTGTCACAAGTACTATTTTCTTTTAAACCTCTCTGCAGTCCTTGAAAGAAGATGGGGATGGTATTTGTAACCCTCAGGACTGTCAGTTCACTTTTATTCTTCCACCCATTTGTATTCAACGTATAATTGGATCAATAATAAGCACTGCCCACTCTGTACATTCCCAACACCCAGGGAGTTTGTCTTCCTGGCTCAATTTGAAGACCCTAGAGTCTATTCATTGCAGATTTTGTAAAGCTACCTGGCTTTGTACTAAGTGAATGCCATTGGACCATTCCTCAGACATTGTAATTAATCCATTTGATTAAAGAAACAATGTCATGCCAATGCCCCTTTGAAAGCCATGGCTGAGAAAGCCATGGATCCCTGATTATAAAAACATACTATTGGCTGAAAGAAAACAGTGCATCTCAGAAAAAAAAAGGTGCAGCACTTGGATCAAAATGTTGCAGTAAATGGAAAGTAACATCAGTTTGGGATCAACTTAAGCCTAATCAAAATGAAATGTAACAAGGGTTTACTAGGGTTGATGGAAGGAGATCCACATGGGTGGTCTCCCAGAGGGAGCCCAGGTGGGGTAAGGGGGGGATAGGGCTTGTGGAAAGGGGTCAGAGCCTCAGCAATGTAAAAAGGACATCTGTATAGGATAGCTGCCCAATGAATTGTATCAGAGCCAGAGCAGAGTGAGAAGGGCACCCCCCTAAGAGGGGATGCCCAGCAGGGTGTTGAAATACTGGCAGGGTAAGGAGGCGTGGGGTGATGGTGGCAACTGAGGCAGTGACTGGAGGTTGGTTACATACAGGGGGATTGATTAAATAAGTTAACACAGCAAGGATAATGGGAGTCAAGTTTCTCACTGCCAGTGAAGGGAAGTACCAGTCAGAAAAGAGAAAAAAGTAGAATGAATTCTGTGATGTTGTATTGTAACTGAATCCATAGTTGGAACCCATAGCTGTTGACGTATGTATCGATGTATACAGAAATAAAGATATAAATGTGCATAAGTGTTACGTATATGTGTGTATGCATACATATATTCCCTAGGCCTGTCCGTTTGAGTATGTTGGAGCAACACCCCAAAAGCAATGAACACATCTGACACTCAGATCTTGGATTCTAAATACCACTCTCCACTAAAGGAACTAGGACTCCTTAAAGAAATGGCTTAGAGAAAACAGAAGATAAGCCTGAATCATTTTATTGCTCAAAAAACAAAAAGACAAACAAAAAAACAACAAAAAAAGCCAACAACAACAAAGAAAGACTCAAAGAAAGATGAGAGCACATCAAAAGGAGAGAGGAGCTAGCATGAAAGAGCACCCACTAGCCAAATCTAGGAAAGTTTAAGCAAAAATACACAATAGTAATATGTTATTAGACATAAAATAAGAACCATGAATCCATACTGATACAAATAGATAAATGAATAGAAAGGTCGATGATGGACAGAATCTTTATATAATTTTAAAGTACCTCCTCCTAAATATTTATTAATTATAAAGTACTCAAAAGAGTAGAGTGCAGAAGCCTAGCAGGTATCACCTTAATCGAGTTAACAAAGTAAACAGCATCAGTGAGGTGGAAAATCAAAACTGCACACTCCCTGATAGGCTTCAGTGAGAACAACATCATTTGTGTGAAACCTCTGCCAGAGATATATAGCCTGGATCTAACAATGCAGAAACATCAGACAAACCAAAATTGAGGGACATTCTACAAAATAGCTGGCTTTTTATCTTCAAAAGGCCATGAAAATCAAAAGAAAACTGAAAAACTCTTCTAGATTGAAGGAGACCAAAGAGATATGACAATTAAATGCAACACATGAGTCTGAATAGGATCCTTTTGTTACAAAAGACATTGTTGGATCAATTAGTGAAACTTGAAAGGGGACAGAGGATTGGATGGTAGTACTGTTTCACTTAATTTCCTGATTGTGATTGTTGTGGTTTTGTAGAAGAATGTCCTTGTTTGTTAGAGGTATATACCTTAAAGTATCAATATTTGAAGGTGATGAGACATCTAGTTGATAACTTAAATAATTTAGAACACAAAATGTTTTCTGCTTTTTTTTAACTTCTCTTCCAACTTTTCTGTAAGTTTGAGATTGCTTCTAAATAAAAAACATCAAATGTAACAATCTGTTCTCATTCTTTAAAATAATTTAACACTTGGTGGAGATGCTATAGAATTGGGAATTAGAGAAGCCTAATAATGAGAGGTTAGTAGTCAATTAAGTGCCCATGTATGGTAGTCTCTGAGCACCCATGCTGACAGCTGTGGATGTTACCATTGTCAGACTGGTCCTATGTTGGTCCTGAACCACATGGGCACCAGTCCTTTTCTAACACTCTGCCTTAAAGATTAAGCCTGAATTAAAGAATAGTGTGCTCATTGTTCCCAAAGAGAGGAAGAAATTAGGAATGGAATGTATCAGGGAACCTTTGAATACTACTACCTTAGCAAAAAGAGAATACCTCATTTATTCATTCAACAAATATTTATTGATTGCCTACTATGTCCAGGCATTGAGAGTATAGCAATGAAGGAAATAGAGACTCTTTCCTCATGCTTGAATATGTCCTAGTTTGAGGTTGTGGGAATCAAGGGTAAAGGAAATAAACAAACAAACAAATATGTACTATGTAAGATAGTGGTAAGAGCAGCAGAGAACAATAAGCAGGCTAAGGAGGACAGTGAGTGACTGAGAGGGGTGGGTTTCTATTTTATATAAGGGGGCCAAAAATGGCCTCCCTACTAAGATGATATTAACAGAAACCTGAAAAAAATAAGACTCTGAGGAAAATAGCTATCTGGTAGAAGAATATTCCAGGCCAGGGAAACAGTAATAGCAAAGATCCTCAATTGGGAAGAAATATGCTAGGAGGACATGGAAAATTGAGGAGTGTGGTGTGGCTGGAGCATGCGGGCAAGGGGAGAGTGGTGGGAGAGGGAGAGAGGGGAAAGCATGAAGATCCCTAGTGGGGACTTTAAATTTTACCCTGAGCAAATTAAGAAGCCACTGCTGGTTTTGAATAGAGAAGTGACTTAGGATTTACAAGGATCTCTTTGGTTGCTGGGTTGAGAATGGCTGTAGGGAGGGAAAGGCAGGAGCACAGAGAGCAGTTTGGAGGTTATTGAATTAACTCTGGTAAGAGATAATGGTGGGTTACATCAGGTGGTAGCAAAAGACATGGTGGGAATTACTCAGATTCTGGATTTATTTTGAAGGTAGAGCCAACAAGACTTTCTAATGAATTGGATATATGGTATAACAGAAAGAAAGAACTCAAGAATGATGACAAGGTTCAGAATTGCCGATAATTGAGATGAGGAAGATGGAAGGTAGACTAGGTTTGATAAGGGTGGGGAAATCAGAAGCTCAGTTGGAGACATGCTAAGATGTCTCTTAGACATTTGAAAGGAAATGTCAACAAGGCCATTGGATATACAAGTCTAGAGTTCAGAGAAGTTCAGATTGAAGGTGTACATATGGACATTATAGGTATATAGATGATATTGACAGCCATGAAATAGAATGTATGAATGTAGCAGAGAAGAAAAGAGGCATGAGGACTGTACTCTGGGTACTGTAGACTAAATATTTGTGTCTTCCCAAAATTCGTATGGTGAAATTCTAATCCCCAATGTGATGGCATTAGGAGGTGGAGTCTTTGGGAAGTGATTAGGTCATGAGAGCGGAGCCTTCTTGAATGGGATTAGCATCCTTATAAAAGAGAACCCAGAGAGGCCCCTCCCCCATCCACAATGTGAGGACACAGCAAGAGATGGCTCTCTCTGAACCAGGAAGCCTGTCTCACCAGACACTGAATGTTCCATTGCCTTGATCTTGGACTTCCCAAGCTCCAGAATTGTGAGAAATAAATATCTCTTATTTATAAGCTACCCAGTCTATGGTATGTTTGTTACAGCAGCCCTAATGGGTTAAAACATTGGTGGGGGGATGAAATAAAGAGGAATCAGCAAAGAAGACTGAGGGGTGGCCAACAAGGTAAGAAGAGAATCAGGAAAGCGTGGTACCTTCGAAATCAATATACCACAGTGATTCACTAGCTCTAACTGGAGGTAAGGACAGGAGAGGAGTCCTTGCTCTCTATACCCACCTGTGTGGAAGAAAAAATGGAAGAAAGAGACCAAAGACTGAGTTTGTTCAGTTAAGAAGCAATAACTCCACCCACTGATATTGGTTGGCCAAAAAGTCCGTAACGGACTTTTTGGAAAAAAGTCTTACGGAAAAACCTGAACGAACTTTTTGGCCAAGCCAATAACTGTAGCTCAGTCAAGGTCCTTGAAACCTGACCAAATTAGAAATTCTGTCATGGAGAGTGGTGTCAGGAAGGGATGGGAGTACCAAGGAATGTCCACAACCCTAGCTCACCTCATTCTTTATATTCTCTGAACATGCTGAGCTCAACAAGAGCCTACAAGTAGACTGGGCTGAGGTTCTCATCAGAGACCAGCTAAGTGTCAGTATTTATCACTGTTCTTTGATCTCCTCCTGGGATCATTGAGAGCAGAACATCAACTGTGCCCTTAAAAAACTTTGAAGTGAGTAAATGAGATTAGTTCAGGTAACAATAAGGATATATAATAATAGTACCCACTCTTTTTTTTTTTGCTTTATTGAGGTATAACTAACATAAAATAAACTGAACATGTTTAAAGTATACCATTTCATGTGTTTGTACATACACACTTGTGAAACCATCACCACAATAAAATTTGACACGTACATGTGTGTGCAAGTGTGTGTGTGTGTTTGTGTGTGTGTGTATGTGTCAGACCCGAAGTTTCCTCTTGCTCCTTTGTAATCCCTTCCTCCTGTCCCTACTTGCATCATCGCCAACCACAGGAAGCCACTGCCCTGCTTTCCTTCACTGGAGATTAGCATTTTCTAAAACTTTACATAATGGAGTCATATAGTATATACTCACTTTTATCCATCTTCATTCATTCAGCATAATTATTTGTATGTTTTGTGTGCCAATACTCTGCTCCTTTTTATTTCTGCATAGTATTCCATCATATGGATCTACCACAATTTGTCTATTCATTCACTTTGTTATTAATTTATCTGCTAACCACTGGAAAAAATGATGGAAATAAAGCTTAGTCATGGGCACCTCATCTAAAACCAGGCAGATGTGTGCATACCACTAGTTCATGTTAGAGATCTTTCCTCAACATTTATGAAGGTCCCTAATTGCTCAAAAAAACTTTATTTCCATGGACAGTATATATTTCTCCTCAGGATGAAGTGCTTTAAAAGATACACATCAAAATAATGAAAAATCATCTTTGAAGTTGACCCTGGATTAAGATAAAAGATCTCTTGATGGTGGCGTAAAGATAAACTCCCCTGCCAGACCCAAGGAGAGGTTATCTTCACAGCCATGGGATGGGTCTTTGTAGCACTTTGATTCTCCAGAGCAACGGATAGCCAGACTCAGTGCTCTCGCGAGGCCCAGGGGATGGCTGGCAGAGGGCAAGGTACTCTGCTAACACCTTTATCCACCCTGGCTGTTCTCTCCAAATGGTGCTGCCAGGGTTGCCTCCTTGGCAACGAGAAGGCCTCCTTTGTTGCTTCATAGCCCTCTGAGTGTTGCTGATAACACAGACTCACACTATTAGTTACTTGTTTTGCTGTCCTGCTAAATCTGTACCAAGTCTCCTGAGAGGTCCCCAAGAGCAAAGGGTGGTATTGATTCAGTCACTGCTTCCTGCAGTGGTCGTAATCAGATTAAGGTGCTGCGATTCATCTTTTGAAGGGGAGAGAGGTGATATGTGTATGGATAGACGGATGGAGCCTTTGAAACTCAGTGTGAGAAAATTCAGTACACAGGCTATGTTTATTGAACATATGGCTTAGTGTGTAAGACAGGCAGAAGTCTATGAAAGTCTTATAGAAAGAAGTGATGCTATCATGTGGTGAATTAAAAAGTGACAACTGGAGCTGCATTTCCTGCAGTGAGATTCAGGTTAATGAATCTTATGACTGGTTATGATTGATTTTCCACTTGATTATAAACTGAAGGTACAGACTATGTTTTATTTCTGCATTTCCCTCAAAGATAAAAATGGTAAATGAATATTTGATCGGAGGATGGGTGTGTGGGTGGGTGACTTACTGGAGAATATTCTGGGGAATAATCTGCCTTGATGCCCATGGAAACGCCCCTCTGTTAAGAGTTGGCTTCCTCTCCTCAATCCCACCTGACCTTGGGAAATTGACTCTGGTCTTAGTATTAGACTATCCTCTCCTCTCTTTGCCCTCAGGAATAAGTACTCTCCTGTGCGTATTTGTTAAAAGCAAACGTAACAACAGAAATCACCAGTCACTGCAGCAAGGAGGGGTTTGTTAGCACTGATACTTGTTACAACAGACAATATGTACCTCAGCAGAAGGTGGGGCATCGGCCACTGCTCAGGGGACTGTGGCAGTGCTCTGAGCACCCCCTCTCTGTCACTTTTGCACATGGTCCTGGCTCTAGCCTCTAATCTTGGCACATAGACAAGAAAGAAGAACCCCTGGCTGGCGCTCTGCTGGTGAGGATTTGGAAAGTGAAACCAACATCCCACGTCCACAGGCAAATTTTTACTGGGGAGAAGGGGATACAATATCTACAATTTACTTCAAAATATTTTTTTATCAATAATGTTGGTATGTATTACTTTTAATGTACACCCTAGAAAAACGATATGAACCTTGAGAAGGGTTAGGTAATATTTAATCAAGAGCTCATACTGGGACTTCCCTGGTAGCACAGTGGTTAAGAATCTGCCTGCCAATGCAGGGGACACGGGTTCGATCCCTGGTCCGGGAAGATCCCGCATGCCACAGAGCAACTAAGCCTGTGCACCACAACTACTGAGCCTACGCTCTAGAGCCCGTGAGCCACAACTACTGAGCCCACGTGCCACAACTACTGAAGCCTGCATGCCTATAGCCCATGCTCCGCAACAAGAGAAGCCACCGCAGTGAGAAGCCCGCGCACCGCAACGAAGAGTAGTCCCCACTTGCCACAACTAGAGAAAGCCTGCCCACAGCAGTAAAGACCCAATGCAACCAAGATAAATAAATAAATAAATAATTTTATTTTTAAAAAAAAGTTCACACTACAAGTCAGCAATTAAAAGTACTTCAACTATCTTTCTCTCTGATAAATGCCAGATGTTTTTAAACTAGAATCCTGAAGATATGTGGCTTGAGGAGGATATTGTAGAGACACTCCCAACCTTACACAAACAGGATGTAATATCTAGGAAAAGGGATTTCCAGTTTCAATCTTGATGGGGTAACAGAAATGCAATTTTCCCTTTTGGTATAAATGACTAAAAATATAATGGACAAAATATATGAAACCATGGTTTCAGACACTACAACAAGCAGCACAGGACTACAATCCCTGAAAGAAGGCAAACAAGTGATGCGAGCCTAGCAATTACCCAGATTACTGCCTAGAGAGAGTTTCCAGGCTGCAGTGCAGGGAGGGGGACCCCAAACAGCTCAATGGTCTCTCTGAATTGAGGATGCAGTTAGGAATTCGAGGAAGCCAAAGTAGCTAAGAGTTTGCCGGACAGATTATGGAAGAGGAGAGACATGCACAGAGAGGTCTGCTGCATGTAGAGAGAGTCTCAGAAATGTGTAGCAGATTCCCTGCAAGCCTTTAACTGAGTACTTCTCAGCCCATGCATGGGAATAAACTATCTGAAGCAGGAGGAATAATTTAAAAAAAGAAAACACTGGAAAGATTCAGGTGGAACAACTCCAGTGATTACACAGTGCTAGAAATAGTTTGCTTTCCCACCAGTCAAATTGGAAAATAGCCTTACAATACACAAGGCATCAGAAGGATGTTGCCTCAATAGTGGAACAAAATGATACCTGGAATAAATGTTGTCCTGGTCTCACTTAGCAAAACTTAAAAGCAAGCCTTCATGGGATTAACATATACACACTACTACATAAAAAATAGATAACCAACAAGGACCTGCTGTATAGCACAGGGAACTATACTCAATATTTTGTAATAGACTGTAAGGGAAAAGAATCTGAAAAGACAGAAATATATATATATATAATGATTTCAATAAGTGATGCTGAAAGAACTGTATAAATTAAGTGAATGAAAAAAAATTAACTTTGACCCTGAAATCACAACATATACAAAAATTAACTTCAAAGACATCATATTTCTCTTTCAAGTGAAATTTAAGAGCTAAATATATCGAATTTTAGAAGAAAACTTGGGAGAAATCCTTACTTAACTTGGGTTTGGCAAAGATCTCTTAAATAAAACCCCAAAGTACAAATGCTAAAAGAAAAGAAATCAATTAATTGGTCTTCATCAAAAAACACTGTGATGAAGATAAAAAGGTAAGTCATGGACAAGGAGAAAATATTTACAAAACATATATCTGAAAAATGGCGTGTCTCTTAAATATATAAAGATCTCTTACAACTCAGTAAGAAAAAGACAACCAACCAATAAAAATAGGTGAAATATTTAAATGAGAACTTCACAAAAGATAGCTAAAAAACCCATGAAAAGATTATTAACATCATTTTTCATTAGGGAAATGCAATTTGAAACTACAAGATATAATAAAAATGGGCAGAAGATGTAAATAGACATTTCTCCAAAGAAGACATACAGATGGCCAACAGATACATGAAAAGATGCTCAACATCACTAATTATTAGAGAAATGCAAATCAAAACTACAATGAGGAGACAACACCTTCAATTAGCTTGGCATCAACCGCAGACACCACTGCATCCCTGGGATATCCTACTCCACCTGCGCATGAGCGCCTCCTGTTTCCAGGTGTAAATAGAGACTGGGTGGAGGGAGATTGCAGACTGCAAGAGGAATGACCGTAAGGAGGAGGGAAATTTGGACACAGAGACCCAGGAGGAATGCCATGTGACTACTGAGGCAGAGATTGGAGTTATTCTGCCTCAAGCCAAGGAATGCCAAGGATTGCTGGCCAGTAGCAGAGGCCAGAAGAAACCCATGTGACTGACAGGGTCTTGGTGCTCTGGCCAGGTGTCAGGCCTGTGCCTCTGAGGTGGGAAAGCCGAGTTCAGGACATTGGTCCACCAGAGACCTCCTGGCTCCATGTAATGTCAAACGGCAAAAGGTCTCCCAGACATCTCCAGCTCAATGCTAAGAGCCAGCTCCACCCACTGACCAGTAAGCTACAGTGCTGGACACCCTATGCCAAACAACTAGCAAGACAGGGACACAACCCTATCCATTAGCAGAGAAACTGCCTAAAATCATAATAAGTTCACAGACACCCCAAAACCCACCACCAGACGTGGTTCTGCCCACCAGAAAGATCAGATCCAGCCTCATCCAGCAGAACACAGGCACCAGTCCCCTCCACCAGGAAACCTACACAACCCACTGAACCAATCGTAGCCACTGGGGGCAGACACCAAAAACAACGGGAACTACAAAACTGCAGCCTACGAAAAGGAGACCCCAAACACAGTAAGTTAAGCAAAATGAGAAGACAGAGAAACACACAGCAGATGAAAGAGCAAGGTAAAAACCCACCAGACCAAACATATAAAGAGGAAATAGGCAGTCTACCTGAAAAACATTTCAGAATAACAATAGTAAAGACGATCCAAAATCTTGGAAATAGAATGGAGAAAATAAAAGAAACGTTTAACAAGGACCTAGAAGAACTAAAGAGCAAATAAACAATGATGAACAACACAATAAATTAAATAAAAAATTCTCTAGAAGGAATCAATAGCAGATTAACTGAGGCAGAAAAACGGATAAGTGACCTGGAAGATAAAAGAGTGGAAATAACTACTGAGAGCAGAATAAAGAAAAAAGAATGAAAAGAATTCACGACAGTCTCTGAGACATCTGGGACAACATTAAATGCACAAACATTCAAATTATAGAGGTCCCAGAAGAAGAAGAGAAAAAGAAAGGGACTGAGAAACTATTTGAAGAGATTATAGTTGAAAACTGCCCTAATATGGAAAAGGAAATAATCAATCAAGTCCAGGAAGCGAAGAGAGTCTCATACAGAATAAATCCAAGGAGAAGCATGCCAAGATACATATTAATCAAACTATCAAAAAATAAACACAAAGAAAAAATATTAAAAGCAGCAAGGGAAAGGGAAAGCAACAAATAACATAAAAGGGAATCCCCATAAGGTTAACAGCTGATCTTTCATCAGAAACTCTGCAAGCCAGAAGGGAGTGGCAGGACATATTTAAAGAGATGAAAGGGAAAAATCTAGAGCCAAGATTACTCTATCCAGCAAGGACCTCATTCAGATTGAACAGAGAAATTAAAACCCTTACAGACAAGCAAAAGCTAAGAGAATTCAGCACCACCAAATCAGCTTAACAACAAATGCTAAAGGAACTTCTCTAGGCAGGAAACATGAGAGAAGGAAAAGACCTACAATAACAAACACAAAACAATTAAGAAAATGATAATAGGAACATACATATTGATAACTACCTTAAATGTAAATCGATTAAATGCTCGAAACAAAAGACATAGACTGGCCAAATGGATACAAAAACAAGACCTGTATATATGCTGTCTACAAGAGACCAACTTCAGACTTAGGGACACATACAGACTGAAAGTGAGAGGATGGAAAAAGTTATTCCATGCAGATGGAAATCAAAGAAAGCTGGAGTAGCAACTGTCATATCAGACAAAATACACTTTAAAATAAAGACTGTTACAAGAGACAAAGAAGGACACTACATAATGATCAAGGGATCAATCCAAGAAGAAGATATAATAATTGTAAATATTTATGCACCCAACATAGGAGCACCTAAATACATAAGGCAAATGCTAAGAGCCATAAAAGGGGAAATCGACAGCAACACAGTCATAATAGGGGATTTTAACACCCTACTTTCACCAATGGACAGATCATCCAAAATGAAAATAAATAAGGAAACACAACCTTTAAATGATACATTAAACAAGATAGACTTAATTGATATTTATAGGACATTCAAACCAAAAACAATAGAATACACTTTCTTCTCAAGTGCTCATGGAACATTCTCCAGGATAGATCATATCCTGGGTCACAAATCAAGCCTTGGTAAATTTAAGAAAATTGAAATCGTATCAAGTTTTCCAGCCACAGCACTATGAGACTAGATACCAATTACAGGAAACATTCTGTAAAAAATACAAACGCATGGAGGCTAAATAATACACTACTAAATAACCAAGAGACCACTGAAGAAATCAAAAAGTACCTAGAAACAAATGACAATGAAAACACTACAACCCAAAACCTATGGGATGCAGCAAAAGCAGTTCTAAGAGGGAAGTTTAGAGCAATACAATCCTACCTCAAGAAACAAGAAAGAGCTCAAATAAAGAACCTAAGCTTACACCTAAAGCAATTAGAGAAAGAAGAACAAAAAAACCCAAAGTTAGAAGAAGGAAAGAAATCATAAGGATCAGAGCAGAAATAATGAAAAAGAAATGAAGGAAACAATAGCAAAGATCAAAACAATAAAATCTGGTTCTGTGAGAAGATAAACATAATTGATAAACCATTAGCCAGACTCATCAAGAAAAAAAGGGAGAAGACTCAAATCAATAGAAGTAGAAATGAAAAAGGAGAAGTAATAACTGACACTGAAGAAATACAAAAGATCATGAAAGATTACTACAAGCAACTCTATGCCAATAAAATGGACAACCTGGAAGAAATGGACAAATTCTTATAAAACACAACCTTCCAAGACTGAACCACGAAGAAATAGAAAATATAAACAGACCAATCACAAGCACTGAAATTGAGACTATGATTAAAAATCTTCCAACAAACAAAAGCCCAGGACCAGATGGCTTCACAAGTGAATTCTATCAAATATTTAGAGAAGAGCTAACACCTATCCTTCTCAAACTCTTCTGAAATATAGCAGAGAGAGAAACACTCTCAAACTCATTCTACAAGACCACCATCACCCTGATACCAAAACTAGACAAAGATGTCACAAAGAAAGGAAACTCCAGGCCATATCACTGATGAACATAGATGCAAAAATCCTCAACAAAATATTAGCAAACAGAATCCAACAGCACATTAAAAGGGTTATACACCATGATCAAGTGGGGTTTATCCTGGAATGCAAGGATTCTTCAATATATGCAAATCAATCAATGTGATAAACCATATTAACACACTGAAGGACAAAACCATATGATCATCTCAATAGATGCAGAAAAAGTGTTCGACAAAATTCAACACCCAGTTATGATAAAAACCCTCCAGAAAGTAGGCATAGAGGGAATGTTCCTCAACATAATAAAGGCCATATATGACAAACCCACAGCCAATACTGTTCTCAATGTGAAAAACTGAAACTATTTCCTCTAAGATCAGGAATAAGACAAGGTTGTCCACTCTCACCATTATTATTCAAGAAAATTTTGGAAGTTTTAGCCTCAGCAATCAGAGAAGGAAAAGAAATAAAATGAATCCAAATCAGAAAAGAAGAAGTAAAGCTGTCACTGTTTGCAGAAGACATGATACTATACGTAGAGAATCCTAAAGATGCTACCAGAAAACTACTAGAGCTAATCAATGAATTTGGTAAAGTAGCAGGATACAAAATTAATGCACAGAAATCTCTTGCATTCCTACACAATAATGAAAAATCTGAAAGAGAAATTAAGGAAACACTCCCATTTACCATTGCAACAAAAAGAATAAAATACCTAGGAATAAACCTACCTTAGGAAACAAAAGACCTGTATGCAGAAAACTATAAGACACTGATGAAAGAAATAAAGATGATACAAACAGATGGAGAGATATACCATATTCTTGGATTGGAAGAATCAACATTGTGAAAATGACTTTACTATCCAAAGCAATCTACAGAGTCAATGCAATCCCTATCAAACTATGAATGGTATTTTTCACAGAGCTAGAACAAAAAATTTCACAATTTTAATGGAAACACAAAAGACCCCAAATAGCCAAAACAATCTTGAGAAAGAAAAATTGAGCTGCAAGAATCAGGCTCCTGGACTTCAGATTATACTACAAAGCTACAGTAATCAAGACAGTATGGTACTGGCACAAAAACAGAAAGATAGATCAATGGAACAGATAGAAAGCCCAGAGATAAACCCATGCACACATGGTCACCTTATCTTTGATAAAGGAGGCAAGAATATACAATGTAGAAAAGACAGCCTCTTCAATAAGTGGTGCTGGGAAAACTGGACAGGTACATGTAAAAGAATGAAATTAGAACACTCCTTAACACCATACACAAAAATAAATTCAAAATGGATTAAAGACCTAAGTGTAAGGCCAGACACAATGAAACTCTTAGAGGAAAACATAGGCAGAACACTCTATGACATAAATCACAGCAAGGTCCTTTTTGACCCACCTCCTAGAGTAGTGGAAATAAAAACAAAAATAAACAAATGTGACCTAGTGAAACTTAAAAGCTTTTGCACAGCAAAGGAAACCATAAACAAGACCAAAAGACAACCCTCAGAATGGGAGAAAATATTTGCAAATGAAGCAACCGACAAAGGATTAATCTCCAAAATTTACAAGCAGCTCATGCAGCTCAATAACAAGAAAACAAACAACCCAATCCAAAAATGGGCAGGAGACCTAAACAGACATTTCTCCAAAGAAGATATACAGACTGCCAACAAACACATGAAGGAATGCTCAACATCATTAATCATTAGAGAAATGCAAATCAAAACTACAATGAGATATCATCTCACACCAGTCAGAATGGCCATCATCAAAAAATCTAGAAACAATAAATGCTGGAGAGGGTGTGGAGAAAAGGGAACACTCTTGCACTGCTGGTGGGAATGTGAATTGGTTCAGCCACTATGGAGAACAGTATGGAGGTTCCTTAAAAAACTACAAATAGAACTACCATATGACCCAGCAATCCCACTACTGGGCATATACCCTGAGAAAACCGAAATTCAAAAAGAGTCATGTACCAAAATGTTCATTGCAGCTCTATTTACAATAGCCCGGAGATGGAAACAACCTAAGTGCCCATCATCGGATGAATGAATAAAGAAGATGTGGCACATATATACAATGGAATATTACTCAGCCATAAAAAGAAACGAAATTGAGCTATTTGTAATGAGGTGGATAGACCTAGAGTCTGTCATACAGAGTGAAGTAAGTCAGAAAGAAAAAGACAAATACCGTATGCTAACACATATATATGGAATTTAAGAAAAAAAAATGTCATGAAGAACCTAGGGGTAAGGCAGGAATAAAGACGCAGACCTCCTAGAGAACGGACTTGAGGTTATGGGGAGGGGGAAGGGTGCGCTGTGACAGAGCGAGAGAGAGTCATGGACATATACACACTAACAAACGTAGTAAGGTAGATAGCTAGTGGGAATCAGCCGCATGGCACAGGGATATTGGCTCGGTGCTTTGTGACAGCCTGGAGGGGTGGGATAGGGAGGGTGGGAGGGAGGGAGACGCAAGAGGGAAGAGATATGGGAACATATGTATATGTATAACTGATTCACTTTGTTATAAAGCAGAAACTAACACACCATTGTAAAGCAATTGTACCCCAATAAAGATGTTAAAAAAAAAAAAAAAACTACAATGAGATATCATCTCACACCGGTCAGAATGGCCATCATCAAAAAATCTATAGACAATGAATGCTGGAGAGGGTGTGGAGAAAATGGAACCCTCTTGCACTGTTGGTGGGAATGCAAATTGACACAGCCACTATGGAGAACAGTATGGAGGTTCCTTAAAAAACTAAAAATAGAACTACCATGCGACCCAGCAATCCCACTACTGGGCATATACCTTGAGAAACCATAATTCAAAAAGAGTCTTGTACCACAATGCTCATTGCAGCTCTGTTTATAGTAGCCAGGACATGGAAGCAACCTAAGTGTCCACTGACAGATGAATGGATAAAGAAGATGTGGCACATATATGCAATGGAATGTTAGTCAGCCATAAAAAGAAATGAAACTGAGTTATTTGTAGTGAGCTGGATGGACCTAGTGTCTGTCATACAGAGTGAAGTAAGTCAGAAAGAGAAAAACAAATACTATACGCTAACACATATATATGGAATCTTATATATATATATATATATATATATATATATATATATAGTTCTGAAGAACCTAGGGGCAGGACAGGAAGAAAGACTCAGACGTAGACAATGGACTTGAGGACATGGGGAGGGGGAAGGGTAAGCTGGAACGAAGTGAGAGAGTGGCATGGACATATATACACTACCAAATGTAAAATCGATAGCTAGTGGGAAGTAGCCGCATAGCACAGGGAGATCAGCTCGGTGTTTTGTGACCACCTAGAGGGGTGGGATAGGGAGGGTGGGAGGGAGACGCAAGAGGGAGGAGATATGGAGATATATGTATATGTACAGATGATTCACTTTGTTATAAAGCAGAAACTAACACACCATTGTAAAGCAATTATACTCCAATAAAGCTGTTTAAAATAAATACATGTTCTGCATGATTTCAATCGTTTGAAATTTGTTGAACCTTGATTTTGGCCCAGCATATGGCCTATTTTGGTGAGTGCTCTGTATATAGTTGAATAAAGTATATATTTTCTGGTTGGTGAGAATAGAGTGTAGAACTTACCGTTAAGATGTGCCTCTTGGGCTTCCCTGGTGGCGCAGTAGTTGAGAGTCTGCCTGCCGATGCAGGGGACGTGGGTTCGTGCCCCGGTCTGGGAGGATTCCACATGCCGCGGAGCGGCTGGGCCCGTGAGCCATGGCCGCTGAGCCTGCGCATGCTGAGCCTGCGCATCCGGAGCCCGCGCTCCGCAACGGGAGGGGCCGCAGCAGTGAGAGGCCCGCGCACCGCAAAATAAAAACAAACAAACAGATGTGCCTCTTCTGGGGTTTTGACTGAAAGCCTGGACTATTTACCTATTCTCCTCCACTTTATCAGGCTTGAACTTCAATCTCTGTTGCCCCAGCACCTTGTGGCTCTTGAAATATCTGCTCAGCTGAGTAGCCCTTCAACTCTTGTTTTCTGCTGGATATTGTGAGCACCTGCCCTGTTGTAGTAATCAGCCTTTAAGATAGTCTCAACGACCCCTGCTTCCTAGTAATCATACTCTTGTATAACTCCCGTCTCCTTGAGTGTGAACTTGATTTACTGACTTGCCTCTAAAGAATAGAACATAGCAGAAGTGGTGGGCATGTCTCTTCTGTTGTTTCGGTCTAAAAAGACTCCAGCTTTCATGCTGGGTTCCCTCTCTCTTCCTCTCTCTCCCTCTCTAGCCTCCCTCATCAGTCGCCCTGGTGGAAATCAGCTGCAGTAATGTGAAGCAGCCCTGCAGAGAATCCCACATGGTGAAAGTTGAAGATCTGCCAGCAAGCGTGTGAGTGAGCTTAAAGGCAAATCCCTCTCCCTAGCACTCATGCCTTCAGATAAAACCACAGCCCCACTGATACCTTAACTGAAACCTCAGGAGAGACCTTGAGCCAATGACACTATGCTGCACTTGGATTCCTGACCTACACAAACTGTGGAATAATGTTTTGTTTTGTTTTGTTTTGTTTTGCGGTAACGTGGGCCTCTCACTGTTGTGGCCTCTCCCGTTGCGGAGCACAGGCTCCAGACGCGCAGGCTCAGCGGCCATGGCTCAAAGGACCAGCCGCTCTGCTGCATGTGGGGTCTTCCTGGACCGGGGCACGAACCCGTGTCCCCTGCATCGGCAGGCGGACTCTCAACCACTGTGCCACCAGGGAAGCCCAATGTTTGTTTTTTTAAGCCATAAAATTTCAGCATAAATCATTATCTCAGAAGAGATATGCAGAGAGAAGTGAATAAATGGGAAGAAGGAGATCAATTCAGGAATTTTTTGGTCTTCAGGGTTTTTGTTTCTGTTCTTGAGAACAGGATAACAGGACCTACTAGATTGGGTTAGACTGGTTTTATGGGAAAATGAGAAATAAAGAATTACTCTTGGATTTTAAGCTTGAACAGTTAAGTGAATAGTAATGCCATTTACTAAGATTGAGAAAACTGAAGGAAAATCAGAAACCATGTAGAAATGTCAAGCAGCAGTTGAATTTACAACTCTGGAGTTCTGGGGATAAAAGTCTGGAAATCAGATTTGGGATAACAATAGTATCAACCTCACCCATTGTGAGCATTGGGTGAGATAATGCAGAACCTTTGGCACAGTGCACACGGTTGTTATCTGTAGTGGGTAGAATTGTGTCCCCAAAAAAGATATGTTCAAATCCTAGCCCCTGATTCCTGTGAATGTGATCTTGTTTGGACATAGGGTCTTTGCAGATGAAAGTAATTAGAATGAGGTCATCCTGGATTAGAGTGGATCCCAATTCAATGACTAGTGTCCTTATAAGGAGATAAAATAGAGACACAAAGATAGACACGGAGAGGAGAATGCCATCTGAAGACAGAGACAGAGATGAGAGTGATGCAATTACAAGACAAGAAATTACCTTCGACCCCCTCAGAAGCTAGGAGAGAGGCATGGGACGGTCTCCTTCTCGGAGCCTCCAGAAAAAACCAACTCTGCCAACACCCTGACTTCTAGCCTCCAGAACTGTGAGATAATACATTTCTGTTGTATTAAGCCACCTGGTTTGTGGTAATTTGTTACAGAAACCCTAGGAAAATAATACAGCATCCAAATAAATGTGACATGTGATTGTTATCATCACTTCAATCATTAATCATACTGTGTCATTGATGTTTTTGTTGTTAATTGTCCAAACACCTAACACATTGCATTGCACATAGTAAGAACTCAATGTATAATTACGGTGGAACGAAAGATGTGATACTTGCAGATTAAGAAGAAGTAATGCAGAGTGAGCGGTGCCTGTACATACTCCAAAGGGATCTCGAGAGGATGGATCCTTTTCTGCTCTCTCTTATCTGAAAACACACTTTGCTTTGTAGAATCCCAGACTCTATAAAGTTCTGATTATATATCTTCTCTCTAATCTGACTCTGGGAGTAATTTCCTGTTCTCTTATCTAGATCCAGCTCAAGTTCTTCTGCCCAGCAGAAATCTTCCCAGAACAAACTACCCCAAACTCACATCCTAGACTTTATTTACCCGTTAATTATAGGTGACATTAATTGGATTATAGCTTTATATGTTTACTCAACTTTTCACATCAGTATATTATCTCTGTGATTATAAGTACCGAAACATCAGACAGTCTTTATACTTGTTTCAAAACACAGCAGAATGACTCTCTTACACATAATGAATGTTACCACATCTTTACCAGACATATTTCCTCATTGTTACATCTTGAAACCATACTTTTGGTATGAAGAAACCATCTTGAGGTCATACTTTTTATTTATATCTCCAGTGCTCATTTTCTAAGCCCCATCCCAAGGAAAATCCATCCCTACCTTGTATTCCACTTGCAAAGAAACCACAAGAATCCAGGAGGAATGCTTGAATACTCCACAAATCCGCCTGGTGGTTGTTTAGCCCCTTCTGCCAACAATGTGAACTTCAAATGAATCACCCATGACCTTGGAAAGTCAGGTCACAATGTACAGTCCTATAACTCTTTTCCAGGCTAATTTTCTCTCCTGGCACCAATCCACTGTAGGCATGAATTCAAATGTCTTCTTTCATTCCCACTTAAATCCAGGCGATGGTTTTTAACAGCTCTTCTCTAAACACTTGGAGAAGCAATTTCACAGAGGACTGCTTATCCTGCTACTAGCCTTGGCTACTCTTTTGAGGCTCCTAATCTGAGTATCTCAGCCCAACTCCTTCCACAGGGAAGTCCAGCCCACCCAGACATCCACCCAGCCTGAAGTCCAGCCCTACAATTGCCTCAGCCCGAGAGGAGATGATGCCTCCTCTTCTACAGCCTATGGTTCAAAGTTTGTTTATTGACAAAGAGGACATCAGGAAAGAAAAGAAACATCATTCCCACTCCAAGGTGAGTTCTTCCCTCTTTGGGTCCAAAGTTATCACAGTGGTTGGCATCAGAGGGAACGGAAGAGTGTAGGGAGTAGGGGGGGAGATCTGGATCTTGCACTCGCAAATGGCATCAAACTTAGGCTTTTGCATCAACTCAGTCTTTACTTACATTAAAATACCAAATTTTTAAATAGTAAATATGTAAATTATAACAATATTATTTTGTAATTTGTTTTGGCATGTTTTCATTAGAGTACATATCATTATGTAAACTGTATCTATATTTATCTATATTAGGAGGCTTAGGAAAATATTGGAGGAGTCCCAGGCCTCTCTTGATCTGTGAAGGACCCCAGGTAATGGTATATCAATATTTTCTGTATTTAGTGAAAATATTTATCACATTCTTCAAGGTCTTAGTCCTAGTAAGCATATGCTCAACTTTTCTTTTTTAATATTTTCTATTTGTCTCTATTATCCAGATTCAGCTTGGTGGAGATAGTTCTAGTTTTCTCCAAGAGAACTAATTTTTAAAATAGATAATAAAATTAAAATGTTCATTATGATAACTTCCTCCAAAAAAAGTCATAGAAACTTCATTTTAAGAAACTGACTTTCCTGTACCACATGTTGGCTCAGGTCTTCTTTTCTATGCTCCCTCTCCTTGAATGATTTCATCTGTTCTTATAGCTTTAAAGATCAGTCCAGTCCTAATTTGCAAGCTCCACATACCCATGTTTTCAACTGCCTGTTTGACTTCTCCAACTGGAGGTCAAAAAGGCAATATGTCCATAAGAAATCTCTTGATCTTCTACCAAAGTCTTTTCATTTTCCAGTCTTTCCATCACACTAAATGTCTGTTAACCACCTAGGATTGGAAACTACTACATATTGGAAACTACTTTTCCTCTCACCTCTAACCCCTTCCAACCCATCATCATTACCACATCCTGGTGATTCTACTGTCCAAATAAAAATTCAAGTCAGGACTTCTCTCCATCTCCACAGTCACCACCCTTAAGCTGGACTGAATGTTTATGTCCCATCAAAATTCATGGGTTGAAATCCTAACCCACAATGTAATGGTTTTAGAAGGTGGGACCTCTGAGAGGAGATTGGGTCATGAGGATAGAGCCTTCATGAATGGCATTAGTGCCCTTATAGAAGAGACCCCAGAAAATTCTCTTGCCCCTTCTGCAATGGAGGACCCAGCATAGAAGAATAGAAGATGACCTTCTATGAACTAGGCCTTCACCAGACACCAAATCTGCCAGTGCCTTAATCTTGGACTTCCCAGAATCTGGAACTGTAATAAATAAGTGTTTGTTGTTTCCTTTACCTGGTCTCTGGTGTTTTTGTTATAGCAGCCTGAATCGACTAAGGCAAGATGCCACCATCTCCCACCTAGACTGTTGCAGTAGTGTTTTTCCAGGCTCCCAGTTTGCACCCTTCATGCCTTATAACTGTTTCACCAATCAGTATGGTCTTTATAATGTGTGAACTGGATTGCATAATTCCCCTGCTGTTCTGATTTGGACTCTCCCCAAATCAGATCCAGAACCAAAAATTCTAGTGAAAGTAGTTTATTTGGAAGGAGGCCCCTGAAGACACTGAAAGTTAAGTGTGACAGGGAACGGGAGAAACCCAATAAGCATGTATCGTCAAACAAGTTGCCACTCTGCCAGCTAAAGCTTATCTCTAAATTCTGGGGAATAAGTTAAAACACATAATCAGAGTTACTCTGACAAAGGGACAAGGAAGCTGGGGTACCTATACACCAACCTCCATCAGTCATTTGTTGTAGGCTCCTCTGAGAGGTGAGAGTGGGAGATTAAGTCCACCTTAGGCAACACCTATAGGCAGCCCCACAAACAAGCAAAGCAGCTTCAGAGAAAGGCCACTGGGAAAGAGTCACAGGAGCTGGTATCTGAAGGTCAAGTTGGCAACTAGGGAAATGGCATGTAAGGAGGGGAGATGGGCAAGGCACCAACAGCATCTCTAAACCTACTTAGATCCCTCCAGTAGCTTGCTCTTGAGTTTCGAATGAAATCCAAACTCTCAATCATGGTCTCCTAGGCTCTGTGTGATCTGACACTTGCTCGTCCTGGTCTCATCGTGTGCCATTCCTTCCAGCATGGTCTCCCACCCAGGGTCAACTTCGGTTCTTTGCTCTTCACCTGCTGGAACAACCTACCTAAATCTGTTGGCCAACTAGTCTTTGGAGCTGGAGTAAGAGGACTTTCAACCACCTCCAGACATATTACCCTGCTGTCTTCCTTTTTAAAACAAATATTCTTCTTCTGGAACCCATGAAAACAAACTTGGGTCCACGTCTCTCTCTCACTGCCTCCGATATCGCCAGTGAGAGGCCTGCAGGAGAAGATGACACCTTTTGGCGTGGAGCTGCATATGTGGCTGGCTGATGACTCAAAAAAGTTGAAGGAAGAGATCTGGTGGGCATTGCAGGAGCTGTGACCCCAGATGCTGCCCAACGCCGAAGAAGTGAGCCAGCAGATCACTGAAAATGTGGGCAAGATGCAGCAGTGCCTGTTGTCCTAAATGGAAATAGCTGCTGCTTCACTGCCACCTCTGCGTCTTTGAAATCCTTGATGATAACACTTATTCCTCCAAGATTCCTTCAGGTGGGTGGTATGGTTTTGGTTTACTATTTTGGTACGTAGAAGCAGTTCTAGTAGCTTCTACTTGGTCTTTCCTACCTTAGTAACAAAGATAATTATTAATTCCAATGGAGACAAAAAGTTGTGAAAGAAAAGAATAACAATCATATACTATATATGGCTCAGTTGTTAACGTTTACATAGTCATTACAGTGAAAATGCTGGGGACGGATCTTTCAAAAGTACAATATAAATAAACTGGGGGGTGTGTCAGAATGTTGGGAGAAGTGGAAGGAGAGGATGTGTGAGAAAAAAGCTAAACTTTCACCTTCCATGGTAGGGAGTAAACTATTAATGCCTACAATGAAAAAATAAAATACCAATATAAGTATTTCAACCAGAGTTATGCAGTATATAGCAAAAGAATCGGTTAAAAGATTCGAATGTGCCTCTGTGCAAAAGAAATATGGATGGTCCAGCTGTAGGGGAGCTGCAATTTTTTATAATAAGCCCTATGGAACCACATATCTTACTCTTAACAAATGATTCCCATTTTATTGGTGTAAGGTCGGCACTGGGCATCAATATTTTTAAGTGGTTTTAATGTGCAGGTGGCTTTATAGATGGAGGTCTAGCTTAGGTAAAAATGAAAGGTTTTTAAAATAAATCAATTCCCTGGAGTTAGACTTGGATATTCTATAGGAGTAGATAGTTAGGGGAAACTTGTAAGTTACCTTTGAAGGAATTGCCTTAGTAGGAAGATTGCATCTGAATGCAGAGTCCAATCAATAAGTGTGTCCTGTGCCCATACATGTGAAAAGTCTGAGCCCAGCACTAAGGGCAAACAACAATGATGATGATACACGCTCTGCCCTGCCAGGCTGACACTCTTAAACAAGACGAGACATATTCAGAAAGAGCCACAGCACTTCTTGATAGGGAGGCATGTCTTAACAGGTGTGCTAATAGAGGGTTCTGTGATAATCAAGAGGGGAAACGATCAATACCTATTTCTCGGAGAATTCAGAAAGCTTCCCCCCAGACAGTAACCTTTGGCCAGTAATATTAAACAGTGTAAGTAACATCGAAATATGTTGAAGTGGGGGAAGAGAGAGATGACAATAGAGGAAGAACTTGCACAAGAACATTGTTAGCAAAGGTACTAACTTGGGAAAACAGACTGACAAGTGTGGATCCTCAGTAATAAAACTTGACACACAATTAGATTAATGGGGCAGGAGGAGGGGTAACAGCTGGGTTAAAACCAACTAAAAAAGCCCCTCTTTTAATTTTTCCATAAGGTTGATCCTTATGGATCAACATACAATTTGACAACATTGTCAACTTTCCAAATTTTACGTTAGGAATTTATATGGTAAGATTTTGGTAATATTTTAACAGTATACCTAAATGATATTTGACCATGACTGATAAGCCTCTCTCTTTGAATATTTTAGATGCTGGTTGAGAAAAACATGGCCCTTGCCTTTAAGAAAAATGGTCTAAAATATCTTAAGGTCATACTGAAAAAGAACTTATTTGAAAAGGGATTTTTTCCTTCCATGACACAGACTTAATTAAGTGATGCTATAAATTCCTGCTCACACGTGTGCTTCATTTTCAGAGAACAGACTTGGAAATGAAGAGCCTTCTAGGCCCGGAAGCACTCTGGCAGCATTCTCTGGGAGTCACACTTGGGAAGAGCCTCTCCTAGGGACTCAGTCTGAGTCCTGCTGCCAAGTACTCAAGGCCTGGCAGACCTCAGGAGCTCATGGTCCCCCCTGTCCTACAGTGAAGAAAATATCACTATTGGGCCTAAATGTGATTTTAAGGAAACCTGTTGAGACCCCCTTCTCTTCCTTTGCTTCCAATCCTAGTATGTGATCAACCACCAGTGGACATTAATATTTCTTTGGGACTTAAATTTTTTCACATGGAGAGACAGAAAAGGAATAAAAGTTAATCCAGATGTTCCCAAACTTGGGGGAAAATTAGTATCACCTGGAAGAATGTTTGTAAAATGTAGATTGTTGAGCCCCTTTCTGACTCCACTGAGAATCAGAATCTCTGTGGCCGCATGGGGCTGGGAGGAGAGCAGCAACTTATATTAAAATATAATCAAGCTTCCCAGCTGACTCAGATATCACCTGCTCAGCACCTAGCCTCAGAATATTTGAAAACCACAATTCCTCCCACGTACATACTAGGAAACCAAGGCAAAAGGCTTTCGGGGCATGCCCTAAGCTTCCTTGTTTTGCAACAGCACCTTGAAATATTTTTTAAACTTCTTTTAAATAAAGGAGAAATAAAAATCTGATGGAGAAAGAGCTAGTAAAAATTTGAGTGAAAAGTAAACTTGAAGATGAGGCTACAAAAGCAGGGATAAGAGATGTAAACAGAAGCGACCCGTGTATCGGTTCCGCGCAGAGCTGAGTTTCTCCAGATCAGAACTTCTCAAAGGAAGTGGTTTGGTTTGGTTTTGGTTTTGATTAAAGCCTTGGCGCCCTCTAGCGGGTAAACGGAGTAGACCAGAGACTACCGTGAAGCGTGTTCTCCGGAACTGTGTTCCCGCTTGGGAATCAAGATTGTTTCCGTTTCCCTTCACATGTTTTGGGTACCGCGGTTTCTTTTTCACTATGCTTTTTCTATCACCTCTGCTTTCAAGGCACAAACTCTTTATCTCTGTAAGTAAAGTCACGAGCTCTGCAAGAGTGAGGACAGTTACGCGTAAGATACTTTTGTTTCAGTTTAGTCCCGGACAGTGAGGAAAACATTTCAAATTTCTTAAGTTTATCCTAAGAAATGTACATTTTACACCAGAGCGGTTGATCTGACATTTAAATAAACTTCAATTTAAGAAGTAATTCAAATGGTTTATATTGGTTCCCGTTGCCCAAAGGAACTTAAAAGATTCCTTAGAATTTACTTCCACTGGTCTGGAAAAAAAAAATCACTGGTTAAGAGTTCTGATTATAATAGTAGTGGAAATGGGGGGCTGGTGGCCAAAAAACAGCCTTATGAAATCCTCTATTCCAACTGCATCAAGGTAGAGTGTGGTTGTATATGAGTAAACAATCTGTTGAAGAGCTCTGGGCTGAGAGCTAAACATCTAATGTCTGTAAAGTCGGCACACCAATTACATGCTCTGCTTCACTTCAGTTCTCAGAATACACCAAAGCAGAGGGCAACACATGAACCCAGAGTTTTGTTATGTGAAGACGCTTTGAAAATCCTGACAGTCACAGACACCAATTAAAGTGGTCAGCTAATTAATAAGGGGAAGTGGAGCTGGCGTTTGTGTATTCAGGAAGAGCCCTCATCTGATTTAAGGTCTGGGCAGGAAAAAAGAGGCCACTATCATTGCTTTTAAAAAGAAAAATGGGGGCTTCGCTGGTGGCGCAGTGGTTGAGAGTCCACCTGCCGATGCAGGGAACACGGGTTCTTGCCCCGGTCCGGGAAGATCCCACATGCTGCGGAGCGGCTGGGCCCGTGAGCCATGGCCGCTGAGCCTGCGCGTCCGGAGCCTGTGCTCCGCAACGGGAGAGGCCACAACAGTGAGAGGCCCGCATACCGCAAAAAAAGAAAAGAAAAGAAAAATTGGCAGAAGATTGTGCATTTGGGAGTGAGAAAGAAAAAATTCTAATAGTTATGTTTGAGAATAAGAAAGGAAAAGCGATCGCAAATCAAAGCCGACTTTCTCCAGCAACATAGGAAAATAAAGGGTTACGACCATTTCCTTTTGAAGCTGAAGAGGAAAAGGGAAATTGGCCGCTGGGCTCTTCCTGCCGCGCACCTCTCCCCGCTCCCCCGTGGCGGGCGCGGCGAAGTTCAGCACCTCGGAAAGCGCCCCCTCTCACGGCGCGGGGGTTACGCAGGCTCCTTGGGAGCCCGCGGCCTCGGTTTGGCGGGTGGGGATGCAACTCGCGGGAACGCTGCTGGCAATTCCCTGGGAGCTGACAACAGCGGAGAAACGGAGATGCGAAGCCGCGAGGGCAGCATCGAAAGCCCTGCATAGAGTCAGAGCGAGGTAGACAGAACTCTGTTCAGAAGCCTCGTCCACGCAACTGCCGAGGAAACCGACAAAGGTATTTGAAAGAGAAGGAGAGGGCCCCCAATAGCGGCCTTGAGCGGCAGGGCGGGTATGCGCTAGTGACCAAGTGACAGCGGGAAACGCAGGGGGCAAAGTCTGACTCTTACAGTAGGGACCCGGAGACTGCCACCTTGGCCGGAGAACTTCTAGACGCCGACCGCTCGCCTTAGATGCTGTGCTCCTAGGCTCTCGAATTCCCCTTCAGAACAGACGCTCCGCGCAACTCCCGCGCCCAAGGCCAAGCTCCGCTCGCCGGGGACGCGCCTGGCGCCCCGGTCCTAGGCGCTCTCTTCCGCGGCTGCTTTGAAAACCCCCAGGCACGCCGGAACCCCGGGAGAGCTGGACTCCCTTAAGGCTTATCTCCCGAAACCTGACCTAGAGGCACCTGCGCAGGCAGGTGGCCGCTGTAGCCGCGAAAGCCACCATGAATAAGGTGGCTGGCGGGGACGAGCTCGCAGAACTCTTCAGTCTGATGCCGGACCTTCTGCAGGCGACCAACACTAGCGGCAACGCGTCACTGCAGCTCCAGGACTTGTGGGAGCTGGGGCTAGAGTTGCCAGCCGGCGCGGCGCCAGGGCATCCCCCGGGCGGCGGCGGGGCAGAGAGCGCGGACACCCAGGCACGGGTGAGGATCCTCATCAGCGTGGTGCACTGGGCGGTTTGCGCGTTGAGGCTGACGGGCAACCTGATGAAGAGTAAGCAGGGCTGGCGCAAGTCCTCCATCAACCTCTTCGTCACCAAGCTGGTGCTGACGGACATGCAGTTCGTGCTCACCCTGCCCTTCTGAGCTGTGGAAAACTCCCTCGACTTCAGATGGCCTTTTGGCAAGGCCACGTGGAAGATCGTATCCACAGTGACGTCCATGAACATGTACGCCAGCGTCTTCTTTCTCACCTGCACGAGCGTGGCGCGCTACCACTCGGTGGCCTTGGCTCCTAAGAGCCACCGGACCCGAGGGCACGGCGGGGGTGACTGCTGCAGCCGGAGCCTGGGGGACAGCTGCCGCTTCTCGGCCAAAGCACTGCGCGTGTTGATCTGCGCTGGCCTCGCTGCCCAAAGCCATCTTCTCCACCACGATCAAGGTGATGGGCGAGGAGTTGTGCCTGGTGCACTTCCCGGACAAGTCGCTAGGCCGCGACAGGCAGTCCTAGCTGGGCCTCTACCACTTGCAGAAGATGCTGCTGGGCTTCTTGCCGCCGCTGGGCATCATCAGCCTGTGCTATCAGCTGCTGGTGCGCTTCATCTCCGACCACCGCGTGGCAGGGACCGAAGTAGGAGCCTCAGCAGCCGGGGGAGGCCTGGCCAGAGCCAGCGCCCGGAGACGCTCCAAGGCCACCAAATCAGTGACCGTCGTGGTCCTATCCTTTTTCCTGTGCTGGTTGCCTAATCAGGCACTCACCACCTGGAACATCCTCATCAAGTTCAACGCGGTGCCCTTCAGCCGAGAGTACTTCCTGTGCCAGGTATACGCGCTCCCGGTGAGCGTGTGCCTGGCGCACTCCAGCAGCTGCCTCAAGCCCATCCTCTACTGCCTCGTGCGCCGCGAGTTCCGCAATGCGCTCGAGAATCTACTGCGGCGCCTCGCGTCGCCTTCTCTCACTAGCAATGCGCCCTTTCTCCGCCGCCACCAAGCCGGAGCCCGAGGACCAGACCGGCAGGCCCTGGCGCCTCTCCACCAGGCCGCGGAGCCCGACATGCTCTACTCTCCGCCCGGCGTGGTGGTCTACAGCGAGGGGCGCTACGACCTGCTGCCCAGCAGCTCCGCCTACTGACGCAGGCTGAGGCCCGGGGTACGCAGGAACTGCCAAGTGGCCTTCCCTCGGCGGAAAAGAGTAGAGCGGATTAGAGGATGCTGGGGGCCCCCGGATCAAGAGGTAGGAGGGACGAGGAGAGAGAGAAACACAAAAGAGCAGCCTACGAAGTGGCCAGGGGACCTTCTCCGGAGAGGGGAGGCTGCGAACCCAGGTGGAGAGAGGAAGGTGGCAAAGTGGCCGAGACCAGTCTCAATGGACTAAGCCACCAGCCTCCGTCCCCCTTGTCTCCACACACACACCCCTTCCTCTCCTTATGCTGTCAGCGCTGGGCTGTGTGGGGCGCCCAGAAGCCGAGAAAGGCATCAGGAATGTAAAGCAGTTCGGGGACAAGGAAGAGGGCCTCAGCCAAGTGGTGCGCAGACAACTGAGCGCACTTGTTCCAACGACTACCCACCCCCGCCCCAGCTCTTGAAGGGGTCCTCAAGGTGCATCCAGTCGGGTAAGCCACTCACAAAACCTTTGCACCTTGGCTCCGGGGCTGCCCAGGCGCGAAGGCCTGATTTGCTGCTTGGCTGGGCGGAGAGCCTAGAGTATGGGACCAAGAAACTTCTTCGGAGTTAGAAGGAAGGAGTGACAATCTTGGTCCGCCCTCAGGAGAAATGCACCGCGAGAGAGCCACCACCCGTGGCGCGTATGGTTTGTCACTTGGGATGGGGAGAGCGGACACACGCGGAGCCCGACTGAGACCCTGCATGGCCTCTGCGCTCATAGATCGCCGAGACCAAAACCCTCCGGCGTGCGTGTGAGAGCCCCTTCTCGGGGGAGTGGAGTCTCTGCGGGAGGGAGCGGACGCAGTGTAGTTCGAGGGGCTGAATAGAGAGACCTCTTCAGGCTACGACCCCTAAAGGAGAAAGGGGGCTCTCTGGGTCCCCCAGCAGCGACTGCGCGGCGCGCTGGAAGCTGGGCGTCTGGGTTCCCCTGAGAGCCGTGTGGGTACCTGGAGACACTCCTTGCGTTCGGGTCTGCGCGCTGCAAGTGAGCTGTGCCCAGGAGCAACTTGAACAGGTCTGAGTAGACAGGCTACTGGGACTGGGGACTCCCCTGCAGCCTCTCCCCCTTCACTCTTTGGCAATCGGAATGCCGGTTTGATTGAGGCTCTGGGCCAGCAAGTAGGGGGATCGTTCGGCCGCGTTTTTCGTTGGCTTAGATGGAAGATTAAGAGATGCTGTAGAAATGTGGTTCCTGAAACCCAAATTCCTGGAAGCTGGCGTCTGATCTTTCAAGGGGGAGTCGTGGGGTGGGAAGGGGAATGGGAGACTCCGGTAAAATCTGTCCTAAAGGGAAAAGAGTACCGAGAGTCTGTTTTGAGGGGATCGCCAGGATTTCAGGTGTGGGGTTTCTTATTGTTCGTAACATTGAGGAGAGAAGGCAGGGAGTCAGAATTCCCACAGGACTCTACCTTAACCAAGTTCCATTCATTCTAAGGAGTGGTCAGCACGTTGACATGCGTGATGAATTCTTCCTTAAGCCCCAGTGTATGGGACCATCTGAAGGGTGACACATCTCTCATAACAATTCTGTTCCGGTCACGGCACAGTAGTCCTTTCTTGAGGCTGCTCAGAGTGGGGATCGAACAATCTACCCATCCAGCTGCCAGTTTTGACCGAGGTGCTACGGTTGTTCTCTTTGGCGACCTAGTTTGGGATCAAAATACAGGTGATGTAGGCACCTACTGTGTGCTTATTTTAATACCATAAATAATCATTATACAAACATGTCTGCTTAAAGAGCCTCTGGAACTGTCAATCGTTTTGTGAGTTTGTTGGAAATTCCCAGTAGCGTCTGAGATTTAAGGCTGCAAATGGGAACTGCACGGCCCCGGCGTCCCTGGCCCTGCTTTCCGTTAACACACACAGTGCAAACACTCAGGCCTTGCCACAAAAACAAAAGCTGCCTCGCATCCTCAATCCTGAGTAGCCTTGAGAAGTTACCTTTTTCAGAAAACAGAAAAATGCTTTTCTTTAAAAGTAGTCACATCAGTCTCTCTTTGCCCTTTAGAAAGAAAACTTACTGACATTGATATTGAGGACCCATGGGCTAATAAAAATTGAACTGTAAGCCCTCCATGTCTCCAAAATACAAAATAAATGAACAAGTAAACACCCACAAAGAACAAATAGTAGCATGGTAGTGTATCTATGTGTAACGCTGGTATTAGACATTTACAGAGAGATTCTCTTTATTAAAGCAACTTGCCTTTTCAATTTGGATGATAAAATAATGTGGGGGAAATATGTTGAAGTGTGTGCTTCTGGGCACTAGAAAAACAGAAGGGGCTGGGGGCAAGGACTTTGTGAAAATACTCTATGAAACGAGTCACCTCGTCCCCACCCAAACCCGAGGACTCCCGAGAACACGGCTAGAGGGAGCAAAGACCAAGATTTCCGTCTGTCACAAGGACAAAAGCATCAACAAGGAAATGGTCAAATCCAGTGGACATCAGCAATTTATTTTATGAATGCGTGTTGTGTGCCTAGCTCTATCCTGAGTGCTGGGATCACAAACACGTTCCTGACCTTTAGAAGGGGACAGCGCCATGTACACAAGGCAAATGAGTCATGGGACAGTGAGTTGAATGTCACAGTAAGGGCTAAAAGAAAGTGCTGTCTATAGGAACACAGGGATGGAAAGCTGGATTCTCCTGGGGGATCAGAGACTTCCTGGCCAAAGCAGTATTTGAGATGGACCCAGGAATATAGGTACACTTTAGATGGGCAGATCTGGCAGGTGAGACGGGGGAGTGGGCACAGAGAGAGGGTGTCTGAAGCTGAGGAAATGCAGTGATGCAAGGCTTTGAGGTTGGAATGCCAGGTGCGTGGTGGGGGAGGGAAGCAAAGCCGTGTGGCTTCCCTTTCTCCTGCAGGATTTCCTAGGATTTCTGTGAAGAATGTAGATATCCCTATACTTGCTTTATTTGTCTGGGAATGAGACATTTTTGTCTCAGAGAGGATATGTCATTGGTACACTAAGAACAAGTACTTAGGTTCCCAAAGGTGGTTAAAGGCTTTTGAAACTGGATTCTATTCACTCATTCAAACTTCAGTGAAGTTAAGGGAGTAAAGTATTTGAATATTTGAGTGTGACTCTGTGTGTGTGTGTGTGTGTGAGAGAGAGAGAGAGAGAGAGAGAGAGAGAGAGAGAGAGAGAGAGGCTGTGTGCTCTCCCTTCTAGCTCCCATAACCCATCCAGTGTTCCATCTGCAAAGAGCTTCCCCTGTAATAAAGACCAGGCCCTGATGCCCTGTTGTTGGTCAGAGATGACTACTCTTGACTTCTTGGGGGGGGGTCCAGGTAAGAGGACCCTCAGCTGTAGGTCACCCTCCCAGCTCACCCAGTCATTCATTTCAAAATCTTTAATCACCTGAGCAGTCCTTGGAGAAATGATCAGGAAATAAACACTGAACTCAGCACACAATTCCATTTCCACAGCTTGCAGAGGTCAAGAAGAGGTAGGTGAAGCAGGAGAGGTGGCTGGGTGCTGTTTCTTTCGTAATGCTGGGTGCTGTGTCACGTGGGGTCCTGGAAGCCCTGGCTTCACCCACACTGTGGGGTTGGGGGCAGGTGTTCTCCCCGGTCACTCCTCTAAGTCAGTCATGACCCTGCTGTGCTCAGATGGATAACGTGAGGCGGAGAGGGAGGAAGGAAGACTGGGGAAGATGGAATATTTTTGCATGTGAATGTGGTAACTTCATTTGGGAGTGAATACACTAGTAGAAGGCAGGGGGACCCGATTGGGGGGCAGAAAATAAGTGCCGCTGTGGAGAGGAGGAAAGCAGGGCTCAGAGGTTGATAAGTGAAGCAACAGCACGCTCAGCTCTGAGGAGAAAGCTCAGCCCGGTCTGGAAAAAGTTAATCTGGAGAAAATGGGATAAACTGTGGGAGCCCAGAGAGCCTGTTGCCGGATACGCAAGCTGCGTGTCTTGCAGGAGGCAGGAAGGGGTGACCGCTGCGGTGTAAGTCGCTGCCTTCCTTCCCCTCACCTCCCCCCCACACACACAAACCAGAAGTGCCCAGATCCACAGGGGTGCCCCCGACGTGCCGCCCCACACACGCTAGCACTGCCCCAGCCACGACCCAAGAGCAGCAGAGATCAGGTTCGTAAAACAAAACGGAGGCAACCAAGAGAACTGCAGCAGCCTGGAAGCCCACAAGTGGTGAGAGGAGAGTGAGTGTGAGAGAATACAGCCCCAGCCTGAGACCACTGGAGCAACTGGGAAGGCGAGGGAGGCTGCCACGCGGTGACAGTGGATCTGGCCCTGCCCTTCGGCTGGTACTCTCTGGTACTCCCCTCAGACCCGGGCAGCCAGGACCCCTGCCCTGGCTCTGATTATTAGGGGGCACTGCTCTGTCCTCCCCTCCCACCTGGACCCCTTCCCACATGGCAAGGAATCCAGAGCCGCCTGGAGCCTGAACTCCACACCCACACCTTCTAGATTATGCTCCGGTACCCAAGACATCAGAATTCCCCATCTGAGTGGCCCTGAGTCTACAAGGGCTCCGGCGGTCCTGTCCTTCGGAAAGTGAACGACACCGCTGAGCCTCTGCACACTTAGGTGCGAGGGGAGGCTGAGGGCGGCTGTTTGAAGGTGTGGTCGAGGCTGGAGGGGTTGGGAAGGCTGTGGGTGTGCAGGTGCCCAGGTGCACACAAGGGCCCTCACAGTGCTGGGTGGGGCTAAGGGTGGGGGGAGGAGGGATGGGCCTTCATCAGCGTTCTCACCCCGGGCCCCGGAAAGCAGAAGTTGGGAGTGGGCCTGCACCCCTTTTGCCCCCAGCAGTTTTGCGAAAGAGAACCCAAAGAACCCCCAGAGCACGGTTCCTCTTCTCGGAACCCCTACCCCCAAATGAGCTGACACTGCAGGGGCCTGGCCACTCTACCAAACCATCCATCCTGCTACACAGGAGAAAAACCAGAGAACAGCCCAAATCCCCACGTTCCTGTTCTCAGAGCAGCTCGTTTCCTTTCTCCAAATTCCCTTCGAACGTGGGAGGTTTTGATAAGCTAGAAATTCACCTGAGGCAACGACTACACTATCAGACTCTAAGATGAGGCAGGAGGAAGAACCACAAACATTTTTTTAACTTGTAAAAACATGGGGGCAAATCATTCCGCACCACTCAGGCACATCCGGTGTTATTCAGACAAACACTTATGAAAGGCTGGGGATGGAAGGATCGAGGTCTGGGAGAGCAGGACGGTGAGCCTTCAAAAATAGTGACAATGGCTGTCATTTTTCTAGTGCAGACCAACTGTCAGCCCAAGCGCTGCTCTTACCGGAAACAGCAGAGCCGGAGTGCCTGGGGTCGAGGCCCAGCTCTGCCACTTAGGAGTTGTGTAGCTTCAGACGAGTTCTGTAATGCCTCTCTGCCTCAGTTTCCTCATCTGTAAAATGCAGATCAGTAACAGCAGCCTCTCTCAAGATTGCTGTGTTAACACAGGTTAAACGCTGAGAATGGTGGTAAGCACTCCGTAAGTGTTAACGTTATTACAAATGGTCGCAACTCTCTGGGGTAGGAATTATTACCCCAAATGTGCAGATGAATGAGTGTGGCTTGGGTGGGTCTGTAGTTTGCTGGGGAGCAGCAAAGCCAGGATCCCAAACCGGCCCGGCTCTAAAGCTCATGGTCTCTCTATTAAACCACGCTGACCTCTGGCTGAGAAAACGGCTTCACTTGGAGAAGAGAAATGGAAGGCAGTTCTTTGAAAGGCTTCCATAGAGACTCCAGCGGCTGGAACGAAAGTGCAGACTGGAGAGAAAGATTTTTACTGTGTCAATAAGATGAGCTGTTTCGAAAGTAGCAAATCCTCCAGCATGAGATGTTCAAGCAGACTTGTCAGGGATATTATAAATTAGCACGAATTATGAATGAGTTAAATATGAATTAAAGATGACTGGATTAATATCTTTAAATAAATCATTGGCAATATTTTGAGTTACAGTGAATTTGACGAAAAATATTATTCCCCCCCGCCAACTATACATGGACAGCAGGTTTTAAAAAAAATCACATCACAGCATAAATCCCAGCATCACAGGGACGTGCTATTCTGCTTCTCAGGTTTCGTCAAGGCCTGAAATGCCCTGTGGAAAACAGACCCTGCCTCTCCATTCCGCTGCACTGAGACGGACGGAGAAAGGCCCGGGGAGGTGCCATCACCCACACTTGCCCTTTGCCCCCAGTGAATGGAGGCGTAGCCCAGTCTCTCCTAAGACAAATGATGCCTGAAATAGGGAAACGGATGTGCAGAGGGCTGGCTGAGAGTGAGGAGTGGGCAGATCACCGCAGCTGAAGTCGTAACACGCGGCATCCAATGGGCAGATACAAACAGTGCAGAGCTAAAGAAAAGATCGATCTCCTGCCGTGCGCTCCACTGTGTCTGGGATTAGGAACAATGTCTCTTTATTGACCTAATCCATATATCTAACAAAGAGAGCCACAAAACAACAGCCAATCAGTGACACCGCAGAGGCTGTGATCACCACGACGATGACGCTCCCGGCCATGTTGACCAGAAGGCCCAGGCCGCCTCCAACCAGGATCTGAGCCAGCTGCACCATGCAGGTGAGGGCGGCGCAGTCCACGCCCTGCCCTCTCACGCTGCCGTCCGGGCCCCCGCACCGGGCCTGCTGCCTCTGCAAGGGAAGCACAGGAACAGCATTCAATCTGCACCAACTGTCCTTCAGGGCAGAAGGCAGCAAGCAAACTTCTTCTATAAAAAGCCAGGTAATAAATACTTGCAGCTTGTGGGCTGTTGATCTCAGCTGCAACTACACCACTCTGCTGTTGCAGCGCAAAAGCAGCCGCAGAACGTAAACCAGGTGGCCTTCCAACAGAATTCTATGACACGGGTATGTGAATTTCATGTAAGTTTCCCCTGTCACAAATATTATCCTTCCACTGATGTTTTAAAAATCATTTTAAAATTGTCAGAGAATTCCTAGAATTCCTGTTGTGTCTGTACACGACAGACTGTACAGAAAAGCAGGTGTCAGACCACGTTCGGCCAAGAAGACAATTTATCAACTCCTGATTCAAGCTCCACCCCCCTGCCTGCACCTTTCTTCCCCACCTGCCACAAAGTCTGAAATTCCACCGTTCACACCTATGGGAGTTAAATGGTTAAGAACGCAAAATTATCTCTTCAATAAATCAATAAGTCAATAAATACCATGCAGTAGAAGCTCAATAAGTCTCCCATTCCTCCTCTTCCCTAGTGGTTACGGTTCAAACATTTTCAGAAGGATGTTGAATCCCAGGTATGTGTAGGGGGAGCAACATAAAAAGTAATTCCACCTTTCAAAATATGGTTGCTTTCTGCTTAGTAGATTAATATTTGATTAGTTTGATATTTGGTCGGAACTGGTTGATAACATTGCCATTTATTGGGTATCATATATGTGCTAGGCCTTGTGCAAGGCTCTTTCACATACCTTCCTTCATTTCATTCTTACCACCTCCCTCGATGCACATATCGTAATCATTAGCCCCGTGATAACAATAATACTACTACCTACCATTTTCTGAGTCTTTGCCAGGTGCCAGGTAGGCATTATGCTAAGCAGATTACCTACACTATCTGGTTTCATTTAATTTTCCAAGAACTCTCTAAGGTGGGTGTATCATTCCCACTTCATTGATTAGAAAACTAAGGCTCTGAGAGTTTGAATGATAATTCCTATACTATTAAATGAGAAAAAATCATTGTGCAGGAAAACGCACATTATCCTTTGAATAAGAAAGGGAAAATAAGAAAACAGATCCATAATCGCTGGGTTTTCATTAAAAGATACTGGAAAAATAGACAAAGACCTGATGAGAGTGGTTACATGTAGGAGCCCAGGGTGGGGAGGCGAGGGAGGGGATGCACACATACATGTATATCACTGTGGCTGTTGAACATGATTGTATTACCCCATCTAAACATGAACTCATTTTGAGTGATATTTAATAAATAAATGAATAAGATCCCCAGTGTCACATAGCTGTCAAAAGGGGGGGGCAGGATTTGAATCCAGGGTTCTCTGAGTCCAAAGCCTCTGTGTTTTGGGCCTAGTACCATCCAACTCCCTCGTGGAGGGATAGTTCTTTATGATAGCTGTCTCTTTAGCAGCAAAGCACCTGCCATGCATTGAAACATTAGTGACCATGTCTGCCAGGGAAGAGGACAGCTACAACTCTTGTTTAAAAGGTTTTAACACCCGGTGCAACTCTCTCCTGCTGTGTTTACCAGATCAAATGATGAAAAAGAAGGCCAGCGTTGCGGTCACAAGGACGCGTGTTCAGCGTTTTTGCAGTTTCCTACTGTGATGGATTAAGCTAATAGCCATCTCTTTAACTTTTACAGTTAAAGAAATGTAAGCCTATTTTCAGGGGGAAAAGTTGCATATCTGGATAAGAAAACGTGGTAATCTTAGAGCAGAAATACCAAACCTAGTGCTTTTTTAGGGCAGCATAGGGTCTTGCCCTCTGGCTTGAGTTCTGAGATGGGGATGGGGCGGGCCTCCCTTGAGGCAGCTGGTGTGATGACCACCTGCGACCAGCTTTCCTCCCTGCGCACAGGGCATGACTTACCAAAACCCGGACTTCCAAGGAAAACGTTGCTCAACCAGTAACTCCCGGAAATTGCACCAGGCACCTCTGCAGTGGTTGAGGGCCTGGGCCCTCGTTGTGGCATCCAGAAACACTGCAGGTATGCTGGACATGTCATGAGCCCAGAGTTCCCCTTGCTTTGTCTCTGTGTGATTGTGGGCTGGTTTCTCAGCATTACCAACCTCACCTTCCCTAATCTGACTAATGGGAGTAATGGTACCTGCCCGACTGCTCCCAGGTGCACAGGGCTCCAGAGTAAGGAGGGGGTGGGCTGGGAAAGTGGTCAGGCCTTGGCTAGACCATCGTTACATCTGGCTGGACATCTTAGTGCTGCTGTTTCAAGAAGCCCTGTTCTCCAGCTCTGCTCTACACTTTCCTAGCAAGCTCCCCCAGCCTCCAGGTGAGTCCGGACGTCACTCGGTGCAGAGGTTCAACAACACACCTGCTCTTCCTGCTGCTCACGGTGGTATGCGGTGAGGAGGTTAAAAGGCACGGTGTACAGGGTGCTGGACATCACGCCAAACAAGGTGCACATGACCAGGCTGGAGTAGACATTCGGGAAGAGCCCGATGACGCCCGTCCCCAGGCCAAACAGCAAATACCCCATGAAGTAAAGACCCTTTAATCCGATGTAGGGAACCAAAGCTTTCTGAAAGTCTGTGTGTGGGGAGAAGAGAGGGAGAAATTACAGCTGGCAGTGCCTCACATCATCTCATAATTTCAGACAACCTTTCCTTTTGAAGATTCACTTTTTTTAGCCTTCCTTTAACACTGAGTCAGGAACAGAAGAACCTCCTTATCTGTGCTTGAAAACAGCTGCTTTTGGAATAAGTTTTGAATCCTTTGTGTAAAGGAGAGCTGGAGATTGCCTTGCTGGGTTGATTTTCTTTTCTGCAGGGAAGGACCAGGCACTGTGTACTGGGGAGCTGAATAGCAACGGGATGCAAAAGAGGCGATTGAAAAGCCCGCCTTGGTTATGGGACCCTGGGGCAGCAAGCCATGGAAGAAAAGCGGGTATCTTTCCGATTCATAGAGATCTAGCCTAACGAGACCAAAATGACAATCCAGGTCTCTATTAGCCCCACAGCCCAAAGTCAGGTTGGAGGAAATTAACACAACCAGATTGCACAGAATGATCCAACTCATTCAGTTTCTTTGCCCCACCTAAATGTCATCTGCACAACCTGAGAAGGAAGTAAAGAACATACATCACCTGTAGATGCTCTCCCTGCCTTGCCAGCCCTTCCCAGGCTGGTCAGGGGGTCCTCCCCCTCGCTGGTGCCTTCACCCTCTATGGGCAAGTTCCACAACTTCTCAAAACCTCAGCTTCCTCATCAGAAAATGGAACTAATAAAACCCTTCTTGGTGGTTGTTATCAGGATCAAATGAAGTAAAATGTCTAGGAAATCATCCAGCCCGGTGCCAAGCACGCAGAAGACATCCAGTTAATGGTGGCTATCATTACTTCAATAAATACAGAGCTGCTGAATATGGTTGACTCTTAACTGGGGTCCCCTCCCAGTGGGTAAACTTGGCTTGCTCATAAAGAACTCATGGTAGAGCTCATTTTTTAAAATTGGAAATTCAGCTTTAAAACATTTTACTATGTTTTCCACCACAGTAGGGAAAAATTCCTAAAAAAAACCTTTATCTTCCTCTTTTAACTGGTTATTTTTTTTTTACTTTTTATTTTATATTGGAGTATAGTTGATTAACAATGTTGTGATAGTTTCAGGTGTACAGCATAGTGATTCAGTTATACATATACATGTATCCATTCTTTTTCAAATTATTTTCCCATTTAGGTTGTTACATAATACATGCCAATCCCAAACTCCCTAACTATCTCTCCCCCCTCCCCCTTCCCCCCCGGCAACCATAAGTTCTTTCTCTAAGTCTGTGAGTCTGTTTCCCTTTTGTAAATAAGTTCATTTGTATCATTTTTTTTTTTAGATTCCACATATAAGTGATATCATACGATATTTCTCTTTGTCTGACTTACTTCACTCAGTATGACAATCTCTAGGTACATCCATGTTGCTGCAAATGGCTTTTAATCCGTACTTTCCTTGTCTTTCCTCTGCCCCATTCTACTGGAACACATGGACCCAGGGGATACACAAATGATAGATACTAGAAATGTGCCTATTCAAGAGTGAAATTTTCCATATCTGTTCAAATAATTATTGAATTTACATTGCATAGACAAGAAACCTAATATTTATTACATTTGTATCAATTATGGAATTCTGAAAATGTTAAATGGGCAACAGTGCTTCCTCTATTAAATTCATGCCATGCTTGGAGGGCTGTTGTCAAGGTTGAGAATAAAAGCAGTATAAATTTAGGTCAGTTTCTGTTTGCTTAATGATTACATTTATGCGGAAAACGTCATCTAAGTTGTCTCAGTACCTAAAAGATAACCATCAGTATTCATTAGGGAAATGCTCTCACTACATGTACAGGCCAGCCAGGAAGGAGGCAAAAGAGGATAAAGAGATATGTGGAAACATAACTAACTTCACTACGAAGATGGAAAGTCTAGCAAAGAATGCTTTATTCATAAAGAGAAAGCAATAAGTTTAAGGGCCAAGTTGACTTGTCCTCTGCTGGGTCTGACGCCAACTCATACTGTGCCTCTCCTTAGGATTGTACGGAAATGATTGATTTAAGCCCCAGCTATGGATAGTAGTGTATGATATGAACAATTGGCTGTATTTCAGTACTCAGCGTGGCTATACTCATTGATCTAGGTGTGCCTGCTGTGCAAAGGAGCTTAAAAACAAGTCCCTTATCACCATTCCCCACGTCCCGCCCAGCAGCCAGATAACCCTGCTAAGCTCTGTCTGGATAGAAATTCTGGGTCTGCGCCTGACGTTATGTGATGAGTCCAGAACACAGGGTTATCGGGTGTGCTCTGGAATTGAGGGAAATGATTGATCCTGCCCAGAGTGGGTTGGAGTGCAGAGGGAAAGACTTGAAAGATTGCACAGAGAGGGACATATTGGAGTTGGGTCTGGGTGGGGAGGTAGAAACAGTAGTTCGGGTGGAAGAAACCAAAAGCAAATACACAGAGGTGAGAACGTCCATGCAGTGGGTCACTGGAGGAGTTCCTGCGTGGGAGTGACAAAGGTCCAAGTGTGAGCCCGGCCAAACTGTGAATCCCGGAGTGCCCAGATCAGGACTTTTACTCCATCTTATGGGCACGAGAGCCCCTGAAGATCCTTGGGTAGGGCTGGTTGGTATTTTATAAAGAAAATTTTAGTTCTAATTCACAGGGATAGGGATCCCATAGATTTATGCATTAATATAACTTTGGAAAATTATTCAAATAGTAGGTATTCTTTATACACAGGGATTTTAACTGGAAAGGCTCTAAAAAATAACACGCTTTTGAATTTTCAAATGCCATGAAATTCATACAGGAACTCAGACTAGACTAATGGAAGGGTCCCTAGAAGGGAATTTTTTGAGGAAAACAAGTTAAACTTGACACAATATTCAAATACTAATGACTTTTAGAAAAATGTTTTCCTCTTACAAGAATGAGAATAGTGGTAAATATTCCCCCCACCTCTTGAAAGCACAAAGGGATTGAGATGGATAATTTATTAAATCCTTTCAGTCTAACACTCCCTGATTCTAGGTAGTTGAAATCGTCCTCCTGGAGTTTTCTTTTCTTTTCTTTCCTTTTAGTATATGTGCTGCTGAAGCAAGCGCCCTGGAGTTTCCTTAATTCGTACACTCTAAGCGGGAAAAAATGGGTTTGCGGAGGAAACGTAAGCTTTAAGCCACCACTACTTGGTTACCATAAATTTGAAAGTAATGAATTTTATGGTTTTATGATGATTGGGCTCATGAATATGCTTATATTAGGTCCCCTTTTCCCAACTGTGCTACACTTTGAAGAGATTTTTCTTGATCTCGAAGCAGGTTTCCCACTGTGCTCTGGCTTAGCAAAGGGCTAAATGCCAGACTAGGGGTCATCATATATATTCAGCCTCCATCCCCACAAGAAGCACGGTTCAGTGACAGAATGATGCCCCTGAGAATGGTAACAGGGATTGTCCCCAATGCCTCCCCCCCAACCTCGGCCATACCCCTGCTGTCCCCTGGGCCTGTCCAAAGCCTGGAGCTCTGCCCTGGGGACCAGCTATTCTCCCCACAATGCCTGAGAAGCTCCCAGGTTTCCACTCCAAATGGGGGACCTGCATACGTTTTATAGGCCAGAGTTTTTACTTAATTCAATGTGTACAGCACTTGGAGACTTCCAAACAAATTAGCCAGCACAAAACAAGCCTGTGTGATGCCCTAGAGTTGGAGTACATCCGTTTGGACTTATTTAAAACCAATCCCAGAAATCCCTTTGTTTACAGTGTCCTCACAGGTAATCTTAGCCAAGGGGGGCTAATAGACTCCAGACCCCATGGAAAGCTGGTGTTTGAGAAGGTAAGCTGTTGTTCTCAATCTGGAAGAGTGGCCCTGTTACATACCCGCCCATCTGAGCTTAAGTTATTTTATACGTTCATTTTGTCACCTAGCATACTAACCATCCCTCATTTTCTGTCAAGACTGATAAGCACATCTATGAAACGCTACCAGTGCCCTTATTCCAGCAGAGCACAGACCTATCGTTAATCAGTAATCTTGGCTGTGACTACCCCTCATCCATCCAATACTTCACCATATCGTTTACAAGATTTCCTGTTGCTTTCCAAAGGATTTTGATTAGGATCCCACCGACTGCAAGTACAAAGTAATCACTGAGGAAAATGAGACCCAGAATTCACTAGGGAAAAGGCTACTTGATGCGGTCCTTTCTAAGGAAATAGTTTTTCCTGACCTCCATATATATTTATCAAGAATCTGGCATCTTAGAGAGCAAAAAAATAAATATAGAAATACAGATGTATAAAATCCAAGATTCCGCCAGCCCGTAGAAGACATCCTTAGGAGGAGGAGACTCACAAGAGTAAAGTGAGGAAAACACAGAGTTGATGCACAAACCCCAGCATCCAACCTCGACCCCTCTTTGGTAGATGAGGAACTCTGTGGAGTTGTGTGCGCTGTAGGGGTCCCCGTGGTACACGATCTGCAAGAGAGATGTGGGGCCACTGAGTTACCAGTGCAGGCTGGTAAGGACCCCTTCTCACATGTTCTGCTTCTTCACCCCCTCCTGGGGCTCAGACCTCATTCTCCCATGAGCACGTCACCCTTTCATCCTTTCACACCTCCGTTCAAGGACCCTCAGGAGGTCTTAATGCATAAAGTCTAAACAACATCCCCCTGGATTTTTAACACCCCTCCTTCTGCCTAACAGCTGGCTCTACCCGCCATAGGCAACCCGGCCACCCATATTCTGGTACAACCAACAGGCTTCTGACTCATCTCTACACATGCCATTCCTATGCCTGCCTAGAATGTTTTCTCCTTCACCCCTCCCTCTCCAACTCCTTCTCTCCTTTCAGATCCAAATCACACTGCACCTCCTTTATTAAGCCTGCTGTGACCGCTACAGTTCACCTTGATTTTTCTTCCTTACTTGTCGCATTTGATCAAGTACTGGTCCCATCGCATAGTGCCCTCTAGTTGCGTAGGGTGTAGTAACTTCCCTCTGGAATCTGTCTGTAAGCCAGCTCCTTGAAGGTACCCTTTCCTACACTCTTACTGTGCCCATCTTAGAGGCTGGCTCAGAAGCTCCACAGGTGCTGATGGAGGGACAGGTGTGTGAGATAATGAGCGTGTGCACAGACATGCCCCTTACCCGGCCCATGAAGTCTGTGAAGAAGAGCATGTTGGACAGGAAGGCAGTCCATCCGATGAGGTGGCTGATGCAAAGGCAGCGGTAGTGGGGAGGCATGCTCAACAGCACCCTCAGCAGTGACTTCACGGTTACTGCCCTCCGAGTCTGGAATAAAACAGCAAACAGGTGTGACGTTCAGTGTAGACACACAGCCAGCTGTGGGAGCAAAGCATACAGCCATGTTACATATCTGTCAGTAGACTATCACACGAGGTCGCACTTCCTGGGCATGGTGCCAAGGTTTCCATCGCGTGTTCTCATAAGAGGTGTTCTGTTAAGTACGTGCAGATACTTAGCAGTTTCAGGTCAGGAACAGGGCTTTGGGGATAGGGTGAAGGGACTGGAAATAAAGCTTGCTTTGAGCCAAGATGTAAGACATATCTAGCTTCCTATCTTTGAACAACAGAACCACTGCTGAGGATGAAGCGCATAGATCTAAGCCAGCCCCTAGATGGTTATAATTCTTAGATTTCTTGACTTTTTTTTTTGGCTGCGTTGGGTCTTTGTTGCTGTGCGTGGGCTTTCTCTAGTTGCAGAGAGAGGGGGCTACTCTTCGTTGAGGTGCGCAGGCTTCTCATTGCGGTGGCTTCTCTTGTTGCGGAGCACGGGCTCTAGAGCGCAGGCTCAGTAGTTGTGGCGCACGGGCTTAGTTGCTCTGTGGCATGTGGGATCTTCCCAGACCAGGGATCGAACCCATGTCCCCTGCATTGGCAGGTGGATTCTTAACCACTGTACCACCAGGGAAGCCTCTTTCTTGACTCTTAAAATGTAGTAGTCTGAATTCCAAGATGGCCTCTATGATCTCCATCCTCATGATTCTGTTCCGTTACATGGCAAAAGGATTTTGCAGATATAACTAAGGTTACTAATCAGTTGGCTTTGAGTTAATTAATAGGGAGATTACCTGGGTGACCCTTATCAAGTCACATCAGCCCTTTAAAAAACATAGAGTTTTCTCTATATTTCTCCCAGTTGGCTGGGAGCAGAAGGGGAAGCCAGAAAGTCTCAAAGCGCAAGAATTGCTGGCTTTGAAGGTGAAGGGGGCCACATGGAAAGGACCTGGGTGTGGCCTCTAGGAAATGAGAGTGATCCCTGGCCATCATCAGTTAACAAGAAAACAAGGACATCTGCAACCACAAGAAGCTGGATTCTACCTGCATGAGCTCGAAGCTGATTCTTCCCCATTGGAGCCTCCAGATGAGAAGGCAGCTTTACCAACACCTTGGTTTCTGCCTTTTGAGACCCTGAGCAGAGAATGCAGCTGAACCCACCCAGACTTCTGACCTACAGAACTGTGAGATAATAAATGGGTACGGTTTCAAGCTGCTAAATTTGTGGTAGTTTGTTATGTAGCAACAGAAAACTACCACATAGAGCCAATCAGCTCCCTGCTCTGGGCCAGGTACCTCCTCCTAGTTTATTTCTCTGGATCCTGCCATCAGCCAACAGGTGTAGACGAGCCCTATGTCAAGTCAGAAGTGAGAACATTGTAGAACACACACACACACACACACACACACACACACAATGACTACATATGCCCACAATTCTTTAATCTAGACTTAAATTACGTTAAAACCAGAGGCTATAATTTATTGGTATCAGTAGCCTTGAGAGAATGAAAAATTTTGAACTATTGACACAACTGTTTTGAAATACAAAAAAAGGAAAGAGCCTTTAATAGCTTGTCATATGAGAGAAGAAAGAAACCTCAGGAATATGAAGCAATCACCTGCCCTGAAGACACTGAGACATAAACATTAACCATGATGGGGTAATGGGTCTTTCTCGTCAGATTTTTATTTATTCTGAGTCTTGACATAATGATATTGGGTCCTGGCTCGTTTATTTATAAGACAGTCTCCTGAGATTTTCTCTTTTAACTATAATAGCAAATTGTTTCATAGCTCTTAACCTTATATGATAATGCTTTTTATTCTTTGATGCAGAAAATTATATTTACTCATTGTAGGTTCGTTGTACAAGTTGATTTTTTTAATTCATCAGTTTTGTAGTATTTATGACTATGCCTCAACTGATTTTTTTATACTTAATCAGTATTAAAAAGTATAGACATTACCTTGGAGTTAGGAAAAATAAACATTTTCTGCATGTAGAATATGGTATTTGTCAAAATAAGTGGTGACCATAACAGAAATCCAATGAAGAACTATTACTTTTTTCCTTGACCACAGGAAGAAGCAATTAAAGGTACAGACTGGGAAACAACAGCCTGATTTTCATGCCTCAAAGTGATTTATCTTCACTTTCTTTCCTTTCTTTCCAAAAATTCAAAATTTTAAAAAGTGAATCTGACCAGCAAGTATTCAGTCTCATTCCAAACATTAATTTATGCTTCTGCCTTATACATAATTTTCAGCCTGCTTTCATTGTTAACCTAATTTTTTTTCTTCCAAAAATAAATATGAGCTTCAAAATTGTGCCTAGTCTTTCTGTAAAAGCTGTGAATGTAAATACTTAAAGTCCCTTTGGGTATTTTAACTCAGAATGAAAATGCAGCTGGCTTCTTATTCACTGATGCATCAATTCCCTTTGTGAAGCCCTTGCAATGATTCTGAGCCACTGGGAAATGTTTTACTGCATACGTTACGCACCTTTGTCAACTGGACATTGGGTGGTGATGGATTTATAAGTAAAAAAGGCACGGAGCCATCAGGGGGAGAGAGAACTGTACAAAAGTGCCACCAGAAGGAGACTAAATATTGAAGGGAGTAACTGATGGCATGGAGGAACTAGAGATGGATTTTATGGTATCCAGCTCGAACAATAAATGAAATAATTCAGGCCTCTTGCCATTAAAAAAAAAAATCCCAGTTCTCAAATTGCATAGCCACCCTCGTTTTGGAAAGTAATGACTTTGACAAACAAGATGGCCAGAGCCTTGGCCCTGACACCTCGGAGACACCCATTGCTCAGCTGGAAGCTCCCAAGATGCACTTCTGGAATAGAGGTGTCAGATGCTTGGCTTTGAGCCTAAGATATGTTTCTCTTTTTTTTTTTCTTATGTTGTTTTGCTTTTATTTTTTAAGTCACATAATAGAACCATTCAGAGCCTACAGTGTTGTGCGTGTAGCACATACTAATACAAGTTAATTACATTTGATGCAAGTCTTAATGGTGTGGAGGGTTTTATGCCTTTCAAAAGACTTCTACTCACTTGATTTCATTTGATCATCACAACAGCCTCGGGGTAGAATAAGACAGCCTCTGCTGGGTGACCCTTTGAGGGCAAGTCATAATCTATCAATAGGGCAAAGAGGCAGGCATAATCTATAATAGCTACTTAATCTTTAGTAAACCCTGCCTTGTTTTGTTCCTTAAACCCTGACATTATTTTTCTTTATTTTCAAAGTAATACTTGTCTATTATAGAAATGTTGAATAGACTGAAGGGTTTAGAAAAGAAAATGAAAACCACCTGTTAGCCCATCACCCAGAGACAATAACTTCAATTAACATTTTGGGTATATATCCTTTCTATTTTTTCTCTGGATCTGCATAGCTTTTCCCAGTGGAGATCATTTTGTATATGTATGTGTGTTTTATCTGATATATTATGTCTTAAATAAATCTTCAAAAACACACAGATCCTTTAATGATCGAATGGGTTCCATCGTATGGCTCTTCCATGATTCCCGTGCTGCCTTGCAGAACTGCACAGCGAGGGGCTCCATCCTAACTGAGATCAGCAGGGAGTGTGAGTGTTCTCCTCCAGGTAGCCTGGAGCCGCAAAGGTTTAAGCAGGTCTCCGGAAACCTATATTCTCATCTTTTCTCTATTTACTGTGTGATCAAGATAAAATGAAGGCTTCATCCCAATAACCTCTTAGTTCCTCCAGTTCCCTACCCAGGGATGCTGCTATCTGGAATACAAATTTATAATCCTAATCTAAGAAGTGAAGATACTTCTTGTGTCCTGAGGATGAGTCAAGGCTTCTCTTATGGCCTTACATTTTTCAACTGGCTTCATCTTCCCTGGTTTGACAGTCTGAAAAGAGTAAGAGACAGGAGGACTAGAAGAAAATGCACACATTTTTCTATTAGGTGCAAAGTTTTAATTCCAAGGGATAATAGCTACTGGGGATTTGAGGATTCACAAGACTTTTCGCATCAAATAAGCAAACGAAACAAAGACAAAGAATAATTTTTAAAAATCTGAACAAAAGACAAGAACAAGAATATTTTTCCTAAGGTAATAAAAAAGAAGTTGCATCTTTACCTGTTCAGCAGGATTTTTGTTTTTTTCTCCCTGCAGCGCCAGCTCTGGGTGTACATAACCATTTTTAACTTTCTCAATAGACCCATACTCATACGCTCTGTCTGATGACAATACAAGGTCCTGAGGGGCTTGCTGTGGGGGAATGTCCTTGGCAACATCTCTAAGCGGGGCTTCAGGGATACTGAACAGATGGATAATAAAACACAAAGTGAGCACCGACGAGGAGAAGAAGAACATGACCTGGAATTCTGTGCCCAGCAGTCTTCCCAGTTCCAGGTGGGCCCAGTCGATGGCACCCAAAAGGTAACCCAGGGCACCTCCCAAACCTGCAAAGCAAGCAAGCAAGAGCTGTATTAGCATTATTTAGAAGCATCGTCTCTTTCCATTTCCTTCCGTGGGAAAGCTCCCTGAGGACAGCGTAGGCAGCCTGGTTATGATGGGAGGAGCTAAGACACCTTGGCCAGGAAGCATGGGTTCAAGGCCTGGCTCTAGCATGCACTTGCTGTGACCTTGGACTTCCTCACTTGTCATACGGGGATGATAATAAAAAAGCAACCTACTGGTAGGGTCACGACTGGAAAATGGACTAGTGCCAGACACGTAGTAAGCGCTTAGTAAATAGTACCACCATCTGAAGTCCATCAGCTTTCTAAACTGCACTCTCAACACTGCTTAAGAACTAAAATTCCTGGCCCTAAAGGGCTCCAAAGAAAACCAGTTTCTGACTGCAATAAAATATAATTATGTATTGTTGTTGATCTATTAATAAGCTTCTTAGGGTGACACAAGTTTGCAGAGACCTAACAGCCTTAGAATCTGTCTTCTTTCATCTATGAAAAGCTAAAGGTGTGGGTGGAGGGATAAATTAGGAGTTTGGGATTAACAGATACACACTACTGTATATAAAACAGATAACAAAGACCTACTGTACAGCACAGGGAACTATATTCAATATCTTGCAATAACTTATAATGAAAAAGAATCTGAAAAAGTATATATACATATATGTATAACTGAATCACTTTGCTGTGCACCTGAAACATTGTAAATCAACTATACTTCAGTAAAATAAAACAAAAAAAAAGCTAAAGGTACTTGTTCCCAGTTGACAGCCACAGAAAAATAAAAACAAAAGCTTAAATATGAATCTTTTTAAATCTTATCCTCTCACAGGACCTGGAGCTGAAGTCTTTCTGGTGCCTTCTTTACCTGCTTGCACTTAAAGACAGTGTGACCTGAGGGAGGAAGGACTTCTCAAAATCGATCCTGCCCTTATGGTCTAATGTTTGAAATTCTACCATTAGTGATTCATTCTCTTGGGTTCCTGTTTTAAAAAGCAAGTGCTCCTGGTACGGACAAGACATTGCATGTCTCAGTGCCCAAATACTAAGTGCTCCTCAGATGGTCCTTCTGGCAGCAGGCACCAGTGACGTCTGAGAACACCAGGCTGCAGCGGGGGTGTACCATGGGGTGGGAGGTTGTCCAGGGAAGTGAGCAGATGAATGCCAAACACACCTTCTACCTACATCACAAGCTTTCGTAGGGCTGATCCTCTGGCAAATGCCTTTACGTATCAACCTCCCATCATGCCTTACCGAAGACAAATATCCACCTAGTGAGATCAGCTTTCTGTTTGTTTGTTTTTATTTTTCTTGTGTGAGTGAAGGCTCCATTTTATTTCCCAGATAAAGACAACATCCCCACGAATCAGAGAATCAAGGAAGAAAACAGAGCTTAAGGAATTCTCTATCTCTAACCCTAAACATTTAAACTTACATAAACTCTGACCCCAGGAACACAGATCTGAACGTCAAATAATATGAATCCCAATTTATCCAGAATGGTGGAAGAATGGATGATTCTGGTGACTACACATTCTGTCTAGTTGCAATTTATCATAGAGGATATTTACAGATAAACAACTGTTTAACCATTGAATTCCAAAAAGACGGCATCATTATCATGCCCTGAGTGACAAAGCATTTTAAGGTGGAATTATGGGAAATGGTGGCCAATGGGGTGCAATGAAAAAACATGTTCTCTGCCAGCAAGGAGTATGTGGCCTAGTTATGGGTGATGTGCATATATATAAACAGATCAGTGGCACATACAGTGACCTGTTTGGATGGTGGGCACCCTGGTAGGCTCCGAGAACGGAAGGCCCTTGAGGGGGTCACACTGTTGCTGATTCAGAGGGCAGCTCTGGGACATATGGTGCGTCTGGATCGCCATTAGACAATGATGCTCTTTATTCAATCATGGAGATGCCATGGATGTCAGAGGTCGTGTGCTGACTCAAGCACTCAACCGAAAAGAACGTACTAAAAGCCCAGCACTATTTGAGGGTCTATCTAAACCAGGGTTTCTCAATCTCAGCACGAATGACATTTGGGGTTGGATAATTCTTTCTTGGAGGCTGTTCTGTGCATTGTAGGATATTTCGCAACATGTCTGGCCTCTCCCACTAGATGCCAGTACAACTTCTCCACTGGTTTGGACGACCACAAATGTCTCCTGACATTGCCCAATGTCCCTCACGGGGCTAAATGGGCCCCAGCTGAGAACCCCTGATCTTAATTAACCCTATGAGAAACTTACACATTCCGTTTTCAAAACTATCATTTGTAACTAGATCAATGGTTGTCATACTGCCATTAAGTTCTCCTATCATGTATGCCTCTTTCTTTCAAACTTATTGTTCCACTGAGCAGAGAAAATATAGAACAGAAGACCCCTACCCATTTGAAAGAACTGATGTGTGAAATAAATCCTCCACTGTGCAACAGAATGGTGGCTTTATTTTATGAATACAAACATGTGGATATAAACATAATGGATTTATATTAAATATTGACTCGAACACTTGAGTCCTACAATTGAAGGGTTTCCTAGTCTAGTTTTGCGTCCACTAGTGTCGTGTACTTCAATAAATATTTATTGAGTACTAAATATATATAAAAAAACGCTACTAACTTCTGGGGATATAAGCATAAATAAGCCACAGCAGCCCAATCGTCTCCTCCTCAGAAGATAGTTACAAACAGAAGAAGCAGATAAGTAAACAGCTGCTTTAAAAAAAACTGTAATAAATGATGTGAGAACTGTGGGCTGGGTACTCAAACAGTAGAGAGGAGCTCTGAAGAGTATATTTATTATTACAGAATTCCTCTTAATCAGCAGTGAAGCTCATAAGAGTTCAATATATCAAGGAATCCAAAGATTTCAGAGGTAGAAGGACGTGTGTAGCTCGTCTAGTTGAATTAGATAAGAAAACCGCAGGCTACAGTGGGTAAGTGACAGGAGACCACATAGAAGGAAGGGTTTGTAATCATGCTGATTTCAATTCCCACCTGTGTGTTTTCTAATCATGTGACCTTGGGCACTTCTCTGAAAATGGGGACAGTGACGCCTCCTTGTATGAGTCTTGTGAGGGTTAACATGATAATACGTGTAAAGCACCAGCACATACAGTGGCAGAACGAGGTCCCAAACCAAGTGCCCTGTTGACTTCCTACAGAAACCCTAATCCCAAAGCCTCATCCAGAAGCAGGAGAAGCTGACTGCTGCACAGAGGGTGACGATCTGCCTGGAGCTGGCCGAAAGGACTTTGTCATTCTAGGCCCAGTGACTAGAATCGGGGGCTCATTTGAGGGCTGAGACCTGGGCTAACCACTGACCTAGTGTGGCCTGTAGCAAGTATGGTGGAAAAAATATGTATCTCGAACCTGGAAAGAGAACTGTTTAAGAGCCTGATCTTTAAAAATATCGTTATAAAGCAGCACTTCTGAGACTTCAATGTGCACGTGAGTCACACAGATGTCTTGTTAAAATACAGGTTGTCTTAGTCCGTTCGGGCTGCTGTAACAAACATACCATAAACTTGGCGGCTTATAAACACCAGACATGTCTTTCTCACAGTTCTGGAGGCTGGCAAGTCCAAGATCAAGGTGCCAGCAGATTTGGTGTCTCGTGAGGACCCACTTCCTCATTGACAGCCATCTTCTCACTGTAATCTCACTTGGCAGACATGGCAAGGGAACGTTCTTGGGCCACTTTTATGAGGGCACTAATTCCGTTCACGAGCCTTCATGACCTAATCACCTTCTAAAGGGCCCATCTCCTGAGAGCATCACATTAGGCATGAGGTTTTCAACATATGGATTCTGGGGGGCACAAACATTCAGTCTATAGCACAGGTTCTGATTTTAAACATGTAGGCATAGGCTGAGGCTCTGCATTCCTCTCACACTCCCCAGTGATACCACGGCTGCTAGTCCAAATATCACTGAGTACTCAGGTGATAGAGCAGTTTGCAAGCCACCTGCCCCACCCTCACCTGATATTCTGGGGAATGAGATTTTATTGTCATAGGATATTTGACCAACAAGCCACACTTGATAAAGCACAGTGATGTGCAGTCCTGTAAAACTAAGGATAATTTGCAGATATTAATAGGTTTCTATGATTTATAACCTGGTAGAACTATTACAGAGGAGTTATAGTTATATTGCCTTGTAGAAGGTTAATCAGATTTGCATCTAACCTAGTTTTTTTTTTCTTTTGCTAAACACACACACATATACATTTATCCTGCAAGAACTTGGGGAACCTGTTCTTTATGTCTTCCCTGTCGGTTCCCTCACTAATCAGTTAAGTAAAACATGCTACAAGTATCTGAAAGTATTCCAATCCTCTCTTCTCTCGGGGAAGGGGGGAAAAATAAGCAAAATGATTTTGTTTGTCCCAAAGCTACTGTGAGACCTAACTAAAAGTTAGAACATGCCTTGAAGGAATAGTAGGCCATTGGGGATATTATTTTAGTAGGCACCATATTAAAACTCTGTATGGAAACATTTAACTTTATCTATTCACACCTTCAGGTATGATGAGGGCCAGCGGAGGGCTGTGGGAACTTACTGAATGCTTTACTTTTTACTTTCTCTGCTTAAACTAAGAATTTTATCTTCAAAATAGTCTCCTGAACAAAGCCTAGTCGTCGCAGCTGCAACAGAGGTTAGCATCAACTCCCACGTCTACATCCAGGTTACATTTATCTCTGCTGCCAACACCAGCCTCCCTGGGGCTCCTGGAGTCAATCCCCAGGCTACTGGCCAAATCATAAGCTGGAGCTTCCAAAGGGCACCTGCTGCCACGTTAGATAACCAGCCTTTACGAGGAAGGGCCCACAAGTGGTCCAGCCTTCTTTATAAAGAAGGCTCCTCCTTCACAGAGCCAGGCCGTGATGTCAAACTCACACCAGAGCCAACCCCATGAGAGTGAATGGCTCGGCAGACAGATATTGTATTTCATAACTAATGATACAGGTTGAACAACGGTTCCTCCTGGAAGAAGTCCAAGCGTATAGAAATATGTATTATTTTTTCTTTTGTTCACAACTATAATAGGTAAAATAGGAAACTGGGAGAGTTTCAGGGTCAAGGAATCTAAAGAGAGTCTGTCTGAGTCAAACGCGGCACATACCACATGCCTGTAACTGCTTCCCTGCTTCAGGTGTGTGACTGAACGACCTCCACGCTGATGGAGAAAGACCTCAAGGTGAGAGAGCTAGCGGTGTGCTGCCAGCTTCCATACCCCAGCAAGGTGACAGACGAAAGACCTCCACGTTCCCGGGAGGCTCATGAGAGAGTCGTTCTGATTCTTTTCTACGTGCTCAGAAAATAGCAATGAAAGTGTCAGCCTAGGTTCCTACCTACACCAAACACATACACACTAAATCCCAGAGAGCTAACGTAAGTACCAGTTACTAGGTGTGTATGAGTGTGTGTGTGAGAGAGAGAAAGAGAGACCTTGACCGCATTTGTTTATCAATAGAAATTGATGGAGGAGTACTCTCACCAAGAACTGTGCTGGGCACGGGAGATACACAATGAACAACACAGACATGACCTGCCCTCCTGGAGGCTGAGTGTACAAGGAAAATCAATCAAAAAGAGGGAAGACACAAGCAGACCTGACACTCCTTTAGATGTACAAGGCAACTCGTCTCTTAAAAGATGTGAGATAATATATTTAAAGTACTGACAATGGTTTCCGTCCACCCACAACTACCCCGGTATTTCCCTGGGCCCTTCCTTCACATTCAAGCTGAGCCAGGATGCCTCATTGCTTGGGGGAAGGACATGAACGTAGAAAGCTGAGAAACAAGAATGTATCTCCTTGCTTCTGAGTTTCAAAGGCCCTTAGGCTCCAAAGGCACAGACGGTAGATTCAGTAGAAAATGTGACTTAAGAACAAGGCTTCCGCTAGGAAGCCGAGGCAGCACAGGCTCAGGAGTGAGTGAGTCCTTCCTTCATGATGGTGGGTCTGAATGTGCATCACGGCGTCCACCGCAGCCTAACCGCTGAGCTGCTCACGTGGGCCTCCTGGAGGAGGTTCTGTGAGCAGCCCCTCCGGGACCCCAGGAAGCTTCTCACGCTGGAATCCATCCTACCTTCTGCTCAGCCTCAGCTACCAGCTCTGCTAGGCCCGGTGGATTGCTGTGTGATGTGGCCCCTTCTCCGAGAAACCTAGGCCTTGGTCACCGAGACCGTCTGGGGGCAAGAGCGCTGCACATGGCCATTTACCATCAAAATTGGGCAAGAGGGGACCTTGCTCCCCCATGTGGAGCAGCCCTCCCTCCTCCTGCGGACCAGAGTCAAGTGGCCCTGTCTGACCCAGGCATGAGAAACAAAGGGGCATCCAGAGATCTTAGGTCAACGGCACCTTTTTTTGTTTGTTTGTTTGTTTTGCGGTACGTGGGCCTCTCACTGTTGTGGCCTCTCCCGTGGAGCACAGGCTCCGGACGCACAGGCTCAGTGGCCATGGCTCACGGGCCCAGCTGCTCCGCGGCATGTGGGATCTTCCCGGACTGGGGCACGAACCCGCGTCCCCTGCATCAGCAGGCGGACTCTCAACCACTGCGCCACCAGGGAAGCCCAACGGCACCTTTTTGTGTCACCTGAAGGAAGCTTCAGGAAACAGAACTTCTGAACCCACAGAGCCCAGAGCACCAGGGCTGGAGAGGATGAAGTCACCAGTGGTCCAGGAAACGACAAGAGGCAGAGCTGCCCAGTTCTGCCCTGTGGTCCTGGACCCATGTATTCTACCTACAGCCACACAGCACCTCATAAAGGCCTTTGACCTGAGGGCTAACTGGAGCCAGGAGGGGTGCCCACCCTCTGCTTGTTCCAGTGGGGTGGTAAGGTGTGGGACGTGACTGGCAGACCCAAGCTTGTGTTCCCATCACTGGGGATGACATATGACGTGGACTCCTGTGCAGGGTCAGCGCTCCGAGTTCCTGAGGGGTGCAACTGAGGTCTGGGAGTACTGGCAACCACACCCAGGTGCACGCTTCTCCTCTGGGGACAAGGGTCCAATGAAAGTAAGTTGCTTGCCACTCTGCCCCTCACCCTGGTGTTCGGGCCACCCCTGAGTGGGCTGGAGTGCAGGCCCCATCTCCCTCACACTGAGCTGACCGATGGAGAACCGGGCTGGGAATTCTTCCTTCCCCATCACCTGGTCCCAAGGGGATGCCCCTGCAGCTCCAGGTGTGAGCCTGGGGACAGGCCTTGGGAAGCAGTGGTGGATGACACAGGGTCAGGACAAGCTGCTTGTCTGACCTGGAATGCTCCACGTCCATCCTTGAATGCATTGTTGCTGGACTTAACTGTCAACTGAAAGACAAACGCACAATGCAAGAGCTGTGAGATTTGTAGGAGCCTTGTGATCCGGCCTGCTGAGCAAGCAGAAGAACGAAGAAATGCTATGCTTCCTTGAAGGCCAGGTGGCTCCCAGAAGTCTGCAACCTGCCTTCACCCTCTAATCCCAAATCTTCCCGCTTCCCCTCTTCCCTTCGCACAAAAGCAGCCCAAATTCTACCCCGAATTAAGATGGTTCTCTAGGAACCATCTTCTTGGGTTGCTGGCTTCTGAATAAAGTCACTATTTCTTCCCCATCAAAAAATAAATAAAATAATTTTTAAAAATTAAAAAAAAACCCACAAGGCTTCCCAGGGTAGGCAGGGCATTCATGATGGGTGTGCCTATACTGGCGAATCCCTAAGGCAGTGGAGGAGGTGGGGAACCTCCTCAGAACCTCCTTCCTCCAGGTAGCTTGGGGGATCCAAGAGCAGAAGGGACCAATACTTTATTTCCTGGGAAGACCCCAGGGGGATATTAAGACCTCAAGAAAGAAATGGCTATGCGGTGGATAGAGATAGATGAGCTTGTGTGTCAGGCTCTGCTCTAGGTGCTTGGCATTTACGACTCATACAGTCCTCAGAACAACCTCTGAGGAAGGTACTACCACTGATTCCTATTATTAGTGGTAGTTACGTTCTAGAAAGTCTCCACAAGCCCTGAATTCGTGAATACTAAACTACTGCTCTGAGGGGAAATACCGTGTTAAGTTCCATGTGAGCCTCTAGTCTCGTTTTCATCAACTGATCAACCTTGTTTTACGTGTGTTTCTGCTTAAAGATATCTTATTTAATATACAGTTGTTTCATTAACATGGAACCCATGGCTAACAGCACTATAACCTACACCTGAACAAAACTTATTAAACATATTTTCTCCATAAGACACATCACAACGTTCTTGCACTGATGAATCCGAGACAGTGCTTTCAGCACCACATTTAGGGCCACTGTAAATAGTGAAATCACCAAAAAAAATGCAAAGAAAAAAATTGGCACTAAATATTCCAGTAAAGGGACATCTGTTTACAGTGTGAGAATCAAAACAAGAAGTCAGAGTGTCACCTTGATCAACCACAGCCGGGAACAGGCACATTGGATGACTCAAAATTTTTCTCCTCCACTCTGCAGCTGCCTGCAGTGATCTCAAACAAGCTACAAGTATCGATTGTGACGGCAAAAATAAATTTTAGTGAGCAGATGACCTCACAAGTACAGAATCCATGAATAAGGAGGATCAACTGTATTTTCATCTCTATTTTAGAGACAAGGAAATCAGAGCACAGAGAGTTTGCAGGTCACAGAGCTCCCCTCATACGGGCAGGCGTGGGAAGAGCAGAATGGCATTGGGGGTGGAGGGAGCTGAGAATCCCCGGGTTCTGAAAGGGCCCTGAAGACAAGGATGAGAGCAAATGCAACTGTGACCAGTTGAGCCTGACCACTGAGACACCGGGGGACCAGGGACAGCCCAGTAAATGCCAGTGTGAACACATGATGCTAAAACCCAGATCCCCCCTGCCCTGAAACCTTTCTACTCTAAGCTCTCAGAATTTAGATGTAACCCTTGGGGAAAGGGGTGGGAGAATATTCCAAAGGGACTGACACTAAGTTTTCTCCATCCTGTGCCAATGGGGCTTAACACAGATGCAATTAAATTAAGTTTGGGGTTTGGGATTCACACCCATTTCAGACATGAAGATTCACCCAACATTTTCCATTACCGAGCATCGGTTATGCTGTAGGCTAAAAAATTTGCAGCAAAGCAATGCCAGAATCATATACTTCTTAATCAAACACACGCATGCAGAGAACTGGGGGAGTGTTTGCCGCAGAGGGTAAGAGCACTGAGACCGCATTTTGTGCTCCTGTGAAAGCTGCTGACATGTCTAATGCAATGATGGTTCCCATAAAAGCGTTCACCTTATCTCAACATTTTCTAAAGGCAAGTTTCTTGATTTGAGTCTATGAATGGCTACTGCTACCCTAATTCAGAGAAGGTTCTTGAAACTTCTCATTTTCTGACGTGACATGTAAAATCTGACTCCTGTTCTTGCTTAAAGATTAGAAATAGTCAAGTCACTGATGGGCCCGATTCTGGAGCCATTTGTGGCTTCCATGAGTTTTCTTTAAGTCTGCAGAACTAATATTTCAGTTCTGAGTTGCAGCAGCTCGTTTTACTGTAAGGTAAATTGTTGAGCACTTTGCAAAATGCTTTAACTCCTACTAATGGGGACCAAACAGCATGGAGCACCTACGCCAGAGTGGAAAAGCTCAGGACTAAGTCATGAGCTGAATCAGGCAGCCCTTGTGGACACAGCAGGTCCTCTCGGTACCCCCATCCCAGCCCTTTCTCCAGCAGCCGCTGCAGTGACCAGTTCTAAGCTAGCCTTGGCCCTCTTTGCTCAGGTACCTTGCCTGAGGGAACCCACACTCAGGTGGGGCAGCACCCACACAAGGGAGGTTAAAACCCACGGGAGCACCCTTGGCCGGTGGAGACCGGAGCCAATGCATTCACCTCCCCAACTTGATCCTCCCAGCTGGAGAGTTCTGAGATGCACTTCATAAGGCTCCCTGGAGGGTCCTGGTGAGATAGAGGCAGCCACTGAGAACAAAGGCCAACTCTGTAATGCTTCCTGTATTGGCCTGTTCCACTCCCCCCCAGTTCTCTCACTCTCAATCTCTGGAATCCTTTCCCCAATACGCTATGTGCATACAGACCTTCCCTGGGGCTCAGCTTTGAGGTGAATCCAAACAAAAGCATGACCCAGGTCTCTGGTTGGCTGGCTGGCTGGCTGGTTGGCTTCTGCCCCTGGTCTAGTCTACCGCTACTCAGCTCTGTGACCTTGGGTTAGTCACTTACCTCTTGGCAACACAGCTTCCTCATAGGTAAAATGAGGATGTTAAAATAGAATATCGGTCTCATCAATATTTCTTCAGCCTATTCCCAGAACTATTCTAAGCACTGGTGATACAGCAACAAACTGGAAAGATAATATTCCTGTCTTCAGAGAGCTTATATGTTGGCTATAGAGGCAGACAATAAACAACAAACAAATGAACAAATAATATATTATCAGGTAATCAGGAACACATCACTGAGGAGGGGCTATGCCACCAGACTGTAACAAAGAGTGAAAGCAAACCAAGCTGGCCAATTGGTATCTGGGGAAAGATTTCTGGCAGACAACGCAGCCCCGTCTCTAACCTGCCTTTGAGATTCTTTGAGAGGTAGGTGCTGAAATGGGAAAAGAAATGGCAGTTTGGAGACATTAACCGTTTTGCCCTAAGTTATTCACGTCACCCTCAAAGCTGAAGTTCCTGTATCCTGGCTTCTGCTCTGCCCACATCCTTTCCAAGCTGCCTGAGTGAGGCGATATGAAAGTTCACCAGGGGCAGAAGCTTCAAAGGGAACCCAGCTGATGAAAGAAATCCACTCATGCAGCAATGAGGCCTAAAGGAGAAGTGAAAACTGACTCTAACATGAAACATGGCTTCTTGCCACCTGTATAGGTTCGGTCAAAGGGGCCCATATCTGAAATTTATTTTTAGGACTCGTTTTGTTAGTTCTTAATTATTTCTAATCTGAGCATTTGTTTCACTAGCATTTTCATGCACACTTTGAAGTATTAAAGAAACAGAAAAATCAAAAGAGGCTGAGCCTAAGAAGTTACCTATTCTTCTTCCAAAGATGTACATGGGGCAAGCTTCTCACTGAGTCATTATATACAAATAAAACTTTCACAGGTCCGGCGGGAATGGAGGAAATCTAATACACATAAGCATTTGGTGTTGAATCCTTTTAAATGGTTCCTTGCTCTGGACCCGGGACCACTTGCCAGGATATTAATAACTAGCATTGTGTAGAGAGTCACACCGCTGTGAAGAAACAAAAGTTCAGAAATACTACGGCGACTCAGCAGAGGAGGAGCCAGGATGTGAGCTGGGACGGCCTTCACCAGCATGTCTGGTCCCAGCCTCCTCTGGTGGGATGGAGCCCACTGCTAAGGAGAGCAAGGCCTTGGGTTAATCTAGCAACACAGGCTTGGTTAGAGGCATTCTGACACAAGGGAGGAATCTCCTTCTGGTGAGTGTGGGTTCCACAGCCTCAGAAGCACCCAAAGGTGAAGGCATGGGGTGAAGGCATGAGGGTGGATCCACTAAACACAGCATATCTACCACATTCACCAGGGATGGAGGGCAGATAGAGTTACCCTTAAACATAAGAGACAGAGAAGCTGGAGGACTAAAATGTCCTTCTGGAAGCCAGTAGGGTCTTTTCTTAAAAAAAAAAAAAATCAGAAATATGCTGGAAAATATTTTGGCAGTGAACCCTTTGACACTTACTCACAAAGCATTTGGAATTGTTGGGCCTGGACTACAGCTCTGAAATAAATAAAAAAGAATTTCAATTTACTCGAATGATTGGATTCCTCAGGTAAATGATATCTTGCTGATGATGAAAATCAAAATGGGCCCTAAAACTGAACATGACTTTATTATAAAATGCTTGTTTCAAGCAGAATGTTATAGACGTCTCTTTGCCAAGTTCATGTAAATTCGGGAGGTCTGGCAATGTGTGCAAAGACTAAGCAAAGTGATAAAGCACTGCTCATTATTTTTCTCTCCATTTTTTAATGTGGTCTACCATTCAGAGCAAGGACACCGCAGTGGGGTCACACATCCATGTTTAACTCAACAGAATTCAACTACTCACACTTTAAAAAGAGGGAGAGAGGGCTTCCCTGGTGGCGCAGTGGTTGAGAGTCCGCCTGCCAATGCAGGGGACACGGGTTCGAGCCCCGGTCCAGGAAGATCCCACATGCCGCGGAGCAACTAGGCCCACGAGCCACAACTACTGAGCCTGCGCGTCTGGAGCCTGTGCTTCGCAACAAGAGAGTCCGCGACAGTGAGAGGGCCGTGCACCGCAATGAAGAGTGGCCCCCGCTTGCCACAACTAGAGAAAGCCCTCGCACAGAAACGAAGACCCAACACAGCAAAAATAAATAAATAAATAAACCAGCTCCTTGTATGGTCCAGCCCTGCCTCAAAAAAAAAAAAAATTAATTGAACTTCTAAAAGGTTCTGTCATCTTAAAAAAAAAAAAAAGGGAGAGAAAGAGCAAGAAAGATAAAAAGAACATTTTAAATAATATGGGTTGTCCTATCTGCTATTCTGTTAATCCAGTCCATGTCCAGAAGTAAACACTAAAGAGGAGATGAATCTGCAGATATATTTATCTGTATCCATCACTATGCAGATCTATATACATAAAACAAGGCATACTGTATTTTATAAATGATCTGAGAGGTGATTACAAATAATGTGGACTCTCTGTGATTATCACTTAAGCAGGGACTTTAGAATCTAAATTTTAAATAAGGTGAGACTTTCTGTTTTATAGGAGGAAGGTATTTTAAGTTGTTTTTTTCTAGTAGAGGAAAGAACTTGCTTTGAGCCATCCGCACACCCTCGGGGGTCCCCCTATAGCCAGAGACAGTTGACTGAGGTCCAGAGTTCATGTTGGTCAAGAGACAAAGCAAGGTAACTAAATGAGCATATTCATCTGATCGCTGCGATTTGTAAAACTGCCCGAAATACAAGCAGGGTTATAAAACCTAGAGTCTCTTTTTAAATAGCTAACACTTCTGAGTGTCTGCTAATGGCAAGGCAATGAGTTGGAAGCCATGGGAGTTTGCAGGTGACTCTTCATGTTTTTACAAATCTTGTAGTTTACAAATCTTGTAGAAGAGATGGATAAATCCACAGTGAGTTATAATTCAGGAGAGAATGTGAATGTAACAAATGTGATCAGTTAAAACTGTGAAAATGAGTATAACTTTAAAATGCAATTACCTCTTCATTATTCACTAAGAGATTGGGATTTGGAAGCTCTGGCTGTCACTTTCTTACAATAGTCTTGGTCTTTAATTGTTCTCATGAGGCTAATACTCAGTTGTGTTTGTATTCCCTGTGGTAGCTACTAGTTTGGGCCTATTCAGTATTAATAATTACCCCTTCCTCCTGGCTAACAGAACCCCAATTTGATTCAGGGATATGCTCCCCACCCCCCAAAATACCCTCTCTTTTTTCCAACCTCCCAGGCCCCTCAGTGCTCATGTGACCTAATTCTGCCCCATGAGAAACAAGCAGAAGTCTGTGGGGTTCTAGAAAAGCTTTTGTTTTCTTTATTAAAAGACATATGTTGAAGCCCTAACCCCCAAAGTGACCATATTTGGAGACAGGGCCTTTAAGGAGATAATTAAGGTAAAATGAGGTCATAAGAGTGGGGACTTAATCCACAGGACTGGGGTCCTGATAAGAGGAAGAAGAGGTACCAGGAGTGCATGCGCAGAGGAAAGGCCGTGTGAGACCACAGCGAGCAGATGGCCGGAAGCGAGCCAAGAAGAGAGATCTCACCAGAAACCAACCCTCCTGGCACCTTGATCTTGGCCTTCCAGCCTCTAGAACTGCGAGAACATAATTTCTGTACTTTAAGCCCCCCAGTCTGTGGTATTCAGTTATGGCAGCCCAAGCAGACCACATAGGCCACAAGGGAAGTAAAATTCAGGATATGTGTATGGTGAACTGTAACCTCCACTGTCTCTTCCTGCTGGAATTATCCATTTCATTGATACCTGATGAACTTTTGTGCTTTGATTATGCTGTGGGTGGAGCCTCTGACCAAATTAGAAATTAAGTTTGCCTGCAATTTGGAAGAGAGTGGAGGGGCCTTCTCTCTAGGAAGTGGGTAGAAGAAAGTTTCTAAGCAGCTTCGATTTCCAAAGGGAGAAGAGGGGGAAGGGAATTTCAGTGTGAGTAAAGCCCCAGCAGCTGGAAAGGGAAGGGCAGCCTCCTTGGTTTGTTCCATTAATACTCACTTTGAGTGCCTACAATATGCCAGGCAGTGGTGGCGGTACAGGGATACAGTGAGTAAAACAGTCCTGGATTCTGCCCCTGGGAACACGCTGGGAAACTGCTCAGAGCACAGAGGATGTGGCGGGAGTAATGGGAAACAAAGCTTGAAGGGTAGGGTGGGAACAGATTGTGGGGAGTTTGAACCCTGTCCAGGAATTTGATCTTGATTCAGTAGACAAATGGGGAGTGATGAAATAAAATTCATATTTTATGGCAAGACGAGAAAAATGTAAACATAAAATGTTCTCTCTGCCCGTTTGGGCCTCCATCCTCCCCTTTAGTGTGCATCTGTATTATACATTAACCAGACCGCTGTATAAGACACAGGAATACTTGCTCGATAAGGAGCAGTTTTCTCCTGGCACCAGCAAGGTAACCCCTTAGGAAATAACATTCCTTTCTTAATCCTGTAAGTGGTCACGATGACCCACTACTCACCTTGTATGTTCAGATCTGGACTATGTAAACTGTCAATATGTCATCTGATGTATAATCCTTTGTCTCAAATCTAACTGTGTTTTGACCTCTAAAGGGAGGAACAGTTTTAGAGCTCTCTGAGAGACTGTCTCCTGGTTTATAACCTTCAGGTTTGGCTTGACTAAAATTCTCTATTTCTTTCTTCGATTGACTGTCGATTAATTCATAATTTGTCAACAGGAGCCACTGCAGGTCACTGAACAGGAAAGTGTCCTGGTCACAGCTGTCTTTTAGGAATATGAAGTGGAACCTACGTGCTGTTTCAGTTGGAATAGGAAGAAATTAGAGACTGGAAAATCAGTTAAAGGATAAGTACGAAAGATACAGTGAAAGCCTAAACCCAGGTCACGTTTGCTTGAGACCACTATACGCTAATATCACTAGAAAACTTCAAGACATTTTATCGAACTCAATAGAAATACTACCATGCGTTAACCTTGGAAAAGTTCCCAAAATACAGGGCTCAGTCTTCTAACACAGAGGCAGCAAAGCAGAGATTGTTTGGCCAAGACTAACACTGATGTAAGCCGGGAAGAAGTGGCCATATTGCCCAAAGTACTTAGAGCAATAAGACTGTCAATGTGTCAGGTTCAAAAGCCAACAAGTCTCCCATGATGTTGCTGTAATTAATTTGCAGATTATGATAAAGCAGCAGGAACTGTGGGATTTCAGTCAGGAAGATGCAGTTTGAATCTCTATTCTGGGACCTTCTAGCTGTAGACAGGGGGCTCGGGGGCCCCACAGACGGGCTGGACTCTTGCTCTCTGTCTGCCCTGGAGCACGGAGGAAATACCCTCTGCTGGGCAGCCCCATCCTTCCAGGGCTCACCAACCAAATATTTGCTCTAACAACAAATTACTGAGCCAACGGCTTCCGTGCAGGTGCCACTCTGGGCTGCAGAGACACAAACTGGACAAAACTTAAGATTTTGCTTCTCATGGGACCTACCTGGCCATGGGAGGAGACAGAATATGTCAAAACATAAAATAGATTGGCTGGGCGATGAAGACAATCAAATAGAGTCCCCACGAGTAGACACCGAAATGCTCCCAGGCCAGGATCATGCTGTCATCTTGTGTATGACACCCCAGTCCTAGAAAAGTCCTAACTGGAGCTCTATAAATTCATGCTGAACATCAGTAGCATTGCTCTAAATCAAGGACCCAACAGCAACAAAAGGAAACCGGCAATGGCCCCAAGAAATGGAGAGAGCCCCCCATATCCTCCTGGCATGGCCTTTTCCAAACCAGGAGGCTGAGGAAATGCCAACTCTTTATACAACTAAGAAACCTCTAAGACTTGGGGCTTTTTATTTGCTTGGCTTGTTTCTATTTTTGTTTTTAAATGTGATTCTTGGGATACTTGCCACAGAATCATCTGGGGTAGTCAGCAAAAATGCAAATTTCTAGGCCTCACCTCAAACCTACTGAATCAAAATAACTGGAGGAGGGGCCAAAGAAGTTGCATTTTTAACAAGCTCCTAAGTAATGCTGATGCTACATATTACTTTTTCAAAAATAAAACAAAACAAAAAATAAAGTCAAGTCTACAAGGCCTCTTTTCATTTTAGTTGTAAAGGTCTCCACAAATGGCTCTTCAGAAAGCTCTTGTATAAACTTCCTTTGCAAAAACTCCACAGCCTGGTCACAAGAGAAACGCACTGGAAGACAGAGCCCGCGTGATGGGAGCAGTCCATCAACGGATCCATTCATTGAAAAAGTCTGAGTGCTGAGACACTGGATGGCTTCAGTGGAAGGGCCTCCCTATCTGGGGAGCTGAAGGATAGACTTTCTGGAATATTTCCCTACCTGTGAAGAGGGCATGGTAGTGGAGGCCCCTTTCCTTATCTCGATGGGTGCAGACATCAAATAAGTAGGCTTTGATAGGCCCATCAATGAAGTCAGCAGCAAAATCAAAGAGAACCACACCTATCATGGTGACGCTGATGGCCCAAATCAGCTTCTTCCTTGGGTCAGCAATCAAAGCTAAAAGAGAAACAAACATTGGTCTCCTAAATCCTGGTTTAGAATGATCCGCGTTTCTATTTCCACCCAGACTTCTTGTCATCAAATTATTTCCCTTTACTTTCATTTTGCTTTGCTTTTCCAAATAAGAAATAGCTCCATTATTTTCTCAAGTTTTAAAAATGAGGCAGTCAATGTCCAGAAAAGGCAGCTCTCTAGAGACAGAAAGTAGACTGAGCAGTTGTCTAGGACTGTCAGGGAGAAGGAAATGGGGAGTGACTGCTAACGGTTACCAGGTTTCTTTCTGGTCGGGGGGACGAAAGCGTTGTGTAATTAGATAGTGATGGTGGTTATGCAACCTTGAGAACATATGAAAAAGCACTGAGTTGTACACTTTTAGATGGTGACTTTTATGGTATGTGAATCATCTCTTTAAATAAAGCTGTTTAAAAAAGTATACATGCTGATTGTAAACCATTCCAACCATATAGAAAAGCTGGGGAGATGCTTCTAGATCCCAGCCCCTAGATCTGGTCATCCTTCAGACATCCCTTTACACACTGCTGTAGAGAGGTGTGCACCTGTGCCCTTATGCAGTGCTTCTCAAACTTCAGCGTGCTTAACCACCACCTGGACGACTTGTTAAAACAGATTGTTGGGCTCCACCTTCTGTGAATCTCCTGTGAGTCATCAGTAGGTGGGAGGTGGGGCCTCTAACAGCCCCCCACTGAGGCTAATGCTGCAGGCTGGCCCCAGGGGCCGGTTCCATGGATGACAATTTTTCCACGACTGGGAGTTGGGGGTGGAGACAGTTCAGGCGGTAATGCCAGCGATGGGGAGGGATGGTTCGGGGGGTCACGGAAGCCACGGGGAGCGGCAGATGAAACTTCACTCACTGGCCCCCCTGCTCACCTCCTGCTGTGCGGCCCGGTTCTCGACAGGCCATGGACCAGTACCGGTCCATGGCCCGGGAGTTGGGGACGGGATCGTGTTGTACATGAGCATTTCAGGTGATGAAGAGCAACTTCACAGTGTTAACAGCTAAATAATATTCATCCTATGGCTATGCCACAGTTCACTGACTCACTCACAACTATTTCCCTTGCTTTCAGTTTATTTTTTAAACCTAGTATGTAATATATGTACCTGTTATTTTTAACATCTTTATTGGAGTATAACTGCTTTACAGTGTTGTGTTAGTTTCTGCTGTATAACAAAGTGAATCAGCTATATGCATATGTATAACCCCATATCCCCTCCCTCTTGTGTCTCCCTCCTACCCTCCCTATCCCACCCCTCTAGGTGGTCACAAAGCACCGAGCTGATCTCCCTGTATGTACCTGTTTTTAAAAATACAGTAAAAAAATAAGTGAAAAATAAGCCTACCCTCCCCCTCTCACCCCAGCCCTTTAGTACTCCTTCCCTATTGGCAACAATTCTTTTCAGGTTTTTTGTAATTTCTTCCAGAAACACCCTACATTTATAGATTTATGCCCTCTTTTAAATATACACAAATGATAACTGATTATCCTGTCTCATTATCATCCATTCTGCTAGCCTGAGAGTTAATGCTCAAAATATGTGTGCTATTTTTAAGTTTAACGATTCTTTTCTCAATGCAATATGTACTACCACCAATTACTGATTAATTGGTGGTGGCTGATTAATGGCTAGAAAAAGTGCTCACCGTCAGGTTTATGTCCACAATTTGCAGTGCAAAAATGTCCCCTTGAGCTACCAGGCTGATGCCCTGTACCTATTAAAAGACTCCACAGAAAGCTGTGAACATAATTAACTCTCATCTGGACACAAAGTTACATTTATCGTAAAAATTTATGGAGCCATTTGGCAGCTGGTTAATTTGAGAAAGTACTAAATAAGGTATAATGGGCACAAAAAAAACCCCATAATTGATAAACATGTAAAAATATGTAATTTAATAAAATAGGTAAAAATATAATCCTATTCTCAAATTCTCACAATTGAAAAATAATGTATCCTGATGTTTCTAAAAGTAAAGGTGCCTAACCACAGAATCTGGGTCACTCAAAGGTGAAAACTCAGTGTAACTTAGGAGAGAGAATCAGTTTTAACCGATTTCTGACTGTGGTGTAAAGAAATCTGCATTCTCCTTTCAGCGAGCTGTATAACAGGACCCTTCTCCCAGCCTGCCCACCTTGTGCTGCCCACTGACCTGATACGATAGCGTCCCCGTTAAGGTACATAGCCATGCCCAGGAGCATCACGATGCCCAGCGTGAGGATGTAGGGTCTCCGCCGTCCCCAACGGGCCCGGCAGTGGTCGCTGGCCAGTCCCACCACGGGCTGCAGCAGGAATCCCAGGACAGGGCTCAGGAGCCACACCATGCTGTAGAGACTCCTGGGCAGGCCCACGCTGAGCAGGACTGGGGTCACGTAGGCCGCCTCCACCGCGTAGCAAAACTCCCGGCCGAACATGGCCATGCTGTGCATGACCAGGCTCCCTGTGGGTCTTTTGGGCGGCTCCAGAGAGCCGAAGGAGCCCTCCTCAGCGAGGGATTTGTAGGTGTGGATGCCAGGCTGCCCACTGCTGTCGCCCATGGCCACTGGGTGAGGAACCTGCCTGCGAGCCCACCACCTCTTGCGTGGCCCTGGGGTTTGCGCTCCCAGCTGGATTTGAGGTGCAGCCTGGCTGAGCGGCCAACAGAGATGGTCAGGCTGGGGGAGGGGCTCAAATTCTTTCATGCCTCTAAGATCACAAGTTATGATGAGAAGGAAGGGGGGTGGGGCCTGGAAAGCATGATGGAGATTAGCTGCTGTGAGCCCTCTGGCTCCTTAGAATGTTTTTCTAAGAGTCTTCCTTCGTACTGTTCTCTCTGCCTCTCTCTCTCTCTTTCTCTCTCTCTCTCACACACACACACACAATCTGTGACACACAATCACAGACAGCTTTGAGACAATAAAGCCCTGTAATCCAGATGTTAAGTATGAATGAGTCGATATCTTTCTTCTAAACTTTTCTAGGTATAAATATTCTGTCCTCTCCTGAACACAAGTTTTCTACACACATACGTATAGTCAATTAACTAGACTTAAAACAGTGGGAGGTTGCCCCTTCCTCTAAATCGCTAGCTCTCTCACAGCACTGTGATAGTTTCCTTCATTGCACTTAACACACTTCAGATAGTTCGTGTTTATTCTCCTTCTCCTATGTTGGTCTTTGATCCCCTTATGAGCAGTGATCTGGTCTGTTTTGCTCATTATGGCACCTAGCATGATACCTGGCACCTAGTAGGTCCTCAATAAACATTTGCTACAGGAATTATAGAATGAATAAAGTGTATACACAACATTTTGTAATGCCAGTCGATTGCCTGTTTGCTCAGATCCATTCTCTCCCCCTCATACTATGCTCCATACCATAAGAGACTACATTTCCCAGGTTCCCTTGCTCTCTGGCTTCTAGCTAGATGTGTCCAATCAGAGGCATTGGTGGGAAGACTCGGGGCAGGAGAAAGGAAGAAATCAGGATACTTCCTCCCCTCTCTTTCTCCACCCTGAGATGTCTCTGGCAGTGGCTGCATCTCCATTGTGGGTCCAGCTGCCAACCTTAGCTTCTGGGTCCCTATAACACTATCTTTCCCATCGATCCTGCAGCCATGGGAGTGAGCTTGGCTTCCTGTGGTTGCTCGTATCTGAGTTGCCTCACTGTCCCCTGGGCTTCTCATCTCTTCTATCACCAATGTAATTCTCCATAATAAATTTCCTCTGTTTTAAAGACTTCGAGTGGGTCATATTTTCCTTGTTGAACCTTGAATTCAAATGAAAATTTGAGTGGCAAGGGAAACATGATCTCATAGGAAAGGCCCTAAAAATGGTTTATCAGCAAGACTTGGAGTCAAAATATTCAAGTTTAAATTCTGGCTCTGCCTCCTTCTACCTGTATTTTTCCCTGAGCAAATCACTTAAAGTGGTAATTCCCAAACTGTGTGCCAAGGTGCCCCAGGGCACCACAGTGAACTCAAAGGGGTATCTCAGGAGATTTAAAAATTTAAAGAGAGTAAACTCAGAGAAACTCAACATCTTTCAGATACTACATGAAGTAAGAATGAAATAGTTCATACTCACAACATAAGACTGTACTACAATCCTTTCAATGACTTTAGATTTTTGTGAGGCTGGGTTTTCTACAGCCATGATAAAAAGCAAGTATTGTGGGACTTCCCTGGTGGCACTGTGGTTAAGAATCCGCCTGTAGGGCTTCCCTGGTGGCGCGGTGGTTGAGGGTCCGCCTGCCAATGCAGGGGACACGGGTTCGTGCCCCGGTCTGGGAGGATCCCACATGCCGCGGAGCGGCTGGGCCCATGAGCCATGGCCGCTGAGCCTGCGCGTCCAGAGCCTGTGCTCCGCAAAAGGAGAGGGCCACAACAGTGAGAGGCCCACGTACCGCAAAAAAAAAAAAAAAAAAAAAGAATCTGCCTGCCAATGCAGGAGGCAAGGGTTCGATCCCTGGTCCGGGAAGATCCCGCATGCCGCGGAGCAACTAAGCCTGTGCACCACAACTACTGAGCCTGTGCTCTAGAGCCCGCAAGCCACAACTACTGAAGCCCACGTGCCTAGAACCCATGCTCCATAACAAGAGAAACCACCTCAATGAGAAGCCCGCGCACCACAACAAAGAGTAGTTCCTACTCACCACAGCTAAAGAAAGCCTGCACACAGCAATGAAGACCCAACGCAGCCAAAAGAAAAAAAAAAAGCAAGTACTGTATGAATACCAATGTGGAACAGAAAACGAGGGTAGTGACATCCAATCTGATTCCAAGGCACGAGAAGCTGCGGTGTCCAACAGGTGCCTATGACCCATTAGTGACTAAAAATGAAATAAGGAGGGAGATCAAGATGGTGGAGTAGGAGGATGTGGAGCTTAACTCCCCCCACAAACACATCAGAAATACATCTACATGTGGAACAATGCTCACAGAAAAGCAACTGGAAACCGGCAGAAGATCTTCTATACAACCAAACCTGCAAGAAAGATCTCCACGTAACCAGGTAGAATGAAAAAAAAAAAAAAAAAAAGGCACCAGAAAGGAGAGAGAAAGAATTCCTCAGACAAGGAAAAACTAAAAGAGTTAAGTAATACTAAACCTACCCTAAAAGAAATACTGGAAGGTCTTCTCTAAATAGAAAAGAAGCAAGTATCTATAGGAAAGGGGAAACACAATAGGAAAGGCAAATATATTAAAGGATTGAAGATCATTTTAAAAAGCCAGTACACAGATTAAAAAAAAAATTAAAAATTTTGTAAAAGCAATTATTACTACAATGAACAGCAAAAGGATAAACACGAAGATTAAAATAGGACATCAAAATCGTAAAATGTGGAGGAGTAGAGTAAAAAACTGTAGATCTTTTAGAATGTGTTTGCATTTGCATGACTATCAATTTAAAGCAAGTAGATATAGTTATGGGTCAATATACTTGAACTCCAGGGTAACCACCAATCAAAAACATAAAATCGATGCACAAAACCAAAAAGAAAGGAACTCAAGCATACTACAAAAGAAAACCATCAAACCACAAAAGGAGAAATAAAAAGAAATGAAGAATTCCGGAATCAACTGGAAAACAAAGTTTAAAATGACAATAAGTACATACCTATCAATAATTACTTTAAATGTCAATGAACTAAATGCTCTGATCAAAAGACAAAGTGGCAGACTAGATTAAAAAAACAAAAGCCCACCATGTGCTGCCTGCAAGAGACTCATTTCAGGAAGAAAGACACAGACTGAAAATGAGGGCATAGAAAAAGATATTTCATGCAAATGGAAACGACAAGAAAGTGGGGTAGCAACACTCATATCAGACAAAACAGACTTTAAAACAAAGGCCATAAGGACAAAGAAGGACATTATATTATGATAAAGGGATCACTACAAGAAGAGGATATTATACTCATTAGCATATATACAGCCAGTATAGGAGCATCTAAATATATAAAACAAATACTAACAGACATAAAGGGAGAAATTGACAGTAATACAATAATAGTAAGAGACTTTAACACCTCACTGACATCAAGGAACAGATCATCCAGACAGAAAATCAATAAGGCAACAGAGGTCTTAAATGACACAATAGACTAGTTGGGCTTAATATAGAAAAAAAAAACAGAATACACATTCTTTTCAAGCACACATGAAACATTCTCTAGGGTAGGTCAAAAAACAAGCCTCAGCAAATTTAAGAGAACAGAAATTATTTCAAGCATCTTTTCTGACCACAACGGTATGAAACTAGAGATCAATCACTGAAAGAAAAACGAGAAAAGAATGATTACATGGAGACTACACAATATGCTAGTAAAAAGCCAATGAGTCAACAATGAAATCGAAGAAGAAATGAGAAAGCATCTCGAGACTAATGAAAATGACAACACAACCTCACAAAATCTATGGGATGCAGCAAAAGCAGTTCTAAGAGGGAAGTTAACAGAGATACAGTCCTTTCTCAAGAAGCAAGAAAAATCTCAAATAAACAACCTAACCTACCACCTAAAAGAATTAGAAAAAGAAGAACAAACAAAACCTAAAGTCAGCAGAAGGAAGGAAATAATAAAGATCAGAGAGGAAATAAATAAAATAGAGATTTAGAAAACAATAGAAAAAAACCAATTAAACCTAGAAGTGGTTCTTTGAAAGGGTAAACAAAATTGACAAACCAAGAAAAGAGAGAGGACCCAAATAAAATAAGAAATGAAAGAAGAGAAATTACAACTGACACTACAGAAATACAAAAACTTATAAGAGAATACTATGAACAGTTACATGCCAACAAATTGGACAACCTAGAAGAAATGGACAAGTTTCTAGAAACATACAGCCTACCAAAACTGAGCAAGAAGAAACAGATAATTTGAACATCACTAGAAGTAAAACAGAACATATAATTAAAAAACAAACAAACAAACAAAACTCCCTGCAAATAAAAGTCTAGGACTGGACAGCTTCACTGGGAAATTCTACCAAACACACAAATAAGAACTTACACCTAATCTTCTCAAACTACTCCCCAAAATTAAAAAGGAAGGAACATTCCCAAAGTCATTCCAGGTAGTCACCATCACCCTGATACCAAAACCAGACAAAGACACTACCAAAAAAGAAAATTACAGGACAATACCTTTGATAAATATAGATGCAAAAATTCTCAATGAATATTGGCAAACCAAATCCAACAATACATAAAAAGGATCATATACCACGATCAAGTTGGATTCATTCCAGGGCTGCAAAGATGGTTCAACAAACACAAATCAATGTGATATACCACATTAACAAAAGAAATGACAAAAACCACAGGATCATCTCAATAGACACAGAAAAAGCATTTGACAAAATTCAACATCCATTCATGATAGAAACTCTCACCAAAGTGGGTATAGAGGGAACATACTCAACATAATAAAAGCACTTAAAACAAACCCACAGCCAACATAATACTCAACAGTGAAAAGCTGAAATTTCTTTCTCACTAAATTCAGGAACAAAACAAGGATGCGCACTCTCACCACTTCTATTCAACATAGTATTGGAAGTCCTAGCCACAGCAATCAGACAAAAAAACGAAATAAAAGGTATTCAATTTGGAAGGGAAGAGGTAAAACCGTCACTATTTGGAGATGACATGATACTCTATACAGAGAACCTTAAAGACTACACAAAAACTATTAGAACTAATTAATGAATTCAGCAAGGTAGCAGGATATAGATACAGAAATCTGTTGCATTTCTTTACAGTAACAATGAAATATCAGAAAGAGAAGTTAAAAAAAATGTTGTTTAAAATTGCATTTAAAAATACCTAGGAAGGGCTTCCCTGGTGGCACAGTGGTTAAGAATCCGCCTGCCAATGCGAGAACACAGGTTCGAGCCCTGGTTCGGGAAGATCCCACATGCCACGGAGCAACTAAGCCCGTGCGCCACAACTACTGAGCCTGCGCTCTAGAGTCCACGAGCCACTACTACTGAGCCCACGTGCCACAACTACTGAAACCCGCATGCCTAGAGGCCATGCTCCGCAACAAGAGAAGCCACTGCAATGAGAAGACTGCGTGTCGCAACGAAGAGTAGCCCCTGCTCGCTGCAACTAGAGAAAGCCCGTGCGCAGCAACAAAGACCCAATGCAGCCAAAAATAAATTAATTAATTTTTTAAAAATACCTAGGAATAAACTTAACCAAGGAGATGAAAGACCTACATGCTGCAAACTATAAAACATTGATAAAGGAAACTGAAGATGATTCAAAGAAATGGAAAGTCCATGCTCTTGGATTAGAAGAATTAACATTGTTAAAGTGGTCATACTAACCAAAGTAATCTACAGATTTAATGTGATTCCTATCAAAATAGCCATAACATTTTTCACAGAACTAGAAAAAAAGAATTCTAAAATTTATATGGAACCACAAAAGACCCAAAATTGACAAAGCAATCCTGAGGAAAAAGAACAAAGCTGGAGGCATAACCCTTCCAGACTTCAGACAATACCACAAAGCTACAGTTCTTAAAACTTCACACTATTGGCACAAAAACAGACATGTAGATGGAATAGAATAGAGAGCTCAGAAACAAACCCACACACCTACAGTCAATTAATCCACGACAAAGGAGGCAAAAATACACAACAGAGAAAAGACAGTCTCTTCAATAAGTGGTGTTGGGAAAGGTTGACAGCTACATGTAAATCAGTGAAATTAGAACACTCCCTCACACCATATACAAAAATAAACTCAAAATGGTTTAAAGACGTAAATATAAGATGTGACACCATAAAACTCCTAGAAGAGAACACAGGTAAAACATTCTCGGACATAAATCGTAGCAATATTTTCTTAGATCAGCCTCCCAAGGTAATAGAAACAAAAGCAAAAATAAACAAATGGGATCTAATCAAACTTATGAGCTTTTGCACAGCAAAGGAAACCATTAACAAAATGAAAAGACAACCTGCGGAATGGGAAAAAATACTTGCAAATGATGCAACCAACAAGGGCTTAAGTTCCAAAATATACAAACAGCTCATACTATTCAATAGCACAAAAACAAACAACCCAATCAAAAATGAGCAGAAGACCTAACACACATCTCTCCAAAGAAGACATACAGATAGCCAAAAGGCACATGAAAAGATGCTCAACATCGCTAATTATTACTGAAATGGAAATTAAAACCACAATGAGGTATCACTTCACACCAGTCAGAATGGCTATTATCAAAAAGTCTTCAAATAATACTGAAGACAGTGTGGAGAAAAGGGAACCCTCCTACTGTTGGTGGCAACTTATACTGGTGCAGCCACTATGGAGGGTATGGAGGTTCCTTAAAAACCTAAAAATAGTGCTACCATGTGATCCAGCAATCCCACTTGAGTACGTATCCAGAAAACACGAAAACTCTAATTCAAAAAGATACATGCACCCCAATGTTCACAGCAGCATTATTTACAATAGCCAAGACATGGAAACAACCCAAGTGCCCATCAGCAGACAATTAGCTTAAGAAGATGTGGTATACATATACAATGGAATACTACTCAGCCATAAGAGAATGAAATGTTGTCATTTGCAGCAATATGGATGGACCTAGAGATTATACTTAGTGAAGTAAGTCAGACAGAGAAAGACAATTATATGGTATCACTTATACATGGAATCTAAAAAATAATACAAATGAATCTATGTATAAAACAGAAGCAGACTCATAGAAAACAGATTTATGATTACCAAAGGGGGAAGGGGTGGGGGAAGGATAAATTAGGAGTATGGGATTAACAGATACAAACTACTATATATAAAATCAACAAGGATTTACTGCATAGCACAGGGAACTATATTCAATATCTTGTAATAACCTATAATGGAAAATAGTCTGAAAAGTATATATACATAACTGAAACACTTTGCTGTATACTAAACACAATATTGTAAATCAACTATACTTCAATTTTAGAACAGAATGAAATAAAAAATATCTTCAATGTACATGTATTATATTTTTCAAACAGCTAATAAGTTGTCAGGACATAAATACTTCAGTTGTTGGGACCTGATTATTTATAAGTGGAACAGTTAGGTATTTCTTCTGACCTAGGGGCACCATGGAAAAATTACTAAGACACTAAGGGAGATGTGAACTAAGATGGTTTAGGACCATCTGAGGCTTGTGTCCACATCTATAAAATGGAGAAACCTGCCCTACCTTCCCCTTGTGATCACTGAAGAGCAACTGAGATACTGTATGTCACAGATGTAACATCTGTTCTCCACTCCCCCATCCTGATGGAACCTGGACTAGCTTCAGGAATCCACCCCTCCCTCAAATACCCACGTGCTTCCAGGAAGTTAAGTCCAGGGGAGCTCCAGGAGCAGGTTGGCTTCATCTAAGGACAAGCCTATCCTCTCTGCCAAAGACTGGTGCAGGACTGGCTTGTTACTTATCTAGATCCAAGGAGACACAAGACAAGGTTTGCTGAGGGCTCCTGAGACGCTCTCTTCTTCTGGATGTTGCTGTGTGTGGAAATGAGATCCAGAACTTGCTACATGATGGGGAAAAAAATGAAGGTGAAAAGCTGGGTAGGGAAGTTGAATAGTAGTCCAGGGAAGAGGTAACAGGGGTCTGGATGAAAGCAGCAATGGGAGATGGGCAGAAGGATGGATATGGGAGCTCTGAAGGTGGAACTGACAGCACTTCACTGTTGAGTTTCATTCCTTTAATAAATATTCACCAAGTTTCCAGTCATGGGCCAGGCACTACTCTAGGAACTGGGGACTTAGCAATGAAACCCAGGAATGAAACCTACAAAGTCCTTCATAAAGCTTCCGCTCTAGCCTGCACTGGTTAAGGAATGAGGGCTGGGGTCAATCAGCATGTCAGCAGTGATACACAGTGTGAAGGAAAATGAAATAGGGTGAGGGGAGAGCAAGTGACAAGGCAGCTGCCATCCTGGACAGGGGTCAGGACTCTCCGTAAGGGACATGTGAACAGTGGCCATATGAGGTGAGGCGTAAGCCGTGGGGGCCTACTGGGGGCAGAGGGAGACAGCACAGGAGTGGAAGCTGGAGACTGGTAAGAGGAGGAAAAGTCTAGTTAACACTTTCAAATGCATGATGGTGGAGTTTACTGATCAAGAGACACATCTGGATGATACCAACAGGCAGCTACACACAGGAGCAGGTCTCGATGGAGAGGTGGCAACTATCTGAAGGAAATCTCAGGACATTTTCTAAAATTCCAGTTCCAAGACACTGGCTGAATGATTTCCTTACCAAATTAAAAGGATCAGACTTTTCTATCTAAGGACATTCATTCTGGTTAACAGTAGAGACTAAAATATTTCAAGGAGTAACAAAGGCGATTTTAGATTTAGATTTAGATTTAGATTCTATTTAAAGAACTTTCTTGAAAGTTTTTCACAAACTTAAAAGCATGAGTGAACTTCGGGGGGAAAAAAGCTTTATTTAATATAAAGCATTATAGTAATTCACTTAAAGTATATTATAAATATATAAATATTTTAAATCAACAAATATAACCAATCAAGTAAATTGGAAGGCAGAAAAACTGCCACAATTTAGTATAGGCCAACTAAAAATATTCCTAAATCAAAAGCCATGATGTTAACCGTTTTCAGAATTCAATCATCACTTTATAATCAGCCTTGTTTCCTGATCAGAATAGTTGGACCACTGTGATACTGCTTTTCATGTTTCCATGCATACAATTTTTTGCATTATTCTATACTGTAAATGCAATATTCAAATTTATTTGAGTTGTGGGGCTTAGAAGTTAGAGATTAGCTCTTGGTTTATTACTTTCAATAATTTTATCTGACTTAAGCTGACTGATCTCTTCCTGGCTGAAGCCAAACTCTTTGAGTATCTCTTCAGTGTGTTCTCCTACAAAAGGATCCCTTTTGGACGAAGGGACAGCTGGGGTGTTGGACAGCTGGGGTGCAGGGCGGGGACTCACATCCTGCTCACTATCAATAATAAATGAGCCCCGATCTTTGTGGTGACCACAATGGGTAACCTCTTCAAAAGTCAAAACAGGAGTCACGCAGGCATCTGTGCCGTCAAAGATCTGACACCACTCTGCCTTTGTCTTCTTTGCAAATATATCTGCAAATTTCTTCTTCATTTCTGGCCAATCAGTTATGCTCATCTGACTGGGAAGTTCATCAGACTTTAGCCCAAGTCCTGAGAGAAAAACACAATTTCTTAAATTAGTATGCTTTGGGTAGAGTAAATATAATCAGTGAAAATGAGTTTTGAACTCACTATAGTCACCCAAAACAGGATGTTCTACAGGGTTTCTCAAATGAGTCAAAAGAAGAAATTCAAACTCAACTTGAAGTTGGAGCCAAAGGCTGGAGAAGGTAGTAGGGGTAACAGGATTCAAAACAGACTTTCCAAGTCTTTACCAAGATTTTATTATTTACATTTCAACCAAAATAGTCTATTTTTAATAGTCTAGTTTCCAGAAACTGACTTCTTCCTTCTGAGTAGGTTTTTAAAAAGAAATTTCCTCATGATGTTACTATCTGTCATATTGAATTAAAATAACTCCATGTGCTTCCCTGGTGGTGCAGTGGTTAAGAATACGCCTGCCAATGCAGAGGACACAGGTTCGATCCCTGGTCCAGGAAGATCCCGCATGCCGCAACTACTGAAGCCCGCGCACCTAGAGCCCATGCTCCGCAACAAGAGAAGCCACCGCAATGAGGAGCCCACGCACGGCAACAAAGAGTAGCCCTGCTCGCTGCAACTAGAGAAAAGCCCACCCGCAGCAACAAAGACCCAACACGCAGCAACAAAGACTCAACGCAGACATAAATAAATAAATAAAATAAGTTTATATTAAAAAAACCCCATATTTCATATAGTGCTCCCAAACCCTACAAAAGCTAAAATCTAAACACTTTATACAAGACTATAGGCAGACCTCGTTTTATTGTCCTTCACTTCATTGCACTTCACAGACACTGCATCTTTACAAATGGAACGTTTGTGCCAACCCTGGGTGGAGCAAGTCTATGGGCGCCATTTTTCCCAACAGCATTTGCTCACTTCGTGTCTCTGTGTCACATTTTGGTAATTCTTGCAATATTTCAAATCCTCCACCAGCAAAAAGATTACAACTCATGCAAAGCTCAGATGATGGTTAGCATTTTTTGGCAGTAAAGTATTTTTTAATTAAGGTATGTACGTTGTTTTTTTAGACAATGCTACTGCATACTTAATAGACTACAGTATCATGTAAACATAGCTTTTATGTGTACTGGGAAACCAAAACATTCATGTGATTTGCTTTTTTCAGATAGTCCCTTTATTGCAGTGGTCTGAAACCCAACCCACAAAGTCTGTGAGGTATGCCTGTACCCCTGTTTTCAAGGAAGAAGTATAAAGATAAATGATTAAATTCAAGATTGCAATTTTATAAATAATGTTCATTTCTCTTTATTTTCGTCAAATAAAAGAGCTCTAGGAGGGCAGTGATATTTGACTCATTACTCTCTTACAACCCTGCTGTGACCTAGGAACAAAGAACTTGTAAAGTAACCAAAGACACATGCAAATTGTTCCTATAGCAAACAGGACAGAAAATTTTCAGCCAGCCAATCAACAGGGGGCACAGAGACTTTTTTGCTCTCTCAAGTATGAAGAACCTTGAAGGGCCCATCAACACAAGGGACAGAGAGGATGAAAGCATCCACCAGGGGATATCACAGGAAGGATGGCTTCTCTGCCCCATGACCTGACCTGTGCTTCCTTTATTGACTACAAGCACCTACCCCTGTAGATACAACCAAACTCCAGTGCTGATTAAATTATACCCAAGGGGACACTTTGTTGGGGTTTGGTGTAACTGTCATTTTTATTCCCTCTTGTAGAAGAGGGTTTCTAAATTTAAATTACGCATAATATTTTGCATAAGTTTGGCCAAGTTAATCAAGTAATTCTCACTTTTATCATCCTTTTCTCATCTACCATGTTGAAAAACAATGACCAATTGTAAGCTGCTCTGAAGATGCAAAAGTGCCTATGGAGGTAAGAAGACATGAATACTGCAGGCTCTTCTTAGTGTTTTGAGGGATATGAAGAGAATTCACATAGTTCTGAACAGCTGTGGAAAAACACCTATGGGATATACAAGTACATTTTTCTCTGTGGCCACATGTCCCATTCAAAGCCAGGAAAGATATGGAGCCACAGTTTCAGGTTTATCACTAAAATCTATAAGGAAATGTTTCTAAGGGCGTCTTTCACTTTGCTTTCTCTTTCCTGATAGCCCCAAACTCTGGGATTAAAAAACACATAAAACGAGCAGTTGGCCAAAAGCATTTAAGTAGACCACGGCTACTGCTGGAAACATATTTGCATGCTTTTTTAAACAGTTTTTTAAAAACAAAAAATCAGAATGTGATCAGAATCATAAACTAAGTAAAACTGGAGTCAATAGTTCTCCAACAAACACTATACTTGAGATTACACAGATCATACTTTGTATACTGGAAAATACTAGAAATCAAAAGACCCCAGGCTCTACCCCTAACTCTGACACACCAGCTCTTCCATCGTCCTATCACCCTTTCTCAGCCCACAATTTCCCAGCAAGCTCAGGACCCCTCATCAAGGCCCCAGAACGAACTACCAGTGGTTTAGGGTGGGCTGCTTCCTGTGCTGCTGACAGCCTATGCGTAACTCTGAGTCCATTTCCCCATAGAGCACAATTATCGATTGTGGCTAGCTTTTATAGTACAATCAATATTCAATTTCTGCTATTATAAGTCAAACAGACTTTCAGAGACTGACCTGGGGATTCAGACACCATTTAAAACTTGGGAAAATATGTTTTGATTTCCAAAAAACTACCTTATACGTACATGTATACACACACACACACAATTATACAAAATATTTATTGTTTTAAGTACACGTCATAAACTTTCTACTCTGTAACACAATATTAGGCACATATTAAGCAGTCAAAATGTATGCTGCAAGTATGCAATGACATATGTACAAAGATTAATGCTTATTAATAAACAATAAACATTATGTGTTATAGTGTAAACCTGGAAAGAACATAAATTAACTTGAATAAGGAAGTGGTTAAATAAATTTTAGTACAGGTATACCACGGAATATGATATGGCTGCTATATAAAGAGGGTGAGGCTGAAGATCTTTGGTACTGACAAAAAAGGATGTCTTTGCTATATTTTTGAATAAAAATAGTTATTAATTATAAATTTATATAATTAAATAGATTATATATAAATTGTAAAAAAATTTTAATTCTGTTTGCATGTGCATAGGGAAAGTTCTTCAAGGCCACATCCCAAACTTTCCCAAAGCGGAAGGACAAGGGAGAATTTTTACCTCTTACTTTACAAATTCTGTATTGTTTACATTTCTTTTCGTTAAAAAAATACATTATTTTGAATTTTTTTCATTTTTTTTTAAATTGTGGTAAAATACACAAAATACAAAATTTACCATTTTAGTTACTATTAAGAATACAGGGGCTCCCCTGGTGGCACAGTGGTTGAGAGTCCACCTACCAATGCAGGGGACACGGGTTCGTGCCCCGGTCCGGGAGGATCCCACATGCCGCGGAGCGGCTGGGCCCATGAGCCATGGCCGCTGAGCCTGCGCGTGCAGAGCCTGTGCTCCGCCACAGGAGAGGTCACAACAGTGAGAGGCCCACGTACCGCAAAAAAAAAAAAAAAAAAAAAAAAATCTCTATTGCTTATCTGATTTACTACAAGCGTCTCAAGAGGTCATGAAATTCTCAGTACTTTCAGACTTCTTTGCCCTGGAAAGCAGCAGGGGCATAGCACAGAGGAGTCGGAGCCTTACAAAAACCTTGTGTATTTATGTTCAGATACTGAGAGCTAAATGAAGGTATGTTCTCAAAGATCTCAGTATATAAGGTGAAATAAATAAATTAATACTACCTCAAAAAATCATTACAGATATGGGGGTTTGTCCAGTTAGGCCTGAGAGAGAAGTAATGTGTATGGGACAAGTACAAGTACTATTTTTGCAAATCAATATTGTAGAAGAAAGAAGATGCTGAGGCATTTCGGCATGGACTATGTAGATTAAACAAAAGCTGAACGAACTTGCTAAGTCCGCCGAAAGCACAAGCCACCTGCCAGCTAAGGATCCTTAGTGAACTTTAAAGGGAGAGAGGACATGAAAGATACCACCAAAGGCCGCGACTGCAAAACAACTGGAGGGGTTACAGAGTTTAGACTCAGAAAGAGGAAACCCGGGAGAAGATTGTCACAAGTCAAGGGCTGGAGCAGTCTGCCTGCTATAAAATGAGGTGGAGTGTGGATGTCAGACATGATCATTCTAAACATGTATGTTTTTAAGAAAACAACAAAATACACCACAGAGAGGAGTTAAATTCTGAAATGACAGAGCAAGGACCTTCAAAACTTGGCTCCTGTACGAAAGCAACAAGAACACTGGCACAAATTGTCAGAATCAACATTTTCGTAACTCTAGACATTAACTAAAAGCTTGCAACAATCTAAGGAGCATATTTAAGGAAAAAAAATGACTGAACTCAGTAAGACCAGTGAGCTTTGTGGTGTTATAACTTAGGCTAATTTCATCCCTCTCTCCCCAGCTCTGTGATGGCCTTGAAAACCAACAGGCTCTCAACAATGGTAGTCATGAAAATCAGTAGGTTAACAGCCAAGGAAGAGGACGCAAAATGAGTTTGAAGCTCCCACAAAATCCTATCCCCAGAGAAGCGCCAATGTTTGGCCTGTCTGACAGCTCCCTGAAAATCCCCACCCTCAGGGCTTGTCTTTAGTTGATCTGACTCAGAGCTTACACTGCCCTATTCCTGAGACATTTGTCAAAAAAAAAAAAAAAAAAGTCAGTTGCAACTGTCATTTAGAATTGTCTGTGCATGGTGATAATAAAATTTCACTGAAGATTAGTTAATTTTATTATTGTATTTAAATTCCCTATAGATAAAAACACAAGGTTTTTGTAAGGCACAGACTCCACTATGTTATGTACCTGCTGCTTCCTAGGGCCCTGAACCCCAGAGTGGGAGTGTTGTTCCCACCACTCAGCCCCTCGTATAGCACTGTTCTGTCCAGAATTTTGAATTGACCTCTAGTCTTAGTCTTAATTTCTGGACGGAAAGGCATCCTCTATGATCTAGATAAACCATTTTGTTCTATGGTTTCTCTAACTTATAGTTAAGTTGGTGAAGTTAATATAGTTGATCACAGAATGCTTTCTGAGGCTAGCAAAAACAGTCATTTCAGCGATATACAAATAACTCTGAGTAGCACTGTGCATCTGAAAAGCTACCAAACACGGCGATAAAACTCCAAACTTAAAGCTGAAAGATAAATGTGCTGCAACCAGCCTGTCACACTGCTTCAGAGTACATTCTAAAACTTCTTAGATACTAAATTATCTGTAAACTTTAAATTCACATTTCACAGGAACAAAGTAACTTCAGTCCAATTATCAATTAGGGAAGAGGGGATCCCAAATTTTCCTGCTAACTGTGGCAACATGTCAATAAGACAAGAATCTCCAAGAAAGGTAAACTGCAGAAGCATCAAGTGATGGTAACATATTCCAACAAACTCTCATTCACCAAAGTCTCTCTGTGCTCTGGTGACCCCGTCACTGAAGTACCATGAGGGACATCTGTCAAGGAACAAAAACTGGTAGAACCAGTAGATCATTTCAAGGGAAGAAAAGGATGTGGGCACACATGGGCAAGATAAATATCCAATACTACGGAGTATGAAATGTGATAAAAACACTGAACTACCACAAAAAGGATTATTATTTTTTTAATCTGAGCTATTTTACAGACTTGTAAATTTACCTGTCAATTTAAAAGATGGGGGAAGTGCCCCACAATATAACAATGGCTATAATTAGGTAAATTATAAGGTGGATATATAATAAAAGACATCATGAACTTCAAAAGACTCCAAAATAGTCCAAAAAACATCCACAGAAAAGAGGTACTCACCCCTGAGCAGCAGCTCATAGAACTGGGGCTCTAATGCGCCAACAGCCATGAACCCGCCGTCCGCCGTCCTGTAGGTTGCGTAGAAAGGCGCTCCACCATCTAACATGTTCTGTCCACGAGGCTGTCCCCACAGTCCTGTTTGTTGGGTTTTCCACAGAAAAGAACTGAGATATGCTGTTCCTTCCACCTTTGAAGAAACAGAATACAGTATAAACCCAGGCAATTCAACTATAAAAAGCATGATCGATTTCTACTTGAGTTTTTAAAAAATATTTGTATAAAAATGTTTATCTTAGTATATAGGAAGATTATATCTAATTATACAACTTCTTTGATATTTCAAGAAAGTCAGTTAGAGCAGGTTTATGACAGAGTGAGTTTCTGCACTATTCAGATCAGGGAATACTGTTCAGAAAAGACTTAAAGGAATTACTTTTGTTCTTCCTTTCAAATAAGATTGGCAGAATGTTGATAATTTTTGAAGCTAAGTGAGGGTACCTGGAAGTTCATTATACATTCTCTTTACTTTTATATATGTTAACAACTGTCAGGATAAAAAAGTTGAAAACAAAGCAAAAAGGTTTTTTTAAAAATCTATCATCTGATCTCAATACCTACAAACACATACACACAGATATATGAAGCATATCACATTTTAAAGGTAAATCACATGACAGTTAAATTTAGTTTGTTCTAGTTTGACTCCAAGCCCAAGAAAACAAATTTGAGTATTTAATATATCTTAACTTTAATAATCACTAGAAAGTTACAAAATAAACATAACAGTATGGGTGGCAGGTATATGGGTTTTCAGAGTACAGACAAACTAGTTTGGGAATGCCAACTTCCCACTAGTCCTGAAGTAACGGGAATGGATTCACAAACTCAGGTATGATTATCACAAGGCTGGATGCACTGGGCTATCTAAAGAAGACTACTTCCCTATCCTTAGGGCTTTATGATCCTAATGATTCTGGCACCACAGGGAGAAGGCCATCAAAGCATCCTTGTCTCTGAGGTTACCAACGGAGGGGCCCCATTCCAACTGTGAGCATGGGACTTCTCACAGATTCTGGCTGTAATAAAACAAACACAAAATATACCTTTAGATACATCCCAGTTTTCCCGTTTAACTGGAGGAAGCTCATGCACACTTCAATTCATGGATCTGACATTTGTTGTCACCAAGTAGTGGAGTTTGTATAAGTGGCCTGTGGTGGTGCTTTTTTTTGAAATGGGGTTACAGAGATCTTAGAGTGTCCCCACATTTAGACATACACACACAAACACACATATAGACACACACATATATATACATATACATATATAATCTCTTTTACACACTGGATGTAGTGATGAGTCTATTGAAAAAAGACGTCCTAACAGTGTTATGGGGCTGGTCTGGCTCACTCAGGATACAAACAGGCTCTAATTTAATTCCACCTTTACTTGGTGTCATAGGAGGATAGAGGACAAGAGACACAGCAGTTATAATCCTCATCTCACCACGAGGCTGCCCAGCACATACTTCTCTTCTCCCCTCACGCACATGTAGTGTGTGCTGCCACAGACCAGAGGCTTTGACGCACTGCAGCCTCAATTTCCCAACCTTTTATATTGTTCTCATCACGTAGGCCAATGGCCTGCATGCCAACACACAGCCCCCCAGGTCAGATGAGCACTCCCAGATCAGGAGTAAACACCGTGAAACGGACTGCACATTCCACAGTTACCTTAACTCTAGTTTCTAAGGCAACAGTCTGATGAAGAGACAACTCCAGGTCATCACAGGCAGGCCTGGATCAAGGATTCTGCTGTTAAAGTCATTTGGAAACTACTGGCCCAAAAGAATAAGGTATCTGGGGACTTCCCTGGTGGTCCAGTGGTTAAGACTCCATGCTTCCAACGCAAGGGGCAAGGGTTCGATCCCTGATCGGAGAACTAAGATCCCACATGCTGTGCGGCACAGCCAAGAAAATTAAAAAAAAAAAAAAATTAAAGAATAAGGTATCTAATCACCCTCTTCCTTCAGCAATCCTCCCCAGGGTTCCAGGGCCACCATCCACCGGGTCTTCCAATCCAGAGATGGGGGAGCCATTCTTGATTCCTCCCTCTCCCTTCATTTGCCAATATCTCACCAAATCCCAGCAATTTTACATCTCAAATGTAAATCCTTAAATCCAGACCCATTCTACCATTAACCATTTTAGTTCTCGCCTTTTCTCTCTCCATCCAATCCATTCTCCACCCTACCGCCAAAGATCTGTCCAAACGCAAAGGTATGGTGACACTGGACTGGGCTCTCATGAACTAGCTGTGAGAACTGGGGCAAATTTCTGTGCTTTAGTTTCCTCTTCATTAAAATAACAATGTATTCCAAGTGAAATTGCTGTTTGGGGGATCAGGAGAAATCACACGGGAAAAGTGCCTAGGATAACATGAGGCACGTGCATGAGGGTAAAAACGCCGAAGCATCCTGACACTTGAGTCTCCCCTACACAATGCAGCGGGAAGGTCTAGACTGGCCCATTTTACTTGAGCATCATTAAGAATCTTCTCTACCTGCTAAGGGAGACTTCCTGAGCCCAGTTTTGAATGAAGATTTCTTGAAAACCATATCCTAAGCACAAGAGACAGCATGGGGAAAATTGTTGAAACACAACATAGAAATCAGGTGAGTCATGAAACGTTTAGAAGATTGACTCCACAAACAGATGATCAAAATATGACATTCTGACACATGTTCAAGATATGAAGCTATTTTAAAGAAAAGGCCATCCTTGGTAACTTGGATTCAAATTTCAAATCTCATTTATCTCGTCTTGCTCAGAAGAGGATGTGAGGCAGCCATATATCGACCTCAGGAACAACTAGTAGGCTTATCATTTCCCCCAATCAACACTTACCATGTTTGCATCAATGACCTGACCTTTGCCAGAGCGTGTGCGTTCAAACAGCGCCATCAGGATGCCCAGTGCGCACATGAGGCCACCCCCACCGAAATCGGCCAGGAGATTCAGCGGGGCATATGGAGCCTCACCACTTCTGCCAATTCTTGATAAAACACCTATACCATTAAAAACAATCGGGGAACACTAACTGTAAACTTAATGCCTCTTTTAAATAAATACATGAACATCTTAGGGGGAAAACCAATCTCTCTAGTTACTGTTGTAAGTGAAAACTAATACCTAATGCTTTTCTAAACCTAAACCTGTTCAGCATATTTATAAGGAGGTTTTCTGGGCTTCCCTGGTGGCGTGGTGGTTGAGAGTCTGCCTGCCGATGCAGAGGACACGGGTTCGTGCCCCCGTCCGGGAAGATCCCACATGCCGCGGAGTGGCTGGGCCCATGAGCCATGGCTGCTGAGCCTGCACGTCCGGAGTCTGTGCTCCGCAACGGGAGAGGCCACAACAGTGAGAGGCCCGCATACTGCAAAAAAAAAAGAGAAGGCTTTCCCTCTAACAACGTTCCTTGTTTGATTTTTTTGTTTTCTCTAAAACTTTATTCCAACTAACATTTTCAGAATTCTGTTGCTAAGTTTTTATTCACTGGGTTTTGGGGGGGAAATGGTTGCTATCCACTTAGCACTTTATGGCTTAACAACAGTATAATGCACTTCCATTCTTATTAGAAAGAGATGCAAGAAAATAAACACAAGAGAAAGAAAAGGAATTAAATTTTTAAGTAGATGAGAAAAGCCAACTCTACACTCACTCTTTTCCTCAACCTTTAAATGTGTACACACAGAAAATTTGAGACTTCCTTGACTCAGCAATGCAGTTCTTAGAAATCTAGAATTAGGCCATTCTAAGATATGTTCTTTTTTTTTTTTAATTTATTTTTGGCTGAGTTGGATCTTCGTTGCTGCATGTGCGCTTTCTCTAGTTGCAGTGAGCGGGGGCTACTCTTCGTTGTGGTGCACGGGCTCTTGGCGTGTGGGCTTCAGTAGTTGTGGTGCGTGGGCTCAGTAGTTGTGGCTCGTGGGCTGTAGAGCACAGGCTCAGTAGTTGTGGTGCACAGGTTTAGTTGCTCTGCAGCATGTGGGATCTTCCCAGACCAGAGATCAAACCCGTGTCCCCTGCATTGGCAGGCAGATTCTTAACCACGGTGCCACCAGGGAAGCCCTAAGATATGTTCTTACAGGCAAAAACTCTAGTAAGGTGATATTATGACCTGAAAACCATGGGCTTTTTCTAGTATTCACAGAATTTCTAAAATCATGACTCAGTCAATGATTCTCAATAAAGTGAGGGACGAGGGGTATCAAAATCAAACTATATCTTTGCAAAATATAGAGCAACCCTTTCTACTACCAACAAGTCTCTTAATTCCTAGCAGGGGCTTGCTGGAGAATTAACTTCACAAATGTAGTGAGTAAATGTTATTAGTGAACACATTACCCCTTCAATGTGTTAAGGCAGGGGGAGGATGAGAATGACTGTTCCAAGACAAACCAACCCTTTTTAAACAACCACATGCTCTTTATTGATTCCAGCAAATATTTAAATCTTCACTTTAAAAAAGTTCTTTTTAATAAGTGTAACTGTAGATCTTGACGGGGAACAAAATAAAAAGTGTAGAGAAATTATTGTTTTCAACATACCTGACAAAGCCAAGTAGTTGATGTCATGTCCTGCTACCCTAGAGAATCTTCCTGATTGGCCAAATCCACTCAACCTGGCGTAGATAAGCTTTGGATTCTCCCTCTGCAGAATCTCTGGGCTGAGCTGGAGTTTTTCCATCACACCTTGAGAAAAGTTACAATTTTTTTTTTAAGAGAGCGTGAATTGAGGATAGGTATAATCCCTTCTTTGTGGCAAACATAAAAGAGCACTCTTTTAAGGAAAACTAGTAACATTTGTTGCGGGTTTATAGGGTATTGCCAGTAATTAAGGACCCAGAGAGTGAAGCCCCCATTTCTGGAATGTGTGGCTTCCCCCCGACCCCCAGAATGCTATTTCCCTCCAGCACTGCCCTGCATCCCGTCAGGCATACCCAAGCATCTTCACTCCTCAGAGTGGACATTTCATCCCTTTATTCAGGCCCTTTATAGTTCCCCAAATTCTCTCCTTAGTAATTTATTAGAAATGGTCTGTTCTTTTGGAAGTTACTCTGGGTCTTTGACCAAAAATTCACTTTTGGAAGCTGCTATTCCTTTCAGGACCTTTTCTATGTCTATATCCGCATCAGTGCCTGCTATACTTATTTATGTATGTATATATTCCATCTTCCCTATCAGCTCAGAAGCTCCTCTGGCAGGATCCATGCCTCATCTCTTTCCACAGGCTTATAACGTGCCTCTGCCTCCATAAAGCTGTGATAAGTTACAAAAGAACTCTATTCCTAGAGTGGTGGTTGCCAAGGGGTAGGGGGTTGGGAGAGGGATGGATCGTGAGTTTTGGATTAGCAGATGAAAACTGGTATATACAGAATGGATAAACAACAAGGTCCTACATATAGCACAGGCAACTATATTCAGTATCCTGTGATAAACCTTAATGGAAAAGAATATGAAAAAGAATGTATAAATATGTATAACTGAGTCACTTTGCTGTACAGCAATTAACACATTGTAAATCAAGTATACTTCAATAAAAAATAAAAAAATAAAATAAAAAGAACTTTATTCCTCTACCTAGATAAACATCAGCCACAATCCCCCCCCTCCCCCACCTCGGCAGCTACGTCTGTATTCACAGCTGTACCCTCCTCCTAATTCCAAGATTGTGGACAAGTTATTTAACCATGCCGGACCTCCTTCAACTTCAAATACGGTATTATTAAATTATGACATAATCCTAATTACTAAATTATTATTGTTATAATCCTCAAATCTGAGGGTAAATGAATTGACACATTTAAATATGCCTGGTGTCCACATTCATTCAATTCATCCACCAAACATTTACTGCCTTCCTGCTATATACCAGGCAAAGCTCTGTATTTGTACTTGAGCAAGATGACGGTGGCAGTTGTCTAAGAATAGATCGGAGTGGTGCTACACCCAAACATCAGCTTTAAAAAACGCTGCCAAGGAAGCTGCAGCAGGTATGAAGAGAAAGAATCCTGAGTCATAGGAAGGAGGAAGAATGATGGGATTGGTGATAACTGAAAGCTGGCAGGGGGAAAGGAAGATTTGGAGTCCTGGTTGAAGTACAAGTTTCTGATTCAGGCAACTGGGTGGACATTGGTTCCATTCACTGAAATAAAACACAAAGAGTTGTTTTATTTCACTGAAATAAAACACAAAGAGGAGTTTTCATTTTAGTAGGGAAGATGATGAGCTCAGTTTGGAATACGTGGAAGCTGCAGTGCCCGGGGGAAGGCCAAGTAGAAATGGACAGGAGCTGGGTATTCCGGAAGTCTGTGGCTCTAAAAGGGGGTACAGTTATAGATTTGGCCAACATCTGCCTGTAAAAAGTAAAAATAATAGGAATAGATAAGGTGGCTCCAAGAAGCAGAGTGTAAAGGAAATTGAGCAGAAGCTGGAACTTGGGAACACCAGCATTTAAGGCAGGGAGTTGTCCTGGGTCCGTGGATGGCTTTATGAGGTACACCAAGCTCCAAACGGTAACAAAATGACTATGTACCTATATGCAGCTTTCCGGGGAGAGAATCTATGGCTTTCGATCGTTTCTCATAGGGTTCACGATCCTCAAGTAATTAAGAATGGCAACTATAATAGGGTGACTCAAAAAAACAGAAACTGGGAAGGAGTCAGAGAGAGGTATGAGAAGAGCAAAGGCAACAACAGTATCTCGGAATCCAAGTATGGAAGACCGTCTCAGTGGGCGAACGATCAGCAACAATATCAAATTCAACAGAAAGGTCTAGACAGACAGGGACGGAAAGGGTTCGGGTGGCAACAGGGAAAAGGTGTGCCGTGCCAACCCCAAATGCCCGGCGGCCTCCCTTCTTCGGGGAGCGTCCCTCGTCCGGTCTCGCGTAGCGTCGGGATCTGGGGCTCACCAGGGCGGAAGGACTCCAGCATCACATCCGCCCGGGCACACAGCGACCGCAACACCGCCGCTCCCCGCGGCTGCTTCAGGTCCACGGCCAGCGAGCGCTTGCCCCTGCCCATCCGGCTCAGGTCGCCGCGGGTGCCCGGCCGGTCCACACGCACCACCTGCGCCCCGAAGTCCGCCAGGACCATACCGCAGAACGGGCCCGGGGCCAGGCCGGCCAGTTCCACTACCGAGACGCCCTGCAAAGCCATGGGCACCCGCATAGCCTTCCGAAGGCGTAAGAAACGGAACGGCCCCAACGTCGGCCACTCGGGCCTGAGGCCGCCCTCTGTCGCACTCTCCCTCCGTCCCTCGTGGCCCCGCCCTCGTGGCCTCTCCCTTGTGCGCCTGCGTGCGGCCGCGGAGTCTGCGCATTGGGCGTTTCCTGGTCCCGCCTCCCCGGGTCCGGGGCCGTTAGTGGGCCGGCGGAGTGTTCGCTTTTTGTAAGTGCGGAATCCTAAATCGTGACCGGGCTTGACCTGGGGACACCGTGGCTGGTCACCGACTTCTCAGGACTCTTTTACTCTCGATGTTGCGATCCCAGCTGTTGTGCGCTTTGGGTTCGTAAACCTCTCCGGCCCTGGAGAAATTAAAAGTACATAAATATTTAAGAACAATGCTAAAGTATTTTTTTCGGTGGGCTGCAGACTGTCTTCTTACTTCTTTCTTAGCCACCCGATGATTCACCCACAGATGGCTTGCGTATAGTGGAATATCAAAACAACATCTGAGAGGGCGGTGCTCATCAGAGGCAAATCAGAGAGGTTTAAAAATATTTAGTTTGTCACCTGCCATTTCTACAGACAATTACGGCTTGGAGTTTTAGATTTTAATGCACATTTTTAAAAAGTACAATAAAATAATTCCAAAAAGGCCTACTCCTTTCAGTAGGGGTGCTCCAGGAACTAAGGAGAGACTTTTAGAGAGTAAAGGCAAAGCAAGGAAATTATTCATTGGCTATAACGTTAAAGCCTAGTTGGCTGTTTGGGTTTGGTTCTTACCTTTGATTTCCGAAATTTGAGGCATTTACAGAGACTGCCAAGGGCATTAGAGCCACATCAGTCTAATGGCTTCCTTGTTTAATTAATTTAACACCTTTTTGTACCCCATGTTCCTACCTTTGCTCAAGCATACGTTTCCTTACCCCCATCCTCTTGTTCTATTTTTATTTTGAGAAACTTAAAGAAAGCGAAAATTACAAAAAATGCTATAGCAGACATCCAGACATCCACTAATATTTTTTCACAGTGGCTCCCAGTCTATTTTTCTAAAAAGTAAACAGTACAGATACAGCTGGTGCTAACACCCAGGATCAGATTCACGTGAATCAGATATCTTACCAGCATCAAGCTTTACTAATATGGTCAAAGATGCAGATCATGGAGATGATAAATGGAATATCTCCTGCCTTACCGGTAGACAAAGGATGTCACAGCCATCAATGATTACAGCCACTGCCAGACCTGGTGGCCCTGAGGGAACTCAGGAAGGGAAGAATACCTGCCATCTAGCAGCCATCAGGCTGCAGCCACTCTCTATGGTGAGCCCCAAGGAAACTCAGGATGTAAAAACACCGGATACTGGCCCCAGATAGCTGAGGTGCATTTCAAAGGAACGATTTCAGTGAGCCCAGACTCTTGCATCTTCCCATACAGAGAAAAGCGCTAAATTCCTTAACTCCGGATATCTGGTTTTCTTTAATTAACAGTAATCTTTTGATGTTACGACTACCTGCCCCTTGTTGCAAAACTGCTATATATCCTAGCTCTCCCCTCACCTCCTCAGAACTCCTGAGCAGTTCTCTCAGGGTTACTTGAGATGCTGCCTCCCAGGCTTGAAGTCCTAAAAATTCCTGCCAAATGAAACATAACTCTCAACTTTTAGGTTGTGAATACTTTTTTAGTCAGCAGAGACATGATCAGACAAAGCAGAGGTCTGGGAAATCTCACTTGACACTACAGGCCCTTCCTTCCTTCATTGGACACATACCCCCTGTTACAAGCTGAATTGTGTCCCTTTAACATTCATATATTCAATTCCTAATCCTAGTACTCAGAATGTGACTGTATTTGTGTTGCAGCAAAAATAGAAATGAAGTTTTCCTTTTCCTGAGAGCAAGGAAAACAAAGGGAACAGTGAACAAGCTAGAGAAGAAATGTAACCTGGCCTGAAAGAGTTAATCACTCCTAGTTTTATTTTAACCATCATTCGTCTGTAGTATCTGTAACTAGATTTGTACTTCACAAAATTAACCTCACTCCCTGACACTATGTAAATTACATTCTGCACCTATCACCCCTAACTGGGTGAGTTACATCCTGTGCCTGTGGGACTCGAGGGACATTGTTCCAGCTAATGATTAAGAACTCTCCAGACAATAGGGGCTTCTTAGACAATGGGTGAATTTCCAGGATGTCCGGCCCCCTTCCGAGAAGGAGGGAGATAAACAAAATGTAAAAAAGGTGTCTGTCAAAGCCAATCGGGAAGCTGGGGACAAGTTCCCTCTCTGGTCCGAGCCTAAGCCGGGACCAATCAGCAGGAAAACACAACCAAATCTATAATTTACATACGGGGAAGTGGGAACCTATAAAACTGACATATTCGCGCCCAAAAGGGGTTCCTTCTTCGACCTCCTGCGTGAGGACCAAGGAACCCCGGTGCACTGGCCTTCAATAAACCTCTTGCGTTTTGCATCGGCTTCCGACTCTTGTTGTTTCCTGGGCGAGTCGAAACTCCTAGGAGACCGCGAAGGTCTAACATGCCTGTCACTCCCTAACCTTATTACATCCCAGGGCTTACATTCCCTATGCCCCCTTGTAACAAATCACCCCCTGTAGCTTTTGCATTTCAGAGAGAAGGTTGCTGGCCGATAAACCAGAGACAAATGAACCCAATTACCGGAATGCCGGACCCCAATTACTGGGCTGCCTGACTGTCAGCTATGACTGTTTTGAAATAATGCAAAGGAAAAAAAATGCAAGACCTTCACTACTTTGATCCTTATCACATACCCCCGGACTGCGAGCCCCACGTATAAAATCTTCTCCGATTCCCCAAGGAGGAGGGAACAGTTCTGGAGGCACTAGCCTGCTGTGTCTTCCCGTCTGCCTGACAGAAAAATAAAGCCATCTCTCTCATCCTTCAAAATCTCTGTCTCTGTATTTCTGTTTGGCATCGGTGCACAGAGAAGCCGAGATTTCGGCAACATTTGGAGATAGGGCCCGTAGAGGTAATTAAGATAAAATGAGGTCATATGGGTCGGTCCTAATCCAGTATGACTGGTGTCCTTATAAGAAAAGAGTAGGACATAGAACACACAGACCAAGGGACAATCTTGTGAGGACAGAGCAGAAGGCAGCCATCTGCAAGCCAAAAAGAGAAGCTTCAAAAGAAACCACACCTGTTGACCCTATGATCTTGGACTTTTAGCCTCCAGAACTGTGAGAAAATCGATTTCTGTTGTTTAAGCCATCCAGTCTGTGGTATTTTGTCATGGCAGCCCTAGCAAACTAATACACCCTCTGACCCATGATTATAGATGAGGTCTCTAATGAGGTTCTCATGTCACCAAATAGACTATATCCCAGAGAGTTACTTAGCTATGGAACCATGCTTCCTAAATTCTGGATTTATTTAGCATAATTAATCCTGTGGCCAGGGATGATGCCGAAAGCTCAGCTTCTCTGTACACTGGTGCCAAATCAAATCTCGGAGACAGAGTTTTGGGTGAAGTAGAAAAGGATAGCTGTATTACTTTGCCAGGCAAAGGGGGACACAGTGGGCTCCTGCCCCCAAAAAATTATGTGTCCCAACCCAGGAGGATTTGATAAGGAGTTTTATAACAATGCTTCCCAAGGGTGGCGTTGCTGGGAGCCCCTGTGGGGCTCCCAGGCATGGAAGCCTTTTTGTCCCCCATTTCTTGTAGGCAAGACTCCAGCCTCTATGACCTTCCCTGAGTTCCAAAGGGCAGATACGAACAGTTGCTAATCAAGGGAGGAGCAGCCAGGAAACCACCTGAGGCGAGATTAAAGGGACCAGAGAAGCTCATCTAGATGAGGAGACCCACCACCTGGGACCCTGTACACACCCTAATCTTGTCAGCAACCCCACCCTTTTGAAACTCTGCAGAAGAAAGAAGAATGCAAGACTGTTACTGTGTTGATCCTTATCACATAGCCCTGCCCAGGAGCCCCGACTATAAGACCTCTCCCTATTCCCAAGGGAGTGGGGCACAGATCTTGAGGCACTAGCCTACTGTGTTCCCTCTTTGTCTGGCAAAGAAACAAAGCCACTCTTTCTTTTCCTCCATAACTCTGTCTCCATATTTCTGTTCGACATCGTTGCACAGAGAGCCAAGATTTTGGCATCAGGAGTAGTCCCCTGTATATAATTCCATAAGGGCTCAATCCTAGCCCGCTTCTAGGGGCCACCAGCATACAGAGAGCAATTGGCAAGACCTTGTCCCATTTTAGATGTGTTTTCTGGCATAGCTTTTTTAGGGGAACCACTAACAAAGCTAACCACCTGCCCTGGCCAGGCAAGATAGTAGCCACCTGCATGAGTTATCTTACAAAAGGAGGTCCTGGGAAGGAATGTGGAACTAATAAGCTACCACCAACCAGAAGAATTTGGGAAAGTTCAAAAGGAGAGAGGAGTCACCAGTCCATATGTCCTACCAACCTCCCAGAATCCTTCTTGCTGGAATCCATCTTGCCTGAGTGATGTATGCGCCACCAGCAAGGACCCTGAGTCAGAATGATTGGTCAGAGACAACCTGGAAACTAATCCCATCACCGTAAAACCCGAGACTGAGAGCCTCGTGGCAGAGCAGTTCTCCTGGGTTCCCTTACCCTGCTGCGCTCTGCCCTTCCCAATAAAGTCTCTTGCTTTGTCAACACATGTCTCCTCGGACAATTCATTTCTAAGTGTTAGACAAGAGCCCGCTCCCGGGCCCTGGAAGGGGTCCCCCTTCCTGCAAAAAATGGCCACTCTGGCAGGATCTCTTCTTCTCTATGACTGACATCCTGACCACTCGGAGGACTCAGGGACCAGTTTGCCTGCTGACGGACCAGACTCAGAGGCCGCAACCAGGACCGTTTTATCCTTGGTCTCCTCCTGACTCAGACGACTGGCCAGAGAGCCCCGACAAGGAACTCTGGGTAAGGAACTTTATTGACCTCTTTCCCCTTCCCTCTCCCTTTCCTCTTTTCAACCCCTCCTATCCTACCCTTTTTTCTTCTGTCCTGGTCCTGGACGCAGGAGTCTGGTTGAAGGGCCTCAGCCTGACCTGAGGGATGGAGCCTGATCACCTCTGGTGGGCAGAGAACTCGAATTCTGGTCTGGTATCTGGTTTCTAGTTTCTAATAGGGCTGAGTTCCCATCCTCCCTTCCTAGAAGACTGGGGGAAAGTCCCGTAACACCTGGGCATCTACAGGTGACAGGTGCCTTTGATGTGCACCTTAGCTATCTGTGGCCAGGATCCTGTTTTTCTCCATCCCGAGTCCCCTCACAGCTCACAGCTGCAGTAGCTGATGGCCTGATGGCTGCAATACCCTTTGTTTACTGATGTGGCAAGTGATATTCTGATATTCTTCATCCACACATCCATGCACTTTCCCCTTTTTACTTATCTTCCTTCACTGAGTGGAAAACTCATGGAAGGTAAGACTTGTACTTTAAATGCTGAGTCACTCCTGGAATACCACAGTACCTTTGCACAGGGTAGATGTTTATCAATTCCAGCCAGGCCCTTTGTAGTTTACATTTGATCATTCTATCCTCTGTTTGAATATTATTGACTTCGGCTTTTACTCACAATATGCTCAATAAAATTCCTTCAGTATAAGTTATTCGTTGTCCAAGGTTCAAACGTAGCCTTTTCTACACTGGAAAATCACCCAACCTAATCATTATGCGAAGCGATTCTACCCTGTACTGCATTTCTGCAGCAGGCATACACCCATGTGTTTCATTTGTAGAGTTTGCCTTCATTGGGGGTTTAGAATTTTAAAGTTGGTTGCTTAGATGATACATTTAAATTTCCCATGACACCTACCTACTATCTCCTTTTCAGAGCCTCAGTTTTAGGAAGACTCGTAAAATCAGTCTTCCAGATATAACTCTGGTCGTTGGTGAAATTATGAATCTATGATAATTACCTTGGCCTTCTCCCACTATCCTTACTATCCACTCTTCTTCACACTTGGGACTTATTTGCCAGCCCAAAGTGCTTTCTACCTGCCTGCAACCAGATCTTGGGTGTCTCTACCAAGGTGAAAACTGGAATTTAGGCATCAACACAGAAAGACTTCAAGTGTGTGATGAAGGTCCCTTCCCCTCAGGGATACTGATTTCATCACAGGACCCTCTAAACATCGGAGTCTTAAAGACCCAGAGGGTTGAAGTTAGAACAATAGAATAACTGAAAAGTAGAGTTTTCTGTAGACGGTGACCCTGTTCTTTTGTAGACAGTGACCATCGATTGTATGGCTGTTTACATCATCTGCATGAAAATATTTTAACTTTGTGTTAACAAACCATAGTGACTTATAATTGTATGACTATTCAACTTTATTAAAAACATTCTAGAAACATTTCACAAAAGTGGGTTTATTTCCATATAATGCTTATTACAGTTTTCTTGCTTCAGTTTTATCTAAAGCCAGGCCAATATCTTACTCTAAGTCACTTTATTAGTAATGCATGCTCTTTAGATATGAAGTCCTTTTGGGCAACATGCAATATTCAGTTATCTATTGGCAATGCACTTCTAGGAAAGTTATGACATTTGGTAAGAGTAAACTTCAACCCCATGACCCTATACCGAGGTGGGGTGGGGGAGGGAGAATAGACACAAAACCACAAAAACATTACCAGTCAAGCACATTATAGCTAACATCCATTCACTTTAAAATAGCATTGTATATGGATTCAGGAAGAGTTTCAAAATATTTGTAGATCAAAAGGAAAGGGTCAAAGACTGGCATGAATGTGGAACACATTATTAGCTAAAAGGGCAGCTCTAATTCATTATCTCTGCTTCTAGCTATAGGGGGTAATCAATACAAGGTACAAGTAAACACATAGTTCAAAAGCCTTTGTGGAAATTCAAACTGTAACAGAAATTAAGGGCTCATTACTTCTAAGGGAATTCATTATGGAATATTTTTTAGATGGACATCTCTGTAGTGCATTTTAAATATGATTCAACGTCAAGGTAAACGCATATTCCAATGATTCTTTGCTTAAAGTAAACCAATTTGGGGTACTGTCATCAGAACTTACGGCACATTCTCATGAGTATCTTTTTGGTGGCAAACTTAATCCTTTGAGAATTGATTTTTGGGGAGGTATAGGCAAAAGTCAAGTGGCACAGCTGCTCTGTGAATATTGATTAAATATGGTAATCAAAGAAGTCACATAATTTTTTTTAAATATACAGATTTTTTTATTTTTTGGCTGCGCTACGCAGCTTGCGGGATCTTAGTTCCGTGACCAAGGGATTGAATCCGGGCCGTGGCAGTGAAAGCACCGAGTCCTAACCACTGGGCCACCAGGCAATTCCCATATAATTTTTTACTTTTTAAAAAGATTAAGCAATTTTATTATATGTCTCCTAAGTGAAATACCCTTATATTTTGTATACTTAGTTTGGCTGTATATGTTTGGGTTTACAGCTCCTTAAACATGCCATGTCAGTGTGTGGATAGTATACTAGGGTAATTTCTAAGCTGATAGAAAAGTGGGTGATTATATCCGTACTGTATGGACCTACACTCACTGCAGGCCAAAGTCAACAAAGCTCTGCTGTAATGTAAGAGATGCAAAGCAAAAGAGTCAATCTGATAATCCAGATCTGGTAAGCCCAATTCTGGATCACAGGAAAATTCTATTTCCAAAAATATAAGCCATTAGAAGTCAAGATTTAATTATAGCATTATCCTTATAAAAAAAGGAGCCGTCAATTATTTTTGAGAATTGTGAATACTTCTGCTATCTTAAAGCTATCTGGAATTACTAAAAAATATCTATACTTTATCCATGAATATTGACCCACTGGATCAAAGTGTTACTTCCCAGTCTAGACTTTACAAATATTTCTGGTACCTTGATCCAGGCAAGTGCCCCCTATTCTTTCCTTGGCCCCATCATAATCACTGCATCCTGTTCTCTGAAACGTTGTAAAGAATGAGGAACCCAGGGCTTCCCTGGTGGCGCAGTGGTTGAGAGTCCGCCTGCCGATGCAGGGGACACGGGTTCGTGCCCCGGTCCGGGAAGATCCCACATGCCGCGGAGTGGCTGGGCCCGTGAGTCATGGCCGCTGAGCCTGCGCGTCCGGAGCCTGTGCTCCGCAATGGGAGAGACCACAACAGTGAGAGGCCCGCGTACCAAAAAAAAATAATAATAAATAAAAGAATGAGGAACCCAGACCCTCAGGGGTTCCTGAATGTTGCTATTAGAGCCGCCAATACTCTTTGCAAATGACTTCTCTGATGGGAACAATTATTTCCAACCTGTATCAAGAAGGGAACTCTCTTTTAGGTGCCTAGGAAAGAGTGATAAAGGTTGCTGGGTATATTAGTCAAGGTCACTTGGGAAGACTGTTTTGTGGTTTCTTCTTCTGAGCTCCTGAGTCATCCCACATTACTGATGTACCTGTAGTATGATTAGCAATGTAACCAATAAAAACATTTTTTTAATACAACATGTAGAACCATCAAATCTAAAGTCCCTCATCATGACAATACCAGCTCAGCTGTAAGTCTTCCCAAAAGTGGAGCTGGTCTATTCATACTTTTACTTAGTTTCAAAGAGCAGGAAGCCTGCAAAGGTGGAGAAGCGCTGGTGGTCCCCGTGAAGAGCGCCATTGCCCATTCTCAGCCAAACCTCATCCCCTTTGGCCAGTTTCAGCACTGCATGGTTGCTGGATGTATCTGATTTCCCCTTTGTTTCATAACTAGAAAGAAAAAAAGGCACCAACTACTTAGTCTTTGCAGTAAACAGCCAGCTCTTTACCAAAATCCGTCCTCCCTTCTGTTCCGGAGTCTCATACAATTACGTATAGTCCTGGGATTAAATTCTCTAAATGCCATGTGAACAGAAATGACATGTGCCACTTATATATAGGATTCACCAATACAGCTCTCACAAACAGCCCCCCTGCTCCTTCCTCATTATGACTGTGTGGAATGCTAATGACAATGACCAGCGTGACCTTGGAAGCCATCTGTTGAAGCCCGAGTGTTTGAAGACTGTGCCATGAGAAGACAAGGAATTTCTATCATGTTCAAGCCCTTGGACCAATGTTATAGCAGTTCAGTCCACCTTAACTAATTTAGAATTTGGTTCTAAAGAAGGGTGCTGCCATAACGCAAACTAAAACATGTTTCATCGGCTCACGGTCAGGCAGAGAGGGGTGAGGAAACAGATATCATGGGCTTGAAAGTTGGAGATCCCTGTCATGCTAGAGCAAAACATTTAGGAAAACGTGATGACTTGGAATAGAACGCCTGATGCATAAAAGTGTCCACAAGCTTGTTGTTCTTTTCTCCTTCTGACTGTGGCAATGACAATGATGTGAGAATTTGGGAGTCAGTTTTATAGATGGCAGAAATGCTTTCACCAGCCCACATCCCTCAAAAACCTGGTGGAGCAACCCTCCTTCCAAACTCCACACAATTCCCTCCTCCACCCTTTCCACCCCATCCTTCCCCAACCTGAAACCAGGCAAGAAAAATTGAGTTCTAGTGTGTTCGAGCCACAATATTCTGGATCTCTTTGTTGCAGCATTTCACCTACCTAACTCATCTTTTTCTCTTTTGGCTTTTCAAAGCCTCTTACTAGAGGCCAGGGTCCAAAAGAAAAAAATATGGCAATCCCCACAAGTCATCAAAAATAACGGAGAAAAGATAACAACCACGAAGTTTTTCACAGAGTTTCACAATACCCATTTATTTAATTATGGGAAAGGTGTTGACCTCTCTTCCCTACATCTTAAGCTTATATCAGAGCAAATTGCAATATTTCTTTTTTAAATGAACTTCTTTCCAAGGTGCCTAAGGGCCAGGTTGCTAAGGTAAACATCAGAGCCACAACACTGCCTAAAGAAGGAAACCAACTCGCAACCCTTGAACCGCCAGCTCCAGGGATGATAGAGAAGGCCATCAAAAGGGCTAAACTCTAGGCAAAGGGGGCGGAGAGTAGGAAAGGAGAAGAAAAGGCTGAGAGGGAAGGAAAGAAAGAATGAGTTGAGAAAAGAATACAAATGACTAGTTATGGGGAGTGTTGCTAGTAATTAGTTCAAGACCTCTTATCAACCTGCTTATGATCAAGTTTATCAGATTCACTGCTTCCCAAACAGTAAAGATAACCTGGCCATATATTGTACATGGGAGGTCTCAACGACAACAAGGTTTATGCCAGTCTCTGCTGATTCCTATGTACCCGCTGGCATTGGCCATCCTTTGAGCGAACAATGGCAGCATGGATACCTATGATAGAAAAGGCCACTCACCTGTACATGCTGAAGACCGTGTTGCCATTGTGCATGAGGTACACATACACTTCCTCAACGTCCTCATGCTTCATCATGCTGAAGGTGAAGAAATACACACCTGAAAGAGGCCGATATTTATCCACATTTATATTAACTATTGTACATTGAGGACTGGGAGATAGCGGGGAGATATGTCACATGACGTCACACTTCTTTTGTTGCTATTCTACGTGGTATGTAGGTTCTTCTTGGCCTTTATTTCTATGAGTGTCCCTTTACCTGCTCTCACCTTCAAACTGCTTTACATATTATTGAGACTTTCTCAGTGCGTAGACCATGCTTCCCTAGCAAGAATACAAAGTCTTTAAAGGCAGGATTTGGCTGTATCTCATGGCCTCTCCTTGCCCCTAACAAAGCGCAAAGTATGTAAACCCATCCCTAGGTTTAGATTAACCATCATTCACACCTTCCTCAGGACACATATGGACAAAGTAGAGAGGCCTGCATGGAGGCACCCGTGGTCTTCTGTGGCCTAACAAAATGACCCAACAGCTTCCCTGGTGGCGCAGTGGTTGGGGGTCCGCCTGCCGATGGGGGGGACGCGGGTTCGTGCCCCAGTCCGGGAGAATCCCGCGTGCCGCGGAGCGGCTGGGCCCGTGGGCCGTGGCCGCTGGGCCTGCACGTCCGGAGCCTGTGCTCCACGGCGGGAGAGGCCACAACAGTGAGAGGTCCACGTACCGCAAAAAAAAAAAAAAAAAAAAAAAAAAAAAAGACCCAAGTGCAACATTGTCATTAGCCAAAGATAAGAAAGTACTGTAGCACAGTGAAATGTTCATCAGTTCTAACAGCTCCAGCAATTTCTCATGTTATTCATTGTAAGTAGGTGAAATTATGTACAATAAAAAGATTCAACTTCGACTCAGCAGCATGACCTTGCTACTAAAAATATGAATCCTTTTCATTAAAATAACACCAACATATTTTAAAATATGTTAGTTTTCTTTTAAGTCTAGGGCTCCTAATTGAAAGTAACTTAATATACCTGATACACTTTAAATGCCAGTGTAGAAAATACCTTCACTGAAAGATTAAGAAGAATCCAACAGTAGAGAGATGAGCGAAAAGGAAAATCTTCCTAACTCTAAACGATCTTGGTTTTGAGAGTGCATTTGGGAAAGATGAATGAATATAAATCATCAACCTCTTATTGATTTCCATGCTACATTTTTAAACTAATGGCCTTGTCTTAATCCATTTGAGCTGCTATAACAAAATACAACAGACTGAGTAGCTCATAAATAACAAAAATTTATTTCTCACAGCTCTGGAGACTGGAATTCCAAGACCCGGTGAGGGTCCTCTTCCAGGTCACAGACTTCTGGTTGTGTCCTCACATGGCAGAATGGGCTAGGGAGTTCTGTGGGACTTCTATGAGGGCACTAATCCCATTCATGGGAGTTCATGTGATCTAATCACCTAATTCCATCACCTTGGGCATCAGGCTTTCAACATGTGAGTTTTAGGGGGACACAGTCAGACCACAGTAGACTTTGTAAAAGAAAAACCCAGAAACATCTAAAAAAAAAAAAAAAGCACCACATAGTTCTATGCTGTTTTCCAAAGGTGCAATCAAATAAAATAGAAGCTCTAAGGCTACCATGTTGATCCATCTGCCTCGGAGTCAAGTTGAACCAAATAAAGATGTATGATTGGGCTTCCCTGGTGGCGCAGTAGCTGAGAGTCCGCCTGCCGATGCAGGGGACACGGGTTCGTGCCCCGGTCCGGGAAGATCCCACATGCCGCGGAGCGGCTGGGCCCGTGAGCCATGGCCGCTGAGCTTGCGTGTCCGGAGCCTGTGCTCCTCAACGGGAGAGGCCACAGCAGTGAGAGGCCCGCGTACCGCAAAAAAAAAAAAAAAAAAAAAAGATCTATGATTATGCTTAATTTAATGCCAGGCTTGCATATTCAATGTGCTGAGAATAAAATATACGATATAAAAATAAGTCATGTTCATTCATATGCCTAAAGATTGGTCCACAGATGAAAAGTAAAGGCAGATAGAAATTAGAGACTCAAAGAAAGTAATTTATATGTGTGCAGTTTTTCACATTTTACCAAACTTCTTATTACATGCACACACAACAATTTCCAATGCCTCAAGAAGATAAAGTGGGAATCAAAATGACAGAAAAAGGGACTTCCCTGGTGGCGCAGTGGTGAAGAATCAACCTGCTAATGCAGGGGACACAGGTTCGAGCCCTGGTCCGGGAAGATCCCACATGCCACAGAGCAACTAAGCCACAACTACTGAAGCCTGCCCGCCTAGAGCCCGTGGTCCGCAAGAAGAGTAGCCACCACAATGAGAAGCCCACGTGCCGCAACTAGAGAAAGCCTGTGTACAGCAATGAAGACCCAATGCAGCCAAAAATAAAATAGAATAATAATAATAACAAAATGACAGAAAAAGATATTACTTTTCCTGGAAAAAAATGATGACTATTATAAAAAATAGATGCAGAAGCATTTTAGAAAGACTAAGAAACCAAATGGTGAATAACTGAAATGACTATAGAGTTGGAAATATAATTCAAAAGTGAATCTATATTATATCCACACATGGCTTTGCTCTGCAAGGGAAGGTACTAAAACCAGAGGTGATACATTTGAACTCTGTTTTTCAGGTCTTTGTGCTGCATAATTGTAAAATTCAGCCTTCTCTGTCCCATCACTCTCAGAGTTAAGAAGTATGAAAAGGTCATTTTATAATCTATTGGATGAGGTTTAAACAGTAAAGTGGGAGTCAAATGATGGTTGTTATTGTCTGAATTATGTCCAGCTCAAGAGAATTCTAAAAAACAACTAAATCCTTGAGCTTCAATTATAAAGCCATTGAAAGCAATGGAAGCATTCATTGGGCATATCTACACACCTATGTAATTTGTGGCACAGACAGTGTTTAACAAAATAGTTATAGGAAAATTATAACATAAGCCTTCAGAGCAGAAAATCACATAAGAAGATTTAAAGCTGATTGAAGCATGATGAAAGATTGCTTCTATCACTTCGTATGTCAGTTCATTTCTGACTTCAGCTGGGTAGAAAAATAAATCAAGGCACACATTAAAAGCATTTGTGACAGGACTTCCCTGGTGGCACAGTGGTTAAGAATCTGCCTGCCAATGCAGGGGACACGGATTTGAGCCCTGGTCTGGGAAGATCCCACATGACGCGGAGCAGCTAAGCCCATGTGCCACAACTACTGAGCCTGCGCTCTAGAGCCCACAAGCCACAACTACTGAGCCCACGTGCCACAGCCACTGAAACCTGCACACCTAGAGCCCGTGATCTGCAGCAAAGAGAAGCCACCGCAATGAGAAGCCCGTGCACTGCAATGAAGAGTAGCCCCCACTCGCCGCAACTAGAGAAAGCCCACACGCAGCAACGAAGACCCAACACAACGAATAAATTTGAAAAAAAGAAAGCATTTGTGACAAATCTAACATGGCCACTGCACCCACCCGAATTTTCTTTTTTTTCCTTCTCAATACCATATACAGAGACAAGGAAAATTGACAACAAACACCAAAAAAGTATCCATTCTCTGCAAAACTAGGAGACTGAAAAAAAAATCAATAAACTTAACATATCAGTTAAGTGCTGTCACATGTCACTGACAGCAGGCAGAGTCACGGGGAGTCAACATGGAGGGCAAGGAGTTTTGAGGAAGCCAAGTGGCAGCAGATCTCAAACAGTGCCCAGAAAAATTCACTCCCTGATGCAGAAGGGCCACTCTGAAATATAGATGCTGAAAAGAAGCTCCTGTGAGCAGGGCTGAGATAAAGCAAAAGTTATGTTTGGGGAGAAGGTTGCTAGATAAAGTACAGAAAGTGTGGAAAGCCATCCTGCGGTGGCGGATCTCAGAATTTACCAGCAAATATAAGTCTCCTAAAGGCGAAGGAACCGGCCAGTGCAAGGCTGGTTTTAGAAGTTTTCCTAGACCCAGTGCATTCTGGGGAGACAGAGAAGTGTGGCCACACAGAGCGGCTGTAGTTAAAGGAAGTGGCGGGGCTTCCCTGGCGGTGCAGTGGTTAGGACTCTGTGCTTCCACTGCAGGAGCGCAGGTTCGATCCCTGGTAGGGGAAGTAAGATCTGGCAAGCCCTGCGGGGCAGTCAAAAAAGAAGTGTAGAGTGCTGGCTTCGGCAGCACATATACTAAAATTGTAACGATACAGAGATCAGCATGGCCCGTGTGCGAGGATGACATGCAAATTTGTGAAGCATTCCATATTTAAAAAAAAAAAGAAAAGGAAGAAAGAAAACAAAGAAATGGGGAGTCCCCTGGCAGCAAGGTAGGAACCACCAAGCCACCAAGCCTGGAAGTGTGCTGGGGTCCCTCCCCTTCCCCAAGAAACTACTGCATAGAGCTGATCTAGGAAAATTCTTCAACCATCGGTTAATTTTAGAAAGTAGAAAAGAACAAAAATTACTCACCAAGAAGAAATTTTATCATGTGGTAGATGAAAAATGTAAGCAAAGATTCCATCATGGGTTTGAAATATATTAATGAAGCAAATCCCTCTATGAAAGAACATTGTAAAACAGGATGCAGAAATCCGTGGTAGAAATGACCAGACAAGAGGAGGAACTGAAAGCCAGGACATCATGACTAATGTAAAACACAGAAAACATAAAAAAAAAAAGGATCACAGAAACAAGACGGAAGAAATTGGAAGAAGCAAAAAGGATAATTAACCCCTAGAAGATGCAATTTTAAGCATATGCAGGATAGAAATGGAAAAAGCAAACAACATGAAATGGAAGTAAAGAGCACCAAAAGATTAGAGAAAATAATACATACAGAAGACAGACTAAGGAAAGTTAAAAACAAAACAAATAAAGTATACTTGGAGTTCTTAAAAAAGTTAACCAGTGGTGTACTAAGGTGCAGGGGGAGGGAGTCAGGGGGATGCTTGCGAGCGGTCCACCCCACAGGGGAGGAGTATTTTATCTCTGACATGTTTAGAACTGCTGGTCTATGATGCTAATAAAAAAAATCTAGCTAACTTTCATTGGCTTTATTACAGTTTTTAAATATTCTATAGACAATATATCCCGTTTGCCTAATTTCCTAACACAAGTCAGACTGCTCCCAATGCCACCTCACCTTAGTACAACGAGAAGAAAAAACTTTATTTATGTTTTAAAATATAATTGAAAGACGATTTCCCAGACAAAAAGAAGGCTTACACACACATATTGAAAGGACACAGCAGGAAAATTTGACCCAGAATGATTAACACTTCTTCTAGAAAATTCACTGGACTTTGAAGATAGAGAAAGAATTCTTTGGGAAGTCAAGCAGAAAGATTGCCACTTATAAGACGAAAAAACTCAGACTTATGTCAGAGTTCTCCAGACCAAATGCCAGAAAACAGGACCAAAAAAAAAAAAAAGTAAGCCAAGGTTTTTATTTGCAGCCAAGGTTATAACAGTTTAGAGCATGTAAAGTCTCAGGGAATACTGATGGCATAAGCTTTCTTGAGAAAATTGAAGGATAAAGTTTAGCTAATAAAGAGATATCTGGGAGACTTTGGCAACATGACTAGTGGTGAACATTGAATATATTTAACTGCAAGGTAAGTCCAAATCATAGGAGGGGTAATGTTGACAAACTAAAATGTAATTGTTTTATACCTTGACAGTGTATAAATGATTCAACCACCAAAAGTTAAAAATTAAGAAAAAGAGACATAATAAGCTCATTGATTGGCTTATTTGTAATATTTGTAATATTTGAGATATATAGATAGATAGATAGAAAACACTATCCAAAAGAAAGCTGGGGAAGCTATAATATACTAAACATAGGAGACTTCAGAAATATTATCAAGGATAAAGAGAAACATTATATAATGACAAAGGGTCAATTCACCAATAGTCTAAATGTCTTTTAACTCATGAGCGGATAAACAAACTGATACATCCATTCAACGGAATACTACATAACCAGAAAAAGGAAAACACTATTGATTCATACATAGACATGTGTAAACGTTAAATGAATTTTGCTAAGAGACATATTGTATATATTGTACAATTCCATTTATATGACATTTTGGAATTCTAAGGTTGGAAAACTGATTAGTCATTGTCAGGGGTTGGAGTACACAGGGGTTGACTACCAAGGGATAGCACAAGGGAATTTGGGGGATGAAAGAACTGTTCCATTTGATACTATGGTGGTGGAGATATATCTCTATGCACTCGTCAAAACCCATAGAGCAGCTGTACACCACAAAGAGTAAATTTTGCTCCTTGCAGAGTTTTAAAAACTCAACTAGAATATGAGAAACTCAAGATGAGATTATGACAAATGAATCTAACTGTATTACAAATGAATGAAGTAACAGAACTGAAGGGCATGGGGGAAAAAGATGATCTAAGGGCTTTTAAAGACAGTGTTTTGACTGGACGGTAAAAATAAAAAAATTGGACACAAACATTACACCTAGTTGGTAACTTTGTTTCTCATGGCACACGGGTTTGCAATTTTTTAACTACTTTCTTTGTATACTAAGGTTCAACAAATAAGTAAATATATTATAGATTAAGAGAGCCAGGGTTCACATTGTCAAAGAAAGAAGTTACAAATAAATAAAGAGGATGCTAGGATGAACTCAGTGGTGCTGGATTTGAGTCAGATGTATCAGAATGAACTCATGTTTTTTCGTTTGTTTTTTAACACACAACATAGATAGATAGATAGATAGATAGATAGATAGATAGTAGGAAAATAAATACAGATATGTATGCATGCATGATTAGTATACATGTGTATTTCCTAACTCTGTCCATTGACAGGACCCAGAAGCAGTGACCTGCTAATAGCGATGAGTACATTTAGCACCCAAGTTTTGGTTTCTAAATACTAGTCTCCCAAGACTCCTTGGGAAAATGGGTATTTCCAGAGCTAGGACAGGGGAAAATGCAATATGAGTTTGAAGCAGCTTGTGAACTAGAAAGTAAGAAAGTGGTTGGGGACTGAATAATGGCCCCCATGTATGCTCATGTCCTAAAATCCCCAAGATCCGTGACTGTTACCATATATGGCAAAAGAGATTTTGCAAGGGTGATTAAATTCAAGGTTTTGAGATGGGGAGATTATCCTGGATTATCCAGGTGGGCCCAGGGTAATCACTCTGTCCCTATAAAAGACCAAGGAGGTCAGAATCTGAGAAGACAAAGTGATGTGACAGTGGAAGCAGAGATTGAGGTGATGTGGCCAATAGGCAGGGAATGGTGACAGCCTCTAAAAGTTGGAAGAGGCAAGGCCCTAGAGCTCTCCAGAGGAAACAGCACTGCCCATACCTGGACTTTAGCCCGGTGAGACTGATTTTGAAGTACTGACCTCCAGAATTGTTACAGAATAATTTTGTGTTGTTTTAAGCCTAGTTTGTAGTAATTTGTTACAGCAGCAATAGGAAATGAATACAGAAGTACTCAAAAAAAATTTTTTTAATGTTTTTAAAAAAGGATACGACCTTCCTTGGGGTGGTGGCAAAGGAGAGGGGATGAACTCAGTTATGACACATTTCAACTGTGAGAATAAGGGCTTTTCAAGGCAGAGGTAACTATGCCCTTAAGCTTTATTTGGTTAGTTTGAATGAGTTAATAATCTAAGTAGCCCACAGTCATCATCATTTTTAAAAATGTCTCTGTCTTTTCATATATATATATATATATGTTTTAACCAGAATCACAAAGAACTCTTAATTCCCTTAGGGTCTTTCTTTGTTCCCTCCCCCTTCCTTCCCTCCCTCCCTCCCTCCCTCCCCCACTTCCTTCCTTCTTTCTCTTGGTTGCTTAATTGATTAATCCAGTCATTTATTTTTACCTCTCACCTGATACTGGGGCCCCAAATCTGCCGGTCATGACATCGAAGAAATTTCCGATGTTGGTTTCGACACTGCTGAAGATAATCCCACTGTTCTGATTGCTGAAGTGAGTTGCCAGAGAAGCCATGAACGCAATCTAAGCAAAGAGTTGGTGGTTAATTAAAAGGCAATTTATCTTAGAGAAATAAGGTTTTGATACAAGTAAGTTTATTTCACCAATATTTGTAACAGCAAGATTGGAAATAATTTAAACATTAATCTATAGAGAAAAATTAAATCATGGTGATTTCTAACATTTTTATGCTAAGCATCATTAAAAGTATATATCAACAGTTCTGAGCATGTGTTTCAATGAACATTAGACTTTAAAGTGCTTTCTGAGATATTAAAATCCTATTATCAAATAATACTGGAAAATTTGGATGAAATCTTCTACATATAGCTATTAAATGTCCATTAGCATATACTAAAGGATCCGAAAAGTCCTGCAGCCAACTTTTTAACTTTGTTTGCTCTGTGTTATTTTCTCCAAAAAGACACCTGTGATATTATGATTTATAATAAATATATATTTAGTATTCGCCCCCAGTTCTGGCAGAGAACTAAAATCCTCAGAATTTCCTAAGTGTTGAGGGCAATCAAGGTGTCTTTTGTTATGTTAATGAGGTAACTTTGGAAAAACCCCTCGGGAGGGTCTGGTTGCCTGTGGAGCCAACCATGTGATTAGAGAGCTTTGAACTCTCAGTCCTCCCACATCCCCCCAGCCCCAGCCCCTGCCCCCAAACCTCCGCAGAGGAGAGATAGGGGCTGGACAGAGAATCAGACACCAATGGCAAGTGATTTAATTACTCTTGCCTAAGTAATGAAGCCTCCATAAAAACCCAAAGGACGGGGCTTCCCTGGTGGCGCAGTGGTTGAGAGTCCCCCGGCCGATGCAGGGAACACAGGTTCGTGCCCCGGTTCCGAGAAAACCCCACGTGCCGCGGAGCTGCTGGGCCCATGAGCCATAGCCGCTGAGCCTGTGCTCCGCGATGGGAGAGGCCGCGGCAGTGAGAGTCCCGCGTACCGCGAAAAAAAATAAAAAAAACCCAAAGGACAAGTTTTGGAGAGTTTCCCAGTTGGTGAACGCATGGAGATTTGGAGAGAGTGGCGCTCTTAGATAGGGAGTGGAAGCTCAGACCCCTTTCCCCACACCTTGCCCCATGCATCTCTTCCATCTGGTTGTTCTTCAGTTACATCCTTTTATAATAAATTGGTGAGCAAGTAAGTAAAATGTTTCTCTGAGTGCTTCTGTGAGTCGCTTTAGTAAATTAATCAAACCCAAGGTGGGGGGGGGTCATTGGAAGACAGAAGCACAGGTGATAACCTGAACTTGGATTGGCGCCTAAAGTGGGGGAAGGGCGGGGCAGTCTCGAAGGACTGAGCTTGTGTCAGAAGTGAGCTGAATTGTAAGACATCCAGCTGGTATCCGAGAATTGCTTGGTGGTATGGGAATAGCCCACACTCGGAAATTGTACCACCAGTGGAGAGTCACATTTGAAAGTCAATGCCAGTCCCCTGTCCAAATGAGTCATTGAAACTGAGTGCGAATTAGATCAATAAATTCTTTAACTTGCTGGGATTATCCATCTTGAATGAATGGAAGTTTTAAGGGAGAGGGGTGAGAGAGGAGAGAGCAAATAATTTGAAGTTCTGGAAGACTTGGGGTGTGGACAGGGAGGCAGGCCTGGGAGAATCAACACAGAAAGGATTGGGGCAGTCAGAGGACAGTGTGAGGGCACTGGGCACAGAAGGATGAAGAAGGGGTGACACCAGAGGACGAGATTTAGGAATGGGGATGAAGGGGCTGAAGTCACTCTCCATTACAATCTGCCCAGAACCAATCTTGTCTCCACTTTTTTTGGTTTGTTTTTGTTTTTTGTTTTTTGCGGTACGCGGGCCTCTCACTGTTGTGGCCCCTCCCGTTGCGGAGCACAGGCTCCGGACGCGCAGGCTCAGCGGCCATGGCTCACGGGCCCAGCCGCTCCGCGGCATGTGGGATCTTCCCGGACCGGGGCACGAACCTGTGTCCCCTGCATCGGCAGGCCGACTCTCAACCACTGCGCCACCAGGGAAGCCCCTTGTCTCCACTTTAATGCCTCCTTCAAAACATGTGAAGGTAGTTCTCCCTAATGACCGTAATGTGGTTTTAGGGTTAAAAAGCTGATGGAGCAAATGTAATAATTGCCCAGGTGTTCTCCATTAAACTGGCTACTACAAGGCCCCTTAACTAGCATATAACCATTCACAGATTTGGGTTAGTTTCTAGCTTTGAGAACCATCCATCTTATTAGGTACCTATAATCTGGGCGATGGCATCTGTCTCCTTTTCTTTGTAAATTTATACTGGCACACAGACCACAGGTTGCTAAAATTATTAAACAGCAGTCATTAAAAAGTTACGAAAAAAAAAAGACGTTACGAAACCAAAAAAGCAGGTTGAGTAACACACAGGATCTCTTAGCTTACCCTTAAAATAACTTGATTCCCCCCAAAATGATGGAATTTATCCAAGGTCAAACAACTACCACATGTGCCCAAATAAAGGGTAAAGCTTTCCCCCACTGATATTTCAGATAGAGTGGCTGTACCTTATAGTTCTTTGAAAGTTTCTCGTGTTATAGTATTGTCCATGAAAATATTAATCAGTAATCAAAGACAGAAATTGAAAAATTTTATTAGAGCCAACCTGAGGATTATAACCCAGGGGACAGTCTTTCAGAAAGCTCTGAGGACCGTTCTGAAGAGGTGTGGGGATAGGGGTAGATACCAGCATATATGTGATTTGGGTGAAGGGGTCCGTGCAATCAAGCACACGTCTTGGTAGAAGGTTACTGCTCTTCACAAGGAACAGATATCTTAGTTAATGGTTTCAGTGCTTTTCTAAGTAATGGTAAGATGCAAGAAACTGGGTTCATAAATTTCTCTCCTGAAAAGATCTAACTGTCTGAGGGCCAGTGCTGTCAGTTTTCCCAGAGCATAAGATGCCTCATCCTGATCTCCGCCCTGAATTCCTTTCACAGTGTATTGTAGGTCAGTGACTGCAGTGGTAATTACTTGGTTCTTATAGAACTGGATGGTGGGCAACATTCTTTATTTTACAATCCTCTCCCTTCTGTTCTTAATTTCAACCAAGGTTTGGGAGGCATTTTGTGACCAATTGTCCCACTGCACTAGGAATGCTCATTCCCAGGTCAGGCGAGGATTTCCTTGACGGGACACTTCATGTGCTATTACTGGACCAGACCCAGTTAACAGTAGCCAAAAGCCTGTGGACCACCTGTCTTACTAGTCTGTTACGGTCCAGGAAATGGCTCCCTCTTGTTGCTTCTTCCCATATCCCGAGTTACACTATTACAATCATTGATCTTACAGGACTATATATTTGGTCAATTGTTTCAAGTCCCCTAGTCATCATTTTTTTTTTTTTTTTTTTTTTTTGCAGTACGTGGGCCTCTCACTGTTGTGGCCTCTCCCGTTGCGGAGCACAGGCTCCGGACGTGCAGGCTCAGTGGCCATGGCTCACGGGCCCAGCCGCTCCACGGCATGTGGGATCCTCCCAGACCGGGGCACGAACCCGTGTCCCTTGCATTGGCAGGCGGACTCTCAACCACTGCGCCACCAGGGAAGCCCCATCATTATTTTTATTGGAAGCTCACTCACACACTGGTAATGAAAGAAAAAATAATCTTATAAAATAGGCAGAATGCAAGTAATATAGCTAGTAACATTAATAAGGTTGTAAGTAAGTAATGTTATCTTCTAAGGAGTTACATGTCTGGCGTCAAATGAAGAGAAATTGATCTTTATGGTGGAGCAGCTATTTCTGCCATTGGGGAGGTCTGGTTAATACATAATGCAGATGCACAATGCACACTAGAGGGGAGGGAGGAGGCCAAAATGGGCAGAGAAAAAATTATGTTTCAATTTTTCTTGTCTTGCCTTAAAATATGAATTTGATTCCATCAGTATGTTCTCTCGGTTACTTAATTTTAATCACTAGTTACTGTTTCAGGAACACATACCAGCCAGAAACAAGCAATAAAAAAATGCTAGTTTTCAATGTTGATAGGAGTCCCTTGGAAGAATCCATCTTAAAAATATTAGCCAAATAAATAAATAAATAACCCAGACTTAGTAATTTTCTTGGTGTGATCTAACCTCACATTTGCAAGTTTTAGGTGTTACTGACAACAAGAATTTTGAAGATCACTTAAAAGAGAAATAAAGAACAGATAAATGGGGGACTTCCTGGTGGCTCAGTGGTTAAGAATCTGCATGCCAGTGCAGGGGACACGGCTTCAATCCCTGGTCCGGGAAGATCCCACATGCCACAGAGCAACAAAGCCCGTGCGCCACAACTACTGAGCCTGTGCTCTAGAGCTTGAGAGCCACGACTACTGAAGCCCGTGCACCGAGAGCCTGCGCTCCACAACAAGAGAAGCCTGCGCAGCACAGCAAAGAGTAGCCCCTGCTCTCTGCAACTAGAGAAAGCCCACGCACAGCAATGAAGACCCAAGGCAGCCAAAAATAAATAAATAAATTTATATATAAAAAAAGAACAGATTAATGGGTAGTGGGCTTGAGATAAAATGTCCAATGATAGCCTCATAAATGAATTAAAAAAACTTTAAGCTGAAATGAATATGGTCTCATGACTCAAAATAAAATGCCTCCAGTAATAAAGATACTGATGAGAAAACCTTTAATAAAAATTAATGCCACGAAATCTGATCTGATAGAATTACTTGTATATTAATATCCATATATGTAATTTAAATATGCAAATGTAACAAAATTGATAAATAAATGGAATGGTCAGATATCTACTTAATAATATTTTATGCATCTAGAAGTTTACATATTTGAGTCGCCAAAAACCTTGTTATTGAACATGTCTCCTCATTTGGAAAATGGAGATTAGCTGATGTTCAGGGTTGCTTTGTAATTTGGTCCAATGAGGGTGTTGAATTTCACCCTTCGTACATTTCTCCCTAAGAATGATTTCGAAGCATATTGACAGCATAGGTCTTCTGCAAACACCCTGTGGTGGAGATGAACAAATTGAGACAGGTTTACTCAACACTGAGGATGAAGAAGCACTTAAGCCTTCTGATCCCTGGACCCTGAGTGAGGGTCATCTGGAGACGCGCCAAGACGATTTACCTGCAGTTCTGGTGGGATCCCCGGGTAGCCCTTCTCTCCTTTGGGGCCATGCTGCCCACGCTCCCCTCGTGGCCCCAGATCACCTTTGTCTCCTTTCTCTCCTTTGGCCCCTTCGTGGCCAGTGGCTCCGTTATTGCCATTGTTTCCATGGTTTCCTTAAACAACCAGACATCATCACATGAGAAAGCCCAGTCACTCATACTCACCATCTATTTTTATACAAATGCAGCTCCTTTCTTCAAAAATGACAAACTTAATTGTAAAAGGGGACCATCTGAAGCAAGCTCAAACACAGCCATGGTGACATCATCAGATGGGATCGCTTTTAAATGGGACACTGAAAACAGCCTTAGATACTCCTAAGGCTCCAGGCTCCAAAGCCTGTTTTACCTATAAAGCAAGACTTGGATGAAAAATTGCATAGAGACATTATAAAGCATCCTTAATAAGAGCAAAGATTTGAAACCACCTAAATGTCCATCTATACTGAAAGGGCTAAATTAAAAAATGGTACATCCCAGTAAATGATGTTATATAGTCACAAAAAAAGAATGCTGAAGAAAAATATTTAATAGCATGATCTTTTTAGATGAAAAAGGTTATGAATCAATCAATAGTGATAGCATGATACTATGTATATGTGTATATATATGTATATAATATAAAATATGTACATGTTTTATCCAAAGGGGAAAAAGACTAGAACAAATTACATAAAAATATTTTGCAGTGGTTATTTTTTTCTAAGTGGATGAAGCACAAATGATTTTTGTGTCATTCTATACACTTTTCTGCATTTTTGAAATTTTCTACAAAGAACACGAACTACTTTTATAACTGGAGGAAAAGTAAAATCATTGATAAAAAATTTTAACAGTAATCTTGAAAGCAAGACTTGGTTAATGATTTCAACTCTTCACTTTACTTTGCTAAGAGATAATTTCTACACCTCTCCCTTTATTTTTATATTTGTTGAATTCCAGGCCCTTTTGTTGTTTATTTTGTGTGCCACCTTTGGTCAGGTTTCATACCGAGCTTGCAATTCTTCCAGATTAATGAACTTTGACTGGGTTTACAAGTTAATGTGCTAATGACAAAACTGTTCCTGATGGGAAGCACGTAGCCAAGGCCAGCCTGTCCTGTGACCTCAGAAGAGTTTAGACGTAAGAAGATTTTAGAGGGATCTGAAAGTCCCCTACCCGTAATCACTGTACGGGCTGCCTGCTGCCCTTGATGTTCAGTGACATAGATTCCAAGCTACTGATCATAAAATCTAACAGAGCACTTTCTTATTCTAAATTTGGTTTCATTTGACAAGCCACTCCAAAGTATTAAGAAAAATTAAACCTTATTTGTTAAATATTAACATCAATGGAGTAACTCAGAGAAGAGCAAGCAGACATTTGTCAAACCCTGAGAAAATGTTCTATCCCCAGGAATTGACCTGGAGACAAGAAAGTCAGTTAAACCCCCAGATAGATTTGGAGGTCCTGGGACAGAGGGCACCTGGGCTGCCCTTTCCTTGGCTGACCCAGGAGACTAGCAAGTTCCCCAAATGATCCATGTCTGGGGTGCCACTCAGTAGTAGAGATGGCTGAACAGTGGGTCTAGAGGGACCCAGTGGAGCTCTACAGCGTGCCTCGTGCCACCATATGGTGCTGGAGCCCAAAAATGTCCCCATGAGTCCAAGAGAGGCATGAAGGTCAACTGAGAGACAGCTGAGCATGGAAGCGCCTGGGGATTAAGGGAAGAAAAACTCAGCTAGACCTAGAATCAGACAGAAAGATGTGTAGCTCAGTAAAAGAGACTGTGAAGATGACTAAAACCCAGACCAGCAAGCTCTCCTCCCCACTCTCACTTCCCAAATCCCCTGAAGCCTAGATCTGGTGCGCTGTATGGAGCACACGGTGGCAGAAACACTGAAACAAGAGTATAAACCTGTTCAGCTCCAGTGGTTGCAGACTCCACGCTGGGGAAGGGCCTCCTGGCCCACGCTGGGGCCCCAGCATGCCTAATGCCTATGGGATTCTGCAAGCAGCATGGATAATAAATACTATAGTTTATACAGTTCCACCTCATTAACTCAATAAGCCCAGTTCCCCACCCAACTCTCTTTTGGATTTTCCATGCGTAAGCTTTGGATCACACACAAGTGATCCCAACTCACTGAGCTTCACCCCTGGCTCCTGTTTTGGCACAGTCTGCAATTAGACTGGAAACAATGCATCTCTCTCATCCTTACCTGGAATGCCAGGGAGACCAGGAGGTCCAGGGGGGCCTTGGTAGCCTCGAAAGCTGTAGTCTCCATGACAACACTTGCTGCAGTCTGGGGGCAGTCCTCCAGTTTGTGGAGACTGAAAAAATACAAAGAGAAGCTTCAGAGCAACGTACATATGAGTAATTAGAACTTTTGAGCTTCCTCTGGCCACAGCCCCTAGGTAAGCTTAATTCCAAACAGCCTATGACAACATCAGAAAAGAAAGTGTGGGGTGACTTATGTCATCTTATGTCAATGGCAAAGGAGTCAGGGAGTAGCTAAGGTGAGGTGATGATCAGAAAGGCAAAGGAAACAGGAGAGTCACTAGAAGAACAGCCTCTTTGGAAAGTGCGAGTGGGAGTGGAGGATTGGGGCTGTGTTTCTGGGAGGTATGTTCCTGCGGCTACAGGAAGAGAAAGCTCCCTTTCTCTTCCAACTGCCAGTAGTCTCAGATGTAGCTAGATTGAGTAGATGACCCTCAAATGATAAAAATTACCAACCTCAAATATAGTTATTAAGTCTATCTATATTCATGATACCGGGTAAAGAGTTCTTAGAAATTCTGAATTGTATCACAACACACAAAAATTGCCTTAGAAAATAAAGGAAAGAAAGTATTCATTAGTCCAATAAATTCTTATTAATTATCTACATCCTGAAACAACTTTAACTCCCTTTTTTTAAACTTCCACCTTTAACATGCTGTTCTGTTTCATATTCCACTTGAAAATTTAAAGTGATTAACGCATTATTTGAACCGAGATTTCATGAGTACTTAATGGATATTAAATGTATTCAAATATGACACTGAGTTCAACGCTTCTTTATTCAATGATAAATTTCTAAAAAACTTGTGCTTACTGTCAAGGAGCCAGAGATTTGGCAGAAGTTGAATGGCAGAAGAGTTAGAGTTGCTCATAAAATTTGGAGTCTCTTCTAAATTGGCAACTTTTTTTAAAAAATTATTTATTTATTTATTTACTTTTGGCTGCATTGGTCTTCGTTGCTGTGCACGGGCTTTCTCTAGTTGCGGCGAGCGGGGGCTGCTCTTCCTTGCGGTGCATGGGCTTCTTATTGCGATGGCTTCTCTTGTGGAGCACGGGCTCTAGGACTGCGGGCTTCAGTGGTTGTGGCTCACGGGCTTACTTGCTCCCGTGGCATGTGGCATCTTCCCAGACCAGGGATCGAACCCATGCCCCCTGCATTGGCAGGTGGATTCTTAACCACTGCGCCACCAGGGAAGTCCCTTAAACTGGCAACTTTTAATGATGGCTTACAAAAGACTCGTGGAAACTTTCCTCGACACCAATTATAATTCAAAAGTTTTTGGAAAATAGCATACTGTTGCTAAGGGATTCACTTTTTAAAAGGAAAGGATGGGGTGAGAGAGGAAGGACGAGAGAGAGAGAGAGAGAGAGAGAGAGAAAGAGAGAGAGAAAGGGAGAAAGGGAGGGAGGAAGAAGTCATTCAAAATTGAAGTTTTCTCTATCATTAGAAATCCAAGCAGAACAATGTATCAAGGCTTCACACAGCTGCACCTCTAGACTTTTATAGCACAGGAAACTCTACTCAATACTCTGTCATGGCCATGGAAAGGAATCTAAAAAAGAGTGGATATATGTATACGTACAACTGATTCACTTTGCTGTACAGCAGAAACGAACACAGCATTGTAAATCAACTATACTCCAATAAAAATTATTTAAACAATTAAATTAAAACAAACAAACCAAAAAATAAACTTGGGTTTTTTTCCTTACTCTCATTCCTTTTTCCTACAGGTCCCACCTATAGCTATTAAGAAAAAAATGCAGAACAGCATCTGTAGTCCAAGCAATTGCCTGCAATGGCTCAGAGCTCAATCTCAAGTTTTCAGTAGCTAGGATTTGGAGCAATCTCCTAGTCTAGTCTTCTGTCCCCCAGACCCAACCTCGGACAGGTATGGGAGTCTATGAAAACCTTTTATAAAACTGGCAGAGGCAAAGAAAATCAGTGAAAGCAATTGGTCTGAGACAAGGGATTTCAGACACTTGGAAAGTCAGACACCACAGCACCACCCCACCTTCTAATCCAAAGATGCAATCTGAGAAGTAGGTATTCTGTAATTTCCTGGTATGATTTTGCTAATATGAAATACAGCTGTTTAAGTTCCAAGAGATCCTAAGCTCTGCCAATAAGAAATTTTAGGGAAGGAGAAGGGTGGGGAGGGAGGGAAAGTACTGAAGTGGAACCATTGGTTTAAAAATAGAATTGAAAAACTGAGATGCTAAGAATGTCAGAAAAAGAAGTGGACTGGAGCCAGAACTCCCGTCATAGGTCTGTGTGACTTTTGTGAAGTCATTTTCCCCCAGGCATCATTTTTCTTGTCCACTAAATTAGAGGACAGGGTAAAGATGGTCATGAATTTTCTTTCCAGCTCTATAATACAAACAAGGATACTGAAGTCTTTTCCAAAGCCTCAGATGGTGACTTAGAAAGATGTTGTTTTGAAATCTAGTGTCTGGGTATGAGGCGTTAGCGCCAGGAGATGGGGTGCATACCCAACCACTTTGAGAGCATAGCGCTGCCGCCAAAACAGGGAGAGACTTCTGGTCATTAAGTGGGCCCCTTCCTGAGAACTGTCCTGTGACATTTCACAATATGGTCCTCCCTCTGGCTTGGTCTTTCAGAGTTCAGTCAAATGGAACCATGTTCATGAGCCTTAGAACAAGTTGGACAGGATGTGTTCATTGAGAAGTTTTCTCCCAGGTAAGGGAAAACGACATTCTAGGTAGTTCTCTATATTACCCTCTCAAGTTTATCAACTCCTTTCCCCAAATTAGGTCAAATTTGAACACAAAGTTCATGCAAATGGACAGCATGGGAGGAAGAAATTCCCTAAGACAAGTTCCATCCATTTTGTAGATGGGGGCCTAGGGGCAGCTACTGAGAATGAAGCTCTACTATTGGGAAATGACTTCAGGAAAGACAGTCCACAGCTCCTTCCTTAACTTAAGGAAGAGGGAAGAGAAAGAAGGTGAAGGGAAGTGGAAGAGGGAGAGATAGGTGTCCAGGAAGAGAGGGGAGCTGGATAAAGGTGAACAATAAAGAGCTACAGAGAAGAAAATGTCAGGAAAAGAGAGTGCAGGTCTGCTCAGCCCACCTCTACACATCTCCACACAAACGCTATGGCCAGAGTCATCTTTCTAGAACACACACTTGATCACCTCACTTCCCTGCTATGCACAAAAAAACAAACAAACCTTTGCTGGCAAAATAAGGTCTAAGCTTCTTCACCGGCCAACGGAATCCATCAGGTGGCATTAAAATCACTGATGTCTTCCTCCTATAGCCCAGCTCTCCAGCCACACCCACTCCTCAAGCCCCTCTCAAGGCTCTTGCTGTGGCGCATGTTTGTTTATTTTATTTTTTCCGGGGATGCCCACGCTTTCGTCTCATCATTTGAGATCCGACTCAGCGGCCACCACTATTCTGACCCTTTTCCCCCAATAGTCTTTTGTGCCATTACTTTGTTATCACATGGTACTTAATTACCTGTTGATTTATCCCCTCTAGAGCCCTTCAGCATTGTTCAGAGAGAGAAGCTTGGGTGTATTTATCCCCATTCTAAAGCATGACTCACACTAGAAGCACACAGGTTAATCGGTAAAGGGATGAATGAGGGAAAAGGAGGATTAAAAGAAAAGAAGCAGTGTGGGAAGTGAGGCAAGAGGCAGGAGCACAGAGCAGTCCTAAATTCAATGTGGGTCTCCGTATCCACTGGCAGAGAGCTGTACTGAACCCTCTAGAATACCAGTGGCTAAATCTCCTCACTATCTCCTGTTGGGGGCTGGTTTGGAAATACTTCAGGAACCCAAGGGAGTTGGAAAGCCCCCTGGCTTAAAAAAAAGAAAACCTAGAAAGTGGCTTCTTTTCCCCCTCATCTGATTTCAACATGCTAGATGCCTAGAGGCACTAGAAGGTGGGGTGGAATAGAAATGTAATTTGGATTTCAGTCAAGAATTGATGACCGATGACAGCCTACATCTGCCTTCTGCTGCCTCTGGGGGCTCACATGTCATGACCAGGAAGGATCCAGCAAAGAGCCCATTTTGTCCAGATCAAGGCTTGGACAAAAGCACAGATATCTTTACCACTGAGAAAAACAATGAGTAGTACTCACTCTTCAGCCAAAAGACTGTCAAATGAAAGAACAATCTCTAAAAGTGGCTTTCAAAAAGCAGAATTGGATTTAGAGGTTATCATTTCTTCCACGGCTCTGCAAAGGAGCAATGTTTTCTTGACCAGGCCCCACAGAATAGTTCGGGCAACTGCATTTGTGGTCAAGTTAGAAGTCCCAGGTTTGTCGCAGATCTACAGATGCTTCTGCCTGTGATCTTGGTCTGATCACACTACCAGTCTCAACGCAAACTTTCAATCTGTGGTCAGAGGGGTTTAGATTTCAGCTGCATGGACTTTGTCAGGGCCTATTCAACGCATAGAAGCAGTCAATTCTTGTAGTAAAACTTATTTGTTCAAAGATCATATAATTCAGGGGGCTTCCCTGGTGGCGCAGTGGTTAAGAATCCTCCTGCCAATGCAGGGGACACGGGTTTGAGCCCTGGTCTGGGAAGATCCCACATGTCGCAGAGCAACTAAGCCTGTGTGCCACAACTACTGAGCCTGCGCTCTAGAGCCCAAGAGCGACAACTACTGAGTCCGCACGCCTAGAGCCGGTACTCCGCAACAAGAGAAGCCACAGCAATGAGAAGCCTGCGCACTGCAACAAAGAGTAGCCCCTGCTCGCCATAACTAGAGAAAGCCCACGCGCAGCAATGAAGACCCAATGCAGACAAAAATAAATAAATAAAATAATTTTTTTAAAATGTTTAATAAAAAAAACAAAGATCATATAATTCAGAATAACTCTCCTTGCCCCTTATCTGATTTCAACGTGCTTGATACCTAGAAGACAAATCAAAATCTGCTTCTTCCTTATGTTGTACACTTGAAGCTAACATAATGTTATATGTCAATTATACCACAATTAAAATTTTTTAATTTAAAAAAATAATAAAGACATACTTGAAAACCTGTTTCTTCCTGTTCTTAATGTTTTCGATTAAAATGAGTTTCATCAATTTGCCATTCACTACACTGAAACCTTAACTCACTCCCGTACTACCCTGAAAGAGTTAAAGATGTTTCCTTAGATGCTGTGCTTATACTCAGCATCTTACACAAGTCCTCTGTGATTATCAGGCATTAACTCATACAACAGAATCAAGTCTGCATTTTAAACACAGTGTGCTTTTGTTTTAACTCTTTGGTCCTTTTTTAAACAGAGTGAACGTAGAGACTTAGCAACTTAGAGGGCTATAAATCCAATTACCAAGCCTGGCATGAAATGTCACAGTAAACTCGCAAATCAAGTGAAAAACTCAAAGGGCAGCTTCTCTCTGCTGGGAAGAATTAACGAAGTCCAGCTTACGATCTGCAGATGATTATCTCTAATGATCTATCTGCAAAGGTCAGATCTGCAAAGGTCAGCTCTCCTCCTTTCCGCATCAACAGAGCAAGAAAGAAACCAAATCACAGCAGAGCAGGGCTGGCTGTCCCTGTTCCCCTTTCTGATGGGACAGCTGTGGCCTCTCTTTATCTCAGTCCATCAGTGCTACCTCTGCTGATTTTCTAACACAGACCAGCCTCGTCCCCAGTATCCCACAGCAACCCAGAGAGAGAGACCCACAAGCAGCTCAGCCAACTTCTGGAAAGCATCGATCCTAAGAATCATAGCTGGAAAAAGAGCAAAAACAACAAAACTCATTAAGCTTTGACAGTAATCCTTAAAAGAGAATTCCGAGTACCTGGCCCCAGAATGGGGTGATCTGGGCTAGGTCATCTACCTCGGGGTGCGGTAGCTCATCTGGTCTCAGGGGTTTTAGGTCTGTAGAAGTGTTATTATCCACAGTCCCAGTTTTAGGATGGCTCCGCTCTCTCACTTTCTCCCTCTTGGAGCCGCTACGGCCAGTCTGCTGATGGCTTTGCACTATTCGCGCCACCACTTTATTAGCTCTTCCGCTCACCTCCATGTATTCATCTTGACACAGGCAAAAAGGGAGGAAAAGCAAAGCCAGCAGGTGCCAACAGACGAGCTGCCCTCCGAGCATGATTCCCAACAGAGCCACAGAGCCTCCTGGAGAAGACGGCTAGGGCTCCAGCTGCCGTGGTCTCTTCGGGCAAGTGCCAGGGCTGCAGATGAGACTTGCAGCCGGCCAGGCGGTTTTATACTTCGGTATGTAATAAATAAGGCTGCAGGCCAGAGGAAGAGCGGTGCTCCTCCGTGGGCGGAACGGCCCCCATTCATTACTTTCCCACATCACAGGCAAAACGATTTGTGTGACAGCTCCCAGTTGGTGGGTTCATAAATGTCACACCTTGGCACGTTTTTTGTTAAAGCGTGAAGAAAACATGCACAACCAGCTGGAAACAGGCAGCGTGTGTCCAGTGGTTTGCTTTTGCTATTAGACATGGAAAGGCTGTGCCTTTGCAGTCTAAGATGCCTTTTGGAAAAACCTCCTCCCGGGCTTGCCAGGAAATTCGGGCTTAACTGCATCAATTCCGTCTGAAATGGCGGTGGGAACGTGTTCAGGGCCATCAAGAGAGCTCTGCACTCTCATTGCACAGCTAATATTTCCCCACTGTAGCCGCCCCTTAAAGGTACTCATTTCTGCCTCTGGCACTGGCAGCAGAAGGCAGTTGGGTGACTCCAGAACACTGAGCTGGATTCAGGGGCAGAGTCTCTGGGTTTAACAAAAGCATTTCCCCATCCTAGGTTTCATTTCCTTTTCCCTGGAGTTCCCAAAAGCCAAAATTAGATCAAAGTGGACCAAGTCGCTTTATTGCCAGATGAAGATACGACATCCTGCTTCATATTAAAAGAAGGTTGTCTGTCTCTGGCTCCTCTTCCTTCTCACATATTCTTGTTTAAATTGAAGAAATCGAGGGACTTCCCTGGTGGCGCAGTGGTTAAGAATCCACCTGCCGATGCAGGGGACACGGGTTCGAGCCCTGACCCGGGAAGATCCCACATGCCGCGGAGCAACTAAGCCCGTGCGCCACAACTACTGAAGCCTGCACTCTACAGTCTGTGAGCCACAACTACTGAAGCCCACATGCCACAACTATTGAAGCCCCTGCACCTAGAGCCCGTGCTCCGCAACAAGAGAAGCCACCGAAGTGAGAAGAAGGTGCACTGCAACAGAGTAGCCCCTGCTCCCCGCAGCTAGAGAAGGCCCATTGCACAGCAACGAAGACCCAACACAGCCAAAAATAAATCAATAAATTTATATAAAAAAAAAGATGAATCAGGTTTTTAAAAACATAAATGAAAAATAAATAAAATTAAAGAATTGGAAAGCATCAAACCAAACAACCTCCCTCAAGTAGATCAGGATGGAGAGAACTATCATTTCCTTTAGGATACTTGCTACATTTTTAAGAATTCAGCCAAAGAGAAAATGGACATTCCTAACCTCTTAGTGACAATAAAGAGAACTTATATAGCTTTGCCATTAAAAATTGCTTCTAGGGCTTCCCTGGTGGTGCAGTGGTTGAGAGTCCGCCTGCCGATGCAGGGGACACAGGTTCGTGCCCCGGTCCGGGAAGATCCCACGTGCCGCTGGGCCCATGAGCCATGGCTGCTGAGCCTGCACGTCCGGAGCCTGTGCTCCGCAACGGGAGAGGCCACAACAGTGAGAGGCCTGCGTACCGAAAAAAAAAAAAATTGCTTCTATTTCCCTATCATTTTATTTAATATTACTCACTCACTCACATAACAAAAAGTCACTGCCCTCCTCCATGAGGACTGAAGACACCCTGGGACTTAAAAGGCAGTGAGTGACCAGTATGTGATGTTCAGACAAGGGTGGCAGTGTAAGAAGCCGAAGCTGGGGAAGCAAGGCCGGGTGCTGAGGCGACAGAGCAGCTGGAGAGAGGAAGGTGGCGAGAGGGCTGCTTACAGCTGCTCTCCTCACTCAGCAAAGGGGCCTGGGAACCAAAAGCCAGCTCTCGATGCAAGATTCATCACTCCTGCCACTGTCAGAGCAGCTGCTTCTAGACCTCACACTTATACGTAAAAGGACTTGGTGTGGAGGATGGCGTGAGAGAGTGATTCAGTAAAATAAAAGCTCTTCAGTTCACAAATGCAGGGGCCTCGGGAGCCATGCTTCTTCTAAGCAGGCAGCTCCCACCTAGCGGGGTGTGAGGAGCTCTGCCGTCCCCATTTCATAAGTCTACCCTTAGGTGTCCAGGATTTCCCCACTGGAGGAGTTTTTGAGTTCTGGGATGAGCACTCTTGGGCAGGTATCCCTGAGGAAGGTAGCACATCAAGCGGTTATCTGGCATCAATTCTTACTGAGGACTTTTGAACAGATCTGGGGCAGGAGACTGGGGAAGGACAGCTCTTAGGTATCCTTGGACAAGCAAGTGGATGGGATATTGCTGTGGCTCCGTCATCAGGGAAGCCTGGAAAATATTTTACAGGGAGACCACAAGGCAAGAAACGTCTCTGAAATCTAGGTCACCTCATTCACGGGTTTTCTAAGAGCTGTTTCTGGCTGATCCCACCACCTGGACCATATGGATAAGTAACTCCAAGTCAACCTCTTCTGACTTTCAACTGTATTGAGAATTTCCATTGGTGTTTTCCACCCTTTCATTTATTCTAGTGGTTCTCAATCCTGTCTGCATAATAAAATAAACCAGGGAGCTTCTAAATATATCAGTGCCTGGATCCCATCCGAGACCAATTGATTCAGAATCGCTAGTGGGGCCTGGGCACTAAGAGTTTTTGAAAAGTCTCTGAGATGATTCTAATGTGCAGTCAGAGTTAGGAATCACTGACCCCTCCTTTCCTTGACTCAGTAGGAATAAATAACAATAATATCTCTCATTTGTTGAGCACTTACCATACGTCAGCCAAGTACTTCTTTGCTTTAGCTCACTGACTTCTCTCAGTAAACCTATTGTTCTCGTCTTATAGATGAGGAAACAGAGGCTCAGAGAAGTAAAGTAACTTGCCTGGTATTGCACCACTGGAAAGGGGTTATTAGGATATGACTCCATCTGTCTTCCTCCCTTCTACAGCAAAGCAGAGGACCAATGTCAGGCTGACTGCAGAGAGAAGGCCAGCTTCATAGTGGCCAGGACAAGAATATGGAGTCCGAGTGTTATGTGTGGAATTGTAGCACCCAAAAAGGCATCGAGGTCCTAACCCCCAGTACCTATGAGTATGACTTTATTTGGAAATAGTCTTTTCAGACAATCAAGTTAAGATGAGGTCATTAGGGCAGACCCTACCCAGATATGACTCTGTCCTTATAAAGGGGAAAAAACTAGACATAGAAACAGACACAGACACAGGGAGAACACCATGTAAAGATGAAAGCAGAGATGGAGTGATGCACTTAAAACTCAAGGAACGCCAAAGATTGCCAGCCAACCACCAGAAGCTAGAAGAAGGGCCTGGACGAGATTCTCCCACACAGCCCTCAGAAGGAACCAACCCAGCTGACACCTCCATCTCAGACTTCTAGCCTCAAGAACTATGAGACGATAAATTCCTTTGTTTAAGCCACCCAATTTGTGGTAGTTTGTTGCGGCAGCCCCAGCAAACTAATACAGAAAGCATGTAAGGAAGCCTTAAAAAACTCCAGACCTCATCATCTTACAGACAGGGAGATGGCAATCTAAAAAGATTTAGCGAATTGCTCAAGTTCATGGACAGAGAATAGCAAACCTGGCCCAGAGAAGAGTCCCCAGCCCCTTAGTTTGTGTTCTCTGGCATCTTCCCATGAAATGCATTTTAAACCTTGGCTTAGTACTAAATCTTACTTGGGGTTATCATTTCATAATGCTCTGGCAATGTCCCTTGCTCAAAGATGTGAATAAGCTCTGTGGAGACCTAAATGGGAAGGAAACCCAAAAAAGAGAGGATATATGTATATGTATAGCTGATTCACTTTGCTGTACAGCAGAAATGAACACAACATTGTAAAGCAACTATACTCCAATAAAACTTAATGAAAAAAAAGATTCTCCCTTGAACTTTTGAAAAAAAAAGATGTGAATCAGAGTTGGGCATAATTTCTTTTCTTTTTTTGGTAGGGGGGAAGGTGGGCATAATTTTTTAATTGTAGGCTGAGGGTTGAGAACATCTACACCCAGCAAACTCATGGAAGGTACCAGAGCCCCAGTTCTGCACAGCTGTCTCTGGCTATGAGACCCCACAGCAAATGACTGGGGACATCTGGCTGCTATGATGTACCGGGACTGCCACTGAATCTTGCTTGCTGGATTGGCTCCTAGGCTACAGCCAGGACGTTGGCACAGATACCACCATGAACCACAGAGGTGCAGACACTGAGAATACGTGTGAAAAGTCAGCTCCGTAGATCTGCTCTGCAAGCGAGAGGCAAATATTTGTTTAGCTTCACAGAGGAGGCTGTTATGTGATGTGTAGGTGCCCTGTGGCCTCCCCCAGGGCGCTCCACTGTGCCCTTGGTCAAAAGGAGATCAGCTCTGGTGTGGCAATGGACAGTCAAGAACTGTGTGCGACAGAACGTGTCTTTATATCAGTGCCAACTGAAAGGGTAGCTGAGGAAGGCATGTGTTTGCGTCATTTCCAGAAAGGAGCAGCTGGAGTGTGACCCACCTCTCTCCTACCCCTTCCCACGGAAAAATTCTCCCAACACTCAGCTCAGCGAATTCTGAGATTCTAAACTCAAGGCTTGATCCCTTTCATTGAAACTTAAAATGCAAATAAAATTAAAATACTTCCTGAGATGAGATAGTTTAGCTATACTGGTCATTTATATCTTGATGTTGAAGACCTTTTCAGCTTATTTTCAGAGAAGTTTTGTTTGAGAAGAATTTACAAAAAGGAATATAGTGTGTTCAGAAAGGGTCCATTGTCTCTCAATATTAGCTGGTGCTGGGACTTCCCTGGTGGTCCAGTGGTTGAGAATCCACCTTCCAATGCAGGGGACGCAGGTTTGATCCCTGGTCAGGGAACTAGGATCCCACATGCCACAGGGCAACTAAGCCTGTATGCTCTAGAGTCCACACACCACAACTAGAGAGCCCTTGAGCTGCAACTACTGAGCCCACGCTCTCTGGAGCCTGCGCACCACAGTTAGAGAGAGGCCCACAGGCCAAAAAGAGGACGCTGTGCACCGCAACAAAAGATCCTGCATGCTGCAACTAAGACCAGGTGCAGCCAAAATATATAGATAGATAGATAGATACATACATAGATACATACATACATAGATAGATATTCGCTGGCGCCATTTTAAGAAAAATAGGTTTGTGCTTTGCACCGACGTGAGGCAAAGTCAGGGGAGGAATTGGTCGGCTAATCAGGGTGTCATCACCTTGGTGAAATTACACATTTTAGGGTCTGACCCTCCTTAGGCAAGTGCAGGAGACCCATTGCCAGTGTCCCAGGAATGGATGTGTCTTGATGGCCAAAGGAAGGCTGTCAGAGACTGATGTTTTTTTGTTTTGTCTTCTTTTGTTTTTTGGCCACACTGCATGGCTTGCAGGATCTTAGTTCCCCAACCAGGGATTGAACCCTGGTCCTCAGCCGTGAAAGCACTGAGTCCTAACCACTGGACCGCCACCAGGGAATTCCCCAGAGACTAATGTTTAAAAATCAACATTGGGCTTCCCTGGTGGCGCAGTGGTTGAGAATCCGCCTGCCGATGCAGGGGACGCGGGTTCGTGCCCCGGTCCGGGAAGATCCCACCTGCCATGGAGCGGCTGGGCCCGTGAGCCATGGCCGCTGAGCCTGCGCGTCCAGAGCCTGTGCTCTGCAACGGGAGAGGCCACAATGGTGAGAGGCCTGCGTACAGCAAAAAAATAAAATAAAATAAATTTTAAAAATTAACAAAAATAAAAACCAGCATTCAAGCATTCTCACTTATAATGAAGAATATAACTCTCAAATGGACTATACATGTACATGTTTGCTGGGCAACAAATGTTCACTGTAGGAAATCTACAAAAGAAGCCAAATTCTAATCTGAGAGGTATGTGATAAGCATGAAATCGTGTGTGTGTGTGTGTGTGTGTGTGTGTGTGTGTGAAATGAAATTTGTTATTTAATATTAATGGCTGGTATCATCATGCATTTGTGTCAGTAGTTAGGGTCCAAACAGAAAATCAGAAACCATGCCGGATACCTAAACAGAGAGAATTTAATACAAGGAATGGGTTAAACACAGAGATAGTAATGACAGGAAGCAACCATCTCTTAAGGCTGGGAGAACAAAGGGAAGAGGGTGATGGTACCAGAATTCAGAAGCTAGAGGAAAGGTCCCTGCAGAGCTGGAACTCAGATGTCTGAGGAGGAGTCACCGCCCAGCTAAAACTGGTACCTTTATCAGGGTACAATGAGGTTCATTCTGGGAATATAGAAAGATGCTGGACTGGAGCCAACTATAGCTACCAGGGTGAAGGGCCATTGCTCAGATGACACAAAAACAGCAAGCAAAAGGAGAGAGGAAATGTCTTCTGGGATACTCCTCCTTCCAGCACCTTCTTCCAGCACCTCCTACTGGTTGACAAAGGAGAAGAGTAATCTGCAGAGTCACAGTCCCAGCATCACAGGACAGATTATTTGAAACTGGGTTGGAGCCAAGAGACAGCTGCATGGCTTGAACAGAGGAGGTGCACCAGCCCCGTCTCTAAGAATGGTCCTGCTACAGGAGCAGAAGTCAAGTTACTGATGCAGCCCTTGAGACTCATCACTCAGGCGGATCTGATTCTCCCTTTGTGAATTTTATTCAGACCATCTCATTTTTCCTAATAATTTCTTTCTGCAGGCAGAGACAATCAAAAGCTCTCTTATTTCCCCTGGAGGCTGCACCCAGAACACCTGGATTGGATTAGGGTATTCATAAATGACCTTTGGACTCTTTCTCTTTCAGGGAATAGTAGACACTGACATAATGACCTCCCCCAGGACTGGTCAGCCCAAAGTCATTTTCCTCATTCAGGAACTGGGGTTTCACTTCTGCCGATGGAGGCCAAATGAGCTTGATCCAGATGCTGAAGAAGCCTGAGGCAGAAGCAGCTGACACTCAGGAACTCCATTTCCCAGCAAGGGCCAAGCCATGCCATCCTCCTGGTAATTTGAGGCAAAGTACAGAGTCACATAATCAAGGTGAGGCAAGTGTTGTTTTCTCAGAGATCTTGCTGGGCTAAAGCAAGATCCTAACAAATGGAATATACATATATATATATATACATATATATATATTCATATATACATATATATATACATACATATATATTCATATATACATATATATGTATACATACATATGGAGAGAGAGAGAGAGATTTGGATGCATATACACATAAAGAGAGATTTACTTTAAGGAATTGCCTCATGCAACTGTGGAGGCGGACAAGTCTGAGACCTACAAGACACACCAGCAGTCTGGAAACTCTAGCAAGAGTCCATGCTGTAGTCTTGAGTCCAAAGGCAGTGTGGAGGCAGGATTCTTTCCTTCTTGCGGACCTCAGTCTTTTCTCTTAAGGCCTTCGGCTGATTGGATGAGGTCCGCCTGCATTATGGAGGGCAATCTGTTTTACTCAAAGTCTACGGATTTCAATGTTAGTCACATCTTTAAAAACACCCTCACAGCAACATCTAGACTGGTATTTGACCAAACAGCTGGGCACCAGAACCTAGCCAAGTTGACGTGTAAAGTTAAGCATCGTAGGTGTCATTGTAGAAAGTGAATAGATATCTCAGGAGAGCTGAGTACATTTGGTAACCACAAAGAATAATCCAATAATACTTGAGAGTCTGGAAGAGAATTTCCCCATCCTGAAATATTCCAGGGAGGATTAGCGCTAGGGGACAGGCCTGTGGAGATCCCTCACTCTCCCTACCTTCAGTGTCTCTAAGCTCAGCCTTCCTTAGGTTTCCATAGATGTCCCTGCCCCCACCCAATCCTTCCTTCCATTGCCCATCAGTCCTTATATGTTCCTCTCTCCTGGTCACTATCTCCTTGCCTGAAAAGCCTCTCTGATGCCAGAGTCCCTCTTCACAATGTTTTGTCAGGCTTATTCAGGTGACACCGCAATGGGTTCTCTTGCTGTTATAATAAATGTCTGAACACTCATTTCACACTTAGCATCATCTCCATGGCAGACACTGTTTTGTTTAGGGACTGACAACTATTCTCTTTCTTCCTTGTAACAAAATCTTGATTTTGTTCTTCTTTCTGAGGAAGCAAGTCTAAGCCACAGGGAGTAAATCAGGGTTGGTGTCATCTTTTTGCCAGTAATTATCTGGGGTGTTGACTTTGACATAATCCAGTGGGAAAGGAATCTGCTAGGGTACTTAGGGGAAGGACTCAAGACTCTTCACTCTTAAAAAGGGACATGCAAGATGGAAATGTACATTTTCTGTCTCTTCCTCCACTTAATCTTATCGTGTTTACAGATGAAGTGGAACACTACTGACAACCCCGAGGACGGCAGAAGGGAAAGATATAAAGAACCTGATCCTTGAGGGCATCCAGGAGCCATTGATTCTAATCTCCAAGCCACTCAACTGTCTTGCTCTGTGAGAGAATACATTATGTATTGTTTATGCCTTTGATAAACGATACTGTCATTATTGTGTTATTACTTAATAATCTCTGCACATTTGCCTTTCTTCAACTAGATTGAAGATCCTTGAGGGAAATAATAATACCATGTTTATTATTGTATTTACAGCTTTCACATAGTAAACACTCCATAAAAGCCTTTAACTGATAGAATAAATACATGGAAAATATAACCCAAATTAACAGATTATGTATGGGTTGATTAGTTAAAGCTCCCCTGAGCTCAAAAAAGAAGCCAAGGGATTCAGAGGCTGGAGAATTCTGCCTCCGTTTGTGTGTCCCTCAGTACTTCCTGAAGAGGCAGTGTACCCCCTCCTCACGTCAGTCCCTTTTTTCCTCACCAAAGCCTTTTATGACTTCTCACAGCAGAAACGGTGCCCTGTATTGCCATTTCATTGTTCTCTTCCTAGACATTTCCCAGCTTCCTTTGCAGTTCAACTGGGACCAGGTGACTGGATTCTGGTCAGTGGACATGGGTGAGGTGAACCACTTCTGAACTTGGCCTTGAAGACCTTCAGTGAGATTATCCTACTTTTCTTCTTCCACACTGACCTGGGAGGCCATGTGTTCCATATGGGGGCTGTGATGGCAGAGCCTCTGTCAGCCTGGGTCCCTCAATGACTGGGTAGAGAAGAACCCTGCTGACCCTTATAAATCATATACTCCAAGTAAGAGATGCACTTCGTTGTGTTAAACCACTGTGCTTTGAGGATGAATTTATTTTACAGGCAGTCTTTATCCTACCTCACCTAATAGGCATCCTTAACTAGATCAGTTCCTTCTCTCTTATGTTCTTGGAGCACTAAAATCTCTTCTTTGTAGTACTTTCCCAGTTAATGTCTGTGTTTGTTTGTTGTATTCTTTTTTTATTGAAGTATAGTGGATTTACAATGTTGTGTTAGTTTCAGGTATACAGCAAAGTGATATGTACATATATACCATATCTTCTTTATCCATTCATCTGCCGTTAGACATTTAGGCTGCTTTCATGGCTATTGTAAATAGTGCTGCCATGAAATGGACACTGGTGTGCATGTATATTTTCAAATTAGAGTTTTTCTCTCCCAGATATATGCCCAGGAGTGGGATTGCTGGATCATATGGTAACTCTATTTTTAGTTTTTTAAGGAACCTTCATACTGTTTTCCATAGTGGCTGCACCAATTTACATTCCCACCAACAGTGTAGGAGCGTTCCATTTCCTCTACACCCTCTCCAGCATTTATTATTTGTAGACTTTTTGATGATGTTGTATTCTTTTATTAATGTTGTTCTCTTCACTAGACTGTGTATTCCATGTGAGATCATTTGTTTTCTATTATATTTTTAGTATCTAACATTGTTCCAGGAATATAAGTGCCGATAAATATTTGCTAATGATGGACAGATGGATGAGTGAATGGATGGATGATCGATGGATGGATGGACGGTCGGCGAGTGCATGGGTGGACGACGGATGGATGAGAGATGGATAGATGGGTGGGTGGTTGTATGAATGAAAGGATGGACAGGTGGATATTTGTTTTGGCTTCAGAGTCAACTTGAGTTTGATTCCCAGCTCCCAACTTTCTAGCTGTGTTTCCTTAGCCATTCTAAGTCTCAGGTTCCCAATTAGTAAAATAAGACTCCTGATATTTGTCTCCCATGGTGCTGGTGAAGATTAAAAGACATGGTTCTGTAGTGAGGCACTGTCTTCCCAGCACAGGGCCTGGCACCCACTAACTATCATTGTAGCTCAAAAATAGAAAAAAAGGGGTGGAGCTGGAGGAAATGATTAGAAAGAAGACATTTGGTCAATATAAACTTTTATTATACTTCCTGCTAGTGAGTAAGCAATTAAAAAGAGCATTTGAGTCATTAAACCTATTAAGAGGTTTCAGATCAATAAAAACAATTTGTTTCTTTTGTGTCTTTTTTTAAGTGCTGGGAGAAATTTTTCCTCCATTGAATTCAGCTCGTTGGTGTCCAAGAAATAGTTTGGGAGCCCCGTGTAATCTATAAGATATTTCATTAACTTCTTTTATTTCTCAAAGATGCATTTGAGAAAATAAGGATAGATTTCTTTTCTATGCAGAAACAGAGACAAACCTCCAGAAGGAGTAAAGCTCTACAGATATATGAATAACTCATAGAAAACTTTCAAACCACCTTGGAAATTAATCATTTGGTTCAGCAAGTAATAGGGCTGCCCTGTCTTGCCTGCTTTCGTGGTTTGCCACAGTCGTTCCAGGATCTTCTGGAGGTATTAAAGAGCAAAATGTTTCCACATGAGTCATGCTGATTCCAGACACTCCACCCCGACCACAGAGGGGAATAGATCTGGGGTTGGCGTCCCAAATACATTTCTTTATTCCGAGCCTTAAAGTAGGCCATACAGGAAAGGCATTCTCGGATTCTAAACCAAGAGTCTACCCAGCCGTGTCCGCTGATGAGTTTCCTCATCCCATTGGTCCCTGTATGCTGGTGTGACGTGGTGCTCTCATCTTGCAGAGCCATTTGTCCCTCTAGGCTGCCGGACTTCCAAGGAAGCCAGTTGAATGCTCACGCCCTATGACTGCATCCTTGGCTGGCCCCACTGAGGATGAATTTGGGAATCATCCAGTTTTTATGCACCTAGCTGGGATGTGCATTCATGGAGAGGTCACGTGTTTTATGAGCAACAAGAGCATCCTGGCCAAGGATCTTAAGAAGAGCAGAGCCAGCTACAGCTCATTTCATCTAATTCCCCCACCCTGTTAGGTCCGAGCAGATAATGGCCTGGGAAACGAAAAGCAATGTGCCCAAGGTAACGGAGCTAGTCAGTGGCAGTGTTAGAACAAAAACATGGGTCTGCTGACTTCTAGACTGGTGACTTTCGGGCTTCATCATGAACGGTGTGGTATGTTTCTAGCACAGTGAAATGCTGCTCTTCAACATTTAGGTACTGAAGGAAGATTAAATAAGGTCTTTGCTTGGCTGGATCTCACTCAGGCTTCTGAGGGAGACTCCACACCCGCCACCTCCTTTCAGGTCTCCCTGATGAGACAGAATGGCAGCGGAGAGAGCACTCGGCCAGGTATAGGAAGACTTGGCTTTGGGCCTGTTCTCCATTACTAACCAGCCTGTGGTCTTCAGCACTTGGCCTCCCCATGTTGCCTCCAGAAGCAGCCTTGGAGTCCCCAGAGCAGGGCCCCTGGGGAGGGAGGACATAGAGCTGCTTCCATCTTCTCTCCCTGTTTTGTTCCTGTCCTCTAACAACACAGATCCCAGGCCACTGAAATAGTGCAGGCCCATTGGGTTAACCTTCAACATGGCGAAAGTTTAGCTGGGAAGGTTGGACATCTAGGTAAGGAGTGAAAAATAAGAAGAAAATATATTTCTGTACTTCATTTCCCAGAGATTCAGATGTTCCGTTCTAGGGGTCAGCAATCTTTTCTGTGAAGGGTCGTGTAGTAAATATTTTAGGGTTTGCTGGCTGTTACAATCTCTTTCTCAATGACTCAGCTCTGTCATTGCAGCTTGAAAGCAGTCAGAGACAATAGAGGAATGAATCAGCATGGCTATGTTCTGGTAAAACTATTTCCAAAAACAGATGGAAGCCCTGAGGTCACAGATCCCTGGTCTATTCTAAGCCTGATCTCTCCAGGGTCTTCTTGACTGAATTAAGGAACAGATTGCTCTGTAACTTACAAGGAATATTATCAGTACATGGAAAGATACAGTAAAAAAAAAAAAAAAAAAAGACAACAAATGATGCTTCTATAAAAGAGCTGTGGGAATCTGAATTTTTCACCTGCTTCATAACCTTCCTATTTGTCGTCTTTTTTTTTCCTTTTTGTCTTCATCTATATCTTCATGATACTTTTATCATCTCCTCTTCCTCTTCTCTCTCTTCCTCCTCCTTTTTGATCACCACTGTCACCGTTCCCCACCATTCAGAGACCAAAAAGCATGTGTATCAATCAGGGATGTGGATGGAAGCGATGGAAACCATCACAGGGTGTCTTAGGCAGAAAAGGCTCACATTGGAAAGTTGTGAGATGCTCATACAACTGACTGACAGCTAGAGGACCAGACCTGGAAAACATGTTAGAAAGGCAGTGTAGAGGGTCCTATACAGGAAGTTACTTGATTATTTTGCAGGAAGAAACATAAGGCTGTAGTGTCATTGTCCTGGGGTCCGATACTGTGTGCTCCTGAATACACATGAAGCCACTATGATTAAATATTAACTGACCCTTTGTTCTTTGTCACTTACTCCAAATCTAAGTCCTGCCTGATTCTAAACAACACACATACCCACTCCGTGGCTAGCAGAGGGTAGGTAGGAGAGGAAATCTCTATACTTCAAGGGTTACAGTGGGCAGTAGAGCATTCAACCCCACCAGCACTACACACAGTGAGGACTTCTTCCCATATGGACAGGGTAGAGACATGGGACAGCCAATACAATGACAAAAGTCAACTGGCACAAATGAGGAATTCAAAGCCAGAGTTGACCCCTGGGTGAAATACCCAATTCACATCTGTGGACTGACATACGAGGGGTGGATTCTAAACTGACCAGAGTACAGTTCCATGTGTTCTGCCTGTGGGCTCAGGCACGAGGGGGAGGTATGGATTTTCAACATAATCAGACTCACATTCCCCTGCTGTAGAAGGATTTTCAGTTCATGGCAGGAAGCTTAAGGCTGCAGATTAATCACTGACATGGATTTATACCCCTGTTGTTGCTGGGTGGTCCACATCTGTTTTCTAAGTCCACAGGGCCTTTACCAATAAATCGAAGCTCCAGAGACAGACACAATTCTCCAGCAGTTATGCCCATGAAAATCTCATATTTTCCAATGTGCAGTGGGAAATCTGCATACTTGCATCTGTCTTTAACGCTGAAACACACAGCAGCTGGGAGACAGCTGCTCAGCCTTGGGGTAATAGAGTTCATTGCCCCCTGACAGCCACTCCACATATCTTGTCAAATGGTCCTGGTTCTAGGTAATAAGCTACTCTGGGGATGTATCACCTAACTTGGTCATTGTCACTAGAATTTCCGGGACCGCTCTTCTCCAATTGAAGGGCAGCATTCATCAATTTTACCCTGAAATGCATGATTTAACACTTGTTCCCAAAAAATTTCATTCGTTTACCAGAAAAGATTCTCTGCTTTGATTGAAAATTACACAAGGCTTCGATGAGTTCCAATCCATTACTCTGGATTGTGGTTTCACAATAGACAACACACCGGAAAGGGAGAGAAAATGGGGACTGAATGAATACAGAATCAACAAAGTACAATTTGTAGGTGTTCATAATGTTACAGCCTCTTTGTCCTTCTCTCAGAGCAGCTTGTGCGTATTTATCACACTCATGGTTTTACCTGTCCTGGAACACACGCATTTATGTCCAATATTTACACAGAAGTCCTAGTTCACCTTTTTACAACTTTTGACTTCATTCTGGATTGTAGAATTTTGCTTATTAATTTTTATCATGACTTTTATATTCTAGTGAACCAGTCCAGGTAATTGATGCATTTTTATGAATTGGGATATAATATAGATAAAAAAGAAACAATGAAAAAAATGCAAATTTGGGACTTCCCTGGTGGTCCAGTGGTAAAGAATCCCTCTTACAACGCAGGGATGCGGGTACGATACCTGGTCATGGAATTAAGATCCCACATGCCCCGGGGCAACTAAGCCCATGTGCCACAACTACTAAGCTTGTGAGCCTCAACTAGAGAGCCCCGTATGCTGCAAACTACAGAGACCACATGCTCTGGACCTCACGCCCCACAACTAGAGAGAAGCCTGTGCGCCGCAACAAAGACCTCACATGTCACAGCTAAGACCCAACGCAGCCAAAAGTTAATAAAATAAATAAATAATAAATCTTTTAAAAATGCAAGTTTAACAAGCACCAGCAACAACCTACTAATGCCATCAGCAGACTCCAGCCTCATCTTTAACCGAAACTGAACAGACCAAGATCAACCTTGGGTTCCCTTACAAAGTATAACACTTATTAACCATGCTGTGGTATTTCTGGGCTAATACTCCATCTTACATTTCAAAATCTGTAAAATTTTTGTACACCAACTTATTTTTTTCTGAAACGGCCACACCACCTGGTAACCATGTGATGGAGATGTGACAAGCGGTGGTCCAAAGACCACACTTTGGAAAGTACGTGGCCTTCTTGTTGATGAAATAAAATTTATATTTGAAGGCAGGAGAAGAAAAAAATTAAACATAAAATTCTCTCTGAGTTTGTTTGGGCCTCTTCCCTTCATCCCTAATGTGCAGTATGCAGCTGCATTACATTAACCAGAGCTCCTCATAGATGGTAGTGCCTGCTTGACCATAAAGATCAATTTTTATTTTCTTCTGATGTTAGCAATGTGACTTCTTAAAAGAATAGTTCTTTCCCAGCTCTGTATGGGGGTCATGGTGACTTGCTGCTAGTTTGTTCCGTGCTTACCTGGACTATGCATCCTTGGTGAACTTTAGGTAAACCATCAGTATGTCATTTTAATTACGATCATTTATCTCAAAAATGTATATGCCTGGGCCTTTGACTTCTAACAGGCGGAACAGTTCTCAGAGCTTTCTGAGAGTCTGTTTCCCAGATCATAATCCTCAATTTGGCTTGAATAAAATTCCCTCTCTTTCTTCTTAATTTGATAGTTAATTGAACTTTCATCAACAATGTCAAGTGATAAGTAGAACAGGTGGCACAGAAATATTTAGAGCCTAAAATCGCTGACTTTGGGGTTGAAAGGAAATATGGGAATCATCCACAACACTGTTGAAGGTCACGGGCCATGTGAATGGCTAATTTTATGTATCAACTTGCCTGCACCGCGGTTCCCGGATACTTGGCCAAACATTATTCTGGAGTGTGCTTTTAAATCAGATTAACATTTACATCAGTGGACTTTGAGTAAAGCATGTGGTTCTCTATAATGTGAGTGGGCCTCGTGCAATCAGTTGAAGGCCTTGAAAGAACAAAGAATGACCCCCCAATCCCCCCAAGCAAGAAGGAATTCTGGCAACACATGGCCCCTGGACTTGAACCACATTGACTCTTCCCTAGGTCTCTAGCCTGACTACCTACTGTACAGATTTTGGACATGTCAATTTTCATAATTGCATAGCCAATTCCTTAAAATAAATCTCTGTTTCTCTCTCCATATATTGGTCCTGTCTCTCTGGACGACCCTAACACAACCACTAAGGATGAATGTGTGAAACTGAATCAAGCAGAGGAGAAAGGTGACAATGAACTTGTAATAATAAGAGTTTTAGGTGTGGCTGGACTTCTTCTTCAGGAAATAGTTTGCAGGGGGACAGATGATGTACAGAACATTTATCTTCATGCTCCATGTCATGAGGACAGAAATGTGCAGCCGTCTCCTAAGCCATTTATTCCCGGCTTACTTTTGCCAGTTGACAGATCTTCCCTATAATCCTCTCTCTCATAATCCATTCTTCGGGAAGACGTGCCCTTCAACAATTCTAGAACACTTATAAATGTGCTTTCTAAATCTTTTAGCAGCTATCCTTTGCTAAATGCCTTTTTTTTTTTTTTTTTTTGATGACTAGGGAAAGTTTCTCTGGATCCAGGAAACTTGTCTTATAGCAATGCGGAAGGCTGGGAACCTGAGGCATATGCTTCATGCTGACCAGTTTTATTCAAGGATAATGAGGCTTCCCTGTCTGTGAAGTAAGCTGGGAGATACCTTGAGTTCCTAGAATCCACGGTTCCTCCAACAGAGCCAGGTAAACACTTTTCTTCCCATTGTAAACATGCCAGTGGATACTTTCAGTAAATGGCCTTTGGATGAAGCCCTAAGCTGTTTTTCTGGGCAGGAGGCAGGCCTCCCTTCACTCCTCAGATGCCTGGGCTCCAACCTGGACCATCCTTGATGAGAAGGAAGCAGATTGCCTCTGGCTTATCTGCTAAGACGGCTCAGTCTACTGAGCAGACAGAGCATGTCTGCGAGTTTCCAGACACTCTTACAGAACAAAGAACAGTGTCAGTGACAGGGAACTTCCTCTGGAAAGTTTCAACCTGATGTATTGTCCCATCATATTTATTCCCCCTCTGTGGATGTCATATGAGGCTTCTCTTCACTTCAGACATAATTCCCCCACCCCCTTACCCTTGCCCATCTTCTCTGAAGTTGCCGTAAACACCGTGAGCTCTTCTTGAATTCTGATTCTGTTGTCATCAATTGAAAGTTGCTGATGTGGGGTGGAGGGTGGGAGTAGAGCAAAATGGTGGCGGGGCTGGAGAGAGAGAGAAGCAAGGAGTAAGGCAGAGACCAGTTTAACTTCTTTCCTACTAGAGCTCCTGCCAAAGTCTATATACTTACCCATACTTTGTTTCCACGGTTCATTGAGCAGCTACTCTGTACACATCCAAACACCCCAGGGGGCTCCGCAAAATGTCATTCTCATCAAAATATGATAGCCTTCAACCCAGGCAAAAGCCTAAGTCAGACAAATGATGGGCTGGCAAGGGCGGCTTGGCCGGCTCTCAGTGCATACCAGAGCACACAGAAGACGGAAATGTCACCAGCTAGCTAGCTCTGCGTTTCCCCCTTTCTCTAGCAGTGGGTCTAGTTCAAAGCCTTAGACAATGTGTTAAGTTGCAGAAAGTAGACTTTCAAAGCCCACTGTTGGAATCACAAATGTCCCAACATGCTGTCTGCCATGAGACACAGTCAACTGCCTTGTCTATTTCAACCAGTAAATCTAAAAGAAGACGCTTAGGGCACACATAGGAGCCCCCTCTCTCTCTCTTAGGGGTGGAAGATGGGTATAATTTACTCTCCTTCCTTACTGGTCCCAGCAGTATTTTCTGTTCATAACAGCATTGTCACATTGCCTTGCAGCATATATATTTACTATTCTGAACTCCTAAGTTCATTTAGGTAAGGAAATGCACACAACCTATTTTGTTTCCCTAGAATCTACCCTAACACTCTAATTTAGGTTACAATAGTGACTGTGCATTACTCTTTTTTTGTTTTTTTTTTTTGCGGTACGCGGGCCCCTCACTGTTGTGGCCTCTCCCGTTGCGGAGCACAGGCTCCGGACGCGCAGGCTCAGTGGCCATGGCTCACGCGCCCAGACGCTCCACGGCACGTGGGATCTTCCCGGACCGGGGCACGAACTCGTGTCCCCTGCATCGGCAGGCGGACTCTCAACCACTGCGCCACCAGGGAAACCCTGTGCATTACTCTTTAAATGAACAAATAATTATTGGCACAAAGTAGGCTTTCCATAAATATACTTTGAATAACTGAAAAATTAATAAATGGTCACATCTTCAGCACTGACAGGCGCAAAGGTCCCCAATGATATTTCCCCCAAATCTTCCCGATGGAATCAAAGTGCTCGGCGTTGACCAAAACATAGTCTCTCCTCTCCAGGGACTCACAGTCAGAGGAGGAGGCCATCAGGAGATCAAAGAATTACAGCCACATAAAAAGTTACGGCTGGGCTTCCCTGGTGGTGGAGTGGTTGAGAGTCCGCCTGCCGATGCAGGGGACACGGGTTCGTGCCCCGGTCCGGGAAGATCCCACATTGCCGCGGAGCGGCTGGGCCCGTGAGCCATGGCCGCTGAGCCTGCGCGTCCGGAGCCTGTGCTCCGCAACGGGAGAGGCCACGACAGTGAGAGACCCACGTACCGCAAAAAAAAAAAAAAAGTTACGGTGAAGGTTTGAACCAGGCGCAGGAAAGCAGAGGGGAAGCTGGAGATGCCAGGTAGTTCCCCGCCTCTTAACAGCCCTATTGGTCTGCCTGAGCCATCACAACAAGGTACCACAGGCTGGGCGGCTTAAACAACAGAAATTTATTTTCTCACAATTCTGGAGGCTGGAAGTCTGAGATCAAGGAGCCAGCAGGTTTGGTTATCCCTGAGGCCTCTCTCCTTGGCTTGCAATGGCCGCCTTCTTGATGTGTCCTTACATGGTCATCTGTGTGCATCCAAATGTCCTCTTCTTAGAAGGACACCAGTCAGACTGGATTAGGACCCACAGTAAAGGCCAAGTTTTAATTCAGTTTCCTCTTAAAAGGCCCTTTCTCCATATATTGTCACATTCTGAGTTACTGAGGGCTAGAGCTTCCACATGTGAACTTTGGGGGAACACAGTTCAGCTCATAATAAGAATCATGACCCACAAGGAGCCTGGACCACACCTCAGGCACCAGCATTCCTGCCTCCAAAATATGACGAATCCACCACAACCACCACAGGACCTGGGCTCTGTCCTCTGTCTCCCCCAGGGCCTCTGAGGGCATTATTACATGATGGGGACTAGCTGCCTTCCTCAGTGCCTGATGGAAGGGTTAGTCATGTCCTTAAGTGCCACCCTTCAAAAGATGCAATCAGCCTATAGAATGTGACTATTTATACCAGCTTGGCCACAGAGGCCTTTCACGCAAATATTTCCTCATTTATTTATTTATTTATTTTTAACATCTTTATTGGAGTATAATTGCTTTACAATGTTGTATTAGTTGCTGCTGTATAACATACTGAATCAGCTATACGTAGACATATATCCCCATATCCCCTCCCTCCTGCGTCTCCCTCCCACCCTCCCTATCCACCCCTCTAGGTGGTCACAAAGCACCGAGCTGATCTCCCTGTGCTGTGCAGCTGCTTCCCACTAGCTATCTATTTTACATTTGGTAGTGTATATATGTCCATGCCACTCTCTCACTTCGTCCCAGCTTACCCTTCCCCCTCCCCTTGTTCTCAAGTCCATTCTCTATGTCTGTGTCTTTATTCCTGTCCTGCCCCCTAGGTTCTTCAGAACCATTTTTCCTTTTTTTATTTTTTTTGATTCCATATATATGTGTTAGCATACAGTATTTGTTTTTCTCTTTCTGACTTACTTTTCACTCTATATGACAGACTCTAGGTCCATCCAACTCACTACAAATAACTCAATTTCATTTCTTTTTATGGCTGAGTAATATTCCATTGTATATATGTGCCACATCTTCTTTATCCATTCATCTGTCGATGGACACCTAGGTTGCTTCCATGTCCTGGCTATTGTAAATAGTGCTGCATTGAACATTGTGGTACGTGACTCTTTTTGAATTATGGTTTTCTCAGGGTATATGCCTAGTAGTGGGAATGCTGGGTCGTATGCTAGTTCCATTTTCAGTTTTTTAAGGAACCTCCATACTGTTCTCCATAGTGGCTGTATCAATTTACATTCCCACCAACAGTGCAAGAGGGTTCCTTTTTCACCACACCCACTTCAGCATTTATTGTTTGTAGATTTTTTGATGATGGCCATTCTGACCAGTGTGAGGTGATACTTCATTGTAGTTTTGATTTGCATTTCTCTAATGATTAGTGATGTTGAGCATCCTTTCATGTGTTTGTTGGCAATCTGTATATCTTCTTTGGAGAAATGTCTATTTAGGTCTTCCACCCATGTTTTGATTAGGTTGTTTGTTTTTTTGATATTGAGCTGCATGAGCTGCTTGTATATTTTGGAGATTAATCCTTTGTCAGTTGCTTTGTTTGCAAATATTTTCTCCCATTCTGAGGGTTGTCTTTTCATCTTGTTTATGGTTTCCTTTGCTGTGCAAATGCTTTTTAAGTTTCATTACGTCCCATTTGTTTATTTTTATTTCCATTTCTCTAGAAGGTGGGTCAAAAAGGATCTTGCTGTGATTTATGTCAAAGAGTGTCCTGCCTATGTTTTCCTCTAAGAGTTTTATAGTGTCTGGCCATACATTTAGGTCTTTAATCCATTTAGAGTTTATTTTTCTGTATGGTGTTAGGGAGTGTTCTAATTTCATTCTTTTACATGTAGCTGTCCAGTTTTCCCAGCACCATTTATTGAAGAGGCTGTCTTTTCTCCATTGTATATCCTTGCCTCCATTATCAAAGATAAGGTGAACATCTGTGCGTGGGTTCATCTCTGGGCTTTCTATCCTGTTCCATTGATCTATCTTTCTGTTTTTGTGCCAGTACCATACTGTCTTGATTACTGTAGCTTTGTAGTATAGTCTTAAGTCAGGGACCTGATTCCTCCAGCTAAATTTTTCTTTCTCAAGATTGCTTTAGCTATTCGGGGTCTTTTGTGTTTCCATACAAATTGTGAAATTTTTTGTTCTAATTCTGTGGAAAATGCCACTGGTAGTTTGATAGGGATTGCATTGACTCTGTAGATTGCTTTGGGTAGTATAGTCATTTTCACAAGTTGATTCTTCCAATCCAGTAACATGTTATATCTCTCCATCTGTTTGTATTGTCTTAAATTTCTTTCTTCAGTGTCTTATAGTTTTCTGCATACAGATATTTTGTCTCCTTAGGTAGGTTTATTCCTAGGTATTTTATTCTTTTTGTTGCAGTGGTAAATGGGAGTGTTTCCTTAATTTCTCTTTCAGATTTGTCATCATTAATGTATAGGAATGCAAGCGGTTTCTGTGCATTAATTTTGCATCCTGCCACTTTACCAAATTCATTGATTAACTCTAGTAGTTTTCTGGTAGCATCTTTGGGATTCTCTACGTATAGTATCATGTCATCTGCAAACAGTGGCAGCTTTGCTTCTTCTTTTCTGATTTGGATTCTTTTTATTTCTTTTTCTTCTCTGACTGCTATGGCTAAAAGTTCCAAAACTATGTTGAATAATAGTGGCGAGAGTGGACATCCTTGTCTTGTTCTTGATTTTAGAGGAAATGGTTTCAGTTTTTCACCACTGAAAACAATGTTAGCTGTGGGTTTGTCATATATGGCCTTTATTATGTTGAAGTAAGTTCCCTCTATGCCTACTTTCTGGAGAGTTTTTATCATAAATTGGTGTTGAATTTTGTCGAAAGCTTTTTCTGCATCTATTGAGATTATCATATGGTTTTTACCTTTCAGTTTTTTAATATGGTGTATCACATTGATTGATTTGCATATATTGAAAAATCCTTGCATTCCTGGGATAAACTCCATTTGATAACTGTGTATGTCCCTTTTAATGTGCTGTTGTATTCTGTTTGCTAGTATTTTGTTGAGGATTTTTGCATCTATGTTCATCAGTGATATTGGCCGGTAGTTTTCTTTTTTGTGTGTGTGACATCTTTGTCTGGTTTTGGTAGCAGGGTGATGCTGGCCTCATAGAATGAGTTTGGGAGTGTTCCTCCCTCTGCTATATTTTGGAAGAGTTTGAGAAGGATAGGTGTTAGTTCTTCTCTAAATGTTTGATAGAATTCTCCTGTGAAGCCATCTGGTCCTGGGCTTCTGTTTGTTGGAAGATTTTTAATCACAGTCTCAATTTCAGTGCTTGTGATTGGTCTGTGTATGTTTTCTATTTCTTCCTGGTTCAGTCTCAGAATGTTGTGCTTTTCTAAGAATTTGTCCATTTCTTCCAGGTTGTCCATTTTATTCGCATATTGTTGCTGGTAGCAATCCCTCATGATCCTTTGTATTTCTGCCATGTCAGTTTTTACTTCTCCTTTTTCATTTCTAATTCTGTTGATTTGAGTCTTCTCCCTTTTTTGCTTGATGAGTCTGACTAGTGGTTTATCAATTTTGTTTATCATCTCAAGGAACCAACTTTTAGTTTTAGAGGTCTATGCTATTGTTTCCTTCATTTCTTTTTCATTTATTTCTGATCTGATCTTTGCGATTTCTTTCCTTCTGCTAACTTTGGGGGTTTTTTGTTCTTTCTCTGATTGCTCTAGGTATAACATTAGGTTGTTTATTTGAGATGTTTCTTGTTTCTTGAGGTAGGATTGTATTGCTATAAACTTCTCTCTTAGAACTGCTTTTGCTGCAGCCCATAGGTTTTGGGTCGTCGTGTTTTCATTGTCATTTGTTTCTAGGTATTTTTTTATTTCCTCTTTGATTTCTTCAGTCACCTGCTGGTTATTTAGTATCGTATTGTTTAGCATCCATGTGTTTGTACTTTTTAAAGTTTTCTACCTGTGATTGATGCCTAGTCTTATAGCATTGTTGCTGGAAAAGATACTTATTAAGATTTCAATTTTCTTAAATTTACCAGTGCTTGATTTGTGACCCAAGATATGATCTATCCTGGAGAATGTTCCATGAGCACTTGAGAAGAAAGTGAATTCTGTTGTTTTTTGATGGAATGTCCTATAAATATCAATTAAGTCCATCTTGTTTAATGTATCATTTAAAGCTTGTGTTTCCTTATTTATTTTTATTTTGGATGATCTGTCCATTAGAGAACGTGGGGTATTAAAGTCCCCTACTATGATTGTGTTAATGTCGATTTCCCCCTTTATGGCCGTTAGCATTTGCCTTAAGTATTGAGGTGCTCCAATGTTGGGTGCACAAATATTGACAATTGTTATATCTTATTCTTGGATTGGTCCCTTGATCATTATGTAGTGTCCTTCTTTGTTTCTTGCAAAAGTCTTTATTTTAAAGTCTATTGTGTCTGATATGAGAATTGCTACTCCAGCTTTCTTTTGATTTCCATTTGCATGGAATATCATTTTCCATCCCCTCACTTTCAGTCGGTATGTGTCCCTAGGTCTGAAGTGGGTCTCTTGTAGATAGCCTATGTGGATCTTGTTTTTGTATCCATTCAGCCAGTCTATGTCTTTTGGTTGGAGCGTTTAATCCATTTACATTTAAGGTAATTATTGATATGTATGTTATTATTACCATTTTCTTAATTGTTTTGGGTTTGTTTTTGTAGGTCTTTTCCTTCTCTTGTGTTTCCTGCTAGAGAGGTTCCTTTAGCTTTTGTTGTTAAGCTGGTTTGGTGGTTCTGAATTCTCACTTTTGCTTGTCTGTAAAGGTTTTAATTTCTCCATTGAATCTGAATGTTATCCTTGCTGGGTAGAGTAATCTTGGTTGTAGGTTTTTCCCTTTCATCACTTTAAATATATCCTGCCACTCCCTTCTGGCTTGCAGAGTTTCTGATGAAGGATCAGCTGTTAACCTTATGGGGATTCCCTTGTATGTTATTTGTTGCTTTTCCCTTGCTGCTTTTCATATTTTTTCTTTGTATTTAATATTTGATAGTTTGATTAATATGTGTCTTGGTGTTTCTCCTGGGATTTATCCTGTATGAGACTCTCTGGGCTTCCTGGACTTGATTGACTATTTCCTTTCCCATGTTAGGGAAGTTTTCAACTATAATCTCTTCAAATATTTTCTCAGCCCCTTTCTTTTTCTCTTCTTCTGGAACCCCTATAATTTGAATGTTGGCACGTTTAATGTTGTCCCTGAGGTCTCTTGGACTGTCCTGAATTCTTTTCATTCTTTTTTCTTTATTCTGCTCTGCTGTAGTTATTTCCAATATTTTATCTTCCAGGTCACTTATCTGTTCTTCTGCCTCAGTTATTCTGCTATTGATTCCTTCTAGATAATTTTTAATTTCATTTATTGCATTGTTCATCATTGTTTGTTTGCTCTTCGGTTCTTCTAGTTCCTTGTTAAACGTTTCTTATATTTTGTCCATTCTATTTCCAAGATTTTGGATTATCTTTACTATCATTACTCTGAATTCTTTTTCATGTAGGCTGCCTATTTCTTCTTCAATTGTTAGGTCTGGTGGGTTTTTACTTTGATCCTTCATTTGCTGCGTATTTCTCTGTTTTCCCATTTTGCTTAACTTACTGTGTTTGGGGTCTCCTTTTCACAGCCTGCAGGTTCGTAGTTCCCGTTTTTTTTTTTTGGTGTCTGCTCCCAGTGGGTAAGGTTGGTTCAGTGGCTTGTGTAGGCTTCCTGGTGGAGGGGACTGGTACCTGTGTTCTGGTGGGTGGGGCTGGATCTTGTCTTTCTGGTGGGCAGGGCCATGTCCAGTTGTGTGTTTTGGGGTGTCTGTAAACTTAGTATGATTTTAGGTAGCTTGTCTGCGTATGGGTGAGATTGTGTTCCTGTCTTGCTAATTGATTGGCATGGGGCATCCAGCACTGGAAGTTGCTGGCTGTAGGGTGGAGCTGGGTCTTAGAGTTGAGATGGAGATCTCTGGGAGAGCTCTCACTGATTGATATTACATGGGGCCAGGAGGTCTCTGGTGGTCCAATGTCCTGAACTCGACTCTCCCACCTCTGAGGCTCAGGACAGACACTAGGCCAGAACACCAAGACCCTGTCAGCCACATGGCGCAGAAGAAAAGGGAGAAAAAAAGAAAGAAAGAAAATTTTTTTTAATAAATAAAATAATAAAAATAAAAAATTATTCAAATAAAAAAGTAATTTAAAAAAAGAGCAACCAAACCAATAAACAAATCCACCAGTGATCAGAAGCACTAAAAACTATAGTAAGCTAAACATAAAAATCAGAAACAAGTCAGCTGCAGACAGCAAACCCCAAGTCTACAGTTGCTCCCAAAGTCCACCGCCTCGATTTTGGGTTGATTTGTTCTCTATTCAGGTATTCCACATATGCAGGGTACCTCAAGTTGACTGTGGAGATTTAATCCGCTGCTCCTGAGGCTGCACAGAGAAATTTCCTTTTCTCTTCTTTGTTCACACAGTTCCTGGGGTTCAGCTTTGGATTTGGCCCTGCCTCTGCAGGTAGGTCACCCTCAGCCTTCTGCTCCCGCCCAGACAGGATGGGTTTAAAGCAGAGGTTGATTAGGGGGCTCTGGCTCACTCGGGCTGGGGGTAGTGAGGGGTACAGAATGTGCAGCGAGCCTGCAGCAGTAGAAGCCAGTGTGACGTTGCACCAGCCTGAGGCGCGCCGTGCATTCTCCCGGGGAAGTTGTCCCTGGATCACGGGACCCTGGCAGTGGCGGGCTGCACAGGCTCCCCGGAACGGGGGTGTGGATAGTGACCTGTGCTCTCACACAGGCTTCGTGGTGGCTGCGATAGCAGCCTTAGCGTCTCATGCTCGTCTCTGGTGTCCGCGCTGGTAGCTGCAGCTCGCACCTGTCTCCGGAGCTCGTTTAGGCGGTGCTCTGAATCCCCTCTCCTCACGTACCCTGAAACAATGGTCTCTTGCCTCTTAGGCAAGTCCAGACTTTTTCCCGGACTCCCTCCCGGCTAGCTGTGGTGCACTAGCCCCCTTCAGTCTGTGTTCACGCAGCCAACCCCAGTCCTCTCCCTGGGATCTGATCTCCGAAGCCCAAGCCTCAGCTCCCAGCCCCGCCCGCCCCGGCGGGTGAGCAGACAAACCTCTCTAGCTGGTGAGTGCCGGTCGGCACAGAGAGCCTCTGTGAGGGAATCTCTCCGCTTTGCCCTCCGCACCCCTGTTGCTGTGCTCTCCTCCGTAGCTCCGAAGCTTCCGCCCCACCCACCACCCTTCTCCACCAGTGAAGGGGCTTCCTAGTGTGTGGAAACTTTCCCTCCTTCACAGCTCCCTCCCAGAGGTGCAGGTCCCGTCCCTATTCTTTTGTCTCTGTTTATTCTTTTTTCTTTTGCCCTACCCGGGTACGTGGGGGATTTCTTGCCTTTTGGGAGGTCTGAGGTCTTCTGCCAGCGTTCAGTAGGTGTTCTGTAGGAGTTGTTCCACGTGTAGATGTATTTCTGATGTATCTGTGGGGAGGAAGGTGATCTCCATGTCTTACTCCTCTGCCATCTTGAAGGTCCCCCCTATTTCCTCACTGTCTGGCTCTGTGGGGCTGGCCTTGAGCAAATTTATAGAGCCAATAACGTGCTTCTCCACATTTGCCTCACCCTTCAGTGGACCCTTCTTCTCCCCTCTTCTCCAGAAAGTTCTGGTGTTTCCACACAGCCCCTTTCTCTATCTGAGAGAAGAGGCCCACCATGTTTGCTGACAACCCAGGCACTGAGGTGTTAACCTTCCCACAATGGTTACATTTTTCAAAAGGAAAGGACAGGGCGATTTTTAACTCAAAATAATACATGACTGTGATGCTTTTCACTAATTTCACCAAGGGCTTTTCCTAAACCTTAAATATTCAAATAACTCCTTTTTGAAATGCCTCAAGAGTCTTTCCTTCTTTAATTGCTAATTAGTCGCTCTCATCAGAGGTGCTCGTCATTGGTTTTGCTGGGATACAAGAGGTTCCCTAATAGCATTTCATGGACTTCATGAAACCCTGGACCTTTTACAGTATTTGTGACGTTACTTTGAGATCAGCTTGCCTGGCATTTGCCTTCTGTCGCAGTAGCTAAAACTCTGGGAGAGGCTGAAAGACAGAGTTGTGAGGAGATTGGCGGTGACAGATGCCAACGTTAAGTGAGGAGGGAGTAACAAATGGGGGTGAGGTTTCCATATGGTTAGTTCATTAGTGACCTTGAGCTCCTTGTTTGGGGGCTTAAATAATGAATGTTTGGATAGTAACGCCTCTCTGCATTTCCTTCACACCTTCCTGGCCATATACGCAGCTTACTAGAGACCGCTTTCCTCAGCTTGCAGGTAGGAGGACTCAGAAGGAAAAGTGAAAATAATTTTAGGTTTAGATCTATGGCAGACTGCTGGTTTCACTACAGTATCTGTTCTCCCCTACTTCCTTGGTAATAAGAACATGTACAGGGCATAATGGCCACTTAGAATAGGGATTACATTTCCCAGGTTCCCTTGGGGTTAGGCGTAGCCATATGAGTAACTTTTGGCCAGTGAGATATAAGAGGTCTTACGTGTGATGTCTCCATCTTTCCTCCTTCCTGCTGATGGGAATGTGGATGTAATAGCTGGAACTCAAGCAGCTATTTTGTACCATAAGGTGGAAGCCATACGGGGAAAGTGCCTCAATTAGCTAAAAAGAACCTTGGCCCGAGATTATTGTGGAGCTAATGTACCAGCTCTTGGGTACTTAATTCTGGACTTCATTGATATGAGAGAAATGAACTTCAGTCTTATTTAAACCCCTTTACCCCTTTAAAGGTTAAATTTTCTGTCACCTGGAGTTGAACCTAATTCTAACTGATACAAGATTTTTCCAGGTACATTATTCCCCTCAATCCTCAATTCTATGTTCTTGTGCACAGGGAAAGCTAAGTGCCATTTCCAAACTAAGATTACAGCTGTGGTCCTTATTTCTTCCTTAAGAGTTGACCTCAGGATGGAGGAAATCTGGAATATGTGAGGTATGACTCAGGTAGAACAAAACAAACAGATTTATTGTAATGTTATCTACAGCTAAAATAAGAGCAATATGAAACTGAATGACCAGAAAATTAAGGCAATTAACATTTATAAAGCAACTAACTCTATGCACATATGATATAAAGCACTGGGGCAGGTGGAACAGTCCCCAAAGATGTTCATGCCATATCCCTGAACTTGGGCAGACACTACATTCTGTGGAAAAAGAACTTTGCAGGTATGACTTAGATTACAGACGTAGAATAGGGAGGATCTTAGAGTTGGTTGGAGGCACAAGAGATGCAGCAGGAGGGGAAGCTGGAGAAATTCCAAATGTGACAAGGCCTTGACACACTTTTGCTGGCTTGAAGATGGAGGGGCCAACCGACCAAGGAATGTAGGTGACCTTAAGGAGCTGAGAAAGGCTCCCAGCTAAGAGAGGTTCCTGGCTGACCACCAGCAAGAAAAGGGAGTGAGTGAGTAAATGATGATGTGGCCATGACTATTAAAAATGAAAAGCTTTTTATTGACATGGAAGATTCTCACAATATATTAAGCGTCAAGAAAAGTCCAGTGAAAAAACTGCTTATACAATAAACATATATGTGTCTACAGTGCAATATTTTTCGAAGTCAAAAACTCATCGGCAAAACCTATTTTTTATATTTGTTCCAAACCTAAACTCAGTTTGTATCTTGAGCTGCCATTCGCTTTGGAAGTAATATTTCCAGTACACAACATTTGATTAAGTTAGTAATAATTCGATCACTTCATGTATGAAAAATTTCAGTTTCAGGAAATTCTTGGGAGAAAGGTTATACCTGAAAGCTATAGCTAAAGTACACCCTTAGGAACACAGGAAACATTTGGGTTTTCTGTGCCCCTGGGGCCAGGGCAGCCGCTCAGGGGATTCTCTTGGGCTCAGATGCCAGTACGTACCTGGCAGCCATTTCTATTTTCGCCACAGATTCTTCTCTTTTGGTGTGTCCTTCCATGTGGTTTACCCTGAAAGTCGGACAGAGTGTTTCTCTATTTTCAGAAGGAGGGAAGGAAGGAAAGAAGGTTGAGTGGAAGAGTTTGGGGTTGCAGTACTTCCAGGGAAGTTTGGCAAGGCCAATGCGGAGTCCTCGAACCAATGTCACCCATCCCAGAAACAGGTCTTCCTGCTGTCCCTGCCACATCAGGTCATCTCTGGGAGCAACCCATGAAAAGGCTGGTCTCCATAGGAACCTGATGATGTATTTCAAGCATGGCAGCTCGATGTTAGTCATTTATGAGATAAATAATGAGATCCAAATGTTCATTGCAGCTCTATTTACAATAGCCAGGAGATGGAAGCAACCTAAGTGTCCATCGTAGGATGAATGGTTAAAGAAGATGTGGCACATATATACAATGGAATATTACTCAGCCATAAAAAGAAATGAAATTGAATTATTTGTAGTGAGGTGGATGGACCTAGAGTCTGTCATACAGAGTGAAGTAAGTCAGAAAGAGAAAGACAAATACCGTATGCTAACACATATATATGGAATCTAAGAAAAAAAAAATATCATGAAGAACCTAGGGTTAAGACGGGAATAAAGACGCAGACCTACTAGAGAATGGACTTGAGGACACAAGGAGGGGGAAGGGTAAGCTGTGACAAAGTGAGAGAGTGGCATGGACATATATACACTACCAAACGTAAAATAGATAGCTAGTGGGAAGCAGCTGCATAGCACAGGGAGATCAGCTTGGTGCTCTGTGACCACCTAGAGGGGTGGGATAGGGAGGGTGAGAGGGAGGGAGATGCAAGAGGGAAGAGATATGGGAACATATGTATATGTATAACTGATTCACTTTGTTATAAAGCAGAAACTAACACACCATTGTAAAGCAATTATACTCCAGTAAAGATGTTAAAAAATAATAATAATAATAATGAGATCCAAAATATTTCCAAAGCCTTGTATCATCCAGATTGAAAGGTCAGAATTTTTTTAAATTAATTAATTAATTTATTTATTTTTGGCTGCGTTGGGTCTTCTTGCTGGGCGCAGGCTTTCTCTAGTTGCGAAGAGCTGGGGCTACTCTTCGTTGCGGTGCGCCAGCTTCTCATTGTTGCGGCTTTTCTTGTCGTGGAGCATGGGCTCTAGGCACGCGAGCTTCATTAGTTGCGGCACATGGGCTCAGTAGTTGTGGCTCGTAGGCTCTAGAGCGCAGGCTCCATAGTTGTGGCACGTGGGCTTAGTTGCTCCGCGGCATGTGGGATCTTCCCGGACCAGGGCTCGAACCCGTGTCCCCTGCATTGGGGGGCCGATTCTTAACCACTGCACCACAAGGGAAGTCCCTGAAAGGTCAGAATTTTTTTAAAAAGCCGTTTATAGCTAAAGCATCATAAGGAGCTGAAAATATATTTGATTGCTGGAAATTCTTCATTTGTTCCTTTGGTCAGAAAGTCATTCTCCTTTTCCAGGCTCCAGCTGACATTATCCCTGCACTCAAGGAGTGTACACTTAGGTGGAGAGATAGATATTAATCATCACACGAGTACAATTGCAAATATATTTATACAATCAAGTGTGTATGCATACACATTTTTAAGATAATTGGGGCCATGTTTTAGTCATTTTCTATACATTCTTTTATTGAATTCTTTAAATTGGGGTGCATTTATGTCTCTATAACTAAGAGTTCTTGCAGTGATGACAATCAAATGCCTCTGTGTCTATGGAAGTCATTTAAAACATGTCTACTGCACAGCCCAGGGGTCCCCTTTCTTGTGATGGCCACCTGGAAGATGCTGGTACATGGCTGAGTTCCGTGATAGCAATGAACAGGATCAGAATATGCTGTTCCAAATATGCCACATTGGCTTAAGGATTATTTTGAGCTGAAGGCAATTGACAGACTGCAGACTGACAAAGAGTCTCTCCTTGACCAAACTTTAGTTAGGCGCCTCTGAACCCTCTCCTCTGCTAACCTCGACTTTTGGACGTGTGTGTTGTCTCTATATTGTCCAGTTAACAATACCGTAGGTCAGTTTAGCTAGAATCCCCGCGTTCGATATCTGATCACCCTCAACAGATATCTAATCAGGCTCCTCAGCCTCCACCACTGTCCAGGTGATGTCTGATGACTCTGGCTCGCCTGCAACAAGAATTGCACCCCCCATGTTTCCTCTTAGTAATTTTCCTTCCACTGACCCCCACCCTGCTCCTTGGCTCTAAATCTCTTCTTGCCCCTGCTATATTGGAAACCGAGCCCAGTTCTATATTGAGGTCTCTTTTTCCCTATTGCAATAGTCCTGAGAAAAACCTGTTTTTATCACTTTACCATCCAGTTCTGATATTTCTTTAATGAGACACAGAAACGCTCTCTATTTGCCTAAAAGCAGGGCATAAATTTCCCCTTGTGGAGGGATCCCTCCCCATCCCCTCTCTCATACCAGGAAGGGCAGAACAACTCTGAATCACCATTAATCCCCAGAGAAGACTCTAGACTCTTATCAGTCCAGAGACACAGGAGAGGAATCCGCATCACAAATCTTACTAATCAACCCTTATCTTCCATTACTTTCCTCCATGTATTTACTTTTCCACAATTTACTGCCTCTAAAAGTTCAAACTCCTTTTCCTGTCTGTCACGTGTCCACAATTTTATCTCTTTTTGGTAAAAATGGTCCATAAGCTCTCAGGCCTAACCTCCTCTGAGGGTCTTTATTTCTTTTATATGAAGGCTTCCATGCACACATAAAAAAATTAACGTCAAATAAAATGTGTATGCTTTTCTCCTGTTAATCTGCCTTTTGTCAGTTTAATTTCTCGGGCTCCAGAGGCAGAGCCTAACAGGGCAGGAACATTTTCTTTTTCCTCCTCTACAGCTTAACAAGGGTGAAAATCTCATGGAATGAGGAAGAGAAAATGCTCTGAAAGGGAGTGTCATTTCTGGCATCAGTATCATCTGTGAGAAGAGAGAGTTTTGCTGTGTTGCGACCTAATGGTTATTTTCAAACTGGACTCTTTCTTAAATAGACTCTGACCGTTGAACGTGAGAATTGTCCTTAAATGTATACTTTTTTTTCTTTTTTTTTTTCTTTTTTTTTTTGGTACGCGGGCCTCTCACTGCTGTGGCCTCTCTCACCGTTGCAGAGCAAAGGCTCCGGACGCACAGGCTCAGCGGCCATGGGTCATGGGCCCAGCCGCTCCGCGGCATGTGGAATCTTCCCGGACCGGGGCACGAACCCGTGTCCCCTGCATTGGCAGGTGGACTCTCAACCACTGCGCCACCAGGGAAGCCCCAAATGTATACTATTGATGTTGGTTGAACTTTGGGTTGATCTGCCCATAAGACCCTGGAAACAGGTGGCCGCTGATTGGTTGGTTTGAAAGTTTCTTTGACTGCCGTTTAGTAAGATGGGTCTGCCACAAAATACACAGCGCCAGCATCCATTTGTCTCTACTTATTTAGGTGATGGCTATTCCCAGAGTCATCATGGACCAACTCTGTAGAATGTTTTATTTATCTGGATCCTCCCGGGTTGAGTCCCTATGGGTTAAGGGTCCTGCCTCCTGCATCCTCCCTGGGTTCCCACTGCCTGGTCACCACCACCAGGATTAGAGAAAGCCAAGCCCCACCACTTTACTGGGACAAGGAGGTGCTCTTATCTACCCCCTTTGTCGCTTGCAGGCTTTGTTATGGGGGAAGCACATTCATTGCAGTTTGTGAGGTAAGGCTCTATGCAAACAGGCTTTCTGGCTCTCTGACCACAGCCATGAAGTTAGCTTTCAAATGAGATTCCCAGCTGCTCCCTCTGACTTGACCCTAGGCCACATGGCAACTGGCTAACCAAGTATCAGAGCCAAGCCACTCTCGGTGGCTGATGTGTGAATCTTATTCTCCTGGGATTATAGGGACATCTGCAAGGTTCATTTTACTCTGCAGAGTAAGGAAAAGAAAAATGCCACATACTGGCTTGTTGGTTAGAAAGGAAAGACTTTCCCTGGAGCTGGGCCGTTTGCTTCTGAATAGCAATGTAAATGAAGTCATTCTGCAGCTGGGGCATCTGAAGCCACTGGGCCCAGGCTCAGTGACAAGGATGTCTGGCCAGGTCCTATCCTGGCAGATGGGAAGATTTAAGGGCAAGCATGCCGAGTCGTTGGTGTCTGTCCCTCCACTCAAAAAAGTGGGATTGGGACTTCCCTGGCAGTCCAGTGGTTAAGACTCTCCGCTTCCACTGCAGGGGGCACGGGTTTGCTCCCTGGTCGGGGAACTAAGATCCCACGTGCCGCGCAGCATGGCCAAAGTAAATAATTAATTAATTAAAAAAAAATTTTAAAACACACCTACATTTTAAAAAAAAAGTGGGATTAAAGTAAAGCAGGAGACATGTGAAGGTCCGAAGAACTCCCAGACAGTCAGCACTGTAAAACCCTGAAACAGACAGCGAGTTAGGAAGACCCCTCTACATCCTCAAGAACATCCCACTCTGTTCTCCATCCAGAGGCAACACACTCCCCTAAGACCTTCATCTCTACATCACAGCCTTCTTCTTGGTTCTTCTCTGGGAGCCTTTCATTTGGGGTTTCTGAATTTTATGATACGTGCCCATTCTCCAGAAAATTATGGCAAACATAATAAACAGGTTTGAACTGTCTAGAGATGGAAGCTAGCCTGTGGAAGGTGGTTGCAGTCATCTGGCGGATAAAACTGCCAGTGAAGGATTTGCTTCTCATGGACGCAGAGTCTGAAACGAAGGCTCTCTCCTGGTATATACTGAAGAATGCGTCCTGTACAATTATAAATACACCTGAATTGTGTCTCACGAAAAGATAGGTTGAAGTCTTACCTCCCTGTACCTCTGAATGTGATGTAATTTGGAAATAGGGTCTTTGCAGATGTCGAGGAAAATTTAATTAATAATCAAAAAAAGACATGGAGGGCTTCCCTGGTGGCGCAGTGGTTGAGAGTCCGCCTGCCGATGCAGGGGACACGGGTTCGTGTCCCGGTCCGGGAGGATCCCACATGCCGCAGAGTGGCTGGGCCCGTGAGCCATGGCCGCTGAGCCTGCGTGTCCGGAGCCTGTGCTCCGCAACGGGAGAGGCCCCAACAGTGAGAGGCCCGCGTACCGCAAAAAAAAAAAAAAAAAAAAAAAATTTTTAAAAATTTTAAAAAATATAAAAATAAATTTAAAAAAAGAAATGGAGAATGTTATTCGAGCCAACCTGAGGATCATAACCCAGGAGACAGTCTTTCAGAAAGCTCTGAGGACTGTTCCAAAGAGGTAAGGTGGGGGAGGCCAAGTATATATGTGATTTGGGTGAAGGGGTCCATGCAATCAAGCACACAGATGGGTAGAAGGCTACTGCTCTTCACAAGGAACAGATATCTTAGTTAATGGTTTCAGGGCTTTTCTAAGCACGGGAAAATGCAGGAAACTAGGTTCATAAAACTCTCTCCTGAAAAAATCTAACTGTCTGAGGGCCAGTGCTGTCAGTTTTCCCAGAGCAGAAAGTACCTCGCACTGATCTTCACCGTAAATCCCTTTCAGGGTGTATTGTAGGTCAGCGATTGCAGTGGCTAATTCTTATAGAACTGGATGGTGGGTAACATCCCTTATTTTACAATCCCCTCCCTTGCGGTCGTAATTTTGACCAAGGTTTGGGAGGCATTTTGTGACCAATGTGTCCCACTGCACTAGGAATGCTCATTCCCAGGTCAGGCGAGGATTTCCTTGACGGGACGCTTCATGTGCTATTACTGGACCAGATCCAGTTAACAGTAGCCAAAAGCCTGTGGACCACCTGTCTTACTAGTCTGTTACGGTCCAGGAAATGGCTCCCTCCTGTTGCTTCTTCCCATATCCCGAGTTACACTATTACAATCATTGATCTTACAGGACTATATATTTGGTCAATTGTTTCAAGTCCCCTAGTCATCATTATTTTTATCGGAGGCTTAGTCACCCATCTGGTAATTCAAGAAACAATACTCTTATAAAATAGGCAGAATACTACTGGCATAAATATTTAAGCTAAGAACTTCCATTAGATGTGGCTCAATATCTCCCCAGGTCATCTGACCCAGTCCATTCCTTACCAAACACTATCTTTAAGGGAAATTACATATTGGACATTGCACATAAAGTTCACCAGAGATTTCTGCACGTACATGGAGAGTAGTGGGTCATCATGACCCCCCTTACAAGACCAAGAAAGGAATGCTATCTTCTAAGGACTTGTATGGCCAAAAGAAGAAAAATTGAGCTTTATGGTTGAGCAGATAGTTCTACGGTTGGGGAGGTCTAGTTAATGCATAATGTAGATGCATAATGCATACTAGAGGGAAGGGAGGAGGCCCAAACTGGCAGAGAAAAAGTTTATGTTTAAATTGTTCTCTTCTTGCCTTAAAATATAAATTTTATTTCATGACAGATATAATTAAAGTGTCAGTTAAAATGAAGTCATCCACTTCCTCCTATTGAAGTAGGGCAGGCCCTAACACAGTGATTGATGGCCTTATAAAAAGAGGAAAATTTGGACACACTGGAAAATGCCAGATGATGACAGAGGATGAGATTGGAATGATGCAGCTACAAACCAGGGAAGGCCAAGGAATGCCAAGTATTGACGGCAACACCGGAAGCCAGAGAAAGGTGAAGAGTGTTCTGTCCAGAGACTCAGATAGATCGAGGCCCCCCCACACACCTTGATTTCGGACTTCCAGCCTCCAGACATATGAAAGAATACATTTCTGTTGTTTTAAGCCACGCAGTCTGTAGTACTTTGTTACCGTACTTTTTCTTTTCCTCTTTTGATAGGAATCACGTGAAATAGAACTTATCAGAATTCCTGTGTTTGTGGACACGAACCTACAGCAGTCCTGGAAGCAGTAAATGCATGGAACCACATGTTCTATGCATCCTATCAATCATAATATGCACATTTACATAAATCATGATGGAGTAAACATGGGTCTTCTTTCTATTGTCTCTACAGAAAATGAAATTATAAAATCATTGGCACGCGGAGAGGCAGACAAATGGTACACAGCCAAAACTTTTCAGAAAAAGTATTCAGAAGTGTAAAGTATTCAGAAAAGAATTCAGACAGTTATTTAATAAAAATGTAATGTTATCTTCCTGACATTTGTGATGTTTATGGTATTTGTCAGTGTAGTGGGTTGAATAGTGGCCTCCAAAAAGAGGTCCACACCCCAATCCCCGGAACCCATGAAATTTACTGTATATGGAAAAAGGGTCTTTGCAGATATAATTACATAGGGTCTTGAGATGAGATCATGCTCATCCAGATGAGCCCTAAATCCAATGACAAGTGTCCTCATAAGAGACACACAGAAGAGCCAAACAGAAGAGAAGGAGGCAACGTGACCACAGAGGCAGAGACTGCAGTGAGGCGGCCATAGGCCAAGAAAGCCCGGGCCTGCTGGGGAAGTTCCCAGAAGCTAGAATAGGCAGGAAAGGACTCTCTCCTAGAGCCCCTGAAGGGAGGAAGTATGGCCTGACTGAGAGCTTGATTTCCAACTTCTGACCGCCGGAACTGTGAGAGAATAAATTTCCCCTATTTTAAGTCACTAAGTGTGTGGTAATTTGCTGTGGCAGCCACAGGAATCTAATACAGCCCATTGTTGACATTTTGTAATTTGTTGTGATTTCTGTTGTTCCGAATAAATGATCACTTCCGTGCCTACTTGCGTATTCATAGCCTGGCATTCTTTTTCTTAAAGAGCGCTCTCCAAGCTTTCCAAGCTTCAGACTCCACAAACCTGGACTTGTGTGTTGTTGTATTTATTTAAAGGCGGCGGGAAATGCAACCCCAGGCATATTTGGGGGAACCCTTCCCCCTTTCCAGGGTCAGACAAGTATCCAGAGAGCTAACATTTGGAAACAGGAACTCTGTGGTTCCTTCCTGGTCATGCTGAGGGGTGGCCCATTTGAAGTCAGGAGAGTTGGGTGGCTTCATGTCCTCCGAGCTAAGCAAAGAAGCAGGAATGTTTTGCCTCAATCTCTAAGACGACCATGGCTCTTAGCTTTCTTCTGTACTCGATCCCTTCAGAAATCCCACACTTGTCTTAGCCAGCTGTGTGGTAACAGGGCACAGGCCTCCACCATTCTCAGAAACTTCCCAAAAGCCAAGTGACCACGGCCATCACTGGGAGGCTGTCCTCTCTCCACTGGGCCACTTGCTTCTCCACTCCCAGCACCCACCTCTTCTCAAACAGAAGGCTGCCTGGCAGTTTTTCCTCACCACGTTATCATTACTTTTTCAGCTGGTGACGCTGAGGTTTTCGAGGTAAAGCAGCCAGGTTGAGATGAGATTTAAGTGGCCTGGCCCCTCGCTGGTGGTTAGCACAGTGCTATGGTGGAGAGGAGGGGACCTGGCCGGCCTTCCAGGAGCCCCTCCTCCCTCCCAGGACCCCACCTCTGCCCTCACAGGAAATTCAAACTGGAAGAGCTGGAGTCCACCCTCCCTTCCTTTTCCAGACAAATCTCCCCATCGTGTACAATGCAAGAATGATGGCAGGCATTGCAGCAGCTTGGACACCTCAGAGTCTTCCCGGCATCCAGAATGAAGTCTGAAAGGGCACGACATTTGTCAGCAACATCCACTACCCTGGGACACATTGTCTCCTACCGGCATTTGCCCGGACATTTTGAGGAAAAACATGTCTGAGGCATAAAAAGACAAATGTGCATTGCTTGAGGAACAGTCATTGGCAAGCTGCCTGCCTGAGTAAAACTCTTTCTTCCCCTGAGGAGAGGGAAGCAGTCACCGGACAGAAGTCACCAGTTACTGGAAGTTTCTGGAAGCCGTAGAAGAATTCTTCGAACGCTCTTTTTAAAAATGGCCCTCTATTAATCCTGTTTGTGTTTCTGTTATTTCACGTAGGCAAGAAAACAAAAACCAGGAGACTTCCCCTTCAAAATATACGTTAGTCCCTTTCACCTCTTCATCGCCATTTTCTACAGCTTCATTTAAGCCCTTCAGGGCCTCAGTCCAGATGGCTGCTGGTATGTCCAAATAAATCCCCTGTCTCTAGGGCTTCCCTGGTGGTGCAGTGGTTGAGAATCTGCCTGCCAGTGCAGGGGACACGGGTTTGAGCCCTGCTCTGGGAAGATCCCACATGCTGCGGAGCAACTAAGCCCGTGTGCCACAACTACTGAGCCCGTGTGCCACAACTACTGAAGCCCTTGTGCCTAGAGCCCATGCTCCGCAACAAGAGAAGCCACCGCAATGAGAAGCCCACGCACCGCAACGAAGAGTAGCCCCCTCTCGCCGCAACTAGAGAAAAGCCCACTCGCAGCAATGAAGTCTCAACACAGCCAAAAATAAATAATTAAAAAAAAAAATCCCCTGCCTGTCTCTCCTCTGCCATCCACACTCCACAGGGCTCCCAGGGGGCCCTTTCAACACCTCCACTTTCAAAATGGCTTTCCCGGCTCATGTGGGGGACAAAGGGCCAAGGAGTCAGGCCTCTGACATCGTGGCCAATTAAGTTGGGGATTCTTTGAAAAAACACACGCAGTTCAAGGGAGAAAACTTCTGAGTCTTGCCTTGGACCACGCCCCTGTTCTGCACTGTGAATTAAGAATGATTCGTGAATAGTTTAATTACGATGCTGGTGGCACAATTATGCTGCATTGCACTTTTCATGTTACAAGCATTTGATTCATAAAAGATAAATATTGGAACGTGGCATTGTATTACATCCCATTTGGCATTGCTCTTGTTTCCAATACACCCTTTTTTTTTTTTTTTTTTTTGCGGTACGCGGGCCTCTCACTGTTGTGGCCCCTCCCGTTGCGGAGCACAGGTTCCGGAAGCGCAGGCTCGGCGGCCATGGCCCACGGGCCCAGCCGCTCCGCGGCACGTGGGATCCTCCCGGACCGGGGCACGAACCCGTGTCCCCTGCATCGGCAGGCGGACTCTCAACCACTGCGCCACCAAGGAAGCCGCCCAATATACCCATTTTAAATACCTCAAGATAAAAGCCTCGTGACTCCTGAGATACTCGGCCCCCAAATGCTCAGCACTGGAGGGATCAAAGGGCCTGACTTTCAGCAGTGCTCAGTACTGCTGTGTCAAATGAGCGAGGCTGAGGAATCCCCAGCTGCCTCCCCGCCCTCCCAGGTGAGTGGGCGCTGGTTCAGGAGGCTCCTATCTGGGCCCAAGGTGGTCCTGGCTCCCGGCTCCAGGGGTATATGGAGCTGAGCTGTGCGTTTCCTCAGCCTTCAGTTCTTCTTACCTTTCACTTGGGTGTAACCTTTCAGCGTTTGCAAAGTGCCTGCGGAGCTATTCTATTTTATTCCCCCAGTAGCCTTGAAAGGGCAGAAACTGACACTCAGAGGGGATAACTGGCTTCCTCAGGCTCCCCTCGCTGGCAGGTGCAAAGCAAGACTGGAATCAGGTGTCTGACTCCAAACTCAGGGCTCAGCTACTAATAGTAATGGCGACCATTTACGGAGTGCCCACCGTGTGCCGAGCATAGCTCTCAGCACTGACTGCGTGAATCCTCATATCAACCCTAGAGGGTAAGTTCCTGGATCAGCTTGGGTTCCCCCAAAGAAGACCTTCAGATGAGGACTCCAGTGCAGGCTGTTGGCAAGGTGATCTTAGGCAGCAGGCCATGGGGAGCTGGAAAGGGAGACAGGGAAGGGGGCGCTAATAAAAGGTGCCACTCGCCGAAGGGGTTACAGCAGCTTGTTCTTTCTGAGGAAACTCTAGAATCCGCGTAGAACACAGAGCAGATTTAGTCACAAAGGGGCAAGAGAGCTGGGGTTCTGACACACCCATCCGAGCAGTCATTGTTTGGGGACAGCTGTCGTGTTAAGGGGTGAGGATAGGACACTTGGACTCAGGAAGCAGGCTTTGACATCCAGAAAGAGCAAAGATGTCAGGGAGGAGAGCCCTGAAGGGACCGAGTGGCATTTGGGCAGCGCCAGCTATACTACTACTACTTGCCCCGTGAGAATTTTAGAGATGAGAAAACGGAAGCATAGAGATTTTAAGCCTCTTGCCCAGGTCACACACACAATAGGCGGCAGAGCCCGAATTTAAGTAGTCAGATGAGAGCCTGTGCTCTTAGCCACCAGCTGCCTCTCTTCCTTAGCCCGGGAGTTCCCTGTGCTTTCCACCTCCCACCCTCCAGGCCCTCCCTGACCGCTTCTCCAGCCTCCGGTGAGCCCAAGCTACACATGCTCCTCTGTCTCTTGACCCCTACCTTCCCACTACACAGTTGCAGGACAGGGGTTCAATGTGACAGGGATCAGAATCCCCAGGGGCTGCTCAATCGTAGCCTGAGGGTCCCCAGCTCCAGTCGGATCCCAAAGGTCTAGGGAAGGTGGGAACTGGCGTCTCTCTCAAGTCCCCGGGTGAAGCTGCTGCAGGTCAGAGCCAGGCTTTAGGTACCACACTCAGGGCATGACTGCTGTCTCCTGATCCGCCGCAGGGTGTGTGGGTCTGAGAAGCAGAGGAAGCAGGAGATGAAAGGGAGCACGGAGTTCCTGGGGTCGGGTCTCAGGTCCCGGATGAGGAAACCAGGTCCATGCGGGATAAGTGACGCCCCTATGGTCCCTTCTGAGGTTCTGAGCAGTGTAACAAAAAGAAGTGATGGGCTCCAGGCAGAGGAGGGAAGGGGTCACTCTTGCTACCCCCTTGGTGCCGGTCTTGGATGTGAGAGGCAGGAGGAAGAGACTAGAGGAGCAGAGTGAGGTCCCCTCCGGGGGGCAGGACCCACCAGGCACTGGGGAAAACACTGGGCGGCTTCAGTCCCAGCCAGGGCCAGGCTCACAGTGACCCGTCTTCACGGGTCCCCGTGGGGAAGAGAGTCAAGTAAGGAGAATGGGAGAGTTTCTGGAGAGCTGGGAGGGAAAGGGCAGTGCTTACTCAATACGTTTATTCACTTCGTCCCTGTGATCTTCAAACAAAGAGCCGATTCAGTTAGCTGAGTTTCAAAAAGCTCAGTTAAAACAGTTAAACATTATTTAGTGCCTCATAAGCTAAACAGCCAGTGGACTGAACTTCTTAACAAATTTTGACATTGAACATATATCAGTTATGATTCAAAGATATTTATAGGCACCTACTCTGTGGAAGGCAGGGATGCCACAGGCCCTGGAGAGACGATGGTAGACCAAAATCCCTGACCGTTTTGACCAATTGAAAAATCCTGTGTGTGTGTGCGTGTGTGTGTGCGTGCGTGTGTGTGTGTGTGTGTGTGTGTGTGTGTACCCCCTTTGGGTTTTTTTTAGGATGTACAGCCCTCACTGTTCTACTGCCTCCACTGTCCAAATTCCCTTGGCATTCTTGCAGTGTTTGCAGACTTGGTCTCCTAAACACAAGAATGACACACATTCTGTGTGCAAACAAATAATGCTGCCCAAACTGTCATCTTAATGTGTTTCTTTGGGCTCCACCAGGATGTCGAATTACCCAGTCCATACAGCATATGTTCAGCAGAGATCCTGTTGAAAGCAAACATCTCCACCACAGCTGAGCAGGAAGCTGAAAAAATAAATTCAGTTTGGGATTGCTCAAAAAGATGAATTTTCATAGACTGGAGCGGGAGGGGATGATTTATTAGATCGGAAAATGGTTCAGCAGTACTTGAATGTAGTTTCCGTTGGGCGACAGCGCCCTCTGTTCGTGCCTTTAAGGAAAACAGGCAGCGTTTTCATTGACAGCGTGGTTAGGAGAGCTGTACTAAAATGTCCTGGTGGGAGGTTGCCAGTGGTTGGTTTGGGGACTTGTCAGGGTGTTTGTCTCCAGGACATTCTCTTATTCACTCCAACAGTTGTGAGAACCACCGCATCACTCGGAGTCTGCCTACCCAGGTGTGTTATTCTCAGGCTGCTCAGAGCTCCCAGCCAGGGCTGCTTCCCTCTCTCGTTAACATCCATACTGGCTACCTATCTCCCTTTTGGAACCTGCCTGTACCTTATCCTCTCAGGATGGTAGTCCAAGGCCTTTGGCTTCTGTAAGATCATTGTACCATGGGACTGATGGATACAAACAAGACTAAAGACCCCCCTCCACCCCATTATTGGTCCAAAGACATTCATGGGCAACTCTTGAGACAACAACCCAGACTTTGCTGTCTGGCCAGAGGCTCTGAATAGGAAAGAGATCTCAGGCCAGGAAGAAGGGAGAGAGATATCATACATCATAGACCCAAGGGGGAAACACTTCTATATGGTTTCCTCAAATTAGAACTGTAGGCAGCAATGACTTTATGGTGATGGGGCGAGAACGTTTCAGAAAAACATCTTGTTTGTGAAGAGTGGTAATTAAACGAGAAGGTGGCGCTAATGAGGTGCTGGACTACTTAAGCAAACCAACGTCTAAGCCTGTAAATGCCGCAAAGTTACAAATCAAAGCACTATGGACAACAAATCACGAAGAGCCAGCTAGGCTTGAATCTGCAGCCAATCAACAATTTCCCTGCTTTGCTTCTGCCTTTTATTTATAACAGTCTCTCTATAGGGGCTTCCCTGGTGGTCAAGTGGTTAAGACTCTGTGCTTCCACTGCAGGGGGCACAGGTTCAATCCCTGGTCGGGGAACTAAGATCCCACATGCCAGGAGGTGCGGCCAAAAATAAATAAATAAAAATAAAAATCTCTGTATAGGTCCAATCGGTGGAGTGCTCCTAACCACTTCTGGTTTTGCACTGCCCTGTGTGAACCAGTTTTTGCTCAAATAAACTCAAAAAATTTAATACTCCTCAGTTTATCTTTAACAAGAGTCAGAGATTCCTCTTTCATAAAACTTCCGTGATCTTGAATACATCATCATAATATCATGTCTGCATGAACTGTGTAAAGCTGGCTTGACCAAACTCCCTTACGCAGATGTTTTAATGGCTGGTAGACACAAACCCTTTCTGTAATTCATCGCTCAGCCTAACTCCTGTTGAAATGAGCGCGTTGCCTCAATTAGAGCTGAAGGTTTAAAAGAGTAAAGACTTGCTTGTAAAAATTTTGTTGTGACCTCATGAGTCCCCAGGCCCTGCAGTATTACAGATCAACAGCTGACCTTCCTCCACACAGGATGCTGTGCAGACATCTTGCTGGGAGCACATGAAGACCAGAGCCATAGCCCCACGAAAACATTGCCGGGAATGTGCCTCAGCCCCCAAGGACACAGCTCATCTTCCTGGTTTTGTTACTCCATCGCTGACGTTTAGCATCTTCACGTGAGGTCCGTGAATGGGAGGTGGTTTCCAGCTTTTTGGTGACTCAGGGGACCTGAACTCTAAATTTTTTTAATGAATAAAAAAAGGAAGAAAGGGTAAGAAAACGTTCCAATCTCTTTTTTTTTCTCACTCAGTAACATTCATGTGATATTTTCTCCTCCGCTTCCCACTTGCCCAGGAAATTCCAACCTGGGTAGAATAGAAGCCTTAGAATAGAAGCCAACAACACAATTAAGGTCCATTTGGATTCGTGCTGGGGTGAACCTGCTTAAGCATCCCTTGTTTTTCTGCAACTCTCCTCAGTCTCACAAATGTTTTCTCTCTGGATACCAGCAATTCCCCTGAGCCGGAAGTGGATTGGATTTTATTCTTATTCCCAGTTCACAGTCGATGGGAGGGAGAATCAGAGGGATCAAGGGATCTACTTGAAAGTGGTGGGTAATAATGTCGCAATGTCCCTCGTTTGGTTCTCTTCCCATTAAACAATGCAATCAGGTCCACCTTACAGATTAAGACAACCAAGGCAAAATAACTTACTCAAGAAGGCTGTCAAAATTCCATCTTTGCTTCAGTGATACAGGCTCCGGACGCGCATGCTCAGCAGCCATGGCTCACGGGCCCAGCCGCTCCGCGGCACGTGGGATCCTCGCGGACCGGGACACGAACCCGCATCCCCTGCATCGGCAGGCGGACTCTCAACCACTGCGCCACCAGGGAAGCCCTGTTTCAGTGACTTTCGATGCCACCTTTCTAATTTACTAAATTTCCATATGCCGTTGGGTCCGTTTCTGGACTTTCTATCCTATTTCATTGGTCTGTGTTCTCATGCACTAGTACTGCACCGCTTTAATTATAGAAGCTATATTAGCTGTTTTAGAGTCTGGTAGACACCCACCTATAGCTTTTCTTTTTCTGTGTTTTCTGGCTATTCTTGCACATTTATTTTTCCACATGAACTTCAGTATAAACTTGTCATTATATTGCATAACAAAAGCCTGCTGGTGTTTTGTTTTGTTTTTTTAAATTGGGATTGAGATAAATTTACTAATGGGGAAATGGCATCGTGATAATGTTGAATCCTTTTATTCAAAAACAAGGGATATCTTTCCATGGGTTTAAGGTTAATTTTGTATTTTGTTTAAGGCTAATTTTGTATCTTTAAGAGAGGTTTTATTATTTTCTTCATTTTGACTGCACATTTCTTTTTTTAAATATACATTTATTTATTTATTTATTGGCTGCATTGGGACTTTGTTGCTGCGCGCAGGCTTTCTCTAGTTGTGTTTAGCGGGGGGCTACTTTTTGTTGTGGTGCGTGGGCTTCTCATTGAGGTGGCTTCTCTTGTTGCGGAGCATGGGCTCTAGGCGTGTGGGCTTCAGTAGTTGTGGCTCGCGGGCTCTAGAGCGCAGGCTCAGTAGTTGTGGCGCACAGGCTTAGTTGTTCCGCGGCATGCGGGATCTTCCCGGACCGGGGATCGAACACATGTCCCCTGCATTGGCAGGTGGATTTTTAACCACCGCGCCACCAGGGAATTCCCTTGACTGCACATTTCTGATTATGTTTATTCCTAAGTGCTTAATGGCTTTTGTAGCTATTGTTCATGGTGGGACTCTATTCGTGTAACTGGAAGCTATTTATTCTTTTTAATAAAATTTTAATTTCAGAATATTTTAGAATTACAGAAAAGTTGCAAAATAGTACAGAGTTCGCATACACACCCAGTTTCCTCTAAGATGAACATGTTACATTTGTCTAAACTTAGAAACCAACATTTCTACATTACTGTCAAAATCCAGACGTTATTCGTCCATCACCAGTTTTTCCACTAATATCCTTTTTCGGCTCCAGGATCCCACCCAGGACACTACATTACATTTAGTGGTTGTGTTTCTTTAGTCGTCTCTGATCTGTGACAGTTTTTCAATCTTTCCTTGGTTTTCATGACCATAATAGTTTTGAGGAGTACTAGTCACGTGTTTACAGAATGCCCCTCACTTCAGGTTTTTCTGATATATTTAGAGTGTAGGTTTGGAGGAAGCATATCACAGAAGTGACGTGGCCTTCAAGGTGACTGATTTTGCACATGTTAATTTTACATCCTGCTACATCGCTGAATTCTTTCACTGTTTGCATTAGTACTATCATTGATTATTTCGTTTCCAGTTATATTGTCATGTTAGCGCCCAAAAAGGATAGCTTTACTTCTTCTTTTCCAATTCTCATGCCTCTAATTTTCCCCTTCTTTTCTCCGACATTTCTTTCTTGAAGTCTTTCTCCCTGGAAGACATCTTCTCCAAGGTTTCTGTCTCTGGTCCCCTCGGTTTCAGGGCCCTTCCCTCTGCCTGATGTTGTAAGACCCCCAAGTACTAGGTGGGGCTTCAGTACTCCAGCACTTAGAGCCCAGCTTTCTCCTTGTGGGGCTGATTTTGTCTAGGCTTCAACCACACCCTTGCCCCTCCTCCTCTCCCCGCTACACCCCGACATCATGGGATTTCCCTCCCCACCCAAAGGCCCACATGGCAGCAGGAGCTCCCGCTGCATCTCTGTTGAAATCAGGTGTTTATTTCTCTTTCTTCAATTTGAAGTTTGTGATAGACCTGTCTCCTAGAAATGCTGCAGGTAAGATTTTGTTTGTGTTCCATGTTGACTTTATGGCTGGAGGGAAGGATGTGTGAAAAGATTCAGATTCAAGCAGTCACCATTTCCCTAGGGCAGATCAGAGCTCTTCCAGACATCAAGTCTCAGGGCTCTGGTCCTTGACTTACTGGTTTCTGTATTTTTGAAACCAGTTCAAAATGGATTAACTGAATGGAGGGCTACCTTATAACCTCTGAAACCAGATGCTTGGTTTCAGCTTCCTTAAGCAGCTGAAAGGAAGAGGCAGCTTCCTTAAGCTGATTTCTGGCCATGGGCTAGCTTCCATGGTCTGGCAGAGAATTCTTAATGGAAGATGCTAGAACCTCAGTTTGCACTACAGCCTTTCAGAGTGCAATGGGTAAAAATTTAACTAAATGTCTTGCTGCTGCAAAACAAAGATCCCCATGTTCTCAGTCTACAGTATCTGAGTCTTCACTGCCCTCTTCTTTACCACTTCCAATAGACCATTACTAATACTTTACTTTCTGTAACATGCAAAAAGCCATTTCTAGATATCAACTGATGTATTAAACAAAATATAAATTTATTGCTCTTCCATATAAAGTAGGTCTGGAGATAATCTGGGGTTGCCATGGCAGTTCATCAATTATCAAGGACTCAGGACTTCTATCTTGATGTTCTGCCAACTTCAACAAATTCCTCCACCTCTTGGTTCAAAAGTGGTTCCTTTAACTCCAGCCATCACACTCACATTCCAGCTAGGCAGAGGAAGTTGCAAATAAGGGCAGAACTGAGTCCTAGAATCTTACCAGCAAGGGAGTTGAAAAATTAGATCTTTATCTTGGGATTCCATGTGGCAACTAAGAGTTAGGTGATAAATTTCTTAAAAAGTGGAGAATAGATATTGGGGAATGCCAGATCACAAGCATGAACTCTTAACGCAATATTTATTATACAACACCTCACTGCCCCCTCCCAAGAGTGTTATAGCAATTCTTGCCTGGCGATTATAGGAACAGGGTTGGTGAATTGTTTGTTAATTGAGATGATTTTGTAAAAAAAAAAAAAAAATTCCTTTTTCTGTAAACCTATTAACACGTCAATTTAAGTACTTCTGATTTCTAGAGGGGCTGGGAGACATTAGAATTATAATGCTACCTTATTGCCCAGTTCCAGCCCTTTTTAGAAACTCTGTTTTTGGAATAGAGTATCTTTCACATGTTTGTTATTTTATGTAGTATATTTCTATTGTATTTCTGCAGAAAAGAGCAAAACAAAGAATACTGAGCCTTAGGTCTGTGTGCAAGTGCTGTTATGCCGTATAACCACTAGATGGCGATCATGTTCAGACTGCTGGAACTCATCCTATCCTTTGAACACGCTCCCTCTCCAATCTCAGAGAAAAGTTTAAAACCAAATCTCTTTCTGAAATAATGCAATGGGAATAAATCTCAGACCCCAGACTCTAGGGTGTGAGAAATACTAACAGTCTTTATTTTCTATAAATCATCTCATGTACTACTTCAAGATCCAAGGAAAATTAAACTTCAGTCATTCTTGGAGCTGTTCCCTCTTCCACTCAACCCCAGGAGAGGGCAAAGGTACCAACGTTTAGGGTTCCACCAACACTCTGGGGGCCCCCTGCTGGCATTGGCATATGTCCACACTGAGGATCACTGAGAGGCCCTTTGTTCAAACTCCCATAACACTGTCTGGCCCAGAGCTGCCTTGTTTTAGTGCCATTTTTGGAGCCCAGGCACATTGGGGAGTTTGGGGACCCAGGAACCTAGGATGAGTCTCTCTGATGCCCAACTGGGCCCATCCGTCTGAGCTCCTTTCACATCCTCAGGGTGCTGTCATGGACCAGGGCACGGATACCTTCTACTCACAGGACCCCAGGCCTTCTCACTGCCCTAGGTTTCACTTGAATTCCCACCTCTCTCTCCAGGCTTCCTTCAGAGGTTCTTTCACTCTCACACCCTATTCTCCTCAAAGGATTTAGGCATTTGGAAACAAATCTAAGAGGAGATGGTTTGCAGGCAACACTTTCTTTCAACCTGCTATAAAGCTTCCTAAAAGCAAGGAAGCACTACCTACAGAAGAAGTGAAACATAAATGTACAACTCTTAAATTTAAGCATCCTGCCACACCAATTAAGCATGCCTCTGTAACCAGCTGATAATATATGCCTCTAAAATAATTTCCAATGCAAAACCAAAATACCAAAATCTTCTACTTACTGGAAAATGCCTTCCTTGGCTGCCTCCTCCCTGTATACCATCTCAGTGATATAGCTCAGCATATCAAGTGCTCAGGATGACAAGTGTCAATTCCACAGACCAGATTTGTCAAAAAGTAACTGATCTCAGGGCAGCCCTGCTTATGCAGAGAGAAACTTTTCGCAAACCATGCTTCAATTCACCTTAGCAGCTATTCATTGAGTTTTTCCACATGTAGAACAAACAAATGACCACAGTGTTCATGTTATAAGATCTACCCCTAAAACTCACAGATACAGAGAAAAACGAGTGGTTACTAGTGAGGGCATGGGGCAAAATAGATGAAGGGGATTAAGAGGTATAAACTACTAGGTATAGAATAAGTAAGTTACAAGAGTGTAATGTACAGCACAGGGAACATAGTCAATATTTTATAATAACTTTATATAGAGTATAATCTATAAAAAATATTGACTCACTATGTTGTTCACCTGAAACTAATAGAATACTGTACGTCAACTATATTTCGATTAAAAAAAAGATTTACTCCCAACCTACAGGAGCTTATGATCTCAGGGGAAGACTGAGACTCGCATCCCTAACTGTGAGAAGGGCTACAGTGTAGGTTCGACAGCTCCAAGAGGATAGCTGATGTTATAGGAAGTTAGACTCGGTGGATCCCGCTGTCTCAGTATTTCAGCAGTGACCTCCAAGGGTGAAAACAGCAAGTGCCAAGTTTAGATCAAGGCTGGGAACATTCACACAGGACTTCCCAGGAGCTAGCACCGGGTTGGTTTTGACGGCTGCTGTGGACTGAATTGTGCCCCCATAAGATTCATATGTTGACACCCTAACCTCCAATGGGACTGCATTGCAGATAGAGGTTAAATGAGGTCATCAGGGTGAAGCCCTGACCTGATAGGATTTGCGTCCTTATAAGCAAAGACACCAGAAAGCTCCTTATCTCCCCCCACCCAGCTTTCTTTATCTCTCTCCCTCCTTCCCTCTCTTGCCCTTCCTCCCCATATGTACACTCAGAGGAAAGGCTAGAGCTCTCACCAGAAACCAAACCTGCTGGCACCTTGATCTTGGACTTCCAGCCTCTGGACTTGTGAGAAATAAAATTCTGTTGTTTAAGCCACGCATCCCGTGGTATTTTGTTATGGCAGCCTGAGCAGCCTAAGAGACCAGCATTACCTTATCCCTCCCTAGAAGGATATTAAAGGGTTGAGATTGGTGAGTCCTGGGGTGAATATTTATGCGGAAGATTAAGAGGGAAAGTCACCAGAGGCGAATGTCCTTGGCATATATCCCTGGAGGTTTAGAGGACGGTAGGGATTAGTGTCACACCCACCTGAGACAGCTATCTTTAGGGTCTTCTTGGAGCAGAAGAGAGAGAAATGAAAGCACTGGGGGCGAGCTGGTCATCCACCAATGATGGGACAAATGTGTACACCTCCTGGGGGATCAAATACAACATGATAAAGCAGAGCTCCTCCAAAAGGCCTGCATGGGGTGTGGCACAGGACCCCAACAGTGGGACAGACAACCAAAGCCCAGAGACAGAGGGAGGACTCAGAATCAGGCAGAGGGGAGAGGCGTGGCTGCTTCAACAGATCTCTGGTGAGGGTCTCATATGACTGCCCATGAGAGCGAGAGTCCAGTCTGGACATCTGCTGTGCCCAGAGTGTGCCAACCCAGATGCAACTCTTCATGCACTTGTTACGGTTGAATTGTGTCCTAACCCCCAGTACCTCAGAATGGGACTGTATTTGGAGATAAGCTCTTTAAATAGATAAAGAAGTTAACAATGAGGCCATTATCCAATCTGATTGGTGTCCTTACAAGACGAGGAAATCTGTATGCATCAAGAGACACTGGGGTTCATGTGCACAGAGGAGAGACCACGTGAGGACACAGTGAGAGGACGGCCATCTACAAGCCAAGGAGAGCGGTTTTAGGAAAAAAGCATGCCTCTGACTCCTTGATCTCAGACTTCCAGCCTCGAGAACTGTAGAGAAAATAAATGACTGTTGTTTAAGCCACACAGCCTGTGGTACTTCATTATGGCGGCCAGACCTGACTGACACACAGCCCTGGACACAGCTCTGGTGGGACGAGCCATAGTAAAACTGGGAAGCCAGCATGTCCCTTCCCCAAAGCAGGTTGCTCAGACAGAGAAAGCTGGGACAATTTGGTGAGCATTTAGGATTTTGACAAGTGCACTGATTCTGCAAGAGTGATATGATTCTTAGACCAGATTGGACTTTTGTCAACTAAAAGGACCAGAAATATAAAGAAACTCCCTGATCTTTCATCAGCAGGGCAGGGAAGCATGACTCTCCAGGGTGGCCCTGTAGGAACGGTTAGAAAAATAAAGTGCTGTCTCCTTGTCCCTCACCAATCCAGCCTACTTCACGAAACAGTTCAACTAATATGGACTATGTGCTTTCTTCACCAGGCAATTTTCTAAATCCTCTACGTGAATTAATTCCTCACTCCTCATTCACACGTGAGGAAACTGACACACAGGCTGTCACCCATTTTGCCCTGGTGAGGGGTCAGTGTCAGGGTGCGGACAGCCTGGCCCTCACTACACTGACTCCAGGCAATGGGTCCAGGAGGAAGGGAAGGATTAAATCCGTCTGGGCCAATGGAGCAAGGCCTTTGGAGGAGGTGAGGTTTCACTGAGCCTGGAAGTGCAAGAGGATTTTGACAAGCAGATAAGAGGAAGAAAAGCCTTCCAAGCTGAAGGAACTGTTAAAAGGTGAACAGAGGCACATGAAGACGTCTAAGAGGGTATTGGAACAAACATGGATTGGAACCAGACAAGGCTAAACCGGAAGTGGGGAGGGGGACACCCCAACCAGGGGCAAGACACTTACAGAGAAGACCCGGGAAGGGAAGCAGGGACATTATTATTATTATTATTATTATTTTACATCTTTATTGGAGTATAATTGCTTTACAATGGTGTGTTAGTTTCTGCTTTATAACAAAGTGAATCAGTTATACATATACATATGTTCCCATATCTCTTCCCTCTTGCGTCTCCCTCCCTCCCACCCTCCCTATCCCACCCCTCTAGGTGGTCACAAAGCACCAAGCTGATCTCCCTGTGCTATGCGGCTGCTTCCCACTAGTATCTATTTTATGTTTGGTAGCGTATATATGTCCATGCCACTCTCTCGCTTTGTCACAGCTTACCCTTCCCCCTCCCCATATCCTCAAGTCCATTCTCTAGCAGGGACATTATTGAGTGGCTATAGTTTCAGCAGTTACCTTATCTGGGAAGGCTGGATGTCTGTGATTGGTTGTCCTTAGGTTTCCACTTCATGACCTGGAGGCATTTACGAGCTTAGGTTTTGGTTTACTTACATTGACCAGGATGGCTTTAGAGCCCATCAGTCTAGTGGCTTCCTTGTTTCATTAAACAGAACAGTTTGAAGCAAAGACACAGAGATGCGAAAGAGCAAGGTTTATTCCAATATGTCTCTGAGGGGTATGGAAGTAGGGAATCTAGTGAGACTGTCGCAGGAGAATCACGGGATCAGAGGGTTAGGGAGTGAAGCCAATATTCCACGCGGGAATCACTCGTTTTACTGCACACACTCACACAGCACAACGTAAGTTAGTCATGCAAATAAGGAAGAGGGAAGGGAGTAAGGAACCACCCAGAAGAGGGATCCGGGAGGAGGCCTCAGCACGAGCATCGCCCCAGGTCCAGCAACAGGTCTCAGGACACACGTGAGCGGAAAGTCACCCTCTGTTCCTACGGAGCCTCCGCAGCTCCGTCTGGAACAGCTCCTGGGCCACATAGAGTCAGGTCCTGGGAGGCTGAGCTTTCAGACCACCCCTCTCAATGTTATTTTAACGGGTCCACCCGAGAGTGTAATGGTTACGCCCCAGGGGTCTCTTATCAGTCTCCCGTTCTGCTCCCCGGAAGTCTATCCATGGATGTGGAACTTTCCTTATCCCTAGTAACACTCAACATCTCTCACTTAAACATTGGATGCTTCAAAACAATCATTGAGGTTCCCATTGGCCATTGTGACTCCATTTTGAACTACTTGACACAGCATACAGGAGGAGTAGGAATCACATGATTAAAATTACGTCATAACAACCCACCCTTTGATTCTGAGAATCACAGTGAATCTAACACCTTCAACACTGTAAACTGCCCCAGTTTAAAAGCTTGCTGCAGCGTACTTCCCCCCTTTATCTTTTATTTCTTTTCACTTAAAAAAAAATCACACACAAATTTCACACAAAACAATTATTTTTCCATTCAAGGTCAGTATTAACGCTTTGCTTTTTTGACAATTGCAATCTATGGCATTTATTTGGATTTTTATTTGAACAAACTAATTTTTATAAATGTTAGGCATTTTTTCAGACAACCTCAGTGACGTTTTTGTGGTTATTAGATAATGAATATGATTTTATTCTCAAATATTTTTCATTGCCCAACTTTCGAAAGTTATATTTGGTGCCTTTATTGTTTAGAATATCACCTTATTTTGTCCCTGTACCAACATTGCTTTCCTTCCTTATAATGGGAATTTCTTTCACAAGCAACGACTAATTAGAGGTGTCTGTCATCTCAAAGTGGTCTAAGTAATTTATTGAGAATTTAATTTACTGAGAAAAGACAGGGTTAAAAACAGCCTATATAATAAAAAAGATAAAAATAGAAACTTATTTCTATTTTTTAAGAATCGAAACTTATTTCTAAAAATTAATTTTAGAAAATTAATTTTTAATTTCTTAAAAATAGAAACATTTCTATTTTTTAGGAATGCTATTGGTATACATTTTTTAAATTTTATTTATTTATTAATTTTTGGCTGAGTTGGGTCCTCGTTGCTGCGCGAGGGCTTTCTCTGGTTGCAGGGACTACTCTTCGTTGCAGTGCGCGGGCTTCTCAGGCTCTAGGCACGCGGGCTCAGTAGCTGTGGCACATGAGCTCTAGAACGCAGGCTCAGTAGTTGTGACACACGGGCTTCGTTGCTCTGCGGCATGCGGGATCTTCCCGGACCAGGGCTGGAACCCGTGCCACCTGCATTGGCCGGCGGGTTCTTAACCACTGCGCCACCAGGGAAGCCCCTTGGTATACATTTGAAGTGGCTCAATGTTATTATTATTTGTATTGAATGTGCTTTGCATAATAGGTTTTTTCATTTTGAAAAGAGCAGAAAATTATCTTTTTCCTGTTTAAATTTTAAAAATCTTTTATTGTAGTAAAGTTGATTTACAATGTTATGTTAGTTTCTGCTGTACAGCAAAGTGATTCAATTATAAATATACAGATATCCACTCTTTTTTATTGATAGATTCTATTCCCATATAGGTCATTATGGAGTACTGGGTAGAGCTCGCTATGCTATACAGTAGGTTCTTATTGGTTATCTATTTTATATATAATAGTGTGCTTATGTCAATCTCAGTCTCCCAATTTATCCCCCCCCCCCGTTTCTCCTTTGGTAACCATAAGTTTGTTTTCTACATCTGTGACTCTATTTCTGTTTTGCCAATAAGTTCATTTGTACCATTTTTTTAGATTCCACATATAAACTATATCATATGACATTTGTCTTTCTCTGTCTGACTTACTTCACTCAGTATGACAATCTCTAGGTCCATCCTTGTTGCTGCAAATGGCATTACTTTGTTCCTTTTTTTTTTTTTTTTTCGGTACGCGGGCCTCTCACTGTTGTGGCCTCTCCCATTGTGGAGCACAGACTCCGGACGCGCAGGCTCAGCGGCCATGGCTCACGGGCCTAGCCGCTCCGCGGCATGCGGGATCTTCCTGGACCGGGACACGAACCCGCGTCCCCTGCATTGGCAGGCGGACTCTCAACCACTGCACCACGAGGGAAGCCCACTTTGTTCCTTTTTATGGCTGAGTAACATTCCATTGTATATATGTACCAGGTCTTCTTTATCCATTCCTCCATTGATGGACATTTAGGTTGCTTCCATGTCCTGGCTATTGTAAATAATGCTGCAGTGAACATTGGGGTACATGTATCTTTTCAAATTTTGGTTTTCTCTGGCTGTATGCCCAGGAGTGGGATTGCTGGATCATATGGTAGCTCTATTTTTAGTTTTTTAAGGAACCTCTATACTGTTCTCCATAGAGGCTATACCAATAACCCCTTGATTTTTAAAATTTACTTCTTTTTTTTTAGTCCAGCAATGTATATGATATATATTAGGTTTTTTTACTGAGATAAATCCCAAATATTATAGCAAGTACAACAGCTAGGCCTTCCTTAATAAGGCAACCAAACCAATTATTCCATAAAAAAAAGTTGAAAAAATTCCAAATTTTCCACTTTTTAAACTGTGAGGATATGTGCCATGGAAATTTTTATGTTTAAACTATGTTCTGGATTGCCAAACGGAGCATGTGTTTTCCTTGTTTGAGTCAGTCATACTTAGAACGTCTGCATTCATTATGGCTACAATTTTAGGTAAGTTAGTGAGCTCGGTATCAAATTTGTGTAATGCTCTTTTAATCTCATCTTTTTTGGTTATTCTCTGGATCAAATGGGATAGTTTATGTTCAAGATGAGGTGTATTGATCCATGGTACATGCTCTGGTCTAATCTCTGAGTGAGTAAACTGTCTGGGAAGGTCTCTGGTTTCAGTGTTATATATGGCATTAGAGTATAGTTTCGTTATTGTAAGTGACGTTCAAAACATGTTCAAAACATACACTTCTGCTACTCAAAGTAGGGTAGCCCTGGGTATAATTCCCCAATTACAGTGTGGGTATTGCTATAATGTCAAAAGCAAATATTCTTTCTCCTCCTTCTTGTGTAAGGATATAGAGTTTACACATTCCTGCATAAATACATCCACTATTACCCAGAGGGTTCAACATTGATCTAGTAGGGTTGGCTGAGACAGTGGGTTCCCAGTATTTCCCTGTTATAATAATAAAAGTGCAATTCCCAGTGTGCATATTGAAGGTGATGTTGGCCTGATATCATGTCTAGCATTGTTTCCAAGAAAACCCGTCTTTGCTGTAGGTTATTTGGTAAGTCTGTCGTAGGTATTGTAAAGGGTATTCACATCTGAAATGATCGTCAAATAGACAGTGAGTCCTTTTAGGGAAGTATGGTGTATAAGGTTGGTTGCTGGAGTTAAGTATTAGGTAATAGTTCTTTTCATGTAACTATGGACCTGCCTTTATCAGAATATGGTTGGTTAATAATACCAGGGGTTGTTTTTGTTTGTTTGTTAAAAAGGAGGTGCTGGGCAGGGGCTGGCGCTGACGGAGGAAGACTCCTTGCGCTTTCATTTCCTAACAGTTTTGCTGAGTATCAGCCCTGGTGATTTTTTTTTTTTTTTCTCCTGCACTATGCGGCTTGTGGGATCTCAGTTCCCCTACCAGGGATCGAACCTGGGTCCCCAGCAGTGGAAGCATCCTAACCACTGGACCACCAGGGAATTCAGTTATCAGTTGGTCTGATCTGCCATATGTTATATTGTTGTAGGATTTATAAAGTCTGTTTCTTAGTCAAGATTGAGTATCTCAAGCTGTTCTTCAAATTTCTTTGTGAGGGTTGTACAAGAGATTGCTATAAAAATTGCTATAAAAAAAAGAGATTCTGGAGATAAGCACAGAGATGTCCCCAAGATCCCAGGAGGATGTTATTGGTAGCAGAATGCTGAGTAGTATTGGAAACAGGGTGGCAGTAATGAAAAGTACCATCCTCATCGTCCCTATCATGGGAAAATATTATCTTTCTTAATCTATTGCATCTTATTTTTACCGTCAGTTACCCATATTGCCTTTCCTGAATTTTCCACTAATATATCGCCTTTGACAAATGCGCTAGAATTGTCTTTGCCTTTTTTCTGGTATAATATTTTAGTGAAGGGTATCGTTGCATTTGTACCTGCATTGTTTTGGTTCTTCGCTGATATCCCACTTGTGTTGTGATAATTCCCAGGCTGTTGTGAGATTAGCTCTAATTCTACCATTTGGGTGTATGATGACTTCCCAAAGTAGTGGGTGCTATCCCTTGAGATCTTGTCTGCTTGTGAGTAATCTTAGTTGTTGTTTAAGTGGGCCAATAAATCTCTCAATAGCACTTGCTGCTATCGGGTTATAGGCTAAGTGATAATTCCATTGTATTTCCTTGTCTACACACCATTCCCTGATAGAGTATCTGATGTGTAGATACATGTGTGATCTGCATATTTATTAGTTCCTTTGCCTTATCTAATTCTTGTCGTAATTCTTTAGACCGTATGTCCTTTCCACTTATTTTCCAATCATTTTTCTTTCATTTTCCTGACCAACTTGCAATACCATTTGCTATTGCCCATGAATCTACAGAAATGAATATTTCTCTGCCCTTCCTTCCGTGACTGCCTAACTGCTGGACAGACTGCATGTCTGCATGCTGCATGCAGTCTGCAGGCATGTGCACACTCTTTGTCTGACCTTCCTCTACTAGAGGCAATGGTCACCCATTCTCAGGACTGCTGCTTTCCAGGAGGCAAGGCTGGAGGTCACCAAGGCTGATCTGTCCGTAAACCAGCCATTTTTTTAACCCACGTGACCAAGAAGAACCCCATTTCCATATGTTAAGGTCATGGGTTTGTTCCTCCCTCGGAAATTCCAGCAAACTAATCAAGGCTCCAAAGATATTTCTTCCATTAAATGTGTTGTTTGACCATTGGCCTTAAGGTTCCTCCCCTGTATGCACATCTCCAGGTGAACAGTTTTCTCTCTGTTGGCACACGCTTGGTTTCTCCAGAGACATGCTAGCCCATTGTAGAGCAGTTATGTTGGTACTAAGTACGCCAATTCGGTTCCCTTGATGGGTTCTATGTGTAGCAATGCCTCGTATATTGTTCATATTACTCTTTCAATATAAGGATTTTTTAAATTCTGAATATGGGAACCTTTTGGTCCAGAATCCCCTTGGTTACCTTGGGTGCATATCATCCTTTCCCCAGGGGCTCCAGAAGGCATAATTTTTATCACAGATTACTTCTAGTCTTAATTTCATTCTTTCTGTAGAAAATTTTAGATGATCAAAGGTCATTATCTGGTTCTTGAGATGTTCAAATACCTTTTGTTGTTCTCTTACCCATTCAAATGTGGTGCTTTTCCTAGCTATTTTATATGTGGTTGGTGATGCAGTGCCTAAGTGTGTTATGTGCTGTCTCCAATATCCAAATAGGCCAATCAACCTCCATGCCTGTTCCTTGGTTTGTGGTGTGGGAAGTGCATTGACTTTATTTATGATTGGGTTGGGTGTGCTCCTTCCTTTATTACTTCAGATCACTCCTAAAAATTTGACAGTGTCTGTTGGTCCATGTACCTTGTCCCTATTTATCATCCATCCTTTGTCTGTCTGGAATTTGATCAGATTATTCTTTGTGGTTTCTAATTCATTCATATACTTCCTGCTGACTTAAAAAAAAATGCACAACGTTGACTGAGTTTCCCACTCAGTGAGTTAGCAGTTCCAGGGCTGTAGCAGAAGACTGTGGATAATCCATCCACCTCCTAGCAGGCAGCTGTTGAAGACAAGAGGTCAGTTGGTACTTTGTCCCCTCATTTGTTGGCTAATCTCCGGGAATAGCTCTTTAGTCAAGCAATGTTCCCACCATGTCTGATCTTCCTTCTTGGAGTCTGAGGAAACGTATGGGTTAAAGTAAGCCATTGGGTCCATTTTGTATTTCTTCAAGGATGCTCTAAAGGAGGTTCTAGTTTTTTTGGTAATACGATGCCCTACTCAGAAAAACCCGAGGTCCGGTCAAAATGCCCCCAAAGACTGACCAATGGAAGGGTGGCCTTTGTAAACCTGGAAAATCGGGTATTGTCAAAGAAAATTCTTTTATTAAAAAGTCTTCTGTTCCTTTAGAAAAAACCCTTGGAAGCCCTGACAAGCTGAAGGTAGAATATTTAATTCTCCAGACTCTTAGAGAATGTCAGTAGGGATTCAGATTATGTCATTTGGGTTCTGACCAAGAAAAGGAACAAGAAAGTTGAATAGATCAGCCTGAGAGTTCTTGTCCAATAGTCCTTTATTTCCCATGAGCACCCGCAGGATGTGGAGTTGGTGCAGGACTGTCCTTCCATCAGATGCAATTCAGATCTGCTGTTGGGGACAAATTCAACTGATTGGAAACGGTATGTAGGAGGATGGGGTAGAGACACGTATGGTGAGGGAGGAGGGAATGGAGAGGCAAACAGTTTTATCAACTTTCCTGACACTACACAACTAGGAGAATCAAAGCATTAAACAGGCAAAGGAAACCATGCCAAAATTCACTAGCCCATTTGGCTTATTTTTTTAAGGTATAAAAACATCCTTTACCAAGTTTAATTTAATCAAGAATGACAGTATGCTTAGAACTATTTCATCAACTGCTTGCATCTTCCTGAAGACTGGAAGGAGCCTGACTTCAGAGAGTATGTTGTTTTTTTCGTCATCCATTAAGGGTCACCAAAATCCTAGAAACAGCCTTCAGAGAGCCCTGGAAGGTTTCAATCAGGGTGAAGGGGATGAGTGAAGTGGGTTGTCCAGATCTGAGCAATGCTCTAAAAGTAACAGCGTCCAGTGCCTGAAGCCCTTCACAACAGTCCCGTCACATGGTCACAAGAAGTGGTGTGGACATTTGCACTGGGGAGTGACTCTCTCAAAGCAGCTCTTGCCATCTTCTAGTTCTGCCATCTGAGGCCTTGTGGAACAAGTCTTGTCCTGCCTTTTCCTGTGTAGACCTTCAAATGTTAGCCCACAGTTCTCACATTCCTTCAGAGTCTTTTCTCCACCATGATAGCTCCCACATTTCTCGTATGTATTAGTTAAGGTTCTTTCTTTTCTGTTGCAAGTTGTGTAACCGGGCTCTGGTTAGCTTTACCTGAGATGTCTCATAGGATTAAGAGAAGAATGAGACACCTACGGCCTGAGAAAGCAGCTGCTGGGAGTTCACGGCAGGAGTCCGATTTCAGTTCACACAGCTCAGATCAGTGGCTCTCACCTCCTGTGTCTCTCAATTCCAAATTTCATCTTCCATCTGGGATCAGAGGCCCAGCCCTGGATCAGTCAGCCTCGGACAGGGGATGTGTGTCTACAGTGGAGATATGGCTACTGAGTTCTAACACAGAGAAACGGAAAAAACACAGGTTCTAGTTTTGTTATTCTGATCTTGATACTGAGCAGGACCCTGGTTCCCCATCAAGGGATGCACATATCTTTGAGCTGTTTTGCAGATACTGAAGCCCCCACCAGGTGGGAGAAGTTAAAGGTATGGTGCCCACAAACAATAGACCCCAGAGCGGTTGGAACCAGAAGGTTGGTGATGCTGACTCCCATTCACCTCACCACCAACCAATCAGAAGAATGTCCACGAGTTGACCACACCCTCTTTGAACCATTACTACAAAACTTCTCACTACCCCTTCCAGGTCGGGACACACAGTTTTGAGAGGATTAGCCCGCTGTCTCACCCTTTGCCTGGCAAAGTAATAAAGCTCTTCTTTTCTCCTTCACCCAAACCTCTGTCTCCGAGAATTAGTCCGGTGTCGAGGTACAGAGGCCAGATTCGGCTCCAATCTCTTCTCTGAAAAAGGATCGTTTGTTAATGTTCTCTTTACAGTGTGAGGCCAAGTGCTGGGGGTGGATCGGGCCACGCAGAGCAAGGGAGTGTCACCCTCCGATTCCGGGCTCCTCTCTTCTATATTACTGTGACCTAAGATGGGGAGCTTTTTTGGATTCACAAGACTCTTCTCAGCCGTCGTTACGTCGCCTCCATCTTGTTTTTCAGCTATTTGTTCTGGTGACTTACATGCCAGCTCATGACTCCATGGATTTTCATCTGTGACATCTGAGCTACTGTTCCAGCCTGCCAACATCTTTTGCATTTTGATTCTATCACCCATTAGTGTTCCTGGTGAGTCTGAGGTTCTTGCCGTCTCATCGCAGAAAGAATTCAGTAGGCAAGAAGTGTATTTATTTAGAGAGAAACACACTCCACAGAGTGTGGGCCATCTCAGAAGGCGAGAGAGCCCAGAAATATGGCATGGTTAGTTTTTATGGGCTGGGTAATTTCATAGGCCGAGTGGGAGGATTATTCAACTATTCCAGGGAAGGGGTGGAGATTTCTAGGAATTGGACCCCTGCCCACTTTTTGACATTTTATGTTGGCCTCAGAACTCTCATGGTGCCTGAGGGTGATCATTTAGATGCTAATGTATTACAATGAGTGTATAATGAGACTCAAGGTCCACTGGAAGTCAAATATTTCACCATCTTGGACCTAGTTGGTTCTAACCGGTTTTTGTCATGTCCTATGTCTATGTCATTCTTTTAAAGGTGGTGTCCTGCCCCTTTCCCTCCTGTTTCATTAGGGCAGAAAGTTATGCCAATATTACTTTTGGCCGTTCATTTAGCAAAGTTTTGTTTTTTTAAAAAAACTGAGTTTGGCAGGAGAATGAAACAATAGGCTCACTGAGCTACCCAGAGGAACTGTTGAAAATGTGTAAGAGAACTCCTCACTTTTCGGAATTTATCATACAGAAATTATCAGCTCTATGAACACAGATTTGAATACTTAGGGTTTTTTCTCATTATTTATAATGCAAAAAACATTGGAAACTTATTTACTGCCCAACAGTAAGGGAATGCTTAAATAAATGTTGATATACTCATCCAATGAAATATTCTTGCCACCAATAAAAATTTATTTACAAAGCCTTCTTTAAGATATAGAAAAATATGTATATGTAATATATTTTACATAAATTTAGCAGAAACTTATATTCTCAATAATATTTTGATGTTTTCCTTTTTTTTTTTCAATTTAGTTATTTTTAATTTTTTGGCTGTGTTGGGTCTGGGATGCTGCACGCGGGCTTTCTCTAGTTACGGCGAGCAAGGGCTACTCTTCGTTGCAGTGTGTGGGCTTCTCATTGCGGTGGCTTCTCTTGTGGCGGAGCACAGGCTCTAGGTGCATGGGCTTCAGTAGTTGTGGCTCGCAGGCTCTAGAGCACAGGCTCAGTAGGTGTGGCGCACAGGCTTAGTCGCTCCACGGCATGTGGGATCTTCCCAGACCAGGGCACAAACCCGCGTCCCCTGCATCGGCAGGCGGACTCTCAACCACTGCGCCACCAGGGAAGCCCGTGGTGTCATTTTTATAGCAGTTGAAATCATATAGCAGTTTTTTATAGTAGTTGAAGCTATTTAAAGTACCCTGGAATGGCACTCCTCCACTTTTTTTCTCTCCCTTCCTTTTTCTCCCTCCCTGCACTTCCCTTTTTGATTATTGGTTATTGAGGTAAGTTCATATGAGAGGGGAGGTGTGATCGGCACCCTAGTTATCCCCGTTTCTAATTGCGATTCCTTAGTTGTGTTGCCTCGTTTGGTCCCCGGCCTCTTTGCAGGGTGGGCGTCGGGTACCAGCGTTCATCACCGTTTACATTTGAGGAAACTTAATATTCAAGGAGCTTTAATGGCTTGACCGTTGTGACACAGTTAGCCAGAGGCAGGGCCAGCACGGAAGCGCAGCCTTCCAAGCCCAGTTTCTGTGTCCCTGTTGTAAGCAACGGGTCCGGGGTAATTTGACAACGATCTCCTCAGAGTTTGATTTCAAGTGGGGGAAAGTAAAGGTAAGTGAATGGAGCTAGAAACAAAAGCAGCAGCAAGAAGAGAAGCCGGTGGCATGGTGGGCTGGCTGTCGATGAGCCTACTGGGCTTGGGGAGGCACTCCAAGGAGCCCGGCCTGTTTTCCCAGAGGAGAGTTCACGTTCATGTTCTTAGCCACAGACTTTGTTTTCAGTCTATTTGTGCCTTTCTGCTGGGCCATTGATCAGAGGGACAGCCATAAGGCCCACCCTGGAGAGCAAGGTTTACCTTTCTCTGAATTCTGTGTGTGAGTGGGAAGGGGGCCCCATCACACCCAGGATACAGCAGAGTCCCTGGGGCTGCCACGAAACTACCCAGAGTCTTTGACGGGGGCAGTCCTCGGGCACCACTGCCCATTCTGCCATCAGCCCCTCCCAGACCTTCTCCTTGGGTTTCTAAATGACTCTTCATTCCTTTTTTCTGAAAAGAAGAAGAAAGTAACCTTAATTGCACTGGTCTCGGTGTCCACCCCCTGGGAGCCCCCCACGTGTCCTAAGGGAATCCCTGCCTCAGAGCTGGAGAGGCGAGGCAGCTTTTAGTGAGCCAGGCCCTGCGAGGGATGCCAGGACGACATGCATCTCAGCACGTAGCCCCGAGGAGACTTTCGTGGGCTTGCAACGAGCCATTCATTTCTTATTCCACAAACATTTAATCGGGAGCTACTAAGTGCTGGAGAGGGAGGGGACGTGACCCCCGGCAGCAGTCTGGTGACTGGTTCCAGAGGCAAAGCTTTGAGAGTCTGTGCCTGCACAGCAAGTCCCAGCAACCACTGCCCACATCGCAGACAGGCAGGCAGCGATGGAGAGAAGGGGAAACGAAGTCGTTGGGTGCTGGTGAATTTCATTCTGCCGCAAAGTCCTCCCCCTACCTCCGGAATGACCCCAATTCTGTTGGACGCCTTCCTATAAATAAACAACGGAGTTTATCCAGAGTGCCGACAGACCCTAAAGTCAGAATTGATTTGAGCCAGAGGGGATTATGAAGGTTTATTATGGTAAGATAAGGAAGTATGAAACCGGATGCAGCACCAAATAATCATCATGACTTTAAGGCGGTAATAATTACTTTGTGCAGGAAGGGAGAGAGATGAGTTTCTTCCTAAACATAAAGATTAATGTTCCTTTACAGTTTGTAAGCTCACATTCTTGACAGACCACTTAAAGGAAAATTGTGTCAACTCTGATTTTAAGTTGTAATTTTTCTGCATCTCCAAAATTTAATATATTTCCCATAAACATAAATATTAAAATGTACATCATTTACTAATTCTCTTGTAAGGAGGATTATCCTTTCTTCTGAGTTTATGTGCTTTGCAATTAGGTGTTAAAATGAAAGTGAAAGGATGATGATAGTAAAGAATAGCTGCTTTTTAAACTATCCTTTTGAGATAAAATAAAAAGTTGACAATCCTATGTTAATCCCCCATATTTGTCCTTAAATTTTTATTATTCTTTATTATTATAATAATATCATATAATGTATTTTACTTATTATTTATTTATTTATTTATTATTTATTTATTATTATTTATTTATTATATATAGTATTAAATAATGTGATTTATTTTATAATATGATAGGAATGTTATTGTTATTAATCTAAACATTTATTATTATTTAAATGGCAGAGCAAATATGTACCTAACTGCCTCATTCTTCTTAGAAAATCACCACCACCACCCCACACCCCCAAAAATCAAGAAACAGAAATGCAGCTTCCTCTGTGATGAAACTAAGCAACATCTGTGACCCCAGCTGATCCCAGCTGCCGTATCTGGAGAAAGGCTGCCAAACTTGCTGCTATTCAAACACGAGTGCATGGAGATGGGTAGAGAGACGGTGGGAACCAGAATCAGCAGAGCCAGGTTTGTCCCTTACAAGAAGTTGAGGGAAAAAAAATAAGAAGTTTGGAATGTGATGCTGGGACAGGATTCACTCAGACTCCCCATATTTGCAGGAAGCAGGCTGTTGACGAGCCAGGATGGAAGAGTTTCCACATTGCATTATGAAGAGCCCCATAGCGGTTGCTATCTGCTGGCTGGAGAGAAATAAAGGCTAACTACTCGCCCGCTCAAATAAGCTCAAGTCTTTAGAAACTGCACTGCAATTCAGGGAGAATCCTGTGTGTCAGGAAGCTCAGCGTGTCAGATATCAAGTGCTGAGTAACAAACAACCCCCAACCTAATAGCTTAAAAGAACATCCATTTTATTTGCTAAAGATCCTGGGGGTCAGCAGTTTGCACTGGGTTCAAAAAAAAAGTGGTCTCTCCTGGGGTCACTCATGAGGCAGAAGTCTTCCTGTTGTTTGGCCGGAGCTGGTCTTAAATGGTGTCCCTTGTGTGTCTGGCAGTTGGAGCTGGAAAAAGAAATTCAAGGAATTCGGCCTGCCTCAAACTTTCTCCACAACAACTTGCAAGACTAGAAGTCAGTAGAGCAATGCCTTCCAAGTTTTAAAAGGAAAAAGTGACCTGGAAATGAGCCTACAGAAAAATGTTTTTAAATGTACAAGAATTCAAGGAATATAGCTTCCATATGCTTTCTTTGAATTAATCACTAAAAAGTGAAGTTTAGCCAACTGTTATAGGCTGGATTGTGTACACCTCCCCCTCCCACACACAACATATTTATATATTGAATCCTAACCCCCAGTGCCTCAGAATGTGACTGTATCTGGAGATTGGGTCTTTAAAGAGGTAATTAAGTTAAAATGAGATCATTAGGGTGGGCCCGAATTCAGTGTGACTGGTGTCCCTATAAGAAGAGGAAATTTGGACAGAAACACATATAGAGAGAAGACGATGTGTAGACACAGGGAGAAACTGGCCATCTACAAGCCAAGGAGTGAGGCCTCAGAAGGAACCAACTCTGCAGACACCTTGATCTCAGACTTCTAGCCTCCAGGATAGAGAGAAAATAAATTTCCGTTGTTTAAGCCACCCCATTTGTGGTACTGTGTTATGACAGCCCTAGCAAACTAATACACCAACTAAGAAAATTAGGGAAATTAATGAAAAAAGAAGTGGGATGAACACTGAACCATTTCACCACAGGGCTAAGTCTAACACAAATGTGGTCAAATGTTACACATGGGCTGAACATTTGTTAAGTGTATAAATCCGGCATGAAGGGACTTGGGTTCCACTTGCGCCCAGGCCCCCAAGTAACTGTCACATTGGGCCAGCCAGTTGTGTTCACTGGGCCACACTGGGCTCCAAGGTAATGAATGACTTTCAAAGCAGGCTCTAGAGTTCTAGGCATTTGAAGCAAGAACCTCAGGGACTTCCAAGAAAAGGAGGAGGTGACTCTGTGGGGTCTAAACCCTCCTCCACTTCACGGGCAGCCCCAGGCCTGCTCAGTGAGATTTCATGGAGGGGAGTCTGTTGTGACTAAGGAAGCCCTGAGCCCCAGTGACCTGGATCATTCCCGAGTTCCCTTCCAAGTCAAAAAGCTATTAGCATCTTCAGGTGGTTTCACCGCATTAGATTTAAAGTAATGTAAGGACATGTTGGTAACTTCTATAGCGTTTGTCACCTCCCACGCTTCTAGCCAAGACCCACCACAGGGGCACAAGCTTGGGTCCTCCTCCCTCGGGACAGGCCTGTCACAGGAGACGGATGCTGCTGCTGAGGACAGAGTGGGGTGACCCCAGGAGCCGATTAGGGGGTGAATCTGGGCGCCTCAGTGGAAGGATCAGAGTGACTGCCAGCCCTGATGAACAGGACTGGGCTCTGTTGGAGGCATTTTTGCCAAAGCAAGTATTTGTCATTGTCACTCTTCTCCCCGCTCCTCAGCCAGTGGCTTGGTTCTAGCAACCAGGCCTCAGTGGGGACAGAAATTTTCCTTAACAAGCAAATGAACAGCGAAAAAGCTTTCGCAGCAACGTGAATGGGCCTTGAGATGATCATACTAAGTGTAGGAATTCAGAAAGAGAAAGACAAATACCATATGCTATCACTTATATGTGGAATCTAAAATATGACACAGATGAACCTACCTACGAAACAGAAACAGACCCACAGACATAGAGAACAGACTTGTGGTTGCTAAGGGGGCGGGGTGGGGGGAGGGATGGATTGGGGGTTTGGGATTAGCGGATGCAAAGTAGTATATACAGGATGGCTAAACAGCAAGGTCCTACTAAATAGCACAGGGAACTATATTCAGCATCCTGTGATAAACCATGATAGAAGAGACTATATATCTGTATAACTGAGTCACTTTGCTGTACAGCAGAAATTAAACACAACATTGTAAATCAATGATACTTCAGTAAAATTTAAAAAAAAAAAGCTTCTAAGAGGCTGACATCGAATTTTTCCTCAAACTCTCCTTAAGGAGCCTCATGGAAGGCAACACCCTTCACATAAGGGGTACCATCACACGCTTCCCTTTCTTAGGGGGAGAAGTCTTCTCTTCCTCCTCAGGAGCTCTGGAGGGCTTCTACTGGACGACAGGGATGTTCTCACGGTGTGCGGCGTGCAGGGTGAAGGAAGGACGGACGGCCAGAGAGCGTGAGTGAGAATTGTGTGACGAGAGACTGCCAGAATGTTCCTCTGGGACTCACGTTCTGGATGCAGCCGTTGTTTCCCTGCCAAGAAGTTTCAGACAAGTTCACAGACCACCATGAACTTGCAAACAAACTGTTAATAAAGAGGCTTCCAGCTGGGCCTGAGCAGGAAAGGGAGAGACCCTGAGGCCATTCGCCAAACAGAAACAGAAAAACAAGTGGTCCTCCGAGGACAGGGGGCTGAGCATTAACCTGTGAGCCGGGGAGCCCGGAGGTCACAGGAAATGGTCAGGGCTCCACAAAGGCTTCAGAGGCGGGCAACCAACAGGCCCTGGAAGGCAGCCAGGGGGACGGAGATCTTTTTACTGGGCTTCTAATGGCTCCTCTGAGACGCGGCATCAGAGGAGAATGAGTAGTGCAGCCAGTGAGTCTCCACAGCGCAACTTGGACGTATTTTTCAAGTGATTTAAGAGCCTTGGTTGCCTCTGAAAGGGAACACAGGGCAGCTGGCCCATAAAACCGCTGCACTTTGGGGTTTGGAAAAATCCTCTTCAGAGAGAGTCAGAACAGCCCCAGGGGGTGACGGGGACCAGAGCTCAGGCTAGTCGGGGAAGCATCTGTCACCAGGGTGGCGGGGTCAGTGAACAAGACACCTAATCAGTGCCGCGGATTTCCAAATGGGCGGGAGCGCGGTCCCTCACAGAGGCTTATTTCCGTTTCCTGGGTGGCCTGAGACATAGCAGTCCCCTCAGAGGAGGCCATCACTGTGTCTGTTGTCTGGGAAGCAAGGCAGGACATTCCGGGCCACGGTCCATGCAGGTCCCACGCTTTGCCACGGAGGATTCGGTTCTAACAGACCCCACAAGTGGGTTCAGATTTCAACTCCCAGCTGAGCCAGAGACTTCTAGTTGTCAGTTCTTTCTGGAAGCCAGCGCTTGTGCAATTTGCTACTTTTAGTTACCAGTTTATTCTGCTCCCTCCTCCTCTCCCACATTTAGAACATCACTTGGTTATTCATTTATGTATTCATTCATTCAACGAATACTTCAACAGCCACGAGAACGACAGCAATGGTGACATGGTCTGGCACTGCGCCAGCTGCTGTAGGGCTGGGCACTGTCTTCCTAGAACATCAGTTTGATGGAGGAAATATATGTTATTTCTCTGATTTATTTAACACTCCCATAGTGAGTGCCCTGCTGTGCACAGGGCACTGTTCTAAGCACCTAGCACATTTAATCCTCCTCACAATCCCGTGAGGTAGGCGATAATAATATTCCCATTTTACAGAGGGGAAAATAGAGGTACCAAGACATTAAAGTAACCTGCCCAAGACCACACAGCTAGGAAGAGGTTAGTGGCAGACAGTCTGGCTCTAGCCCCCATGCCCTTAAATGTTACACCATTAAACAGATAAATGAAAATCTATAGACAATACTGGAATGAAGAGTCTTCTCAGTGCCTGGAAAGAACAAAAGGGGGATTTTTCACATAGGCTGGGAGTCAGGGTGGATTTCTCTCCAATGGTGACAGAAAGGGGAACGTCTGTTCCACGAGAGCAAAATTACAAAAGCAAAGGCCTGGGGTGAGAAAAGTCTTAGTGAATTCACAGACCTTGGAAGGAGGTCCATGCTATCAGAGGAAAGTGGTGAGCACCGCGCAGCCTGGGGAGAGATGAGGTTAGAGGGTAGGCAGGGTCAAGCCACGTTCAGTTTCGTTTGGTAGATCACAAGGTCAGGTGAAAGAAAGGGGTGAGGGGTCTGTATTTAAGAAAGCATGCATACATAAATAGAATGATCAAGGGGAGAAGTTGCCAGTATTCATTTTGAAAAGGGTCCTGTGGCGCATTTCACATATATTTGATCCTCCCAACCACCCTGTAAGGAAACAGATCAAATTAACCCCTTTGTGACTGCACTCCGCCCTACCCCTCCCTGATATCCACTCCCTCTCCTTTGTTGCTGCTAGCAGAGCCTCAGTTCTGTTTCGGGGGGGGGCATGCATCCAGCCCCAGCAAACACCCCCTGTCCTAGCCTACCCCATGGCCAGGGGTGGCCGTGCACACCTTCCTGGCCAATGAGACATTGCTGGGGATTCTGGGAAGCCTTTTGCTTTTCCCAGTTAGAGGCATAAATATGAGTCCATCACCACTTTCTCTTCCTCTCTTCCTGGAAAGGGACAGGACGTCTATAGCTACAAGAGCCATCGTGCAACTGTGATACAACAAGCATAGGAGAAAAGCCAAGAGACTCCGAGAAGCTGCCTCTGAACCAGTACCAACAGCCACCTGCAGCTAGACTTGTTACGGGGGTGAGGAGTCAACTTTTATTCGTTTCAGCCATTTCTGTAACTGAGAATTCTATTACTCGTATGCTCTTCCTAAAGAAAACAACTATTACACTCTAAGCAAACCAAGGATGAGAAAATACTAGACTTACAGAGAAGAGATTTAAACCCCAATTCACCTGAGTCTGCATCCAATGCTCTTCCACTACATTTAAAAGAATTCTTAGCTTGCCTGTATGGATTTCTATGTGTGTTTAACTTTCTTGGCATAACACTTGCCAGGCCCCAAATCTGCATTGCTCAGAGCCCCTTCCAGGAAGCCATGATTTGAATCAGGTGACCCCACCCTCTTCTAGGGACCAGACAGAAGTCTCTGACCCAATAGTGTCAATGCACACACTAGTCAAAAACCCATGACATGGTCTGCTCGGGAAAAGATGAATTGGCCAAATGAGGATTTCTTTTGCAGGGATTTGAGTTCTGGGAGATTGAAAAAGGAAACAGCGGAGCTGAAGTGGGAAGGTGAGACCACCTGGAAGCATCTCGTGTGACCTAAGTTATGACGAAGCACAAACTGTGAGAAGCGGACCTTACGATGCAAAGAAAGGACATCTAGAGCAAAGAAGATGTTCTAATGACCCAAGAGCAGGGCAGTGGGAACAGTCAACCCAGGGCAGGCATTACCTGGACAGCGTTTAAACACAGTCATGAAACCCACCCCTAACTGATCTGCTCTTACTATCACTATGCCCTGGCAAGTCTAAATAAAATCAATAAAGAAAACTTTTGTTGGTCTAAGTTCTGAACTATCGCTGTGATTGTTGTTGAGTTTTAATAATATACCTGGAAGCTTCTAATGAGTATGTTTTTCAGCCTTTGAGAAACACTATAGTCTACGTGTAAGGTAATTCAGAGAACTTCCAGGTAGTGGTCAGTCCCAACACGTGTAGATCCAGCTACACATATTCGTTTCAAGGATAAATTTTTCACAGTTTAGAACTGTTGAAGATCTCTTAGGATATAGCTTACTCCTCCAAAACCCTGGAGTATGACATCTGTCTGCATTTAAATAGTAAATTCAAAATAGACCATGACAGTGCAATCTTTGTAAAGAAGAAGAAACACAGCTTGGGTTACTGCAATTCTGTCACTGCCCATGACCACTGGAGTTTTAAATTTGTGTTTAAAATCTAAAACCATGAAGTATATTATTTTTATTTGGTAAGTGCAAAATTAAATTCATTCGTATATTTTACTGAATTTGAATGATAGTTTTACACTGAAATATATTCTTCTTTCTAAATTGTGAATTATTTGTTTTGCAACTAAAAAATGAATCAAGAATAAAATAATTATTTCTGATGATTATTGAAAATGTTTGTCATATAGAGGAGTGTACTGTTTTATATGATCTTATCTGTGCGTCAAATATCCCAGGTGCACTGTGGGCTGGATCTCCTCTGCTCGCCCCACCAGTTCGACTTTCCAGCCTTCCCCAACCTAGCCGGACACCAAAGAAGTTGTCCTGGGAGGACCACCTTCATAGCAACCTCACTGCTGGCTTCCCACTGGGCTTGGCCAATGGGAGCTCTCAGAGGAAGTCAAGAGATCAGGAGAGGGCGAATGAGATGAGGTTATTTGTTCCACTGTCTGCTCCCTCCCCAGTCACCCAGTGGGCTGTGTCCCTCTACAGAAAGCCACAGCTGGGACTGTCTCCCTCCCTCTCTGATTCCCTGTAATGGTGCCGCCCTTTTCCTCTCATGCCTACACTGTGTCTCATCAGGGTCCCAGAAAGACCATGGCGCCTTAAATTAGGTGGACGTGAGGAACATCTAACAAAGAAACTCTTTTCAAAAATGGCAACAGGTTCTTGGGAACCCACGTAGGATAGCAGCACAGTATTCTGGAACTGACACCAGCCAGGTGACGTTGTCACCCGATGGCCTGAAAGGGCAAAGAGAAGGAGCTCTGGGAAAGGACCAGCAAACCCACAGCCAGGGAGTTAGGTGAATAAATAAATGCCTCAGCCTCCCCTGCATCCTCTCCTCCCACCTCTTACCAGCGCTCAGAAGCTGGGAAGCCAGGCAGCCTGTTGTGTCTCACACGGGCCAGCAGCCTGGGCCACTGAGCAGGGGGAAAAGGGTGGACAGGAGCTCTCAGGGGACAAAGGGAAGAAATCCAGCACGGGAAGGTAATGGCTGCCCTCTGTCTCCAATCCCAAGACCCTTCACAGGGTCAGTTATCGAGTTATCCAGTTACTGCTTCTCAGTTTCAAACCCACGCTGCTGTTCTCTGCTCTGTAACGCTGGGGCTGGGGCTGGGGCTTCTGTCCTGCCATCTGGCTCTCTCTTTGGTTCTGTTGATAGGAGCTCTACTGGAAAACTGGGAGTCTGAGAAGGAAGAAGAGACTTGCTCCTTCCTGTTTGTTTTTGGTGGGTTTCCTGTTTATCTCCAAGTCCTGCCAGCATCACCCAGCCTTGACTTTCACCCCAGCAGAAACAGCTCATTCCTGCATCAGCAGCCGTAGACTCCAGTTTCAATTTTTCTGCTGCTTGCAGAACTAGCTTCATCGTGCCCCATCCGGGACAGCCATACCAGCCGGCCAGCACCCCTCCTCAGAGGTCTGAGTCCCAGCTCTGTTGGGGCCTTTCTCCAAGCTTAGAGACAGCAGCAGCAATTAATTGAGTGGCAGGTCCCGAGTTTCTGCTCTGTGGGAGCCCTCATATGTTTTACTACTTTCAACTTCTTTCCTCTGTTTCCCCAGCCCTACGGGAAACGGGTTCTTGCTACCGTTCCTTTGCCATGATTACTTCATGTCCTCTTTTGGGCACAGATGAAAGAAGCCTGGATCCCTGAGTCATCAGATGGAGGAAAGCTACCCACCACTCAAAAGAACACAATCACTAAGCTGATATTTGAGCAAGAAAAACCCTTCAATTGTATAAAGCCACTAAAATACAGGGATTCTTTCTTAGAGCAACTAACTGTATATAACTATAATGCCTAAGAGCTTTTTAAAACACATGTTTCTAGACTCCATCCAAAGCACTTCTGGCACTGTGTCTGATAATCTATAATTTTAAAATGCAATTCTGCCTGGTTTGCAAACCAAAGCCTAAATCACCCTGAAGAGATAGATATATATTAGCATTCACCAAGTAGCAAATACCCAAATCATAGATCTGGTACTTAGAAAGAGTTATTCCGTATCCCCAGAATTAACCTTGTGTTTTTAACTGCTCTGCATAATAGAAATATTACTAGTAGACTCAATCTAGAGGAGATCAGCACAAAGTGAGCTGTAGAGGTATTTGCCATTCCCAATAGAAGAGGGTTTTCAGATATACTGATTACCTGCCAGCATTGGTTGCCCTTGAAAACCAGTGCTTTTGCCAAGTATGCAGCAGACATTGGGCAAATTTACACAGTGACGGACAATTGGTGGGGCTCCTTGACCCAGACAACTCAGGAACTCCCAGCATGAGATGGTCTGAGACAGCTTTTCACGCTCCCCTGATTCACACACTTGCTTTAGTCCTTGTGGTTGTTTCCAGGTGACAGCAGCAGCTAAGGCATGTACTTGGTGACAGGCATCTTCTTCCCAGGGGTCTCCCACTTCCCAGGGGTCTCCTGGCTTTTGTTCCCAGGACAATTGGCAAGATTTTCTGAATGCAAGCGATAGCCTGGAAGAGAGAGTGAAGGAAAAGGCAGAGCCTGGCTGGGAGACTTCACCCGATGACAAAGGATTATGGTGAATGACGCTGATGGCCAGCAAGTCCCAGCACCGCCCCTGGGCTTCTCAAGGGGCTCTAAGTGATGACTGTGACTGTGTGTCTATACTTAGGGAAGGAGAGCAGAGAAGCTCAAGGGAAAGCAGCCCCTTGACAGGCTCCAGGCAATTCCTTCCTAAGGACTTCATCCTTAATAGAGACCTGGAGAGGTCAGAAAGTCCACCCTCTGCCTTCAAGCAGGATGCCGACCTAAACCATTCACACTGCTCAACAAAAGCGCTCCTGGGAAGCTTACGAGCACGTTCCCACAGCAGCCTGGAATGCCCAAATTAGCAGTAATTACGTCTGCAGAGAGAAACATAGCTTGAAAGAATTATGGGTGTGACTTTTGGCAGGTGGAATGGAATAGAATCAAATATAGAAAACCCTCTGCCTTCCAAAACCCACAACAAAAACACACAAAGGCTTTTAGCATATTGACAAAGTCCCTATAGCCTGGACTAACAAGAGACTGTGATGACTGGGATTTCCCTGGTGGCACAGTGGTTAAGAATCCACCTGCCAATGCAGGGGACATGGGTTTGATCCCTGGTCCGGGAAGATCCCATGTGCCGTGGAGCAACTAAGCCCATGCGCCACAACTACTGAAGCCTGTGCTCTAGGGCCCACGTGCCACAACTGAACCCGTGTGCTGCAACTGTTGAAGCCTGTGGGCCTACAGCCCGTGCTCTGCAAGAAGAGAAGCCACCGCAACGAGAAGCCCAGGCCCTGCAATGAAGAGTAGCCCCCGCTCACCACAGCCAGAGAAAGCCCACGCAGCAATGAAGACGCAACGCAGCCAAAAATAAATAAAATTATTTTTTAAAAAAAAAAGAGAGAGAGAGACTGAGATGACTGGATATATAAGAAGACCCCAAATGGTGTATTTTCCCTCATCAGAAATGGGCAAGGGGCATGATGAGGAAGCACATCTTCCAGAGCCATGGGGGGAAACAGACTTGGGAACTACTCCCAGGAGAAGAACTGGGACAGAAACAAGGAACTTTACCTATTTCCAGAGGGGGGAACACCTGACAACAGTTGCCCAGGAGGCTTCAGAATCACTGTGGACCAGTAACTGCTGTGGCCTCACCTCCTTCCCCTGTTTAAATAGGAATATTCTTTCTGATTATGCCCTCCCCGGTTCAGCTTTAAGCTTTGGTGTATATGGAGCAATTAACTAGTTTTTTGAGTCATTAGGTATCTATATGCTGCTGTTCAGGATACTCCCTCTGGATCAGCTCGGTACTTTGTGACCACCTAGAGGGGTGGGATAGGGAGAGTGGGAAGGAGGGAGATGCAAGAGGGAGGAGATATGGGGATATATGTATATGTGTAGCTGATTCACTTTGTTATAAAGCAGAAACTAACGCACCATTGTAAAGCAATTATACTCCAATAAAGATGTTAAAAAAATTTTTTTAAATAAAATCTTTTTATTAAAAAAAAATAAAGATACTCCTCGTGGTAGGCAGAATTTTAAAGATGTTCCCCCAAGACTCCTGTCCCCTGCTGTTCAATCAAATACTAATCCAGTTACTGCTGTTAAGGGTCTTTACAGATGTCATTAAGACTACAGCTGGTTCTAACATGGAGAGATTATCTTGGATTTTGTGGGTGCACTCAATCTAATCACACGAGTCCTTAAAAGTTGAGAATTGTCTCCAGTGAAAGCAGAGATGAGACAGAAGGAGAGGTTACAGCACGAGATGAACTTGAGCTACCATTGCTGGCTTTGAAGATGAAGGAAGCCAAGGAATGCAGGTAGATTCTAGAAGCTGAGAATAAACTTCAACCAACAACCAGTGAGGAAACAGGAACCTCAATCCTACCACGGTATGGAACTGAATTCTGCCATCAACCAAGTGAACTTGGAAATAGATACATTTCCGGAGCCTCCAGAAAGGATCACATCCCTGCCAAAACATGATTTCAGCCTGGTGAGACTCTAAGCAGAAGACCATGCTGTATCTAGACTCCTGACAGGCAGAACTATAACTTAATACATTGATCTCATTTTAAGTGACTAAATTTATGATAATTTGTTAAGGCAGCCATAGAAAACAAATACACTCGCTGTCCCATAAATGGCTCTCAAGAAATGACCTCTAGGTCTAGTCGCTTGCCTCTTTCACTTAAAACTCAACAGAGCTACAAGATTCCGATGAAGAAAGATGAGCTTAGCTGATATCTAAGTGGCAACAATGAGAGACAGCTAAGAAACACTAAGTCACAGATCTGATCTCACTGACTGACGTGAAGACTTCCACCGTCATCATTTAAGAACTGTGAAGTCTCCACATTTGTTCAGGTGGGATAAAGGTAAAATGTGTCAGCAGATGGGATTGTGTACAACCCTCATATCTATATGTTTACAGGGAACTGAAAGGCAGTGTTTAAAACAGGTTGCGTGCATTACATGTAGCCTGGAAGAGTGGGAAAATCACCATGTTGTAATTTCTAAACTTCAGTTTTACCTTCTGTAAAACAGAGGTGAAATGATCTCCACCACAGATTACATGTCTTACTGTAGAAGATCAGCCTCATGATATTTACCCAACTTGAGTCATCTAAGCATAACTTTTGTAATTTTTACCATGTCTGCATGTTACCTATTCTATTCTTTACCTAATATTTTCCTTTAATTCACACACTTCGTATTTTTTTCACTTTTGAACATGCAATAAAATAATCACATAGCTATTAAAAGTTTAAAACTCCATCCATGTAATTCCTAAAATTATTTCACATGCTGTTTTTTGAGAAGCTATAAACTGAGACAATCAGAATGTAATAAATAGTAGCATATCCTATACAAATGTAAAGAATGAGTTATATATTTTCAAGCATTATTCAGAAATTTTATTTGGGGATAACAATTCAAAAAACAAAAACACTTCCAGGGCCAGATATATACGTTCATAACATCCTGATCACCTAAAGATTTGTACATTTGTTCAACAGATACCTTGTGAGCGTGTAGTATCCGTGAAGCACTGTGCAAGGCTCTGGGGATAGGAAGGAACAAAAGAGATGCAAATCCACATTCTGGCAGGACAACAGAAATCCATCCAGAAATTACACAAATGATTATTTAATTACAAATGTTACATGTGCTGCAAAGGACTTGCATTGCTAGGTATGTGGTGGCTGTCTCCCCAATTATATTTTGCAGGTACACTAAACTAAACATTCTATGGCAGTTTAAACCATGTCTGCAAACATTTTGACCCTCTTCCCACTGAGTGCCTAGGCCAGTGTCCCCTCCCCTTGAATCTGAGCCCTTGACCAATAGAACGCAACAAATGATGTCCCATGACCTCTGAGGCTCGGTGTATCAGTCACCTATCGTTTCACAAGAAATTACCCCCAAAATTAGTGACTTAAGGTAACCAAGATTTATTACCCATAATCTCTACGGGTCAGGAATTTGGGAGTGGCTTAACTGGTGATTTTTGTTTCAGGGTCTTTTACGAGGTTTCAGTCAAGATATCAGCAGGGGATATAGTCATTTGAAGGCTTGACTAGGGTTGGAAGACCTGCTTCCAAGATGGCTCACTCACATGGCTGCTGGCAGGAGGCCTCATTTTCTTGCCATGTGAATCTCTCCATAGGATTGCTTGAGCATCACGGTAGAGCAAGTGATTCGAGAGAGAGCAGAAGGCATAATGCCTTTGTGTCCTTATCTCGAAAATCACACACCATCACTTCTACAATATTCTATTCATTAGAGGTCAGTCGCTAAGTACATTCCACACTCAAGGGAGGGAAATTAGGTGCCAATTTTTGTTTGTTTGTTTAAAAAGCCTTTATTCATTTTTGATCAGGGAAAGGACAATCTCAATGTCAACGTGTCACCTAATCATAAATTTGAACTTACAGGATTCACTGCCCTAAAGACACTGCACCTACTGACTTTGACAACATAAAGTGAAAATCTGCTTTCTGTTCCCTAAGGTTGCGTGTTGAAAGAATTAAACAATCCCTTGCAATAGCCAACATTGGTACTTGGCCTAGGTGTAAGGTCAAATGGCAAAACAAAAGCAAAACAAGCCCAAAAGCATTGTAACTGGATAGCCCAGCAAGTACGAACATCATTGGAACAAAGAAAGTTGCAGGCACCAAATAAAACAGAAAAAGGTGGGTTCATTAGTATAAAAAAATTTGCACTTGGTTGAAGGTGAGGTCAACTATTCCACATGTGAATATGTATGCCAATCCTAATGGCTAGCACGGAACCACAGAAAAAAAGACAAAGCCCTTAAATTCAATAACTACACTGAATGTAAAATTCAAAACTTCAATTTACCCAGGACATCCTCCAAAATCTAGAGCTGAACCGTTTTTCTCTTTAATGCACCAGGAAGACCTGTTGTAATGACATGACTTGGTCACACTTAGATTTGCATTTACATAAGATTTAAGGAAGACCTTTGCCCACGATTCCTTCTTATGTCTGAATACGGATATGCTTAACTACTGAGCTCATGACTAACTGCACTAAAAATGATGATACCTGCTACCATGGCTTTTTCCAAGAACTCACACCACATCACAGTTAACATCCAGTATAGCTCCCTAACAATGCCCCAACAGAAAATATTTTGTTCAGTTTGGTGCTTGCTGTGACATAATAACAATACTAGAATACAATAGAATACCAATATAGAATAGTATACAAGTTAGCTACTCAGCCACTACTTCAAATATTTTAATCTAACTTTTGTTCAAACTTTAATAACTTCATACTTATTTGCCGAAATCCTTGTGTTAAATGTAACTACATCTGATATTCTTAAACTGTAGCTCCCATAACACAGTTTAAGTGTTTTTCCCCTGGGTATATGTGGACATTTTAATCAAGAAAACAAAGTTATGGTATTACGATTAGCCAAAGATCTTTCTAGCAGACCACTGAATACAGCGAATGATAACAAACGTCTTTCCAGAGACAAGAACAAAGTAAAATATTTTCTATTCATCAAAGGAGCTACCAGCATGCTTTGTGCCATTGAAAAGTTACTTTTCAGACTTCCCTGGAGGCGCAGTGGTTAAGAATCCGCCTTCCAATGCAGGGGACACAGGTTCAAGCCCCGGTGCAGCAAGATCCCACGTGCCGCAGAGCAACTAAGCCCATGTGCCATAACTACTGAGCCTGCTCTCTAGAGCCCACGAGCCACAACTACTGAGCCCGCGTGCCACAACTACTGAAGCCCGCACACCTAGAGCCCGTGCTCTGCAACAAGAGAAGCCATCACAATGAGAAGCCTGTGCACCACAATGAAGAGTAGCCCCCGCTCGCTGCAACTATAGAAAGCCCGCATGCAGCAACGAAGACCCAATGCAACCAAAAATTTAAAAAAGAAAAATAAATTAAAAAGAAAAAGTTACTTTTCAAAATATAACCAGAAGGCTTATGGTCTGCTAGAAAGCTTCCACTAATCACAACACTGTAACTATACCACAGAAACTTTCATGACAAAGTCTCCAGATATACAGAGAGGAAACAACATTACTTAAAGGTATGATGGAAGCCTCAGTTAACAGGGAAATGAAGCCTTAAAGCATAGAATGCACCTAACAAAAAAGGGGAACAGGGTAGACACTGTAGCTGGCTATTCATAAAGCACCACAATTTCTCCCTCTGGATCAACACTCCCTACAAAACAAACTGTGCCTTAATTATTGCTTATTTGAAATTACACTTGTACAGAGTTCTTTAGTACCTGACGCAGAAAAACAATCACACAAGGAAGCCTTTATTTGGGGTTTAACATGAAATCGTACAAACAAAATTTGTATAAACACAAATCCCCATCGAGTCATAACACAGATAGCAAAAGACAAAGTAAAAACAAAGAAAACTAATTGGTGGCCATACACAGCTGGACACAGTTTTGTCTTGTACACTAGAAAGTCTTTTACAAAATAATCATCTTAGATCAACAGAAGACCAATCTTCAATGTCGTCCTGCAGGATGGGTTACTTCAGCAATCTCTGCCTGTTTTCTCCAACATCCCCCTTTAGTATGGCTGGTAATTATTTTGGTGATTGCCGCCCCCTCGGGATGCCTTGCCACAAGTGCTCTGTCGGCCTCGGCCACGACCCCTAGTACCACGTCGTCCACCAGCTGCAGCACCTCATCCTCCTTTTGGTTGCCTCCTTTCTGTTGCTGCCTATGTCTTGGGTTGTGCCACTTTGATTTCACAGTTCCCAGAACCAGGTTGATGATACCTGCTTTCTAACAATTTCTTTACTGGCTCTTCAGCTGTATATGTAATAAAACAAAATCCTCTTCTTTCATTTATTTTTGTATCTGTGGAAGTTCAACATTTTCAATCTCTCCAAAGGCTCCAAAATATTCTTCTTTTTTTTAAAAATAAATTTATTTATTTATTTATGGCTGTGTTGGGTCTTCGTTTCTGTGCGAGGGCTTTCTCTAGTTGTGGCAAGCGGGGGCCACTCTTCATTGCAGTGCGCAGGGCCTCTCACTATTGCGTCCTCTCTTGTTGCGGAGCACAGGCTTCAGACGCGCAGGCTCAGTAGTTGTGGCTCACGGGCCCAGTTGCTCCGTGGCATGTGGGATCCTCCCAGACCAGGGCTCGAACCCATGTCCCCTGCATTGGCAGGCAGATTCTCTGCCACTGTGCCACCAGGCCACAAATCAAATATTCTTTAATTTGTTTTTCCAAAGTATCTGGGCTCAATCCACCTACTAAAACCTTTTTGGAGGGTTCCTTCCCTTTTAAAGCTTTGATTCTTTTAACATCTATGAATTTGCCATCCAGCTTGTGTTCTTTCAGTTCCAGGGCCTTAGCAACACTATCACCATCTTTGAAAAGCACAAATCCAAATCCTCTTGATCTTTCAGCGACTGGATCTGTTTTAATTGTGCAGTCTACAACTTCTCCAAATCGAGACAGATATTCAGTCAGATCTTTCTTGCTTGTATCCCAGCTCAAGCCTCTAATAACCATTTTAGCGTCATCCCGCTGATGCTTGGCCTCATTGATCTTGGATCCCTCTGCGAATTCCTCTCTGTTGCTGTACTCCTTCACGTCTTCCTAGCGGCGGAGTTGTCAGCCCGGGGGTGCTGGTCTGCAGTCCGAGTCACGGCAGCAGCAGCCTAGGTGCCACTCTTTGAAGGAAGGAGTATCAAAATATTTGTGGACCTATTTTGATAGTACCATACCTTTCAGAAAAGTGATGCAGCTTCCATGTAGCTCGCTGGTTAGGCCAAAGTTACATAAAACACTTTCTCCATTAGCTGCTATAAAAAACCTCCACATCCTCTAAGGTGGCCATGCTGTGAGAAAGCCCAGTCCACATGCAAAGACCAGTTGGTGCACCGGTTGACAGTCCAGCTTAGGTCCCAGCAAGCAGTCAACACCAATGAAAGAAAGATGAAGAGATGCTTCCAGATGATTCCAGCCCTCGATTGTTGAGACACCCTCAGCCATCATCTCTCCTAGGCATTGAGTTTTCCCAGCTTCCCAGACATAAGTCATCCCTAATTCTAAAATCAGATTCTTCTCAGTATAGAAGGGGTTACAGTATAGCATAGGGATTACATGCAGAGGCTCTGGATTTCCAGGGCCAAGATGCACTTTCTGTGCTGCTGCTTCAAGCCACACGACCTTGGGCAATTTGTGTTAACTCACTGTGCCCCCAGGCTCCTCATCCTTAAATTAGGAAAACGCGTACAGTTGGCCCTTTGTATCCTCGGATGTGGAACTCATGGGTACAGAGGGCCAACTGCGAGGGACTTGTGCATCCACAGATTTTGGTATCCACGAGGGTTCACAGATACCGAGGGAGGGCTGTAAATAAGTAAGTGGGTTTTGAAGATTGAATGGAGTAAGAAATTCAAAATTCTCAGGACATAATGTATGCCAGACATTGTTATTATCATTATTTTGATTATTATTTTTTTTAATTCTCATTAAATCTGTTTCTCTTCTGGTATTTCCCATATCAGCTCATGTCACTCCAGGCTCAACATTAAAAACAACAACAACAACAAAACTTCAATTCCTCCTTCTGTCTTACCAACCACTTTTCTGGATTTATTGATATATAACTGATACATAAAAATTATATATAATTAAGATGTACAACTTGATATACATACAATCACCACAATCAAGTTAATTAACAGATCCGTCACCCCACATAGTCACCATTTTCCTTCTTTTGTGTGTGTGCCTGTGTGATGAGAAACTTAAGAGCCATCCTCTTAGCCAGTTTAAAGTATACAATACAATATTGTTAACGATAGTCACATTGCTGTACATTAGTATGTCCAGCACTTATTCATCTTGCATAACAGAAACTTCGTACCCTTTGACCAACATCTCCCCATTTCCTCCTCCCACTACCCCCTGCTTCTATGAGTTTGACTATTTTAGTTCATTACAGCATTATTCACAATAAACAAAATATGAAAACAACCTAAATGTCCATCAAGAGATGAATGGTTAAAGAAGATATAATGCATATATGCAATAAAATGATATTCAGCCCTTAAAAAGAAGGAAATCCTGCCATCTCAACAACATGGCTAAACCTGGGGCTGGTGTGTGCTGAGTGAAGTAAGGCAGACACAGGAGACAAACACGAACTCACTTATGCATGGAATCTAAAATAGTCACCAACTCTTTAAAATTGGTTGTCAAGCCTTGTTGATTCTACTTCCATAGTTTCCATTATCTTTTCACTGTCAAAGCCAATTAAGGAGCAGGCCAAGTTCTCCATGGACACCCAGTAATGGAAAAGGGGAAATAAACACCACTGGGAATGATGAAGGTGCTATATCTACCAGAAATACAGTACAGAGCATAGTCGGAAGAAAGGCTTGGACAAGCCTGTGGGGTGGTCGTGAGATAAGCTCTCATCAAAAGATTGTGAGGGGAAACGTTCTGAGTAACTTCTGCCTCGCCTGCTTAAAAGGGGTGACTCGCTTGAACTTCTTCTCCCACCTGTGATGTGGAACATGAATACGGCTGAGTCTGACTTTGACCATGGAGAGGAAGAAATACATACTTTAAGGGGTGATAGAATAATCAGATGGAAAGAGCCTCGTTCCCTGAATGATGTCACGAAGCAGGTTGCCCAACAGCCCTTACAGCCCAGATCATTACGTGGGAGAGAGAGAAATAAACTTCTCTTGGTTTTCAGACCCTGTGTTACACCAGCCTAGCCATTCTGCTAACACAAGGGTCACTGTGACCTGCTCCTTCTATCGGCTGAGGCAGGATAGGCAGGGGCAGGGCTGGGGGGAAGACAAACCACTTTCTTAGATATGGTGCTGGTGGGTCAAGAGTAGAAAATGTGCACATACCTAGACTGACAGCCTGAGAGAGCCTCACATGGCACTATCACCTTGGCAAGGAACAGGCGCAGTACAATAACCCCATGTTCCCCGGAGGAGCACAGGAGTAGCTAAGAGAACTCGAAAGAGCCGGACAGAATCTGTGTGGACACCACCCCATATCAGGCGGGAGTGAGAACAGCTGAGCAGATACAGTGTGGCGAAATATAGATGTCACCTTAATCCCAGACATAATCCCGGGGTGAGGGCAGGAAAACTGAAATGACAGAGATTGTTTCTGCTGCCCAAAGGAATAAGAATTAAAAATAATAATAAGGCCAGGTATAGAAGCAGAAAGTTGAAGTTCTTGCACATCTAAATTCAGCAACTGAGATTTGTATGCAAACTGAGATGTTATAGCAACTCTGAGAGGACTAGCAACCATTTGTTGAGAGATGACTGTGTTCTTTTTTTTAAAACTTTTTTTTTTTTTGCGGTACGCGGGCCTCTCACTGCCGTGGCCTCTCCCGTTGCGGAGCACAGGCTCCGGACGCGCAGGCTCAACAGCCATGGGCTCACGGGCCCAGCCGCTCCGCGGCATATGGGATCTTCCCGGACCGGGGCACAAACCCGTGTCCTCTGCATCGGCAGGCGGACCCTCAACCACTGCGCCACCAGGGAAGCCCGATGACTGTGTTCTTGACACCTCAGTTATGTTGGTATCATTATCTGCCTACTCTACGAATGAGAAAACAGAATCTTAGAGATGTTATGTAACATAGCCGAGATCTCCCATTAGGGAGTGGCAGGGCCAGAATTCCAACCCAAGCCACCTGATCTGAATCCCAGGCTCTCAATTAATTAACTAATGTTCAAGGGTAAACACAACTTCAGGTTATTCGGAGGTTCTATTATTTGAAGTTGGATTGCCTGTAAAGGATTGCTATTATGTAAACTTCTTTGACATCAAATACATTTACAGAAAAGTACGCTTAAATGTATGACTCTGTGAATTTTCACAAACTGAACGGCACCCATATAATCAGCACCCATTACAAGAAAAGAACATGAGAAGAACCCCAAAGCCCCCCACTGTCACCCTTATAGTCACTACGCCCACCCCAAGGCCAATCCTTCTCCCTGAGCTCACTATTCTGTGCTCCATAGAATCAGAGGTTAGTTCTTGCAGACTTTTCCTTTGTGGGTCTGGCTCGCAAAACTAGAAGTCTCCATCCCTCTTTTCAAAGTTACTTCATCACAAAGAAGAAACCAAGGCTTTGCACGCTCAACTCATCAGCTTTCCTCTGTCTGTCAGAGTTTTTTAGGTCAATTCAACCTAGCAAACATTTACTCAGCTGTAAGCTGGGCACTTTGTGTGTACTGAACAATGGGTTAGAGAAACAAATTAGACAACCGTGTCCCTGCCTCCTAAAATAGCGAAGGAATATGATTGGGTACCAGTGTGCTCTCAAACCTCTTTGGAGACTGTAAAGAGCTAAATACATGCAAGATGGTCTTACGGATTATATATGGCTGGTATGCAGATGCCTGGTAAGGTATGATTGGCGTCTTAAGGTGTCTGGACTGAGTGCGTTTACAAGGATCCCATAGATTCCCTGGGTGATGCTGAATTGGAGAACAGGTTCAGATATATTTGGGGTTGCACTTTGGGGGCATATTTTCCCAGGCAGCTGATGATAAACAGTTAAATTTCAAATTGTCCTTTGTGTTTTCCAGAAGTTCTTGGGTTATTATGAAAACATCTTAGGGGCAGGAAGTAGGCCTAGGTGTAGCCACTTATTGTCTCATAGCCTGTTTCCTGAGGGTATCAATCACTGTTCCCTGTAATTCTCTAGGCGGAACCGGTATATAGACTACCTGTAAGTGTGTCATGTGTGTGTCTGCAGAAAAATGTAGACTCTATAGACAAACACAATTTTCACTTTAATTTCCACATTTAAGGAGAATCTTTTCCCCTGTTTCCAGTTTTTAAAAGTTATGCTTTACAACCTAAGTGTCCATCGACAGATGAATGGATAAAGAAGATGTGGCACATATATACAATGGAATATTACTCAGCCATAAAAAGAAACGAAACTGAGTTATTTGTAGTGAGGTGGATGGACCTAGAGTCCGTCATACAGAGTGAAGTAAGTCAGAAAAAGAAAAACAAATACCGTATGCTAACACATATATATATAATCTAAAAAGAAAAAAAAATGGTCATGAAGAACCTAGGGGTAAGACAGGAATAAAGACACAGACCTACTAGAGAATGGACTTGAGGATATTCGGAGGGGGAAGGGTAAGCTGGGATGAAGTGAGAGAGCGGCACGGACATATATACACTACCAAACGTAAAATAGATAGCTAGTGGGAAGCAGCCGCACAGCACAGGGAAATCAGCTCGGTGCTATGTGACCACCTAGAGGGGTGGGATAGGGAGGGTGAGAGGGAGGGAGATGCAAGAGGGAAGAGATATGGGGATATATGTATATGTATAGCTGATTCACTTTGTTATATAGCAGAAACTAATGCACCATTGTAAAGCAGTTATACTCCAATAAAGATGTTTAAAAAAATTAAAAAGAAAAATAAATAAATAAATAAAAGTCATGCTTTAGCAGTCATTACTTCCCAGAAGACAGAGCCCACCTTATTTTTCTTTATCTCTGAAAAGCAGTTGACCTGCTTATCTTCAGTTTGTCCAACAGACCCCTCTTCCTCCACCTTCCTCTGTGCCCCAAGAGAAGACCTCTGGCTCTGCCCCAACAGGCCCCCTGGCCCTCTGGCTGCATAGGTGGGTTCCAACAATGGGAAACAGTGCCAGGAGATCAGAAAGAGAGCTGGCTGCATTCGTCCTCCACACACTTCTTGTGCTGTTTTTCCCTCTCGCTCTCCCTCTCCCTCTTGCCGTGTCCATCTCTCTCCATCTCTCTCTCTCTGACTGCCCCCTCTTCTCCTCCCTTCAGCGTTCGGGCTGGCAAAGTGACCCATCACCCTACTCTGCTGTCCTTTTATCAAACTTTCCTTGAAGTACCAAGACTGAATGTACCAGCAATATCCTGCTAGGACATTAACTGATACAGTAGCCAATCCAGCACTGAAACCTGGGTAGCTCGGCTCAAAGCATGGTTCTTCCAGGCTTGTTGATAAAGATACTATCTAGCTTCTTCAACCAGGAATTATTTGGAAGTTTTTTTGGTCCTCATAAGGGTCCCGGGCAAAATGATGCCATCTGTCTTCTTCATGTGTGTGAATATATTTTTTCCATGGGTGGGATAGGTGATCTTTCACCTTTAGGAAGGGACTTGCAAGACCCAAAGCAGCTTTTCTGAGATTTTATAAAATCTTGAAACTTAAAAAAAAATGCACACAGAGAGGAGCAGACAGGGGCCACTTGGATCACTATTAAAATGTATTAACACTTTAGGTCCTGAATTTGTGCGTGTCTTCCAACCTCTGCAATTCCAACTTCCCATGTTTATGCAGCCCCTCTCACGTGTGCCTGGACTGCAGGGGTGCACACAGGACACACCATGAAGAGGGATTCAGCACCAGTGTTGCCAGGCTGGGCAATTTCCAGAGGATATAAGTCCTTGTGCCCAGTGGGGACTCAATAATAAAGTTGACGACAGAGATATAGATCTACTGGGATGACTGAATTTCTAAAATGTCCTTTTTCATCGTTGATCTTCCTGAAAATTATTCCAGAGCATCTCTGCCCACTTCCGTACCGTTCTAGCATTTGGGGGGTTTTGAAATGCAAATTCATATCTGCATTTGGTGATTGTTAGGGTCGCACAATATTTAGGCTCCATTCAGTTCTATAGATTAATGAATATTTATACATAATATATACATAATTTCTACATACTTTTAAAAAGTTCTCCTCCATTGCAAATTTCCTTTAATTAAGAACCTGATAGCAGTATGTTTATTTTTTTATCTTCATGAACTGGTCTAGAAGTAAGCAGGAGGAGAACATATTTATTTAAAAGAAATAGTAAAGAAAATTTAGCAAATAGACAAAAGCAAAGGGAAATGCCACCCAAAATCTCCTCGCGCCAACAAAGCAATTCTAATATCTCCATACATTGTACTCAGATATTTTTCTAAGTAGAGGTATGTTTGTTTCGCATACAGACTGTGAACTGCACGTACTGTGTTGTTTCTAACATTTTCCACTTTATCAAACATTTTTAAAAATTGAAATATAATTGATTTACAATATTAGTTTCAAGTGTTGAATTCAACTATGGTGAATCACAACATAGTGATTCAAAATCTTTATACATTATACCATTTAAAGTTATTATAAAATATTGACTGTATTCTCTCTGCTGTACAACAGACCCTTGTTGCTTATTCAATTTACCAAGCATTTGCCTTTTACAACAGAATCATAATTTAACTTTTTAATTGTTTTTTCAATACTCTACAGTTAGATATTCTAAATCTATTCTAATTTTTTTCTGTTACAAACAACTTCTTGACGAACATCTTAATTCAAAAAGCATTTCTATGCAAATCAAAACTACAATGAGGTATCACCTCACACCAGTCAGAATGGCCATCATCAAAAAATCTACAAACAAATGCTGGAGAGGGTGTGGAGAAAAGGGAACCCTCTTGCACTGTTGGTGGGAATGTACATTGATACAGCCACGATGGAGAACAGCATGGAGGTTCCTTAAAAAACTAAAAATAGAGCTACCATACGACCCAGCAATCCCACTACTGGGCATATACCCTGAGAAAACCATAATTCAAAAAAGTCATGTACCACAATGTTCATTGCAGCTCTGTTTACAATAGCCAGGACATGGAAGCAACCTAAGTGTCCATCAACAGATGAATGGATAAAGAAGATGTGGCACATATATACAATGGAATATTACTCAGCCATAAAAAGAAACAAAACTGGGTTATTTGTAGTGAGGTGGATGGACATAGAGTCTGTCATACAGAGTGTAGTAAGTCAGAAAGAGAAAAACAAATACCGTATGCTAACACATATATATGGAATCTAAAAAAAAAAAGGTTCTGAAGAACCTAGGGGCAGGGTGGGAATAAAGATGCAGATGTAGAGAATGGACTTGAGGACACAGGGAGGGGGAAGGGTAGGCTGGGACGAAGTGAGAGAGTAGCATGGACATATATACACTACCAAATGTAAAATAGCTAGCTAGTGGGAAGCGGCCTCATAGCACAGGGAGATCAGCTCGGTGCTTTGTGTCCACCTAGAGTGGTGGGATAGGGAGAGTGGGAGGGAAACACAAGAGGGAGGAGATATGCAGATATATATATGTGTATAGCTGATTCACTTTGTTATACAGCAGAAACTAACACACCATTGTAAAGCAATTATACTCCAATAAAGATGTTAAAAAAAAGCATTTCTAATGTTTTTATTTATGATTATTTCCTTAGGAATCATCCCCCCCAAAAAAAGAAAAAGATCAGATTATATTCTCACAGCTCCTTTTATATCACAATCATGTATTATATATTGGAATTATTACTAGATGAATGTCTGCTGTGTCTCTTACATTATGACCTCCCCAAGTGCAGCACATTGTCTGTTTTGCTCATCATTTAATTTCCCAGCACCCAGCACAGTGCCTAAGACATACTAGGTGCACGATAAATGCGATATTGAGACAATGAATAGGCAAATAAGTCAGTAATGCAAAACATTCTGTTTCTGCAAAACAGAAAACAACCCTAATGTATACAGGGACCTAAATATTTTTGTAATGTTATTAGGACAAATGAATAGCTATTTTTTAAAAAATTAGTTAGATCTTTACCATTACCATATGTCATAATAAATCAGAGATTGATTAAAGAGTTACATATTTAAAAAGCAAGCCACACACATCCACAAATAAGATATGAGTGAATATTTGTTCTAAATTATATAACAATGAAAGAAATCTGAAAGGGTAAATTTTCTGGACCATACAAAAGTATAGAATTTCTACACATCAAAAATATCACAAACTGGACTTCCCTGGCAGTGCAGTGGTTAAGACTCCGTGCTTCCACTGCAGGGGGCACGGGTTCGATCCCTGGTCGGGGAATTAAGATCCCACAGGCCCTGCGGTGTGGCCAAAAAAAATCACAAACAAAATTAAATAAGTAGGATTCCTAGAACAATACTTGCTCAGGTATGGAACATGAAGGATTAACATCCTTCTTCTAATAGCAGTCTGCATGCATCTATAAGAAAGAAAAAATTTTAACTAGTTGATAAATGGGAAAAGGATGTGAACAATTTACATATGTAAGATAAATTACATATGAAAATAAACATATAAAAATGTTTAATAGTAGTGGAATAAATTCTACTTATCAGTTGCCATTTTCACATATCACGACTAGAAAAATCTATTAATGTTCAATGCTGATGAGAGTCAAAGAGAGTCACATAATTTGCTGGAAGTAGTGGACATTGGTACAATCTTTCAAAATCAGTACGCGGGCCTCTCACCGCCATAGCCTCTCCCGTTACGGAGCACAGGCTCCGGACGCGCAGGCTCAGCGGCCATGGCTCACGGGCCCAGCCGCTCCGCGGCATGTGGGATCCTCCCGGACCGGGGTACAAACCCGTGTCCCCTGCATCGGCAGGCGGACTCTCAACCACTGCGCCACCAGGGAAGCCCTCAAAATCTTTAATAAGCTTTTCTTCAATATACGCCACCTCTCCTCACCACTGCCTTGTCATTTTGTGTCCTTATATTTACTTTGTATCAATGCAACTGTATGTTGACTTATTTGTTTTCCCCCATAGCATAAGGATATACACATACCCATCCTTAAGTAAAAATATTTTTTAAAGTATGAGTTTTTTTCCCATATATTTTCACCACAAACAGCTGCTATTATCAGCATTATTATTTTTGAACCTTGGAAATCATTGTAATAGTAGAAATTAATTTCTTAATTTAGTAATGGATGTGCCACTGTTCTCAGCGTTTCAGCTGCTCTTACCAAGCTGTCTTTCAAGGGCTTCTCTCTTAAGGAACTCTTGCATCCCCTGTCAAGAAATAGAAAGGGATAGAGTAAAAGTATCTGGGATAAGGAGGGGTTTTGCCGAGCTCAGGCTCTCTCGAACTAGTGGCATGGAGACGTGAAGAAAAATGGTGTTAGAGAAGATAAATGAGTGACTTTGCATTACTTTAAAAACAGAACTAAGGGGAGGTACAATAAAAGAGAATGGGAAAAAGAGTTTGTATTGAGGTCAGCATTAGCAGAGCACGACGCTGTTGTCCTCAACCATGGACATGGTTGGCTGCAGAATTCCTGGACCCTCTAAGTAAAGATAATGTTCGCCAGTAGGTGGCAGTCACATGTCTAGAATAGCCCAGGACATCGCAGACCAAGTAATTAGCCTTACTGATGTGTTTCCTCTGGCCACCCAGCATTGTGAATTCTTATTTCATATTGGGCTTTGGATGCATTTTACTATTCCATGCAATTTGTCAGTGCTCGTGACAACTGGTCCAAATCATGGCCCAAAGTAGTTACTGCTGTCGAGGTTACCAGTGTGGTTTTCCTTCCATTGTTTAGGAATCTACTCTTAGACCTCTCTATGTACTTTTTCTCCTTGGGAACTTGACACTACTTCTGCCTTAGAAATGATCATAAATGATATCCCAGACAAACGTTTCTTACAAAAAGAATGAGTAGTACAAGGAATTGGCCAGCTGGGGTTTTGCTTTGTATTGGTTTGGTTTTCTTGTTTGGTAGATTTAAACAAAGCTTTCCAATATTTTCCTTCCCAAGCAAGACTAACATTGAACAAACCATGTTAGATCACAGTGGTATGAGATGCTAACCTATTTTGACAGATGCTTCTGTTGTAGGTTCTCATTCTATTTAATGTGCACTTAAGTCTCTGAGTTTGCCCAGCAAGATATCAGAAATACAGATACCACCCTTTTATAAAAAGCTTTGTTCTCAAGACAGAGAACACTGTGCATGCAGTGTTTATATATATGCATACAGCTAGAATGAACCAAATATAATGATGCTAACACTGATCTAGATTTTCACAGCCATATATTACTTGAGTGGCTTATGCCCATGTTTCCTACTAAGAAAGGATATCCAGTGGAGACCCAGAGGGTCAGATGGGCTCTTCGAATGAGCCAGTGAATCATCTTCAGCCCCGGGATCTCTTCTGTTATTTTTCACAGGATCTGCAGCTACGCAGGAGAACAGGTTGCAAAGTTCAGAGTAGCTGCATTTACATGGGGAGCTGGGTGTTTGGAGGTGTGTCTTGCGGGAGAAAGAAGTTTCTCTGAGAGCTACCACATCCTATTATGGGAAAACATGATAAACCACTATTTCATGCGACAGAGCCTACAGCAAGGCCAGTGACTGAATGTTGGTTATGGGTCACTCCTCGCCTGAATCCACAGGAACACTTCTCTCTGCAAAGGCCTCTGACTCTGGCCCCAGGCCATCATCAGACTGTGTCCTAAGTCGCCATGTTTGACAACTGTCTGCAAAAATAAACCATTTTAGCTGCCGTATAAGATAAAGAGGTTCTCAGTTTCGTAGTATTGACCTCCGCAAATGAAGAATGTCCTCCAAACTCTAAAACAAGAAGTCGTTCAGAGATTCTATATAAGCATGAGTTATCTACAGACACATTGATTACAGAACATGTGACTGAGTCCTAAGTGCTACTGAATTCACAGTAACATCAACTCTGGTTTATGTTTCACCAGTCCCTATGTCCAAAGGGGAAGCCAGTTGTTGGGTAATAGTATTTAGCGTAAGTCAATATTTCAGAGGAAAAGCATTAGGGATAGACCTTTTTTAGCTATACCTCCCCACTCACCAAACACTCCTCTTTTTTTTTTTTCTCAAACACTCATTCTTGACTAGGAATAGTTCATTATGGAGGACAGTTTCACCCTTCATGGTGGTAGAAAATTTCCCTGTGTCCTTCACTGCCCACTCTTTGTACTTTTTTTTTAACACAGATTTTTTTTTTATTTTTAAAGACACCAATTGTACTTGAACATTTGTTATTTTTTTTAAAATTTATTTATTTATTTATTTATTTATTTAGGCTGTGTTGGGTCTTCATTTCTGTGCGAGGGCTTTCTCTAGTTGTGGCAAGCGGAGGCCACTCTTCATCGCGGTGCACAGGCCTCTCACTATCGTGGCCTCTCTTGTTGCGGAGCACAGGCTCCAGACGCGCAGGCTCAGTAGTTGTGGCTCACGGGCCCAGTTGCTCCGTGGCATGTGGGATCTTCCCAGACCAGGGCTTGAACCCGTGTCCCCTGCATTGGCAGGCGGACTCTCAACCGCTGCGCCACCAGGGAAGCCCACCCTCTTTGTACTTTATCGGGAGTTTATTTGGTACTTTTCACCCTCTTTCTGTATTTAGTTTTCAGTCTTGGTTAATGCCAAAAATGAACCACCTAATTTCAAAGTCATTTAAGTTCATATTATATATAGATATGTTTGAGCATATATACATATGATTATCTTCACATATATAACTATTCACATATTTATGTTGATATCACTCATACATGGATGCATGTGCAGGAAAGGATTTGGCCCTTTTTATTTAAAACTAAGAACATATTCTGGACTGAATATGTGTGTACCCCCCAATCATATGTTAATGTCCTAGTGCATAACATGATGGTATTAGGAGGTGGGGCTTTTGAGAGGTAATTAGGTTTAGGTGAAGTCATGAGGGTGGAGCCCCAAGAGGAAGAGATACCAGAGCTTCCTCTCTCCACCGTGAAGACACAGGGATAAGGTGGCTATCTGCAAGACGGTAAGAAGGTCCCCATCAAAAACCGAATCTGCCCAGTGCCTTGATCTTGGACTCTCCAGCCTCCAGAACTGTGAGAAAGAAATGCCTGTTGTTTAAGCCACCCAGTCTATGGTATTTTGTTTTAGTAGCCCAAGCTGACTATGACATAATATATTAACATACATGAAGAGGGTACAGCGTGGAAGGCCATGTGCCTACCTGTCAACAATAGTTATTTTGCATTGTGGAATTGCTTCCTTTGCTGATCACTCTTTCTTTCTTTTTTATCTGTGTTTTCCAAGTTTGCTGTAATAATCAAATATTACTTTTATAGTTAGAAAAAAACATAATGCAACAGTTTTTGAAAAAAACATATCCGATTGGACTAATAAAGCAATAGGTTCCAATAAAAACGGAAAGGTGTTATTGGTCTTAGAGCCTGTCAGCCAGGATGATTCTCAAGTCTGTCTACCAGGCGCTGACTCGGCCAATATGACTTGAGTGTTTCCTCACCGTAAGCAGAGGTGGTAACGCGTGGGTGATCCTATTCAGGAATGTTGAGCAAAGGAGAGGGTTATAAGAAAGCTCTGCGTATGTACCTAGACTGCCGATGTGAAAATGTGCTGACTCACTTGAGTTACATTTGCACTTTCTGGGAACCAGCTGTGCATCTCCCATTATAGGGAATCCCCAGCAGCTGGGGCCATGCAGAAGCCCTCCAGCGGAACTCCCCGAAGCCCCTGTGCAGCACTCGCAAACGGTAACGATTTGGCAGAGCTGCCAAAGTCAAGACGGCAAGAGTCCCAGACTTCATTCCAACGGTCAAGAGTCAAGGTGTGTTTCATAGGATATCCGGACCATGGAATTCCATAGCAACTGGGGTTATCAGCTAAAATACGGGGCACTTGGATAAATTTGAATTTCAGAGAGAGATGCACAGTAAATAATTTTTAGTGTATTTCCCAAATATTGAACAGGATATACTTATACTTTTAAAAAAAATTAGTCATTGCTTATCTTGTCGACTGAAAGAAATGCACAACAGAAAAGTTGAGAATGATATTTTATTCAGCGGACTTTCTGAGGACTTCAAGCCTGGGAGGCAGCCTCTCAGAGCTATCTCATATAACGCTGAGAAGCTCCTCCGAAGAGGTAAGGGAGGAACCAGGATATCTAGGAGTTGTTGCAACAAAGACCAGGCAGTCGGAACATCAAAAGATTACTGTGAATTAAAGAAAACCAGATATCTCAAGTTAAGGAACTTAGCGCTTTCCTATGTATGAAAAGATGCAAGAGTCTGGGTTCATTGAAATCATGCCTTTGATGTTCACCTTAGTTATCTCCAGCCAGGATCCTCTTCTCTCCCACCTGAGTTCCCTGAGGGTTCACCATATGGGGCATCTGAGGTGTCTTGATGGTTGCAACATCCTTTGTTTACTGAAATGGCAGACAACATTTTTCACAATCTGAAATTCAAATTTAACTGAATTTTTTATTTGTTAAGTCTGGTAACCCTAATGGGGAACATTCACCCTCCCCCTTCCACTTTGCTTTGTTGGTTGGTTTTTACTTATTAAACTCGGCTACTTAATAGTTCAGGTTTTACAAATACATGCTGAGCCTTTCAGGAAGGCACCACTGCAGGTAAAGCTGGCATGCAATAGACAATGGGAGGCCACCTCGACAGTGTCAATGGTGGGGCTGGCTGGTTGGAAGCATAAGGTGGCTGTCAGGGCTCCCCTGGAGCTCCCAGGGCTCTCCCCAGAGTCTCAAGACACTGTACACTGTAAAGAGCTTTAAGTGCGACTGTTAGGGCCACATCTGAGCCTTCCTTTGGCCATTGTACAAACGGAGCACCTGCAAAATGCAATGAGCTCACCTCGCTGTAGACTGAAGCCATTGTTCGGCCCCAGTGAAACTTGCCAGGGGCAAGGAAGGACTGGGAAACAAGAAAGGGCAGCCCAGCACGGGGTCAAGATTGTGCCACAGCCTGACTTTCCACAAGGACTCTCTTGTCTCTGGATGGTGGGAGTGTTGATGTAAGGGAGCCTGGGATGGAAATTCAGCTTTCCCTGTAGGTGACTCAAACAGCCAGCCAGGTGGCAGGGCTCATAGGCTGAGAGTGTGAGGGGCCTGACCCAGTGCCTCTTGGCCACCAGCCAAATGCCTCAGATCCCCACTGTTGGCCTCACACTCTGGGAACACTTGAACATTTGAACTAGAGGATAGCATTCTCCTGTCTAACAAACACATTCAGAGGAATTCCTCTATCTGGCAAGTGATTTCCTAATAGTCAGACAACAGAAGCGAGGGTTCAGGATAAAGGTGGAGGCATAGATCAGGAGTCAGGGGTCCTGGCTGTGCAGCTTTAGTGAAATCTCTTCCCCTCTCCCCTCAGTCCCTCATTTATGAATTAAGAGGTAGAGCTTGATGACCACGGAGGCGCTTCCAACTCTATAATGCTGATAAATGGGTGAGATGCAGGATCAATAAACTCTGGTAAGGGAAAGGATTCTGGGACAGGTTAGACGTCTAAAGCTCAGTTCAGGTCTCAAGATTCGCTTTCGAATGGCGCTCTAAGGTGACAGGGGGTGGGCTGAGATCACCGAGGAATAGCAAGGGACGAGGGGCAAAGGAAGAGCCCAGCCCTCTGAGCCCCACCCCCTGAAGCTCTTCATTCCACTCCCGTAAGGCCCAGGTGTTAATAATAAGGCCACATGTACTATATGGGAGAAACTGATGCTAAATTCAATAACCATTTAGTATGTCCTTTCTCCAGGCAGGACGAAGTCTTGGCACCAGAATATAAACTCTAACTAGCTGCTCATATGGGCTGAATTTCTCTCATTTGTTACTAATTCAGCAAATATTTATGGAGAATCTACCCATGCCAGGATTGTTGTAAGCTCTGAAGAGAGTATTGAAAGCCCCTTTCCCCTCTATCAGCAGAATAGAAGGAAATAGTCCACAGGGTATCACTGCTCTCTGGTTGCTAACTGAGCGAAAGCAGATTCCATGCTACTCCAGTGCTTTGTTTTTTATCCTACCTCGTTCCCCGTCTTCACCCAGCCATGTTGGTTTGAATCATCCCTAGAGAAGCAAGGACAGTTATGGGTTGAATTGTGTCCCCATACAAAGACTGAGGCAGGGTCTGGGGAACTGACAAGGGCTGGTGCTCTGAGGCCAACCTGTTCACTGATGCCGGCGGCTCTGATGTCATATGTGCTCCGCTGACTCTCTTCACCATCTGCCCTTGCTCTTCGTGGATTTGGGGTCTCGCCTTGAGCCTCCCAGAACCTCTCATGCCCAATCCAGGCCATAGGCCCACTCCACCTCTGTTTGAAGACTTAGCCTCATTTTGTCTTCCCCTGACCTCCAGTTTCTGGCCCAATCCTGACCTTGTCTTGATACCGAGAGCTCGTGGAGGCTGTGCCCCAATTTAAATTGATGATAGGACAGGCCTGTTGGAGGTTGTTCAGGGATCATGGAAGGGAGGAGTGGGGAGCAGGGAAGGACTTCATGAAATAAGGATGCATTTGGCTCGGATCATAGGAGGAGGTCATAAGCACTCGCACTTAGATTTTCCCTAGCACTTTCGTGTGTATCGCCCTAGAGTTATGCAACCACATGAGAGACAGTTGAGACCGATGTCATAATTATCTTTATCCAATCTCCATGTTACAGGTGAAGAAACTGAGGCTCACCCAGGCTACGAAACTTGACCTAAATTACGCAGCTGATGAGTGAGGCATCATCTGGTTTTAATACAAGTTCTTTCTGCCCTGCCAGGCTCTCTCCTGATAGATTGGCACTCAGAAACTGAAGGAGGATGCAGTCAGGCTGAGGTGCTGCAGGCAGAGGCAGACCAAAACTATCATCGACTTGGCTCTTCCTCCTTGTCAAGCACAAACTGGCCAAATACCACACACTAATAACAAAACACCTTGCATTTAGGCAACACCTCGCAACTGACAGTGTCCTAACAAGCATGACCTCATTTGATCCTTACAAATAACCCTATAAGGTAGGCAGGGTGAACCTGGTTATCCTCATTTTACAGATGAGGCACCTAAGCAAAAGAGGGTTAAATTCCTGACCCCTGGTCACAGAGCCAGGGGGGGTGGAAGAAGTAGGACTTAAGCCCAATGTTTCTCTGCAAGTCCATCTTCTTTCCTGTCACTCAGGAATGGGGTCCAGTCCAGGAATGGCAAATACCTGGCACACGTACAGCCCTATCTCCCACCATACCCCAGGCAGACATTATTAATCAATCACAGCATTGTGCTTGATTTGACCTCAAGTTCCTTCTCAAAATAGTTCTCCAGGCAGCCATTATCTGTTCACACTGGACAACAAGATGAAGACTATTTTCCAGACTGCTCCAAGCAAGGCACAGAGACCTAATGCAGAGTGCAATTCATCTGATTAGAGATCTGGTTCAAGACTCAAAAAGACCCTAATAAAGTGACTGTTCCCGTACAGTCTTACCTATTAATGTGTGACCATAGCAACAATAATAATGGTTAAGGTTTTTGGAGCACTTAACTGTGTGCTAGGGCACTATATTAGGCACTTTACATGCACTTTCCTACAGAGTAAATCCTATCATTCCCATTTTAGAGGTGAAGGAATGGAGGCTTTGAGAATTTAGGAAACTTGCCGGATGCAGCCTGACCCTGCCGAAGCCCGCAGAATCCCCACCTTGCTATACTGTCTCCTAGACTGTAGACCGATGGGTTTTCGATTCTTTGTGAGGAGAAGCATTTCTTATTTTCCCAGACCCTTAAAATCAAAGAGGGGAGTAGATGCCAAGAGTAAAGTTAAGCAAAGCAAGCGCCCTGAGAGGTGGCTTTGAGGAAGAGAGTTTGCAGTGTGAACAGAGCTTGGCCACGTGAGGCCAAGCATGTAGGCACAGAGCCCTTGGCAGTGCAGGACAAGCCAACGGTAAGAAACTGGGGCCGGGGGCTAGCTCTCCCACACTGCCACATTCTGGCATGTTCTTCAGGGGTGTTCAGGAACCTAAATTTGACTCTGAACATTCACATTGCTATGAAGGTGTGTTTGTCGAGGTAGGAGGGTAGAACGTATTTGTAGCTTGATTTGTAACTTGCGACACTTAATCATATGGTCAGCGGGCCTCCTTTTGTACTTTCGCCCAGGGACATGCATTTGTTAAGGGTGGATTTGGTAAACACGAGGCTTCCCTTCGTCTGCTGTTTTTGCTGCTTCCTCAGGCAGGCCGCTTCTGGTTTTGGGTGTTGGTGGGAGCAGAGGCCCCAGCCGTCAGTCACTGGCTTCCTGAGGTCAGAGCAGGTGATTTGCATTCATTTAGTGCTGTCAGTTGCAGTAGAACCAGTAAGGGGGTGGCAGTGGTTCCTGATCGAAGCGGCCTCCTGACCTTGGCAATGGTGGGGGGTTCTGGAGCCAGGTCCCTGGTTGAGAAGGCAGCCTCCAAGTGCAGGAGAAACTTCGGCTCCCTTGGTGGCCTGATTCTTTGGCGTCACTTAAGGAGTTGTTCCTGAACCTTAATTTTGAGTCAGCTTCTTCAGCCCTTTCAACGATTCTCTAAATCGTATAAATCCCTGAAATAAATCCTTTCTGCATGAAACAACTCAAATGGATCCTGCTCTATGTAACTAACCCCCACCGGGCACTTCGTAGCCTGCCTTCCATGACTAAGATTCTGGTATCTAAGGAAACACACCTTTAGCTACATTCTGTGGTCTCATTGCTCCATTGAATCGGCTCCTTTGGTAAGGTTTGCTCAGTCTCGGTCCTGTACCTGGATTCAGCCTCTCTGATTCTTCCTTCAGATCTCTGTCTGCCTGACGTGGACGGTGCGCTTCCTGATCATTGTCTCTCAGGTCTTCCTTGGTGGCATCAAAGCCCAGGGGCCAATCCCAGCACCACCCCCTCCCCAGCCTGGGCTCCTGGGGGCCTGGACCAGGTCCAGCAGCACTCGGGGGCCTGCTGTCTCAGACGAAAGATCAGACAAATGTATGGCAAGGCTGCATGCATCACAGCTCGGTGAGAGCCATCTGAGGACGGTCACTGGAATTGTACACGAAGAGAGTGCATTTGAAGAGAGGGCAGGAAGGACTATGGAGATAAGCCTGACCTTGGTGACCCTGTTAAGTACTGAGAATGGCACTCCCTGAAATCAGAGATTGCAAAAGCAAACGGAAAACGTTCCTTGTTTTTGAGTTCTTCTCCTACAGTTTCTCCGAGTCTTTCAAGGCCTTGGGTAAAACCAAGCAGTTTCATTTTACTACGAGTCCCTGCAAGGAAGTCTCCAAATTCCAGTGGCCCAGTTTTGTCCACTTTCACCTCTTCAGGTTTGAATGATCTTATACAGACTTACAGCAGGTCCACTTGAAACCATTTTTGTCTCATCGGGTTTCATCTCCCAGCTCATGAGCTCATGGGTTTTGCATGATTTCAATATGAAGTCATCAGCTCATCCCTAGATTCCCAGACAGGCCCGAAAACCTCAGGATTCTTTGAATAAACTAGAGGTAAGCCCCATGGTTTGCACTGAAACCTGAAACCCAGACTTTCTCCCAGGTGCTCTCACGTATGTATATTTATATTTATTATATGGTTCAAATCTTTCTCTCTTTCTTAAACACTAAAACTTTCCATCTTGCTTTTTTTCTCCTTAGCCTTTGCACCTGCCCGGTCAGAAAAGGAGAAGGCCCAGAAGGAACTCAGTCCTGGAAGAGTCAAATGGTCAAAGCTCAGGAAGTATCGAGCCCTCTGTTTCACAAAGGATCATGTAAGTACACGCTGGGAGCTGAAGCAACACTGAGATTCTGGTGGGAGGAGAAAAGAAAACTCTACCATAAGACGCCTGCATAAGGAGTGGAAAGTGGTGTATATTTCAAGTATCCATTAATAGAGTCAACTTGCTGGAAACAAGCCAGAATGTGTAGGCCTGGAATTCTGGAATGTGTATTGACAGAACATTTCTGATTTCCAAAGTCATAGCCAACAACAAAAATCCCATTGTGGTATCAGAGGTTCCATTCTCTCTTGTATACCCATGGGTTCTCTCTGAGCATAGACCATGAAAGAGTTTATAAAAAATAACAAGAAAGTCATAAAGACGGCAACTTTGAGTTTATACCAGTAGTTTGAATTTTAAGAAAACACAACTCCTTCTTCAAATGTAAAAATCCACATCACTCCATCTAATTTGATTCAAACCAGTACTATTAAATGAGCCCCTGTTACATTCTCAGTGCTGAGTAAAGTTGCAGGAAATACAATAGACCTATATTAAATGATTCCTTTTCTTGAAGAGTAAGAGAGACAAATATTAAACATATTGAACTTATTAGAGAGCAAAGCCAGGGAAGATAACCTGAAGCGTGTTACTGACATGAAACCTGGTAGGCAGTGAACAAAAGAAAACACAGGGAAGTCAAACAGGTAGGTAAGGGCTTCCCTGGTGGCGCAGTGGTTGCGAGTCCGCCTGCCGATGCAGGGGACACGGGTTCGTGCCCTGGTCCGGGAAGATCCCACATGCCGCGGAGCGGCTGGGCCCGTGAGCCATGGCCGCTGAGCCTGCGCGTCCGGAGCCTGTGCTCCGCAACGGGAGAGGCTACAACAGTGAGAGGCCCACGTACCGCAAAACAACAACAACAAAAAAACAGGTAGGTAAGTATTAACTGGAGACAAAATCCTTGAAAAAGTTCTTGAGGTTTGGGTAGGATTTGGGAGGTTTCTGATCTAATGTTAATATAAGTAACTTTGCTCTGAAAGGAAATGAATCTAAATATAACTTGTCCCAAGGAGAGTTTGGGGAGTGGTCAAGTGGAAAGGAACAAGACTCCATACCCATCTCCTGGATGAATTTGAGCTGCTCCAAGTACTGGAAAGCCCCGAAGTGAGAAGATTGTAAACCCAGTGGAAAAGTGGAAGGGAAGCCAATGTGGGTAATTAGCCATGGCAGAGTGCCAGATCCCACATCTTGACCACTTTATCTTTGCTTCCTGTCTGTCCTTGGACGAGATATTGTCAGGAATATAAGCGTCTAGGATGAGGAAGGAGAAAAACCTAGTGGTGAGAGGTGAATGATGTCTGGGAAGACTGGGCGGATATAAGTCATTGAGTAAATTAACTCCTACGCTACTCTTACGTACATTAAAAGTCCAAAATGGAATGAATTGTCTCTGCCATTTTCCCCGAGCCTGGTCATCTTTCTCTGTTGCCCATTGTATTTAATGCCACTTTCATTATGTCGGCCATTCAGAATGGAAATTTCTTTCTTCCTTTTGTAGAAGAGGAAAATCTTTTTTTTGACTCTCCTATGTTTAGTGGCTGGGGCCTCTGAGTTAAACTAACAAAAGACGGATTAACAGGAAAAACAGTTTATTTGCATGTGCAACGTGCATAAATGCAGGAGTGCTCAGTGATGAGTAACTCAAAGCGTTGTTAGAATTAGTAGATTAGAAAAAGGGAGCGCAGCGCAAGACTCTTATGGGAAGAATAAATAGGCTTCTTTAGAAAAGACAGGTTTTTTAGGAGAACAAACAAGAGATAAGAAAGCTCATGGTAATATTTGTCTCTACAGGTATGAGCAGTCTCTCTGACTTCGTAGGGGTCAAAAATTCCCCCCAGAGAAGGGATTTATGGTAGGTTTACTCTTGGTCTCTCCTGGGGGCAGACCTGCCCCAAAGAGAGAATTTATGGCAGTCCTCATTTCTCAGAAGTTTCTGCCTTTAGTCAGATAAGGGAAGCTCTGAGAAGGCTTCTTTCTGTATCTGTTGAATCTCAAATGTCTTCATCTTAAAATAATCTTTGAACCAACCCTAGGGTTCTGAGTGGGTCTCCACACCTGCAGCTCTGCTTTTAGTTCATAGCCTAATCCTCTGCTAAGACTATGAGTTTCTAAAGGATCTTATTAATCATTTATCCCCAGAATCTGGCATATGGTTTCCCACTTATTAAATAAGTTTGAATCAATGAGTAAATAAAGTAAAAGAATACTGTTTTCCTAATATTTATCAAAGGGCAATAAACAAAAAGATCATGACACCTTTTACAGGACAATTCCTGGAGATGTCTTTAGCCTTGGTCTGTCTCCTGAGATGCCCACCTGTATTCTCAACTCTTTGTAGCCCATCTCCACCAGGTTTCGTGGGCATCTCAAATTCAGCCTATCCCACTATGAACCCATTGTCTTTCCTGAAAACCTATTCTTCCTACGTTTCCTAATTCAGTGAATGGCATGTCACCAGACACCCAACTGCCCAAGCTTTATAAATGTTATTTCTCATTGACTCTCCTCTTTTCCCCTCTAGGGAATTGTCACGCAGCTCTACTGATTCTACCTCTAAAATATCTCTAGAATAAGCACCCCTTCTGCCCCCATTCTGTTCTCATCCTCCTTGCCTGGAGTTCCAGCAATCTCTTAACTGGTTTCCTATTTCGAATGTCTTTGCTCTCCAATCCATCACCACATTTTTCAAATCAGGTCACCAAACAGCCTGCTCCTGAAAATCCTCTCATACTCCAGTACTCAGGAGTCATCTTTGCTTAAGTATGAAAGGACATTTTTGCGACCTCACCCTGCATTACTGCCGGGCATAGTCTCCCCATCACACTTCTAAGGGTCACGGTCCAGCTCTTTCTCTGCTTCTTCCCCCACTCCGGCCCCTCAGCTGCGCTCCCAAGTCACGTTCAGATCTTGGCCCTCTTTGCTTCTGGTCACCTTAAAGAATTTCAGAACTACTATCTGCTTTCTTCATGTTCTATTCCATTAGGCAAAAACAGATTTTTATAGAACCTCCAGAAATGAGAGAGCATAATGGTGGCACAGTCAAAGGGACCATCCACACAGTTGTTTAAAGATATTTATCTGGTATTTTTTATGTCTCCCTAGCCATGATCCCCTCGAGGCCATAACCTCACACTCTTCCTTGTTGCTCAAGACCTTCCCTCTTTAGAGCAGAATCTCTTCCCATCTTCTCGGCCAAAGTCCTAATGGCCCTCACCCCAGCTCTAGCAGACAATACTGAAATTCCCATGTTTATTAAACAAACTCTTGATGTGAAGCTGCTTCCATCTAGACTATGACCACCTGAGCTCACCTTTTATAACCAATCAGTTCCATTAAGCTATTTTCCAGAACAAAGGTGCAGTTCTCTCCTTTGGAGGAATTCTGCCATCCCCTTGGGCCAATCAGCTCAAATTACAGTTAGCTTTTACAAAATGTACTTTGTTGGTGTATTACTGGGGTTAACTCAGATCTTTTTCTTTCTCCCAACTAGTTAATATTTTTGGTTCTCTCTTGTCCGGAAAAGTGGTCTCCCCAGTGGAGAGAGAACCAAAGATGTTAGGAAGAAATTCCACTGGGTTATGCAAAGAAATTATTGATATTAGAAGTTCTTTATTTATTTTTCAATTCTATTTTTGTTTATATTTATATATGTTAGTCTATATACAATATACTATATTTATATGTCAAGGCAGCGTGGCTGAAAATATTTGCTGACAAAGGTGTGAAATCAAAAAGTTTAAAGACCATTGTTCCAGAGGGCAAAACCATGATCTTAGCGTAGCTTCTAAGCTGTTTGCAAACAGTGCCCAGCCATATTGAATTTGTTAAAAGATAGTTTTTTTTTTAAAGACCCTCATATAGATGCAAAATGAATACATGTTAAAGATTTTATTTAATTCATTATTCATGAGGGCAGAGAATTGGAGAATCCAAATTTATAGAGAATTGGAGAATCCAGGCATATTTATAGATCAGGAATACTGAAAGAAATGTACAAATTCAGGTAAGACTGCCTTCTTCCAAAGTAGGGGAAGGAAGTCAATTGGAACTTCCCAGGATCAAAACTTTACACCTCTAGGGTCAAGAATTATTTTGCATTGCTATCATTTGTCTATAACTTACTGAGTTGTAAAATAGTTCAAATGATAGGCTCAGAATCTATAGAAAATCAAAATCAGGAAGGGTGTGCTCCAGACCAGGGCACCTAAGGCCTGTAGGCCCAATCCGGCCAGCCAAATGTTTTTGTAAATGAAGTTTTATTGGAACACAGCCACATCCATTTGTTTAGGCATTGCCAATGGCTACTTTCCAGCTACAAAGGTATTCTTGAGTAGCCCAGACAGAGAAAGAAAAATTTCTTATCTGGCCCTTTACAGCAAAAGTCTGCCAACCCCTGCTCTAGAAAACAATACACAGTTTTCCAACGAAGCGCAAAGATTTCTCTACACCTTCTTTATCCCAAGAGGGCCTCCCTCCCAATGGTCCCAGCTGCCACCATAGCTTATATGCTGGTTCTCCTGAAAGATTCTCGGGACTCTGCACTAGTGAATCTCAACACATGAATCGTGAGCCCCCAGAAAGTTCTCTCAATGGGCCTCAGACTGATTCCAAAGGCACTAGCTCTCTCTGTTTATTTGGCAGTGGGACCTCTCGATAGTAAACTGGAGAACTTCTGCCAGAGCCTGGTAAGGGCTGAATTGTGTCCCCCAAAGATTCACATGTTCAAGTCCCAGTCCCCACTTCAGAAAGCAACTGTATTTGGAAATACAGCCTACAAAATGTGATTAAGTTAAAATGAGGCTTTCATAGTGGGGGCCTCATCCAATGTAACTAGTGTCCTTCTAACATGAGGTGGTGACACCAGGGACGCACACACTGAGGAAAGGCCATGTGAGGGCACTGTGAGAGGGCAGCCATCCTCAAGCCAAGGAGAGGTCCCAGGAGAAACAAAACCTGCCCACACCTTGCTTTTGCACTTCCAACCTCCAGAACTGGGGGAACATAAATACCTATCATTTAAGCCACCCAGTTGGTGGTACTTTGTTACGGTAGCCCAAGCAAACTAAAACAGGGTCGTTCATGTTACGTGATCCAAAAACTGCAGCAGGGCTTGGAAATTAGCCTGCAGACATCTGGCAGATACCACTCTATTCTTCGGAGACGGAAAGCAGTGATCAGCCGTAGACTGATCCAGACAGAGTCAGCCCATGTGTGGTGACTAATGCTAGAGGATATCTTCCCCAGACACTCAATCGTTAATCCATTCATTAATCCTTTATAAGATGATGTGGCCATAGAGGGAGGGATGCACATGTGCCAATGGTGATGGTGAGAGAGGGGTGAATAGAACGAATTCTGCTCTGGGGATTCATGGTCTAGGAACGGAGACAGATATAAACACAACAAACTGTCTCAGACCCCCTGTAGACTAGCCTGAGGGTATGAAAGAACAAACCAATAAGACATCACAACACCAGGTAACAGGTCCTGTGAGACAGGGATTTTTTTTTAAGTGACATGGGAGCCCAGAGGACAAAGGAATTGATGCTGTCAGAGCAGAACGGACAAGGAGGGAGAAGTGGGTGGTCGTGCAGGCATCCAATGAAAGGAGTCCTGGTGGAATGAGACTTGATGTGTGAGGAGAGGTTCAGGGTTTTAGCTCGAAGGTTCCCGCCCTGTCCTATAGCCTTGAAGATTCATGGTAGGCTTAAAAGAGATGTTCTCACAATTTTTGCTTAGTCAAGGCATAAAACCCTAGTGTCTTGCATGCCATCCATGCCCTCTTTCTTAGGGGCAAAAACTCAAATAGGAAAGAGAGAGGCACAAAAATGAAATTCTTCTGTACTCCTGAAATGAGATTGATGTTTTATTTGTGAAAAGAAAGTCCCAGCCACATTTTAGTGGCCCTTACTAACCCAGTAGGTTTCTAGTCAGTAGCCCTTATTGAAATCAAAGTTGGTTATATAATTTGATGAGTCTGGGGAGCCTTACCAAGTGTGTGCAGAGTACTCTCCTGATCTAATTTATCAGCGTTGATATCAACGGGCAGCTTAACGGTGACCCCACTGTCTAAATTTCAACTGCATGTCGTACTGCCCCTTTTATTGGTAAGAGGAAAGCAGTGGTGGTTTTTAATCCTACAGCTTCTGTTTCTCTCTTTGCTCTTGTTTTGTCAGGGTAAGGGCTGTTTCTCTTTTCATATTTTCCATGATGAAAATAACTTATTAATCTAGCTATATAAATGACCAGTGTAAAAACGTTCAAATGATGCCATTTAATCTTTATCCTGATGACATCATCAGAAATCTTCTGGACCAGGCAGAATGACAATGTACATTAGCATTTCCCCTCATACCACTTAAGAAAGCTCTCACGCAAAGTTAGCAACTCTTACAAGAAAGAGGAAATATAAAACAAAAGTAAATTTGGGGGAGGGATGGGTAGGGTGGGAATTATGTGGCCAGTTCTTATGAACTCCAGGGAAGCAGCTGGCGAACTAGCCACGGTATTTGATTTTGCTCAAACAAAACAAAACAGAACTCATCAATTTCATTGAAGTGTCTTGGCTTTTCTAAGGAAAAGAGAATGGTGTTTGGTAATTGCAGGGTTTTGGTTTCTGTTTGTTTTACTAACTTGTAAAGTTTTTGAGATTGTATTCTAAAAAAAAAAAAAAATCAATAAATAACACTAGATTCTTAGCTCTCATTTCCAGGAAAAAAAATCAGCTTACCCTCAAGTTGAACCTGCATCCATGTGGTCATAATTAAATGCCTTAAAAGAACTGAAAATCATCTGAGAACCATCTGACCACATTGTGAATGTCCAGCTACACGGAAGACAATGTCACTGGGCAGCAGATTGCTGTTTCTTAAATGGCATCTATAGATGATGGGGAGAAAATGCTGAATAAACATCAGGACCGAAGTTAGAAGGAAGGAGTTTTTTTGTTTCTTTTCATCATATATCTGAGTCCAGGTGCTCAAAAGCCATAAACAGAAGGAACTTGAAATTGTAACGTGAAGAATTCAGTATGGTCTCCAAAACATCCTGGGGGGCTGTAAGATGCTGCTCCTGCCAGATGTAGACCAACGGAAAGACAGCTGCAGCAGGAAGGAGCTGAAGGAAGGAAGGGCGTTCTACTGGGTGCCTCCAGAGGGGCGTTATAGTAGCACTCAAGGACATAAAGGACGGAGGTGGTTTGGAGGGGCAGGAAAGTGAGGACAGGACCTAAGATGGGCAGGACACACCTTGTACAGCTGGGAAGATAGGTGGGTTCCAGGGCTGTTCCCTAGACAAGGAGAAAAATAATGCAGGGTTTTATGTATGAAGGGAAACAATCAGGTTCGTATTTTTAGACGCATAATACGGGTAACAGCACAGAGAATGAACTGGAGAGGGGAGTCTTTGGAAGTGAGGAAATGGGTTATAAAGTTAATGCGGTATAGGCCTTGAACTGTGGCAGAGACCAAAGGAGTAGAAATTAAATGTAGGCAGACCCTAAAGTTAGAACCAGCACTATTTTTTTTTTTCCCCTCAAAGCAATTGTTTTCTCTGTCCACTGATGAATCTCGGCCCCGGAAACCCTCACTTCACTGATGACACACTTTCCCTTGTTTCCGAACCTTCTCCCCACCCCTCCTGCCACGGGAGAAAAACCAGGGAGATTCCTCTTCCCCCACAAGGGCAGGAGGCGATGGAGGGCGGCACTTTTACCCCCCCACAAGGGCAGGGACAGAAAACAGAAAACACTCCTGCTTCCCAAAGGGCCAGTGGGATCAATAGCAGTTCTGTTCTAGATTCCTAGCCATATAGTAGTTCGTTGCTGGCTAAACGCCATTACTCTCCCTTTCTAGCCCTCTCAGGATTGCTTCAATGGCAAGAAAAGGAATGCAATCCAAATACCTGACTTCCAACAGCATGTGTAAAACGTAACCTGCACATCCCACGGTGGTGAACAGCCGAGCTGTCTGGATTCAGATCCTAGCTGTGCCAACGTCCTCAGCTAAGCCAATGATTTCACTTCTCTGTGCCTGCTTCCCCACTGGCCCATGGGGAGAGGATGGTACCTCCTTCATAGGGTTGTTAGGAGAATTAGGGTAATATACGTAAAGCACTTGGACCAGTGCCTAGCACAGAGTAAGTGCTTAAAAAGCATTAGCGATTATTATTATATATCAAAATATTCATTTCTCTTTTCTAAAATGAGAACAACAGTAGGTGAGAGAAAATTTCAGCGGGGAGATGGTTCTACCCTGTAGGCAGCATAGGGATGCTAGGGTATGAGGAGGAAAGGGGGTTACTAGTGCAGTCTAATGTGGAGACGCCTTTGGGGAGGGGTGCTGAGTGGAGGGCCACTAGCCCGCAACAAACCAAGTTTGGTACCACGGCTATACAGGACTCCGTGATACATGCCAATTGGTGTTTTCACTGGTTGACCAAAACTACCACTCCAGATACAAGCAATTACTGAAAAGATCTTCCTCCCCAGCACAAATGGTATGTGTAAGATATTCCAAGTTATTTAAATGAGAGTTAAGAAAAAAACAGTTCTCCATGTAAAGGCCCACACCTCCGTGGAGCCAGCCAGAGTCTGTTTCTGTTTTCTAAATAAACTCATTTGTATCATTTTTTTAAGATTCCATATATAAATGATATCATACGATATGTGTCTTGCTCTGACTTACTTCACCTAGTATGATAATCTCTAGATCCATCCATGACCTAGGATCACTTTGCTGTACACCTGAAACTAACACGACACTGTAAATCAACTATACTCCAATAGGAAATAAAAATTAACTTTAGAAAAGAGATAATGGAAATAAAAAAAAGATTGAGACTACTTTTAATAGAGACACAGAACTAGAATCTTAGAACTAGAAGGAAACACAGATCCTTTAGTTGTTTTCTGAACTAAAACTATTCTTTTAGCTGAGCCCTTTAATCAAACAAAAATTTTCTTGGAATTCTTATAAATACAACAGATAAGCACAGAACTGCTTTGGGGAAGCAGTGTGTACAAAGGTGGGAATTGGTGGGATCAGTCTGCCTGAATTGTCCACCCAGGGGACAGGGAAGAGGGGAGTGTGTTATTTGTAGAGAACCGAAAAACAACAATAAAACCGATGAATACTTGGTCTGCTTTGTGTTACCGCTGTGCACTGACAATTCTAAGTAACATCAGCTATCGGATACTCCCATCGGGCAAGGTGGACCACCAGGCACACCACTGGGTGACATGAACAAGAGAGGTCAGCAATCTGCCAACTTCCCTCCCAACCCCCCAACCCGAACATGCCTCAGTGGCTCCATGGAATGAGTTTTAAAAACCATCAGTCCAGCCCACTTTGCTTATCTTTCAAACCCAGAAAGGTTAAATGACTTGCCCAAGGTCACCAAGCTAGTAACACACAAAAGTGACATTGAAATCCAAAGTTGGTGCCCTCTGCGTGTCTACTTTCCAAAGGCTTCATCTGGGTGAAAAGGAGGAGCGCCTTGTTCTTTATTTCCCCTGCTTGATTCCCTAGTGGCATGGGTTGAATTGTGTCTCCCCAACCCAGAAGTCCTATATTGAAATCCTAATCCCCAGTACTTCAGAATGGGACCCTATCTGAAAACAGAGTCATAGCAGATCCAATTAGCTGGTCATAATATGAGGTCATTTAGGTCATTTAGGTCATTATTGTCCTTATGAAAAGGTGAAATTGGATATAGAGACACATACATAGGGACGATGCCACTTGGAGATGAAAGCAGAGATCAAGGTGATGAATCTACAAGGCAAGAAACACCAAAGATTGCTGGCAAATGGCCAAAAGCTGGGGGAAAGGCCTGGAACAGATTCTCTCCCAAAGCCTCAGAGGAGACCAACTCTATTGACCTTGATCTTGGACTTCCAGCCTCCAGAGCTGTGAGACAATAAAGTTCTATTGTTTAAGCCACTCAGTTTGTGGTACCTTGTTATGGCAGATCTAGGAAGCTAGTACACCTGGTAAACAGGGAATCAATGGCACATTGCACCGGTGGCCGCAGATGTGTCCTTACTTAGGGGAGGCCCCTGGGACATCACTGTAGAGCTGTCCTCAGAGTAACGCACACCAGTGAGCTGGAATACAGGTGGAAAGAGCCCCAAAATTCAAAGCTGCAGAGCCTTTTCAAAGATTCAGTAATTAAGTCCTCAGAGATGGTTTCCAGTCAGTTGCCAGTCTCAAACCCAACTTCATGGGACTCAAAGTAAGACCCAGTTATTGTCTCCCACAAGCAGGAGGGACAGGGAAGTGTCTGGGGAAGACTGGAGCCTGAGCCCAAGTTCCCCAGGACCCTCTGTCCACCACTTCTCTGCTGTCAGCATCAATGTCTTCTACCCACGTGCAGGCAGTGCGGCCCCCAGGCCACCCCTAACAGCTTTGGGCACCGGGAGACAAAAATGAGCCTCTTTTCTATCAGCTACAGCCAGGAAAATCCCTGGGGAGAGTTCTGCTTGACCCAGCAGTGTGGTCATCAGTGAAAGCAATGCTAGCCTAAGAGGGGGGTAGGTGTGCTTGGCAAGGCAAAGCCCACCTCCCAGATGCTCTGGGACCCATACACTGTCCCCCGCAGAATTTTAGGACTTGGGACCATTGTTCCTCCGCTGTGGAAGTACCTCCATTTAAAGACAAACTACACTCTCCTTACTTTCTCACAAATATGCAGAAAGCGATTTAGACCATTTGGACCACCCATGAAAGCCATCTGTGCGTAGGAGGAGAGGAAACGTCCATGCAGGTGCTGGTAGCGCTTCCCAGAACCACAGAGTGCAGAATCAGACCAAAAGAACTCCTTAGAGGAAGCTGCCTTCTCCTCCCTGCCATGGGTGAGGAGAAGAGGCTGTATCGTAATCCAGGAAAGTGCTCCCAAAGCAGCATGGGATTAAGAGCACATACTCTGAAGCCTAGATTCAAATCCCAGCACTGCCCCTTAAGAGCTGTGTGATCTTGAGCGAGTTCCTTAATGTCTCTGTGTTTCAGTTTGCTTCTCTGTAAAAGGTGGGATCATATTACTACTTTCCTCCTGTTCTGAAAATCATAGGAGCTGATTTATATAGACTCCTCAGACCATTGCCCGGCAGGCTATAGAGAGTTTGCTGTTTTATCGTTTTGGTTGTCATTATTACTCCAAGGAACATGAGCTTTGAAGTGGGACAGCCGTGGCTCATCCCATAGCTCTAACTCATACTAACTGCAACCTTGGACAAGTTGTTTAAACCAGCTGGTGCCTCAGTTTCCCCACCTCTAAAATAAGAGTGATGATAGTACCTTCCTCCTGGCGTTGCTGTGAGAACTTTCTGTGATCAGACATTCCAGGTGCTAATTAGGATGGCGCCTGGCAAATGCTAAGCACTCAGTAAATGTGTGCCGTTGTCACCCTGCATTTAAATGCATTCAGCCCTATCAACTCAAGCAGATATTAAGACTTACTACGTGCTGTCTATGGCTGGGGCTATGTACTAGTACCTTGGGGGATACTGGCAAGATTAGGACTGGAAGAGACCTAGGAGATCTTGTCCAATTTTGTTATTTGTTGGATTTTAACTCCGAGCTCTGAGCATCTACGTCTTCATCTGCTGAAAGAGACAGGACCCATCTGCCAGCTCCCAGGAGAAGCGAAATTGGCGGCAACTCAAAAACTACGAGACTGACTGGGAGGATGATGCGTGTTGTACCCCAGAAGTGGCTGGGTTTGCTGGCAGCAAGCAACTAATTACTTGAAAAATCTGTGGGAAGGCAGAGCAGTTAATGTCTGCAGAGTAGTGAGAGAACGGCCCGCTGTGAGAAAATGTCAACGACGTATGGGATTGGAGATGTGTCAGTATTAGGCAAGCTGTTCTCCATCCTAAACAGTCCTGCTGGGTGAGACTTAGTGGGCGTCATAGTGAGCCAGAGAAGCAAGTTTTTAACTTAGCTGCTTCTTTTACTCCAAGTACTGCTGTGAGTTAGCATATGGCATCTCAGTTGTGTGAATGAACTGTAATTTGTATTTGGGATATCTGCAGCTTGAAGTGATCTATTTGGGAAAGCAGCAAAAAAAATTACAAAATATGATAGAGACCTGGGTGTCTTTAAAGGGAATAGCCTTAAGGGTCCTGAAAACAAGCTCTGACATGCAGGTGCCTTGCCAAAAATTATCCCAAGCCATCCATCTCCGCGGTCCCACTTCAACGCTTGGCAGAAGTGGGAATGAGGCAAGGCAGCGCCTCTACCGTCCTCATGCCTCTGTGGTTCCAATAATGACATCATCTGTTACTGCGTTCCCCTTTTCTAATAATGGAAATCAGACTTGGAAAATCACAATCACTCAGAATCAGCTACTTTTTCTAACCCATCTCTCCCATCTATAAATATACACAACCAGTTCCTCAACTTTAAAAATCATTTTATTTTTAAAGAGAGGGCCATATTGGAGTGGTATAAAAGGGAACAAGGATGATATACCCAGAAACATCAATCCAGAACGCCTTTTGCTTGTAACCCTCTCTGCCTGAACAACAGCCTTCATAAACGCCTCACGTTTCCCCTCAGGTGTCTTAGATGTTCAGACCTGTTGGTTTTTTAATATTTTTTAATCTGGAAATTATTGTTTCTCATCTTGTGAGAGAATGTACTTATAAACCAATGCTCACTATCCTTTTTGGGAATTAAAAAGATGAAGACAGTGTGGCCCAGATAATTTCTTCTATTAAATTAATTAAACAGGGAGACCATTAGACTAAACGGACTCTAATGCCTTAGCAGCCTATGCGAGCGAACCAAAAGGAAGCCTGTAAATGCCTCAAGGTTATGAAACCAAACAGCAAGGACCACCAATCACAATCAGCCAACTAGGCTTTCTCTATTAAGGCAACTGCTTAAGCAATAGCCAATCAAATCATTTCCTTGATTTGTGTCCCAAGTCTTCTCTTTAAGGCTTGCCTGCCCCTAGCGCCCTTGGGTGGAGAGCTACTAACCGCTTCCTGTTTGGTACTGCCAACTGGAATTGATGTTTGCTCAAATAAATGCTTAAAAACGTTAGGATGTCTCAGTTTATCTTTTACCACCCCCCTAAAATAGATGGGAGGGAAGGTGAAGACCATGGGACAGTGAGTGTCACCAGCTTGACACTCTATATTCCACTCCCTGAGACAGCATCTATTGGAATGGAATAGAACTTCGTGTCAGCATCCTCCATAGTGGACAGCATCCATTTCCGCCAGCAGTGTCTAAATACTCATTCACTCATTCATTCAAGAAACGTCATTGCCTACCCACTCTGCCCTAGGCACTAGACAATGACGACAAATCAGACCTGGCTGCTCTTCTGTAATAAATACAAAGGTATATCAGGACAAAATGAACATTTGTCCTCTGTGGTATTAAACCCCAATTGTCTACATGTACTTTGAATGGATCTTTTATCCACACATGATTTTGTAACATCATATACTGGTCATCTGGAAAATCTTGATCTCCAAAAGGTTGACACAGTTTATTATACAACATCAATATCATGCCTCCTAGAATATGTCAGGTTCCCAGGTGCTTGACAGTCATTGTTACTGGCTATAGTAAGCATTTGTTTCCTTTTTTTGGCAGCTCAGCACCTGAACTCTTCTTCACGATTAGGGGCTGCCCCTCTCAATATGTTTTCGTGAAAAGCAGACACCACTCCCCAATGCCAGAGTCAAAATTTCCCAGCCTCCCTTGCAGCTTGAGTGAGGACAGTTACACGGTTCTGGTGATCACAGCATCCATGCTGGATTGGGACTTGGGATGCCAGAGCCTGGCATCCATTCTAGTCCTAGTGGAGGCGGCTTGTTGGTGAACTCCAGGGATAGTCAACCAAGGTGGTGCAAGCAGTGGAGTCTTCTTATGACCAGATCTGCTATGATTTGGGAGGTTTACCCTGGCCATGTGGTCTCTACTCTTAGTTTTCTGGTGCTCCTGGAAATTCAGTGACCTAGTATTTCAATATATTTCTTTCTGCTTATATTAGCCAGGCATGGTTTCTGTGACTTGTACTAAACTTGCCAACATCTGTAGCCCCTCCACCTTGAGTCTATAGCACCGCCACTACAAACACCTCTCAGCACTCAAGGGCTAGAAGTCTAAAGTGTGTAGGAAGCTGTCCGTCCATAAGAGAAAGCTCTATTTCGTCTCCTACTTTTTATGCTATCACTGCTGGTTGGCCATAACACAATCATCATTTTCAAGTCATATAATTTTAAATTAATCAAACTGCATTTTGGAATTCTTATGGATCAGTAATTCCATCTCTAGGAATCTATCCTGAACACATCACCAGTTGTTTTACTTTAAGGATGTTCATCACAGTATTATTGATAAAAACAATAAATGAGAAACAACCTAAATGTGCATCATTGAAACATAGCAGTGCTACTAAAAATAATGTTTTCAAGGAGCAATTAAGGTCCTGGAGGGTACAAAATTTTATATAAAGTAAGATCCCAATTTTCTGTAAAACTTTCACTTTATATATCCTCGAAGGTGATAGATCAAAATACTGATAGCCATTATGAGATGACAGGTGCTTTCTAACTTTTTTAAGCTAGAAAACAACTAGATACTATTTATTTTGCAAATACTTATTTACTTTGTGTAATTTAAAAATTTTTTGCAATAGGTATACGTTAGCCTTAAGAAAAATGTTAAAATATATAAATGTACATTACAATAATTACAATATATAAGTATGTTTGGGATTCTGAGTTTTCACTAATTCAGACTATTGCCCCACCAGTATTTGTAGATCAGCGAGGTTCAGTCATATTTGCAAGAGCACATCAAGACAATGATGCTAGCAAATTAGGACGCTTCACTATATCCTATCAGCAATAGGCATATATTGTGACCATCCCTCACATTCTCCTGCAAACGCAATAAGGCACGATTCTGGTCTGTGAGAAGCTTACAGGACCTATTATGGATTTTAAAAAATTATTTTAAAACAGAATGACAAGGTAAGATAACGCCAAGTGACAGATGAGTAGTACGAACTTAAAGTCTACAGGAATTCAAGAAAAGGTTGCTTGCCCCGATCGAATGGTTAGACAGTTTTCCTGAAGGTGGTGGGATTTTATTTGAAGCCGGTGGCTCTCACTTTTTGCCTTCAGAAGTTCTTTATACTCTTGAGAATGATCGAAGACACCAACGATCTTTTATTTGCGTGGGTTATACAGAGAGATTTATCCAGCTAGAAACAGAAACAGAATTTTTTAAAAAAAATTTGTTTATCAAATCATTCTAATATAATAATAATAATAAAAAACCCAATTCCGTGCTAACATAAATAATATATTTTATGAAAAATTACTGTATTTTCTAAAACAAAAGGAAAATTAGTGGGAAGAATGGTATTGTTCTCTATTCTGCAAACTTCTTTAATGACTTGTTTAATAGAAGACAGCTGGATTCTTTTTTTTTTTTTTTGTGGTACGCGGGCCTCTCACCATTGCGGCCTCACCTGTAGCGGAGCACAGGCTCCGGACACGCAGGCTCAACGGCCATGGCTCACGGGCCCAGCCACTCCGCGGCATGTGGGATCCTCCCGGACCAGGGCACGAACCCGAGTCCCCTGCATCGGCAGGCGGACTCCCAACCACTGCACCACCAGGGAAGCCCCTGGATTCTTATATCTGTGTTTGTATTCAGTCTGTTGAAACTTTGTTTGGGTTGAAGTATATGAATAAAATACAGCCAGGTACAGATAAGTAGTTGGAAAAGGGGAGAGTACATAACCTTTTCCAGATGATTATGAGTATCTTTTTTCTTTGATAAGATACCAAATCTCAACAAGTAGTAATCTTTTAAAGTTAGTTACAAGGTAGAATATGAAACCACATCAATGAACATTTGTTCTCTGTTATATTAAAACCCCTTGGTCTACATGTACTTTGAATGTATCTTTTACCCCTGCATGATTTTGTAACCTCACGCACTGGTCATCTGGAAATTTTGATCTTCAAAATGTTGACATATTTTATTATACAGTAATAAAAAAGTCATGTTTTTTAATATTACCATAGATCTCATCAAAAACTCTTCCATTACTGGGAATCTGTCAAACTCACAGTTGTACACAAGTTTTCCAAACTGTAATTTTTACTGGAAAGCCCCAAGTTTATCAATGGCAACAAATCTTATCAGTTGTTTTCCTTGAAGTGATAGATTCAGTTCATTTTTGAGAAAATGTTCGCCAAATATCCAAATTTGAATGACTATAGTTTGTTCATGAGTTATTCTTTCAGATAAAAATGCTGGTCCATGAAAAAAAGTGGCAGTTCAACTCATAGTTCAATTGCACAAATACTTTGCCTCTAGACAATCACTGACTACCCACACGCAGCAGAAGTGCTTTGAGCATGTTTCCATTTCATCATACAGAATATTAAAAAGATGTGGACTCAAAGGTCAATATTTAATATAATTAATAATGTTTGTTTCTTCAAGCACATTCTTATGTGAAACTGGTATTTTTTTCCCCCTATAATTGGGTCTTGGTAATGAATAAAGGATTACTGGTACTCTTGCTTTCACCCATCAGTGCTTTTGCACCACTGGTGCAAATGTTAATACAGTGAAAAAGGAAACCAAACAATATCTTAGCATTATTATGATAATAATTTTGACCCCAGGACCCTCTGAAAGCATCCTGGAGCCACATGCTCCCCCCGCCCATGTTTCCATAGATATAATCTGAGAACTGCTCTAAACCTTGAAGGAAGGGAAGACTTTGACAAGTCATCAGGAAATGAATGCCCATGGACGCTGGCTGCTTAGTGAGTGGAGGGAAGCCAAAGCAAAGGCTGGAGAGCTAAGTAAGTGCTAAACCATGGAAAGCCTTAAATACCAGGGAGTGGAGTTTGAATATTATTCCATGGACAATTGGGAAATTTTAAAAACCATAGCGCTCATTTACTTAGCACCTACTGTGTGCCTGGCATTTTGCACACATTATTTAATTAACACTCTATCTTAATCCTATGAGACGTGTATTATCATCCTTATTTGGTGGAAAAGGAAGCTGAGGCTCGGAGAAGTTAAGGAATATACCTGAACTCACACAGCTAGCAAAAGTAAAGAAACCCAGGGAGGTGAGACTGCAAATCCTGGAAAGACAAATTCCAGCTTCCTGCATGTTGAACTTTCTTCCAGGCCACATTTTTCAACTCTGCTGGGTAGGATCCTGGAATGCATATGTTCCTAACACATCTAGTCTGCCATGAAGCGCTCTGACTATAAATCTTGCATGTTTACTCTGGTTTCCCTAAGGGCAAGGGTCAAGTCTGTTTATATGTCCAGAACATTGTGGTCACTTAATAAATCTTTAACCATAAAGGTAGTGATTTTTATGGAGCCCAGCTCCACCCAGCTCCCTTTCACCTTTCCCTGAGTTTAAACTGCACATACCAGAGTAAGAGGATGTTTTTTTCTCCCAAGAGGAACTTGGAGGCCCATATTTTCTGAACTTGACTCTGGCCTTCTTTGACCACAACAGCTCTCTCTGCACGATTATTACCGCATATTCGTATGGTAAGCAAGGCTTGTCTCCTTCACCTTCCCCCTTCTTGGAGGAGTTGGATCTTACTCTGGAAAGAAAATGGGCTTTATAGCAGGCTGACCTGAACTTAAATCCTGGTTCCACCACTGACAAACTGTGTTACCGTGGGCAAATAATATAACCCCTCTCAGCGTCCGTTTCTCTCCCGAAAATGTGACTGTAATACTGTCTTCTTCACAGAGTCGTTGAGACGAGTAAGTGAAATAGTGTAAGGCCATCACCACTCCTGCGGCCTTTTCTTTCCCCTACAACTCCAGTCTGGTCCCACAGAGCCCTTCTCCAGCCTCCTAGGGTCCGGGGCTTTTTTCAGCGTCAGGGAGGCGTGGCCTGACTTACCAGCTCCTAGCCCATGACAAACTGCCCCTTTGATCAAATATTCTCTGTTTTCACACCTTGGGTTAGTGATCTCTGCTTCAGAGATTATCTAATAAAGGAAACAAACAACAAAGAAAACCAAAAACAAATGCAAAGCCTTATGTTTACCTCCACAGGAATTCCAAAATGTGTTCCCAATTGCAAACGGTATGAATGGTTTTGCTGGTCAAATACATTTGAGAAACACTGAAGACTAAATCCCCCTCCTTGGTTGGAGCTGTTTAGCCTGTTAATGGTTCTGAGAATTCCCAAAGAAAAAGAGAGCTCTGCTACTTCGTAGCACAGCTAAACAAATTATGTGCACCGATGGCAATCATCTATCTCACCCTCAAGAAAAGTTTTCTCTAATACTATTTTTAGAAGCACTGGCTCACTCTCAAACCTGTGATTCCTTAAGAGGGGCATCTCAGGCACCGGGCAGTCTCCATGCAGACTGAGACACACTGGCCCGTATCTCAAGAAGTCTGTGACTGCGAGGTCTAAGAACAAAGGCTAAAGGCTGGCACAGGCAGGAATAACACTGATTTGAGGAGAATTCAAATCCAATACCTAAACCTCTACAGCACGTTTCAGCTTACAAAGTATTTAAATATATATTACCTCCTTCAAATCTGCTGTCTCAATTTAACCCTCAAAAAGCCTTACGAAGCAGTCAAGATATGGTTATCTCCCTCTCTAGGTTCTGAAGTTAGGGCTGAAAGAGATGAAATGATCCCCCAAGCCCCTCAGTCAGGAAGTCTCTGAGTGATGCTAAATGCAGCCTCTGGCTGGACTCGTGGGCAAGTGATGCATCTGAGGGACCAGAGAAGAATAACTGAGGGAAGAAGTTGGGGGAAAGGAAGGTACAAAGGACAAATGCAAGCAGTTCTGTGGGTCATCCACTCTACTTGTGTGCACTGTGTCCACATACCTGTCAACCCCAGCACCTTCTCTTCTCTCAGGAGCCCCAGAGCCCCAGGAAGCAGAAGCTGGGACTCAAGAACTGCCGAGTCCGCACCAAATAGGAGGCCTGGAGGCACCTCTAGGGCATTGGAGGGAGAGACTGCCACCTTTCCCACCATGCCAGCTGCCAGCCTGGCAGTGAGAAGGCACCTCTAATGCACAGTTAGCTCCAAACCATCCCTCTTCCTTCCCTCCCCTGACAGCGTTTCCCCAGCCTCCCATCAGACTTGCCAATGGATGTCGACCAGGACCACGTGAATCCAAGACTTCAGACGCAGTATTTCTTGTTAAAATGTTAGGTGTCCTCTTCTGGGTCACCCACGCTCTTCCTAGAAGCCAAGAGAGGAAGAGGAAGAGAGAAGGAAGAAAGGAGAAGACAAATACGAGAGGCAGCGATGACTTGTGGACTGGACTCATTTTCCTCTTGAGCTCAAGGCCGTTTTCAGGATTTTGTAAACTCTACGCTAACAGTTCAATGATGTCATCTTCTAGTCCAAACGCCTTATGTGAGTCGGTTGTCATAAATCTGAAATTGCCCCTCTCTCCTTAGCAGTCTCTGGAGTGCTCTCACCTGTTGGAATAAACTATAATGCATGTAATGAAGACAAAGAATGCATCACAAACATGGAAATTCTGACTTGTGATATCTCTGAAAATAAAACAATACTGGTCATGGGCACTGCTGTGCTTGGGTGCTCGCCCAGAAACTTTCCATTCCTGGGAGGAGAGTTTTCCCAATAAACTTCATCTTGCTTTTTGTGTTAACAACAGTATGTTTTTACTTTCTGGTTCTTTTGACAAGAAATTTTTGGGTTTCTTTCCAAAGAAGTCAGGGTTGGGACAATTAGGAAAGATTTTTGAACATTATCTGCACGGCTGAAGCTCACGTTTTCAGGAAGTAGAGAGTGACTATTTCTTTGTCTGGGGTAAGGAGACAGTTTCCTACATGGTAGTTAAAAAAATGGTATTTCTTACTAGAGAAGCAAGTCAGATTGCCTACTTTAATCAAAAAATATCTAGAGTTAGGAATGCTGAAAAATTACTAGCTGTTAATTCCCACCCCAATTACAAGTTAAAAAAAAAAAAAGATTTTCACTGTACCAAATTTCCATTCCTTTTCTGTATCCTAATATACCTATTTCACATATATAAAAATTTGCTTTTTAATCAAAGAAATGTATCATTTTTATTCTATTTATTTGTTGACTCCATGGGTAGGGTTAATGATAGAAGACAGAGAGCTGAAGTTTTTTTATCTTCTTTTTTTTGCTTTTCCTTTTTTTCCCCTCAATTTATTTATTTATTTATTTATTTTAAATTTTTCAATTAATTATTTATTTATGGCTATGTTGGGTCTTCGTTGTTGTGCACAGGCTTTCTTTCTTCTTCTTTTTTTTGAATTTTTGAATTTTATTTTATTTTATACAGCAGGTTCTTATTAGTTATCCATTTTATACATATTAGTGTATATATGTCAATCAGCGAGCGGGGGCTACTCTTTGTTGCGGTGCACAAGCCTCTCATTAAGGTGTCTTCTCTTGTTGCGGAGCACAGGCTCTAGGTGCGTGGGCTTCAGTAGTTGTGGCACATGGGTTCAGTAGTTGTGGCTCATGGGCTCTAGAATGCAGGCTCAGTAGTTGTGGCACACGGGCTTAGTTGCTCCACGGCATGTGGGATCTTCCCGGCCCAGCGCTCAAACCCGTGTCCCCTGCATTGGCAGGCGGATTCTTTACCACTGCGCCAATGGGGAAACCCTATTTTTTACTTTTATTATTTTTTTCTTTTTTGGCCATGCCACGCAGCATGTGGGATCTTAGTTCCCCGACCAGGGATCGAACCCGTGTCCCCTGCACTGGAAGCATGGAGTCTTAACCACTGGACCGACGGCGAAGTCCCTCAATTAACTTTTTATAAGGAATTATATTAGTTCTTAGAGCTGCCATAACAGAAGTACTACAGACTGGGTGGTTTAAACAACAGAAATTCATCTTCTCACAGTCCTGGAAGCTGAAAGTTCAAGCTCAAGGGTTCGGTAGGGCTGATTTCTTCTGAGGCCTCTCTCTTTGACTTGTAGATGGCCATCTTCTCCCTGTGTCTTCACATGGTCTTCCCTGTGTGTGTGTCTGTGTCCTAATTTCCTCTTCTTATGAGGACATCAGTCATATTGGATTAGGGCCCATTCTAATGACCTTATTTTAACTTAATTACCTCTTTAAAGAATCTGCCTCCAAATACAGTCATATTCTGAGGTACTGGGGGCTAGAACTTCAACATAAGAATTTGGGGGGAATACAAGTCAGCTCATAACAGGAATCATCGGTCATAAGAAGTCTATGGGTGACAGCATAATGGAATGAGAAATTAAATGAGGAATGGCAGAAGCAACTAGATGAGGAATCATAAGAACTGGCTTCCAGCCCCACCTTGGTTATTTACTCATTACAGGACCTTGGGCAACTTTCTTACCCCCTCTGGCTATCTGATCTTTCAAAGTCAAATGAAGAAAGAGAAAATGCTCTAGATGGTTTCAGAGGCAAATCCATCAGTTTGTCACGACTGGATAATAACACGAGGAGAGGCAGAAGAAATAACACCCTGCACTGATTTCTTGGTTGCCGGAGGGAGAAGTTTGCACCTCAACCGTGGGACGCGGTTTCTTCCAAATGAGCACCAGAGGAAAGTCAGCGCAATGCTTTACACGAATGCCCAATGCAATCAGCAAGGTCTGCAACAAAGTGTGAAATCCGATTTTGCACACCCTGGGGTATCAAGAATAACAAAGGGCATGGAAAACTTTTAAGACTGAAAGAAAATGAATTTTCATTCACCTTTAAGTTAAAAGTAGGCAAGTATGGGGTGGTGAAAGCAAGTAAACTGTGATAGGAAATAGCAACTTCAAGGGAATCCCTGTGAAGGCTTGAATCCTATATATATTTCATTTAAAAAGTTTAAATCCCTAGATGGCTCGAAGCACTGCTTGAAAGAGTGGGAAGCGTGGAGTGAGCGAGTGCAGCTCCCAGAGGGGCCCACCTTCTCTGGGAAAGTTTTGCCCCTGGGCACACACCCTCTGCACTGCTGACATCTTGAGAGCCGTGATCGCTTAGACCTCCCAGAGAGCTTTCACACGCCTGTCCCTGTTGACCTTCACATCAACCCTCCTAAAACAGGCTTTACAACTTACACCTTCATCCAGATCAGAAACAAAATCCAAGCCCTGTGTCCACTACAACCTCCCTGATCTGCAGGACACGATCCCAGTGCATGAACACCGCGTGTGGGTCAAGACCTTGACATTCTATGAGAAGGAAAGGGGATTTTTGTACCTGCAACCACCTTGGTTTTCACGGATGCTGCTCTCAGCTGCCCAAGATTGGGCCTCCCTAATCAGTCTGTCTTACTGGCAATGCCCCAGGTTCCAGACCTGGCCCTCTTCTCTGCCCCCTTACCAACATTTGCTGAATACTTAAAACACGCCAGGTTCTGTGCTAGGTACTGTGGATAGAAATAAAAACAGATCCAGGTGCAATCGTTTCAAGAGCTCACAGTGGGGGGAGAGACAAACCAGCAAATCAAATCTCTGTTCAGTCCCATGAATGCCACGTGGGCTGGGTCCTGAGAGCCATGGAAGAACAGAGAAGGTGGGTGGGTGCACAGGGGGCAGGGCAGGGATGGAAGAATCCAGCAGGAGGTCATACTTGAGCTGAGACTCGAAGGCCCACTGAAGCCCGCTAACAAGGGGGACAGATGACTCAGGTCACACTTAGGAAATATCAGGTAGTTTGGGATGGCCTAGGATTGGTCTAAATGTAGGAGTCTGGAAGAAGATAAGTCATAAGACTGAAGGTAGAGCCCCAACTCTACACTAAGGAATTTAAACTTAACTGTGAAGGTCATGGAGTCAAATCAGACTGCCCCGATCTGCTCATCCTAGGGGCATGGCCTTAGATGAATTGATTGAATCACTGTGCCTCAACTTCCTCATTGTGAAATGAGAATTTTATCTACCTCACAGGGCAGTTGTGTAGATTGAATAACATCATCAATGCAAAATCCCTAGCACATGAGGTCTTAAGCGAAGCCATTCATTTGCATTATTACTATTGTTATTATCATTGTTAGTAAAGGAGTGACATGGCAAGCTTTGTGTTTTAAAATATCTACCGATTATTCTCTGCTTGCCCCACCAGATGCATTTCCTCCCTTTCCCTGCCCTGCTCTGTCCTGAAAGGCTAACACCCAAACTGCACCTCCAGGCTCCCTTGTTTGCTGGTTTCTAGCTGACTGAGCTAATAGGAGGCACCAGCAGGAGTTTACAGAAGAGAAAAGAGAGGTTGGGGTATTTCCTCCTGAAGCTCTTCCTGATTCAGGGCAGCTCTTCTGGTTGTGTCTGTGACTCTCCACACCTTGGATGAGCTGGTGTGCAAGCAAAGCCTGAGGCAAGGACTTGGGTTCTAGAAATTCATTTGGAAGGAGATTGCAGGAGTGAAGGGGCAGGGAGGGTCGGCCAGGGGAGGGAGAAAAACAAACGGAGAGTGTGATTGAGATCCCCGCTGGGAGTAACCGCAATGCGCCTCTTCGGGGACCTCTGAGAAGGGTACGGGATGCCTCTGGGATTTCTGCCAGAGGGTGGAGTCTCCCGTGCTCCACCCAGTTTGCTGGGTGCCCCGGGGCAGCAGCACCCCGTGCTTTCCTGCTGCACTTTCAAGCAAACCAAGCAGGTGCAACTTCAGAGAAGGCCCTTAGAAATGAATCAGGACACTCGCCTCGCTCTGGTGCAGAGCTGTCAGGGTGAGACCACAGCTGCAGCTGAAGTCGCAGGGAGGTTGAGGGGATGTGACAGGAACACAAAAGCCTTTGCTATATGTGCCAAACATGGTTTCTGCAGGGCCACTCTCTCTTCGACAGCTTCAGGGCCTCCCTTCTGTATTTTTTTTTTCCTTTTAGGCCTAGAAGATGTCCCCCTCCCATGCTAATCTCCTTGCCCACAACTCCTGCCCGTGCTCTGGCCCCGATTCCACTTCCGTAAATACTTCCTTCCTTGAAGTTCTTCCGCTGTACCAGCAGAATGGAACTCTGCTTCCTGCTGGGACCCTCACAAATACAGACGGGTTATTCTGGCTGCAAAACTAAGGCTGCCAGGGTGTGCAATGACAATCCCAGCTGAAGCTGATGAAGGCGTGAAACTTGACCAAGGCAGACAAAGAGGGGCTGGACTGGAGCTGACATTTAAATGAGCCCCCCATCCCTACCCCAAGGAGCTGCTGGAGGCTTGGCTAACCTGGGAAACCGAGCTGCCACGCTGATCAGGCCTTAACAAGGAACCTCTCCCTAGGATATGGGCACTAGAGCAAGGGCGACACAAAAGCTTTGATTTCGGAGCAAACCTGTAGCAGTGGATTTTCAGAAATGATGAAATCAGGAGCAGGAAAGCCTTGGGTGAGGGAACAACATCAAGTTCATCTTTGGATCCTTTCTCCTTAAATCTCCACTGCCAGCCTCCCACCCTCTGCACCTATAGGCAGACAACAGATGTTTGCTGAATAAACCTCCATTTCTAGTGTTGCTGTCTTTCTCATATTCGTCAATAACTATCTTATAATAGAGTGTTACTGTTATGGACTGAATGTTCATGTTCTCTCCCAAACTCAAATGTTGAAGCCTTAACCCCCAATGTAATAGTATTTGGAGGTGGGGCCTTTGTAAAGTAATTAGGTTCAGATGAGGTCATGTGGCTAGGGTCCCTATGATGAGATTAGTGCCTTTTGAAAGAAGATGAAGAGACATTAGAGCTCTCTCTCTCTCTCTTTCTTCTCTCTCTCTTTCTCTCTGCTATGTGCGATGCAGTGAGAAGGTGGTTGCCTGCAAATCAGAAAGTGGGCCTGACCAGGAACAGAACCTGCTGGCACCTTGATCTGGGACTTGTAGCCTCCAGAACTGTGGGAGAATATAATACTCCAGGGAAAAAGAGAGTGCTCTCAACCAAGTGAAAGTTAGAGTTCAGACATTGCACTGGATTTCACTTTTTGTAATCTAAAATTTTCTGGAAAAGCAGTGAGTACTGTCTGAGATTTCCTCCAGGGCAGGGAACATACTATTAGTTTCCCAAGGAGGGTAAGAAAGAATTAAGTTGTCTTGTCTTATTCCCTTCCAGCTTGTGCTCATTTCATAAACTGATTTCACTTATTCCCAAGAGTTAGTCCTTTGGTGCCTTCCTTCCACTGCCCTTTTTGCCTGCATGTCGGTAGTTCAGCCGACCACCCAGGAACTAACCCATTGCTCCATCAGGTCACTGACCAGTGGTCCCGACCCCTCCCTGTGCAGGACCATGGCTCTGAGCACAGGTTTGGGGCCATGGGCCAACCCAAGCTCCACCCCTCACCAGCTGCATAACCTCAAGTTCTCTGTGCCTCACTTTACTCATCTGTAAAATAAAACATAATAGACCCTACTTCACAGAGCTGCGTGGTTCACATGACATGAAGGTGGGTTTATGCAGCCCGGTGAGTGATGCTGATCCTTATTTCTGCCCCAGTCCCCAAGGCCCGGCAGACAGGAAATTCTGATCAAGCCCAGCCTCTCCCGCCACAAACAAGCCACAGGCCTCAATTCCCCTCACTTCTAGTAGTTACCCCTCAGAAAAGAGGTGGGGGAATTTTGCGCTTATTTTCCCATCACTCTACTTAGAGACAACAAAATCTGTTTCCTTCCAACTCATAATAACCACCCTGTGTGGGAGAGAGGGGATATGGAAACAGAAAGTCTGCTAACGGAGTTTGAAATCAGTCTCCTAAGGGGTGTTAGGTGCCGGGCAGATGCAAAGAAGCATGAGGTGCCACTTATGTAACGCAGAGTTTACAGATGATGAGGGATGCAGTCCCAGCCATATGGTTCAGGGACAGCACAGCACACTGTACAATTCAAGGTTAAATTGTGTCGGGCCGAGTGGAGTTGGCTGAGAGACTCCACGAAGCCTGAAGCAGCCTAGAGGCCACATCCTGGCCATGACCATCCCACCTAGTCAAGGACACCAGAAGCATCCTGATTGTGGGTTTTTCTTTCCCAGAGGATGTATATACATCCTGGGCGTGTCCGGTCATCAGGTCTGACGTACATCTTTTGGCTGGGGAATCACCAGATTGTCAAAATAAATGACTCAAACCTTGACCAGCTTTGATAACACAGTGGTGTTTCCTTCTGAGAGTGTCCCCTTCTTACGGCCGCCACCACCTGCATGGGGCACCTTCGAGGTGCCAGGGTGGAGAGCTTGGATGAAGCATCCCATGGGGACATGCTTGAGCCCCAGCAAAGCTGTTCGGGGTGGGTGCAGGGGAAAGAAGCCGGTCCCACCAGATGCTCCTCGTGTCTCCTCTTCCTTCCCCAGGTAGAATCTGTTGCTTTGGAGCATTAATTTGGCCACAGGGACCTCATCATATGCCAGAAGAGTTCTCCCCAGAGGAAATGGAAGTGTTTTTCCTGGCAGCCTGCCAAAGCATTCAGCTGCAGGAAGGGAGTGGTTCCCTTTGGCAATGCCATGCTGTGCCACCCAGCGTCCTCCTTCAGGGCCCACACACTCATTTCCCCAACTGCAGAGACTGTCGGCTACTGATAGCTCACAGCCAACTCCCTCTTCAGGAACTGCCTTCTGCCAAAGGATGTGGTCTCTCCTCTGCAGACAGCCTGCATCCTGAGACTGGTCTTTATGGGATACAAAGCCCTGTCCCACCAGCCTCAGTTGGGACAGCTCTGCAGGGCCATCCCCGCAGATGCTCTAGAGCTCTCTGCAGGACTAGCTAAGGCCTCTGTCACAGCTCCACTTCTCCCTTTGCCCAATCTGACTTCCCTCACCCCCCCAACAGTAGCTATTCCCAAAGCACACTTCAATCAATCTACATGCAGAGTTCAGAGGCTCAGGGTCTATTCCTTGGAGACTCCAACCTGTACCAGTGTGGCTGCCCGGAGGCTCTCTAAACCCCCTCTGCAGCTAGACTTGACTCAAGTGAGGGTGAGGGATTGTCCCAGGAGTGGCACCAGAAGGACATTTTTCTACTTCTGGGTCCACACGGCCTTGGCAGGGCTGATTCAGGGGCCAGACCTCCACCCCACTCCCCAGTCAGGTTCCTTCTGACTGATCAACACCAGTGGTATCATGTTCTGATATCACCTCTGCTTAAGCACCTTTCTTTACGATGGCCTGAAGTCTTTCAGGGCAGCTTCCTGAATTTCCATCACAAGTCTACAAAGCTCAGGAGCCCCGCTACCTCAAATGTCTGAAACAAAGTGCAAAGTCTTGCAACGTCCAAACTCCAAAGTCCCCAAAGTGCTCGAAGAGCCAGCCCTGCATCCTCAAAGGTTTGCGACATCATTCCAGCCCTGTACTCCACCTACTCTCTAGCCCTATCTTGGCATCTAACTGGCTATGAGAGCTGGACACCTCACTTCTCCTCAGTAATCCTTAGTTTCCTCATTTGTAAAATTGTGGTAATGAAGAGCACTCTGTTTCTAAGCACTTTCTAGAATCATCTAGTCCAACACCTACTGAAGGTGAGAATTCCCCTTGAACATGGCAGCCAGTTTCTGCTTGACCAGCCCCGGGACCCCACAATTTCATGACGCCCCCAGTTTATTGCTGTTTGCTCTAGTTCTTAGAAAGGTTTTCTTTATGACAAACTGGAATTTACCTCCCTGACTTTCTACCACTGGACCTAGTTCTGCCTTAAGGGCCATAATAAATACATTTCAGCTTTGTTCTACATGAAAAACTTTCAAATACCACTCCCTTCCACCACCAACCACCAAAACACCAGGTTTCTCTTTTTAGGCTAACCTTTCCTAATCCCCTTTTCATATAAGTTCCAGGTTCTCCAACATCCTGGTTGTTTTCCTCCAGGAAACCTCTAGCTTCATCTTTCAAGGTAAGGCCTAGAATGGAACTCAATATTCAAGATGCTTTCTGGATAATAATTTCATTTGTGCATTCAAAATAATTTTCAAATGGACTTCCCTGGTGGCACAGCGGTTAAGAATCCTCCTGCCAATGCAGGGGACGTGGGTTCGATCCCTGGTCCTGGAAGATCCCACATGTCACAGAACAACTAAACCCGTGTGCCACAGCTACTTAGCCCATGCTCTAGAGCCCGAGAACCACAACTACTGAGCCCATGCTCTGCAACTACTGAAGCCCACAGGCCTAGAGCCCGTGCTCCACAACTACTGAGCCCATGCTCTGCAACTACTGAAGCCCACAGGCCTAGAGCCCGTGCTCCACAATGAAGAGTAGCCCCCGCTCGCCACAGCTAGAGAAAGCCCGTGTGCAGCAACGAAGACCCAACGCAGCCAAAAATAAATAAAATTTTTTTTAATTATTAAAAAAAATTCGACTTGCATCAACTTCTTTACATCTATCTTTGTATATTAAATATATTATGCCACTGCAAACTTAAAGATTTTCTTAGACTCATGGGGTTTAACTGGGTTAGCATGCATCTGGCTGCAGTGATGAACACCCAACAAACAGTGGCTTAAGAAATAAAGATCTTTGATTATCTCACAAAATGAAATATGTACTCAGAGTTTGGTGATTTGGGTTTGTGGAGTTTTTTGTGTGTGTAGTTTTTGTTTTGTTTTGTTTTGTTTTTATTTAGGTCTGATGAGGGGCACTTCTGATTGCAACATTCTCATATATGTATTCTTGTGTGTGTGTGTGTGTATATATATTCTTGTATAATCACATTAAAGACAACAAAAAAAGGCAGGTCTCCTCACCCTCCCTCTCTTTATCAGGGAGCAAAATCCTTCTCAGAAATTATGTCAGTTGACTTCGTCATATATCTTATTGGCCATAACTAGTCATTGTGCCCGACACTAAATTAATCAGTGGTTATGGGAATTAGGATTACATACTCAACTGAGACCAGTCAGGGTGTATCCTGCTCTGACCACCACAGCCCCCTACTGCCCCCTGAGTTGGGGATGAGTCTTTCTTCCCTGAACATGCTGCCAGAGAAGAAGGCAGTATGGCATTGTGTAACACTCCACAGTATCTGCCACAGAACCTTAGGATACACAGTCACTTTAATGTAACCTAACCACCTTTCCAATAATCAAAGCTTCAAAGCTCTACTTAAATAAATGGGGGCACAATTCTCCAAGAAACTATTAGAAAGTTTACCCTTTATTCTTTATAATTTAATTCTAAAGTCTTCTCTATGTTGCTTAGGTCACCCAGAATAAGAGGATTTTCTCTTCCAAAAAGTGGCCTTTCCAATAATTAATGCTTTTTCCTTCCAAGTTAAATATAGCCAATCCTTCTCCAGTCTTCATCATATGGTTTTGAAAACTTGCACAATACTAGCCATTCTTCTACAGACGTCTTCCAATTTTCCTGCCTAGTGCCCACTAAATTCCGGGTTCCAGTATAGCACACAAACCAACTATTGCTTCATTGTTTTAATTTAAGTTAATCTAGATTTAGTAGCAAAGGTAATGTATATTTACTGTACAAATACTTTAACAAGCTGGTGAGCTTTCAAAGATCACTATAAGCTATTTTCCCCTTTGGAATATTTTCCTCCCCAGTCTATCCTGAATCCACCCATCTCTTCAAGTTTATTTTCAGCTTCTCACCAGCATTATTCCTCTTCAATATCAGCTGCCTAAAGCCGTTATAAGAGCACATGTGTGTTTCCAGAAACAGTGTTGACTCCAGATTTGAGAATATTCTCCAAACCCAATGGATTTGACTACTCGATTAATTGGTTCTCCCTCTGGCAATTTTGGAATTACCTTCCCTGTTTTAGATTCTATTTTTCTATTAATATAGCCCAAGATCACACTGGCTTTTTAGGCATCACGTTTTTTAAATCCCCCTCATCACGATTTCTTGATGCAGCTTATGACTACTGATAACAAGTATATATGTGTACTGCAGTTCATCCATGTCTCCTCCTTCTTTTTTTTTTTTGCGGTACGCGGGCCTCTCACTGCTGCGGCCCCTCCCATTGTGGAGCACAGGCTCCGGACCCGCAGGCTCAGCGGCCATGGCACACGGGCCCAGCCGCTCCGCAGCATGTGGGATCTTCCCGGACCGGGGCACGAACCCGTGTCCCCTGCATCGGCAGGCGGACTCCCAACCACTGTGCCACCAGGGAAACCCTGTCTCCTCCTTCTTGTATAATTTGTTCAGCTGGCTCTGTGGGCCAAGTACATGGCCTTTAATCTATGCCTATAACATTTCATCTTCTTGGATTTGACCCATTGCTGTAACAAAAAGGTCTTTGGATACTGATTCTGCCATCCAACAAAGTCAATATCTCTCTCTTAACAAAAGCTAGGAACTGCTGTGAAGAATGTTCTGTAAATGTCAGACAGTCATATGTGACTCATGCCTGCTGCCAGGAATTTCAGACAATTTCACACTACATTTGTAGCTAAGCCTTTCAAATTCATGACCAAAGAGGGCTGCTTTTTCTGCATCTTCCTCTCCTTTTTGCAATACTAGTGAAACTGGCAAAGAATTTAGAGAAAATAGCTCTTCAAGGAATTCAAAAAAGGTAGGATGACCACAGTTCCACATGCCCAGGGGGCTGGCCTGTACGATGTTGCCTACCTGAGCCCTCATATACAGTCCTTTGTGAAGGCTTTGTTTCCAGTGGCTTCCGCTCAGCCTAGATACCAAGTCTAAGTGCCTTTTCCATCTCTTTCCCTGGCTTTCACTTTCCTGCTCCCCCTGCCTCAAAAGGCCCTATAATACGCTTAATAATGACCCCCAAAGACATCAGGTCCTCATCCCTGGAACCTGTAAATGTTAACATCTGTGGCAAAAAAGGACCTTTGCAGATGTGATTAAGTCAAGGATGTTGAGGTGGAGACATTATTCTGGATTATCTGTGTGGGCCTTAAATGCAATCGCAAGTATCCTTCTAAGAGGGAGGCAGAGGGAGATCTTACTAACCACAGACAGAAGAGGAGGGGGCAATGAGACCGCAGGCAGAGACTGGAGTGACGTGGCCACAAACCAAGGAATGTTGGCAGCCACCAGAATCCTTAAAAGGCAAAGAACAGATTCCCCGTTAGAGCTTCAGGAGGGAGCATGACCCTGCAGACACCATGGTCTAGGCCCAGGAAAACAGATTTTGTATTTCCTGCCTCTAGAACAGGGAAAGAATATATTTCTGTTATTTAAGCCAACAAGCTAAGTTTGTGGCCATTTTTTATAGCAGCCATAGGAAACTAGTACGGACCCTAAGGACCCCTCTAGGAAATGCTCAAGATCCTTTTCTTCCCACTCCAGGTCCGTTGGAATTCCTCCTACATCCCGCATTCTGCAGTGCTTATATAAGCTTTTTTTTTTAATGCTCCCATATTTTTTCTCAAAAATGTTTTTCATGCTCTTCAAGTTACCAGCCCACCACATCACTGCTCCTTCACTCCTTTACCAGGAAGAGCATAACTGCAAGACTTGAACTCCCTCACATAGCTCCCTCTGCACCTTTTGATGCATACCAGGAGCTATACCTGGAAGAGAACTGCTCATGGCACAACTCCGTGGGGCACCGTTCACATTATATCCTGTGTGAACGATGTTCTCTGTGGCCCGCCTGGAGGATGGACACACACACATACACACACACACCCCTCTATTCTACCTGTCTGTATTTTAGCTCACATATCTCACTTTGCTTCCTTGATCACTCTGGCAGGAAGTGCTCCTTTTTCTTCTTTTTCTCTTTCAGTCTTCTTTCTGAAGTTATGAAGCTCCACGTTTCTTGTCCAATTAAGGCATTCCTACTATAGTTAGGACTTTGCCTCTCAGTATTGTCAGCTCTCAGGAGATAGGTTAGGTTCCATAAGCCTTCATGTCCCCAGCGCACTTTTCCATAGTTGCCCTCATTACAGTGACACCTAGATGGCAGCAGCCAGACCATGGGTTTGCCAGTCCCCTAGCTTGCTGGCCTTTACGATTTTTTTGAGATGGACATCAACTCCAAGCTCACAGTGGGATGAGATGGGGGTAGGTGAGTGGTCAGAAAGGTTTATGGTTCCTGGCTTCTCTGAATTCTGCTCCTTCTTCCATGTTTCCCCTCCTGCGCATCTCTTCTGTATAACATCTCCCCATTGTGCCTTTGAGGCTACTTCCTTCTTTTCCCCAAAGAACAATTAATACAGGGCTGCATATTCAGGAAACTTTTTCTGATGGTTTGATGCAACCAGATTGGGCAGTTACATCATAGTCTCACACAGCCCAGCTTAAAATTGAACATCAATCGTGCCTCTTCTTAAAAGACACTGGTCAAGCCCACTGTCCAAGGCCTTCTGCAGGGTGGCCTCTCTGGGTAGAATCTGGGCCTCCCTTGTCTCATGTGCTCCTCGACAATCTTCAAGCAAAATGTCTTATTCTCAGTCATGCCAAGAAATTGAGCAACCTCCAGCTTCTTCCTAAACCCAGACTCCAGCCCATAACTCTGCTTACAGTCAGTCAGATGATTTGCCGAACGGGCCGTTTGAGCCAGGACTCCACCTCTAAGCAACAGAGCAGACGTTTGAAATTATAGTTCCCTCTTCTTTCACAGACCCATTCAAATTCTTAGTCCGGGGTGACCTCTCTCCAGCGCCTACTCAGCCCCACGCTCCCCCAGAAAAGAGGCCGAAGGAAGGGCACCTTTGCACTTTGCAACATTATTGGTTGAAGATGGGCTGTCCGAGCAGTCCATCTTTGGGGACTGGTTTTACTTTACCAAGAGATAATGGCCCATGGGGCAATCTCACTCTTTTTTAATCTGAGTGGGCTGGTTTTCTGTGAGGTTTAATCAGTGAAAGAGGAAATGAGCTAATGCAAACTAAACCCCCCAAAGCCTCAGATCCTTAGGTTTTTTTGAGTCATCTGTGCAGTGCTTTCCTTCACTTCACTGGAAAACAGAGAACAGGGAAGAAGAGGGTATATTGGTTTCCTAGGGCTGCTATAACAAAGTATCACAGGTTGCGTAGCTTCAAACAAGAGAAATGTATTTCTCCAGTTACGGGGGCCGGAAGTCTGAAATCAAGATGTCAGCCAGGTTGATTCCTTCTGCGGGCTCCGAGGGAGACTCTGTTCCAGGCCCCTCTCCTGGCTCCCTGTGGTTTGCTGGCAACCCTTGGCATTCCTGGGCTTGTTGAAGCTCCATTCCAATCTCTGCCGCTGTCTTACATGCCTTCTTCCTGGGGACATGTCTGTGTCCAAATTTCCCTCTTCCTCTAAGAACACAAATCATACTGGATTTAAGGCCCACCCTAAACCAGTATGACCTCATCTTAACTGATTACATCTGCAAAGATCCTATTTCCATTCTGGGGTTCTGGGTGGACATGACTTTAATGGGGACACATTACCCCACCCAGTACAGAAGGCAAAAGGGGTGTGGACATGGTTGGGGGACCGCTGAAGTCCTCTCTACTTTCCCATCAGCTGGGGCCCATCCTGAAGATGCTTTTAAAAAGCAACATGGCAGAGCGTGTTAGATTCCAGACTCTCGGTCAGTGTCTGCATGTGCATTTCAACCCTGCCTTCACATTATGTGAGCTTCTTCTCTTTCTTTGCCTCTGTCTCCTCACCTATAAAATAGAGATAATAAAAGGCTTACTTCAAAGGCTTGTCGTGAAGTTCATGTGCATTCATCGATGTGGAATACTTGGAACAGTTCCCGGTACATGGTTTGTGCTCAATAAATGTTACCAGCTGCCCATATTTTCTGAGTGCTTTTTACTTGCAGGAGCCATTGGAGGAGGCAGTAGGGACAAAAACTGACTTAAGCAAAGCTTCTGCCCCAAAGGTACTTGCCATCTAATGGCAGAGACTTTAACGATAAATGATACAAATTTTCATATGCTCATGCTAAGTGGTGGTTGGCTTTGCTGGTAACAGAAAAGGAGGACAGCCTATGGCTTGGTAGCCTGTGTCCCCTCTGGGGACAGAATTCATAGAAGCACTTTCTACAAGGAGCAATGCCCTTCAGGATTCACGAGGATACTCAAGCAATATAAAACATTGACAAAGAGACAAGTACTTCTCCAAGCAATCCTCCCAATGACCTCAGGCTGTGCTTGTCTCATTTTACAGCTGGAGAGAAATGAGAATCAAACAGGTTAATGATTTCTCCAAAGTCACCAGGCAGATCCCAGTCTCAAAGCCAGTACTCTTTGCCCGATGCAACAAATTATTCAGCTGGACAGGCCCTGGGCCCATGAACGAGACAGCTGCCTTAAAGGAGGAGACGTCACCGGCTCCAGGAACACTGCATCTCCTGATAATGACGACAAAGGTGACAAAGATGACGTTGTGCCTCAGTTGTGTCCACCCTGGGATTGTAAAAGTAGTTTGGGAATCGCTGAGAAAACTTTCAAAATAGGTTTCAAACTGAACTTGGCTGCTCATCTTGTTACTGAATAAAAAGTGGCTGTCATTAAATAAACCACTTAATGCTGAGTGCATCCTGGCAGTGGGGAAAGGGTTGCTCATCACTTTGCCTGTGTTTATGTCATGGAGCTTTGCTAGAAAAGTCAAATGCAAATGATTTTGAACATCAGATTGTCTTCCTAAGAAACTCTTCCTCCAGATTTGAAGACCAATTCCTCTTAAACTTTTAACTTTAAGCTCCTTTGTATTCAGCCTTTCTGGTCGTTCATGATCTATAAACAAGCTACTAAAAGTACAAGGAACACAGCTCTTTACATAAAGAAAGGAGCATTTTTGCATAAATGGAAGAATCCTTCCATAATACACTAACCCTGACTACATAGGTTCAAGTTCCAGCTCTGTCACCTTGGTCATTTATGTAAATTTTCTTTTAGAAATACTAATGTCTACCTCTTTGATATTAAATAAAGGATTAAATAAGGCAATATATAAAGGCTTAGAACACTGCTTTATTTCTGGTCAATCAAATGTTAGATTTTATTATAGGTCACAGTGCACTGATTATAAAATTTGTACAGAACCATAAAAAACCCCAAAGAGCCAAAGCGATCCTGAAAAAGAACAAAGCTGGAGGCATAACACTTCCTGATTTCAAGAAAGCTATAGTAATCAAAACAGTTCGGTACTGGCATAAAAACAGGCAAATAGATCAGTGGAACAGAATTGAGAGGCTAGAAATAAACCCTGGGATGTATGTTTAATGAATACTTGACAAGGGAGCCAAAAATACTCAATAAAGAAAAGACAGCCTCTTCAATAAATAATGCTGGGAAAATTGGATATCAACATGGAAAAGAATGAAATTGGACTCCTATCTTACTCCACTCACAAAAATTAACTCGAAATGGTTTAAAGACTTATATGTAAGACCTGAAACCATAAACCTCCTAGAAGAAAACACAGGGGGAAATCTCCTTGACATGAGTCTTGGAAATGATTTTTTGGATATGACACTTAAAGCACAAGGAACAAAAGCAAAAATTGACAAGTGGGACTACATCAAACTAAAAAGCTTCTGCACGGCAAAGGAAATAACCAACAAAATGGAAAGGGAACCTACAGAACGGGAGAAAATATTTGCAAGCCACATATCCAATATGGGGTTAATATCCAAAATATATAAGGAACTCATCCACTCAATAGATTCTGGAGTTTTCTTAAAGGGAGGCAAAGTGTCTCCTCTTTCCATCCCCTTCGGGGCCACCGGTACTGTCAGCAGAGGCAAGTTGCCTGGGCAAATTTGGAGCCATGGTTGTTTACTTCAGGACTTCTGTGCGTAGCCGAACGCTGCCTGGCTCCACGCTCTTCTCAGTACCATTTATAGGCACGTGGAACCAGGTGGTTTGCAGAACTAACTTGAGACATTATGTGTTTTAAAGAGTTGGAAGAACCAAAACAGCGAGAGCAAAAACAACGTGAGAAGAAAATTATCCCAATATGAGCCTGTTGCCCTTTGACGTTGCTTGGCTACCACCCCGTCTATGTCCACAGGGAAGCAACATCCTGATGAAACACTCTTGGGAGGCGGCCAACATTCAAACATCCGTCACCCAGGTGGCTGGAGATGAGCTCAGTGAGACCCACTTAAGGAGCAGCGGGCTTGCCTCCTGAATGCCACGCAGATGCGCCCACGACAGCCCTCATTCCTCTTCTATGGCAGCTTCTTAATTAACCATCCTTTTAGTGAATTCAGCTGTGTGCAATTCATGAGCCACGGGCACATTTTAATGACCTTTAAATAATAGTGTTTATAAAACCAGCGTCAAAATGAAATGAGAAACCTCTGCCTGAGCCTTCCAACTACAGCAATCAGCAAACATCAAGCCGAGATGTTCGTATGATGTAAAGAGTTCAGGGACCTGGTCCTTCTCTCCCCCCCGAGTTGGCTCAGGTAATTTTGAACCTCTGCAGAGCGTTTCTTCATCTGGGGACCGACAGACCCACGAGTGTTCCATAGAGGGAATTCAGCATGTTCATGAAGTCGGATGGAAAAAACTACAACTTTATTTTCACAAACCTCAAAAAGATATTTCGCATTTCCCTTAATTATAAAGGCTGTCAACAGTCACAGTCCTTATAGAAGTCCCTACAACTTTTTTACTGGGAAAAATCAAAGATATTTCCGAATCCATAGGGAGTTGTTGCAAGTTGTTATCTCGAAACAACATTTACCAGCATCACTACCTCTAAAATAATTCCAGACCCACCACTAGATCTTATTCAATGCATTAGCAAAAACATCACGTGCATTTTATATTACAAATGTGTCTATGAAGCATTTTGATAACTGTATTTTGACATCATTGCAGTCTACTTTGGAATCCTAGGAATTTTATTTCATACATTATTAAAACATTTATTCTGAGAAAGTGCCTCTGGGTTTCATCAGGCTGCCAGGGATTCCAGGGCACAAATAAAGTTGAGGACCCCACAGCTGGACCTCCTGATGGGCCTTGTCCTGATGCCCACCCGTAGCACACCTTTCTTCTTTCATCCTCATGTGCAACCTCTTTGTGTCCTTTTCTTAGCTGCCCTGACTCCTTCCCCAACCTCAGGCACTACCCTGGGCTCCATTTCTGATAAATCTTCCAAAAATATAAACTACAAGTATAAGCATTGCTTCATAAGCAAGCAAAATGTGCCCCCTCAGAGGGTTGTGGGAATGTTCATTTGGAGCTCGAAAGTACCCAACATGCCTTCTAAGTGCAAAAGAATGAAGCTATGCTGCTGGACCAGTAGACAGTGAGTTCACCTGAGGGCAGTGGCCAGCAACGCTTCCATATTGCTCCTCCACGAGGCTGGGAACCTGGGTCTACTTAAGTCAGCCACAGAGATCCTCAGCGAGTGAGTGGCACTCCTTCATGGCCACACACATGCACCATCCTGGAATTTAGCTCTTGGAGGAGGTCTTGCAATTAACCTTCAACATGAGTTCACTGGACCATTGATTGCATAAATGACACGTGACCAGATTTTAAAAGTCAATGCACAAAATTATATTGCCTTTGTGGTCAAAGAGTGGCTGACTCATGAAAAAGGCTCACAGGGCCATAAGTCTCTAAGAGGCTCCTTGGCGTTAAAATTAAGTTCTTACATCTTGCTTCTCTTTTTTGCCTTTCTTTTTTCCTTCTCTCTTTCTCCCTTTTCCTCCACCCTTCACTGACTATCTCTCTAAGTTTGTGATTTAAGAAACTTTCTTAAAAGTGTTGCCTTCGGGCTTCCCTGGTGGCGCAGTGGTTAAGAATCCGCCTGCCAGTGCAGGGGACACAGGTTCGAGCCCTGGTCCAGGAAGATCCTACATGCCGTAGAACAACTAAGCCAGTGAGCCACAACTACTGAGCCCTCATGCCACAACTACTGAAGACCGCACACCTAGAGTCCGTGCTCAACCACAAGTGAAGCCACTGCAATGAGAAGCCCACACATCACAACGAAGAGTAGCCCCCATTTGCTGCAGTTAGAGAAAAAGCGCACACGCAGCAACGAAAACCCAACGCAGGCAAAAAAATAATAAAGTGTTGCCTTCAGTGGGGTTCGTTCTCTGTTTCATAAAGGAAATGAGTTTTGAAAGGAGGTCTGGGCCCAGACTCTGTGGATTGGTGAAGAGGAACAACTTGACTAAAAGCCCAGGATGTAAAATGTAACAAATGCTCTGGGATTGAGGCCACGTGTCTGGTAGTACTTAGAGCTGGAGACCAACCCTCTAAACACTTACAAGGATGAGGCCTGGCATCTTGGGCATCCTCACATGCCCCAGAGTACTGCTGCTTTTGACAGACGTGAGCTGTGGCCTGAAGACCAGCAGATCTGACATTTTCATCTCACATTTCATCTTTTTATTTACATATCTTTTCTTCCAGTTTTATTGATATATAATTGACACACAACACTGTATAAGTTTAAGGTGTACAGCATAATGATTTGACTTACATACATCATGAAATAATTACCACCATAAGTTTAGTGAACATCCTTCATCTCATATAAGTACAAAATAAAAGAAAAAAAACTTTTCCCTGCAATAAGAGCTCTCAGGATTTACCCTCTTAACAACTTTTATGTATAACATGCAACAGAGTTGATTATATTTATCATGTTGTACATTACATCCCTAGTGCTTATTTATCTTCTGCAAGTTTGTACCTTCTGGCCGCTTTCATCCAATTCCCCGTCCTCCCATCCGCCGCCTCTGGTCACCACAAATCTGATCTCTTTCTCTATTAGCTTGTGTGCTTGTTCCTTTTTTGAAGTATAATTGACCTACAACACCATGTTAGTTCCTGGTACACGACACAGTGATTCAATATTTCTGTACATTATAAAATGATCACCGCTCACCTCACATTTTAATGACAGAACAGGACCTTGTAAGGACAGACAGACAGTGCTGGTCAGAAACCACAAACGGTTGTGAGCTTGTGTGAAGAGAGGAAAGAACGTTGATCAGAATATAGGGAATCGTGTCCTGCTCCCTTCTCTATCCGTACACACTGGGAGGCCTCAGCAAGCCTCAGGCTCATTTACTAAAAAAAAAGAAAGAGAGAGAGTATCCACAGTTACTATGAGACTGTGAAGAAATAGTGGAAGTGAAAAAGAAATACTTGGAAAAGTAGAATTTTTCTGCTCAAATGGATTGCATTTTTATTATATTTTGAAAACTACATTCTTCATGTTCGGTGAACTCATTTTGAAAACCAGTGTTTTCCACAATTTTTGAATGATTCACCTATAACAGTAAAAGTTTTAAGGCACACAAAGACCATGATACATGTCTTAGAAATAGGACACCCTCCTTAGGGTTACCATTCTTTTTTTTTTTTAATTTTTATTTTTGGCTGCGTTGGGTCTTTGTTGCTGAGCGCGGGCTTTCTCTAGTTGTGACGAGCAGGGGCTACTTTTTTGTTGTGGTGCGCAGGCTTCTCATTGTGATGGCCTCTCTTGTTGCAGAACAAGGGCTCCAGGTGTGCGGGCTTCAGTAGTTGCAGCACGCGGGCTCAGTATTTGCGGTGCATGGGCTTCAGCAGTTGTGGCCTGCAGGCTCTAGAGCACTGGCTCAGCAGTTGTGGCGCACTGGCCCGGTTGCTCTGAGGCACGTGGCATCTTCCCAGACCAGGGATCGAACCCATGTCCCCAGCATTGTCAGGCGGACTCCTAACCACTGAGCCACCAGGGAAGTCCAGGGTTGCCATTCTTATAATGTGGAAAGATATCATTGTTGAAATTTACGTTGACTTTGACATTCTACCAAGAGACCAAAAATTAAGGTTAAGTCGGAGCCAGATTGCTTTAAAAGCCAGATTACTTTAAATTATGAATTTGGTCCAACAGGTGAAAGGGAGCCATTATATGTTCTTGAGCAGGGGAGTGACATGAAGTAGCACTTAGGAGAGTAAAATTGGCAAGAATGAGCAAACTGAATGGAAGGGACAAGAAACCGCAGTCAAAGCAGTGAAATGGTGACTCCAATACTCCAGCTACAAGGAGCTTCCTCTTCCTTCCCTGAGAACAGGGCCAGCCGGGATAGACTTCTGAAGTCAATGGATATTTTTATTTCTAACATCATTCATCTCTCAGCCTCCGAGCCTCAGAACATAGAGCACCTCGTGCTATCCTACGAGCTTCAGTCAGCGCCCATCCACATGGGACCCACACCATAAAAGATCCCCCTCTTCAACTTTGCTTCCTATTCCCCTTCCCCACCACAGAGAGCCCCTTCTCCAGGTGCAGCTCATCCCAGCTGGGCTCAAAGAGATCAGTCCCCTCGCCTTCAACCTACAACAAACAGAGACTTTACTCCCTCCCAGAGGACTCTGACTTTCAAAAGAGAAACCATGTTCGCACAAATGGATCTGCAGTCCATGAAATCCCCTGCTGTGTGACCTCATAAATCGCAGCGGGGTGTGTTCTTGGCAGGCAGCCTTAGGGGGGCTACCAGCGCAAGGTGCGGCCCCAGAGCTCATCCTGTGTGTCATAGCTCCTTCCCATCCTCTCCCAGGAAGCATGGGCTCCAGCTGCTGACATCATAGCCTCACAGAGAGGTACGGGCAAGAGGAGAGACCAGCAGCGGGAACAACCTCCCCAGGCCAGGAAAATCCTTGCCACCAGCTAGAACCCTTTCTTCATCAGGAAAATGAAGGCCTTTCAGCTACAATATTCTAGGAATCATTGAATTTCTTAAGGTAAGCTAGCAAGGCACAATCTCTGGGTCATTGCAGGTCACCTGCCATCACAGCTAAAAGTAAAATTGGCCAATTAAGCTGTTACTTCCCAGCAGTTGCCTCATGGAGACATTGATCAGCCAACTGGTTAACAGATTTTTAAGTCTCTTCTCGACTGACTGATGGATTTTACCCAAAAAAGAACTCAAAGCTCAGCTTCCAGCCTAACAGGCAGTCAAAGTCTGGGATGCCAGAATCAGGGATGAAAACAACTTTACCTAAAGGCAAGTGCTATGTAATAGAGTCCAGAGTCCATAAGGGCTCAGGTAGCAGGACATGCATTGCAGGAACGGCTAGAGAAAAATCAGGTTGATCTGGAAAGTTCTTGTGCAGCACAGGATCTCAGGCCGGGGCCTGCTTCCCTTTTCTTTCCACCTACCAGTGAACAGCATAAGATTTGGGGAGAAAGGGACAGGAGGCAGGCTTGGGGCCAGCCATTGCAGAAACCACTTAAAATGGTATGTCCGGGCTTCCCTGGTGGCGCAGTGGTTGAGACTCCACCTGCCGAAGCAGGGGACACGGGTTCGTGCCCCGGTCCAGGAAGATCCCACCTGCCGCGGAGTGGCTGGGCCCGTGAGCCATGGCCGCTGAGCCTGCGCGTACAGAGCCTGCGCTCCGCAACGGGAGAGGCCACAACAGTGAGAGGCCCGCGTACCGCAAAAAAAAAAAAAAGGTATGTCCTATGATGGCACGGGCACCTTCCAGAGCCTTCTTTTCCCATAAGAGCCTCTGGGGATCACCCATTCCCCTGCTCACTCTGAGAAGCATCCCAGCCCAGCCTCAGGCCCCTGGGCCACTGCGGAGCTGCAGGAAAGCATTACAGAGTTTCTCTCAAATGACACTCTCTGTCCCATGGCTGATGCTGTTGGTTGGGGAATTTTATTGGGCCCATAAATTCTTTATAGCTGTTCTTGTTTGTTTTGAAAACATTGGAGTTATCAGTCAGATCCTGAAAGAGTTTTATTTCACTCTGCAGGCAGGCCTTATTTTTGGCCTGACAACTTGGAGAGCTGAACCTCTTCGTGAAAGGGAAAAGGAGCTAAGAAGAAATGACTTTTCTAAAAAGTTTCAAGAAAGAAAAATGGTGTTGGAGGTGGAAGTCCACCTGAGGATGGAGCAGAGTGCAAAGGCAGGAGGCCCCCTCCAGGGGTTGCACTGGGGCCTGCCCTCGGAAGGCCCAACTTGTTTAATGCATGGTTGTCACCAGCTTGAAATTCTTTAAAAGTTTGGAAGAAGGGCCTCTTCATTTTCATTTTGTACTAGACCTCACCAACGATGCAGCCAGTTCCGGCCAGCTGGTCTGTTTTCTAAGAAGTTCCTCCTTGTGTTCTCAGAGGACAAAGGAGGGAGCTCAGGGGAGAAAATGGCCATCTCAGATGTAAGGCTACAAACCAAAGCCCACCTGGGACACAACAGCCTTCAGGCTCACCCCCCAGGTTCCATCTGGTCCTGGCTGGGCCTCCTCTGGTAGAGCAAAGCTGTCCTAGAGCAAAGGTCCTTGTTCAGCCTGGGGTGTCCATGCTGAGTCCACACACTCCCCAGGCCATGTCCTGAATGACTTTGGACCCTCAGGTAAGAGGAGCCTCCTTAGAGGACCCAGGATTCAGGTGGGCTGAGGGGCTGGATTCATTCCCTACGGCTGTTGTAACCACTTCCCACTGGGGATCTTAAAATAACACAACTTTATTCTCTTACAGTTCTGGATACCGGAAGTGTGAACTCAGTCTCACCGGGCTTAAATCAAGGTGTCTGCAGGTTCCAGGAGAGCATCCCATCGTTGTCTCTTCCAACTTCCGGTGGCTACCGGCCACCCGTGGCTCATCATGTGACCTCCTCACTCCAGTCTCGGACTCTGTGGTCACAACGTCTCCCTCTTTTCTGTATTAAATTCCCCTCTGCCTCCCTTGTATAAGGATGTTTATGATTTCATTTAGGGACCACCTGGGAATCTCCCCCTCACAAAGGAGGGATTAATTACCTCTGCAAAGCCCCTTCTGCCATATAAGGTAACATTCACAAGTTCCAGGCATTTAAGGGTGGCTGTTTTGGGGGGCCACTATTCAGGCTGCCTCAAGGGCAGTTGTGAGTTGGTGCTCTATGGGAGAAACTCGGGGTCTTCCTGCCACCCCAGGCTGCTCTACGGCTTCCCTCCCTGCAGCTCCCCACCCTGGGCCTGAATTCCAGAGGGCCCTGGCAGCCATCCACACCTCTGCAGGGCCCCCACTTCCTCCAGGATGTACCTGTAAACAAACATATTCAGAGAAGAGAAAGAGAAGCAGGCGGGTGGGATGGCCCCAGGACCTTGCTCCTGGCTTCCTTGGCTACCAAGATAAATCGATTTGAGCCAAGACGTCAATCACCTTTAACACTGGCATGCATAATCTTAATACCTAGTTAGACCCAAAGAAAGGATGAACAAAGTAATTTCAGGCCCTGGAGAGGCCCAAGAGGAGGCGACCTTTGTTTAGGCCCTGGAGGATAAACTATATCAACTTACCAATAGGCAGGGGCAGGTGACCAAGACCAGTTAAGGAGAGCAGCTTGAGCTCTTTCTAAACACAGTGGCATGGCCTAAAGTGAGCTCTGTGGGGTTGGGTCAGCCTCTGTTTAGCCGCCGAACTTGACTGAGGACAGGACCAGGCAGGTAGGAATAGAGGCCAAGTGGCCGATTATCCCAAAGGCTGCTCTCTGGCAATCTCTGACTGGACAGTTTACACACCAGAGAAAATGGTCTCAAATTATTCACCAGCAGTAAAAAGCCTTGAAGATATTGTCCCTTGGAAATAGGGACATGAGCCCCCATGAGGTATATGGAGTTTCCCTCTGGGTCCCTCTTGTCCCCTAAGAGCCCTTCTAATCCCCACCCTGCCTCGCCAAGGTCCCCAAACATGCAACCCACAGTGCCCGATGCTGTCCCCATCTTCAAGGGTCTTGTCAGGAAGGGTTCAGGGAACAGTGAAGGAAAATTAACACATTTTTAACAGAAAGGGTGAATAACATACTAAAATCCAAATGAATGATGTACCTAATTTGTATCAAAATTCAGGAGGAGAGGTGTTTTTGTGAAGAAGGTGGTACTTGGAGTTGGCCTTGGAAGGTGAGTTAGACTTAGGCAAACAGAGGTTGGGGTGGTGGGTGGGAGAATTAAGGAAGAAACGGGAGAACCGTAGGAGAGAGTTAGTGAGAAGGCCAGTTGCCCTGAAAGGGAGGGGCTGGAATCAGGGGGTCTACGGAGGACACGGTATTGCCATAGCCTGCCTGGTCTTCAGAGGACAAGGCCTAAACTAAGGTGACGGTAATAGGGATGAAGGGCAACGAGAATAGAGTTAATGTGGCCCAATGAGAGCCATCCATCCACCCACCCACCCTCGAATGTGTTCTCCTGGCCCTCCCGTTGCAAATGATGCTCCCATTATCCCCCAAGCCAGGAATCGCCCTTGATTCTTTCCTCTTTTCCTCAGAGCCCTGTAGTTAAACACCATCAGCTCTATTTTTTCTTTTTTTTCATATTTAAAAATTTTTATTGGAGTGTTGTTTATTTACAATGTTGTGTTAGTCTCAGGTGTACAGCAAAGTGATGCAGTTATACATATACAGATATCTACTCTTTTTTCGATTCTTTTCCCATATAGGTCATTACAGAGAATTGAGTAGAGTTCCCTGGGCTACAGAGTAGGTCCTTATTAGTTATCTATTTTATATATAGTAGTGTGTATATGTCAATCCCAATCGCCCAAGTTATCCCTCCCCGCCCTTTCCCCCCTGGTAACCATAAGTTTGTTTTCTACCTCTGTGACTCTATTTCTGTTTTGTAAATAAGTTCATTTGTACCATTTTTTTAGATCCCACGTATAAGTGATAGCACATGATATTTGTCTTTGTCTGACGTATTTCACTTACTATGACAATTTCTGGGTCCATCCATGTTGCTGCAAATGGCATTATTTCATTCCTTTTTATGGCTGAGTAATATTCCATCGTATATATGTACCACATCTTCTTTATCCACTCCTCTGTCCATGGACACTTAGGTTGCTTCCATGTCTTGGCTATTGTAAATTGCACTGCAATGAACATTGGGGTGCATGTATTTTTTCAAATTACGGTTTTCTCCGAATATATGCCCAGGAGTGGGATTGCTGGATCATATATGGTAGTTCTATATTTAGTTTTTTAAGGAACCTCCATACTGGCTCTCCATAATGGTTGTACCAATTTACATTCCTACCTACAGTGTAGGAGGGTTCTATTTTCAAAATGTATCTTGAATCAGATCACTTCTAATCACCTTCATTGCCATCCTTCTAGTTCAAGCCACCATCTCTTGTCTGAGTTACCAAAACAGTCTGCTTTACATGTATCATTTCATGTGAGTCATTTAATTCCTTCCTGTGAGGAAACAACCTTATGAGTTAAATCCTATATCCTTACCTTAGTGATGAAGAAACTGAGACACAGAGAGCTTACATAAGTGACAGGTCTGGGGCGAGACCCCTTGGTCCCCATTATGCTATACCCTTCCCCATCTTCTGTGACCAGCTGAAGAGGTGGTACAGATCTAAGAACAAAGATGGAAAGCTGCTCGGGATGTACTGCAAAGGGAGAAAATAAGAACTCCATGCCTGTACAGGCAGGAACGCATCTACCTTTGAAAAAATGGTATGTGTTCATACATGCATTGAAAGTAGTGTAAAAGGATACCAACAAAATATTAGTATTAATATGGGAGAATGGGTGCTTTCTGTTGTAGTTTTTCTCAAATTTATAAGTGTTTTCTTGTTTGTTTTTTTCTTTAGTTTCCACAATAACCTGGAATAGGTCTTTGCTCGTGTTTCACCTTCTGGGTAAGGCTTCCCTAAGACCCTTACACCTGCTCTCACAACTCACCCTTTCCCTCCCCTGCTTTATCTTTCTCCATGGCTCTTATCACCACCCAGTAATTAATCATTTTAGTGATTCTCTGTCTCTCCTCTAGAACGTAAATTCCCTGAGGGTGAGATTTTTGCCTGTTTTGCTCAGTCCTATATTCCTAGACCGTAGAACAGATAACTCTTAGTAAGCATTCAGTTTGTTGAATGAATGAATGAAATGGTTGAACGAAAGGAAAAAGCTTGTCATTTCTGTAAGCAAACGTCATCGGCAACCTCTTCTAAGGCAGACAGACCCAGAGGACGCTGAAACTGACACTCCCGTGGCTCAGGCGTCCCTATCAGCTTGGGGCAAGGTGTTTGCTATCTCAGTGCCACACCCCCAACGGGTATTACTGCCAGAGGGCAGCCAGCTCTTGGCTGGAGTGGTAGCCTGTGGTGTTACCTGCCCATCCTGTTCTTTCCTCTGTGTATACAGAAACCTGTAGCACCTGGAGATTTCACGCACAGCCAGCTTCGTGTAACTTTGCTCACCGCCTTTGGTGGAAGTGGTCCAGATCTCTCCCTGGCCACAGTGGAAGAGCTTGATCAGGGCACTGTAAACAAAGCCAGGTGCTAACTGCTTCCTGCCCAATAGCGATATTCAGAGATTTAGCTCAACTCTCAGCCTCAAGAGTCTACTGTGCAATCCTCATCCCACCTTCAAGAACTGTGAGGGAGAAACACAGCCTCATAGCCATCGTATTCGACATAATCCAAGAGCTGAAATTTTCTGTCTTGCAAAACAGCGTGGGGACTTTCCTGGCCCCATCAACTTAACAGACAGTTTGGTTTTACAACCAACTGGGGGAAAACTTAGGGAATTCTTGCTTCTGAATCTCCTGGTAAAGTGTTGTTTTTGTTGCGTATGTGAATGTTTTTAATTGTTAAAATATTATTATAAAAACACCAAAGAAAATCCATCAAGCATCATCCCATCATTACAGTTCTCATTTTCCAAGGTCCCCTTCCTGTCTTTGCTGGTCCGTCATCCTCACACCATTATAGTCATGTCCCACACACAGGTTTGCACTCTGTGTCTAAAGTTTTTTTTTCTTTATAAAAGATGTTCTTAAAATCTTCACAAGTCTAGTTTCTAATGTTGGTATTATATTCTTTAAAAGGTAAGGTGTGAGAGAAGATGGAAGAGAACCCCTAAAACACCAGCCAGCCATACACTGCTGCCACTGCCACCCCATTCTGTGCTCAACCAAATGCCCTAACACAGCAGTTCTCAAAGCTTTGTTTTCTGGGGTTTTTTCTTCTCTCTCTCTCTTTCTTTTAAATTGCAGTATAGTTGATTTACTCAAACCTTTGGTTTAAAAAAAATAAAATAAAATAAACCTTTGGTTTTGTGACTTCATCACACTCTTAACAATTATTGAGGACCTCAAAGAGCTTTTGTTTGTGTAAGTTATAGGTATCAATATGCGCTAGAGTAGAAATTAAAACTGTGAAATTTAAAAATATTTCTCTATTCATTAAAAAAATAATGACATTACATGTCATCATAAATTACATATTTTCAGAGATTAACACACCATTGTAAAGCAATTATACTCCAATGAAGATGTAAAAAAAAAACATATTTTTATGAAAAAGTAACTATACTTTTCAAAACAAAGGAAAAGTTAGTGACAAAACTGGCATTGTTTTGCATTTTTGCAAATTTCTTTAAAGTCTGGCTTAATAAAGGACATCTGGATTCCTCATAACTGTTTCTGCATTCAGTCTTTGTAGTATACGCTTTGGGTTGAAGTATATGAAGAAAGTCCAGCCTCATCCAGACGTGTGATTGGAAAAGAGAGGAGTATTTTAACTCTTTTAAAATAATTGTGGATGTTCTTTGTTCCTATCCAAATCTTAACGAGCAGATTTTATAAAGATCAGCTGTAATGTGGAATTTGAAATGATAGCAATAAACTTTTTACATCTGTCACATAAAAAATATATTTGTCTATCTTGTACTTGGGATCGTTCTTTTACTCATGCATTATTTTGAAACATCATACATTGGTCATTTGGAAGATATTGGTTCACTGAGTCATACAGAGTTTCCTAATGTTGACATAATTTATTATAAAGTATTTTAAAAATCACATTTGTTCATATCACCACCGAGTTCATCAGAAAAGTCTTGAAGTATTGGGAAGCTCTCAAGCTCATAGCGAGAACACAAGTTTTCCCAAAAAATGAGTTGTTTTTTTTTTTTTGCTTAAAAACTTGAATTTTATCATTAGCAACACATGCTATCAGTTGTTTTCCTTGAACTGAGACTCACTGCATTCATTTTTGGAAGAATGTCTGCCAAACACTCTAATCTCAATAGCCATAGTTTGTCAGTCATTCTGTCATTTTTCTGTGCTCCATGAAAAATGCAATTAGTTCGGCTTGTAACTCATTCAGTTTGCACAAGCGCTTTTCCTTGTGACCACCGGTGTCCTTAGCTTTGCATCAGAAATGCTTTATACTTGCCATTTCATCACACAGCATATTTAAAAAAGTTCTTATGTGAGCTTGATTCTTTTTTTAAAAACTATGACTGTATGGTGGTAAAAAATACAGTTTCAATACCACGCTGCATTAGGGCATAAAGTCAATGCTTTCATTGATATCGTGGTGCCGAAGAGTTTAATCCACAATTGCTTTTGCACCGTTCAGTAAAAAATGCAAATAACCTCATAGTATTATTATGAAGATGGTTGAGCTTGGAAACTTTCTGAAAGGACCCCAGAGACCTCCTGAGAGTCTGTGGATCATAACTTAAGAACTGCTGCTCTAGGAAAGTTTGGGGATGAATCACTCTGGGCAAAGGAATACTTACTGCTCTGGCGTTGGCCTCAGACTCCTATCTGGGGTGAGCTGAGTGGGACATATGTGAGTTATAAGGACTCTTGATCTCTCTACTCTGAGACTATTCTAAAAGAGAACCAAGGGTCCTTGGCCACTTTCTCCTCAGCCATACCCTTTTCCTCAACCCCCTAGGTCTTACCAATCTGAAGATATCCCAGAGTGACATCACCAAGATGGCAACATGAGTTGTCCTGACCTTACTCCCCCTCACAGGTACAACTAACAACTATTCAAGAACAAGACACCACTGAGAGAATCCTAGAACATGGGGGTGTGGCTGAGACACTTCCCTGCACCAGAGAGACCAACAGAGATTGCATTAGAAAGTAAGAGAAACAGCTACACACTGACTGCCTTGCCCCTCTCCCAGGCCAATGCAACCTCCAGTTCCTCCAGTGGGAAAAGAGAACCCAAGGGGTCAACCAGCCATCCACAGCATTGTGGATGGCTTTGCTGAAACCCCTACTCTGATCTCGCCCCATGGGGATTTCAGGAGAATCTGTGGGGCCCAACCCCTGGGAATCTGACTGTGATGGAGAAGGGAAGGGCTTACAACAGCTAGCACAGGTCGTTGGCTGACCGAGTTCACACCTGTGGTCTCCAAGTACTAAACGCAACTAGAAGCTTCGCTCATCTGCGGAACCAAGTCAAGGGAGCTCTCTGACCAGGGAACTCAGCGGGAGTGGAGATCTGCCTGATTCGGGTCCTCAAAGGAGAGGTTCTGCTGGCCCTAGAGCTGGGCTTGCCCACTCTCAGGCAAGGGGTGGATTCACAGCCCCACCCACTGTGGAGAGTGTCTTCTGACCCCATCTGACGAGAAGAGCTGGAGACAACTCAAGCAAGTTGTGCTGCCCAGCAGTGCTCAAGCTGAGAGGTGGGCAGGCCAGAGCCAATAGTTTGCAGAGCAAAGCCAGTGACCCTGCTCAGCCAGGGAACTTGGGGTGGAGTTGGCCTGAGTTAAGACAACAAAGATCTTGACCAATTTTAGAGCTGCTTCTCCCGCTACACCCAGGTATGGAATCTAATTCATATCCCCCACTTATTGCTGAACACAGCCCGCAGTCTCTCTGAGCAGGGAACCTATCCGGAGCACACAGGAAGCTGCACAGCCCATTCAACAGCCCTGTGTACAGTGACACTTGAACAGAGAGCACGGCCCACGACTCCCCCCATTTGCAAAGCAAAACTGGTAGCCTCAGCTTACCAGGGAATTCAGTGCACACTCTGGCCCGATTCGGGTTCCCAAACAATTGAGCCGTCCAGGCCCTGAGTCTCATCCTGCTGCCCTGCCAGAGCAGGGAAGCTAATTTATAGCCCCGTCTATGGCAAATATAGTAGCCAGTCCTGACCATCTAGTAAGCCCAAGCAAAGAATCCAAGGAACTGCAGAGCTTCGCTTAGCCTCACTTAGGACTTACCCCCCAGCAGTCCTATCCAACTGTTCTCGGCCAGTGACACACACCCTTATCCCCATCCCTCAGAGCTCAAACAGTTGCCTTGCCCCCAAATAGACCATTAATTACATCAGGACCAACCTGCCCAAGGACTTTATCAGTAAGTACACTCAGAAAGCCCAACTGAGCTGACTGGTGAAGAACTGTGTCTTCCAACGTAAACCTGTAAAGTCAGGAAGAGGAGCCCAGTTACTCAAATGCATAGATATCCAATGTAAGGGATCAAGGATCGTGAAAAACCAGGTAAATACGGTTCCCCCAAAGGAAACTAACAAAGCTCCAATAACTGACCGTAAAGAAATGGAGACCTATGAACTGCCAGACAAAGAATTCAGAATAAGCCTCTTAAGAAAGTTCAGCGAACTGCAAGAAAATATTGACAGCAACTAAACAAAATTAGTAAAACAATGCATGAACAAAACGAGAAGTGCAGCGAGGAAACAGTAACCGTAAAAAAACAAACAGAAACTAGAGTTGAAAAATACAATAACTGAACTGAACAATTCAATAGAGTTTCAAAAGTAGACTTGACCATGCAGAAGAAAGAATCAGTGACCTGGAGGATAGGATATTACCTGGCCAAAGGAGCAAAAAGGAAATGAGTGAAGAAATCCTATGGGACTTATGGGACACAATGAAAAGAAACAATATTTGCATTACAGGAATTCCTGGAGAAAAGAAGGAGAAAAGAACAGAAAGTATATTTAAAGTAATAATGGCTGAAAACTTCTCAGACCTGGGGAGAGAAATGGACATCCAGATCCATGAGGACCAAAGGACCCCAAATAGGTTGAATCTGAATAGGGCTATGCTGAGATACATTGTAATTAAATTGTCAAAAGTCAAAGACAAAGAAAGATTTTTAAGAGCATCAAGAGAAAAGAAAAAGGGGGAATTCCTTGGCAGTCCAATGGTTAGGACTCCGTACTTTCACTGCCGAGGGCGCAGGTTCAATCCCTGGTCAGGGAAACTAAGATCCCACAAGCCAAGTGGCACGGCCAAAAAAAGAGAGAAAAGAGGGAGGTTACATACAAAGGAACCCACATAAGACTACAGGCAGATTTCTCAACAGAAACTTTTCAGGCCAAGAGAGAATGGGATGACGTATTCAAAACATTGAAAGAAGATAGCCGTCACCCAAGAATTGTATACGCTTGCAAAGGTGTCCTTCAGAAATGAAGGAGGTATGATAAAGACTTTCCCAAACAAACAAAAGCTGAGAGAGCTTATTACCACCAGACCTGACTTACAAGAAATGCTAAAGGGAGTTCTTTGAGTGGAAATAAAAGAACATGAATTAACATCATAAAAACATAAAAAGACAGATGTTAGCGGAACTTACTGAAATCATTTCACAATAGATGCGAGTCAAACCATCATGCTGTATGCCTTAAACTTATACAGTGATGCATGTCAATTATTTCTCAATAAAGCTGGAAAATGTTTCTAAAAAATTATCTATATCCCAAAGAAAAGGCTTTGTCCCTCAGACCCTTGGCAGAGTTCCCCAAACCACTTACTCCATCCTCTAGGCTGTCCTCTGGTCTGGCTAATCTTTCCCAGGGCAGGAAATCCCCACAAGAGGGAACAGCTCCCAGCTTGCCTAATCCCCACTTACCTAAGGCCAAAAGTATGGACAAGAGTTTTTAACACTTCATTCCCTCCTACTGAAAATACATTCCCTAAGGACTTTGTCCAGAAATACGCCCTCAACCTTTATCAGAATGCAGAAATGGGAAGCTTAAAGCTCTCCCCACTCAGTATTTGATGAGTGACACTCATACTAGCAATTCTGCTTTGTTGGACATTTGTGCTGCTATTAGAAAGTTCACGACTAAAAATAATGCAAAAGCAAATACCTTGAAATATATATTTTTTTATCTTTGAAATTCTTCCTTAAGGTTAATCATTCTACCTGTTGGTTTTAGCCAGCAGACACCTAGCATCTGGCAGGACAACACTTTTATATTGTGACATTTGGTTAGCTACTTGGGAACCCTATAACTTGTGTGTGCCACACTCTTGATTGTGAAATGAACTGTGCGAACTGTTCCTTTTCCACAGGAAATGTTAGTAATACAAATGGTCTTAAGTGGCAAACAGATGTTCGGTTACTAAGACAGAGAGAACCAAGGTAATGTTGGGGACCAGAATCCAAATAACAGGAAATAGTCACATGATGTAGAAATTTCTGAGATTCTGTGCAAATTGGACTCTATAATGAGGTAGGTGGACAAAGAGTGAAAATACCAGATTTGAAGATTAAAGCAAGAAATTATTCTCTAGGCAAAAAGTCTAGTATAGCGTTTAACAAACATGGGTTTGGAGTCACATGTATCTAGATTCAATTTCCAGCTCTATAAATTGTGTTTGTGACCTTGGAAAAGTCACCTAAACTGTCCAAAGCTTGGTGTCTTGTCTCTAAAATGGAAATTGTAAATGTTGCTACCTTGAAAGGGCTCCTGTGCCCTCAGGCTTCCTTTTGGGTTTGGCCAATGGGAGAACCAACCGATGAGAAGAAGGGAAGAGAAGAGAAAAAAGGTCTCTTCCTTCCTTGTGGGGCTGTGGCCATGGCCCTCCACAAAACGTTGCTGTACTTCTCCAGGTCGCCTGCTCTACAGTACTTGCTTCCCTTCCAGTTTCCAGTAGCCTCTCCTTTCCCACGTCCCCTTGGCCCCAGGGATGGAAGCAGTTCTGTTGCTGCCAGCCCTAGAATCCACAGCACTATCCCTTGTGATTCCCCTATTGTTCCCACATACTTTTGTAATTAAGCCCTTAGTAAATAGACCCTCCTCAAATTATCCTACTTTTCATGTGCATATCTGATTCCCTTTGGGACCCACACAAATGCAAAGTCCTTTCCCTGCTTTTCTCTGTATCATAGGGAACTACACTCCCCAGGCGCTCAGGCTTCCAAGTGAGATCAGCCAATAAGGACAGTGGTAAATACTGGATGATGGAAGGCAGGAATTGCCCATGTGTGTCCTCCTTTGCTTTCAGTGGTGCCCCTGTGGTTCCAGCTTCTACCCTGTGCTGGCCTCTGAGCTTCCATAACTCAACCCTTTTTCTTTTGCTTCCTGTTGCTAACCTCTCAGTTGCCTCATCATTTGCTATCTGGGTTCTCACCTCTTCCATCACCTGCAGAACCAGTTCCCTAGATTGAATATCTTTTGTTTTAAATACTCAGAGGCTTTCTGTTTCCTGTTGGGTTTCTGTTCCTGATTGATACATTCTCTAAGCCTTAGTTTCCTCATCTGTAAAACAAAGGTAATAAAGAATACCCATCTCTGAAGGATATTGTGAGAATATCGAAGTGTGAAAACTACGCATAGTGTATATAGTAACTGCTGAATACATATGAACCATTATTTGTCTTCTCGGAGTTTCTGGTGGTCTTTGGGGTAAAGTTCACCCTCTGTAATATGACTTAGAAAGTCTGGCCCCTGGCTTCCTTCCAGCCCATGGTAGGACAGGAATCCCAAACAGGAAGTCATGGGTAAAGGTGTACAGAATACCTACTTGTCACTAGGAAACAAAGGATCAGAAATCCGGATGGAAAACAGTGCAAGGCTACACAAACGGAGGAACCATACAGTGAGAATGAAACTGAGATAAGTTTCCAGTCCTGCTGGAACAGGAAGCTGCTCTACCTCCTATTATGCAAAGTTAGAAAGCCAAATGGCGGCATCTGGTTGGAAAAGGAGAGAAGGGGAGTATAGGTTAACTAATTCTGACAGAAAGGTTATAGAGTGCTGGGCATGTCCCTTGAGTTAAGTGATTCAGGTGGCATTCAAAAGTCCTAGTATGTGGGGAAAATCCAGAGCCCTCTCTTTTATTTCTCCTGTCACCATGGAGCTGGGTTTCTTGACTGGGCTGTCTACACCATCAAACCAACCAGAGACCTAATCTTCTCTCATCTTGGTGCCCACACCCCACAGGAGGGAGGCTGGTTAGCTCCCCCTTCTCCCCGAAGCTGGTAAGGACTGGGTGGGTACGTCTTGCGTTCCTGTTGTGAAATGGAATGTACAAACAGGGGATGTGATTCATGTCTGTAGACACATAGTATTCCTGACAGCTAATCAGGAAATGCCTTTTTATGTCTGGTCTTTCAAAGTCTCTTCGAAAGTTTGATGGAGGTTAGATGGGAGCCATCATTTAACAAGTCTCTCCAAGGACTGACGCCACACGCCGGTCACCACCAAAACTCTCCATCCCCCCTCCTCTCCCTCTGCCCCACGCCTGTCCCTGACCGCACCTCCAATACATACACACACACACCACACACACATTCTTTGGACGAAACGTCACATAACATGAGGTATTCTTGAGACTGAAGTATGTTGTTTGTTTTCAAGGAAGAATAACAGTTTCCCTTAATTTATATGAAATAGAGAGGAAATATTTAAAAGGCTTGTAAGAACAAATAAATCCAGCTCTCATCTGGTGCTCAGTAAATGGGGATGAGGGGAACAGGTAGGGAGAAGAGTCATCTATAAATCACGTGCATTTAACAACTTGAATTGTGGCTTCCCCAGAAGGAAATAAAAACTGCTCCTCTGATCAGAGAAGCAGAGCTGATTAGTTTATCTTTCATTCATTAATTAGTTTTGCAGGGAGGCACCTAAATTAACAAAAAGGGCTAGATGTCAAGGAAAGACAAGATATTCATGGAAAGATGATGGAAACCACAATTTACTGGTGGCAATAGTTTACCGGAAACCATTCCTTAAACATCTGAACAAAAATGAAAGTCAATATTTTAATGAACTTAGGCCAAGGGAAGCGATGTGCTTAAAACCTTTCCAGGGTCAGGACTTTCGCTCAATGAGTAAATAGTGTTGGATTGGTTGATTAATAAGGATGTAGTTCTGAGCTTCCCTGGTGGCGCAGTGGTTGAGAGTCCGCCTGCCGATTCAGGGAACACGGGTTCGTGCCTCGGTCCGGGAAGATCCCACATGCCGCGGAGCGGCTGGGCCCGTGAGCCATGGCCGCTGAGTCTGCGCGTCCGGAGCCTGTGCTCCGCAACAGGAGAGGCCACAACAGTGAGAGGCCCGCGTACCGCAAAAAATAAAATAAAATTTAAAAAGTAAGGTTGTAGTTTGAATTCCTTGAGATTTAACAAGACAACAAATTGGACTTGCTTAGATTTCTCCTTTGGACCAGCAAGAACACTTTGACACACCTCCCCCATAGGGAGGAGGGGGAGGGAACCTCCTTGATGAACCCTTTCCCAGACCTTGAGTTCCCCAACCCTGAAGTCACACACAGGTCGGGATATACAGAGGGGACCTCTGCGTTGAGAGAGATGTATTCAATGCCTTCTTGAAACTACCAGATGGGGGGATAGAGGAGCTTTTTGTAAAACTAGGTATCCCCTCTGCCCTACAAAAAAAAAAAAAAAAAAAAGTAAAATTTGCTTCTCTGATCAGAGGGGCAGTTTTTATTTCCTTTGGGGGAAGCTTCCATTCAACTGGACATATGGATGACTCTCCTCCCTCTCTGTTCCTCCGTCCCCCCTTTTTTGAGCACGATGAAAACAAATGAAGTCATCCTTGTCTCCTCTGCTCTATTTTCTCAACAAGTCTGGCCAGCGCTTTTGAAGGGGGGCTCCAACTTTCTCTTATCTCTGTCCTTGGGACTTCGCACGAGCATGTTTTTTATTTTATTTTTTTATTTTTTGCGGTACGCGGGCCTCTCACTGTTGTGGCCTCTCCTGTTGCGGAGCACAGGCTCCGGACGCGCAGGCTCAGCGGCCATGGCTCACGGGCCCAGCCGCTCCGCGGCATGTGGGATCCTCCCGGACCGGGGCCCGAACCCGTGTCCCCTGCATCGGCAGGCGGACTCTCAACCACTGCGCCACCAGGGAAGCTCTGGACCTTTCCTTTTAATGTGAGTAATAAGCACATGTTAATATTAAAATGGGGTGGAAGTTGAAAGTGACATTGGAGTGAAATAATGTGAAAGTGTAGACTTGTCTAACTGCTTGTTTTCTGCTTTTATTGAAACGCTAATGTCGGTGGGTGGATGGAAACGCTGTAGTGTGGGGTTTGGCTAGTTCTAGAGAGTTTACATGAAACAAAGTACCCCAGCCACTCACTTGGTGAGTCTAATGGCCTTGCTCTTTTTTGTAACTTCTCGCACACTTAAATATTGTACAGTTACTATGTAAACGTGTGTTTTTTGTTTGTTTGTTTGTTTGTTTGCGGTACGCGGGCCTCTCACTGTTGTGGCCTCTCCTGTTGCGGAGCACAGGCTCCGGACGCTCAGGCTCAGCGGCCACGGCTCACAGGCCCAGCCGCTCCGCGGCACGTGGGATCTTCCCGGACCGGGGCACGAACCCATGTCCCCTCCATCGGCAGGCGGACCCTCAACCACTGCGCCACCAGGGAAGCCCCCTCAGTCATACTTTTTTTTTTTTTGCGGTACGCGGGCCCCTCACTGTTGTGGCCTCTCCCGTTGCGGAGCACAGGCTCTGGACGCGCAGGCTCAGCGGCCACGGCTCACGGGCCCAGCTGCTCCGTGGCACCTGGGATCTTCCGGGACCGGGGCACGAACCCGTGTCCCCTGCATTGGCAGGCGGACCCCCAACCACTGTGCCACCAGGGAAGCCCACGAGCGTGTTTTAATAGCCTCTCTTCCCCTCCTTTCCTCCTAAAGGCTGAAGCTTCCTAACACTCTTCTTTCATGTGCCGCTGTCCCTCCACAACTACCTTTTGCTTTCACGCTGAGTCTAAACTTCTCTTCAGAGCTCTCAGCTGTCCTCCCCATCTGGGCTCCCTGGTCCTCCCTCTAGAGGCATCGGTTTCCTCCTCCACTGGCTGGGCTTCTTTCTGTCTTCCTTCTCTTTCTCCATGGATTTCACCCACCGTGGACGTTCCTTCCCTCTCTCTGCAGAGCACACCTCCCCATCCAAGCCCTGCTTCTCGAGGACTTTGTTCTCGTATTCTTCCCGTTCTCGAAGCTCCCTCAACATGTAGAGTTTGTGGTGGTCAGTTTAGCACCTGATTCACCACACTTAACAGATCATTTCCAAACTGCTCCATTTGTGTGAATCTTGTCTTCCATCAGTATGATAAGGTTTTCAAGGATAGAAGTCTATTTCCTCTGCTTAACTGTATTGACTGTAGAAAAAGTTTAGAAGCGAATGCATGATGGATCCGTTGACATCATCGTGGGGTGGAAAGGCCTTTGGAGTCAGACTAATCTCGAAGCTGCCACCTCCTCAACAGGTAGCTGAAACCTCTGAGTCTCAGTTACCTCACCTGTAACAAGGGGACACTAATACTTGGCAGAGTTGCTTAGAGTATTGATGTCATGAAAAATTACCGAAAAAAAAAACCCGAACGAACTTTTTGGCCAACCCAGTCCTAAGGCTTCCTACATAGTGTTTGGTCCATAATTAGATGCCCAGGACATGGTAGCAATTTCTGTTATTGAACTCTGGAGGGAGTAGGTGGCAAGATTCAGTTCTGGAACTGAATGGGACTCACTGTAGGAGACCCTTGCCCTTTGATCCCTAACTGATAGGGAGAGAAGAAGCAAGTGTAGGTTTGCCGTCTGCTCAGCCCAGACGTAGTTGACTTGTGTCTAACTCCCTGAAGGAGATTTACTTTATAAGGTGAGACTGCAAGTCTTTCCAGATGGGACCAGCCTACCAGAGGCTCATTCCCTGTGCCCAACTCATAAGCTCCTTGCCTCAGAGATAATGCAGGGCCCGGTTGTAGAGGTCAACGTTGTCATCCAAGAGCAATACCCCAGAGACAAGAAGCAGACATTTGGCCTTGGCAGAGAGATTTTCCAGGCAACAGGCTGGCGCTAGACACATAAGGAATGGCTCAATCAATCCTGCAGCAACCTGGAGGCTGAAAGGCACAGAGAAATATGAGAGAATAAAGTAACAGACTCTGAAATAGTGCTTACTATGTGCCTACACTGCTCTAAGAATTTCTATATAGCAATTTATTTAATCCTCACAACCACCCTATGAGATAGATACTATTATTGAGCTGGATCATCTCTGTCTACCCACCTGCCGGTCTCTGCCCTTCTTTTATAGATGATGGCATTGAATCCCAGGGAAGCTGAGTAATAATATCAAGTAATTGGTGGGGCTGGGACTCAAACCAGGCACCCAGACAGCCTGGTCCCAGAGTTGGGCTCTACATTCTCCTCCCAACATAGCTTATGGAGCTAATAACCAAGACGTGACCAGTGCAAACCCCACTATTGCAGCTTTGTACCTTCTTGGCCTCTTTAGGCTACCTCCCCACATCAGTTCTCAGTACTCAGGCCACCAGGCTCACATTGTAGAGGTGGCAACTTACTGGGCATTGCCTCCTTCTCTAAGAAATGTGCAAACCCCTTCCCAGGCCATTGCCTATTCAGAGTGGTCTTGCTTATGTCAGTCTGACTCCAAACTGGACCGAAGGCTTTGGAAAGAAGTGGAGAGGAAGAATGCCCCAGCCTCCCCAGACCCACTGCAAAGGGATAGGGCATGGGATCCTTTCCTGTTTCTTTATACTCCCTTTTCCTCCCTCTGAAGATGAGGATAATTCCCAAAGATCCTAATGAAACTTTGGATGTAGAGGAAGCCAAGACTCTTGCTCTCTGTGTGGGATAACATTGAACTCAGTTGGTAAAAACAACTGAAAAATAAACACAATTTTGCTTTCCATGCTTGCCATTTTTTTTTTTTTTTGAGGAGTAGGGGGCTCCTCTTTGAGTATCATGCAATCACATTTTTCTCAAATGTGAAAAAGTAAAGAAAATATTAGATGAATAGATTCACATCTTAATGGACAAGAAAAGAGACATCCAGATGAGTGTTCACCAACTTTCTTACAGACCTTGATACCGAGTGAAGTACCATTCTATAAAAAAATTAACACTTGACCATAAGGCTTGTAAAGTTGGAATCATTTGATTCTGAGACTGACTTTAAGGATATTTGGCGGCGGGGGGAAAGCCTGGGGAATCCTCTAGCGGTCCAGGGTTTAGGACTCGGCACTTTCACTGTCAGGGCAGGGGTCGATCTCCCCAAATGAAAAAAAAAAGGATATTTGGATCCTTCTTTTCCTCTTTAGCATCCATTATATTTAAGGAGTAATCCTTTATTTCACATGTAGTGGTTAAAGTCATGGACTCTGGGGCCAAACTACATGGACTCATACTCTGGACCAGCCACTCTAGGCATTTGGGTTCACCCAGAAGCTGGATCTGAGATAAGGATTTGGGTACAAATGGCTTATCTGAGAGGTAATGCCAGGAAGCACCAGTAAGGGAGTGGAGAGGTGGTTCAGGAAAGGGAAGACAGACAACATGGTGTGCATTAAGGGGCAGGGTACCTAGGGGTGTCTGGGGTTCTAGCCCAAGGGTGTTTCTCTGGAAAACTGTAGAGAATGTGCTTCAGAGGCATTTCACCCAAGGGGCAAAGAAGCTGGGTATTTATCTCCCACCTCCCATCTTTCATTGGCTGAGAGCTACCCCCTAGTATGTGAATTCCCTGGCCTTCCCCCTTACAAGCCCACTTTGCTCCTGTGGCCACAGAAGCCCTCTGGCAGGAGTGGGGAACTGCTTGTCTGCATGGGACCAGTGAGAACCAAAGGATGGGGGTGAGGACCAACAGCCTCTGCTACAGTCCACCCCTGTCATCACACAAATCTATCCATGCATCTGTCTTGTCACTGAGCTTTGAAAGTGGCTGGTCACAATTTCCAAGGGGAAAAAAACAATTTATAACAGTCCCATGGGTGAGATAAGCCACAGCCCCTTCTGCTGCAGTTAGTCCAAAGGATCTAATTCTGCCTTTCATCATCTGGTTCTTCTACCCCTCACTCTGAAGTCCCCTGACCCTCGGCCAGTCCTTCTGCTGGTCTAGGTTGTGTGCCCAGTGGGATAAGCTACACCCACATCCCTGAGGGGTCTGAACCCCAGGTTTCCATGTCCTTGTCAAGGGTGTAGTTGCTGCAATTGCCCATCCACAGTCTAGATGCATCAAGAGGGGACCCAAGCTGTCCTTTGAGTTCCAGACACACTTCTTCCTGTTCCCACTGTGTAGAAAGAAGCCTGCTTCCTTATGATAATCAAGGTCAATTATTCCTGCCAGTATAAAAACTCATTTTTTTCCTTTTTTTTTTTTTTTTTTTGGCTTACTGGACTGTTGACCCAGGAGTTTTAAATGACCAGGTGACAGACACAGGCTTAAATTTAGTGAAGCCCTGTCTAAATTTGTACAGAAGTTCCTCTCACCTCCGTTTACTTCAGGAACCGGGGTCTTTAGTCTAGGAGAAACCAAAGTTGCAGAAACAGGAAGTACAACCTCTCCAAGTAGGTCACTAGGAATGATGGTGAGAGGACCACTTCCTACTTTTAATTCCTGGATCTGTGAATTCCACCTCCCAGGATAATGACTTGATGCATATACCGTACCTTGAAGACCAGTGTCCCAAGCCCATGGTGCATCATCCCCAGCTGGCATCGTAGCTAAGTCTTTATGAGTCCATTCCAAAACTCTACCTGGCCAGCAGCCTCCAGATGATGGGGTGTGTGGTAGCATCAGTAGATCCTGTGGTTGTGTGACTGTTGTCTCGACTTCACTGTAAAGTTGTTCCTTTGGTCTGAGGTGATGTTATGTGGATTCCCATGTTGGTAAACCAGACATTCTGTGAATCCTTAGATAAAGGTAGACAGGGAAGTTAAATCCACCCCCACTAAGCACGAGTCTGTGTCTCCTTCCAAGTGGGATGGGTCTAATATAATCAACTTTCGGCCAGTGGTAAGTTGACTCCTTGAGGGATGGTGCAAAACTGAGAGCTCAGCATCAGTCTCTGCTGTTAATGGGTCAGGCAGTAGATGTGGCAGTAGCTAGGTCAGCCTTCATAAGGGGATCCCATGCTGGTGTCTCCATCCCTGTCATTCTTATAATCAAATTATAGGCCTGGTTTTCAGCAGTCTGACCTCCAGCTGCAGAAGATGTGAGTCTCTTTATACACCAGCACAGAGGACTCTTTACCTTCTTCTTCTTCACTGACACGAGCCTGTTAACTTCTTTTTTCAGAGTAACTACTGCGAACAGCAGAAACCAACCCCCAATCTTTGTAGTTACCATTGCCCCCAAATCTCTCAAGTGCTGGAGCTATAGCATAAGCCAGGGCATCCCTTTCCATCGATACTCCATCCCAATCCCCCACGGGTGAGTCTTAGTAAGTATAATGCTCCAGCACACAAGGGGTTTTCACCACCTAACTTACCACCAACAAAGGATACTTGTTACCTTCTGGCCAGTGAACTATCAGGTTCCAAATCACACTTGTAGGTCTGTTTTCTCGGGCCACTTCCGATTCATCCAACTGTCATGGTTGAGTTTCCAAAAAAACAGATCCTGAGACAAAGATTTGAGTGGAAGTATTTTACTTGGGAGCTGAAACCAAGAAGCATCATTTAGTGATAGATGCAATGGAAAGGAGCAAATACAAGGTGTGTTAAGGAGCATTTTAATGTTGTTGGCATTGTGGACACAATAACAATGGGGAGTTCTGGAAGACCATATAGAGTGTGCTGCAGAAGTGTCCTACTCAAGGTGAAAGGATGCTGGGCTCTTTATCCTCCAGCTTCATTGGGTGAGGTCTGTCCCCAGGGCCATTAATTCTCTGGAACTTCCAACCCAAAGGAGAGGTGGTAAATAATCTCCTGTAGGGTCTACATTCAGATGATAAAAACTAATGTGAGACTTCACATGATGAAACCCAAAGTAAGACAACCCTTGGCAGTTTTCAAATTCAACTAGGTTGAATGCTTCAAGATAAGGACCAAAGCCATGAGGTTGTCTTCCTTTGCAAATGAGGTGACTGGTCTCCCAAAAAAAGAAGGGGGAGATTACATAAGCAAATTACTATTTCTTAAGATGTATGAATTTCCACTGTGGGACAGATCCCACAATTTTGGTGTAAATTTCCCAGTCTTGCCACTGACAGTTCCTTTCCATCTTCCCATCACATGGCCCTGTAGTCTGTGTCAAAGCTGTATGAGAGATGGAGGTTGGAAGACCTGAGTTCTCTTCCCTGCTCTGGCATCAGCTCATCAACAGATATTGGGTTCTGTTCTCAACCTCTCTGGACCTCAACTCTCTCATCCATAAAATATGGGTAAAATAACTTCATCCATTACTTTACTGATTAAATAAGATGCTGTGTATGTGTGAAGGGTTTGTAAGGTTAAAAATGCTATTTAAAATGAGTTTATATTAAAAATCATTGTCAACTCTGCAAGAGGTGGAACCTGGGCCTTTGAATGCAGCTTTTAGAGACACACATCTTTAAGAATCATCTCTGGCACTAGCCTCTCGCTTTCGCCCTGGTCCATGATACCTGGCCCGGCTAAACTCATGTCTTTCTTCTCTTCTTCAGCTACCTCCTCTGGGCTCGTCCAGGTCTCCATGCCCTCACTCTGGTCACTGACTCTATTCCTACATTCATACCCTGCGCTTGGTGTAACACCCTGGGAACATCTTGTGTCACATTCCGACACTGCATCTCCCTTGATTTGAGCTTGAATGCCCTGGCTCTCTTCCTGCCTGAATTCTTCTCCTTTTGCCCAGCCTCCCACACTAGGACAATAACTCTGCTGTGATCCATTTTTTTGTCAATATAGATCCTAGATGAGGGAGAGAGTAGGATTTTTAACTGGCCCACTTGAACCACCAGAGTCTAATTCTCAAGTTACACACACAAAAATAATAATTCAATTGAAAGAAGGGTTAGGGCATAGTTTATAAGTCTCATTCCACCAGCCACAACTGCTAGGACTTCTTTTATCTTCCAGGGCATCTGGATACACTACACAAAGGGAACCCACACCTCAAGGTAGCTGAAACTTAAATCACAGTAAAAACTCAGTAATTTGAAATTGATTCTGAATCAGTAAACAGTAGGATTCCTGTGCAAAAAGCATGAGACTGGGTGCCTGGCACATAATGAGGGCCCAATAATATTTGTTGAATGACAGAATGAGAGTCGCAATATGTGATTTTTTGGCCCAAGCTTCACTGATAATCATTCACAGTATGGTTCTGGATAAAGGCTTAATCCCCCAGGACTCAGTTTCTTCATGAATAGAAGGCGAGCATCTCTGTGGTCCCTTCCAGATCTAAAATCCTCTTCTATGTAACTGGGCTAAAGTTCACTTTTTTTTTTTTTTTGCGGTACGCGGGCCTCTCACTGCTGTGGCCTCTCCCGTTGCGGAGCACAGGCTCCGGATGCGCAGGCTCAGCGGCCACAGCTCATGGGCCCAGCCGCTCCACGGCATGTGGGATCTTCCCGGACCGGGGCACGAACCCGTGTCCCCTGCATTGGCAGGCGGACTCTCAACCACTGCACCACCAGGGAAGCCCTAAAGTTCACTTTTGCACCATCAATGAAACAGATGTTTCCTTCAGTTCTCTGCTCAAATGTCTCCTTGTCAGAGTGACTTTCTTGATAATTCTATATTAAATAACATCTCTCTCCTTCCCCTGTCACCCTCTACCTTCTTATTCTGTTTTATTCTTCTTCATAGCACTATCAGATATTTATTCATTATTTGTTTATCATCTGTCTCCTGCCACTAGAGATTAAGTACCTCCAGAGTAGAGATTTTATTTGTTGTGTCTGTAGCTGTGTACCAGCACCTAGAACAACAGCAGACACGTAGGAGTCTCTCATTACATAGCCCTTGAATTAATGCATGATCTAAACAAGCTACAAGGAATATAAATTGGGAAGAATATGTACCCTATTAAGAAATCGAACTTTTCAAGTGCTCTTGACACCGTTTCAGAATTACTCATTTCCTTTGAAATTAACACAGCTTACTGCAAGCCACCCCTCTCCTTTCTTAAACCAAGTTCCCCCCAAATCGTCTCCCGGGAAATGCTTTGCAATCCTCGTCCTAATTACTCTTCATCTTGAAGGTAATCCAACTGCACACATTTTTAATAATTAAAATTCAGTTTTATTTGTTCAGGCTGGATTTCCCTGATTACAATATTCCAAACCAACAAGTTTAGTAGCAGAGAGTTTATGGGTACATTTGAGAATATGTTTTAGAACATAGTGGTGCCTTGAGACTTCATGAGTCTGAATCCTGGCTCTGCTAGTTGTTACCTGAGTGATTTGGAGCAAGTTACTTAGGCTCTCTGTGTCTCCATTTCATTTGTAAAAGGGAGATAATAATTATTCTGTTTTTCTCCAGTTGCCCTTGCCATTCTCTATCCTGATCCATGTTCTAGGACCCTAAGCTCTATGGACTTCAGCCCCCTGGGCTCTCTTGAGTCGGGCCACAGGGAGGCCTTGGGCAGGAGATTTGAGGGCAACAGGAAAGGGGGTTGAAACATTTAGCCTCCACACCTCCCTCCTCACCAGGATTTGGCAATGACTGTCTTCCTTGACCGCTGTATCTGACAAGTGGTCCGTCTGCCATGACTGAAGATGTAACTTTGTCTGGTGACTCTGTCCTCCCTGCCTCTGCTCCTTCCAGCCTGAAATGCTATCAGTTTCCTGTGTTTGCTAGTTCCAGATATATCCATATTTCTTGAAGATCCCCTTCATCCTATCCACACCTCTGAAAGCAGTCCCTTCATTAAAATCTCTTCAGCTAATCCTCTGAGTTGGGCTTTCTGCCAAATCCTAACCAAAGCAGCGTGAATGCACCACTAGGTATCAAACGTGTGAAGGCATGTAAGACAACTAAAACATTGCCTGACACCTTCAAGTTCTCAGTTTGTGTTAATGATTATTATCTACATAACAAGATGAGGAGAAATTGTACAAGACAGCCTATGTGAAACACATCATTCAGAACTGATATACATTCTTTCTGGTGGGAAAAAACTGACACTGTATACAGTCTTTTGTGTACGATCCTGAGTCAGTTAAGAAATCTCCCAGACTCATATGGGTGCTATGGGAATAATAGAAGATGATGTATATGATAAAGAGAAGCACCATGACTGATAAATTGTAGGCACTCATATGTACCAATCAAAAGGGGCAGGAGGGGTGGGCCAGCTTCACAAGTGCGTGATGTGTCCTTATTAGGGACACCACACTTGGTTTAATACTCTTCAGTTGCCATTTTGAAATTCTTAGTAATTTTTGAACAAAAGAGTCCTGCATCTTCTTTTTGTAGAGAGCTCCACAAATTATGTAGCCAGTCTGGGCGGGAGGGCTCACTTTATTTTTCAAATCATTGATGTCACTCTGTAATCGGCAATTTCTTTTTGTATCAGACATAAACTCATCAACAACTAGCTAAAAGGAAATGAGACTCTTAAAAGATGGCATCTGGTGTTAAGACACTATCAATCAATGAATAAACACCTGCCAAAGAGCTGGTGTGTGTTAGGTATCGAGCCAATACCTCTCTGAGCCTAAAATTTCCTGCCTTGTGATTCCAGGCTGAGTTGATCAACATGTGATGGGATTGGAACTGACCTTTCTGTGAAGGTTTCAGTCATATCTATGGTATCTGAGCCTTGGGGAAAAAAAAATTGTTTCTTATTTCATCACAGAACTGTGACTTGGATTTGGACAGTGAATCATATAAACTCAATTAGAAGAACTGGCAGCTAAAATCCTAGTTAAAGGATTTGTCCAGGAACACCATACCAAATTTGGTATGACTTGAGGAATGATGCATAACTCTTCCAGGATCTGAAGTCTACAAAACTGAAAATGCAAAGAAGCTCCCAGAATGATTATCTCCTCAAGGTAACATTTTATACCCAGTAGGTGTGCTGTGACCTTGTCAGAGGGTGAAGGAGTAAAAACAGAATATAGGTTTGTCCACTTAAGGAAAACGTGACTCTGCCAGGCATCAGGGAAGGCAGGACTGCTTCCCGTGCATCCTGATGGCAGCCTAATAATATGTACCACCTTTGGAGACGCTTCCTGATCATTCCTTGAGTAGAAGTGTATCCTGAATCAAAGATGTCTCCCAAACAGGCAGCACATGATAATTTCTCAGGTGGGAGAAGGAAGGCTAAGAAATGGGCCTTGGGGCTTCCCTGGTGGAGCAGTGCTTGATGGTCTGCCTGCCAAGGCAGGGGACACGGGTTCGAGCCCTGGTCCGGGAAGATCCCATATGCCGCGATGCAGCTAAGCCCATGTGCCACAACTACTGAGCCTGTGCTCTAGAGCCTGTGTGCCACAACTGCTGAGCCCGCATGCCACAACTGCTGGGGCCCGCGCACCTAGGGCCCATGCTCCACAACAAGAGAAGCCACCGCAGTGAGAAGCCCGTGCACCACAACAAGGAGTGGTCCCCTGCTCGCCGCAACTAGAGAAAGCCCGCGTGCAGCAATGAGGACCGAACACAGACAAAAATAAATAAATAAATAAATTTATAAAATTAAAAAAAAAAAGAAATGGGACTTATATGTTTGGCTGGAATCTAAAGGGATTGAATGGAGCAAAATCTATGAGCTAAGGGACAGGTTTTCTTAAAAATGAACCAATAAATTAGAGCACCTCTCCCTTGTTTACAAATTACAACACACACACACATACACACACACACACACACACACACACACACACACACAGCCAGTATACCCACCTTTAAAATGCTAGTTAATGCCATCTCTAAAATACAATGAAGTAAGAGAATTAGAACAGATATTGGGGCGGGGGGGGCGGGAAATAGGAAGGTGAGAGAGATGGCAGCTCTATTCGTATAAGTAGTTCTAGAAACAAGGAGACTAGTATTCTTCTATATGATTAATACGTTTTCCAGGTTGTTTTTCTTTTCTTTTTTTTTTCTTTCTTTAACACCTTTATTGGAGTATAATTGCTTTACAATGGTGTGTTAGTTTCTGCTTTATAACAAAGTGAATCAGTTATACATATACCTATGTCCCCATATCTCTTCCCTCTCGCGTCTTCCTCCCTCCCATCCTCCCTATCCCACCCCTCTAGGTGGTCACAAAACACCTAGCTGATTTCCCTGTGCTATGCGGCTGCTTCCCACTAGCTACCTATTTTACATTTGGTAGTGTATATATATCCATGCCACTCTCTCACTTTGTCCCAGGTTACCCTTCCCCCTCCCCATATCCTCAAGTCCATTCTCTAGTAGGTCTGTGTCTTTATTCCCGGCTTGCCCCTAGGTTCTTCATGACCATTTTTTTTTATATGTTCCATATATATGTGTTAGCAAACGGTATTTGTTTTTCTCTTTCTGACTTACTTCACTCTGTATGACAGACTCTAGGTCCATCCACCTCACTACAAATAACTCAATTTCGTTTCTTTCTATGACTAAGTAATATTCTGTTCTATATATGTGCCACATCTTCTTTAGCCATTCATCTGTTGATGGACACTTAGGTTGCTTCCATGTCCTGGCTATTGTAAATAGAGTTGAATGGACATTGTGGTACATGACTCTTTTTGAATTATGCTTTTCTCAGGGTATATGCCCAGTAGTGAGATTGCTGAGTCACATGGTATTTCTATTTGTAGTTTTTTAAGGAACCTCCATACTGTTCTCCATAGTGGCTGTATCAATTTACATTCCCACCAACAGTGCAGGAGGGTTCCCTTTTCTCCACACCCTCTCCAGCATTTATTGTTTGTAGATTTTTTGATGATGGCCATTCTGACTGGTGTGAGATGATATCTCATTGTAGTTTTGATTTGCATTTCTCTAATGATTAATGATGTTGAGCATTCATTCATGTGTTTGGTGTCAATCTGTATAGCTTTGGACAAATGTCTATTTAGGTCTTCTGTCCATTTTTGGATTGGGTTGTTTGTTTTTTTGATATTGAGATGCATGAGCTGCTTATAAATTTTGGAGGTTAATCCTTTGTCAGTTGCTTCATTTGCAAATATTTTCTCCCATTCTGAGGGTTGTCTTTTCATCTTGTTTATGGTTTCCTTTGCTCTATAAAAGCTTTTAAGTTTCATTAGGCTCCATTTGTTTATTTTTGTTTTTATTTCCATTTCTCTAGGAGGTGGGTCAAAAAGGATCTTGCTGTGATTTATGTTATACAGTGTTCTTCCTATATTTTCCTCTAAGAGTTTGATATTGTCTGGCCTTCCATTTAGGTCTTTAATCCATTCAGAGTTTATTTTTGTGTATGGTTTTCAGGAGTGTTCTAATTTCATTCTTTTACATGTAGCTGTCCAGTTTTCCCAGCACCACTTATTGAAGAGGCTGTCTTTTCTCCATTGTATATCCTCGACTCCTTTATCAAAGATAAGGTGACCATATGTACTTGGTTTGTCTCTGGGCTTTCTATCCTGTTCCACTGATCTATATTTCTGTTTTTGTGCCAGTAGCATACTGTCTTGATTACTGTAGCTTTGTAGTATAGTCTGAAGCCAGGGAGCCTGATTCCTCCAGCTCAGGTTTTCTTTCTCAAGATTGCTTTTGCTATTCGGGGTCTTCTGTGTTTCCATACAAATTGTGAATTTTTTTGTTCTAATTCTGTGAAAAATGCCAGTGGTAGTTTGATAGGGATTGCACTGAATCTGTAGATTGCTTTGGGTAGTAGAGCCATTTTCACAATGTTGATTCTTCCAATCCAAGAACATGGTATATCTCTCCATCTATTCATTTCTTTCATCAGTGTCTTATAATTTTCTGCATACAGGTCTTTTGTCTCCTTACGTAGGTTTATTCCTAGATATTTTATTCTTTTTGTTGCAGTGGTAAATGAGAGTGTGTTCTTAAATTCACTTTCAGATTTTTCATCATTAGTGTATAGGAATGCCAGAGATTTCTGTGCATTAATTTTGTATCCTGCTACTTTACCAAATTCATTGATTAGCTCTAGTAGTTTTCTGGTAGCATCTTTAGGATTCTCTATGTATAGTATCATGTCATCTGCAAACAGTGACAGCTTTACTTCTTCTTTTCCAATTTGGATTCCTTTTATTTCATTTTCTTCTCTGATTGCTGTGGCTAAAACTTCCAACACTATGTTGAATAATAGTGGTGAGAGTGGGCAACCTTGTCTTGTTCCTGACCTTAGTGGAAATGATTTGTTTTTCACCATTGAGGATGATGTTGGCTATGGGTTTTTCATATATGGCCTTTATTATGTTGAGGAAAGTTCCCTCTATGCCTACTTTCTGGAGGGTTTTTATCATAAATGGGTGTTGAATTTTGTTGAAAGCTTTCTCTGCATCTACTGAGATGATCATATGATTTTTCTCCTTCAATCTGTTAATATGGTGTATCACATTGATTTATTTGTGTATATTGAAGAATCCTTGCTTTCATGGGATAAATCTGACTTGATCATGCTGTATGAGCCTTTTAATCTGCGGTTGGATTCTGTTTGCTAGTATTTTGTGGAGGATTTTTGTATCTATGTTCATCAATGATATTGACCTGTAGTTTTCTTTCCTTGTGACATCTTTGTTTGGTTTTGGTATCAGGGTGATAGTAGCCTCAGAGAATGAGCTTTGGAGTGTTCCTCCCTCTGCTATATTTTGGAAGAGTTTTAGAAGGATAGGTGTTAGCTTTTCTCTAAATGTTTGATAGAATTCGCCTGTGAAGGCATCTGGTCCTGGGCTTTTGTTTGTTGGGAGATTTTTTTTTTTTTTTTTTTTTTTTTTGCGGTACGTGGGCCTGTCACTGTTGTGGCCTCTCCTGTTGCGGAGCACAGGCTCCGGACGCGCAGGCTCAGCGGCCATGGCTCACGGGCCCAGCCACTCCGTGGCATGTGGGATCTTCCCGGACCGGGGCATGAACCCGCGTCCCCTGCATTGGCAGGCGGACTCCCAACCACTGCGCCACCAGGGAAGCCGTGTTGGAAGATTTTTAATCACAGTTTCAACTTCAGTGCTTGTGATTGGTCTGTTCATATGTCCTATTTCTTCCTGGATCAGTCTCAGAACGTTGTGTATTTCTAAGAATTTGTCCATTTCTTCCAAGTTGTCCATTCTGTTGGCATAGAGTTGCTTGTAGTAACCTCTCATGATCCTTTGTATTTCTGCAGTGTCAGTTGTTACTTCTCCTTTTTCATTTGTAATTCTATTGATTTGAGTCTTCTCCCTTTTTTTCTTGATGAGTCTGCCTAATGGCTTATTAATTTTGTTTATCTTCACAAAGAACCAGCTTTTAGTTTTATTGATCTTTGCTATCATTTCCTTCATTTCTTTTTCATTTATTTCTGACCTGATCTTTATGATTTCTTTCCTTCTGCTAACTTTGGGGTTTATTTGTTCTTCATTCTCTAATTGCTTTAGGCATAAGGTTAGGTTGTTTATTTGAGATGTTTCTTAAGGTAGGATTGTATTGCTATAAACTTCCCTCTTAGAACTGCTTTTGCTGCATCCATAGGTTTTGGGTTGTCGTGTTTTCATTGTCATTTGTTTCTAAGTATTTTCTGATTTCCTCTTTGATTTCTTCAGTGATATCTTGGTTATTAAGTAGTGTATTGTTTAGCCTCCATGTGTTTGTGTTTTTTATAGATTTTTTTCCTGTAATTGATATCTAGTCTCATAGCGTTGTGGTCAGAAAAGATACTTGATACAAGTTCAATTTTCTTAAATTTACCAAGGCTTGATTTGTGACCCAAGATATGATCTATCCTGGAGAATGTTCCATGAGCACTTGAGAAGAATGTGTATTCTGTTGTTTTTGGATGGAATGTCCTGTAAATATCAAGTAAGTCCATCTTGTTTAATGTATCATTTAAAGCTTGTGTTTCCCTATTTATTTTCATTTTGGATGATCTGTCCATTGGTGAAAGTAGGTGTTAAAGTCCCCCACTATTATTGTGTTACTGTCGATTTCCCATTTTATGGCTGTTATTATTTGCCTTATGTATTGAGGTGCTCCTATGTTAGGTGCATAAATATTTACAATTGTTATATCTTCTTCTTGGATTGATCCTTTGATCATTATGTAATGTCCTTCTTTGTCTCTTGTAATATTCTTTTTTTTAAAGTCTATTTTGTCTGATATGAGAATTGCTATTCCAGCTTTCTTTTGATTTCCATTTGCATGAAATATCTTTTTCCATCCCCTCATTTCCAGTCTGTATGTGTCCTTAGGTCTGAAGTGGGTCTCTCATAGACAGCATATATATGGGTCTTATTTTTGTATCCATTCAGCCAGTCTATGTCTTTTGGTTGGAGCATTTAATCCATTTACATTTAAGGTAATTTTTGATATGTATGTTCCTATTTCCATTTTCTTAATTGTTTTGGGTTTGTTATTGTAGGTCTTTTCCTTCTTTTGTGTTTCTGGCCTAGAGAAGTTCCTTTAGCATTTGTTGTAAAGCTGGTTTGGTGGTGCTGAAATCTCTTAGCTTTTGCTTGTCTGTAAGCGTTTTAATTTCTCCATCAAATCTGAATGAGATCCTTGCTGGGTAGGGTAATCTTGGTTGTAGGTTTTTCTCCTTCATCACATTAAATATGTCCTGCCACTCCCTTCTGGCTTGCAGAGTTTCTGCTGAAAGATTAGCTGTTAATCTTATGGGGATTCCCTTGCATGTTATTTGTCGTTTTTCCCTTGCTGCTTTTAATATTTTTTCTTTGTATTTAATTTTTGATAGGTTGATTAATATGTGTCTTGGCGTGTTTCTCCTTGGATTTTTCCTATATGGGACTCTCTGGGCCTCCTGGACTTGATTAACTATTTCCTTTCCCATATTAGGGAAGTTTTCAACTATAATCTCTTCAAATATTTTCTCAGTCCCTTTCTTTTTCTCTTCTTCTTCTGGGACCCCTATAATTCGAACGTGTGTGTGTTTAATGTTGACCCAGAGGTCTCTGAGACTGTCCTCAATTCTTTTTTCTTTATTCTGCTCTGCAGTAGTTATTTCCACTATTTTATCTTCCAGGTCACTTATCCGTTCTTCTGCCTCAGTTATTCTGCTATTGATCCCTTCCAGAGAATTTTTAATTTCATTTATTGTGTTGTTCATCACTGTTTGTTTGCTCTTTAGTTCTTCTAGGTCCTTGTTAAACATTTCTTGTATTTTCTCCATTCTATTTCCCATGTTTTGGATCATCTTTACTATCATTATTCTGAATTCTTTTTCAGGTAGACTGCCTATTTCCTCTTCATTTGTTAGGTCTGGTGGGTTTTTATCTTGCTCCTTCATCTGCGGTGTGTTTTTCTGTCTTCTCATTTTGCTTCACTTGCTGTGTTTGGGGTCTCCTTTTTGCAGGCTGCAGGTTCGTATTTCCCATTGTTTTTGGTGTCTGTCCCCAGTGGCTAAGGTTGGTTCAGTGGGTTGTGTAGGCTTCCTGGTGGAGAGGACTAGTGTCTGTGTTCTGGTGGATGAGGCTGGATCTTGTCTTTCTGGTGGGCAGGTCCACGTCTGGTGGTGTGTTTTGGGGTGTCTGTGACCTTATTATGATTTTACACAGCCTCTCTGCCAGTCGACGGGGTTGTGTTCCTGTATTGCTAGTTGTTTGGCATAGGGTGTCCTGCACTGTAGCTTGCTGGTCGTTGGGTGGATCTGCGTCTTGGCATTGAGATGGAGATCTCTGGGAGATTTTTGCCATTTGATATTATGTGGAGCTGGGAGGTCTCTCGTGGAGAGAGTGTCCTGAAGTTGGCTCTCCCACCTCGGAGGCACAGCACTGACATCTGGCTGGAGCATCAAGAGCCTGTCATCACATAGCTCAGAATAAAAGGGAGGGGAAAAAAAGCAAGCAAGAAAGAAGAAGATAAAATAAAATAAAGTTATTAAAATAAAAAATAATTGTTAAAAAAATTTAAAGTAATAATAAAAAGAGAGCAACCAAACCAAAAAACAAATCCACCAAGGGACAGACAGAACCCTAGTACAAATGGTAATAGCAAAGCTATACAGACAAAATCACACACAGAAGCATACACATACACAAAAAGAGAAGAAGGGAAAAAAAATATATATATATTGATGCTCCCAAAGTCCACCTCCTCAATTTGGGATGATTCGTTGTCTATTCAGGTATTCCACAGATGCAGGGTACATCAAGTTGTTTGTGGAGCTTTAATCCGCTGCTCCTGAGGCTGCTGGGAGAGATTTCCCTTTCTCTTCTTTGTTCTCACAGCTCCCAGGGCTCAGCTTTGGATTTGGCCCCGCCTCTGCGTGTAGGTCGCTGGAGGGCGTCTGTTCTTCACTCACACAGGACGGGGTTAAAGGAGCCGCTGATTCGGGGGCTCTGGCTCACTCGGGCCGGGGGGAGGGAGGGGCACGGAGTGCGCGGCGAGCCTGCAGTGGCAGAGGCCGGCGTGACGTTGCACCAGCCTGAGGCTCGCCGTGCGTTCTCCCAGGGAAGTTGTCCCTGGATCCCGGGACCCTGGCAGTGGCGGGCTGCACTGTGCCCCCAGAAGGGGGTGTGGAGAGTGACCTGTGCTCACACACAGGCTTCTTGGTGGCGGCAGCAGCGGCCTTAGCGTCTCATGCCCGTCTCTAGGGTCCGCGCTGTTAGCCGCGGCTCGCGTCCGTCTCTGTAGCTCCTTTTAGCAGCGCTCTTAATCCCCTCTCCTCGCACACCAGGAAACAAAGAGGCAAGAAAAATTCTCTTGTCTCTTCGGCAGCTCCAGACTTTTCCCCGGACTCCCTCTCGGCTAGCCGTGGTGCACTAGCTCCCTGCAGGCTGTGTTCATGCTGCCAACACCAGTCCTCTCCTGGCTAGCTGTCCAAAGCCCAAGCCTCAGCTCCCAGCCCCCGCCCGCCCCGGCGGGTGAGCAGACAAGCTTCTCGGGCTGGTGAGTGCCATTCAGCACCGATCCTCTGTGTGGGAATCTCTCCGCTTTGCCCTCCGCACCCTGTGACTGAGCTCTCCTCCGCGGCTCTGAAGCTCCCCCTCCGCCACCCATGGTCTCCACCCGCGAAGGGGCTTCCTAGTGTGTGGAAACCTTTCCTCCTTCACAGCTCCCTCCCACTGGTGCACGTCCCGTCCCTATTCTTTTGTCTCTGTTTTTTCTTTTGCCCTACCCAGGTACGTGGGGAGTTTCTTGTCTCTTGGGAGGTCTGAGGTCTTCTGCCAGCATTCAGTAGGTGTTCTGTAGGAGTTGTTCCACGTGTAGATGTGTTTGTGGGGAGGAAGGTGATCTCCGTGTCTTACTCTTCCACCATCTTGAAGCCAGGCTTCCAGGTTGTTTTTCCATGAGGCTATGGGCTACTCAAGGTCAACACTTGGTACAGAGTTGGTCTCCACATGGGTTTAGACTGGAAGAAAGAACAAATGAAATGCAGTGATCTTTTCAACCTCCCATGAGCAGAGCTGAAACCAGTATGGAACATCGTTTCCCTGTGAGAGTGCCTTTGATATTCTGATACAACTGAAGAAAGATGTTGGAAGAGGGGAAATAGACACAAAGGGTGATATGTTCTGGGCTTCAAACTCCCTAGAGTGCTGTCTCTAGATGGCAACAGGGAGAGAAGCTGAAGCATGTTGGTTATCTTAAACTTTTAAAAGCACGGCATACTGAGAGAAAAAAAGGACCCAAGTCAGGGAGCATCAGCCTCTGAAAACCCCAGGGGCAGACAGGGGTGGGAAGCTCTCATGGACCAGAGGTCAGTGGTGAGTCAAAGACTCAGCCTTATCAAAATGCCTATGGCTGTGTGCTATTTACCGCCAGTGTTATCAGACTTTGTTCTTCTACAATATGCAACAGGAGCCGGCTGTGACTAATCCATATGTTAATGAACCATCTGATAATAGAAAGTACAATAACTGTTTGCTGAGTGAATGTTGTTGAGTGGGCAGGGCTATAAGGATTCACATATTCATTATGAAAAATACTAATTTGTACTTACAGGTTAATTCTTGTCGTAAAGACTGGAATATCCCACCCTGGGTCAAAGGTGAGGGATTCTAAGCCTCCCTTGCCTAGGGGAAGAAGTGGTCCTGGTCTTCCTTGTCATCCTACTGTTCTGTATTTACTTCATCTTCATAACTTCTCCTAACCCTTCTCTTCTTTGAGAGAGGAAGTAGTGTCAGAGAGTTGGGGTTAAAGTTGATTTTGCCTGAAAGGAGAAGGAAGGAGGACCCTTCACCATCTCCTCACCTCTTTCTCATCCTCTCTGTCCTCTCCTCTTCTCTCTGTACCGTCTGCATCTTCTCCAATGCCACAGTGTCCATCTTCTCCTTTATATCCTCTTGTTTCTCCATCTCTGTCTCCTCTCATCTAATTGCTTTACCATACTCAATGTAGGTGCTGTTGAGAAAGCTAAATAATAAATGTCATGTGAACATGCATGTTTCATGTTTTCCAACATATTGGATATTATTTTATTAAAGGTAATACTTGAAGATATTTTTGGTACCACCCCTATGTTTTGACATCCTGGGATATGTTCCTTGGTCTCTCACATTATTTCCAAACTCTGGTGCTAGAGTTTCTGTCATCGAGGTGTTTCTCTGAAACCAATCTATTTTTCTCCATTACTACAAGCTCTTGTTACATCAAAACAGTTGTTAACAGAAAGAAAAAGCACTATAGAAGTTTAAAGGAAGGAGAAATTGTTGTGGGCTGGGAAGCTTATGGAAGACTTCACTTAGAAGGGCAAACTTGAGTTGACCTTTAAAAGTGTGTAGGGTTCAAGTAGGCCAAGAAGAGAAAGAGAGTATTTTAAGTAGAGGAAATTATGTGAAATAAGTAATGAAACAAAAATATAAGAAATATAAGGTGTGAGAGGAGGAAAGAAGGCAAACTGGTATGAATGAAGCTCCATGTATGATGGCAGGGGGACATGAAGATGGACATGATACATGAGGGCCAAATTGGGGATGATGCTGTATATCAAGCCGAGGGTTTGAATTTTAGCTTTGCCTTGGCCAAGGTGGTTTTAGATACAAATAACAGAAAACCACTTAAATGAGTATAAGCCCCAGGGAGTAAGGTAACCTAAAAACAAAGGCATTTGGAGGAACTCAAGGGCAGAATGAACAGATGGGTCTCCCCAAGGGCTGGAACCAGGAATGAAAATCTACCAGGAGCTAGAGCTACAAGTTTCCTAGTCTCCATCACACAACTCCAGCCCCCGTCATATACTTGCTCACCTCAGCTTCTCTCTGCATATCTGCCTCATCCTTTTCTCTCTGTGCAACAGACTTGTCTGCTCCCCATGAATGTGGTATAAGACAATCCTCCCCATAACTCACATGCTTACATCTCTTCAGTTCAAATGACCAGCAGAGGCCACCAGCATCTTTGACTTCCAATTCAAATTTCCATTGAAAGAGAATCTGATTGTTTATTCCTAGTGCAATAACAGAAGTGATGTCATATTGAATAAACATGGCTTTCTGGGGCTCACCTCCAGGACGAAGCCGTGCTCAGAGAAGGAATATGGGACTGCAGCCTGGACAGATGCCCTAAGGGATGTCTTCAATACTTTTAGAGCCAAATGAATGTTTTGGCGGTGGGTGAAGAAATAATGGAAGTGATCTCAGGAAGCTTCAGCAGGAAGGTGAACAGCTTAAAAGTGAACATTCTCAAAGCAGGAAGACCAAAAATGAGCTATTCTAATCTAAGCATTGAAAACTTAAAATAATGTGCTTATGGTCAACTCGACCCCTATTCTCTAGAAAAATATACTTGGTTCAACAAATATAACTTTGTATTTAGTCATGAGAGGAACATTTCTTATTTCATAGCTCAGAGCCAAGCCTGAGCTATTTGATAATATGTAAAAACACTATTATATGTTGGCAGTTGATCTCTCTTTATCCAGTGGTTGCCCAACTCTCTGCTTTGAAGTTAGAACTTGGGATAACTTAATGAGTAGGGGGAAACCCATAAAATGAAGTCGGTTCCATGCTGTCCTACTCTAACTACTACATAGGACTTTGTAAATTCTCATTCTCTGAAGCTGGTCAAAATTTGTTTTTCATCTGTTGCTAGTTAATTTGATTGGTGAGCTGAGGTGATAGTCATCGGTCTAAGCCCACACATGGGACTGTCAGCTTCACTCTGTCCCTTGGCCACAAACCATATCCTCGTGAGGCTCCATCCTTAGGTCCAGCTATGGGAGGGTTGGGAGAGCAGAAACCAAAGCCCTACCCTAGTGTTTGGAAAAAAATTAAAATGCTACCACTCCTCTGACATCTTCAGCTTCCTCTTGGTTACTAGATGACCTGCTACTCCTTGCATTATGACAATATCACTTCGGATGACTCTGTGTTTTTCTGACCTTCAGTGTTAGATATTATAGCTACATCTCCTATCTTCAGACTTGCTTTCATTGTAATAGAATAATATTGCTGGAATATCATTTTTGATTTTTTAGCAACTCTGCTAGAATAGAATAGAAAAACCCCACTTAAGTGACTTAAAAAGCAAAAATTTGTATGGTCCTATATATTAAGAAGGCCAAAGGTAGGGCAGTGTATTGGTTTGTAAGAGTTGCCCTAACTAAATAGTACAGACTGGGTGGCTTAAACAACAGGAATTTATTTTCTCTTAGCTCTGGAGACTCAGAGTCTGAGATCAAGGTGTGGGAGCTTCGGTTACTCCCAAGTCCTCTCTCCTTGGCATGCAGACAGCCGCCTTCTCTTTGCACTTGCATCTCTGTGCCTCTCTCTGTGTGTCCAACTCTCCTCTTCTTATCAAGACACTAGTCTGATTGGATTAGGGCCCACCCATAAGACTTCATTTGACCTTAATTACCCCTTTAAAAGGCACTATCTCCAAATACAGCCCTATTTCAAGGCACTGAGAGTTAAGACTTCAACATATGAATTTTGGAGATACACAATTCAGTTCATAATAGACAGCTCTGTGATTGGTTAATTCAGTGTTTCAGGCCCTAGTGGTTGCCATGTCTCTACTCAGTCATCTTCAATGTGTGGATCCGATCCTTAGCCTAGCTCCTCATGTTGTACAATGACTGCTGCTGTTCTGGGCATCACGTCAGATGGGATAAGCCTAGTAGAGTAATAAACTGTGTCTTCCTAGGTATCTCTATTTATAATCCTATTCAAAGGATCCAGCGTAGACTTTTCTTTCCTCACTGGCCAGAATCTCTTCATGTGCACTTGCTTAAACTAATTCCCGGTGAGAGAGAGAGAGACTGCCATGCTTAGCTTAGGCTAGTCACAATTCATTCCCAGCCTCCCTGGGAGCACAGTGTTGCTTTTTAAAAAAAAAAAAAAAAAAAGAGAGAGAGGGAAAAAGGGAAATACCTGTGCAAAATCAGGATCCTACGAGGAACAAGGAAGGGGCAAAATGGAAACCAACATTGTCTGCTGCAACAGTTTGCCCTCTTGCTTTCCCTGGGCCATATCTCTGAATTTCACCGTTACTGTGGACCCTGTGATTTTCAGTCTAGATGCTGCTGGTAAAGCCAATCTTTGCACCTGCAATAAAGAGCCCTATAAAGAAATATCAGGGCTTCCCTGGTGGCGCAGTGGTTGAGGGTCCGCCTGCCGATGCGGGGGACGCGGGTTCGTGCCCCGGTCCGGGAAGATCCCACATGCCGCGGAGCGGCTGGGCCCGTGAGCCATGGCCGCTGAGCCTGTGCGTCCGGAGCCTGTGCTGCGCGTCTGGAGCCTGTGCTCCGCAACCGGAGAGGCCACAGCAGTGGGAGGCCCGCGTACCGCAAAAAAATAAAATAAAATAAAATACGGCATTGTTTCTCATCATCAAAAAAAAAAAAATTTTAAAAAAGAAAGAAATATCAGTTTCCCTGGGCTGACTCACCTGGAATGGGCAGTCGCCTCCAGCTTGTGTCTTCTCTTCCCCAAACCCATGACCCCACCCCATGCTTAGCTGCATCTTTTTGGCACAGCCAATATCTTATATTCAGCTAGCAACCCAGATCTCAGTTTCTGTGCAGAAGATGTAAGAGCTCTCTCCTTAGCCAGTCATTGTGCAAATGTGTATCACTGAGAACAAGAGGAGCTGGATAAGAGAATAGGGATCACTCAGCACAAACTCATCACCAGTATTAAGAAAATAACTTGAAAGCTGTGTCATACAAATGGCAAGTTACTCGTTGGAACATCATTGACACGTGCTGGTTAACACAGGGCTCTTTATCAATATCATTTAAAAACGATTCCTTTACTGCTGACAATTAATTAATTTTAGAAGGACGTTCTACTTACTTGTTGATTTCATTCTGGTATTATTTGCATCAAGAAAGGAGAATGGGTAGAAGGATAGGAAAGATGTTGTTTAAGGATACAGACTTACAACAAGCAGTAAATAAGCCCTAGAGGTCTAATGCACAGTATAGGGAATACAGACAACAATATTGTATTATAATCATCAAACTTGCTAAGAGACTAGAACTTAATTATTCCAACCACTAAAAAAAAATTATGTAATGTGATAGAGGTGTTCATTATTGTAATCATATTACGATACATAAGTGTATCAAATTAACATGTACACCTTAAATTTACACAATGTTATATGTCAAATATTTTTTCAATAAAATTTCAAAACTGCAAAAAAAGAAAAAGAAATAAAGGGTTGTATTTTACTAAATATTAAAATAGATTATGACTACATCTATAAATATTTGTGATATTGAAAATGCATTTACTTATGGTGGCTAATATTAAAATTCATATAAGTTTTTCAAAAAGGAGAATCTTTTGCTTTGTTTTCCCCCCAGGCCATCCAAGAAGAACTTAAGAATCTCTCATGTGCTGAAAAGATGCTCAACATCACTAATTATTAGAGAAATGCAAATCAAAACTACAATGAGGTATCACCTCACACCGGTCAGAATGACCATCTTTAAAAAGTGTACAAATAACAAATGCTGGAGAGGGTGTGGAGAAAAGGGAACCCTCCTACACTGTTGGTGAGAATGTAAGTTGGTGCAGCCACTGTGGAGAACCATTATGAAGGTTCCTCAGAAAACTAAAAATAGAGTTACCATATGACCCAGCAATCCCATTACTGGGTATATATCCAGATAAAACTATAATTCAGAAAGATACATGCACCCCTATGTTCATAGCAGCAGTATTTACAATGGCCAAGACATGGAAGCAACCTAAATGTCCATCGATAGATGAATGGATAAGGGAGATGTGGTACATATATACAACCTTGTATACATATATACAATATACATATGTACCATATATGTGGTACATATATACAATCATATATACAATCTACTTATCCATAAAAAAGAATGAAATAATGCCATTTGTAGAAACATGGATGGACCTAGATATTATCATACTAAGTGAAGTAAGTCAGAAAGAGAAACACAAATGCCATATGATATCACTTATATGTGGAATCTGAAATGTGACACAAATGAACTTATCTAAGAAACAGAAACAGACTCCTGAACACAAAGAACAGACATGTGGCTGCCAAGGGAGAGGGGCTTGGGGGAGGGATGGAGTGGGAAGTTGGGGTTAGCAGACATGAGCTATTATATATAGAATGGATAAACAACAAGGTCCTACTGTACAGCACAGGGAACTATATTCAATATCCTATGATGAAACAAAATGGAAAAGAATATTTTAAAAAAGAATATACATATATGTATAACTGAATCACCTTCCTGTATAGCAGAAATTAACACAACACTGTAAATCAGCTATACTTCAATTAAAAAAAAGAATCTCATATATGCAATGTATGATCTCAGTTTCTGTGCAGAAGAAACTATTTTTAATCTCCCACGAGTCTCTGATTCTCTGACAATTCAGTTTATTATTTGAGCTTGAAATGGCTTTGCTGCCAAGAAATAAAGGTTATTTGTTTTGCTTTTCGAAGAGCAAACGGCAATGTGTGAATAAACAGTACAGAGAGAAAGCTTGCTTTCTTCTATAATTTCTACTTAATATTATGAAATTCTTTTAAAATATGAGCTTCCTATGTCCCTGATCACTTATTTAGAATCACTTTCCCTGCCGAGCTCTCCTTTGGCAGATAACTACTACCCAGGATTTGATTATTTCTGAGCCCATATATATTTTTCTCCCGTACCAACTAATCACAACTTCAGCCTTCTGCTTTGGGCATTTGTTTCTGATAAGCATGGAGCAGAGGGATGAAAGGGGCCTTTCTCTGGAATGAACTGAGCCAGGAAATGTCCAAGAGAGCAGATCGCAAGAATCACTGGTCACGCGCTGGTGGCTGGTGTGTCTCGTGGCAAGTCAAAGGAAAGGGGCCAGGAGGGTCAGGGATCTGGGAACCAAGTCTTGGGTTTAAGACATCAGGGAAATTAAACTTGAAAAGAGATGGAAACCTTGATAACGACCTTTAGGTATTTTTCACGAAGAGAAAAAGAAAACGACAAGAGTAATAGCTAAATTTTACTGAGAGCTTACTCAGGTGAAGATTTCAAAGAAGAAAATTATGCTCAATCACGAAAGACAAACATAGCCATCTGAGGCTAGAGCGGACTCCCTGGTAAATTGCTGCTGCTGGGGTATTCCAATGCAAGCCAGGTGCTTCACTGTCAATAATGCCCTAGAATGGACTTCTCTTTTGAAGTGGGATGTTGAAAAAGATGATTTCTAATTTTCCTTCGTGCTGAATCTATGACCCCGTAAAAGTCAGGAAAGCTATTTGATGAATGGCATTTTCTTAGAAAACATTTAATCCAAGCACCACCACAATACAGAAACACCCGCTGTGGTATCTCTGGATGCTCTCCTAAATTCCTAACACCAAAACTGTGCCTCCTTTCTCATTCACTCACTCATTCATTCATTCACTCTACATAAATGTCATGAGCTCCTGCTCTGTGCTAGGTTCTGTGCTAGGCACAGCAGACACAACGTGAATAAAGACACAGATCTGTCCTCAGGGAGCTCATAGTTCATTAGAGGAAACAGACAAAAAAATCAAGTAGATAAATAAATTACACGGCTTTGAGTAAGTAGAACAATCAGAGCATGCACTTGGCAGAGAGGGAGTTATGGACTTTGTCTCTGGGGTCAGTGCAAGCTTCCCAAAGAAATGAGAGCTAAACTAAGTTTGGTAGAAACAAATTCAAATATTTCAAGTAGGCAAGGGAAGTGGGTATTCCAGAGAGAGGGAGCAGAACGACCAAGGAATCAGCAATGAAACAAACACTGAGGCCGAGTGGAACATTGATGGCCACAGTTTCGCCAAACTAAGAGACTTGGAGATCACCTTGTAGGGGGATGGGAGCCACAATCAGACCTGCATTTCTAGAACTGATACTCATTTCAATCTACTGCTCTGTCTACTCTGGCCAATCCACCTACTTATGTTCCCTTTCCTGTCTATTTCTAGTCTTCCCATGCTCAGCACTGACAGCTAGAAGGAAGACGATGGCTCAGTGGGCAGTCCTTTCCCTCAGACGTATAGACCTTTCTCCACTGCCCCAGGCACGCTGCCTGGACAAATTCCATCCTGTGATAAACCTTACTACTCCACACCTAGACACAGACAAGATTGGAATTCATGAATAACTTTCTAATCATCCCATAGGTTTTCCCGGGTTTTATGGGCTGGCCTCCCATCTCTTATTTCTTTGAAAAATAAATGCTACTTCAACTCAGGAGAGGTGCTTTGCTTATTAGTGATAAGTTCTATCATTTTGCAGCTAGTTAGAATAGAAATCTGTCAGATAAATGATGAGAGTTGTTGCATGACTGATAGTTATAAAACTAAATTGAAAGAGTAGTAGAAAAATAGCCCAGAAAATCTCTTACCTTGGCCCACAATAGCGGGGTCAGGATGACTTCATGGGTTATTTCACTTCTAATTTCTAGATTGCAGGATAATTTCAATAAAGATAATGCTGGGCAGTTACTGAGTCAGCCATACACTTGAGTTACTGCCTTTATGACTTTTACAGTGGAGTGAGGACGTGAGTCACATCTTATTCCAGAGCACTTGCGTTTGATAGAGCTTCAATCCATCAGACTATGAAGAAGTGAAGCAAGACAAGATATATCCCAAGGAAGCCACAATAGAGGGAAAATCATAGAGAGAATATCCTCGTTAACTCCAAGCACTGTTACATCCCCCGAAGTTTATTCTTAACCTATCTATGAATGTTTTAAAAGGCAAAGATGATCTTAAAATGTGAAACATATTGTCAGCGTAATTTAATGGAATATAGTAAGGCATTTTTTTTCCTGTTTTAAACTGGAAGATTGTGTTGCTTAAGTCTTGTGATAGATCTCTCAGTTGTGAGCAAATGCATAAAAATAGCTTACATTCTGTAGTTGGGTCTAAGCCAATTAATAAAAATAAGGAAATGACTCAGTGGAGAGTCTGAGATACTGAACATTTTAGAATTCATATTATCCCCTACATGCACTCACTTAAGAATGGACCTCAAAAGACCTCAAAAAAGTATAAGATGTTCCTCTCACATGGATATCTATGTTCCAGAGACACTCCAAAAGAGAGACACAGATCCAGTGATGATAAAGACTCACAAGCAGAGGGGACTGTTCCCCACACGAAACCCATCTCATAACTCTTCACTGTTTCAGAATTCTTTTTCAATGCTCCTTCAAGTCTTCTTACTACACAAATGAGGGAGCCTCTCAGGGTGATCATTTGAGTTTAACACCTCTCTTTAAATATCTTTTGCGTTCTGATCAGTGATCTTAGGGCTACTAAGTTCCCCTTTGACAAGAAGGATGAATTCTAGTTCAAAACATCCATAAAGAGCAGAAGCAGTGAAAGAGAAAAAGGGGGGGAAGCTGGTGATAAGAATGTTCCATAATGTTTAAGAAAGCAACACTGAGGACTCAGAAACACACATCTTGAACCTACATGTCCCTGGTGTGTTCTATACAGAGCACAAAACTGTTCCTTGACTGGGTTGATAAAGGAAAGAGCTAAGGATTCTCTTCAAGAGAGTCAGTAATCTAGGATAAACTGAAACTGTATAAACTGAAACTATAATTTCCTTTTTGAGCCTGAGAAGAAAAGACTTTCTTCATCTTAACCATGCCACAAACCTCAATTAAATGTGACAGGCCCAGAGAAAAATTAGACCACTGGGAGAAAAATGAAAATAAACAAGGTTTGGTGGAAAAAGCAAAGGAGAGAAGCTAAGCCACAATCACCAATGTAAAAGGAAATGTGTTGGAGTTGTTACAAAGGAAAGTAAAAAGGATGTGAGAGTAAGCTCTGAAAGCAATGAAAATGAGTGTGGGCAAGGAGCTGGGAACAGAAAACAGGGCTGCATGCAGGAGAAAGGGAAAGAGGAGACAGAAGTGAGAAAATAATGTATGCTACTATTAATGAGAAGTGGTTAATTCATATTTAATGCATTTTTAAAAGAATGAGCCGCTGTACCATGGGAATTCTATGACTGCCCGCTGCAGAGGTTATATAATCCATTACATTTTTGTGTAGGAAAATAAACACACCACAGACCCAAACCACTAGTCACTGAAAATGACTAGCAGCATATTGGTGGGTAATGGTTCTTCCTGACGTTAGCATGTTTTCCTGGAGCATCACCCATAATCCACGGGGGAGATTTCTCTTCAGAGGACATTGTACATCACATATCCCCTCACTAGAAAGTCTCTGTGGAGCCTATAATAATTTTTAAGAATTTTGATTCTATTCTATATCTATCACCCCTATAGTACAATAATAAAATCTTTGTTGATTATAAGAAATACATAAATATAAAGCGTCCTATGATTGATCCAGCTGCACTTCTGGTAGATTGACTTATGTTTCCCTCCTATTGATTTTTTCCTTTGTAGAGAAGGATTACAAATGGATTCCCTAAAGAGAAATCTGATACAAAATGGGACTTGGGGGTTATGAAGCTCAGTGTTTATAAATACAAAAGAGACTTGAGCTGAAATTTTTATTTACAAAGGAAGCTGAAGATTAAGGACCTGACTTGTGAATGGTCAGACATAGTATATGACCTCTACTTCTCTTCGTGACAAAAAAGAAAAATCTTAAAGGTATCTGGAAGGGAAGGGGGCAGGGAACCCAAACAAGCCGAAAATTATTAATGATTAAATAAGGAGCCAAAAAAACCAAAGTCTTGTTTTATTTTGTTTTTTCAAATTATAGAACATGGGTTGAGTGCAATTTTTATAAATCCTTGATTCAACACCATGTGATTACACAGTTACATAAAGCTAGAAGGTGCGATCATATGCAAGTAGAATATTTGCGCGACCTCTTGGCGGTAATCTCTTTAGGATTATTTTCACCCATACCGATTGCTAGACTCCGAATTATAAAAAGTACCGCCATTTGCACGCCCATCCTATTGACCATTTGCGATTCTAGAAATTCCATGAGATTCCAGAAGGATCCTCTTCTAGGTGTGAATCACACCCTCCCACCCACCCACAAAACCGAGTCTCCATAGGACTCTAAGAACATGTCCCAAACCAGTCTACACTGCTGGTGAGAATGGAGATTGTTTCAACAGTTCTTTGAGCCAACTGGGCAGGGATCTCTCAATATGTTCACATCTTTAACTCAGAAAACTCACTTCTAGTAAATTATTCTAAAGAGGTAGTCATGGATGATTGCAAAAATAGCTGCATGCCTGTTCATCACAGCACTGTTTAAAATAGCAAGGAATGAGGAACAATTTAAACATCAAACCATAGAGGTTAGTTCAATAAACTATAAATGTGGTTAGCATCATCGTAGATTTAACGGGATGAAGTAGTAAAATATATAATGACATGGGAGCATGTTCTCAAAATATTAAATGAAAAAAGCAACTAAATGATTCCATATACCATATAATCCTATTTTTTTTTAAGTATATATATGTATACATGTACATTAAAATATTAACAATGATCATCTCCTGGGAGTGCGACTCTGGGTGATATTTACATTTTTTTTCTGCTCATCAGTAATGAAATACTGTTTCTCAATGAATATTATTCTATAATAAGTAAAAAGGTTAACATCTAAAAAATAAAAGTGCTTTCTAAACTAACAGGGTTTTAAAAATATCCAAAAGCTTGCAGCCTGTTGGATACTGAACCTGTTTCCCATCTGACCATGCCCAACACTCTGATAAGTAGATTAAGTAGGTATGTGGGCCCCAAACAAGAGACTAGTATCCTGGGGGCATTCCATATCTTCTTGGCATTTGGGGTTGGGTGCCAGACCTCCACCTCATTGGCTTCAACTAAGACGGAACCTTCTGCCAGGTGTTGGGCAGCACCCTCTGCCCCTGCTGAGGACCGGGGGCTTTGTGGCACCCCTTCAGTCCTGACCCACACTCTTGGACCTGTCAGCAGTATATTGGCTCATCCCCAAGCTCTCTCAGGAGACCTCAAATCTTGGCAGCGCTCTGACCTGGCCGGATCACTGTCTTTGAAGCTAATCTCCTGAGACACCAAGCAGGACCGGCTGCATAATTGGGAGGGCTCAACACAAACTGAAAACGCAGAGCCCCTTGTTCAAAACTTAGTAAGGATTCCAAGATGGCAACAGCTGAGCATTAACCAAGAGCAGGCTCTGTGTGACTGCACGGGTCACTCAGCCATGGAGCCCCTCTGGCACCAGCCTTCTTGTTTCTTATCAAGTCTGCTCAGCTGTAAAGTGTGGGCAAGGGCTTCCCTGGTGGCTCAGTGGTTGGGAGTCCGCCTGCCGATGCAGGGGACACTGGTTCGTGCCCCGGTCCGGGAGTGTCCCGCGTGCCACGGAGCGGCTGGGCCCGTGAGCCATGGCCGCTGAGCCTGCGCGTCCGGAACCTGTGCTCCGCAGCGGGAGAGGCCACAGCAGTGAGAGGCCCACGTACAGAAAAAAAAAAAAAAAGTGTTGGCAAGTTAGTTTGTTCTTGACCCTGAAAATGTGACTCCAGAAAGAGAGGCAGCTTAAACAGAGCCAAGACTACTGTCAAACTAACATAATTTATCTTCCGACACCCAAGGACCAAATTCCATACCATCGTGTTATAATAATGGCCACATTGTTTCAGAGTATGTCTGTGTCCAAATGGAAGGGGCATAGGGACAAGGAAAACCTCATGACTATCAAATCAGCTTCCTATTTCCCCCTAGAATGGCCAGGCATAGATTTCACACACCCTTAAAATGAAAACAACTAACTTCAAATTATTTAGCAGCTTGTTATCCAATGGCAGGGTTATCTTGGCGGATTCATTAACAAGTCAAATTAGAAATTTTTTTACCAGGAATTTAGTGGTGATGAGGCCTCAGAAGTGATTAGCACTTTCTCTTCCTCCAACTTGAACATTTCAGAAAACTCCACCAAAGGGATCTCACCACGATGTGGTCCAATCCTGTGGGGGAAGCCCCCGAAGCTGCCAGTGGAAGGCCTCTGAGGGAAGTAGGCTGCAGAGTCTGAAAGCAGGTTTGAGTTCTTCCTCTGTTACTGATATTCTGGGTAGTCTGGGAACAAAGACTCAATTGCTCTCTGCTTGGTCTCCTCAATTGTAAGCAAAGATAACAACACTCACAGAGCTTTTGGGAGAATAAAATAATATACGTCGGTACATGTGTACATCTGTATAGAATGTTTCTTTTTTTTTTTTTTTTTTTAGCGGTACGCGGGCCTCTCACTGTTGTGGCCTCTCCCGTTGCGGAGCACAGGCTCCAGACGCGCAGGCTCAGCAGCCATGGCTCACGGGCCTAGCCGCTCCGCGGCATGTGGGATCCTCCCGGACCGGAGCACGAACCCGCGTCCCCTGCATCGGCAGGCGGACTCTCAACCACTGCGCCACCAGGGAAGCCCTAGAATGTTTCTTTAAAAAGGAAAATATCCTTGTATCTTTCAGCCAAAGGTATATGACTGCCTTTTGTTCTGGAAATTGGAAAAACCTAATAAACCTGCAACGTTCAGTATCACTATAATAAATGATGGATTAGGGGAAGGACTACCTGCCCGCCCGCAGCTGTAACTCGTTATTTCAGGTAATGTTTCAAACTGCCTTATGATAGAAGACTTTGGACAGGCCTTAAAGGATGACTTAACTTGCACTCCACATGATTTCATAAATGCCTTTCCCAGTATAGACCTAGATTACACACCCTCAGACCCTATGCACAAATTATCCCCGGGTCACTGAGGGTTCTCAAGGTGGTATTAAGGGAGGCAGCCTCGTGTTACTATCAACATTTTAAAACTCGTGGAAGAAAACAACTAAATCTACCCACGGTGAGGCTACACATGCAAGTGAAACAAAAATTCATCACTTTTGACTGGAATCTAATGAAGTCCACATAAAAATGCTAGTTATATAAAAGGATCAAAAACTGATTGGCCATTGGACCCTCTGTGTCCGGGGAATCCACAATGAAAAAAAAAAGAGGCATCTTTGTGAGGAAAACCTCAGAAACCGCTGTTCTAGATGAAGAGAACTCGACCCTTCAGCAGCCTGTGAAGTGTGTGTGTGTCATACACAACTTGATTTAATCAGCCTTTTGATGATCCTGGTTTAAAGGTGACTCCATTTTCTTATGAAAACCACACTGTGACAGTAATGAAGTAAAAGCTTCATCCCCAAAGACCTGAGGGTGGCCAACTGGGACACAGCTTGGGATCCCCAACCTCTCTGAACTGCTTTCTTCCTCTGTAAAACAGGCGTCATTTCTTCTTTAACACCTCCACAGGTTGTGAATGAGGTCTGTAATTCAGATGTGCTTTGTAAACTGCAAATATAGATATGTAGAGCAGAGGAGGAGGGAAGAGTCACATATTTGCTGATTGCAAAAGCATTGTGTGAATAAAAGCAATTTAAATTGCTCTTAAGGTGAGCTGTATTCCTAGAACTTGGTGTTTCTAGTCACAAATATCAGAGGCGCACATTTTAGAATTCTAGGCATATGTAATATTCTGTTTTAAGAACCAGAAGAGGGACTTCCCTGGTGGTGCAGTGGTTAAGAATCCACCTGCCATTGTAGGGGACATGGGTTCAAGCCCTGGTCCAGGAAGATGCCACATGCCGCGGAGCAACTAAGCCCCGCGAGCCACAACTACTGAGCCCGCGTGCCACAACTACTGAAGACCACGTGCCTAGAGCCCGTGCTCTGCAACAAGAGAAGCCACTGCAATGAGAAGCCCGCGCACCACAACGAAGAGTAGCCCCCACTCAACACAACTAGAGAAAGCCCGCGCACAGCAATGAAGACCCAGTGCAGCCAAAAATAAATAAATAAACTTATAAAATAAAAAACATTTGGAAAAAAGAACCAAAAGAGAAGACAGAGAAAGAGTAATAAACTTGAGTTTCACTTGAAGTCAGCTATCCAAAACCGAAAACCAAGAAAACCCACAAAAACATTACTACGGGGCTTCCCTGGTGGCGCAGTGGTTGAGAGTCCGCCTGCCGATGCAGGGGACATGGGTTCGTGCCCCAGTCCGGGAAGATCCCACATGCCGTGGAGCGGCTGGGCCCATGAGCCGTGGCCGCTGAGCCTGCACGTCCAGAGCCTGTACTCCGCAACGGGAGAGGCCACAACAGTGGGAGGCCCGTGTACCGCAAAAAAAAACAAAAACAAAAACAATCACATTACTATGAAGAGAGATCTAAAGTATGTGTTGCTACTAGAGACATGGTTAACAGTAACATACGGATGTCACAACTGGACTTACAAAATGTCAACCCTTCATAGCAATAACATTTTCCAATGTTTCACATTTATCATTTGACAAGTGGAAGTTCTCATAATATTTTAGGTCCTGTCTAGAACATACTCCTCTTAAGAAAGCTGGTACAAATTTACGGAAGGGATTTAGGAATAATAGGGCTGGACGTGGGAGGATTCCCCAGGAGGTATGGATTTAGAGTCAGGTCCTAAAGGAGAGGGAGTAAGCTTTCCTAAGCACTGAAAGACAAAGGGCCACAGAATTTAAGGGACTCAGTGGCTCAACAAATATTTACTGCTCAGGACCCAGTGCTGATCAAAATAAAGCCCCCATATCCTCATGACCCTACATTCTATTAGGGGTGATAGAACACTAAACCAGAAAAAATAAATAAGAAAATGAGAGGATTGCAATTAGTGGGAAGTGCTACAAAGAAAGAGTCAGTCAGGCAAGATGGTAGTGAGTGATTGGGGGAGGGGGTGTGCCACATCCGATGAGGTGGCCGGGGAGGAGCTATATGAGGAGGTCTGAGACCTAAAGGATGAAAATGGTGAAGATGTAGGGAATGCCACTCCAGGCAGAGGGAACCGTGAGTGCCAAGGCCCTGAGGAGGAGAGGGCTTGGCACGTTGAGGGAAGAGAGAGAAGATAACTCTGCCGGGGCCCGGCGAACAAGAAGAGAGGTGAGGTGAGGTGGGGGGAAGAGAGAGTGGTCAGATCTTACCGGATCCTGCGGGCTGGGGTGTGGAGTTTGGGTTTGATTCTGAGCATGATGGGAGGCCATTGAAATGTTCGAAGCAGGAAATTGATTTAGGCGTTTGAAGATTACTTTGGCTTTGGGGAATGGGCAGGAGAGGTGAGTGCAGGGAAGAGGAAAAGCAAAGGGACTGGTGGGAGGTTCTGCAGTAGCCCAAGTGAGAGTGGAAACAGAAGGGAGAATTCCTTAGAAGCCAGCCACAGGCCATTGAAATCTGTTCTGCCCTGAAACTGTTAGCCTATTTGAATCTACTATGAACCAAAGACTCCTCTGCAGGAATACCCAACCTTTTCCTGGACAATTTCCCCCAAATGCACCATGTTGGCAATGTGTACCAGGAAAAGACCGCTGATTGCTAAGAAAGGCCATTAAGGGGAATAATGGACAAGCTCTGGCTACAGTGTGAGCACCTCCTCAGGCTGGAAATTCTAGAAGCCCAAGGGGTAAGGGAGTAGAACACGGTGGGGTCCCCAGACTGGAGATTCACAGTATGAGGTTCTGAGGTCAATGTGTAGATCAGAGTCAACGTGAGGGGCCTCTGCGCAGCATCCTGAGGTGGGGAGTCGGTGGGGTGGGTCATGGCAGGATCTATAGAAAGAGGTGATTTGCACCCATCTGGAAGTGACCATGTCCTAACAACACCCTCCGTTCTCTTTTATAGTTAACTCAAATTTATTTTTGGTGGTTTGTAGACTCCCCAGAGACCCTATATGTAGCATGTTCTAAACTGATAAAATGATAAAATTCTCATTCCTTTCTCTATTTCCAATATACTTTTCTGAGACCTTATTCCAACATAGGCTGGTGAGTTTACTTGGCTGCAAAGTAGAAGGGAAAGAATGTAAATTTTGGAGTTGGAGAAGAACGTGTTCAAAGCCTGGCTCAGCCATAGTCTGGCTCTGTTGTCTTGGTTAAGTCATTTGAACCCCCTAGTCTCAGTTTTCACATCTGTGTAATGGGGGTTGTAAGGATTATGAATAGTAGTTGTAATTTTCTGGTCCCTGCTAGACACTTGATAAATATCAGTATTATAATTATAAGGCCAAGGACACAGATTTCTTTCTCACATGAAATGGATATCTTATTTCAAAAAAAGAAAAGAAAAGAAACCTCTTTTCTACCTCTGCAGATTGTATCAAGCCCTGATGTATACAAGCAGCTACACAGAAGAGGTTCTCGGTGAGAGAGGACAAGTCGGCACAGACCCTCTCCTACATCCCTGTCGTTGGCTCACTCAACAGTAACAAAGACTCAGGAGCAACAACCTCATCATATCCGTTTGTTATTTTTTACCTTCCTTTTTGGGGTTATGGATGGAAACTATTAGAGTTAGGGAAATGACTGAAATATTTTTCCCCAGTCATGAAATTATTGTCCATATGAAAGTTCCAAGAACATTCAACGGCCTCAAAGCTCACCACGGTGGTGAGCCAGAACTCACTTGCTTTTGAAACATAAACAAGGATGGTTCTTTAAATGTAACTTCTCACTGTGCCCAGAAATGAAAAATTCCAGCTTGTCACTGATCTCTTACAAAATTTGGAAGAAGCTGCTTCTTTTGTAGGCAGGAGTCACATAAAACCGCCCAACTCAGCTCTCATTCCTTCGTTCGCTCCATGTTTGGTTATAATTAAGTGTTTCATTCTTGAAGTCCTGTATCCACAGAGCCTCCCTGTAGAAGAAGAGTTATCAGAGGCTTATTTCTGCCTTTGCAAAGCAGGGGAGAGGGCACCCCTCCGCCCACCTCTGTCTGAACATTAAATCAACAGGAGCTAGAAGTTGGAAGGGGCCCCACTTTCCAATCCTTTGATATTCCTTCCAGTAACCCAATGTCCAAGACACCAAACCCAGGAAAACTGTATGTAATTTTTTGAATCACTGTTGGTTATTTAATTGGTACCTATAAGTAGTACTTCCTTCTTCAACTTTCCTCATTTATGTTAGACCTCGGACAGTCGAGCAATGTGTGGAAGAAAGAGCATTGTGAGAAAATCAAATATCAGAAGTAACTTTTATTTTTGGAAGTTTTGAAAATAAATAGAGGAGAATGAGATACACCCAGGATGGAGATCAAGAAGGAAGATCTGGAAGAGATTGAGTATTTTCCTCATTTAGGGAGAACAGTGTATCATCATGACTTGAGTTGGGTGTTGTGACTCTTGGCTGGGAGATGATGGAACATGGCTGACTTAGTCAAGCAAGTGGGTCACCCTGCGGAGAAGAGGAAACTTGGTTTCTTCCAGTGGCCTCCCTTACAGGTCCTCCCTCAGGAGTGCTGGTCCCGCTGTCCAACCCAATCCCATAAAAATGGAAGAAAGGGTCCCAGAGCAGGAGATTGAAATGCAGAGATGAGAGATGCAGAGATGAGAATATCACGACTATATCATGGTCCAAAATTAGGTTATGAAGTGAACTCAGGCAACCATTTAAGTGGTACGATTGTAGGGACTCAGAAAAACAGCCTGTCCTCACATCAGCCCAAAATTCTTATCAAGATTCTCTTCTGTGACTTAGCTCATTCTAACTTCCTGGCAAAAGGTATGAGCTGTCTTGGAGGAGTAAGCATGATGCTATCATTGCTCATCAGAATTTTAGTATGACTTGGTTTCCCACACGAAGGCCATGGGAGAGAGTGTAAGCAAGAGGACAGTGGACTCTGGCATTTTGATAATAACAAGTAGGGATGGTCAGGGGTGGTTTGCTGCAGGAGAGGACCTGGGACAGACAGGGACTGTCCTACTCAGAACTTTGCATGCTGCTGGCCTGAAAGATGAGCCCTCTCGCCTAGGATTCACAAATCAGTCATTAAGCACTTCCTGGGGGCCTCTTATGTGTCAGACACTCTACTGTGCACCCGAAGAGTATTGAAGCTGCATTCCTCAGGTTAACAGATATTTAGGACACCACGTGTCTGCCTAACTCTGCATTTGGTGACACCATGATAGGCAGGTAAGTGCAAAAGCAGAGCTGTATGCAGGGTACCATGGGGACCCAAGGAAGGGTGCTTAGCCCAGCTCCAAGGGAGAAAGAGAAGATGGTTGGAAAGGCATCTATTTCCGAGGAGGATGGAGGAGGTGATAGCTGAGCCAACATGCTTTCTGTAGCGGAGATGATTCTAAGATGCTCTGTTTTCCACATTGTAACATCTCCCAAACTGAGATCTGTCTTATAATCGATGGAGGCATAGTAGCTATAGGCCAGGCAAGCTGTCATAACATAATTGTCATTACTGCACAAGAGCAACCTTGGTCATTTTGTCATCAGTTTGTCTGAGTTATTTGCAACATTTAACGTGGAGTTTAATTGCCATTTAAAATGTCTTCTAGAAATTACATATGATTTGGTATTATAGCAAGAAGCTATTGTCTACATAGAAAAGTATGGGAACAGAGTAAAAGACCATACATTGGACACAAAGAAAGCAGATATGTATCATTGGAAGAATGACCACAGTTCTATATTTTCTCCCGAAAAAGCAAGTGTTTTATAGGACTCAAGAAAAAGAGATACAAGTAAATGAAGCTCCGTTACATTTTGTTACTAAGATACCAAACAAAGAATCATCTATCACACACCAAGCAACACAGCTAAAGGCAGGATAAATTGCTAAAACCAGAGAAATAGATACAAGAAATTGTCAAAAGAGCAAAGGCTGGTGGTCCTGATTCATGCATGGCACAGGACAGCCCTTAAAGCCTCATGGCATAGTATTAAAAGTAGAGTGTTCTTTTCTTTATCGATGATCAATAAACTAGCCAATAAATGATGTCTTCATCTGATATAATATAGTATTCGGTTGCAAGGAACGGGAACCCACCTACTTTAGCTTAAGCCCAAGGCAATAGTGAGCTAGAGCCAGCTTATACAAGCTCACAAAAGGCACATCTCCCCCACTCTGCATTCAGAGACATCATGGTCGCTTGAAATAGTCCACAGTGCGAGTATTTACACCTTGGAAATTGGCAATCGCTATAAATCAGGACTTTGTTGTTTGCTTTTTAAGAGCTGGTTGACCAGCATCTCACTGCCAAAGTGGGGATTTGTGGATTATACAGGAGTATCTTGTGGAAGCCTTGCTAGGGTTTGGAGCCAGGTAATGTAAAGTTACCAAGAACAGAGATCATTTCTGTGTTTTCCTCAGTCTTTCCAGAGCCATGTGGCCTCCTATTTTTCCTTAGGCCCACACATCTCTTCATTTTTCTCTCTCTCTCTGGATTTCATGGCCACCTCTGGTACGATCAGGTTCAGGGGAAGTCAGGTAGTGTGTAGATCTGCCTTTTTGAGAACTATGGCTAAGGTAAGTTCTCAGGAAGGGTATATGGGGGCAGGACAAAAATGATGAGCATCTCAGGCTCATTCTTAAAGGAAGTTGGTTTGGATGAAAACACTAAGATGGAAGGATATGAGAAGAAGTAACTGCTTTTAGAGTTGCTGGAACAAAAAGTGGAACCCAGGCACGGTAGAAGACGATGCTGAAGAGATGTACAAAGGCCAGGCGTGGGGGACCTCATGTATTCATGCTAGGCGGGGGAGTTTGGGTTAGTTCTACACATGGCAGAGTTTCAAAGTCCAAAAGTATCCAGCCTGGGAGAACTGAAGTCTAGACAGTCCTGTAGGCATGCAGAGTCCTGAATGGCATCCAGCTCGTTGGTGGGAAGAGTATCGACAAGGCAGTGGAAAGCTGGAGCTGTAGATGTGTCCTTTGACTGACACCTTCCATAGCTTGGGCAAGTCACTCATCCTTCCAAAGCCTCCGTTTCTTTATCTACAAAGTGGAGATAAATAAACCTACCCTCTGACTACCTCAAAGGGTTGTTGGAAAGGCAAATGATACAACTATATCATTTCCCTAGGAGGGAAAACCCTCCTAGGACTGTAAAACAAGGTCCAAGCATATGGTATTTACTCATCTGTAAAATGAGGGGGTTGGCCTAGATGGGATCTAATGTTCTACTTTTAAAGTTCTACAACTCTGTTATTATCTTTATTATCTGACGATTATGCTAAAATTATAGGTTTTATGGGCATGAAACACCCTTCTCTCATCTTGCCAAGAAAACTTAAGGTGAAGCTCTTAGGCTGAGAAATACCCCTTCCTAGGTGGTTGTTTCCACAGAAACACCAATAACCATAAACTTATGCAGGAATGTGAACTGTTTGGGTTTAAATAGGAAGAGGAAATTGATTTATAAATAGAACCAAACCCCTAAAAAAGAATAGAGTTTCTTTCTGTACATTATATGTAATTTAATCCCCCATTTTAAAAATACTGCTTTTTAAACATCTGCTTTTTAAAATATTGCATATTACGCTACTACTGAAATGCCAAATGATTTAAAAGTGGTTTTAGAAAACTGTGGATAAAACTTAGAGGTTTAAAATGATGAGGTCTGGAGATATTTTTCATTCCTAAATAGCCCTTCAGCCACAGTGTTTAGTGTTCAATAACTCTCTTGTGTTTTAGAAAGGAAAGAGGAAACGTCATCTTCTTTCTGGAAATATATCACCAAAAGCGGTGCAGTTAATGACCGATAATAGATTAGAACCCCCGCTGACACTCACAGAGGGTTTCCTATGTGTCAGGCGCTGGGCTGAACAATTTACTTGCACCTTCTCATTGAATCCTCACAAAATCTCTGGTGAGGCAGGCACTCTTTTTAGTCCCATTATACAGATGAGAAACCAAGGCACAGGGAGACAAATTGCCTTGCTCAGGGTCCCACAGCCAGCAAGCGGTGGCCCTGGGATTCAAAGCCGTAGACCCTAGCTCCAGCCCTTACCCTTGCTATCACTTGTGCTAGCTTGCATCTGACTACTTAATATGATTTTTTAAAAATGGTTTTCCCAAAGCAAAAGATAGCCTCATGCTATATATTGAGGGGTGATTAGAAAGAATCTCATCTGAAATAGAGGCTTGGTGATACTTCATTTATAAGAGTTAAGAGTGAGTAGTATGAGGCCATTAAAAAAAAAGAACAAAATTTTGCCATTTGCAGCAACATGGACGGACTTGGAGAGCATTATGCTAAGTGAAATAAGTCAGACAGAGGAAGATAATCTACTGCATGATACCACTTATATGTGGCATCTAAAAAATACAACAAACCAGTGAATATAACATAAAAGAAGCAGACTCACAGGGCTTCCCTGGTGGCGCGGTGGCTGAGAATCCGCCTGCCAGTGCAGGGGACACGGGTTCGAGCCCTGGTCCGGGAAGATCCCACATGCCGTGGAGCGGCTAAGCCCGTGCGCCACAACTACTGAGCCCACATGCCACAACTACTGAAGCCCGCACGCCTAGAGCCCACGCTCCGCAACAAGAGAAGCCGGTGCACCACAACGAAGAGTAGCCCCTGCTCGCCACCTCAACTAGAGAGAAAGCCCACGCACAGCAACGAAGACCCAACACAGCCAGAAACAATAAATAGATTAAATAAAATAATAAAATAAATAAATTTATTTTTAAAAAAAGAAGAAGCAGACTCACAGATATAGAGAACAAACTAGTGGTTACCAGTTGTGGGGGGAGGGGCACTTTTGGTGGGGGGAATGGGAGGTTCAAACTATTGGGTGTAAGATAGTCTCAGAGATGTATTATACAACATGGGGACTATAGCCAATATTTTATAATAACTGTAAATGGAAAGTAACGTTTAATAATGTTATTAAACTTTTTAAAATTTTTTTAAAAGAATGAGTAGTATGTTCAGTGTTCTCAGCACATACAAACAGTCCATGTTTTCCAGAATGGCCAGCCTACAGCATTAGAGGCATCATGTCTCAGGAAAGGCTCAGACTTTCAAAATGCCTTTTGTCCCATAAATAAATGGGAGGATTCCTTATCTCAACCAGCAGGGATTTGGAGAGAAGGCAGGAATTCTTCATCCAAAACTTGGCCTCTCCTTAGCAGTTGACCAAATCATCAATTGCAGCTCTTTCTTCCTATAGTTCGGAATTGGTAAAACTTGTTGAAAGTGAAGGAGACCCTGTGGAAAAGATTCTGTCCCCATTTTCCAAGCAAAATTCTTCAATCAAGTATCTTTCTGCACATGCATTCAGACTTTAAAAATCCACTTAGAGAAAACCAAAAAATTGCATTCCACTCTCCTTTTCTTAGGTTAACCATAAATGTTTGTGAGGCACAAAAGTGCATAGTGGGGAGGAAAATAATAATCCAGCTCAGTAATAGACTTCTATTTCTAGAACATAATTACCAAGGAGAGCGATCAAGGGGCAGGCATTTATTGAGCATTTACTAAGTGCCTCAATGCGTGGGATTGAAAATAAGAGCAGTAAGGTCTTAATTAAAAGATCCCTGGGAACTAAACATTGTAAAATCAAAAAGCACACAAAGTTTCTATATAAACTGTGCAAGCAAAGTTGCCTAAGGGAAGGAAAAAACATTAGAGGGATGAGGAATCATGAAGCTGATCCTTTTTTGCCAGGTCTCTGGGGCTCCTTTCCCCCTCAGGGGAGAAATATCTTCTCTCAAATCTCTTCACATTCTCTTCCACTCAACACACCGGTGGGCTCCCTGCATCTCTGGCTAGAAGCTAGGGATGCAAAGAGGAACTAGATCCCACGAAGAAGTTACAATTCTAGCCAGGATTTACACAAAGCCTCTCACTCTCCGCCTCTCCCCACCTCTCCAGACAAAACAGAGTATGATCATCACTCACACTGATACTTGGATTGGCCAATGACAGTTCAAACAAAGCTCATTCACACTAAAATGTGACCTCCATCGTGCTTTTGCATTTTAAGTCTGTTTCTTCCAATTGTGGATAAGGAGTTTCAGATACGACTACAGAGGTTTTAAGAGGAAGAAGGGAAACTACTTAAATGTCCATCGACAGATGAATGGATAAAGAGGATATGGTATATTTACACAAAGGAAGACTTATGGCTGCATCTTAATTCATCAGGATGGGGATGTATAACCCTCTCAATATTTGTGGGAACTTTATAATTACCTATAATTATTCTGTAAGTACTTGTGTTAAGAGGAAAAGTAGTGGATTAGGATCAGGGCCGTGGGTACTAATCCCAAGGAGAATTGGATCCACAGGACTTAAAGCCAGAACGAGTGGCCTCTTTCCTGAGTTCTACCCCCTGAGGTACCCTGGGAAATGACAGGCTCCAAGTACCATTGTTTTTAAAAAACCAATGGAATCTGAGATAGGCTGCAATATTCTATCAGATATGTAACTAACTTTAACATTTAAAACTCTATTGAGACCAAAATAATCTAGCAAATGATATCAAAACAATACTCAGGAATTTAGAACTTTCTGAGTTGCTTAACATGGGTCTGTAGCTCTCAAGGCTAAAAACGCTCTCCCCAGGTCCAGCTGCAGCGGGAGTGCTCTGCATTCCTTCCCGGATGGCAGCAGGCCTCTGGTGCAGAGCAGAAGAAATGTTTGTCTCCCAAAGTTTCCATATCTGGGGCGGGGAATTGTCCGGCCTGGGCTTTCAACATCTTATTCATCTCACTTCTAGAAATCAACGCAAGCCCTAGAGCCAACAAACTGAGCATCTGGGGTGTAGTTGGGGCAGAGAGCAGCGTCATGGCACAGCTGGGGAAAATCAGTCTTTTGCTCTTTGGGAGTCCTGGGCGAGAAAAAGAGCACAAGGAGAAATTCTATGGAAAGAGAGGAGGAAGATCTTCAAGGATCTCACTCGGGCCCAGGACTGAACTACTTGCTGGTGCAGAGCAGCGCACGGGCATCCTAGGGGAGAAAGAAGGGAGTATACTTTCTGTCCCTTATCCGGAAGATGAATTTTGACCCAGAAAAGTGAAAACTTCATGTCCAGTGACAAAAAGCAGAGCCTGTTGATGAGTGTTACCAACGGAGGGAAGGCATGCACCGAAAAGAAAAAAGTGGGCTGTCTTAGTTTGCTAGGGTTGTCATAACAAAATACCATAGGCTGAGTGACTTAAACAACAGAAATTTATTTTCTTGCAGTTCTGGAGGCTGGAAGTCCAAATTCAAGGTGCTGGCAGGATTGGTTTCCTCTGAGGCCTCTCTCCTTAGCATTCAGGTAGTCACCACCTTCCTGCCTCTTCACGTGGTTGTCATGAAGTGCATACACACCACTGGTGTTTCTCTGTGATGAGGGCCCACCCTAATGTCCTCATTTCAACTTAATTACCCATTTAAAGTCCCTTTCTCAAAAAATAGTCACATTTTGCAGTACTGGGAGTTTAAGACTTCAACATATGAATTTAGGGGAGACAGTTCAGCCCGCAATGTGGACTCTTAGCAGGTATATTAAAAACACCTGAAACTCCTCACCCTGCTCAGATCGATAATGGATATTGAGTATGACTGCCCTGAACTTCCTGCCTTTCACTAAATCTCCTCTGGCAGAACCTCCCCAACACTGTGTGTGTGTACATATGTGTGTATATGTGTATCTGTGTGCAACTCAGATGTATTCTCAAAAACAAAACAAAAAAGAGGGGTATGCAGAATGAATGGCTAGAATCTCAAGATAAGCACAGTGTCATCTAACATAAGGAACCTATCAGCCTGAATACTTTTTAAAACGTTACCAATGTGATAAAATGTAGGTACAGCACTGTCCATACTTTTTATGACCATGGAGATTTGAATGATATAGAGACAGGCATAGAGAATCCCCTGAAGAGGCTTAAGAGTTCCCAGCGTATGAGGCTATCCTCCCACATTCTTCTGAAAATGTCTTTTTTTGCCTCATGTCCTAGATGATAGTTTAGCAGGGTATACAATTCTAGGGGCAATTATTTTCTTTCCGTACTTTGAATTGTCCCCCTGGATTCTGAATTCTCTTGTTGCTGTTGAGAAGACTGGTATCTAATTATTTTTCCTTTTTGGGTAATCTCTTCTTTATCTCTGGTTCTTTTTATGATTTTTTTCTTCCTTTTTTCATTTTGTTTTGTTTTTAGTTTTCTAAAGCTTCATTATGATGCTTGTAGTAATGGGTTCATTTTTATTTATCTTGCTTCAGATTTGATGTATTTCTCCAATCTAAGAATTCAGGTCTCTCACCAATTCAGGCTTTTCATTATTGTTTTGAATATTGCCTTTCTTCCATTTGTCTATTGTCTCCTTCTGGAACTCCAGCTAGATATATTTTGAACATTTGTTTTTTTCCTCCACATCTCTTAGCCTCAATTTCATAGCTTCCATGTCTTTCTCTCTCTGTACGGCATTATGAAGTGATTCTTCATCCTTCTCTTCCAGTTTAGTAATTCTCTTTAGCTGTGATATACCTGTCATTTAATCCACCCATTACATTTTAAATTTCAATCATTATATTTTACATTTCTTGAAATTCTATTTGGTTCTTTTCAAAACTGCCCATTTATCCTTTTTTTTAAATTTTAAATTAACATTAATTTACTTTTTATAAGCATTTTATTTTTAAAAATTTTTATTGGAATATAGTGGCTTTACAATGTTGTGTGTTAGTTTCTCCTGTACATCAAAATGAATCAGCTATACGTATACATATATACCCTCTTTTTTGGACTTCCTTCCCATTTAGGTCACCACAGTGCCCATTTATTCTTGAAGGTCTTTTGTTCAATTCTTATGGTTACAATTCCCTCTGTTACTTCATAAATATGTTAAGCACACTTATTTTACATTTTGTATTAGATAATCCTATGCCCAAAGTTCTTGCAGGCTAATTCTGTTCTCCATTGTTTCTGCTGAGCCCAGTTTGTGGTGGCTCTTTTTTCATGTGTCTCTTATTTTTACTGTCAGTTCAAATAAGGCTCCTCTTAAATGTAAGAATCCTGAAGACTCTGGGTTGAAGCTGCATCCCTCCTAATACCAGGTGCCTTGGGGTGTTATGAACTAGATGTATTCTTTAAATAATTTTTCTACCTGGAGTTTCCTGGACCATGCAAGTAGAGTAAATACTAAATCACCATGATGTCAGGCTTGGGATTATAAATTCACAGCCAAGACCTACTTTGTTTTCATTTTTCATGCCTTTTACCAAAGCTGAAATAAAGACATTTCCTGGTTGGCTTTCTTTCTGCTAGAGGATGGATATTTTTTCCCTAACCCAACTTTTGACTTGAGAATGTAGATGTTTGAGACCCCTAGCTTTCTCCAGGGTCTCAGTTCTCATCCCAACAGGCCTGTAGTCCCCCCACAGAGAACCAAGCTCCCTGGATCAGCAGATGCCCCAAGCAGCCCCATTCTTCAGGGTCTGCTAGCCACTCTGGTTTCAACTTTTTTTCTTGCTGCCTGTGAATCTCACTTTCTTACAAGTTTAACTGTGCTTTTAAAACCAAATGCTTGGTGTATAGTACCCGGTGTTTCTACGTGTTTGTAGGGCAATTTTTTTCAGAATTTCCCATCAGCCATGTTGCTGGAGGCCAGAGTCCATTCCCCAGCTCTGTAAGCTGGGGCTTCCGCAACCACCTAGGCCTTTCTCAGTTATGCCTGAAGAAATTGTGCTCTTGCTTCAGTTTAGTGGGACAGAGTGCCCCTATCCTTTGGGTGTCTATGAGATTCCAATAATCCATGGAAATATTGTAGTGTAGCAAACAGATCAAGGGGTCAGGCCTCAGAAAACTGGGGCTCTAGCTTTTTTTTTTTTTTTTTTTACTCCAAGGAAGGTTCAATTTAATGGGAAACTGCAACATGGACAACATAATGCCTTCAGGTACATATGCTACAGCTTTGTTTTCTTGCAGTTTAAAGAGACAGTGTAATTATCTTAAATTTACACAAAACATTATGAAACATGGTAGTTGTTCATGATTAAAATAAAGCAGCAATGTCAATTAAGTTAACAGTGTTAAATATATTCACATGATCACCACTGTGATTCAAAGTGGCCACGAGAGAAGTTACACAGCGATCTATGCACACAACATCTGCCATAATGGTGCTTGCCAGTCTGACTGCTTTGCAGACCAGGTAATTTTACGAGACAAATAATCTTGCATTGATTCTTTCATATGTTGAAAGCAATTAAATGTTGTAAGTAGTTTCATTCCTCTGGGGGAGGGGGAGGGGAGGGCCTCTAAAAAGTCAGTGCAAATTGAAGAGAGGTCTCCCTTCTTGAATATTGGAACTTGTTGACCAAGATATGATTCCTATAAGCTGAGGATAAACAAATCTTAAGATATCAAAGAATCTCATAACATTGTCATCAGCGTTTAGCAGATACTTGCCATAAAGAGGAATCCCAGTCCTATAGCAGGGCCTTCTGCGAGTACGGCTGCTGGGGCGGAGGTGGCTGATAGCTGCCTCTGGGCTGGGGCAGCGCTGATGAGAAAGTATAGTTCGGCACCTGGGACAGGCTGGTCCCCACGTTCTGGCATATCATGATGACGGGGGCGGCAGCGGCAGCAGGAGGAGGACTGTCCACTGAAGCCTGGCTGGGCTACGTGCTCCCTTGAACAGAACTGCCCGTTGTGTTGAGGTAGGAAGCCTGGGCCTGCTGACTAGGAAGGGCTGGGCTCGCGGGCAGTGGCATTGTTCCTTGGCTGAGAGAAGACAGCTGCAGGGGAAGGCTGTAGCTCTGGAGCTGGCCCATCTGTGCGTTCCCTGTGACCGGGTAAGCTCCACGCTGAGGAGGGCCTGGGTACACCTGAGGACCAGAAACACCAGGTGACTGAATATAATACTGCTGATTCTGTAATTTTGCATCCATGGAATACATTGGATCTTCATTCCTTAACTTGGTGCACAAGGACAGGGCCTCCATCACTTTAACATTGAGTTCTGAGAGTTCTGAATGTTCTCTATCAATATCTTCCAGCTTCTCATCAATGAGAGGTCCCATCTGGTGACACATGGCTTCAAGATGAAGGAACTCTGGCAGATCATCAAAGGGATCCGTACTTTGCAACATCTGCAGCAATTGGTCCATTTTATCTTCATCCATGTAGGCTTGTTCTGGCTCTGGTTCTATCGTTTCTACCTGAACATCATCACTAAATTGTACCATCTTCTCCGTTTTAATCATTTCTGGTTCAGCAGGGAGATCGGCAGTCACAAAATTAGAGGGGAATAACCCCAGGCCTTGATGGGTTTCACCTTTCCACCAGTTGGGGTCACTGTCATCAAGAACTGTAACAGGGCTTCGCTGGTGGTGCAGTGGTTAAGAATCCGCCTGCCAATGCAGGGTTCGAGCCCTGGCCCAGGAAGACCCCACATGCCGCGGAGCAAATAAGCCCGTGCGCCACAACTACTGAGCCTGCGCTCTAGAGCCTGTGAGCCACCACTACTGATCCCGCGTGCCACAACTACTGAAGCCTGCGCACCTAGAGCCCGTGCTCCACAACAAGAGAAGCCACTGCAACGAGAAGCCCGCACACCGCAACGAACAGTAACCCCCACTCACCGCAACCAGAGAAAGCCCACACACAGCAACGAAGACCCAACGCACCCAAAAATAAAAAAATTTAAATTAAATTAAAAAAAAAAAGAACTGTAACAATTTCTCCTACTCTAAAAGTAAGTTCATCATCTTCAGCAGCTTCCAAGTCGTATAGAGCACGAACTTTTCGGCCTTCGTGTTGGTGGTTAGTTAAGAGATTAGATGTGCTTGGATACAAACTGGAAAGGGTGGTTGACTGCTGCCTTTGTTCCTTCAGTGACAACTCAATGGCTTTCGCTAGATCTTCTTTTTTGTTAGCCACAGTACCAGGATCTTTGGCTACAAGAGCTGGGCTTGCTTTTGCTTGTTCCGCAGCCTCAAACGGAAGGCAGGATCGTGTAGTGGAAGGAACACTAGACCGAGAGTCAGGAGGCCTGTGTCCTAGTTCCAGCTCTGTCAACTACTAGCTGTGGCCCTGGGCAAGTCACTTAACCATTCTGGGTCTCAGTATCCTCACCTGACAGCCAATAGCTGGAAACGTTAACACCTTGTTCCTTAAGGTTATTAACCATTGCTGAGAGTCGACTAAGCTATGGATGATTCTTAAATTCATCCATCCATTCAACCATAAGAGCCTTTAATTTTTCCCACACTTCAAGGTGACACTTGTTTAATCCATTGCTTACTTCACTAGCAAAATCTCTTGAACGTACTTCTAAGTGAAACATGTTGCCACAATTTGGTACACGTACTCCTAGAAAAGTCAGAGCCTGCACAGCAACATGAGGATCTTTATGGTTCACCCTCCTCATAATAGACCGTAGACAACCTTTAGGTCTGCATGGTGTCCACTGAGGTCTGCTGCCCACAAGGCTGGACAAAAAGCGACTGAGAGCTCTACGTTAAAGGGCTCCCAGAGCTCACACAGCTGTCAGAGCTCATACCAAAGTGGCCAGTCCTTGCAGCAGAGCGTTTAGGCCTTGGTGATGGGGCTACACCATCCCCAAAGACTATTCTAAATCCATCCAATAACCACCAGTGCGAGACTGGCCGGCTTTATCACAGCTATCCAAAATAAGGCCCCAGTCCTCAGCAGTATTCATCTCACCAGTTGCTTTCTCGACATCCTGATCGAAGGGATTGGTAGCAAAGAGAGGCATCTCCACTGCGTGCTGAGGTGTCCTCAGGGACTCCCCGTCGACACCAAGGGAGTCAGGGTGCGACCGAGGAAGGAAGGGTCCTCAGGCAAAAACAGCGACCGAGACGGACTCTCCGGGCTCCGCGGCAGCTCGTCCTCTCCCCGAGCCCCAGCTACCGCGGTGGCGGCAAGCGCGGAGGAGCGGGGGCTCCAGCTTTGAGTCTGCTCCTTAGACAAATCCCTAAAACTCTGTGTAACTTAGTTTTTTTTTTTTTTTTGCGGTACGCGGGCTGTACCCGGTATGCGGGTACTCTCAACCACTGCGCCACCAACTCAGTTTTTTTATTGCACAATAGGACAGTAATTATTGCTTTACTTATTTTTTATAATGGGGGGGGTAAAAAATGTGACAAGTGGGTGTAAAAATCCTTTGTTAACTCTAAAGAGTGGTATCGATGCCAGCCACTGTGTAGCTAAGAGTATCAGGCTCCGCTTTGCAAAGAGAATGAACTTTGCTCCATACGCCTCCCGGGGCGGGGCGTCGGGGGGATCTGCCTGAGGAAGGTATCCAGATTCATTTGCAAGGATTAAAAATGTACTTTTCTGGGGAACTAGCACATAGCGTATACTACCAGTATCTTCCTTCTGCGTATAAACAACATAAAACCACAGCAAAAAGCAAGGGTTGGGGCTTCCCTGGTGGCGCAGAGGTTGAGAGTCTGCCTGCCGATGCAGGGGACGCGGGTTCGTGCCCCGGTCCGCGAAGATCCCACATGCCAGGGAGCGGCTGGGCCCGTGAGCCATGGCCGCTGAGCCTGCGCGTCCGGAGCCTGTGCTCCACGGGAGAGGCCACAACAGTGAGGGGCCCGCGTACCGCAAAAAAAAAAAAAGCAAGGGTTGAAGAAAAAACCACACACAAACTCTTAAAATACAAATTGTGTATTTTTGCACCTTAGGAGATCAGCCTGTCTAAATATTTGTGTTCATTCAGTTCCATTGATTTTGCACCATCTGACTCTTCTGAGTTTCTTCAAGCTCTTTAACGATGGTCTGAACTCCTCAGGCCAGATTCATCAGAAAAACACCTTCATCACTCTATCCTGTTGCACTTGCCCATCAATCTCACCTTGACTGGGGAGCCTGCTCTGGATATCTCTAAGCTCCCTCTTTTGCTACTGCGTCTGTATCTTTTATCAGTGACCTGTCCCTTTGGAAAGGGCAGTGATCTTCTGTCTCTCCCACAGATGCGCCGAGAGTACCCCTGCCTCCACTTCCACTATGTTTGTCTGCCTCCCTATGTTACAACCCAAAAGGGTTTGTTTTGGGTTTTCCCTCCAAGGTTTTTAAAGCTTGGCTACAAGGTGTGAGGCTTGGTTCTTCAGACCAGCATCAGGGCTGGGAAATTGTTAAAAAGGCAGAATTTCAAACCTTTCTTCAGATCTACTGAATCAGAACCTACTTTTTCAAGAGATCTCAGGGGATTCAGATGCACATTAAAGTTTGAAAACCAGGGCTTCCCTGGTGGCGTAGCGGTTAAGAATCCGCCGGCCAATGCAGGGGACACGGGTTCGAGCCCTGGGCCAGGAAGATCCCACATGCCGCGGAGCAACCAAGCGCATGCGCAACAACTACGAGCCTGCGCTCTAGGGCCCGTGAGCCACAAGTACTGAAGCCCACACGCCTAGAGCCCATGCTCCTCAACAAGAGAAGCCACCGCAATGAGAAGCCTACGCACTGCAACAAAGAGTAGCCCCGGCTCACCGCAACTAGAGAAAGCCCACATGCAGCAATGAAGACCCAATGCAGCCAAAAAAAATAAAAGAAAGAAAGAAAATAAATAAAGAAAAAATTTTAAAAAGTTTGAAAGCACTGTTTTAAAAATCATCATACTGAAAGAACATTTTTAAACCAATAATTTGCAAATGTATTGTGTATAAGAGTCCCTTGGGATGCTCCTTAAACATGCAGATTTTCTGATCCACCCAATGGAGAACTGAGTCAGTATTTCTGTGGACAGACTAGTGCAGAGGCCACACTTGGAGAAACTCACTTTCAAACAGAAAAACTAGAGCATCTTCACTGTGCTTTTCATCAGTGGAAGGTGTTTCTAGCATGTTAGGGTGATTCGCTTCTGACACACTTGTCGAGGTATAAGGGCAGTCAATTTCGGCGTTTTTTCACTTTCAGAAACCTCCTAGATTCCTTCATCGAGGCTCACAGGTGTTCAGACTTCTTCCTCAAGTTTTCCCAGGGGCAACTGTAGCCACCCCAACTTTACCTGGCTCACGTGTGCTTTCACCTCTGCTTCCCGCAGTGTGTACTTGGGGAAGAGGGGCCCAGCGTGCGTTAGACCACCTGCCCAGAAAGCAAGTGAGCATCTCCTCAGTACAGTCCTTCTGCCTTGACTCTGATGGGCAGGGATATGCCACTCTTCTCTCTGCACCTGCTACCGGAGAGGATGAAAGATAATGGTATTTAAAACACGGGGGAAATCTCTTTTAAATGCCTGTTTTATTAGATCCCTGTCACTTGATTTCCTCCCAACTTACTGAAGCCAGAATGTGCTCACAAACCCCTGTCCAAGCTGAATATTCAGGTTGGGTTCAAATTCCAGCCCTGGTGTTTTCTTACTATGTGACCTTCAGCAACTTTCTTAAGCTTCCCTGATCTAGTTCCTCATCTCTAAATGGAAATAATAAGAGCATGTACCCCAGAAGGTTGTTGTGAGGATTTTCAGAGTTAATGTTTGCCAAATATTGTTCTACGCTTGCCACAAAATAAGCATTGCTAAATTTTAACATATTATCAAAAAAGATGCTTTGGCAGAGATAGCTAGATGCCTACCTACGGTGGACTGGTACTTTGCTCGTCCCCTGTGAACCCTGCTTCCTGGATTTTATGCCTTTGTGTAATTGCTTCCCACTTTGACTTTGGATTCGGCCAGGCCATGAGCTTTGGCCAATGGGACCATGGCAAGCATGGTGTAAGTGGAGGCTTGATAAGCACTTGCACACTGAGGTGCATGCCCTCAGAACGTTCCTTCTTGGAACCCAGCCACCAGTCCATGAGGAAGCCCAAGACACCACGTGAAGGAGAACCAATGTCTCAGCCAACAATCCCTAGCTGACCTCCAGCCAGGAACCAACACTAACCACCAGCTCTAGGAGTGAGACCATTTCAGGTTATTTGGCCATTCCAGAACCACCTGGTCAACCCACAGAATCATGAGAAATAATAGATAATATTGTTGTTGCTGGTTTTTTTCTTCTTTTTTTTAAAAATTATTTATTTATTTATTGGGTGCATTGGTTCTTCCTTGCTGCATGTGGGCTTTTCCCTAGTTGCAGCGAGCAGGGGCCACTCCCTGCTGCGGTGCATGGGCTCCCCACCGTGGTGGCCCCCCTTGCTGCAGAACACAGACTCCAGGTGCACAGGCTTCAGTAGTTGCAGCATGTGGTCTCAGCAGCTGTGGCTCACGGGCTTTGTTGCTCCGTGGCATGTGGGATCTTCCTGGACCAGGGCTCAAACCCGTGTCCCCTGCATTGGCACGCGGACTCCCAACCACTGCGCCACCAGGGAAGCCCCTGTTGTTGCTGTTTTAAGCCACTAAGTTTTGAGGTCGTTTGTTTCACAGCAACAGATAAACCCAATATCCATTCTCCCCATTTCCACATTAGCAGAACCCCAATTTTATTTCATGTACAACGTACCCAGCAAAAAAGTCTGTATTTCCTTCCCTTCCTTTCAGAGGGGGCTGGCCATGTGACACAGTTTTGACCAATAAAATTAAGAAGTTGAGTGGGGCTTTCAGAAGATCTCCCTAAGAGGGGTAGGCCACACTGGCTGTCCACTCTTCCCCTTCTGCCTGCCTGGAACACAGAATGGATGCTGTGGGCAGGTAAGCTGTCTTCTGACAATGAGGGGAAAATCTAGAGAATCACAGAGACCTCAGACCTGACAGCCTTGAGCCACTGATCTAAATAAAGCAACTTTTCAGAATATGAGAAAAACAAGCCCCTATTTTGTTAAAGCCACTGTTACCTCCTAACAGACCCCGTTATCACTGTAACAGGCATCTGATTCCAATGCTCATGATGTTTCAATCACATTATTTACTAGCACGGAAGCTGCGTAGTATAGTCGTCTTCAGTCTAGCCTGCACTCTAGAATTGGAATCTCTGTGGGTGGAGGTGAGTTTACTTGTATTTTGGTTCCCATAGCACACTGCTTCATAATAGTTCAGCAGAATAGTACGCCTTGCGTTTTCAAGGGTACAGCTTGCCTGGCAACATGGCTTGGCAAAACCACAGAATAGTGCTGAGGAGCTAGAAAGTAACATGAAGGCCTTTGCTGTTTTCTTTTCATGACTCTTTGTCCATGTATGCCTAAGATCATCTCTTCAAATAGGTTGGAGGTCAAGGACATCTCATATTTCTTTTTACTATGTGTGCTCAATGCTGTACCTTACATATTAGCCAGTAATTTTCCATAAAGATTTAGCAAATTGTGCCCTAGAAGTGTTTAAACTATATCCTATGACCATTTTTATGTTAATTTGTTTGTTTGTTTGTTTGCGGTACGCGGGCCTCTCACTGTTGTGGCCTCTCCCGTTGCGGAGCACAGGCTCCAGACGCGCAGGCTCAGCGGCCATGGCTCACGGGCGCAGCCGCTCCGCGACATATGGGATCTTCCCAGACCGGGGCACGAACCCGTGTCCCCTGCATCGGCAGGCGGACTCTCAACCACTGTGCCACCAGGGAAGCCCACTCTCAGCCATTTGATAACCAACCCCCTCCTTGATGTTTGTGAGCTCCTCACAATGCCCTCCTCCACTGCCTCAATGGCAGATACTTTCTGGAATTTCTGACACGCACAGCAGAACAACCAATGTGGCACATGGATCGCTCTTTGGATTACCTTAAAATGCTCTTTCCAAGAAAGGAGAGGCCAAGAAGATTGAGCTTTTGGTATTTGTTCCAAGGTGATGACACCTGGGTTCTCATCCTCTCTTATCCAGTCCTCTGCCAGAACAGGGAGAAGTAGTGAGATCAATGTGAGAGTTGTTTTTAAACAGAGGTGGCCTGAAAGCAATATGACATGGTGGTTACGAGGACCTCTCTGGAGTCGGGCATCCCACACCTCCATTCTTGGCTCCATTCTTTCTGGTTCTAGGATTTGGACAAGTTGCTGGATCTATTTAAAGCTCAGTTTCTGCACTCTAAAAACAGGATAATACTCTGTCCAAGCTGCTGTGCGAAGTAAGGAAAACGGCATCTACTAAATCCTCTATCCATACTTAGCTCTTGAGCAGACAGTGGTGCACAGCAGTTAAGAGTGAAGGCTCGAGAGCTGGACTGCCCTGGTTTGAATCCCAACACTACTACTTCCCAGCTGTGTGACTTTGGGCAAGTTACTTAATCTCTCTGTGCCCCAGTTCCCTCATGTGCCCAACGGGGATGATAATGGTACTTATAGGTTTGACGTAAGGATTAATTTGACCTAACATTAGGTGGGCCTGACATCTCAGTTTGCTCAGGACAGTTGCAGTTTATGCCTTTTGTCCGGTATCCTGGCTGGTTCAGCATTCACCTGCCCTACTTCACTCTCAGAAGTGTCACAGGTTGTAAAATTAAGTATATATCGCTTAGAAGAGTGCCTGGTACACAGTAGGTGCTAAATGTGTGTTAGCTGCTGATATCAGCCCCCATAGCAGTGCTATGCAATAGAAATACAATGTAAGCCAGATAGTAACTTGTCAATTTTCTACTTAGCTACATTTTAAAAAGCAAAAAGAAATAACTGAAATTAGTGTCTATAATATATTTAACCTAATATATCCAAAATATCAGCATTTCAATGTGTAATCAGTGTAAAAATTATTTGTGAGATATTTTTCTTTGTTAGTCTTTGAAATTTGGTGCGTATTTTGCATTTGTTGCACATCTCAGTTTGGACTAGTGACATTTCACATGCCCAGTAGCCTAGTAGAGTAGTGACATTTCAGGTGTTCACACGTGGCTAGTGGCTGCCATACTGGACAGCGCAGTTCTGCAGACTTTCCATTCCTCATTGGAGATGATGGGCCAGACGGTCTTAAGACCTTCTCAGGTCTGTAGTGTCAAGGTTCAGATGCTTAGCTTCTCTGCCATACTCCTACAATCGGGGCTCTGATGCAGGGCTGCGGAATGTATTTTTACTAAACATCTTAGCCTTCCCTCCCCATCGGGTGCCCAAGTCACTGAGAAGGAAAGGGTAGTAACCTACCCTTGGAGAAATTTCTGCTGGCTTCCTGGCAAGTGGAGAAACCATGGGCTAATCAGTGTTTGCACGCTACTTTATTACTATGGTCTTACTCAATTATGAAAAGCAATGCCACACGTATTAATTTCTCCCATGTCACAGTTTCCTCCTATTTGGAAACATCGTCAAGAAAACACAAAAGGTGGTTTTGCTATGAACATTTGGCCTTTTCCCCGTAGACGATCTCTCTCCAAACTTCTGATTGTGTTTTTGTTCCATTCTCTGGACTGGGTCCAATATCACCACATTCCTCTAAATTATGCTGCCTCTAACTAGACCCAGAAATGCAGTCAGATCCTGACCAAACACCAAAGAGTGGAGGGGTACTTTTTGATTCTGGTACTTTTCGGCTATCTCTATCTCCTCCTTCAGGGACAGTTTCTTTTTATCCCAACAAGTCTTAGCTTTGTTTTCTCAAACGTAAGAAGATTTTAATCTGGGGAGAACTGATATTGGTGAGAGATGGAGCAAGAAAGAAGGAATGTAATATTATTTAATTTCAAAAATGAAAATTGAGCCCCACCGATCGATGAATCTCATTTATGGATCCTAAGTACTGGCTAGCAACACTATTAGGACCTGCTAGAACAGACCCTTTGCCATAACATGTGGGGACAACGTTGCTTGTGAAGGCTCTTCAAACTAAGAGAATGGTCTTAGGATGTTAGAGGCCATGTAATTCAACGTTCTCTTTTACTGAGTGGGAAAGTGGGCCAGGTGAGATTCAAACACGTGGTGCAGTTCAAAGGGCAAGTTAGTCAAACACAGGGGTCGGGAAACCTGGTCCCCTGGCTCTTATTACTCTTAGTATTGCACATCACACCACAGTTGCTTTGATTTGGGGATACTTCTCCTATTGAAATTCAACATGCTGTTCATTCCCAAAAGGTTCTACCAACTTTATGCAGTTTATATGGTCATTTTATCCTTGCTTCCACATCTCAAACCCTTTCACGCGGGTCAGCTCTCCATCCAAGGGTGGTGTTCAATGTATCCTGAACCCAATTAGCACTTTCTAAAAGGCCTGGGCAATAAAATCACTTGGTGGTCAAGCATGGGTGTTCAATCCCATACTTGACCACCAATCTCCCTGCAGGTGGCAGAATGTCAGCTGTGGTCCGAGCAGGTGGTTTGAGTTTCAACGGAGGGTGGGAGCTGGTAAAGGGTCTTGGCACAAAGATTAGCTATGAATCCTTCCCTCCACAACAATCTCTCGCCCAGACTAATGTAGATGGTGGGATTACGAATCAAGCAGAATAGTGGCGGGGTGGTGGTGGTAGGATGAACTGGGAGATTGGGATGGACATATATACACTGATATGTATAAAATGGATAACTAATAAGAACCTGCTGTATAAAAAAATTCTAAAATTAAAAAAATAAACAAATAAATTAATTAATTAAGGAGAATAAGCACACAAGCCACCTATGGGAGCCACAGGGCTGACAGGGGCCTACCGGCCCCCAAGCAGGTAGCTGGGACAGGGCCTGGCCATGTAGAAGAGAAAAAAAAAAAAAAAAGAAGAGGGACAGGGTTCCTATGAATAAAAGGCTGATGACCCCGCCTTACACAGTTTTGTCTGATATTTTAACTCCTTCAGCTACAGAATACACACATTAAGTTTCCAAAGCAGCACGGTACACCCTGTACCCGGTTCCAATGCCCACCCTGCCAGCTGCCACCGCTTGAATGACACTGACCTGCTGAAAGGGGAACAGAAAACTCACACGTGTTCCCGATAAACACCCTACGCCACCCCATTCATATGAACTGCAATGAAAAACCGTATTGTGGAAATCGCCAGAACTAAACCCAAAAGAAGTTTACCAGTTCCCGTGTCTTTCAGAGGGTGATTTGAGAGGGATAAAAGACAGGAAGAGGAGTGTACGTCTTGCTTTAAACCCGCTCTTCCTCACTTCTCTAAGGAATCTCTGACCTATGATTTAGGAAGGGAAGACCATGCAACTAGTTACACAGCTTTTGCTCTCTGTTTGATAAGTCACCTGTTACAGCTAAGACAGGCTGTTCCCTTGGCTTGGCCATGGGTGGGGGAGACAGGGGTACAGATGAAGTCTGACCTGGGGTCATGGAGATCTGACCAAGACATTATAAACTGAACTCAGGTTAATTTCAGTTTTGTTGGAATTAAAAAAAAATCAATTGATTGAGTCGATCTCACCAAAAAAAGGACTCATACCACTCATTTATTCTAGAAAACTTCCTGCCCTGTGCAAAGGACGTAGAGTTAACGGGGGGAACACAGGGGCTTTGGTGATTAAAGACTTTTCTTTTTTTAACATCTTTACTGGAGTATAATTGCTTTACAATGTTGTGTTAGTTTCTGCTGTATAACAACATGAATCAGCTGTATGTATACGTGTATCCCCATATCCCCTCCCTCTTGCATCTCCCTCCCACCCTCCCTATCCCACCCCTCTAGGTGGTCACAAAGCACCGAGCTGATCTCCCTGTGCTATGTGGCTGCTTCCCACTAGCTATCTGTTTTACACTTGGTAGTGTATATATGTCCATGTCACTCTCTCACTTCGTCCCAGCTTACCCTTCCCCCTCCCCATGTCCTCAAGTCCCTTCTCTAAGTCTGCGTCTTTATTCCTGTCCTGCCCCTAGGTTCATCAGAAGACTTTTTAAGCCACAGCTGGTTAACATGATCAAAATGAGTGGCAAAGCCGTCCCAAATTTAACGGGAGGTGGAGGTGGAGAGCTTTGAAATCCTTGGAACTACAGGAGGAGCCCATCACGATTCAAACGCCGGGCTCAGCGGGCTGGGGAAGAGAGAGGAGCTGTCGGCGCCTCCTTTGCATCCCAGACCCTGCGGGGAGGGCGTTCCCCATGGTGCCTCTCAGTTCAGACGGTAGGTTTCTCCTTCCTAACTCTCCGAGCAATACTTAACGCTGGTAGTTTTCTCCTGCCACCTGATGAGCGTTACCGAACATATTCCAACCAACTGGTTCAGTCCAGAGACTACGAGCATGTTCCAGTTTACTTTCTGTTCAGTAATTTTGGAAAATATGACCGATTTGATTCTGGTTAGAAAGCGCTTGGATCAGCGACTTTAAAACACCCCACGACCGCAAACGACTTTGGACGTTAACCAGAAATGCATTACTATTCAGGATCTCATCCGTCCTAAACCCTGGGGTCAGAGCACCGGTGGTTTCCATTAACTTCAGGTGATGATGATGAAAGATCCACGGGGGAGAATCCCACGATCCGTGGAAAACTAAAAGCAAGCCGCGGACGCCCAGGGCGCGCGGGCCGGGAGTACCTCCCGCAGGTCCGGATCACCTGACTCGCGGAATTTGGGGCCGCGCGGGGTGGAAGGGGAGGGGAATGGTTAGCACCTCCCTTCCCGCTCCCGCGGGATCCGGGTCGGCGGGGGCCGGCGCCGGGCGGCCACGTGGTGGTGCTGCCCCCGCCCCGCCCCGCCGGCCCAGCCCGGGAGCCGCGGCGCCCACTGACCCCCGCAGCGGGGGAGGAGGAGGGACCGAGGCGCAGGAAGCTGAGCAGGAAGCGAGCCCGGCGTCCGCGTTTTTCCTGGGGAAGCGGCGGGCGGGGTGGCGCAGCCAGCGGGGCCCGGGAGCTGCCGCCGCCGCCTAGATGGGGTGAGTGCGCGGCGCCGAGAGTCGGGAGGCTCCCCGGAGCGGGCTCGCGGGCTCCGGTCCCCGCCTTTGTGTCTGGGGTTCGGACGAGGGAGGCGGCCAGATAGGCGCGGACGACGCGCCGGCGGAGTGGCTCGGCGAGCTGGCAGCGAGGGTCCCGCCACCAGTCCCTTGTCCCCGCCGGCCGCCCGCTGTCTGCAGAGGGCAGACTGGGAAACACAGGAAGAGGAGGATGGTGGGCGTCAGAGCAGAAAGGGAGGACGAGCCAAGTTAGGAGCGGGGTTTTCTCCTACCGGCCCCCGCGACTCGCAGGCCGGCTGGGGCAGGGGTGGGTGCGGAGGGAGCGCGGGTGGGAATGAATGACCAGTCCCCGGCAGGGCGTTCTGGGTGCCCCGAGTCGTCTCCCTGTCCCACCTGCCTGGCCCGCCTGCGTCTGGCTCCCCCCAGTCCCCGCTTCAGGGCTCGACCCGCCTCCGCGCTGAGCTTGGAGGAGCTGGGGAGGAAGGCGCGAGCGGGAGACTCGGGGGGCTCGGCGACCGAGGGTCCGCTATTGTTCTTTTTCTGACTCCGGGAGCCCTCCGCTGGCCCAAGGGTGCTGGCAGGGCCACTCCGGGCCTGCGACTGACCCCGCTCCCCGTCCTTCCTGTCCGTTTCCCCACCGCAGCTCCGAGGAGGGCCGGGAGGAGAGATGCTGGAGTTCGGGCAGCCTTCGGGCAGCTGGGGCTTTGGGAGGAGGCAGGATGTGGAGCCGCGCGCGAGAGGGGCGCCCGCCCGCCATCTATCCCAACCTCTGCCCGGGAGGGTGGGTACCCTCCCTAACCAACCCCCCCCCCCCCCCTTAGCTGCTGGCTCGGGCAGGTTTTTGTGCCTGCGGTTTAGTTTCTGCAGTTTGCAGAGTACATCTGCTAACCCCGGGCTCACGCTCTCCTTTGAGTTTGGACCTCGTCCCCCGCTTTTGTGGAGGGGGGTGGGCCTCAGAGCCGGGAGAGACAGCAGACGCGGCAGACGGAGCCCAGGGGAAAGTGGAGGCGCTGCAAGTGATCTCCCAGCTCCTGGGCTCTGTAGCCAGGCTTGGGCTTCTCCAAGGAGCCCAGCTCAGCGCAACTTTGTTTCCAGTGATTGGGGCAAATCTGCGGACTCAAGGCCGCTCACCTGAACCAGCGGCTTCCCTTGGCAACAGGCTCACAGGTGACTTAGATGGGTTTCTCTTTTCCTTCCGCGAGAGGAGACTACCGAGCGCCCTGCCAGTTCTCTGGAGAATGTCATCTCAAGACCGTCAGGGCCTGGCAGAGGGAGGAATTGTTTTACTGATCAGTGAGACTTAAAAGAAGTTCATCTTAGCGAGGAGAGTCTCACCTCCTTGAGGTCTGAACAAAGTTGGAAAAGAGAGAGTGTATCACAGAGAGGCTGGATTTTGATTGCTCTGTCCCCAGCCTGCAGAGTCGTTGTTTACAGGTGTGGCTGGGAATTTTATTACTGATGGATGTAATCAGATCATCCTTTCTTAATGATGCTTACTTAACCAGTGTCATATTTTTTCCCTTCCGCTTGTAAGATAATAGATTTTATGTGAGGAAATGTATCCAGTTCTTGTAATTTTTAACCAGTGCTTGCAGAACTTGGATTGGGAGAGGTGCTCCCATTCTGGGCTGTCTCCATTCATTGAAATGCTTCAGTAATGAATGTATTGTATCATTCACACTCCTTAGATGTGTTTTTATGGCTTTTTTTGGGGGGGGGGAGGGAGGGAGGGTTATAACCCTGCTGAAAAATCTTATTACTATTATCTGTGAAATTGAAATAAAGTAATGGATGCTGGGCCTTGGAGAGTCAATGGGGACGTGATGTAGTGCCCGTGTCTGCTAGTAGTGTATCTGACAATGAAGTTCTGTCTCCAGACTGCCACTTCTATAGCATCTTTGAGGCCGGCACACCTAGTATCACTCACCTTTTAAAGGTGAAGAACCTGAGCTTTGCAAGTTCGGGGAACTCGGCCTTGGAGTCACTGGAATGTGATGAAGGAGCTTTGTCTCTCTGTTCCTTCCTTCTAGCCTTCCGCTTTTTCCAAATAAAAGTATGAAAAATCTCAAACGTACCTAAAGAGAACGTAGTAAGGCTTCCATTTTTCCACGACTTATGTTTGAGTTGCTAATCTTTCCATATTTGCTTCATACCCCCCCACACCTGCCCCTTAAAAATAAACTGTAACTGAAATATTTTATCCATCCTTCCTCCTCTGCCTCCATCCTCAGGTAACCACTAACGTGAAGTCAGTGTACACAGTGCCCAAAGGTGTTTGGTACTTCGGTATTACATATCCGCAAACTGTATCTGCGAGCTTGTGTGTTTAACATTTTATTTAAATGGCATAATTCTATATACACACGGCTTGCATTTTTAAATTTGTCATTATGTGTTTGAGGTACATGTAGATCTTATTTACTTTAGCTGCTACAGAGAACTCTAGTGTAGGAATAAATTATAGCATACGCTTTTCCTCACCAAGAGAAAATTTGAGTTTCCACTTTTTCACTGTTACACTTTTTCTTCAGAGGACAGTTGATCTTTCCCACTTTTTTACTGTAACAGTGCTGCAGTCAACATCTGAGACATGTTCCCTTGAGTAGTTTCTTTGTTACACACCTATACATTTGATTCCTGGGTAGTGAGATCTAGGTAATGATGCATTTATTATTTCTTCCTCAGCAATATGTAGGGTGTATGTAGGGTCTCTCCTGGTTATTTGCTGAATGAAAAGTGAAATTGATCCATTTTTAGCTCTAAGAGTGTTAGTTGGCTGGATTCTTTAGTTTTTTCAATTAAAAAAAATAAGAGTGCCTCTTAATTCTAAAGTTGGAGCATCAGACAGAAGTGTGGTGCTGAGTTTGGGATACGTGTGCTGAAGCCTTTTCTTGGCCAGTCACTGGTGGTGTAACCCTGGGTTACTCACTCTACCTTCTCTTCCTCATTTCTTCAGACTTGGAAAGATTAAGGGGCTTGAGTATGCATTTACAAAGGCACATTCCTGCTCTAAGTGTGTATGAAAATACGGCTGTGTTCATGACATTTTGCCCTGAATTGTAACCTCTTAATCTGGAAGCAGTTCAAGGCATTTAAACCTATTGGTTTCCTCATTATTCCTTCAAATTACCAGGCACACTCCTGTCTCAGAGCCATCGCGTTTACTGTTCCCAGTCTCTGGACTGCTCTTCCCCTAGATGTCTCCAGGGCTGTGGCCCTCAACCCCTTAGCTCTTCACTTAGACGTCACCTTCTCAGCCCATCTTCCCTGGCCGCCCCCTTCCAGCATGTCCTGCTGCTCTTTTCTCCTTTATCTGTTTGTTTATTTATTCATCCATTTACTTATTTATTTTTGACCAGGGGTCGAACCCGGGCCCCCAACAGTGAAAGCACCAGTCCCTAACCACTGGACACGGAGAGTTCCCTTTTCTCCTTTATTTTCTTCCATGGCACTTAATTGCCTTCAAACTTGCCAGAAGTTTGTATTAGTTTGGTTCATATCAGTAGTATGTCTGTCCTTACTAGAATATGTGCTCCAGGAAGACAGGGGTTTTGTCTGTTTTTGTGTACTGTTGAATCCCTAGTGTCTAGAACATTGTTGACGTACCGTAAGTACTCACATGTTTGTTGAATGAAAGAATTTCATGCTTTTTTGTTGTGATTTTTCTACTTAGAATTTCTCTTAGCACATATCGGATATCCTAAGTGGTGCTGGCTGTTCTCCCAGCTGTATTTGAGTGCCCCAGATGTCGTATTTACAGGTTGCATCAGGATAAAAACACAGGTTCTTATACACAAAGCACTTCATTTAAGTCTGTGTGATCTATCCCACAAAGCACTTGTGCCTTCATATTTTTCCGCAGCATTTACCTAAACCTGAATTCAAAAGAAAATATAAGTAACACGATGCTCAGAAGCACACCCATCTTTCCTTTTCTTGGTACCTGAGCTTTCCCACATTTTAAATGTGGAAGATGTATAACCAAGTGATGTTCCCCCTCCATTCCATACAGGATCCAAACAGACTAGAAACGGTCTCGAGTAACACCCACCACACTGAATTTCTAAGAATAGAAAGTGCATTTCTCCGGATTGTTGCAGAGGGTTTACTCATCATTGCTCTGATTTTGTGCATTCATCCTGAGGTGGTGTTTTCTTTTTTCTGTGGTTGAGGGGAACGGTGACCTTAATCTGAAGATCCAGGAGAAACCAGTATATATAGTAGTGTACCCAGAAATACTTAAAAAACTGTCACATCATAAAATCCTTAACTCGTGGTACTGAAAACATTCACTGTTAGTGCCGTGCATTATTTTGCTAAAAGCCAACTGGATTTCCTCTACGTAGGAGAAATGATGAATATAGGAGTTGACAAAGCAAAGCTAAATGTATCAAAGGCCTCTTGGGTATGTTTTAAATAGGTGATAGGGAAAAGGAGTCTAGATTTTCCCCCCATTATTTATCTATATAGGTATATGATACTGATGGTATCTTTTTAAAAAAATCATTAAGATGCTGCATGATCTAGAGATTATTTCTTTTTGTTTTATCGCTACCCACGAGCTGAAAAGTGTTGGTTTAATGAAAGAGAAATGTTGTTAATCAAACCTCCGTTTCCCAACTCTAGCCATCTACAATGAACAGACTGCTCTAGCCTTTGATATCAGACTCACTGGTTATTAGTCAATTTAGTCAATATTTTAATAAGTAACTGTAACTGTACAGACTTAGCCATGTGTTTTAAAACAAAACATTTTTCTCTTTGAAGTATGCCTCATTCTTCATGCTTATATTGTGTCCAGTAGAGTATCTGTCACATAGTAGGTGGTTAACATTGAACTACATACACACACACACCCCCCCCCCACACACCCCCACCCCCCCCCCCCACCCACCCACCCACCCAGGGCCATATAGTCCTTCAGGGTGGCCATCAGATATTGAGCTTTCGGAGGCTAGAGGAGAATTTAAACAGTAATCAAAAGGCCGAGGAGTAGAGGTAGTTAGCAAAATGCTAAGGTTGAAGTTCAGAAGATGTAGTTCTTTCTCAGGCAAGTCACATCACCTCTATAAGCCTTGGTTCTCTTGCCTATCGTTAAGAAACCCCTTTCTGCCCTATCCACCCTTTGGAGCAGTTACTGTGTCTTAACTGCTTCACCAGCTGGTTTTGTGTGATGGGTCTCACCTCATTTAACCTTACCTGGGATCTTGTCCAGTTCTTTCTGTAGTAAATGGCATTCACTGGAAATAGTGTCTTGCCTTATAAATTCCACAACCATTGGTCACCCCTGGGTAAGGGGCAACCTTTGGGAGTTCATGACTTATCCACCCCTGCTTCTAAATGAACGGAATCCAGTTGTGAGAAAAGTTGGTTGTAGTCCAAGAAGTTTATTCTACAGTGGAAGAAAATATATACTCTTTTCCTTTATTTTTTTCTTAAATTGACATTTAGTGAACACCAAAGTTTATCAAGTAACCAAACGTAAGCAGTTCATCCTCTACTATATCAGTTTCCCTCAAAATCAATTACTACTTTTAAACCTCAATTCAACTTTTCTTATCCCTGTTAAGTATTGCAGTTGTTAAGAGCAGTATCAGTATTTTTCTTTTTTTCTTTTTCCTTTGCTTACTAGATGAATTCAGTTTGCTTAATCCAGAGTGTTTTCTTTTTAAAGAGCTAAATGACTCTAGAATTAACAGCCCAGCAGCATCTCTCTCTTTTCACTTTCACTACATCTGTCCAGTTCCCTTTGCTGGCTGAAGTGACAGAAACCCAGCCAGGAAAAAGAGCTCTGGCAGAGCTCACTGGTGGGGAGTAAAAGGCTGAGCAGCTTCCTTTGCCCTAGGGCAGCACAGAGTCAAGTGTTTTCCTCCAAGAGGAGTTCATTCTGCAAACCGAGGCAGGCCATCTAGCAGTGATTCTTCAATATTTTTGAGTCAAAGATGGACACTTTTGCAAATTGGATGCAGGTGTTGGACCACTTTTCCTAGGGGGAAATTCACTTATATGAAATGATGCTGTACATTTGTAATCCTTGTCAGTTTCAAGAGGTTCATGGAAGTCCCTGTGTGTGAAGCCCAGTTATGAACCTCTTTGGAATCCCCAGGTTAACGCAAGATCTATCGAATGTACCTAGAAAACCTTGTTGCCTTTGTCCTGTTTACCTTTAACAGCCACCGCATAAGGATCAGGAGTGCAATGACAGGGGGTCTGTTTTCTATCATGTGCCACTGTTCCCCAGACCTGATAACCTATCATACACGAGTGAAAAGTAATAATTGTGGGGTTTATACCTTCAGTAGGAAAACCAGTCTCTAGTCGCTATACTAACCAGTCTACATACCACTGACCATTTTTAGGAACTACTTCTATTGGATGTGGTAAGATGCTATTTAGAAGTAATAAAAAGCGAACCTGTCGTATGACTATTTCGCAGAGATGTGATGGATTCTAAGGCTGGGTCATGAGTTCCTCACCCCAGGGACAGCATTTCTTGGTCTAGCATTGGACCTGTACCGTTCTCTGCTTTCCAGGCGACAGCAGTTTCCTCCCTTTGCTGTTGCAGGAGGGAACTGAGATGTCCCTGGGTCCAGCCCACGACACTTCTAAGCTCACGGGGGTCGATCTCTGACTGCTCAGCCAGGTGGGGGGAATATCCTGACTGGCTCTGTTCTGTGCTTCTCATCTCGGCCTCCTAGCCTATGGGGCTGCCTCCAAAGGGACTCGAGGAAGTCAGGGCCACGTTTCCTAGTTGGGGAGCTGGCCCTCAGCTGGAAGCCTGCTCTTCCAGAGGAACTCGCCCTTCTGTGGGAGGTAGCAGGTGCTGGGAGAAGGTACTGCCATCGTCGACCACGCTCAGGAACTGTTCTGTCCCTCCATCTTAGGCGACATTCTCCATCTCTTCAGACAATAATTGGGCCAGAAGGGACGCGGGGAACGATGCAGGTTCTTTCAACGAGTTAGTTGGTTTAATTGAATCGAGCGCCATCTTTGCTCCAGTCACTTTGCTCCTCGGCTGGCAGCTTCCGGAGGTGCGGGCCGTCTTACGCAGTGTCCGATCCCCCTTGAGCAGCACGTGTTGGTGGAGTCGTTGGGCAGTAGATAGAAGATCCAGGGATGAGCAGCAATGCCTGCCTTCATGGAGCTTCGAGTTTTAAAGAGGTTAACACATTTTCATTCCACCGGAGCACAAGGCTCCAGTGGTTGGAATGGGATGGTGGCGGGAACACATTTTACAGAGGAGACTGAGGTCTAGGAAGAGAAATGACCCCTTGGAAAGAGGCACAGTCAGTAAGAGGCAAAGCTAGATGCGAACCTTAGTTCTGCCTGCTCTTGGCACAAGGCTTCTAGATGTTGTCCATTTCTGTTTCTCTCGGGTGTAGACAGTGACCTTGGGAGCCCCACATGGAGCTAATTATAATTGTTTAGCAGTGAAGAAGACTGGTGTAGACTTGGACAAGCTATGTTGGAGACTAGTGGGGAGTCCTGGGTGGGGCAGATGACATTGAGCAGTGACATGAAGGTTGGAAAAGGAACTGGAACCCAGACCCCTAGCATCCAGCTGGGCGAGAACCACATAAACAAATCTATGTGTCAAGCTTTGTCAGTGAGTTAACGAGTTCTGTGCTGAGCCTCTTCGTTTGATGAGAATGCTCACATAACTTGACCATCACCTCCTACGAGAGTTGAGCTGCTGGTGACTGACCGCTTTTCAAAAGTGAAAGGGACTGCTAACTTTCAGTGGATGCTTTGACCCATAGTCATTTCACTGGTGGGAGAAGCAGCCTGTTCACAGTAGCCTCCTCCCAGCTACCCCAGAGGACGTGGGAACTGGTGAGCCACAAGGCTCATGGACTTGTGGGTTGCTTTTTCTTTCTTCCTTGCCAAAGGCAGCCAGAAGGAAAACACAGTTGACCTGTGTTGGGGGATTCCCCCTCCCACCAAGTTGGAGGAGGGGTTGGGGGATTCCCCCTCCCACCAAGTTGAAAGTCCATGTATCACTTCTGACTCCCCCAGAACTTAACTTCTAATAGCCTACTGTTGACCAGAAGCCTTACTGATAAGGTAAACAGTCGATTAGCACATATTTTGTTATGTATATTAGGTATTGTAGTCTTACAATAAAGTAAGCTAGAAAAAAGAAAGGTTAAGGAAATAGTGTAAGGAAAATACACTTACAATACTGTACTGTATGTATTGATACTGTAAGTTTACGTTGTCTGTTTATATGATGAATCGTCTGTTGGTATCTACATCAGTATTGTCTTATGATACAAAACCCTGTAGATGTTATACGTATTACTAACACTAGACATCAAAAATGAAAATATGTGAAAAAATTCATATTTATAGGAAGAAGCAGCAATGTGATTGCTTTATGGTAGCCTAGTGTAGTCGATACAATTGCTTCATGGTAGTGTAGCCTATACACTAATGAATGAATCTTGATAAAAGTTTATGACATACGGTATTACAGTCATATTAATAATACAGTATTGGAAACATCGTTCCATATTTTAAAAAAGCACTTACCTGTGATGATAGGCTGATATGCAGATTCTCCAGTTATGAGAGACACAGGCATGCTCTACAGTAATATAATTCTTTGACAGCAAAGTTACAAAACAGTAAGAAAACTAACACATTTATTTTATATTAAATATCACTCACGTTATGCCTATGTAAGGATGCACTAGTATCTACACATTTTATGCATTCATGACATACCATTTAAACATTTTTTTATATTTCTAGGCTACACGGTTCATTGGTGGGTTTTTTCAAACTGTCGCAAATCTCCCCAAATTCTTCCAATCCATTTATTGAAAAACTTTCACATATAAGTGGACTTGCACAGTTCAGACCTGTGTTGTTCAAGGGCCACAAACATATGTAGGGCCCTGAGGTCCCGCACTGAACCATGTCAGGAAGGCCTCGCCCAGGGCTGGGTGGGGAGTAGTCTACCATTCTCGCTCAAGCTGAATCTTATTTCAGGCCCAATCCACATTCATCATGGATGCAGGCTGCTTCGAATATCTCAGAACCTTCTTGAATCTTTGTTTAAAAAAAAAAAAAAAATCCTTAATTTTCTTTGGGGCTGTATCATTTTTCTCTTTTGAGAAAAAAGTTTCACATTTCTTTCCTATGAGCTTTTTATAAATTGGGAAACACTTGAAAATATAGGCGTGGAGACCAACCAATATCTGTATACCATCCAGGATTTCCTAGGAGGTTTTTTTTTTTTTTTAAAGAAAAGACTCATTTCTGCCACTAACCTTCTGTATACATCCAGTCAGGAATCTTGATCAACTCCTCAGTAATTAGATTCTTTCTGTGCTATACAACTTTACACCATGTTGGTGTGCTGTTTGTTGACTTTTTCTATCGCTTTTCCTCTGCAGTCTCAAAGCTAGAACAAGATTTCTTCAGAATGACTCCTGTCCCAGCCTGTCTCCTGGCCAATCTGTTGACGGCTGCTACTGTTGGTGCCTTGTTTGGCAACAAGCTTGCTTTCTTCTTCTCCTTTAAAACAACCCCTGATTATTTTAAGTGCATACTGCTTGGAACAAAGCGCATTTGATTCTCATTACATTGCAAGTGGGTGTTTATATCCACGGTGGCAAAAGAAAAAGAAAGAGTAGCTCACCCTATCCTGGTGATATCTGAGGTGGCAGCCTGCCGGCGGGGTGCTTCTATGTGTGGCTTCCAGAACAAATGTCACCTGCCCCCCCCCACCCCCCGCCCCATTAGTGTCTCACTGGTGATTGTTTTAAGATGCACTTTTATTATGATATTGGTGCTTTTCATTGTCTTAAAGCATTGTAGTATTTCATTGTTTTATAGCTTGGAGAGAGGTGTTATACAGGACATTAGAATAATTTCTTTCTTTCTTTTTTTTTTTTTTTTTTTTTTGCGGTACGCGGGCCTCTCACTGTTGTGGCCTTTCCCGTTGCGGAGCACAGGCTCCGGACGCGCAGGCTCAGCGGCCGTGGCTCACGGGCCCAGCCGCTCCGCGGCATGTGGGATCTTCCCGGACCGGGGCACGAACCCGTGTCCCCTGCATCGGCAGGCGGACCCTCAACCACTGCGCCACCAGGGAAGCCCTAGAATAATTTCTTAAGGAACAGAAATGTCCTAATGATGGGGAAGCATCTAAATATCTCGAAGTTCTGCTCTTCCATATTGTTGCTAAACTATGGAAACCTCCGCCGTAATCTGTAGTTTGCCAGCTCAGCTGAGTATGAAAATAGCCACTTCACTTGTCTGTAATTATCTTTACATTTTCTGTTATTGTCTCGGTATCTTTAGCAAAGCTATATGGAAAAGGATTTTTCTGACTGGTGAAAAATTCATTAGATAAATTCATTAGATTTATTCATTATGCACATGCTCCGCATGTTAAAAGGACAAAGAAATAAAAATGCCACCTTTCCCTGGAATGTTGTGAGGACAAACAGCCAGAAGGAATGCCTTTTTTCATATTGGTCCATTCAGACTTCCTAGGGGGAGCTCTGTACGTGCCAGCGGCCGATCTGAGGACTGTTCCACTTTTAAAGGCAACTAAATCTTTTTGAAGTTGTAAAACGGTTGGTTTGTTGGCCAGACTTTTTTTTTTTTAATTACTAGTGTTGTCTAATACGCAGCCCAGCGTTGCATTTTGGGCTTGGGAGCTGAATCTGAATCCAGCCTTCTCCATTTTTAAATTGTGTCACTTTGGCTAAGTAAACGTTCCTGGCTGCAATTTCCTAATCTTGAAACTGAGAATAAAAACAATAGCATCTAATTTCGAAGTGGTGTGAGCATTAAATGAGATAATACTCACTTATAATCAAATAGTAAAACAATAAAATGTTGCAAAGTAATCATTTAAATAAATGATAGCTATTGTGGCTGTTATTACTATTGCTAATGTTATCATGTTCCTTATCATCCTACCTCTGAAGAACTGCTGATAGATTGGCTAATATGACTGTACCTGCCATTATAATCTATAGCTATAAAGACGGGTTGTCCCCGTATGTCACTGAAACACATCTGCCGGGCATCTTCTGTGTAGTTCAGAACTATGTTTCCCTGTGTTGTCATTCCTCCATTTAGTCCTTCTTTATATCCTTGGGTAATGTGGACAATGTAAAGACACATTTCCTTTAATCATGACCAGTCCTCTTCCCAACTGTATTAACAAATTCCTCAGTCTCACCAGACAATTTGCCTTGTTTCAGTCATCATCTAGCCACGGAGCAGTAGCATTGTGGTTAAGATGAAGATGGTGATACTTAGAATGAAGGAGAAGTTAAATTCCCTGTTGAATCCTTTGGAAAATTGTCCAACTGTTGATAGAGAAAAATAGATATGTTTTCTGAACCATATATAACAGTAATAGTTTGCACAGAAGTCTGTCAGTTTTGAAATAAAATTGTTGATTAATCATTCCTTCTTCATGTGGCAGAGTGAATCTTTTAAACTAACTTTCAACCATTATCAGCTTGCAGGATTTACTAGATCTAAGTTTTATGATTTGGTAGTAAGTGAATATTAAACATGATAACGTACATTGTTTCTTAATTTTGTGCCTGCCTTGTAAGTAATAAGTAAATGCTGTTATTGTTAATTGGATACTGTCATCAGTCTTTGAAAGGAAGATCTAAATCATCACTGTCTAATAGAATATAAGCAAGCCACAGATACAAGCCACCGTAAGTCATTTAAAAGTTTCTAGGGCTTCCCTGGTGGTGCAGTGGTTAAGAATCCGCCTGCCAATGCAGGGGACAGGGGTTTGAGCCCTGGTCGGGGAAGATCCCACGTGCCGCGGAGCAACTAAGCCCGTGTGCCACAACTACTGAGCCTGAGCTCTGGAGCCCTTGAGCCACAACTTTTGAGCCCGCATGCCACGACTTCTGGAGCCTCGTGCCTAGAGCCTGTGCTCTGCAACAAGAGAAGCCACTGCAATGAGAAGCCCACGCACTGCAACGGAGAGTAGCTCCCGCTCGCCACAACTAGAAAAAGCCCGCGCGCAGCAACGAAGACCCAACACCGCCAAAAATAAATAAATTTATTAAAAAAAAAATTTCTGGTAGGCACAAAAAGGAAAGTGAAGCAAATGAAATTAATCATAATAATTTATTTTATCTAGGCTATCCAAAATACTATCAACATATATTCAGTCAACCTATTCATGATATAGTTGACATTCTTTTTTCATAGTAAGTCTTTGAAATCCGTTGTGTATTTTCCACTTACAGTGCGTGTCAGCTTGCAGTAGCCACGTTCTAAATGCTCAGTGGCCACGTGTGATTGATTAATGACTACAGTATTAGACAGCACTGGTCTAAGTAATATGTCATTTTGTAGGTCCCGTAACCCCAGTAACCACCGGACACCTAGAATGTTCTCAATAGACGCATGCTTGATTAAGCTTCCCTGCATCTCTACCCAGTTATCTGGAATTTGGCCCTTAGCTTTCAGTGTTTCCTTAGAGAAGTACAGTAGCTCAAAAGCTTCATCACAAACTGATTACACATGGAATAATGGATATTTGTGTTCTTGGTTTACTAGTCTGTCTCTCTCTGCTGTCATGCAAATGCATTCATCTACATGGACCTTTTTTTCTTTCTTGTAGGCAAGGATTGCGTATGGGCCACATTTCTGCATCCCCTATGTACTTGGCCCAGAGTTGGTATTCAGTGTATGTGAGTAAATAAAACAGTATAGGTTTCTTATTTTTCCTCTTAAATTGCAAGCTCTTGCGTAGGCACGATATTTTTACTCTGTAGACCCTCGTAGGATCAGATGCAAGCTATGTGAGTTTGTGGATATGCGTGGCGCCCAGGGTGGGTGTGTTTTAAATCTTTGTTGCAGTTGACGGAAGCACTCCCCATCCTTTATGTTAATGCTGTTTTCTTCTTATCCCTAAACACAACAAAGCGTTCAAAATTGAAAGGTAGAAGGTCCAGGGTATCAAATTCAGTCAACAGGAGTTCGTGTTCGCTGGGCAGGCGGTTCTAGGCACCCCACAGAGCACAGGCATGGAGCAGTCTGGAGCTTCTAATGGAAGGGATCTGGAGGGCTTTTCCATTTGCGCTGCCAGGACAGTAGTGTGGCAAATCCAGGTTGGCATAGCCCCTGGGGAGTGATGCCGCGGTGACTGAGCCACTGCGTTGGGCTTCTCTTCCAGGTGTCTTGTTTAGAATAAATTAGGGTGAGTGAGGGATATTCAAGGATTAACTGCCCCAAGAATTATCCTTGGGCCCCGAGGTCTCCCGGCCCAGCTGAACCCCAGCGTTGCAACCCCCTACTCCAGGTCAGCTTCCCCGCTGTCTGCCCCTCTCTCCCTGTCCCCATCTGTCCTGAAGTTTCCGTCTTCATCCTTAGCCGCAGCACTGGGTCCCTCCAGGGCCCAGCTGTTTGGATGGCTTTTTATTTCGTGAGGGTTTTTGAAAGTCTAATGCTATTCATTTCCAGTTACTCATGATTGTTTTCCTTGTTGGCTGGTTCCTGTAGGAGAGCCAAAGAGCTATTCATATTTTCAGGATGGAAGTAGCCCAGAAGGTGGGGCTTGCTGGCCAGGTCTTCTGTGGTGAAGAAAGAACGGAGTGCTTGGAGGTGGAGGCGGTGAGGCGTTGCTGCCAGTTCAAGGAGCACCTAACAGCCAAACAAATGAGTGACCAGTGTGCCCTCCCTAACCTGTGGGTTCCGAGGGGCCCTCATAGGCCCCCTCGTTGTACTCAGCCCAGTTAAACTCTGGAGAGTGTGTAGTTCAGTTCTGTAGGTCCATGGAGTGGATGGACCTACTGTCTTCAGAAATGAGCTGAACAGACAGAAATGCAAGCTGCAGCAGTGCTGCTGAGGTCCTAGGCCCCTCTTTTATGGTGGCATCTGAGGTGACAGCCTGAGCAAGGTCGACTAGGTGAGAAGGCACCGAAGGATTGGTCAGTACTCTTAGATCGCAGGTGACGGAAACTCAACTTGAACTAGCTCGGGAAAGAAGGCGGAGTGCCTTGGCTCATGTGACGCCAAATCCTGTGCTAAAAGGGTGTAAGGGCCTCTGGGATCCCTGGAGTCAGGGGCCTTCCTGGTTCCCTCCCTCAGACCAGCTCTCTGCACTGGGTTAGGATTGAGCCTTGGGCAGCCGCCAGGCTCACATTTTTCCAGTTTCTCTGCCAGAGAGGAAGGTCTTGTCTTCCCTTTTTCTTCCCCCTTCCACTCCCTTCTCTTTTCCCTTCCTCGTATACTTGCCCCTCCTCTTTCCCCCTCCTCTTCCCCGCCCCACCCCCAGAAATCCCAGGGAGGGTGTCTGAATAGCCTTGCTAAGGACACATTCCCATCTCTAGGGAACAGCTACAGTCAGAATATAACCTGGTTGCAGTGGTGATGGGGAGGCAGGGGTAGGAGGACAGTTTTCTAGAAGGAGTGCAGTTATCAGAAGAAGGCGGGCACTGAGGGTCACAGGTCAGACAGCGTGCATGGTAACACGTTATGTTAGAGAAAATGTGGAGACCTGCCTTCAAGTGAGCAGGGACCCCGTCCCTGTTGGACTGGAGATGAGATTATATGATTTATGAATACACGATGTTCGAATGACATCCAAACATGGTAGCTGGGGCAGCAGAAATAATCATTGTGTTTTCCATCTACTCTGCCACTCCTGCCCCTAGGGTATCAGAATTCACAGAATCCATGTTATTAACTTATTTATCCCTTATTCTCAGAAGTATTTGAGGCACTGGATGACTGGGGAGGGATTCATCAGAACCATTGTGATCATCGTAAATGACATTTCCTACATTCTAGAATGTGGAGAGTCCAAGTTATCCCATTTTAAAACCGAGTCAAAGAACCGATGATGTCACGGTAAGCCAACATTTGGGAATCAAATATAACCATCCAGGGAGCTACCCTTTCACTCTAAAGATGTTTCTCACTACCTAACAACTTTGCATATGGACCTCCTTTTGACTTTTTGTATTTCATCTTTTTAAAAACAGCTTCATTGAGGTATGATTTACATTCCACAAAATTCACCATTTTTAGTATACAGTACTGTTCAATTTTTAGTAAATTTATAGAGTTGTGGAATCATCACCACAATTGAGGGTTTTTTTTTCACACACATGCACTGTATTTTATTTTTACAAGAGATAAATTGACACCAAGCATTGTAAATGGATGACCACAACAGAAGCAACAATGATTGCAATTACCGAATACGAAACAAACTCATACGATGTCATAATATTGACATTCAGTCAAGTAATCCTCCACTGTAACAGCTCCTTTACTTTGCAGTGAAAATTGATTCGTATATTTTTTGCCTCTGAGTCCTTGTGGGTTTTTTTTTTATTCAAACAGAAAGTCACAAAAATTATAATCATCCTCATCAGTTCATTCAGTCCCATGTAATTAATTTTTTTTTCAGCTTGATCTTTTGTTAGCACTTTTATGAGTTCATCAGTTTTCCATTAGAGTTCTGAAAATGCTTATTCATTCAGTTCAGCCATATAGTCAGTTACCAGAAACATGTACTTGTCAGAGTCTTTTCCATGAATTCCTTGAAGATGAAACCCTTTTATAGGAACATTTTTGCAAAAGCATCAGAGTACACCCAGAACGCTCTGTAAATGACAAAAGACTTAAAAATGACCACGGTTAAAGATTTGATGAAAGTTCATAATAATGCAATTGACAAGGAAATTTAGTTATTTCTGAGACATACATTTTAGAGTAATAACTAGAATGATGACTTATAACATTATACCAGAATATATAAGATTTTTAGAAATTTCATGTAATGTCTGAAACATATATATTAACATACATCCATACAAATAACCCAAAGAAAGTTTAGTATTAGTTTTTTTTTGTTTGTTTTATACTGCAGGTTCTTATTAGTCATCAATTTTATACACATCAGTGTATACATGTCAATCCCAATCACCCAGTTCAGCACACAACCATCCCCACCCCACCGCAGTTTTCCCCCCTTGGTGTCCGTACGTTTGTTCTCTATGTCTGTGTCTCAACTTCTGCCCTGCAAACCGGTTCATCTGTACCATTTTTCTAGGTTCCACATACATGCGTTAATATATGATATTTGTTTTTCTCTTTCTGACTTGCTTCACTCTGTATGACAGTCTCTAGATCCATCCACGTCTCAACAAATGACTCAATTTCTTTCCTTTTTATGGCTGAGTAATATTCCATTGTATATATGTACCACATCTTCTTTATCCATTCGTCTGTCGATGGGCATTTAGGTTGCTTCCATGACCTGGCTATTGTAAATAGTGCTGCAATGAATATTGGGGTGCATGTGTCTTTTTGAATTATGGTTTTCTCTGGGTATATGCCCAGTAGTGGGATTGCTGGATCATAAGGTAATTCTATTTTTAGTTTTTTAAGGAACCTCCATACTGTTCTCCATAGTGGCTGTATCAATTTACATTCCCACCAACAGTGCAAGAGGGTTCCCTTTTCTCCACACCCTCTCCAGCATTTGTTGTTTGTAGATTTTCTGATGATGCCCATTCTAACTGGTGTGAGGTGATACCTCACTGTAGTTCTGATTTGCATTTCTCTAATACTTACTGATGTGGAGCAGCTTTTCATGTGCTTCTTGGCCATCTGTATGTCTTCTTTGGAGAAATGTCTATTTAGGTCTTCTGCCCATTTTTGGATTGGGTTGTTTGTTTCTTTACTGTTGAGCCGCATGAGCTGTTTATATATTTTGGAGATTAATCCTTTGGCCATTGATTGGTTTGCTAATATTTTCTCCCATTCTGAGGGTTGTCTTTTCATCTTGTTTATGGTTTCCTTTGCTGTGCAAAAGCTTTGAAGTTTCATTAGGTCCCATTTGTTTATTTTTGTTTTTATTTCCATTACTCTAGGAGGTGGATCAAAAAAGATCTTGCTGTGATTTATGTCAAAGCGTGTTCTTCCTATGTTTTCCTCTAAGAGTTTTATAGTGTCTGGTCTTACATTTAGGTCTCGAATCCATTTTGAGTTTATTTTTGTGTATGGTGTTAGGGAGTGTTCTAATTTCATTCATTTACATGTAGCTGTCCAGTTTTCCCAGCACCACTTATTGAAGAGACTGTCTTTTCTCCATTGTATATCTTTGCCACCTTTGTCATACATTAGTTGACCATAGGTGCATGTGTTTATCTCTGGGCTTTCTATCTTGTTCCATTGATCTATGTTTCTGTTTTTGTGCCAGTACCATATTGTCTTGATTACCGTAGCTTTATAATATAGTCTGAAGTCAGGGAGTCTGATTCTTCCAGCTCCATTTTTTTCCCTCAAGACTGCTTTGGCTATTCAGGATCTTTTGTGTCTCCATACAAATTTTAAGGTGATTTGTTCTAGTTCCGTAAAAAATGCCATTGGTAATTTGATAGGGATTGCATTGAATCTATAGATTGCTTTGGGTAGTATAGTCATTTTCACAATATTGATTCTTCCCATCCAAGAACATGGTATATCTCTCCATCTGTTGGTATCATCTTTAATTTCTTTCATCAGTGTTTTATAGTTTTCTGGATACAGGTCTTTTGTCTCCCTAGGTAGGTTTATTCCTAGGTATTTTATTCTTTTTGTTGCAATGGTAAATGGGAGTGTTTCCATAATTTCTCTTTCAGATTTGTCATTATTAGTGTATAGGAACGCAAGAGATTTCTGTGCATTAATTTTGTATCCTGCAACTTTAGCAAATTCATTGATTAGCTCTAGTAGTTTTCTGGTGGCATTTATAGGATTCTCTGTGTATAGTATCATGTCATCTGCAAACAGTGACAGTTTTACTTCTTTTCCAATTTGTATTCCTTTTATTTCTTTTTCTTCTCTGATTGCCGTGGCTAGGACTTCCAAAACTATGTTGAATAATAGTGGTGAGAGTGGACATCCGTGTCTCATTCCTGATCTTAGAGGAAATGCTTTCAGTTTTTCCATTGAGAATTATGTTTGCTGTGAGTTTGTCGTATATGGCCTTTTTTATGTTGAGGTAAGTTCCCTCTATGCCCACTTTCTGGAGAGTTTTTATCATAAATGGGTGTTGAATGCTGTCGAAAGGTTTTTCTGCATCTATTGAGGTGATCATATGGTTTTTCTTCTTCAATTTGTTAATATGGTGTATCACATTGATTGAATTGTGTATGTTGAAGAATCCTTGCATCCCTAGGATAAATCCCACTTGATCATGGTGTATGATCCTTTTAATGTGTTGTTGGATTCTGTTTGCTAGTATTTTGTTGAGGATTTTTGCATCTATATTCATCAGTGATATTGGTCTGTAATTTTCTTTTTTTGTAGTATCTTTGTCTGGTTTTGGTATCAGCGTGATGGTGGCCTCATAGAATGAGTTTGGGAGTGTTCCTTCCTCCACAATTTTTTTGAAGTTTGAGAAGGATGAGTGTTAGCTTTTCTCTAAATGTTTGGTAGAATTCACCTGTGAAGCCATCTGGTCCTGGACTTTTGTTTGTTGGAAGATTTTTAATCACAGTTTCAATTTCATTACTTGTGATTGGTCTGTTCATATTTTCTGTTTCTTCCTGGTTCAGTCTTGGAAGGTTATACCTTTCTAAGAATTTGTCCATTTCTTCCAGGTTGTCCATTTTATTGGCATAGAGTTGCTTGTAGTACTCTCTTGGGATGCTTTGTATTTCTGTGGTGTCTGTTGTAACTTCTCCTTTTTCATTTCTAATTTTATTGATTTGAGTCCTCTCCCTCTTTTTCTTGATGAGTCTGGCTAATGGTTTATCAGTTTTGTTTATCTTCTCAAAGAACCAGCTTTTAGTTTTATTTATCTTTGCTATTGTTTTCTTTGTTTCCATTTCATTTATTTCTGCTCTGATCTTTATGATTTCTTTCCTTCTGCTAACTTTGGGTTTTGTTTGTTCTTCTTTCTCTAGTTTCTTTAGGTGTAAGTTTAGATTGTTTACTTGAGATTTTTCTTGTTTCTTGAGGTAAGCTTCTATAGCTATAAGCTTCCCTCTTAGAACTGCTTTTGCTGCATCCCATAGGTTTTGGATCATTGTGTTTTCATTGTCATTTGTCCCTAGGTATTGTTTGATTTCCCCTTTGATTTCTTCACTGATCTCTTGGTTATTTAGTAACGTATTGTTTAGCCTCCATGTGCTTGTGTTTTTTACGTTTTTTCCCCTGTAATTCATTTCTAATTTCATAGGGTTGTGGTCGGAAAAGATGCTTGATATGATTTCAATTTTCTTAAATTTCCTGAGGCTTGATTTGTGACCCAAGATGTGATCTATCCTAGAGAATGTTCCATGTGCACTTGAGAAGAAAGTGTAATCTGCTGTTTTTGGATGGAATGTCCTATAGATGTCAGTTAAATCTATCTGGTTTATTGTGTCATTTAAAGCTTCTGTTTCCTTATTTATTTTTATTTTGGATGATCTGTCCATTGGTGTACATGAGGTGTTAAAGTCCCCCACTATTACTGTGTTACTGTCGATTTCCTCTTTTAGAGCTGTTAGCAGTTGCCTTATGTATTGAGGTGCTCCTGTGTTCGGTGCATATATATTTATAATTATTATATCTTCTTCTTAGATCGATCCCTTGGTCATTATGTAGTGTCCTTCCTTGTCTCTTGTAACATTCTTTATTTTAAAGTCTATTTTATCTGAGTATAGCTACTCCAGCTTTCTTTTGATTTCCATTTGCATGGAATATCTTTTTCCATCCCCTCACTTTCACTCTGTATGTGTGTCTAGGTCTGAAGTGGGTCTCTTATAGACAGCATATATATGGGTCTTGTTTTTGTATCCATTCAGCAAGCCTCTGTCTTTTGGTTGGAGCATTTAATCCATTTACATTTAAGGTAATTATTGATATGTATGTTATTATTACCATTTTCTTAATTGTTTTGGGTTTGTTTTTGTAGGTCCTTTTCTTCTCTTGTGTTTCCCACTTACAGAAGTTCCTTTAGCATTTGTTGTAGAGCTGGTTTGGTGCTACTGGATTCTCTTAGCTTTTGCTTTTTTGTAAAGCTTTTGATTTCTCCACTGAATCTGAATGAGATCCTTGCTGGGTAGAGTAATCTTGGCTGTAGGTTCTTCCCTTTCATCACTTTAAGTATATCATGCCGCTCCCTTCTGGCTTGTAGAGTTTCTGCTGAGAAATCAGCTGTTAACCTTATGGGAGTTCCCTTGTATATTATTTGTCATTTTTCCCTTGCTGCTTTCAGTAATTTTTCTTTCTCTGTAATTTTTGCCAATTTGATTACTATGTGTCTTGGCGTGTTTCTCCTTGGGTTTATCCTTTTATCCTGTATGGGACTCCTGCGCTTCCTGGACTTAGGTGGCTATTTCCTTTCCCATGTTAGGGAAGTTTTCGACTATAATCTCTTCAAACATTTTCTCTGGTCCTTTCTCTCTTCTCCTTCTGGGACCCCTATAATGAGAATGTTGTTGCATTTAATGTTGTCCCAGTGGTCTCTTAGGATGTCCTCATTTCTTTTCATTCTTTTTTCTTTAGTTTGTTCTGCAGCAGTGAATTCCACCATTCTGTCTTCCAGGTCACTTATCCGTTCTTCTTCCTCAGTTATTCTGCTGTTGATTCCTTCTAGGGTAGTTTTCATTTCAGTTATTGTATTGTTCATCTCTGTTTGTTTGTTCTTTCATTCTTCTAGGTCTTTGTTAAACATTCTTTCATCTTCTTGATCTTTGCCTCCATTCTTTTTCTGAGGTCCTGGATCATCTTCACTATCATTATTCTGAATTCTTTTTCTGGAAGGTTGCCTATCTCCACTTCATTTAGTTGTTTTTCTGGGGTTTTATCTTGTTCCTTCATCTGGTATATAGCCCTCTGCCTTTTCATCTTGTCTATCTGTCTGTGAATGTGGTTTTTGTTCCACAGGCTGTAGGTTTGTACTTGTTTTGTTGTCTGCCCTCTGGTGGATGAGGCTATGTAAGAGGCTTGATGGGAGGGACTGGTGTTGGGTAGAGCTGACTCGCTCTGGTGCGCAGAGCTCAGTAAAACTTTAATCCACTTGACTGTTGATGGGTGGGGCTGGGTTCCGTCCCTGTTGGTTGTTTAGCCTGAGGCAACCCAACACTGGAGCCTACCTGGGCTCTTTGGTGGGGCTAATGACAGACTCTGTGAGGGCTGACGCCAAGGAGTACTTCCCAGAACTTCTGCTGCCAGTGTCCTTGTCCCCACGGTGAAACAGAGCCCACCCCCGCCTCTGCAGGAGACCCTCCAACACTAGCAGGTAGGTCTGGTTCAGTCTCCCCTGGGGTCACTGCTGCTTCCCCTGGGTCCCCATGCGCACACTACTTTGTGTGTGCCCTCCAAGAGTGGAGTCTGTTTCCCCCAGTCCTGTCGAAATTCTGCAATCAATTCCCACAAGACTTCAAAGTCTGATTCTCTAGGAATTCCTCCTTCCGTTGCCGGACCCCCAGGTTGGGAAGCCTGACGTGGGGCTCAGAACCTTGACTCCAGTGGGTGAACTTCTGTGGTATTAGTGTATGCCAGTCTGTGAGTCACCCACCCACCAGTTATGGGATTTGATTTTACTGTGATTGCGCCCCTCCTACCATCTCATTGTGGCTTCTCCTTTGTCTTTGGATGTGGAGTATCTTTTTTGGTGAGTTCCAGTGTCTTCCTGTTGATGATTGTCCAGCAGCTAGTTGTGATTCTGGTGTTCTCGCAAAAGGGAGTGAGAGCTCATCTTTCTACTCCGCCATCTTGGTTCCTCCTCTCCCACCATTGAGTTTTTTTTTTTTTTTTTAACATCTTTATTGGAGTATAATTGCTTTACAATGGTGTGATAGTTTCTGCTTTATAACAAAGTGAATCAGTTATACATATACATATGTTCCCATATCTCTTCCCTCTTGCGTCTCCCTCCCTCCCACCCTCCCTCCCACCACTGAGTTTTTTTTTTTTTTTTGCGGTATGCGGGCCTCTCACTGTTGTGGCCTCTCCCGTTGCGGAGCACAGGCTCCGGACGCACAGGCTCAGCGGCCATAGCTCACAGGCCTAGCCGCTCTACGGCATGTGGGATCTTCCCGGATCGGGGCACGAACCCGTGTCCCCTGCATCGGCAGGCGGACTCTCAACCACTGCGCCACCAGGGAAGCCCTAGGCAGAATTTTTTAATGGAGTCAATGTGAGTTTTAAAACACATCTCTCACCCCCAAAAAGAGCACTCATGCTCATTTGCAGTCCCTCCTTGTTACCGTTCCCAGCCCTAGACAACTGCTAATCTACTTCCTGTCTATAAATTTGCCAGTTCCGGATGTGTCATACAGATGGAATCTTACAGTATGTGGCCTCTGTGTCTGACCTTCACTTAGCACAATGGTTTTGCGCCGCATGTATCAACACTTTGTTCCTTTTTGCTGCTGGATAGTCCTGCATTCCACTGTGTGGAAATGCCACGTTTTGTGTACCTGATTGATGGATAGTTCAGTTGTTTCCACTTTTTCACAATTATGAACACTGCTGCTACACGTTCACGTACAAATCTCTGTGTGGACGCGTGTTTTCATTTCCCTTGGCAAGATGCATAGGAGTGTAATTGCCAGGTTGAATGGTAAATTTATACTTAACTTAAGAAGCTGCCAAACTGCTTGCCACAGTAACTGTTTGCTTTTTCCACATTTTGTATTTTAACTAGTAACGTTTGTGGGGTGGCCCTGTCTTTTTTTTTTTTTTAATATAAACGTATTTATTCATTTTTGGCTGTGTTTGGTCTGCGTTGCTGCGCGCGGCCTTCTCTAGTTGCAGCGAGCGGGGGCTACTCTTCGTTGCGGTGCACGGGCTTCTCGTTGCAGAGCACAGGCTCTAGGCGCGTGGGCTTCAGTAGTTGTGGCTCGCGGCTCAGTCGTTGTGGGTCGTGGGCTCAGAAGCTGTGACCCACAGGCTCTAGAGTGCAGGCTCAGTAGTTGTGGCATATGGGCTTAGGCTCCACGGCATGTGGGATCTTCCGGAACCAGGGCTCAAACCCGTGTCCCCTGCATTGGCAGGCGGATTCTTAACCACTGTGCCACCAGGGAAGTCCCATGCCTTGTCTTTTTAAACTTGATTGGTTCTTTTGGATCTTAAGATGGGGAAAAGCCATGGAATGGACTTGCGATGAAGAAGGTAAGGTGCTTAGCACATATGCTTGCCGTTTCGGGCTGATTACTAGGTGTGTGCAGGGCGGCCTATTTGCTTGAGAGATGGACACGTGGTGTGTTTCGACAGAGCTGTTGACACCAGCATTAAAGATTTGGAAACGTACACTAGGAACGGCATTTTAGAGATCATCTTAAAAAATAACCTCAGGGACTTCCCTGGTGGCACAGTGGTTAAGAATCCGCCTGCCAATGCAGGGGAGACGGGTTCGAGCTCTGGTTTGGAAAGATCCCACATACCGTGGAGCAACTAAGCCCGTGGGCCACAACTACTGAAACTGCGCTCTAGAACCCGTGCTCTGTAACAAGAGAAGCCACTGCACCGAGGAGTAGTCCCCGCTCGCCGCAACTAGAGAAAGCCCGCGCGCAGCAACGAAGAACCAATGCAGCCAAAAAACAAATAAATAAATGAATTAAAAAAAAAAACTCAATGTGAGGGATAATCACATGGAATTTCTTAGTCCTAGAGTGATTTTTATATTCCAGAGGTAGCTTGTTTTGATTAAGCCCATGCTTTTTAAATTGGATGGATTTAGGACACAGGGTAACCTGGGGGCTTTCCTTTGGTAGGCTTATCAGAGCATGTTAGCAGCCGATTTGCCAGCCCAGATAGTAGTGTTACCAGAGCCCCGGCCAATTTCGTACCAGTGCTGGTGGCTCTGACTGATTCATGGACCAAGATCGGTCCTGGTTGATGGCAGGTTTTATTTTTAAAGAAGAATGATGTATTTGTTTCTCAAAAGAAATGTCATCCCCGAATAAAGGCAAGTTGTGGATATAGGGAGGGAGATTAATGTTCTTAAGAGTTTTACTTCATGATTATTATGATACAAAATCTGAATGGCATTTACAGTTTTCAAAGAACATGATCATATTTTGGAGGGAGGAAGTAAGATATTGGAGTATTTTAGAAAAGATTCATTGCCAAAATGAAACAATTGCTTATCTTTTTTCCCCCCTTACCTTTCCCCCTTCCTTATCATCTGGGCAATCTTTTAACACACCTGCACCTTAGTGAATTCATAAAAGAGATGACATATGTGGAAGCATCTAGCCCATAATTAATGCTTAGTAAAGTTTGCACGTGTGTTGACTCATTCATTCATTTATTTATATGTATCTTTGCTGAATAAATGAGACACCTAAGCTGTGATCGTAAAGCAGCTTTGTTTGTGTCCCACTGACACTTTAAACTTTTTCAGTGAAGTGAGTCTATCTCTTGCTTCTCGATGAAATCTGTAACTTTTCTGATTAGATTTTTAAAAAGTTCTACAGTCAGTTTCAATTGCTAAATACTCTTAGTTTAGAACTTGGAATGCCTGATTTCAAATAAAAATTAAAATTTCAAATGTGATTTAAAAGAAAATATCTTTCCTTTTCTCTCTTTCCCTGCTTTCTCCTCCTCTTCTCCTGTCTTCATCTAATGGTCACGTTTTGTTCCCACCACGCCCCCCCAGGGTTGCAATGGTAAACCGGGGGTTGGAGTGGGGAGATGCGAAGTAATAGGGATAAGAAAGTTCTTACTTGGGCTTCCCTGGTGGCGCAGTGGTTGAGAGTCCGCCTGCCGATGCAGGGGACGCGGGTTCGTGCCCTGGTCCGGGAGGATCCCACATGCCGCGGAGAGGCTGGGCCCGTGAGACATGGCCGCTGAGCCTGCGCGTCCAGAGCATGTGCTGCGCAACGGGAGAGGCCACAACAGTGAGAGGCCCGCGTACCGCAAAAAAAAAAAAAAAAAAAAAAAGTTCTTACTTGATGGTACATAGCAAGATAGTGCTGTGCTCTCTGAACCTGATAGATGTTTTGAGCTGACTCTCGCTCTTGGGGTCTTTTGGGGGGAATTATGGTTTGGATTGTGTCCTCCTAAAATTCGTATGTTGAAGCCCTAACCCCTAGTACTGTGGAATGTGACTGTATTTGGAGATAGGGTCTTTAAAGATGTGATTAAGGCAAATAGGGTTCTATGAGTGTGACTGGTGTCCTCATAAGAAGACATTGGGACACAGACACACAAAGAGGGAAGACCATGTGAAAACAATGGGAGAAGAAAACCACCCACAGCGAGGGAGCGAGGCTTCAGAGTGAAATCAAAATCAGCCTTGCTGTCACCCTGATCTTGGACTTCTGGCCTCCAGAACTGTGAGGATATAGACTTCTCTTGTGTAAGCCACCAGATTGTGATACTTTGTTATGGCAGCCCTAGCAAACCAGTAGAGGAGGGCTTTGGAGATCCCTCTCCCCTTCCTTGTTCCGCTCCTGGACCATCACCGGGGACCCCTCTGATTCCCTCGATGCAGGTGATGTACTCACCTCTGCTTTGCTGCTTCTCTATCTGGGAATCAGTTTCTCCTGCTCTCTTCACCCTCTAATCCACTGTGTTAGACAGGATCCACGACAGCTTACTACCGTCTCTCATGAATTGCCTACATCTGGTCTACAGGAGGCGTACATCTGTGCTCAGATAAACTCCAGCGTTCAGGCTGACCACAGCCCAGCAGCCGCCGCTCCTTTTTTTCCCCATTCTCACAGCTTAGGCCAGTTTCTCTCCCACCTTTTAGGTTTTCTAGGCAAGGATCAGACCCCTGTCCAGTCTCTCCAAGGGGTCCTGTAGGCCTTTCTCATGAGGTTGAGTAGGCGTGACGGGAATCATTGCATAGTTCTCTCTGAAGAAAGATCCGCCCCCATTCTCCACGTGCTCTGATCCTTTTAAACCCCGGACATGAGTGAAGGTTTGAGAGTCCTGGTAACCAGTTTTCAGCTAAATCCTTTGAAACTATGTGTGCTGGACTGGCCGCTTACTTTGGAATGAAATGTCTGTTCTATCTTCGTGCTTGCAATTTGACACTCAGTGCTTGGTCACTCATCCTTTCTCTCAGCCTCAGTGAACTTCTGCTGAGTATGGACCACGAAGAGAGTCCTGCTGAGGTTAGTGGTGAAGACTTGGGCATGGCCAGGATGGACTTTTTCCTTGTTGAGAAGCTCCCTGACTGGAAGTGGTAGAATTTCATGCAATAATAATAGACCAGGCACGTAGATTTGGGGGAGTCCTTGGCCTGCTTTGTATCAGGCTGATAAAATCTCTGTCCTAAGCGCTTGCCCCCAGGATGCTAGTGGATGGTCCTTGCTCTCTGTTGACTCTTACATTCCATTACTGGAATGGTCAGCTCCCTTGGCCGAGCTCAGCATGTGGTTAGGGAGATGCTGCAGGAGGAGCACAGCCAGGAGAGAGGAGAGGCAGGCAGGAGGGGAAAGGAGGGCCCGCCTGGTAAGATTCATAGGCCAAATGAGGTGGTGGTTTTGGTTGGTTGGTTGGCTTTTAACTTCTTAATGTTTTCACATGTAGATGTGAAAACTGATCACGGAGTTTACTCAAACCCCAGTACAGCTAACCCAGTCCATTTGGGACCAAAGAGAGCCTTGCTGAGGTCAAAGGCAAAGTCTAAAGGCTACCCAGGCACCTGACCTGTATCTTTGTCCTACACATTCCTTCAGGAAACACTTACCGATTTTATGCCAATGGCTAGCACCCGAGTAATGAGCAAAATGAAAACTCTACCCTGAAAATCCTCCATTCCAACGTAAACAGCCTGAGATGTACATTTTCAGATTTGTCAAAAATTGGTATTGGGGCCCTTGAACCCCTCGCTCACATCCAAGGTCTAAAAGGGTCAGGGTGTGTGGAGATTGGGGGAGGATCTTTGGAGAGAACTTTGCAATGATTCCCACCATACCTACACAGCCTTCTGAGAGAAGCTTCTAGGACTGTGGGCAGAGCTTGGACAGGTGTCTGACCCTTGCCTGGGAAACCTGAGATGGGTGTACCCGATCTTGTGGGAAAGGCCTGACAAGGTGCCCTTTTCTCATCAGCTTGCCCAAATCCTGAGTTTCCTTTATAGCCACTTAGACCCTACCCCTATGGTGAACACGTCTCTGATGCTATGAAAGGTCTCTCCAGATAAAGATGTCCCTGACGAGAGAGCCTGTCATGCCATCCAAACTGCTCCTTGGGGAGTTACCTTTTATAGTGTTTGTCTTGCCAGATTGAAAGCATTGAGCGTTCAAAGCTTTTGGTTCAAATTCCATGTTTGTGGGAGAGAGATGATTGAGAAAACAGGTACTTGAGGGAGAATAGGTGGTAGATGCTGGCAAGGAGAGAAGTATTTTAATTTTAGTTTCTTGCATTGGTTCAGTATCCTCTTCAGTGCTTTGGATTTTAAGTCGGATGTTCTTTTCACCTCTAATGCTGTGGTGGTTCACAGGGAATTGTTTTAAACCACTGCCCTTGAATCCTGCGGTATGGCATCTTGGATGCTAATACATTCCTGTGATTCAGGAAAATGTACATGTGGGTACCACTGCCATCTGCCTTTGCGAGTTCATATCGTTTTTTAGTGGCCATGGGTAACCTGCTAGTTTCTCTCCTAGATTTTAGTGTAGAGGGCTGCCCTCTCACCCCACACAACATTTTGAAAGGTTCAGTCAATGCTCGAAAACGTGGGTCTGTTATATCTACTCATACAATGTCTCTAGATTATCTTTAGTGAAGGTGTCAATCATAGGTATGGTACCACTGAGTCTAGAACAGTGGTTCCCAATCTAATGGAGCATCCAAATCACTCGGCAAGTTTAAAAAAAAGAAAAATTACAGATTTCTGAGCCTCACCTCTGATTACAGAATCCAAATTCCTGGCTGGGGCTCCAGGAAGACCCTTATGTGCTGACATAATTGCCAGTGTTGTCTTATGAAATAATCTTTGCGTCATATGTCGGGGTGGAAGCGGGGGCGGGTGGGAGAAGGAGTGGTTGGAAGATAGAAGACAGGAGCGTTTTTTTCTAACCGTTTCAGCTGGGGGTGGCTTATGGTAGAGAAATGGTTAAATAGAATCTAGGGCTTCCCTGGTGGCACAGTGGTTGGGAGTCCGCCTGCCAATGCAGAGGACACGGGTTCGTGCCCCGGTCCGGGAAGATCCCACATGCCGCGGAGCGGCTGGGCCCGTGAGCCATGGCCGCTGGGCCTGCGCGTCCGGAGCCTGTGCTCCGCAACGGGAGAGGCCGCAGCAGTGAGAGGCCCGCATACCGCAAAAAAAAAGAAAAAAAAAAGAGAATCTAGGAGCAACCACATGTTAGCACTAAGGGCACTGCTTGTTAGCCTTTGTTCCTTCGAAGTTCATTTTCAGTCAGTCCAGACGTTTCTAACCTGGAATTTTTTTAACCCTAAGGATCGGAGAGGTAATGGAGATTATTAAACTTTAAAAAAAAACGACAGCTTTGTTCAGTTGCGTCCGTCTCAATTTGCCCATTTGAATTATACAGTTGAATGGCTTTTGGTACGTTCACAGGTTGTACAGCTATCATGGCAGTAAATGTAGAACATTTTTATCACCCCAAAAGGAAACTCTGTATCTATTATAAGTCATGCTCCGGACGCACAGGCTCAGCGGCCATGGCTCACGGGCCTAGCCGCTCCACGGCATGTGGGATCTTCCCGGACCGGGGCACGAACCCGTGTCCCCTGCATCGGCAGGCGGACTCACAGCCACCAGGGAAGCCCTATTATAAGTCATTTTTAATACTCAAAGAAGTCTAACTTATTAGTTCATACTGTAGCCCTATAGGCTAATATCAAGCTTTTTTGATTCAGGCTAGAATTATATCAGATAAGGTAGCTCATGTTAAGCTTTGATTGAGAGTTACATTATTTTTAAAGGGAAAATGGATTAACAAACCCCGTTCGTTGTATCTAGTATTTCAGATGAGAGGGCAGCACATTTGTGCATCTCTGCCCTACTCCATCCTCCGCGATGGAGTGACATCACATGATGACGGGTGACGAAGCTGTGTTTCAGTGACTTATTCTGGGTTTGCGCAGGCAGCAAAGTGACTAACATTTCTGCTCAGTGAGTAGACATGCTTGAAAGGGGAGAATGTGATTCAAACACCCTTTCCCATATACGTGAAACATTTCATCCTCTTTTTGAACCATTCAAATGAGACTCCCGTGCAATTAACGTGACTTCACCGCAGCTCTTTTGATCTAAGCATCTTGATTAAGTGACTTTTCCAAGGACTGCTATTAGTGTAGCCTGGCTAAATTGATAGATGTCACTTTATCCAGTCTGGCTTTTGGAAGTTTGAATTTGGGAATTAGAGCTGTAAGATTCCAGCTGACCCAAGGAAGGCAAGTCACTCATTGACTCCTGGGTCCTCTTGGGGAAGAGGAAGAGGTATTGAGGCAGAGGGAGCCCAGCATCATTTCAGGGGCAGGTGACTTCTCCCTAGTCCTGGCTTCCAGCGGTTAGGTTCTTTTACCAATACTGGGAAAGCTGTGATCTGTTACTAACTTGAATTACCCCCAGCTACAGTTCTTGTTTCTGAAGTTACTATTCTGTGGGTTTCCAGAACTTCTTTGCCGTTGACCCCTATCTCTGTCATCCTGGAATTATACTCTTGGACCACCCAGTTCTCACACACCCAGAGCCTTGATTCCAGGAAAACATTCGCTTCACAGTTAATTACCTCCCCCTGGGAATTTTTGGAATTACTTGCTTTATTTACTTAATCCTCTTAATTGTTCGTTTGCATACTTCTCACTGCCATGCTGGGGTGGGTTGGGGGGCAGCGGACACGAAGACAAACACCCCAAAAAACTGGCACCACGCCCACGAACACCCCCCCACCCCCACCCCAACGTGACCTCAAACAAAAATCCGACCCAACCTCGTCGCCTAAGACATTGCGTTCTTGCCTGAAGGAATGCTTTGGGTGGTTCCACCTTGGTGGGCTACACAGTTTGTGGATTATCTAAGCCTGGGTTTCTCTTTGCTTCTTTTCCTGCTGCATGGATTTGGCCTCTTTTCTTGGTTATTAGCACTTCTCCCAGAGGGTGGAAGGAATTGAACTGAAAGGGCGATTTCCGTTTTCTAGCTACATTTGATGGAGAACCATGAGCCAGTGACAGGTTGGGAACATCTGATTGTCATTATTTCTACTTGGATTCATCAAAGGTGGTTTGCCTTGACATGAAGAAGGGCTGTTTTATAAACCAGCGCAACTTTGAAAAGGATAGTTCCTGTTTCATGTACCTTATTTCTAGGTTCTCAAACTTGTATGCCAAGTAAATATTCAACCAAGGAGGTTCCTGGGCCCTGGTCCTGAGATTCAATTTCCATTGACTTTTGCATTTAGCAAACTGTCCCCAGGTCCTTCTGATTCAGGTTAAGGATGGGGCCAACTTCCAGAAACACTGTCTGGGAGTTGGTACTTTGCTGTCCAGGTCCCAGCCCAGCCTTCTCTGTGGTCAAATACGTGGCAGTTAACAAGGTGTAATTACAGTGTGTGTGGTTTCCAAGGCAACACACATTCTGTCACCCCTGCTGAGGCTGGGAAGATTGAAAGGGACCAGGGAGGCAGCCTAATGGTGTGGCCTCCAGATTAATGTCATTGAGGTGCTTTATGATGACCGGGTTTTGGTACCATTCGCCCAAGGGTCCTGCTTAAGGGCAGCCGCAGTAATGAAAGTAAACAGATTAGAAGCCAGGCAGCTGCTAGACCACTTCTGGAGGTGGCGATGAAGACCTGAGGAGGGATGAGTCCAGCCTTTCAGTCGCTCGCATTTCCCCTGCTCTATTTCCTCAAATCGGTTTAGTCCAGAATGATAAGGATGGTGGCGAAACATGATGACCTTGAAAGGCTTTTGAAAAATGATGGTCAACTGTGGTCAACCTTCCTTAGTCCTCAAATGGACAGGACTGTTGATGTCCCCTGTTCTCATTTTGTCAACTGAGGCTTGAAGTTACATTTCCGGAGCACTTACTAGGTGATGGGAACTTGCACAAAGATTTTTCGGGCCTTTTTGACCTGAACGGGAGGGTTCCACACTGTACATTTTCCAGGTTTAAAGATGGAAAAGATCAAGTTCGTACCAAATTTTAGCACAGAAGTTTACTGTTGGGTTTTAGTTTTAAAGCTGTAGGGCAGCGGAAAAGGCATTCAACCATCAGTCTGACTTTGGGGTCTGGTTTTGGCTTTTATCATACAGAGGTTTTGGGAATGCACACAGGTTTCTTCACTTCTCTCAGGAGGCTCTGTCTCGACCTCTGGAAAATGAGGGGCTTAGACTAGATCAATAGTCTTACCTTTTGGATGGTGACAACCCCCTTGCAGAATCTGATGAATATAGGAACTTTCTTCTTTTAAAAAAAGTACATATATACTGTCATTCCAGAAATTACCTTCACTTTCTGAAGGGACCACAGACCCCTCCTAAATGAGGTGGTTTCTTAAAACTTTTCCAGCTCTGGCTCTGAATCACTGGGTCCCACGACGACCTGGGGGGAGTCTTTCACTGTTTTGAGTGGCTTCCTGAGGAATGACGTATTCAGTGAGGGAGGTTTTGTTGTTTCTTGCATTTTTCACTCATTGCCCTGTGCATCTAGGAGGGGAAGGAAAGAAGCCACACTGAGAAAAATAAATAGGGAATGAATGGCATCTGGAATGTGAACTGTTTTCCTTATCATGCTTCACTACGGTGGCCCTTCCAGAGGAGGTTGAGGGTATAACTGTAATGTGAAGGATGTGGAGAGGAGTGAGTTAGGCACACGGATACTGTATTTTGTGCAGTGACAGGTCGGCAGTTACTTAAGCTTTTTCTACTTTGAATGGGAAGTTGGGATAAAATTTCAAGTTTCGGTTAACTTGAAAATGTCAGAAGGTTCCAGGTAGTATCACGAAGGGGAATAACGTATGTTCTTTACCACTTCCCAGCCCTTAACTCTGACCAGCTTCCTGACTCAACCCCAGTCGCCTACCCATGGCCCGAAGTCCTAATCCATTCAGGAGGGAGTATCTATAGTGTTTGTTTGGGAACCTAGATACTTAATTTCTTCTTTTCTTCCTCTGGTTAGGTGCTGAAAGTCTCCTCTAGAGCTCTGGAAGGCTGAATGGACTAAACATGAAGAGCTTGAAAGCCAAGTTCAGGAAGAGTGACGTAAGTAGTCTGGCTGTTCCCCCCACGTTCCTGGGGCTGCAGCAACACCCTCCCTCATACCTTGATAAGGTGCTGGGTTAATCAACTACAGAAGCCAGAAGCACTCTGGGGCCCAGCTCAGGGTGGCTTTTGTGAACGGCGTGTTCTAGGTTCTTTGCTCTATGTGTGTATAGCTTCCGAAAATGACTTTTTTTTTTTTTACTCCTGGCATCTGTGCCTTGGAGAGAAAGGAACAGTCAAATTAAACATCCTTTTTCCCCCCCTTGATTCCCGATAGAGTGCCAGAGTATTCCTTTTAAAATTCTAATGAGACTACTGCTCAAACCCTCCCCCCTCCACCTACCGGCTCTGCATCTCACTTGGAATAAAAGCTAAAGTCCTTAAAACAGCCTACCAGTTCTTATATCGGCCGAAATTAAACATCTTAACAAAAAGAATCAGTCAACTGCCTCAGCATCGTTAAAGTCCCCCCAGATCTGATTCAGAATGTCATTCTTAGAGGAAGCTAGTCTCATGAAAGTGGTTAGGAATTACGTGTTAGCAAGGTTCATCTTGGGCATTTAGAAAACTTTTAAATTCTGTTAGGCTCTTGTGGTGAAACAGCAATATCTATTGCTGCCTGCACCTTTATTCTCCCAGCATTCCTGGGGTTCTTCCTCATTTGTTATTCATCATAAAAGACTGGATTGGAGGAACCAGTTATGATGTCAGAATTACGAGACAAAGTCTGCCAGAGGAGAAAATGGAGAAAGACAACATAGCAGCGGGATTATACGTGATGCTATTGTAACAAAAGGTCACCTTATAAACACTGCCGAGGTTCCAGTCTTGTACTAGTTGCGCTCCAGATGCTTGGAGCAGAATGGTTGAATGGGAGAGATTCATGGAAGGGTGTGAGATGGAAGCTCAGATGTGTCACCCTCCTACTGGGTTTGCTTGGCCGTCGTTTTGCATTAGGTAGTTAAAGGTGAACCTGGATTTTATTTCTGTGCCATGAATTATATGACAGCTTGGTACAGCCGCATTTTTGCAATAAGTGGAGGCCGTGTCTTTTATGGCTAACATCACACACACACATACACACGCACGCACATGCACGCACACGCACGCACACCCACACACACCTCCTTTTGGCTGAAGCTTATCTCCTGAGGCTGCATCATGACATGTAACTTACTGCCCTGATAAGGCCCAGACCAGATGAGATGCTTGTGGGATGATTGCAGAATCTTGTCGTGCTGAAAAGAAGTTAGAGCTAGAAAGGGTTTTTAGGAAAAAGTGAGCCTCACCTTCTCATTCTTCAGGTAAGTTAACTACAACTCAGAGAATGTGAAGAGACTTGGCTGAAGTCGTCCACCTAGCCTTTGGCCGGAGTGAGAGCCTTGGTCATCCGACTTCCTTAACCCCTTGTCCCTGCCAGTCCCCAGAGAAACCCCCTTCAACCTCCTCATTTGCTGGCCCAATGATGCTACAATCTGCAGACCTCATTGGACTTTCAGTTAAGAAGGGAAAGGCAATTAAATGGAAAATGTTGCCCAGTCGAGCAGATGCGGGTTTGTAAATTGCGTGACCAGGTTAACAAATACCTTTTCCATTCCAAGGGAATTTGGGCACCTTCCATTTGCACAAGTTGAGATTGATTTAGCAAAATTTAATCAGTCTAGAATTCCATGATATATGAACAGGGGCAGGGGGAAATGATAGCGTACACTTTTGGTTTAAAAATTAAAAACTCGTGGCCTTAGAGAGGGTGTTGCTGGAATCTAGTTTTTTTAAATAAAAACTGAAATATTTCCATGATTTAGGGAAAAAAGTCACAGTAATAACACTATTAAAAGCGTCTGGGATTTGGCCGCAGAAAGGCTGTGGTTTTGGCAGTTAGGACAAAGGGGAAAAATGTTAGAGGAGCACGCTTGGGGGAGGAGAGCAAAAGAAATTGGTATTATGGGGCCAGACAATTTCAGATGGCTCCCCAGTTTCATCCCAGATTGCTTCCCAGAGTGCCATCACTGTACTGTGAGATGGAGGGAATAAAAGCAAAAAGGAAAACCGTTTCAAACCCCAGCTTGAAGAGCTAACCATTGTGAAGTATTTACTATATGTCAGGCACTATGCCAGGCTCATTACGTGAACTTCATTTAATCTTGCCACAGACCTGATGTAGGTATTAGTGTCAGGCTCATTTTCCAGATGAAGAAACTGAGACCCAGGGAGCTCCAGTCCCTTGCCTGGGCCTGGGTTCTTCTAGCTCAAAGTTGTATAGCTAGTTTTTGTGCCAAAGTAGCCTGATTCCAGAGCCCAGGTTTCCTGAAAGAGGAAATTTGGATGGAGGTTTGATTTTATGAAACAGAGCAGTCCAGGCAGTAGCTTGGAAAAGTGACTTTGGACTGAGGTCCGTGGCCTTGGGCAAGTCTCTACCCTTCCCTGAACCCCCAGGTTTCTCACCTGAAAAGCGGAGAAAATAGTATTGGCCTCATGAAGTTGTTGTGAAGGTTAAAATATGCTGATGTCTGTAAGGCACACATCTTAGGCCTGGCACTCAGGAGGTGCTTGGTAAAGCTTTCTTCCTCTTTCTTAATCAGGAACCCACGATATAGTTCAGAGGACTTCAGCGCTGTGGTTGGCAGACAGGTTCAGACTCACTACAAGCTTTCCTCGGGAGGGTTCCTGCCTCCTGCTTGGGTATCGTGAGGGGTCTTCAGAGCTCAAGCCTGGGCAGTGAGGGCCTCCTCTCTCTTACAACACGTATTTCTCCGTTTAAGCAGTAGATTTGAGATGAGAACGATACCCGAGTGCTTGTGACACGAAAGAAACAACTAGAGTTCTCTCAATTCTGTTACTCTGCGTGACCATTGGGAATTCTTATTTGTGTCTAAAATTTAAAATAATCAAATAGGGCAGACTGCAAAGTCATATTTTTGTTGGTGCCAACTTTATTTCCTGTGTGAAATAGTTTTACTGACCTTGAATATTTTTAAAATTGAAAATTATTTTAAAATTGCTAATTTAATTGCTAATTAAAAGTAAACCACGAGTCAAGAGTATAATTAGGGTTTTCAAGAAAGAAATCCACGATGAAAAAAGTAGGCTGAAAGGTGTATGTGGTCTGGAGGGCGGAATAATCTGCTAACACTTGCTGCCTCTGAGGAGGGATTCAGAGCTAGGAGTGGGTGCGGGAGGGAGTTTTGCTTTTCACCGGGTGCCTTGGGGTTTGCCTTTTTCGGTATACGTGTATGCGCCCACATGTACCACTTATTACAAGAAAAACAAGTCTTAAACTGTTTATATTCAGTTCAATGAGCCAAACTATAATCTCCTTTACCTGAAGTGAGTGGTCTCTCTCAAAGAACAACCGTAAACCCTCGGCCATCAAATATTCCTGCTTGTCTTTGTGTGAGGCTGAAAGGAGAATGGGAAAGAAAGGGCCCTTTGTGTTTCTGGGGGGTAGGAAGAAGAGGGACAGCAGATCATGTTCGTGCTCTCATAAAGGGAAGGCAGGTGACCCGCGGGCGTGATCATGTTTCAGCCAGCCTGCGTCTGGGAGGTCTGCAGCCAGATGAGTTTGTGGCCATTGAGAGCAAATCCCAGGAGTGAGGAAGGACAAGTGTGGCCCAAAGGAGCCCCCCGTGGATGGCCTGAAGGTCACTGTGCTGCACCAAGCCCATCATGCGGGTAGAGATTTCCTCCGAGTGTCCTTTCTGGAACCCTTGACTCAGACAGCTGCTAAGTCAAGGGTGGGTTTATGTGTGTGACCTAGGGGAATGGGCCCGATTCCCTGGGCTGTGGTTAGATCCTGTCCTTGTCTCCTTGCTTTCATCCCTAAACGTGATTGTGAGCAGATAATCCACAGAGGCCAGAGAAATCCTAACGTAGATGACATTTTCCAGTTCCCATTGCTAACTTGATTTTGGGCATCCTTGAACTTGGGTTAGATACTGGAAAGGACACGGGAGAAATGTGAGGGATGGTTCTTGTCTTGAAGAAGCTCATAAGCCGAGGTGGGAGGAGAAAAGCTACACACAGGAAATAACTAAGGCAAAATACAGACCATGTATAATATAGATAGTAAAAGGATCTCCAGGATGATATAACCACTTGTTGAATTGTGAGACCTGGATGATAAATGCTATAGATTTTCAGAGAAGGGTAAATCACTGGAAATGGGAAAACTGGGGGGAGCTTTATGGAGGTGAAGCTTCTTCCAGGCCTCAGGGGTGCATAGGATTTGGAACGATGGTTAGGAGAGGAGCAGAGGAAAGGGTAATGCAGGGGAGCCGGCCGTGAAGCACAGTGGGTAGACTCAGTTTCCCAAAATTGCCCTTGCTGTGCAGAACAGGGAAGCTTCAGGAGCCCAGGAAAGTGCCCATGGCGTGGCTCTGAGTCTTTTAGCAAGAACACTATAAATTTTTCATTCTAGTTTTAAAAATGGATGTACTTGACTTTTTACGCTTATAAAGTAAGCACAGAGTACTAAATCATCATTATTTACTTCTTTTATGACTAGTTTGAAAGTAGCTTCTTTACCTCTTTAAATATTTGCAGCAACTAGTACGTGGTTCCACATGGAAAAATGAGCTGTCATCATGAGAAATGAGGCCAAGAAGGTTGGGATTTCCCTTTGCTAATAAAATGCTCAGGCTTCTGGAATTTCTTTGTAAATGCCAATTTTTAGTGCCTTGAGTGAAATGGGTGGAGGCTGAGGGATGGGAAAAGGGGTTGAAAGATCTTTGTAACAAATCTTGAGAACCGCCTCTCAAACATGATCGAGGCCTTCAGAGTTTACTCTGTGGGTGTGTGTTTAATTTTATGAAAGATTTGTTCCCAATTCTGTTTTCCATTATAATAGGGAAGCAGTGGACGTGCCATTTAGGGAAACAAACAAAAGATAAAGGCAGCCAGTTGAAAATGGCTGGCTCCACGAGAGGTTAAATTGATGGTATTTCTTTCTGTAGCAGCTACTAAGGACTGCAGCTTTCAGCCAAAGAACGCACATACCCCGTGAACCTTGAGGAGCCAGACACATCCTGCTCGGACAGGAGTTTGAATTTGTTGCCTGTTGAGAGAATAGCTCTCATGAAGGTCAATAATCGACACCTCTGCCAAGGTATTTTTTTCAAGGAGTTTTTCGTCATTTATGATAAGTTTTTACAGATGCCCAAGACTCCCTCCCCTGCCATACATGCAAAAAATAATGAGAGTATTTAAAATCCGAGCCTCTTGACGGAGGAGCCTTGGCCAAATCTATTGTAAAGCTAAGCCTCTTTGTTGTCGACATAATTTAAAAATACATCGGAGGTGACCTTTTGGGCTGGAGGTCTGAAGCTCTTGGAAACTTCTGCAGAGAATTTGGTCAGGTTCGTGTCAGGCTACATAGTTTCTCCAGGTCTTGTCAGCCCGTCTTAAGTGGGGAATCTGCTTGCTGCCTGATTTCACCTTGTGTAAGTTTCCTAGGGCTGCTGTAAACACACATTGGGTGGCTTCAACAGCCATCGTGTATTGTCTCACGGTTCTGGGGACTAGAAGTTTGAGATCAAGGTGCTGGCAGGGCGGCTTCCTCATGAGGGCTGTGACGGGGAATGGGATCCAGGCCTCTCCCAGCTTTGTCTGGTGGTTTGCAGTCATTGGCTTGGACATGCGTCGCCCTGATCTCTGCCTGCATCTTCACATGGTGATCTCTGTGTGTGTGTCTATCTCTCTTCAAATTTTCCTTTTTTTATAAGGACACCAGTCATATTGGGTTAGGGCCCACCCTGATGATGTCATTTTGATTTGATTATCTTTGTAAAGACCCCATCTCCAGATCAGGCCATATTCTGAGGTACTCAAGACTCCCAACTTATCAATTTTGCAGGGTGTGTGTCAGGATGGGGCACACAGTTCAACCCAAAACATACCTCCAGCCTTTTCTATCTAGAGCAGTTTCTCAGGAGCCCTGGCACTCCCCCACTGAGCATGCGTGCTCATAAATCTTAGCTCCACAGTTTCTTCATCTTTGGACTATTTTCAGTGTCTAATAGAGTGAGTATCACATTTTTTTAGTGGGTGTCAGTGCCTAATACATAATATTAATCACAAGTGTAAACACATAAGATTAATCACAAGAGGGCTTCCCTGGTGGCGCAGTGGTTGAGAGTCCACCTGCCGATGCAGGGGACATGGGTTCGTGCCCCGGTCCGGGAAGATCCCACATGCCGCGGAGCGGCTGGGCCTGTGAGCCATGGCCGCTGAGCCTGCGTGTCCGGAGCCTGTGCTCCGCAGAGGGAGAAGCCACAACAGTGAGAGGCCAGCGTACCGCAAAAAAAAAAAAAAAAAAGAGTAAACATGTATTGATCGCTGACCTACTGCAACAGAAATTAGGAGAAGAGGTCTCATTGATTGAATGCTTACTGTGTGCCAGACACTGTAGCAAACCCTTTACGTGTAATGCTTACAAAACTGTATCCAGTAAAGACCATTACTGTAATACCAATTTGCAGAGGGAGAAATTAAGGTTGAGGGAAGTTAAGTAACTTGGACAAAGTCGCACATTCGATAAATGGCAGAGAGATCTGAACCCCGGTTTATCATGATGCCAGAGCTTGTACTGGCAACAGCTGTACACACTTGTTGGCACAGGGCATTCCCTTTCCTAAGTTCAAAAGCTGCAAACTGCAGGAAGTGAATTCTGCTCTGTTGCCCTAAGCAAAAAAGACCCATAGAATGACCTCATTATTATCAGTGCTCTCTACGGTGGCAAATCCTTGGGTTGCTTCCTGAGAGGCAAATGCACTTCAGACTGAACTTTTAAAGCAAGAGAGGACAGATGCTGCTACTTTCTGCTCTTCTGCTGCAGTTAAGAAAACTAATTCTGATTCTGTATGGAGCCCTATTGCTGGCTAACTGGACCACAACCTCATTCTATTGTGTTGGCCGAAAAGTTCATTTGGGCTTTTCCATGAGATGTTATGGAAAAAACCCGAACAAACTTTTTGGCCAACCCAAATAGTTACCCCAGACCATAATTGCAGGAATTCTTGGTTAAACCTGATACCATTCCAGCTGCAGCTGGAGACCAATATGAAACTCAGAACCTGGCCCCTAAACTTGGGGAAATCTGATCGTCTACATAAGCAGTGAATCATCTAGCTTATTACCTATTATCTCTTTATTCTGAATTAATTATGTAATCATTTCGAACTATTGCTGACCTCGATGTTTTTTGCTTGATAAATTCTTGTATGTAACTTTTCCTTTGGAGTGAAATAGGAATTGCTTCTGAATTCATTCCGTGGAGATTTTCAGTTGTGTTTCTATCCACAGATCTTTGCTGTAAGAGGTGGTTATTTTCATTTCTATGGCAGCAGGTGTTAGCATGAGTCGAAGGCCCAGTATCTATAAAGATGACATTACTGGGACTTCCCCAGTGGTCCAGTGGTTAAGAGTCCGCCTTCTAGTGCAAGGGACTCGGGTTCCATCCCTGGTCAGGGAACTAAGATCCCACGTGCCGCAACTAAGACCCGACGCAGCCAAAAACATAAATAAAAAAATAAAAATAAATATTAAAAAAAACCCGATGACGTTAGTGACAAGTCTTGACTTTCCTTTTGAGTCCCCACCTCCTTTTAAACAAGGAAAGTCAGTGTGTTCTGATTGACTTGGTTATCTAATTATTAGGTGTTATCACGTGAAAATATTTTCACTTTTTGAAAAGCACTGCCTGAAGGATCTCATTTTTGGTTTTCTCAGGAGGCTGAATGATACGGTCTCTCCCTCCCTCCTTCCTCCTGGGCTGTCCAGTGGGCTGACTGGCCAGGAGGTGTAGAGATTTATAATGTGGGAAAAAGAACAAAAAGTCTGAGGAATGACATGTTCTCCTGGGATGGGTTTATTTTGAAATGTATTTCTCAATGCTGAGAATGTTTCCTTGGTAATCTTTCAAACTTGGGCTACAGTTTTGGAGGGTTTTTTTTTTTTCTCCCATGGGAGCCGGTGTCCATTCTTTGAAGGGATGTTTCATAACTGAGAAGCTGCAGGGTCCTTCAGTGAGACCCCAGAGAACGTATTTATTATGATATGGGGTGAGCTGTGGTAACAAAATACCCTGGAATTGAATAAGATAGAACTGTTTCCTTAAGTAAAGGTTTCAAGCACTCCGGAGCCAGCAGGACAGGTCTGCTGCATGGGCTCACCCAGGGGCCCAGGTTCTTTTACAGTGTCCTTCTGCTGCCCTCCAGAGCTGCACCGCATTGCGGTAGCCAGTTGCCGCGCGTGGCTCTTGTGCATTTGAAATGTGGCTAGTCCAAACTGAGATGTTCCCTAAGTGTGAAGTACACACGCGTTTCAAACACTTAGTACCAAATAAAGAATGTAAAATACCTTATCAATAATTTTTTGTAATTACACATTGAAGTGCTAATATTCTGGACATGATGGACTAATAAATAAATTTAAAATTCACTCCACCCGTTCCTTCTTATTTAATGTGGCAACTAGAAACTTTTAAATGACTTAGGTCTTGCATTGTCATTCTGCTTTCAAGTCTTATGGAACCAGAAAGAGGGAGGATGAACCCCAAGCATCTTCCTTTTTTAAAGGATGTAACCCTGAAAGTGCACAAATCATTGTTCCCTTGCGTGGAACTGACTGGAGCTTAGTCACATGCCCCTGCCTAGCTGTAAGGGAAGCTGGAAGACACTCTCTAGATGGCAGCCACGAAATCAGCTAAACCTCAAGGGGCAGGAGGAATGGGTCCTGGAGAAGATTAACTCAGTGTTACGGGTTGAGTTGCTACCCATTCCCCAAAAGATATATTGAAGTCCTAGCCCCTACGACCTCAGCATGTGACCTTATTTGGAAGTTGAGTCTTTGTAGAGGTAATCAAGTTAGAATGAGGTCATTAGGGTGAGCCCTAATGCAATATGACTGGTGTCCTTATGAAAAGTGGAAACTTGGACGCAGACCTGCGCAGAGGAAAGACCATATGAAGAGACACAGGGAGAAGAACACCACGGGAAGATGAAGGCAGAGACCTGGGTGATGCACCTATAAGCCAAGGAAACACCAAGGATTGTCCTCAAACCACCAGAGAGAGGAGAGAGGTGGGGGGCAGATTCACCCTCACAGCCCTCGAAGGAACCAACCCTGCTAACACATCGATCTTGAGCATCTAGCCGCCAGGACTGTGAGACAATACATTTCTGTTGTTTTAAGCCAGTTAGTGGTACTTTAGGGTGGCAGCCCTGGGAAACAAATACACATGGCCACAGGCAATTTCCGCGGTGAGTCTCAGCTGAAAGAGTTAGGGGATAAACGTGTGCCAGATGTTCTATGGTTTTTTGATGCACAGGCTCAGCGGCCATGGCTCACGGGCCCAGCCGCTCCATGGCATGTGGGATCTTCCCGGACCGGGGCACGAACCCGTGTCCCCTGCATCGGCAGGCGGACTCTCAACCACTGCGCCACCAGGGAAGCCCAGATGTTCTATGTTTTGATTACTTTTACCCCAGAAGTGAACACTTGTTGCCATTTGCCCAATTTCCCATTGTTCTGTTGGTGGACGTGCTGTTCACGTGAAGTTAAACGCCTTTTCCATGTTTGAAATGGAAACTGCTCCTGAGTGTTGCCAGCTGGTGAGATTAGGTTATCAATCAAGCTTCTCCTTTTAGTCCAGGAATATGTTGGGTTTGATAAGAAGTGGGATTAACAGGGCCTGTGTTAAGTATACCATTTACGGTCATCATTTTGGGATTGCTTACATAGATGGGAACTGTGGCGACCTGATCCCACACCTTCACAGAAAAGTTTGGGAGTGAGGTCAGCCTACAATTATACATTATAAACTTAGTTTTAGGTTACGCTAAAGTGCATACATTCATTCGGTCAGCATGCAATCTATGAAACTGTGAAATATGAGGATTCTTAATTATATCAATTTCATTTGAACATATATACCAGTTTGACTTACTTTCAAATTGGGACTTAGAATTCTGAGCAAAACATTAGATTTGTTGCAAAAGAACTTGGAATAGTGGCATTTCCATTTCCCAGATGTAGCTTTATTACTATAACCTGACATAATATTAATTTTTTTTAACCCACATTCCCCTCTTCAATCATACTCAGTGTACTGTTGTGTTTTTTTAAAATTTATTTTGTTTATTTTTGGCCGCACTGGGTCTTCATTGCTGCACACGGGCTTTCTCTAGTTGCTGCGAGCGGGGGCTACTCTTCCTTGCGGTGCAGGGGCTCCTCATTGTGGTGGCTTCTCTTGTTGCGGAGCACAGGCTCTAGGAACGCGGGCTTCAGTAGTTGTAGCACGCGGGCTCGGTAGTTGTGCCTTGCGGGCTCTAGAGCGTAGGCTCAGTAGTTGTGGCTCACGTGCTTAGTTGCTCTGAGACATGTGGGATCTTCCCGGACCAGGGCTTGAACCCATATCCCCTGCATTGGCAGGCGGATTCTTAACCACTGCACCACCAGGGAAGCCCCCATACTCAGTTTACTGTTGCTTCTTTTCTTCCACTGTTGCTTGCAAAGCCCTGTCATTCTCTTTGTGCGCTTGCACTGTTGGATATTTGAACCCAAATGCAGGACACTATGTTTATCCCAGTTAAATTTTATTTTCTCAGTTAAATTTGTTCAATAAATCTGTTGCTCTGATTCTTGCATTAAATTCTGACTCATCATAATCATATTGAGTCATCCACAAACTTAGTAGGGGCATGCCTGTTTAATCTAAGGCATTAATGAATGTAATGTACAGCTCTGTCTTCAGATATGGATATAGACTCCAAAGAATGAATTAAGTCATTGCCCATTTGGAAGGATGTCAATGGTTATTTCATATATATATACACACACACACACACACACACACACACACACACACACACACACACACACACACACCTATATGTATATATGGCATTGTCATATAATATATATATATCATATTGTGCTTTGCAGTTATTGCATTTTTTAAAGATTGAAGGTTTGTGGTAACGCTGCGTCGAGCAAGTCTGTTGGCACCATTTTTCCAACAGCATTTGCTCACTTTGTGTCTCTGTGTCACATTTTGGCATTTCTCACAATATTTCAAACTTTTTCATTATTGTTATATTTGTTTCATTGTTATATACATTGTTTTTTTAGACATAATGCTATCATATACTTAATAGACTACAGTATAGTGTAAACATGACTTTCATATGTACTGGGAAAGGAAAAAGTTCTTGGCTTCGCTTTATTGCAATATTTGCTTTATTTGCAGGTCTGGAACTGAACCCATAATATCTCTGACGTATGCCTGTATGTGATAATTATTGACATCCTTCCAAATGGGCAGTGCCTTAATCCACATTCTTTGGGGTCTGGTTACAGCTGACCCATTATACTATTTCTCAGCCCTGTTTCTCTGTCTTGTCCCAGTTTTATCTATTACTATCTATGCAATACTGGACAAGTTACATAATCTCTCATCTTTGGCTTTCTCATCTGTAAACCAGGGTGATGCCAGCACCTTCCAGCATCGTCATGAGGATTAGGATAAAATGTGGCACACAGTACATTCTTGATAAATGGTAACTAATGATACCCATTACCCTGATGCCTTGCCTGGTGCCTCACATTAGTAGGTCTTTAGTAGTGTGTGATGAATGAATGGACTCTACGTTTATTGTCTAGTTGAGATACTGTGCTTGACATGCATGAAACAGGTACAGCAGCACAAGGCTTGTGTCATTCAAAACAAAATCAGGCATCCAGGCGATAAATACTATAGGAGTTTAGGGAGGGCTTCATTGAAAAGGTGAATTTGAGGCTGGGTCTTCTTGACTTGTAGGTTAGGATTAGCAGAGGAAACCAGTACTGGTGAGGGAACGTCCAGAGTCAGGTGGGGGTGAGGAGAGACCAACAGAAGAGGGAGATGCACAGAGTTATCAAGTTAGATGGGAGGGATGGACTTCTGCACAGCATCGGAAGCTGGGGGTGGGTGATGTGGGTAAAACGGAAGAATTGAGGTTTGAAGATGATCGCGCTTGGGGCGCTAGGATGATTCGGGGGTTTTGAGAGACTAACTGGAGGAAAGGGCCAGGACTAGGGCCGAGGCTCGGGTGGTGGCCGCCGTGGGGTGGGAAAGAATGAGGTGCCTTGAGTGGGTGTGGGATGAAGAGCAGGGAGGAAATGGAGATTCCTGTTGCTCCACAAAGGCCACACCCTGGCCTGGGCACCCAGCCAAGCGAGAGAGCTCCCGCATCTCCCGAGAAATCTGGCGTGGGCTGTTATCACACTTGCCTTTTACTAAGCAACTTGGTGGGAAGAGACATTAGGCAACTTCAAGAGGTTAAAAAAAAGAGTGAGAATCTTCTTGATTAGAATATTAACCTTCAAATGCACTTCTCTGCCAGGCATTATTCTAAACACCAAATTGTAATCTGTTTGTTAGAGGAGTACCCTTCTTATCCCCATCTTACAGATGAGAAAACTGTGACATAGTTAACTTGCTGTGTGAGTTTGCTAGCAAAGTGGTCTAAGTGGAGTGGTTTAAACAACAGAAGTTTATCCTTTCGTATTCTGGAGTATGGGAGGCCGGGATCAACGTGCCAGCAAGTTGGAGGGCTGGGAGGGAGAGTCTGTTCCCTGCCCCACCTCCTCGCTTCTGTGGTTTGCGGGCAGTCCTTGGCGTTTTCTTGGTTTCTACATGCATCTCCCAGATTTCTGCCTTCACCTTCACATGCGTTCTCTGTGTGTGGGTCTCTGTTCAAATTTCCCCTTTTTATACGGACAGCAGTACTACTGGATCAGGGGCCCACCTTTCTTCAGAATGACTTGATCTTAGCTAATCACCTCTGCCGCCACCCTGTTTCTAAATAAGGTACTGGGGGTTAGGACTTGAACGTATGAATTATGGGAGGGCACAATTCAACATAACACTTGTCCAAATCACAGAGGCAAAGCAGGAACCTGGACTTGTGCCTGGGGACTCTGGCCCCTGAAGCCACGCCTCCCCCAGTCTGTGATGGCCGCTGTGCACGGGTGTTTGCTGTCAGAGATGCAAAATATGATTCCAGCCAGCCAAGTAGAGGCCTGGAATTTCAAATTCTTCTTTCCATTGTCCAGTGGCAACTGACTGATGATAATTACGGATAAACTATGACCAGAACATGTTTCGGTGAAGCCCACTAGCCAGATTCACACCGATCCGGTCTGAAAGCCTTTGGTGCCAGAGATAAGAGGTTGGTGGAGAATATGGAAAGCAAAGCAGTTAGACCTGTTTTCTGGAAGGATCGGGCAGTGGAAAGGAGGACCTAAAATGCGCATTGGGACCTGAGACTTAAGTAATGTTTGTACAGCTTTCTGTTTTTAAAATAACAAAGGGCAACACTTAGACTGGCCTGGCTGTGTTTGTGACTGTTTGGGACATAGTTGTCCCCGGAGTGGTGGATGTGGCACTGGGACAGGTCTTAGGGCATCAGCCCGTGCCCCGTGAATAGCTGGAAGATGGGTTGTCTGGTAAGTTCTGGTGAGTGTTCGGCAAGTAAGTCTTGCAGTCAAGGGACTCTGGTACTGTAGACTCCTGCCTTTTCCAGTGCATTTGCAAAGCCACCTCTACCCTTCCCCTGCAGTGAACTGATGCGTTTGGGTGACAGGAGGCAGCTGGGTCAAGGTAGGCAGGATGAGATCGTTTTCCTTGCTCTGTCTGCAGCATCCAGCCCAGCTTCCTGCTCCAGGGAGTGTGATGAATGAATGAATGCTGAGAGCGGCAGGGAAACACTGACAGTTCAGTGTCACCCCCTCATTCCTCCGGCCCTTCTTTGCTCAGTATTTACTGCTCTCCCCATGTCATGGGTGGAAACAAAAGGGCCGAGGGGTTTCCTGGGTGGGTTTCCTTTAGAGTGGTCTGAATGTCCTCTTGGCCACCTCTGGTTGTGTTATGTGACATTAACAAGCATCATCAGAGGGCCTGGCTTGTAATGTACAACCTACCTGGGTTTTGTATCCAGGCTGTGAAATTATTTGGTGTCTGTAGCTCATTAGCTGAAGTGGTTAGAGAACCACATCAACAAGACCAGTCATGAACTTGGACCTGGTGTAGGCTAATTAGCTTGTGTCCTATGGGCAAAAATTATCTAAATTTAGACCCAGCTTACTGACTCTGTCTCTTTGGTCATGAGAGAGCCTGACTGTTATTGATTAAGAACACGGCCACTCGCTACCAGAAACAAAACAGTGCTTAGGTCCAGGTTATGATGGGGCAGCTGTGCCAACCTCATTTAAAGGAAACCCATAATAGCATTATTGTTCAATTTTTTTATACATTTCTGCGTCATTTAGCCAACGTTTGTCAGAAAGAGTCTGGACAACTTGCTCCTCGCTGGGGAGGAATTCTCTAGAATAGTCTAGTAAGCCCTCAAGACAGACACAGGTCTCAGTTCATGGCTCCAGGTATAACGGTGGTGAATGCTACTTACCTTCGAGGCTTTGATATTTTCAAGCCCATTGTGAGCCCTGTTCACACATTTCATTTCTCTACCATAAAGCTGTTTTATGAATAATCTATTGGGTTAGCCACTGTTATAATTTTTGGCCCACTTAAGGGAAGCTATGTGAAGAAAAGAATCTAAAACATGGAGTTTTTTTGGTCGTATTATTTACATTAATAAAAAATGGAGAGTAACCCATATTTTGGAGGAGTAGGCAAATAAATTATGTTACATCCACAGAGAGGAATGTTCTAGAATTCTTAAAAATACTAAGCTTAAAAAATTATGTAGCAACTGGGAAAGTGCATTTAATAAAGTGGAGAGAGATTCAAGTGACAAAATTATATTACATTATAATTATAACAAATGAAAAGCAAATGCATATGGTACATATCAACACTTAGAGTAATACTTAGGAAATAAGGATGGGCAAAAATATTTAGCCTTAAGGATATTCACCATGGTGATACTCTTAAACTAGAAAACACTTAAGCATTATAGTAAAAAAAAAAAAAGATTGGCTGAGTGTATTTTTGGGTACGTATTACAAAGCCATTAAACATGTTGCAGGCATCTATTAATGAAAGCTGTTTTGTATATTATTATTGAGAGATAAAAGCAAGTTCTTAAACATATTTGTGATGTTTAAAAATTTTTAATGTTTTTCTATTCCTAGAAAAAATCTGGAAGATATGAACAGGGTAAGAGGCCTCCAAGGACAGATCCAAGTTTTGTGGAGCCTGAGGTTTATACAAAAATATATGGGAGTCCTCCTTTTAGAAAATACCCAAAGATTTTACTTTACAAATTTTACAAAGACAACAAACAAACAAAAATATACGTACATGCTCTGGGAGTATATTGCCAGGCCTTGTGAGGGACCCATACAAGTGAGGGGTCCCTGAGGTTTAAGCCTCAGTAGCTTCTGGTTAAAGCAGCTCTGGGGCCTCGGTCTGCATTTTGGTATCTTCTGCTCTGAAAGTAGGAGGCTACAACTTGTGGCATCCAGCACATCTCAGATTCCAGCAGTTGTCGTCTAGGCCCTCCGCTGATATGATCCCGAGCCTAGTAAATTGCCCTACAGAACAAGGTTCTTAAGAAAATTTGTGGTGGTTCTTTTCTTTACCTCATTTAAGTGCATTTTTCTTTCTTATAGTTAAGTCAGTCTTTAAGTGCAATGCCTAGACGTCAGCATCAGCATTCCTGGGGAACTTGTTAGGGATGCAAATTTTGGGGCTACCTTACTAGAAATTCTGGGAGTGGAGACCAGCCAAGCCCCCGACCCCAGGCAATTCTGGTGCAAACTCAAGTTTGAGGTCCAGTCGGGCTCTGTAGCTGTCAACCCTCACTGTACATGACAACCACCCAGAAAGCTTTGCAACTGCTGATTGCTAGGACTCACCCCAGGAGATTCTTTTGTCCTGTGAGAGAGAACGTTTCATCACCACTGAAAGTGAAGGATTGTTAGTTTATGGCACTTTGAACAAAAATGGAGAGCTGTGTAGATGAACACTTCAAAACACTTCATCAGTGTGCTCTGTCTTTCCTAAAATCTACAAGGGAATCAGTATCCAGAATGACTTGACTGGCTGGACAGTGTTTTGTATACAGAATCCATAAAGTTATCTCCTAAGAGTTAATTTCATTCATTAGTTAAGCCCAGTTTCTGTGCGCTTCACTTACTAGCTCTAGCCTCTCTGAGCCTCTGATTCGTATTCGGTAAAAGGGGAATATGAGAAAAGTACCTCCCTCCTAGGATATTGTGAAGATTAAATAAGATTAAAAATGCTCAAGATATTCAGATCCCTTTTCCAAATACTTTCTAATTTTGTTCCCAGTAATAAACTCATCTATCAAATCTAGTTTTTAAAGCATTTCTTCCATTTCTGTACTCCGTAAGCTGAATTTCATGATGGTTTTGGATAATGAAGGAATTATTTTTTTCTCCCTATGGACTGACATTTGCTTATTGCCCAGCTTTTATATTCCATGGGAAGTTGGAAAGAGAAATGATTCCTGTGAGGGTGGGACGGGGATGTTTGTATGAGACCTGTGTTGTCCCCTCCTGTAGCCACTTGAAACATGGCTAGGGTGACTAAGGAATGGAATTTAAAATTTTATTTTTAATTTAAATTTAAAAATGGTTACTCATTTGAGATGTTGGAAACTTTTCAGTTTGGAACAACTTAAGTTTGTGAATTTACCTGTTCAAGAGTAAATTTCATGAAATCTAAATACACATCAAGTATTTCTGATAAAGTAGCATTGGAATTGAGATGTACTGTAAATGTACAGGATTTTGAAGACTTAGTATAAAAAAAAGAATATACAATATCCTGTTAATAGTTTTCATGTTGATTTCATGCTGAAATGATAATATTTTGGTTATATTGGGTTATATGAAACATTATTCATTTCGTCTGTTTCTTTTTACATTTTTAAAAATTTGTTTGGCTTTTTTTTTAGTTTGTTTTTGGCTGCACCGTGCGGCATGTAGGATACTAGTTCCCCGACCAGGGATCGAACCTGCGTCCCCTGCATCGGAAGCGCAGAGTCTTAACCACTGGACCGCCAGGGAAGTCCCACTTTTTACATTTTAAATGTGGCTCTCAGAAAATATAAGATGTGGCTTGCATTATATTTCTCTTGGACAGCACTGTGTTAGACACTAACAAGAAACAAAAGAACTGAAAAAGCAAGCCACACACCTGGAAGACAAGTAAAATGATAAAACTGGTCACCCAAGTCAGTTCTTTACATTAGCACAATCAGCTCTGAGTCTTCACGCTTGGGAGCAGCACCCCGCTCGCTTAAATTTGCCTTTGTGGGACCGATTTACAGCCCCTCTCCTTTCTTCTTTTGATGTATGCCAACAACCTCTGTGTTTGAAAAAGTCATAGCCTACCATTTGCCCTCCAAACTTAAGAGGAATTTGAGTTGTAGCTGCTGGTTTAGCCACACTAATTTCAATACGGAGCATCTCAATGAAATGCATTTTTTATTTGTTTTTATTTTATTACTTTTTTAATGCATTTTTTAAATACTGTGATTTTGGCCTTTGTGTGTTTTTTCTGTTATCATAGGAATGTAATTGTTCTGCCCTAACGTTTTGCTCTGTCCATACAAGGGAGTTACCATTCTTGGAATTCAGATTTATAACCACTTCCTTATTTTTGTAATGCCTCCTAATATACTTTTTAAAAGGGACTTGACCTTCATATAATTCATATTTTTCCCTGAAACGCTAAATCACCCACTTCAGCAGCCTTGGCTTTATGACCCATGGAATGTGTGTATCTTCCTGTATTAAAAGCTGCTCATTAAACCGAGCGCGATGAAGATTTCTTATAAAGTAAAAGTAAATATAATGCCTCTTAAGGATTATTTTCTGCCTTTATATGGCTTTTGTCCTATTTGGAGGTCCCTTTTACTCAAAATATCTCTGGCTGAGTAATGGATTTGAGGCTGATCTTCATACACTTATGTTGACAGTTTAAAGATGACACTTGAGCCATGGAGTTCTGAACTCGGGGAAGAAATTTTTATTTTGGAACATCATTGCATTGGTGTTTTGCTTGTTGTATCGTCATGCCACAGCACTAGGTACTGTAAGCTTTTTCATCCTGATCTGTGTGGTGTACTCTTTGTTGGTGTCTCAGCTTGAAACCCTAGGTTATCTGTGCCATCTTCTGGGCACAGAAGTAATGCTTGTGCCCCCTCTGGATATGCCACACATGGTTCTTTGACCTTGAATTTTTGTACTGTGAATCGCTTGTCATGAGAAGTATCCTCTTTCCACTCCAGAAAAGCTTTTTATCTTCTTAACAAGAGGCAGTAACTCAATCAAGACCTCCAGCTCTCACCACCGCCGCCATCAGTTATAGCATATTAAGAGATGATAAATATGCAAAACAGGAGGCCACAGAGGCAAAAAGGGTGTTGGCTTAGCGTTTTACTGTTTCTTCTGAATGGCGTCAAGACTGGGCAGCCAATTTGGTGGACAGAGCTGCGGGCTGCATTTACTGATCTTAGCTCTGCCAGTTCCATGTGTGAGACTCCTGCAAGCCAGTTCACCTCTCTGGCTTCCCACATGGGTAAAAAGATGCTCTCAAAAGTCCCATTAAGCTTTAAAGTTCTGTATTTCCTGTTCAAGTCTCTTTCCAACCCCCTCTGCTCTCGCATTCATCTCTGCATCCACTGGTAATTGCTTCTGTAAGAGAGTCGGAAAGCAGTACATTTATTTGTACTGGAGTTGCGCAAAGTCCCACGGGCATCTGGAGAAAAAGAATGCACATCTTAATTGAAGTGTGTTCAAGTCTCCCCCAGTACCTTGTCAGAATGTACACGCTTCTTCCTCTTGCCCGTGACGTTTCTTGTAATCTCTACTAATTAAGAACAGGGGAAAGAATGTGATCCTATTGTATATAGTGATTATAATGACCTTCTTTTGAAATATGCAGGTCTTTTTTCATGTTTCCTTAAGCACAAAGCAGAGCCTTAGACAGGAAATCTGTCTCTGACCTTGTCTCCAAGGGAAAAACCAAAGCTTTGAAAAATGGCGAAAGAAGAGATTGAGATAGGAAAAGAGAGAGAAAGGAAGGAAAGGGCTCTTTATGTCTTAGATGTCGACTGTATTTATGAATTTGTGTTGTTTCTGAAGTAGAATAAGGAAAGGTTATCTTGTCCAGAAAAAGCTCAGCTCCTCCTAAGTTTTATCTACATGTAATTGAAGATATAATTTAATACGCTCTTTAGAACCATATTGAAAGTAATAAAGCAGCTAAGAAGACATTTAACAGTTCATTTAACATTTAACAGTAGAAAAACATTTAACAGTTCTTAAGAAGTCTGTAGAGTTCTGATCAATCGAGTAAACATGCCAGCTGCTGAACAGTTGTCAACGAGTTACCTTGCCCTTTTCACCAAAACGAAAGAGAAAAAACTTTTCTTAAATGTATTCAGGACCTATTTCATAAGTGCTGGGTAGCTTTGGATTTAGATATTTTGCCAACTTGCAATAGTGAAAGTATCAGTAGCTTGAAAAAGAATTAAGATAAAATTTTTACTTTCTGTTAAAACTACGGAGGGTGGGATTGAATATAAGGGACTCCTATGCGCCACAGATAAAATTGGATGCCTGAGAGCCTGCCTGGAGCCATTTAGCCAATCAAACCGTGATGGAATAATTATTATTCATATGGAAATTGATCTCTAAAGTCAGCTTTCAGGGTCTGGCTACTGAGTGTGAATTTCCCACAGGACGGGTTTTTCTAATTATGTCTGAATTTTGGACGCCCACCCCGACCCCAGCCACTGATGGAAAGAAAGCATCACTCCTGTAATATTGGGGCGTCGTTCTTAACTCCCTCTGTACATTAAAATTACGTGGGAGCTGAAAGACACCCAAGCCCCAAACTATTTCTGCTTCTCACCCCCTGCCCCTGAACCAACTGAATCAAAACTTCTGGAGAGGAGCCTGGGCTGGGTGAATGTCCTGAGCAGAAAGTGTTCAGAACCACTGATCCAGGATAGCAAGGGGTCATGTAGCAAGGAAGTAGTATGGTAGATATTCCTCATCTGAGAGGCATCACAATGAATCCCCTCCATCTTCACCCACTACCTACCCCCGCCCCCCACCATGATAAGAAGTAGAAAAACCTGGTCTTTTTTCTGGAGAAAGCAAATGCAATTGAACGCGTACATTTAGATGCAATTTCAGTTATTTTCAAATGGACTTTTGCAGAGTTTTTTTTGTTCTGTTTTCAGACTGAGTTGTGCTGGCAGATAGCTTCAGTCTTACATCAGGGACATTGAATTTGACCTGAGTGAAGAAATACATTCTCACTAACCAATTCCATTTGTTTGCTAGGGCTGCCATAACAAAGCTCCGTAATCAGAGGGACTTAGAACAACAAAAGTTTATTGTCTCATGGTGCTGGAGGCTAGGAGTCTGAAAGCAAGGTTTGCAAGGTTATGGTCCCTCTGATGTTCTTCCTGGTTTCTGGTAGTTTGTCTTCTATGTGTCTTCCTGGTTTCTGGTAGTTTGCAGGCAATCTTTTGCATTCTTTGGTTTGTAGATGCCTCATTCCATTCCTCTGCCTTCCCTCCAGGTGTCTGTCTCTGTCCACATTTCCCTTTTTATAAGTCCAGTGGATTAGGGCTCACTCTGTTGACCTCAGTTTAACTTAATTACCTCTGGAAAGACGCTATTTACAAATATCGTCACATTCTGATATACCAGCGGTTAAGACTTCAATAGGACTTTTTCTTTGGAGAACAGAATTCAAACTGTAACACCAAAACATGAAGAAGAATCTTCCTTTAACATGTTTATTTCATTCTTTTATTCATTCTAAAGGTATAATTCTTCACTCATAAAGAAACATCAGACTAAATGTGGGTTGGAATCATTTTCCTCTGTGGAAAGGTCGTGGCAGATAGAAGCAGTTTCTGGTGTAATTTAGGGCCCTCCGCCTCAGCAGATTTTTCTCACTATTAGCCTGGGTTAGATGGCAAATGAAATCAGAATCCCCCATCAGTCCCAGGGTTCATTCATGACAGCAAGTGTGTCCTTGGGTCCCCCTTGGTTCCAGAACTACTGGGATGGTAGAATACATGGTTCTTAGTACATTTGTTTGGAGGAAATAAATGTCGCAGTGGACAGGGAAATAGGAGTACAGATCAGGAATGGTTGACTTCTAAATGTTAGAAGTAAGTGAGAGTGCACTCCACCTTTGATCTGTAGCTTTACTTTAATCCTCAAAGAGAAACCCATCCAGTCATAGGCTAAAGACCTTCGGCCAACTTCAGGCAACCTTGCTGGAGCTTCCGGATTCACCCCAGGGCACCCCGGAGCCTGGGAGGCTTTGACGCTTGTCAGACTTAGTCCCAGTTGGTAAAGTATGATTGAAACAATTAGAGAACCTTTCTGTAAGGAAATGGGCTGGTTTTATATGATCATGTTAAGACACTAGATTCAGCCAGGTAAATTTGAAGATCTAATTGGCTTTTTTAGGTGATTCATGAATGGGTAGCATCCCATCCAGTAACCAGAAGGGTGCTCCGAGGGATCGTACAAAATGGAAGGTTTTTATAGGAAGAAGGGGCAGGGGGCTATTAGCCAAGGAAAGAAAGGATGATTTTTTTTAGGCCAGGACATCATCTTAGGGAGGGAAAAGGGAAGGGCAAGGGTCTTTATCATACAGATTGCCACCCCTTCCTCCTCTGGGGGTGGGGGGCGGTGCTGAGAGAGGGCCCAGGTGGCACAGATGACCTCGTTGGTGCTGCTCAGAAAATTCCAGACTGGTTGATTAAGGTTACATTTCTGGTGAAAGTCGAAACTGCTGTTAGGTTAGTATTAAATCTAAGTTTGGTATTATGGGCTTTAGCACGGGTGACACCATTTTTAGGCCTGTGGTTTTTCTCTTTAGCAATCATATTTGTTCATGTGATAGAGCTGGTTGGTTAAGGCACTTGGTTGCCCAATTCATAATTACTTTGGTATAATTCCATAACGGTGAGGCCCCCTCGGGTTCTTCCTGTTAGGTTGGCTCTTTGATGGAAATTGTGTCAGTTAAGAGGAAGGATGTCCATGTCTCTCGCTGCTCAAGGATGGACTGACTGCCTCTGGAGCCCCAAGGCTCAGGAATTTGCTGAGACTGCCAAGTTGGGTGGAAGATTAGATTTCAGTGGTTCCCAAACTTGCTTGATAAGAATCACATAGAGTGCTTGTTGAAAACAGGGATTCCCTAGGTCCTCTCCCTGGAGGTTCTGGTTCAGTAGATCTGGATGGAGCCTATCCACCCCTCCACCACCACCCCACACACATGATTCTTATCAGTGAACTTGAGAAACACCGACGAAATGGCTTCTGACCAGCATCCTAAGATAGTAAGATTCTAACATCGTATTCCTTCTTCTTGACAGAGATTGCTCGTGGACTACCCAATACCCATTTTCCTGTTCTTTCTTAGTAATAGAACTTCCTTTTTAAAATTTGGGACTCAGTGCGCTCAGCCCAAATACCACATTTCTCAGCCTTCTTTGCGCACTTCTTTCACACAGTTTTGGCTGTGTGACCAATGGGGGTCTGGGGAAATTCTACATAGGGGTCTGACCACTCTGCTGAAAGCTACATGTTTTTTGCCTATTCCATCATCATCTTTTGTTTTTCTGCCTGGGATCAGGACTTGATGGCTAGCATTCCAGCTGCCATTTTGGGCCCTGCGGTGACCTTAAAGATGGAAGCCTTGTATTAAGTTGGTGGAACTGATAGAGGGAGCCCCAATCTCAACTGTCTGTGGGGTTCTCTTGTCAGCTCTGGACTGACTCCTCTCAGACTCTGTTTATATGTAGACACTTGTATCTTGTTTAAGCCACCGTTATTTGGGGTTTTCTTTCATATACAGTTGAACCTAATCCTTATTCATGTATCTCTAAATTTGGAACTTTGAGTTTCCTGTAAGCTAAAATCACATTACTGACCAAGTCACCTAATTTCTGTGTGTCTCTGAGGTAGATTTCCTGAAACTAAAACCTGCCTTTTTTCCCCCCCAAGGGTAAAATGAACAATTTGGAGTTTATATCTAAGGACCCTCTCAGTTCCAAGAAGTGGGAACAAGTCCCTTTGTGGGAGAAATAAGTTGTCACATTGTATCCTTAGTGACTCAGAGTCCTAAAGGAAAGGAGTTTTCAGCTGATAGATGCATGAAGGAAGGAATGTGATTGAAAACTCGAGGGGGTTGGAGGAAAGGAAGACAGAGTTTCCCTTCTTTATAATTTCCTACTATATAAGTCTGTCTATTGAGGGAGTTCAGTCATAATAATGTGCTGAAAGTGCCTTGTAAACTGTAAAATGTCTCACATATGTTACTTACTGAGCACTTTATATACAGAATGTTGTTTCAGATACTTTAGGACAGTTTCCCCAAGTGGCACTGCTGAATTTTAACAGGCGTTATAAGCAAGAAAAGTTTCCTGTGTCAAATAAGTTTGGAGAATGTCCCGTTCAGCAAAATAAATAGGTTTCTTTATTACAGGACTGCTTGGTGCCTTTAAGCTGTTAATGTACATTGTAAATGTCTAAGAAAGGGGAAGGTTGTACGTGGGGTGGGGGGAGTATGCCACATGGTAATACTCTTTACTTCACAACCCTTACGGCTGCAGCTTGAGGAACAGAACAGCCTTGGAGAAATGCAGCTTTGTAGAGGAGAGCACATAATATGTCAGAACACACATTTAGTACCTGCCAGGTGCAAGGTCCCGGATCCATACATAAATTGGGAGACATGGTTCTTGCCTTTGGGGAACCTGCACTTTTCACCGGGGGGACAAGACATTTACATGTAGAGGAAGAGTATTCAGAACAGAATCTAAGTGCGGCATGAGTGATGTAAAAGACTTTAAAAGTTCAGATGAAGGTACAATCTTTGCGAGGTGAATTTCAAGGTGAATATAAGTATTTCAGAGCACCTTCAGTGACTACGCCAGAGGATGCTAAGGTGCTCTATTTGAATTTTATTTTCTTTTTGAGTAGTGAGTTTTAGTTCTATTAAAACTGTTTAAATTCTTCAGGTCGATTTCTAACTTTCAACTATAAAGGCTCCATCACCAGATTTCTCTATCATTTTTTTTTTCTTTTCTTTTCTTTTGGTTGTGGCATGTGGTATATTTAGTTGCAGCATGCGAACTCTTAGTTGCAGCATGGGGGATCTAGTTCCCTAGCCAGGGATCGAACCCGGGCCCCCTGCATTGGGAGCGCGGAGTCTTAGCCACTGGACCACCAGGGAGGTCCCTCTACCATTTTTAAAGCATCCATTAATAAATCATTTTAATCCTCTACTTGATGGTTTCTGTTCCTCAACCTGTGTTCTTTAGACCAGCTTTAAAAGTCACATTAAACACAATTGAGGTTTGCAGAATAGTTTCAGATTTTTAGAGAGGCAACCGTGTGAATGTGGCATTGGGTTAATTGGGATGGGAAAGTGGAGGGAACCAAAATTAATATGTATTTCCTAGTGGACGTTCCAGCCGAGAAGCCGGAAAAATGATTTTCTGTTTGATTTTCAGGGCTGAGTGGTTTCACTCCTTCCTGGACTCAAGGTCATACGATTGTGAACACATGTTGCCATAAGTAAGAAATATTGGCCTCTAGTTATTGGACAGGAAAGGAAGCAACACCCAGCTTAAAAAATCTAATAACATATAATAATAATTTACCCTCTTTTGTTGAGTACAGGAGCCAGTAGTGTTTAATATGCAATTAGCAATACTATGTCCAAATACCTTCCTGGCATTGTCAGAAATTCTCAGCCTTAGGATTTTGTTTTTCATTTACTATTTCTGTCCACCTCTCGGATAGGGGGCATGGATGGTGTTTGCTGATTCTATTCAGATTAGAACTTCAGTAAACCACCTTGAAAACAACACACATGTAATGAAAGTCAACACCTTCCATCAAAGAAAAGGTGGGCCAGAGAAGGGGACCTTAAGGCCATGAAAATTCTCCTGGCGTCGCCCTGCAAGAATGTTGTTGTATTGGGGGTCAGGGAAATTTGGGTTAAAAAAAATCCTCTTTTAGCTTTCGTTAAAAAAGTACCCCGGGATTGTAATAGGTGCTTATATATAGTGTTTCTACTTTTGCAGTGAAGGTATTTATTATCCCCATTTTACAGAAGAAGCTGACACTCAAAAATTAAAACTTTTCCCTGAGGTCACACAGCTAGGAGGCGGCAGAGCTGGAGTTTGACTCCAGGCCTGTCTAATGCAAATGCCTTCATCTCTGTGTCACATCAGCAAAGCATAGTAGTTGTATCTTCAAAACAGGTCCACAGACTGCCTGCCTCTCATTGTCCTGACTTAACAGAATTGGTCGCAAGTGATCCTTTTTGTCACTCTGTGCTCAGAGTCCTTTGGGTGGCTTCCCTTCCCTTTGGGTGGCTTCCCATCCCACTCAGTAAAAGTCCTTTGGGTGGCTTCCCATCCCACTCAGTAAAAGTCCTTTCCAGGTCTGTAAGCCTCCCTTGCGTTTATTCTGCTCCAGGCTTGCTTGTAAGTTCCTGAGCCCACCCAGCCTTTCACGTGCTGTTCCCACCCTGGAAGGCTTCTCCCCAGACATCTGCAGGGATCCCTTCCTCCAGATCTGTCTGCTCAGATGTCACCTAGAGACATCTTCCCTGACCCCTCCCCCCTCAAATCACACACTCCTGTCACTTCCTATCCTCACTTCCACTTTTTAAACATTTATCACCCGTGACATGATACCTGCATCTTTGTGTGGGACCTGTTTCTTCCCTGAGAGCAGCAGCAGCCCTTTGAGGACACAGGCTTCGGCTAGTTCACTGCTGGATCCCCAGCCTGGCACATAAGAGGTGCTCAATAAATCTCTGCTGAATGAATGAATAAGTGGATGAATGAACCACAGTTACCTCCGTTATAAATTAAGAATGTTATCACCCATCTTCCCATTAAAAAAAAAAAAAGATTTCCTGGCAGAAATGTATGTCTTTGTATGCAATATTTGGGTAATTGCGGTACAGTGCAAGAAAAACAACCGTATTTCCTGTCCTCTAGGAATCTGTAATCCGTAAAGAACTCTGCCCTTGGAAATGCTTGATAGTACACATCTGGAGTTGTCTGTGACAAGCGGTGAGGCAAACAGGCAAATATTCTGTATTTATTCTGTATTTATAGGAAAGGCATAGGTTTTAAAGGATAAGTATGGGTGGATTCACGGGGCCCACATCTTTTGAGATAATAGGAGTTTGGACGTGATAATCCGGGTGAAGCAGAAGCTCCTGGCTTTGGCCAGTTCCCCTGGGGGCCCTGCACCTCCTAGATCAGTGATCCTACCTCCATTCAGAAAATAAAGTGAAAGTCAGAAACGTCCACAGCTTTTGTCATGTGGCTAGCTAATTATGAATTGGGGGTTAATTTCTTAACCATGTGGCTAGCTAATTATGAATTGGGGGTTAATTTCTTAACATATCTTCTGTCCCACTTCTTCTACCCTTCCACTTCCTCCGCTTGCTTTCTAGGTTCTTTTAAAAGGAAAGGGAGAGAGCCTGGGTAGACCAGATACCTACCTGGGAGACTGTCTTTCCTTGCTGCCTTCTGCCAAGGATGGGAGATTGATGAGGTTCTAGGAGAGAATGGAGGACCCTTCGGGCTAAAGCTTCTTCTCTGTGGTTGGGAGATATGTTCTCTGACTGTTGGTGACCAGTATGTGAATCTTAAAAGTGTGTGTGTGTGTGTGTGTGTGTGTGTGTGTGTGTGTGTAATGGATCCTAGTTGTGCACGTAAGATGAAAGACATACATTTCTTTCATTTATGAACGAAGCAGTGGTTAATTGGTAGTTCATTTTAAGACTGTTTAGTTTGAAGAGTTACCACCAAAAAAAATCCTTAAATTTGAATTTCACATACGTAAAGTTAATGATAATAAGAAAGTGTTTTCAAAAATCTTGAGTCTTATTTTCTTTTTTTCCCCATTTAATCAGAGGTGAACAGCTCACAAGTAGAAATCACGGGTTTTGGTATATAGGCACATAGTCTTTAAAAAAAAAAATCAAAGTCTTTAAAAAAAAATCAAATCACATTTAATAAAATGTGGTTTTATGAATTGGAATTTCTTTGTTGTTTTGGCACCAACCAACTTCATTAGATACTGTAATTCCCCTCCTTTACCTCCCCCTTTTGGGGAAGAAAGAAATCCTTGTGGAATGCAGTGATCTAAGAGTTTAGGGCAGGGGAGAGTAGCCTGGGGGTGGTCACATGGTAGGACTTGCCTCCCAAAGCCAGGTCTTCTTGAGGGTATGAATGCTGATGACTGCAGCTAAAGAAAAGAGTCCTGGGAAGAGAGAGTGCATCCCACCCACCCCGTGCATGTCCATTTTTCGAAGGCTGGAGGTGGCCCTGTGTGCCTTACTCAGAATTCCATGTGAATGTGGCGGCAGAGGACTCTGGTGAAGTTGCCTTTCTTTTCTGAAAGAAGCCTTTCTATGGCACATTAAGTACCAGCATTCTTGCCTCTTTGGCACAGTTGTGAATGGAGCGGGCTCCCGTTTCTCAAGGAGGCAGTGAACTTGCCCTACATTCCTGATGGGTAATAAAGTTGTTCCCCCATCTCTTACCACCACTCCCTTCTCATCCCAAGGGAAGCAGATGCCTGCTTAGGAGGATGCACTGAAGGACAGAGGCAAGGCGAGGCCAGGACCCAGACAGGTCCATTCTTCTCTGCCCGCCATCCCTGTCACGTGCCTGTGTATGGAAAGTGGGAAGGCACATACATCATCATTAGCTAAAGACAGAATGCTGGCCAGCGCTCAGTGGGAGAACGGTTAGCAAATTTTTTTTTAAAAAATACATTTATTTATTTATTTTTGGCTGTGTTGGGTCTTCGTTGCTGCACACGGGCTTTCTCTAGCTGTGGCGAGCAGGGGCTACTCTTTGATGCGGTGCGCGGGCTTCTTGTTGCGGTGGCTTCTCTTGTTGCGGAGCATGGGCTGTAGGCACGTGGGCTTCAGTAGTTGTGGCTTACGGGCTTGGTAGTTGTGGCTCGCAGGCTCCAGAGCGCAGGCTCTGTAGCTGTGGCGCACGGGCTTAGTTGCTCCTTGGCATGTGGGCTCTTCCCAGACCAGGGCTCGAACCCTTATCTCCTGCATTGGCAGGCGGGTTCTTAACCACTGCGCCACCAGGGAAGCTGCACAATTAGCAAATTAATGAATTGTGGCTGAGGGGACCCTCTCCTCTCAGTGCCCACTATTTAAGAACGATCCCTTGGTAACCACCTTCATTAAATCAACACAGATGGAATGTTGGTCATTGGCAACTCTTGAGTTTTCCCGTGGTAACACAGTTGTCCAACTTGCCAGGCATGAATGTGAATTCTGTGCACGGAGGTGTACGGTTCATGGTTCCCAATGTTTTTAAGTATGAAAACCCTGTCCTAATATATGTGTAAGAAGTTTACAGACTTTTAACTTCTAGTAGCTATTCTGTTATCATGTTAGTTGAGAAGATACGTAATCAGTACCAAAATCATAATAAAAACCAAGATCAGTAATGTATGAAATGAATTTGAATTGTAGTTATTATGGAATTTACTGTATTTGAAAAGTGTGTGTTTGTGGTGAGGGTGAGAGGGTGTATGACATACAGTGACTGCTGCTCATGGATTAACAGAACTTTCTCACTGCCACTAAATTGAGGCTTCTTCCGCTGCTGCCCCCCACAACCCCCCGCCCCCACCCAGGGTCAAGGCTTCCAGGTTGGGCTCCACTGGGAGAGCAAAAATATTGTGAACTTTAGATTCAGGCAGATATGGGATCAAACTGCAACTCTACCACTGCCTGTATGATCCTGGATAAGGTACTATACCTTTCTGTGCCTCAGCTTCCTCATCTTTAAGTGGAGATCACGGGCTTCCCTGGTGGCGCAGTGGTTGAGAGTCCGCCTGCCGATGCAGGGGATGTGGGTTCGTGCCCCGGTCCGGGAGGATCGCACATGCCGCGGAGCGGCTGGGCCCATGAGCCATGGCCGCTGAGCCTGCGCGTCCGGAGCCTGTGCTCCGCAATGGGAGAAGCCACAGCAGTGAGAGGCCCGAGTATCGGAAAAACAAAAACAAAAACAAAACAAAACAAAACAAATGGAGCTCACACTTAAACCTCATGGGGATTTTGGAGCAGTTGAAGTTTTGAAGTTTTCTCATACTTGACGTGGTACCTGGCACAGGGAAGGTAGCACTTAAATGCTTGTGTTTCTGCTTCCTGCCTACGCTTTCCTACCTACAAGAAGACCCAAAGCCAGACATGTATGAATTGTATGAATTCTTGTATGAATTCATACAATTGTATGAATCAATGAATTCTTTCTGCCTCTGGGTATTAATGTACATTCCAGTTACTAGGGCTGTTTAACAAATGACTACTAAATTTAGTGGCGTAAAACCAACATTTATTATACTCACAGTTCTCTGGACAGGGTACACTGGGGCAGCTCGTCCCTGATCCATGATGTGGGAATTAGCAGGGGAGATTCAAGGGCTGGGGGTGGGAATCACCTAGTGGCTCATTCACTCATCGTCTGATGGCTGATGTAGGCTTACACCGAAGACCTTCACTGAGACTTTCAGCCAGGACATTTCTGTCCCCTCCATGTGGCTTGGGCTTCCTCACAGTATGGTAGCTGGCTTCCAGGAGAAGCATGTTGAGAGACAGCCGGACAGAAGCCAGATCACCCTTTATGACCCAGCCCTGGAAGTTACATGGTGTCACCTCTGCTGCATTCCATCAGTTGAAACCATCACGAAGTCTTGCCCAGATTCAAGGGGAGGAGAAATAGACTCTACCTATTGATGCAGGTGGCAGGGTTCTGGAAGAGTGTATGGGACCAGAAATCTTGCAGTGCCATTTTTGGAAAATATAATTTGCCTCAGTATATGAGCAGTTTATAAGCTTATAGGCAGAAGAGCTCCCAGAAGATTCTAGCACTGGTGTTCATTGGGTTACTGCATTAGCACACCAGCAGGTGCACTTACCAAAAGCCGAGACCTGAACATAAGAGCCTGGACTTTGAACTCTGTCCCAGGACAGGTATCACCTTCCAGCTTTGAACTTGAGCCTGGGTTTTCATGTGAAAGCCACTGAAATGTCTGGTTGTCAACGGCGTGTTGGTAACTGAACTCAAAGGTGTAAGACACACTCAGGAAGCCAGGGACTGACCTTTATCCCAGTGCCATAACCTTATTTTATTTCCAGCCAAGAGCTGAGTTACCTGTATCCTACCTCGTCCCCATTGATAAGAGTTCATCAACTTTTTTTTCCTGAGATTTATTTTAAACTCATTTAGATTTTTCTAGAAAAGTTGTAGTGTTTGGAACCTCTGGAGGGGGAGAGTTGACTTCTACTTTGGGATAAGAGTTCTTTGGAGTATTATCACTCTCATTTTTCCTAGTAAATAGTCACGTATCTATCACTTTTCTCTCAGAACTTGTTTGCAAGAGAGAGATCTTTAAAGCTAAACAAACCGAGGTCTCAGGAGTATAAAGCCAAAAAAAGAACTTTTGTAGAGAAAGCGTGAACACAGAATTTGAAAAACACATATAAATCACATAGTTTGATTATGTACGAACCAGAAAGCTTAAGGGAGGGATGGTGGGGTGGAAAAAAAAAAAAAACTGTAGTTGTTTATCATTTCTGTGGAGGAGCGTTAGTCTGTAAAATGTTCAATTGCTTCCAGTCTCTGCAAGTCACTTCAATGACTCCGTCTCAGATTTTTTTAAGTTTGTCAAATAAAAATAATAGTTCTGTCAACTGAAAAACATTACGCAAGCTAAAATTGAGAATTATGTTTTATTCGGCAGACATCTGAGGACTTCAAGCCCAGGAGACAGGAGTCTCAGCTAGCTCTGAGGGACTGCTCCGAAGAGGTCAGGGAGGAACCAGGAGATACAGGGGGTTTTGCAACAAAGACCAGGCAGTCGGGACATCAAAAGATGACTGTTCATTAAAGAAAACCAGATATCTGAGGTTAAGGAATTATCGCTTTCTATGTATGGGAAGGTGCAAGAGTCTGGGCTCACTGAAATCATGCCTTTGATGTGCACCTTAGCTATCAGGCCAGGATCCTATTCTTCCCCATCTGAGTCCCCTCAGGGCTCACCATCGGTGGCTGTAGTGGCTTGACGGCTGCGACATCCTTTGTTTTACGGATACGGCAGGCAACATTTTTCATTCACAGTTCCATGAGGTCTCACTGGGCTGTTTGGGGTACATGAGGAATAACAGAGGTGAAAATTCTTTGGAAATGTACACGTGCTATTCCTATGAGAAGCTCTGGCATTTTTCGTTATTAGTCAGAGGTGGGACCTGACATGGTGCAGTGCTACTGAGAGAGGAGGGACAAAGCCCCACCTTCCCACACTGTTCCTTTCCCATTTCTTATCTTTTCCCTCTTTCTTCCTTCCTTCCAGCCCCTTTCTTACCTCTTTTCTTCTTTGTCTCCCTACTGCCATTTTTTCTTCCTCTGTCTTCTCTAAGGCCTTCAGTCTCCACTGCTGCCTGCTGATGTCGTTAGATTAAGCACCGAACAACTTATGGTCAAAACTGTGTCTTTAATATCATGCCTACCGCATCATTCCTGGCCCCAGGCTTAAGAGGGTTTGGTAACTGATTTTATAATTACTGTCTAGCCTGTGGGGAGACTCAGTAGCCGGGCTCAAATAACTAAGTCCTTGCTGTTTTCTACCCCTGAGCAAGATGTAATATATCATCAGTGTGACGAATCAGTGCCTAAAATTCAGTGTCTGCCTTGATGCCTTGGATTTGGGGCTCTTCTTTATTTTATTATTATTATTATTTTTTTGCGGTACGCGGGCCTCTCACTGCTGTGGCCTCTCCTGTTGCGGAGCACAGGCTCCGGACGCGCAGGCCCAGCGGCCATGGCTCACGGGCCCAGCCGCTCCGCGGCACGTGGGATCCTCCCGGACCGGGGCACAAACCTGTGTCCCCTGCATCGGCAGGCGGACTCTCAACCACTGCGCCACCAGGGAAGCCCGCCAATTTTTTTTTTTTTTTTTGGCGTTCGCGGACCCCTCACTGCTGTGGCCCCTCCCGTTGCGGAGCACAGGCTCCAGACGCGCAGGCTCAGCGGCCATGGCTCACGGGCCCAGCCGCTCCGCGGCGTGTGGGATCATCCCGGACCGGGGCACGAACCCGCGTCCCCTGCATCGGCAGGCGGACTCTCAACCACTGCGCCACCAGGGAGGCCCGGGGCTCTTCTTTAAAATCATCTCTTTATTTTCTCTGCCAACCAGTGTGGACATATATTTGCATGTTTTTTCCATTGGACACTTCTGACTGATCTAGAGGAAGGCTATCCCTAAATTGCTTTCCCCCAAAAGTGAGTTTTATATATGCCGTGTAGGCTAATAGTAAATCAGATTTTTTTTCAGATAGACCCTCTGTTATGGGCTGAATTGTTGAAGCCCTAGCCCCTAGAACTTCAAAATGTGACTGTATGTGGAGATACGGCTTTGAAAGAGGTGACTAAGTTAAAATGAGGCCTTTAGAAAGGTGGGCCCTAACCGCATCTGACTGTTGTCAAAAATTTGGACCCATGAGGAGACACCGGGGATGCACGCACACAGAGGAAAGACCATTTGAGGGCAGTGCACGAAGGCGACCACCTGCCAGCCTACCAGAGAGGCTTCAGAAGAAACCAAACCTGCTGGCACCTTGACCTCTGGCTTCCCAGCCTCCGGGATTGTGAGAAAATACATTTCTGTTGTGTTAGCCACCCAGCCTGTGGCATTTTGTTACAGCAGCGCCAGCAAGCTAACAGGCTCTCTAACTTTAGTGAAAAATTTGTAAAGCCAAGTTTGTATGACGTGGGAACAACCAGATAAATATAAACTTAATTTCACTTTTATAGCTGTAGAGTGATGGTGATGGTGTGTGTTAGTTAGGGTTCTCCAGAGAACCAGAATTGATAGGATCTCTCTTTCTCTGAGTATAAATGTGTGTATACATGTCTGTGTGTATATAGATCTGTCCGTCTCTCTAGAAATTCTAAGGAACGGGCTTACATAGTTGTGAGGGCTGGCAAGTCTGAAATCTGCAGGTCAGGCTGGAGACCGAGGGAAGAGCGATGCTGCAGTGCGAAGTCTGAAGCCAGTCGGAAGGCAGAATTCCTTTTTGGGGGGATCTCAGTCTTTTTAATTTTATCGAAGTATAGTTGATTTACAATGTTTTATTAATTTCTTCTGTACAGCAAAGTGACTCAGTTATACATATATGTATATTCTTTTTCATATTCTTTTCCATTATGGTTTGTCACAGGATATTGAATATAGTTCCCTGTGCTATACAGTAGGACCTTGTTGTTTTTCCATCCTTTATATAATAGTTTGCCTCTGCTAACCCCAAACTCGCAATCCTTCCCTCCCCTACCCCACCTCTCCCTTGGCAACCACAAGTCTGTTCTCTATGTCTGTGGGCCTGTTTTTGTTTCATAGATATGTTGATGTGTATTGTATTTTAGATTCCACATGTTATATCATACGGTATTTATCCTTCTCTTTCTGACTTACTTTGCTTAGTATGATAATCTCTAGGTCCATCCATGTCACTGCAGATGGCATTATTTCATTCTTTTTGATGGCTGAGTAATATTCCACTGTATATAAGTCTTTTATGGTCTTCAACTGTTTGGATGAGGCTCCCTTACATTATGGAGGATAATCTACTTTACTCAGTCTACTGATTTAAATGTTAATCACATCTAAAAAAAATACCTTCACAGCAACATCTAGACCGGTGTTTGACCAAACAACTGGGCACCAGAGCGTAGCAAGTTGACACATGAAGTTACCCATCATATGGCGGTAATGCAAAAGTGATACCCTGGGCTCACTGTATAAGAAAAGTGGGACTTCAGAAGCTAATCTAATAAAAGCTAACTTTCAAATGGTCTTATTATTAATGATGTGCTTTTGCCGCATTTGATCCTTTCAACCAAACTTTTTTTCCCCTTCCAGTTTTATTGAGATATAATTGACATACAGCAGTGTGTAAGTTTAAGGTGTACAGCATAATGATTTGATTTACATGCATCATGAAATGGTTACCACAATAAGTTTAGTGAACATCCATCATCCGACCTCTTGATTTAATACACGTTCAGTCATAATGTACTCATTCCCCTAAACTTCTGTTGATGATTACAAGCATTAAGTGTGATATCAACTGTGGGCTGGTATTTACACAATGCTTCAGCATTTCAACACTCTTGCTACACTTGTTTTTTAAATCACTTAGTCTACGCTTTTTTTTTTTTTCCCCCGCCTTGGTGTCTTAAGTAGAGTATAGAAAACTGGTGAGATGCGTAGCTTAATTTTCCTTGGTACTTTGCATCATAATCCAACTTTGCTACCGTGGGAATTCCTGCTTTAAAAAAAAAAAATCTAAGCTGTAGTTGAGGTAATAACTTGAGTTTTACTTTTCTTCTGTTACTCCTACTGGCCATTCGATTGAGGCTTAGAAAAGTAGCCGTCTATTAATTGAAGCTGCTTTTCTGAGAGGACAGGCTCTGGTAGAAAGGAGAGATGGGGTCTCCTAGGTAACCAAACTTGTGCAGCATAAATTCCCTCCTTTTAAAAGGGTCTGGGTCTATTTAAAATGTGTTGGTAACTGTTAAAGAAGAAACCATTAACCCTACCCCACCCCCCAACTTCATTGTGATTTAAATTAATCCCTGCTTTTCATTCTTGCAAGGAACTAATTAACACCCTAATTAGTTAGAGTGCTTTAAAACCAGGTGACAGGGCTCCCGTTTCTCTAGAAGGGATTGGAATTTTTCTCTGGGAGCAAGTGGAAATAAATCTATGGGTAGTTTACCAAGGGATTCAAATCATGTAGAAATATATCACTGTCATAAAAACTCCATTCTCTTTCTGTGTCTGTGACGTAGGGGTCATGGAGATAAATTCTGGGGTTTATACAACCTAAATAGCTTTCTGAGTATATGACCTGAATGTACTTAACAACGCAGATTACTTAGACAAACCAGAAGAAAATAGTTTTGAATATTCATTATATCTTTGAAGGAAGGGAGAAATCCTGAGCTTAGAAGCAGTAGAAGGAGTCACAAAGTATGCTTAAATTAGGAAGCTTAAGTTCACTGGGTAGTAGATGGACATGAGGGCAGACTGCCTCACTCCAGCTTCCATTAGTAGGTGAATAACGGACTGAGAAAATATTTGTAACAAAAAATGGTCATCAGTTTTTATTATTGTCAACCCATCAATTTAATTCTAAGCAAGCAGAGGACACCAGAAGGTAATTCACAGCCAGTAACCAAACACAGTAGAAATGTTCTCACCCACCAATAATCCAGTGCTGCAAATTAAAATCAAATGCCCAAAATATCTCATAATACAATGGAGGAAATGGGAATACTGATCAGATATTTGATATTAAAGAATTATTAAAATTCTTAGGTTTTATAGTGGTTTTTTTTTAAATCACTGTCTTTTAGAGATATACACTAAAATACTGAGAGATGAAATTATATGATGTCTGGGATTTGCTTCAAGTTAGTGTAGGTTTGGAAGAGAGAGAAGTGAGTGAGGGTGTGGATAAAATAGAACAAGGGAGAGGGAAGCCAGTGAGTTGTTAAAGCTGGGTGACAGGTACATGGGATTCTTTATATTCTTTTCTATCCCTTTGTTTGAATTAAAAAAATTTTTTTAAATTGTTTATAATGTTTAAAAAAATGAACCCAGAGAAAGACTCCACAGAAAGAGGAAACCAGACATTTTGTGCCTTCCGATGGAAGCACCTTCTATGAGGTATTTACTGTTTCCAAAACACTGAACTCGAATCTGATCAAGCCTTTATATCCTCCTATGGATTTACAGGAAGTAAGGAGATAGAGACACATGTTATAAATGTCATTATGAGATGCAGTCAGTACAAACTCTGTAGGACAGTTGACCTCATTTCTTCAAAAAGTAAATTAAAGAAAAAGAGAGGTGGGGAGGGAGGGGAACCTACAGATGAAGAGACTGGAGAGATGGGGCTGCCATTTACAACGTAAGGACATTATTTGTATCCTGATCCCAGCAAACCAAGAAAAGTTTACCAGCCAGTTGGGAACATTTGGATTTTGACTGGATATTTGCTGTATTAAGGTATTAGTATAATTTTGATTTTAGGGCTCGAACCTGAATATTCAGCTTGGACAGGGGTTTGTGAGCACATTCTGGCTTCAGTAAGATGGGAGGAAATCAAGTGACAGAGATCTAATAAAACAGGCATTTAAAAGAGATTTCCCCCATGTTTTAAATACCATTATCTTTCATCCTCTCCGGTAGCAGGTGCAGAGAGAAGAGTGGCATATCCCTGCCCATCAGAGTCAAGGCAGAAGGACTGTACTGAGGAGATGCTCACTTGCTTTCTGGGCAGGTGGTCTAACGCACGCTGGGCCCCTCTTCCCCAAGTACACACTGCGGGAAGCAGAGGTGAAAGCACACGTGAGCCAGGTAAAGTTGGGGTGGCTACAGTTGCCCCTGGGAAAACTTGAGGAAGAAGTCTGAACACCTGTGAGCCTCGATGAAGGAATCTAGGAGGTTTCTGAAAGTGAAAAAACGCCGAAATTGACTGCCCTTATACCTCGACAAGTGTGTCAGAAGCGAATCACCCTAACATGCTAGAAACACCTTCCACTGATGAAAAGCACAGTGAAGATGCTCTAGTTTTTCTGTTTGAAAGTGAGTTTCTCCAAGTGTGGCCTCTGCACTAGTCCACAGAAATACAGACTCAGTTCTCCATTGGGTAGATCAGAAAATCTGCATGTTGGGACTTCCCTGGTGGCTCGGTGGTTAAGAATCCTCCTGCCAATGCAGGGGACACGGGTTCAAGCCCTGGTCCAGGAAGATCCCACATGCAGCAGAGCAGCTAAGCCCGTGTGCCACAACTACTGAGCCCACACGCCACAGCCTCTGAAGCCTGTGTGCCTAGAGGCCGTGCTCTGCAACAGGAGAAGCCACCACAATGAGAAGCCCGCACACTGCAACGAAGAGTAGCCCCCGCTCACCGCAACTAGAGAAAGCCTGCGCACAGCAACAAAGACCCAATGCAGCCAAAAATAAATAAATACATTTATAGAAAAAACCCCAAAATTTGTTTTCCATAAGGGACGCCAGCAAAGTATGGGGGCACTAGGTATCATCACTGTAGAAAATGTTTACAATTATATAACAGTGAGCAAAAACTGGTATTTTTTATGGAAATATTTAAACATATCCAAGAGTAGAGAAAATAATTTATACTCCTCTTCTATGACTATCAACTGGTGCCTGTCTCCTTTCACTTATCCTCCCATTTTAAATACTTTCCTCCCCAGATCATCTGAAGTAAATCCCAGACTACATAGCATAGCTTCAATAAATATTTCAGCATATGTCTCTAAATGATAAGAACTTTTTTTTTAAGAACACAAGCACAATACCATATCACATCTAAAAAACATTACACTAATGCCTTAATACATTAAATATCCAGGCAAAAATCCAAATTTTGGTGACTGTGCCACCAGGGAAGTCCCTATGGAAAGCAGTTTTATCCGAGATATTTTTGAAAGCTGTACGCACAGATACGTTTCTAGCTGTGTTCTTTATGTCACTTTCCTGAAAATATAACCTAAATACTAAACAACAAAGGAATGTTAATTTTTTCAAAATAATTTAGGGAATTTTCTGTATCCTATAAAATCACAATGTATTGCTCTATAAATTTGCTTCTAATACATTAGTGTGAAAGAGGGCAGGGCAAAAATCAGTTATGCTAGAAGGAAGTGCTTAGGAAAATTGACTAAAATGAAATAAAGCTAAATGTTTGACCTGATTTTTAGCAGAGTATCAAATTATGGGCGTGGATGTTCCTCTTGTGTGTCTCTTTATAATTTTCTCTTATGTGGTTATATTTTGTTTTTAAAACCATAAGGTAAACAGATTAAAATGTATAATGTGAGCTGAGAAAATATACTCCCATACGTATATTTAAACTACACTATTTATGTTCACCTAAAACAAAGATACTGTATTTAAGAAAGTAATATCTTGGGGGTTTATTTTATATTTTAAGTGAATGGTAAATTATTTGGCAATTATATGCCCTAGAAAATGCTTCTGTAAGATGTTTATTTATTTGCATGTTTGTACATTTACTCATGTATTTTAGAATGGGCAAGAGTGAGTAGCCTTGGTACTTTCGACCTGTGGGAGGTTTTCGCATTTTCTGTCCCGGTACATGGAGGCTGTTGGCAAAGCTGTCTTACACATTGCTCTTCCATTTTCTAGTTTCTTGGCACCCAGCTACCTAAGTGCTTCCCTTTCGCAGGACCAAAAAGAAAAAAAAAAAAAAAAAAAGGGAAATAGCAAGTGGTATTTTGTAAATAGTTCGGGGGAAAAAAGAATTTAAGGAAATAACTAGTGAAGTTGCTGATAAATGTTGTCATCTCAGCTCCTGTTTTGATAGAAGACAGTTGAAAAGCATGGGATTGCACCGGCTGGGTGAAGTTTACATGGATTCAAAGCAGGAAAGTTGAGGATTAACCAGTGACCGATGGCCTGACGTTCCCCAAGTCCAGACACAGCCAGGGTGCATGTTGTACTAAAGCACTAAGATTGGGGGGGATGGTGAAGCACTGCCTCATCCTCCCGCGACCTGTTTTCTGCCTGTAAAGAAAGGAGTGAGGCAAGGAGTGAATCCCAGGCCCTGGAGTGGAAGTGGCCCCTGGAAATGACTTAGTAAGAAAAGCCAGAGGCTGGGGCCCAGCCTGGGTGTGCTCAGGAGCCGCCAGCCCCCCAGGGATTGCCCAAGAGCCTGTGACCTGAAGGCACAGCCTGCTGGGGCTGCCCCACTGCAGGAAGGTGGCATTTGGCCGTGTGGTGGGTTCTCGTCTGCTCTGCAGTGATGCTGAGCTACCGCCCATGGACCAGTGCCCAGGAGGGGCCTGACTCCCTTCAAGTACCCAGAAGAATCTGGCTCATGGATTTGATGGTATATACAGACACAGCCCTAGTACTAGATGTGTTGAATTACCAGTGCTAATTTCACCAAGACAGTTCTTCTTTGTTTCTCCTACCTTATAAAAGTACTAGTCCTTACCATTAATTTTGCAAAATATATACCCTGCTGGGTAAAGTCATTCATATAGATTTTTTGGCACTTAGAGGACATTTTCCTCCTTATATCTAGAAACAGTGGTCATGAGGCTAGAACTGACCCACAGGAGGCGAGCTGTTACTGGCCTCCCTCCTGCAGCCTCTTGCCCTCCTCCACTTTGAGAGCCTGGAGTAACTTCTCTGCGTGACTTGCGCTTGGGTTTCTGAAACACAAGCTGTTCATTTCAGTTTCGCTGCCTAAAGTGTGTTGCTGAAGTTAAAAAAAGAAAAAGATTGTTTTATTATAGTTAATTTCCAGGATTCTTAGAAATTTATTAAGGAGGCAGAAGGTTCAGAGAGTTTCCCAGAATCGCATATTTTCCTGGAATTTAACTTCCCACGGCACGGGGCTTTTCTGTGGGTCTCGTTCACAGCTCCGTCCAGTGCACTGGAGGTGCTCAGTAAGTATCTTCTGAATGAATGAATGGGCCAAGCCAGGATCTGAGCCCAGGCTTGGGTCAGTACTGTAGTGCCCCTGTAGAACATGTGTGTTTTACCCTATTTGAGCTGTAATTGATCTATTGAACTGACTCAAGTCCGTGAGGTGTAAAAGTGAAAGGGTCTTTATTTCTCTTCGGTCCTTGCCTTCCTTCAGCCATGCCCATGCCATCTCCCTTTCCTGTCCCTTCACAGCGTGCAACCTCCATACACTTCCAGAGATGAGTCCCGTTTGAAAAATCAATTTCCAACGTGATTGAAATCTTCTTTTCTCTTTCCCCCAGTGTGGCTTGCCCCTGTCTCGAAGCCCTGGAAGTAAGGGAGACGTGGAGTACTCTGCCCTTTCACTGTGGCCCCTTGCTCTTTGGGGACCGAGCCCCCATCCCCTGCCTCCCCCCCTGTGTGGGGCAGGGACAGGGAAGAAGCACGGGGGTGGCGGGGAAGGTGAACACCTCTATATGTAGCCAGGTGCGGCTGCTGCCCTCTTCTCACTGGTCAAGGCTGTTTCTCGCCAACAGCTCGCTCAGAGCATGGCCCAGGTCTCAGCACCCTCACTCAGTGGGCTCTGCCTCCAGCTGGCCCTTTTCTATCCCCCCTCACTACCCTCTTGCTGCTGGCGTCCTCTCACCCCAGGACAGCCATCTCAGTCAGGGTACCAGCAAGATGGCTCAAGTAAGGCTTCATAACGTGGTGTCCACTTAAGTCCCAGGAAACTCACAGGTCCTTGCTTCTCCAAGCTGTGGGTGTGTCGGCTGCTTTCCTGGTGCTGCCTTTCTCTTCTTCTGCCCCGCCCCTCCTTCTCTTCATTTCTCTTCTCTCTTCTGTTGCTCAGGACACAGCGAAATCAGCCAGTCCACTGCCTAAATAGATGGGCAACCAGTGGAAGGGATGTTTTTTTCTTCTTGGAGGCATCCCCAATCTCTGCAGGATTCTCTGGATACCCCACCAGTTGTTACGGATGGGGAGTGAGCTGGGCAGCTGGGGTGCCTGGAAACATGCGCACTGCACTCCCCTCAAGGGACTCTTGTTCTCCCCCCTCCTCTAGTTCTAATAGAGACTAGGAAGCTGATATTAACAGGGCTGGCTCTGTTACCTTTTTATTAACTTCTGGAGGAAGTATACAACCCCAATTATTTTTTTAGAAGTTTGGTCATTTAGTGGTTTTGTTTTGTTTTTTTGCGGTGCTCGGGCCTCTCACCGCTGTAGCCTCTCCCGCCGCGGCGCAGGCTCAGCGGCCATGGCTCACGGGCCCAGCCGCTCCGCGGCACGTGGGATCCTCCCGGACCGGGGCACGAACCTGCGTCCCCTGCATCGGCAGGCGGACTCTCAACCACCGCGTCACCAGGGAAGCCCCTAGTGGTTTTTTTTATCCTCATCAGTGGGCTTTGTCTTTAATGCTGAGGCAATAGGGAAGATCATATTCAAGATTTTAGGTGTCAAAGACATTTGGGTAAGAAGGAAGAGCACCTATGTTGAATGATAACATTAATGGTCTGAAGGGCTAAAAAAAACCCTGTAAACTTACGAAGTGGGGCATTAACTGGCAGGCTGGGAAGATTCTAGCAGTATTTGTGCCTTATCTCATTTATTCTTGAAATCACACTACGCTATGCAGACATGAATGTTCAAAGATGTTCAAGCCAGAGCTGTTTATAATCATGAGTACCTGGTAACAACCTAGATGTCATTACCATTTCAGCTGTAAAAACTTTTGCTGTAGCTCGTTATTGATACGAGAAAATGTTTAGCATATATTACCTGGTGAGAAAAGCAGGTCATAGAACAAAATATTTGCTTTATGCATAGAAAAAATATGGACTGGTACAAAAATGTAACAGGTTTGTTATTCTTGAATGATAGGATTGAAAGTGATTCTGTAAGTTTTATTCTTCTTAATTCTCTGTAGTTTTTGAACTACAAAAACTACAGTTTTTGTAGTTCAAACAGTCAAACAGTGAATCTGTTTACATATATAAAAATGTTTTTTAAAGAGATTATATACTATTAGCTTAATGAAAAGCTAGAATACATACTTGTCTCAGCTCTTTTGTCTTTTACATGCCCTACATCCTTAATTACTGAAGAATTTATATATTTCTTATAATATCTGAACTTTGAGGCTTTAGTCAGTTTTTCTCTTGCTTGGTCTAATAACTATTACATCATTCCACAATCTGGCTTATATTTCAACAACTGAATGTCCTAAATATTATTTGGCATTTATAAAGGTACATGGTAATTTGGAAAAACGCCTTTATTACAATATAAATCTTCCAAGTAACTTTAAAAATGATGTTGTGGCCTTTAGTTTGAAGACCAGAAAATGTGAACACTCTAACTTGTAGAAAGAGCCTCCAAATGCTATTTGTCTTATATCTTGACTATTCTGTAATTTATGCGAATCACTGAAGTGTTTCAGGAAAATTAATTCCACAGGGTTGACTTAAGTGCCTAGGGCTTAATAAATTAGAATGGAGTTTTAGCAGGCAGAGAAACGTTGCGTCATGGGTCTGCATGTCTTCAGTCTGTATGAGTCGAGTATCAGCCTGTAAGCTCTGTGGGTTAGGAACCTGCCTATGGGTCTAATTTCTTGTGGCCCCCCCCCGGGCCTGGAAAAATGCATGGTACATGATACAGGTGGTCACGATAAGAGCAAACATTCACTCAGCTCTTGATGTGTACAAACCACACCACTGTGTGGTCTTCATGCATTATCCTGTTTAGCCCCCAAAACAACTCTCTGAAGAAGGTGATTTTTAATCTTTTCTGAAGGCGGGGGCAGGTGCAGAGCTCGAGAGTGTATAGAGCGATATATGAGAAAAATGCCAGTAGTTTGGCTGCCAAGCTGGCCTCAAATTCCGTAGTTACAGACACACCTTGGAAAACCTTTTGATCAAGTTAAAATTCAGGTTAAATTAGACCGTTTTCATAAAAGTCTGTGTACAAAGTGGGTTTGCATAAATTGAGATAACAGAAGGCACAAAAATTCTTCAGTGTTACGAGAAAACATCGTAAGAATGGTCTTTTTAACGGTTGCCACAGTTTACTTTATTATCTAGAAATCTGTAGAATCCCCCTCTGTGTTCTGAGTACTGTAATCGGTATAGTTAGGATACTAAACAGAGCAATTCAGAGGTAAGGTGACGTAGTGCAGGATATGTTGGGGGTAAAAGTGGTGGCACTTAAGCTGGTCTTGAAGGGTTTTTGACAAGTTAAGGAAGGTAGTATTACCAGCATAAGATTTTGGAGGCAGATCCTGAGAGCGGTTTGGTTTTTTAAAAACAATCTGGGGAATTGTGCAGTTATTTGAATGTATACCTGGCATTCATTCCAAGAAGATCACCGCCTCCCAGCAGGATGCCCTTTATGGAAGGACAGTGCATTGGAGGAAAATATGCTGTCTTGAACTTTGAAATGTCAAGTCTAAATGTTTAGAGTGATGGCAATCAACATTGCATTCTCGTTTTCAGGTTCGAAGATTATCTACATCTTCATTGTTTTATAGCCATATTAACCATTTTCTTCCTTTTGCTGCACAAGATTTATGTCAACCAAATTTCCTAGATTTGGGGGTTCTTGTATTGATTCATTCCTTGGTCAAGGGGACCATGGCTTTGAAAACTTTGAGCGAGCATTTAGGTAGGGGCATACGCGTGCTCTGGGTGTCTGAGAATGAGTTTCTGTTTTCCGCACACCTGAAGGACAGTTTTGTCAGATAAAATTGCCACAGGATGCTCGGTTCCTCTCAGAACTCTGTTGGTGGTGGGCCACTGCCTCCTGGTGTTGAGTGTTTTGGAGAAGTCTGAGCCAGCCTGATTGGGGGAGCCTTTGAAAATAACCTGTTTTCTACCTGGATACCAGTAGCATTTTTTTCTTTATCCTTCAAATTAAAAAAAATGTCAACAGAATGTGTCTCAAGGTACTGGTCTCTTTCCCCTGCTCCCCTCTCTCTAATCCTAGCCACAACCTGGAGAGTCATGTCATTTTATAGGCAAGCTTTTCTTCAGCTCAGGGTAGTTTTCTTTTATTCATTCTTTTATTCCTTAACTTGGCTTAGATTTCTACATCATATATTGCCTGGATCCTTTTTTCCTTTCCTTTGTAGTGTCTTTTTTCTTTTCCTTTGAGTTAAACTTGTCTCTTACTTTAGCTCCAACTTTCCTAGATTCCTCAGTCTGCTGTTCACTGTTGCCAACACGTTTTAAATATGGCATCTTCACGTAGTCGTCTTTGATTCCAGATTGTTCTATGGAGCAGTTTCTCAGACATATTTTTCTCCTGAATCTAGTGGAAAAAGCACATATTAGAAAACCTCTCTGGTTTCTTAAAGAGTAATTCTGTTTCACAGGAACAAATGTGCTCTGATTCCTCAAAGAAATTCGCCTCTTTTGGACTTGCTGGAGCTGTTCTCAGGACCTGTGCTGTGCCGACAGCTAATAGTTATAGAAGGACGGCTATGCTCATCCAGAATTGAGGGAAGGATGGGTTCTATCAGATATGATAAGATTCCCTCTCAAATATTTCGATCCAAAAAACAAGTAGAAGGAGATCTACGGTTGTCATTCTGTTCTTGGCCATTTCAGAAGCCTAGCAGCCTGAGGAGTGTGTGAATCTGAGGTGATTGTAGCAAGAAACCCTTGTCTGTGTTAGAGTTCAGTGTCAGGGGCAGCCTGGAATTCACTGGGGCAGCACCCCTTTCTGGGCTAGCCACACATGCCTGCACTGTTGGCCTCCCATGTTTTTCAGCGTCCTGTTGTCATGTGGTGCCCTTTGTGGTAACACGGAGGGGTCACCCTCACCATCTCCCTTTATCCCTCTGAATTAGGCATCATGAATGGAGTTTGTTGGAGTCTCTTCCTGGCATCTTCCTGACAGGCAAGAGGGCAGCTGTCATCATTGGTCCAACTGGCCGTCCGTTCTTCAAACTTGTCCCATCTGACCCAAAACTATAAGAAATTCCCTGAAGTTTCTGGCTTGTGGCTGTCATCTCTCCATGGTTTCCTGTGCAGATACAAGTTTTCTCTTAATTTTATATTCTGCAGCTCATTTTAATGGGGCACTGATAAATTGGTCAAGATATTTAAGACATTGTTGAATTTTCCCGAGGTCCCAATCAGTTGAATTTTCCCGAGGTCCCAATCAGTTTAGTAGCTTAGCTGAGAGTTGCAGCTAGAGCTTCGGGACTTGTAGACAGTCTCATATGTGCTGTAGCCATCAGTCAATCTGGGATTGGCTATGGGAGTGTATTGTGAATGTGGACATCAGCCAATAATCCTAGAGGACGAGAACCACTGTTCAAAATAACAAAGGGCGTTCCCTTAGGAGTGTGAATAATAACCATATTAGCAAATTCATCCTGAATGCTTACTGTATGCCGGACCGTGTTCTAAATGGCTTGCAGATATTTGATTCATTTAATTCTCACAATTGCTCTATGGTAGAAGCGACTCGTACTATCTCTTATTTTACAGCTGAGGCACACAGGAGTTACGGAACTTGCCCAGGGTCACGGGGCTGGAACTGGGCTGTGACCCCAGGCTGTCTGGCTTCCGGGTCCATGCTTTAAAGCACTATATTATACTGCGTTTCAGTACGTGCCCATGAGATTGGGGATCTGATAGAGAGAAGAGTTTGGATTTGTTAGAATAGATAGAAGGGAGTCTGTTGATGGCCAGGAGTCTAGGGAGGTGGCAAGATGAAAATGTCAAGATAATAACTTTTAAATAGTTGCAGTGAAGAGGGAAGACTACCTTAGGAGAATTGTGAGGGCTGGCTACTTCCTCAGTGATTTTAGTAGCAACACTATCTTTTAAAAAGCCCAGTGCTTTGTTGGAGTCTTTCACTCGGGCAAACATTCATTCACTTGATGAACATGTATTCATCACTGGCCACGTGTCAGCGCTGGTGCGAGGTGCCTGAGATACAGATGTGAAAGCCAGAGCCCCTGTCCTTGAACTTCACAGTCTGTGGGCCACCACTAGATGTACACCCAGCAACTTTCAGTAGAAATGGACAGTGAGTGACAATAAGTTGTGTGTAACGTGCCCTGGAAAATGGAGTTTCAGAATTTCAAAAGCATCTGCGTTGTCTATTTTTATTTCATTGTTTTACCAGTAGACTCATTCATTTCCAGTGTGTATGTCCAAACTGCAGATTCCTGACATCTATATTAGATGAAGGTCAAAACCCATAGCCCAAGACCACACATCAGAGTTCCAACATTGCTTGACTAGAATTTTCCCTCTTTTGGTGCCTTTTGTCTGTGTTTTTTTGGCACTCGGCGTCTAGCTGAATCATAAAACTCGAAGACGAGACATTTTTCTGGGAATCCCTTCTGGGCTCTAAAAGGATAATGAATGAGGCTTTACATATGGGGACTTTGATGAGTTTTCCAAAGTTCTTTGTATCTGTCAGTGTCCTTGGTTTTGGCTTGTCCGTTGTGCTTATTAGGAAACGGGCAGTTACCGGCTTCGGTCTTCTTGGGCTCTCCTCGGGGGCCCTTTGTCTTGGGGGACCGGGGAGACAGTGGTGCAGGAGGGCCATCTGTACACATGCTCATGGGAAGCCTCAGACAGATCAGACCGATGATAAACGTCATGGCCCCTCGTCTTGTGTTCTTAAAAACCGCTGCCCTCTGCCTTCAGACGTCAGGCAGAAATAATTTCTTGGAACAAGATTTTTCCCCTGTGGGTGGATATTGGAGTTTATTTTGGGTTGGCTATTATCGGAGTGTAGAAAAGCTATAACATCTATGCCCTTTCTTGAGAACTACAAGAATTTTGTTGTAAATAAATCAGTGGTATCTCTTGCCTAAAATACATTGAAATATCCAGACTATTTAAAATTAACCTCTGATAACATTAGACAGTGCGCTTATGTGTGTGTAGTGTTTTGATTATTTAAGTCACCTTCCAAAGCCAGTTGCAGCATAGATAGAAATTTGGAGTGGTAGTGGTGAGGGGGGGCCCTGGAATGTTTCCTCCAAACTGGAGAAGGTTTATTTTAATGTATTGATTCATTAAAAAATATTCAGATAACTAACAGGGGCAGGGGGACTGTGGAAGAATACGAAATTTTCTGCCATCAAGTACAATCTGTTTGGGGAGTCAAATCTTTTTAAATGTGCTGTTATCTTCCATTTTACAAATAAGGAAACTGAGGCATAGGGAGCTAAATGGCTTCTCCAGGCTACACAGCTAGTAAGTGGTAGAGCCAGGGTTTGGATCCAGGAGCCCAGAATCCAAGCTCTTAGCCCTGCACTCTATCTTCTCTCTGTGAGACGTGAAATGGGAAAACCATATACTTCAAAGACTAGTGTAAAACTTTGTTAAAACGGAAGGCAGGGAGCAGCTTTACGCCTCCTTGGCAGAGAGAGATGGCAAATAGAAATGAGAGAGGAAAAATTACTTGAGTAATTTTCACACAGAAGGGGAAAGAATAAGTTGGATTCTGGAGCCCAAGAGCTTGGCTCAAGTGGAACGTTTGTGTAGGGCCATGGCGGGGGCCAGAGGGAGAGGTGGGCAGCGTGGAACTGAAGGTTTGAAACTGGATTAAGAGAAGCCTTCCATTGTATGTGTGTGTGGAGGGGCGCTAAGGAGTATTGGGTCTCTTGTTGGCCATAGACAGCCATGGGCGATTTTGTATACGAAAGTGAGCCAGGGCAGAAGGCAAGAACATTTAACCCCCAGGGAATTTGGCATGGGAAGAAGGAGGGCCGCGGTGGAGGTGGGTGGAGGGTGCGGGACCGGAGGTAGAAAGGCCAGTTAAGAGGCTATTGAAACGTCCCAGGTAAACAGTGATCTGTGTCAGAACCTCTTCCCTGGTTCTCCAAGTATCTGTACCTGTCGGTGTGCCCAAAGAGGAGGGCCCCATCTGAAGTGTCTAGCATGATGCCTGACAAAAGCATGTGTTTGTGGAACTGGACTGGATTAGTTAAAGGCATTGGCTGTAGGATGGAAAACAAGTCAACGCAAGGGAAACCAGAGAAGCAGTTGTCAACAGTTGTTGGTGAGTAATTGGCTGGGGAGGTGGAGGGAGAGAAGAGCCAGGGTCTTTGGCTTGACTGACAATATGATTCTAGTACCAATTACAGTAGGTGGGGTTTTCCACACGCCTTCAAGCAATTCACTGACATCAGCTGGGTGTCGTACTCTTCAACCCAATTCTGACACTGTCTACCTGGAGACAACATCAGATGACACAGGTTAGGGACTCAGTCCCACAAGACTGCCCCCACTTTAGATGTCAATCGCAAGTCCAGATCCTCACCTGTACCTTTGACTGTCCGGCTATAAATCAGAGGTTCCCACAACCGCCTCTTTGGGTTTGATGAATTTACTAGAGCGGCTCATTGAACTCGAAGAAACATTCCATTTACTAGATCTCTGGCTTATTTATAGAAGGAGATGACTGAGAATCAGCCGGATGGAAGAGATGCACAGGGCGAGGTATGGGGAACAGGCACGGAGCTCCCATGCCCTCTCTGCACCTCCCGGAAGCTCTCTAAACCCTGTCCTTTGGGTTTTCACGGAGGCTTCCTTACCTAGGCATGAATGATGAAATCATTTGCCATTGGCAGTGGATTAAACTTCAGCCCCTCACCCCTTCCCTGAGGCTAGGGGCACAGAACTGAAAGTTCCAACCCTCTAATCACATGATTGTTTCTCCTGGCAACCAGCCCCCATCCTTAGTTGTGGTCCAAAAGTCACCTCATTAATATAACAAAAGACACTTTTTTTTTTTAGGAGCTCTGTGCTGGAAATGGGGACGGATATATATATTCGATATATATATATATTTTAATAAATCACAATATCTCAGATGAACTTACCGCTAACCAAGGCACAGGCATCAGGACAAGGGACCCGTCGGAAGGAGGGTGCAGTGAGCTTGGTTAAGGTCCTCTTCTCTCTGTGGGGCATCTCGACTGCCTTTTGGGACTTCTGCCATCTTTTTGTGCAGAAAGGTAGTTCTCGACTAGTTCAGCATTTTAACAGAGACAAATGCGGTTAATATCAGGCTAATGTGTCATCTTCACGGTTGCCCAGGGAAGAATAGTCCTGGCTCACAACAGAATCACGTAGAGAATTTTTAAAAGTTAACACTCATATTTTTTCCAAGAGACGTAGGTGATTCTATTATGTAGCCACTTAACCATGCTCTTTGAAAGACATTGGGTATAAACAGGTATATTATTATTTTTTTAATCATAAAAGTTTTTCCCTCTAAAAATTTTGAAAAACTTAGAGAAGTCGATTTTTTAAAATTTGGCCGTTCCACCAGCCTTGAGATAGATGCTAGGTACAGCCACCTTACTGCAGGTTCCCCATGTCTGTGTCTGTACCCTGCTGGCTGTGAACAAACAGGAACTGAATCAGTGTCATCTGTGGGTCCCCCAGAAGGTTTCTGTTGAGCTGCAGTCAGCGGGGATGGAGTCCTGTGTGGGCCATTTTGTGCTGGTTAAGCAACCCTCTTTCCATGGGTCGCAGTCTTAGATTCCTAGGGCTACCGCAAACTGGATGGCTTAAAACAGAAATGGATTCTCTTACAGTCCAGGAGGCCAGAAGTCCACAATCAAGGCCCAGGCAGGATTGGTTCCTTCTGGGGGTCCTGATGGAGAAAATGCCCCATGCCTGTCTCCTACCTTCTGCTGACTGCTGGTACTCCTTGGCTTGTAGACACATCACTTTAATCTCTGCCACCATCTTCACGTGGCCTTCTTCCCCGTGTCTCTGTCCTCACTTCTTATAAGGAAACCAATCATTGGATTTTGGGCCCATTTTTAATCTCAAAATCCTGTTTTCAATTAAGGTCACGTTCTGAGGTTCTAGGTGGATATGAATGGACTCACTATAGTCACCTGTGACTTGCATATGGTTAGGGGACACTAAGTAGGGGGAGCTGCCTTGGTCTCCTACCCTAAACTTGAGGTTCTTAAATATTCTTAGTCCCCAAACAAGAAAACGAGTCCTTGGCAATGGAGATATCCTGGTTCTGGGTCGACATCTACCCCATTGAAGATCCCAGCTTTCACCTGCTGAACTGACTGGTTCCAGAAGGAAGAGTATGGGGTGGGGTACCAGTGCAGGGAGTGGGCAGGGGGAGCAGGAACTACAGAGCAGAGAACGCTCGTAGAATTTGTAACTTCAAGGACTGTTTCCTCTTCTCGTAGATTTCTTTAGCTATCGTTTTGTCCCGCGGTCATCATTTAACATCTATAAAGAGCATGATGCCTGGGCATGAGCAGGGCGAGGGATCCGCCCCCCCATCCTCTTCTCTGACCATTTAGGCACTTAAAGTGCACTCACGCATTTGGCTTAAGACCTTATGGATGAAATCGTTTCGTCTGGATACTTCATGTGAAATCTTTATTGTGCCCCTTGGGTAAAGAGCAAAGCTCAGGGGCTGTGGCTGCCTATTATGCTCAGATGCATGCCAGAAATACTTGGCACGTGGCGTGTGCTTGGATTATAGCCAGACATGTCCAGAGGTGTCCCGTCTGTGTGCAAGGAAAGCCTTGCTCAGGCCTTAAGATATTCATTGTTACACATGTATCTCCCTTTAAGTAATGAACATTCTTGGAGTAAATCAAGTCTCATTTACATATGATTCATAAATAAATATATATATATATATATATATGAGCTTACTACTCAAAGAGACCTTACTGTGAATATGCTTATAAATAACCATACTTTAAATGCTTGTGTATAACCATGAAGTTCATGTATCATATTGAGTTTGCTTTAGTGGGGTTCCTGCTTTTAAAAAGGATTTAGAGCTTAGAGTTTCCCATCTTAGTACCGCCAGACTGAGGTGTGTCCCTCTGCCTCACATGGCCCACCATCTGTGTTCTACCTGGTCTTCCCCAGTGCAGTGAACGTACGTGAGGGGCAGGACTGTACAGTGGAAAAGGTACAAAGGTCTGGGGTTTGAATCCTGATCCTTTTACTTTCTGACCTTGTAACTTTGGCCAAGATACTTATATTTTTCTGATCTTCAGTTTCCTCATCGGTAAAATGAGGATAATAATAGGTATCTCACTGGATGGTGTATTAATTTCCTAGAGCCGCCATAATAAATACCATAAACCAATTGGCTTAAAACAACGGAAATCTATTCTCTCACAGATCTGGAGGCTAGAAGCCCCAAATCAAGGCATCGACAGGGCCATATTCCCTCCAAAGGCTCTAAGGAAGAATCCTTCCTTACCTCTTCTAGCTTCTGGTGGTTGCCAGCATTCCTTGGTTAACGGCGGCATAACTCCAGTCACTGGGCTTGGAGCCTACCCTGATGCAGAATGACCTGCTCTTAACTTGATCACATGTGCAAAAACCCTCTTTCAAAATCAGGTCACACTCTGGGGTTTGTGGGGGGCGGGCGTGACATGTGTGGTGATACTGTTCAAGCGGCACAGGTGCTTAGACTGAAATGCAGTCAATTCTGGAGGGCACCCGGAAGGGACTGGTACATAGTAGAAACTCAAGTTAAGTCACAGGAAGCCATTTCTATGTTAAGGCTTGTGCCATTTGCTCTGCAACCTCATCACTCCTTTCTCTGTTGACAATCACGCTTTTTGGTTATGCCGGGCCACCCTCATCTCGCTTTCTTCATCATCTTCTGGGGGCTCTTTTTCCAGGAATTTAGCTGCCAGCTCCTACTTTTCCTTTCTGCTATCATCACGGGAATTCTAACGTTCGTCTAAATGACCCATCTGACACCCTGCCTCTGGTCTATAGGGCTATGTCCAGACCTTACCCTTCTCTGCCCTGATCCCATAGTCGTTTCAAATACCTGTTCCCTGGTACCTCCTGTCCTCTTGACCCTGGAATCTCTGCTTTATCTGTCTTCCCAGTCTCCAGGCATGGCTCAAGCTACCCACTTCTTGCTCCCATCCTACCTAATGCTTCTAGTGAAAAATCCCACACCACCACTAAGTGGTTTCTTTATGGAGTTATAATTCCTGCTCTCAGCTGGACCTTCAGGGCTGCTTGAAAACCCCTTTACTCATCCCAAGTGGGTTTCCTTTCTCATTTCCCCCAGGAGCTACTGGGAACATTTCTCGAGCTCCTTAGCCCACCCCTGACCCTGCCTACTTTACCTCCTGTCTCCCCGAGAAAACAGAAGCTATAAAACACAAACTGACGTCCTCTCTACCACAGAGTCTCTGCTTGCCCTCCTCTTCCTGCTTTCTGTCTCTGAGCCGTAACATGAGTTAATTAGTCTCTCACTCACAGAGATCAGCCTTCTGCCTGGGCTGAATCCTCACTTCCTCCACCCACTCCTTATGTTTTGCACTCCTCCTTTCTACACTGACCCCCTTGCTTGCCTCAGTCTGTAAATACGCTTCAATGTTGCTCATCCTAAAAAGTGTCTTCATTTTCTTTAAAGTGAGCTGCTTGACCCTTCTTCTCTTGAGAGAACCAAGAGTAGCTTTTCATGCTTCTTAACCTCTCGGTGCCTGTTTTCTCATCTGTCAAATGAACTCACGATGGTACCTGCTTCATAGGGTTATTGTTAATATTAAATTGTATTTATATTCTTATGTGGTTACATTTTTGTAATATTAATGTAATTACAATTATGTAATATTAAGTAGGAACTGTAGTACAGTTCCTAGAACTATGCGATTGTAGCTGTTTTGGGTGTTATAGCATCCTCTCTGGGCTTTGGTAGCACTCAGTTCTCAACACTGGCTGAGCACTGACAGATGATGATGTAAGTAGTTATTGGGTGTGTTTCTGTCCTCAGAAGTACATGAACTTCTTCAGTGTCCACATTACTTCATATCCATCTTTTTATCCCTAGGACTTGCCATGGTACTGTGTGTGTGCGTGTGTGTGTGTGTGTATGTGTGTGTGTATATACACACATACTCCCCTGTTTGTTGTATGTATCTAAAATAAACAAATACTTGAGCCCAACTGAATTGGATGGAACCATTTTCCTCCCTGAAGGGTAAAGTTGGTTTGACCTATTCCCAGATTTATCTCTGTTCCCTTGAGACCGTTTTGACCTGATGTGACATGGTTTTAAGTATAGAATAATGTTTTAAACTGGTCAGCATAGTCAAAGGAAGGAATTTGATAGGATTATGGAGCCTTTACATGCATTTGTGAACTGAGACAAAGGCGTCAACGGAGAAGATTAATCAGTGCTGGCTCCCGAGGTAGAAGGAAGGAGAACAAAGCTGTTGGAGGATCCGCTCTGAGTTGAGCCCCTACCATCTGGCAGGCAGTGGGCCAGGGCCCAAGGCTTTATGATGAACAAGATAGATGCTGGCCATTGGCCGTGCCCTGGAGACCCCAGTCCAGTGAGAGGTTGACTGGCCGGTACTTGAGGAACACTGTGTAATTATAGCTGTGCCAAACGCCGTGGAAGAGAAGCACAGGAGAGCCTAGCCGGGGGAGTGACCGGTCCAGGTGACTAGCAGTGAGCAGGGCGGTGTGTGAAGTGGGTCTGGCAGAGGGACTAGCCTGTTTCTGGGTGGAGGTGTAGATAATTATGTGTTAGGTCCGTGACGCAGCATTCAGCATTTATGTGGGATCACATAACACAGTCTGTTGAAGGGACGCTGGCAGGTTTCAGGGTGATTCACAGAGACACTGGAACCTGCATGTGTGAATAATCTGACGTAAAAATGCGGGGAGAGGGAAACTCATTTTAGATGAACTTACGTTTTGGTCTGAAGTAGCTGACATTACATGAAGCTGCTGGGCTTGTTAAAGACAGGACAATGGTCAGATTTTTCAGTCCTGGTCTGTTGGTAATTTCCTGGGTGTTCCATGGATGCCAAAGAGGACAGTCTTGGAAGGCCTCACGTGGGTCAGCTCACTATTTACACTCTTCTCTAAATACATCTTGCATTTTTCAATCGTTGTGTCTTCTTTCCATTAACCTAAATGTTACTCATTGCAAGATCTAGTTCATCATCCAGTCAAAAAGCCTTCCCTTCCTGCCCAGCTGAAAGTCGTCCCTCCCTTTCATTGGACTGATTCCCCATTTCACTCCTTTTACCGCTCTGAGTCTTGTCTTGTATCGTTGGCATATTTCTCATGTTGCTATGTTTTGTCTCAACTATATAGAAAATTCAGTAAAGACTATGCCAATCATGTAAAAGGCACCGAGTTTGAACGAATGAAAGAAAAATACATGAATGTTAACCTCTATAGAATTTCAAATATTACTTTGTACCTAGTAGGTAGATATCTAATAAGCGCTGGCTGGTGCAGTCAGCAGGGGGAAGTATCATCTGGCCCCAGGCTTGCCAGTTTCTTGTCCTCTGTCTTAAAATAGGAGGTGTGTGCTCTTTTTTTTTTTTTTCCTGGATGGTGTGAATCTGAAACCTTCCCCGTGGTGAAAACACTGTCTACTTTGTCTAATGTTCATTTTAGCCGAACTGATTATTTTGGCAAAACAGTCTACTCTCCGTAAACTAGAGAGAGAAAGGCAGTCTTGCCAAAGATAATCTCTCAAATAGACTCCTCCGGATGGCCGCTCAACCTGTGTCCAGCAGGAGCTCCGTGAAGTTTTGATCCGTAGGGTTTTTAGCATTTTTCCTAAAGGAAGTCAAAGAAACTTTCTCTTCCTGGATCGCTCTGTGCCTCTGGATTCTTTTGGTTGGGTTGGTGTATTCCAAAACTCAAACCTGCCCACTAGCCAGATGTCTGCGACCGCTGAGTTTCCACTGGTTTTCCAGTTCCCAGTGATTAAACCAAGAGAAAAGAAGGTGATGCCACGTCTGGCCAAGGGCAGACGTCGCCAGTTGCCAAAGCCCCAGTGTCCATCGTGTGGTTGACAGGGTCTCTGCAGCCCTCGCAGGAGGCAGGCAAGTCTTTCAAAAGGGCCGAACTTCAAGGAAAAGCTCTTAAGTAAGAGTGTCATTTGGAAATGATTTGACGAATAGGACACTTACCGACCAGCCATTGAAAATCCCATTTGTGATATATTAGCAGGAATGTTTGGAGCCCACATGGAAGGTAAGGTCTGCCTTTCCCACATGCTGCCCTTCACAGCTGACACATTACACATGTCTCCAGAGCGTAACATATGGCTTCCTGAACTTGCAAGTGGGGCCCAACGTGCTCTGTTGAAACAGTGTCTGTTTAAACAGTCTCCTGGAGAAGTGAGCCATAGCCACTAAAATAGTTAATTTCATGTCTGTGAGTGTTGTCTCTAGAGCCCTGTAAAATGTGATGCTTAAGAAGCACAGTACAAAATTTGCAGATTTAAGGCGTTATCCGCCTCTGAAAGGGTAGTGGACCCTCCGTCCTAATTTGTACATTTTGGAAGACTCAGCATAAACCAAAAAGGGAACCATGCAGATCATCTAATTTAAGCCTAACCATAATCACCATCTTTTTGGTGCCTAATATGCGGCAGGCCCTTTATGTACATTGCATTTAATTCCCAGGCTAATGTGCAAGTAGGTAGGGTTTCTCCCATTTTACAGATAAGGAAATAGAGACTTAAATGTGGATGACCTACTCCAGACCCCCTAAATGCGAGGTGGTGATGCTGGAATTTCAACTCGGCAGCACTTAAAATCTGAAGGCTCTTTCTTTCTCTATGCCAGGCATTCTTAATTTAGGCTTACAGATGGGCCTAGGGGTAGGGGTTTACGCCGCTGGAGAACCCTCTTTGAATAATCTTTTTTTTCTTTTTTTTTGGCCGAGGTGCGAGGCTTGCGGGATCGTGGTTTCCCGACCAGGGATCGAACCTGGGCCTTCTGCAGTAGAAGCACCCAGTTCTGACCACTGGACCACCAGGGGATTCCCCAGAGAACCCTCTTTCGTATGCAAACGTTTGTGTGTTTGTGCATTATTCTGAGAAAAGTCCATACGATAATCAGATTCTCCAGGGGCTTTGTGAGGCCTCCTGAGAGCCACGTTCTGGCAGCAGGCCGCCTTTATTTTAGAGACGAGGAAACAGCACGTGAGAATGCAGACTGTCCAAAGGCACTTGGTCTGGTGATGATTTGACCAGAAAATCAACCACGAGACTTCTTTCTAAATTCCGTGCGTGCGTGTGTGTGTGTGAAATAAATCACGTATAGAGAAGAGTGCACAAAACAAGAACGTAGACTTTAACAAGTGAACATCTGTAGAGGCACCAACCAGGTCAGGAAATTGAGCCGGACTCTAGACTGCGCCCAGGTGTCCCTTCCAGATCAGATGCCACACTCACCCCCCCCAGCCGATATCCTTGTTCTTTTCTTTACGGTTTTATCATCTATATATGCACCCCTAAACAATATGGATCCGTTTTCTCCGTTTCCATCTTTATATACGTGCAGTCGTACTGTTGTGTTCTTTCGTGTCTTGCTCCTTTCACCAATATTGTTTTAAATATTCATCCGTGTTCGTGCATGCCGTTGTGTTCATTTTCACTGCTGTGTGATATTCCGTTGTTTGATTATATTGTCATTTATTCATCCGTGTTCTGTTATTGGATGTGTGATGATTTGTCATTTTTGCCTGTTATGAACAATGGTTTCATTGACATTTCATACATGTCTTATACATAGGTTGCACGTGCAACTCCTAGAGAAAGCCTAATATTTATTAAGCTTTTGTAGGAAACAAAATACCTAGTTCCGTAAGGAAAAAGTGAAGAAGAATTCTCTTCTCCCACCCCTGTCCTTAACGACGCCTTGTGGGGGAAGAAAATTCTTTCAAGTAAATTCTCTACGTAGCCTTAGCATGGGTTCCCATTGTCCCCAAACCTGCAGTCCAAATCAGAGCAGTCGTTGAACCTGGGTCAGTCCAGGGCCCTCTGCCCACCCTACTCCCCGGATCGCTGGGACCAGAATCTCTCCAGGATGGGACCCGGGAGTCTGTGTATTTAACCAGTTCACATGCGGTTCCCCCGACTGGGGGACACTGGCTTCGCCCTGATGGATTGATGGGGCGTGGATCCTTGGTCGGGAAGAGATTTGGAGAAAGTGTACCTAGGATTAAAATCTCGGAAAAGTGGCCTCAGAAGAGTTAATGGAGTAGAAAAGCTGAGGGAGCTGGATTTGTTTAGCTTGTTTAAAAATAAAATCTGAAACATCATTAAATAGTTGTTTGCAAAAGGATGAAAGAGTTTCAGAAATGAAGAAAGAAATATTTGCCAAGTCAGAGGTTGGAGCTGATCAAGAGGAAGAAACTCCTACTAAAATCAGACACTGAGCGTTTACTAGGCACCCCGGGGCTAAGGAATAAAGGCTGTTGTCCGTGCCTTGAGGGAGCTGGAGACCGGGAGACAAAACTAGCACCCGCTGAGCTGGCGCACAAAAGCCGGGACGCGATATTTCATCAAGTCTAGACTGTGGGCTTCAGTGGAGGTGAGTGGGCGGGCCCTCGGGGACTGACAGCGGCGAGAAGCCCAGAGAGGTCACCTGGAAAGGCTTAAAGAGCCTGCAGGGTCCCTCGGGCTTTAGAAGGCAGCCTTTCCAGAGGCGGATGGGATGACTGCCTTCTGAAGCAGTGGCATCCATCGTTTTTTATTGTGATTCCCCAGTAAGAAATATATTTTATATCACCACCCACTACACACTTAGAAGTTTCGTCGAACGTTTAACCTTATTAAATATTATGCATCTGATGTTTAAAATTTTTTTTCTACTTTATTATTTTTTTTGATGTTGGATTAATCCACTAAGAGGTTAAAAACACTGTTCTAAGGGAACCAGGAGCCCAGCGTGGAGGCAGAGCTGAGCCTGCCCTGTGGAGGGAGTGCCAGCAGGGGGAGGGGGTTTATTGATGTGCTGGTGGTCTCCGGAAGCCTTCCTTGATTCCAGAGTATGAGTGAATTACTTTGGAATGTTATGGCAAGACTTCACACTTCATCTGTCCTGTGATCTACTTCTGACACTGTTACCCGAAAACCGGATCCACCTCTTGGTGGATGTCGAGCCAATAGACACAGCCAGGCCGAAGATCAGGAAAAGGAAGGATTCCTTACTTCCAGTAAGGAGAACCCCGGGGATCTCTCCCAAAGCAGGATCTCCCCCAACAGCAAAGTGGGGCAAGTTTTATGCTCAGGTACATGCATATTCATGAGGGGGCTTGAGCAGAGGAGAATTCAGCATAGAACTGGGGCACAGGTCAACTAGTCCAAGCTTTAGTTGATTGAAGTCAGGAGGGTCAACATCCATCCTCCTCCTGGGTGGGGGCCTTAGTTCCTGCAGAACTCAGAGATACATTATTATGTCTGTCCCTTGAGGAGGAACTAGGACTCTGCTTTATCACTGCACTGTTGTTTGACTGCCTTTTCTCTGTTTCCGAATTCCTTTGTTCCCTTGGGATCATTAATCACTGAGACCTGTTCAAGGGCAAGCATTATGGCCAGGCTTAGATCACAAAATGGCTTAGGTCAGAACGGCTTCTCTTATGTCAGGAAAGCCATTCCTGGTTCTCTTTCTCCGGGGACCCCCTAACCTGTCTGCTTACAGCCCCGGATGCGGGCGGGAGTGGAGGGTTCTGTCATACCAACACCCAGCTCTTCAACTTCCCTGACAAAGTGGGTGTCCAGCGATGCAGTTCAGTTCTGACCCTAATGCCCTGGAGTTAGCATCTGACCCCGCAGGTTAAGGTCTCAGCCCCACAAGAGTGCTCCCACTTCAGATGCCAGTTTCAGGTCCTGGGCCAACCATGCTTCTCACTGGCCAGCTATAAAGCCCAAGGGTCCCACAACCCCCCTCCTCAGGTGTTTGTTTGTTTGTTTAAAATATTTATTTAATTTATTTCGTTGCGCCTGGTCTTAGTTGTGGCAGGCAGGCTCGCTGGCTCTTTAGTTGAGGCATGCAGACTCTTAGTTGCGGCATGTGGGATCTAGTTCCCGGACCGGGGATTGAACCTGGGGCCCCTGCATTGGGAGCGCAGAGTCTTAGCCGTTGCACCACCAGGGAAGTCCCGCCCTCCCCAGGTTTGATGATTTGCTTGAACAGCTCACAGAACTCAGGAGGGCACTTCCCTTACTATTGTCAGTTTATTATAAAGGATACCATTCAGGAGCAGCCAAATGGAAGAAACGCATAGGGCAAGGTATGGGGTGTGTGCGCGCATGCGTATGGGAGCTCAAGGCTCCCATGCCCTGTCCTCGGCACCTTTGTAGCCGAGCGGGGACCCTGGACCCTCCCCGCGACAGACCCCTCTCCCGTATCCTCTGCCGTAGCTCCTCTCTGAAGTACTCAGATAATGGTATCTCCTACACATTGCCTGGGCTTTTCAGATGCTAAGAAACCACCACCAAATGGAAGAACTACTGGATGATCTTGAGCACACAGCCCCCAGACCTTCTGGTGCCTAAGCCGCCCACCGTCCAATCAGAGAATTGTGCCCGAACTGATCACATACCCTGGGACGCCACCCCTCCCCACCCCCGCCTTTAAAAATGCTTTGCTGAAACCCTTCAGGGTGTCCGGGGTTTTGGGGGGCACGAGCCACCCTTTCTCCTTGCATGGCCCTGCAATAAACCTTTCTCTCCTCAAACTCCCGACATTTCGGTTTGTTGGGCACGAACTTGTGTCCGGTGACGGATCCACGTGTAACTAATTTTAGAGCGCCCCTGCAATCAGATTTTTCTCTGCGCGAGTTGAGGGCCTTAGCGGCCCTGAGAAGGAAAATCCTTTCATGTGGCCTTTCTTTGCTTAGGTGCTTTCAGTCAGTCCTCTGAGATTTAATATCCTTTTGATCTGCCCAATCCAGTTTTAATTTGGTCAGTTTAAATTAGGGAAGGATTTTAAGAGGCAACACTAATAATAATGCTGCGTTTGGGATAATGTAGGTAGGAGTAACTGGTCCGAAATGTGCTTCAGTAAACTTGTTTTGTTTTGTCGTGGCTAGTAAAATGCAGTGGGGGGAATAAGCTGATCTGTTTCTTGGTGTTTGCTACGTTTTGTTGTTAAGTAAACCTTGCTATTCCACTAACGAATGCTTGCACCTTGGGCGGTATGTTTGTTTCTTCCCCTTCAATAGGAAGCCTGATTTGTAATTGAAGAGAAAACCTAATGTCTTCTTTGTGAGTAAATTGATTGTTGTAGGAGAATTGGGGATGATTTGGCCCAGACACACTCTTTCTTTGTTAAACAGTATTTAGAGAGCCTTCATGTGAAGCTGTGCTGTTCTATCTGATAGCCCCTAGCTACTGGCACTTGAAGTTTAAAATTAAAATTAAAAATTCACTTCCTCAGTCGCATTGGCCACGTTTCCACTGCTCAGTAGCCACGTGTGGCTAATTCGAGACTGGCGTTTGGGGCCAGATAATTCTTGGTTGGGGGGAGGGAGCCATCCCATGCATTGTAGGGTGTTTAGCAGCACCCCAGGCTCTACCTACTGGATGCCAGGAGTGTTCTCTAGTCATGACAGTCAAAACTGTCTGTTGAGATTGCTAAATGTCCCTTGAGGGGCAGAGTCACCCCTGGTTGAGACTCACTGGCCGAGTGGCTACAGTTTTGGACAGTGCAGATATAGAACATTTCCATTATCACAGACAGTACTGTTCTCGAATAATTCCTAGCACTGTTTGGTGTGGCACATTTTATAGATTAAACCTTTTAAGCTTTAGAGGAATCCCAGTGGTCATCCACTTCAAAGCTTTGGGAAACTGAGGCAGAGAGGTGTTTTTTTTCCAGGTGACTTCAGATCCATAGCATGTAGGTGTCCATCTAAAGTTCTGGACTTCACGCAGCCTAGAGGACAGACTTGTGATTTTCATTCAAACCTACCTCATGCTTGCTGTGTGCTTGCACTCAGTGATGGCAGAAAGAAGGAGGACTTCCTCCTTCATGCGGGAAGGAGGGAGTCCTGAGAAATGGAAGACACCCCGCCCTGAGACTCTCAGAGAGGCAAATTCCTGACTTGAACCCTGGGTTATACCTGTTGCACTCCTCCCCGGCCTGTGGCTTTCTGTAAAGCCCTGCCTCTAGGCTAGGGTGGGAGGGGTGCTGGGGACATCTGGTGGCCTCACCCTTGCTCTATGAGAGGGCACAGTCCTGTTGGGTTTCCCAGTTCCATGAGTACAGAGAGACGTGAACACGCTTCTGGCCCCTGGAAGACTGCGGTCCTTTAAGAGTCCCTCTTGCTAGCTTTTAAATGTCCAGTCTCCTTGCGTCTTCCTGGAAGTAGCCTGTGGCAAAGCCTTCAATATGAATTACTTGGAGATTCTTATTTTCGGGGTCACAGGGAAGCAGCCAGCCCTGGAGACCTGTCTACAGAAAGCATTGGGGAGGGAAGAAGATTCTCTTTCAGGGTGGTGGTGTCCACAGCTGGAGAGGCCAGAAAGTAGGCTTAGCAAAGGCTGGGGTGGGGATGTGTCTGGAGGGCAGGCTGGGCCTGCAAAGTTTCCCAGGGGCTTTGATGTGTCCCAGGATCTCCTCCCCCTCGATGACCCCCCCCATGCTTCACACACCTCCCATTGACTCTTCTTCCATCACCGAGTTTATTCTCTCCACTGCTCTAAAATCTTCAGTGGTTCACTGCTGCCTTTTCACGTTGGACAGTTCTTGGTACTCAAGGCTCCTTTTGCTCTTCTATTACCTTCTTTCCCTTCTAAGAGTAGAAACTGGTTTTTGTGCAGCTGAAAGCTTTACTGTTACTGCGGTTTGCAGAATTATTCTCTTGGGGCTGAGGGTCCACAGTGGTGGACACTTTGCTCAGAGCTATTTGATGTGGAATAGTTTGCTCAGGAGGAAGTTTAGTTTCTGGTGATACTCTGTTGAGTCGGAGGCCTAGACGACTACTTGAAAGCAGCATACAACTCAAAATTCCAAGTCCAGTAAACAGGCCAGGAGCAGCAACTACCAAAGCAGATGAATGATCGCATGTGTAAATCCTCAGGGAACCTTGGGCTGGTGGCTGGTTGGTCCTGTAACATCAGGAGCCCAGTGAGCTGCTGACCAGGTCCAAGGTCAGTGTTCTGCGGTGGCAGCTGTCAGGTTTAGCTGGAAATAAGCTAATGTGTAAACTGGCCTCTTGGTCTTTTTAAGTTGCTTCATCTTCCCCATTTCAGTTCAAAGAAGTTGCTTTTCTTTCAGAGTTTGGTGACTGGCTTCTCCTTCATCGAATTGTGGATGTTTTCTTTTGGGAAACCGGTCTTTTTGGGTGTCTCCATGGTGAAGGGAAAGGTATTTTTAAAGTCGTGCATTTGGGGGCAGGTTCTGATCTGAGCCATGGGAGGCTTGGGGAGTGGGGAGGACCAAGGTCCCGCCGGCTGCATGGCCGTGGCCGCTATATTGCTCACTGGCTCTGCATCTCCCTTTTGCTCCACAGACCAACGAGTGGAACAAGAATGATGACCGGCTGCTGCAGGCCGTGGAGAACGGAGACGCAGAGAAGGTGGCCTCGCTGCTGGGCAAGAAGGGGGCCAGCGCCACCAAACATGACAGCGAGGGCAAGACCGCGTAAGCTAAAGAGATTGGCTTCTGACGGCCGCCTCTGGGTTCTCAACCCATTCTCTGGAATTCCCGGGGTCCCTGGGGGAACTTTGCCAGTGCATCTATGGGGACTTTGTGAAATTACTGCCTCTACCGCACCCCGCATGTTAAAATATATGAGAGGATATTGTAATCCAGTTCCTTTCTCTTCAAGGTCCAAATTACATATCTGGGCTTTACCTTGAATGGCCACATTTGCTCCCAGGTGTGACCGGAGATTTTGCCAGAGAAGACATAGCACCAGGCTTGCAGCCAGTTAACTGATAGGTGGGAAAAGAGTTCTGCCCCAGATTAGAAACAGCATAAAAGAGAAAGTAATTTTTTCATAACCCTCAAATCTTATTATTTATAGTATTATTTCTTATGAAACCCCTTCCTTCACATAGACCTGTAATTTTGTATAAATTTTGCTTTATGATTTGCCATATGTGGTACTTTTGTCCACCATAATTAAAACTATATATTTAAGTGTGTATGTGTGTGTGTGTGTTTGCTTGTTTGTTTGTTTGTTTGTTTGTATCCATCCTTACTCTGGTCGTACTGTAGAGAGATCTTTAGACTTCTAATCTGGACTCCATCACTTAGGAGTTGTGTAGTCCTTGAATTTCAATTTCTTCATTGCACAGTGGAGATGACAGTATGCAACCGCTAGGGCAGTTATAAGAATCGAACAAGATACTGACTTTGGTTGGGTGCCCCCAGGAGCAGGCTGTGAGGTGAGGATTTGAGTGTAAGTAGTTTTTATAGCCCGTGATCCCAGGAAGTGCACGGTAAGGGAATGAAGCCTCTATAGCATGTTATTGACACGATACTGCTCTGGGCCACCGAGACTCATTCCCACTAAGGACCTCTGGGAATCTGTTTAGATTTAGAGCAGGGTGTGGCCCACTGTCTTTGTAAATCAAGTTTTATTAGAATGCAGCGACACCCATTCATTCAGCATTGTCCGTGGCTGGCCCACAAAGCCTGACGTATTAACTAGTTTGTTTACTCCAGGCTTAAACTATGCCCAGAGTTATCCCACCCGAGGGGTAAGGAAACTGGGGTATCTATTCCTGATCTCCTGTCCCTCCCAAGGTTGAGTGCCTCTCCTAGGGGCCGTAATGCTCGTGGCCAGAACACTTCCAAGACGTTGAGGAAGGGGCACCTACAGCCACAGACACCGTGTGTAAAGAGCTGCGCAGTGCCCAGCCCACAGCAGACACTTGATAAAGCCAGCTCCCTTCCTTTCTTGTCCTAGATGAGTGGTTCTCAATCCTGGCAGCTCCTGCATTCGACTCTCCTGGGGTGCTTTTCAAACATGTTGATGCCATGCCCACCCCAGATGTTCTGAGTCGTTTGGTCTAGGGAGAGGCCCAGGAATCAATGTTTTTTAAAGTATCCCATGTAGGTTCAACCAGAGAGAACCATTCTCTGGAAACTAAACTAGATTGACTCTAGATTGAAGGCTAAGTATCAGGCATGACTGGAAAATTGTCAGGAGAAAATTGTCACATTTTAGCATACTTTGCCAGTTAACCCTCTTCCCGGCACCCAGTGGATCCCGTAGTGTAGACTCTGACCCTGTTGTTTTGGGAGCCGCAAGAGAGCTTAAGGGGCTGAGCTTTGTGTAGAGACCAGGCTAGTTGGTACACAAAGAGAAGAGGGATGCGTTGTCACGCAGGTCGGAGTCTGGTCCTCTAGGAGCTGGGCTTGTCCTCCGTGCCCGTCACCCCAGGTTGAGCTCCACCTCACAGCCTGTTTGACTTCCTCCTTGGCCTGTCTCAGGTGTGAGGACAGGGCCATACCCCCGTGAGCTCTGACTCGTTAGGATGCCCAGTAGTAGGTGGGCTTTGGGTGTTGGCTAATATTTTGTTGCATCAGTTGCCTACTCGGCCTTATGTAACTTTTAGTTCTTATCACTCTTGCACTCTAGGTTGTAATTTCCTTGCTAGAAGGGACTGTGACCTTGTAGTTCACGGCTATAATTATATCATCTAGCCAGCTCAGTTTGTAGTAGATAGTCAATAAATATTTGTTGGATGAGTCAGTTAACCTTTTCCTGTGATGCCACATTTGGATTCCGTGCTCTCTGAGCTACAGTGGCAGAGGCCATACTCCTAAGCCCGTCCTGAGGCTTTTGGCTGTAGGCATGGTGCTTTCGCATTACCCTTTGTACCACTCTACAGCTTCCCTGGCTCCTGTCCTCCTCCCAGTCTGGCTCTGCAGGTGTCTGCACGAGATGAACTTCGTAGCCATCTGAGAGAAAGGGGAGGGAACTGTTCCTGATAGTTCTGTCCAAGACAGTACTCACTAAAAGAAGATTAAAAAATTTAGATTAGTGATTTCGCCACAATTGTGATCACCTCGATCCCTTTGTGTCTTTTGTTAATAAGACATTTATTATGTATAGAATAGATGGCCAGACTGTTATTTTCTATTCCCTCTCTTTTTTAATTGTAAAATACACACATCATAACATTTACCATTTTAACCATTTTAAAGTATACAGTTCAGTGACATTAGGTACCTTCATAATGTTGTACAACCATCATCATCTAGTTCCAGAAATTTTTCATCACCCCAGGAGGAAACCCATAGGCATTAAACGGTGACAGTCCTCGACTTCCCCTCCCGCTCTCCCTGGCAACCACTAATCCGCTTTCTGTCTTTAGGAATTTGCCCATTACGGATATCTCACGTAAACGGAATCATACCATACACACGGGGCCCTTTGTCTCTGGCTTCTCTCACTTAGCATAATGTTTTCAAGTTTCATCCTCATTGTAGCATGAATCGGCAGTTTATTCTGTTTTTTTCAACTGTAGAAATGCACACGGCAGTTATAAAAAATCACCACCTCCATTTGGAAGCTGATAAAACTAAGGCCCACATGATACATCTCTCCCTGAACTAACCCTAGAACCAGTTCTAACATCTCTACCTTTGCACTTACAAGCCACTGTCGTTCCCTTCAGTGACACTGAGGTAGAAAACTAGAGGAACTCTATGGAAAAGGAAGAGAGGAGGTCATTAAGTTTTCTGTGCAAGATTTTCCATAAGTCATCATCTGCTAACGTTTAACTTTTCTACTTGGGCTATTCCTTTTGATGATTAAAGTTATCAACGGATAACTATGAGAATTTAATTTTCAAAGGCACCATGGAATTAAATCTATCTGGCTTCATATTTTCATTCACATCTAATGGCCCTAGTATTGAGAAGGAGGGGTGCGCTGCGGCGTTGGAAACCATCTCTCCTGTCCCTTCTGGACCTCGTCATTCTGCACAGCCAAGTGCTCTGTTGTGAGCCCCAAGCAGTGTTGTTCCCTTGGCTTCTCACCTTGGAAGTCTGCACTTTGGGATTTGGGTTAGTCCAGTCTGTGCGTTCCTGCCCGAGTGTACATGTGTCTCCCTCAAGCTGCGGCGACTTTGCAGTTCGTGCGCCAGTTCTTTCCCACGGGCATTTGGTTTGGTAGCAGGTGAATTGGGAACCTCCTAGGAGCAGTTCTAACTTCACGGCGGGCCAATGCAGTGTGTCCCTCCTGCCAGACGTCTTGGCTTCACCAGCCCCGCGGAGCTCGCAGGGCCAGCATTTGTCGGTGGACGCGTGTGGAATGTACTGCATTTGTCTCCAAAGGGTAAGACTAAATGACACACCTAAGGTTAGGTCCTTGGCAGGACTTGGCCTCATTCTCTGCCCGCTCATTAGGGTTTACCCTTTGATTTATATACACCTCCATATCAGAATTAATCTGGAGGCCTATTTTCTAGGTAGCTTTTGTGATAACCCGTTTTGTCATCTTGCTCAGTGATGCACCATGTTTTCCTATTGCCTGACAGCCTAGAGTCCCGATTTTGGCTTTCAAGGGCCTCCCCATGACCCTGCCCTTACTTAGCTGTTTTCTCACACATTCCTTCTGCTGGAGGTGGCGCTGTCTGCTCCCTGCCCTCCCCTCCCCTCCTATAAGACCATTCAGGTGTTGTCCCAGGTTCTCTGGTCCAGAATGCCTTCCTCCCTGATATTCTCAGTCCTTTTTTTTTTTTGATTCTTCTTCTCTTTGAAATACTAGAATCTTGCTTTAGAACTTGATATTGTTACAACAATAGAAAAGTCTCTACAGCTTAAATAAGATCTGTGTTTTCTGAACGACTTGAATCCTGGTCGCTCGCGTTACCCCCTGACCATCCCCACACCCTGTCCTGTGGAAAAACTGGCCGGTCCCTGCTGCCAAAAAGGTTGGGGACCGCTTCCTTACAACACAGAAGGTCCCTGAGGACAAGGATCGTATGATTTTAGTGTTTGTGTCGGTCTCTCCCACTGTTCCAGGCATAGAAGAGGCATTTGGCTGGTGTTTGTGGATGTGAACTTTTCAGCATGGTTCTAATGGAGAAAACACTCTCTTTCTGCTGGTACTGTCTCACGGGTAAAGTTATTAGGGGTGAGTTAACTTGGGGGTTCGAGAGGCAAAAAGCTATCCTGGTGAATGTCACAACTTGACACTTGTCTCTCCCAGCTTCCAGTGAACTTTCAGTAGAGAAATACTCAGGCTTCATTACCTAGAGAACCAGACGACCCAGAAAGTCCCAAGAATGAGGCAGCCATCTCGGCAGACATTCTCCAGAAGCCTCCGTAACCCAAGGTCAATAACCAGATGGGTGGTTTGGTAATTCTTCAGACTTTTCCATTCTTGCTGGAATATTTCCTTTAGGGAGAGATAAGAAACCTTGTCTGAAAATTTTCTCCCTCTAAAACTGATCAAAGAGGGGTTAAAAAAAAAAAAAGCTGAATGACTGGAATTCACTTTGTGAAGAGTAAAAGCAGGGTGGTGTCTGGGGTCAGAAGAGAACAGAATAGAGCAGGGCAGAGAGCCACGGCTGCAGGCTGTGTTTGTGGAGTCAGGCTTGGCTTCCTGCGACCCCTCCATTCTCTTTCCACCGTGGAGGTGAGGAAGGGGGAGGATGCCATTGCCCTAAAACCTCTCACCATAGAGCAGTCTAATTGTTTCAGGATGGTTTCCCCTACATTTGGATGTGCATTTCATTAAAGTTATGTGTGTTTGTTTTAGGAACAACCAGACTAAATAAAATCACTGCTGGGACTGTAGTATTTGAAGAAATACCACCCAGCCATGTGTGTATAGATAAATATATATATATATATATATGTTGTCTGTATCCATAGCCCGCGTTTCAGAAACCTGATCTTTTTGGCTTTGAAAACAAGAACTGGTGCTAGTATTTTTAGATGACTCTGTGGAACTTACATGTAAAATAGGGGAGGTCGTCCTTGAATTCTGCAAGTCAGGACAAGAAGGGGCTCCTCTGGTGGGTGACTTGTTGTACTTTTGACTCTTCCTGTTTTCGCAGAATAGGGATGGATACAGGGTTTTCTCAGTACAGTCTTGGAAATCAAGTCATACCACCTGGTCACCTTCCTCCAGTTCTTCCCGCACAGCTGTCAAATTCATTTACCTAAAACTGCTGTATATTTTATGTCATTGCAGCCTCCTTCCCAGCAAAATGACCTTCCAGGCAAAACCACCCTGTGTCTTGTCTAAATCTTGTTAATGTTTGGCAGAGGGATGAACTGAACGCTATAATTTCTATATAGCATATCTGCTCTGCTTTTGGTCAAGTAGATTTTCGAAGGCGACATAACGTCTGTTCCTGTCTTGCAAATGTGCCCAGATGTTTGCTTCTAGTTGGGAGGTACTAAAATGTGCCAAACTCTGTTGTCTAAAATGCTCCAGACTCTATCGTAAGCACGTACAAAAGAAGGAGAAAATATGGTCCTTGCCTACAAGATGCATAGCATCTGGCCGAGAAGACGAGACCAATGGATGTACTGGAGAATAATTAAGTGCTGAATCATAAAATACTAACTTGTAAGGGGTTCAAGATGGGAAGAGGTGGTTAGGCACAGGAGTAGCGAAGGAATGCTTCCTGCCTGAGGTATGAAGTGTGATGCAAGGTGGACCTGAGAGAATGGATTGGGAGGGTGTGGGTGGGGACAGAGGAAGTGGAGGACAGTGTGGGTGCTGGTAACAGCGTGATGGAGGCCATCCCGAGTTGAAAAGGAAAAACAACACAGTGCTCACTGTTTCCTTCCCTTCCTCCAGAGTTATCACAGCAGTTCAAGGTCAGGGACCCACTTGACACTGGATCAGTGGTTCTCAACTCCCATTAGAAGCACCTGGACAACTTTGAAAAGTGCTGTGCGGGGTGTCACCCTCTAAGATACCTATGTAATTGGTGTGGGGTGCAGTCTGGGAGTGGGGTTGTTTAAAGCACCCAGGATACTTGAATGGTCAGTCCAAACTGAGAACCACAGCGCTGGACACTCTGCAGTGAGACCCCAGGCTTCTTAGCCCAAGGCTTCTCAACAGGTTTTCCCCATGATAGGTTACAGGTAGACTGAGGCAGGCCCACGGAGCCCAGGTGGAATTTTTCCTAGCATACACGCACATACATATATGTATATATAATGCTTGTGCACAGAATAAAATTAAAGGTAAATTTTGGCATAAAGTAAATTATGTTAAACTAATTCACAAGGGTTTTAAAGGGAAAAATGGTGTTGTAGGTTAAAGCTGAACAGATCATGTTGCAAAATTGTGCTTTGGAAGGAACACTTGTAACCAGGGAAGTGGTGCAAATTGATGAGAATAGATTTGGGGATTAAGAACTGCACTGATTAAAATATTGGAGGGATCACAGGATTTTTCATTTTAAAACTGTTTGCAAAGCAGGATTAAGTATATTGAGAAGGAAGGATTTTAAACACTCAGTTGGCTCACTGTTGCCCGGGGTTGCAGCAATCTGGCTTTTCCATGCCCTCCGCCGGCCCGGACCTGCCCCCGCATGCGGAGGTCAGGAGAGCCTGGGAAGCCCCAGCCGGCTGTGTTAGAGGGCGGAGCAGGGGCGGGTGGCCGGCAGCACAAGCAGGCAGTGACCTCCACTCAGCCTAACCCCGCGAGAGGAGGGGGCACCTGGGGCGGGAGGTTCTCACGCTGGCAGTCACCAGACAGTTCAAGGGTGGAGGCGCATGAAATCACTCGACACGTGCCTGTCCTTTAGAAATACTCCTGCTTCCCTGAAATACACGCCTTCCAAAATGCTGCCGCCGCCGCCCCACCATGCTGCTGGGTCATTCGAGGTCCAGTTTTTTCCGTCTCATTCATGAAGCCTTTTCTAAATTCCTAAGGGGGTGAGCTCGATCTCAACCACTGCCTCTCTTAAAACACCTAGGATTTGATGAGTCTCGGTTACCTATGTACTTATCCCTGTTATCCGACTGTCGGAGTCAGAGCCCAGTCTTATCCAATTAATAAGAAAGGAATTGTTATTAATCGTGTTAATATTGCGTGCCCAGCACTGGGCTAGGGGCTTTCATCTGTGTCATTCATTCAACAGATAGTTGATTCCTTCACCCATTTTAAAGACCATGTCAGTTTCCCTCAGGTATTTCTTATCTGATGCTCTCAATTACCCTGGAGTAATTTGTGAAGAGGAAAGTGTGGGTCAGAAAGGTTTGGAAATTGGTACAAATCACCCATTCTGGGTGGTGCAGTCTGGGGGTCTATTCCGAGCACAAGAGACGAATCATTTGCCCTAAAGAGATTTCATACTGCCCAAGTGCTGTTTTTCCTACTGCATTTGTGAAACCAAACAATCTCGAAGAAAAAGAGCTAACTCTCAGCTTAAGTGTCACGGGGTTTCTTAGCTCTGAGTATGTGATCTTTCTTCTCAGCCTCTCCCCCTCCTGTCCCCAGGAGATCTCTGTCCCCAGAAGCACGGCTGATTCCATTAGCACGTCGTGGGCACTTAAAGGACAGGAATCCTATTTTTACAGCCTTTATTTCTTTTATGCTAGTCACCATTTATTATATCTATCCGAAACGTTTAGCAGGAGAAGGCCACCAGTGTTCCCATTTCTCAAACTGTCTGCCCCCTCAGTCCCTAACGGGGGCAGTGATCAAAGTCCCTGTTGCAGCTGCCTTTGAAATAGCTGAAGGCCTGGCAGCCCTATTACTTCTCTGCCAGAGGCGATTTCTCTTAGGCCCATAGTGTTGATCCCAACTAGTAGAGTAGGATTCGTTTTTCAACGCCTTTTTGACTATAAGCTATTAGACAGTGATGCCTTCCTTACCCTTGGATTATAATCTGAAACGGGAATCCAGGTCTTTTAGGATTAAGGTTTGTCCCGCTGAAATACTTGGGTGTGTGCTAAGCCTCTTTTGAGCTCAGTGACCTCATTAGAATTTAGATGCTGCAGCAAGTAAGTCCCAGGAAACAATTGGTAGGCTGGGTTGGAATCATAGACTTGAGAGCTGAAAAAGGCTTCAGTGGTCATGTGGACCAGATGAATAAACTGAGGCCAGTGAAAGTGAGCGACCTTATCGTTCCATACTTGGGGATGGCAGAACTGCGACCAAAACCAAAGAATACTGAATTTTAGTTCATGCTTCTGCCTCCTATGCCAGTGGTCCTAAAAATGGGACGTGTATGAGAATCACCTAGGGGGCTTGTTAAAACACAGATTGCTGGGCCCCTGCCCTGTGTCTGGGCAGGATCCTCAGAATCTGCATTTCTCACAAGCTCCCAGTGCTACTGATGCTGCTGGCCCAAGGGCCACACTGTGAAAACCACCATGTGACATGATGTTGGGAAGCAAACTAAAGCTTGTAATAACGACATAAAGGACACAGCCTCTCCCTTAAGAACTTATAGTACAACCTGAAGAAAACATGGTCATGCCAGTTTCTGGGTGTGCCTTGGTTTAAGGAAATGCCAAATAGAAACTTCAGATGGAAAAGGCAAATTCAAAACGGAAGACTTGCATTCTCCCCCCGCCCACCCCAGACCACTTCTCTGTGCTAGGAAAATTGCAATAGGCAAGATAAGATCTCTGTCCTCACGGAACGTATGGAAGGTATAGTCTAACGGGGCACTCAGACAATAACCACATGCCTCTTTGATGTAATATCAGGTGCATCGGAGAAAAAGCAGCAGCCAGGGGCCACTTTGAATAAACCTGGGCAAGAAAGGCCCCTCTGAGCAGACACCTTCATTTGAGCAGATTCCTGAATTAGGATGGGGTGCCAAGCCTGCTCTTTTCTAGGACTGCTGTCCTGGTGGAGGGAACAGCAAGGCGAATGCTCTGAGGCGGGAGGGTACTTGATGTGGCCTCAGCAAACCGGGAAAGAACTAGAAGGTGAGATCACAGTGGGAGCCAGGACCTCCTCATATAGAGCCTGGTGAGCCACACGAAGGATTTCGGATTAAATCCTAATTCCAAATACTTAATTTCTCTGATTCATTTTTATGTGACTTAATATCATTTTTTCCCCCTCCAGAAAGATTGTCTTACAAAAGCCATGCAACTAAAGTATAGGCGACTATAGGTGTTGGGAAATGCTGAAGCTCTCAAGGGATTATGAAACGTTGGTTATTACCGTGAAGTATTTCTGAGTCACAACAACCATGGTGATCCCCCTTGTAAATAAAGGGCTTTCAAAGGAAAGAAGGAAGATGTGGGTTTCGCAGGGAGGAACTGCTCTTAGAGTCAGGGCAGTGAGCTCAAGTCCTGATCTTCTGCACATTTCCTAACCTCTCTGAGCCTCAGTGTCTTCATCTGTGAAGTGAGGATGTTGGGCCAGCGTATCCTTCTGGAACCTTCTAACACGCTGGGATTCTGGGTGTGTCTCGTGCTGGTAGGGTTTGGTGTATGGGTGTTTCTTTGTGGCTTGATTGACTTGGGGAGTGAAAAGTCAGTTGCCGAGGCTGCCAGTGGCCAGCCTGTTGCGTTCCCAACCTCACCCGGCTGGCCAGCTCTTTTGGAATCGGGAGCTGGGGTGCTCGTCAAGGGCGCAAGAAAGAGTTTGGTTTGAGTGAACTCTTCTGTGAATGAATATGCCTAAAAAATCCAAGTCTTCTGAAAGTAGCCTTGTGAGTTTGTGTTTCCTCCAAGTATGTGCTTCAGCTGGCAGTCAGAAACCAGAAGAACTCTGTTTGTTGTTACTCTGAAAGATGGAAGGAACTTTCCCAGCCATCAGTCATGGGCTTTTAAATAGTAATAGTTCAAATCCGCTTCGGGTTAAGGGCCTTGAGAAACATCCCGGCCTTGTCTCGAGGCATTGAAGGCTTGTACAACTTGCGGAGCGGTTTTGTAATAAACGAAACCTCTGTCGCAGGCTCTGTTTGCTGCAGTGCTTGGATTACACGTCTTTCCATTGGAGACCACTGGCGACCCTAACCAGCCCCAATGAGAAGCCTGTGTTTGCTTTTTGGCCAAATACTTAGTTTTTTGTAGTTTAAACTTTGTTTCTTAAAGAGCCGTACAGCTAGTAAGTTATATTATGTGGTATTTCACAGTTTGCAGAGTGATCTAACAAATAGTGCAGTTTCTCAGCATGGTGTTGAAGGGCCAACTCTGCACGCAGAATGCTGAAGTCAAATCCAGGCTCCCCTACTTACTGGTTCTGGGACTTCGGGCAAGCTTACTGGACTCCTCTGTGTCTCAGTTTCCTCCTCTGTAAAATGGGGATGATGATAATTACCCCTCCCAAGGCTGGTTGGGGGGTGTAATGAGTTAAAACGTAACTAGTGCATTGTATTTCAACAGATAAGCTGCTATTATTATTGATGCTGATGTTTTTTAGTTGCCCAAACATGGTTTAGAGGTGAGGGAACTGAAGTTAGGTACCTCAGCCATGATGACACAACAACAGCGCAGCAAACCCAGCCGTGGTATCCGGGCCTCCTCACTGGGTTTCTGCTGGTTCTTCCTCTGCACCTTCAGGATGCCATCCAGCTGCTGTCCTGGGGCTCTCAAGGTCATCTTGGTCTTCTCTTGGGAGTGGGAGGGAGGGAGGAGGAAGAAGAAGGGGGGTGGTTGGTGGGGGAGAGATCGGGAGCCGCAAAACTCTGAAGCACAGAAACCTTGGGAACTTTCCAAGTGACAAAAACAGAGAAATTCCAAATATCAATAAGCAGCAGAGGCATCAAAGGATCATGATGTAAATCTTCAGGCCATTCTGCCTTTTAGTTACCCCTCTGTGAAAGGGCCCAGCTGAGTTTTATAAGCAAAGCTAAACATTGCCTATTATAATGAAACTTAAAACAGCATCGATTCCTTTTTTGTGGGATATATCAACAAGATTGCTTTCAAGGCTTAAGGGGATTATGTTTTCAGAAGCGGTTTGAAACAATAGGTACCTTGGTAAAAAGGATGGTGTGAGGTTCTTAACTCATCCTCCATTTAGAGCAGCGCTTTGCAAACAGTAATGTGCACGGGAGTCAGCTGGGAAACTTGTAAAACACAGCTTTTGGGGCAGTGATTGGGGGTGGGGTCTGAGAGCTTCCATTTCTAACAGCTTCTGGTCTGTGGTTCACTCTGTGAGCATCCAAGACTTTTAGGCTATTGAAGTGCGCTCACTTCGGCTGCACTAGAATCTGGACAGCCACCCTGCTGTATCCCTGGGCAGTGACGAGTGTCCTTGTCACTGGGCCTGGAGTTAGAGGGGTGGATAAAGGATTTTATATCCCTCCCTCCTCCACTGAATTCTGAGACCTGTCCAAATGAAGAGGTAAACAAGCCAATAGAACCTCTCATAAAATACATTGCTATTGACTCTTGAATGACATTTCTTGTCTTTAAGAGGAAGGGCCACACTTTTTAATTAGGTGTAAAAGCCTACAGAGACAAAGCCAAAGGATGTTCTGAATTTGTTTTGCATTCACTCTTCTATTCCTCTAAGGGGAAATTTCAGCTGATAATTAGCTCAAATAGCTACCTCAAAGCGTTCATTAAGAAAGACTTAAATGTTTCCTCTGTGGAAAATTTAGGTGCAATTAAAATTCTCATCGCTTAAAATTTGGCAGACAGTAACAAGTCCTGGCTGGGATGTGGACAGATTGGAGCCCTCATGTCGTTGATGGGGATGTAAAATGGTGCAGCAGCTTTAGAGAACAGTCTAACATTTCCTTAAAGACGTCAACATGGTTACCATATGGTTCAGCAATTCCACTCCTAGGTCTGTACCCACTAGAATTGAAAACAGGTGTCCACGCAAACACTTGTACACAAATGTTTTAGCAGCATTATTTGCAATAACCAAAAGGTAGAAACAACCCAAGTGTCCATAACCAACGAATGGATAAACAAAATGTGATATATCCACCCAGTGGAAGGAATAAGGTACTGGTACGTGCTACAACGTGGATGAACCTTGAAAACAGGCCAGATGAAAGAAGCCAAGCACAAAAGACCACATGTTGTATGATTCGATCTTGATGACATGTCCAGAATAGGCAAACCCATAGGTACAGAAAGTAGGTTAACGATGGCCAAGGGTAGGCATGGGAATGGAGAGTGAATACTAATGGGTACAAGGATTTTTTTTAAGCTGATGAAAGTGTTCTGGAATTAGATAGTGATGTTGGTTGTACAACTTTGTGAATATCCTAAAAACAACTGAATTGTGCATTTTAAAATAGTGAATTTACGTACCTTAAAATATATCTCAATAAAAAGACTGAGATCTGCTCATGATGTTTTTTCAGCCTTTGTTTAATTTGTCTTAATAGAATTATATCACAGCATCATGCGTTTGTATTAAATGGTTTATCCCAGAGATCCTCAGCCGGGGCACTATTGACATTTTGATATGTTGATATTATTGACATTTTAGAGGAGTCAGATAATTGTTTATTGTGGGGCCTGTACATTGTAGGATGTTTAGCAGCATCTCTGGTCTTCACACGTTAGACAGCAGGAGAATCTACCCACCCCCAACCCTGTGAATAATCAAAAATGTCTCCGGCTGTTGCCAAACGTCCCCTGGGTGGGGCAAAAATCACCCCCAGTTGAGAACCACTGGTTTATCTTTAGTCTTCCTACTAAAAGCTTAGATCCATGAGGGCTTTTTTTTTATTCACCATGTGTTTCTCAGTGCTTAGAACAGTGTCTGGCACGTAAATACCCTAGTATAGTAAGCATATGAGTGAATTAATATATTTAGCTATAGCAATTTATAAAAATATACAACTATAGAAATACCGAAATTATGCCATGCTTGGGTTAGGTCTAATGCCCTAGAATTAACATTGTCAAGAACAGTCTCTGTTTGGGGGCGAGGGCGGCCTGTTAATCAGCCTACTACTTTGCCTGCCCGCCTCACCCCAGTCTGCAAACTGTCTTTATCTAGAGGTGTGTTGTTTTACCAGCTATCCCGGGCACGGGCCATTAAAGGCCACCAGCCATGCTCTTCATTAGTGGTGTGCTGACCTGGGGCGCCATCTGCTCCCTAAGCCTGAGGTAACCCCCACAGATGCCCATCTGCAGTCCAGACCAGCACCCACCAGTCACAGGGTCTGCTGCCTTGAGGGGACTGCCGCCCTGAGGGGACCGCATTTATCAGTCACTGCAGAGGAAGGGAAACCTACTCGCTGTCATTTACAAACCTAGGTTCTGTCAGTGACTAATCATGTTTTCCCACCCAACTGAACCCAACTTTCCACTTGAGTATCTTATTAAAAGTTGGCTCTGCTTCTCGTTCACATTCAGAGGCTAAATGCTAATGACTTGTTGCTGCCAAACCCTGCTTTGGGGATTATCACTTCTATGGAAGGCGCTGGAATGTTAGCAGCTCAAGTGTGAGCATTAGACAAGGCTGGTCTCAGATGGCTTTCTTTTTGGTCATCTGTGACTGTCTACAAGTCTCTCTTTCTTGCTTTCCTCTTCCTCCTTTCTTTCCTTCTTTCTTCATTTCTTAAGCAATGATGGTTCTGACCTAATTTCTGCTAACCTGTCTTTTCTGAACACTGAGACAAATCCTTTTATTAAGCAACATGTCTCAGACTCTGTGCCTTGTCTTGTGTCGATGAGGCTCTGATAATTGGTGGTATTTTCTTGGATGTTTACTACATGCTTCACGTTTTGCTAGTGCTTTTACACATACCTCATTGATTCCTCACAGCCCATTTAACAGGTGTGATGATGGTACTGTTAGCACATTTTTGTACAGAGCTATTTTATTTTAGAAATACATATTGAAGTATTTATGAATGAAATGATATGACATGAGATTTGCTTCAAAATAATGGTAAGGGTGTAGATGAAACAAGGTTGTTTCGCATTCAAGTTAGACATGGTATTGGATACAAAGGATTTCATTGCGTTATTATTTCTCCTTTGTAAAGTGCGTATCTTTTAAGTATATGTGTAGAAAAGTTCAGAGACAAAAAGATAATGAGATTTGCCTCAAAATAATCCAGTTGTGGCAGGGGAGGAGGTAGAGTGGATGAGTTTATAGATAAAGTAAGATCTGTGACTTTGAGTCATTGTTGTTGGTTTTCTGTTTGTTTTCTTTTTGTTTTAGCTTTAAAAAAGGTACTGTTTAATTCTTATCCTCTACTCATAAATAGGTCTTTTGCCTTGGCCAATATTTTACTAAACTTCTTTATGATGTTATTACGCATGGCCTGAATTAAATAAAAAATTCATAGGAATAAAACGACTGAGAAGTAAAAATATCTAGTTGTCACTTTTTTAATACATTGTTTAAAAACTGGATGTTTGTACCTTTTGACTGCCTTCGTCTAGTTCCCCTTCCCCCAATCCCCTCACCTCTGGTAACCATAAATCTGATCTCTTTTTCTATGAGTTGGTTGGTTGTTTGGTTGGATTTTGAAGTATAATTGACCTACAACACTGTTAGTTCCTATTACGCAACACAGTGATTTGATATTTCTGTACATTCCAAAATGATCAGTGATAAGTCGAGTTACCATCTGTCACCACACAAAGATGTTACATAGTTATTGACTGTATTCCCCACGGTGTACACTTCATACCCCTGACTCATTTATTTTGCCACTGGAAGTTTGTACCTCTTAATCTCCCTCACTTATTTCTTTCCTCCCTCCACCCCCCTCCCCTCTGGCAAGCACCTGTATCTATAACTGTCTCTGTTTCGTTATGTGTGTTCATGTGTCTTTTAGATTCCACATATAAGTGAAATCATACAGTATTTGTCTCTGCCTGACTTATTTCACTTAGTGTTAATACCCTCTAGGTTCGTCCATGTTGAAGCAAATGGCAAGATTTCATTCTTTTTTATGGCCGAGTAATAGTCCATAATATGTATACATACCACATCTTTATCCATTCGTCTGTTGATGGGTAGTTATGATGCTTTCATATCTTGGCTATTGTATATAATGCTGCAGTGAACACTGGGGTGCATATATCTTTTCTAATTAGTGTGTTCATTTTCTTCAGATAAATACCCAGGAGTGGAACTGCTAGGTCATATGGTAGTTCTATTTTTAATTTTCTGAGGAATCTCCATACTGTTTTCCATAGAGTCTGCACCAATTAATATTCCCGCCAGAGGTGTGCCAAGATTCCTTTCCTTTACATCCTTGCCAGCACTTGTTACTTGTTATCTTTTTGATAATAACCATTCTGACAGGTGTGAAGTGATATCTCATTGTGGTTTTGATTTCTATTTCCCTGATGAGTGATGTTGAGCATTTTTTCACGTATATCTCAGCCATCTGTATATCTTCTTTGGAAAAATGTCTGTTCAGATCCTCTGCCCACTTTTTTTTTTTTTTTAATTTTTTTTTATTTGCAGTACGCGGGCCTCTCACTGTTGTGGCCTCTCCCGCTGCGGAGCACAGGCTCCGGACATGCAGGCTCAGCGGCCATGGCTCACGGGCCCAGCCGCTCCGCGGCATGTGGGATCTTCCCGGACCAGGGCACAAACCCGTGTCCCCTGCATCGGCAGGCGGACTCTCAACCACTGCGCCACCAGGGAAGCCCCAAGCATGTGAGATTTTGTGTGAGCCTTTTAAGAGTGGAGTCTCTATTTCCCACAGCCCTCTGGCTCTCCCGAAAGTTAGCCCAGCTGACCTTCAAAGCCAAACATTCTAGGGGCTCATCTTCCTGGTGCAGGGCCACTGGACCAGGGAAGCCAGTGTGGGGCTTGGACCCCTCACTCCTTGGGGAGAAGCTTTGCAATTGTAATTATCCTCCTCTTTGTGGGCTACCCACCCAGGGTATGGGTCTTGACTATAGCACATCTCCGCCCCTCCTACCTGTCTCGTTGTGGTTCCTTCTTTATATCTTTGGTTGTAGAAGATCTTTTCTACTAGTCTTCTGATCTTTCATCAATAGTTGCTCTGTAAATAGCTGTAATTTTGGTGTGCCCGTGGAGGGGAGGGTCTTTCTACTCTGACATCTTCTCTAATCAAAACATTTTTTAAGGCTGAATTTGCCCTTATAAATATTTAATCTGATAATGTGCACAGAAACCTAATAGTTCTTCCTGTGGATAATCACACACAAAATACCCAACACTGGTATCATTCAAGGTCCCAGTAGGAAACAGGTAGCGCTCATATAGGGTAATTGATGGGTGGTTAAGAAAGGAGCTGTTTACACACATGTGGTCAGATTAAACCAGCAAGGCTGGAAAAGCAGTCCTGGCTAGTAACAGTGGGAGATATTTCACCACCACTGCTACCCACACCTGAAGAGGCAAGGAGAGAAATCAGTTACCAAAACCCAGAAAGAGCTGCAGCTGTAGCTTTGGAAGAGCTGGCCCACAGAGCTGTGAACTTCACAGAGGAAGTAGAGGAAGGCAGCCAAGTCATCCATAGAGCATGTCGTGTTCATCAGAGCACATTTATCAACGTGCAGTAGTGGCCTGCACTAATGCTTCGTTGTCACATGTGTCTGAAATTTCAATCCCCTATTATTACAGTGTGCAACCCAGAGGTAATCCAGGAAGCCTTGGAGTAGAAAAAATATAAATATTACAGGGGGAAGAGGGTTAGTAACTCAAAGGGGCACATTGAAGAGATTCTGGGTTGCTAGCAGGAGATACGAGGAGGGATTTTGGGTCTCTGGCCAAGTTCTGTTTCTTCAGTATCAAAGTAAAAGGGGCACGTTCCATTTGTGAAGTTTTGGCAGGCTATACAGTTACGGTATGTGTAGCTTTCTTTATATATGTTAAACTTCAATCAAAACTTCTGTATCTATACATGCTTTTATGTTTTTTTTGTGTGTGCACGCGTGTGCATGTGTGTGAGTGTGCTAATTACTAATCCTGGTACTTTTATCTTTAGCAAAAGATATGGCTGTCCGGATCATTTTGATTGAGTTCTCCCTGGTCATAGGAGATAGAAGAATGAATAGCTTAGAAGCAAACACATAGATATTAAGAAGATAAATATTAATAAATATTAGAGCTTAATAATGCGGGGCATTTAGATTCATAGCCTTGAAAGCAGAGTTCAATAATTGAGGCTCTTAATGGTAATATCATGTCCTCAAGAGCAATTTAATTATGTAACATATACTGTTACTAAAACTGGGGAGATATTAGAAACCTTCCACTGTGGTTGAACAATTCACTGCTTAAAGATGAACTTTACTTATTGTAAAGTTGTTACCCCAACAATACTGAAAACAGAGGTATTATTGTAGTGCCTTTTAGGGAGGTTCTTCAGGTTAAGCCGTATTTAATGAGGAATTCCATTTAAACAAGTCACCACGTTCCCAAGTCATTCCAGATGATCAGAGTTTCACCGTAGTGTGTAATCACCTACAGAGTGGATTTTGACTGTAAAGAAACGTTACACAGAAACTGCTGCACAAATGCAGAAATAGTTGGTGTGACCAGAGCCAGGTAAGCTTTCGTTATCATTTTAAAGAATGTTAGAGCCAGAGGGACCATCAGATATCATCTGAGTCAATCCCCACATTTTACTGTGGAGGGAATTTAAGCTCGGAGAGGTTAAACTGACTTCCCAAAGATACATAGCTGACGTATGGCCGATTTGCAACCAGGACTGACCTATCCCCAATTGCTGACCTGCCCACCTTTACAAAGCCTCGTTCTCCAGAGCAGAGGTGCTGGGTCAAGCTGACTTGCGTTTGAATCGGTTTAGCTCTTGGATTTGCTAGTTGAGTGTGACCCTGGGCCCCAGTGACAGGTCCTGTCCTGTGAAAAAATATTGCCTGGGTATTAATTCAGAGGTACAGACACCAAGGTGCTGCATGGCGAGTATCTTGAGAAGTTAAGTCCCTGAGATAGGGTGGAGGAGAGCTGGGAGGCTCCTTAACCTCCTTCTGTAGGAAGGAGGCTGTGAAGAGGGAAGACCTCGCAGTGGAGACCTTCCTGGGGTTTTTGCCTTCTCAGCCTCTGGGCCTGAGTGCCCAGTGGAACTGTGCTTTCCTTCTGCCTGTAGAAGTGCACTTTACTCCGGGATCTGTGGGGACGATGGGTGCATTTGTGGGCCTTCTCTAATGCTGTTTGCACCTGACTGAGCGTAGACACCTGCCATCTAATGGAGGTGGTGTTGGGACTCACCTCAAAAGGCTTTTATGAGAATGAAAAGAGGTAATGTATCAAACTGAGTAGTTGGCACACATCAGCCACTTAAAAGTTGTGTACAACTATTGTTATTCAGCTAGAACACAACAATGGATTTGACCTTGATGCTGTTCAAGAACCTTGGCTGTTGTTTGACTCAGACAAATTTCCCTTCATAGAGTGTATTACTTAAAAATAATGGTTTTGGTGAAAACACTAGACAGCAGAAAAAAGTTGATAAATTACTTCTTATTTAGGAATCCGATCTAGTTGGGACTGGCTCTTCTTCCCTAAAGGGACAAGGAATGTAGTTGTGTCTTACTTTTTTCAAGCTTTGTCTTTACGTTGGAAGACCTAAGATCTAGCTCCTAATCCATTACTTAATAAAAAGTGTCAATGAGCAAATTATCAGACTGCTTTGAGCCTCCGTTTCCTCCTCTTTAAAACGAGGTTGATAATAATACCTACTCACAAGATGGTTGTGGAGCTTAAGTGAGAGAACGTGTACACAAAGAGGCAAAAACATGGTCAGAGATGAACTCTGAAGAGTGGAAATCTTCAGGAGATTATGTTACCTCTTTTCCAGTTTTCATCTTGCTGCTACAAAAGGACACGTGGAATGCCTCAGGGTCATGGTTACGCATGGCGTGGATGTGACAGCCCAAGATACTGCCGGTAGGTAGTCTTTTTCTCTTAAGTCAACAGGCCAGCAGGAAAGTAGGTGTCACAAAAGTGATACATATTCACTGTGGAAAATTTACAATCTATACAGATAAGCCAAAGGAAGAACATAGAGTCTACTCCATTGACCAAGCTCTC